>NC_088204.1:37974439-40579438 GCF_037126465.1 Ornithodoros turicata
TGCAATATAAATGAAAAAAGAGTTAAAAATGGACACTGTTCCACAGTTCAGAACAATTAAAAGGTACAATATATGGTTGTTACATTCAGTTAAGTGTGGTCCGTTTTGCTTAATTCAAAGACACTGATGCACAATCCAATGTGTCCTCTCCTGTTCAATACCAAACGCTTCACAAACAGAGCAAGATCAGGAAGCCAAATGCTGTCTTTGTGGGGCTTCTGTGAGACACAGGTGCTACTTTTAATGTAGCACCTGTTGCTAACACAAACACTACAAAGACATCTTCTGGTTTCCTTTTCCCGCCCTCTTTGTGAGGCACTCTGTACTGAATGAAAAAACACTATGCATCGTGACTCTTTTCTGGAGTGCAACGAAATTACTAAAGGAAAAAAAAGAAGTGTACAGTATAGCTTCCTTGCTGTACTTTGGTAGCAATCTTTAGATGGTATGAACGGCATAAATGTACACTTTTACAGCACATGTAAAAAAATGCTTCCTTCTAGATCGCTTAAATCTGCACTTCATGTGCATATGTATAAAAGGAGTGAAAATTGTATATGGTTCACAGACAAAAACAAACAGCTAAAAAAGAAAAAGCCAAACGTTCGGAGGTGACATAGGGTCCATGTCTCGTGACGAAACACCTGAGTTTTTTTTGTCCGTCATCTCCATTTTCTAGTTTTCGTCCTCATCAGTATGCTGCCTTCTTGGTGCTTGATGCCTTTCTTTCGCGTGGCGGAGCCACGACTTGATGGAGTTTTCTAGCTCGCATCGTGTGGCAGTTGAAAGCTTTTTGTTTCTTCTCACGGCGTCTGTGAAATTGAACAGATTCAAAAATGAGCTCCATTTGACACGAAAGATTGAACTTTTAAAATTCACAGTCATGAAGTCTGGTGTTATGAAAAGTAAAGCAAGAGCTTCAATTCATGCAACTACATTTTAGTACGAGTAAGTATGACCACAGTTAATATAAGCAAGATCCTTCTAGGAAAATGAATACAAAAGAAAGTACGTAGGTGTAGTAAAACAGCAGAACTGTCAAAGTCAAGCTGATTCACGAGAAAATGAGGAACGACTTGCTGAAAAAGAGAGACATGCTCCATATATGTAGCATTAGTTAAGTTTGGGAACACAGACAAAACACGTGAACACTGAGTCAAAATAGACAAGACAAGGCTATTCCATTGACGTAGACTTTGAGTGTGTGGTAGCTTGCGTTCTTTCATTTCGTGGCATGAGCCACCAGTTTTTGGATTTGATCCTCATTGGCTTGTCATTTTTACCTGTGCATACTGCAGTAAGAGTACCAGCCCATAATGAATGAGCATATTTTTGCAAACCAGATGATTTGATGGACTCAAAGCTTGCACTGTTGAAAGATCATCTTGCTCACTAAGAAAATTTGGGACATGAAAAGGTCAAAGTGGTTCACTGTGAGTTGTACTGCATGAAATATTGAATCATGTTTGTTATTGAAGTGGGACTTTCACTGAAATGACACACAAACTTGCCAAATTTTCTTTCCCTACGTCCAGACTTGTGCCCGTTAGCAAAAAAAAAAGGAACTAAATACCGTTACTCGTTGCCTCAGAAAAAAGTAACTAAATACGTTACTCGTTACCAACGTACAAAAGTAACGAGTTCTCGTCACAGATAACGAGTTTGTTTTACGTTGCCGTCGCATAGTTAAAGGAGCCAACAAACGTACCATCACTTGCCTACAACCCTTTATTAGTGAGGAACTGCACTTCAGAAGAAGCCGATACTCGAAATTTACATTTCCGAAGTGGGGGTGATTGATGATTATGAAAACACACGAAAAGACACCGGTTTTCGTCCAACCGATCACCAACGGTCCCCCAAAACAGACGAGGGGCTGCGTCATAATTTAGGGCGCTCAGTAGCTTAGCAAAGACAAGAAAAGGCTATAAGTCGAAACGCGTTTTTTGTAGCCATAGCACAATTGGTGCCCATTCTCGGTGCCCATTCTAGTGGTCGGAGATTACGGAAACAAGAGAACAGACAAGGGCCTTCGTTTAAGACGATTCAGCACGTCAACAACACATCCAGTGAGGTACTGCAATAATACTTTGAGTCACACGTGGTCGTGGGTCACACAGGTCAAATCTGCACACATTGCGGCATACGAAGTGCCGACATGTTCTCCCCCGCGCTGAAGAAAAGGAACGAGTAACGTCAGTAACGAGTTACCAATTTTTGTAACTGATTCCGTTATTATTACCATTTTTGAAAAAGTAACTGAATCGTTACTTCGTTACCAAAAAAGTAACTGTTACCAAGTAACGAGTTAGGCACAACTCTGCCTACATCACACCCAATACTTTGTTACGTACATATTCTTTAGAGGTCCAACCACACACACAACGCATACACAATGACAGGCAAGCAGCACTGCAATTTGTATCCCTGTATGCATACACACTGATACTTACGAAAAATAAGTGAAGGAAACTTGAGGAGGCTGAACATCTTTTTACCCTTCTGCCCAAGCCAACTAAATTCCATGGCCACAGAGTCAGTGAGTAAGTAGGTCAGTATATTCCTTGTTGCTTGTCCAATGTCTGTGCCCCCGAACTGGGCAAATTCATTAATCTGTGGGATTTGTAAAGACCATAGGTCAGAAAGCAAATACGCACTACCACAGCAATGGCGTAGTAAGCCCACAAGATAGTATCTAAGCTAACCCATAGCCATCGTCAAGTCACATGAGAGGAACCTTCACTACTGGATGCGTACAGGAAAATACCATGGAGAACAGAATTGCCTGTGGTTTTTTTACACATTCTGGAAAACGTGGTCTAGAGACATTGGTCTACAAACCACTGTGCCTGTTCACTGCTTTCTTGGGTCATTCTGTTGCAATATAATCCAAACCACAAACCAATCTGTTGCATACAGTACATGTTTCCGCAACAGATGTAATTAGTATCAGTATCGCTTGAGCACGTGAGTTTCACCATGGATGACTGCATGAGCCCCTGTGATCCAGTCTTAGTTAACTATCATATCACAAAGAGGTCTTATTAGAGTAAGATCATAACGAGGTGTGCATCACTCAAGCAGGTTTTCACTTGTGCAGTACATTTTGATAAATTATGGTGCATCATAATTTGAGTGTTAATCAGAAATTGCATTGTTATGAGCGATTTGACCTAAAAACAGCGTATTACTCTTGCTTGACCACCGTTCCTGCATTAATGACAAACACTAATGAACCCCACATACTCTGACTGCTGTGAATATTGCAATATGCACACCTCATAATGTGGAACAGCAAGAAATGGAAGCAACTGCTTCAGCATGTGAAAGGTCCACGATCCAGAAAAGTAACACTAACCAACGTAACACCAGGAGTGTTCCTGTTTTGTGCCACCTGTCCAAAATGCAGAACCAGAACTTTTTTTTTAACAAACTGTCCCTAAAAATGTCAGTTTCCAGATTTGTTTAAGATTTATTTCATTTTTATTTATTATGTAAAAAATCATTTTGGCAATATATTTTATGGGGGATATTAAAACACAATTTGCATGATGAGATTATTTCCACCAAAATACATGTTACAGAGCAGAATCCTTCCCTTAAGAATGGTCACAATACAGAAAGAAAAGTGCCAACTGAGAGAGTAACCAATGTTAAAGCCGAATACTAAAAAAAAAATACTCACCAGCTGACCCTGTTTCCTGTCGCTTAAGGAATCGTTGAAGTTCTCAAGTGCCTCTGACGTGTTGAACGGTGCCTGGTTGAGGGAAGTGGAGGCACATGCCTCATCAAGACAAGTAGTTCGTTGCCCGCAGATTACTTCCAGCACATGCGTGTGCTGTTGCTGAGTCAACCGGATGATGTTAAGTATTCGTATGACTTGATGCTGAAATTCTAATGGAACGTCTGGTGTCATAACTTAAAAGTCAAACATAATTAATAATTGCATATTCACACTAGTGTCAAAATTTCATCTGTCAAAATTATTTATCTGCGAATGCAAGTACTGGAACTTCATGAACATGTGATAGCAGCACACTTGCTCACGAACCAGTGATTAACTCGTTCCTGATGAGTTATCTTGAAAGCATACCTACCTTCGTGAGACATAGGCATAGCGTTCTTGTGTTTCTTCGTACGGGGTTCTGTATGGACTTCAGCTGCGAATTACAACAATTCACAGGTTGGAACTTGTTGGCAAAATATGTTGACTTCGACAAGTACGCACAAGGAGAAGACAAACAGGCAATTCTTTCAACATTTTTGGTGACAGGTGACAAATTATTGTTAATTCTAATTCCAAGGGACCATTAAAAAATTCCAAATTATCCGTGTTTTCGAAATAACAAATTAGCACTCAAAAATGCAAGAAAAATGAAAACACATGTTGCACGTACGCAGGTTTGTTTTGGTCTAGGAAAGGCTGCTTTTCGTAAGATATCTTGTGCGGGAGCGGCAAGTTTGTGAAAGAAAATGTCAGCCATATTTCAAAATTCCCGCAGGAAGCACGTGCATCAACCGAAGAGGCGAAGACAACTGGGTGCAGCGTCGGGCCCCCTATGCAACCACAGCAAAACTACAGTGCCTGCGCAGGCAGCGGCTGACCACTTAGAACGGGTTATTGTGTGGGAGAATATCCTTGTGCGTGCAACCAAGGGGAAATGGTGCTCCGTCAAGAGGAGAGAGGGGAAATGCCGAAGCACAGCTTATGAATGACAAGGTTAGCACACTACGAGACATGATGATGCACCACAGGAGGAAAAAAAAAAGATCGAATGATGGCCTTTCTCAATGGAATGCACTGCTCTTTTCCACAGAACAAGCAGCTGAGCCGATTATGTGTCATGGGCTCCGCATTACGTGATGCATATCAAATTTTGTACGAATACGAATTAACGAGCATTTGCTTTCATACAAATGCATGTATGTTTGACGGGACCTATCAAACAAGCTGAATTATCTGAATTAACAGGGGCAGAACTGGCAAGCCTTTACTACTTTATTTACATGATTACAAGACAACCGCTGCACTTTGCCCTTAAGATTAGGACAAAAAGATATTTGACGCCAATATTCACGTGCCGGCTGAGGCACTTCTACCTGGATAATTACCACTTCACTTTGCACCTGAGGAAGCTTGTATAAATTAAACCTAAACAAAAATCTTCATACATAATGTAAAACCTAAAGACTAAGGGAACGTGAAGGGACAGACACAACACGAAGTCTCAAACACAGCTCAAAATTTTACTTCACATACAAGAATATATACACAAACAGAGGGAAGAGAAATAATCAGTTGAGGACATAATAGGAAGTCAGTTAAGGAGAACGAGAAGTCTGCTCAAGGCCGGACCGAGGATTATGCAGGGTTGCTCACACAGTTCCCACTAGAGGTTATGCATAGGGTCTCTCTCAAAAGCCTTCTGTGAGGGTCCACTTCAGAATCCTCCACAATTGTTTCATCCCATAGAGGGAAGCAGTCTGAGCATTCCTCCAAATGCTTGGCAATTTCGAAATATGAAGCTTTATTTTTTACTTTTAATCAATGCTCTCTCAGACGATCATTTAAGCAACGTTTCGTCTGGCCAATATAACAGAAACCACAAGCTAGGGGGATCTGATAAACAACGTTTGAAGAACAGGGGACAAATGTGCTCCGTTGATTCTTGCAAGTAACGTCAGGTGTCACGAAAGGCATGAGGCGATCAAGACGGAAGTTATTCTTGAAAACAAGGTTGACTTGAAATTTCTTCGAGACACTTCAAAGTGTCTCACAATTTATTGACAGTTCCGAAGAAATTTCAAGTCAACCTTGTTTTCAAGAATAACTTCCATCTTGATCGCCTCATGCCTTTCGCGAAACCTGAAGTTACTTGCAAGAATCACCAGAACAAGTTTGTCCCCTGTTCTTCTAACGTTGTTTATCATATCCCCCTAGCTTGTGGTTTCTGTTATACTGTCCAGACAAAACGTTGCTTAAATGATCGTGTGAAAGAGCATTCATTAAAAGTAAATATAAAGCTTCATATTCCGAAATTGCCAAGCATTTGGAGGAATGCTCAGATTGCTTCCCTCTATGGGATGAAACAATTGTGGAGGATTCTGAAGTGGACCCTCACAGAAGGCTTTTGAGAGAGAACCTATGCATAACCTCTAGTGGGAACTGTGTGAGCAACCCTGCATAATCCTCGGTCTGGCCTTGAGCAGACTTCTCGTTCGCCCGAACTGACCTCCTATTATGTCCTCAACTGATTATTTCTCTTCCCTCTGTTTGTGTATATATTCTTCTACGTGAAGTAAAATTTTCAGCTGTGTTTGAGACTTCGTGTTCCCTAGCCTCGGGGTTTTACATTATGCATCACCATCACCAGCTCACTTCCTTCCTAGCCATTTTTTCATTGAAAAATCTTCAGTGTCGGTCTCTGCACTTCTGTTTACAGGACTTGACTCCCCTCTTCGTATACGCTTCTGGATAACATTCTTGACAACCTGCGTCCCAATGACTGACGATTGCTTTTTGAAGAAATTTACTGCAAATAACTAGTTACTACAAACACAACGAGAATTGGCAGAGGCAGACCACAATTAGGGACGACACAGACAGTAAGCCTCAAACGCCCAGAAATTAACGAAATCAAACAATTCAGGGAAAAGAGGTGCTGACGCCAGGAATCGAACCCATCCAAGAAGACCCAGAAGACCCAGGTTCGATTCCTGGCGTCAGCACCTCTTTTCCCTGAGTTGTTTGATACAGTCACTAGTTACGTATTTTCAACACTGTATTTGGACAAACGTAAAACCTAGGAACATTCTGCCCCATTTATCATAATTGTCTTACAAGTTATGCCTTCAAGTTATCCCTCCTTGACCATGCTGCAGTTACTGCATATTATGTAGGCTATCATAGGCCTTTGCTCTCATGGCCAGTGGCATACAAAAACGACACGTCGTACAAAATGGATTTCATACGTGCAGATGAAGTACAGCGTTGCCTACGTGTTCCTGGGAGCTTTTCACTTTGACATGCTGCATCAGCTTCGCCATCTGTGTTGTAAAAGCATAACAACAGATAAAAAATGGAGTAGCAATAGTGTACTCGGACTTGTGATTTCGATAATGTTATGGTTAATGCACTGATACTATTAATGATATGGACCTGGAAACAGTTGAGGCAGCGAACTTCCGACGTTCGATGATGTGTTGCTGTGTCTGTCACCTGAAAGGACAATTACCCAACTTCTAATTAATATAGAAACGCTACTTGTAGTTATTAGCGATATTGACGGTGGGCCACTGATTTCCCGCTTGGCCTTGGACCCGTAACTCATAACAATACTTGTAAGGAAGAAGTTCAATACCTCAGTGCACGACAGTAGACCATACGAGCCCGCCAAACTTCACTTTCGTTTCCTGCGCCGTCCACAGCTGTCCACCAGGCAGTGTGACTGACCAGTGACGCAGTGACCACCACGGTGACCACGATAATGATGATCGTGGCGATGGGGCGATGGCATCGACTGCCGTGCTATAGCCGTGCTGCTCCAAATATATTTTTAAACCGGGGGTTAGCATGCCTGAAACTTACGATGTTCGTGCAGAACATTCATTAAATTAAATATTAAATTATTAATTATTAAATTAATTATTAAATATCATTATTAAATTAAATAGTTTCAAAGATTCAAACCAAACCCCAGTATATTGCGCTACAAACAGACAAACGTATTAACCACGATTTAGGTAGCATGTGTAGCATAATTTAATTTGTACACCAATAATGATGGATTCTTTTCAGACTGAAAGATGGAAAGAAAGATAAATTTATATTTACTCATATGATATCCACCTAACAAAGGTGGGGGCGTTGCGGCGCATATTAAATATGGCAGCTCCCACTACGCTTGTATGATTCGTCCATGCTCATTTCGCGGGAAAAGGAAATGGTAAGTGATGCGTTTTCTGTGTCAATAACTGTGTGAGATACTATTGAAACGCAGCAATCTTGATGTTAAACGCTGCTGTTTAATATCAGGCCAACTGTAAGCGCTGCTATGCAGCGTATCGTATTGTGTAGCATTGGTTCAGTCTGGGATTGCTCTCTCTATTGCTTCTGGTGTCATCTTATTGTTCTTGTCATATTCAGGTCATGCCACGGCTCGACACGTCAAACACCTGTCTAAAGCAGCGAGGATGCCAGTGACTTTCAGCTGGAACACGTGAAAACTACCATTCAAAAAGTGAGGGTGGTGAAGTACCAACGTGAGATAGATCGACCTGCACTTCACTCTACAATTTACTTCCGACACATAGAAACGTTGGAACCAGATACTGAATAAGATGTGGTAATGAGACTTTTCGTACTTGCCTTTACTATTGCAAAAATAGAAGGGAAGAAATTAAACCTAATCTGCAAAAAGGGGAGCAATTTGTCCTGATCGTTGCGCACGATTAATTTGTAATTTATGCCAAAGGATAGCGAACCTAACATATGAGCAAACTTTTGCTGATGAGTCGCAGACAAAAAGTTCTAACCATCGGTTGTCTGGGATGTTCGAACACTGAAACAGAGCAGGTAGTTGAAAATCACGTTGACAATGATGTTGACGAAGTAATACAAAGCTGCACAGCTCACATAAGTTGTCCATTAGCTGCATGTCTGTTTTGGGTACCCCAGGCTAACATAAGGTTGCTATTGGATAATTTTCTTTGCACAAGGCTGACATAGACCATAATATTGGAAGCGCGCCTTTGGAAGTGTCCAGTTAATGTGCAAGTGCCAAATTTGGAGCTGCAAGTTGGGAGAGGCAAGAAAGCACTCTTCTGTTGCAGGCGAAGTCAAACCATTCCAGAATTACTTCCTGAGGGAAGTTGTCCCCTGACATTGTAAACAATATGTACACCTTTTCAGGCAAAAGGGGGAAAGTCTGTTAAAGCAGCATGCATGTTTCTTCGTGACAAGTGAAGCGAGTGAACTGTTAAAAGCTGTGTCACATGGTTGAAAGCACGGTCTCATTTACTTACAGGAGTTTGATTAAGGAAACTGTGCTCCCGTGGTCCAAGCTTTGCAACCTGGCATGATCGGATTTGCACAAAGGCCGTCGCAAAGATATGCACAAATATTGACAAGGTAGACATACTGTATTGAACTTAATGGCAAAAGGGCAAGGCCAGCTGGCACATAATGAGAAACTTGTCGCCCATCTTAGGCTTTGTAACAATTGTTCCCCAGCTTTCGACGAGACAAGTGTCCTGGATTCTGTTCGGGACCCTGTAGCCAGACTGTTAAAGGAATACAAAGAGATTGTCACAAGGGGAAACTCCCTGTTGAAAAAAAGCCAAATAGGTTGTATGCGATCCTATTTATCCTATACAAATTGATGTAGGATCCTTTATGTCCTATTTTGTACCATGTGGGAAAGTTGTGAGATCCTACATGTCCTATATTCATTCACATATAGGTGAGTCATAGGATCCTACATGTCTCATATTAGGCTATGTAGGAGAGTTGTGGTGTCCTACTTGTCCCATATTCGGCAATATAGGAGGGTTGTAGGACACTACTATGCCTATATCCGGCTACGTAGCAGACTTGTAGGATCCTACAAGGCATCAAAAAGGAGCTATGGGAGATCTTACGTGACCTGTTTGGTTTCATGTCGGGAGGACGTGGGGAATTATTTTGAGATATGGAAGTGATATATTAACAGAGCAAAAAACATTATTTGATTCCATATATATATATCCTTCAAAACTGGGGCCCAGAACGAACTAGTCATATTCAATCATGTTTGCCAATGCGCACACATACGGCAGGTTGTCAAGTGCGAATTCTATTAGAACCACTGCAAATGAATATATTTTTTAGGTTGAAAACAACTGAATGGACTGGTTGCATTCATTTACGGAACATGCATAGAGTATGTCCATTACTAGTGAACGAACCATCAAGCATACAATGATGCGTGCATTCCTTTGAGTGCTATTTAAGCAGAAACTTCGACAGCAGTGCGTAACAGGTCGAGGTGGCGGTTGAACCCCATCGAGCGACATTGCGGTGTCGATGGGGTTCTCAGTCTAATTTCTAGGACTAAACCGGTTCTATCAGGACGCGGTTTGTTGTGAGGGATTCCCGAATCCTTCGCCTTCACGTGCACGCTCACGGCTCGCAGGAATCCTAAGAGTAGTCGAGATACTTGAAAATTAAAGGCCTCCGTCTGCACTTCCGATACATTCGGAGCTCCGTCACATCCGCCCCGCTGGTCATGTCGACGCCAGAATTTCCGTCCTAGCAGGACTTGAGTCGCTCTACGATCGGTCAAATGGAACCATGGGTCGATCTTTAACGGTTCGGGGGTTGTGGGCACAGACGCGTTCGTAACTCTGTTTTTCTAAGCTTTGATGCCCTTTTTCGGACGGAAGCCCGCGATGGACAGTTTTCATCTTTCTGGAGTGTACTCGCCTCACCTCGGTGAACGTGGCAAAATTTACTACAGCTGTCAAAGTCTTCTGGTTCTCGAGCTACCGGTTTCCGTGTTTACACTCCTCCCAATACATGGGACTGCCGGCTGTTTTTTTCCCTAAAACCGTTTCCATCGCACCTACAGAGTCGTGTTTGACATAGTTTTGAAGCTCTTGACGTGCTCTTTCCAACGTCTTTAATCCCGTAAGCGCGCGGCTCTCCGTTCCCCAGATATGGGCTTTGGAGTTGGAGGGTCATGGCACTAGCGCCAGCAAGTCTGGCTGACGCCGCTCGGAGACGCTTCCGTGGGTGCCGTTCCTTTAGTGCCGTAATCTCGCTTACATAACGTCCAATTTACTGGAAATTTTGGATGCGTGTTCTTCGTTCTTTGCTCTACAACTTTTCAATTCGCACCTTCCGTCTATTTACTACAGGTTATGGCGTTATATTCCCGAAATTCCTTAGGCTGTCTCTCCTTCGGCAACCATCGGCCCTGTTTTTAGGTTTGAACCCTGTGGGAGATCTGAATCACCTATTAACGAATTCGTGCACTCCGAACAACGAACTGCTAGAAACTTGCGGGATCTTTTTATCTCTCTCCATTCTCGAGTGAGGACAACATGGCAAAAGCGTCTCGTTATACATGGGGCTGGGGGCATTTTTTTCGATGTCGGTTGTTTGTTGGCGTAGAAATGTGATTGAAGACTTATTTTGACGGGAAAAACGTCCTCTTTCCAATGGCACTGGTCAACCGTACGCGCGACTTTCTGCTTTCTGGATGTAGCGCGAGGAGAGCATGGTGGAGAGCCGTTACAGCCAGGTGGCGCCATTGGAGCTTGGAATTCCTCTATCTCATTTGGAAGGGAAATCTTAGAAGCGTTCGGACGCATGTCCAGAGAGCTCTCGTTCGGGAAGCGTCTTTCGTCGTAGATTTGGTGGTTTTGGTGCCCCACAGTGCTGTGACTGTATTTCATGCCTTACTAGTGGTACCTGGACCTGTTTCTGTGTGTGTACCTTGGAAGACCGAAAGCTGTTGGATTTCGTGAATTGAAGGTTAGTTGTGTGCATGTATTGTAATGCCATGTTTCGTGCACCTTTTGCTTTGTATTCTTCCTAGCGTGCGGGTTCCTATAACTTTATCCGTTCAGTGCGATTATTACCCTATTGTTACCTATTTCCTTATCCTCCATCTGTAATCTTGTGCTCTTACCCTGTTGGTTAACCTGTATCATCACTTAACATCAGGTTGATATCATGTGTGATGCTTCAACGACCCTGCTACAGGGTACCAGTGCTCTAAAGATACAGATCTTCCTTTTTTGGTTATTAATTCATAATAACTCAGCTTGGGTCATGCATATTTTCCCCGAGTGTGGAAGGAATATGTACAGAATGTAAATAATTGCGGATATTATAACTCAACGTGCATTGTTTTTACCCTGTTCAGGTAATGCCTTACTGACACCATTGCTGTAGCCCCAGTTGTCATAGTTAATTGATCTTACTGCTAACAAACAAAACCACTGTCTTTGGACCTCAAGTAACAGCATATGTGGGTGGGAAGTCTGGTTAACCTGTGCACAAGTTTGGCATATTTTATGTGACACATAATGTATTATCCCTTGTTAAATCTAGCTTCCTAACTCACTTTATTGTTTCAGATGCCTACAAGAAATATATCTTAGAGCTATCATCTAGCATGATCTGTAAAGGTGTTGAAGACGCTGTACATCGGGCAAGAGTGTGATTGTTCAACAGACATGTCAGAGGGATGATGAGCGATATCAATAAAAAATAAAAAATAGAAGCTGCATGATTTGTTATTTCCTAATATACACAGCACAATAGGGTGCACACATTATACAGGATCACCACGGGGGACTTGGACCTATTTGCATGTAGGGCCCAATGTAGGTCCCACAATCAAATAGGATCCTTTTTATATGTAGGATCGCATTTGCATGTAGGTCCCACAACCAAATAGGATCCTGTTTATATGTAGGATCGCATTTGCATGTAGGACCCACAATTAAACAGGATCCTATTTGTATGTAGGTTCCTTCATCATGTAGGACCTGGTGTCATAATACCATATGGAGTCAAGTAGGAATTTCCAATAGGGCTGTGTACGTCTGACGTCGGTTGCCCCCTCGCCACCAATTCGGAAGTTGTTGGGTAATTAGGTGATTCTTGTCATTAAAGGGTTTGCTGTGTTCGAGAATGTGTCGTCACTCCCCTGTCCCTTTCTCGGGTTCCGTTTCTTCACTTTATACTGTAAACAAAATACAGAAGCCGACACTGAAGATTTTTGTTTAAGTTTAATTTGTACAAGCTTTCGCGTGGAGGTCCACGCTTCCTCAGGTACAAAGTGAAGTGGTGACACACATAAGTATATATAGTATAGACACTGCTGTACAAAGAAAGGGAAGGGAGATATGGTGCCACATGTCTGTGTACAATGAATAGCTGGGCAGACGGATAAGTGACCTCTAACCGTTTAAGAACAGTAAAAGGTGTTGTTGTGAACAAAAAGGCTCGCCAACCAGTTTCGCGGAAGGGGGGTCAGGAGTATGGGAAACGAGTGGCCCAGAATGGACAAAAGGGAAGGTTACGGATTATCTAACGGAGTACCAGACGATGACTGAAAGTGGGGATTCAAGAATTGTGCACAAACAAATATAGATATATAGCTACTAAATTTACATAAGCGGATATAACGAGCCAGGACTAAGATTCAGACCATTTGGTGTGAGACACTTGAATTGCGAAATTAAGTAGGACTCTCTATTCTTACGTTTAATGTCGATACGGAACCCAGATTCTAGCAATATAATTTTCAAATCAGTTTCAAAATCGTGATTAGGTTGATTGAAGTGAATGGCGACAGGAGTTTCAAGGTAGAGTTGAGAGCAAGGTAGAGTTTCAAGGTTGAGTTCAAATGGGTAATTTCTTTTTTCGAAATCAGATACCATTTGCTGAGCATGTTTTACAAAATCAGTCTGATCTGAGCAGATTCGTTTCAGGCGCAAGAACTGACCATATGGAATACTCCTTTTCTGGTGATTGGGATGATAGCTTTCATAGTGGAGATACTGGCGCTTGTCCGTTGGTTTCTTGTATAGTTCAGTGGTCAGCCTACCAGATTTACATGACACTGTCACATCAAGGAAGTTGATGGATGACCTTGAATAGTTACAGGTAAATTTAATTTTGCTATGCAGAGAATTGAAGTGATCAAAAAATGACTGCAGAGATGCCTCATCACCAGACCAGAGGACAAAAATGTCGTCGATGAACCTGAGATATATAAGTGGCTTAAGGGGGAAAGAATTGAGGGCTGAGTTTTCAAAACGACCCATGAATAAATTGGCATAATTAGGTGAAACCCGGGAGCCCATGGCAGCGCCATGAATTTGGACGAAGTGTTGATCGTTGAATACGAAGTTATTACAGCTAAGAACTAGTTCTAAAAGGGGGATGATAGCGGGCATGGGAAGAATATCGGAAGGGTGAGAATTAAGGAAGTGTTCAACAGCAGAGAGACCTTCGTCATTGGGAATGTTAGTGTATAGCGAAACGACATCCATTGTTGCCAACAAAATGTCACCATGGTTACTGAAATGGTCATGGACAGCGTTAATTTTGGAAAGGAAATCGTTTGTGTCTTTGACAAAGGATGGGAGAAGGGGTGGGATGTGTTTGATGCAGTGGTCAGCAACTAAGGATAATTTCTCTGTCGGTGTGTTTATTCCTGAAATAATGGGTCTCCCAGGGTTATTGGGTTTATGAACTTTGATCAAAAGATAAAAATTACCTGGTGTAACGTTCTTAGGACGCAAGAATTTGGAAATATGGGACGGGATAAGTTTACTAGTGACGAGTTCATCAATTTTCTTATTAATAAGAAGACAAAAGGAAGGGGTTGGATCCTGATCGATAGCTCTGTAGAATGAGCGGTCACTTAACTGCCTGTCTGCTTCCGCGATGTAGTCGGATGTATTGAGAACAACTATACCGCCACCCTTGTCCGCTGGTCTGATAATAATGTCATTACGGGCTTTAAGATTTCGTAGCGCTACTTTCTCACAATTAGACAAGTTATCAGTGTGTACAATAGATTTCGAATAATTTGTCTTGATATCCTTGTGAACGGCCTTGATGTAATTGTCAATAAGGGGGCTAGTTCTAGAGGAGTCCGGCGTCCAGCTAGAGGGGTTTCGGAAGGGAGCAGCATCTGAGCTAGGTTTATCGTGAAAGAAAGTTTTCAGGTGCATTCTCCTACCTAAGTTGTGCAGATCGTGCAGAATTTCAAATTCATCAATACTACGCTCCGTAAGTACAAAACTGAGACCTTTTGAGAGAACACCAAGTTCAGCCTCGTCGAGGGTCACATCAGAAAGATTAAAGACGGTGTTATGGCCAGCCTTCGTGGAAGATGGTTCAGAATTTATCACGTCACAAATGCCATGCGCTAAAATGGGAGATAGAATAAGATCATCACGTTTCGATTTTTTGGTTTTGATTTCGTGAATTTTCTTCAGCTTATTGGCAGTGAATTCAGAGAGATTAAGAACTTCATGTTGAGAGAGTTGGTTAGCAAGCTGTTTGAGCTGGTTATCAATATCTTTCAAGACGTAAGAACTTTCCTGTCTGAGAATTTTAACTAGTTGGAGCGACGCATTATTGAGAGCGGTAGCCCACTTCGTAGAGCTCAATGGGGAATGGAACTTAAAAGACGGCGTGATGGACAATGATAAACCTTTGGGAATTATACGTTGAGATATACAATCTGTATAAAAACTAAAATTAGACAGGAATCTAGCTTTCCTAGCCAAAAGTTTACGCGCTTTCAAGAAGGGCACTGAATGACGTTCATTGTTCTGTACAAGTCATTGTGTCCGGCCGGACCTGCGTTGTCTAGACTGCTTGCGTGTTGTCATAGGGAAGCGACGGCTAACTCTCAACTGTGGCCTGGCTGGAGGAGAAGAGCGTACTTGAGCAGACGCACCACGCGAAGTAGAAAAAGTCCTTGGTGAAGAACCCACGTTCACACAGTCAGACACCCCTGGAGATGCATCGGGGTGAAGTGGGGATCGCAGGTGGACTCCGGCACTATGGTTAGCACACTCCGCAGGAGAGAAGCTGATTACGTTGTCAGCGGCTGGAGAAGAGGCCGGGGGACTGTTGATGGGTGAAGCTGGAGCTTGTGGCGAAGAGGTCTTGGGCACAGGGGTTGTAGGAACCAACGCAGGATGGGAAGCAGAAGGGGCTGGTTGGTCGTTGCACGAGTTAAGTGGAGCAAGAACGTAGGCATAGCGCGCAGTCGTGGCGTCGGTTGTAGAAGTGGATGGTCTCTGATCGACGGGGAAGGGGGGGAAATCTTCCAGACGCAGCTCAAAGGGGGAAGACGTCACAGCTGGGGGTGGGAGGTCTTGCAAGATGTGCGTGAGGATGCAGTTACGGTAGTGGGAAGCCAAACACCTCGCGCCCCGAAGGTTCAAGTGGTGGCCGTCCAGAGCCAGGAAATTCCAAGGTGACTGGTCCATCCGCAAGTGCTGGATGCTTCCCACTCCGGAGTTTAGCAAGGATAAGTACCAGAAATGGTGGTTGAGGAGACTGATGTTGCGGTTCACATTCCGTAGGAACTGGCTCTGGTCACGGGTTGTGTAGAAGGATGGTAATCTAGGTGGAACACTGGAGAATACAACCAGCGTTTGCGGTCGTGAAGATCGGATGTGCGACAATAGGCAATCAATTCTCTCAATGGTCGTAGCGATAGGTTCTGTGGCCACGTCGATAGAGCAAATTTGCAATATAATCGCCGAAAAGTCACCAGGGAGATCATCCACCACTTTCAGGAAATCCAAAATTCTTCCGCCACTCACCGACTTGATGTAGATGTTGGTTGAACTCAAAAACTGTGGCACCAATTTGATAAGAGAGTTGCCGATTATGGCAATGCGTGATGAAATCTCCAGTGTCGCAGGACGGGACATGGTAAGTAACAGATGCGTATACGAAGAGGGGAGTCAAGTCCTGTAGATCACATAAACAAAATACAGAAGCCGACACTGAAGATTTTTGTTTAAGTTTAATTTGTACAAGCTTTCGCGTGGAGGTCCACGCTTCCTCAGGTACAAAGTGAAGTGGTGACACACATAAGTATATATAGTATAGACACTGCTGTACAAAGAAAGGGAAGAGGAAGGGAGATATGGTGCCACATGTCTGTGTACAATGAATAGCTGGGCAGACGGATAAGTGACCTCTAACCGTTTAAGAACAGTAAAAGGTGTTGTTGTGAACAAAAAGGCTCGCCAACCAGTTTCGCGGAAGGGGGGTCAGGAGTATGGGAAACGAGTGGCCCAGAATGGACAAAAGGGAAGGTTACGGATTATCTAACGGAGTACCAGACGATGACTGAAAGTGGGGATTCAAGAATTGTGCACAAATAAATATAGATATATAGCTACTAAATTTACATAAGCGGATATAACGAGCCAGGACTAAGATTCAGACCATTTGGTGTGAGACACTTGAATTGCGAAATTAAGTAGGACTCTCTATTCTTACGTTTAATGTCGGTGCGGAACCCAGATTCTAGCAATATAATTTTCAAATCAGTTTCAAAATCGTGATTAGGTTGATTGAAGTGAATGGCGACAGGAGTTTGGCGGGCATTTAGGATATCAAATTTGTGGCCATAAAATCTTTTTCTGATTGTGTTGGAGGTTTCACCGATGTATTGTGAATTGCACTTGCTGCAGAATATCAAGTAACAAATATTGGGTGAATTACAGTGGAGTGAATGACGAATTTTCAAACAGAAGTCACCCAAAGTGCTACGGGCAATGGTGGACGGCGCGATAAATTTACAGGTCTGGCACCGTGTACTACCACAAGGATAACAACCCGGCGAGCGCTTCATCATGCATGATGACGTGAGGATGTCGCGCAAATTTTTCGATCTACGGAATGCTACTAATGGGGGAGTGGGAAAAATTTCCTTTAATTGCTCGTCAGCATGTAATATATTGAGGTGGCGTCTAAGAATGGAATTGGTATTGACAAGTGATTTATGATATGTGGTGGATAAAACTACATTACTTAAGTCCTCTTTACGTTTCGGGGTGAATAAGGACTCCCTGGATAGGCTAGATGATTTGGCAAACGAGTCATGGATGAGTTCAAATGGGTAATTTCTTTTTTCGAAATCAGATACCATTTGCTGAGCATGTTTTACAAAATCAGTCTGATCTGAGCAGATTCGTTTCAGGCGCAAGAACTGACCATATGGAATACTCCTTTTCTGGTGATTGGGATGATAGCTTTCATAGTGGAGATACTGGCGCTTGTCCGTTGGTTTCTTGTATAGTTCAGTGGTCAGCCTACCAGATTTACATGACACTGTCACATCAAGGAAGTTGATGGATGACCTTGAATAGTTACAGGTAAATTTAATTTTGCTATGCAGAGAATTGAAGTGATCAAAAAATGACTGCAGAGATGCCTCATCACCAGACCAGAGGACAAAAATGTCGTCGATGAACCTGAGATATATAAGTGGCTTAAGGGGGAAAGAATTGAGGGCTGAGTTTTCAAAACGACCCATGAATAAATTGGCATAATTAGGTGAAACCCGGGAGCCCATGGCAGCGCCATGAATTTGGACGAAGTGTTGATCGTTGAATACGAAGTTATTACAGCTAAGAACTAGTTCTAAAAGGGGGATGATAGCGGGCATGGGAAGAATATCGGAAGGGTGAGAATTAAGGAAGTGTTCAACAGCAGAGAGACCTTCGTCATTGGGAATGTTAGTGTATAGCGAAACGACATCCATTGTTGCCAACAAAATGTCACCATAGTTACTGAAATGGTCATGGACAGCGTTAATTTTGGAAAGGAAATCGTTTGTGTCTTTGACAAAGGATGGGAGAAGGGGTGGGATGTGTTTGATGCAGTGGTCAGCAACTAAGGATAATTTCTCTGTCGGTGTGTTTATTCCTGAAATAATGGGTCTCCCAGGGTTATTGGGTTTATGAACTTTGATCAAAAGATAAAAATTACCTGGTGTAACGTTCTTAGGACGCAAGAATTTGGAAATATGGGACGGGATAAGTTTACTAGTGACGAGTTCATCAATTTTCTTATTAATAAGAAGACAAAAGGAAGGGGTTGGATCCTGATCGATAGCTCTGTAGAATGAGCGGTCACTTAACTGCCTGTCTGCTTCCGCGATGTAGTCGGATGTATTGAGAACAACTATACCGCCACCCTTGTCCGCTGGTCTGATAATAATGTCATTACGGGCTTTAAGATTTCGTAGCGCTACTTTCTCACAATTAGACAAGTTATCAGTGTGTACAATAGATTTCGAATAATTTGTCTTGATATCCTTGTGAACGGCCTTGATGTAATTGTCAATAAGGGGGCTAGCCGGCGTCCAGCTAGAGGGGTTTCGGAAGGGCGCAGCATCTGAGCTAGGTTTATCGTGAAAGAAAGTTTTCAGGTGCATTCTCCTACCTAAGTTGTGCAGATCGTGCAGAATTTCAAATTCATCAATACTACGCTCCGTAGGTACAAAACTGAGACCTTTTGAGAGAACACCAAGTTCAGCCTCGTCGAGGGTCACATCAGAAAGATTAAAGACGGTGTTATGGCCAGCCTTCGTGGAAGATGGTTCAGAATTTATCACGTCACAAATGCCATGCGCTAAAATGGGAGATAGAATAAGATCATCACGTTTCGATTTTTTGGTTTTGATTTCGTGAATTTTCTTCAGCTTATTGGCAGTGAATTCAGAGAGATTAAGAACTTCATGTTGAGAGAGTTGGTTAGCAAGCTGTTTGAGCTGGTTATCAATATCTTTCAAGACGTAAGAACTTTCCTGTCTGAGAATTTTAACTAGTTGGAGCGACGCATTATTGAGAGCGGTAGCCCACTTCGTAGAGCTCAATGGGGAATGGAACTTAAAAGACGGCGTGATGGACAATGATAAACCTTTGGGAATTATACGTTGAGATATACAATCTGTATAAAAACTAAAATTAGACAGGAATCTAGCTTTCCTAGCCAAAAGTTTACGCGCTTTCAAGAAGGGCACTGAATGACGTTCATTGTTCTGTACAAGTCATTGTGTCCGGCCGGACCTGCGTTGTCTAGACTGCTTGCGTGTTGTCATAGGGAAGCGACGGCTAACTCTCCTCTGTGGCCTGGCTGGAGGAGAAGAGCGTACTTGAGCAGACGCACCACGCGAAGTAGAAAAAGTCCTTGGTGAAGAACCCACGTTCACACAGTCAGACACCCCTGGAGATGCATCGGGGTGAAGTGGGGATCGCAGGTGGACTCCGGCACTATGGTTAGCACACTCCGCAGGAGAGAAGCTGATTACGTTGTCAGCGGCTGGAGAAGAGGCCGGGGGACTGTTGATGGGTGAAGCTGGAGCTTGTGGCGAAGAGGTCTTGGGCACAGGGGTTGTAGGAACCAACGGAGGATGGGAAGCAGAAGGGGCTGGTTGGTCGTTGCACGAGTTAAGTGGAGCAAGAACGTAGGCATAGCGCGCAGTCGTGGCGTCGGTTGTAGAAGTGGATGGTCTCTGATCGACGGGGAAGGGGGGGAAATCTTCCAGACGCAGCTCAAAGGGGGAAGACGTCACAGCTGGGGGTGGGAGGTCTTGCAAGATGTGCGTGAGGATGCAGTTACGGTAGTGGGAAGCCAAACACCTCGCGCCCCGAAGGTTCAAGTGGTGGCCGTCCAGAGCCAGGAAATTCCAAGGTGACTGGTCCATCCGCAAGTGCTGGATGCTTCCCACTCCGGAGTTTAGCAAGGATAAGTACCAGAAATGGTGGTTGAGGAGACTGATGTTGCGGTTCACATTCCGTAGGAACTGGCTCTGGTCACGGGTTGTGTAGAAGGATGGTAATCTAGGTGGAACACTGGAGAATACAACCAGCGTTTGCGGTCGTGAAGATCGGATGTGCGACAATAGGCAATCAATTCTCTCAATGGTCGTAGCGATAGGTTCTGTGGCCAC
Source organism: Ornithodoros turicata (assembly GCF_037126465.1). Taxonomy (NCBI): domain Eukaryota; kingdom Metazoa; phylum Arthropoda; class Arachnida; order Ixodida; family Argasidae; genus Ornithodoros; species Ornithodoros turicata. Next base: position 37,994,935 of record NC_088204.1, read on the forward strand.
GTCGATAGAGCAAATTTGCAATATAATCGCCGAAAAGTCACCAGGGAGATCATCCACCACTTTCAGGAAATCCAAAATTCTTCCGCCACTCACCGACTTGATGTAGATGTTGGTTGAACTCAAAAACTGTGGCACCAATTTGATAAGAGAGTTGCCGATTATGGCAATGCGTGATGAAATCTCCAGTGTCGCAGGACGAGACATGGTAAGTAACAGATGCGTATACGAAGAGGGGAGTCAAGTCCTGTAGATCACATAAACAAAATACAGAAGCCGACACTGAAGATTTTTGTTTAAGTTTAATTTGTACAAGCTTTCGCGTGGAGGTCCACGCTTCCTCAGGTACAAAGTGAAGTGGTGACACACATAAGTATATATAGTATAGACACTGCTGTACAAAGAAAGGGAAGAGGAAGGGAGATATGGTGCCACATGTCTGTGTACAATGAATAGCTGGGCAGACGGATAAGTGACCTCTAACCGTTTAAGAACAGTAAAAGGTGTTGTTGTGAACAAAAAGGCTCGCCAACCAGTTTCGCGGAAGGGGGGTCAGGAGTATGGGAAACGAGTGGCCCAGAATGGACAAAAGGGAAGGTTACGGATTATCTAACGGAGTACCAGACGATGACTGAAAGTGGGGATTCAAGAATTGTGCACAAATAAATATAGATATATAGCTACTAAATTTACATAAGCGGATATAACGAGCCAGGACTAAGATTCAGACCATTTGGTGTGAGACACTTGAATTGCGAAATTAAGTAGGACTCTCTATTCTTACGTTTAATGTCGGTGCGGAACCCAGATTCTAGCAATATAATTTTCAAATCAGTTTCAAAATCGTGATTAGGTTGATTGAAGTGAATGGCGACAGGAGTTTGGCGGGCATTTAGGATATCAAATTTGTGGCGATAAAATCTTTTTCTCATTGTGTTGGAGGTTTCACCGATGTATTGTGAATTGCACTTGCTGCAGAATATCAAGTAACAAATATTGGGTGAATTACAGTGGAGTGAATGACGAATTTTCAAACAGAAGTCACCCAAAGTGCTACGGGCAATGGTGGACGGCGCGATAAATTTACAGGTCTGGCACCGTGTACTACCACAAGGATAACAACCCGGCGAGCGCTTCATCATGCATGATGACGTGAGGATGTCGCGCAAATTTTTCGATCTACGGAATGCTACTAATGGGGGAGTGGGAAAAATTTCCTTTAATTGCTCGTCAGCATATTGAGGTGGCGTCTAAGAATGGAATTGGTATTGACAAGTGATTTATGATATGTGGTGGATAAAACTACATTACTTAAGTCCTCTTTACGTTTCGGGGTGAATAAGGACTCCCTGGATAGGCTAGATGATTTGGCAAACGAGTCATGGATGAGTTCAAATGGGTAATTTCTTTTTTCGAAATCAGATACCATTTGCTGAGCATGTTTTACAAAATCAGTCTGATCTGAGCAGATTCGTTTCAGGCGCAAGAACTGACCATATGGAATACTCCTTTTCTGGTGATTGGGATGATAGCTTTCATAGTGGAGATACTGGCGCTTGTCCGTTGGTTTCTTGTATAGTTCAGTGGTCAGCCTACCAGATTTACATGACACTGTCACATCAAGGAAGTTGATGGATGACCTTGAATAGTTACAGGTAAATTTAATTTTGCTATGCAGAGAATTGAAGTGATCAAAAAATGACTGCAGAGATGCCTCATCACCAGACCAGAGGACAAAAATGTCGTCGATGAACCTGAGATATATAAGTGGCTTAAGGGGGAAAGAATTGAGGGCTGAGTTTTCAAAACGACCCATGAATAAATTGGCATAATTAGGTGAAACCCGGGAGCCCATGGCAGCGCCATGAATTTGGACGAAGTGTTGATCGTTGAATACGAAGTTATTACAGCTAAGAACTAGTTCTAAAAGGGGGATGATAGCGGGCATGGGAAGAATATCGGAAGGGTGAGAATTAAGGAAGTGTTCAACAGCAGAGAGACCTTCGTCATTGGGAATGTTAGTGTATAGCGAAACGACATCCATTGTTGCCAACAAAATGTCACCATAGTTACTGAAATGGTCATGGACAGCGTTAATTTTGGAAAGGAAATCGTTTGTGTCTTTGACAAAGGATGGGAGAAGGGGTGGGATGTGTTTGATGCAGTGGTCAGCAACTAAGGATAATTTCTCTGTCGGTGTGTTTATTCCTGAAATAATGGGTCTCCCAGGGTTATTGGGTTTATGAACTTTGATCAAAAGATAAAAATTACCTGGTGTAACGTTCTTAGGACGCAAGAATTTGGAAATATGGGACGGGATAAGTTTACTAGTGACGAGTTCATCAATTTTCTTATTAATAAGAAGACAAAAGGAAGGGGTTGGATCCTGATCGATAGCTCTGTAGAATGAGCGGTCACTTAACTGCCTGTCTGCTTCCGCGATGTAGTCGGATGTATTGAGAACAACTATACCGCCACCCTTGTCCGCTGGTCTGATAATAATGTCATTACGGGCTTTAAGATTTCGTAGCGCTACTTTCTCACAATTAGACAAGTTATCAGTGTGTACAATAGATTTCGAATAATTTGTCTTGATATCCTTGTGAACGGCCTTGATGTAATTGTCAATAAGGGGGCTAGTTCTAGAGTCCGGCGTCCAGCTAGAGGGGTTTCGGAAGGGCGCAGCATCTGAGCTAGGTTTATCGTGAAAGAAAGTTTTCAGGTGCATTCTCCTACCTAAGTTGTGCAGATCGTGCAGAATTTCAAATTCATCAATACTACGCTCCGTAGGTACAAAACTGAGACCTTTTGAGAGAACACCAAGTTCAGCCTCGTCGAGGGTCACATCAGAAAGATTAAAGACGGTGTTATGGCCAGCCTTCGTGGAAGATGGTTCAGAATTTATCACGTCACAAATGCCATGCGCTAAAATGGGAGATAGAATAAGATCATCACGTTTCGATTTTTTGGTTTTGATTTCGTGAATTTTCTTCAGCTTATTGGCAGTGAATTCAGAGAGATTAAGAACTTCATGTTGAGAGAGTTGGTTAGCAAGCTGTTTGAGCTGGTTATCAATATCTTTCAAGACGTAAGAACTTTCCTGTCTGAGAATTTTAACTAGTTGGAGCGACGCATTATTGAGAGCGGTAGCCCACTTCGTAGAGCTCAATGGGGAATGGAACTTAAAAGACGGCGTGATGGACAATGATAAACCTTTGGGAATTATACGTTGAGATATACAATCTGTATAAAAACTAAAATTAGACAGGAATCTAGCTTTCCTAGCCAAAAGTTTACGCGCTTTCAAGAAGGGCACTGAATGACGTTCATTGTTCTGTACAAGTCATTGTGTCCGGCCGGACCTGCGTTGTCTAGACTGCTTGCGTGTTGTCATAGGGAAGCGACGGCTAACTCTCCTCTGTGGCCTGGCTGGAGGAGAAGAGCGTACTTGAGCAGACGCACCACGCGAAGTAGAAAAAGTCCTTGGTGAAGAACCCACGTTCACACAGTCAGACACCCCTGGAGATGCATCGGGGTGAAGTGGGGATCGCAGGTGGACTCCGGCACTATGGTTAGCACACTCCGCAGGAGAGAAGCTGATTACGTTGTCAGCGGCTGGAGAAGAGGCCGGGGGACTGTTGATGGGTGAAGCTGGAGCTTGTGGCGAAGAGGTCTTGGGCACAGGGGTTGTAGGAACCAACGCAGGATGGGAAGCAGAAGGGGCTGGTTGGTCGTTGCACGAGTTAAGTGGAGCAAGAACGTAGGCATAGCGCGCAGTCGTGGCGTCGGTTGTAGAAGTGGATGGTCTCTGATCGACGGGGAAGGGGGGGAAATCTTCCAGACGCAGCTCAAAGGGGGAAGACGTCACAGCTGGGGGTGGGAGGTCTTGCAAGATGTGCGTGAGGATGCAGTTACGGTAGTGGGAAGCCAAACACCTCGCGCCCCGAAGGTTCAAGTGGTGGCCGTCCAGAGCCAGGAAATTCCAAGGTGACTGGTCCATCCGCAAGTGCTGGATGCTTCCCACTCCGGAGTTTAGCAAGGATAAGTACCAACTCGTGCCAATAAGTACTCGTGCAACGACCAACCAGCCCCTTCTGCTTCCCATCCTGCGTTGGTTCCTACAACCCCTGTGCCCAAGACCTCTTCGCCACAAGCTCCAGCTTCACCCATCAACAGTCCCCCGGCCTCTTCTCCAGCCGCTGTCAACGTAATCAGCTTCTCTCCTGCGGAGTGTGCTAACCATAGCGCCGGAGTCCACCTGCGATCCCCACTTCACCCCGATGCATCTCCAGGGGTGTCTGACTGTGTGAACGTGGGTTCTTCACCAAGGACTTTTTCTACTTCGCGTGGTGCGTCTGCTCAAGTACGCTCTTCTCCTCCAGCCAGGCCACAGAGGAGAGTTAGCCGTCGCTTCCCTATGACAACACGCAAGCAGTCTAGACAACGCAGGTCCGGCCGGACACAATGACTTGTACAGAACAATGAACGTCATTCAGTGCCCTTCTTGAAAGCGCGTAAACTTTTGGCTAGGAAAGCTAGATTCCTGTCTAATTTTAGTTTTTATACAGATTGTATATCTCAACGTATAATTCCCAAAGGTTTATCATTGTCCATCACGCCGTCTTTTAAGTTCCATTCCCCATTGAGCTCTACGAAGTGGGCTACCGCTCTCAATAATGCGTCGCTCCAACTAGTTAAAATTCTCAGACAGGAAAGTTCTTACGTCTTGAAAGATATTGATAACCAGCTCAAACAGCTTGCTAACCAACTCTCTCAACATGAAGTTCTTAATCTCTCTGAATTCACTGCCAATAAGCTGAAGAAAATTCACGAAATCAAAACCAAAAAATCGAAACGTGATGATCTTATTCTATCTCCCATTTTAGCGCATGGCATTTGTGACGTGATAAATTCTGAACCATCTTCCACGAAGGCTGGCCATAACACCGTCTTTAATCTTTCTGATGTGACCCTCGACGAGGCTGAACTTGGTGTTCTCTCAAAAGGTCTCAGTTTTGTACCTACGGAGCGTAGTATTGATGAATTTGAAATTCTGCACGATCTGCACAACTTAGGTAGGAGAATGCACCTGAAAACTTTCTTTCACGATAAACCTAGCTCAGATGCTGCGCCCTTCCGAAACCCCTCTAGCTGGACGCCGGACTCCTCTAGAACTAGCCCCCTTATTGACAATTACATCAAGGCCGTTCACAAGGATATCAAGACAAATTATTCGAAATCTATTGTACACACTGATAACTTGTCTAATTGTGAGAAAGTAGCGCTACGAAATCTTAAAGCCCGTAATGACATTATTATCAGACCAGCGGACAAGGGTGGCGGTATAGTTGTTCTCAATACATCCGACTACATCGCGGAAGCAGACAGGCAGTTAAGTGACCGCTCATTCTACAGAGCTATCGATCAGGATCCAACCCCTTCCTTTTGTCTTCTTATTAATAAGAAAATTGATGAACTCGTCACTAGTAAACTTATCCCGTCCCATATTTCCAAATTCTTGCGTCCTAAGAACGTTACACCAGGTAATTTTTATCTTTTGATCAAAGTTCATAAACCCAATAACCCTGGGAGACCCATTATTTCAGGAATAAACACACCGACAGAGAAATTATCCTTAGTTGCTGACCACTGCATCAAACACATCCCACCCCTTCTCCCATCCTTTGTCAAAGACACAAACGATTTCCTTTCCAAAATTAACGCTGTCCATGACCATTTCAGTAACCATGGTGACATTTTGTTGGCAACAATGGATGTCGTTTCGCTATACACTAACATTCCCAATGACGAAGGTCTCTCTGCTGTTGAACACTTCCTTAATTCTCACCCTTCCGATATTCTTCCCATGCCCGCTATCATCCCCCTTTTAGAACTAGTTCTTAGCTGTAATAACTTCGTATTCAACGATCAACACTTCGTCCAAATTCATGGCGCTGCCATGGGCTCCCGGGTTTCACCTAATTATGCCAATTTATTCATGGGTCGTTTTGAAAACTACTCAGCCCTCAATTCTTTCCCCCTTAAGCCACTTATATATCTCAGGTTCATCGACGACATTTTTGTCCTCTGGTCTGGTGATGAGGCATCTCTGCAGTCATTTTTTGATCACTTCAATTCTCTGCATAGCAAAATTAAATTTACCTGTAACTATTCAAGGTCATCCATCAACTTCCTTGATGTGACAGTGTCATGTAAATCTGGTAGGCTGACCACTGAACTATACAAGAAACCAACGGACAAGCGCCAGTATCTCCACTATGAAAGCTATCATCCCAATCACCAGAAAAGGAGTATTCCATATGGTCAGTTCTTGCGCCTGAAACGAATCTGCTCAGATCAGACTGATTTTGTAAAACATGCTCAGCAAATGGTATCTGATTTCGAAAAAAGAAATTACCCATTTGAACTCATCCATGACTCGTTTGCCAAATCATCTAGCCTATCCAGGGAGTCCTTATTCACCCCGAAACGTAAAGAGGACTTAAGTAATGTAGTTTTATCCACCACATATCATAAATCACTTGTCAATACCAATTCCATTCTTAGACGCCACCTCAATATATTACATGCTGACGAGCAATTAAAGGAAATTTTTCCCACTCCCCCATTAGTAGCATTCCGTAGATCGAAAAATTTGCGCGACATCCTCACGTCATCATGCATGATGAAGCGCTCGCCGGGTTGTTATCCTTGTGGTAGTACACGGTGCCAGACCTGTAAATTTATCGCGCCGTCCACCATTGCCCGTAGCACTTTGGGTGACTTCTGTTTGAAAATTCGTCATTCACTCCACTGTAATTCACCCAATATTTGTTACTTGATATTCTGCAGCAAGTGCAATTCACAATACATCGGTGAAACCTCCAACACAATGAGAAAAAGATTTTATGGCCACAAATTTGATATCCTAAATGCCCGCCAAACTCCTGTCGCCATTCACTTCAATCAACCTAATCACGATTTTGAAACTGATTTGAAAATTATATTGCTAGAATCTGGGTTCCGCACCGACATTAAACGTAAGAATAGAGAGTCCTACTTAATTTCGCAATTCAAGTGTCTCACACCAAATGGTCTGAATCTTAGTCCTGGCTCGTTATATCCGCTTATGTAAATTTAGTAGCTATATATCTATATTTATTTGTGCACAATTCTTGAATCCCCACTTTCAGTCATCGTCTGGTACTCCGTTAGATAATCCGTAACCTTCCCTTTTGTCCATTCTGGGCCACTCGTTTCCCATACTCCTGACCCCCCTTCCGCGAAACTGGTTGGCGAGCCTTTTTGTTCACAACAACACCTTTTACTGTTCTTAAACGGTTAGAGGTCACTTATCCGTCTGCCCAGCTATTCATTGTACACAGACATGTGGCACCATATCTCCCTTCCTCTTCCCTTTCTTTGTACAGCAGTGTCTATACTATATATACTTATGTGTGTCACCACTTCACTTTGTACCTGAGGAAGCGTGGACCTCCACGCGAAAGCTTGTACAAATTAAACTTAAACAAAAATCTTCAGTGTCGGCTTCTGTATTTTGTTTATGTGATCTACAGGACTTGACTCCCCTCTTCGTATACGCATCTTTATACTGTATTGAACATCTGCCTTGATGTGCCACCTCACCGGTTTTTTTTTTGTTTTTTTCTGTTTTAATTCGCTCAGTAGAGCCACCCAAAGGGTACGACAGAAAGCTACACCCATCTCATAACAGCTTCATGGGGCCACCGACCAAACATCATTTCACTGCCACACTAGTACGCATATATTTTTTTAAAGCATAACTGCTTACATATTTTAGACATTTCAAGTGCATGTAAGAGTCTACACTTTCAGGTAAACTGAGAAGGGGGTCCCGCCATACTCTTTACCACCCAAGAAATTAAGTCACATCCCGCGGCCTGCAGTATGATGCATAAGGTACAGAAGTTCTCCCCCACCAAGGCAAATAGGGACTGTGGACCACAAGCAGATTGATTAGATCACGCTGTCTATACTACTTGCAACCCGTCTTAACACTACAAACTTGAAAACAACAACCTTTTCATTACAAAAATGACGAGCAAAAACCACAGCGACAGCACACGACAGGCTCGAACTAACAACTGACGTTAATTGGGAAGATACACACGGTCTCCACAAAATCTCAATCACCTCAAGGGGGGGGGGGGGGGGGGGGTAGCCCATCTCTCTGCACTGAATTCGACAAACTTTTTTCTTTTGTCAGTGCCACAGGGTGGATGTTGCAGCACTCATAGAGAAGCTTTCTTGCACCTGATGTGGATGTTCACTGTTCACCACAGTATCAAATAAACTCATTATGCAAAACAAAATATATTGTTTTCAGCTCTTTTTATTTTTTTCATGTTTCTAATTTTTTATGGTTCATGTAAAACTAGGCTTTGTGGCACTTCGACTCAGTACAGTGGTCTCCCTTTTAGATGGACACTAAGGGACCTCAGAAATTTGTTCGTCTTATGGGTTCAGCTTAACAGAAGTGCTTGAGATTACACCAGCTGAGTCTAAATTTTCGTTGTGTCATAACCACTAATAAAATAGGTTGCAATGTCGAAACATCTCCTTGGTTGGCAAAGATTTAAAAACTTTGTATGCTGTTCACACAATTTGCGTGTAAATGCTATGTATAATTCTAACTTTGTATGAGGTGGCACACTTCATCTTTTTTCATTGTCTCTGCAAAGGAGACAAAAAAGATTGCCAAGAAACTGAGCTGCTAAGCTCTGCAGCTAGAAACTCAAGCAAAATGCGAAGTACGTGACTATCAAGCTTAATTCGAGATAAAAATCAGACGAGAAAAAAAAAAAGAAACAGAAAAGTAGATGCGGCTGTGCGAATGCATGCAAGCAACACCTTGCAATGCGCCTGTAAAGTTGACTCCCCCGCAGTGCTTGTGTGTGTGAGGTGAAGCCCGCTTTAGAAACGTGCTGATGATTTGTGTTAAAAGAAATTCCGAAGAATCATTCCCTTCTGGAAGACAGGATCGAGTTCTCCATCGACATTCGCGTTAACCGAATCTGCCAATCGACGTGGTTCATCTTAAGCTATTTTTTAAAAATTACTTCTAGTTTCCTTTTCTTTATTCTTCTTTTTTTGCGTGTCACAAATAGGACAAGCAGTCGTAGTTTGCGCAATAACGGGAGACCACTGTAATTGCAAAAATTGATTGTGTTGCAGACACCACATACAAAAAATATATAAATGTAATGTCTGACAAAACATACGTTGTGGATCACTTTAGGAGATTGGCAAATCCCACCAGGATATTCTGGGGACTTTCCGAAGACGTCCCGAGTTGACCAGGACGTTTCGATTAGAACAGGATATCCACAGGATATCGCTGGTTGTCTGGGTAGAGACTGAAAGAACAGAGTAAACACATGAGGCATCCTGCCCACTGATGCGCCAAGCCCACTGTCGAGGAAGGGTGTCGAGCCGGTATATATAGGCCTCGTAGGTGTCGCCTCTGCAGAAGTCGCTCGTTGCTGCTGATGGTGAACCATGTGTAGAAGCGTTGTATTTGTCGGGATAACAGGCGGCGATAACACGAAGTGTAGATCCTGAAGATTGCCTGCCACTGCCCTTGTCTCAAAAAGCAGTAAAGACTGAAAGAACTGAGTAAACACATAAGGCATCCTGCCCACTGATGCGCCAAGCCCACTCGCCAAGCTCCTCCAAGCCCAGCGTTCTTGCTCTCTGATAGGCTCATCAACGCTCGGAGTACTGTCTTACCATACAATGCTACTACTCCACTTATGCTGCAAGGCTCAGTGCGACACCCGTCCTGTGGCACTGGAACACTACCTTGAAAGAATTCGCTGGCAGATCCTAGGAAAAAGATTTTACAGGTAAACAGACAGGAGGCAGGCCCCGCAGCATATGGTAAACTTGCTAACTCAACTAGCCACACTATGGCAGCTGGCATACACTAAGCAGCTGTGGTAGTTTCCATTACAGAAGTGAAATGTATGTCAGCATTGACGACATTTTCAGGGTGGTGCGGCAGAGTTTTCACGTACTGCATGGCATTGAGGTCTCACGACTCTCCCCTCCGGTGATACCCTTGCGGCTGTTGTCCATACTGTCATATATAACTACCCGATTGAAAAAATCACCAGAATTATTCTGGTGTTTCCTGGTGTTCCTGGCGCTAACACTAGACACTTTTGATGTTTGTAATGTGCACATCAAATTTCTGGCGTGACACCAGGGTGATTCTAGTGCTGTCGAGTTCTCCTGATGTCAACACCAGAGTGGACTACTACGACACCAGAAGGATTCTGGTGCCTTCTAGAATGCTTGGTGTGCGCACTAGACAGATGTAGTGTTTTAATGTGACCGTTAGAGCGGTCTGGTGTGGTTCACAGACACCAGACCTACAGGCGCCACGGTACGAGCACTACACGTTGTTACCATGAAAACCGCTATTTACAATGATCATGAGTTCCTTAGCGCAACTTCTTTTACAAAGGAATGATAATTCGGATCGCAAATAATTCCCCCGAGTGTCGAAATTGACACGCTTTGCGGCTTTCACTCGAGTTTGAAAACGAAACTTTACGCTCTCATTGTCACATAAGACAGCGACAGCGCCATCGGTATTAGTGTCTGTTTTGAACTCAACGAGCTGGCCGAGGTGGTTGAGGTAGCGTTCCGTCCTGGTTTTCAACATAAAAACTGCGCACGAATGTGAACAATTTTGAATATGTGTTTCTGAAGTTCTGCATTATATGTCGTAGTTTGCTTTTCAACCTGTGCACAAGTGGAAGTGTGAGAAAATACAAGAGATGCATTCGGGGTAGATGTGACGACTGGTCGTTGGTGTGACGTCTTTGAATGTGTGTTTCGTCCGGCATCATGTGAACTGATTATTCACGGGATATGGACTACAAGAAGAGAGGACGGAAAATGACTGAAGAGTTGATCGAGTATGCTTTTCTAAATTATAACTGTGCCGCATGTTATGTATTCACACTCGCAGAAGAAATAACATTTCTCCTTTTTGTACTTTTATATTGTGGAGTGTATACTTCTCCTAAATGTGTATCATCAATGATAGAAGTAATATAGACAGTTTTGTTACACGTGCTTGTCTGTTCCTATTTCTGATTCTCAGTATACTATACGCAAACAATTAGTAGCCTGCTAACAGCTGGGACACCTTGGCAATAGAAAGAAACCTTTGATATCTTGTTGTATTGTTGACTGGTTTAATGAATCGCTAACATTATTGAGTACATCCCAAGCAGCCTTAGTACCGCAATAATGAGCAGACCGTGTTGGTTGAATGTTCCACATTCATGTATGCATGGCAGGATCCCTTCGTGGTGTTTTATGATGCTCGACTATTGATCATTATGCTGTTTCACGCATTCGATACCGAGAGGTTTTTGACTGCTCAGCGCCCTCACGAGGCTCTGAAAGTTGTGCATTAGTTTTGAACGCTTAGAGAAAAACAAGCAGGGCAGCACTAACACCGTGTTCGTGCTGTGGTGCCGCACTTGCACTGTCCTGCTTTCTCTCTCACAGACACACATGTCTACAGCTATGCACAGCTTTTAGTGCATTGTGAGGTTCCTGACGGACCAAGTACATCGCAGGATTGAACGCAATATGAGACATCATAATGTTCAACAGTGGAGCATCACAAAACACCAGGGATCCTGGTGTGCAACACCTGAGCGCACACATCAGAGAACAGACACTAGGAACACCAGGGAATTCTGATGCTAACAATCAGAGAAGAAAGCACCAGGAATGTCCCAAATCACAGCCACCAAAAACACCAGGATGATTCTAGTGCTTTTTTCAATAGGGTATGCACCATGACAGCATTTCTTGCTGTACCTATACCTCTACGTGTCGCAGATAGAATGGTACCATTGCTTGTACAGTGAACTGGGGGCAGGCACGAGATCCTGGAAGCGCTGTGGCCAAGGTGTGTTCGGCATACCGGACTGTGTCTCGGCGTGTAGTGAGTCTGGAACAGCCCCCACGCACTTTCCCAAAATGACTTTCACATAACAGGCTGTATTGTTTTCTTACCACAGACGCAAGTTGCAGAGCCTGCTTGGTGTTGTTTACTGTAGCCTTTCTCACGCACACGCTTGAAAGTCTCTCCTATGACTTTCAAAAGAACGAGGTCGATTCTCCATTCGCTATGCATAGCATGACTTCGCAGACAAGGAATGACACACAGGCTATTACGGAAGCTATAAGGAAAGCTGGCGCAGAAGAACTTACAACTTACGACGTACTTGTCTGGAGTCGACAGCGTGCAGTTTATCAGGCCTGGATCTCGAGGCGTTTGTTTCGACTAATAAACATGTACTGGGTAACATGCCGTATCTGTCTGGTAGTCGGAAGAAACTTTCTTGCAATACCTTTACATCTCAGGCAGGATAAACTGCAAGCTGTTGATTCCAGGCAAGTATGTCCCAAGCTGTACCGACGAACATGCATTAAACACACACAAAACACTTCCACTGCATAGAACGTGCAGAATAATGACATTCAACGCTTTGCTCCTGGTATCAAGCTACATCACGTGTGCAATGAATAAGAGTGAAACAGAGTTAGCCTGTAATGGCTGCTACCCGCAGATGTCATACCTGGGGGAGGTGGTAATGATGTTTCCCCACTGTCACTACTAGAGTAGTTTCTGCTGATGAACCTACCAGGCCTTTTGCGCGTGCGTCTCACTTCAACGTCAGATTACAAGTCAGATGTGTGCTCAGCTGCAGTCAGCTTCTTCCATGCATCCTCATGTGAGCCTTACGTGCAATCAGACATGTCGATTGCAATCAAACTTGCCTCATATATTGACTCAATGCCACAATCATCTGAGAGTATGAGAATAGTTTTTTTTTTCTCTTTGAGCAAATAGCAGAGAAGCAACAAATGAAGCTTAAGGTAGGGCAGACTTCTGCTGTGAAGACTGTGGCACAGTAGTAATTGAGAGGGGTTCATATTAGAATACATTACAATACAAATATGCACTTACAAAATCTCTCAATTACTGCACGCTCAACTCATTGCCAATTCAGTGCTGGGGTTTGCCCTCTAATTATCATCGCCCTCAGCTTGCTTGAATTCTTCTTAGGGGGCCACCAGCAAAAGTTGCCGTCGACCCAGGTGGCATGTACAACCACAACATCGTTGTCCTCGCCCGGAAATTTTGCTATCAAAAATTCTTCTTTGCCTGCAGATAATATTCGTGTATGAGGAAACAGTATTCGGCACTGTCAGCAGAACAATACCTAAAAGGCGTCCCTGGCAAAAAAAGAAAGAGCAAGATGCGGGCAGCGTGACAATACGAACAATACATGATAGTCATGACCGTGATCACAGTAAAGTCGACCTGATGGTGCGACAATGAACTAGCTAGAGCGTAATATAAAAGTTACTATGCATGAAGCAGTGGGAAGACAGCCCACTTTCCTTGGAAAGGAAGCTTCACACATTTCATTGAAATATCGTCCATTGGCCAGGCGGGTTCGGAAACCAGATGGATTTTCAGAGATGTTGAGGGACAAGGAAATGTGTAGAGGTCGCTTTTTTGAAGTGGCGTGCAATTATGCATGGCTTCTTGGCTGCAGAGTACACGGCAATGTTCTCAATCTCAACCACACTGTCATCTAGGAGGGTCCAGCAGTTGTCCCCACAGCTGCTTCGTAAAGTGTACTTCCCAGCGATCACAACCTTCTTGTACTGTGGGCCTTCGCAACTTTCCAACAACGGTCCTGCATTGTGCTCAAGGCTGAGAACTACTTCTGTAGCAGTGCTGGCACGTACGGGAGGTGGAAGTTTTATACCATCCATGACACGAGTTGCTCCAGGTGATGTTCTGGCTTGCGAAGATGCCGTTTCAACTGCTTCATGAAATTTTCGAAAGCAGAAGCGCTCCGTGCGTCTGTAGGGCCATGGTACTGCATGCCATCGGCCAGGTGAAGACGCCCATGAACTTTGTACGATACAAGGTCTTCCCCGTAGATCGATGTGAACGTCATCACAAAGTAACGCAACAACTTTCTTGCATAGTACAAATGCTCCTGAAGGTGTCTGGCACTGGCTAATATGGTGAGCGCACAATGCAGAACCATAAAATTCTGGTACATTCGGCTTGGGAAAGTGGAATGGAATACAACCGGCCCAGTGTAGAGTAGTAACAGCCTGAACTCAGTTGCCTTCCTAGTATCAAGCTCAGTGAAGCTTCTTGGTTTCCTCATAAATTCTGACCTTAAGTACTGCAGAAGGGACATATGCTTCTGTGATTCCTCAGGGCATGTTCTCGGGCCCTGCTTCTGATGCGTCTTCGGACCCCTGAACCAAAGCTGGAGCAATTAACTTGCATCCTACACCGAGCCACACGAGCTGCATAAAATACAGCGGGACAGCTGCGATTATATCAATTGGAAGCTCCGTCATGACCGTCATTCCTTTGTGGTGTTCCCTCTGAGCAAAGCTCCGGAAACTTTCATTTGTTCTGTGTTCACAGCGGGCAAGAGGAAAGCGCACCCTACCATTTTTATGTTCCCCCTTGATGGTGCACTTTGTACAGCTATAAAAGCCAGCATGGCTTTTCACAGACAAAACATAGGCCCTGGCTGGGGCGTCACATAAGGTGGCATTGACTCTAATGTGAACCACTCTCTTTTGTGTTGGAACTCCAGTCATTAGGACCTGTTGAAGCTCCGTGACGAATGATCGCAAGAAGACATTCGCGTCCTGGGGTTTGCTTCTCCCATAGAATGTGCCGACAAAGAATGGAAGCCCGTCACCACAGTTTGCAACCTTGCAAAGAATGGGCCAAAAGTGGCCCCTTGTGCTTTTGGTCAGTGGGAGCCCATCAATATTGAAATTCCAGTGCGAGGAGGTCTCGCAGCTGTGCTATATTCTGTAGTGAATACTGCAGCCCCGATGCAAGTCCAAGGTGCCAATAGTTCCCACTGCTCATTTCGACTATTTCTGAGCCGCGTCTAGGCGTCTGCATCAGAGTTCGTGCACAGCTTCGCAGAGAGCTATGGGCGGGATGTGAGCAAGGAGGTTACAGCGTCAAGCGTGACATTGTGACCGATTACCCACTCCCGCAGCTTTGTACGAAAATCGTCACTGAAGCTTTGTTGATCTTCTATGGGTTGCGCACGCTTCCAATGTCTTCAGTTAGTAAAACGTGATCACGGCATAGTATTGGGTGATTTCAGCATGATCCCTGACATTCATATCATCGCCCTACATGGGCCGTTCGAGTGAAGCATCGCTTTGTGAAGTTGAAGCACCATAAGTGGCAGTCTGTGCGTCGCTGGCTGCTGTCACGAAATACGTGTCTTCGGCTGAACACGATATTCTCTGCATGCTCCTAGAGACTGCTCTATGGACATGTCGAAGATGTGTTCTCCGAGTATGTTTAGGCATCTTAAAAACATGGCAATGACAGAATAAGTGGATTCGTCACCTACACAAACCAGTATATGAGCATTTACCCCCTGTCTGCTTCTATCGTTGTGCCCTGCTATCCCATCTTTCACAGCAACATTATGTTTTGCCTGGTATTTTAGCCAAATGAGGAAAACTCTTTAAAAAGAAAGTGGGGCAGCAGATAAGCGAAACAAAAGAGAGAGTGGTACTAAATTTTAAACTCAAATTCAACTGAATTTGGAACACATATATACACAGTGATGTGGCACTACGTACACGACACGCAGGATAGGATCTAAAACGCACTCGAACACGAAGTGGATGGACAACCACACGCAGATACAGAACGCTCTCTCTTTGTGGTCATTCATCCTTCTTCGTGTTCGTTTTAGTGTGCTTATCCGTGACCAACACGCTCTCCTGTTTCCGTCATTCTCTACGACTGTGAGAGCTATATAAACGTGTGAGGAGAAAAAAGAAATACCGGAAGCATACCTTTCCAACTCATTCTTTGTAGCCTATGCAGAGATCAAAATAAACGACCAAAATCGTAGGATCATGAGACGCAGTTATGTGCTGCAACCGAAAGTACCCATATCAGTAATTCATATTAAAGCACACGAATCGTCTGTAAAAGGAACTATTCCTATGCGTGCAAAAAAATGTTGCCCGGGTGGGGGATAGACGAGACGCGTCTCGCAAAATCAATAACAAACGTGATACGTCCACCGGAAATAACGAAGCATAACGAACATTATTCAAGTCGCCGAGATTTTCGTCCCAGCCACAGTGAATCAATTAACTAAACACTCTCGACTGTTCACTGTCTGAGGCGTCTGAGTAAATGCGTTACAAATAGGAACTGCGGTTGTGCTGCAATGCACGCCCATGACTTAACCATTCTGTGGCTTATAAAAGATTACACCTGTAATATCTAAACTTTCAGGCACTATACATGAGTAAATAATCAAGCTTGCAAGCGGAGAAATTACTCTGCAACACTTTTCGAAACCGCCTTCAGTCACTTCAGCCGCCATACTCAACAGCATGCCCCACAGAAATGGTCTGGATTGGATTGCTCTTGGATTGGCATTCGTTTGACAGACGAATCCAAGGTTGCTAGGCTGCGTGCGATGAAAGGGAAGTTCAGTTTTGGTCTGGTTTTGGAGTGCAGAATATATTTTTTTTTCGTGTGTTGTATTTCTTCCCTGTCCGGGTAATGTTCATCTTCGCAAACAAACCGCGCAACAGTTTTGGGAAGGTATCGTCCCGCGGCCGAGAAGTCGCCCACATGGGGGTTACTTTTTAAAAAAAAGCTTCAGTCTGCCTCCCTAATTGCGTTTGTATGTGTATGTCGCGAACCGCAACATGCGAACGGACGCCATACGTTAATCACATGACCGTATGCCGCGCAGATATTCCACAACATGTCCCAACCTAGATGGGTTCCGGATGCCGACCTAGTCCTGTTGTGATATCAATGAGACATCCCACAAAGTTTCAACAGGACATCTCGTAATCTAAGACGTGACGGGCTCGCTAGGATATCCCCGGGACATTGTGTGTTCTCTATGATGCCACAAATCCCATTGTGTTCCAGTCCGCTTAAGTTCACTCCAGTAGCCAGCAGGCCTTCAAAGAGTGCTCGAGAACCTTGACCAGCAAGGGATAACAGTCAGCATGCTCATCACTGATAGGCACAAGTAGTGTAGTACTTCATGAAAAACACACATTCATCTGTGAATTATCGCATCGACGTGCTGCACGTTGCAAGAGGTAATAAGCCACATTTACTTTGTAGTGCACACCCCCATAACACACATGTGCTGTGCGGCTTGAGTATGTTGTTTGACAACATATTTCCTATTAGAAGGTTTACATTTGGGGGCAAGCTTTGCTCTTAACATTATTGATCACATTTGTAGCTGAAATGTGTAGATGCATTTTGTACATTTTTTGGCAATGTTAGCCTTATGCGGTGTAATTATTATCTCTGCTTCACCTTGCTCAGGCCCTAGGAAAGATATACATGCAACAGCACTGGTGAAGGAACACCTGGTGCTACAAAAATGGTGCCATAACATTGTAAACCATCTGTGCTGGTGCGCATGGACAAGCAATGATAATAGGAAGTTGGTCTTGGCAAAGTGGATATTTGGACCATGGTGTTGCTTCGCATATTCATGAGAATCAAGGCATTCATGAAAGATGTGCACATCGAGACATTGGAAAGCAGCTTTGGTTCCATAAAGATGTTTTACATTATTTCAAAGCTAGCAGGGATTGCTAAGCAATTTTCCTGCATTCCTCATTTACAGGGACTGTTCAAAGAATTGGAGGGGATAGTAGATGTACCTCCTCTTCTGGGGGGGGGGGGAGGACATCCTGTCATTGTGTGCACTACAAGTTTCCTTGCCTCAATGTCAGAGCATCACTTCTAGGTTATCTTTGTGCCATATATTTTATCTACATAAGAATAATGCACTCGGGAAAACTACTGAAATACGAAATTGCATTGTTTCTTTACTGTTCAGGCCAATTCTGTCTGTTTTAGGCATTCTGCTACTTTTACTGTTAGGGTTGGTCCAGGAGCTTACTGGAACTGTGCTCAATCTCTTTGTGTGGTGGCTGTTCATGATACCCTGACCAGAAGCAAGAGGCTACACAAGCTCACCACAAGAGATACAGTGAATGAGTCACTAAGACACTGACAACTCTGCAAAGCATTAACTGCAAGTGGGGAGCAGATTGGCTTCAGTGAACGTGTACAAGCAATTTCATACCTAGAAATTTTGGTTTTCCGCACCTGATTTCTCATTAATCGGTGGCTTCTGTAAAATGGTACGAATGAGTAAAGAAACACGAGTTTCCTGTGCACACGGCAAATGGTACTCTAGGCTCTTTATTTATTTGAACTATATAAAGTGTCAGGGAAAGATTAAAGGGGTTGGGACGCTTTCATAGATGTGGTTTGTTACATTAGGGGTCCATGTTTTCGATACTATAATACTGATAAAAAATATCCCTTTTTTCTGTTACATGTGATACGTCGCGAGATAAAAGCCCTCGAACAGATGCCTGACTAAAGCACAGATGCCAGAGACGGTCTGTACAAAATACTGCGCAAAAGTATTTAAAATGATATACTAAATACTCTACATAAGAAGGAATACAAAATACTCAAAGCTGAAAGGAATTTGAGTAGAGTGCTAAATACTCTAAGTTTTTATGATATGCTTTAAAGTACTTTAGTTTTAGCACCAAGTGAAACGCGTATTCTGAACATTGCCTTACAAATAAAAGGAAGAAACCTCATCAGCCATGCTTTAGCATATCTTTCATTTGTAGTGTCTTGGTGTCAAGTAATGTTCGGTGAACTTTGATGAACCCAAGTATGCATTTTTGATATATTCTGACCCAAAACTTCGTAATCCCTCCTGTATGTCCGTTCGGGTCTTTCAGTCTCTGGCACGTGTTTATTGTGACCAAGGAAATAGATGCCAGGATTAGAGCCCTGCACAGGCACGGGCCGACCCGGCCCGCGGGCCGGGCCGGACTTGTTATTGGCTGTGTGCACCGGGCCGGGCCGAGCCCGGGCCGTCAAAATACGCCACCACCGCGGGCCGGGCCAACAAACATGTTTCCGAGAGTCAGTCTCGGCCGGGTCACGCATCTAATTCTGCATAATGGAAGACTATTAGTTCATATCATCACGAGCTTGCGTCGTTCCTGTGCATATATTTGGAAAGACAAGCAAAGGACACTGCATTATGCGCATGATTCGACTCTCTAGAACATTCTCAAAATCACTTCACATGGGATCACTCAGGTTTACACTTCGAGAATAAACTTCTCAAAATAATAAATCGTCTCTGATTGGTCGACAGGCAGGACAGCCTCAGAGCAGCGATGGCTTTCATGGGTTCGGACATATGTCGGCACAGTTCCCTTAGAAGTCGGCCCAGGACGCACATTCCCCCAGGGCGTGAGTCGTGACGTTGCCCACATACGTGAGGCCGACAATGGCAAGCCCTATCACCACCACCACCACCACCACCATGGCTTTTGGCTTCCGCGTCTCAAAATAGTTCCCCGCAGGGTCTGGCTCCTTGCGGTGGGCTGGGGACGAGAGTACCGAGTCTGGACGAATCGTTTACTGTATTTTTCGCCGGCTATCAGGATTCTGTTGACACTGCAGTTAATGCTTTGTTCTGCCGTTCGCGGCATTGTTTTGGTAGGCGTCACCATTCTGCAAGTCGGCTTCACCCTGCGCACTGGTACATTAGGTGAAGCCAACTTTACAAAACTTCCAGTATGGCTAGACTGTACGTACGTTTCCGCCAGAAATGGCGAAGTGTAACGTTTTGATGTCAGGTGAAGCCCACCTTACGGAGCAGCTAATGTTGCTTCGTGTCGTTTTCTCCACTTCGTATTTGTAAAATTATGTGCATTTTTTGGCACGCTTTCTTTTGTTTCACGTGTTTTATATTTTTGCTGTTACTTCTCCCAAGTGGACCTTGACCCAACCCTCTACACTCTTCAACTTCTTTAATTAATATTATTTTTTCTCTTTGCTTTGTAACTTTAGTTGTGCATCTGTATCTTGTATTTTTTACTATCGACAAAAGTGAGCGAAAAAACAAACGAACATTACTGGACAGTGATCGGAATGTCGCTTCTTTTCGCCTCTCCGTCTGTACCATGGGCGTACGTGTGACTTTTTTCAGCGTAGGGCAAATTAATTCATTCACAGGGGGGACGGGGTTAGAACGTACAACAGATAGGCACAAGACATGTATGCACAAGACAAGCATGAGGGCAATCGGGTGCTCTGATAAGGTTCAAACCATTTGACGATGTCCGAGTATAACTCTTGATTTCTTTACACCTGGCCCACTCATTCGGCGGAACGTCCCAGCGGGCGCGGAAGTAACGACAGACGAGTGACGGGACTACAGGTGCATAATCTATCTGCGCGAGGTCAACGGGACACACATGAATCTGCAGTATGCAACAGTTAACCACAACGTGAAGTTTGTGTGTCCCGTGACGGGCACCAACACCCAGCGTATAACTAACGTACCCTAACGTGTAACCTAACCTAACCTAACCTAACCTAACCCAACCCAACCTAACCTAGAGGAGAGCACTACGGTGTATGGAGTTGATTGATTGACTAGATTGAGAAGTGCGGCAAATATAGAAATGGAAGCGATTGATGCGCTCATTAGAAATGAGTCGTCCAAGTAATCCGGTCAACGGTGGAGGTTAACGCAGATAGGGAAGACTATCTCGCGTTCTTGATTACCTTGAGGCGAAAAAGAAATTGGCATTAGAGCAGCGGAAACTGAAATACTTGATGCTTTCAATAAATGTGGTAAGACAGTGAGTGGTAGCGTGTTTCTTTATTTGTCTTTTTTTGTTCTCATCAAAAGTACAATGATTTGCAGATTGTCATTACAACTGCCCTACACAGGCTTTGTCGATTGCTCTAGCAATGACTCAGGCAAAAACAGCCAGACATGCCTCACCATCATCAAACGTACCATCCAACTCCTCTATATAGTGTGGCGACCACATCAGTCTGATAACGACACCGGAGGGAACCGGTCGGGACCGTGGGGGCGTTCCCCGATGGATTTAAAAGCCGCATAAAAAAGGGAAGGGGGGCAGTCGGTTTGGCTGGGTGCAAGCCGAAGGTCTGATTCTGTGTGAACGTAAAATAAACTTGGTATGTTGGTTTGAATCTCTGTTGTGCTGCTTGTTCCTTCGCGCACGGAACGGACGGGCTGACGCCCCGAGGTTGTGGGAACGTAGGTTTCCACAATAGGATAAGAGCTTTCGAATGCTTCCCTGCGATGATAAAAACTAGGCGGTGACATTGCTGGAGAGCAAATCTGCGTTTTCCTGTACCGTATAAGCAAGGCTATAGTGAATGGCGTGTCGCTGCTCTCCGCGTAGGAGGTACGCATATATAGTATCAAGTAGGATAATTTGTGATTGTACTTATATGGGTGAATTACGTCTTCTCTTTTCTACTCGTCTTCTGCTTTTTAAATTGGTGTTCATTTCCATTCTGCGGCTGCAGACCAGAAAGGCAATCTGTCCCGGATGAGATTTGCGGATGAAAAGTGGGGTAGCCGGACGCGCAGAGCAAAAGATCATGGAGGGGGGCTGCCCCCCGCCCTCACCTTCCGACGCCCCTGCATACAGATGGACACACAGAACGGGACACCGACCACGCGCAATCCGGTATCGCACCTGACCGGCAACCATGACGCACAGGTACGGGTCCCTCTGCTGTCAGCTCTCTTTTTTTTTCTTTTGCTGACCACTGCGATATCTATACTTTTTATTGAGCGGAACTCATAGCTCAGATTCGGGTTGCCAAGAACGCTCGTTCCCTTGAAGACCTTCACAGCATGTGTTGTCACTGGTGAACTAGCTGGTGGACCTCGTCGGGTTACTTCAGGAGGCCACAAGAAACTGATAGCCAAAGTCATTCCCGAAGAAGAAGCCCCTGAGGCGAGGTCGCATCCACGAAGCACATAAATAGCTTGTTTTATAACACACATCATACCCAGGCAGCACGCAATATCGGTCCAATATTGGCACTATCCCGGTTTCATTGGGCCGAAGGAGGCCCCATCAAGCCAATAAAGAACCAAGAAATGGCACTTTATTGGCTCTATTGGCGTTATGTTGGCTCAACCGGAAGTATGCAAAACTGAATATCATGTTAGAAAATGACCAATATACCATTGTTATTGCAGTTTGAGGCCACGTCGCCCATATAATTATGCTCTGGAGTTGCTCAATGAACGATGGTGCCTCACTGGTGTTACATCGGTTTGCCATCAAGCCAAAGTGCCAATGTAGCCAGAATTCAACCAATGCACCTTCATTGGCACTCCATTGGTAATCCTGGGGGCAAAATGGCTGTACTGAAATACTCTTAGCATGCGTTATGTGAGGGGTAAAAAGCAGGATAGAACTTATAAAGTATAACTTGTGGTCCCGCGAAATATTCTGGCAACAAATAATCCTTATTTGTACGGTCGAATTTTGAAATTATTCGAGTAACACACTTCAAGCCACGAACAAAAAAATATCGGTTTTGCTGGCGGCGAAGCACGCCAGTGGGAGCGGCAGTTGAAATAAAAAGTATAAGTAATAAAAATAAATAGGGATGAATATTGCTGTTATAGGTTAGGCGCCTCGAATTACTTACAAATTGGTTGTAAGTTGCTGAGACGTATGCCTCTCACCGTTGCAGGAGAGTTATGCTACCTTGTACACCAGGTGCGAGTTGTGCGTAAAACTTGGTAACTTTGCCAATGATTCTGGCTGTTACAGCGATGCTCCCAATGCTTTCTTTGATGGGTTGTCTATGGGACTACCCATACCGTAGACCAAGGGGGATCATACTTTCTCACCCCCGCGTGCCGCCGATGGCAAAGTTGCAGTATCTACACAAAAATTATAACAAAACAAATGAAAGAAAAAATAATGATTTGTGATATGATGCGCTCCTGTTGTCGTGCCACATATTGAAACCAATTGAAACAAGACTAGTTTCTATAGCTAGCATTCATATTTTTCATTGGCTCACCACGGGCTTGCAACATTGGACCAATATTAGCAGTTTCATTGGCGCAATATCGGACCGAGTTGCACGGCCAATATTGGACCAATGTAACTTATATTGGCTGCCAATGTTGGACCGATATTGGACCAATGATGGTGTGCTGCTTGGGTATGCACAGCACATTACACGCTATCAATTCGCGTCGACGTCAGGTTGAAACTGCCACTCCGTTATTGGGGTACACGAGCCCACAAAACAAGCAAGGAAAACCAAAGGAGATGTTAGTACAGATCATGGGAGTACAGAGAAGAAAAGGGGGCGTGGCCTCCACCTAGAGGACATTAGTGGAAATTTCGCGCCCTTCGCTCGCAGGTACTCAAGAGCTATACTCGGATATCATCTAATAATTTGAACCTTATCAGAAGACCATGTGCATGTCAGAGCATTCGATTGTCCTCATGCGGATCTATTGGTTGTACATTTTTCTCCCCCACCCCACCCCCTAAGGCATTTGCCCCACGCTGAAAAAAAGCCAGAGGGACGCCCATGGTACAGACGGAAAAAATCCTGCAAAAAAATGCACATAATTTTACAAAGAATACGAAGAGGAGAAAACGACACGAAGCAACATTAGCTGCTCCGTAAGGTGGGCTTCACCTGACATCAAAACGTTCCATTTCGCGATTTCTGAAGGAAACGTACGTACAGCATAGCCATACTGGAAGCTTTGCAAAGTGGGCTTCACCTAATGCTTCCGTGCGATAAGGTAAAGCCTACTTGCAGAATGGTGACGCCTACCAAAACAATGCCGTTCACCTGTCAAATTTGTGTATGTCGAACCCTGAATTCGTGTCGTAAGTCACCAAATGAGTTCCCGGTGTTGATTCCAGCTACGGTGGACACCTGCTATATTATGAACATTGTCGCGAACATCACCATTCTCCTACAGGGCTGCCTTGGTTGTGAAATCGAAAAAAGTTGAAAAGTGACGATCGACGATAAAAGCCCGATACCGATACCGTGTGGATGTGTTATGTTTGTCCGTCTGTGTTTGTTTGTGTGTTCCAGCCTCAGAACGGTAGAATCGTGAAATCGTAACCTGCCTGTGGTATTCCTTGTGGGTCTACGTTCTGATAAATGCAGGCAACAAGTACTGGACAGACTCTCGAAATGCCTTTCTGCAAATAAGCTGCATATGAATGTGAAGGAACTATTTGTTTGTTCGCAAGTAAAAACTATTTTCTCTCGGATGAATAACTGGAGTCAGCAGAGGTGCCTTAATTTTTTGTAACCAGCACACGATAATCTCAAAGTGTAACGAAATAAGATTCTAATTTCAGGAACATCCACATTGATTTGCGCACCTTCCTAGAAACGACTTACCATACAAAAGCTGTAAGAGATATGTCTAGACATAATATTTCAAGCACTTTGTTTTCACTGGTCTTTGAATACTCTGGAACATTAACAAAATACAGAAACCGACACTGAAGATATTTGTTTAAGTTTAATTTGTACAAGCTTTCGCGTGGAGGTCCACGCTTCCTCAGGTACAAAGTGAAGTGGTGACACCCATAAGTATATGTGACGAGAGCGACGACGACGACAATAAAGTGTTCAGTTTTCCCACGTTACATGAGTCGACAGGATAGAACCTCGCTCTGAATCCATGCCTAAAAAAACTCAACGACAGTCTACCGGCCTACCAACCAGCCCACAACATCAACATCGACCTACTCAATCTCCCATTATTAAGTACAGTGGCGAACCAGATGATGTGCCAATCGACAAGTGGTTGCGACTGTTTGAAAGGTAAGCAGATGCCCTGGATTGGACAGATGACGACAAAGTAGGCAATTTCTGCGACTATGTGGAAGGCGAAGCATTCCGTTGGTATCTCAGCGAAATATTTGAACTTTGCACCAGGTGGGAGGAAGTGAAAGTGACTACACGCTTTGGTTCTTCAGAGCTGGATCCATTCCGCTCATTCATTCACTGCCGACAAAATCCGGGACAATCGGTTCGGGATTACTACGAGCACAAGCGACGGTTGTGCGAACAAGCTGGCTTGAAAACTGCCCACTTGATCTCCGGACTAACCGAGGGCTTGCTTCCTGAACTTGAACGTCTGCTTGGCCGGACGGAATTCAAGACACCGTTGGAGTGGTTAAGCGCTGTTCCGAAGCTTGCGTCGACACTTACAAAGACGCCAACTGCAACAGTAAGGCGGCCTTCGTCCCGGCCGTTCAATACTCCAGCGACTTCTCATGCTCTATAGAGAAGTTCCTCTCGGATCGGGGAACCGGATTCACCGCGAACAACTTCAAGAGATTTCTGAAGAATCATGGTATCCACCAGCTCTTCACATCATCTCAACATCCCCAGTGCAATGGTCTTAACGAACGAACAAATCAAACCATAATCACCCGACTCAAATGCAAGATAAACGAATCACCTCGCACACCATGGCCTCAGCTGCTTAAGGACGTCATCGACGAGTACAACCGAACTCCCCACGAGGTTACACAGTTCGCACCCAGCTTTCTTCTCTTTGGGATTCCTCCGTATCAGCCTCCTCTTTCTGACTCCCTACCATCCTTAGACGAAGCACGAAGAAAGGCCGTTTTCCACTCACTCGCTTACCACCAGAAGAACAAGTTAATCTACGACAAACGGTTTCTTCCAACGGAACTCAATCCTGGTGACCTTGTCCTCTACGAAACACCTTGGCATGCAAACACACGCAAGCTAGCGGCTGTCATGGAGGGTCCTTACACTGTTACCAGGAAGATTTCACCCGTGACCTACGAAATAGACCGCCCAATACAACCTCTTCGCCGCACTACGGATATTGTCCACATTAGCAAGCTCCGTCTCTACCATCCACCTTTCCGCGCCAATCTCGGAGGGGGGGGGAGTGTGACGAGAGCGACGACGACGACAATAAAGTGTTCAGTTTTCCCTGTTTCAGTATAGACATATACACGACTAAACACACTGCTGTACAAAGAAAGGGAAGGGGAAAGGAGATATGGTGCCACGTGTCTGTGTACAATGAATTGCCGGGCAGCCGGATAAGTGACCTCTAACAGTTTAAGACCAGTAAACGGTGTTATTGTGAAAAAAAGGCTCGCCAACCCAGTTTCGCGGAAGGGGGGTCAGGAGTATGGGAAACGAGTGGCCCAGAATGGACAAAAGGGAAGGTTACGGAATATCTAGCTGAGAGCCAGATGATGACTGAAGCGAAGATTCAAGACTTGTGCACAAATATAGATACATAACTATTAAATTTACATAAGCGGATATAACGAGCCACTGCTAAGATTCAGACCATTTGGTGTGAGACACTTGAATTGCGAAATTAAGTAGGACTCTCTATTCTTACGTTTAATGTGGCTGCGGAACCCAGATTCTAGCAATATAATTTTCAAATCAGTTTCAAAATCGTGATTAGGTTGATTGAAATGAATGGCGACAGGAGTTTGGCGGGCATTTAGGATATCAAATTTGTGGCCGTAAAATATTTTTCTCATTGTGTTGGAGGTTTCACCGATGTATTGTGAATTGCACTTGCAGCAGAATATCAAGTAACAAATACTGGGTGAATTACAGTAGAGTGAGTGATGAATTTTCAAACAGAGGTCACCCAAAGTACTACGGGCAACGGTGGACGGGGCGATAAATTTACATGTCTGGCACCGTGTACTACCACAGGGATAACAACCCGGCGAGCGCTTCATCACGCATGATGACGTGAGGATGTCGCGCAAATTTTTGGATCTACGGAATGCTGCTAATGAGGGAGTCGGAAAAATTTCCCTTAATTGCTCGTAAGCATGTAATATATTGAGGTGGCGTCTAAGAATGGAATTGGTATTGACAAGTGATTTATGATATGTGGTGGACAAAACTACGTTACTTAAGTTTTCTTTGCGTTTCGGGGTGAATAAGGACTCCCAGGACAGGCTAGATGATTTGGCAAACGAGTCATGGACGAGTTCAAATGGGTAATTTCTTTTTTGTAAATCAGATACCATTTGCTGAGCATGTTTTTCAAAATCAGTGTGATCTGAGCAGAATCGTTTCAGGCGTAACAAATGACCATATGGAATACTCCTTTTCTGGTGATTTTTCTGGTGGTGTATAAGTGGCTTCAGGGGGAAAGAATTAAGGGCTGAGTTTTCAAAGCGACCCATGAATAAATTGGCATAATTAGGTAAGACCCGGGAGCCCATGGCAGCGCAATGAATTTGGACGAAGTGTTGATCGTTGAATACGAAGTTATTTCAGCTAAGAACTAGTTCTAAAAGGGGAATGATAGCGGGCATGGGAAGAACATCGGAAAGGTGAGAATTAAGGAAGTGTTCAACAGCAGAGAGACCTTCGTCAATGGGAATGTTAGTGTATAGCGAAACGACATCCATTGTTTCCAACAAAATGTCAGCATGGTTACTGAAATGGTCATGGACAGCGTTAACCTTGGAAAGTAAATCGTTTGTGTCTTTGACAAAGGATGGGAGAAGGGGTGGGATGTGTTTGATGCAGTGGTCAGCAACTAAGGATAATTTCTCTGTCGGTGTGTTTATTCCTGAAATAATGGGTCTCCCGGGGTTATTGGGCTTATGAACTTTGATCAAAAGATAAAAATTACCTGGTGTGACGTTCTTAGGACGCAAGAGTAGTATAGGGAGGGGATAGGACTACAACATTGCCACCAGAGCAGCGCCACCGTCGCGTCCGCGCCGACTTTTTTCGCGAGTTTTTCCTGTGCGCGGCAGGCGGCGCTCGGGTGGAGGGGTGCTGCGGTGGGTGGTGCGTGTCCGGAGGGCTGCTCGCCCGCTTGCCCTTCAGCCTGGACCAGCTTCTTTCGTCATATTTCCTGCTGGGCCGACTTCATTCGTATTTTTACCCGATACAACAGGTGCGCAATAGGCGATTTACATGCATGCATAGACATGCAAAGGATAGCAGTACACAAAAGTACAAGTGAAAATATATATTAAAGTTATTATTGCCGGAAATTATTATCACACATCATACACAAAGTTTTTATTAAAGGTAATCATACATACAAGTTTTCAGTTAATCAGTAGGGTAGCACATCTAATCAAAGAAGATATTTTTAATCAATACGATTACAATTAAAATTACAAGTTTTATTA
This sequence comes from Ornithodoros turicata, assembly GCF_037126465.1. Taxonomy (NCBI): domain Eukaryota; kingdom Metazoa; phylum Arthropoda; class Arachnida; order Ixodida; family Argasidae; genus Ornithodoros; species Ornithodoros turicata. The sequence continues at coordinate 38,023,138 of NC_088204.1, forward strand.
TAAAAAGTCTAACGTTATTATATGTGAGCATCATAGTGATTTAGTTACAAAGTTCTGATAGATGTACGTAACTTCAAGCACTGGCGCGCAGTTGATAGGCTGTCGGGGTGCATACCAGCGGGCCGACGGGGCTGAGCGTGACTTTATCGTTGTGCACCCTGTATATGGGTATGCCATAGGAGACCGCATGAGAAACTACAACATGGCCACCAGGGCAGCGCCACCGTCACGCCGACTTCGTTCGCATATTTTTTCCCGCGCCCGGCAGCCGGCGCTCGGTCGGAGGCTCTTACCGGTGGGCGGAGCGTGGCGGGAGGGCTGCGTGCGCGCTTACCAGCTCACATTTTTCATCGTCGGCCGACTTCTTTCGTCATTTTTCAATCTGTGCCGAATTCAATCGTAATTTTTTTTCCAGCTACAACAGGTGTGCAGTAGACTGTTTACACGCAAAGGATAGCCATACACAAAAGTACAAGTGAAAATATATTTATTAAAGTCATTAGTGTCGAGAATTATGCTATGACTCTGTGTGAAGGAGAAAAACTTAGCCAAAAATCTGATGCAATAGCATTGAAGGGGGATCACATTTTTTTATTAGGGATAATCACGCAAGTTTTCAATTAAGCAGAAGGAGTAGCACATTTTAATCAAAGAAGATATTTTAATCAATATGATTACAATCGAAATTAGAAGTTTTATTGTGAAAACTCTAACATTATTATACGTGACCACATAGTGGAGTTTTAATAACAAATGTCGATAGATGTATGTGGACAGCAGAGAACCTTGAAGACCATGGGACACGAATGACACGAACACAAGAGGAAATACAAGCTATAACACTACATTAACCAACGAAGATATCTTAATCAAAACAACATCTATCATTTTAACTATCATAAATCATCCTCGTGGCTTAATCTATTCGAACCCCATACAATTTTCATTCTAAGAGACACTACAAACCTTACTTTGTTTTATGAATTCAACACAGAAAATATATTAAAAAATGAACTTCATCGCATAGCACGCTCCTAGCCAACAATCAGCTCTAATAATATCTGCCAGGATTTGTTGAAGACGGGAGGCGTACACCTGTTTTGTGACAGTTATGAACATTTTTGAATGCAATAGGGAAGATAAGTTGATTATTCCAACATTACACAATTAATCAATTTCTTATTAAGTAAACAGCATAGACATGCGGAAATAATGAGAAACAAAACGATCAACAGCTAATAGAGAACCAAAACCCATCACGTAAACAAGAGGTACACAAAGGATTAATAATTGAAAAAGAATCCATCAAAAACGATAAGCGTGCACGGATGAATAGCAGAGAAACACTCAAAACGGCGCATCTGCCAATGTGTAAACAACAGACAGGAAAATATTATTGAAACAAGATCAACAGCTAATAGAGAGCCAAAATCCAACACGTAAACAAGAGGTACACAAAATATGAATAATTGAAAAAGCAATCTATCAAAACGAGAAACATGCACGGATGAATAGCAGAGAAACACTCTAAACGGCGCATTTAGCCAACGTGTAAACAACATGCAGGAAAATAATTGAAAAAGAATCTATCAAAACGAGAAACATGCACGGATGAATAGCAGAGAAACACTTTGATCGGCACACCATCCAAGCGTAAACAATAGGTACATGCAATGAAATAATGAGAAATACAATCAACAGCAAATCGAGAACCAAACAAATGCACCAAAGCAAACAAGAGGTACACAAAAAAAAAAAATTGAAAAACAATCTATCAAAACGATAAACATGCACGGATGAATAGCAGAGAAACGCTTTGAACGATGCATCTGCCAACATGTAAACAACACACAGGAAAATAATAGCGAAACAAACTATCAAACATTACAAATTGAAATGGAAATAATATATCTTTTGAAGTATCATAAAATCATCCTTGCGACTTAACAATATACAATTTTCGTCCTACTCGGGCACTATAAACATTACCTTCATGGAGATATCCAACACACGCAGTACAGACAAGCTTTACACAGTACAACCAGTCTCGAGCACGGCGGGGTCACTCTCTCACTCTATACAGCTCAAAGCGAAGAATCTGTTGTCAATCTATGGGGTGGGGAAACCCTCTCTCTTTTTCACATTCTTTCCTCCAAAGGAAATATTCTTAGGAGTGGTGTACAGAGACGAAATTTTTTATTGATCGCAAATAGACATTGGAATTATTCGATTCTCAAGAACACAATAAGAATTCTATCAACAAACAATAGCACGCAAAAAATATAGGAATAGACGTCAATATCAGTGCAAACTGGTTTTTAGAGAAACATTATCTAAGCAAATGAGAAATATTATCGGCGCAAACAATACTCAACCAAAATGAGAAACGCTGCATTTTAATGTATTTCAGATCAGACACAACTATCATGCATACATTATTCTAAACTCACAAAATATCAGTCGAGTGAACATCTGAAGCAAAGAGAGAAGTCAAGTTTATTCAGTGATAGAAGCAATACTCATTCGAAACGAGAATCAAATTTAATTACATCGTTTTATGATAACTTTGCAACAGTAATTTCTACACGCAGAAGCCACAAACAACTCATCTGAAATGCAAATTATTGTGTTTGCTACAGCAAAAATCAACGCACACAGCTCAAAAATACATTCCCAACTAGTAGAATATTTTTATTAATATCAATCGAGTGATCATCTGAAACAAAGTCAAAAGCAGTAATTAATTTAGGTAAACATTTTTCGTAACCACGCAGCGCAAACATACATCACAGAAACATGTCTTTTTCATTCAGGACCCACTAGTGGAAACGAAGTGAGAGAGGGAAGCTGAATTCCCGTACACTTTCGTTAAGGTTACGCCCGCAGGGAGTAGGGGAATCCAACAAAGGTCTTGATATACAATCTATAATTGAAAGCCATAAACTGACTCCTGCAAGTCAAGTTAGAGAAGGGAGGTTTCTAGCGTGTTTAAAGCTCGCGTTTTTCTTACTCATCACATCTTTTTGTAAATTGATTTTCATAATTCTCATGGCAGGTGGAACAACCTGATAACATAATAAAAATTTAATAAATAAAATTAGCACAGATATGATTTAATTAAGTGTTGGGGCACACTACAAAACAGAACATACAATTGCTATACATTGAAGAGATGGACGGATTTTGTACTCGTTACCATAGGTCATGGCAGGACCTGATCAAAAGCTGCTTCGAAAAGGAGGAGCCTCGATACGATTCAATTATCGCTGCATTTAAATACGTCCTAGACATGGTCGTATTCGGAGATATGGTGCGAATTATGGAATTCAAGATGCGAGAACTTGTATGCCGAATCTACAATAGTTATAAAAATATTTGTACGTCAACATTGGAAGGACCACTGGGATTGATGGTGGATTTTTTGAGGTTTACTAATGAAGAATTGAAATACACTAGACCAAACGTAATTGTAATCATTGCAATGGGCATTGCATTAATCAGAACAAATTATCATACACAAGCAGTCTATATCGCACGATTCATTACGGATTTGTTGAAATTACACCTAACGGTTGAAATGGAAAGTACATAAAAATCTTATCACGTGATATATTCCACCCTAGAACCTCTACACATTTATTTTATTCTACCAGTCAAGGATGCCGAATGAACAGAAGTTCAATATTGTCATGCAAGGTCTGATATATCATCACTTATTGAAACTCAATAAACATATCAATTGCGGTGGAGCACCGGACGATTTTCATCTAATACTCTCTTGTACGCCATTCAAGAATCTTCATACAAAGAAAGGAAACATCAATAAGAGACTGTGCAAGTTCATCGCAACAAAGTGCAAGCAGCACTTTGCAGCAAGAAGCAATGCAAACACGGCGACAACATATCAACTGCGTTAATCAACGCTGGATTCAAGCGCCCAATAATCAGAATAAACTACTTGATGTCTTCGGAATTCATCCATCAAGACAACAAACGGAAACTTCAGAGTTTGGAATAAAATTGTAATTTATCGACATAAACAAGTGCATAACTGAAATAATAAATGTATTATTTGTCATCATTGTAATGTATTCTACACATCGCAACGAAAACAGCTTATGATTAGATTGAAGATTGCTAAGGAGACACTATGTACAAGGATCTTCGCATGGAATCAGCGCTGGCAATCAAAGAGATTTTACACGATCAAACTCTATACAACACCGACACCCGAAGGAAAGAATTGTAGAATAATCGCTAATTGAAATTTAGAGGTATGTTACATGAAGCTTTGTTTACAAAAATGATCACTAATATTTTGCGAAAGCTTATTTTATGAATTAAATTGCACAGTGTATATATTTTCTCAGACGATTGGACAGTTGACAATACTATATTGAAAGGAATCTATTATCAAATGATGCGCAGTCTACAATTCTAATCATCATAACATGCGGCACACAGTTCCAATAACATTTTGGGAGAATCGAATCACACAACAGTCATCAGAAATGTTTGACCAATGAAGATGACCACTATGCATAAGATATGTAATTATAATATGTAAATATTCCTTTTGCAAACCTAACCAAAGCAGCACACATAAACGTAGCTCCAATTCACAGAATGTACCCGAGGTTCTTCATTAGCCATACTGAAAAACTATGAGTCTGTTCATTATGTCACGGCATATGAGGCACTACAAATGGGAAGGGCATACTTTAGTTTTAGAAGATTTTAGCTCATAATGAAACAAAATGCAAACTCTGACACCAAAGGTTCTTGTTTAAATATTCAAAGTCAAAACTGTACACTCTTTCTTACAATTTTTTAATATATGGATTAAAAAGCTGTCTATATAGTCACACATTGTATACAAGATATTTGTTTGTACATTAATTGCTAAAATTTATCAGATCACATTCCAGAGCAGTGGTGACTATCAGTAAGTGTTTAATTAAAATTGGAACTGCTGCCGCAATTTACGAACTGAGTTGTAGAAAGTGTAATTTCACAGCTTTAGCTGGCTCACATTGATACGCGGAGGTTTTAAGATCTCTTTCACGATGACAAAGAATTTAATCGACTGTATTGGTATTTTCTACATACTCTATAACGTAATGTGAATTCTCCGTGACGTGGATAGTAAAAGTTACGAATATTTTTCGAACTAAATTTACTTAAAACTCGAAGAAATGGTCATCCGTGTGGTCGAATGCACACCGGACACCCTTTCCGAAACCGAACGCGATTTGACGCCCCGACGCGTTAACACGGCACCCCACACGAGCGTGTTGCTGTCTTCCGGAAACGGGTTCGACGACACGGATGACCATTTCTTCGAGATTTTTTATGTACTTTCCATTTCAACCGTTAGGTGTAATTTCAACAGATCCGTAATGAATCGTGCGATATAGACTGCTTGTATATGATAATTTGATCTGGTTGCTTTCTTGATTAATGCAATGCCCATTGCAATGATTACAATTACGTTTGGTCTAGTGTATTTCAGTCCTTCGTTAGCAAAGCTGAAAAACTCCACCATCAATCCCACTGGTCCTTCCGATGTTGACGTACAAATATTTTTATAACTATTGTAGATTCGGCATACAAGTTCTCGCACCTTGAATTCCGTAATTGGCACCATATCTCCGAATACGACCACGCCTAGGACGTATTGAAATGCAGCGATAATTGAGTCGTATCGAGGCTCCTCCTTTTCGAAGCAGCTTTTTATCAGGTCCTCCCATGACCTATGGTAACGAGTACAAAATCTGTCCATCTCTTCAATGTATAGCAATTGTCTGTTGTTTTGTAGTGTGCCTCGACACTTAATTAAATCATGCCGGTGCTAATTTTGTTTATTAAATTTTTATTATGTTATCAGGTTTAGAATGTTCCACCTGCCGTGAGAATTATGAAAATCAATTTACAAAAAGATGTAATGAGTAAGAAAAACGCGAGCTTTAAACACTTTAGAAACCTCCCTTCCCTAACTTGACTTGCAGGAGTCAGTTTATGGCTTACATTAGCATTGTATACCAAGGCCTTTGTTGGATTCCCCTACTCCCTGCGGGCGTAACCTTAACGAAAGTGTACGGGAATTCAGCTTCCCTCTCTCACTTCATTTCCACTAGTGGGTCCTGAATGAAAAAGACATGTTTCTGTGATGTATATTTGCGCTGCGTGGTTACGAAAAATGTTTGCCTAAATTAATTACTGCTTTTGACTTTGTTTCAGATGATCACTCGATTGATATTAATAAAAATATTCTACTAGTTGGGAATGTATTTTTGAGCTGTGTGCGTTGATTTTTGCTGTAGCAAACACAATAATTTGCATTTCAGATGAGTTGTTTGTGGCTTCTGCGTGTAGAAATTACTGTTGCAAAGTTATCATAAAACGATGTAATTAAATTTGATTCTCGTTTCGAATGAGTATTGTTTCTATCACTGAATAAACTTGACTTCTGTCTTTGCTTCAGATGTTCACGCGACTGATATTTTGTGAGTTTAGAATAATCTATGCATGATAGTTGTGTGTGATCTGAAATACATTAAAATGCAGCGTTTCTCGTTTTGGTTGAGTATTGTTTGCGCCGATAATATTTCTCATTTGCTTAGATAATGTTTCTCTAAAACCCAGTTTGCACTGATATTGACGTCTATTCCTATATTTTTTGCGTGCTATTGTTTGTTGATAGAATTCTTATTGTGTTCTTGAGAATCGAATAATTCCAATGTCTATTTGCGATCAATAAAAAATTTCGTCTCTGTACACCACTCCTAAGAATATTTCCTTTGGAGGGAAGAATGTGAAAAAGAGAGAGGGTTTCCCCACCCCATAGATTGACAACAGATTCTTCGCTTTGAGCTGTATAGAGTGAGAGAGTGACCCCGCCGTGCTCGAGACTGGTTGTACTGTGTAAAGCTTGTCTGTACTGCGTGTGTTGTATATCTCAATCAAGGTAATGTTTATAGTGCCCGAGTAGGACGAAAATTATATATTGTTAGGTCGCAAGGATGATTTCATGATAGTTCAAAAGATATATTATTTCCATTTCAATTTGTAATGTTTGATAGTTTGTTTCACTATTATTTTCCTGTGTCTTGGTGACATGTTGGCAGATGCATCGTTCAAAGCATTTCTCTGCTATTCATCCGTGCATGTTTATCGTTTCGATAGATTCTTTTTCAATTATTTTCCTGCATGTTGTTTACACGTTGGCTAGATGCGCCGTTTAGAGTGTTTCTCTGCTATTCATCCGTGCATGCTTCTCGTTTTGATAGATTGCTATTTATCCTTTGTGTACCCCTTGTGTATGTGTTAGATTTTGGCTCTCTATTATCTGTTGATCTTGTTGCAATAATATTTTCCTGTCTGTTGTTTACACATTGACAGATGCGCCGTTTATAGTGTTTCTCTGCTATTCATCCGTGCATGCTTATCGTTTTTGATGGATTCTTTTTCAATTATTAATCCTTTGTGTACCTCTTGTTTACGCGATGGGTTTTGGTTCTCTATTAGCTGTTGATCGTTTTGTTTCTCATTATTTCCGTATGTCTATGCTGTTTACTTAATAAGAAATTGATTAATTGTGTAATGTTGGAATAATCAACGTATCTTCCCTATTGCATTCGAAAATGTTCATAACTGTCACAAAACAGGTGTACGCCTCCCGTCTTCAACAAATCCTGGCAGATAGTATTAGAGCTGATTGTTGGCTAGGAGCGTGCTATGCGGTTGAAGTTCATTTTTTTATATATTTTCTGTGTTGTTTTCATAAAACAAAGTAAGGTTTGTAGTGTCTCTTAGAATGAAAATTGTATGGTGTTCGAATAAATTAAGTCACGAGGATGATTTATGATAGCTATGATAGATTATTCTCCTCCTCTGTTGTTTTGATTAAGAATGTCTTCTTTGGTTAATGCAGAGTTATAGCTTTTATTTCCTCTTGTGTTCGTGTCATTCGTGTCCAATGGTCTTCAAAGTTCTCTGCTGTTCACATACATCTATCGACACTTGTAATTAAAGCTCCACTATGTGGTCACGTATAATAATGTTAGAGTTTTTACAATAAAACTTTTATTTTGATTGTAATCATATTGATTAAAAATATCTTCTTTGATTAAAATGTGCTACTCCTTCTGCTTAATTGAAAGCTTGCATGATTATCACTAATAAAAAATGTGATACCCCTTCAATGCTATTGCATCAGATTTTTGGCTAAGTTTTTCTCCTTCACACAGAGTCATAACATAATTATCGACACTAATGACTTTAATAAATATATTTTCACTTGTACTTTTGTGTATGGCTATCCTTTGCATGTAAACAGTCTACTGCACACCTGTTGTAGCTGGAAAAAAATGCATCAGAACTCTGAACTCAGAAATCAGAACCCATATACAGGGTGCACAACGATAAAGTCACGCTCAGCCCCGTCGGCCCGCTGGTATGCACCCCGACAGCCTATCAACTGCGCGCCAATGCTTGAAGTTACGTACATCTATCAGAACTTTGTAATTAAATCACTATGATGCTCACATATAAAAACGGTAGACTTTTTATAATAAAACTTGTAATTTTAATTGTAATCGTATTGATTAAAAATATCTTCTTTGATTAGATGTGCTACCCTACTGATTAACTGTAAACTTGTATGTATGATTACCTTTATAAAAATATTGTGTATGATGTGTGATAATAATTTCTGGCAATAATAACTTTAATATAAATATATTTTCACTTGTACTTTTGTGTATGGCTATTCTGTGCATGTCTATACATGCATGTAAATCGCCTATTCCGCACCTGTTGTATCGGGTAAAAATACGAATGAAGTCGGCCCAGGCGGAAAAATGACGAAAGAAGCTGGCCCAGGCTGAAGGGCAAGCGGGCGAGCAGCCTCCTGACACGCACCACCCACCGGCAGCACCCCTCCAACCGAGCACCGCGTGCCGCCGCACAGGAAAAAACTCGCGAAAAAAGTCGGCGCGGACGCGACGGTGGCGCTGCCCTGGTGGCAATGTTGTAGTCCTATCCCCTCCCTATACTACTCGCAAGAATTTGGAAATATGGAACGGGATAAGTTTACTAGTGACGAGTTCATCAATTTTCTTATTAATAAGAAGACAAAACGAGGGGTTGGATCCTGATCGATAGCTGTGTAGAGAGATCGGTCATTCAACTGCCTGTCCGCTTCTGCAATGTAGTCGGATGTATTGGGAACCACTATACCGCCACCCTTGTCCGCTGGTCTCGTGATAATGTCATACGGGCTTTAAGATTTCGTAGCGCTACTTTCTCACAATTAGACAAGTTAACAGTGTGTACACTAGATTTCCAAAAATTAGTCTTGATATCCTTGTGAACGGCCTTGATGTAACTATCAATCAGGAGGCTAGTTTAGAAGAGTCCGGCGTCCAGCTAGAGGGGTTTTGGAAGGGCGCAGCATCTGAGCTAGGTTTATCGTGAAAGAAGGTTTTCGGGTGCATTCTCCTACCTAAGTTGTGCACATAGTGCAAAATTTCAATTCATCAATTATTACGCTCCGTTGGTACAAAACTGAGACCTTTTGAGAGAACACTAAGTTCAGCCTGGTCGAGTGTCACATCAGAAAGATTAAAGACTGTGTTATGGCCAGCCTCCGTGTAAGATGGTTCAGAATTTATCACGTCACAAATGCCATGCCCTAAAATGGGAGATAGAATAAGATTATCGCGTTTCGATTTTTTTTGTGGTTTTATTTCGTGAATTTTCTTCAGCTTATTCGTAGTGAATTCAGATTAAGAACTTCATAATGAGAGAGTTGGTTCATGATGAGAGAGTTGGTTCGCAAGCTCTTTAAGCTGGTTATCAAGATCTTTCAAGACTTTCATTGTACACAGACATGTGACACCATATCTCCTTTCCCCTTCCCTTTCTTTGTACAGGAGTGTGTTTAGTCGTGTATACGTCTATACTATATATACTTATGTGTGTCACCACTTCACTTTGTACTGAGGAAGCGTGGACCTCCACGCGAAAGCTTGTACAAATTAAAATTAAACAAAAATCTTCAGTGTCGGTTTCTGTATTTTGTTTATGTGATCTACAGGACTTGACTTCCCTCTTCGTATACGCTTCTAATACCCTGGAACCTAAGAATGCAATTTTCAAGGTCTTAAAAACATGAAAATTTTCTCACAGACATTTTTGCATCTTTTTTATTCACCCGGATATACAGTGCAAATCTAGTTATCAGATGTCGGAGCTGAAGGTAACCAACAGCAATAAGTAACTGAAATATGAAGTGTGAGAAATGAATGGCATCCTCCGTTGTATTTGTTTACCTCTCCTATGATCTTCACATTCAGAAGTCCCCAAGTACGTTTATTAGCAGGTCATTCTTTATGCTAAGCACCCACGCCAAGAAGAGGTCTAAAATTTACGGTAACCAGCTACTTATTGTATGCATGGTACCCTTGCGCCTATTTTTACAGCTCATAAATATTGTGCTCAAATATGAAATCACTATAAAACTTGCATCCCGCGCGACATTACATTAAATGCGCTGCTTGCAGTTGTGCAGCGTTGTTTCTCCCTCACGTTCAAGTGAAAAGGCAAAAAAGACCGCTCCGAGGCTTACTCTCACACAGTTTCGGGGCCTTGTCCTCATACCAAATGGTCACGAGCATGCATTTGAACACTATAGCGGCAGATAGGGAAACCGACGTTGCATTTGCACCGACCTTCTACTTCCATTAATTAAACGAGACCTAATTTACTACATCCACTTCGGATGTAGAACATGTTGGTCGTGGAACAAAATATGATTTCTCCAGAAATAAAAAAATCAGTCCATGGACACGCTATATGCACTGCACCTACTAGAAATTAACCAGTGGTTGCTGAAATGTACTGGTATTTGTGTTTTATGTTATGTATGACCCACATTTTCTTTTTGACCAGCTATGCCAGTGCGAGAGCTCCTACCCCAGACTAGCTAATTCCTCCTCTTTGTCCTCCATGCGGTCACATACATGTTGCAACAAGGAAGCTAGCTGGTACTTCCAGATCCAAACAGGAGACTTAACATCAACACAATCACATAGCAGAGTGAATAACAACCACCTTTATTGACTTATCTTGCTTGGTCGATGGCGACCGAAGATGGCATATTTCTTTCTCGCAATTCTTTTTATTGGTTTGTTCCAGCTAAAAGCAGAAGCCCATACACTGAGCAGCAGGGCAAGAATAGCAAGGAATAGCAAGTCGGCTCCTGCCTGGCTGACCTTTCCTTTTTACCTGCCTCTTTTTTTTCGCAATAAACATATTTCCCCCCCCCCCCCCCCCCAGCAGGGCATACCAAATCCCTCCATAAGCATCACTTTGCCTCTTTGGCTTTGGCAAGCATGGCTTTGCCTCCACAAGGCATGACTTTGACATAAATGTTTTGTGCCGTGATAAAGGATACTATGACTGTACTCGCAGTACCATTTAAAACGTTGGCACCTATAGGGCTAGGTTGCAGCCCTCTATTGCGTGCAGATATTCTGATGCCTGCAGAGCTGTAAGCTGTTCTTCCGGGTGAAAGAAAGCTTGAAGACTGCATACGTTGTGGCTCACTGCCAAAGACATACGGTTGGAGAAGAAATTACTGGACATAAAGCACAGTGAGGCATGCTCCACCCAGGCCACAAGGAGGTACTAATACTTTGAGCCACCCTCTGTTAATGCAGCAAAAACACCTATTTCCACTGAAAGAAAGACTGTGGGCATTTTTTTCTGTTGTGGTTGGAAGGGAACGCGAGATCATAATAAATTGTTTGCAAAAGCTGTTACGTCGCATTTCGACATGATCTGAGCCAATATGGTCAGCTGATGCAATAAGATCTACAGAAAACACATGCCAGCAGATTCTGGAGTTGCTATAGGAGAGAATCTGTCCTTGAAATGATGAGATTTGTTGACTTTCTAGGTGACTTCAGGTATGTGAAAACAATCATAAAGTTGACAAAGCTGTTATGAAGCAGCGACTGCAACTAGTCTGTAGAACTGTGCAGAACAGTAGATACAAAATTTGTTCAAAGTGGGCTATAGCGTCATAGAGATGGGATATGAATGAGCTGACGAAACATTTTTCTTGCGTAAGAACAAATACACCTGTAGGTTCTCAACATGGGAAAGAAGAGCGTCGGTCGGTTTGCGCAAGAGACAGACAGAAAGGCATCTTTTTTTCTTTTTTTTTTTTGCTTCCTAGGACGACCTCAACTGACGAACAAGCTGCAGCACATTATGTTGACAATTTTTTTTTGTTTTTTCATCGTTTTTTTTTTTTCATTTCATCATCCTCTATTTATAACATACGTGGAGCAACTTTGCAGGCAGCTTTAGTTATTAGTACACCAAAAAATTAAAAAATATATACTCTTTTGGATGTCAACTACAATCTTTTTTATTATTATTATGATTTCCGTGTTAGCGCCGCGAAGGAACTGTGGCTATCAGCGGCGTACAGATGTGGACAGATGGAGAGAGGACAGCAGGAAGGAGTGGGGGACAGGGGGTTAGCATGCGTCCTGGGCTCACTTCAGGAGGAACTGTGCCGACATTTGTCTGGGAAGTCTTCGGAAACCCAGGAAAATCTAGCACAATCTGCACTTGGCATTTTCCAACTGAATGACATGGAGTGAAACCAAAGCAAAGTGCCACTCCTACAGCTTGGTTACGCCCGCTACTGCCATGCCAAGGCACTAGTGGTACTCTGAAAGCTGGAGTGAATCGTCCAAATAGTTGTGTGATAACTCTAGCTCATAAATATTGTAGTGAAATAGCCATAGTGCTTACAGCTATGTAAAATGATGGTTGAGTTTTGCAAGGTTGTTGAAGTACCCTTGAATTTTTGTTCAAAATTGAGTGGGAACCATGTGGCAACTTATCCTTACACATCTCTTTGAGTCCCCCTTACTTACAACAAACTGTGTGGCTTGCACTATGCACCTGGGTCGCGATTTTTATGCAGCTCCCTTTAAGCTGCATGTTTCTCGAAAGGTAAGGAGTGTTGAGTAAGTCCCTGCTAAGAATAAAGCGTGAAATCAGTTGACATCATGTCAGTCAACAGCTGTAATATTTGTTTGTGTAGAAACATATAACGTAATGGCTGACTGGCCTGGCTGCATATAGCATCCCTCTGTGAGGATGGTCCCACTATGAAGTATCCTTGCTATGTGTCATATCCTAGGGTGAGGACTACAACAAGGAAAGGTTATTTTTCCAGCATGTAAGAGAAGTCCACACTCAGCCATCATCCCAACTAATGGCACCTCTGTTAAAGAGCTGCAAATAGTTATGTAAATGAGCATCTTGTGTTTACATCAGCAACCAACTGCATTACGTGAAGTCACCTCCATACTACCGTTAGCTATTTTCGTACAAAAGGAGAGTGAAGTAGGTATAACTTCACGCCGGGATTGCTTTCTTGTTTTTGGTAGTCATATTAGCTTGGAAACAAAAGATGAGAGAGCTTACATGGAGAAATAGAAAAACTAACTGAAAGGGTTCATAAAGAGGTTCCCAAAACAATCTAAGTTCCTAGTGAAGAACAGCTTGCAAGGAGGCCTATTATCTGAAATACCATATATTTTTGCAATATTGCAGTCAACATAGGGCGCAGTTCATACACACACAAAAGAAAAAAAGAAGCTTCCCGCAGTCATGCTACGGAACCCCTGAAAACGAACTGACTTTGAACGTGTTTTTTGGTTAATATCGCTATTGTTCTAACCAGAGCATTGAACCGAACCAAACCAAAACCGCAATTAACCAAAATTTTTAGCTGATACTGAAAAACAATTAGTAACGCCATCTTGGAGCTGCACCGAAACCGAACCGATCTAGAAACTTCAGGTACTGCATCAGGGTACCAGTTCGGTTTGTGTGCTGGGGGGGGGGGGGGGATTTGAGCAGTCTGCCTTCCTGGATTCACGGCACGTTGCTCTGGGAATGGATGAAAGAGGGTCCTGTTGGTTGAAAAACAGTAATAAATGCATAAAAAACATAAGATCTTGTATCATTTTTAGTATCTACCTACAATTTTGTAGCATAATAAACCTCAACGCGGCTCTGGACCGGTTTACAACCTCTGAACAAGTTAATCGAACTGATATATCACGAGTTTCTCACTAACATAATGTGGTTCCATTTTCCTATCTCTACCAATCTTCACCAACGATCTTTATCTTTACAAATCTTCATACCTGTTCCTTCCTGTATGCTTTTTTTTTGCTTCTTTTTGCTTCTCTAACTTTACTATTTCATTTACTATTAAAGTATTTTATTTATGTTCTGCTACATTATCTTATGTCAGTCTGTTACACTACGTTATAATTTTGAGCCACACCAAATACAAGGCCCTATAGGATGGTTTGACCACAATGGGAAAAATAAAATTATTATGATAAGCTTGACACTTTAACGTGAACATTCACACTGTACCTATTGTTCAAATTCTTTTCCTTTCCTTTCCTTTCTTCTTTTTAGCTTCTTTCCTTTGTTCCTTTTAGCTGCAAAACAGTGGGGTAAATAAATAACAGACAGAGTAAATAATTAACCTATCCAGTGTAGCCCAACAAACTTTATCCTATTAAACACGATGACGCAACGCGATGTCACAACTTTGTAAGTCAATGAGGAGGTAATTTAGATTAGCTGAGTTTGTCAGCTGTTAGGTGTTCAGTCTGTGTGTGTCAGTCTGTCGGTTTTAATGTCTGTAAATAAATGCTATCACGTGGTGAAAAAAAAAAACAAAGTTAGCTGAGCTCCGTTGGGAGAGCCCTGGACCGGTAATCCAGAAGATGTGAGTTTGAGTCCTGCAGCTGGCTAAGCTTATCAGTGACTTCCTTCCTTCTTTCATTGTCCGTATCCTATTACTATTGCATCTTCTCTTGCTTCATTCAACCTCATGATGCAATCACCTTTTCCCTCCTACAGTTGGCTTATTGTCAACGATGCTATCCATTCCGTATTCCTTAATTACTGTGTCTAATTATGTTTTTTTTAATTGTGATCTTCAATTTGCTTACACAGCGTGGGTCACTATTGTATTGTTTGGTTCACTTGATTGTGTCACTTCTGTCAGCACATTTCCTCTATATATTTCTGTGAGCTCATTCGTTGTTTCTCCACTCAGGATGCAATAAATGTTAATTATCCACAGACAGCATGTTTCACAGAGCATTATGGCATACATACGTTTGCACTCACCGTTGCCTACAAATGCTTCAAATAGTTATTCTGATCACAACAAGGGGCACAACAATACGTTTTGGCAGATCAACATAACACAAGAGAAACATCAATCTCACGACTCCGTGAAGGCTGACCTGGAGTAGTCCTTCCATAACACAGTTCACATTCCAAAAACCTGCAAATGTCAACAACTGAAATGTAACAACAATAAAGTTAGGGCATGCATCCTTCTTTTGCTGGTACTGCTGGCGAAGTTTTGGACGTATAAGTTCAAGCTTATATATTGTAATAACGTCTGCACGAAAGATCCTTCCATTCTGAAATGCAAGGTTTACACCCACTAGTGATACTTTAGAGATGCTGAAGCCTTGTTGCATATCGCACATCACAACACTAGGACGTTGTGGAGGAACGTACAGTCTGACGTCAAAAGCAGCACATCCAGAACATCGACCTTCATGCGGGAACTTGAGCATGCTGTTTTAGCGTCAGTAGCATTTGTAGTGTGGGAAACATACATATCATTTCAGGCCTCAAGTGTTAAAGGATGGGGCTGAATACTGGTGTGAAGCGGGGAACATGCAAACACGAGAGGCATACCCAGGCCATCAGAATCCATCAAGTAGGTTATTGGGAGTGGGCCTAGGATATAAGCTTAGTGTCAGCTCTGCCAAGTGAACTGTTACTGTCATTCTAAAGGACGACGAGAAATGGCTAATATCTATGCCGTGGAATCGAGAGCTGCGCGACGTCTTCCACTGCAGATTAGAGAGTTGGAAGTACCGTGCGCGTTCTGGTTTGGAAATGTACTGTAGGAGACACGGTTTCTAAAATCAGCACTCTGTGGCTTATCACATCTCAAATATCCATGTTGTATTAAATCTCAAATGTTGCAAGACTATTTCTTTCGAGTAATAAACACGTGCTGCACATGGTCCACCTTCAAATACAATTTTTGCACAACACTTTTAAGTGTGACTGTGAAGTCATGCACCACCAGCTTGTCAGCGCCATTTGGCTTCTGTCTTTCAGCACAACTGAGCTAATATAGGAAGGCGAAGTACTGACAGACGATTTTAGCTAACCATGTCCCCAACAGTACATGCAAAAAGAGCTGTCGTCAGCGCTGAGATGGTACAAGGAAAGCCCACTCTCTTGGTGCCCTGTCAGGCAAGCCTTGACAATGCTCTGGACAATGATACAATTGTATCATTGTCCAGAACTTGGTCTGTCATTTTGCAGAAATTTGCCTTACAAGATATGACCGGGCATACCAAAAAGCATACTGTTGTAACTTTAATTTGTTTAGTTTTAATAAATCATTGTTCGCTGTAATGTATTTCCGTAATATTAAGTAATGTGACGAATCGTTTCTTGGACGATTTTTCTCAGGAACGAAAGTGTCCATAATAACAATGCACGACTGTACTGCCCGTGCACGACCTTCCTTTGATTTATCCGCAAGCGCCCAAAATGTTAAGCATAGCCCTGGCCCGCAAAAAGAAAGTTTTAAGCAGCCGGTCCGGGCTCGGGTTTCTCAGTGTCCGTGCTGCTCTAATCTCTCCTTCGTCGATCGCATATACAAGGTTTGCAACAGGTTGCAAGCGATAGCGATAGTTGGAAAGAGTCCGTGCCGTGTGTCCGGCATTAACAACTACAGGCAGACGTCCAGCTGAATCATGGGTGCATAATAATATTTTAGATACACGAAAATGCACACCATACCATATATGCCCCAAGTCGGGTTTGACGAGAGAACTGCATGGGTCTTCGCCGTTTTAGCAGTTTGCCAGGTTGGTTGTAGGTAGGTGGGGTAGGTGCAGAAAAAATTAAAAACATAAGAAAATAAAACAAGATAGATAGAAGATATCCTGTTGAAAAAACTCATATAACTTTCTATGTGTAAAGAAATGAGCAATATGTGTAAAGAAATGAGCAATAATTGAAAGGCAATGAGCAATATGAGAAAGGCAATGAGCAGTATGAGCAGCGCTATGTGCAGTATGCAACGTTATGAGCAGTATGAGCAATGTTATGAGCCGCACGGCAAGGGCCAACGAAGCGCTATATGCGCAGATATAAGCAATACGAGAAAAGCAGTGAGCAGTATGAGCAACGTTATGCGCAGTATGAGCTGCATTTCGAGCAGTATGAGGAAGATATGAGCAGTATGAGGAAGGCTGACCGTTTAGTTAACCAGTTATTCACCTAGAAGTGCTGGCGCCACAGCGTCTGGTGATGGCCTTTCAAGAGACGCTCGTCACAGTCGGCGGGCCGTAACGGTCGCAGCTCCATTTCCTTTCGTCGATTCTGTTCAAATTTTAGGTGCATGTTTCCCGTTCCGACCGTGTCCTACAACATTCTATTTGGCTCTTGGATTCTCATCCAAGCCGTTTGCGAGTGCCATCTCAGTGCTTGGACGCTTACTTGCTTATTCTACCCTGCTTCTCGGAGCCATCTGGACGTATTTCGCTCCGCTCTGCGTGGGACTTATATTTTCGTCGCCGTCTCCATGCTGTGACAGTGTCTTTGTGCCGTGTCAGTGATCACTGAAGGTGTTTTGTGTGTGTACCTTAGAATCAACCTACAGAAGCCGTGGCAGGTGTGTGCGCATTCCAGGTACGTTGCAGTCCCGTTTTTCCGTTATCGCTCGTTATGTCTGTCGGGTTAGCTGTCTGCAACTACCATATTCGTGCTTTTTGTGACTTTTTGTGGGAAAGCGTTCGCTGATAGCCTTTGCATGTGTGTATAGAGTGTTTAAAATAAAGTCGTGCACCAGGGCATACCGAAATCGCACGTTAGCATGCAAAAAAAAAATGTGTATTTGGATGCCCCAAAGTGAAGCAAGCCACAAACACTCTGTGTCAGTAACCCGTTGCTGCAGCGAACAAGTTTTGCAAGCATAACGCAAACATACTCAGATGTTTCAGAACCGCGTTCATTGGACATCACCAGCATTAGAGGAAGGTTACGTTCAATTTTAATTGGCAAAATGACCTTGTGCGTTATTCTGACTGACTAAATACAACTTAATGCTTTGAAGGTGTGATCTACGCGTTGGGATGAGAAACAGGCCCCCAGTCATGTCCATTTCAGCATGAACCCATACGGTTGTATAAGTTGTGGGAACTGGAATACTTCTAGGCGCAGAAATTTAGCGCAGTTCTAATTTTGTTCTTTCTTTTCAACAGATACCTTCGTCAAATATGCAGAAAAAGAAACTATCGACATCAAAGGTGCCTGGACAGAAACGGAAAAAGCTCATCAAAAAGCATTTGGCAAACTTTCTGAGGGACCTACGTCGCGCCAGTACCTGAATAAACCGGTATTTTGTAATCACGTGTTGTCATTTTAGCTTAATCACGCCATGTCATGTTGCACGTTTGCTCAGACGGTTCATGTGCTCATATAGCTCATACGCTGTTTGAGAGAGTGCTCATATAGTTCATACATGCTCATATAGCTCATACATGCTCATATAGCTCAGACGTGCTCATATAGCTCATACATGCTCATATAGCTCATATGATTGCTCATACAATAAACACATATACGAGCCTCATGTGATTGGCTCATACAGATGGCTGTATGGTTTTTTTCGACAGGGATGGATAAATTATCTTCGAAATGGGGACGAAATAAACAAAGGAGGACAACACATTCCATATTTCGTACGCTAATGAGATACCACATGCCAATCTGCAAGGCGCCGCCGCGCTCGTATGCCAAGTCTGTTCGGAAAACATTTTCGGTTTCAGTTTTTCACATGTACGGCATCTAGGAAAAGCGCGCCGCTCTTTTCAAAAGTCCCAGAAGGGCTCAGAAACAGTTAAGCTGCATACCCTAAAATCCACTTTGATCACTCGACTTCACATGGGAAGATTTCGTTTCGTAATATTCTTTGCATCCGAGGCTTGGAACTTCCTTTGAACAGTTCGACGAACTTTTCGGAAAAGTTGGATATCTTTTTTAACCCGATCGAATATCGAACCCTCGCCGGTTCGTGACGGTCCTGCTCTCAAGCAATTACGAAGCGAAATGACTACGTGTATTCGTTTGGAAATGGGTGGGGCGCCGCCATGTCGTTTCGCGCCACTTATCCATAAATGTCCACAGGGTCGACGTATTGTAGACGCCTGAAGGACGGTCAGAGGTGCATCCATAAACCTCCTCTGTTTCTCCTGGGATGTCGTGTGAGCATTGAAATAACTGTAATACAATGTAACTAAGGTGCTTTCATAGTTAACTGTACTTGTAATTGAGTTACAATGATTCCTTTGTAATTATAAGTGTAATTCAATAACGTTTATGAACATGATCGTAATATAATTACGTTTGTAAAGTAATGTTTACAGGTCATGTTCTTCTCTGAAACACACGTTTCAACCATTAGGGAATCTAGCAAAGGGGGGGGGGGGGCGGGATATGAAGATTTATAAAAAAAAAAAAAGCAATGGAAATCTAGGGTTCATAAACGTAGGCTGGATATCGAACACAGGAGGTGGTGTCTTGTCTTATAACGCACCGTTGATAAAGAGAGTTTGACATCTGGAGCACTGTACCAGGATGTTGCCCATGCCATAGAACCTCCCTAACCCCACTGCATATACTACTGTGATACCGTTGTCTTTTGCGAGGCCGCCCACACGCAGTGATTTAACCACACACATCCGAGCCCCCCGCAACGACAGCAAATATAGAGGGGGCATTCTAAAATTTAGTGAGATTGCTCAATAATTTCTCAAAAGCACGTCAATGCACCCCCTAGCAGAGCTCCCTCCCCCTCCCCCCTTCAGAAACGAAATTCTCGGTAAACCACAGGTCTTAGTCCACCACTGGGTAAATTGCCTAATAGTCCCGCGTTAACAATATGTATGCATTACGTGCAATGCGCACACTAACTTCTAACTGCACACCTTTGCCTTTGTCTCATGAGACCATTCTTTTGAATTTCGAACTTTACTTTTTATGTCTTTTTTTCTTCTTACTTTTGGATGGCTCTGGCTCGCGACTGTGGCCCGTTTTAGCGTTACTGTTGACTCAATAAAGTTTCGTTCATTCATTCCATCATTCATACAGTCATATGCAAGTGCATTCTCTATTCGTCCCGTGTACTAGGGCATTTTACTGCTTTTATGATGATCTTGCTTGGATCGCCGCGTGGTTTACGCCTTCTGCCGTTCGCGCATCATTAAAATGCTGCAACACAGGAATATTATAGAGAAGCATCGATGAGTGCGTCAGATGTTCCATGACAAATTGCCACTCAACAAGAAAAGCAAAACAATCACCTGCCCTCCGTGTAAAACTGGAACAGGGCCTAGCCCCATGCCAGTCTATCTACACCGCTATCGTCCGGCAAGCTTTGACCGGAGTGTAGGGAAACAACCTTGATACCGAAACTAGACACTGCGGAGTTCGCTGTACTCATTCACACAGAGATTGGATTTACTGCCTTTCTGAAAATGTATTTCTGAGTCAATATGCTTTTACTACATCACACAAAATATCGAGGAGAGAGACACCCTCGAGAGAGAAGGCGCAACCTCATCCGCGCATGCGACGAAGTATTTGGCGCCAAGAGCCGGAACGCCGAGATGAACGGGCAGTTCATACACACTCAAAAGGGAAGAGATGCCCTCCACGTGGATGGCTACAAGTACATCTTCCAGCGCCAGAACCTCAAGTATTCCGCGTGGAGGTGCAGAGAGTACTGGACCAATAATTGCCCAGATGAGCTCGCACTGCTGACAGACACCTGCAAGTTTGGGCATTACAACACACACGAAATACGGGTACACCAGAATGTCAGTAGGCAAATAAACGTAAGAGTAAAATATCTTTTTCTCATCTACACAGAGGAAATTCTACGAAAAAAGACTTTATTTTGGTATGATGAAATTCCATGAACATTGTATTGGATGGATTGATAATAATAATGGACAGTCCACCAAGTGAACTCGAAATAATCTGCATGACCTAGATGCACATGGACTGTGGTATAACCTCTTGGCACTGAAAGGTATCCCCATGTATACTGAAATAATGTCTCAAATTTTGTAAAAGCTTTATGAGATGTACCTCATTCGCACAAATTAACTTCTGATTACTATCACCGTTGTACACAGTGTTCTCTTTTCCTTTTTTTTAAAATTCGAAACACAATTTTAATGAAAATTCTGTGGGAGAAATGCAGTTGCCTTTTTCGCAAGTGGATTACGCAGCCGGGCGGATATCCTCTATAGTAGCATATGTAACTATTGGACAACTAGTTAAGATTCATTAATTGACTTATTCGTGACTTGTTTTATGTGAAACGCGAGAGAGCAGAATAGGAGCTAGTCATTATTGAAATCTATCATTTGTGTTCAATACTTGAAACAAATATACCTGGAGATTCAAATGCCAAATTTCGCTGTGTGGACAAAGTGAACCTATGAAGTTGACGAGTGCTGAAACAATGCAACTTTTCTTTGTGTGTTCCGAACAAAGCTTGACTTGCCCAAACGAATAACACCTACTCTAACAACTTTCACCGCTTCATAACACAATGTCATAATGTGGAATGCCTGGTGCTCCTGCTGTATTCGACAAGGTGCTGGTTTCAGCTCATTTGCACAGCAAAGTTCAGGAATGTATTTCACTTAGTGGAATCTGGTGCCATACACCAGAATTTTATCTTTCAGTAAGTAATAATGCAATTTGGTTGACGTTCCCTTTTTATAATTGTAGCTAAAACGTCATGGCTATTGCAAAGCAGTGTCAACTTGTCTGCACAAAAGATACCTACGAAAAACATGCTTACATACTCTTCTAGGAGATCACAACCACCCTCCACATGTTGGCTGCGCTACGGAAGACCATCTGAGGGATGAGCTAAAGCAGAGAGCAAGAGAGCAGCCTCATGCTGTGGCACATGACATTTACGAACAGGAGTTGATTGCCCTGGACACAGCACAGGTAAGTAGCATTTACATAGTGTCACGACAAGTGGTACAACAAATTCATGATGCAGTGTGCCTTGTTCTTTGAGAATCACCTCAATGTCACATGTCACAAAGAAGTAGTATAGATAGGGTGAGAAACGACGACATTGCCACCAGGGCAGCGCCACCGTCGTGTCCGCGCCGACTTTTTTCGCGAGTTTTTTCTGTGCGCGACAGGCGGCGCTCGGGTGGAGACGCTTACCGGTGGGCGGCGCGTGGCCGGAGGGCTGCGTGCGCGCTTACCCGCTCACATTTTTCAGTCTGTGCCGACTTCAATCGTAATTGTTTTTCAGCTACAACAGGTGTGCAGTAAGCGGTTTACATGAAAAGGATAGCCATACACAAAAGTACAAGTGAAAATATATTTATTAAAGTCATTAGTGTCAGAAATTATGTTATGACTCTGTGTGAAGGAGAAAAACACAGCCAAAAAACCTGATGCAGAAGAAACACAATACACGTAACAACTATTATACTTATTACACGCATGATGCAATAGCATTGAAGGGGTATCACACATCATACACAGTATTTTTTATTAGTGGTAATCAGGCATTTTCAATTAAGCAGAAGGGATAGCACATTTAATCAAAGAAGATGTTTTTAAACAATATGATTACAATCAAAATTACAAGTTTTATTATAAAAAGTCTAACATTATTATACGTGACCACCATAGTGGAGCTTTAATTACAAGTGCCGATAGATGTATGTAGTTAATTGTGGACAGCAGAGAACCTGGAAGACCATGGGACACGAATGACAAGAATGCCACGAATGACAAGAATGCCACGAACACAAGACGAAATAAAATCTATAACATTACATTGGTTAATCAAAACAACAGAGGAGGAGAATAATCTATCATTTTAACTATCATAAAATCATCCTCGTGACTTAATCTAGTCGAACCCCATACAATTTTCATTCTAAGAGACACTACAAACCTTACTTTGTTTTATGAATCCAACACAGAAAATATATTTAAAATGAACTTCACCGCATAGCACGCTCCTAGCCAACAACCAGCTCTAATAATATCTGCCCTGATTTGTTGAAGACGGGAGGCGTACGCCTGTTTTGTGACAGTTATGAACATTTTCGAGCGCAATAGAGAAGATAAGTTGATTATTCCAACATTACACAATTAATCAATTTCTTATTACGGAAATGATGAGAAACGAAACGATCAACAGCTAGCATTAATCGAGAGCCAAAACAATGCACAACCCAACACGTAAACAACAGACACATGCAGGAAGATAATTGAAAAATAATCTATCAAAACGAGAAACATGCACGGATGAATAACAGAGAAACACTTTGAACAGCACACCATCCACACGTAAACAACACCACACACGCAAGAAAATAATGAGAAACACGTTCAACAGCTAGTAGAGAACCAAAACCCATCACATAAACAAGAGGTACACAAAGGATAAATAATTGAAAAAGAATCTATCAAAACGAGAAACATGCACGGCTGAATAGCAGAGAAACACTCTAAACGGCGCATCTGCCAACGTGTAAACAACAGAGGGGAAAATATTATTGAATGAAGATAATCAGCTAATAGAGAGCCAAAATTCAACACGTAAACAAGAGGTACACGGAGGATAAATTGTTGAAGAACAATCTATCAAAACGAGAAACATGCACGGATGAATAGCAGAGAAACACTCTAAACGGCGCACCTGCCAACGTGTAAATAACAGACACATGCAGGAAAATAATTGAAAAAGAATCTATCAAAACGATAAACATGCACGGATGAATAGCAGGGAAATGCTTTGAACGATGCGTTGGCCAACATGTAAACAAC
Source organism: Ornithodoros turicata (assembly GCF_037126465.1). NCBI lineage: Eukaryota > Metazoa > Arthropoda > Arachnida > Ixodida > Argasidae > Ornithodoros > Ornithodoros turicata. Next base: position 38,047,180 of record NC_088204.1, read on the forward strand.
ACACAGGAAAATAATAGCGAAACAAACTATCAAACATTACAAATTGAAATGCAAATAATATATCTTTCGAACTATCATAAAATCATCCTTGCGACCTAACAATATACAATTTTTGTCCTACTCGGGCACTATAAACATTACCTTGACGGAGATATCCAACACCTGCAGTACAGACAAGCTTTACACAGTAGAACCAGACTTGAGTCCGGTGAGGTGACTCTCTCCCTCTATACAGCCCAAAGCGAAGAATCCGCACATCTGTTGTCAATCTACAGGGTGGGGAAACCCTCTCTGTTTTTCACATCTTTCACCCAAAAGGAAATATTCTTAGGACCGGTGTACAGAGACGAATTTTTTTATTCATCGCAAATAGACATTGGATTCTCAAAAACACAATAAGAATTCTATCAACAAACAATAACACGCAAAAAACTAAGAATATACTTTTATGTCAGTGCAAGCTGGTTTTAGAGAAACATTATCTAAGCAAATGAGAAATATTATCGGCGCAAACAATACTCAACCAATACGAGAAACGCTGCATTTTAATGTATTTCAGATCTGGCACAACTATTATACATACATTATTCTCAACTCATAAAAATATCAATCGAGTAAATATCTGAAGCAACAAAAGAAAGTCAAATTTATTCAATGATTGAAAGAATACTCATTTGTAAACGAGAATCAAATTTAATTACATCGTTTTATGACAACTTTGCAATAGTAATTTCTACACGCAGAAGCCACAAACAACTCATCTGAAATGCAAATTAATGTAAAAGTTTGCTGCAGTGAAAATCAACGCACACAACTTAAAAATACTTTCCCAACTCGTAGAATATTTTTATTAATATCAATCGAGCGATCATCTGAATCAAACTCAAAGCAGTAATTAATTTTGGGGAAACACTTTCTGACCAAGCAGGGCGATACATCACAGGAACACATCTTTTTCATTCAGAGCCCACTAAGAAAAAGAAAAAAAAACAAAAGTGAGAGAGGGAAGCTGAGCTCCGATGCACTTTCGCCAAGGTTACGCCCCGCAGGGAGTAGGGGATCCCACAACGGTCGTGGTTAAAGTCATAACCTAACTCCAACAACTCAAGCCGGGAATTGAAGATTCTAGCGCCTTTAAAGCTCGCGTTTTTCTCGCTCATCACATCTTTTTTGTAAATTGACTTTCATAATTCTCACAACAGGTGGATATTAATAAAATTCGTTTGCAGTTTGCGTTTTGTTCCATTATGAGGTACAATCTTAAAAAAATAAAGTATGCCCTTCCCATTTGTAGTGCCTCATATGCCGTGACATAATGAATAGACTCATAGTTTTTTTCAGTATGGCTAATGAAAAAACCTCGAGTACATACTGTGAATTGGAGCTACGTTTATGTGTGCTGCTTTGGTTAAGTTTGCAAAAGTAATATTTACTTATTATAATTACATATCTTATGCGTAGTGCTCATCTTCATTGTATATCCTTGTACATAGTGTGGAATAAACGTCTCCTTAGGAATCTTCAATCTAATCATAAGCTGTTTTCGTTGCGATGTGTAGAATACATTACAATGATGACAAAGAGTGCATTTATTATTTCAGTTATACACTTGTTTATTTCGATAAATTACAGTTCTATTCCAAACTCTGAAGTTTCCGTTTGTTGTCTTGATTGATGAATTCCGAAGACATCAAGTAGTTTATTCTGATTATTGGGCGCTTGAATCCAGCGTTGATTAACGCCGGTGATATGTTGTCGCCGTGTTTGCATTGATTCAACAACTTGCACTTTGTTGCGATGAACTTGCACAGTCTCTTATTGATGTTTCCTTTCTTTGTATGAAGATTCTTGAATGGCGTACAAGAGAGTATTAGATGAAAATCGTCCGGTGGTCCACCACAATTGATATGTTTGTTGAGTTTCAATAAGTGATGATACATCAGACCTTGCACGACAATATTGAACTTCTGTTCATTGGACATCGTTGACTGGTGGAATAAAATAAATGTGTAGAGGCTCTAGGGTGGAATATATCACGTGATCAGATTTTTTATGTACTTTCCATTTCAACCGTTAGGTGTAATTTCAACAAATCCGTAAGGAATCGTGCGATATAGACTGCTTGTATATGATAATTTGATCTGATTCCTTTCTTGATTAATGTAATGCCCATTGCAATGATTACAATTACGTTTGGTCTAGTGGATTGCAATTCTTCGTTAGCAAACCTCGAAAACTCCACCATCAATCCCAGTGGTCCTTCCGATGTTGACGTGCAAATATTGTAGATTCGGCATACAATTTCTCGCACCTTGAATTCCATAATTTGCACCATATCTCCAAATACGACAATGTCTAGGACATATTTAAATGCAGCGGTAGTTGAATCGTTTCGAGGCTCCCCTTTTTCAAACCAGCTTTTCACCAGGTCCTCCCATGACCTATGGTAACCAGTACAAAATCAGTCCATCTCTTCAATGTATATTCAATTGTCTGTTGTGTTTTGTAGTGTGCCTCGACACTTAATTAAATCATATCGGTGCTAATTTTATTTATTAAAAATTTATTATGTTATCGCGTTTAGAATGTTATTAATATCCTCCTGTCGCGAGAATTATGAAAGTCAATTTACAAAAAAGATGTGATGAGCGAGAAAAACGCGAGCTTTAAACGCGCTAGAATCTTCAATTCCCGGCTTGAGTTGTTGGAGTTAGTTTATGACTTTGACCACGACCATTGTGGGATTTCTTACTCCCTGCGGGGCGTAACCTTGGCGAAAGTGCATGGGAGCTCAGCTTCCCTCTCTCACTTTTGTTTTTTCTTTTTCTTAGTGGGCTCTGAATGAAAAAGATGTGTTCCTGTGATGTATCACCCTGCTTGGTCAGAAAGTGTTTCCCTAAATCAGTTACTGCTTTGAGTTTGCTTCAGATGATCGCTCGATTGATATTAATAAAAATATTCTACTAGTTGAGAAAGTATTTTTAAGTTTTGTGCGTTGATTTTCACTGCAGCAAACTTTTACATTAATTTGCATTTGAGATGAGTTGTTTTTGTTGAGCTTCTGCGTGTAGAAATTACTACTGCAACGTTGTCATAAAACGATGTAATTAAATTTTATTCTCGTTTACGAATGAGTATTGTTTCCATCAGTGAATAAATTTGACTTTCTCTTTTTGCTTCAGATATTCACTCGATTGATATTTTTGCGTGCTCGCGTGCTATTGTTTGTTGATAGAATTCTATTGTGTTCTTGAGAATCGAATAATTCCAATGTCTATTTGCGATCAATAAAAAATTTCGTCTCTATACACCGGTCCTAAGAATATTTCCTTTTGGAGGAAAGAAAGTTAAAAAGAGAGGGTTTCCCCATCCTGTAGATTGACAACAGATGTGCGGATTCTTCGCTTTGCGCTGTATAGAGGGAGAGAGTGACCCCACCGGACTCAAGTCTGGTTGTACTGTGTAAAGCTTGTCTGTACTGCACGTGTGGATATCTCCGTCAAGGTAATGTTTATAGTGCCCGAGTAGGACGAAAATTGTGTATTGTTAGGTCGCAAGGATGATTTTATGATAGTTCAAAACATATATTATTTCCATTTCAATTTGTAATGTTTGATAGTTTGTTTCGCTATTATTTTCCTGTGTGTTGTTTACACGTTGGCAGCTGCGCCGTTTAGAATGTTTCTCTGCTATTCATCCGTGCATGTTTCTCCTTTTGATAGATTATTTTTCAATTATGTATCCTTTGTGTACTGCTTGCGACATACTTGTTTGATATCTCCAGCCCCCGTAAAAGCGGGTTACCTAACCAAGTTGCTGTGCTACCGTCGCCTTCGCCTCACTTCCGTTCCCCTGGTGGCGGCGGTGCAGCACAGAGCTACCAGACGGGAGAGATGGCGATCCGATAACCGCGCGTCGTCTGCTAGTTCCAAATGCGTCGACGGGGCAGCGCTTTCCTCGGAATACGGAGTAGAATGAGAATTGTAACCTGTTTCCTTTTGTTCCTGTTTACTGTTTTTGAAACATAAGTACACCAGGATTAGGCCACATTTGAGCAGATCCTGCGGTCGTCAGGACTTTTTGTGAAAGGTGTCACAGCAATGCAAGGGACCACGGCTGCTCCGTGAAGCTGGCACAAGCGAGGGATTACCTCATTTTATTTACTGGTGTTATGAAAAGCAACAGCCTCGCTTGCTGGCCAGGATTTAAACAAGAAATAATAAATTTATACAAAATGAGGCAAAGAAACGCTGTGGAACACGGGACCTCAGTAACGCGTTGGTGCCCCTCCACTCTCATTCACTGCGTTCATTCGCCTGGGCAGGGAAGCGTAGATGGCGGAAGAACACCTTAGGAACAATCGAGAAAGTGTTGATAATCTTATCAACACGCTCTCGATTGTTCTGACCATTCATTGGTCCACGCATCCACACTCCGCATTCCCAGGAAAGCGCTGCCCCGTCAACGCACTTGGAGCTAGCAGACGACGCGCGGTTATCGGGTCGCCATCTCTCCCGCCTGGTGGCGCTGCGCTGCACCGCCGCCACCAGGGGAACGGAAGTGAGGCGAAGGCGACGGTAGCACAGCAACTTGGTTAGGTAACCCGCTTTTACGGGGGCTGGAGATATCAAACAAGTATGTCGCAAGCAGTACCTCTTGTTTATGTGATAGGTTTTGGTTCTCTATTAGCTGTTGATCGTGTTTCTCATTATTTCCTTGCGTGTGTGCTGTTGCTTACGTGTGGATGGTGTGCCGTTCAAAGTGTTTCTCTGTTATTCATCCATGCATGTTTCTCGTTTTGAAAGATTCTTTTTCAGTTATTTTCCTGCACGTGTCTGTTGTTTACATGTCGGATTGTGCATTCTTTTGGCTCTCTATTAATGCAAGCTGTTGATCGTTTTGTTTCTCATTATTTCCCTATGTCTATGCTGTTTAGTTAAGAAATTGATTAATTGTGTAATGTTGGAATAATCAACTTATCTTCCCTATTGCGCTCGAAAATATTCATAACTGTCACAAAACAGGCATACGCCTCCCATCTTCAACAAATCAGGGCACATATTATTAGAGCTGGTTGTTGGCTAGTAGCGTGCTATGCGATGAAGTTCATTTTTTAATATATTTTCTGTGTTGGATTCATAAAACAAAGCAAGGTTTGTACTGTCTCTTAGAATGAAAATTGTATTGTGTTCGACTAGATTAAGTCACGAGGATGATTTTATGATAGTTAAAATGATAGATTATTCTCCTCCTCTGTTGTTTTGATTAACCAATGTAGTGTTATAGATTTTATTTCGTCTTGTGTTCGTGTCATTCTTGTCATTCGTGTCCCATGGTCTTCCAGGTTCTCTGCTGTACACAATTAACTACATACATCTATCGGCACTTGTAAATAAATCTCCAGTATGGTGGTCACGTATAATAATGTTAGACTTTTTATAATAAAACTTTTCTATTTTGATTGTAATCATATTGATTAAAAATTTCTTCTTTGATTAAATGTGTCATAATGGAGTATTAGCTGTTGTGCATGAAGTTACATACATCTGTCAGAACTTTGTAATTAAAACTCTGCTAGGGTGCTCACGTATAATAATGTTAGACTTTTTATAATAAAACTTTTAATTTTGATGCACGCACCACCTGAAAAAAAAGATGCGAACGAGGTCGGCCTAGGGTGAAAAATCACCAAAGATGTGGCCCGGTGTTGTCAGTGTGCAAGCACCTACCTGCGTGCCGCATGAAAAAAATGCGAACGAAGTCGGTCCAGGCTGAAAAATAGTCAAAGAAGTCAGCCCAAGGTGTACAACCATAAGTGTACGCTCAGCTCTTCAGCCCGCTGGTCAGCATACGGACAGCCCCTCACCTGCGCGCCACCCACCGCGCGCTGAAAAAAAATCGCCAAAGAAGTCGGCCCAGGGCGCACCGAGCCTGTCGGCCTGCTGGTAAGCAACCGGATAGCCCCTCACCCGCGCGCCACCCACCGCGCGGTGGAAAAAAATAATAAAATATGTGCTAGAGAAGTCGGCCCAGCTATTGTTCTTGAAGTTACATACATCTATCAGAACTTTGTAATTAAAACTCCACTATGGTGCTCACATATAATAATGTGAAACTTTTTATAATAAAATATCTTCTTTGATTAAATGTGCTATCCTTTCTGCTTAATTGAAAATGCGTGATTACCACTAATAAAAAATATTGTGTATGATGTGTGGTACCCATTCAATGCTATTGCCTCATGCCTGTAATAAGTATAATCGTTGTTACGTGTATTGTGTTTCTTCTGCATCAGGTTTTTTTGGCTGTGTTTTTCTCCTTCACACAGAGTCATAACATAATTTCTGACAATAATGACTTTAATAAATATATTTTCACTTTGCATGTAAACCGCTTAAGATATCACAGTCTGGGGCCCGCTTGCACGAAACTTCTAGGATCCTAACCTTGAGGAATGTCCTTTAGCGCAGCCTTACTAGTGCTGGTGTCACGGGCTACTAACGTAAACTTTTTTATCAGCGAAATGCACTGCCAGAGCTGCGCCAAAGGAAATGCCTCAAGATTAGGATCCTAGCAGAAGTTTCGTGCAAGCGGGCCCTGCTGTTATTGAATCGTGATGGCTGGTTTGAAAAAAAGAAAATATAAAAAAGGTCGACACATTGGCGTTCTTGGTTGTGTGTTTATTTTGCAGTGAATGCGAAAGTGTCTCTGTGCAAGCACGTTTAACCAAATCCTCCTAGATAGTAGAAGCCTATGCACCACGTCTCACAGGGAGTTGGTGGTGGTGGTGGTGAAAGGGCTTGCCGTTGTCGACCTCACGTATGTGGGCAACGTCACGACTGACGCCCTGGGGAAATGTGCGTCCTGGGCCGACTTCTAGGGGAACTGTGCCGACATATGTCTGAAAGCGTCTGAGGAAAACCCAGGAAAAACCCCAGACAGCACAACCGGCACCGGGATTCGAACCCGGGTACCTCCCAGTCTCGACGTGACGTAGCTGGTAGGCTAACCACTGAGCCACGGGAGCTGGTGTCTCACAGGGAGGCCTACTGTTACATGCTGTGAATGCTATGAAAGAGCCAACAGAAAAGCTCATAGCAGCGCGCAGAGCTCACGCAGGTCTCACGTGCGTCACGTAGGGCACAGGCCATCTACAGCCTTTTCCGGCGTTATTAATCCTCTTGTCGTATTTTAATTTTAATCCTTATACCAGGACATTTAATTCCTTTGCCATCGGAATTAATCCTCCTTCCATTATTTTTAATCCTCATTTCACATAATTTAATCCGTTTCTCATGCAATTTAATCCAAGTGACTATGTGTGGGCTACGTGACTTTTTTTGTGTATTATGGAACAATTCCCATGTGTAGCGTAATGCACATGCTTTTCTGGGTTTTTGCGCCATAATGGGATACTGTGGGACTGTCAATCTGGATTACGGAATCGTGGGACTATTCCCATGTCTAAGAGTGTTACCCATGGTTTTCATTTAAAACATGGGTTTCTGAACTGTAATGGGATACCGTGGGACTGCCAATCTGGATTATGATATTGTGGGACTATTTCCATGTCTACAGATATTACATATGCTTTTATTTAAAACATGGGTTTCTGCATTGTAATGGGATACTGTGGGACTGTGTATATGGATTACGATATTGTGGGACTATTCCCATGTGTACGAATATTGCCCATGCTTTTCATTAGATATGCGGGTTTCTGCACTGTAATGGAATACTGTGGAACTGTAGATCTTCATTACGATATTGTGGGACTATTTCCATGTCTATGGGTATTACCCATGCTTTTCATTCAAAATGCAGGTTTCTGGAGTATAACGGGATACTGTGCAATTGTCTATCTGGTTTAGGATATTGCGGAACTATTCCCATGTGTGCGGGTATTACCCATGCTGTTCATTAAATATGTGGGTTTCTGCACTGTAATGCGATACTCTGGGACTGGCAATCTTGATTACGATATCCTGGGACAATGTAAGCATGTCTATGGGTATTCCCTCTTCTTTTCATTAAGAACGCGGGTTTTTGCACTAATGTGATACTGCGGGACTGTCAATCTTGATTAGGGTATTTTGAGACAATTCACATGTCTACGGGTATTGCACATGCTATTAATTAATAATTTGGGTTTCTGCACAATAATGGTGTGGCGGCCCGTGGACGACGATGACAACGACGTGCCTCTGCTGGCGCGCGCCACTGCGCCTGGCAGCCAGTTCTACTGGCACCGTCCTAGCATGAGGCCACGTCCATCTGCCCGCTGGGACATTCCATCATCGCCGGTCAGGACTCATGTAGGGGAACACCACCTCCTCTACATTTGGTGACCCGAACAACGAACAACATGTTCGGCGTAATTCGGCCATGCCCCAGGCAGAACACCATCTCCTACAGACGTCCGAAATAGATCCCAATGTCCATATGCGAAAACTGACATCCGTGGGACTCTCCTCAGATATTTATGGAAGGATATCCGTAGCCGTATATCCGCAGGAGGTCCTGTTGCGGCCGTTTCACGGGTTGCCCGAATCAGCTCCGTGATGGGATGCTGTACGGATCATGTATTTGAAGTGAGAGAGAGAGAAACGCGGGACGATGTAGCACTGGAGAAATTCGGCTTTCCATGAACCAACTCACTTTCTCAAGCTACATGAGTAAGAAACAGAGACATTACCTATACGCCGACTTAATACGCTAAATAATTTCTCATTTCGCCGTTGTTTGTGCACGCAATCGAATTAAACTTAGACAGCTCACCCTTCATTTCGACTCACAGGCGAACAGGGCTCTCGAATGTGTAGAAGCTCGCGAGAACACCAATGTACAGTGTCTGTTCCCTGTTTGGAAGTGAATGCAACTTCATTTCCAAAGCATTTCGGCTGAGTGGCCCAATCTCTTGTTGCTGTTTCTTCTTTCTTTTCTCTGTATTTTGTTTTATTTATTTTTGAAACGCCGAGCTGATTTTCCCTCATGGGAAGCAAAGCGGAGCAACAGAAAGTGAAACGAGCGGCGACGGTGGCAGATGTTAAAAAAATGGAGGAAACACGCTTTATATTTTACTACAAAGCGTATAGTGACTTCTGAAAAATAAAAAAAGTAACACGCACTGGAGATACAAGCTACATCCCAGAGAGCTCCTGTTTCTGTCCGTATCTCCTGGTTATGTCCGCAAAGTGCACGTTCGTAGGAAGTTCGAAGCCCGGCCAAGTGGATCTCCGTAGTAGCTCTGCTGGAGGAATTTCATTATTCTACGGATATCCGTATCTCCGTGAAAGTATATCCGATGGACATCCGTAGGACAGAATTTACTCACTGGGGCAACATCCTAAATTCTTCGGCAAACCAGCAGCGAACCACCCTCTAGCAGGCAAGGCGCACCGGGACCACTGTTCCACCGGGGACCCGCAGGGAGAACACAGTAAGCTCACTTTCCGGCCTCCACCTGCTTCATGATGGTCCTCCCCGGCACTTCTCTGGCGGCAACCGGCATTCACGCTGTCGTACCGGTCGCGGTACTGTCGCACACTCATCAACTCGCTCACTCAGCAACAATCAACGCTGGATTGATTACGTCCATCTGCCCGATGGGACATTCCATCATCGCCGGTCAGGACTCATGTAGGGGAACACCACCTCCTCTACAATGGGATACTGTGGGACGGTCAATCTGGATTGTGGTATTGTGGGACTATTCCCATGTCTACCGATTTTACCCATGGTTTTCATTAAAAATACAGATTTCTGTACCGTAATGGGATACAGTGGGGCTGTCAACCTTGCTTACGATATTGTGGGACTATTCCCATGTGTGCGGGTATTGCTTATGCTTTCCATGAAATATGCGGGTTTCTGCGCCTTAATGGGTTACTGTGGGACTGTCGATCTTGATTACGATATCCTGGGAAAATAAGCATGTCTATGGGTATCCCCCGTGCTTTTTCATTAAAAACGCGGGTTTTTGCACTAATGGGATACTGCGGGACTGTCAATCTTGATTAGGGTATTTTGAGACAATTCACATGTCTATGGGTATTACACATGCTATTAATTAATAATGCGGGTTTCTGCACCATAATGGGATACTATGGGACTGTCTACCTGGATCACAGTATTCCATTACAGTGCAGAAATTCGTATAATTTATTAAAAGCATAGGTAATACCCATAGACACTGAAACAGTCCAACAATATCGTAATCCAGATTGACGGACCCGCAGTATCCCATTACAGTGCAAATAACCGCGTTTTTAATTGAAAGCAATCGGAATACCCATAGACATGCATATAGAACCAGGATATCGCAATCAAGATCCCACAGTATCCCATTAAGGAGCAGAAACCCTTATATTTAATGAAAAGCATGGGTGATACCCGCACACATGTGAATAGTACCACAATATTGCAAGCAAGGTTGACAGTTCCACTGTATCCCATTACGGTACAGAAACCCGTATTTTTAATCAAAACCATGGGTAAAATACGTAGACATCGGAATAGCCCCACGATACCGCAATCCAGACTGATCGTCCCACAGTATCCCATTATGGCGCAGAAACCCGCATTATTAATGAAAAGCATGTGCAATACCCGTAGACATGGGAATAGTCCCACAGTATCCCATTACAGTGAAAAAATCCCACATATTTAACGAAAAGCATTGGTAATATACCGCACACATAGGAATAGTCCCACAGTATCCCATTACAGTGTAGAAACCCACATATTTAACGAAAAGCATGGGTAACACCCGCAGACATGGGAAAAGTCCCACAATATCCTAAACCTGATAGACAGTACTACAGTATCCTGTTATACCCCAGAAACCTGCATTTTGAATGAAAAGCATGGGTAATACCCATAGACATGGAAATACTCCCACAATATCGTAATGAAGATTGACGGTCCCACAATATCTCATTACAGTGCAAAAAACGCGTTTTTAATGGAAAGCACTGGGAATAACCGTAGAGTTGCTTATAGTCCCAGGATATCGTAATGAAGGTCAACAGTCCCACATTATATCCCATTATAGTGCAGAAACCCGAATATCTAATGGAATGCATGGGCAATATCCTACACCTGGAATAGTCTCACAATATCGTAATCCATCTACAGAGTCCCACAGTATCCCATTACAATGCAGAAACCCACGTTTTTAATGAAAACCATGGGTAATACTCATAGACATGGGAATAGTCCCACAACACCGTAATCCAGATTGACAGTCCCACAGTATCCCGTTATGGTGCAGAAACCCACAGTATTAGTGAAAAGCATGTGCGTACACATGGGAATTGTCCCAAAATACAAAAAAAAAGTCATGTAGCCGACACATAGCCACTTGGATTAAATTGCGTGAGAAACGGATTAAATTATGTGAAATGATGATTAAAAATAATGAAAGGAGGATTAATTTCGATGGCAAATGGATTAAACGTCATGGTATAAGGATTAAAATGTTCGACAAGAGGATTAATAACGCCGGAAAAAGCTGTCGTTGTTTGTTCACCCCGCATCTATTCGTTTGTTCACGACCACGGTTGGGCCTGCCACAGAAACATAAAATATGGTAGAGTGGGGCGGAAAAAGAAAAAAATATACCTGAAGTAGCTGTAACAAGGAAAGGAGGACGGAAAAAACGTGCCAGATAATGTGAACGTAGAAGTAAATGAAGGACAAAACCATGGTGACGAAAGAAACGCACGCGAACAAAGTCTCAAAAAGTCTGTGTTTCAGACTTTTTCAGGCGTGGGTCCAACACTTACACTCTGTCGTTTTCTTCTACGTTCACCACGTTCACGGACCTCTCTCACAACCATCAGAGTACAAAAGAGTAACCTGCTACTACTACTACACGCTACACGGTCCTCTGGACCACTGGCCTAGACAGGAGGACGGAGATACGGATATTGCTACGACTGGCTGCGGAGCACCAATCACGCACTTAGCCACTCTGGCAGCAGGGATCGGAACCGAAACTGATCCTGACCCCAAAGCTGCTAAAAACCCGTATTTTTCGCTGAACCGGTACCGAACCAAACCAAAATATTTTTTCGCTCCCGAACCATAACTGAACCGAAAGAAATTTACGTGGGAAACGGTTCGGACGTAAGGTGCGTCCTGAGAGTCCGGAACTACGCTTTACACAGCTGACAGTGCTTTGAGCTGAGTCGCTTTGACAACAAAAATTCGAAATCGGAACTGAACTAAACAAAACTGCAACACAAGTGCTAGCGCATAAGGTATTTCATACTCCTAACTATTCGTTCCACTCAGTTCTTTAAGTTTCGTGGTCGTCTTTATTGCAGCTGTAGGATTCTTGTACGCGACTTTTGTTGTCCAGCAACCCCAAGTCGTCATTTTGGGCTGTGAAAATAGTGGACTATCCCCGAGCAGGATATAACGGGGTATGTACGATGAGTGAACATCTAGAATACAGTATGCTACCGTAACGTTGCACCTGAATTGCAGATCTGTGACAGGCAGTGTTGTTGTGAACCACTGCTGTGTTTGCAACGACAGCAGCGGCAAAAGTACATTTGTGCCATTTGAGAATCGTAAGGATGTGCTTGATTTTAACCCATGGTATTCTGCTGAAAACCGAGTTTTCTGGGCCGGTTTAATCGGGTTTGAGCCCACATTTTGCGCTGCTGCGGACCTGAATCTGAACCGAACATACCTGAACGTGAACAGAACCAAAGGAGAGACAGAGAAAGAGAAAAAAAACAACGTCTCCTATCCCTGGGCACGTAGCAACCAGTAGCGACGTAATTTCATGTCGTGCAAACTGACTTTTTGGCAGCAAAAGGAACCGGGTTCACACATGGGGAGAAGGGTCCACTAGCAACAAGTAAGGCCAAACGATTTTGTCAATTCTATATCAAGTGGCGTTTCAAAGTGGAAAGCGTAAAATGCTGAAATTGGTTCGTAATTCACATCACGAAAGCTCTCAAATGCCGATGGCCACTACGTTGCCCAATTTTTTACTTGAACCAATATACACAGGGTGTTTGCTCTAACGGGTCCAGAAATTATATTTAAAGCGAGCGATAAAAGAAAGCAAATGGTACTTTTCTGCTGTTCGAGTAAGAAACAGTTACTGCTTCACTAATAGCACCGTTTTTTTAAAAAGTCAAGTAGCTGAAAGTTAGAGCTCGTGTCTCTTTGATCGCTCGCTTTAAATAAAATTTCAGGACACATTAGAGCAAACACCCTGTATATATATATATAAAGTAAGAAAAAGGGGGAAGTTATTTGTTTGCATGTGAAAAACTAAGGGACACATCGACGTTGCGGTGGAAGCTCCGCCTTCGTCAGGACTAAGGGGTGACAATGATATATATATATATATATATATATATATAATGCAGGGGAAAATGCCATTAAATAAACAACTAGATGACACTAGACGTGTTTGTTATTCAAAATTACATATTAGGATGGCTTCCATGACTGCACGCAGTGAAGCAGATACTCATGGAACGATGCGACAGCACTAGAGGACACACGTTTCGCCGTGTTTGCGGTTCGTCAGCCCTGGGTAGCTGCGCATCGTTCGGAATTGGCAAACCAGGGGTCACTCAGCGAGCGATCTATACCTGGGAGGGTGACTGAGCACTCCTCAATGCCACAGTGCAAGCCAGTGAATTATAATGCAGGGGGAAAAAGCCATTAAATAAACAAGTAGATGACACTAGACGTGTTTGTTATTCAAAATTACATATTAGGATGGCTTCTATGGCTGCACGCAGTGAAACAGATACTATGGTGGCTAGATGAATATTGTCTGGTGTGAGGGGCGCCGCAGCCGAGGCGGCCCGTTCGCGGAAGACGCCGTCAGGTGGCGCGCCAACACGGATGTATGCGAAGATTCTCCCGAACGCTCCCGAAGCGCGTCTGCTGAACGAGCCGTTTTCGCCCGTGTGGCCGAGAAGTTTTGCGGAGGAATGGAACGGTGAGGGGTAAATATCAATGGAAAACAAAACAGTAATGGTCATAGCTTAAAACACATTGAAGATCGTTTATTCAAGCATTCAAAGGAACAGGTACTCAGCTTTGTAAGTCCCATGCGTAGCTTGGACGTGACAAAGCTGATGGCAACCATCCTTTTCAACTTTTGTACCTCTTTTATCAGGTATTTTTTTGTTCATTCTTACTTTTAGTACATTTTTATTTTTGAAAACGAAGAACATCTGTACACGAGTCTGAATGATCACATAAGTGTATTCACTGGAGACGCGCCTCCTTTGAAGGTTTCTGCTTTTTGTTCCGCTCTGCGCAAGAACGGTTAATGCCCTTTACGAGGAAGTGCATTCTCACCACAGCATAGAATTTTACAATGTTCAGGAGATATTCACTATGGGTTTGACAGCCAACATTCTCAAGGCTTCGCCTAGCCAGTAATGGGAAAAGTACCTCAAAATTAAACTTAAAGTAAAGTACAAAGTACCTGGCGTCATTAGTACTTGAAGTACAGTTTAAGTACCCAATTCCAAATGTAGTTCAAGTAAGGTACAAAATACTAGGCAAAGTACTTCAAGTACATTGAATTTAATTTGTATCACATTGCATTTCACTGTTTAGTATATGTGTCTTGTTTGTTTGGCAAAATTGTAGTGAGCATTTTTGACAAATGTTCTCAAGCCATAAAGTCCTAGGTTAAGTGCTAACCCGTGAATATGAACTTAATCAGATGACATAATTTGCAGCTACATGTAAAGAGGTAATGGGTCATCTGGGCTGTGATTGTGCCTAGTGTGGTGTTCCGGTACTAATCCTCTGCTATAACAGGCTAGGAAATTTAAAGGGGGAAAAAAGTACAGGCCGACGGAGATTATAAATTTCTGGTCATTCCATGCTGCTTTTTGAAATACAACATGTTTAAAAAAAGAATATGAAGAAAGTAAAAAAGGATGAAGCACAATGTGAGCCATCATTTTTATACGACTGTGATCTGCAGCAATGTAATCCAGGTGACCAATTAAAACAAAACGTCAAAATGTAAAAAATGAAAGCATGTGTGTCTTTCAGAGTGTTCATCATGTAATGCGATCACACATTGTGATATAAAATGATTATGAATTGCCGATGAAGGAAACAATATAAAAAAAGCATAGAACCCTGCATTGGAAGAATTGAAGCGACAATTGACCAAGTCATTGTGCTGCCGGTAGCAGTGTCATAATGTGTGGATGTCTGTGCATTCCATTCGTTTTACATAGTCATAGAAGTGTTGATACTTTTTCAACGTTCCAAGCCGCTCAACAATAAATTTGCTTCAACAAATATGCTCTTTAAGAGCACAAAAATCCTTTTTGGCAAAATGTCAGACTGGGACTCTTAATACCGCATCCCACTAAAAGCATTGATAGGCATTTGATGAGCATTTTTGATACTCTTTTGTGACTTTTTGTCTGGAGCCCAAGTTTGTGTACTTAAGTACTTGATGGGAAAGTACTTGGAAAAAAGTACTTTAAGTACGGTACAGTGTACACGGTTTAAAATGTACTTAAAGTAAAGTACAAGTACACAGAAATGTACAAAGTACTACTTCAGTACTTGGTATACATCAAGTACTGACAATCACTGCCCTATCACATGCCATGACTTCTAGTAGGCTGTCTGCATGCCCTTTATGACATGAGAACAACATTGTGAAGGTATCTTCAAGTTTGGAGACAAGCTTGAAGTTTCTGAACAGTATCGTAGGCACCCTGTTGAATTCGTTCATGTACGACGAAAGATGGTCTGCGCTCTGCTCGTTTTTGCACGCTGCTTTTTCCTCACAGGGGCGTCAGACGTCTGCTAAAGGTTCATCATTCCACAGAACCAGTGCACAGCCGACGATAAAGTAAAATAAAGCACTTCAAAGACGCGACAGCGTCGCTATCCCACCCTCGATATGTCACGGACGAAAGAACTCCGCCCGGGGACTAGCCAGAGCGCCCAGAAACTAGCACACATCCGTGGAGCAGCGCGCCTGGTGGCCGTCTTCCGCAAGAGTCCCGCTCCGTCGGGTAGGAGGCTGTGGGCGCTCCTCACACCAGACAATATACATCTAGCCACCATACAGATACTCATGGAACAAGCGTTTGCCGGGAGGAATGCACCTCCACCCGATTGGACATTGAGTATGACGTCATGCTCAAACCTCATTGGAGAAAATCGCCGGCAGCGTCGTCTGCTGCATGGTCTGCAGCTCTCTCGCTTGTTTGTGTGATTGGTGTGTGAACCACGTAGCTGCAGGATTGTGTCAAATTTTTTGAGTGTAGGAATGGGGAAAATGATGCTGGAGTCGCAAAAGTCATGCAGGATAGGGAGTTACTGTTTCGCTTCGAAGGGTGTAACACGAGAGGAAGGAAGCGCTGGTGCACGAGTGAAGGTGCAGGAACAGCACACAAGACAGTGTTGACCCACGCTGTTTTCAGCTGTCATCCAGCGAAAATGCAAGGATTGCAGGTATGGTGTGCTGCAGTGACAGATTATATTTCATATTATAAAATGGTCTGACCATTTAGGTTACTCCCGGTGCCACCCTGTCCATCAATAATTAATTCGTGCGAATAACGATAATTTATTCTGAGACGATGGACAATGCCGTGTGTTTATTCCTGTACCCTTTTTGCATGCTTTGGAAGGATTTGGTGTTAAAGCTTTCCTCAGGAAATTTCAAATTTTCCTGCATTTGGGGGACAAGGATTGGGTGCTATCTTTGAACCCACAATTCGGGGTGAAATGGGACGCTACTCACAGGTTTGGGCGTCGTTGGTAATTTTTGTCCAGCCACCATTGGCCTTTGTCCGGCAGGTTGCTTGCAATCAAAAGTGTAAAACTATTATATAAGTGTTCTGCAGCCTCCCACACCTTACTATTTCTTTGATATGAAGTTTACATCACATGTGTATATACACATGCGACTAAACAGTGTGCGCTCAAAAAAGGTACAGGAATAAACACACGTTATTCCCCATCGTCTCACAATAAATTATCGTTATTCGCAGGAATTAACTGTTGATGGACAGGGTGGCATCGGGTGAATGGTCAGAGTCAGACCCTATCTACGTGTGATTTTATAATATGAAATACACTGTGTCACTGCAGCACACCATACCTGCAGTCCTTGCTTTTCGTTGGGTGACAGCTGAAAACAGTGTGGGCAACACTATGTCTTGTGTGCTGTTCCCGCACCTTCATTCGTGCACCAGCGGTTCCTTCCTCTCGTGTTACGCCCATCGAAGCGAAGCAGTGACTCCCAATCCTGCATGACTTTTGCGACTTGAACACCATTTTTCCCGCTCCTACACTGGAAAACTTCGACATAATCCTGAAACAATGTGGTTCACACACCAATTAAACAAACAAGCGGGACGCGGAGCTAAACAGACAGCGGATCATGCAGCAGACAACGCTGCCGGCGATTTTTTCCAATGAGGTTTGAGCATGACGTCATACACAATGTCCAATCGGGTGGAGGTGCATTCCTCCCGGCAAACGCTTGTCTCATTGAACGATGCGACAGCACCAGAGGACACGTGTTTCCGACTCGTCAGCTCTGGGTAGCTGCGCATCGTGCGGAATCATCGTGGGGTCACTCAGCGAGCGATCTACACCTGGGAGGGTGACTGAGCACTCCTCAATGCCACAGTGCAAGCCAGTGAATTATAATGCAGGGGAAAAAAGCCATTAAATAAACAAGTAGATGACACTAGACGTGTTTGTTATTCAAAATTACATATTAGGATGGCTTCTATGGTTGCACGCAGTGAAACAGATACTCATGGAACGATGCGACAGCACCAGAGGACACGTGTTTCGCCGTGTTTGCGGCTCGTCAGCTCTGGGTAGCTGCGCATCGTTCGGAATTGGCAAACCAGGGGTGACTCAGCGAGCGATCTACACCTGGTAGGGTGACTGAGCACTCCTCAATGCCACAGTGCAAGCCAGTGAATTATAATGCAGGGGGAAAAAGCAATGAAATAAACAAGTAGATGACACTAGACGTGTTTGTTATTCAAAATTACATATTAGGATGGCTTCTGTGGCTGCACGCAGTGAAACAGATACTCATGGAACGATGCGACAGCACTGGAGGACACGTGTTTCGTAGTGTTTGCGGCTCGTCATCTCTGGGTAGCTGCGCATCGTTCGGAATTGGCAAACCAGGGGTCACTCAGCGTCTAGTGTCATGTACTTGTTTATTTAATGGCTTTTTCCCCTGCATTACAATTCACTGGCTTGCACTGTGGCATTGAGGAGTGCTCAGTCACCCTCCCAGGTGTAGATCGCTCGATTTTTCACGGGGCAACTTTTTCCAGCAACTCCGAGCAACTCGAACCGACGTCTTATGAGCAACCCAGAGCAACCTCAAGACTTTCGCCTCTCCGTGTTCACACGCAGCAACTCCAGGAAAGCGCAAAGCTGCTGCTTTGGTTGTCGCACTGCTACCTGAGCTTTTGGGAGAAGGCAGTGAAAGGTCGCCAAAAAGGAAGAGACCATGGGTGAAGGCGATATCAAAGGCCCATTCACAAGTTGGCGCGCAAAACAGCCTACTTCCTGTCCTTCGGCTGAGCGACGACGACTTCAGGGGCAACTTGCGGATTAGCTCGACTGATTTTGAAGAGCTTATCTGCGGCATCCGTGAGGTTGTGGAGTGTGAGGACACACACACCCGGCAGTTCTTCTGAATGACCTGGCGCAATGCCTCATCATTCTTGCCCTTCCTGGACATTCCGTCATCATTAATCAGGACTCGTGTACACCGTCTCCTTTGGTCCCTGTGTATTGGGTATAATTCATCATGGCCCTTAAAGAGTACCCTCAGAAGATTATCCTCCAAAATGTGTTGGAACTGTGTAAATGACAAGAGTGGTTCTGCATGGGGAGCAACCTTCTGTGTACTATATTCTACCTCACATTTTCCTCTTGTTTAAATGTGTATGCAGCCACATGTGTACACCATTGCCACTATGATTGAGCAAACACAAATTTAGCAAACATTAGTTTATTTGTGACTAGAGAAAGTGATTGCACAAAAGGCGTAAACTGTGGTGCTCATTTCACGCCTTGTCAACTTGAGTGAAACCCTGTTGTGGCCTGCAAGCGAACAAAAATAGGACAATGCTGTGTGCAGGCACCTATAGTAGGAACTAAAAACTGTTCACTGCAAATTTTTATATTTGCAGTTTTCTGTTTTGTATTCTTCGGTGAGGCTCAAAAAGTTAAAAAATTTGTACACAAGTGTTGTGATGCTAACCCAGGAAGCAGCAATTTTTTTGTTTTTTTGCAACGATTCGGTAACATTGTCCAAATGAAAAGTCAATAAGTTGCAATTATTTTCTGACCCAAACAACAGCCATATGTGTGAACACTTATCCATGCAGAGAAAAACATGCTTAGAGAGTGCACACTGGAAATACGCACCTCGAGATTGACACATTGTGTTTTGTTTGAAGTATGAGCTCTAGTATTTGTATCTTTAGAATGTCTTTTCGTAAGGGATCCAAGGTGCGGAGCTCTAGTCAGAAGTCAGAAGTCACGCCGAAGTAGTAGTCAGAGTCCCGGATATCATCGGGCTCGTTCAACACAGATATAGTTTTGTTGAGCATTTCTTGCGGTGTGGGAGCTGTCTGTTTTTTTGATCCTGCACTAGAGCTTGGCAGCTTTTTCTTTTTTGGAAGTGGTTTCACTGGCTCAGGATCTGGCTGCATTAGTACATACTGCAAGCTATTTGGTTGCTTGCTTGCTTGTCTAAAATAATGTGCTATATGACAATTTTCCTCATCTAATAGAATTTCACTTATACTTTCACTTGTGTCATGGCTCAGAGAAACAGCCTCAGTGCACGACGCCTGACATGGGTTTTCTGCAGGGGGCTCGCTTATTGGCTCACTGTCGGCATCCTCTGTCGGGGTCCCACTGAGGCCAGTGATGTCCAGAGATGAAACTTCCTTTCTTGGTTTGTAGCAACCAGCAAAGAACAACATCTCACTGTAAAGGTCCCATTTTGGGACATAGACCTCATTTGTCCCAGATCCTGATTTTCTCTCATTAGCTTCTGCGTGCTCCTTGAAGAAATATGTCCTCAGGTTCTTGAACTTTGCGAGTAGTGTAGCCTTGGCTACAAAGAAATATTGCATGCGCAATGTACTGTGTTCATCTCCCTTACGTGTTAATGGAAGTAGTAATGGCAGTGTGTGTTGTTAAGTGGTTGTTGTGCTATGGTAATAAATGAATAAATGACTTCTTAGTACAGCAACGTGTTCATCTTCATAAGGTTAGTAATGGATCCACTAAACATGCATATCCAGTGCTTCAAAAAAGGGGATTGCATGCAACGTACATTTTTTTCCTACAGAAGTTTAGTAAGAATGAACGAGGGCAGTGAGAAGCTAGAGAACTACAGCAGCATGCATGGGACGCTTTGTTATGCCTCCACGTACCATCGCAGCCCATTCCTTTGCAATTTCTCCTAGCTGCCGTTGCCGCAACGTGCGGTTTTTGTACTGCATATGATTAAGATCGTACAGGTTCTCCCGCTCACGGAAGAACCTGACGAGAGCTATCAAACGCTGAGGCGTCCACTCGAAGTTCGAGGCCTGCAGATGAATCCTGTCAATTCGTAAAATAGTCACGAATCTTACGCAAAACATACCATATCTGCTGCAAACGCCGATGCAAGACACTGGTTCTGGTTTCGACGGCTAGGAAACGTTAAGCGTTCCGGAGAAGGAGGAGCCAAAAGCCGCGGAAAATATGAAATGTGACGCCAGAAGTCACGTGCCCCTGCTCGTCTCAGGATTGACTGGTGCACGAGCAACATCAGAATCTTCTTGGAGGTTTTCGGTCAGCGAGCGATTCGCAGCAACTCTGAGCAACTCGAGTTGCTGGAGGTTGCCGGCTAACAGCAATTCCAAAGTTGCCCCGTGTGAACGCTGCCATAGCAGGAGAGATACAATTCACAAAGTAAATATTAAGTACCGTAACCTCAATGTTAAAATCAAGTCAAGTCAAAACAAAACCTGCAGTTCCTACATACGCCAAAACACTTGTCCATGAAATATAGAAAAGTAGAAACAACAACAAAAGAACAAGAAACAAATAAACACACACAAAAAGCATGAAGCTCATGGATGCAGAGTTACGTAAAGCCCTCTAGCGCCCTATTAAAAGCTGGTAAATTGTGTGCGTGTTCTACTACATTTCCTATAAGCATATTCCAATCTTCTAGAGAACGAACAAATTATGAATGCTTAAAAATATTGAGTCGGCTTTGGAAAGGTTTTAAAGAATAGGGTGACGTGAACGCAGCGCCATTTCCTGCTCCTCAGGAACACTGTAGTGATTTGCCTCAATCCCTAATTGATTGTTCATTATTCTACAAAATGTTTTTAATCTCTCAATTTTCATACATTTTTTTAATGTTTAAATTTTTGCCTGATATCTTAAATCCGTTACTGAAACGTGTCTGCCATAAGCACAGTACATAGATCTCAAAGCACGGTTTTGAACCCTCCCTATTATTTCGACGTGGGTCTTCTTATATGGCTTCCAGACATTACTCCCTACTCAGGAGTTGACCAGATGATTGATTTATAAGCTTGTAGTTTTACGCTGCCAGGAGTTTTGTTGAGTTTCCTATCTACCCAATTTCCTCCATCGCCGAAGAGCATATTTTTTTCTCCCCAGTCCGTCTTTGATGTTATGATCAGGCCCAAGTACATAAAACTTCTCACACTATTTAAAACAATATCGGAAGTGCAGTAACAAAACGGGAAAACATTCTTTCCATTTAGAGTGACCTGGCAAACTGACGTCTCATCGAAATTAAGTTGCATACCCCACCTGTTGCACCACAAGACTAGTAAGCTAAATGATTTAGTAATTCCTGATCTTTTAGACGTCTAACTGAACAGTACAAGCAATCATCAGCAGAATGTTTGTTTCACTGGTAATGGAATGCTTTCAGCCATATCATTGACGTAAAGTAAGAACAGTAGTGGGCCTAAAGCAGACCCTTGTGGGACACAAGAGTAGACTGGAAGAACGGATCAGAAATGAGAACTGATATCGACATACTGTGAACAAATACACTAACATCCATGACAAAAACTGACTGCTGAACCCGTAGGTTTCTCATCTTTGGACAGCTTTCTTATGTGCAACCTTATGATATCTTTTTTTGGAAATCAATACATATAACATCGGTTTGTCGGAATGTCTGGAAATGTGCATTGATACCAGCAGTAACCTGGCTGCTGAAACCACTATCCAGATCAAGATGTAATAATGAGGTAGCCAGATGATGTATGCCAAACAACTCATCATAATTTTTTTATTGGTTGATTAATGTGTCGTGGTACGACTGCATTGGTTTTGTGAACCAGTGAGATGCAAAGATATCCCTGACAATTACACGTTCAGTGTGCTTTATTTATTTCCTTCATTATCGCCTTTGTTCTTTTTTCCTTTCTTTTGTCCTGCGCTTGAGGTCTCAAGAGCCATGTATGCCATCATGTAAGTACCTTGTTTGTTTTTGTATCTGGTGCTTCCTCTCTCGACAATGTACAACTTCGGCGACTACGTTCATCAACAATCTGCCGCTAGAGTTGTCATTCATGTACGTACATACCTAGAGTGTGTATACGACACCCTATTGTTGCCAAATACAACTCGTTCACACGATTAATTGCTGTTCCCGGAACGTCAAACGCGAGGTATTCGAGAGAGATACGTGCGGGTTAGCTGAACGGGACTCGGCAGACACCGGAACGACTGACGGACGACGCGACTCCTATCTGATGGGTGAGGATGACATCCTGTTCAGATACATACGTCCTAGGCGGATGACGATGACGGCTCCCCCATTCAGAGCCATGGTGTCACAGAAGATGCGTAAGTCTTTCATACGCTACTTTCATGACCCGGCCTTGTCAGGTCACAGCAGTGGCAGGAAAACTTATAAAAAGTTATGTCGTGTTGCCACATGGCCAGCGTTGAGGCAGGATGTAACTAAGTATGTTCCAACTTTTGCCATATGCCAGAAAGCAAAACCTCGTAGTGACTTACCCCCTGGGCGCTTACAGCCTGTTCAGAGCAATAGACCCTGGCAGATAGTTTCTTCTGATGTGATGGCACCATTTCCCCGTATTCCTTGAGATAACCAGCTCTTGTTTGTGATTATTGATCATTTCACGAAATGAGTTTAGCTGTTTCCTCTCAGGACGCTGACTTCCCAGAGAGTGTGGGAAAGACTACTCGACACCTTTTGCCGGTTCGGGTTTCGCGCTGAGCGGATCACTGACAACGCAAACTACTGTACAAGTAAGTAGATGGGTAGAAATCCAGCGAACCGGTAGAGATGTAGGAAGGGAGTTGCCTCAGGACAGAAGCCGCCAATATTTAGAACAGAGACTGTTCGTCTTCTGGGCACCGTCCTCATCATTGGCATGGTATTTAAAGGGTTAGGTGTGACGTGTTTAAAGGTTCATGCGAATTGTGTGTCAACAGTCCGGAGGGAAGAAAGGGTCCGTACGGGTTTTCACGGTCGGAGTGAATGGCCGCTTTGTTAGAGTGTGCAGGGGATTATGTGAACGAAGTCATCTAGGCTCCTGACCGGTTACCGAAAAATGGGGGTTCACGAACACGTGGACGAAATGGGACAATGGGCAAGAATTGGCAAGCATAGCCAAAGATAAGGAGGTTAGTGGTTACGTGGGGAAATTCCAAAATAAGCAAAGTTCTTTTTTCTTTTTAATACTTGTAATACAAAGTTGTGGCATGCAATAAAGAAAGCAGAAGGCAGTGGCAATGCAGAACATAACTGATGATAATGGAGATAGAAGGGAAAATCATATTTTATTTGTGAAGTGTTTCCAGGGTGCCTTGTGATTTGTTGATACAGGACGGGTGAAGA
Organism: Ornithodoros turicata; assembly: GCF_037126465.1. Lineage (NCBI taxonomy): Eukaryota > Metazoa > Arthropoda > Arachnida > Ixodida > Argasidae > Ornithodoros > Ornithodoros turicata. The sequence continues at coordinate 38,071,112 of NC_088204.1, forward strand.
GCGTTGAACCTGTATATGAGATACGACTCCCTATCACGTCTGTCACGTGTGGACCTAAACCCGGTCTCTAAAATATATAGTTTAATGTTGTCAAAATTGTGACCAGGAACGTTAAAGTGTTCAGCGACTGCTTCGGGGAGTTTGTTGGACGTGTCGGTTCTGTGTCCGGTAAGGCGGTTGTTCATTTGTTGGCCGGTTTCACCAATGTATTGCATAGAGCAGTCGCCGCATTCAATGCAGTATATGACATTGGAGCTTGTGCATGTGAACGCGTGGTTAACGGGGTGGGTGTAATTGCTCGCAGTGCTTTTGATGGAGTTAGCGTGTTGAACGTGCTTGCATGTTTTGCAGCGCGGGAGGTTGCAGGGTCGTGTTCCCGTGTACGGGGCGCTCGTTTCGCTGATTTTGGCATTGACCAAGGAGTCTGCTAGGTTTTTTTGCGCGTCGGTATGTCACCTGTATGGGATAGGTGAATATATTGCTAAGTCGGTCACTGCTTTGGAGGAGGGGCTCGTGCTTCTGTAGAATGGCTTTGATGTTTGGAAGTGCGTTGGAATATCTTGTGATGAAGCTTATTTGGCACGCATCAGGATTTTTTCGGTTTTCCAGAACCTGTTTTCGATCGAGTGTGAGTGCCTTGCGACGGAATTCGGTTAGGAGGGAGTCTGGATAGTCCCTTTGGGCAAGTGTACTGCAGAGTTCGTCAAGCTTCTCAGCGAGATCTGTGTCGTTTGAACAAATTCTGCGTAGTCTTACACTCTGCCCATTAGGAATTCCAACCTTACAGTGACGCGGGTGGTGACTCTTGAAGTGAAGGTATTGTTGTTTGTCAGTTGGCTTTTTGTATAGTGTTGTGGTGAAGTTGCCGTTGTCCAGTGATATTGTGGTGTCGAGGAAGTTAATGAAGTGAGTTGACTGTTGTGATGTGAACTTTAAGTTGCTATGCGCGGTGTTCAGTAGATCTACGAACTTTTGAATGTATATATGTATGTATATATAAATACGGACTTTCATGTTCACCATGTTCCCATATTATCAGTATATCATCGATGTATCGAAGGTACACAGTGGGTTTTAGTGAGAGGGCTCTAAGAACCCCATGAAGATATTTGCGTATGTGGGTGCAACAGGTGTGCCCATACTTGTACCGTGTACTTGTAGGTAGTATTCGCCATTGAACTCGATGTAGTTCACTTTAAGGACTAAGTCCATTAGAGCGAGTATGGTTTCCGTGTCTTTTCTGGTGTTTGTTGTAGAAAGGGTATTGCAGAGGGCTGTGATTCCGTCGTTGTGTGGGATGTTAGTATACAGTGATGTCACATCCAGCGTGGCTAGTATTGTGTCCCTACCAAATGTACGAGTGTTGGTTATATCTCTGATTATTCTGAGGAGGTGGGGTGTGTCTTGTACATGCGATGGCAGTGTTGTCGGAATATGGCTTAAAGGTCAGCTCCGGAGGAAACTCACTGCCACAGATTACAACAAAAACTCGCAGGCACAAAGGTTGATGCCTACTGAATGTACTTCCAAAATAGTTTGGGCGAATACCCTGTATTTACTGCGAAATCTGTTTTTTGGTTTGCCGTCCGATCGTCCGCTTAAACAGCTGACGTCACGCTCAGCTTTCGCTTTGGCTCCTCTTGGCTTGTTTGCGGGCTCGCAGTTTCGCAATCGCCAGCAATCACAACTCGTCAGGCTGAAAGCGAAATCGAGAGTCGTGTACGTACGGGCACCTTTCTCCGCGTCTTAATTTGATCATCTTTTTACTCCGGCTAGTCAGTACACACAACCTCATCTAAGTTCTCACTTTGTGAGAGATGCAGCGTGAGTGAATTGTGAGAATATCGTGCTTCTCGTAGTATGAGCAGGTACGCTACTAAGAAAGATGTTTCATGCCAGGTTCCCAGTTGATATTGTGCGTGATTGAGTGGTACGAAACCAGTTGTTGAGTGCTCTGAACTTATCAAGGCAACTGTCGTGTGTGCTCGAAGCATTTTGCATCAGAATGTTACGAGGTCGTTCACCTGACGGCCGATTTGGACTGTAAAAGTCGCTGGAAAGGGATGCGGCACCTGCCTCGTTCGACGACAACAAAGAGGAGAGGATAGCAACAAAGGACCAAAGTTGCGGGTAAGTGTCCGCACGAACTTGCACTATGGCTTGCACACAATGTAAACATGTGAACGACAAATATGGGACTGCTAAACCCTATAATCCGCGGTTGTATGTAAAACTACGCAGTTTCTCAGAGAAGCTGGTTGAGAAATTACATGAGTTTGGAGAAGTCTGAGCTTGGGCACAGGGAAGACAAAACAGTCACAGCAGCTGAAATCAGCAACAACTTAGGAGTTCCTGTTTTGAGACACTCTGTGTCTGTTTGGACTTCTGTGTGATCACATTCAGCCTTTTCCCAACCATGGAACCACACCATATCCTGCATACATGGTAGCATATTGTTGTCCCTCTTTAAAAGCCGGGCTGTGTCTGTGAGTGCTGTGTATTCAAGCTGTAATGTAAAGTTATTACGTGCCAGAAATTCCATTCTGTCCTTCTATACTAATGATGTTGACTCCAGCAACTGAGTACCTTGACCAGCAAGGGATGACGATCAGCATGCTCGTCACAGATTAGCAGAAATAGGTGAAGTCATGAGAAACACTCATCTACCTGTGAATCAGCGTTTTGACACATGGCACATTGCAAGAGGGCCACATTTGCTTTGTAGCACACCGTCATAACACATAGGTATGCTTAGGTCCATTCGTTGACAACATATTTCCTATTAGAAGGGGTATAGCTGGGGGCATGGGGGTATGCTGATCACATTTTGTAGCTCTTAAATATGTAGATGCTTTTTTGCACGTTTCCTAACAATATTAGCCTTAACAGGTATAATTATAATTTCTGCTTCTCCTTTCTCAGGCCCCAGGAAAGAGGTACATACCGCAGCACTGGTGAAGCAACGTCTGGTGCTACAATAATGGTGCCACAGTATCGTGAACATGTACATGTGTGCGCACATGGACAAGCAATGATAATGACAACCTATTTCCGGTAAAATGGCTCATGATACTCTGGCATGTCATGGATATTTGGATCATAACGTTGCTTCACATATTCATGAGCATCAAAGTCACCATGCAAGATGTGCACATCAAGACATTGGGAAGCTGCTTTGGCCCCACGAAGGTGATATACAGTATTTGAAGCTAGCAGCGATTACTAAGCAACTGTCCTGCATACCTCACTTACAGGAACTGGAACATTCGAAGTGTTGTAGGGGATAGTGTGTGTACTTCGCCTTCTGAAGGGCATCCCGCCATTGCGTGCACTAAAAGTTTCCTTGTCTCAGTGCTGTTACTCGGTCATGTATCTAAGTATGTCATGGTAAGTAGGTCATGCATCACTTCGACCTTATCTGTGTGCCACATATTGTATCTACACATAAGGAATGTGTGTGAGAAAACTACTGAAGCGGATAATTGCATTGCTTCTTTACTGCATAAGCCTGTTCTGTCTGTTTTAGGAATTCTAATAATGCTAATTTTCATGTCAGGGTATGTCCAGGGGCTTTCTGGTGCTCTGCTCGATCTCTGTGGACGATAGCAGTTCATGAGCCCCCGAACAGAAGGAAGAGACTACACAAGGGGGGCTCACCGCAAGAGTTACAGTGAATGAGTAAACGCTAACAACACTGCAAGGCATTAAATGCAAGTCGACAGCAGAAGGGCTACAGCGAACATGTACAAACAGTCGCACACCTAGGATTTTTAGTTTTTGGCATTTCATTCGCCATTAATCGGTGGCTTCTGTAGAAGCGTAGGGGATGGGGAAACAAACACAAGATTTTGGAGCACACTGTAAATGGTACTCCATGTTCCTTAGCCATTTTTACTACATGAAGTGCCAGGCAAAAATCAAAGGGGTTGGGACGCTTTCATAGACGTGGTTTGTTACATTATGGGTGCATCATGCATTGCGCTCCATAATGCTGATCAATCTTCTTTTTTTTTCATGTGTCATACTTCGCGAGATAAAAGCTCTCGAACAGATGCCTGACTAAGGCACGAATGTCAAGGACCTCAGAGATACAGCCAATTCCACTGATAGCCCTGAGATCTGTGACGTCAGAGCTGCTTGAGTTTTGCTATTCAAGGTGCCCATTTTCTACGCTCTATTCCAACCTTGGTTTGTAAAACACACATTGGTACGAAGAAGCTTTTATGTTCATGTGGGATGGTGGTGTTGCAACCCCTTTCACTGGTTTGTGGGGAATCACCTCTTTCTGCACCTAAGACTTGCCACAGAACACCTCAACTGACAGCTGTATTCTGTCCATCTTGCAGTGTGCTTGTTTACCTGTTGCGAGGGATTATGGGGGGAGTCAGATAGTTCTATGATCTCTGTGTATCCAATAAAATTATGGTCTATTCAGTCTTACGTGTAATATTACAGTATCTGTGGAATGTGTGGAGAAGTGCATTGATTCAAGAAGTAAATCGGCTCCTGAAACCAGCATGCAGATCCAGATGTAATACTGGTGTCTTTCACATATGGAAGCAACTCATCTTCATTTCTTTTCTCTGTTTTTTTTATTTCTTTTTTTGTGGTTGATTAATGTGATGGCTCATGGCTGCACTGCACTAGTAAACCAGCCGAAATAAGGTGCAAGATATCCCTGATAATTACACTTGCATGGTGTCCTTGTACTGTGCAGTGTATTTTTGTATTCGTTTATTTTTTTCCTTCCTTTCTTTTTCTGTTCAGCTCTCATAAGCCACGTATGCCCTCATGTAAGTATCTTGCTCTTGTATCTGGTGCTTGCTCTCTCGACAGTGTAAAATTTCGGCAAATACGTTCATCGCGAATCTACACTAAGGTTGTTATTCAAGCCCAATTCTTACGTACGTAGTACCTGCAGTGTGTATACGATAAAATGGCGTTGCCAAACACAACTCGTTCACCCGGTTATAATGCCAAGAAATGCGATTACTGCTCCTGTAACGCCAAACGCCAGGTATTCGAGAGTGAGAAAGATATGCGCAAGTGATGCAGCAGTGGTGAGCCGTAACTAAAAGAGAGTGAAATCTTCAATTATGCGATGAATTGACTTACTTTATCAAAGACACCTACAATGCGAATAAAAATATCTTTCGTATGTAGGCGTAGCACAGTTCCGTTGACGATATACGTGACGTTCATTGCGTTCTTAGCCAGTCTGCCGCTGGCCGGAACGCGACAGCATAATTGCACGAATCCTAAGTGCACAAGTGGTATCAACAGCGTGTTTTAGCATTGGCAGATCATCCCAAATATTAAAAAAAACGATGCGATCAAGAAGCCTTATATAAGATATCACTTACGTCGGCGATATAGACCGCGTGAACAGCTGCCGTCATAAAAATGGCGGCCCCCATGTCTGTTTAGAAATGGTTAATTTACGATTATTTAAAATATGGGGCTGTTTTGTGGAAATGAAGGGTGCTTTCAGACACAGTTCGATATGGGCTTCCAGAATATTGTTACAGTTTCAAGAAGTCAAGGTATCTCCGGAGCTGACCTTTAAATAGTGGTCCAGGAATTTCGAGAGTCTTTCTGTTGGTGTGTTGTTGTTAGATACAATTGGCCTGCCGGGGATGTCAGCCGCATAGAGCTCGTTGGCGTGTACCTTGTGGATTTTGGGCAGTAAATAGAAACGACCTGCGCCTGTGTTTGATGGGGTGAGATATCTGAGGTCATCACGTGTGATGAGCTTTCGTTTGTGGAGGTTCTGTATGGTATGGGTTATTAGCGCCGTGTACTCCTTTGTAGGGTCATGGTCCAGTTTGAGGTAGTGCTGCGTATTGTTGAGTTGCCTATGAGCTTCAGAAATATATTTATCTGTGGGCCAGATGACGATACTCCCACCCTTATCTGCGGGTTTGATAATGATATCATCTCTGTCAGCTAGCGCTTTGATGATGTCACGCTGTGTTTTAGTGAGGTTGTGACCACGCGAGCTTTGGGAAATACCGCGAAGGATGTCGTTGCTTACTTGTTTAATGTACAGGTCTAATGTGGGTTCTCGGCCGTGATTTGGTGTCCAGGTTGATGGTAGTCGGAGGTCGTTGTTGTTTTCTTGTGTTGTATCAGCGAAGAATTCTCTAAGGCGTAGCCGTCTCGCAAAGTCTGATATGTCTTTGTGGATTTCGTATTCGTTAACAGAATTGAGTGTAGGGCAGAATGTTAACTCCCTAAAGAGGACTTGTAGTTCGTCGCTGGTTAGTGAGCGTGATATATCTATTACGGTGCTTGCGTCAGCGTTTTCTCGGGGTGGCTCAGCGATGTTGCGGGGAGTTGTGGTTGTGCTGCTGGAAATGATTTGTTCGGCTGTTGCGTGTGTTGTGTTAGTGGGTCCGGTATCCGTGTCGTTGTTGGAATTAGGTTTTCCGAGTTTTGAGTGTTCCTTGTTAGCTAGCTCGCGGTTGAGTTGTTGAATGTGTAGTTCGAGAGTGTTTGCCTCCGCGTCGGTGAGACTGATATTGTTTACATGGGCCTGGATCGTAGCGAGTTGCGCGTGGCACTGTTTCATTAATATTTCTAGAAACGTACGGGCTGTGTTGCTAGTGTTGGATGGAAACTACACGATGTGGTAACATCCACATACATAAAGTTTTAGTCGACGGAGATTTGCTGTTTTTGTACAACCCTCATTGTACATTTCTTTTGTCTCACTTAGCATGCCTGAAGAAATGTTCTGATCTTCATCAAGATGACAGGTCATTGTTTGATCTGCAGCATCTTCCTGTAATCTTTTGACCAACAGAGAATACGAAAGTGAACAAATGGTAAAATATAACTAGGTTGTTAAATTGAAAAGGGAAAGACGAAACTGTTTATACTTCTCTTGTTTATTTTGTTGCAGGTTTTACAACTCTATCAAGTACGTCAAAACATCAGAGGGCAGGAAGTCCTACTCTGTTTCCTAAATCCCTGGACAATAAAAAAGAAAGATATAGTTTGAGTTGTGACAAAATGTTGTTTCTGCTCTTATATTATATTTCAATTAAATGTTACGGTGCATTTGTAGTGTACACTGAAGCCAGTTTCAATTTGCAGGGCTGTCAAAAGTACTTTACAAAGGTACATCTCAATTACAGTAACAGAGAACTTATGCAATAAATTATTTAGCCATTTTGGAGTACTATGCATACCAATGGTGCATGGTTGACTTTGAACCCAGATCAAGGGTTTATAATACTTGAAGTCAGCCCTCAAGTCCTTCTTTACAAATGTTAGTTGGTGACGTGATAATGAATCAGTTACAAGTACTCCGTTTAGCAAAACAGAGTTAATTAAGTGTTAAATCCCAATCTTGGTTCAATTATTAGTTGACATTTGGAAACGTGGTCACTAAGAAGTATACTAAAAGGTTATGAACACAGTTCAGCTGAATGACGCTGATAAAAATTATCTTACTTACTCCTCACATATACAATTGAGACATGAGTATAACTTACAAATACAACTATGCCCACAGGTTACTTAACCCTCCAGGAACAAACTAGTAATTATAATATGCTGTGACAGCAAAGAAAAAGCAATGAGAAACATTTGCAGCAAACAAGAAATTAAAATATGCTGACAACATTTCTACAGGTCAGCGCACTGATGGGAAAGCATCCCTAATAGCATGCATGACGCAGATCGAGATCCAGTGGAGTACTTTCTATTGTCTTTTCTCGGAGCACCCCATATTCTTCTTGTGAATAGCCGACAGGTGGTATAACGGAATTTCCTGGAGAAATAAGGCTTTTCCGTCCAGTTTCCGTTCAAGTAGCGCGTGAAGACCACACGGCGCTGCCGTGTATGTTGCCATGCTCTTCGGTTTCTCGGATGCATGTAAAATACACTTGCAGTACTTCGGTGTCAAGGCACAGTATTTCGAAATATTCGTTAGTTCTGATGCAATCGTCTGTCTGCTTTTCACACGCATTCTCTACCTCTCGGCAGCAAAAACCGTAGTATCCATCCGTAGTATCCGTCGGTTTGCATTTCACACATGAACACCTGCACGACGAAAAAACAGCGCGTGTTTCGACTTACACAAGCGCTTCTCTCTGATACATGGAAATTTCACAAAGCAATCCATGTTCGCGGCACGGTGAGCTACTGCTGAGGACGAATGTGACTCCGATTAATCTCTGGACGAGGAATCTTCTGCTGCGAAGAACACACTTCCAGCACGCTAACGCACGAACAAGAGTTCTGTGTGAGCGACAGTTCTCGAATGCGGAATTCCAGCGCACTCATGTTCAAGAGGCTCGACATTCTCGATGTGGAAAGTGGTCACAAATGCCGGCTGCCATTTTCGTTTTCGCCGGGTTAGCGCCCGGAAGTGCGCGTATTACATGCGTCCTCGACACATGGCGGGGGGTCATGCAATTGTTGGCAGTGCTCGGTTTTCCTACTAGTTCCCTGGACATGCAATTATGGAAAATTCGATTACAGAAAAACTACAACGATTTCAGCTGAGTTATTTGATATTTGAGCTTTTGAAGGTTCAAGCTTTTCGCTGAACATAAAGTTTCGATAGGTTCACATTTCGGTCCCTTTAAGACTGAGCGCTCAGGAATAATTGCAGAGTCACCACACATCGCTACGAAACTCAACGGCTAACACAAGATGACAACAACAAGATACTAGCGGCGGATAAAATTTGCAACAAGAAAGACTCTGCTAAACAAGTCCAGACATGCCACAGCACATGCAAAACATGTAATGGACATCACCAGTTGACGTCACAAATCAGAAAAGAAAGAACACACACACAGCAGCTCAGGAATGCATTAGGAGACGTGCTTTATAGGAATCTCTACTCCTGGCTCAGATACCAGCATTTCTACTCAAGTACCAATAACTGCACGATTGAGCACTGCTTACTTCATCAACATATCGAGCACCCAACAAAGTCTAACAAACAAACAAACCCACTTTTCCTGATAGAACACTATTCAGCTTTTCCAAGCGACTTTCTTGGGCGTAAAAGCAGTGAAAGAAGATAACAGCAGTGAAAAATTACACGCACTTTTGCTCGAATAGCTATAACTGCAAAAAAACGTGGTTGCGGTCCATTACCTTCATCATGCACCCTGCCTCAGTACAACGCGTTTCTAACAAATAAATTCACGCCGGATCGGTTTGCCGTGAGAAATGGTCAAATGTTTGGAATAGCAAACTTTGCCACTATGCGGCACACTGGGCAGCTTTGTGTTGTGGTCTGCGAACTTGTTCGAAGTCGAGATTTGTATCAGAACTCGTTGTCATCGTCGCTTGTTGGCATTCACATTGTGTCAAAAAATCAATGCTTATAAGTGATATCAGAAAGCTAGTCGTACTGCCCAATCGCCAAGGTCTGGCGGCAATGCCAGTGTTACATTTGCAGTAGTAGCTTGCAGTCTACGTATGTTAGTGCCATCAGTTTGGGCTTGAACTTGTACTGCGTGACAGTTTATGCACATGCTGTAAAACAAGCTGTTCCTGAGCTGAAGCCCTTGAACTCCCAACTGCTATGCACAATTCAGCTGGTCGTAAAGGACGCCCAGTTCCTTCACATTAATTTGACCAAATGCAAGCAGATACTTCCAGTCGCTTTGACGGCCTTCAAACCAGGCTTGTTTATATACGTACTTAGCTCTGGAAGAACTTATGCAGGTGTGCTTCGTAGCCATGTTGCTGATTCAGCCTACTCCCAATGTGAAATTCCTATTGCGAATAGCAACTAAAAAACTCTAGTCAACAAGTCTAGCTGCCCCTCCTCATCTCACGGTAGCGGAGCCCGTATTCCACATACTGTTCCTGCAACTGATAATGTCTTTGATAACGCTATTTCCAGCATCACAGCTCATACAGCTACCTCTGCTACCCATATCGGATTTTTTATAATAATAATTTTATTTCCACATGGTGGTGGTGCCGCGGGCAAAAAGCTCCTCCAGAGCTTGACAGAGGCCGTACGCACCTACAGCAGAGTAGTAATGGAATAATACAACTTAACGAGCAACTTGACACCTTCCTCCTCTCTCATTCCCCTGTTACCCCCAATTTTGCAATTACCACCCCCACCCGATTGTTATTTTCGATTTTTCCGCTTAAAATCGCTGATACACGCATAAGAATGCGATAATAGAGCGTAGAATATAATTTTCAATTAATAAATTCAATTACTATTCATTCCAACGAGAGAGAGAGAGAGAGGATGAAAATATCAAATGCTCGTTAAGTTGTATTTTTCTATAATGAGACACATGACAAGAAGCGCACATACGCATAAATACACTTTCTAAACTCATTTAATAATTTAAGTCATTACTATACATATTCAATTCATTAATGTGTCAGTCCAGGTCCGGTAGGAGCATCAGCCCATGGGCGCCGCCATTTGCAAAGCGTCACACCAGGCAGGTCCGAAAACATCACGTCAAATGGCAGCACCGCTGTCATCATGGGGACTTCCGTGGAATGCAGAAAAAAACAAAACAAAAAAGTGCTAACGAGCGGAAAACACGCGCGAAAACAGGCACACAAACAAGATTTTCACCATCGCGAACATGTGCGGGCATGCACCGACGAGAATAGCAACAAGGGAATTGCGAATATGTTTGGGCATGCACGGACAAGAATAACAACAACAACAACAAGGGGAAGACTTTCTGCTAATCGCAACAAGGTAAATCGCAAAACATACACTACTCCAATTCACGCTGACAAGTAATCGCAGTTAGGGGGTAGGTAAACGCGACAACAGAAGAAGAAGTATTAAAACGACAACTCACCGACATCGAAGCACATCTGTATGCACACACCGCCCTCCATCGTCTTTACATGACTAAAGAGTTCACCATCACATCAACCGTCACGATACGAGCGACGCGCCAGACGTCCGCGTGTAGTATAATTCTATTGTTGGGAAAATCTCACGTGACCTCAAGCGTTGGGCCAATCGTTGGACGTCGGTTGAGTAGCTTTTTGCTTTGCTTTTTTTTTGTGTGTCCCTGGGTGACCTGTGACGCTGGCGAGGCTTTCCCTTTCCCATCTGTTCTCTTCCTCTCCCCCGCTTTGGCGGTTCGGGGCAGTTCTGGGTGGTTGTGGATCTCCGTTCGCGTCCAGTGAAATAAATAAAATGTGGAAGCGTTGGCTGTTTCTGTTACACAAAGTGCTTTATTTTCCGGGATAGGTATTTCCAAAGCACAAATATGAAGTCTGCTGTAGCTGTGCAAAACACGAACATGATATGAACATTGTTTCTGAAGTTCGAATGAAATGCCGAAGCAACTTTGCATTCACTGATAGCTGATGTCTCACGTGGAAGATTTCACAGTAGAACAACAGTATATTGGCTGCACAGGCACACACATTCAGAGGTGCGGCATGACAGAGAACATGTCCATATTGCTGCTTGTGTAGGCGCCTGGTTGATCCGTCACAAAGGAAATTGTGAAGCTGCTATGCCGAAAGATGATGATCCAACCACTCTGAGTGTCATATCCATTCTACTGTATCCATGCAGATGCTATTCTGAAGCAGATATGAGTTGAATGCTTATACCTGAACAAGAAAGATAGGGATCAGAAGCGTGAAAACCAAAAATTCTACCTGCCAAAATGCTGCGTAGATGCCATAGGTGCGGCGCTATGTTATCCTAAGCGGCAGAGTAGAATAGGAACTGACTTACCTATCATCGAGTGAGTAGCGGAAAAAAACAGTATTCGTCCTTCTTGAATCGTTGTCGCACCAAGCAAGCGAAGCAGACCTGCCTTCCACTTATCTACCACTCAACTGACTTGCAGAAGTATCCATGAGGCACCGAGTTTTTCAGAGTCGGTATCGACAACATGTTAGGGAAGGACACTAAAAACCATCCAAAGCGGTACCGGCGAAGATGCTTTGCTTGCGTCCCTGCTGCACCCAATACATTTCGAGTTGCTCCGGTACCGCCGGTCGCCGGCTTGGGCGCGCCAAGGAAAGTTCATAATTTCAAACCAACCAATGAGCGCTCGCGTACCGGGGGAGCGGCCTCAGGAGCCAATGGGCTCGTGGCGGTTGAGAACTCGCGCTTCGAAGTAAAAATTCTGACGTTCCATGACGTTTGATGACGCGAAAAGCTCGCAGCGCCTCACTTTAGTCCGCAAGTGAACTCGCGAGTTTCATCCCATTGCTGGCGCCCTCTTCGCGGAGCAAACGTCACACGCGCGCGCGCTCGCTCGCAGCGCCACCATGTCTGCCGTCGGATGTTTTGGTTTTGGTCTCGTCGCCCTTCACGTCTCGCGCATGCGCTTCGAGCACGGTGGTGGTGCTGGTGGATTCGCTTTCGTTCTGACGCCCATTTCTTGTTTTTTTCACTTTTTTTATTCGGAACCGCCATATAAAGGGAGAGCGTGCTAACCGCGCGTTATCATTCAGACCAATACTTGGAAATGTTTAGTTACCACTTTGCAAACTTGCCCCCTTATCCACGCTTCTTGGGAAGAGGTGGAGAATGACTGTTTCAGCAAGGAGGGTCCCCGAAACGAGCTTGTCATCCCTGCTTTTCGCTACGTCATAGACATGGTGGTTTTTGGCAATATAGGAAAGATATCCCCAGGTCACCTACAGGCGATGGTGCGGCGGATATGCGCCCGTTACAAGAACGTCTCTATAAGCGCTCTGGATGGACCCTTCGGAGTGATCAGTGAATTTTTGAAGTCGACGAACACCGAATTCAAGTACGCGTCTGCAGACATCGCGGACCTCCTCTCTCGCGCCGTTGCTCATATTAAGTATTCACTGCGGAACCAACATCACCTGCAAGCAGTCTACATTGTGAACTTTGTCACTCATTTATTGAAATACCGTTTAGTCATCGAAATGGAACGCATTAAACAGTGTGAATAACTTTGACGAGACTGTGTTTTTTTTTTTCATGGCAACATCTTTATTGAATCTAAACATATTGTCTTCCCTTGAGCACGTCGATAGATGCTCGCACTCTTGCCCCCATATTCACTTGTCATGCTCAGGTTGCATGGTTCCGTGTTCATCTATTGAGCTGGGTTCTCACGAACGATCAGCGCGCGCGAGAGAGAGAGAGAGAGAAGGACAGGGAAAAATTTTATTCAGTATATACATATACATATATACATATATACAATACTTATATACATATATACATTTAGTCGCCCCCCCCCCCACTCATGTTCTTCGAGGATCCAGGGGTCGTGCCTATAGAAATAAACAAAAAGAATGAACATCCAACAAGAAAGATCTCTCGGAAAACTTACGGGGTTTGTGTGCACATCCACCGATCGAGGATGTCTCTCCATCCCGTACAGCTCACTTGGTTCCATTGAGTGGTGAGGGACCAGAGGAGGTGCTCTGCGGCCCCAAAACTTACGGGAAGGGTACGTTCAAAACAGAGCTCTGCCTCTAAGTTTCGGAGGAGTCTAAAAAATAGCTCTCCGTCCAGTCCCCGATGCATAGCAATCTGCGTCCACTCAGTCACGTAATACCCCATGAACACAGCCACCGTCGCGTCCTGAATTTCAACGTCCTCACTGAAGGTGAAGCACTGAAAGAAGGTCTCCACGTCCATGCGGGGGACGTCGCACCCCGTCGCCGGTATCAGTTGGAAAAACAGTTCTACCACTGCGATTACTGTAAACCCTACAAAAATGCATGAAATAAAATAAAATAAATAAATAAGAGGCTATACAATGGCGAACAGACTTACCGAAGAGTGGACGGATGTGGACCAGGAGGTCCAAGATGGACTCGAAACGACGAGGCATATCGCTTGGTTGGTTGATTGGTGGAAGGCAGGGAATAGAGGATGAGGTGACAAGAGGAACGGTCCATCTCATAACCGTGCTTTCTCACGCTTGCATGCATCCGGCGTAATTGTATCGCTTACGGGAAACCGCCATTTTCTTGTTCAATATGGCGCGCGCGCGTTCAACTGTTAAGACAGTTGTTATCGTGGCCTCCAAATGATGGTTCTGACCGCTGTTTCCAAACATGTCCCAACACGTTCAAGGACGATAGAGAGAGAGGGAATAAACGTTAGTATAAATTTCGAAGCAGTAGCGACAGTTTGAGCAATCATATAGAAAACCATGCTCAGCTTGGAAGATCCTCGTAAGTGATGCCCGTTTTGAGAAAAAAAATTGTTTGTTTGAAGTGTTTCGTTTTCAGTTTTCAACAACTTTGCGGCTCGTGAAGTCGGTTTCTTCCCACCTCACGTGTTTCGTGAGATTGGCAGCACCCGCTTCTTCTGCACCAACTACGGTGGTTTGTGGTCCAAAGGTACGTTTTTCTTTTTTTTCTGTGTTATTTGTTTTATATTCAATCACTTTTTCAGAGCAAAAACATTGGACGGATCGATTGATACGCCCGTTTCTCGACTTCCGCACGGTACCGTTCGACGTGCATTGTAAAGGAATTCGTCTCGTAAAGCAACAACAAGAAGAAGGAGAAGAAGAAGATGGAGAAGATGGATCATCAGTGTCACTCTGCGACTGAAGAAGACAAGTGCGTGTATCTGTGTGTGTGTGTGTGTTTTTAAAGACGTGTTTCTTACACTCCTTTCTATTTGTGCAGATTACGAATGGCTACTGACGGGAGATCTGCCCTTGGTCCTAACCTTCAAGCCTCCTCCGAAGACGTTCTTTTTGCGGATTGGTGATCAGCTGAGAACCTGTCGTTGTGGAGGACTCTGGTCGAGGAACCCCAGCTATTGGTTAGACTCGAGCCTTCGTCCGTATTTGGGCTGTCTTCCCGGCTACGAAACCAAAGCTGGAGGCTAACTCTCTCTCTCTCTCATGTAACCTCTCACGATAAATAAAAAAAAGGTTGTCTACTCTCATTCATGTCTCAGTCATGACGCCCGAGCAGAGGTTTGCAACCTTTGTGCAAATGCGAATGTATGGGACTTGCTACGATTACGCGATTATATTCACGGTGAAGGCTGCGAGGGTGACATTCGCTTGATTCTGTTTCGCTCGCTTGTCTGTTCACCACCAGTGGGAGGATTACAAAGAGAATGAAGCGTTTCGTAGATTACAAGCTCGAGCTGTTGGAAAAGTATAAACGAGGACTGGCAATTTACCCGTGTCTCATCAACGTGGGGTTCAACCGACCCATCGTTCGTTGCTACTGGCTTCTCCACACTTCCCTGGACATTACAGTGACCGGCGACGAGCGTCGGGTACGCACGTGGTAAGATCGTTTCGCCAGCGTCTTGTGTACGTCGCGAAAAAATAGACTATTTCACGAAACGAGTTCGCTCACGAGGAGTCGTTTTACTGTTTCGTCATTCTCTTCGAGGTTACAGGAAAACATGGAAACGAATTTTCAAGCTGTAGCGTTTCGACATGCGCGTGGCTACGTTGATACAAAAAAGACCGCAATAAGGCGAAAAATATAATGCTTCGATGGGGGGAAGTCCGTAACTGTCGAAAACACGGCAGACCCGTCGTAGTTTTTCAGGTAGAGCACCCAGTCTGGCCACGGTTTCTTCGCTCTTCGGTATTGATGATTAAATAGCCGGGCTTGCGTAAAACGTAGGCTTCGTCGGAAGCGCAAATGCCTCTCAGCATGGAGAAAGCCAGGGGGTTCAGGGACACGAGTTCCCAGATTTCGCTCTCGTACATTTGTTCTATGGGAAGGTGAGCATACGGTCCTTGTCGACGCACATGAGCTTGGGACACTCGGAAATCAAGAGGACGGTGATCGCGTGTGGAAGGGTTTTAGCGAAGGGTAATTGCAGGCGAACGTTTCCTTTTCGCCACTCGTTCAAATGCGAAGGAGAAGAACATTTGTCCACGTCCTAGTTGGAGTAGAGAAGAAACCCGTTCGTTTTAAATCGGTCGTAGCTGTACTTGAAATATTTTTCACTCAGTTCTTCAAGAAGTTAAAGTAGGGAATTTTGACGAGGTCGTTCTTAAAGTCGTACTCGGCTCGCACTTGCTGACCGTCCACGGAGAGCATCGAATGAGACAGGTCGTAATCGCGGAATTTGTAGGGGTTCGACTGGATGTCTCCGAGAAAGTCGGACGTGGCGAGCAGGACGACACATAATTTGGAAGGCACCATTTCGGGATAAACGTTTTCAAAGTGAGCGTCCAAGCTCCCGGCACTCAAACTCCGCACTTTGGCGCGTAAGACGTAGATAGCAGGTGTGCTCTGAAGCCGCCGCTCGTATTCCAAAAACAGGGAAGGTGCCAGCGTCACCTTTTTCCAGTGTACCGTCCCCGTCTTACGTTGTAACAAATAATTAACGAGTGGGCATGCACGTTACGTATCGTTCGTAAACGGAGGAGTGCCTGATGGGCTTGCCCGACACGGAGACATAACCCTCGCGATACCAGGAAATAACTTGCTTTAATTCCGAGACGACCCTTTCCGTTTCCTCTTCGTCAACCTCTTGAGAGAGGAGCGAATAGTCAAAGTCATTTGTAGCGTCGGACGTCTTGTTTTTATTGTCGTAGGGATCGAATCCGTACTGCTTGAGTATGCGGTACAGTGCCTGCAGTATGAGTTTCACTTTGACGTCGTCACTCTCCTTCGAAGAAAGAATATTTCCGATGGAAATGGTCACTTCAATTTTCTTGGCCATTATCGAAAAGGTTCAACACGGCGGAAAGCAGGAGCGGAACCACTGACGAAAGAACGCCCTGCCCTCGCTGCTGAGACAGATAGCGCTTCAAACGTTGTGGATTCTTGTGAATCTTTTTGTATGCGAGCCGGCGTAAGAAGCGCTTGTGCTTCTTCAAAGGCGCGAACGTATCTGGAGCAAACGACACTTTTCCATTCAATACATCGCGACAAATTTCGGAGAGGTGTTTCATGTCGGAGGAGGAAGAACGTGTCAAGACGTTGCGACGGCGCGGAGGGGCTAAAGTGGAAAGTACTTTGAGTAAAGTGAGATGAGGACGGAGATTCATTTCGAAGCGTAGATATATTGACGTTCACGTTATCGTTATCATGTGAAAGATATTGCTACGCAACCTGTGGTCCTTGTACGTATAGTTCTGAAGATCCACGAGTAAATAAGCGTGGGGTGACGACATCGCTTGATTATATGCGTCCAGAAAATACTCTAATCTTTTTCTACCAAATAGCTGTTGCCCGAAATGTTCCATCTCGTGGACGCTGCGCACGATGCGCCACAAAGCGACGTAACTGGCGTTGTAGGATATAGTTCTAAAATGGCTACAGTTGAAAAAGATGTTTTGTACGAGTAAGAATATCGAGGCGGTGGCGTGGTAAGAACCCCGAATGCAAAGATCGGTCACCTCCTTCAAGGAATTGGCGTCGGTCATATAATCGTGGACGATGATGAGCGTGGCGCGCGACGTATCCCACTCGCGAGGTAGCTCCTTGGTAAATTTTACGGAGTCCCCAAATTCGTCCTGCATGCTCGGCGAAGCATATTTCTGCACGTAGAATATATGCGACGGAGGCTTGTCCACGACACCTTCCTCAACACGTTCGTTACGAATGTGGATTTACCGCACATGGAGGGGTCACTTAAAATACAACAAAAAGGATGGCGGAAACGAAAAGGTTCGGGGGTAGACATGACGCGTGTGAACACGTTGCGCAAAGAAAAATAAGGGACTGAGACTCGTAGAGAAATACATCTCTTTTATTTACACGTCGACGTCGTCCTCTAGGTCCGAACTGCGTTCCCAATACAGATTATCCAGACTAAAGGTGGACTTCTTTCTCGTCAGTCTGTCCGCCGCTGAGATGCGGTCGGGCGTCTTCATCTTGTCCTGACACATTTCTTGACGTGCTTGCATCCATTCCAGGCGGTGGACTTGAAAGGCTTCCTCCACGATGCCGCGAATAAATTCGCGAAGTTCTTCGTTTTTCGTCTTTTCCTGGCGAGGACGAGAAACGCAGGAGAATAAACCACACATGGTGTTTTCAAAGTACTGGTCTGAATGAAAACGCGCGAATAGCGCGCTCTCCCTTTATACGGCGCTTCCAAATAAAAAACGTAAAGAAATGGGCGTCAGAAAAAAAGCGAAACAACCAGCACCACCACCGTGCTCGAAGCGCATGCGCGAGACGTGAGGGCGACGAGACCAAAACTGAAACGTCCAACGGCAGACGTGGTGGCGCTGCGAGCGAGCGAGCGCGCGCATGTGACGTATGCTCCGCGAAGAGGGCGCCAGCCAGATTCAGTTGATTCAGTTTTCTGTTTGCCTCTCGTCGGGTGCGGACGTCTGGCGCGTCGCTCGTATCGTGACCGTTGATGTGATGGGGAACTCTTTAGCCATGTATAGAAGATTGAGGGCGGTGTGTGCATACAGATGTGCTTCGATGTCGGTGAGTTGTCGTTTTAATACTTATTCTTCTGTTGTCGCGTTTACCTATCCCCTAATTGCGATTACTTGTCAGCGTGTATTGGAGTAGTGTATGTTTTGCGATTTACCTTATTGCGATTAGCAGAAAGTCTTCCCCTTGTTGTGGTTGTTGTTATTATTTTTGTCCGTGCATGCCCAAAGATGTTCGCAATTCCTTTGTTGCTATTCTCGTCGGTGCATGCCCGCACATGTTCGCGGTGGTGAAAATCTTGTGTGTGCCTGTTTTCGCGCGAGTTTTCACCTCGTTAGCACTTTTTTGTTTTGTTTTTTTCTGCATTCCACGGAAGTCCCCATCATGACAGCGGTGCTGCCACCTGACGTAATGCTTTCCGACCTGCCTAGTGTGACGCTTGGCAAATGGCGGCGCCCATGGGCTGATGCTGGACTGACACATTAATGAATTCAATATGTATAGTAATGACTTCAATTATTAAATGAGTTTAGAAAGCGTATTTATGCGTATGTGCGCTTCTTTTCATGTGTCTCATTATAGAAAAATACAACTTAAACATAATTTGATATTTTCCTCTCCTCTCTCTCTCCTTCGAATGAATAGTAATTGAATTTATTAATTGAAAATTATATTCTACGCTCTATTATCGCATTCTTATGCATGTATCAGCGATTTTAAGCGGAAAAATCGAAAATAACAAAAAAATAAAAATTGGGTGGGGTGGAAATTGCAAAATTGGGGGTAACAGGAGGGGGTGAGAGAGGAGGAAGGTGTCAAGTTGCTCGTTAAGTTGTATTATTCCATTACTACTCAGCAGTAGGTGCAATCATCCACAGTTGAGTTCACTATACATATTGCGAAACATATTCATCAATGGCAGCAATCAACATGAAACCAGTGCACTTCACATATCGCAAAAACTCATATTTAGGAAGAGTAACAATTTTCGTGTAAAACAGTTCACTACGCCCATTGGAAATTCAAAATGGCTTTTACATTACCTACTTTACAACAATAGTTTTTTCAGATCATTTTCGTTGGCATGGGTGTGTTCACAGTAAGTCCAAATTCATTTAGTATAAGTGGTAGGGGATAAGATATGCTTTGCGACCCGTTTGTTGTTCTCACTCGTTGGAGGGACCACCTGGCGTCCGCTCTAGCGTTATAACACCGTGTCTGTGGGGAAAGATTTGTTAAAGGAATAGTCGCATCCGGAAGCGTGTTCCGGAAATGTTATGGTCATGTTCCCTGTCGTTCATAATGTACGCCGGCAAATTTTCTCCGCACAAATCCACTTGGTTGACTCAGGAACGATTTTTAAAGGGACCGAAAAGTGAATATAAACCTATCGAAACTTTATGTTCAGCGAAAAGCTTGAACCTTCAGAAGTTCAAATATCAAAGAACTCCGCTGAAATCGCTGTAGTTTTTCTGTAATCGAATTTTCCATAATTGCATGTCCAGGGACCTAGTAGGAAACCGAGCAGTCTGTCAACAATTGCATGACCACGCGCCATCTGTCGAGGACGCACGTAATACGCGCACTTCCGGGCGCTTAGCCGGCGAAAACGAAAATGGCAGTGGGCATTTGTGACCACTTTCTACGTCGAGAATGTCGAGCCTCTTGGACATGAGTGCGCTGAAATTCCGCATTCGAGAACTGTCGCTCACACAGAACTGTTGTTCGTGCGTTAGCGTGCTGGAAAGTGTGTTCTTCGCAGCAGAAGATTCCTCGTCCAGAGATTAATCGGAGTCACATTCGTCCTCAGCAGTAGCTCACCGTGCCGTGAACATGAACTGCTTTGTGAAATTTCCATGTATCAGGGAGAAGCACTTGTGTAAGCCGAAACAAGTGCTGTTTTTTCGTCGTGCAGGTGTTCGTGTGTGAAATGCAAACCGACGGATACTACGGATGGATACTACGGTTTTTGCTGCCGAGGGGTAGAGAATGCGTGTGAAAAGCAGACAGACGATTGCATCAGAACTAACGAATATTTCGAAATACTGTGTCTTGACACCGAAGTACTGCAAGTGTATTTTACATGCATCCGAGAAGCCGAAGAGCATGGCAACATACACGGCAGCGCCGTGTGGTCTTTACGCGCTACTTGAACGGAAAACCCTTATTTCTTTAGGAACAGCATATTATAATTAATAGTTTGTTACTGGAGGGTTAAGTAACCTATGGGCATAGATGTATTTGTAGGTTATACTCATGTCTCAATTGAGTCTCATGTGAGGAGTAAGTCAGATAATTTTCATCAGTGTCATTCACTTGAACTGTGTTCATAACCTTTTAGTATACTTCTTAGTGACCACGTTTCCAAATGTCAACTAATAATTGAACCAAGATTGGGATCTAACACTTAATTAACTCTGTTTTGCTAAACGGAGTAGTACTTGTAACTGATTCATTATCACGTCACCCATTAGACGTCACCAACTAACATTTGTGAAGGAGGACTTGATGGCTGACTTCAAGTATTATTAACCCTTGATCTGGTTTCAAAGTTAACCATGCACCATTGGTGTGCATAGTACTCCAAAATGGCTAAATAATTTATTGCATAAGTTCTCTAAGTTCTCTGTTACTGTAATTGAGATGTACTTTTGTAAAGTACTTTTGACAGCCCGGCAAATTGAAACTGGCTTCAGTGTACACTACAAATGCATCGTAACATTTAATTGAAATATAATATAAGAGCAGAAGCAACATATTGTCACAACTCAAACTATATCATTCTTTTTTATTGTCCAGGGATTTAGGAAACAGAGTAGGACTTCCTGCCCTCTGATGTTTTGACGTACTTGATAGAGTTGTAAAACCTGCAACAAAATAAACAAGAGACATATAAACAGTTTCGTCTTTCCCTTTTGAATTTAACAAGCTAGTTATATTTTACCATTTGTTCACTTTTGTATTCTCTGTTGGTGAAAAGATTACAGGAACAATGATGCTGCAGATCGAACAATGACCTGTCATCTTGATGAAGATCAGAACATTTCATCAGGCATGCTAAGTGAGACAAAAGAAATGTACAATGAAGGTTGTACAAAAACAGCAAATCTCCGTCGATTAAAACTTTATATATGTAGATGTTACCACATCGTGTAGTTTCCATCCAAAAGTAGGACTAAGCAAGGTTGTTTGGTAGGCTGTTGGCATGTCGATGTGCTATACCGTTACATCACATCAATATAGATGAGGGGCAAACACAGTAGACAGCGTGATGGCTCTCAAACTGAAGTAAGGATTTATTCAACAGAACAAGAAATCGAAAGCATGAGTATAGAGAAAGGCAGTACTCATGCAGTGTATGGTGAACCACATTCATCTCTGAGAAGGTAGGATCCGAAGAGCAATAAAGAGAAATGACAGTTGCGTCCGAGATAAGGGAACTCTGCAAATTTAGGACCAATATGGTGTGGTAACCTTGCATGGCTCACTGCAGCTCTGACACACATTGAACAATTCCAGTAGTGGGACTTCAAAGCAACGAACGTTTGCTGTTTCACTGGGCATTCAAGTGTAGAGGATGCATCTCTAGAAAATTAATTAGCGTTCCTTAGTCATAAAGTCACAACTACATCTCAACAGGAAGTATTCTTGTACCCTTCAAACAAGCTAGTAGTTCTCACCAGTTTCTTCTCCCCTTGTTGACATCATACGAATGTTCCGCACCTGTCCAAAGACTAAAAAAAAATGTCACAAAGTCTGGAACACGTAACAAATCTAGTGCTTCCATCTGTGGACTTTGCATACCTGTTTTCAGCTATTTCTGTCATGTCAGTGCCTGGATCACACACACACACGAAACAGTTTTGCGCCACTTCAGCACTGGAAGGCCCCTAAAATTAAATTTGTTGATGTTGACAATGTTGAGTACGGGACAAGTAGGATAACATAAGTTAAATGGAATAAGTCGTCGCTATATTATAATTTATACATGCGTGACGCCTGTACATACCTGAGACGTTGTGTTGAACTCGTCACCTCGGTGAAGCAAAATCACTGGTTACTGAACGGCAGTTTCCTTCGGACGTCTTCGCAATTCGCCTTCTACGGCATCTTCTTAGTCATTGGCAGCAAAATGAGCTCAGCACACACGACACGACTGCTACATCTAATAACCGAGTGTTTCGAACCACATTCGTTTTCGCGCACTCTCCTCTTGAATCTTGTGGTAGAAAACGCCCGCCGCCGATGGTGAACGAACATGACTTTTGCATCCCCGAACACCAAAACTACACCAGGCATATTTAGGCCTCTCGAATAATTGACACAACAACCACGAACATGTCATTCACTTCTCTTCGCGCGACCAACACGACCACCGACGACGCAAACACTAAACCCGATAACACAGACAGCCTTGCAGATGGCGCGGCGGATCGTAGCTCGTAGCGGCGAAGTAGCTGAATGCTTTATTAACGTAAAAGCTATGCAAGTGAGCGTCATTTTTAAAATGGTGTTTAGCTGTAAGATAATGTGCGTCAGCTTTGTTCTCTACAAAATTAACTCTCACGTGGTAAGGGTTGACCAATCCCTGGGAGCCCTGGACCTGAAACGCAAGTTTCTCTTTTTCGCCGTTCGCTGGCAGCACCATCCATGTTCCGGCAATCTTCAAAATATTTATACGTAAAAAATATGGGGAATTGAGAAGTAATGCTTTCTGTATCTTATCAAACAACGATGGTGTGCACGACAGTGGGCAAAAATATGGGGGTTATTTTTCACTTTTCGGTCCCTTTAAATGTTCGCGCTTCCGGCGCGCACGGCAATCTCCCCGCAAGGCGCCGACACTGGATGACGTCACCCGGATAAACCAACCATCAGGAGGCGCTCCTTCCCGCCGGAGTTCTGTGTGTGTGTCTGAGCGTGCGTCTGACCCTTTTTCTTGTTGTCTTGGATTGGTTGTGTTGGATTTCACGCCGTTGACGTGCGATTTCACAGCCAGGAAACCGGTGCTACGTGCTAGGGTGCACAAAGACTTATAACGCGAATCCCGAGCTTACATTTCACCGACCTCGCAATGGCGAGACGGAACGAAAGTGGGAGGCAGCGATCGCCAGCCACTACTGTGGTGTGGCCCAAGGATTGAATGTTTCACGCGTCTGTTCCTGTCATTTCGCCGACAACGCCTATTTTGATGAAGATGCATTGCAAGTTCGGCTCGGGCTACGGCAGAAACGGAAGCGGCTGAAGATTGACGCCGTGCCTACCATATTCGATCAGGAACAAGGGCAGGAACCAGTAACGGAGGTAAGTGCGACAATCCTGCGTGGTCACAGGTACGCTGCGATGAAAAATATCAGTTGTCACAGTAAACATCATCGCGAATACCTGTCCTCGCCACCGATTGCAACGTCACAGTCACACCGCCTACTAATGTACACAAATTATTACAATGATTGCAGCATCCTGACGCAATAGTACGCGTACTCCCGAGAAAAAAGATTGGTGTGTTGTTGCTGTGCTAATTGTCGCCTGTATTATGTAGGAGTAACGTAACACTCCCACATGACAGCGTTATTCTAATGTTATTTAGCTAGTGGATGTTTCTACAGTTCATAGTGCAAGCCTGATGGCAGCATTCAGGGACGTGGAAACATCGCAATCTGTGTTTGGCTACGTCCGAGACACTTCACGTTGCATCAGTATTCTACTGGAGCCTTGTTGCTAATTTCTGGCTCTACTTCAGGCGGCAGCAAGCACGTCAACAGAATCAGCTGGATTTGGTATGTTTTGTCAAGCCACGAAAATATTGCAATTCTTTTTGCACGTCCCACAACATAATGGATATGTACGAGCCCTGAAAATTGTCGAATCCTGTGAAAGGAATCTTGTGTGATGCGGCTGCCAGCGTTTATAACGTAATGTCGACAGGAAAATAACTGTGCCAGTGAAACAGGGACCGCAAAGAGGAAGATATATTTGCATAGTCATTTTTACGTTTGTTATTGTACCCGCTAGGCCCTCAACCTATTATTTTCAGTGTTAACACTCAAGGCCATATTTCAGATGCGGAGGTCATGGCTGAAGCAAGTGCTGGGGACCCACTTCCCACCTCATGGCGCATCTCACAAGGGGGTTGTTATCCCCTGATTCCAGGAAGAGGAAAACAAAGGACACACACTTGCATAGCGTATTAGTAGACCAGATATGGATCTGCCAACATGAACCCTCCAAACATCCATGTGGCAGCATACCTGTAACCACCCAGACTTCACACCACATTAATTTAGAACCACAGCACAACATAATAAAATAACTTAGGTTTATTTGCCTGCCATACATAATAAAAAGCAAATAAACCTAAGCTATTTTGTTATTCCCACTCCGTCATATTCCACTGTACAATAAATCGATACAATTATAGGGTCATTCTTTATTCCCGTCACTACACCACATTGACAATCTGCACAGAGTTCGAAATATTCCCACCTCGGCACTAACTTAGTGCAGTACAGTCTGGATTTGATGCCAGAGCTAATACTGCCACGTGTAGTAGTTTTTGCTGTACAGACGGGCAGACAGTCTGTTGACTGCAACTGGAGATACAGAGTGACAAGACAAAACATCCCCCACACTGCAATGACGAAAAGACGAAAATTGCTGCAAGGCGAAAATTTTGCTGATATAGGCACACTTCGTGCAAGTGAGCCCTCGGTCATCCCCCTTGCCTCCCATCAGAGGTTTTCGAGCACACCACACACCTATAGTATTCTCGAAAACCTCTGATGGGAGGCAAGGGGGACGACCAAGGGCTCACTTGCACGAAGTGTGCCTATGTCAGCAAAATTTTCATCTTGCCACTAGATGTCTCCAGTTCCAGGCATCAGTATGCAGCAGCTTGTCTCTCTTGTCAAGACACCCTTGTTTCGGTGGTGCTAACGCTGATAGCCTTGATAAGACGTAGGCGGGAACTCCCTCCTGATTGCGTGGACAACGCATCCGGGCCATCTTGTGAATGACGAGTCTGCCGTGAACCTCAGGCAGCTGGAAAAGACAACTCCACATGACATTTCTTTTTGTTTAGCATCATATCTTGTGGGAATTTCCACACCTGCCAAATCTCCCGCAGTGTTGGGAAGACAATGGCCAGAACAGAAGAACAGACACTATCCCAACCTTGGAGTTCAAAGTCTGTGCATTCCTTCCTTAGTTCCAGGGTCTCCCGCATTTCGAATATGGAAGGTTGGCAGGTGTGCAACATAGTACTACAGAAAAATGTCCGCCTCTTTCAGGATGAGCCCGATTCCAACTGCTAACCAGCTTCCCTCCAATTTCGGCAAAATCCTTTCTCCCAAAATACGTTACTCTTACATTCTTCAGTAACATGCTTCCCCCCTTCATTGGCACCTCAAATGCTTCTGTTTTCAGACTTCTAAGACTTTCCTTCAGAGTTTAAAATTCCCACTGGATATCTGCCAATCAACCGGTTTTGTGTTGCCAATCAGGCCATGGCTAACTGGCATAATTGAGAGCATGTCGACACTAGCTGAGGCGGCTGTGTTGCTTCACTTTTCCTAATAGAATTGTTGGACCAGGATTCTCTGGATTGTTCCAAGGATGTCGTCCACGCTTATGATTTATGGGGGACAAACTTGTGTAGGCCAAAAGGCTGCTGAAAATAGTCGCCCTTTTGTATACAGCCCTTGTCCACTTTAGGTGCGACAATTTGCATAACCAACAACACCCGACTAGCACCCGAGTTTACCCTTCCGAATCTTGATGGGGGGGCCATTTAAACCGAAAAATTCATTACGGTCGTAATCATATAGCAAATGGGAGAGCACTGCAGCAGGCTTACCTGTGGTCCTGGGGATTGAGTCGCCTAAAATGTTGATCATAGCGGCAGAATTGAGGCGCGTACACCACTAGAAGCTCTCTACGGAGTCAGATGACCCTGAGTAATGGGTGTTGTGTTATGCACTGCACGGCGGCACTGTTGCACATTTCTACCACCCTGGCAACAGAATGGCAACACAGGCTCTCGTCAGGCCCCTGTGGGTCGCAGACTCCACACAGGCACCTGCCGATTTCAACATTCTAAACTGTTTCGCACATCCGACGGCAACCATGCAAAGAGATACGTCACCTAAAAATGTCATCCCGCGGGTTAGCCGCAGCCACATCTCGTGGATGGTCGGCGGGTTCCAGAGGCATTGGGTCCGTAGAGTATGGGTCATCATCCAGCATTAACTCGTCGCCGCTACCGCTAACATGTTCGTCAGAATCTCCCCCAGACAGAGAAACATCACTCTCGTTTTCCGACTCCATGTTTGTTCCCTTCGCTTCGCGATCGCCAAACAGGCGCGCGGCTCGCATTTGCCCAGGGCGCGCGCTGATTGGCCTTATCCGGGTGACGTTTCCTCCCACTTTTAGAGAGCGAGGGCGCAAGGATTCCGGTTTCTTTTTCATCGGATTGCGCGAAAAGTACGCCGCGGATCGAAATGGTATTTTCGGGCCCACTTCAGTGGTCGGCAAGGAATTAGGCAAATTCGCATTTGTTTCGAAATTGACCTCGGAGAATGCGACTGTCCCTTTAAGGACAAGAATTCCGATCTGCTATTTGTAACTGCAACGAATCAGACCTGGTAAAATGCGGTGTCACCAATCTCGTTATATTAATAGAATCAATGTGTACATGCCCATGGACCACTTTATGAACAAGTAATACAGTTCGATATTTGATTAATTCAAATTAATTAATTAATTCAAAAATTGGCTGCACACGTAGGTGCGTAAATGCGAATGTGACAGATTCTCTCTGAGGCAGATGCAATATAATCCTGAGGGCTCTTTTTTGCAACAAGTAGACAGGGCTCAGGGTTGTGCCATAAGCTAATCCATACACCTCAACAGCATACGTGAGGTGGGAATGAACTAGCGCATAATAAACAGACAGTAATGTTTTTAGTGGCAATTAGTTCCTAACTTTGGTAAGCGCAAAAATTCCCAGTGACATCTTTTTCCTTACAGCAACCGCATGTAGATCCCACTTCGAGTGCTTGTCAAATACTAGACCAAGGAACTTGGTAGAATTTACCTCACGTAAAGTTACACCACAGAATACCAATTCCTCATTTGGGATAACAAATCTTCGTTGTGCAGAGTGAAACACAATATAGGATGACTTATTTATAGTTGGAATAAGCTTGTTGGATGCTAACCAGTTTCGAAGAATTCCAAGCTCCCG
This sequence comes from Ornithodoros turicata, assembly GCF_037126465.1. Taxonomy (NCBI): domain Eukaryota; kingdom Metazoa; phylum Arthropoda; class Arachnida; order Ixodida; family Argasidae; genus Ornithodoros; species Ornithodoros turicata. Next base: position 38,098,656 of record NC_088204.1, read on the forward strand.
ACTGGCCTTTATGTATAAATCAACCTCATTTGTTGCAGAAACAAATATATTTATATCATCTGCATAAAGAATGCTTTTCCCAGACAAAGAATTGGCCAAATCATTTATAAATACTAAAGAAAGAAAGGGTTAAGATATTGCGTTCAATATTATTTCTTATTTGCTCAGATATATCAGCAAGGGCAAGTGCGATAGACTTTCCCTTCGTATAACCATACAGAGCAGGCGAAAGCAGCCTAGATGAGTTAAAGAAATGTTCCAGAATCTTTAATAAAAGCTTTTCAATAACCTTGCTAAAAACCAACAAAATTGCTATAGGTCGATAATTTTGTACTTCAAGCTACTTCAAACTTTTGTACTACTGCCCACTTCTTTAAAAACAGGAACAATTTTTGCCATCTTCAGTTTCGCAGGAAACACACCATCTTCAAATATCGGATTAATAACACAATTAAGCGGGTGCGACAGACCGTTACTACATTTTTTGAGCAAAGACGTGGATATACCATCACATCCGTAACTATTCGAATTTTTTAAACCGCGAATGATACCATCAGTCTCCTCTGGACATGTAGGCGCTAGAAAAAAAGTACTGGAATTAAAAAGAGGCATTGCTACAGGTTCATCTACAGCAGCGGAAAATCGACTGTCACTTCCAGCAACCTCTGTAAAGTAGTTGTTAAAGTTTTCGGCAATCCTGGACTTATCAGTTAAAATGTTACCCTGGGAGTCCCTCATGGCATGAATCCTATTTCCTTTACCCTTTTTGTTCAGAGCCATATCAACAACTTTCCACAGCTTTTGTGTATTGCCATTAGCAGCTAAAACTTGCTCCTCGTAATAAATAGCTTAGGCTTTGCGTAACAGGTCCTTCAAAATATTCTTATACTTGTTGTAGCGAGCTTTTAAAGCATGACTTTCTGGACTATGACGACACTTTTTGTAAAGATTCGCTTTATGTAATATACTCCTCAAAAGTTCTCTTGTAACCCAGGGTTGCCTTGCTGTATTCCTTCTGGTAACAACCTTATCTTGTCTAGAGCGCTCCAGGATCAGGTGTAACATATTTGAAAATAACGAGTACTTCTGTAGCGCACCATCTACTCTATCTAAACAAGACCAGTCTATCTCGGACAGAGCATGCTCAAATGTAACATCATCAATTCGCGACACTGTGGTGCTAGAAGGGCTGCTTTCTCTCAAATGTTTTTCAGCAATATATATATATAATATCATGGTCAGTCATATCACTAGGTATGGTACCACATAGAACTGACGAATCACAAAGATTTGTAATAACATGATCAAGAAGAGACTCATGGCCCTCCACAATACGGGTAGGTTTCTCGATTAACTGCTTGCAGCCATTTCCATAAATTGATTCGATATAGGAAACAGTTACTCTCTCATTCTGAATCAAATCAATATTTATATCACCTAACATACCAATGTTTAACCCTTCATTCATAAACCCTTGTAGTTTTGCATTAAATTCATCAATAAAGTCATATACTGGGCTATGAGGGGAGCGATAAATAACCCCAATAATAAGAGGTTTCCTAGCATTGGAATAAGCTGATTGCAGAGGACCATGAGGCACCTCAAGGAACAGGCTCTCACAGAACGGGGTATGAAAAGAAATATCTCGTCTAACAGAATAGACACACCGTCCGTAATGTAAATAGAAACACCACCATGAATACCAACGTCCCTGTGCGAAAATTCCGCATTCTAGCCATTAACATGAAAATGACTTTCTCGGCCGTCCTGCATCCATGTTTCCGACAGCGCAACAACTGAGACACTATCGCCAAGACTATTGATTATATGTTTTAACTCATGAAAATGTTTATTAATACTCCGAATATTAAGGTGCACAAAGGATGTACCCGAGTTAGATAATAGTACACGTTCTCCTGCCATGAACAAAATGATATTCAAAAGAAAACACACAGAAAAAAGGAAACACAAAGATGCAAAAGGAATGAGTCAGCAGCTCACAATCACAGTCTATCTAAATCATCTTTCGAGTCAATGCACACCGGTTTCGCTTCGTCAGTTTTCTTTACGTAAATTCTGTGATTCCTAACCCACACGTGCGCATACGCCATCTGTTTAGCAACAACTCTAGTCTCCCACAAAAGGGATTTGGGTCTCGCTGTAAGATTTTCGCAAATGAACAGACCGGGGTACTAAGTAGTTGCAAGTTGCTTAACAATGGTCCGAGATCTCAACCACAAATCACGTGTGTTTCTGTCCTAAAGCGTATCAAAACTGCTGGGACTTTGCCAGATGATGCGGGGAGGCTATGCAAAGCTTCCATGTTACCTTCGTTCAATACAGGAACATTAAGTTTACTTGCCAAATTATTCATGACGGTAACGAGATCCTCACCATGTTTGTGCGATATTCCCCGTATCTCTAAATTAGTGCGACGAGAGTACTTCTCCAATTTATCAACCTCAGTAGCTAAATCAGCGATTTTCTTATCCTTAACTTAAAGTACCTTATCTTAAAGTACCTTATCTTATCCTAAAGGACCTCTTTCTGGAATTCGGCATTGCTAATCTGTTATTTATTTTTCGTTCCTCTCAGCTCTAACCTCAAGGTCGAGACAGCGGGTGCTTAACTTCTCTATAGTCTATTTCAAGGAAGTATATTAAGAAAGCAGTTCGGGCATCTTACACCGTAGTTCCTCATTCTGTTTGTGATTCTTCCTGACTTCCTTGAGTACAGTAGCAAGTGACGGTTCCTGATCCTGACCTTTACTCTGTTTCATATACGCGATACATGTATTGCAGGTCCACGACTGCTTTTCAGCCGAAGACATGGACCTTGCAGATGTTCCGCAACATTTTGGGACAACATGATGAAGATTATTACAGCTATTACACAAAATAGCGGTATCAGTCTCAATAACAGATTGATGGCAAGCGAGACATAAACTCGTCTCTTTTGAGGACGACATCATAAAATGTAACAAAAGTACCAAAAGTGCAGTCTCGTGGCGTCTCAAACGCGTTACCGCTTGACACAAGTTGACTCTCCCATCTGCTGCCACTGTGGTGTTCTTGAGGATCTGGAGCATATTCTTCTTCATTGCTCCCACTACCAACCTTCCCGAACCACACTCTCCGAGTCTCTTCGTCAGCTGGACTCTCGCCCCTTCTCCCTAGAGAAATTGCTTGGTCCCTGGCCTAATCCAGCCCAGCACGCCCACGCCGTAAGCAAAGCCAATAAACGCGAGCTCCTCAACATCCAGGCCCGCAGCCTGCGCGTCTGCCTGGGTGTTCCCAAAACGACAGAGACATACCTGGTCCTAGCAGAGGGCAAGGAGTCTCCAGCACACATTCTGCGCGACCTGGAAACCCTCCGCGCCTTACGATACCTTACTCGTCATCCCGCACACCACTTGCGGGACATCGACCATGACTGCCCTGCGTCGGCATTCGGTGCCGCTGTCCGGCGACTGAAGGTGTCGGTCCCATCAACTGCGTCTACTTCGTCTTACACCCCACTAATGTGGTCGATGGTCACACCCACCGTGTACACACATACCCCTGGCATCACGAGCAAAAACGACCATCCCCCGCCTTTCCTGCGGTACCTCGTGCTGGAGCACCTGTACACAGCCAGCGACTGCAAATATATACCGACGGCTCGGTCTCCGCGGGCGTCTCCACAGCAGCACTGTTCCTCCCTTCCGAAAACATCGAACAAGCCTTCAAGCTTCCCCACGAAACGTCGTCCACCGAAGCGGAGCTTGTAGCCATTCACGAAGCACTGAAGCTTGTATCCTCTCGTCCACCTGGAGGCTGGACAGTCCTCACAGTCGGCGCTGGAGGCACTGTCTTCGCCTCGCTCGCAAGTTGTTTCTGACATCCGCTCACTGATCCTGATTGTGCACAACCTCCTCGTCACCTCCGGCCAGTCCGTGTGGTTTCAGTAGGTGCCAAGCCACATTGGCTTGCCGGGAAACACACGTGCAGACACAGCAGCGAGGCGCGCTCATGGCGCAGCTGAGTGCAACACTGTCATCCCGTTATCACCATCCGTCTGCCGCATACACATCCGCCGGCGCCTTTCCTTCGACACCCGCCTTTTCATGGAAAACACTGTCGTAGCCAACACCTTCCTCCACCGCATTGACCCAAAGATGGCCTTCAGTGTGTCGCTACGGCTGTCTCGAAAGGAAGAGTCGGATCTCCATGGTCTTCGCCTGAATGTTGCCCGTACTCCATCGTTCCTGTTCAAGATCAAGCAGCGTCCCTCTTCGGCGTGCCCCTCCTGCTCCACCGACGCCAACACCCATCATTTACTTTTGACCTGCCCAAGATATGCCGCTCCTCGAACCGCACTCACGCACCGCCTATCTGCCCTGGGGGACAGAGAGCTTCCTTTGGCCACGCTACTGGGCCCCGTAGGGCAGAAGCAATGGGCTGTTACCAGAGCGCTAATATGCTTCCTGGGTGACTCTGGGCTCCTGGACTGCCTCTGAGCGATCGTGTACTCATGCCCTCCCTGCTGCCCATGTGCCGCTTGCGTCTTTCTCCTTTTCTGTTTCTGTTTTTTTTTACAAGGAATAGCAAGTCGACTTCTGCCTGGCTGACCTTTCCTTTTTACCTTTTAAAAGCGATAAAACCCCAGTGCAGGGGACACAAAGCGACAACACAGACGAAGCACTGACTGACAAACAACTTTAATGGCAGGGACACATCTTAAATACACCAACTGCACACCCGACCCCTAGTGGCAGCCAAGGCCGTCATGCTGTAATCACAAATTATCACAAAGTTATCAAAAAGATATCACGCAAACAAGGCACCAGGTAAACGCCCCCCCCGAAACAGAATTCGCGTTAGTTATCAATGAATTGCTGGATTGTATCCGTTACCAACACGGAAGGCACGCTAATGCAACTATCTCCAGCCTGTTTTATCAACAAGGCTTCCTTATAAAGAAGAACACTTTTTACCTGCCTCTTCTTTTTCGTAATAAGCATATCCCTCCCCCCCTCCCCCCAAGCCCAGCAACGCTCTGCGCTCAAAGCTCTTCTGACATATCTGGACACCGTCGGACTTCGATCGTTATTGTGAAGGTGCTCGTTATTTTATTCCCCACATTCCCACCAGCCATGGGGTAGAGTATCGCCTCTGGCGATGAACCTCCCCACACTCCAAAGTTAAAAATAAAGTTGTTGTTTTTGTAGTCTATTATCATGTCTTCTCATTTGTCAGGCCTATGTTAAGTTAGTTTTTGTTGTTGAGTGTCAAGAATGTGGACAGTACTGACTTTGGAAAGCTCTATGTTCCTCTTCCTGCCTTTGCGACGTTTGTGGGTGGGTGCGAGGAATCCTTCAAAGCCAAATACAACAATAGCAGTTACAAGATCACTTAGAGGAACACATATTTTTAAACATCTTGCTAGAGTTGTGCGGGGGGGGGGGGGGGGGTCTGGTGTCGGCACCGGTAACGGACCCATAAGTATAGAGAGTGGCCAGCACATAACTATTTCGTTCCCTGTTTCCCCTCTGCGCCCGTTCCTGCTATTTCCCATAACGGACACAGAGCGTGGCGGTTTAAATAAAGCAAACAGAGAAATGGAAAAGCTCACAGTCAAAAAAGCTTCGAAAGGTACTAGCACTCCCTCTCCAAGAGAAAACAAATACTATACATTGCTTGTCGCGCGAACTTCTGCGAATTCGAGGGTGCTGCTCGCCTCCGACACAAAATGGAGGGTGAGCTGTCTAAGTATAATTCGATTATGCACAAAAACAACAGTCAAGTGAGGAGTTGCGTGGTGTATTAACTCTGCAACAAGGCAACGCCTGTGTTTCTTACTGCTCTTGGTCTGAGATACTCAGCGGGTTCATCGAAACTCAAATTTGAGAGTGCCACAGAATTCCGCATCTCTGCCTCTTTCGCAATAAATGCTCAATGTAACATAGATGGTCAGTTTTGGAAGGAGCGAAATATTGCAATCTTGCACAGGACCGCCCTTCGTGTTTGAAAAACGTCATTCGGCCCCTGTTTGGCACATACTTTTTTGTTTGTGATGCGATCACCTCAGAATATCCAAATCTCGATGTACCCAAGATATTCTCTTTGGAACGTACAGAGGATGTACGAACAACTAAAATATTTGGAGGAGACAGACGTCCATGGAATATAGCTACAATTGTGACATCTGCGACATAGTTTGGATCACATCACGAATATCCATGGATTTGGATTTTGGATTTGGATTTCTTTTTATTACCACACAATTTTCATACATGACATTGTGATAGGACCGCGAGGTGAAACCTGTTATGCGGTCCTATTTTGTATACAAGGCATACAAAGACTAACACAAACCTCATGAAAGATGAAAGTCACTGAAAAGGTTAGCCAGCTGTAGGACTCGAACCCCACATCTTCTGGATTGCCGGTCCAGGGCTCTACCAAATTGAGCTAAGCTAACACGCCTTCGCAGCGACTTCCAGGGTGCGTCATCGTCTCATCACCTCACCATCGTCAAAAACTTGCACAATACCAAAAATAGAAAAAAAGCAGAGTCATCATCATGTTCCCCCAACAAAGACATCATCGTCCTCATAAAGATAAACTACGCAATACCAAGTAGAAGAGAAGAAAAAGTCATAATTCATGAAAGCATGGGATTAAACATTCCGAGGCTACTTGCCCCCCTAATTTCTACTGACAGCTCATTCCAGTACTTTGCTGCAGCATATCGAAAGGGAAAAAGTCCGTAATTAGTACGTGATTGAGTAATTGAACACAGAAACCATTATTCATCACGGAGTACATCCCAGCAAAGAAAGTTATTGATATCAGTGAAGAATGAACCATATTATGCAATAGTTTATACATAAGAATAACAGACATGTATCGGACTAGCGTGAAAATATCTTTAACACCAAGAGTTAAAAAGGCAAAAGTAGTCGAATCAGTAGGTGAAAGACCCAGCAATACACGTTGTGCCTTTTTTGCAAAAGATATATGGGCATAAGATTTAACCTATATGTGTTGCCATATACTTCCAAGCAATACGATATATGACTGTGGATGAAAGCAAAATAAACATGCAATAACACACTTACAGGAACAAGATGCTTTAATCGTGATAAAGCAAATATGCCACGCGAAATTTCCTTCCTGACGTGTGTGATGTGAGGCAGATAGGTCAGATTAGAATCAAGGTACATGCCCAAAAACTTTACTTCCTCTGCGCCTGCTTCAACTTCTCACCACAACAGATGATTTCAAGGTTATGATGAGTAATTGCCCTCGGCCGGGGATGAAAGATCATATAGCAGGATTTCGTTAAGTTTATTTTCAGCTTATTTGCTGAGATCCATTCCGAAAGTTCGTGCAAAACACAGTTTGCCCTCCTATATATTTCGTTTATAGATGTACCATCAATGAAAATGTTTGTGTCGTCAGCGTAAAGTACAAGAGTAGAACCTAAGAACTCGGCGAGATCATTCACGTACAGCAAAAATAAAAACGGACCTAGTATGGAGCCCTGCGGTACGCCACACGTGATGTAGCGCAAGGAAGAGTGTTCATTATATATTGCTACATACTGCTTTCTATCTCTTAAGTAGCTTTTTAAAAATTCGAGTGGCGTCACCATGGATTCCGTAGTGTTCTAACTTTCTTAACAAAACCTTATGATCAATAAGGTCAAGGGCCTTAGTCAAATCAACGAAGATTACCATTGTTAACATCTTGCTATCCATATTTTGCTTTACATATTCAACTATGTCTAGCAAGGCTATCTCTGTAGATTTCCTTTTAGTGAAACCGTACTGCGACGGAGATAATAGTCCGTTTTGGAAAAACATTGCTCAAACCGAAAGGAGGCAGCTTTTTCCACAATCTTGCTAAAGACTGAAAGCATGGAGATGGGGCGAAAATTGTCAACTGATAGCTTATCCCCCTTTTTATAGACAGGAATCACCTTTGCAGTCTTCAGTTCGCTAGGGAAAATACCTTCCACGAACATGTGATTGATTAGCGTAGTTAACGGAACAGATAACAAGTGTCTGTACCGCTGCACCACGGCAGAAGATATACCGTCATCTCCTGTCGTCTTAGTATTTTTTAGGTTCTTGATTATATTCTCAATCTCAATGGGGCACACCGGGGATAAAAAACAAGTATGAGGATTGCGATAAGTTAACGCCAACTCAGCGGTCAAGTTATCGCTCTGACAACTTGTGACACTGTTGATAAAATGATCATTAAATATTTCAGCTATAACTTGTTTGGATGTGATGAGCTGACCCGAGGTATCACATACAGCAGATATATGACATTTTTTATCCACCCGGTTCAGAGCAAAGTTGATTGTATTCCAAATTTTTTTGTTATCACCGGCAGCAGAGGTGATCCGGTCCTGAAAGTATGAAGTCTTGGCCTGTCGGATGACCCTATTAAGTGTAGCGACATACGCCAGATAACGACTTTTAAGTTCAGCATTGTTAGGTTTTGTACGAACCTTTTTGTACAAGTTGTTCTTGCGCTTGATGCTCTTAAGTATTGCCTGCGTCCCCCATGGCTTTCTGATGGTACTTCTTTTACTGACTTGAAGGTTATTTTCTTTTCATGCAAAAGCATATGCATGGTTCTGTTGACTATCCAGTGCTTTCAGTTGTAACCTAGATTACACATGATCTCTCGTAATTCTTTCATTCCTGTGTAGCATAGGATTTGTCATAGTGCACTTTTGCGCACAGCTCCTTACTGTGTTATTTGTATTTTGGCAGGCATGCCGAGTTCAGTAGTCTGTGCCTATTACTTATATGTTTAGTGTATGTACACCTGTGTACATAGATACCTAGCATACATTTTCTATTTTGAATCTTCAGCATTTTGCCTACTTTTTGATACGTATTAAGTGTATACCTGTGTGCATAGATCCCTAGCACGTAATTTTATATTTTGAATCCTGTGCTGCGTTCAGTAGTCGTGTGCGGAACCGCCAGTATGTAGGAGCAGTTATGTGCAGGGCTGAGCACCTTGTGCAGGTTCGAAATCTACACCACATGGGAAAATGTGCACAAAATAGCACAAGCACAGAAAATTGTCGATGCTTTGACATGCCTGTAATATACAAAAATGCTGTTGTAATCAAAGTAGGCGTAGTTATCAGCAGGGTGCCTACACACTGAACAAGGTTGCCATTGCTGGAAGCTGATATTATTGTGGCTGTTTTGCAAGATGCAAACTGAGCTAATGGACTTGTGCCTTCTAATTCCCCCGTTCCCCCGTAATAGCATTCGTTACGAATGCCAAGAATTGTGGGCAGACATAGCACCACACAGTACGCAAATATCATATAATGTGCTCTTCAAGTGCAAATATGTTCACTTCCACCTTCTTTGTACGAGAGATATGTGGAAAGTTCCAGATATGCATGAGGACAGCTATGGCAGCATGCACTGGACATTATGGTCCTGGACCACACCTGTGTACATTATCCTTTTGTGCTTATTCATTACATGGACTGTCATATTGGTTATTTTGAACATTATTAGGCGCGTTTACATGGGCGCATACGTCGACTGAAAGCAACAGTCGACTGATCGCAAAGATCGACTTGGGACGGTTTACATGGCAGGAAGCGATGCGCCTTAGTCCGCCGGGCAATTCAATCGACTCAGTCGATGACAGCGCTGCCAAGGCACTAAAGTGGTCACTTTGCAACTGCATACTGTTTCATCAGTGTGTGACTTGCAACTGCATACTGTTTTATCAGTGTGTGACTTGCAACTGCATACTGTTTTATCAGTGTCTGACTTGCAACTGCATACTGTTTTATCAGTGTGTGACTTCCTTTACTGCGCCCATAACCATTAAAGCCTTCCACCAAAGACGCAGTCAATAAATCTACACCTGGAACGAGCCTTGCTTTGGCTGCGTTGCATGCCAGTCTGGCAACAGCCCTATAATCACCCCCCAAAACACCAACTTTTGCAAAGCAATTTCTTTGCTGCGCTCAGCATGATGTTGTCAGCAATGCACGGTGCGTTGGAAATGTAGAACGACCGCAACTGGCGTGGTGTGTGCTGTGATGTCTTTGTATAAATTTATTTCGAACACGTCTACCTTGACCGCGAAGTAAGGTCTGAGGTAGGTCGGCGCTTCGTGTACGTTTCGTGCGCTGTGTGTATCATAAACGAATATTTACTGAATGAAGACGTCATTCCAAGTGGCTAAGCATAACTTTGCATCCCCGACTGCTTGAGAACACAGATAGTTCCTTGCCCAACCTTTAATTTAGATGCGTGTCACCTCGGCCTGCTTGTTCGAAATAAATTTATACAAAGACATCGCAGCACACACCACGCCTGTTGCGGTCGTTCTGCATTTCCAACTCACCGTGCATTGCTGCCAACTCGGCAACTGTCCAGCCCGGCGTCATCGCATCCTCAGTAGACGGTAGACGCATGACAGTAGACAGTGATCTATGATGATCACTGTAATCTACAGTTTGCGAATTCTGCTTGTTTATTACTTTTCCTGTTCACTACTGTCTCAACAAAGGAAGCAGTGCCAGGTTAGAGGTGTGCAATTTCCATGTCATTAGACACATGAGGAGACGGAAGCCTCCTGCAACACGGGGAGTTGTTACTACAATTGGAAATGTTATCTCCGCCTTTGCTTCTGCTGGCAAAGAGCAGTATAATTTTACTGTTGTGACATTGACTCTCGTTTTTTGTTTTTTTTACGTGTTTACACTACAAAATAGTAAAGATTGCCTAACATGTTCCTCCTTCAGATTTGCTAGTCACGACAAAAGCAAGTCGCCGTATTTTGATGGAGGCACGGACTGATACCTGGTAGCAAAGTCTTGCCTCAAATGGCAGTCCAGCTGAGTGGAAGGAGAGCTTTGTTGTGGAAGGAGAACGTTGCCCTGGGCAACGTTTGTAAAGATAGTGACCCTTGTACGTCCACACATGGGCCCCGCTGAAAATTGGGTTAGGAGGCCTGTGCCAACTGACAAACGTGTAGCAATTGCAATACAAACTAGCCAGCTGTTGCGAGTCACGATGAGCTGCAGCAGCACTCTTTGGTGTGCATAAATCAACCGTTCACAATTGTGTGTACCTTTTTTGCATGACCATGCGAAAGCACCTTCCGAGCCAGTACATCAGAATGCCTGGCAGTGATGAAGCTGCAGCTATCGCACAGCGCTGCCCCCTTCGGTAGGGTACAGGGACTACGTGAACCGGAAAGGATGGCCATCTGTAGTGTTGCAAGTGGTTGTGGATGACCAAATGAGGTTTGTTTGTATAGGCATGATGGCCATGTTGACTTCAGCCAATAGTCTCACTGCACGTGCACAATTAACTGACTGTGGCAACTCTATCCATGTTTCGAGACGTAAGCTACGCTCTTCCAGGTTGTGCACACGACGCATCAGTTCTAAATGCTTCAGAACTCTACAGAGCTGCAAGCCAGCTAATCCCACAGGTATTTCGTTTCCATATTTGATGTGAACATAATTCACGTACCAGGTAATGAAATAAGTATGACTGAAATTACACCTAGGTATTTCATGACCTGGTATGTCGTGGCTGGATTTTAGTTACGGTCTGACTTTTTCGGGTTAAATAGTTTTTCCAGATTCGGGAGGGAAAAATCGGGTGTTATTTTGAGTCTGACATTCGGGAAGAAATCGGGTGCTACTGAGGCATTTCCGGTGTTATCGGGTTGCTCTGGTATCGTTACCTACCTTTTTGCCCTACAAATTCGTAGTCCACCCAATATTAAGAGGTCCTGGTGAAAACCATACAACTTTTCATGGGAGCAACGGCTGCTTTCTTCAAGTTATAACACCGGAAGTAGTTTTTCAGAACCCAACGAAGGGAAGAAAAGCAGGTTGCTATACAAAATGCGAGTGAAATTCGGGGACAAATCGGGTTTAACCCCAGTCGCCGGGAACTTTGTTCGGGAGGGAATAATCGGGTGGAATCGGGTATAACCCGAAAAAGTCAGACCCTAATTTTAGTCACAGGTCCAGATCAAGATAGTAAAAACACTCCATCGTCAATTCATCTGTGTTTCAACCTAGAGATGTAAATTTGGCACGGATGCTAATACAAGAGACAGGGGCTGCAATATGTCATGAGGTGCTTAACAACATTCTTGCAATGAATGAATAATCTCAGCTGAACACTACATTAGCACAGTGGGGCATGAAACATATTTGCAGGTATTCGAACATATAAGCTATCTCAATTTCGTAGGGTTCCGAGGACATCAACGGGACCCAAGTCCCCTACGTTATTCTTGGAGACCCCGCGTGCCCGTTGCTTTCATGGCTGGTCAAGCCATTTCCACACAGCGCCAGGATCACGCCGCAGCAGCAGCAGTTCAACGAACATCTCAGTGCAGGAAGAGTCGTCGTTGAGCATGCTTTTGGGAGGCTCAAGAGCCGATGGTGCTGTGTGATGAAGCGCACGGACATAGATCACAAGTTTCTCCCTACACTTGTGGCCACTGTGTGCATTCTTCACAATATCTGTGAAGAAGGAAATGGTGTTAACCCAAGGTAATAGTCTTATTAATATATCTTGCTTCAAGAAGGGTCCCCATGGTGATACACGTAATTTCTCGATAAAGCTGGTCTGCAGACATCAGCGAAACGGAAACGAGGTTCCCTCAGTCAGCCCGCCAGGCAAACAGACAGATGTGACCAACGGGCACAGCGGAATGCCCTCTGCATGTACACCGTGGCCAGAAGTGGTCAGGACACCAGGAGGGACTAACACAAGCCGCAACTACGATGCCTTCTTAAATAGCTTGGAAAGCTGGTACGGGATCCATGTTCTATGCACCAAAAATCCTGGAGCTTAAATTATAGTTAGTCAGTGACTTTTTGGGTTCCGGGACACTTCGCGGGTAAAAATCAAGTGTTGTTTATAGTTTTGCAATCTGGGATGAAATTGGATGTTAATTCTGCATCAGCTGGTTTATTTTTGTCCAGGAACGGTCGCTTTAAAAAACGTATGTTTGTGAAATAAAATATTACGGATATTCTCTACAAACGGCCGCAGCTTGGTGTACATGAGGTTTAGATGAACTTCGGGAATAGGTGTCACTTAATTTTTTTGGTCACGGGCTAAAACGTGGACAGAGATTTTGCGAAGTACCTGTAGAAGAGTTGACTAGTGACTGATACGGGCTGTAGCTCCGGTAAGAATCTGTTTGGAACCACATTTGGAAACTAAGGAATGGATATAACTGGGTTTAACCAGGAACAGTCAGTCTGTAGATGTAGGACACGGAACGCCTCAAATGTAAACCAAGTAGTGGCTGAGTGGGCATTGGGCCAAGCATAGCTACGATGAAAACATGGTATTTATTGCACTCTGCCAAGATACACAACTAGTTTTTGCACACGGTCACGACTTTGTGGTGGGGACATTAGAAGAAAAAGGAGACTGACTGTTTTGTGGATACAGTGGAAACATTGGCGACATGAAAAGTGATTGCGGTCGGGAAGAAGGCTGCGGTGTGCGTGTTTGGGTCTCCCTTGAAGCATTAAGAAATGTATGAAGTAATGTAATCTGCTGCTGTTGGAACCATTAACATCTGCGTACAAGTTTGCATAAATTGTCCATTCATTTCCCCCATCATCCTGCTGAACTCTTGCCGCTCTTCCTGCAGGAGTTGTCGTTGTCGTCTGTGTGCTTCCTCGTCCCTTTCCATGGCAGCTCTCTCTGACCTGCATGCCGACTCCCTCATAATTTTTTGCAGGCCATCAAGAAAACAGTCTTTCTTGGTGCCTTTCCTTGGCCGTTCCTGTTGATGAGGCGGGCCTCAAGTGGACAGCAGGTGTTATTTACTGTGCGAGCAGCATCAGTGAACACAGTGCACAAAACAAAGTGATATCTTACTTTCATTCGAAGACCGTTGGGAATGACAAGTGTGCTCACCATCTTCCTCTTCATGCACTCTGCAACAAGAGTGACGATCAATACTGTGACCTTTTGTTTACCATCACAATTAAACTTTTCCTGTTTCCTGAAAACAGTTTTCCCGTCCGGTTATTGTAGCGTCTTGAGTGCTCGATAGGAATAAGAAGCATGAGGCAGGGGTATGAGAAGGTGCTGCATGTATCCCAGTATTAGAGAAATTGAAATTTAAGTTTGCACAGAAGCATTACATATTCCTGTCTATGTAGTCTATGTTGCGCTAGGTGGCCAATAGTTTTGCATGTGGAGATATACGAGACGTTGCAAATAACCTACCCTGTAGTGAGAGCTGTTCCACGAAACTGTCTTCTGCTGAATAGTAATTCAATGTGATACAAGTTGTCATACATGACAGTGGTGTATAGCCAGTCAGCCAAATACGTACCCTCCATCTCATTTGGCATCTGGAGCACTTGTTCTTCAGCATTCACATTCGGGAAGAAATCGGGTGCTACTGAGGCGTTTCCGGTGTTATCGGGTTGCTCTGGTATCGTTACCTACCTTTTTGCCCTACAAATTCGTAGTCCACCCAATATTAAGAGGTCCTGGTGAAAACCATACAACTTTTCATGGGAGCAACGGCTGCTTTCTTCAAGTTATAACACCGGAAGTAGTTTTTCAGAACCCAACGAAGGGAAGAAAAGCAGGTTGCTATCCAAAATGCGAGTGAAATTCGGGGACAAATCGGGTTTAACCCCAGTCGCCGGGAACCTTGTTCGGGAGGGAATAATCGGGTGGAATCGGGTATAACCCGAAAAAGTCAGAGCCTATTTATAGTATGGCTAGTGTCTTGCCACTGCCACCGAAGACGACTGTCTCGTGACGTGCAGGCACAGACTGTCATCATTACATCACACATGTAGAAGGCACATGTAGCCGCGATTTTCCCTGTCGTTTCTGAATATTTCTGACAAAGAAACGCACTCCGCGGAGACACCGCATATCTTCCGCATGCTAACATACTCTACCCCAACGTAGCGACTTATTTCTGCTGCGTCGACGTCCCATTTAGCTCGATGTAGGCCGGTTTACATGGAGAGGGGAGATCGACCTATCTCGGCCAGTCGACTTATGTCGCCTTCGTGTAAACGCGCTTGTTCTGTGCTGGGTATTTATACTGTTTCCAACGGCATGGCGAATTTACCTGTGATGAAAGAAAGAAAGCCCCCACCTGGTCCCCTGTGTCCTTTGTTGCACGCATGTCGCGAGTGTTGATTCTTCTCTGTTTACAAATTGTTTGAGTTTTTGCTCTTGGATTTGCTTTCAACAGCGATTGTGACATTCCGCGGCTCGACATCGCGATGGAAGGAACGCGCAGCGGGAGCGCCCGGCCCGCGCTATACGTAATCGTGACGTACCAGGTGACGTCATTATGACGGAATTTGTAGTAGGCCCCGCAACGGATGGATGGCGCTGACGGTCTCTGTCATGGCCGCCTTTGAAGACGTGGTGGCCAATGCAAGCTTGAACGGGTGGATGGTTAACCCGCTTGAACATCCCGTAGACGAGGTTATAGCATGTGGGTTGCTAGACGTGTCCGCTTGCACAGAATCAAACTTTGTTGACGATCCCAAGGTAATCCGACATCCACGTGGCTTATCAGTCAACCTAGAACAGCGACAAGGTTAGCGCACTGTCTACGTGCCGCTGCCGGTCTGATTGACAATAACGGTTACACACTTGTTAGTCACCAAAAGAAGCGTCATAAGGCAAAACTCGGCACTGCAAGGTCATCCACTCCGCGACCTGCTACACGCCCCACCCAGGAAAGCGCCACTAGGCTCGATGCCAATACTACACCGCTGAAGACGTTTCCACTGTTGTGCGTGAAGTGCTGCATCATGAGTCACTTCACTGTATAAAATGTGTTTAATAACGTATAATTCCAGCGTTCACCTTATTAATAACGCTGAGACATACGGCCGGAAGGCTGTCTCTTCCGCAGTTTCATTGGGAAAATACCTCATGCGGTTGGCATTAACTCGACAAGCGTCCTACTCGTTCTTAATTCAAACAGTGAAATCCTTAACAGTTTTTTACCAGAATGTCCCAGGTCTGCGAGAGAACAAAAAAAAAACACACAGAATTTCCTGCGAACCTGATTGCCCCTTCCTACGACATTGTTTACATCACTGAAACGTGGGTCATAGTGGCCTACCTGACAGTGATGACTTCACTCACAAGTATCGTGTATTTAGGCGTGACAGAAATTATTCAGTCTCAGGCACTCAGTGGCGGCGGCGTCTTTCCGTCGGTTCGATCTCGAAACCGAAACCGATCACCAATCCGTCTGGGTAGAAATTCTGTTGCAAGATGGTGAACGCTTAGATATTCGAAACTGTTATCTTCGACCTCAGTGTGATTTTCGGCACTTCAGTTCTTTCTTTCACGCATTGCAACAAAAAACATCAATTTTACTTACTTTTTACGTTACTTGACACCCCATCCTGGTAAATATTGTGTTTTTAACTCAAGCTACCGCGTATAATGTGATTACTTGGTAAATAAGATAGTAAACCCCAAAAAATTCCCTTTTGCTTACGTCATGCCACGCGCGCGGTCATGCTACTAAGGGTCACGTGTCCTAGATGTTTCCGAAAAATAACGAGCGCTTGCTCCTTTCTTTTTACATCTGTCAGATGTCCGAGGGATATAGAAAGTAAGATATTTGTGAAACTCACATTGTGGACGTACAGGTAACGTCGCATATATGGCGGGACATACACGACGTGTGTAACCTTTGTGGGACGTACCTGGGATATTTCTGGTTTATTGAGTGTATCAACATATTTCTCGGGTGGATGGTCCCCAGTCACAGATTGTGCTGATGTCGATCGGGGAGTTACTATCTTTACCGAAGTCATAATTGACGGCATGGACAAGTTCATTCCTCAGTCTTTACCTAAGCCAAGACATTGGCCTTCATGGTTCTCGAAAGCATAGATGGAGAACCATCAAAAAGAACTCATTACAAGTTAAGTTATCGTGTGAAAAATGTAACTAAGTTAATAACAAAGTTCGTCAGACTGAAATGTAACTCGCGGTTACGGAGTTACTTAAAAAAGAACGAGTTACTTCCAAGTTACTTCGGACACAAAATAGCACTACACAGGTGCAGCGCGAGTGAGCAATTGAGTTAGACTTTGAGTTGCCTGAGGATGAGTGCAACACGCTTACTCGTTTGCGTTTATGTCGTAGAGGAGGTGTTGTTCCCCTACATGAGTCCCGACCGGCGATGATCTTATGCCACAGAGAGGCGATGACGGTGGCCTATTCCCATGGCCGCGCCGGTGGAACTGAGTCAGGTGCTTGAGGCGGCGTGGCCATCTGCGTCGTTGTCCACGACCTGCTACAGTAGCAGGCCGTGCTGGCCGAGCGTCAGAGTCGTGGCCTGGGGTGCCGCAACTGGCACGGGAGCGAGAGCTCGTGGTCCCAGGAAGTGAGGCTGCGTAGCCGTGAGCAGTGATCGGAACCGGTATATTTTTCGGTCCGGTTCGTGTTCGGGTTCAGGCATATTGGCTCGTTTTGGGTTTAGCTCCGCTGAACCGAAATTATCAGCTTGAACCGGTTCAGGTATATCGGTTCGGTTCGGGTTCGGCTCAGAAAGAACCCCCCCCTCCCCACACACACACGGAAAAAGAAAAAGCGGTCAGCAGTTGGGACATTGACAGGGATTGTAACCAATACTTTTTCGTTCCTGGTTTAACCGGTTCATCGGCAGTAATTTTGCTACATGAGAGCGAGCTCACCGTCACCGTACACGGTTGTAAAGGTGTGCGATAACCTATCAGGGGGAAAACGTTTCATGAAAGCAGGTGAAAACACAAGACAAGTAATAAACACATTTATTATGCAGCTGATATCTTACTGTATTGTACTCGCGTGGTCGTCTGCTGAAAAGGAAAAGCGAGGTGCTGGTAGCCTTTTGGCAGACCCCGGCCAGGGCCCGCTTTTGCTCCGGCAAAAAACTGTCGAAACAGTAAGAAACTTTTACTCGCATCTGGCATCGTACAAAAAATAAATAAATAAACAAAAAAAGGTCAGTCGGTAGTACAATTATTTCACCTCTGAACCGATTCCCGAACCGGTAACCGTATCATTTTTTTTTCGTTCCGTTTCGGTTCAGGACAAGCAAAAAAATTGTTCGGGTTCGGTTCGGGTTCGACAGAAAATAACGGTTTTTCCGTCTTTCGGTTCGGGTTCAGTTCCGGTTCGGATCCCTGGCCGTGAGGTGTGCCCAGACGACGGCTGAAGCGTGCCGTGGCGTCGGCTGCCGCGACTGAAAGAAAGCGGCAGGGGAGGACGTTGCTCAGGTGTCGCGGCCAGCAGCGGATGCGAGTTGAGATGCAGATATGAAGCGGGGGGAGGTGAGTGTGCCGGGGCCGTGGAAAGCGCAGGTCGGTCCCTGTTAGCCGTGAACCGGTGGGCGGATGCGATGGTCAGTGAGCGGTCGGGTCGTTGAGGGTCGGTCGGATCGCTAGCTGATCGGTAGCGTGGACAGAAGCGGTCGGCGTGTCGGGCGAGAGGCGAAAGACGTTCGGGATGTGATTGTAATGATCCGAGTAATCATAGTGGCTTCCAGGTATAGCGTGGTAGTGCTCGTCGATGGTGTGGTCAGAAATTTGTGATGGTGAAGGGCCGAATTGCGCCGGACTTGATGTTCATCGTTCGGGTCACCAAATGTAGAGGAGCTGTTGTTCCTCTACATGAGTCCCGACCGGCGATGATGGTATGCCACGGAGAGGCGATGACGGTGGCCTGTCTGCATGGCAGCGCCGGTGGAACTGAGGCAGGAGCTCCAGGCGCGTGGCCATCTTCGTCGTTGTCCACGGCCTGCTACATTGTCCAACAGTTCGAACGTTTTGCATCTTACTCCATGTGGGCGCACAATGGTTCAGCCTCATTTCAATGACAGCGGTTCCTGCTTCCTGAATAGAATACTGTCATTGATTGAATATCACGCTTTATGGCATAAAATACCATAAAAGAACTGGAAGAGAAAATATGTGGACGTGAGTGAAAGGCGAATTAAAAGTAACTTGGAACTTAGTTTAAGTTACCCTGGCAAAGTTACCTGAAAAAGGAACGAATTCCTCTGAAAGTTACCACGGCGCAAAAGTACCGCGTTAATTAAGCTACCGAAAAAAGGAACTTAGTTACACTAACGAGTTATTTGTAACGAGTTACTTCGAAGTCTGCTCGAAGAGCTTAAATACCTTATGCGTAGGAAGCACTACTACCACCTTAGGTATAGAGCTACTCGTCTTACTTCTTGGCATCAGAAGTATTCTATGACTCGACATGACATAATAAAAGATCTGCATACGGGATTTAGGGTCATACCAGAATTCTATCGAAGATTCACAGTGTTGCAACCCTAAGATGTTTTGGAGATTCGTCAAAGATAAGATTTCGCCCGGTCAAGCGTCCTTAGATATAGCCAAGGACGGTATAGCTACTTTTGGTCCTATTGAAGTCGCTGCATCTTTGCTAGCTTCTTCTGCAGCTTCGACATACTCGAAGTACGTAAAGCCATTGGTGAGCTAAAATCGAACACTTCCTCTGGTTGTGACAAAGTACCAAACATAATTGTCAAAGTATATGAACCTGTTTTTGCACCTATACTGACCGCTATATTTAATAAGTATTTGCTTTGTGGCATGTTTCCTGCACTGCGGAAGAATTCCATTGTCGTCCCGATACACAAGTGGGGTTCCCCAACCAGTCCTTCTAACTACAAGCCTATCTCTTTATTATCATGCTTTTCGAATGTCTTTGAAAAAGTTGTCTATTATCCGAATTTCTGTGTGGTACTAACGACTCCGTCGGCTACCTCGACGACGCCACTACACCGCGGTTTTGTCCACAGTTTGACGGCTGAACTTCACCAAGACTGGCCCGGCCCCCGGAAGTTTTGGACCGCGACTTCACACTAATCGAGCTAAAGGCAGCGTTGAAGCTTGTGAACGCCGGCTCGTCCCCTGGACCCAATAAGATCACCTATGCCGCACTGCGAAACCTTGACGGGCGGTCACTCCAAGCTCTCCTTCATGTGTATAATACGTCTTGGCAACAAGGATTTTTACCACATACATGGAAGGAGGCATTGGTTGTTCCCATCCTGAAACCAAGCAAGCCCCCAAAATGCCCTATCCTCCTTTCGCCCTGTGAGCCTGACAAGCTGTATGGGGAAACTGATGGAGAGAATGGTTTTGCTTGCATCGCCTCGACTGCATGGCATTGCATGGCTCGAAAAACAACGTGCGTTCTGTGAAGAAATGACTGGATTTCGTCGCCACCGAAGCTCCATGGATCCAGTTCTCGACCTCTCTACAGTTCAACACGCTCGTGCCCATTGACGGATCGTCCTATCGGTTTTCCTCGACATCAAGCGCGCATATGATACCGTCTCGCACATTTCTGCGCTGCACGCCTTGCGCTCGTTTGGGGTATCCGGTCGGCTCTTCATCTGGCTCCAAGACTTCCTTACGGACCGAACTGTCGCTGTCCGTGCGTCCCAAGGCCAAAGCCCTCAGCATCCTGTTCCTCAAGGAGTCCCACAAGGAAGTATTCTCAGCCCGACACCCTTTAACGTGGTGATGGCCGGCCTACAATCAGTAACTCCTCGTAAAGTGTCGTTTTCCGTGTATGCAGATGATGTCGCCCTTTGAACAGTAGGAAAATCACGCCCAGCCATACAGCGCCGCCTGCAGCTCGCTTTAAATTATATACATACGTACCTCACGCACCTTGGGATGGACCTTTCACCCGAAAAGTATGTCGAGCTCCCTTTCACGCGCAAAGCTATGGCCAATTTCCCTCTTTGGCTTGGTGCAAAGAAGCTTGAGCCGGTACGCTTCCTCCGCTTCCTTGGCGTGGTAATCGACTCGGACTTGCGCTGGGCTCGGCACATTGAACACCTTGAAACTAAAGTGCAGCGATGGCTCCCCGCAATTCAACATCTTTCTGGCTCAGGATGGGGCTGTGATCAGCGTTCCCTGGTCGCGGTTCACGCGGCGTTGGTGAGGGCTACTGTGCTTTACAGCCTTCCTGTTCTGCACAGGATATCAACAACTTCATTAAATACACTTCGGTCCCTGTTTGCTCGAAGCCTTCGTCGATGCCTCGGAGTTCCAAGAATGGCTGAAACACGGCAAGTACTGACTGAAGCTGGTGAACTCCCGATTGAAGTTCTCCGTGAACGTGAAACGGCTCGGCACTTCCTCCGTTTGGGTGCTCACATTCCCCGTCACCCGCTCCTCAGGAAAATTCGATACCACCCTGACAGTGACTTCGATCGAGTAGCGCAGAAGACACGCCGGACTCTCCCTGGCTTCATAGCTAAGGACATTATACCGCCGGAAGCCCCCTGGTGTCTGCCGGTACCGCCGACTTTTGTACGCCTTCCAAACCTTCTGGAAAGAAGAGATCAGGTCCCCCCTCAAGTCCTCCGAGCCCATTTTCATGCTCTGGTAGATGAGAAGTTTTCTACGTTTACGGCAGCATATACCGATGGCGCATGCCGAAACAACAAGTCCGCCTCAGCATTCGTCATACCATCCGAAGGCGTAGTGCACGGAAGACGCCTTTCACATCCAACCTCCTCCACAGCTGCGGAACTCTATGCCATCCTTTGCTTTCTACAACACATCGCTGATTTTACACCGCGGGAATGGGCAGTCTTCACAGACTCAAAATCTGCACTTCAAGCAATTGAAAATTCCGGCATACGAGGCCCATCCGCACCCGTAGTCACAGATGTGCTAATGGCTTACCACACTATCGACGCAGCAGGCCACAGGCTAGTGCTCCAGTGGGTTCCAGTCCATTGTGGTGTCGTGGGGAACGAGCAGGCCGACAGCGCCGCAGAAGCAGCACTCTCGCATCGAAAACGGATCAGTATTGTTCTGCTGAGAGGAGACCGCCGTTCCATTCTGCGACGCCTCAAGACACCCCGACATCCCCCCCCCCCCCCCCCGATATGTTGAGCAGAGTTGATCCAACGCTCGCTTTCCGCATGCCACGAAACACCTCTCGTGAAGATCCTGCATTTATCCACTGAATGCGCCTCGATGTGGCCTTTCCAGCTCAGTGGCGTTACCGCTTGAGACAAGTTGACTCTCCCACCTGCTGCCACTGTGGTGCCCTTGAGGATCTGGAGCATGTTCTTCTTCATTGCCACCACTACCAACCTTCCCGAATCGCACTCTCTGAGTCTCTTCGTCAGCTGGACTCTCGCCCCTTCTCCCTATCGAAATTGCTTGGTCCCTGGCCCAATCCAGCCCAGCAACGCTCTGCGCTCAAAGCTCTTTTGACATTTCTGGACACCATCGGACTTCGATCGCTATTGTGAAGGGGCTCGTTATTTTATTCCCCACATTCCCACCAGCAATGGGGTAGAGTATCGCCTCTGGCGATGAACCTCCCCACTCTCCAAAGTTAAAAATAAAGTTGTTGTTTTTGTAGTCTATTATCATGTCTTCTCATTTGTCAGGCCTATGTTAACATCATCTCAGCATGGTTTCATGTCAGGAAGGTCAGTTGAGTCTAATCTGATGTCATTTCATTATGTGGATCAAAGCGTTTCTCTCCGCTCGCAGGTGGATACCATCTATTTCGATGTCTCCAAGCCCTTTGATTGAGTCAGTCACCGATTACTATTATATAAACTTTCATACTACGGTATTTGCGACTCACTTTGCTCTTGGTTCGACTCCTACCTATACAGTAGATTTAATCACGTAAGAATCAGTGGTTATTAAGCTAGCCCATCCCTTATCACCTCTGGGATGTCTGAGGATAGACCCTCGGTCCATTATTGATCAACGTTTTTGTGAATGACTTACTTTCATGTGTTAGTAACCCCTTCACACTTCAATACGCTGATGACTTGAAATTGTTTCGTGATATACCAAGTGTTAGCGATTCGCAATTGCGCTAAGATGACGTTTTGTTTGTCGTGGAATGGTGCTCGAATAATCTTATCAACCTGAATGAATCCAAAACGCTCGTTATATCGTTCATCAAACGAATTAATGCAATTAATTTTCAGTATTCTTTATTATCTTCAACGATTAAGCTCTGTTCGTGACCTTGGCGTTGTTCTAGGGACCTCTTTACCGCCTCACACCTCGATAATATCACATTTGTTGTCATGAGAAAACTTCGCCTTACCTCGCGGATAACGCAGGAATTTTCCAATCCCTCATGTTTCTTCTATTTGTATTTTTCCCTTGTTTTACCCCACTTAGAATTTGCATCCTCTTGCTGACATCACCACTTACTATGACTATTATTTGCTTCAAAAATGAAGAATGGTTAATCTCTTGTCGGCGGCTGCACCGTGATTTCATATTTTTGCACAAACTTCTCCATTCGCGAATTGATTGTCCTGAGCGTCTGTCGTCCATTTAATTGCATGTACCGCCTAGGTCCCTCAGATGTTACCCTACCTTTTACGTCGACATGGATTGCAAACTTTGTCGTTTAATAAGAATTCTGGTTGATTTCAACAACTTCAGTAGTCAACATAGCATCGATATCTTTGCTCATACTTGAATGCTTCTGACCACCCTTGCGGAGGTTATCAGGACCGACTTATTTCATGATTACTATTGTTTGCTCTTGTTGCTACTTATTTTTGTACACATCAAACTACTGTGTATGCTGCTTATATTGAATATTATTGTTCACCTTCTTTCCTTTTCTTTTTTCTTTCTTTGGCATCTTTTGTTTTCTGCTTTCATTGTTTTTTGTTTTGTTTTATCATTTACCATCAGAACGATGGGGGAGCCGAGACAAAAAGCTTGATAAACGTCTCGGCCCACTTACAATCAGGGCATCTGGACAAGACATGTAACACTTATACAAACCCCAAAGAAAAAACGATCAATACATAATTTACAAATTCACGCTTACTACAATTGAAGGATGCCTACAGTAGTACCGCAGTTAAAAACAATACAATAATTACTGATATCAAAAGAACATGCTATATGCAACAGATAGGCAATCAGGATTGCAGATGCAACGCGTGCAGTTAAGAGTAAATATGCAATTAAAACAGCCTATTATCAGTTTCAAAGGTAATGTTTTCGGAACAGCCTTAGAATTAGAACAACCTAATATCAGTTTCAAAAAGTAATGTTTTCAGCTCTCTGAAGGACACGCTACAGATGTCAATATTATGTAGATGAAGGGCATTCAAAAGACGGGTAACTGTTACCTGTAATCTCTGTAGTCCATAACCAGAACATGAGAACGGCACACAGTAGATGTCCGAGTTACGAAAGGCGTAAGATTTCTTATTTTTTGTGACTTGTGATAGGATGGACAAGTCGTTTTGGTTCCTCATGGAGTGTTTATATGAAAGAGCAAGGCGATACGTATATTGTTGGAAGATCGATAGGATATGGTGTTTGCGAAAAAGGGGCTTTGTTGTAATGTCACATGGGGCTCCTTCGATGATACGGATGGCCCTCTTTTGCAGAATGTGAAGACGTTGAAGAGACGTCTTAGATGCTGATCCTCATACGAGGTTGCAATAACTTAGTCTTGATTGAATAAGAGAGTGATATAGTAGTCGCTTATAGGAGGTGGGGAGAAAGAATTTCTTTTTGTGCAGCAGGCTAAAGGTCTTACTGATTTGGGATGTAATGGAAGAGATGTGATTGTGCCACAGTAACTTGTGGTTGAATATGACTCCAAGGATTTTAATGCTTTGAGCGAGCTTAACTTTTGAGTGTCCAATGACAATATCCTTGTTGGGTACAATGTGTGAGCCACGTTGTGTGAAGAGAGTCGACAACGTTTTTTCGGTATTGATTGTGAGTTGGTTCTGCGATGCCCAGCTGGTTACGTTTCTTAGGACTTCGTTGGTTTCCGCAGCTACTTCGTCGAATGTTTTCCGCTGACTAAGAGTGATACATCATCTGCGTATAAAACTATATTTGGGTATAATGTGGCGATCTCATTTATGTACAGCAGAAACAGGAGAGGACCAAGTATGCTGCCCTGTAGTATTCTTGGTTTGATATGTAGGGAGCGCGATACATTCTGATGGTCTAGTGAAACGAATTGTCGGCGATCCGAGAGATACGACTTGAAGAACGATAAAGCCATACCACGAATACCATAATGACTTAGTTTAGCTAAAAGCACTGCATGGTTTAGTGTATGAAATGCCTTGGAAAAATCTATGTATACACCCAGCACAACATTTTTCGCTTCGAAGTTATTTAAGATTTTAAGATATTTAAGTCTCTTTCTGTCTAATGAGAGCAAGCTCTGTGGAGTTATTTTGCCTAAACCCGTACGGCCTTGACGAAAAAACTTGGTGTTTTTCTAGGTAGCAAAGAAGCCTCTTGTAGACAACTCTTTCCAAGATCTTCGAGAAGTATGGCAGAACAGAAATCGGTCTGTAGTTCGACAAAACATTGCGGTCACCTTTTTTAAAAATTGGTAGAACTCTCGCTATTTTCATGTTTGTCAGGAACACACCGTGTGAGATACAGAGATTACAGATATGTGAGAGTACGGGTGAGATAAATCGGGACACATGCTTGAGGCTTCGCACATCTAACGCGTAAGCGTCTAGGGAAGCACTATTTTTCAAAGACATGATAATGGAAGACACTTCCTCAGCATCCGTTGGATGGAGAAAACAGGAAAAAGTTGGTGCTTGATCATAGAAAACTGGTGTATCTCCTGTACCCACGCCCACGCGGACCGTATAAAATGTTCATTAAACGCCATAGCGAGATGACTGCCGCTTACTTTTGTCCCACCGATTGTAAGTGTGGAGAGGGGCGGACTGGGAACATGCCTTTCTAGCAAGGAGTTCAAATTTCTCCATAGCGTCTTGGTATCTCTAGTGTTCAGCTGGGCATGAATGTATGCAAGTTTGCTTGAACGGAGCACGGAGGTGACCTTGTTCCTACAATCTTTGTACACCAGCCAATTCTGGTGGCAGCCAAAACCAGCCACCAGCCCTTCGTACACCAAGCCTCAGTGCGGTTTTTCAGGAATTGAGCAAAGAGCTTATTGCGTTTTTTGAGCATCCGAAGGTGTGACGGCAGTATCCAAGGTTTTCGCACCCGTTTATGCATCCTGAAATTACGAACTGGAAAACACTGGTCATGTGCTTTCATGTTTTTGTTTTTTACAACTTTTAGTAATTAAGTGTGCCCTATTACCCAGGTCCTTACCTGCTGTTCACCGGCATCTAAAAAAAGAATTGAAATTCAAATTCAAATTGAAATAGCGAGAACAGGATGCGGCTCATACGATTGGAGAGCGATTGATTCTCCCAGCGGTGCGGAACAATGCTTGGGGAGAGAGCCGTAAAACTACTCAGCAGTGTTCCGTTGTCAGTTGATAATATCAAGAGAAGAATTGAAGAAAAAAACGGCGGGCGGATAATGTGACAGAGCAGCTGGATACAAAAAGACGCCATTTTGCGCTACAACTGAAAGAAAGTATGGACGTTGCTTCCACTGTCAGCGTGCTGGCTTTTGTGAAGTATGATAGTGATGAGGGAGTGCACGAATGCTTTCCTCTCTGCAACGCTCCCCCTGCCCGCACGACAGCAGTGAATTGTTTCGAAACACTAGACACTTTTCTACTAGGAGATTATAACGTGTGGGAAAAGTACAACCAGTCGAAAGCACAAGGGACTTGTTGCAAGTGTCCAAAAGATCGAGTCTTAAGTGACGTGTACAGAGCGCAGCATTTATAGGGAGACCTTAACCTGCAACGATATGCCCTCAGACCTCAAGGATGTTCCCACACGAACTGTCAAAATTGTTAACTTAAAAAAGGCTCGTCCACTGAACTCGCGCCTACTCGCGGTGCTGTGCGACGAAATGGGCAGCGAGCACAAACATCTGCTGGGAGGTACTCGGGTTCAAATCCCGGTGACGGCTGTGCTGTTCTGGGTTTTTCCCGGGACGCTGTCAGACATATGTCGGCACAGTTCCCTTAGAAGTCGGCCCAGGGTGCACAGGACCAAGAGCATTAGTCGTGACGTTGATCACCTCTGTGAGGCCGACAACAGCGTGCTCTTTGAGAAGCACTACCACCATCACTATATACCACCTGCTGTATCATTCAGAAGTGTGTTGGCTCTCCAAAGGGAAAGTTCTTTCGTGCCTGTTGGAGCTCCACGACCATGTGCGAATATTTCTTTTGACTGCTTCGTCAAACCTGGACGAACGGTTGCTTAACCTATCCTGGTTGGCCGCTCTTGCATACCTCAGTGACATTTTCGAAAGCTTGCACGAACTCAATTTCTCCCTCCAAGGAAAAGCAGTGACAATTTTCAAGGCGCATGACAGCAACGACCAAGACGCTGGAGGCGGAGAGCTGCTGCATCAAGAACAAGGTCTTTGGGTCATTCTCGCGCTTCGTCGAGTCTTCTGACGAGGCCGTGCGAGAGAACCTGTAGAGAGCGATTCATGAGAACTTGCGGTCACCGAGGAAATGACTTGGCATTAATTTTCCTCCCCTTTCTTCCACCACAGGCTGGATAATGAATCGGTTTCAGGAAAATCTTATCATAGATCTTCCACCGTTCGAAGATGATGAACTTATGGAACTTTCCTGCGACACTGCATGAAACATGCCGCTTGATGAGCTTATAGGCGCCGTGCACTTCGCCAGGGGGCAGCTCGACGCGCTGCCTTCGGCACCACTCAGCGGTGGAACTGTTTGCAACTGGGTAGTTGAGCTCACTGCAATGGCTGTAGTTTTGTACAGCAGCTTCGAGAAAACTGCTGTGTTATGCGACTGTTTCGGGAGGTCCAACTTGAAAAAATGCATTAAACTTGACGAGGGTGGCCATATGAACGGGGCTCGTGAAACTCAGAACACGGTAAACGTTAACCCAGCCGTAATTGCAATATATACACTAGGTTGGGCATACTGGCAAACATGCTTACGGCATACAGATCAGTCGGTGCTGTGTAGACCCAATGGTGCGTTAAAACAGCCAGCTCTTATAGCACGTGATGCAATATTCTTTATGCCGTTGTCTCTGTGAACCTGTACGTCTTTCCGTCTCGGAAAGACGCACAGGTTTAGAGAGGCGTTGCCCATTACGGCGTCCCGTATTCAGCATTATGTTTATGATGCACGACTATGTTGACATTTATTTTACTATCCAAAATAGTATAGTTATGAAACGCATACAGAGAGTGGTCTCAAAGTTGAAACAAGTTTCGAGATATCGTGTTACTAACAAGAACAGATACCGAGAAACTCTTCCTTTAACCGTGTATTCACACGAGGGACATTCTCCAGAATACATGCTCCTGCAGAAGATGTGAAAAACATCATACCTTTCTGCTGTCACGTGAGCACTAGAACTCAACGCCGCGTCTTCCTGTGCACTGCTAACCGTGGGGAATATCCTGGGACACAGCCATAAGATATACTCCGTAGCAAACGACAGGAAAAGACGCTGGCGGTGTCGTCTGTCAATGTCGTCTGCTAAGTGGGCAACACTCCACTCCCGATATTCCGGTACCGTGTGAATGCTCAACATAAAAGAAGTTTCCGCTTTCTGTTCCACTAGAATCTTCAGTGAAAATGTCGTTCGTGTGAATACACGGTAAATTGAATACATTCCAAAAAATATACAACACAAATGAAAATACGCTAGTTATGTACGTAACAACGGAGTTATAGATATATAAAAAGATAACTGTTATTATAATATAAGTAACCATATATAGCTTTCAGTCTATTCTCTTGCTCTGTTTTCCCTTTTTTATATATCTCCAACGATTTCAGCAATGTTGTGAATCCCAGGCAAAATCGCTTGCTCAGATTTGTCGCGCTAAGTGTGCGCCTAACATGTGGAGGCAAAATTGCATCATAGTATAGTTTTTCGGATATTAAGGTGACTGTACACCATAGTTCTGAATGGTGTTCCTGGGG
This sequence comes from Ornithodoros turicata, assembly GCF_037126465.1. Lineage (NCBI taxonomy): Eukaryota > Metazoa > Arthropoda > Arachnida > Ixodida > Argasidae > Ornithodoros > Ornithodoros turicata. The sequence continues at coordinate 38,127,583 of NC_088204.1, forward strand.
TTGGTATATGTTGACCGCAAAAATGTCTGAAGGTCAGCAGCAGGCGCTTGTGTTGCTATTCGGTAAACACTGTTGCAGGATAGTGTGTGGTGTGTGGGTAGCCGGCGGTTAAGCCTGCCTTAGTGTTTGTTAATATGATCGCTAAAACAACGTACAAAGAACGCGTTTTACATCTTACCGAAGAGGCAGGAGTACGTATTCTCGTGGAGGCGATCGTTGTACTTTTGTCAGTATTCGGTCGTCGGTTGTGGTTGCGTATAATAACTGCACCTCCATGGGCCATCGCTTGTTTATCGTTTGTTGTGCGGCCTGTGTGGTGAATTGCAACGATCAAGATAGCCTTTCGATCGCTGGGGCATGTCAGCAGCGTGTTTTTACGCTTTCAAATCTGGTGTCATGCGCGTAGCGTGTGTGCAGGCGCATCATCACGGTAGGCTGCCTGTAAGTAAACAGCAATAACATTGATGCAAGGGTGGCCATATCGGACTCCCACACGCATAACTGTTATAGTGTTATGGTTTCAAGAAACTGACGTGGTACTTTACAAAGTATCACAAATCTGCAACGCGTTAAAGCATCGCTTCGCTGGCTGCGTTTGTTCGGGCGCACAACGGAAAGCGAACTGTACAGTCATGTTTACATCCGCGTCCTGTGTGTGTGTGTTAGCGCTGTTTTCGTTATGTTACCCAGGGCGCCCCTGCCTGTGAGTTGTGTGAAAGTTGCCAGTGTCGTGACCTCCTGTCGTTCTATCAGTGCGGTGCTATGGTTAATTGTGACCTCCTTCTGCGTATCTCTGCATATAACATTCCTGTACAAATCATCAGGCACTGAATAGATTTATTCTGCTCAGCTAACAAAGACTGGCTGTGCTGTGACTGTCACTTGCTGGAACATAATATAATGGGAATGTACGCACTTGGCCTACAGTCATATATTGAGCGCACTTGACATCACAGATGCCATATCTGCAAAAATAAAAGGGCACACTTTAGTGTCGTTACAATAGATCCGAGCCATTTAGAGTTTGTTGCTTATTGAGACCACATACACAAAATACAAACAATCTTCTCCTTGCTGTTAAAATGGATCAAATATCTCGTACAGAAGGTCTTATTTGTCTCAGTAATGGTGTTCCAAGGGTGGAGCAAACATACAATGGACAAAGGCAAACACATACAACAACAGCTGCAACATCAGCTACAAGCAAATCCGTGCTGCTATTTGCATTGTGCTTGCTTGTTCAGAGCAGGGCCGGCGATAGGGTAAGGCGAGTAAGGCGACCGCCTTAGGCCCCGCGCACAAAGCCCTGAACCAGAGATTACTTTTTTTTTAAATATCAAGTATGCACTTAATCGCACGCGGAATGTTCGACTAAAACAGAAATGAGAGAATAATGTGTTATGTGCCATTCTGCCATGTGATGAGAAAAAGTCCCACTTTTAAGAAAAATCCGCCACCCCTGCAAGCTATACCGAGGATTTCGCACCCTTCTCTCCTGCTGCCATTTCCCGTACTGCTAAAATCTCCCACTGCAAAAATCTTACCATTTCTTATCTTTTCATTCCTGCTGGTGTGAAACAGGCCCCGCGCACCCCTACCACCGGCCCTGGTTCAGAGTCATGTATTATTGAGGAAACCCTTTTACATACCTGGTCAGGGACTTATGTATTTTTCTGCGCTCATTCTTTGTAAGCTCCTCTCTTGACTTCATACTGGCATTGTAAACAACCTCACTTCCATTATCATTGCACCATTACATGCCAAACAATCACCACACCACCAAGGCCTAAAAACTCCCCACAGCTGATGCCATGCTATAGTATGCCAGCTGAGGCTTTTAATTTAGGCTTTAGTCCAATTGTGCAAATTAAGGTATTGCACAATTACATCAGCAGCTCTATACAGCGTTCTTGAGAATTAAGTCATGCTATAGGTCTCTGACTGATCCCAGTTTTCTACACTGTCCTGTATTGCAGACAACCTGAAATACAGATGGTAAAGCTCTGAAAAATGTGTGCATGTGCCTCATGCATTTGTGCACTGCGTAGTTACGCAGTTATAAGCTGCACAGCTGTGTGCTGAGAGATTGTGCTATTTCTTGAGAAACAACACCGTGGAATATCAAGGCAAACAGCAGCACTGACCATTGCCTGCTAGCTTTCTGTATTGATATGTAATGGACAGTAAGTGGAAGGCTGCAATGGACAAATGAATGCAATGCAAATAAGTTCATATAAAGAAAAGAATGCAACTTGAAATCAGATGTACCTTATCTACAATGTGCTGCTATTATTTTTTAGGAAATACAGGATCGTATATCTTTCTTCCACACTTTCTGTTGTCTTTTGAGACACTTTGGCAGTTGTAACTTTGCAAAAGCCGACATATGCATTCAGCTGTGTCAGCACAAAGCTACACAACCAGAAAGTATATTAGTGTAGTGAACGCGGTGGTACTGCATCATCAAGGACAAAGTCTGGGAGCAGAAATATGGGACATTGCTTAATATGCAGAAGAATAACATAGATGTTTTTGCATGGCTGACCACCAAACTTCAATAGCCAGTGATGAACGTGCGATGTCTTCAGCTGGTGTATCCTGGAAAGTAATAGGTGACTTGTGGGGAGGGGGGGGGGATGGTTTGCAAGTTAACAGCACCCAACAGCAACAACAGTTTCACAGATTTTGGGCAAACACATCTATGTTGGCACACATGAAGGGCATATAGTTATTTCATTACACTTTATTGAACTTTATTTACCCATAAGGGTGCATTACAAAAAAAAGTGGGAGGGTGCAGGGTTACAAAAAAAAAAAAAAACAGACGTAGAGGTAGTGCGAAACTCCTTTTTAGAAGAAAGGAAAAATGCCGCACACACAACCACAATATTCCTGAAGCAATGGTTTCTACTCTTACAATGACATGTTTTTCATGCATTTAAGCAGGGTTAGTCACGTCACAGCCACATATCTGTACGACAATTAGTTTTCTTCACGTATTGCAATGAAGAACTGCTTTCCTGAAACAAACTAATTAAGAAGGTGAATCATATGTCACAGGCATTTTGTGTCGGTTATGCAGTAAAACTAGTACGCTTGAGGTGCCACATATTCTCCTGGTGATGATGTGAAGGAAGGAAGCTTCAATCTTTCCAAATATAAATGAGTGCCGTGGTGTCTTGCATTGTAACAGCATCTAGGCACTCTTTCCTGTGGGCTTTCGAGTGACATATTCATACATATTAGAATCATTTGTAATGATGCTGATAACAACACTCTTAATTACATCAGATTTTTGTGATGCTAGTATGCCCATATTGCGTTCATACTTCATTCCCTGGTGTGCATTTAGGAGTGGAGTGTGAGTCAAGGCAGAGGTGAGCTAGTACGAAATGGGAGTACCTGTTCCTATCAGGTAATATACAGGACATGTGAAAAAGAAAGAACCGTGGGCACTTAGCACGTACCTGTACTGGTGTAAGCAGAACGAAGTTGCAACATAATTGAAAGTACAGTGAAGTGAAGTGTATATTGGAATTGCGGGATTGGAATTGCTTGCCTACCAGTGTGACGGAATTAAATAATGTATCTTCTTTTTTAAAGGCAACTCAATCTTATATTGGAATTCCTGTTGAGTGATTTTATTGTGTTTGAGTTTGTGTGTAATCCCTGCCTTGGCGGTCAACAGGCTGCCGGCAGTATTAGCAAATAAATAAATAAATATTGAAGTGGTCATTGGTTTGGTTGATGCAGTATTACTACAATTTCTACTATTCTATACTTATTGCTCGAACTCAGCTATTTAGAACACATTGAAGACAGACACAACAGAACGAAATTACAGGCATTTGGACATTCATGATAAATAGAGGCATGGATGCAATGTGGATTTGAATGCAGATGTATATAATAAATCTTGTGACCTGATTACACAGGAACATGTTTTTCTATTCTTCAAGATTTGCCTTACAGCACATGAGACTACACAACAAGTGCACAGATCACACTAGTGTAACGCTGGAGTGTCGCTGACATCCGTGTCGCCACCATGTCATGACATCAGTGTCATGACAGCTGTCAACAATGCATAGCATGTGAGATTTGCCAGGAAATCTTGCAAAAAAATGAGCATGCCTGTGTTCTCAGATCACGTGATCTGTCATACATCTGCAGTCACACCATAATGATACCCTTGATTTAGCACAGACGACACAAATGTCAATCTGCCACGTGGTGACTGTCCTCAGCATAGCTGCGTTTCAGACAGATTGATGTACTTGTGCGCCGGAGTACAAGGTGGAAACATAGCATTACCAATAACAACAGGTCCCTGTTGTCTACATATATTCCAGGGTACAGGTAATTGTGTTACTGGTTCTCTTTGCACCGGCTCAGACAAACCCTACATGTCCTTCCATCACAGTTCCCTTTTTCATGATCTCTATTTGTTCGTTATGTGTAACAGACAGCATTTCCGGTATTCAATCACTCTTCATGTCCAATGTACAGCAGTAATTTCAACTGTTCAGTGTTGGTACTTCCTGTGCCAGTAAGAGTGTCAGCTAGTGGTTCTGCTTTTCATGCTAAACTGCCCAATAGAATTCCGCTCTGTTGCACTATCAATTCATTGGAGTTGTGTCTCCATGCACAATGTAGTAAATATTTCTTTTCCATAGCATGTGGCATGGGACAAACATCTGTACTTCACAACTAATAGTTGATATCCTTAATAATAATAATCCATGTGGAAATGCGTAACAAGTTTTATTGATTTAATCCAAAGAAACAGCTCAAACATGAGGTACAGGCACTGATGTGCCTATAACAGATAATTAGGAAGAAAAGAAACAAAGAGTTGGGCATACACAGTGCTGCTCACACAATAAAGGGGAACACTGTGTGAATCATGGTCATGGCTTGTATCGGCAGTAATCGCATCCCAGAAATATGTTGCTTTGATAAAGTCTGCAGCCAGGTTTCTTGTGCTTTGTGTCTTGCGGTGGCAGTCTACAAAGCCACATCTACTGTTAGCAGATGATAAATGTGAGCATAAAAGCAAGTAGCTGTCACCTTGAATATTTTCTAATATTACGGTACATCATCATTGCAGAAATGTTGGTTGTTGGCATATTTGCCCTCCCTTTCTGGTGTAGTGTGCTGGAAGAGGTAGAGCACACATTTTAGCTACACATGTACTTACATGTGCGTCCTTATAAAATTTTAAGACTTTCACTTCTCTGTTGATTTTCTCCTGAACCGGCAAGGTGAAACCTGCTCACAATTTTGCACGCAGCATCTGCACACTCCTGACAGTGGTACCGACGTCATGACTACATGGGCTGCTTGACACTCTAGTGTTGTGTTTATATGCCCCTGTGAAGGCTCTCATTTGTCCATACAAATTTGTTGACACAAAACACTGCTCGCAATATTTCCTTGTATGCCTCTGCGGGATATTTCTACCTATACGTTTATCGAATAACCAAGTCTGATATCCTAAAGACACGCTGTTTTGTCAAAATTTCTCCCAGTCGACATATGCAGCAGCACCCTGCGTTGAAGCCGATAAGCATAGCCAGATCTCACCAGCACAAAATTGTGCCAAGAAACATGCTCATAGCGATTTCCAAAAAACATTAGTGCTTTCATAATGACAAAACGCAATAATGCTTTCCTATGGGGCTTGCATCTTTCTGGGCAAGCAAATCAAGCGTCCAAGGGGACCTAGAGCTTCCTCCATATGGTGCCCTTTCCAGAGTCAGATCTGAAATATTTTACCTTGTTAATGCACTGGGACAGCCAACATATAACTCCAGGTACCCTCTCAATGCTACTATTTTGGAATGTCACTCGCACATTTCAAAGGCGAGCTACATGTTTGATATTTGTACGCCATTACATGCTGGGTAACACGTACCATACTCCGCTGTATAGCTGTAAGGCACATGGAGGTATAACTGCTTCATGGAACCCCCCTCCCTCTTGTGACCTCCGTTTAGTTTAGAAGACAAACATGATGGATACATTTTTAACAGGAAACACTTAACAGTAATCTAGGAACACATAGCTCGTTCACAAGTACCGGCGATCACTGTAGTGTGCAGCCAGTCGTTAAATGTATCAATCAGAACCAGCAACGGCAACACAGCACAAACTATTGTTAGTGGTGTATAACAGAGGCATTAGGGGCTGTATTAAAAGTACCACGCACAATCAGCGTCGTTTTTGTTGCTGGAGGTAACAGCTGTTTGTGCACGACCTCCCGTCAGCTTTGGATCGGAAAGTGACTTGTGTCTACACTCTAAACCTGGTACCTTCTAGTAAAGGGTAAATATTTCAAAATTTTTACCCTCTATTTCAGAAGTCACCTTGTAACCTATGGGCAATACCCTCTATAAACGTTACACAGATCACCTACAAATAGAGGTTACTGTCTCCTAACCGCCACACCGATGTTCACTAACAAGAGAATGTTCACTAATACATGCACCGCATGGGGGGCCAGGGTAATCTGAAAACAAATACAACAACTATTAATATCGTCTACATAAAAACGATATGCCACTGGAACTCTATATCCTGAAAGAGAACATTCACTTATACATGCGATGCATAGGGGGGCCAGGGTAATCTGAAAAACAAATACAACAACTATTAATATCATCATCTACACAAAATGATATGCCATTGGAACACTATATCCTGAAAGAGAATGTTCACTAATACATACACTGCATAGCGGGGCCAGGGTAATCTGAAAACAAATACAACAACTATTAATATCGTCTACATAAAAACGATATGCCACTGGAACTCTATATCCTGAAAGAGAACATTCACTAATACATACACTGCATAGGGGGGCCAGGGTAATCTGAAAAACAAATACAACTATTAATATCATCATCTACATAAAATGATATGCCATTGGAACACTATATCCTGAAAGAGAATGTTCACTAATACATACACCGCATGGGGGGCCAGGGTAATCTGAAAACAAATACAACAACTATTAATATCGTCTACATAAAAACGATATGCCACTGGAACTCTATATCCTGAAAGAGAACATTCACTTATACATACGATGCATAGGGGGGGCAGGGTAATCTGAAAAACAAATACAACAACTATTAATATCATCATCTACATAAAATGATATGCCATTGGAACACTATATCGTGAAAGAGAGCATTCACTAATACATACACTGCATAGGGGGGCCAGGGTAGTCTAAAAACAAATACAACAACTATTAATATCAAGCGTGGTAACGAGACCTATAACTATACTCACTGTCAGGTGGTGGTATCCAGTGAGTATCTAAAAAGATATTTGCAATTAAGATCAAACATGGAAACAGGATCTATAACTATACTCACTTTCTGGTGGTGGCACCCGGTGATTATCTAAAAAGATATTTGCTATTAAGATCAACTAGGTAATCAGTCATATGCTGGTACATACTTTCATTCGCTACCACACAAACTGATTCATCTAAAATGAAACTCATATATTAACATGAAATCTATGAAATGTCCCTAATACATACAGCTTGGTGGTGGCGACTCAGGCGCTGAAAAGAATGGAACTTTAGATACTTCCCGCTTTTCATATTCGCCATTTCCTTACCCTCTTCGAAGTAAAACGCCGGGCTCAATGTGAATACTGAGAACGATAATATTCTTAAGAAAATGAACTTGATGAGAAAAACCACCAAAACTCACCACTGTCATCATCGTCTTCAAAACTCGAGAAAACTGAGAAAGACAACTTTCGTAAGAAACCTAACTTTAAGGTAAAAACCATCAAAACTTACCACCATCGTTGGCCATGTTGCTTCGAAGTGATGCTCTAGGAACCAAATCTTCGTTTTTTTAAAGCTGACGTATCCTCATTATCATATCACATCCTCTCCTACTTTGTATAAATGACTTTTAGCAACAAGAGGGTGGGCTGGAGAAATCCACAAAAAGTCTTTGTAGTAAACAACCAATTGCAAACTAAGGAAAAACGCAACCAATAGGGAAAGCATGCACATCCTTTCCATTGGATTCCTTTTCAACATCCCCCTCACAGTCGACGATGGAAACGCAGAAGTGCTACGCGGTACCGAGGACGATTGTATGTATAGAAATTTTTCCCGTTTTTCCCTCTCTAAAAATGTGATTCTTTGTTCAGATTCTGATTGTCTTCTGACGGGGGATCTTCCTCTTGTGAAGACATTGAAGCCACCACCCAGAACTTTCTTTATACAACATGATGAGCATCTGCGACGCTGTCGTTGTGGTGGATTGTGGTTATCGAATCCATCTCATTGGCTAGACAATAACATCCGACTTATCTTGGTTGCCATCCAAGCTCGGATCAACCATGAAGCCCAGTGAACGATTTGCTTTGACGGTACAATGGCTGATGTACAAGGATTTGATGAAATTAAACTCCTATCTGAACTGCAACGGGCCAGAGGCTGATTTTCGTCTCATTATGCAAATTCTCCCGTTTCCAATGCGGACGAAACGAGGAAAGATTAGTCGGAGGCTCCAACGCTTCGTCGCCATCAAGTGTGACTTGTTGCGACGATATCGTCAGGGTGACAATATCTCTCCAGGCATACTTAATGCCGGACTCAAGCGACCAATAATTCGAAACTTTTACATCCAACACTCGGAATACATAGTGCGTCGCAAGACAGATGGTTGTCGCAAGGTGTCGAGTCTGGAGGAGTATCTTAAAGAGGTCTGTACATTGAAGAAATAAAATGAGACATTTTTCTTTAAATGAGGTATTCCCTCTCCATCATTTTTATTATCTTGAGGTCATTGTGTACAAGGTTATTGTCAAATAAGGACACAATGCTCTTGAGTTGGTAATTCTTACAAAGGCGGGAAGCAAAGAAACAAACAAAAACTCCACAGTGTGAGCTGTAAATGCTTTGAATGCATTTCTCGCAATACTGATCAACAGGTAGATCTAGCAGCTCTTCTTCAATCGGTGGTAGACCAAAGCTGTCCACATAGATGTACTTGTCATTCCTGTCTCTCATGTACAATAGCCAGTGTTCTCCGGGGCCATTGTGTGGGTGTGTATTGATAACTATAAACCCTTCTGTCGTTAAACTTGGTACCATATCAATTGCAAAGGTCCCACGATACATATTCAAAGTTTCATGGTTCAGAGAAAACAATAATTCCAGATCAAACACACTCATACTTAGTCCACTCGAACAACAAGATCACCATCGACTGATATAATCTTGGGTGCTTCACTAATAAGTATAACCGACACTGCGCAACGTAATGGCTTAGCAAACTTCATTTCAATCCTGCAATTGCCCTTGCACAATGGATTAAAGTAGGAACCAAAACTTTCGTCAGCACTCAAGTTTCAATGCATGATAAAGGAATTTTTTTATATTTTTCATAACTTAACTCGACATGTTTTTCATTCAGTTGATACAATAATTCATAGTAGCTTGCTCTAGCCAGATCATTTTCCCAGTCATAGGATAGTTGCTTCCTGTATCCATCAACTGATACAGTAGTGTTACAGAACTAACATTAAAATGCTCGAAACAAAAGGGGCTCGACTTGTAATCACCCTGATAAGCCTCGGTGCGAACTAGACATACGGTAAGTTGATCAGGAATTCTATCAGGGAATAAGTTTTCAAAGATTGCATCATGAAAGCCCGGCGAAAGCGAGCGGACTTTGCTTTCTAGTCCACGCATGATGTAACATGCTGGGGATGATCTAAGGGCTTCCTGGTGTGCAATAAAACTTGAGCTGCTAACTTTGACTTTGCGTGCTACAAGTGCCGCGCGGTGGATTTTCAATTGATGCTTATGAGTTTCATTGGTGCCAGTTAGCAATCTAAAGCTATCCGTATTATGTAGAGCAGTCACTCGAACCCCCACACCAGGTAACAAAAGCCTCCCTTTGTTTGTGAGGTCGGTGTTAACTTTCATGACAATTTCAAATAGTTTCCTCCCCACTTGTCCTAGCAATGCGCAACTTTGCATCCCGAGCGACTGGATCATTTGCTGCATGCTCTCCTGTGTCATATGTATACATTGCACAATCATCTAAAGTATTCTGCTAATAGCCCTAGTCGCTCATGCGCCAGAAAAAACGCCAATCACTCACTAAAGTCTTTCGCAGATGAGTATTCGTATGAAGTAGGGTATCAATTATACATCGATAGGAGTTCAAACAGTTACTGCTCGCTTGATTCAAGTGAATGGTTACATATTTAAATAAAGCAGCACCCAAGTTGTTGACTGGGAATACAGTGTCCTCAGTGATACCGTCTGCTCTTCGGGTAATTGGTTCACTCCCATCCGACCTCAATAGCTGCATAGTTATATTAAAATACAGTGATGATAAATCGAGATACAAGTCTGAGAGATTTGTTATGTTCCATTCGATCGTCGATTCTCCTCCGCTGATTGTAGAAACAGGATAATAAACTTGCGCCTCGCATGATTCTATTGAAACTTGGGTAGGAGGTATGTTGAATAACTCACACTCCCCCTTCAAAGCCAGCTGGGACTGTGCGTGTACAACGTTGACCTGCGACATGTTTGCAAATGAAAGGACACAATGCTTTGCTCATAGCTTTATTTGGTAGCATCTTACCTGAGCAAAAATACTCTTTTTTCTTCTAACCCCCTAACCTTTTGACATTGCCCTCACAACCCATCCCTACCTGGGTACACCTGTTTTTCGGAATGCGATGGCCGATCGCGATTCGAAGCATTGTCCACCGCACTTTCTACAAGTGAAAGGCGACCCATTGTTCGACTTCTAACCAGCTTGGATGCTTTTGCTTGGATGCTTGGATGCACACTTTTAACCCCCTACTGACCACATTTTTTAAGAATGCGATCCCGTTCACGATTGGAATCATTGTCCTCCAATCCCCCTTTACCTTTTGACATCGCCCTCACAACCCAACCCTACCTGGCCAACCTGTTTTTCGGAATGTGATGGCCGATTCGAAGCATTGTCCGCCACACTTTCTACATGTGAAAGGGGTGACCCATTGTCCCAACTTCTAACCCCTCTTGGGCGCCAATCCACACCCATTTTCGGAGTGCGACCCTTTTCTATAGAAAAACCTTTTTCTTTATAAAGAAGCAATATCAATGTGTGAAAAAAAAAAGTGTCTTCTTTATTTCATGGTTACAGAGGGTTAATCGAAAATGTCTCTTCTCTTCCTTCATTTTCCTTCGATGTCCGCTGTCTGCAATGTCCTTCAAAATCTGTGTGCCTAATTCATTTGAGCTTGCTGTCAGTGCTTGCTTGATGTTTTGCCCTTCAGATAACTTTTTCGCCAAATTTTTCGCTGCGCTCATTGCAGTACGGGCTATGTAAGGCTTTGCACGATGCAATAGTGACAATGCTAGCTTACGCAAAGAACTAAAGAAGCCATTCCCAGTTTGAAATAGTTGCCCTTTGTATGGTACAAGATCACCACCCAGCAAACCAGATACATCCAGGAAATATCCATAAGATATCTCGCCCGGGACGTTTGGATATCCACTGGAGTTTGCCACAGATCCGTTTTACATCCATGCGATATCCCAGCGACTAGCATTTCTGCCATGTTTGTAGATCCACTGAAAGTCTCTGCGACGTCTGTCACGGATATTTGGATATGTACGGGAGATTATGAATATCGAACATATTTTGCTTTTAACAATTTTGTGCATCAGATATTTAGTGTTTGTAGAATGCGTAGAGACCACTGCAACTGTGCACCAGCAAATAATATTTATTGTGTGTTTTAACCCATTTGATACTATTGGGAACAAAGCATTACCTTAGCCTAACATGATTCACCACAGTACAGCAACACCGTGGGACACGCCAGCATAAGTGCCGAACCCTGCCCGCCTCACTTGGACCACTTGGGAAAACCCGCAGTAACCTCTATTTGCGAGCTGGATCGAACATATACTGAAATACAAATCGTTACACACACGTTCGTTAGGGGTAGCGTGGCGTAAACCATTTGTAACGGTGACAAGGATGTATCTTCGCAATTCCTGTGTTTCTGCATCAACCCACAATATACCCAACAACATTTCTGACATCCCTTCCTATCGACTACTGTGTTTTTAATTCAGGTTACCGTCTCTATAAGGACAAACAAATATTTCCTGGATCTCCCATAGACATCCCTAGGATCTGCAGGCTGCTTGTCAGGGAACATTCAAATATCCAGAGCGCGATATCCTTCCAACATACCAGGGACATCTGTTGATTACTGGAGTAAGCCCAAAACGCAATGAAATTGTGCGATATCCCACACATATCCTATGGATGTCGAGATATTCAGGACGTTCGCGACCTTGTAGGGATGTCCCAGGGATATTAATGGTTTGCTGGGCAAGTCCTGATCCATAATGGATCTCTGACACTCCTTTAAGATACATTTTTGAAGTGTAGAACTAGAGCTGTACGACCTGGTCCTCTAAAATGAAGTGGACGACCTGTCTCATCATACAACTTAATCGAAATTGACGTGATTTCGTTCTGTAACAGCTTCAAATATTGCACGTTATGGAAGCTGTAATGAATCTGGGGATCATCTTTATGTAAATATGGGACGAGTTTCAAAATGGGAAACTTTTTTGCACCTATATGAGATGATTCGATAATGTCACAATAAATCATGAAATTATGAAACAATGGTTTAAGATTGAGTGGTGTGGTTCCGGTGGTGCTGTTTGCAATAGACTGAATTGGTGCGAAACCCAACATATTACTCAAATATTCAGAAAGATCTATAGTTACTCCATCAACTGGAGTGAAAGCAAACAGCTGTGTATCTTCATTGTACGTTAGTATAGCATTGCTACCTATCACATCTCTGATAGCTTGTAGAAGCGAACGTGGTGGCTTGTAATAATTTGGTGGAATTTGGACTTCTTCCCTTGCAAGTATTACTTTTTCTAGAACAACACCAAAACTGAATGTAAATGGATCTCCAATGTATTGTGTTGTATTTTCTAACAGTTTACTGGAGTTTAATTTGAGGAGTCTCTTGAGTTATTTCAGGAATAAGAAAGAGACGTGGGACCAATAATGTATAGGTATTGTTTTGGAATAGTATCTTTGCATCGATTTCATATCTTTTAGAGAAGCGATTTAGTGTGACAGTGATAGAGCGACCTGGGGAGCTATTCTCGTCAAAGTAAGCTACCTGCTTACTTTACACGTCACGAGCTGTTGGGCTGAGCCACCGCGACAAGCTCCGCCTGAACGATCCGCCCATTTCTAGGGACATTTATCCCCAGCGCATACACAGCGTGTAGAGCATCACAGCTTAGACCTACAGTGGCGCTGTGTACCGGATTTAAATAGGTTGTATGGGAAAAAAGGAGAAACAATAGTACATCGGTTTAAACGTGCAGGAATAATTACGACGTCCTGATATTGTAGTTGCTATGGAATATCTCTCATGAACGGAGCTCTGGCAGTTTTGACGTGACATGTTTGACGGCGGGCTGCCGCCGCCGCTGTCTTTTTTACAGTCAAAAAGTGGCGCCACACCCAATACCGTGCTTCTATGAAGAATATTGCTCGTTGAAGTTGTCCCCTCGCTGTCCCTAGATTTTCCCTAGCTCACGGGATCATGTTAAGAGGTACGTCATTTTGACGTAGGCAGTGATGTAGTATCTTACTTTTTGCGCTGAAAAGTAAGCACCGAAAACAGGGTGATTACTTTGAACGGGGACGGCGGCAACGATGAGAATGGCGTACATGCCTCGGACTATGACCTTTATTTGACTCCAAATACGTTTCCACGACGGCGGAAATGGCGCATAGTGCATAAATATTTGCATTTCGTTGGAAGAATAATGATCGGACGATCCATGCTCATTGCCGTGGTTCGTGCTTCACCACAATGCACCGCTCTCCGATACAGAGTCGTTCGTCATATCGACGATTGAAGCGATGACGTCTATCATTAAACTAGTAAAAGTCTGTCCCTTACACAGACAGAATTAATGTAGTGGTCGTTTCGTGCTACTTTCTCACACGACTCATTACATGAGGGGGGGGGGGGGGCGTTGTCGGGGTTGTGGACAATGAAAGATACGAATGCAAGGCGAAGGCAACGAAATCAGTGTCAGTTAATAATTAATAACAAATGGCGCCGCAGAGGCGTTGCGCGTAAACAAGAAATGACATAAGAAACTGTAGGGGGATATTAATCTTTTCACGCCACTCCGCAGGTTCAAAATCTTGGGCACGCATGAGCGCCACCCCACTGTTTACTTGTTCGCTATCTCGCTCACAACGCGATCGCTACACAAGATTGTTTTCCTATTTTTACACCGTGGAAGTTTTTTAGATATTACTATCAAGCAAGTGAACTTGTCATGACCACTTTTCTCCGCATTCCTCCAACCTTCTCTTTCCAGTTGTAGTCTTCTGTTTCCGGGGAGACAATCTAATGGCGGGAAGGGCGGTATCATGATGATCGTATCGTGAAAACACACACACACAGCAGCAAGGCTGGACGATCAAATGCTCGACTATTGGCTAACAGCGCGTGAAAACCATTCCCAATGACATTCCCATTGTTCACGCCTTCTTTATTCGGCGACCAATAACCTCCTTGCAAAGAAAGTAAGCAGGTAGCTTACTTTGACGAGAATAGCTCCCCTGGTGTGAATATGATTCGAGCATATTGTGTAATGATAGTCACCTCTTCCTTTAAAAGCATCCTTGAGATAGCTTCCTCTCCCATAGGGACTGTGCGACAAACTGGTGGCGCAATGACGCGGCCTCCGGAGAAAGTACCTTGCGTGATAGCCGCCGGGTAGCCAGCTTTGTTTACATGTGAAGTGCGGGCGTCTCTCTTTCTTTTTTTTTTTGCCGCACTGGAACTGTTGCATCGCCAACTGTGCCAGCACCTAAAAGAACTTTTCATTAGGGACCAGATGTTTCATTTCTCGTGATTTCTATGCTTCCAATACCACCGAGGGCACTACACTCGCAGCGAATAGCGTTTGTGACGCGCGTTGGGCCACTGCATGAGGTGTGTACAACATGAGCGAATATATTATATTTCTTTTGTTCTAGTTTCAATGAAACTGAATAATGACCTGCAAAATGATCAATGATTTACAGTAGCCGCTTTCGTGACAGTGAAACGCCGCTGGATACTGCATCACCGTCAAATGTACCGACCAAACGGCAACCTATTTCGAGATAATGATTGAGGTGTTTCATCGCCAGTGCGCCGAGCCGATATTGCTCCCGGTAATCTGGTTGACGGGTCTCACAGTGAGAACGGAAGTTGTACGTTGTCCAAAAGGTTTAGTATTTACGCACCGACCATTTCACAGCTGTCGTGCCGCAAGGCTACGGCGGTAGCCAAGGTAAAAACTCATATAATTTCTTCTTTGAGGATCTCTTTAGCGTTATTGTATCTGAAGATACTGGAAAAGCTGCAGTACAAGTTCAGACAATAAGTTGTGACCTTACGTGTTTATTTGTATGGATAAAACGGACGCATGATGTAGATTTCAGTGACGAAGCTATGTGTAAGCAAAGAGGACGAAAGGAATACAAGACTCAGTCAAAAACATGATATTGCAAATGGCTGGAGTCAGAGAAATGCACGTATATAGCCTTCGCTAGCAAGCCAGGATTTTGTGAGGCGTCAAATAACCATCCTCTCGACGTATCACTTACAGGTGTTTTGACCAGACAGACGCGAGTGGCTGTTCTCCTTCCGCACTGTTAGATACATTATAAATACGGTGGTTGCTTCTGTGCAGTTTGTCTCCATTCCCTTCGTTCGCGCCCCAGAAAGGTTCCACATTATTTGCACTTCGAAAATTAGCCCTTCTAATTACGGCGGTCGCCACGCAAGCTACGGTTCCACTTGAGAATGCATAGAACGGCCGGCGTGGTATCACGCCGGATACTGCCAAGACCACCACTGGCCGCGCTGTCGCGACTGAGCAGCGCGCCCCCTTTAGGTGTCGCACGGTCCCTATGTACATGTTCTGACTTGGAACTTTAGCACCTGCAACTTTCAAACCCTGTATAGTGGACACACCCATGGCTTGTTGCAGTTCTTCATCCAAAAACTTAATAGAATGAATTATTTGAGGTAGTTGGAATGTGTACCTTCCATCAACATAACCAAATGCCATGTTGAATTCCTTTAAAAAATCTTGCAGCGCGTGTTCCAAAGTCGATATCACAACAACTGCCTTACGCAGCTCAATAATGATTCTGGAAGTAATATGTATAGTAGCATCATTAGTCCGTGGAACGTTGTAGAATACATTAGAGATGGAAAGTTCATGCAGGCCGACTTCATATTCTTCATTCACTTGTAGTGGTGCACTCAGAGAAATTGTAAAGTCATTGAGACTGTTGTTCAGGTGCATATCCATGCAATCATTGGATAGGAGATACATGTAAAAATCAGAACTTCGCGACATCTTGGGCTGGAACCCAGGAATTAAATGAGTCATCATAACCTAGCCATTTCACTTTATAATGTGTGACACCGTTTATTTTCTTTCGACTTACTATGCGTTCAATTGGGTATGGGTCGTCTTGCGATTTCACTACTCGTTGCAATTCATTGGCATAGTAAGTTGCATCGTCTTCAACCCCGTCTGGACCAGCTATGTAAAACACTGGTGACCCGAGTTCTTGTATCGCGTGATCGTGTAGACAACTAAGAACCAGTGCCCAATGTACCCCTTGTCAAAAATTGATCTATTGGTGAGTACACGTACCTGATCACCAATATTCAATGGAATCTTTTTTGATTTGTTGTCATTTTTACTGTGAAGTCTATTGAGTAGTTCAATCTCATTACTTTTATCGACGTCGTTCGGGGCCATCTTGATATTTGAGTGATATGACAAATTGTAGTCGGTGATGATCTTTGGGAGAACAGCAATGTACTTGTGATGACCTTTACTGGCGAAATAACGATAAAGTCTAGCTTTAATAGTTCTGATTGCCCGCTCGATTAAAGAACATTTGTATATATATCTAGAGCTATAGATGTGTATTGAGTGACGTTTACACCATGCTTTCACGTGTTTGTTGTAGAACTCTCTCCCTCTATCTACCTGCAAATGGTGTGGATAGTTTTTTTTATGGCTGTACAACTTGATAAATCCTTTCCTCACATCTTCACCATGCTTGGTCTTAATGGGTGTAGCCATGAGTCGTCTTGATAAGCAGTCTATCACAATGAGTATGAAGGAAAATCCTTTATTTTGTTTCTTGTACTGCAGGAATGAAATCAGGTCTGCTTGATGAAGATCGTCGATGTGCAGTGAGATGCACTGTCTTCTCTTAAATCTACGTCTTCCTTCTTTGTAAAGTGTGTAGACGTCATCTCGCTGTAGTTCTTTGATTGCCTGTTTCTTAGAGATGTTTCGACCTCTGCAGTATCGGGCAACCCCCCCCCCAAACCAGCGTTTGGATCCCTATAATTCATTCTTCTTCTGTGATATATTCATCTGATGATGATGATGAAAGCAACTTTGTTCTTTGGGGCGATTTATACGTTTCCCAGAGTATAGGTTTCCTTGCTTTCCTCTTCTGACGTATTTTGTGTGGCTGCAAGAACTTTGCCACTTTTCGGTACCGAGCAGGCTTCCCTTTCTTGTGTCCGGACAGATGCAACACCAATTCTTTTATATTAGAACCAGCGGTTGTTTGGTTGTTATGAATGATTTCTCCCTTATCATTCCAAGTCAAGCTCCTAGGTAGCACTGAGACTACGTGTCTTACTTTTTTAATGTTTACATTAGTAGGAAGCGAATTGTAATCAAATGAGCGTCCCATTGGAAGTGACTCATCGTTTTTTTCTTCCTGTACTGTGGGTGCTGGCTCTGTTTCATTAGATGGTTTCTGATGATTTTTTATAATGTAGTACATAGCAGTTAACATTCGTTTTACTTTAATATCATCGCTTTCGTTAGATTCCAGAAGTGATTTGATAGGAGTCAATACCTCAACCTTTGTAGCCATTTTTTAGACACCTACCGTCATTGCTAGAGCACGACCTGCGACACCACCGAGCACACAGGTTAATCCCGTGAGTAATAAAGGCACTAATCCACCCCTTTGACGACAGAGGAAGGATCTTAGTCTTTTGGGGGATTTGTGCAGCGTTTTATATGCAATGTATCGAATGGTGTGTTTATACTTTTCCAGCTCTTTGAACAATCTGGGCGGTAGCTTAATATTACCATTCAATATATTCTTACAGACTTCAGAAAGAGCTTCTATGCTATGAGGTGGCGCCTCCTTTAAAATCTCATCGCGCTCTTTAGGAGTACACGTTGCAAGGACATTTAGAAAAGTTAAAGAGACGGTCTCGTACAGATCGAGCGATTCCGAAACTTAGCTGAAATTATAATTCTAGAGTGCTACAGAAACACAGTCGCGAAGTTTCAACCAGAACAACGAAGTGGTTTTCGAGAAATTTGAAGAAATATGCCGTGACAGCAGACGACGGAAGTTGCAGCTGGATTCAACTCCCTCTCATGCAACGTCACATGTGACGTGGTTATGGTATTTATGGTGGCAGGTCGCCCATTGGGCGACCCAAGCACAATGCTCAATCACAGTCGGAGGTGTATGCGCTTTGCGCTTGGAAGTTGTCACGCGCGACGTCGTAATGTCTGACAGCAAATTTAGCGATAGTGACGGGTCCCTGTCACTAAGCGGTGAAGATGAGCTCATCGGCGCCGACCGATTGACTAACGGGGACGTTGATGAACCTTTAGCTGCTGACCCTTTGCCACAACAACGTGGTTAGCCAGTGGAGTAGTGGATGATCCGGAATCGATTGACGGTAAGACTCATCCATAAAAGCGCACTTTTTTGCGTATATATGTTCCACCCGATCGTGACACCATTCTAAATTGTACAAACCATTCTAAATTGCAGGTGTGTGTGTAGCCACTGCTCGCCAATACCAGGATGTGTTGTGCGCACAATCCGGAACCTGTTTCGATCCGTCACGTACACATGGTGTTGTATTCTCCTGAAAGGTGTTGTAAGGTTTGTTTTTGTTGCGCAGTTTTTTATTTGCATATAAAAATGTGTGTTTCATGGTACGTTACGCAAAATTTCAGACTTGGGCATTTCGTCATATGTATCACAACTTGGATAGTCTTCTGGAGGAAGCTGCTCTCTCTATCTATTCCCGCAAGCGGCAGGAGGTTGTCAACGTGATAAGTGAAGACTTTCCATTCATGTGATTACACCGGGAGCAAATGACAAAATCAAGGATAGGCTGATCTACTCAACGTCTTCAATCACCCCTGGCCTATGAAAAAGAAAAGCCCTTTTCAGGACCATCCAACATATCTGCATCAAAGACCATGCTTCTGCATCGAATAAGCCCTGATCATCATTGATGATTATAATATTTCATATCAAAAATACCTAGACGTGCATTACGAATGGCAAGATGGAACAGCCTTATTTTTGCTAATGTTATGGCAGTGTGTTCATGAGCCCATACTGGCTCAGATTTTGATTGTGTCAGGGGTTGCACACTAAGATGTCCAGCACGTTGAATGTAAATGATTTGGAAATGTTTAAAAACTTTCAAAAATATCAAAAATACCTAGACGTCCATGACAAATTTGTAAGATCGAACAGCGGTTTGCAACTTGTCGACATGTCGTCAGTCTTATTTTTGCTCATGTTGCACCGGTGTGTTCATGAGCCCATACTGGCTCAGATTTTGATTCGATATCAGGGGTTGCACACTAACATGTCCAGCACGTTGAATATGAAAGATGTGGAAATGTTTACAAAATACCAAAAATACCTAGACGTGCATGACAAATTTGTAAGATGGAACAGCGGTTCACAACTTGTCGACATGTCGTCAGTCTTATTTTTGTTCATGTTGCACCAGTGTGTTCATGAGCCCATACTGGCTCAGATTTTGATTCGATATCAGGTGTTGCACACAAACATGTCCAGCACGTTGAATATGAAAGATGTGGAAATGTTTACAAAATACCAAAAATACCTAGACGTGCATGACAAATTTGTAAGATGGAACAGCAGTTCGCAACTTGTCGACATGTCGTCAGTCTTATTTTTGCTCATGTTGCACCGGTGTGTTCATGAGCCATACTGGCTCAGATTTTGATTCGATATCAGGGGTTGCACACTAACATGTCCAGCACGTTGAATATGAAAGATGTGGAAATGTTTAAAAAATATCAAATACCTAGACGTGCACGACCAATTTGTAAGATGGAACAGCGGTTTGCAACTTGTCGACATGTCGTCAGTCTTATTTTTGCTCATGTTGCACTGGTGTGTTCATGAGCCTATACTGGCTCAGATTTTGATTCGATATCAGGGGTTGCACACAAACATGTCCAGCACGTTGAATATGAAAGATGTGGAAATGTTTACAAAATACCAAAAATACCTAGACGTGCATGACAAATTTGTAAGATGGAACAGCGGTTCGCAACTTGTCGACATGTCGTCAGTCTTATTTTTGCTCATGTTGCACCAGTGTGTTCATGAGCCCATACTGGCTCAGATTTTGATTCGATATCAGGGGTTGCACACAAACATGTCCAGCACGTTGAATATGAAAGATGTGGAAATGTTTAAAAAATATCAAATACCTAGACGTGCACGACCAATTTGTAAGATGGAACAGCGGTTTGCAACTTGTCGACATGTCGTCAGTCTTATTTTTGCTCATGTTGCACTGGTGTGTTCATGAGCCCATACTGGCTCAGATTTTGATTCGATATCAGGGGTTTCACACTAACATGTCCAGCACGTTGAATATGAAAGATGTGGAAATGTTTACAAAATATCAAATACCTAGACGTGCACGACAAATTTGTAAGATGGAACAGCGGTTTGCAACTTGTCGACATGTCATCAGTCTTATTTTTGCTCATGTTGCACTGGTGTGTTCATGAGCCCATACTGGCTCAGATTTTGATTCGATATCAGGGGTTTCACACTAACATGTCCAGCACGTTGAATATGAAAGATGTGGAAATGTTTACAAAATATCAAATACCTAGACGTGCACGACAAATTTGTAAGATGGAACAGCGGTTTGCAACTTGTCGACATGTCATCAGTCTTATTTTTGCTCATGTTGCACTGGTGTGTTCATGAGCCCATACTGGCTCAGATTTTGATTCGATATCAGGGGTTGCACACAAACATGTCCAGCACGTTGAATATGAAAGATGTGGAAATGTTTAAAAAATATCAAATACCTAGACGTGCACGACCAATTTGTAAGATGGAACAGCGGTTTGCAACTTGTCGACATGCCGTCAGTCTTATTTTTGCTCATGTTGCACTGGTGTGTTCATGAGCCCATACTGGCTCAGATTTTGATTCGATATCAGGGGTTTCACACTAACATGTCCAGCACGTTGAATATGAAAGATGTGGAAATGTTTACAAAATATCAAATACCTAGACGTGCACGACAAATTTGTAAGATGGAACAGCGGTTTGCAACTTGTCGACATGTCATCAGTCTTATTTTTGCTCATGTTGCACTGGTGTGTTCATGAGCCTATACTGGCTCAGATTTTGATTCGATATCAGGGGTTGCACACTAACATGTCCAGCACGTTGAATATGACAGATGTGGAAATGTTTACAAAATACCCAAAATACCTAGACGTGCATGACAAATTTGTAAGATGGAACAGCGGTTCGCAACTTGTCGACATGTCGTCAGTCTTATTTTTGCTCATGTTGCACTGGTGTGTTCATGAGCCCATACTGGCTCAGATTTTGATTCGATATCAGGGGTTGCACACTGACATGTCCAGCACGTTGAATATGAAAGATGTGGAAATGTTTACAAAATACCAAAAATACCTAGACGTGCATGACAAATTTGTAAGATGGAACAGCGGTTTGCAACTTGTCGACATGTCATCAGTCTTATTTTTGCTCATGTTGCACTGGTGTGTTCATGAGCCTATACTGGCTCAGATTTTGATTCGATATCAGGGGTTGCACACTAACATGTCCAGCACGTTGAATATGACAGATGTGGAAATGTTTACAAAATACCCAAAATACCTAGACGTGCATGACAAATTTGTAAGATGGAACAGCGGTTCGCAATTTGTCGACATGTCGTCAGTCTTATTTTTGCTCATGTTGCACCGGTGTGTTCATGAGCCCATACTGGCTCAGATTTTGATTCGATATCAGGGGTTGCACACTAACATGTCCAGCACGTTGAATATGAAAGATGTGGAAATGTTTAAAAAATATCAGATACCTAGTGTGCACGACAAATTTGTAAGATGGAACAGCGGTTTGCAACTTGTCGCCATGTCGTCAGTCTTATTTTTGCTCATGTTGCACTGGTGTGTTCATGAGCCAATACTGGCTCAGATTTTGATTCGATATCAGGGGTTTCACACTAACATGTCCAGCACGTTGAATATGAAAGATGTGGAAATGTTTAAAAAATATCAAAAATACCTAGACGTGCACGACAAATTTGTAAGCTGGAACAGCGGTTTGCAACTTGTCGACATGTCGTCAGTCTTATTTTTGTTCATGTTACACCGGTGTGTTCATGAGCCCATACTGGCTCAGATTTTGATTAGATATCAGGGGTTGCAAACTAACATGTCCAGCACGTTGAATATGAATGTGGAAATGTTTAAAAAATATCAAAAATACCTAGACGTGCACGACAAATTTGTAAGCTGGAACAGCGGTTTGCAACTTGTCGACATGTCGTCAGTCTTATTTTTGTTCATGTTACACCGGTGTGTTCATGAGCCCATACTGGCTCAGATTTTGATTAGATATCAGGGGTTGCAAACTAACATGTCCAGCACGTTGAATATGAATGTGGAAATGTTTAAAAAATATCAAAAGCACCTAGACGTGCATGACAAATGTGCAAGATGGAACAGCGGTTTGCAACATGTTTACATGTCGTCAGTCTTATTTTGGCTCATGTTACACCGGTGTGTTCATGAGCCCATATTGGCTCACATTTTGATTCGATATCAGGGGTTGCGCACTAACATGTCCAGCACGTTGAATATGAAAGATGTGGAAATGTTTAAAAAATATCAAAAATGCCTAGATGTGCATGACAAATGTGCAAGATGGAAAAGCTGTTTGCAACATGTCGACATGTCGTCAGTCTTATTTTTGTTCATGTTACACCGGTGTGTTCATGAGCCCATACTGGCTTAGATTTTGATTCGATATCAGGGGTTGCAGACTAACATGTCCAGCACGTTGAATATAAAGGTTGCGGAAGTTGAGTGTTTATGTAGTCATCTTTTATTGCCCCTTATTGTAATGTACTTCCACAGCACTGACCAATTGTGTTAAAATTGGGTTGTTGGTATCGGGTAGTCATAATGATGTTCAAGCAGCAAGCTCTGAGCAACCTGTCGTCCTGTCCTGTCAACAAGGTTGTCTTGTCTTTTGCTGCTTGAACATCATGTAATCACAACACTGATTTGTGGATATAACTTACATATTTATATTATGCAATACTTTTCTCACATCAGCAATGTGCAGGGAAAAATTAAATAGAACTGTGAAGCCGGCGACTTTGAGTTGTTATATTTGTAACCCATTAATAGGTGTTGATTCTGGCACAGGAAGGAGTGCCACTCTCATCAGTTAGTGTCAGCTACTGAAGGGTACAAGACAACATTATTGAGCATAGTTTGGCGATATACTGCTCCGGTAGGGATAATACCTTAGAAAGGCTATATGCAAAACAAACTGATGTAGCCTGCTGGATCAAGCACTTCCTTCTCGCAATACTACCGAGGTACGCGGGACTGCCGTTTCGTGCGGTGCCGACAATTTCTGTACACATCACTTTTGGCTATTATCAACAAAGTAATACCTACATTTCAATACTGCGCGTATCCAGTTCTTTGGACACCGTTGCTGCTAACACTTGGCTCCGTGACGGTCGACATCTTTCAGTTTGAGCTGCGTCCGGCGCCGTCCCATACATATCGTTCTCGCAGAACGTCTCTTACCTCATATGCATCGTGAACGAAACGTGCGGAGCACACGCACGCGTGTGGCAACCAGACCTTTTGTTGAAGATGCTTCGATATGTGACTCCCAACAGGTGCTTTTCTATATCCACTCTCGTCACATTGTCATCGACAAAAGAGTTGTTATACACCCGGGTTACGTTTCCACCACTTCCATACGGAATATTCTTTTCGCAGGTACGAACTAGAAGTGCTCAAAATACCGAACGATACGAGACAAGTTAGTAAATAAGCGTCAACTGCCTTTATTAGGTGGAGTCATCCACGTAAACTCCCGCTCGAAATGAAGATGCGAGACGTATTGACATTGTTGTTCGACCACATTTTACAATACGCGTCTTTTGTTTGACCAGATCACATGCAGCAAATTTATTGCCGTCGCCATGATCCTCGAGCACCTTTTGGAAGTTGTCTGCTCTCACCGCTGCAAAAAGGCGCGAGAGCAGACGATTTGTTCATCCAATAAGCGGTCTCCCATCGTAGCGGATATCGCTGTTGCCAACAGAAATCGCAATGTGCTGGCGCTGTTCTTATCAACTTAATTCGTTTATTTAATAACCGTGACGATTCTGGACGAGCGAATTCACAGTATTACGTTTTCAGCAATGAGGAATCGAATGGTACGCTTTGTGGATGGGCCAGGGTGTACGAGACCGTCCCTATCCCAGGTGAAAATCTGAACTGGAATCTGAAGTGGATCCACTTGCATGCCAAAGTGGTTTAAAGTGGAACAAACTGTTTCCGGTTTAGAGTGAAGTGGTTCCACTTGATTGCCAAGTGGTTTCCAACTGGCTTTACCCAGTCTCCAGTTGAACTGGATCTGCCTGCCATCTGGTTCCACTTGACTGCCAAATGGTTTCCAACTGGTATCATTCAGGCTCCAGTTGAACTGGATGTGCTTCCATCTGGTTCCACTTGACTGCCAAGTGGTTTCCAACTGGTTTAACCCATGGTCCAGTTTAACTGGGTGTGCCTACCATCTAGTTCTAGAGTGCGAAGTGGATGTTGTATTTCACTTCGCTGGCAAGTGAACTTATCCCTGCTGGTCCACTGTAATTTTGACACCTGCCCTAGAAATATTTGCAAACCTTCATCGGGGTGAATTGAAAACGCTCTGCATTCCTTTCAGGTGCATACAGCAGATATGTGCACCGGGTCCACCGGGCGTTTTTGCAAGATAAATGATAATCTCCATTTACATTCTATAATATATCAATTGTTTATGGCCCTACCGCAATTCGCCCGAGTTACTTTTTGTCGGTAAATATACCAGAAACATTCTCGCAGAGTACCGAAATCGAACTTTTGCGTAATTTTCACTTTAGTTTGAAACCGAAACTTTAACGGTCTCGTTGTCGACAAGTGGAGCAGACTGAGCTAGTGATGGGCAAGTCAGTTCACTTTTGTGAACTAGTTCATTTAGTTCAGTTCACTGAACTGAACTGTCTAAAAGAATAGTTCATTCGTTCACCTGTTCGCAATTAAACACAATCCAGTAATATATAGTCCCAAACTTTAAAGTGGCTCGACCAAGAGCGAGATACAACAAAATGATCTTGCAATTCAGTTTTCCAAAGGTTCAAGCACATCAACATAACAAACGCAATCTTTTAGGTCGCTTTTTTATTTTGCTTGAATTTTCTACGTATATTTTTAACGAGAAAAGTAATGCACAGAACAATATGCAAGGTGCCGTTGTCGTTCAATGTTACAATCGTGTTTTTCTGATCACTTACGGCTGCTTGCTGCGAGCTTGAGACACAGAAGTGTGATAGAGTAACTGCAGTTTCAACTCCTTTCATTCAAATGTGTGAGAGAGCTTGAAGAAAAGTACAACGTCTAGCGTTGTGGAGAAAAAATTGGGAAGTTTGCAGTGTATTGCTGCGAAAATAGCGTGACCGATCCAGAGCGTGCCAGCCACAAGCAGTCAGCTCGAAGTCACATAACGGCGCCACTAGCAGTTCACAACTGCCAGGGGGAGTTCAGCGCATCTCAGCGCAAAACATCTAAAAGATTGTCTCTTCTTCAGCGTTCGTCGTTCATATAGTTCACTTGCCCAAAGTACTTCACTACATACGGCGTTCAAAGCCGCTCCGTTGGCTCTCCCTGCCCCCGCCACCCACGCTTTTCCTGAAGCGCATGCGCTGTGGACGAGCAACAGCTCTGACAGGCAACGGCAGGCCCTGCGAGTACTTCAAAACGACCCGCGGCATCGTTTAGTTCTTTAGTTCATCCAGTCCAGTTCCTTCACACCTTCATACAGTCCACTTGAGGCTCTCCTTCCCCTCGCTGTTCCTCAAGCGCATGCGCTGTGGAAGAGCAAAAG
This sequence comes from Ornithodoros turicata, assembly GCF_037126465.1. Taxonomy (NCBI): domain Eukaryota; kingdom Metazoa; phylum Arthropoda; class Arachnida; order Ixodida; family Argasidae; genus Ornithodoros; species Ornithodoros turicata. The sequence goes on from NC_088204.1 coordinate 38,153,994, forward strand.
CTCTGACAGGCAACGGCACGCCCTGCGAGTACTGCAAAACAACCCGCGGCATCGTTTAGTTCTTTAGTTCATCCAGTCCAGTTCCTTCACACCTTCATACAGTCCACTTGAGGCTCTCCTTCCCCGCGCCGCAAGCGCTGTTCCTCAAGCGCATGCGCTGTGGACGAGCAAAAGCTCTGACAGGCAACGGCAGGCCCTGCGAGTACTGCAAAACGACCCGCGGCATCGTTTAGTTCTTTAGTTCATCCAGTCCAGTTCCTTCACACCTTCATACAGTCCACTTGAGGCTCTCCTTCCCCGCGCCGCAAGCGCTGTTCCTCAAGCGCATGCGCTGTGGACGAGCAAAAGCTCTGACAGGCAACGGCAGGCCCTGCGAGTACTTCAAAACGACCCGCGGCATCGTTTAGTTCTTTAGTTCATCCAGTCCAGTTCCTTCACACCTTCATACAGTCCACTTGAGGCTCTCCTTCCCCGCGCTGTTCCTCAAGCGCATGCGCTGTGGAAGAGCAAAAGCTCTGACAGGCAACGACACGCCCTGCGAGTACTGCAAAACGACCCGCGGCATCGTTTAGTTTTTTAGTTCATCCAGTCCAGTTCCTTCACACCTTCATACAGTCCACTTGAGGCTCTCCTTCCCCGCGCTGTTCCTCAAGCGCATGCGCTGTGGACGAGCAAAAGCTCTGACAGGCAACGGCAGGCCCTGCGAGTACTTCAAAACGACCCGCGGCATCGTTTAGTTCTTTAGTTCATCCAGTCCAGTTCCTTCACACCTTCATACAGTCCACTTGAGGCTCTCCTTCCCCGCGCTGTTCCTCAAGCGCATGCGCTGTGGAAGAGCAAAAGCTCTGACAGGCAACGGCAGGCCCTGCGAGTACTGCAAAACGGCCCGCGGCATCGTTTAGTTCTTTAGTTCATCCAGTCCAGTTCCTTCACACCTTCATACAGTCCACTTGAGGCTCTCCTTCCCCGCGCCGCAAGCGCTGTTCCTCAAGCGCATGCGCTGTGGACGAGCAAAAGCTCTGACATGCAACGGCAGGCCCGCGAGTACTTCAAAACGACCCGCGGCATCGTTTAGTTCTTTAGTTCATCCAGTTCAATACCTTCACACCTTCATACAGTCCACTAGAGCGCAGCGTAACAGCCACTCAAGGCCACAGCGTTTCGCACAACACTTGTATGCACAGTGGCCACAGTGATGTTCTCCCGCCCGCCCCTGTTCTTGCGCGCATGCGCTTTGTTAGTTTTACAAAACGTTCATAGATGGCGCAGATGTGAGACTAACTTCAGTGACTAGCGTATCAAAGCGTAGATGTTATGTGTGTCTGAGAGGCCCAATGAACTGAACTGCGGAACTAATGTTTTGCTTGTTATTGAACTAGTTCGTTCAGTTCACCGGAATGACTAGTTCAATTTGAAGGGTTCGTCCACGAACGACACATCACTAGACTGAGCGCCATCTGCATCAGTACGTGTTTTGAAATGTCGCGAGCGGTAGGCGGGTGGTAGCAGTTCCCGTCTTCCAACTCTTCAAGACGGGCAAAAAACGTGAATGTCTTTGAATCTCTATAGTCAAGTGCTGCATTTTGCATAGTTTCTTTGTTTCTACAAATTCTGCACCAGCTAAATCACGAAAAACTACGAGCGACGCATGTGACTGCAATTGCGTACGATGGTGAGTAGTTTGACTTGATATTTATGCATGTTTATCTGAATGTGTAGATCTACTCCCTGTTGTATATATACCGTTATTTAAAATAGCGTAAGTGCACGCTAGCTAGTGGGGGAACTCCAAGAGCCCCTGCGCATGCTTGTAACTGACTTTGTTATGTGTCTTGTCTTTTAGCTGGCAGTTCGTCATAAAAATGGAGGACACTTGCAAGATACTATGAATCGTGCGGAATAAGGGCCAGCGCGACTGAAGTGAGAAACGCTGCGTGAGTGTTGCAGCAAAACATTTACAATTTTATGCATGGCATTAGGTGTACTTTTGCAACATGTTTTTCTACGGGTTTTTCCAATGAAACTGAATTGTTATTATTATTATTGTTGTTGTCTTTATTTACTCATGCAGAAATACATGAATACTGGGGGCCTGGCAAAAATCAGCAAAGCTGCTACACAGTTCCTACAGAATTCCCAGTTCACTCACAATCGGGTATGGACAGAAGCACTTTTTACTGGCTATCAGGCGGGTATAATGTTGTGAAGTGCACAAAATAGGATTGTAGATACTAAAGCAGGAATGTGGGGAACTTGGAGTTGACTATTCATCTCGAAGCAGTAACAGAGGACACGGACGACAAGTGAAAAAGCAGCACTCCTATTCACTCATCGTTTGTGTCTTGTGTTGCAGCTTTGGGATGGACAGGATTGCTGACAGTTGGTGAGTCTAAGTCATCTTCGGGTGAAGTAGCATTGATGTCTATTAGTACCAATTCGTGACATGTATTTTTCTGACATGCCAAAAAATCTGTTCAGTGCAATCTACAGAATGCAAAAAAGAACGCCGCCGAAGCCCATGGGGCACCAAGAACTGATGTAAATTCGTCCATATTTTATGTGCTCACGGTATATTTACGTTTGTTCATTTTGCATCTAGGTGGGAAGAAAAAGACACCACGACAGCGAAGACTTCTCCGAGTCAGACGTTTCGGACTCTGAATGTATTGTGTCAGCTGCTGAAGTAAAGAAGGCTAACAGGCCACGTACTGGCAGCAGCTTTGTGAAAAGAAAGAGGAGGAAATACCACATCTTCCTTCCTGGCTTCTGTACATATTCCAGGCTAGCAGCACAGGCTGGCTCTCCTGCAGAGCCGCAACAGCAGTTCAGAATAGAAACTGATGCTGAAACCTGACTCAGCTTCAATAAACTACTTGCAAGTGGATTCCGAAGGAACCTTGGAATCGATTCCTAGCTCGGAATCGATTCCTGGTTCCATAACCGCCTTGCAAGTGGATCCATTTGAAAATGGAAACGTGTTTCCAGCTGGAAAGCAATTCCTAGCTGGAATTCATTCCTAGCTGGAAATACATTCCAAGCTAGCAATCAATTCCTGGTTCCATAACCGACTTGCAAGCGGATCCACTTAGGGAATTTTTTCACCTGGGTAGTAAAAATTCCAGCTGGAAATGCAGTGACAATTCCAGCTGGATTATTGGACTGGTTCCAGCCTGGAATATGACTGGATCTAGCCTGGAAACAGGCTGGTTCCGGCCTGGAATTTGACTGGATCTAGCCTGTAAACGGGCTTGTACCAGGCTAGAAACAGGCTGCATCCAGCCTGAGAAAGACTGGTCTAGAACTGGTTCCACAGTGGACGCAGGCTGGAACAAGGCTGGATATGCAGCGTGTCTCCAGCCGGATTATCGGGTCCCGATGTAGGAGTGCTTCCACTCAGCCTGTACCTTCTGCTGGAACTTATGTTCCAAGGCAGGAGGTTCCGCTCAAGTAGACGCAACTTATACAAGATAAATTGCTACACAAAGCAGAAATTGGAAACACACTATAACAAATGAATAAAGTGACAATCAGCAATAAATTCAAATATTTTAACAACAATAACTAACACCCCATAACAGGTATGATAATAGACATACTAGGATATAGTTTAGTAACGATACCGCGGCTTCTACGAAGACAAAAATCATGAAAAACACAGAAAACCGATATGCGTCCGATCTCTACATGCAATTTTACTATTTTACAGGCCAAAACTTGTTACCGATTTGCAAAATTTGTGAATTTTGATACGAAATTACCTCTTTCGACAACGGATAATTACCGCGATCTATCTCAAACCCCCATCCCACTACTTCAGCGCCACCATCCCAATGGAACCAAAATATGACACAAACACAAAAGTATAAAACTCAATTCTTTGACTTTTCAACCTTTTTCATCTAACTAAAACGTAAATTTATTACGAATAACGCATAACATTAGGCAGAAACCATGATGAAACCCCAATCTCGCGATGTCGCCGAACACCGCAAGCACGACACTTCGCAAGTGCGTGATTCCAAAACCACAAACACGAACTTGTTCAAGTTGGGCCACATCCTGAAGGACACACAAACGACTGGATACACTCGCAGTGTTTGGTGCCGAATCATGACATAGAGCCCTCTCGATACATGAGATACATATTCGCCAGACCTAACCTAACCTCAGTCACGACGGATGCACAGTCTACATGGGCCCTCTCGACACATGGAATATGTATTCGCCAGACCTAACCTAACCTCAGTCACGACGGATGCACAGTATACATGGGCCCTCTCGACACATGGAATACGTATTCGCCAGACCTAACCTAACCTCAGTCACGACGGATGCACAGTCTACATGGGCCCTCTCGACACATGGAATACGTATTCACAAGACCTAACCTAACCTCAGTCACAACGGATGCACAGTATACATGGGCCCTCTCGACACATGAAATACGTATTCGCCAGACCTAACCTAACCTCAGTCACGACGGATGCACAGTATATATGGGCCCTCTCGACACATGGAATACGTATTCGCCAGACCTAACCTAACCTCAGTCACGATGGAGGCACAGTCTACATGGGCCCTCTCGACACATGGAATATGTATTCACCAGACCTAACCTAACCTCAGTCACGACGGACGCGCAGTCTACATGGGCCCTCCCGACACATGGAATACGTGTCCTCCAGACCTAACCTAACCTCAGTCACGACGGATGCACAGTATATATGGGCCCTCTCGACACATAGAATACGTATTCGCCAGACCTAACCTAACCTCAGTCATGACGGAAGCACAGTCTACATGGACCCTCTCGACACATGGAATACATGTCTGTCAGACCTAACCTAACCGCAGTCACGACGGAAGCACAGTCTACATGGTCCCTTTCGACAATACGTATTCGCCAGACCTAACCTAACCTCAGTCACAACGGACGCACGGTATATATGGGCCCTCTCGACACATGGAATACGTATTCGCCAGACCTAACCTAACCTCAGTCACAACGGATGCACAGTATATATGGGCCCTCTCGACACATAGAATACGTATTCGCCAGACCTAACCTAACCTCAGTCACGACGGATGCACAGTATATATGGGCCCTCTCGACACATGGAATATGTATTCGCCAGACCTAACCTAACCTCAGTCACGACGGATGCACAGTATACATGGGCCCTCTCGACACATGGAATACGTATTCGCCAGACTTAACCTAACCTCAGTCATGACGGAAGCACAGTCTACATGGACCCTCTCGACACATGGAATACGTGTCTTTCAGACCTAACCTAACCCCAGTCACGACGGAAGCACAGTCTACATGGTCCCTTTCGACAATACGTATTCGCCAGACCTAACCTAACTTCAGTCACAACGGATGCACGGTATATATGGGCCCTCTCGACACATGGAATACGTATTCGCCAGACCTAACCTAACCTCAGTCACGACGGATGCACAGTATACATGGGCCCTCTCGACACATGGAATACGTATTCGCCAGACCTAACCTAACCTCAGTCATGACGGAAGCACAGTCTACATGGACCCTCTCGACACATGGAATACGTGTCTGTCAGACCTAACCTAACCCCAGTCACGACGGAAGCACAGTCTACATGGTCCCTTTCGACAATACGTATTCGCCAGACCTAACCTAACCTCAGTCACAACGGATGCACGGTATATATGGGCCCTCTCGACACATGGAATACATATTCGCCAGACCTAACCTAACCTCAGTCACGACGGATGCACAGTATATATGGGCCCTCTTGACACATAGAATACGTATTCGCCAGACCTAACCTAACCTCAGTCACGACGGATGCACAGTATATATGGGCCCTCTCGACACATGGAATATGCATTCGCCAGACCTAACCTAACCTCAGTCACGACGGATGCACAGTATACATGGGCCCTCTCGACACATGGAATACGTATTCACCAGACCTAACCTAACCTCAGTCACAACGGATGCACAGTATACATGGGCCCTCTCGACACATGGAATACGTATTCGCCAGACCTAACCTAACCTCAGTCACAACGGATGCACAGTATACATGGGCCCTCTCGACACATGGAATATGTATTCGCCAGACCTAACCTAACCTCAGTCACAACGGATGCACAGTATACATGGGCCCTCTCGACACATGGAATACGTATTCACCAGACCTAACCTAACCTCAGTCACAACGGATGCACAGTATACATGGGCCCTCTCGACACATGGAATACGTATTCGCCAGACCTAACCTAACCTCAGTCACAACGGATGCACAGTATACATGGGCCCTCTCGACACATGGAATACGTATTCGCCAGACCTAACCTAACCTCAGTCACGACGGATGCACAGTATATATGGGCCCTCTCGACACATAGAATACGTATTCGCCAGACCTAACCTAACCTCAGTCATGACGGAAGCACAGTCTACATGGACCCTCTCGACACATGGAATACGTGTCTGTCAGACCTAACATAACCCCAGTCACGACGGAAGCACAGTCTACATGGTCCCTTTCGACAATACGTATTCGCCAGACCTAACCTAACCTCAGTCACAACGGATGCACGGTATATATGGGCCCTCTCGACACATGGAATACGTATTCGCCAGACCTAACCTAACCTCAGTCACGACGGATGCACAGTATATATGGGCCCTCTCGACACATAGAATACGTATTCGCCAGACCTAACCTAACCTCAGTCACGACGGATGCACAGTATATATGGGCCCTCTCGACACATGGAATATGTATTCGCCAGACCTAACCTAACCTCAGTCACGACGGATGCACAGTATACATGGGCCCTCTCGACACATGGAATACGTATTCGCCAGACCTAACCTAACCTCAGTCACGACGGATGCACAGTCTACATGGGCCCTCTCGACACATGGAATACGTATTCACCAGACCTAACCTAACCTCAGTCACAACGGATGCACAGTATACATGGGCCCTCTCGACACATGAAATACGTATTCGCCAGACCTAACCTAACCTTAGTCACGACGGAGGCACAGTCTACATGGGCCCTCTCGACACATGGAATACGTATTCACCAGACCTAACCTAACCTCAGTCACAACGGATGCACAGTATACATGGGCCCTCTCGACACATGGAATACGTATTCGCCAGACCTAACCTAACCTCAGTCACAACGGATGCACAGTATACATGGGCCCTCTCGACACATGGAATATGTATTCGCCAGACCTAACCTAACCTCAGTCACAACGGATGCACAGTATACATGGGCCCTCTCTACACATGGAATATGTATTCACCAGACCTAACCTAACCTCAGTCACAACGGATGCACAGTATACACGGGCCCTCTCGACACATGGAATACGTATTCGCCAGACCTAACCTAACCTCAGTCACAACGGATGCACAGTATACATGGGCCCTCTCGACACATGGAATACGTATTCGCCAGACCTAACCTCAGTCACGACGGATGCACAGTATATATGGGCCCTCTCGACACACAGAATACGTATTCGCCAGACCTAACCTAACCTCAGTCACAACGGATGCACAGTATACATGGGCCCTCTCGACACATGGAATACGTATTCGCCAGACCTAACCTAACCTCAGTCACGACGGATGCACAGTATATATGGGCCCTCTCGACACATAGAATACGTATTCGCCAGACCTAACCTAACCTCAGTCATGACGGAAGCACAGTCTACATGGACCCTCTCGACACATGGAATACGTGTCTGTCAGACCTAACCTAACCCCAGTCACGACGGAAGCACAGTCTACATGGTCCCTTTCGACAATACGTATTCGCCAGACCTAACCTAACCTCAGTCACAACGGATGCACGGTATATATGGGCCCTCTCGACACATGGAATACGTATTCGCCAGACCTAACCTAACCTCAGTCACGACGGATGCACAGTATACATGGGCCCTCTCGACACATGGAATACGTATTCGCCAGACCTAACCTAACCTCAGTCATGACGGAAGCACAGTCTACATGGACCCTCTCGACACATGGAATACGTGTCTGTCAGACCTAACCTAACCCCAGTCACGACGGAAGCACAGTCTACATGGTCCCTTTCGACAATACGTATTCGCCAGACCTAACCTAACCTCAGTCACAACGGATGCACGGTATATATGGGCCCTCTCGACACATGGAATACGTATTCGCCAGACCTAACCTAACCTCAGTCACGACGGATGCACAGTATATATGGGCCCTCTTGACACATAGAATACGTATTCGCCAGACCTAACCTAACCTCAGTCACGACGGATGCACAGTATATATGGGCCCTCTCGACACATGGAATATGTATTCGCCAGACCTAACCTAACCTCAGTCACGACGGATGCACAGCATACATGGGCCCTCTCGACACATGGAATACGTATTCGCCAGACCTAACCTAACCTCAGTCACGACGGATGCACAGTCTACATGGGCCCTCTCGACACATGGAATACGTATTCACCAGACCTAACCTAACCTCCGTCACAACGGATGCACAGTATACATGGGCCCTCTCGACACATGAAATACGTATTCGCCAGACCTAACCTAACCTCAGTCACAACGGATGCACGGTATATATGGGCCCTCTCGACACATGGAATACGTATTCGCCAGACCTAACCTAACCTCAGTCACGACGGATGCACAGTATATATGGGCCCTCTCGACACATAGAATACGTATTCGCCAGACCTAACCTAACCTCAGTCACGACGGATGCACAGTATATATGGGCCCTCTCGACACATGGAATATGTATTCGCCAGACCTAACCTAACCTCAGTCACGACGGATGCACAGTATACATGGGCCCTCTCGACACATGGAATACGTATTCGCCAGACCTAACCTAACCTCAGTCACGACGGATGCACAGTCTACATGGGCCCTCTCGACACATGGAATACGTATTCACCAGACCTAACCTAACCTCAGTCACAACGGATGCACAGTATACATGGGCCCTCTCGACACATGAAATACGTATTCGCCAGACCTAACCTAACCTCAGTCACGACGGAGGCACAGTCTACATGGGCCCTCTCGACACATGGAATACGTATTCACCAGACCTAACCTAACCTCAGTCACAACGGATGCACAGTATACATGGGCCCTCTCGACACATGGAATACGTATTCGCCAGACCTAACCTAACCTCAGTCACAACGGATGCACAGTATACATGGGCCCTCTCGACACATGGAATATGTATTCGCCAGACCTAACCTAACCTCAGTCACAACGGATGCACAGTATACATGGGCCCTCTCTACACATGGAATATGTATTCACCAGACCTAACCTAACCTCAGTCACAACGGATGCACAGTATACACGGGCCCTCTCGACACATGGAATACGTATTCGCCAGACCTAACCTAACCTCAGTCACAACGGATGCACAGTATACATGGGCCCTCTCGACACATGGAATACGTATTCGCCAGACCTAACCTCAGTCACGACGGATGCACAGTATATATGGGCCCTCTCGACACACAGAATACGTATTCGCCAGACCTAACCTAACCTCAGTCACAACGGATGCACAGTATACATGGGCCCCCTCGACACATGGAATACGTATTCGCCAGACCTAACCTAACCTCAGTCACGACGGATGCACAGTATATATGGGCCCTCTCGACACATAGAATACGTATTCGCCAGACCTAACCTAACCTCAGTCATGACGGAAACACAGTCTACATGGACCCTCTCGACACATGGAATACGTGTCTGTCAGACCTAACCTAACCCCAGTCACGACGGAAGCACAGTCTACATGGTCCCTTTCGACAATACGTATTCGCCAGACCTAACCTAACCTCAGTCACAACGGATGCACGGTATATATGGGCCCTCTCGACACATGGAATACGTATTCGCCAGACCTAACCTAACCTCAGTCACGACGGATGCACAGTATACATGGGCCCTCTCGACACATGGAATACGTATTCGCCAGACCTAACCTAACCTCAGTCATGACGGAAGCACAGTCTACATGGACCCTCTCGACACATGGAATACGTGTCTGTCAGACCTAACCTAACCCCAGTCACGACGGAAGCACAGTCTACATGGTCCCTTTCGACAATACGTATTCGCCAGACCTAACCTAACCTCAGTCACAACGGATGCACGGTATATATGGGCCCTCTCGACACATGGAATACGTATTCGCCAGACCTAACCTAACCTCAGTCACGACGGATGCACAGTATATATGGGCCCTCTTGACACATAGAATACGTATTCGCCAGACCTAACCTAACCTCAGTCACGACGGATGCACAGTATATATGGGCCCTCTCGACACATGGAATATGTATTCGCCAGACCTAACCTAACCTCAGTCACGACGGATGCACAGCATACATGGGCCCTCTCGACACATGGAATACGTATTCGCCAGACCTAACCTAACCTCAGTCACGACGGATGCACAGTCTACATGGGCCCTCTCGACACATGGAATACGTATTCACCAGACCTAACCTAACCTCCGTCACAACGGATGCACAGTATACATGGGCCCTCTCGACACATGAAATACGTATTCGCCAGACCTAACCTAACCTCAGTCACGACGGATGCACAGTATATATGGGCCCTCTCGACACATGGAATACGTATTCGCCAGACCTAACCTAACCTCAGTCACGACGGAGGCACAGTCTACATGGGCCCTCTCGACACATGGAATACGTATTCACCAGACCTAACCTAACCTCAGTCACAACGGATGCACAGTATACATGGGCCCTCTCGACACATGGAATACGTATTCGCCAGACCTAACCTAACCTCAGTCACAACGGATGCACAGTATACATGGGCCCTCTCGACACATGGAATACGTATTCGCCAGACCTAACCTAACCTCAGTCACAACGGATGCACAGTATACATGGGCCCTCTCGACACATGGAATACGTATTCGCCAGACCTAACCTAACCTCAGTCACGACGGATGCACAGTATATATGGGCCCTCTCGACACATAGAATACGTATTCGCCAGACCTAACCTAACCTCAGCCAAGACGGATGCTAAGTATATATTGGGCTCTCTCCGCACATGGAATACGTATTCAGCTGACCTAGTCACAACGGATATTGTAGTCCTAACGTATTTCATATATATATACATATATATGTATGTGTAATTTGACGTGACATTTGTGATGCATGAACATTCAACGTAGAATAACGTACAGAATGTGACCTTTGTCGTTAAGACTCCCCATGTAAAACATCACTTTTCCTCTTATTCATTTGTGCCTCTGCTAACGATTTCCAGTATTTTTGTGCACATCACAATATTAAATGCTGTATTCCAGAAATCTACGCTCAAAATACGCCTATGTCGCATAGTAAAGTTCTTGCTTGGCAAGCAGTTTTCTGTTTTACATCACAGTTAGCCCTAGGAGATTTTAACTCTTCTAATAACCCTGTTCTGCCTTTCAAAAGCAGATATTCATTTCGTAGCCTGCTTTTAATGTCCGTATGGTCCGTATTCACGCGTGTCGTCTGGCAACAATGACATAAAGCCGATATTATTTGGTAACATGCACTGGACCACAGGGGTGACACACACCCGCCATTGTTGTAACTACCCTCAAGCGGGTGCTTTTGGCAAAACTGCCATCTTGTCCTGGTCGCACGTCATAGAAAACGTCATTTTGAGGTCATGTGACTTTGTTTACATGTCGTTTTGCCGCTTACCGACATATTTTCGCCGTCATAACACCAAGAGATGACCGTATTTTGCCAGCGTAAACTATGTGGTGCTTCTTCCGCAACATGGTAGCCCATTTCACCTTAGTTTAAGTACATCGCATCGGCTCGGTAAGTCTTAACGCGCGGTCGTCATCACATCTTTGGAAGTTGTCAACAATACGAGGCTTTATGTGTAAAACTGTGCGTTTTATTGCGAGATTATCGGATAAAAATAATTACCGTGATCGAAAAACATCCAAAACGTCGTCCAGAAACAACAACCGCATTGTTTACAAACGGTTTGGCCGCCGATCGCGGGCGCCGCCATCTTTAAGGTCACGTGTGCCTTGATGTTTGCTGTGACGTGCGACCAGGACCTGTCCAGGATGCATTGCGTTCGCCCAGCACGCTTTCGTCTACGGAGCAATGCATTGGATGCCACCCCTGTGCACTGGACGTCCGTATTCACAAATGTCGTCTGGCAACAATGACCTTACCGTACTCCTGCTAAATCTACGCCCATCCGTGCGCTGTGGGAGCGTTACTAAACTACAGCCGACATACTACAAATAGTGTACATGCAGCAACAGTGGCAACACTATCAGACGATAATGTGTCAGTTTGATGCAAAGTTTGGCATGTGCGAAATCACAAAGGTCACTTCTCAATCGCTCGTTTTCATTTAACTGTCCGACAAAGTCCGTCCCGTGCAAGCGGGACAATGACACATCATGAAGGCAGTTCAGATAACTATAGATAAGTATCGGGTCACTACTGCACCTCTTGGTTCAGATTTAGGACTTGGGGATCAACCGTGCTACACACGCCGCTTACCCTTTGTCGTAATACAGGGTGTGTGCAGAAAAACATGACCCGCATTTTTACATGTAACTCGTTGTCTACTTAGCCGAGGAACTTCCGGTGGCGCACGACGGCGTATTTATGCGTCCGAAAGCTACAAAAAAATCCTGGAAGCCATACTCAGTGTAAAAAAATAAACAGAGCGCGAAAACATGGGCTTCCATGCATTAGAATAGGGCGGTCATGACAGTGCATTGTAGTGCATTTCCGTCTCATGAGAGTTATGCAGGCACCGCTAGGGGTACTACCGATGAGCATCCATGTGGGACGTCGTTTCGATTTATGCACCGATAGCTCCCCTAGCGGTACTTGGACACAACTCTCCTAGGTGCACCATGTTGCCCTTTCACATACACCCTGTTGTCCACCATGTTGCCCTATTCTGATGCACGGAAGCCGACGTTTTCGTTGTTCCGTTTATTTTTTAAGCTGGGTATGGCTTCCACAATTTTTCTACAGATTTCGCACGCATAAATGCGCCATCGTGCGCCACCGGAAGTTTGTTAGTTAGGTAGGCAACAAGCTATGTGCCTAAATGCGGGTCATGTTTTTCTGCACACACCCTGTAGAGCTCGTGCACGGATTCAGGAACAAAATGCATAACAGAGCACACGACTACACAAATGCAAAGACGTTCACACTTTTATATGGTCGGCGAAGGTGAAATGCAGGAGGAAACACCTAAATTACCAGGCTGCGACGCCAACACAACAACCGACGTTTCCAGTTCAAAGCAGATTCTGAGTTAATGCCGATGGCGGTTGGTCGCATTTTACGATGAGAGCATTATGGCTAAAGTTTCGGTTTGACAAACCGGGAAAGCTCACGTTTCGCAGCGTGAAGCTAATCAACAATATTTTTTTTTTTTCAATCTACTCACATACGTGGAGTTCTGTGCATAACATTGCACACCTTTGGGTATTTATTTTATTTTTTATTTATTTTATTATTTGATTATATTTGGGCATAAATTATTTGCACACATTTGTGAAATTAATTTCGGCTTTTTCCCCCCGTATATAAGCCAACATTATCTTCACAGTGTTCACAGTGAACAATCTCGCACATTCCAGCGTAGTCGCTGGAATATCTCATTTCCAGCTCGGCTCCAGCAGGGAACCAACCTGGTTTCAGAGTGGAAGTTGGATGGTTTCAGAATGGAAATCAAACAGCACTAGACCCAGCATGGAAACAGCCTTGGCCAGCCTAGCCCCAGCCTGGGATGGCCTTTCCAGGCTGGTTCCACAGTGGATCCAGGCTGTTTTTTTTTACTAGGGGTCCCTTTAAATGATGACGCAGACTTTTCATTTTGGCAAGAAAACAAACTGGCGAACGTTTCCAGTAATGCCTGTTCGCAGTCGAAATTGAGACTGCGTCAGAGGGTGTAGGCAGTGGCGTAGCCACGGGGGGGGGGGGGGGGGGGGGGGGGGCTAGGGGGGGCTCGAGCCCCCCCTACCTGCCACGTACCGACCCACGGAAATCGTGCAAATCCGAGGAGAAAATAATATATGGGGGGGGGGGTGACAGTGTGATGATCGCGAAAGTTCTTTCAGCTCACGGCGTCTAAGCAGCACTCTCGAATGGTTTTCAAAGTATGAGCTTTTCAAAATCCTTCCAATCTCGTGACACCACCTCATTGGACATGGCAGCCTATACATGTAATCGTATTGTGCACGTCCAAATCAAATATTTTCTTATAGTGTAGTGTAGGTTTCTTTTTTTTTCTGCGTCTTAGTCGTGACGCTGCCCGCTTCCAGCGTGGCCAACCACGGCGAGCAGTTTTCATCTTCACCACCACCACCACCAAATATTTTCATTCTGTTTTCTTTAACCCCATTTTGTACCGTGCATGAGTATGTGTGTGTTGTCGCACCCAGGATCGGCGGGGGGGAGTGAGTTTTCATATCGAGCCCCCCCTACCTTGGAGGTCTGGCTACGCCACTGGGTGTAGGTCAATCACTAGATAACCAAATGGTTTCTCTGTTGCCTGCTCAAATGCACTGATAAAGAACGGTATTTGAGCTTTGCCGAAGATCTGGCGTCCTAAAAGTTCAAGTTGCGTGCGTGACCTTACATTATTAAATAATATTCTATATGTGCTATTGTGAGATAATGCTCTATAGTTGACGTCGTTGTGAAATAAGTACTGACAAAGAAAAATAATGGATGCGTTCTTATGATGTGATGCTCTCGTATAGAGATGAACCATTTCTTGCATCACATTCTTCTCAGTCATGAGATCGTCGACTATAATCAAAGTAGGCACGCTCTCATCTCATGTCTTTGGTAGCTCTTTTTGGAATGTAACATCATTTGCGAATTCATTTTGCCAGCTCGCATCATATTTGCTAACGTAAAAGATTCGCTCTGGGACTACAGTGAATACTGTAAAATTTCTTAGAATGTTACGAACGAGACAAGTGTTACCCGACATGGAAGGACCGCAAATAATAACCCTTGCAGGGTGGATAAAAGCAAACCGACCTGCGTCAGACATCACGATGCAAAAGTAAACGAGACAATGAATAAGTGATGATGTGAGAAATGGATTTATTGTACATCTCACCAATCGATTTGATCGTCTTGACTTTTTGCGGAACGACGCTTCATTTCTATAAGACGCTCGTGTGCGAGGAACCTCCTCACAGCTTCTGCTTTTGCTTCATATATTTCTTGTTTAAGTCGCCATTTTTTTTCGTCCGCCGTCTCCCGCTCATCATATTCCTTTCCAAAACATCGAGTAAAAAGCTTCCATGCAGCTCCCATTTTGTGTAGAAAGTGATAGGTGAGTTGATCGTTGGTAAATGACAATTGTAACTCCCCGCTCGGGGATGTAATAAAAGATGTGGAAAGGGAATAAGATGTATTTTGCATGTTGATGCATGTTCAAATGTGAGAAGGAAACCCCTCTCTACGCAACGCGCGGCCGCGAAACGCGCGGGGCGGTCTTGGCGCGCGCTCCTCCTTGGGCGCGAAGTATCTTGCTCCAAATACCTTCCTATCTGGAGCGGATGGTACCGATGGTCACCAGTATCTCTTGTCGCCAGTATCTTTCCCGCTCTACTGCTGAGGTGAGGTGAGGAAAATTTTTGGACAAGGACTTCGAGGTGAGGTGAGTGAGGAAAAATTTCCGAAATTGAGATTGAGGTGAGGTGGGGGGACGAAAAATTTTTGAAAGGGGGTTGAGGAAATGTGGAGCGGATATTTTCAATTGCGCGATCTCTTAAAAGGGCACTGAGAGCCAGTTTTTTCTATTACCAATGTAGCAGAAATGTTACTGTGAGCATAGGCTCTCTACACTAAAATGTGTTCGCTGTAAGTGCGTTAGTTCCAGGCTTTCAGTTGAGTCAAATACATAATAGACATGTCAGATCAGATACACGTACAAGTGAATATGGCTTATGTGTGCTTTATATGTATTTAGCTCAGATTTCAACACAATCAAACTAGTCAGTTGAGTCACATACATGATGTGAGACACATGAACAAGTCAGTATAGTTCCGTGTGCTTTGAGTGTTTAGATTTCAACTAAGCCAAACTAGTCAGTCTGTAAGCAGATGTCTTTCACGTATTATTTGGAACGATAGTACATGACAACCAATGACCTTATCAGAGACTGATGTAAGAAATGGAGGCAACAACACGCGCTTTAAGTGCAATAAGCGCAAATAATGGCATATATTCGGTATTGCCACAAATTGAAATATTGTGTACCGCAATGAAGTTAGGTGAAAAGGCACAAGAGGTCTGTGTCTACATAAAGTAATTTAATTAGTAAGTCAACACATAAGTCACTAGTAATCCGTACAGCACGTCTACCTGATTGCTTCATAACAAGGGTCATGAAGAAAAGGTCCCCGAATTCCGGCTACAAATGAATACGTCTGCTATTTAAATAATATTGATCGATAATATAAAGTCATAACCGACAAAAATGCAAAATGTACAAGTAATTCGAAGTATAGCTGCATAGCATCCCGAAAACGACTTCCGCAGCTCCATTATCATTCTCGATTGAGAGATACTCGATCAAAGCCATTCCTGCCTTGTCAGTATGAAAAACAACTCAAAATTGCTCGGTTTGTGCAACTTCTCTACCCACGTACCCTACGTCCAATTTTTACTGATCGTACATGTAGTGGATACTTGTTACAAGACGGACGAACCAAGCAAGGCAATGAATCTTAGCTGTGGGTTGTAACTTGTTGTCAGGAATCAACCAACGAAGCAGTAAAAAGCCAACTGCAACGTATACACCTACCCACTCCTAATATCTTTTTGATTCCGTGTTAGCACCACGAAGCAACTGTGGCTATGAGCAACGCCACTCCTAATTGAAAGAGCAATTGTGAAGTGAAAACGTTTTACAGAAACTGGTTAAGGTGAGCTCGACGAGGCAAAAATTATAACAAAGATGAATATATTTTAGAAAGAAGGTTGAGGTGAGGTGAGGTGAGGAAGATACTTTAGAATGAAGGTTGAGGTGAGGTGAGGTGAGGAAAATACTTCAGAAAGAAGGTTGAGGTGAGGTGAGGAAAAAGTGTTCCGGACAATGTTGAGGTGAGGAAAATTTTGCAGAACCAAATTGAGGTGAGGTGAGGTCAGGAAAATAATTTTAAAAGGAGGTTGAGGTGAGGTGAGGAACGAAGTCCCCCAAAAAATGAGGTGACGTGAGGAAAAACATCTGTGACGAAAATTGAGGTGAGGATCGTGAGGGCATTTGCCCACCTCTGCTCATCAGTGCAGAACGCATATTGTTATTCGGAACATGTAGCTATAATATACGTAATTCATCTAAGGGCATCCAGTGGCGAAAAGTGAGCGATCACTACATGTACAGATTCCCATGCACAACAAATGAAATAAAGAAATAATTGCAACTGGAGCATATGTATTATTCAATTGGCAAACCTGGAACTACAGCTGACGCAAGAACACGAGGACGTCACAATACCAACACTTCATCTGTGATAAACGACATTCAGTTTCAAGGAGGTATACTCTTTGCAGTCCCACGTTGTTGCAACTTCCTCTCCAGTACGCCGAAAACATTTCTATTCCTTTCTTGTAACAGGTCCTCAAACCTGAAGAAGTGCAGCCTACTGCACGAAAGTCTTGTTTTTTATGTATACAGTAAACAGTTGATGCTCTTAACCGTCTTTGTTACTTTTTCCTTTCTGATATGTCAGAATGACACATCAGCGACGCGGCTATGGTTAATCAGAAGCACACGAAGAAGTAAAACACAAGGATGACAAATGACTAAGCAAATAATGGACGTAAGACACACACGTACACACTGTGTTGAACCGTGTTAGAGAGACAGACTGTGCTGTGATTAGTGTTCCTAGACTGTCCAGCAAAAACGTAACCACGTAAACTCTGTAGTGAACATACCGTAGAAATGCCCTGATCAAGTTCCGTCACTTGACCCTTGTGCATACTTCCCAATTCTGAACACGATCCGCAGTTCGTACAGACGCAGAGACACAATAACGTAACGCACACTGATCCGACACTCTCGTACTGAATGGTTAAATGTGCGGCTTGAACGAGAACGCAGTGAGTTTTGAGCAGTACCTTTTATACACGTTACCTTGCAAAGAAACAAGAAAAACAAGCGAAGGAAATTCAAACGCGGAATTCGTTTAGAAGTTACAACGTTCCCATAAAGGGTACATTTATAAGTTACGACGATTGGATTTCCGTTGAACACTGAAGTAACCCCTACTGCTCCTCCAGTGTCGCGTTACAAGTTGTGTTTAACCTCTAAATAGAGGTATCGGACGTGTAACCTCTACGATATTTGGAAATCTACGTCTATATAAAGGTTACACATTGCTAAAAGTTACAATAAAGGGTACCGAGTTAAGAGTGTAGCTGCCAATGTTGACATCACTAACTTTGACGATGTTGGTCCTAAATTAGGACATCGGGTTTCAAAATTCCACTTCATACCGATCATTAACTTTTTTTCGGTGGCGGGTTTATTACTTCACTTACTTCGCTCACGGGTTCCTCACAACGTTCTTTTTGCTTAATTTGCGCAATTTCGACTTGAAAACTAGACAACAGCATCCAGCAAGAACTATTTTTGGATTGTTTCTCGAAAGGCTCATTCACAGCTGCTCCACGGTAGACCGGCTTTAAACTACCCCCACCCCTAGTTTAAATCAGTCCTATGCAAATACATGGGAGTTAGACCATCGCTAGCCCGCCGGGTTTACATCATGTGAACGGCGAACGAAATGAGACGTTGAGGGCAAATATTGATTGGAGTGCAACAACATTCGCCTTACGAACGCTTCTAGTAGCTTTACAAGTCAAAACTTACCTGTATTTCGCCGAAACATTTCTGGCGAAGTGTAGATTAGGCCTATGCGTTGTGCACACAAACTCCATGGAGGCCGCCATGCGCCTCGCGGTAGCCAGGTTAGACCAGCGGGGTGGTTGTTCGTGATTGGTAGACGAAGTACTCACGTGATCAACTTAAACCAGACGGCACTAAACCAGTGGCTAAGTGGGACTGGTGAATACGGGCATTGTAGTCTCAGTCAGGGATCGGAACCGGAACTGAACCCGAACCGAAAACCGGAAAAAACCGTTATGTTCCATCGAACCGAACCGAACCAGAACAATTTTTTTGCTTGTCGTGAGCCGAACCGGAACCGAACCGAAAAAATTTTATACGGTTACCGGTTCGGGAATCAGTTCAGAGGAGAGATACCTAATTGTACAATCGACCGATCTTTTTTTTTTTTTGATTAGTAATTTTTTGTACGATGCCAGATGACAGTAAAAGTTCGTGACTGTATCAACAAACAACGTTGGGCTAGTTGGTAAGGATACTGCATGGTGTCTTCTGTGCGCTTTTCTACCATGCCGTGACTGTATCGCCAGTTTTTTGCCGGAACAAATGAGGGCCCTGACCGGGTTCTGCAAAAAGGCTTCCAGCACTTCGCTTTTCGTTTTCAGCAGACGACCACGGGAGTGCAATACAATCAGAGCCCTGCTACTCCCTTCGGATGCCCTGACCATCTTGTGTAACGAAGAGGCAGAGCGTGAAACCGAAACTATGCAAAACTTCGTTTTTCATAACGTAAAAGCGCTAAAAACAGGACGAACACAAGACACACACAACATCGAGCGCATCGAGTGTGTGTCTTGTGTTCGTCCTGTTTTTAGCACTTTTACGTTATGAAAGTCTATCACTAACAAGCCCACATAGATGTTTTAATGCGAAACTTCGTGCGTTTCCCTAAGAACGCTTCGCCTTGTGAAGCAAGATGGTCGTGGCGAGGCAGCAGTAGACGCTTCCTGAAACGGTTATCTCACACCTTTCTCTCACAACCATGTGCGGTGAGGATAAGCTCGCTTTCATGTAGCAAAATTACTGCCCATGAACCGGTTAAACCAGGACCGAAAAAAGTAACGGTTCCAATCCCTGTAAGTGTCCCGACTGCTGACCGCTTTTATTTTTCGTTTCTGCTGGAGCTGAACCTGAGCCGAACCGATGTACCTGAACCGGTTCAAGCTGATAATTTCGGTTCAGCGGAGCCAAACCCGAACCAAACCAATATGCGAGAACCCGAACCGGACCGAAAAAAAATACCGGTTCCGATCCCTGGTCTCAGTATGCAACATCACCTTTCGCACTGAACGCAATATGAAACTGCAATTTTGTGTTGGGTTTCTCAGCTGTGAGAGTGTGATATTAAGGAAGGCCGGAATATACAACCACTCATTTCCTGCATGGCGGTGCCTTGTTTGTTTGTTTGGTATCCCTTTTCTTTCTTCACCTCCCATCTTTACCTCAACATGAAGCAACGAAAAGCTTGGGGAAACTCCTCATACAGACGTCTATTTCCTATGTTGCTCTGCCTGGGTGAGTCTTGGGGACCAAGCACTTACAGGAGCAATGGGATAACATTTAACGTGGCTCGATACCCTGTCTCATCTGCCCACCAGGAGTGACCATGCTAAATATTCTCACGTTGCTTTGCATTATAGCCGCGCAATCGAATTTACAAAAACAGTCTTAGGAAGCTTCTTCGGACGGTAGCGATGTGAGGGAGCTAAACATTCTTGCAGCACGATGTGTGGGAGATTTCGTTAAACCAATCCCAGGTGGTTGAAATTATCTACCGTCCTACCCACGTGCAGCATGTAGCCACACAACTGTAGCTGACTCACGTTGTCCAAACGCAGACCTTTCACAAGAAAACGTATTCTTACGCTCACAGCCACCGTGCAATGCACCTCAGTTCAACTCGCAGCCAAATATTTGTAAAGCATTCTTATCCGGCGCCCTCGCTGCCGTGACGGCACAGGTAACAACTTCCCGTTTCTGTCTTCTGTTCCGTCAACAAATCAAGCTACCGATTCAAGACGAGACATGCTGATTACGTTCTATGAAATTTCTAAACAGCCGCCGCCTCGATCGTTCTTCGTTGTGACCGTTTACCTTACCGTCAAACTGGGTGTGAAGCGTCATTACCTTTTATTGTTTCTCTTCAAAATTAAAACATTCTTCTGCATGAAATTATTCCATTCCACGTTTTCTGCGTTACCTACAGCAAAATAGTACACCTCTAGACTCTAGACTCAAAATCAGTCAACCGTCTCAAACTGTTCCTCTAAAGTGCCAACCGCACATCGCGTCCACAAGATAGACAGATACCATCGCACTGGAGGTGCCGAGTCTGGTGCAGCAAAAAAAAAAAAGAAAGAAAAAGAAAGCGAGGAGAATCGGTGTGATCAACTTCGTCGGTGTGAAAACTTTATTGGTCCGACTTGTAGGAAACAATCAAGCACTCTTTGTTCGTGTTCCGTGTAGACTGAACAGGAGGGTCCGGGTCTTAAATCCAGTAGCTATTACTGAAGGAGGCCTACATCCTGCAATCAAATGCATGCCTACATTAGAGCGGTCTTTTGTAAGCGCATTTCTTCCAGTCACAAGAGAACAGCAAAGTGAGGCCATCAAAAGCGCCTACTGTTCCAAATTTAACATTCGAAAGCTTCCACCGTGTCAGTTACAGTACTGGGCGATTCCACGCGAAATGATCCGCGGACCTGCTCGGCCCCCACAAAACGATCCCGAATTTTTACGAAATTTTTTTTAGCAGTCTCTAATAGTGCAAAACGACACACCACGAAACATTTCTTCCCAAATCTCAATGTGGCGGGTGCTAGACACGAGCAAAGTTCGCAGCGCGAAAACCGTGCCTGACGTGAACGGCAGGTGCGGCTCATAGAAAGCACCTAGAACTGTGCGGTTTCTTCTGCGTATAGAGGAAGCTATGCCCTGCACAGCGTCTAAATCCCGATTGTCGTGCTGTAATCGGTGCAGGTATACAAAGGCCGCAAGTTTCGCAATTTTCCTCCTACTTCGCTTTTGCTTTTTGTGGAAAATCAAACCATTAAATTTTAATGAGTATTTTTTCCTGCCAAGACCTCAAAGAATACTTCAACAGGAAAAATCGCCAGACACGTAACTTTCATAGTCATTGCAGGAAAAAAAGAGGAAGTGTGGTATTTTTTCAAAATTCCCTACAATCGAGCGTAAAATACGCAATGAAGAGGTCGGAAGAGACGCCTGAAACCAACGCAGGTATATAGAACGAGCCTTCCTCTACAACATATTAAAAAAATCTCGAGGGTGTTTTTTTCGTATACAGGAGAAAATAATTTTTTTGTAGTAGAGGGTATTACGACCACAGTGACCCAGGTTGCATGTATCCAGTGAGGTGCTATATTTGTTTCTTGGGCTCCTGTTTTAATTCCCTGTATTTTCAATTTTTCTCTGGTCTGGTTGGGTCTTAATGAGCAAGCAATATGCTGTGGTACAGACTTCTGCAAGGTTACCACAATATTTGCTTCTGTAGCATAACACGCGTATTGCAATCCTGGGTGGTTAAGTTTATGGTATTGTTTCCGGTGCGCACGGTGCCGGCAACGGAGATTGGGGATTAGCGGTGATGGGCAGTTCTAAGTAATACTTTTGTCGTGTGAGCTAAAGCCCTGCGCGGATGAGCTTATTCACATCCGCATCCTATCCGAAAAATCCGCGTCTCCCACGGCACGCAGCAATAGTTCAGTTTCTATGCTCGATATATCAGGCCAATTTTCCAGAAAATAAACGTTATTTCCCGTCAGCACAAAACAGCAATTATCTTCATTTTTTTCTTTTTTTTTTTTATAATCAAACTCAAACTCAAACAAAACAGAAAAAAAAAGGCCAACAAAAAAAGCTGTCACCAAACTTTGTCCACACGGGCGACTTCCTCTCTTTCGTTCTGAGAGTGAAAACCCCGCAGCGGCATAGCTTTTGTAGCGAGGACAGGTCCTGAGCGTCCATGATGCTACCAAAGAATACACGACAGCAAGTACAGATTTAGCTTCCACGAAAGATTATACGGCACCAAGCACAGCAACACATTTTGCACCAAACGGGATAAGTAGAGTTTATTGCAAGTGAAACGCAAGATCGGCGCCGAACGCGCACCTCGATTCGAGACGCCAGAGATCTCCCTCAGATGCGCGAGCGTGAAGCAAACTGACGGCGCAATCTCGCGGTTTATCCGAGTCTGACCCGCTCCTGAGCGGGCGCCATCCGCGTCCGATCCGCAGATCACAACAAGCGTCCATATTTCATCCGAACCCAGAAGTTTCTTGCGGATATCTGCGGGTATACGCTTCCATATGCGAATGGTGCAAGGCTTTATATAGCTGTGAGCCTGACTGGAACCTAGGACAGCATGGACGATGAACCACCACCACGAGATTCCGTCGTTTCCAGTACTGCATTGTAAATGACTTTTTTGCACGTTCGTCTTTTCCTCTAGCGTTATAATTTGTTAGACTTTTCGTGGTTAATATTTTTGCTGAATTGTTCAGCATTTAAAAGTAACAGTTAAACGGAACTTTCATCAAGTGAACATGCATCTACGCGCCTATAATATTCATACTGGTGAATTGGAACTCCACAGCGCTCAACTGGAGCCATGTTCCTTTTGTCCGGGTGGTTGTCATATTGAAAACCAACCAGAAAAAAACCAGAAATACGAAGAGTTAAAACGGGAGCCCAAGAAACAAATATAGCACCCCAGCGCATACATGCAACGTGGGTCAGTGTGGCCGTAGTACCCTCTACTACAAAAAAAAAAAAAAAATATTTTCTCCTGTATACAAAAAAACACCCTCGAGATTTTTAATATGTTGTAGAGGAAGACTCGTTCTATAAAACTGCTTTGGTTTCAGGCGTCTTTTTCCGACCTCTTCATTGCGTGTTTTACGCTCGATTGTAGCGAATTTTGGAAAAATCGCATACAGTCGAACCCGCATATATCGAACTCGAAGGGGATCGGCAAATAATTCGATATATCGATAATTCGATATATAAAGCGTTCGTATTTTAACTGACATTCGCGTGTGCCATATTAATTACCATTTAATTGGGATAGTATGAAACAGGAGCTTACCGATTTGCATGAACGAGAGCAGAAACTGCACAAACAAAGCGGGCAACAGGACAGTTAACAACATTTATTTGGGACGGAAGAACTCCGTGAGTTGGGCTTGTCTCTTGTTGCGAGCCATGAAGTCCATTACACTATTTTCGATCTTCTCGAGGCCTCCTAAATGAGAAAGTCCAGCTCCTTCTATTGCCCCGCAGCAGCGACGAATGGTAGCGAAAACCGAAGCGATCTCGGTGGCTGTGGGCATGACATCGTCGCCGTTAGGACCTCCCAGTGAGCCTTCATCGCCGCTTGGATCGACCATCGACGTCGTCACCAGCAACGTCCGCTATGATGTCCGCGTCCGTCATCTCTGCCACAACGTGCACATTGTCGTCGGCGCTTACAAAATCATGTGCCGTAAGATCAGTGGGAACGGCTTCTGGGAACTCTGCGACCTTTCGAAGCTCGTCGTCCAGAGCGTACTCGAAGTCGTCATCGTCGTCTAAGGCATCCGCACACGCCTCATCTGCAACTGCTACGAAACCCGCTTTGCGAAAGCAGTTCGCTACTGTTTCACGCTTGACGTCATTGACGTGGGATGCCGAATGCTTCTGCTACGGAAGACTTCTTTTCTCCATTCACAACACGTCGGATGATGTCGAGCTTGGTCGCGAAGTCCAGGTTCTTCCTTTTCTTAGCGTCCATGGCTGCCTCATTCGTGCCAACTTTCAAATGGTGGCGCCTACCAAAGGAATGCCCCGACGCCAGTCGCCACTGCGCACGTCTCGGCCACGCGCTGCGCACGGCCGGCATGGACGATTCCATTGCAGGTCGCGTGCTCGGGGAAGGTAGCATGACGCATGACCCCGTGATTTCTCACTTCGGAGCGTGCGAAACAAAGCTCCGTGGGGTGACTAACTTCTCCCGTTGGCAGCCTGCCCTCATTTCCAACTCCTTTTCGTGTGGATGGCTTCATACCTAATCTCCAAGCCGCGCTTTGTCCTTTTCAATCGCGAAAAATGTGCAGAAGTTACTAAGGGCGCGTCATAGGATTCCAGCGGTAGTGTGATATAGCCGATGACAGCGGTGCCGGCTGTTCGATATAGACGTACAGCGCGCCTATACATTTACATGCTATTTTCAAGGGGATGTTTCGGATGTTCGATATAGGCAATAATTTGATATAACCGGGTTCGATATAGTCGGGTTCAACTGTACTTCCTCTTTTTTCCCTGCAATGACTACAAGAGTTACGTGTCTTGCAATTTTTCCTGTTGAAGTATTCCACGATGCTTTGTCAGGGAAAAATATTCATTAAAATTTAATGGTTTAATTTTCCATAAAAAAATCGCGAAGTAGGAGGAAAATTGCGAAACTTCCGGCCTTTATATACCAGCACCGATTACAGTACGACGACCGGGATTTGAACGCTGTATAGAGCATGGCTTCCTCTATACGCAAAAGAAAACCGCACACTTCTAGGTGCTTTCCATGAGCCGCACCTGCCGTTCACGCCAGGCAGGGTTTGCGCCAGCGCTGCGCACTTTGCTCGTGTCTAGCACCCGCCACATTGAGATTTGGGAAGAAATGTTTCGTGGCGTGTCGTTTTGCACTATGAGGGACTGCTAAAAAAAAATTCGTAAAAATTTGCAATAGTTTTGTGAGGGCCGAGCAGGTCCGCTGGATCATTTCGCGTGGAATCGCCCTACTATAACAATGCTTGACTCGTGTTGGTGTTGCATGTACTTTTATATCTCAGCTGGTTTTCGCTCTGAAGATTAGCCTATCGGCAGATTTCTACGATGATAATTGACGTCATAGAATCGTCCACATTCATAGCAGGACTAACTTCTAGCTACTGCCTTTAAGATTGTTATTATTTATAACACAAACAACTGTGACTTTCTCCTTGTACACAGAGATAACACCAGTTTCCGCTGTTTTGCAATATCTCCATAATTAAGGAAAAGAAGAAAAATCCTCTTGGATCAACAGTGCGATAACTTTCCATGGCAGAGAGTTATCAGCACCACATGACTCTTAATCCGTAGAAACTGGTGTTATTTGTCCGTAATTGTAATACAGTCATGTCTCGCTTATCTGGAGTTATGCCATTGTGTTTTGTCTCAGTTATGCGGAATTCGTTATTCGTTTCCAGACAGCAAGTACGGGGACCTACGTCGTTCTGACGTGCTTATCCGGAAAAGTGTCACATCTCACCGAGGCATTCTGTAGTGTTTGACTCCCCTTTCTTCACAAGTCACTGCCTTTTGGTGTGCGCGGGCACACCATAGAGATGGTAGACGATAAGCAGAAGATGTGCCCTGTTAACCAGGTGCAAGAAATCCACATGTGACCGACAATGTCCAGGCCATCCGAAAGCATCGTCTGTTTTATGCCAAAGACATTCGCAAAAAGACAAAAACATGCACATGACATTACCGTTCTTTGAACAGCAGGGTGACGCAGCGAGTGCCATATCTATAGCTGTGACGAAAAGTCTGTCACACGGTTGCCTACTAATTTCAAGCAGCTCACTTCTCATGAATTTTTGAAGTAACGACCTATTCCTTGTTCCCTTTTCTGAAGTTATAAAGATGTCTCCCAAATTGTTCGGGTTCCCTCGGAAGTCTGCTTGATTCGGTCGTCCAGAAATTCGTTCCCGTTCATGTTGTGCCTGACTCCCGACGTGTCCGGATAATCGAGATATGACTGTATATGCTTCTCACAAACGTTTCTTTGTAGGAAAAACAATCGAAGGCAGTACCCGGATACATACCGAAGTGATTAATTTGACGTCTCGTACATTAGCTGTGGACAAAATGCATCGAAAGTCCGTCCCTAAAGCACGCCAACTGGCTCAAGGTGAGATTATTGTTGATTACTACAGTTGTGCAGTTATCCAGCTTTTACTAGTCTTCGTATACGTTCTTTGTCAGCCAAGTAATGCTGTGTCAAAACATAGACACAAGGTCCACCGCAAATCAAAGTAAAACGTGAAAAGGCTGCTGGTGCCTGTCATTCGGATGAGGACGGTTTGTTAATTCATTTACTTTACGGCCCAGAGCTCCAGAAGAAGGGGGGATGGAGCCTTCAAGCAGTATATATTAATAGCACAAGCATATCTACGATATATATGTGGCGTGCAACAAGGAAAAGCAGACATGCGTGGAAGGAAGGCAACAGAATGCACTCGGCTCGCTAAGAAGTGGAGCCCGTGAGCGCGCGTGAACGTTTCTTTTTGGCGCGTGTTTTCCGGTCCACGCCCTCGTTTCAACTTGGATCGCCAGTTACGGCTGTCCCACGCGCATCACAACAGACCAGGGCCGACAATTCCAGAGTGCCCTTTTCAAGAATCTGATAGCTCTCCTCGGTGTTCACCATATCAGCACCACGGCATACCACCTTTCCTCCAACAGCATCGTTGAGCGCTTTCATCGTCAACTGAAGGCTGCGTTCATCGCTCGCGGGGCTTAAACCAGCTGGGTAGATCACTTGCCTGTTGTCATGCGGGGCATCCGTTCCGCCTTCAAGGAGGACCTCTCCTGCACCGCAGCCGAGCTTGTTTACGGGACGGCACTGCGTCTTCCTGGCGACTTTTGGAGCGATACCGACGGCGTACGTTCCATTCCCCAGGCCGAGTACGTCCAGCAGCTCCGGCGTTTCTTTCGTGGCCTGGCGCCGGTTCCCTTCAGGTCGCCGCCCCCCTCCAAAGTTTTCCTCCACCCCGACCTCAACACGAATACTCACGTGTTCCTGCGCCATGATGCTTTGCGGAAACCACTCTCGCCACATTACAATGGTCCCTACCGTGTTCTCTCCCGCAACCGCAAGACTTTCACAATCGACATCGCGGGCCAGCGCCATGTCGTCTCGCTGGACCGCCTCAAGGCGGCCCACGTTGAAGCCGTCGCCCCCATTCCCCCACTCGCTCTTGGTGAGGACTCTTCCCCCGCCTTGCCTCCTCCGAAGCCACGTCGCAAAGTTACTTGGGGAACTCCGCTTCGTGTCCACAGCTCCACGTCGCCTCCTCTCTGAGGGGGAGCCCGTAGTAGAAAGTTGAGACTTTGGGCAGCGCAAAGGGGCACAGCCCTGCGCACAACGACACCGTACCACCCGGAAGGAAATGGGTTGGCCGAACGAGCGATACGCGACATTAAGTTCTACATGACCGTCTACCCTGGTCACCAAGGAGGTTGGAAGAGGGCCTTAGAAGCAGCCGTGCACCATCATAACAGGTCACACACCGCAGCATTGGGTTGTAGTCCGCACTACGCGGTCTATCGAACTGCACCGACGATCCAGGCTGACCAGGAGTTGGGCATTGCGCACAAGATACAACTGGGAGAACGTCCACTGACAACTGACAAAAGAATAGAATACAGGCGACGCATGAAAAGAAACTTTGACCGACGTCACAACAACGTGCTGCCAAAGCTGAAAATAGGCGACACGATACTCGTTCGGTATGGTTTGCGGGGCAGCCGAAACCCGTTCAAAGGTCCGTACGCCGCCAAGAAACTGGTAGAAATTGTCTGAGAAATTGATACTGTTCTGAGCACTCGGTGCGGGATAGAATGGCCTCTTTGAGTTGTTCGTAAGGATTATCGGGCGGAGGGGCGGCCAGGAGATAATCCACTTGATCAGCGATATCCGGGGGAAGAGCAGACACGACGTTTAAGTACCTTGTAAGAGGCGAGGTGATGCGACGAAGGGCAAATCGGGCTTCGATTTGCAGGAACCATGCCCGAGGGTTCTTTGTCCAAAAAGGGGGAAGTGAACTTCGAAGCCAACCGTGCCGACGGAAGGATTCTCGGTAAGCTGAGCGGAACGGGGCGGCAGTGGCTCCAAAGGAGCGTCGGCGGGAATGTCCATTGTTCGGGTCACCAGTTGTGGCGTGTAGCAGGGAAAAGTAGACAAGCATGCATGCATGGAAGGAAGGCAACAGAATGCGGCTGCACTCGGCTCGCTAAGAACTGGAGCGCGCGTCAACGTTTATTTTTGGCGCGTATTTTCCGGTGGCGCCGACCTGCGGCCGCTACATATACAATATAAATTCATGTGCGTCACAAAAAACAAAAAAAAAACAAAAAAAAATTAGTCAGTGATAGAAAGGCAGCATGGTTTTTGTTGTTGTTATTTTTACTGCACCAGATATTTAAAAACAGGAGAGCAGCATAGATGCCGGAGCAATTGAGTTGTACAGCCATCCTGTCGAAGATAGAATGAAAGTACTAGAGTAAAAATTACCAACTAGCTATTTCCGGCAAAAGCGAGATAGCAGAATGGGAGGCGATCCTTGTTGAAAGACAATCTATTTCTAAACATCCCGAGAAGAGCACGTCCGTTGGAATATCCACACTGAATTTTGTGTTGCAAATGCGACTGGTTAACCACTCCAGGGTCACGTGGTACAACCCTGTCACGCGATATACTCTACTCGAGAGTACGTTTACGAACGCATCTTTGCGGGTTACCCATTACCTTACCTACGGGTATAAAGAAGCCGTCTGTCAAGATGTTCGTTCTGATGATGAGGCACGAATGGGCCACGAACGCTTTGTTCTGTTCTTACTGTTGTGTAGCCGATGCGGCTAAACGTGCCGCAAAACTTGCATATATATATATATATCGAACAGGTTCCTGTTATTGCGCGTGTTAGATCTTTTTCGATGGACTAGTACTCACCATTACTATATCATTGTACGAGACGTTGTTTATGGCCACATCCAGATTTTGCAGTGTTTCATTGTTGTCGAAGGTGATGGGAGTATTTTGCAGGTCGCTCCAGATTGTAGCTGTGAACGTCGCCATTTTGCAAACTCCTTTTATCTCCATATTGGCTCGTGGAGCTACACCCATGTAGGCTGCACGTGTAGTATCATTCTTGTCGCTTTCCCGGTTGCTATGCCTTATAAACTGCATATTGATGTTGCTAAGAGGAATGAAATGTCAAAGTAAGAGAAAATATTCGTCTCTATTGCATTGAAGAGACAAGAGAACATTGGTAGCAACAGCTCTGAAATGCCAGTTAATACGGCAAACCTCGTTAGAGACGGCATGTAGGAGCAGCGAATTAAACCGTGACTAACGAACTCTGCAGCAGCTGTACGTGGGACCGCCCACTGAGACATGCTGAGACGGCACAGCGGGGAGTCGAGGACTGTGCTAAACAAATAAACAATAAATAAACAACTAAAAAACTAAAAACTAAACAAATACTTAACAACGGACTAAAAAATAAACAACGGTCTTTTACAGTGGGCGAGTTGTCACAACACATTTGAGGAAATGCAGCACCTGCACGGCTTTAATAGGTGTTCCAGTGGGTAAAGGTCCTGGAGTGCCCAAAACACTGGCTAGCGTTCCCAGCTGTCTCTAGACTATAGAGCGGAAATCCAGCGAGGTAAATCCCGAATCGCTCGATACCCCAGGGTACAGTCAGTCCCACGTTTTTTTTCGCTCCAACACACTTTGTACTCAGAGTCGGAAAGCGCACGAGGCGCGTACGGGATGCGGAGTTTTTAAGCAGCTGTTTCCTGTAATACGACAGCCTCCAGGCCATACAATGGGGCATCCACGTAATGGCTTCCTGGAACGTAGTAAGCTAGTCTCGGCGGTCCTTGTAGGTCGCGCATTATGTTTCCTTGCAATGCAATAGAAAGTAGGAGAGAGCCGTGAAAATCATTCGACTGCTGTGCGCGATATTCTTTTGCTACGCTCACTTGCGCGAAAACGCTGTTTAGTGATCGGACATTCCACCACGATCTAAAACTAATATTTTCTCGCTCTTAGACCGATCCTTTAAATGCAATGCAAAAATTCGGGAAGCACAAACTACGTCAGCTTTTTCAAGTATTCAGCATGTGCATCTAGACACCGATGCCATAGCTGTGTCAACTCGTTGATGCCTTTGGTGTAGAAGGAGGTGGGCTGCTGTCGTAGCCGCTGCAGGGTACTTTTCTGGTGGTCTTCATATGTGTGGAAAGTCTTTCCAGCAAGGTGTTCTTTAAGGGGCCAAACAAATGGTAATTGCTTCAGGCTAAATCTGGGCTGTAAGGGGCATCGAGCAAAAACTCCCAACGCATTCTGGTCAGGGTTGCTGTCATCTCCACGTGTGAGGTCGGCCATTGCCATGAAGAGGAACGGCCAAACCGGACACCTTTTCTTGCGAATTACGTTTCACACGGCACCCTTTTTCAACGTGTGGTCGTGCTGAGCATTAATCGTGACCCCTCCCGGAAGTTTCCCAGGAGAAGCCTTACGTCGCTATTCCATGCTGCGTCACTTTGCCACTGCACTCTCGCGAAAGAAACGGATAAATTTACGCTTACGTCCAATCTTACCCTTACTAAGCGTAAATTTCGACAAAATGGCTGACGCCGTATCCGTCAAGTTGTTTTATTCCTAGTACCCGTAAACGCGCCCGCTGTAAGCGTAACGGGCGGAGTTTTATGCGCAAATGGCACAGGGAACATAATTTACTCTTATATCCTGACGCATAAGATTTCGTCTTGACGGATGCACTGAGGCCTGCCTTGGAGTATTAGCCCTTTACGCCTATATTGACGCGTAATGTTTTTCAATTGTTATACCGGCCCTGCCTTCTGAGAACACGTGCATGGTTCCGTGTACAAAGCGTCTTTTCTTTCGCTTGGTTAACGGCTGTTAACGGTCACTCTGGCTTCTGGCGTCTCGTGGTCTCACATCATGCACGTTCTAGCAATGTAAGTTGTCACATTTTGGGCTGGGTGTCTGTGGTTTTTTTTTTTTTTTTTTTCATATTTCATTTGTGTCAAACGTATGACAGGAAGAAATATGGCACTGAACGAGACAACGTCGCACGATGTAGTGGGCAAGGCGCGCGGACGCTGCTTGAACAGTTGTGATTCTCCAAGCTATCTCCGCGCTACAACTTCATATGCGTACGCCAATTGTACACCGTGCTGGTGCCTTATGCGTGATGGTCATCTACGAGATCATTTTGTTATAGGTGAGACTCTTTTCGCTCTCGTTTTTCTCGGATGTGCGTTTCTCGCCGTTGAAGCATGTGTGTTAACGATTCCTCAATCCGTTCTTGTAATAGGAGTTCGGATGATTATTGCTGATTATAGCGGAGCACCATGTGTTGACAGGAAGCAAATGGATGTTTTTACTTGTAAAAAGCGGTCACGATTTTCGATAACGTGGTGCAGGTGTTGGTGGTGGTGCAAAACACGTGTGGAACGTCACTTCTTAGAGAGCTCAACTGACACAGACATTTAAACCCTTTAAACACTTGAAGCAGTATCAGTTCCGCGGTATATACTGCTGCACAGACACGTGCACCAGTTTGACAATACCACAGAGCATATAAATGACATGATAAAACGATTTACGCGTCTAACAAAATTCAGTTGAATGTTATTTAAAGGACAAGAAAGATTTCAGAATGGTATGTTTGGCAGTCCATGTTACGTCTTTCATGTAGGGGGTCTCTGTGGATATGACTTAGGTCTGGCGAAGAACACCTTAGCTGTATCATTTATTATGGCGCTAGCATATTTTCGAGGTTAGCTTTCTCATTGAAATACAGTACATATCTTTGGAATCTACTGTTGAACATACATGGGTAGCCGTTTGACAATATCAGCAAGCACATTATTTTGCGCTTTTGACAATAAACTTCTATGTCCAGCATCCCCAGGTACATGACACGCTCTTCGTAGTCATGCTGCACTGCATAATACCCCGCATGGACCCTCAGCTGCATCAGGTCGTGCTCCTAATTCGTACTGTGCGACACATTGCGGAAAGAAGTGCACAAGACTCTACTCCGTCACGCATGTACAACCAGTACAACCCACCTGTAAAGATGACTTGTAAGTTGTGGCTACTTCACGAATAAGGATGCATTGCTCGATAAATGCAACGTCTGAATACACTGAACTATACTTGAGTTGTTATAGGGTGATTTCATGCCGGATCAGGTAGGGTGGTCCGGTCGACTCCAATTTTTTCCTTTCAGACATATATTGAAGCCTCGTCCCTAGGAGGCATATTGGCGCTGAAAGTAGTTGAAAATAATTGGTGGTTATTTTTTAATGAATTATCATTCAGATGTGGGCATTTCGACCATTGCGCTTCCTACGCAGTTTGACGCCACGCATCTTCATAACTATTTGCCATATTCAGCTGATATTTTTTTGCCACATAATGTCTGGGGTGGATAGCATTGCATCCTAAGTTCTGAAGATCCTAAGGTTTGCTTTTGAGGAGACAAAAAATCGCAAATTTGCCTCATTTGTAAAATATGGAACTCGGCCCCCAGTTGTGATACCCGAATCTGATACCCGATATCTGAATAACGTAATTAACATTAATGTCAATTGTGAATTTATTTCGTATGTGGACGATACAAGTGTGTTTTTCAGTGGCTCTGATATTGATGTAATAGCCAATACTGCTAATGAGATGCTTTGCAACTTCGAAAGATGGGTTAATTTAAACTCTTTACGCACTAATAGTAGTAAAAGTAAAGCAATCATATTTCGACCAAAAACAAGAGTGTTAGTCTAAATACAGAGATAGCATATCTTAATAGTCCTCTTGATATTGCAAAATCCATCAAATGTCTGGGTGTCATCTTTAACGAACAGTTGCTATGGGATGACCACAAAACACATTGAATACGTTCAGAATAAACTGTGCAAAATATTAGGTATGACCGCTAGGCATAGACACGTGTTCCCTTTTCGAATTAAGCTACTACTATACCGTTCACTGTTTATGTCTCACCTAAGCTATTGCCTGGGCTAAGTCTGGGACAACGACGTGGACAACAAAAGTAATCTAAATAGGCTTTTACCAATGCAAAATAACTTGTAGGCTTCCGCGGTTTCGGTTGTAATCGAAAAACATCGAATACAGAGGAACATTCCAGGGACCATGACAGATAAATTGCTGCACATGCCCAGCTTAAGATTCCAGCAGGCTTTCCTTTATTACTCTTCTTTTCTTTCTATTTGCTATGGTTGTATGACCTGCGACCACGTTGAGTGTTCCAGGGTGAATCCCTTTGTCCCGGATTTGGTAAGCTAGTCGGAATCTCATTCTTCTGCCATTGTAGGTGCCCCACCGCGATTGTGAACCTTTTAGGGACGTGACGTCAAGTGAAATCTCGGTCACCGGCCTTTAGTTGTTTAGTAGAGATGTTATGACAGTACATACACGTCCACTTTCCACATACGGCGGTCCTGTCTTTCCGCGGCACCCGAAAAGGGAAGAAACAGGAAGAAGGCATCGGACTACGTTTGCGAAAATCAAAATTTTGAACTCTCAGGCAAGGAACATGTTGTCGTACGCGAGTATTGTCGCGTGACAGTTAATGTGCGCTGTGGAAGAGGTGCGGCGCGCATATCGGAGCACGTGCAATCGCGGCGCCACGTGAATCTGAATAATCCTCGTAACGAACAAGGTGAGCAAACGCCTTCCGGTCATGCAGCACTTATAGAAATCGATCTGGTACTTCATAAACTGGTACTGGTAAAACTGGTAATTCGCATTGGTTGTTGTTGTAAAGGCTGCGTTAGACGCGCACAGCACTGAAATTACATTGTAATTACTATTCGCCGATAACTGTCGGGTAAACCATGTACACGCAAGGAAAAACCTCGAAACTCAGATTTCGCGAAAATCAATAAACATCGAAAAACATACTCCGAATCCGCCCGAAAATAAACATCGAAAACACGGAATCCTAAAAATAAGATAATTCGTACCGTGGCCAATGTTGGTTATTGTGACTCTGTGAAAGCATATTTTAAAAAGTTTAATTTTGTAAGTGTGTTACTACTATCGCTTAATATGTATGTACAAAAAACGCCTAAACTTTCTTATCTATTTTCATTTCAGGCAAATGATTTCCCTTGTACTGTTCGGCAAAAACAAAAATGGAAGCAATCACTCTCATACAGTCTAGCTTTCATCTTAAATAGATTCTTTGAGCGCTGCATTGAAGTTGAGACATCTCATTTTCTCGGGTTGCAGTCTCCTCTGGAACTGTGATAGTGTGTTTTATATGTGTAGTGTGTATGATTACTGGACATTGTTTTCTTGTTATTGTGCTAGCTGGAAGCCTAAACTTTGGCATTGTCTTTTATTGTGCTAGTTCAAAGTGGAAACTTTGGGGATGGGAACCTGTCAAGCTATCCTACAGCTTTTTTACCCCATCTCCACAACCTAAGGATGAAATACAATTGAATTGAATTGAATTGAATCATTGTGTTCGTCTCGAAATGCCCTTTCTGCGCGTAGCGAGTACATCGTATTGCGAATCAGGGCAACGCCCATAACAGTCTTTTTGTGAAGGGTGTCTCCAGAAAATGCGTAAATTCGACAGCCCGCATCCCATATATTCCCACTCGTGACATCGTTCATTTTACGGACAAACGTTCTTCATGACGACTCAAAACAACACATAAAAAAATGCTTCAGAGGTGGTCGAAGTTACGTTGCGAACGACGTTGACTTACGAACGTAACTTCGACCATCTCTGAAGCATTTTTTTTTTTATGTGCTGTTTTGAGTCGTCATGATGAACATTTGTGACTAAAATGAACGATGTCATGAGTGGGAATATATGGGATGCGCGCTGTCGAATTTACGCATTTGCCGTAGACACCCCTCACAAAAAGACTGTTGTGGGCGTTGCCCTAATGCACAATACGATGCACAATACGACGATACCACTCAGGGAAAAGAGGTGCTGAAGCCAGGAATCGAACCTGGGTTTTCTCATTCCAGGTCAGATATGCTAACCACTACACCACACTAGCACGCATATCTGACCTGAAATCAGAAGACTCAGGTTCGATTCCTGGCGTCAGGGCCTCTTTTCCCTGAGTTGTTGCATTCGTTGATTTCTGGGCGTTTGAGGCTTACATGTTTGTGTCGTCCCTAATTGTGGTCTGCCTCGGCCAAATCTCGTTGTTTACGATGTACTCACTATGCGAAGAAAGGGCATTTCGAGATGAACACAATGGTGTACATTACTTTCGGGTATCACAACTGGGAGACGAGTTGTGAGGTTCCCAAAACGTACCATATATTACAAATGAGGCAAATTTGCGATTTTTTATATCCTCAAAGGCAAACCTTAGGATCTTCAGAACTTAGGATGCAATGCTACCCATCCCAGAAAATCCGTGAAAAAAAAAAAAAAAAGAACTCAGCTGAATATGTCAAATAGTTATGGGGATACCTGGCGTCAAACTGCGTAGGAAGCGCAATGGTCGAAATGATGATAATGGATGATAATTCATTAAAAAATAACCACCAATTATTTTCAACTACTTTCAGCGCCAACATGCCTTCTAGGGACAAGGCTTTAATATATGTTTGAAAGAAAAAAATTGAGGAGGTCGGCCGGACCACCCTGTCTTATCCGGCGTGAAATCACCCTATAGACCTGTCTGCTATGGATTTCTTTTTGTATATGACTCATACTCTGTGTACCTCGATGCCTCATCCTGTTATATAACGCTCATTAAACGTTTTTCCATTATAAACATAATTTAATCCAATTACTAACTCATATAGCAAATCTACAATTTATATTTTGTTGTGTTGAAGTGTTGTGAAGATGCACAAATGTCATTTCATAATTCTCTACTGTTCGTTTATGGCTAGTATATGCTGTTCTCTCTTCTTTGTCTTATGTGTGTGTGTGTGTGTTCGGTCACGTGCGCCTTATGCCTCATCATTTTCCGGCCATAGGTGTAGTATTCTATAAACACATCTATCTATTATTCTGGGCTCTTTCCTCCAATAAAGTGGAATTATTTGGTGAATTTTTGTTGTATTACGGTTTAGATGCGTGCTACTAACGCTGTGGGAAATACTTACATGTATTCAGATGTTCTGTTTTAAATGAGATAGCGGCGTAGGAGGGCTATGGTGAGAAGATGAACCTGGTTCAAGTGATGCACCCGTCCTTCTTATTTTTCTTTCGATCATCACAAGAACTCTTGTATCTTGCTTGCTTTGCGCAAGAACGTGCCTTTTATATCTGTTATTCGCGTGATGGATGCGTACGTCTGTGTCATACGGTTTTACAATGCAGTACGCCTAGCTATTGTGGCGTACGTGACTGTCAACTGCCAAGTCTTTTGGTTGAGCAACAAGCTATGCCTATACCACGGATATCTTTTAAGCGATAGCATGCCTATACTTTGTGCACCTATGTGGCACTGCTGACGAATCTTGGATGATTCAAATTCGTTTGTCATGCGCTGCGAGATTCGTATAATAGAGATCCTGCTGTTGCAGCTGTTCTTTTTTTCTTATGGAACGATTTCGCATCGTATGCCGTCTTTGCACAGAGAATTGCACCCCCATAGTGCCGCACAGTACGCATCATGACTATTCTCTAGACAGCTGGCCTCAGATTTTCCCTCGCGCGCCCCGCCCACCCAGAGCGCGCCAATGGGAGGACGGGTGGGCGGTGTCGGCTGAGTGCCATCTGCGGGCAGAGGTTCGAACGTAGACGGGGATGTTCGCAGCGCAGCAGCCAATAACCGCGACAAAGTTTCCTCCACTCAACCTCGTCGTCACTGCTGTCCACAGCAACATAAATCGGCTAAAGCAGCGTATGCGTCCGCCATTTGCATACACGTGTTCACGACATCCAACAGTTGCTTACTCCAGTTTGACGCGCGAGCGACACGACACGGCACCTGCGGAGAGTAGTTCTCAACAGCGTGGCACTCCACTTGTCGCAGGATGACATCGTGTCCAGAGTTGGGGCGTCTCGTCGGTGTGACTTGATATTCGACACGACAGGACACGATTGTTCCTGAGAAGAAAATCTTGTCGCGTCGGACCGTGCCGTGTGACATGCCCAGCGTCGTTCAAGGTAGAAGAGATCTTTGAAAAGTCAGCAAGTAAATGTAACTGAATACAACTTTTGGAGGACGAAGTGAAGTCATTCCCGGGTCAGCGGTACATGCAATACGTGAACAAGGGGCCGCTACATGGCTGCGATCAGTGTGTCTGTGGACTAGCAATGCATAATCAAGTTCCTTGTGAAGCAGAGCGTCAAACCAGCAAAGATTACAGACACAGTCTCGGACACAAAGGATGTCAAGGGGAATAGTGTACGCATCGTGCAGACAGTTTTGCGACTAACGAGATGCGGTAACGAATGAACCACGTGGACACGTTCCTCCAGCAGCAGTCACGGCAGCGAACATCGCAGGCGTTGAGCAAGCCATACTCGAGGACCGGTGAGTCCGTGATATTGATAGTGTCTCCAGTGTGCAGACCGTCATTCAAGAGCAGTTACTGTTTCGCCAAGTTTGTACAAGATGGGTTCGTCGACATCTCACTTGTGATTATGACCGGAAGCGCGCCCCGCCCACCCGGAGCGCGCCAATGGGAGGACGGGGGGTGGGGGTCGGGTGAGTGCCATCTGCGGGCATAGGTTCGAACGTAGACGGGCCGTTCTTTGGGCGATGTTACATCCACTGGGTCGTTCCATCCACCACGGCCTGAGTTGGCCCGTGACATGGCGCTGCTCGATCTGTGAACCTAGGGACGCGTGTTCCTTGGGACCGCGAAAATCATCGGCGATAAGTTCTGAGTCATGATCCCATTACTGTCTCTCTTTTCTTCTTATTCTTCTTCTTTTTCTGTTTTCGTGGAATGAATTGGCAGATTTTGACGGCTCCTCTGTTCGCTTGTTTTTGCTTTTAATAAACATTTCATGATCGGCGTCCTTGAGCGATGCCCGCGTTTGTTTGTTTTTGCTTTTAATAAACGTTATATGATCGGCGTCCTTGAGCGATGCCCGCGTTTGTTTGCTTTATTAAACATATGGAACACGCTTTGTTAGAGTGATCTTGATAAGACGTCTGCGGAATCGTTGCGCCCGTGTTTGGGTGATAGTAGGGCGTTCTTTGGCGTGTTGTTTGTTCGTTTGTTTTCGCTGTTAATGAACGTGTTATGATGGCTTGATTCATTGCCTGTTAGGCGCGGACTTCGAATGGCCCCAAGCAGCAAAATGCACTGAAAGTCGAGTGCAATAGGGGTGGACGGGTAGGTGAAAGGCCTTGAACAGATTCGTGAAACTACAGAACACCGATAAGACATACCGTCCACCCCTATTGCACTCGACTTTCAGTACATTGTGCTGCTTGGGGCGCGTTTGCGGCGTCCTTGGGCGATGCCCGCGTTTTTTTGTTTTTTTTTAGGGTTATCTAGATAAGACGTCCGCGGAATCGTTGCCCCGTGTTTGGGTGATAGAAGGGCGTTCTTTGGCGTGTGTGTGTGCCTTACCTTTTATTGAGCATGTCATGCGATTCGTGTGCGATGCGCTGTGGACCGGGACACGGGCGGTGAGAGGTATACCCCGTTCTTTTTCTTTGTCGTTTCGCGGGACAATGTGTCATTATATAGTGTTCCCCTCTGCGTTTTTTTTTTTCTGTTTCATACCCCCTTTTTCTCTTCATTGCGTCATGCGACACGTGTTTTCACGAAAGGAATTTGATGAGATGCCATGCCCGTGCCGTTTTTGTGCGTATGTTTAGATAATGCTGACA
Organism: Ornithodoros turicata; assembly: GCF_037126465.1. NCBI lineage: Eukaryota > Metazoa > Arthropoda > Arachnida > Ixodida > Argasidae > Ornithodoros > Ornithodoros turicata. The sequence goes on from NC_088204.1 coordinate 38,193,678, forward strand.
GAAGACTCTGGTTCTTTTCCCCCTTTTACTGAACATGACGCCACACATGTTGTTACAGAAGGACTTTGACGAGACTCCAAGGCCGTTTTTGTGCGTATGTTTGGTAATGCTGGCTAATGACGTCTTAGAAGACTACTTTTTTGGTGGTTTCTTTCATTAAACTTTTGGTGGCACCGTACCGCTGTCATTCGACTGGGCGCGCATCATCTTTCTATGTGAAACCAGGAGACGCACGCAACTGACTACAGCAGGCTGCGAAATTAATGCACATGACATTTATTGCAAGGAACTGCATGGACAGGCTTTTGTTGGCGATGACAACAGTACATGTGGTCGAGGGTGGTCCTCTGAAACCCGTGCCGTAATGCCTCGGTAGTGGAGTACACTGTTGTTTTTATATGCTGTAGCATATCATGATGCGTGCTCATGCAAAATGACATCCGACTGTCATTTTATAGGATTAATGAAACTGATCAATGTTAGACGACTAACAAGGCAGAAATAACAAACGCAATCCTATATGCAAGAACATGAGTGGATATACGGAATGGCCCGATATGGATCACGCGTCGCGCATGCCGATATCCCGTAAGGCGAACCCCCCAACCGTTTTATAACCACCGGCTTAGCGCCGATATCACGATGTTGGAAATTAGTGCTTTGTCGTCGGATAAGTGAGTGACAAAGGGCGAAGCATCAGAGATAAAACGTGAAATTTAATTCAGTTAACTTCCCCGCGCGCAAACAACTTTGGGATCATGTATCAGCGTGAGCCACAGATATATATAGGTTGGCACCAGGGCTGGGCACTATTATGATACTTTGTATTATAATAGTATTACTGTAACACATTTTTGTATTCGTATTACGTATTATAACACAGATTTTAAAAATGTATTTGTATTAGTATTATAATACGCAGAAAAGCGTATTACAAGTATTATAATACCCCAGTAATACTTCTCGGATTTTGATGTGTTCGTTCACCCCGAATGCGCTATCAGCATCATGATAATCCGGTCAGGTGGGTCAGCACACCACACGTTTTTGGTCGTCAGCTCTTTGAACACCCGTTCTTTCGGGGATTAGTCAGTGTACAGTCTCTAGTCATAAAATTCCCCAGGAAGAAAGGAACAACCGGAAGTGTTTCGAGCTCCGTGTCCAAGGTTAATGTACACACCAGGGCAGGCTTCTACTTCTGGTACACGGGAAATCTTCGCTCCCCTCCCACACTGGAAGGGGGAAGGACAGGACAGGAACGTCTTGTGGCATATTCAATATGCCACAAGACTTTCTTTGCTTCGACCATACAGGAAAGCACTCCAAGCAGGGGCGGATCCAGACCCTCGGTTTGAGGAGGTTCTTTGTCGGGGCGCGTAGTAGGGGAGGGGAGAGAGGAAAATCCAATGTATAAACTGACTGCCCCCCCCAGGATCCACCACTGACTCAAAGATTGAATTTTTTAGAAAATGTTATTAGCGAGTTTTAGTATACCGTTGATAACGTTATCGTGCCTATCGGAACCAATCGCAGTTGTGCGTGACTCAGAATCTTATCCACTGATCGGTTCCGGTTGATACGGTTCGACGCAAGTCACGCTGTCAACGGTCTGCTAAAACTCTCTATTAAAGCCAAATAATCAGTAATGCATCTAAATCTATTGTTTCATACAACAGCACTGTAAATCGTGAAATAAATGTTGTGTACGCCCTGGGCTTTTCAAAAAGTTACGTGTTCCTTTATTACCATAATGTATAATAAATTATTATACATTACGGTAATACAGGAATACGTAACTTTACTGTATTATTATTAATAATACAGTATTAGTATTATGTATTATAATACACATTTTCGAAAAGTATTTGTATTAGCATTATAATACGTGTTTTTGTGGAGTATTATGTATTAGTATTATAATACGAAAAAATAGTATTACTGTCCACCCCTGGTTGGCACACTGCTAACGCATGTGCTTTTCTACATTCAGGATATGACTGCGCGATTGTTGCGAATATTTGCATTGTTGCGATTGCGAAGAACTGCAAAACACGCCTTCGCCAAGAACCTAAAGTGTCGATAAACTGATTCCAACATAACAACAACAACAATAACGTCAAAAATGCTAATACGCCAATTCTAACGTCTATGATACCCACACTATAATTCCAACATGACCTAACGTCTAAAATGCCAGCAGACTAATTCTAATCTGACCTAACATCTAAAATGGTGGCAAATTGATTCTAACGGTGAGCAGTTGTCCGACGGGCAATTGTCTGGTGAGCAACTGTTCGGTGGCGTTCCATGAAACGGCATTCGATAAAATGGCGTCGATGAAACGGGCGGACACCCGACATGCTTGCATTGCTTTCTCAGTGCGCCGTGGTACGCAAGAGTCCTTAGGCAAATAGGCGCATCCCAAACTAACGAAATCATAACAGACACCAGTCCAGCGTCCTTACGGTCCAGCACGTGCATCAAGTGTACTACAGGAACTCACGGCTACAGATATAAAAACAAACACTTATACCTTATAACTTCGATTTTAGAAAACATCGGAGGGAGTTATAAAGTGTGAGATAGGACGAGCTCAGAAAGAACACAACTAGGCACGTGCTATTCTTGAGCATACAATGGAACCAATAATTCGGTCTCCTCTTTACTCTTAAGCCGTTCTGACCTCTTTGCACAACTAACTTTTTGTCACTGAACTTTGTGTTGTGAAGTCCGTCTTTGGGTCGCTCAGTGAATGCGGATTATTCTCCTACAAGGAGAAAAGAGGGGTCAAAACGCCGAAAATGGTGGGTGGTTTACGCGGAACCGGCGCTTTCTTTGTTTCAGTATCTCTCCAGCTTCTAGACCTTGGCAGCGTAGCGAATTGTAGTCCATCGTTTTCGGCCTGAACTGGTGATTTGCACTGGCGTATATGCCCGCAATGTTCTTGAACATTCCGTCCCACACAGTCGAAAGAAAGGAATGTCAGGCCACTGCACTTGCCCTGCAATGGGAAGTCTTAAAATGGGTGCCTGTACCTAAAACAAGTGGACTCGTTTCGCGGGGTCGACGACTCTTGGGTTAGACTGTCATAAAAAGCGCTGCTGAACTTGTACGCAGCACTCTTGGAAGAGTTCTCGTTCAGCAAAGAGTATCGTTGTTGTCCGATTTGAGTGCCCAGTCGATTGACAGCGGTACGGTGCCACCAAAAGTTTAATGAAAGAAACCACCAAAAAAGTAGTCTTCTAAGACGTCATTAGCCAGCATTACCAAACATACGCACAAAAACGGCCTGAGCGTCTCGTCAAAGTCCTTCTGTAATAACATGTGTGGCATCATGTTCAGTAAAAGGGGGAAAAGAACCAGAGTCTTCTGTCAGCATTATCTAAACATACGCACAAAAACGGCACGGGCATGGCATCTCATCAAATTTCTTTCGTAACAACACGTGTCGCATGACGCAGTGAAGAGAAAAAGGGGGTATGAAACAGAGAGAAAAAAAAACGCAGAGGGAAACAGTCCACAATGACGCATTGTCCCGCGAAACGACAAAGAAAGAAAAAGGGGGTATACCTCTCACCGTCCGTGTCCAGGTCCACAGCGCATCGCACACGAATCGCATGACATGCTCAATAAAAGGGAAGGCACACACACACACGTCAAAGAACGGCCTACTATCACCCAAACATGGGCGCAACGATTCCGCGGACGTCTTATCAATATCACTCTAACAACGCGTGTTACATATGTTTAATAAAACGAACAAACGCGGGCATCGCACAAGGACGCCGCAAACGCGCCATTCGAAGTCCGCGCCTAACAGGCAATGAATCAAGCCATCACAAAACGTTCATTAAATGCGAAAACAAACGAACAAACAACAGGCCAAAGAACGCCCTAATATCACCCAAACACGGGCGCAACGATTCCGCGGACGTCTTATCAAGATCACTCTAACAACGCGTGTTTCATATGTTTTATAATACAATTAAACGCGGGCATCGCCCAAGGACGCGAAGTCCGCGCATAACAGGCAATGAATCAAGCCATCATAAAACGTTCATTAAAAGCGAAAACAAACGAACAAACAAACAAACGCGGTCATCGCTCAAGGACGCCGAAAACGCGACATTCAAAGCCCGCACCTAACAACAGGCAATGAATCAAGCCATCATAAAACGTTCATTGAAAGCAAAAACAAACAAGCAAACAAACGCGGGCATCGCTCAAGGACGCTGATCATGAAACGTTTATTAAAAGCAAAAACAAGCGAACACAGGAGCCGTCAAAATCCGTCAATTCATTTAACGAAAACAGAAAAAGAAGAAGAAGAAAAAGAGAGAGAGAGAGAGACAAAAATGGGATCATGACTCAGTACTTATCGCCGACCATTTTCGCGGTCCCAAGGAACGCGCGTGCCTAGGTGCTTTGGGTTCACACAGAGCCGTATATTAAAAGGGAGTCTGGCCATTGGGAGGAGTCACAAAAAGAGGCTCGACCTGTCAATCACAGTTTCGCTCCTCTGATTGGTTTGCTTTTTATCAAGGCGGTCGCCATGACACCATACTGCCACCCAAAATGGCGGCGAAAACACAGTGAAGCGGGGATTTCGTGACAAAAAAATTTCACAGAATAACCTGATTTTACGCTGCAAATGTACATCCTAATATAAGTTTCTCGGAAATCAGTTTCATCTTGTGCTCATCCACTGATATCTAACTGAAAATAATACGTTTTGTTGACGTGTTAGGCCTAGTGAACACGGCGATCACAACGAAACCATAACAAGAACGGCGCTGTGCTGTACAATCTTATATTTAATTGCTGGATTTCATGGATATAAACACTCTTGCCTATTATATTCAAACTATTCATGTAGATTTGTTTAAAAAACATACAGACGACAGAATCTGTCCCAGCAGGTGGTTCTGCCGGCAGTGGTACAACGACGGATGTAGACGACAGTTCCCGATGTGCCTTACGCTCCCTAGATGACGCACATCAAATTTGCACCAAAAATCCACAAGTTTTGCAGATTGCGTGAGGTATCCATTTCAATCCCATCCAATCCACTTGCCACCCAAAATGGCGCTTCCCATGTTGGATACGGGGACTAATAGTGAGGATAGGTTGATTGATAGCGCCCCATATTTCAGAACTCTATTGGTCGTAAAGCTGAAAAAGTGGGTAGAGCTTCAGGTATAGGCATGACCCATTAATGGCCAGACTCCCTTTGAATATACGGCTCTGGGTTCACAGATCGAGCAGCGCCATCTCACGGGCCAACTCAGGGCCGTGATGGATGGAACGACCCAGTGGATGTAGCATCGCCAAAAGCACGTCCCCATCTATGTTCGAACCTCTGCCCGCAGATGGCACTCAGTCGACACCGCCCACCCGTCCTCCCATTGGCGCGATCCGGGTGGGCGGGGCGCGCGAGGGAGAGGGAAAATCTGAGGCCAGCTCTCTTGAGAATAGTCGGGTCAAATTTTTGACGCTTACTATCCAATTTCTTTCTGAGAGTGTGGGATGAAATGATGCATCCATTTTTCATCACTCGTGATGATTGATTGCAAAAATCCGTCCACCTCGGATTCAAACCGGTTCAGCAGCTTCCAGTCACAAGTGAGATGTCGACGAACCCATCTTGTACAAACTTGGCGAAACAGTAACTGCTCTTGAATGACGGTCTGCACACTGACGACACTATCAATATCACGGACTCACCGGTCCTCGAGTATGGCTTGCTCAACGCCTGCGATGTTCGCTGCCGTGACTGCTGTCGGAGGAACGTGTCCACGTGGTTCATTCGTTACCGCATCTCGTTAGTCGCAAAACTGTCTGCACGATGCGTACACTATTCCCCTTGACATCCTTTGTGTCCGATACTGTATCTGTAATCTTTGCTGGTTTGACGCTCTGCTTCACAAGGAACTTGATTATGCATTGCTAGTCCACAGACACACTGATCGCAGCCATGTAGCGGCCCCTTGTTCACGTATTGCATGTACCGCTGACCCGGGAATGACTTCACTTCGTCCTCCAAAAGTTGTATTCAGTTACATTTACTCACTGACTTTTCAAAGATCTCGGTCTACTTTGAACGACGCTGGGCATGTCACACGGCATGGTCCGACGCGACAAGATTTTCTTCTCAGGAACAATCGTGTCCTGTCGTGTCGAATATCAAGTCACACCGACGAGACACCCCAACTCTGGACACGATGTCATCCTGCGACAAGTGGAGTGCCATGCTGTTGAGAACTGCTCTCGGCAGGTGCCGTGTCGTGTCGTGTCGCTCGCGCGTCAAACTGGAGTAGGCAACTGTTGGATGTCGTGAACACGTGTATGCAAATGGCGGACGCATACGCTGCTTTAGCCGATTTATGTTGCTGTGGACAGCAGTGACGGCGAGGTTGAGTGGAGGAGACTTTGTCGCGGTTATTGGCTGCTGCGCTGCGAACATCTCGGTTGCTACAGGGACCTCTCGCACGAACCCGCACTCGATGATCGAAATGGGAACCGGCAGTGAATACGAATGGACACTGCGTCGTACGAAGAAGTTCTCTGTCGTGTGAGTCCTGTAATCACAAAGAACGATACAAAATTCGGGAAAGCAATTCCCTCCATCACCAGGACCTCGGGAGTTCCCTCACGAGGTTTTTGCAATCTCACTGGAGGTGTATAGCATTCTTCGGATTCCAAATAAAAAAACTGCCTGCCATAAATCCCATGGCGCGTCAAGGGTCATATCTTGTTCAGCAGTCATTTGCGTGTGTGCTCTCTGCGGTTTCAAATCTCAAATGAGGCCCCAGCACAAGCTGGTCAGAACTTGCAATGATGGCCAAAAGTGGAAGGACGACAATGACAATGTTTTCTGTGTTACATCAGGACAGTGCCCAAGGACAATGTTATGGTACAGTGGTAAAGAGTGCTTGCCTAGCAGAATGTAGAATATCCGGAGACTGCGTGGGGGCTTGAGGACCTCAGCCCCCCCGAAAATTTCCCAGGGGGTGTCCAAGTCTGCCCAGATGACTCAAGATGAACGTTACGAGGGATATCCGAAAAATCGCATGCTTCATGGGAATGAACATGAAAATCTTTCGCAAAAATTTGTCTCACGGCACGGCATTCCTGACACCCCGCTCGACCTCTGTGCATGAAGTGGGGTAAAGTACCCCTATCCTAAAGCCGGAGATTTTTCCAGCACTCCCTATGCACCCACCCCAAATGCCCCCCAAAATATTGCTGCACCCTTCCAAAAATAACGGCCAGATAAGCCAAAACCGCCAGAAAAGCTGCAGATATGAAGCTCTAAAGAAGGGAAACGGTGCAGGCTAGCTGGTATAGATCGTCTTCTGTGTCCGTGTCTCTCGGTCTTCTTCATGGATATGAAGCTGCCCCTCATACCTTCCCACCCACCCAACTTACGGCGCTCTCAAACGTTTGAACCAGACAGGGACTGCCCCCTCCAGCGGATTGAAAACTCTCCGCCTGCGGAATACAATACAATGGCTGTTCTCAGCGAGCGATGATCGCAGATTAAACATAGTAAGACACCGGTCGTACGACATGTGTCGAATCTGTCGAATCAAGCCCGCAGTAGAACTGCAAAACGTGTTTTACGACACTGGTCTGGCTGTCGTGTCGTGGAGGTGTCATGTCAGCTTCACGGTAAGTCGGCCACGTCCTTAGTCAACGACACGACAGCTTTCGAAAACTTGTGTCGTGTCGCACCAGTGTGAAACCCATAAATCTTACCACATGGGTGATAAACTTTGGAGAAAGCAATACTTGCCAGATCCCATGGTCTACGCCTACTTAACTCAGTAGAGCTGTTCCCCTAACTTTTATTATATCCTATTCCACTTCTGGCACGGTGAGGCTCTCCCAAAGGATGAGCCTGTTCCGTTCGCCATAAGCCACTTTCTCGAGTGGAAGTTCCTATCGTTAGCTAATGCTCACCACCATGCTCTAGCTCGCCACAGTTTCTCCTAGGCTTGTCGAAGACGAGTAATTGACGAATGTTTTGCAGCGCTTGGTTTGTTTCGCGTTTTCTCTCATCTACTTCTAGACGATAAGCAAGTACCCAAAAGGCCCCTTTGCAGTTCTAAGCAATAGTGGGTTTGTAGTTCGTCGAGCTGAGAAATGTCTGCCTACCTATATACCTGCAATGCACCTTGCGTCTTGACTGACGTCTATCCAAGCCCATACACGTGCTTAGACGTTCTCTTCGTGGACCGATTGTTTTTCTATCATAGGCAGTTGGGGACATGGGTGACGTCAGCTCCTGTGTCTACCTTGGAGCACAACAACTTCCTGTTGGGCTTTTATACAACGTTGGAGTATCAGGGTATCTCCCGAAGGAGGCCTCGTCAAAGTATAGCTCTTCCACAGCGTGGCGATCCCTTTCATAAGCCCTGTTTTATAGCTTTCGAGTTCGTTTTCCCCAATCTCCTTCAGTTGACGGACTGGTTTTCGTACGAAAGACGCACTGCCCAGTGCGCTGCACAGTTTGCCCTCGCTATTTCTACGGCATACCTTGATTAGGCCTTTGTTCATTCAAAGAGAACTCCGCCTGCTTGCCTATACATGTCCACATTCGTCCTGGCTTTCGGAGTTGGTCGACCGCTGTGAGTACCGAACCCCCACCAATCTCGGAGTGGCCACCGTTTGCTGGCGCTTGGCTGATTTGATGTTTCTATATCCATTCGCAGATGTCTATAGTGCAATGTGTCCAGGTTGACCCGTCACGGACTTAGATCACAGCCCTCCCACGGCATACATTTCACCTATGTTTTCAAAGCAGCACGCGTCTGCGAGCCTGTGCAGGTCTGTGATAAGGTCTTCCACAGATGTGTGCTCCAGCTGACGCCTGTGAAGCAAGTCCGTTCAATATGATATTGCGCCGTGGAATCAACTGCTTCTGAACTTCATAATGCCTTATACACGGTTCCCAATCTAAATGCGAACATATTTTTTTAATAATATATATATATCACTTTTTCCGAGATGAAATCAATCGCAATAGAGCATATGCTGCACTCCTTAGGAGGGCATTAGCAAACTCCTAAAGCAATGTCTTAATTAAGTTTCAAAAATTTACTTTCAATAACTTGAATTATAAAAGCTACGAAGTTGTCCCAATGAGAACATCTGACCTATTCGGTCACCTGATACCGGAGCTCTTTTCAGAAAAAAATTTGTCCGCAAAAAAATCGTGAAGGAACACCTTTTTTGCTTTATTTTGTTCATTGCGCACCTTCGGAGACGCGTCTATCCTTCATCCCCAATATGGGAGGGTGAAGGAGCACAGTGCCGCGTCATGCGTCGAAGATGAGCTTTAACTTGCGGAAACAAAACAAAATGTATCTGACTGTGACTCTATCGGAACTGCCCTTATCTTCGATTGCATTTTCTGTTTTCTTCTAATTATTTTCGAGGACGCAAGAGGCGATAGTGTGGGGGTGAAGGAAAGGCGCGTCTCTTAAACTGCGCAATGAAGAAAATAAAGAAAAAATGGTGTTCCTTCACGATTTTTTTGCGGACGATCTATCGAACGGATTTTTGTTTCGGAAACGGCTGCGGTATCAGGTGACCGAAGAGATCCGACGTTCTCATTAGAACAACTTCGTAGATTTTACAACTAAAAAGTTAATTATTGAAAGTTAATTCTGCACACACCCTGTATATATATATTTTTAAAAAATATGTTCACATTTAGCTGGGACATCCTGTATTTGTTGTGGTTTGCTTCGGACAGGTCAAGGAAAGAAGGATGTGGTTGAGTCGTTGCCCCATGACTTGCAGGAAATGACGCCGGCGTCTTTTTGATGTCGTGTATCATACCCTCCAACCTTGCAGATGGCAAAAATCGGGGTTCTCATGCAATTCGATTACGAACGGATTGAACACCGCCGCCACGTTCAGCACCAGGTGGACATGGGGTCTCAAGAGATATTCAGGTGGTGCACATGTAACACGACATTGTCGGCTCCCATTGTCGATTTCCATCTGGAGTTACCAGTGCTGTCAGCATATGTGAGATGTGTAGTGGAGATAGTCTTCCTCCACAACAGTCCTGACCAGTCATGATGAAATGTCCCAGCGGGCAGATGATCGTGGCCTCACGCTAGGACTCTGCCGGCAGTACTGATGATCCAGCGCGGCAACGTCTGGTGGCAGCATGGTCGATTCATCATCGTCGTCCATGGGCTGCCACAGATATCTTCACAGTCTCATCAACCAGATCAGATGAAAGCAACAAACTGCTCTGCTTGCACCAAGAAATCACGCATGCACACGAGGTCACGAAGTGGTCTTTCTCGCTTGCAACAGCACTAATGCAATGACGGAGGTGCTAATACTTGAAAGTGGACGCAGGGACGGATCGAGACCCTTACTTTGGTAGGTTCCTTTGTAAATAGGAAGGGGAGAAGGGAAAGTAATCATTAACCTTTTTTATTTCTTTATTTTTTTGCTTGAGTCGCATGAAACCGATCTGTTAGTAGGCACGAAAGAGAAAGAAAATAATCGGTTCGCACACATGATAGTTGTTTGTATGGTGAAACTGAGCACGGCGTCATTTAATTATGCGACCAATCAGTGACGAACCCAATTGAGGGGGCGGGGGGCGAATGAGCGATTGCCCCTCGCCCCTGGGAGTGGTTTGTCGCATTATTTAATAGCACAGTGCTTAGTTACACTATGCAAACAACTTACGATATGTGCGATCCAATGATTTTCTTTCTATGTCGTGCCTACTACCAGATCGATTTCCGTGTGACCCCACACCAATATGTTCTATGATAGATATTGCTCAACGAAGAAAGTTTGTAGTTACAAGCCCATTTCAGGGAGCGTCTGATATACATATTCTAATTCCCGTCCAGCTTGTAGTATTCAACGAGGATACGTTGACTTACCTGTAGTAGTCATCGGAAATGACAGTAAATGACACCACAGATCCAATACCCAGTTTCCCGATGTTCCATAGGGGTACGGTGTGCTGCATAGAAGAAAAAAGTTCAAGAATGAATAACCAACGCAATGTAGAGCGCACACAGGTGCAAAGAGAAGACAGGCTGACGGCTAAGACCTAACAATACGTGCAGTTATGGTGAATGGACTTCTGTCGGGTTATGTAAGAATCTAGATGGCTTCTATAATGCATGCATAATGCGGTCGTACATTCAAAAGATTCCACTGGCATATGGGTATGTGTGTGGTACGCGCCCCCAGTAAATACCGTTTTCTGCACGAGTAGCTTCCCTGGTGCTGATTGGAATATTTTCCGTAACTCATTCACCTTATAAGCCAGCTTACATGGGCGCAGCCATCTTTTATGACGTACATGCGCGCGACCAGGCACTCTGGCGTGTACGCGCCTTCGTACTTGTCAGTGGATTACAGCTACATCTTTCCGTGGCTTCACGTCCCTCCGCTCTGCTTGAAGATGGCGGACAGCGGGGTTCCGCAATGCCGTATACACTGCGGTAGCTACGACGGGGACGAGGAATATATATTTATTTCGGAAAGGTTTTTTACGAACTCATCGGTTAACCAAGCTCAAGCTGTGACTGCAATTCGACGTTTGTGTTTTGTGGGCTCGAAAAGTTTCTATCAACCCGCGTTTTCGTTAGCCCCTTTACAGCAGTTGCCCCGTGTATAGGGACAAATATTGGAGGAAATTGGCTGACGTTCCCATAGTCGCTTTAGCAACAAAATGCCGACCTAGTATTTTTTATCTATTTGCAGGAGAATCATTATGCGTACATAAAAAAAGAAAACGCATAACGGGACATTACGGGACATGATGTACACACGATTTATGGATGTGTAACACCTACGACGATATTATGAAACGACAAGCCACGTAATCACGTTTTAAACCCTTGTATTGGGTTCTGTGCACTTTCCAGCAGTGTTCTTTGAATTGCGCACCCCAAAGCATAGTGTAGCACGCCACAAAGTGCTGCACTCGTATCTGACACGTGTATTTTGTTTTTAATGGACACCGTAGCCCACCAATATGAACACGAAAGTTACAAAAGACATGTGGTTGCATACTATGAAGACACAAAAGAAAGACTAGAGCACATATTGCCACTTAGAAATCTTGTTTCGCGGATCTGAAGAGTGAGGGCATTGAAATCAAATGAGGGGGTGAACGTTTTTACCTCATGGAAAACAAAACTAATGACAAAGTGCATCAATTATATCCCACCGTGTAGTGCCATTTTAACTCGCAGCCCAATTTATGGGGCTGTCGTCTTGGGTGCAACAGTGGCCAGCCTGCGGAATAATTCTGTTTACATAAATGTTTGCACACATCACTTAGTATTTAATATTCATTATGCAGAGCATGATAAGCAGTTTGTAACGACAACAAATACGTTAATGATAATGAATGGGGAAATTCGCCACGTAAGGTGTGGCCCACTACCCCAAGGCACAATGGGGCAGGATGAGATGCGTCCTGATGATGAGGTGATGAACGATGCTAAATAGGGTCGATAGTCAGTGGACTCAGTAAGACATCAGAACGGTAGGCAAAACCACAGCGCACAAAAACACACACACATCACACAGGTACACAGGCAGATGATAGGGTAGAGAGGAGACCAGTGTCCCGGAAAAAAATCTTGAAATACTCAAGAGCTTGGCGATAGTCAATCTGGTTAGACCAAGGGCCGAGAATGGTTGCCAATGTGAATGGTGCGGCCGTGGTCGACTGCAGGGCTGCAGAGCTGCTATTTGAGAGGTGTAAAGATGGCAGTCGAGGAGCACATGCTTGGTATCCGCCAAAGCAGCACAGCGAGAGCAGAGCATCGAGTCGGAGCGGCCGATCAGATGCTTGAAATGGGGGGTGAATGCAACCCCAAGACGAAGCCTCTGTATCAGCGACGCAAAATGGCGAGGCACACGAGAAGACATGGTGAAACCAAAGTCAGGGTTCACTTCACGCATCAGAACTCTGGATGGAACGTCCCGTGACCATTGCGCATGTGCGAGAGGCCTCACCACGTCATTTAGGATGGGTCGCCTGTCGCCTTTGGGGAGTGTAATCCGCACGCTTGATCGGGAATGACACACAGCTGCTGCAGCCTCGTCAGCCTCTTCATTGCCGCGGATGCCGCAGTGTGCAGGAACCCACTGGAAGTAGATAGAGTGCCCGCTGATCTCAAGACGGCTTAGTTCCTCCAGTATGTCCACCACCACAGGCGCAAGTGATCCACGAATACCCATGTTCGCTATACACTGGAGAGCTGCCTTGGAGTCATGATGGATGCAATGGGCTTGAGGAAGAACAAAGTGGCATGCAACTCTGCAGACGTGGATGGAAATGTGGTGAGGGAGACGGTATGCGTGGCACGACGACATAGTCGGGATTGTAAAGGCAGCAGTGGAGCAGTGTAAGTCGGTCGCCCCATCTGTGAATACTGCAGTGTTCGAAGGGTAACGGCACTGCATCATGTCTAGCGCAAGTTGTTTCAACACGGATGCTGCAACGTGATCCCTCTTGCTCTTGAGCCCAGGAATGGTAGTAGAGATCGAAGGTATCGAAAAGACCCACGGAGTGGACCAGGGGACGGCTGATCTTCCAACAAAAGCCGGTAGCAAGGGCTTTACAGCAGCGATGCAGTGAGAAATGTTGCTCTGCCTCCGCCTTTTGAGTTTGGAAACCAAGGGGTGACGACGGTGTTCCGCGACGAGGCGTAGATAATGGCGCACAGTTTCTCTGAGACGTAAGACCTCTACTGGCAGCTCGCGGGCCTCTGCCACCACCATGCGCGTTTCAGCGGCGCGGGGTACACCGAGGCAGATCCTCAACTTCTGGCCAACATACACCGAAGCCTCCGTTCAGATGTTCTTGAGATGCCGTGTAAGACCGGGAGGCTGTAGAGAATGGTTCCCCGAACCAATGCCCCATGAATCGATAGGAGCGCTTCCTGATCAATCCCCCATGCAGCGTCAGCGAAGTGAGAAATGACATTGGTCCAGCATTGACCTTTCGCTTCCAGGTACCTGATATGGGCGCTGTACGAGGGATTGGCATACAAGATAACACCCAGGAATTTGTGGCACTTCACTTGGCTGAGTGTATTATTGCCTAGCGAAAGAGGGAAGGCGCTCATGCGTTTCCGCGTGAACGGGAGCACAACTGTCTTCTCAGCCGAGATGTCCATGCCAGCCCTGATGAAGTAATGCTGAACAGCATCCAACGAGTTTTGAAGGCTGCGTTGAATCGCTGGCTTTGATTTACCGGTGGTCCAAACGCATACATCGTCTGCATATACAGAGAGCTGAACATTGCGATGAACGTAACGCTTGATATCCGCCATAACCAAATTGGAGAGGATGGGACTTAACACACTTCCTTGAGGAACGCCTTGGGTCAAAACTTTTTTTTGCGTGTCACCGTCCTGAGTGCGGACGAAAATTGTTCTGTTGGACAAGAAGTCAGCCACCCAGACAAAAAGCCTGCGAGACAGTCTAGCCCGGAGGAGGGTGTGCAATACATAAGTGTGACTGACCGTATCATAGGCAAGTTTGACACCAAGGAAAACAGCCTCGACGATCCTCTTGCAGCTCTTGGCCACTTCAACAGCAGTCACAAGGTCCATAAGGGAGTCAAATGAGCTACGGTGCCGACGGAAGCCCGCCATCTCATCAGGGAAAACGTGATTCTTTTCCAACAACCAATCCAGCCTGTGTAAAACCATCCGCTCCATCACCTTACCAACACAACTGGTAAGGCTAACTGGACGGAAAGAGGACAGGTGCGACGGATGCTTGCCAGGCTTCAGCAATGGACCACCATGGCTTCCTTCCAGCTTGCGGGTCATGAGCCCCTCCATAAGCTGTTGCATATAAACAGCAAGGTCCGAAGGCCTTCAGCGCCAAGATTTCGAAGAGCTGAATAGGTGATCCCGTCTGCACCAGGGGACGATCTGGGTCAGGACAAACGAAGGGCAGTTTTAAGCTCTGGCAGAGAAAAATCCGCATCTAGCTGTGCGTTCCACGGGAGCGTCATACGCTCAAGCTCCTCGCGAAGTTCAACCATGTAGGTATGAAACGTTGCAGTCCCCGCAGCTTCCGCAGAAGTCCACAGCTACGTCTACCTCAGACTTGTTGAGGGTCAGAGCAAGTGACCCCAGTGGATTGGTCGTTCACGGCATCAGGCCATCACGCAGGCTACGCGCAATTTGCCAAATTCTGGCTGGTCTGCTGAAAGGCGAAAGCGTCTCACCAAACCGGCGTCAACGCTGTCGATCAAGAGCTCTCAACCTATGTTGCACAGCTCTAAGTGAATGACGCGCTGCGACAATATCGGAAAGTAGACCCGTGCGTCGAGCTCTTCACTCAGCTCTTCCACGGCAAGCACGTAGCTGTTCCACCTGGGGACCAGAGCCCGTATGTCCTGCTGCAACAGGCAGGTGTTTCGAGGACTCACGTTGTCAACACCTCCGAGAAGTGGTCTGCGGTCCCGGTCACATCGCTCCCGGAACACCTTTCAGTTAACCAGACGAACGGACCTATTGCCACGTTGCATGGTGCATCCACGGATCGCTATGTACATCGGAAGGTGGTCACTTCCTCTCCCATCACAATCCGTAGACCATGACGCCTTTCTGAAGACATCTTTCGAGCAGACAGATACATCGAGGACATCCGTGGTGAAGTCACTACGCATAAATGTGGAGGAGCCATCGTTCAGCAAGCACAAATCGAGTTCGTCAATGACGTCGCTCCATATTCTCCCTTTGGCGTCCGTTTTCCGACGTCCCCACAATGGGTGATGTGCATTGATATCATCTACGAGATTGAATGGAGGAGGCAAGTTTTCCAGAAGATGCTTCACCTCACGTTTCGTAAGGGCTGACGAGTGTGGAACGTAGAGGCTAACCACAGTGAACAAAACGTCACGGAAGCGTACTACACACGTGACGTAGTCTACAGCAATACCCGGCGGCCGTGGCTGCACAGCAAAAGTCAAATCACTTCGTACGCACAATATTGTCCTAGGCGAGGCCGCACTATGTGGTACGCGCTGAGTCGAAAGTCATCTTTGACATAGGCTTCGCTGATGGCCAATATGGGGGTCTGATACTTCAATAAAAACAATTTCAAGTCAGGGAGCTTACTGCGCAAGCCATGTGCGTTCCATTGGAGGACAGAAATCATAAGGAGAGGCTAGAAGCAAAGGTGGCGCTGGCTCTGCGTTAAAAGGAGGGATGCGCCATATTGGGGCTACCAGTGTTGCCATGTGCCAGTGCTGTCTGCGCGCTATCCTTGGCGGCTCAGTTTCAATGGTGAATATTGCTTCTGTAATCAATTTACGAGGAAACAAATGTGCAGTAAGCATAAAATAAACATGAAGTAAGTAATACTGCGCCCTTTCCGTGCTGTAATCACCTGTTCTAGAAAGAAAATGCGGCCTTAAGTAGAAGGGAAAGCTAGCAGAGTTTCGGTTCCGGAGTTGCCGACAGCCGGCCGCGGTATATCGGCTAAAGCTAATTACGCGGAGTGCGACTGTGACGCTCGCTGCATCACAAGAAACAATGCGGCTGAAACAACTGACTAGACATGCTTGACTAGAACGTTAGAACATGTGGAATTAGGGGAAACTCCGACGGAGTAATCAAAACGATTGAAGGACTGGTTTGACCCTAGGGATGGTAATTCTGGCGGTCCCTCCTTTGTGGGAGTGCTGCCACAGCCGAATATTCATCTCTCCCGGAAGAGCCTCGTAAGCGCACAAACAAACATACCGCCTCAGGTGCATTCTGTCGTCGCTAAAGATATAGGGCCCTGACACCATGGAAATCATAAGGATGATTTCTCCTTATGATTTCTATGCCCGACACTCTTACCTTCAACTTTTGGGTGCGACGACTTGTTTTCTTTTCTTTTTACACAAATAATACGCATTGAAAAGACAACATATGAAAAGAGGAGTGTCACTGGAATAGCGAAGACAGCAGAAAGATTACATAATGTGAATTGGAATGATTTACGGGCTCGGCGCCCCCGGGGAGGAGGTGGTACCTCACAGCACAAGCTCGCCGAGAATTCTTTGGGGCTCTGACTATCTTTCTTTTTAATGTAATGGCCTGCTTCCTGGAGATGTGGATTACAGTTTTGAAGCCAGTGCAAGGGAGCTTCAGAGGCCGCAGGATCGTGGTGAATATTGTTCTTCAATGTATACACCGGCAATACCCACTATTCCCACTGTTGTCATGTCAGCATTTCTTCATTTGTAATAAGGTGTTTGGTGTTGGCTGGTGGACTTGCGAATCTTGCTGCACTGTACCTGGAGCTTTGCTTCCCGTATTGTGTTTGTGCTTCGGGCACAAGTCATGCCCGTGCGAGCTTCCAAGCTGTCACACAAGACATTCTGCCATATCTGGAGTATCTTTCCACAAGTGAGTGCCATTATTCACTAACATTCCCTAACACCGTTATTGGAGACATAGAAATAATCAAATCATTATTTCTATTCATAGGCGATGGGAACTGTTGAGGTGCTATAGGTCTCACTTCTGCCAATATTGCAGGTTTCGCCACCATGACCCCATACTTATGAGACAGTGGCTTTCAAAGCGTATCTGAGTAGTCTTTTCACCCTTCTCAGACGCAAAGGATATGTTCCAAACACTTCCGAGCCCTCATGCTTTTACTTTAGCCACAACAAGAAATGGCTGAAGCCAAGTGCTATCCCCACTATTTTCTCCTGGAAACAGGACAGCAGCACAGTAGTATATTAATTTCATTTTGTGATACAGAGAGTTCAATACACACTTTCGGGGTATTGGCAGCGTTTGCAACTGGTCGGGGGTCCATGATGTTCATTCTACACTTGTCCATGAAATATGCAGGAATGACACTCGAACAAGATGTGGTACATTACAATTTATTTCATATGCAAAAAGTGGTATGGCCTTTGTATAACAGGACTGATGAAAGCAATCTTGGAGCATGAATAAGGGCGTGTGCACACACGATGCCTGTCAAGAAAATAATTACTTACATTTGATTTCTTACTTACTTACATAATTACATCTTGTCACCTCTGGCAGGAGTAGGCAAGTCAAGATTTTTATTATAGTACAAGTAAGTAACAGTTCCAGAAAAGTACTAATGTCAGAGGTATGCAATAACTATGACTGAGGTGTAACTGACGTGCAAGTTCAAAATCAATACTTCAATTTCGAGCATTATACAGTGAATGCTCTTTCAGTCAAACGTCACATTAGCTGAAACTTATGGTCAACTCAAACACAACATTGTGCACACGGATATTCACTCTGTTGTAGAGTGCAGTCCACTAGTCGAATTACTGCTATGCTCAAACAAGAAGTGCTGGATACTGGCTGTTCCAGTTACTGAGTGTTTACTGTAGCACACAGAAAAGTGCACCTAAGAAATAGGTATTACAATGAATAAGCAGATACTGAAAACTGTTTAGTTGTACTGTGGTACAAAGTCTTACTTTAATGCTTGGCTCCACACCCTGGCGATACCTTCTTCTGAAGTTGATGAAGCGCTTTCACCTGTTTGCGAGGCACGGTGCCACATTCATGTAATTCGAGAGCATATGAACCGCAGTGTCCACAGCCTGTGAAATTAGGATTTTAAAAAATTGTGAAAATGAGAGCGCGCAAGCAACAGATTTGAAAACTCTCTACATGCATATACATGCGGTGAAAATTCCTTCAAGTCAAAATGAATTGAGCAGAAGTCTGTTATGGTTAATCACATTGTCATGAACAATGTAGCATAACTCTACCATAAAGTCCACTACATAGATCAAGAACATCTGTTGGACCACTACAGCTCTAAGCCCAAACATATCACCTCACAGGTGAAAGTGATCATGAAGCAGTTCCTGCTGTTAGGCTGCACCAACTGTCCCGCAAGATAACAGAGAAATCCTAGAAGGCCTATATCATGAGCAAGCTGGCAAAACAAGTGCTCTTCATGAACCAGTGAGGCGGATGGTCACGACAAGACCAATAAACGAGTTCAGCCAGTCATGTTCGTTACATGTGCAAATTCTCCTTTAATATTTAGGCGCCAAGCGTCCTACATTTACTCAAAATTTATGCTACAACTATGACAGCACCTATCACTTTTAAGGCCATCCATTTTCCTGTGTCTGTGTGTCTGCTCAGTGAAGAACGCCGATCTCAATGAAGGTATGAACCCAGATCACCGTTCACGCATTTTTCAATATGACAGAGTAGCTTACAATATCTAAACTTCTTGCACAGACCAAGTTATATCGGTAACACACACTGAAAATTGTATACACTGAGTATTGACGTTCCATCCCCGTAAGAAATTACGCAGCGTACGTGTTTACAGACATTATTTGTCATACTAGCACAACCTGCGATTGAAACAGGTATACGAGACCTGGCATAAAAGGCTAGCATGACGTTGCAGCGCACAATATTTGGAGAGGCACATTCGGGAGGCAGAAAAACGAATACGTACCTGCACCAGCTGCCATTTTTGTTTTTGCTTTTTGTGGACTGGCTTGGTTATCTGGCGCTCATGCACTTCCGTTCGGCTTCGGCTACTACAATATGGCGAAGCCCGCGCTTTGCCGTTGAGGAGGAAAGTCCCTCCTCCTTTGCTCTCTCCCATTTTCCTCCTCAGGCCTTTGCTTCTAGCCTCTCCTTATGATTTCTATGATTGGAGGAGAGTTGCGTTTTATAGCAGCGGTCCATGGACAGATGCGAGGAAACGCTCCGTTGCAAGAAGCTGCTTAACGGCTGAGACAAGGGGATGAAACTCGCGAGTCCACTTGCGGACTAAAGCAGGGGCGCGAAGCTGTAGTAGAAATCTATTGTAGCTGAAAACTCACGTGACCTCCGGAGCTCGACCAATGACTGAGGACTAGCCACCCTATTTTTTTTTTCTTTTTTGATTATGTCGCGAATGACGTAAATGACGTGTCATCCGTTTCTCTCTCACTACTTTGCTCCTCTCTGCTCTGCTTCCCGTCTTCTTTTGTTGTTCCTTTTTTTTCTTCCATGCACTGTTTTTTTGGTTCGCGTTTGTCGGAATGCAGTGGGAGTTACAGGAATACGACAGAGCCTTGGTTGTTTGTCACATGAAGTATTTTATTGTGCAACATACGGTTATGCAAGCAAGACGTACACAGGATGACATTAATATTGCTCCAGAATTTGCTTGAAGAAGCTTGATAATGTCGGACTGCCTCTGGCAAGGACTGCTACTGGGAACTGGAGCTCAGTGGCTGCAAGATGAAAAAAAAAATTGTATCAGATATACGGTTATGCATGTGAAAGTTGAAATGTAAATAGAAAGAATAAAGGTGCTATTGAACACGAAAAATAAGAGCGGTGGTAGGGTTGTGAGAAGCTCGCAGCCATGGGGTGTGATGAGCGACCTTAGTATAAAAAATACTTTTTATTGCGCTACTTCACAATGATATATTCCGACCGATTAGCCTGACAATCTTGGCTTTGGCGCTACGTACAGAACAGCTACTAAGTCAACGCGTCGTACGAAACTTGTCGAGCGAAATCACCAAGAATCAGACTTACAGTAGCGTCATACCTTTATACAGTACGACGTGAACGGGTATTTAATCATAACGTTTAGATGATATTGTTTCACGAAAAGAAATATAGTCTACCATCGTATCTGCAAAGCAACGCTGTCTGTCTCGGTCACCGCGTATTCCGGTAACTGTTAAGCAACTCATTCACAATACACGAAGTGAATGCGGTGTTGTAAGGCAACAAGCAACGACAAATGACTTACCTCTCGGCAGTCGTTGACCAGGTATCGGGTACGAGGCGTTCGGGCGCTCGAATACTTTCTGCACCAAGAAGCAGAGCACAAATGTTGCGCAGGCATCTTCCCTGGCAGCTGTTACTGTTCGAGGACACTCACGTGATACAGCTTGAGTTTTTAAACAGGAAAAATCAGAACTCATAGTCCAACACAACCGCTACACAACACGAGCCGTCCGAAACGGACGCCGTCGACTCCGTGGACGCCGCTTCCAACCGGCACAGCCGCCGCGCTGTCGCCTGTTCGAGCGCCCGCGAACAAATTTGAAAACGGCCAATCATCGCTCAGAAAACGAATTCATCCTCATGGGAACCAATCAGTAATCACTAGCCACCGGATGTCTCCATGACGTTCAATTTATGACGTTTTCTGACGTCCGATGACGTGAAACGCATGAAGCGCCTCACTTTATCCCGCAAAGGAACTGGCGAGTTTCCGGCCCTTGACTAAAGTGAGGCGCTGCGAGCCTTTCGCGTCATCAAACGTCATGAAACGTCAAAATTTTTACGTCGACGCGCGAGTTCTCTACCGAGAGCATCCCATTGGCTCCTGCGGCCGCTCCCCTGGTATGCGAGCGCTCATTGGTCGGTTTGAAATTTCAACCTTTTCGTGGCGCGCGTAAGCCAGGATCGCCGTGTCTGGGGTGCCGGAGAAGCTCGCCGTAAAGTTTCGAAATATGGTGCAGCGGGGACGCACGCAAAGCATCTTTGCCGGTACCGCTTTGGATGGTTTTTAGTGCCCGTCGATACCGACTCTGCAAAACTCGAATCCTCTTGGATACTTCTGCAAGTAAATTCAGTGATAGATAAGTGGAAGGCAGGTCTGCTTCGCTTGCTTGGCGCGACAACGATTCAAGAAGGATCAATACTGTGTTTTTCCACTCGATGGCAGGTAAGTCAGTTCCTATTCCATTCTGCCGCTTAGCGTAGCATAGCATAGCACCACACCTGTGGCGTATACGCAACATTTCGGCCGGTAGAATTTTTAGTTTTCACGTTTTCTGATCGTTGTTCTGGTCTTTCTTGCTCAGGTATCAACTAGGTACTGTTCAACTCATGTGCTTCAGAAATGCATCTGCATGGACGCAATCGAATGGATATACCACTCTGAGTGGTTGGAACATCATCTTTCGGCTTAGCAGCTGCACAGGTTCCTTTGTGACGGGTCAGCCTTGACATGTGACACTACACAAGCAGCAAGGGGATATGGACATGTTTTCTGTCATGCTGGATTTGTGAATGTGTGTGCCTGTGCAGTGAATTTACTGATCTACTGTGAAATCTTCCACGTGAGACATATCAGTTAACAGTGAATGTGAAGTTGCTTTGGCATATTACTCGAACTTCAGAAACAATGTTCATGTGAAGTTTGTGTTTGGCACAGATACAGAAGACTGCATATGTGTGATTTGGAAATACGAATCCCGAAAAATAAAGCACCTTGTGCAACAGAAAGAGCCAACGCTTCCGCGTTTTATTTATTTCACTGGATGCGAACGAAAATCCAGAACCGCCAAAGCGGGGGAGAGAACAGAGGGGAAAGGGAAAAAGAACGCCTCGGCAGCGTCGCTTTACGTCACCCGTCACCCAGGGAGACAAAATAAAACAAAGCAAAAAACTACTCTACCGAGGCCCAACGATTGGCCCGACGTCAGAGGTCACGTGAGTTTTTCCCAACAATAGAAATATACTACACGTTCATTCCCCTGGCTCAAGCCGGCGATACCGTGTCGGCGGTGCCGGAGCAACTCGCCGCAAAGTTTCGAAATGTGCTGGGTGCAGCAGGGACGCAAGCAAAGCATCTATGCCGGTACCGCTTTGGGTGGTTTGTAGTGTCCTTCCCTAATATGTTGCCGATACCGACTCTGAAAAACTCAGTGCCTCAAGGATACTTCTGCAAGTCAATTGAGTGGTACACTGTTATTCGAAAAGGTGTTCTCATGCAGTGAAAAAGGTAGATTTCCCATTTCTACTCTTTTCACGTCAGATTTACACCCCACAAAAGGAGAAAACATGGTCGTCTACCCCTTCGTTTGAGAGGAAGGCGTATAAGAGGTGTACGAACCTCGCGGAGAAGCGGTAACGCGTGCATCTTACTCCTTCTTATACCTTCTCTCCTCGAAAGCTCCGCCGCCGTGCACTTTCATCCGCGCATGAGGACTCATAGTTCCCAAAATGTCTAAATGTTTCAACATAGAATCTCAAATATACATTTCCGTGATGATACAAAATACATGAACTCTGTCTCTCGTTAGTCGTCAGTCGTCACCAGCGTAAGCAAATTATTTGTGGGCATGTTTGATTCTGCCGCACTCTTGTACCCTTACGCGACCATTCACGTCGGTCTGGAGTGTGGCGAACGTAGGTTTGTGTTCGGTCGTTTGCAAAGTTTTCACTGTGGCTGAGACGTTGAAGATCGTATGTGTGAAGTTCAGAGCTATCAAGGAATTGATACTTTTCGGAAGGATTCTTCGGACTGAATGCATTCGGTGGTAGGTCCACCCACGGCCGTGAGAGATGTTCTTGAATATGGTAAGGCTTAACAAAACCGTTTCATACTCATAGCCTTTGTTCGATGGAGTCAATACAGCGAATTATTTTATTTTCAGGTTGCATACCAGCTTGACTCGTAATGAGGCGTGTCAACGTGATTGAAATACAGGTAAGGTCATGTTGCTTTACTGGTCTTTACATTGTGTTTGTGGTGAATCGCTTACGACGTACGTTATTTGTTTTGCAGTTTTATCGTGCACATTGGCAACTGGACGTTCGAACGCTGGAAAATACATGCTTTCAACGAAATTGTGCACAGAGGCGTCATGGTATTAATGTGTCAGAATTTGCAGTGTTTCTGTAGGAACGTGACTGTCCCGATTTGCATTTCTTTTTGTTGTGTGTGGTGGGCGATACTGGACACTTCAATACTAATGGCCAAGACGGTTTGGATTCGAATTTGGACGTATGTACTATTTCACTCTTTGTACCTATTTCGTGTCTCTATGGCTAATAAATGTGTGTAGGAGTTCACATTCGTTCTTCTGTGCTGCCAAACTGACGTGTGATCAACTGACACATTTCTCAAAAAATATACCAGATGACTTAAAGAGGACCGCGGTTCCTGCGAAAGCTGCAGGTGCCATGTGCCCCCTGAAACAGCTGGTACGACATCCTTGCTGACGGCAGGAGCCACAGTGTACCGGACGTATCGAAGGGTTACTTGTACCCACTAATACGCGAAACACATTGCGCCTCTCGAGTTCCTTAACAGGAAAATTACCTCGACGCTTCGCAAACAAAGAAAAAGCAAAGAAGAAAATGCTCCAAGCACATCGAACATGAAACTCCAAATTTTATTGGCTTGCACATACCTTTAAATTGCATCCAGTACATCATCGTTTACCGAATGGAAAGCATACACGGTTCACTAATCCCAACACACACATATCGAGCACACTTTGCACGGACACACAACCCATAGGGTGACCCGATGCACTAGGCAGTCCTCCAAATGCCGAAAACACAATCCTCGAAACTTCGAACCGGCTGGCATTGCAAAGCTCAATGAAGATCCTTAGTGACGAACACGACGGTTCCTCAAACGAAATGGCCGAGGAACAATTGTCCAACAAGTGGCAACAAACATCAATTCCATGTGAGAAGCAGTTGCAAATCTTGCACGCGTATGTGTGACCATAGGCGCCGACTGCGGGGGGGGGGGGGGGGGTCATTGCCCCCTCCCCCCGGAACATGAACTAGGGGGGGGCGCCGCCTCCCCCGGAAAGTCCCGCTAAGAGACTGACACCAACCTTTGGGGCTCGGCGCGCCCGGGTCAAAAGAACGAGGAGGCACCAACTCTAAAAATGCATCTTGCAATTTGTAAAATATGTATCCGCCCACTATACTCATTATCACAGTAGAAGGTGAGGCGAAGAAACAGAGGATGACACAACACATTGCCCTGAATTTCGGCCAAAGCAATCAGATCAATGAAACGAAGCAGACCAAAAAGGTACCAGCAGCTCCCAGTGAGGTGTAACGGTGGGATCTCCGGAACGCATATCCGTTGGGAGTGGGTTCAACTCCCGCTGCTCCATCTCATTGACCATATTCATTATATTGCGCGCATTTCGGGTCACACACCGAGGATTCAATGCATTTTGTTCCTTTTGCTATGCAGTTGTGCACATATTCACTGTTTTACGTTCTCTCTGTTTTTTTCCTGTTCTTCCTCCCTCTTATTTCTATACCAGTTCTGCATACATCATAAGATTCCGTCAGAGTGCGTGATGCTTCAGCTTTAGTTTTGGTTCTTCGTTTTTCTTTCCTTCTTTTTGTTTTCTTTTGCTTTCTTTTTTCTTTGCCTCTCGTCTTCTCCCTTTCACCTCTTTTTTGGAATAACAAGCCGACATCCCTCAGCCTTACCTTTCCTTTCTTTTTTTTCATAATAAACAAAGCCCCCCCCCCCCCGGCTAGAGTACTTACTTCGCGGTGCACCCTTGACCCCCCCCCCCCCCCCGGGAAAATGAAAACTCTCCGCCTCTGTGTGTGACCGTTGAGACAGGAAAGAACCTGTAAGGAAACCGAAGTGAATATCACGCTGGTATTGTTCCAACGTTAATGCTGGAGTAGTACTCCATTTTGTAACTCACCTCCTCGCAATCGATACAGTCCCACGGTCACCTATAACGAAATAATACAATTAACCTCGCTTGTAATGTACATCGTCGCTTCACCGAGGCAGCCGATCCTCTCCTGCAACTATTTGCAATGCGTCCACCGTCTGCAACAGAATGCACCTCGATTGTTAAACACGAGTAAAACGCAGACGTCGCGTACGTTGCATCACAGCCAGGCTGACTTACCTTAAGCAAACATTACACCTGTACCTAAAAGCAAGGTTGTCATCCTTCTCAAACGCAAGGTTGCAGCGCACACAACAGGCAGGAACGCAACGACGAATGCACTGCGATAGAATACGTGGTGCCACGTCACTGCTCACGGGCGGAGCGCGCAAGAACGTAGTACTCCCCAGCGAAGGCACACATACGTATTCAGCCGGCGCACGCATTGTTCAACAAGCACACGAGTACACAGCTCAGGAGGCACACATATTATTCAACGGGGCACACATATTTGGCGATAGGGATCGTCGTGTTTGCTATTTTTATAACTGTTACGGCTGTGTACCGGCTGTACTTTCTGAGGAACGTCTTTAAAGGGACTGTCGCATCCGGAACCGTGGTTACGAATCCAATACCAATGTGTTCGGTACACTACCACGAGCTATTTGCCAAATTTTCTCCTTCCAAAACGGACCGGGTGATGAGGAATCGAATTTAAAAGATCCGGTTTCGTTTTGATCCTCGAAAGCGCCAGCGCCAACAACATCGCGTGACGCAAGGTCGAATCTGGCTAATCCGCGGTGAAGGACGCTGTCGTCTGCCGCCAAGTCTAGGGCTGCTTTGTTTTTTTCCGGCACGTCGCCCGTATTCACATGTGACACTTTCTAGTGACTCGGATACTATCGCTACGCTTGCATCCTTCGCGTGGGATGTCGTTTGGAAACCGACGCAGCGTTCCCGACTCCAAGAAAACTTCCTTCGAAAGCCTCGATGTTTGATTTCGCACGCCAAGGATACAGCTACAGCCAGACCCCAGACGAAGCGAAAGTTGGAAGCAGCTACATCACTAGCGGGTATCCAGATGAAGCAAGGAGTGTTCATGCTGTCCGTGTATGCTCTTCGCATTTCACCGATAATGTGTACCTGGATGAGAACATCATGGAAGTGCAACTTGGATTGACACAAAAAAGGAACGAATGGAAACTTGACGCCGTTCCGACTGTGTTCCACGAACAAAGCGAGCCAGCAACTTCGACAGTAAGTCACAATGTCTATGTAGTTTCCCAATCGGGTCTGTCACTCTTGCGCGTGAGTAACTTAGCAGCAAAAGACGAAATCGGTACAACGTAAGGTATCCCCTAACCTATATGATTCATAACTAGATAAATAAAATACAATAAACAAGTTCAAGTGATGTCATTCATATGAACGTGATTGACTTTTCTCGTTGTCGGACGCGTTATCATGAAACTTTCACTTACTGAACCTGTGACTTTTGTGGAATGTGGTAGACATGATTGGTTTTCATGTGTATTACAGCTGCAGGCAGTTCGACAGGGTCAAGCGCAAGTGGTACGTATATTACTTAAATACATATAATGTGTTTACAATTCTTGGACACAGAACAATTCGCAAACTATGAACCCCGATCACTAAAAGGAAGAACTGACGCTGTTTGTGTGCTGGTGTTAGAAACAGGCAAACAATAACAAACAGTACCTCTGTCCGTAACATGAGCGCCATAACCCACTTCCCAGTTACCTTTTACCTCTCTGTTTGTGAACTGTTTGTGTGCTGTAGGGCGGCGGTTTTTGCGGTTGTCGTAGCCAACTTGAGGTGCACTTTTGACGTTCTGTGTTATAGAAGGACCAGGTGCTGCTGATCAAGTCCCATCCATCCATGAAACGGCATCAAACAATGTACGTGTGTGCACGGCAATTTTGCTGAGAGACATGGTTTTTACACTAATGCCTTTACGACGCCTCTGACAAATTAGGATCTTCCAGAACAGTGCTTTCTTCATCCAAGTTCAAGAAGTAAAGAGAATGACTTCATGGCTTCTACTGACATCTCACAGCTACATGCCAAGACAAAATAACTTGACAGCAGGAAATGAAAAGAAAAAAAAAAGGTCCGTTTCAGGTCCACCCAAATCTTTGTACAGAGGCTGACAACAACAACGCTATTGTGAGATGATGAATGATGCTGATGCAGCGTTGAGATTAAGCCCTTGTTTCCTTTTTTGCAATGCTATACATTACTGCTGGTTAAATGTAAAATGATGCACCTACCTCCAGACATTAAAGGGGCTACCAGAGATGTAGTGTCAATTCAACAGAAAACCTGCATGTTCTACGAGGCACTGTCACATAAGCATTGGCCAAATTTGCTGTCCTGTGAGCTTTGATAGGATATGCCGTAGATAGTAAGAGGCCTCTTACTGTAAAGGGGAGGTGCATTAATCGAGTAGTGGGGTCTGAGGCATGAGGGCCATTTCAGGATGTACTAACCCTTCTAAAATTTTACACTTGGTTATGCCCAGAGATCGATCCAGATCCCCCCCAACACCCCGAGTTTTTTTCCTGTGTACCACTGTTATAATGAAACCGTCCAATTTACTGTCCAATCGTCCCGTTTTCATTGCAACTGAAGTACTACAAAACTGTTTATTTTATTTTTTATTTTTGTGAGTCCCCGCTTCAGATCCAAAGGGACATTGCAAGTGTGGTGCACGCAGCAAATAATAAATATCTGTGCGTGAAGAGTTGGATGTGGACTTGTGCAATGGCTCTTGAATGGACAACACTCAGTCAACACAAAGATTTATTCACATTTGCGTAACTTATTGCCTGTCATTATAATAATTATTATAATGCATAGACAAAAGGTAATGCTCTGCCAAGGATCTCTGAAGTTACAGTCTTGAAAGCTGTTTTCAAGACAGTGGTGCTAAAAAATTGGATCAATGGCAGGTATCAAAATTTGTTTTGCTGTATCAAGGCAGAACAATCTTCCGTGGGAATGACAAATTTTGGACATTCACAGACAGATGTATCACTTACTATGATAATGAGGTGTAACTGTACCATTAGTGAGTTATGAAACGTTACCTGAACTTATTTGACGTGTTATATCCCTCACATGCTATAATACTGCCAACGATAAGAAGCATTACACTATCATTAAAAGTATAACTGTCAGGTAGTTTATTGCTCCTGCCTATTCCTTTGCACTTCTCGGGATTGCTGTGGTAACACAGATTCTGTTTCACACTTCTCAATTAAAAACTACGCAAGTCTATTATGGTGTAGGTGTGAACAGTAAATGAGGCACACTAAAGATGATAGTCCTGATAGGACCAGGATGGAAAAACGTTGGCGAATCATGCGGACGACACACCCAGGTATCTGTCGTCTGTTTTTCGGTCCAAGGAATCTCCAAACTCAGCTTGTAAACACACAATAAGCAGTGAACCTGACGTAGCTGTAAAAAGAA
Source organism: Ornithodoros turicata (assembly GCF_037126465.1). Taxonomy (NCBI): domain Eukaryota; kingdom Metazoa; phylum Arthropoda; class Arachnida; order Ixodida; family Argasidae; genus Ornithodoros; species Ornithodoros turicata. The sequence continues at coordinate 38,222,626 of NC_088204.1, forward strand.
AGTACACTTTCCTAAACACGTAGCATAGTTAATGTCCTGACAATCATTCTAATTCTAACCCGGCCCTTGAGTTGCACAGTTGGTTAGAGCCTTCGTAACTATCATGGGGCATTCGTCGTGTGTGCAAACAACGACGACAACTACGAAAATAAGGATTGCTCGACGTGCCTATCTATCGTGGCCACAGTAGGCGAAGACTGTGATCGTCGCTGCAATACTGCGGTAGATACACCACTAGAAGTTCTGGCCGATGACAGGGAGCTGGGAACAAAGTGTGATGCGTGCGTGTGGTGCGTGCCGTCATTGCACAACTCTACCACTTCACCAGCACTGCAGCATATAGGTACTCATCCAGTTCCTGAGGAACACAGACGCCGCACAAACACTTGGATTGTTTCCTGCGTCGTAGTGTGAATGTCACGGGATTAAGTATTGAGCACTCCGATCATGAACGCACCTAAAGCAGTGGTCCTGAGGCTCGTTCTGTTGCGCTAACGCAGCTGCGGCACGTACATCACCAGCGACTTGCAGAATAAGCGGATCCGTCGAATATGGGCCGTCATCAAACATGTATATTCGTCACGGGAGCTATTACTAAAGGCATTTGAACAGCACGATTCGCCACTTCCGCGTTCCGAGTCCGCCATCTCCGTATGTGCCTTCGCCTTCGTCTCCCTGACCTTGCTCATGCAAGCTGCAAGCCGCGGGGACTCCTCTGGCTCGCCGCGTTCTTATTGGTCAGATTCCATGTGACGTTGCTAAAGATTCTCAGCAGGGAGTTCCGCTTGACGCCCGCTTCCGTCGTCTGCTGTAGCGCCGCTTACACACGAATTATGCAAAAAGTATTCCGTCGATCGGAACGGGACTTTCGGAGTCATGGTCAGTGAAGGGCGGGGAATCTCATTTCACTGTGGTTTCGGAATCGATCTGTGGTCGATGCGACTGTCCCTTTAAGCGACACATGTTCGTCACAGGATTTAGAGTGTAGATTCAAAATTTCTAGAGCGGTGCCCAATTGTATGCATCTGTAAGGAGCATGAAGCATATCATTGTGCTTTCAAAAGAAATACAGTTCATGTACAAAGCTCTATGCCCGCTACACCCATTTTACACCTCTTTTACACCCAAGCTCAATGAATGTTGTAAGTAAGGTGTTAAGTTATTATTGCACCCATTTCACACCCTTCATCCGAAGATGTTTCTTCGAGCTGGTGTAATTTGGGACTAAAAATTAGTTTACACCCCAATTACACCCGGATTACACTCTAAATGGTGTTTTAAATTTAAGAGTATGGGGCGACATGAGACACGGGACAAGATGCGACATTTTTGCTCGACGCCGCCTGTCTCAGAGACGGGTTGCTCCGTGCGCTTGAAACGTTACTCATAGGTGCCTCCGCATGTCCGCTTTATTGCACGCAAGAATTGGTGTTTGCGTTGAAGTGAAAAAAAAGAAAAGAAAAGGAATCGATTACTTCTGTTGGAATGTAGGGCCAGGCAAAGAGGCGCGATTTTCTGTAGTCCTTTTTCATGTCAGGTTTATTCTGTCAATGTAAGTCCACATCCTATTTTTTTACTGATTCATCTAGGTATATGCAAAATAGGAGCAGTTTGGCAATCCGTTGTCTAACTGAAAAATTAATGCATCCGGTGATATCCACGAGGCAAGACGCGACAGCTTAATGTAATTCAAGTGCAGTGTTTAACTTCCTGTAATTTAGAGACCGATAAGTCAACTATTAGGTGGCCTTATGCTTGTTCCTCGGAGATTCCTTTTCTTGCATATTGACTAGGATTTTCCAGCGAATATCCTGTGTCCTAGGATATTTCAAGCAAAGCGGAACTGCACTCAAACGCGAGTGACCAGCGACACATCAGACTGGCGGTGCCTTCTTTGCAAATGACGGCGGGGGGAAATAGCACCGGGTTCTGTGTGGTTTTATTGCACATCATGTAGGCGGTGGGCTCAAGGGGGCTGTGTAGGTGCTTGAATTGGGCTGTGTAGGGGCCTGTAGGTGTCTGTAGGTGCTTGGGACTAACAGGATGAGACAACTATGATGCAGCCGAGCAGACGTTGCTGCATTAAAAATAGAGATGTCACGAACTTTTTAGGAACCTGTGGTTCGAAACGACACATTCGACGAACATTCGAACTTTAGTTGGGTTCGCAGAGGGGTTTGGCAGAAGTTGACTTTGCTGTGACTAATATAGGTCTTAAAATTGATACGTATGAAACAAGGAAATGAACACAAGCTTGATGTATCTGTCTGACAAACAGTCATTTGGCTAGTCAGGACAAGTTCACGACGAAACGAGCGCAGCACGGAGAGGGTCCGAGAAAGAACGATACCACGCAGACGGTCGGACCTTTTGTTTAAAACAATAGTTCTTACAACCACAGGGAGTGTAGTCGAGATTGCAATAATGCACCCGCACCTATCAAACCTATCCCTTACGTCGTCTGTCTGCGTCTGCTTCGGAATACGAGTGTCGTTCAAAAAGTTATAAGCCTCACCCAGAAGGAGTTGCGGAAACAAGACAGTTTTTCACGTGAGAGAACTGATGTTCTGAGGCTGGAACAACATAGAACGGACAAATACATACAAAGCCTCAAATTGACTAAGAAATTAACGATGAAAGATGAAAGTCACTGAAAAGGTTAGCCAGCTGTATGACTCCAACCTACATCTTCTGGATTACCTGTCCAGGGCTATACCAATTGAGCTAAGCTAACACACCTCCCCAGCGACTTCCGTGGGTGCGTCATCTGAAGGGTCAAGGGTCATGGGTGCACATATTTGTCCTTTCTATGTTGTTCCAGCCTCAGAACATCAGTTCTTTCATGTTCAACAGTTGCCGCTTGCGTTGATCCCGTCGTATGAATGTGTGTATGAGTGAGCAAAAATGTAGGAGTGAAAGGAGGATGAGTGAGAGAGAGTGGCTGGATTATCCCTTCTGATGACGCACCCATGGAAGTCGCTGGGGAGGTGTGTTAGCTTAGCTCAATTGGTAGAGCCCTGGATCGGTATTCTAGAAGATATGGGTTCAACTCCGACAGCTGGCTAACCTTTTCAGTGACTTTCATCTTTCATCGTTAGTTTTCCACAATTTTTCTATATAGTCCCCCTTGAAATCAATGCACTTAGCTCGACGATGCTCAAGCATTGCAATCCCATCACGGAAAAGGTGGCGTCCTGGTCCTCCAAAAACTCCTATGCAGCACAAATGACCTCATTGTTTTCAAAATGGCGACCACGTAGGTGGGGTGTGAGGTTAGGGAACAGGTAGAAGTCTGGAGAGTAAGGGGGAAGGGGCCACCGCAACCTGAGCAGTGTGAACGGGAGCGTTGTCCTCGACCAAGAGCACCCTGCCCTCAGCTTCCCTCTGCGTTTTGACTTGACTGCTACCTTCAGGTGTGTTAAGTCTTATGCATAGTACTGTCCGTTAATAGTTGTTCCTTTTCCAGGTAGTCTATCATGATTATGCCTTCTGAATCCCAAAAACCAGAAGCCATGTCCTTGTCAACGGACGCTGCTCGGTTGAACTTCTTCGGGAGTGGAGAACCAGGATGTTTCCACTGTTTACTTCGAATCTTTGATTCAGGTTCAAAGTGATGAACCCAGGTCTCATCTTGAGTTACTAATCTGCGGTGGAAATTCTCAGGGTCAGCCTGGAAGCGAGTTAAAAGTGTCCTGGAAATCTCAACCCTTTGCAGATTCTGCTCTCGTATCAGCATTCTTGGGACCCATCTTGCAGACTGCATGCTCATCCCTAAGATCTCACTTAAAACAGTGTGAACTGAAGCAGAACTAATGTTTCTGGACTTAGCTATCTGCTGCACAGTAAGACGTCTGTCATCCAAAACCATACGCTAAATGGCATCAACTTGATCATCAGTGGTTGAGGCTGTTTGGACGGCCTGACCGAGGGTCATCTTCTGTGCTCACGCTGCGCCTCTTGAATTCAGCACCCAACTTCTTCACGGTTGCATATGAAGGGGTGTCCTGTGTGTCAAGTGTGTGTACCATGTCCTCGTGGGTTTCCTATGGCGTCATACCTTCCTTTTGAAAATACTTTATGACTGCTCGGGCCTCTGTTTTGTCCATTTTTATACGAGGGGTGTTCAAGTCAAACCCGGGCTTTTCATTTTTCGCAAAAGCAAGATGAACTTACAGGCGAGAAATTAGTTTTATTTTTCAACGTAATCTCCAGCTGCACTAATGCACTTGTCCCAGCGTTTCACGAGGGCTTGGATGCCCGCAGCGTAGAAATCCTTACCGGCGCGTAGCAGCCATGATCGGACCGCATTCTTGACCTCGTCGTCGCAGCTGAAGTGGCGGGCCTCAAGGAACGCCTTCAGTGCCACGAAGAGATGAAAATCGCTGGGGCCGAGGTCTGGACTGCAAGGGAGATGTGGTAGCTACTCCCAGCCAAGTTCCTGTAAGGTGCGTGTCGTGTAGGGGAGGACTCCTTTGGTGATGAGGCCCGTCCGCTTTTGCTTCAGCGCCTTATGCACATCCCTGAGAACCTGGCAGTAATATGCACCATTCATGGTACCACTGGGCAGAAAATCAACATGAACAACGCCAGCCTTGTCCCGGAAAACCGTGGCCATAGCCTTACCGGCAGACGGGGTGCTTCGGAATTTCTGGGAGCTGGCGAGCCCGGATGCTTCCACTGTTTTGATGCGCGTTTAGACTCAGGAGTGAAATGGTGCACACACGTTTCATCGTACGTGATGATCCGATCAAGGAACTGCTGTCCTTCAGTGTCGAAAGGATTCCTTAGCTCTTGGGAGAATTCCAGTCTTCTCTGCCGGTCAAACACGGAGAGCTTCCTCGGGACCCAACGGCCACTAACTTTCCGAAACTGGAGGTGTTCATGAATGATAGTGTTCAACGTTCCCACAGAAAGGTTCGTCTTTCGAGCCAGTTCGAGACATGTTATATCTGTCGGTCCTTGAGGATCAGGCGCTCCACAAGTGTGATGTTCTCAGCAACTCTGACACTGGCCTCTGAGCCGCCCGGCCGGGATCGTCCTACACTGATGTCCGGCCGTCTCGGAACCGTTTGCAACTCTCAAACGCTTTGCTGCGGCTAAGTGTATCGTGGCCATACTGAGCCTGAAGTCTTCTGTGAATTTCAGATGACTTCATGGCAATTGGCTGTTCGATGTGCGCGCTCACCTCGTTGTCGGCCATCTTGTCCAGCACGTGTCTTCTGTTTTGCACAAATTTCGGACCACCACGTGGTGAACGGGGAGGCCTGTCACGTGTGAAAATGACGAAAAAGAAGTAACGCGAGCCATTTGTACACTCAGGAGACAGAAAGTCCCGGTTTGACTTGAACACCCGTCGTATTTATCGCACTACCCTTCACCTTTGTATGGGCCTCAGGTGCACACAAATTAAAACAGAAATCTGAATTAGTTATTTCTATTTGTATAGCAACTGCTAGTGTGTTACAACAACAAAGATGTTCAGTTATTGCTCTTCTTTCTGGGTGAGGCTTAGCACGTTTTGAACTACCCTCGTACTATAGTTTGAAATCGCATGTCATTAAAACAACCGACGCACAGGAAAATACGGTTGTGGTCCGGCGGCGTCTCAGTAGTGCCAGTAGGTGGCTCGCGTTATACGTTTTTCTTTTCAGGTTTCCAATCCACTTTGCTAGTGCGATAATAATAACAAATATATAGCACGTAGAAAAATATAGAACGTCATAATCTAAACATAGTGCAAGTACTTGGCGGCTTTTCGAGTCGTGAAACATATGCTTCTGCTTCCCGTAAGGAGATTGGCACGTATGCGTAGTCGAAGAAATTTTCACAACATTAAACTACACATTCTGGAAACCGGGTTCCGATCCACCGGTTTCCGGAGAAACCGCGTTCCACTTTAGCTGTCGGGTCCACCTTTTGCTATTGCTTGAGAGTAGTTAGGTGTGCTTTGTCGATGATCTCGGATGGACCGATGGTTTCCATAATTTTCCTCGCGTCCTGCTCGTCTTCTTCCTCTCACGCTCTTTGCCGACACGCTGAGAGAATACAATGTGAGACCGTGGCGCCCTCTGTGAAGCGCGGGCGGAAGCGCTTTACTGGATGCTTCAGCTTCAGACACTCATCGGCGAACTCTAGAATATCCCTCCTCCATACACCCATTTACAGCTGTTTCTGTAATAAGATACTAAATACTTGGCGTAAAAAGTACTCAACAAGTACTCAAAACTGAAAGTAATACATATGAGTAGAGTATTATCTTCTAGGGGTGTGCGAATCCAAATTTTTAAAGTCGAATCGAATATCGAATCTGATGGACGAAAAAATCTCCTATATGGGGTTGAATATAGAACAGTCATGCAAACTTTACAATACATGCTTTTTGCACCAAAAGCACGAAATTTCTAGCCTATGGCTTTAGTGTAATTTTTCTGCCATTAACTGTCACACGAAACACACGTAATTCTTCTGTGGGAAGCCCCTATTCTCCATTCTTACGTGATAGTGTTTCCTACTCTTCAGGTGAGCACATACTGAGGTAATCATCTTGATTTCAAAATTTGATGTCAGGCAGTGGCACGTTACACATATGAGGCTGCAGTTGTTTCTGAACATCCGTAGGTCACTTACAAATTGGCGTCCTGCCTGAGCTCTGTCGTGTACTGCTGGCGTTTGGCTGGCAGTTGTCTTAAATCGCCTGTCAGTAGTTCTGCAGCCTATATTTCCTTGATTTTCATCGAACATGTTGTTCTGATATTCTATTAGAGGTGGAGCATAAGCTGCACGTGTTTCTTACTCAAAATAAATGGCCCTGAAGCACCTGGAGAATTCAGATGGTTTAGACCACGGGATGGCTGATTTCAGACAACCGTGTTGCTTGCAGTACATCCTTTGGCCCCTTTGCTGTATGTGCTGTAGTGTGTGTGTCTCGCGTGGGGAACTTGCGTTGCTTCAATTTTCGACGTAAGGACCGTCTTTAAACACACTTTTGTTTCTGGGCAAAGAAGTCCTCCGCTGACACCACTAAGCTGCACACGGGAGGGACGCCATCCCTCCCTCAAGCCAAGTATGCACAATAAACTGGTCCTAACGTTACCTTACGCTAAACAACAATCCGTCTGTGTTAGTCCTGGCAATTTCGTAAAGCAGGCTTCACCTCATGCATGGAGGGAGGCATCAGGTGAAGTTCGGGATGTGTCCTTCATATTCGGCGAAGAGTCAAATATTCGGAAAACCGAATATCGGGTATTCGATTCGCGAATCGAATACTTGGAGTGACTGATATCAGATTGAGTTCGAGAACTCGAATATTCGCACACCCCAGCTAAATACTGTAAAATTTCATAATGTTTATTTCATCAAATCATATTTGATGGGGAAAACTGAAAAAAAAAAAAAGCTACAGCTAGCTTGACTAGTTCCCAGCTCCAAAACACTTGACATGCAAGAAAAAAGAATTGATCCGAGCATGCATGAGCCTACAAGCAAGAGGGAAGACAACAGCAAAAAATTTAAGAACTCTTTAAAACGACAGTTAAACGGTATGATAATGATTGGCATCCATAGTTCGTCCGGACACGCGGGACATTCCAGTTAATTTTATGGCGAATATTGTAGGAAGTTATATTTCGTTCTAGTTTAATTAGTTCAAAAATTGAAGAGTATCTGCGAACATTTCTCTGTAAACACTGGAGTCTGTGTTCATAGAGATAAAACACACTTTACAATATTGTAAAGTTCAAAAAAACCTTCTGTAGTCTCACGACTTGCAATATTTGCAATTACATGAATTACCCTTTTTTGTAGAACTATAGCAGACGTTTGAAATTACTCCTTGAAGTTGTACCCCAGATTAAGTGACAGTAGTTAAGATGCGAGAAAAATAGGGAATTAAGTAATAACCTAATGCGGAAGGAGAACTTATGTCTATACCTACTACATATGCCAACTATTTTGCATAGTTTCCTCTGTATACATTCAAAATGTTCATCCCACAATAGATATTCATTGAAAACTACACCTAAGCATTTGACAAAACTCACAGTTAAAAGTGGCGTGCTGTTACATACTAATTGGTTACTTCCTTGTATGTTTTTATTTTTCTGCCGAAAAATAATAGCCTTCGTTTTATTAGTGTTAATACGTAAGGAGTTTTCTGTGAGCCATTTCACTAGGTGATAAAGCGAGTCATATGCAGTGTTAATTAACAAATCAACATCAGCCCCATCAAAAAATATACTGGTATCATCCACATACGATACAAATTTACATTTCACATTCAAACTGACAATATCATTAAGATACACAATGAACAAAGGAGGCCCCAGTACACTCCCCTGAGACATGCCACAAGTAACATTATTCAATGGTGGCAACAGGTCAGGTCCAAGTTGCACATATTGTTTTCGCCGTTCTAAATACGATATCAACAACTGTCAAACTATGCCACGTACCCCGTAGTGTTCCAACTTGCAAATAAGGATGTTATGATTTATACAGTCAAATGCCGTCCAGAGATCAAGGAATACACCTAATGTTAATAATTTAGATTCCAAATGATTAATGGTCAGTTCCTTTTGTCTCAGCAAGGCAGTTTCTGTAGACCGTCCACTCCTAAAGCCATGTTGAAAGTCATTAAGAATATGGTGTTTATCAACGAAGGCATTCAATCTGGAATGAATAATTTTCTCTAAACACTTGGAAGATATCGGCAAAACTGAAATCGGGCGATCATATCCTAAAGGTATTCTAAAAGTACTCTAAAAGTACCGATGCAACTCCCCAGTCATCACCTCGTAATAAAGTTGTCGTTGTTGTTCTAGAAGTATTTAAGTTACTCTTTAAATTAATTTGGTATTTGCAGTGAGCACAATGAAACACACGCAGAACCTCAAAGATAGAGCAGACAGTACAGAAGCACATACTGCATGGCCTTAATAGCTACGAAGATATGAGGCCTTAAAAAAGGAGATATGCGAAATAGCGCCATCTGTCGTGCGCGCCGCTCCCGACCGCCATGACTGGGGCAGATCTCTCACGAGCTGTAGCGCGGCTAGAAGGGGTTTCGCTAAAAACGAAGCACGATTTCTCGGTGGAATACCGAGCATTTCGGCGGAATGTACGAATGGCAAACTGTTCAGAACTCTAGTCTCAACAGCAGAAATAGTTTTGCGGTCGATTCCATTTTCAGCAAGATCTCACACGGCATTTATCATCGACGTTCGGCATTTGTATTTACTTTGTTTTGTGCAATACTTGACTTTTTAGTTTTAGCTGCTCTTGCGATGATAAGATTAAATGAGATCCTGGTCCTATAAATCTTTGCATTCTACCGCGTCACAGTAGGGGGCAATTTAATTTCTTCTCATTGGGGAATATTGTGGTACAGGAGTTTTTCATACCATTTGTCACACTGTACCGAGCAATCTGTTCCTTAATGTATTGAGATCCTTGGAACTACGCCACAATTGTAGTGCTGCTGCACTTGGTAGTTGTGATATATAATCAGACGATTTAGTACGAGGTTCCAGATTTAGATGTTGGAAGGTATCTGGTTCTATCATTGCAGCTTGTTCTCCTTAAGCCACGATTTCACCCGTTTGCCGAGCATGTGACTTCATGACCAACATTTATTTATTTATTTTATTTAATAAATAAATATTTGATCAACATTAATGCTATGGTCTTTAACCAGGAATAAGCCTGGTTTTGTTCTAGTAGTTCAACTACAACAAGTGAATTTTCCCTCTAACGGTGTGAGGCAATTCACACACGCACACACACAAACACAAATAAGGTTTAAAAAATATTCATAGATGATATCCTACTCTCATGTTATGGCTTATATAGCGGGTCGACTAATTTATTCTCTTACTTTCCTTGTGCATGAAAAATAGTTTTCTGAGATGCGTGCGTGTGCGTAACGTATGTGGAATATGCGTGGTCAAATATGAGATGCAGAACACGATGGAAATTGATGTTTTGAGGCTGGAACACAGTAGAGAACACATGCAGAGACCGCTAATTATTGTACATATGTGTATTTGGAGTAGGATTTACGTCATGAGAGCACATTAGGTGCATATGCAAAGCAATATTCCAATCTATCACACTTGACAATTCACCTGACAGTTGTGACATAATTCGCCATAAGTTGAGTGATTTTACAAGGGAGACAAATCAGGAACACTGATATCACATTAGGTCTGTCTCTCAGGTTCTGCATCAGTGGTGCATGAACGAGCGGCAAATGTCCGATTCTATAAAGTGGCAGATATGAGACACTGCATATTAATTCTGAATAATCGAGAATATTAAACTTTACTCATTAACCTCTAGGCTGATCCGAGAGTAGCTTCAACTACATAATACTATTTCAGGCGCTTCCTAGTGTTCAGTTACAGCGATTCATGAGTACGCACCTTTTTGTTGTATTATTCGTCTCTGCTAGCACAGCTTGACGCAGCGATGCGGTGGCACCTTGATCATCACTAAATAAAGTTGTTGTGTTCTCTCTTCAGAGTTTTGATATACACAGCCCTCTTCACGGCAAAAAGTTGTTGTATTCAGACGATTATTTACTAAGCAGAACAGAAAGCTTGCACTGTCGTTCATACAAGGCTGCCGGCTGTTGCCTTGCTACACAACAAACTTTTACTAACGTAGTGGTAGATGAGGCACTTGCACATAGAAGGACAAAACAACAGCAGCCTTCTTCAACTGCCACTATTCAATCAAACTTACTCCTCGGCAACGCAAACCGCGTACACTGAATAGCGGAACCATGTTTTCCAAGCATTGCCCTGAAGAAAATGGCGCGAGTGCGTTTTCGCTGACGGGCAAGAGAGGGCGCTTCATCTCGCATATCTCCTCTTGCGCGATGAAGAGCAGTGCTCGAAATGGTCAGGCTTGCACACTATTACAGAAAAACAGCCATAAGATATTTTCAGCTATTTCCTCCTCCAGTGTACTTCTTAAGCACTAGGCTTCAGTATATATTAGAACGAAAAAACCTTAGAGCTCGACCGGACCACCCTGCCCGATTCTGCATGAAATTACCCTACCATACCCTGCCATCAGAAGTAGTCTCACACAGTGACTGTGACTTTTTTAGCTGTTACCCTTTCTCTGCGCATTAATGATCATTGTGTGCCCCCTTTTTATAGTCGTTTTCCTATTTTTACAGTGTTTCTTATTTTTACAGTGTTGTTTCAGTTGTAACACTGGATGCACCAGGTCCACAGTCCTGGTGCCGTACCAAACTGTATGCCAGTGTAGATGCCTCTGAACGCTTGTGGCATATCAGCAGCAACATGAGAACACAAAGCAAGTGCAGGGGCCAACACAAACAGTAGTCCCAGCATGAAGTATTGTTAATATGTCACATTCATCGACATGCGCTTAAAAGTTTTGCTGTTTCAATCATTATATCAGTGGGAATATGTCATGCTTTCGTTCACAATGACTCAGGCTAGTCCGATTCGACCGAACGCCTCAACCCAAACAGGCTTCAATCTCGATCCTTCGTGCACACTCTTAGCAGCATCGGACCAGACTTCTACGTATCTTGAGCACGTACTCAGACTTTTCAGACGTCAGAAGACTTTTGAGGGTATTTTTGTGCCCTACTCAATACTTTTTGTGACAGGTATTTCTAAATTACTTAAAATACTTTTTTCAGTATTTGCTGCTCTATGCTCAAAATACATCCCTTCCTCGTCAAATGTCATCCAGCACACTTCCCCGCCGTGTCCAGATTTTCAGCACACTGGAACTTCTTCATTCTTTCTTCTTCTTCGTTTGAATTTGCCCCTCGCACCTGTCATTTTAAAACGGTTACTATTCATCTTGCCAGGTTAATCCCCAGTAGATTAGGTACAATCTCTTGTACCTAATCTACTGGGGATTAACCTGGCAATATGAATAGGAATGCCACCATTCATGTGCTTGGTCACAAAAGCAATAACACGCCCCAGAAGTCGAAAGACCCGAGCTGACATACAGGACTTATTACGAAGTTTTGGGTCAGAACATGTCACTAAAGTTTACCTGAGTTCAACAATGCTCGCCGAGCATCACTGGACACCAATACCTTGCAAATAAAAGATATGATTAAGTATGGCGACTCAAGTTTATTCCGTTCATTTGTACGGCCACGTTCAGAATACGCGTTTCATTTACTGCTAATAGCAGAGGTAAATCCAAGTTGCAGTCAGCGCCCAAGATGCAAAAGCACAATGAAGTACACGCAGTGAGGCTTTGACATGCTTATTGGCACAAGCTCTCAAGCTTGTGTCAATATACAGTTGAAAGCTTCGCTACGTGTACATCATTGTACTTACTGCTAATACTATAGTAATTTAAAGATCACATCTGAGGCAGGACGCCAAATTTGTTGGTTTTACAAGGGACCTATGGATGTTCAGAAACAATTGCAGCCTCATCTGTGTAACATGCCACTGCCTGACATCAAATTTTGAAACCAAGATAATTACCCCAGAATGTGTTCACTTAAAAAGCAGGAAACACGATCGTGTAACATTAAAGAGTAGGCGCTTCGCACACTATAGTTACGCGTGTCTCGTGTGGCAGTTAATGCTAGAAAAATTACACTCGAGCCATGTGATAGAAAATTTCAAATTTTTAATGCAAAAAGCGTGTATTTTAAGCTCTGCATGACTATTCGGTATTCGACTCGGTATTCGTCATGTTTTCCTCCATTACATTCTATATTCGATTCGACTTTATATATTCGCATTTGCACATCCCTAGTATTTAATACTCTACTCAAATTACTTTCCCTTCTGACTATTTTGTACTCTATCTTAAATATTTTTTACGCGGTGTATTTAGTATCGCATTACAGCAATAGCAGTTAAGTTGAGGTATAAAGGGAGTACGTTCCGTAGTTCGCCGATGAGTATCTAAAGCTGAAGCATCCAGTAAAGCGCTTCCGCCCGCGCCTCACAGAGAACGCCACAGTCTCACGTTGTAATGTCTCGGCGCGTCGGAAAAGAACATGGGAGGAAGAAGACGAGCAGGACGCGACGAAAGGTATGAAAACCATCGGCCATCGGAAATCACTGACAAAGCACACCTCACCACTCTCATACAATGTATTTTAATTCCGATAGTTTCCGCATTTTAACAGGTTTGCGTCACATAGATGCCGAAATACAGGTGGTTACAATGAAGCAGGGCGGCTTCGCCTTTCCTTTGTTCCACGGGTAATTGAACTCCCTCGACCCACGAATAAAAATGTTGCAAGGACAGGCTCCTCACTGAACTAAAGGGTAGTATTCCTTGCATTCCACACGGAAACGAGGTGAAGGAAAAAGGAAAAAGTGACGCCCCGGAGGAAGAAAAGTGCAATCGAGTATCGGCATTTTCGGCATGTAGCACCATAAGCAAGAGTGTAATTTGGATCTTTACGAAATGTGCAAAATTGCCAGGAATGCAGTTTCTAGCGCATTCCCCGCTCCCGTCTGTAACGCACCAGAGCCCTGGGGGTAAAATAAGATATTTATGGAAACTGCCCAGAGACCCGTCTGGAGGTATACACTCTTCAACCAAGGGGTAGCCCAGATAATACAATTAAGGTGTATGTACCCACGAGTATTTCCCTCGTAATCCACGAATAATGTAATCATCCGTCAAAGCTGCGAACTGCCTGTGAGCTATTCATGTGCTTACAGGGAATAAGCTGACATCAGGTTAAAGCTACATGTTAGTCCTGCTTCAGGTGTTAATTTATAACAGGAAGCACCAAGTTAAACACATACAGACGACGAACATGAAGATACTCCAAGCGGCGCGCCGCTGTTTTTTCGCTGAGCCGGTGTGTTCCAACGTGTGTCGCCGTATGAACTTCCAGTTTTCAAGTTCATTTGCCCTTCCAGTTAAGCATTGCCAACGTCAGCAAACGAAACGTCGACCTTCCATGATAACTTACACAGCACGAACGAGATTGCACAATCGAGCGTCCTGCACGGCACAACATCGACAACGGGAACATCGAAGCGTTTGTTTTCCGCGTGCAGTGATTGCTTCCTTCGAAGGGATTCCGTGTGACGTTTCAACGCATTTTAGGTACGGGACTTCCGCCATACCCTCAGCATCCCTCGTCTGCTCTTGCCGCACGTTTGTTCAAATCGCGTGCAAAGTATGACGTTGTTTGAAGAACTTTTCACCGTTGTGAATATTATCGGCCAGGAAATGCATCCACACCTGTTTCAGAATGCATACCGCTCCGTGCGACTCCCCCTTTAAGAAAAAAAAACGTAGGATAATAACGCGAGAAGATGAAAAATGAAAGCTGGATAAATAATCTGTTTCAGCACATCGTTCGGACCTCGATTCGTACGCCATTATTTATATGCAGTCAGTCATACTTCCAATGTAACACCTAAGACCCGTACTTACAGCTACACTTGCCTTGAAGACCCGACTTTGATTGGTGGAACTAGACCATTGAGTCATATGGAGCTCCGACAGCCGAAGTCCTTTGATGGGTTTGTTATTGTAGAAGTATGACAGTTCCCCTACTTCCTTGCGTGAAGCAACATACTTTCCGTTGAGGTAAGTCTGAAAGATGGAAATATCGTTACTGCCCTTCTAACATAATGTCACAGATACAGTATATGCACTTGCACACATACATATGCACGAAACTAAGCCGAAGTTCTGTAGCTGCACGGGAAGTACATGTTCATCCATAAAGCGTGCAGCCCTTCTCGGGGTTCGTTTTCCACATAGGAAATCTCTCTCCGTTAAATTTCTATGGCTGGCAAAGTGTAGTAGCGTTGCGCTCGCTACCAAAATCAATTGACGGAGTAAGGGTAAGAGAAAAAGTAACACAGTGCTGGCGTCGCTACAAATTTGAAATTACCAACGCAATACCACCACCACTACCAAATAAAGGTAACGTAAATACCACGCTCCTACATTTCTGCTACCGTAAAAGCAACACCTTACCGTAGGCGCCTCGTTGCCGAATGTGTGTGTAGATGGTGCAATATTTATGTTCCCTCGCATAGCATGCACCATAAAGTATACCACTAATTACAGCCAAGCTATATTGTTTCACATTGATCTTGACATTGAGATGATGATGCGCATTTCATACATAATTCCATGCGCTTAGCGCGTATAATTATCTTGTCAGAATGTTTCCAACACCATACTTTTTTTACTGCAATAACAGTGTTTCGTTCGAGATATCCGCGAATCCCAATCTCAACTTTTCCATCCGCTTTCCCGTGGTCGTGCGCCATCATAAGCGCCCACTCATTTAGCCATCACACAGTAAACTTTTTTACACTTTTTTGGTGTAAATGGCTTGTCCCATGGCGCACACCTTTTTGGTGTTGCCTTTACACTCAAATGATGGGTGTTTTCTAATACACCCTTCAGTTAAGTGTATTCCTAATAAAACACTGTTATAATGGGCGTTTAAAAACTAAAACACCCTTAAAAGGGGAGTATTCGATTGAAAACACCATTTATGATGGAATTATTTGCTAGCAAATATTCCCCCGCAAATAGTGTAATAGAAGCTTCCGCGGCAGCAAGCCGAGACCAGTGGACGAGACATACAGTTCGACGTTCTTGCTTCTATGGCAAGCAGCACCGTGAACACGGCAGACTTCCAGCCGTGGTTCCATCGTAGAACCTAAACCCGAGCGCGATGCGTCGCAGGCACGCGGCAGGCCTTCTTAGCTTGGTAACACTGTGGGACCAACGTGAGTGCCGAGGCTTGAAGGGACCTCGGGCACCCTCAGTAGCCTATATTGGCGTGTCGGATGGATCATATACTGAAATACAATTTGTTGGGGCACGTTCGTTACATGTGGTGGGCCGGAAAACGTTTGTAACGGGGACGGGAATGCGTTTTTTCAAGTAACACTCACGCTTGCAACGAGTCAAAGGTATAAGCTAAATTTCTAACATCCCTCCCTGTCAAATACTTACTGTGTTTTTAACTCAGGTTATCGTCTATAATGTGATTACTTGCTGAGCGGAGCTGTGAAACCGGCATAATTTTTCTCTTACGAAATAAAACACAATTTTTAACACCATAGTCCCAATTCAAATGGGGTGTAAAAAAAGTGTATTTGACGGTAAACACCTGTTTCAACACCCCACTTTACGCCCTTAATGATGGACATTGGATAAAACGTGGTGTATGTCGATATTACACCTTTAGTAATGCTCTTCTTGCACCCTTTGCGGAATAGAAAAGGGTTTCTTTATAAAGATACACCTTTTTTGAACAAATAAAGGTGTAAAATGATTTACTGTGCAGTAAGCAGCTAACAGGACGAAACGAATGTTTGCACATGCCTTCGCCGGGTCAGCGCCGTCCAAGAATGATAGATAACCTTCTCAGTGATGTTGACATGTGCAAAATTGGATATCTCACAGGAATTAGTTGTAGTTGTTGTTCTTGCCTGCCCGCTGCTCCTATTTTTGCCACACACTCTTACAAAGCGTTTTTCCTCAGGAGGTTACCTCCGTAATGAAGCATTTACAGAAACAAAAATCGCACACCCCTTTTCCGAACACGCAGTAACCAATCAATTGCTTTACACAAACTGTGCACTGTCACCAAGCAAGTGTGCCAAGAACATTACTAAGCACGTTGGCACGCACTTACTCCCGAATAATAACATTATTTATCCTAGATACTGTAGGTTCACATACCTACAGTGTAAAGTATCTGATGTGAGAACATAACCAGATCGCGTTGACGCCCTGTGTAAGCGAAGATAACTCTATCTTGCCAGGAATACTTCACTTGCGACACAAGCAATGACTGTAGCGATATGTCGTTCCGTTTCCGATGTATTTTCTTATTCGTGGTCCCACCGCTTGGTTTATCTGCTCCAAACAATAAAGCTGCCATTTCGAAATGTGCTATAGACCTGTTTCTCCGGGCAAGGTGGCGTCAACGCTCCAAAATATGGAACGCGCGGCATTTTCTCCACTTGGCAAGATGCACCGCTTTTTCTGTGGGTTTCCTACAGGTCTTGTAGCTTTCCTAGGTGCCATACCGCTTGAACCACCATCGAGATGATGGATGGGGCGATACTCTTCCCCATTGCTGGTGGTGATGCGGGGAATGAAATAATGATCCACCATGCATAAGCCGCTGATGAAACTATACCTATTGTTGGGTCCATGGCTGCCGAAACGGAAAAACTTGGCTGCAGCAGCCCCACGCTGACATTAGTTTTGCAACTGATTGTATGGGGTCTAGGACTTTTCGGTACAGGACATTTCGGTACACGGACCTTTCGGTACACCGACATTTCGGTACACGGCCACACCGCTGAAAGGTGGTCTTCCGCTTCTTAGTCATAAAACGGTGACTGTTTCTTTTTTTTTTTCGAGTACCTAAAATTGCGAGTACCTAGACTATGCATCAATCATGCAATGCGTTGTTTCAGTATGTCATCCAAGGCAAATACTCGAAGCATCCCATGCACGATACATGTCTTTAGATGGTCGCCGCGAAAAGTATAATTTCCAGGCATTGCCTCTGCAGGGAGTGGCAGCCATAAGGCCGAAAAATCGAATCCCCGAACAAACCGAAAGTCAAAATTCAAGGCTAAGGTTAGGTTAAATTTTCTTTATATGGTTAGTTCAAAAAGAGTGTTTACAGTTTACACGCGCTTGGACGGACATTATGTTGAAATCTTGTGCGAAAAAATTGAACAATGTCCTTAGGCCTTCAGATAGGTTGGTGTTTTGATTTTTCGGCCTTTCGTCTGTTGGCCGTTTTAATCTTTTGGCCTTTCGTGTTTTGACCTTTTGATGGGTTTCCCTCTGCAGGACACATAAGGGCTCAAGAATGGTAGTAAATGTGGTGACGGGAGTGTAGACGTTCCCCTAAAATTGCCTGTATCTGCATGCTGCAATGATCGCAAAGTATCCTTTCTGCAGTGCCTTACGGGTGGCAACCAGAAGGGCGTAGGAAAGAATGACCCTGGAGAAAACGTTCCCGGAAAAAAGTGGCCCCGGTATAGCAGGCGGGCATTTTTATCTGGCTTATTTTGTCCTACTCTCTTTCACAGGAGACAAGGAAGACATCCCAGATGCCCGTTGTTAATGTAGGTCGTCAAAAATGTTATGTTCGTAAAAAGGAAATGAAGAGGTTGCCGGACTTTTCAGCAAACGTATTTTCGTTCAAAGCCGTTAAAAAAAGAAAAAAGAAAGAAAGAAAGGTAATGGTAATTTTAATTTACGGTGAACAACGCAACGAACAACGAACCGATGTTTTCGTACGTGCAAAACCTTGTAATGCCCTTCCTTATACAGGGTGTCTTTTTTTATACAAATTTTTTATTAAAAATCTATAAGAGTCCCAGATATGCCGTTTGGGTGACAATAGCTGGCAAAGAATATCTGCCGTCCCAGAGATGTTAGAAGTGAAAACAGGACGTCTGTAGCTCATACATTTGTAATAAAAAATCTCTATTGAGAACAAAACACGTTGTCATAACCAATAAGCCGAAGACCATATTCCAGCGGTATGGCCGTGTACCGAAATGTCTTTGTACCGAAAGGTCCGTGTACCGAAACGTCCGTGTACCGAAAGGTCCGCGTACCGAGAGGTCCATGTACCAGGAGGTCCGTGTACCGATATGTCCGTACCGAAAGGTCCTGTACCGAAAGGTCCGTATCCCCATTGTATGAAGGAAAATAGCTTTGTGGCCCATTCTACAGTATGTTATACACACACGCCTGTGTTTCGCGAATGTGACCTAAAAACTTGAAAATATGCACAGAATAACGCAAACTGTCCTTAATATTCGTTCGGGATCTGCTGATGACAGTTAGTGAAATTCGGGAAAGTCATCATAATAGTCTGCCTGATTAACAAAGAACTGGAAGGAACAACAAGAAAAAAATCCGCCTCGCATTAGTCTCACTTTTTTATCTCTATTCCACGTCCTCCATATTATGAAAAGCACTACCCATATTCGTAGCGGAAATACATTGAACTGAAATGTAGCGGGATCACTACTCCGCTAGTGAAAAAAGAGCGAATACGGTAGCGGAGCCCGCACAGAAGCTGCATAAGACGTACGAAAAAAAAAAGAAGTGGTTAAATTCTGAATTTTTTTCCTTGCAATGTCTGAGACGTTTGATAACAATCAAGTTTCATACTACAACACATGTGCAATTTTGTTTTAATAAGTGGGGCAAGTTAGTGTGGATATAGGACATGTGAATAGTGAACATGCAAACAGAGAACAAAAGAAGTAGTGAAGTAGTCTTTTTTTTAAGAGGGGGGGGGGGCGTATGTCAGGAGTAGCAGAACACGTAAACAACGAGATTTGGACACATGGAAAACATGACGTCTTCACAAATAAAATATGCTTTTCCCTTCTACCGCCATTATCATCTGTTATGTTCTGCATGGCCACTGCTTTCTGCTCTCTTTATTGTATGCCACAACTTTGTATTACAAATATATATTTAAAAAGAAACAGAAAACTTTGCTCGTTCTGGAATTTCCCCACGTAACCAATAACCTCCTTATCTTTCGCTATGCTTGCCAATTCTTCCCTGTTGTCCCGTTCCGTCCACGTGTTCGTGAACCTTCCATTTTTCTGTAACTGGTCTGTAGCCTAGATCACTACGTTCACATAATCCCCTCCACACTCTAACAAAGCAGCCATTCACTCCGGCCGTAAAAACCCGTACGGACCCTTTCTTCCCTCCGGGCTGTTGACCCACAATTCGCATGAACCTTTAAACACGTCACACCTAACCCTTTAAATACCATGCCAATGATGACGACGGTGCCCAGAAGAAGAACAGTCTCTGTTCGAAATATCGGCGGCTTCTGTCCTGAGGCAACTCCCTTCCTATAAAACTCGCATGTCGTTCAAGCTGCTTTTTGTCCTCGTTTTTCTTTCTCGTGTCCGCACATCGACACCGCCGTTTTTCCTTTGGCACGAGGCTTCTACAACAAAACAACAAAAATAATAAGGCTTCCATCCCGATGCTTTTTCACGGGAGCGGGCGGCGCATGCGCAATTCACCCGGAGCACCTCTTTGGCGGAAAACAGACTAGTGTGACTTGCGCCATCCGCCATGTTGTTTTTCCCGCTGAGAGCTGTGAGTGTGGTGGGATGTTTGTAAAATGTACTGCGCTTGGTTGCCCTAATTGCTGAGTTATTTGGTTGCTGCAACCGATAGGCTTTTTCCGATTTCCTTCGAACAATCGAAATGCCGCCAGACGTAAGTCTTCGTTGTAAGTCTTGCAAGTCGAGCAGTTGGGCGTACAATGCCCGATGGGAACCCGTGGAAACCTTTCGCCGAGTCTGAGAATTTGTCGTCCGTCCTTCTTGTTCCGTGTCTCTCGGTCACCTGACATGAACCCGTGGGAGGCGCCGAAAAGTTCTCGGTTGTGCAGCGCCCATTTCATTTCTGGTGAGCGCACAGAGCTCGGCGAATGTATCACCGATAATGATTGATTTCTGTTCATAAGTACTGTAGGACGGCCGTCACTTGACGAACAGCACCCCGACTTCGTGCCCACTCTGTTCAAAGGGAACGTCTCGTACCCCCGCCCCTCTCATAAAGTGCACCATTCGATTGCCCTTTGTTGAAAATAGAATACTGCGAATTTACCCGACAAAACACGCTGCAGTAATTAAATAACCGAATTAAATTGGTAAAGATTGCAGAGCATGCCGCGATCTGTGTTGGCAACAATAAGAACGGCCACGTCGCCCTGCGGGAAAGTCCGTGATAGGATATAGGAATCGTCTGCTCTTGCGCGCGCTAGTGCATCGGCGTGAGCAGACGACTTTCAGAAGTTACTGGGCACCGCGGCAACTCTTGTACATTTTCTTTGAGTTCTCAGGTGAAAAAATGCACATTCTAAGAAGTGGCAAGCATGGTGGTTTAGAATAACTATGTTAATCCTCAGAGACAAGTTAAAGGTCGCAGGACAACCCCACCCACAATCACAAATTTGAAGTCGCTGGCCATCGCCGCGCGCGGTAGCATTACAGCTCCGACCAACAATATATTACGCGCGCTTCCATTACACTCCCCGTTGCACACTGATCGTGCTTCGAAATGAAGTGTCGCTGACGACGTACATGAAGAAGGAGTCCGTGTTTATGTAAAAACCGCATTAAATACTTGCAGAAAGGAAGCACGTGACTTAGCTTCCACGTATCTGATTTTGCGCCACATTATCGGGGACCCCACAGTCAATGCTCGGACTACATTCTCCGTTTGCGGAGGTATATGACTGACCGCCGTATTCTTGAACAAGCCTCTACTCGACGCTCCGCCTCGACTCCAACGAGTGGAGGAAAGTGGCGCTGCTCCACTCGAAGAGCCCATGCGTTTCATGAACCCGCTTCGGGGATTCCTACGCCAAGGCGCTCCTCGAGAAACCGTCCTCGAATAAAGCTGTAGTCTCGTCCCCAGCCGTCTTTCGAGACCACTCGAAAATGTTAATTATCCTGCTTAAAACACACTTATGGCATGAAAAATAAATGTAATTCTTTACTTTATTTCGACCAACGTGCATTACAAATACAAACACAAAGGTCTGCAAGTGTTTGAAGAAGGGTGCAGGTGTTTCGAACAGGGAAACAGACTGATGGGTTTCCTAGTTTTCTGGTCTGGCAATTACAACCACAACGGCAGCAGCTAGCTTAATGGCATGGTCACCTCGTATCAAATGATATGAAAGATGATGTCACTGCTTGTCACTCTTCTGTTATGTTACAATATGTGGCGTGAGTGACTGTTTCTTAGCGGATGGGTACGTTTACCCAACGCCTTGAGGGTAGCTATAAACAATCAAACAAACAAAACAGATTTTACAACAACATCCCGAGCAAGGAATCGGGGAGACCATTTTTGAGGAGTCACCGCGAGCATGTCGTACGAATTTTTATGGCCCTCAATCGCGCTCTGCCTAAACGGTGGAGCCTGTTATCCCACCCAACAAACGGAATTCGTACTATTGGAACAACAACTGCAAAAAAAAAAAAAGAAAACGAGAGAAAAAAAAAAACATGAATGGAAGATGTGTTGAGCCGTTTCGGTGATAGCTGCAGCAGGGGTTGGGCCAGCTTGATACAGTATAAAGATAACGGAAAAACATTGAGGAGGCAGATCACATGTTTATTTTTTTAGATGTCCAGTCAATGCACTGTTTCTTTTTTTGCACCACTTTTTGCGTGAAAACATCCTTCAAACACACCTTCTTTGTGCTAAATAGCGCGACAGAAGGAAAATTTATTACACCTTGTCTTGAAAAGTGTGCTTGCGAGAAGGTGTGGGATTTTTTCCACAACGCGGCACACCGTCGTTTCTGACACATTCACAATGTCTTCCGTGGCAGTTCGAAAAGTCCTAACGCCATTAAAATCACATGTCGACGGGCAGCTGTAGCACAGGAGGTATAGAGGCAGCCCACGATTGCACACATTTTCGTCCACTGGCAATGTATCCAAAAGGCTTCGTACGGTTTTCTTCATGAAGCGGTACCGTATACCATATGAGGAACTCGTGATCATCAAAATGGTCAAAAGGAGTTTGATGGCCCCTTATTGAACGTTGTCGCTTAGTGCTAATGTTCTCAGCACCCAGTTAAAGCCCATCGTGGCACAAAACGCAGTCGATGGACGCAGCGAACGATCTGTCTTCCGCCATGACACCAGCCAAACTCGAGTTGAGGAGCGTTCTCGAGGTAGCACCGATGCTACCTCGAGATTTTTCGAGGAATGCACGGAGGAATTCCTCCACTCGAGGAGCGTTTCGAGTCAAGGTCGATTTATGAAGCGCAAAACCGGCCTCGAGGAGCAGCTCGAGTCGAGTTTCGAGTCGAGGCGCGTTCAAGAATACAGCGGTGAGTGTCCTCAATTCGAGAGCAAAGGGGATGACTCTACCCAAGGTGCTTCTGCAAGTTACAATTACCATGACAACGACGACGTGCCTGCCACTGATCTCTATGTATAAAGTGTATGTATGTATGTATGCGCCACTGCGGAGAAAGACGAAGAAGAAGAAGAAGAAGGCTGGATAGCGGATGGGTGAGGGTATCGAGAGAAAGGGTACGCCAACCGGCCGCCATATTGCGGTGCTCAAAAGAGCCATTACAGCCCATTGGAATGCATGTGACAAGTTTTGCTGTTTGTGAGCGCTTCCCTTGCTGCTTCGCTAAAATTTTGCCACGGATCGCTGCAGAAATCCCTCGTGATTGGATTCCTTACGCTTTTTGTGTGAAATCCCGTCACATACATGTTATTTCCTGTCTATTTTGTACTCGTGTGAGGTCGTGTCGTTCCAATTTTGTACTTTGAACTTCGATTATGTGATTTGCTGGTTTTGTGTGGTGTTGTATTTGTTGTGTTACGTTTCCTTTGTCGTCTGTCAGCCTGTGCAGCGTGTTGCTTCTCGTGTTTCTCCCATTTCCTTTCTGCTCGGGGGTGTGGAATGCCAAGGAATGTTTAGCACGTTTGTTTATGTAACCACCTTAATATGCTTGGGTATAAACATTATGCTTTGCACAGGAAGTTTAGATATGACTAGTTATGACACGAAATGAAGTACGGCACTAAAGCACTTCCAAAGGACTAGAATGATATGTGATATAAAGGCTATATGAGGGTAAAAACATATCGACTAGAGATATGTGCACTGGGGAAGTAAATGGCGGTAAAGACAGTTCAAAATGACTAGAGGTAGAGTGAATAAGTCATAAAAAGGCTAAGTAGCAAGGTCTTGTGGTGAAAGCTCCAACATCAAAGTATCACAAGTCCAGTTGCAACAGCAAGTTTGAAGCAGTCAACCAGGTAAGTGGGCAGAGTGCATTAATCGTTGTTGAATATGATCAACCTTGACAATTTCTTTCGCAGTGAGGCCTGGCTGTCACCTTCTCTGTATATTCCTTGGCAAGGTGCTACAGTCCGATACTGCTGTAGCACTGGGAAACTTCTTTGATCAGACGGATCACATTGTTTTCATTTGGGCTGCATTCAAACATATATTGTCGCAAACTTAAGCAGGGAGAATAAAGAGTAGACATTCGAGGTTGAAAAATTATTTATTGTCTCTAAGTAAAGTAAACATGCTGGAACGCACCAAGGAGACATGTGGCTGGTGTGTTTGTATGTCCCACTAATACGAGTTTGTACGTTAGGCAAAATCTTCATGCAATACTTTTTTCTTTATATGCTTTTGCCCATCTTAGTATTGTCCTATCCAATATGGAGTGGCTTTTACTGCATATGAATGCATAATTCAGGAGTGTTTTCATATATTGGACTAGCTGCAGCTTTAAGGTGCCCTTCGTGCAGTACTGATTCCAATCATCAGCCATCGCTTGAAACTCTTAACTAGGGAACATGATTCTAGAGGCTAGATTTTCATGCAAATACACACTTTCAACCAGAGTTCGAGGTAACTCGTTACTGTTACTGTTCCCTTTCTTTGTAACAATATAACTTAACTCGCTACTTTTGCACCGTGGTGACTTTCAGAGGAACTCCTTTTTCAGGTAACTTTGTCAAAGTAACTTAAGCTAAGTTCCAAGTTACTTTTAATTCGCTTTTCACTCACGTCCACTTATTTCCTTGCTTTCTCTACGGTTCTTCCACTGCATTTTATGTCATAAAACGTGATGTCCAGTCAATGACAGTATTCTGTTCAGGAAGTAAGAACTGCTGCTATTGAAATGAAGCTGAACCATCGTGTGCCCACAGGGAATAAGATGTAAAGCGTTCGAATTGTTGGACATAAACGAAAACTCAACGCGGGCACCTCAGGGTCGAACTCAACTGCACCTGTGGAGTGCTATTTTGTGTCCGAAGTAACTTGGGAGTAACTCGTTCTTTTTTTAAGTAACTCTGTAACAGCGAGCTACGTTTCGGGCTGAATAACTTAGTTACATTTTTCACACGGTAACTTCGTAACGGGTTCCTTTTGACGGGCAACTTCTCGATCTATGCTTTCAACTGTGCATGCTTTTTGTACACTACATAAAGTAAGATACTTTTGCCCCTGTGAATTTGTTGCGTGTTTTAAATGCATGCAAGTGAATTCCTAGAGGTGCATATTTTGAGCAAGATTAATGAATTTTTCATGCATGTGTGTTCAACCAGCTTTTAGTGCATATAAATATGGCCTCTACATATGACGCATGCATTATTACTTTCTGGAGGTGTTCTGGGAAGTCGAACTTGTTGGGCACAGCGTCAGGCCTCAGTCGAACGGTTTGGCCCGTTCTGTTTTTAAAATGTTTGCTGCAGACCAGTGATGTCGTCGACGGCGTCCAGTCAACCTGCATTGAACAATTTATGCCATCAATTACGGAAGGGATGACAAGGCTAATCCAAGCAAGCAATCGTCGATACCGTGACCAACAAACTGAGCCGGAGATACCACACCTGACAAGCGCACTTCAACGCCTGCTGCGTGCCGAGACCATACCCGTGAACTGCAGGAAGTCTAGACTATCACAATGACTCTATCCAGATAACGTACGGCTTAAAGTTTAACGTTTAGATCTTAAGATACGATTCACAAAGTGCCGCGCACATGCTTCAACAGCAACGTTTTGTCACCCCGCTCGTGGCCTAATAAATCACATTTATTTGTAACACCAAGTCACTTACTTGTGAAATGTCGTCCCCGGTGCCTTGCCAGTACGGTCAGCACTCCCATAACCACAGCAGGCGGGCATGACGCCACAAAAATGCTACGCAGAGGCGCATGCAGATAATGCAGCTGAGTCGCGGACGGCAATGTTTTGAGCTTCCCAAGATGGCGGCCGGTGACCGTACGGTTGCATCCTCAATCCGCTATCCAGCCTATTACTATAGAGATCAGTGGTGCCCGCTGGCCGACGTCATATCTGACGTATGCATGAGAGAAGCGAAGATTTCGTCGTCTGCTATTACGGCCACTGATCTCTATGTATAAAGGCCGGATCGCGCATAGGAGAGGGGCGCGTGGGGGAGAGGGGCGGCAACCGGTCGCCATGTTGGAGGGCCCACTGGCGCCGGCTGTTCCCATAGGAAATAATGGGAAGCGATTTGATTTGGAGTATTTATTGCGCTTTAAACACTCCTCATTGCTGATTAGCACGCACTTTTCTTAGGAATCAGTGTGCTGATGTATTCCAAACGTGCTTCAGCCGTGTTCCTGTAGTTTTTAATGGTAATTGCCTTCTTTTTCTTCTCCGCTGCCTGTATTCCAAATAGGGATCGTAACTGTCCTGCACAAGGAGCACACGCACGAAGGTGAATGTGGTGAATGTCAACTTATAAAATTAATTATTTTTGCTCAGAAAGGTTTCACACTGTTTGTTATTGTAATGTACTTCCGTTTTTCTATTTTTGTTTGTTTTCTTTTGTTGTGCGGTTTTCGTGTGGTGTTCCGTGGTTCTCGTTCGTTATTATGTGGTTTGGTATTGTATGGTTCTCGTTTGACTTTTTCCGTTATCCTAATATGTTCTGCGAGTGTCCCTGTGTGTGAAGACCTCGATCCTTATTCTGAAGGGGCTCACCACCAGCAATGGGGTGGAGTATAGACCCTGGCGATGAAACTCCCCATTTCTCATCTTAAAATAACGTCATTGTCACGAGTGCGTTGCAGTTGTTCAGCTGTCAGCGTATTTCATTACATAAATTCGAAGCGCTGTGCACGAAGAGCATGCATGCACATGCATGACTTATCACACATACTGTAGGAGCGACTGCACATACGAGGTTAACACAGCAGTTTATTTACTTCCACTGTACCTCACAAATTAAAAGAACACTGGAACAAATTGGCGCAGGTTCTGCATCCGCTTCTTCGGCACAACCTGAGCGACTGTGACGGGAACCTGCAAGCACAAGCGCATTGTTGATAGAAAATACATGATTTTGAGATTTATAGGAACAGCCACACATACTTTGTTTGTACGTAATGGCACCAGCGAGGTAGCAATGCAAACAAGTCCAAGTTGTCAGATGCATGCGATACGAATAAACAGATTTTTCCTCAAAATAAAGAGCTTACCTGTGAAAAATTATCCCTCTTTCTCTGTCCGTGTGAAATGTACTCAAAGCTGCAACTAACTGGCATGACATGCCCTTTAGTTTAAAGTAAATTTGAAAAAATACGAGCAGCCCCGCTTGAACTAAATGCAGACGACAGAATGCGTTGGGCCCACCAATATGGCAGCAGGTTACCACGCTGTGGAGCACCGTATGCGCGATCCAGCCTATACTATAGAGATCAGTGATTACGGCACGTTTCGAAAAATTCCTCGAAAAGAACTTGGTTATTCCGAATGACACTTTGACGGTCGTATGTGTACAGTACTCGTGAAGCTAGTTTTGGCAAAGTTTCGGAATCCCCCCCCCGGCTGCACGAGACCGTCCCTTTAACAACGTGCAACCTGCTGGTGTGAGAGCAGCACAAGCAGGGGAGCACTGCCAGGCACGAATGACTGGTAACCGCGCAAGTGTGTCGTATAGGGTAAGGTGGGGCAAGATGCGGCACTTTTTGCTCCACGCCGCCTGTCTCAGAGACGCGTTGCCCCATCTACTTGAAACATTGCCCATAGGTGGCTCTGCGTGTCCGCTTTATTGCACGTGAGAACTGTCCTGATTGGTATTTGTGTAGATGAGAGAAAAAAAAATATCGGTTACATCTGCCTGGAATGTACAGATCCGCAAGAAAGGCGCCATTTCCTGTAGTCATTTCTCTTGTCAGCTATGCAGCAACGTGTCGCAGGTTTATTCTATCAATGTGTGTCCACACCCTATTTCTTTATTCATTCATCTAGATGTATGCAAAACATCGGCACTCTTGGTTATCCGGTGTTTCACTGAAAAATTAATGCACCCGATGGTGTCCACGGGGCAAGACTCGACAACTTAAAGGGACTATGAAATTTCCTGAACCCCCATTCTTTTTTTTTTTTTTTTGCTGGAAACTGTTCTTCCCGCCGAGAAACTAATATGCCAGAAACTTTTCCGTGCAATATCGCTCCACTCTGTGAGAAGCGCGCGCTTGAAGTGTCTCTTCCGCGTTCCTCCTCTCCCGGGCGCATTCTCCCGTAGATCGGGTAATTGTACGCATAGGTCGGCATTTTCCTAAGAATTCATTCAACATCACATCATGGTCAGTGTTCTGCAAAGCCCATCACATCACATCACTGTCATAAACTATCACATCACGAGCCCATCACTCAACTTCAACTTCAGAATTCATCATGTTATAACCCATCATTCAACTTCAACTTCAGAATTCAACATACCATAACCCATCATTCAACTTCAAATTCAGAACCCGTCACATCACATCACATCATTCAACTTCAACTTCAGAATCCATCACATCATAACCCATCATTCGACTTCAACTTCAGAAACCATCACCGACTTCAGAGCCCATCATCACAATTCCCATCGCGGTTTTGAAGTTGAATTCCTATGATGGGTTCTGAAGTCGGTGATGGATTTTGAAGTTGAATTCCTATGATCGATTCTGAAGTCGGTGATGGATTTTGAAGTTGAAGTTTGTAATGGGGCTTTGAAGTTGAATTACTATGATGGGTGCTGAAGTCGGTAATGGATTTTGAAGTTGAAGTTCGTGATGGGGCTTTGAAGTTGAATTCCTATGATGGGTTATGAAGTCGGTGGTGGGGTTTTGAAGGTGACCTCCAACAAAGGCATAAGTTGGGTGTGCCCGGCTGCAGGATTACGACGCTAGCGTCCTGCTCGCCTGTGTTTGCGTGGGTTTCCTGGTAGTGGCGGCAAAAGCGAAGGAGGGGTATGCTGTTTCGAGGGGTATGCTGTTTCCCTTGCAGGTGCGCGGCACCTGCAGCCTGTCTGCTCCGCCTTGTTGCAGCGTGATGCACTGGATGCACTGGATGTACGCTACCACAATTCCGGCGTGCTTCTGAGTTACATCGCAGCAGAGCGTTCGTTTGGAGTTCGTGGAGTGCTTTTTTTTAACGGGGAAGGTGATAAGGACACACTTGGCAAGGTTCTATGAAATGTGCGCGGAAAATGGGAACTCGCAGAACTTGGAATTCCAATTCTCACTTTGTGCCCAATTCACAAGGTGTGTTCGGACCTCCGCTCCCAACTTCATTTCGGCACGGTAGCAAGAACTTTCATTTCTCACTTAATTTCATTTTCATAACTTGAAGGTTCTAATTTAATTACATATTTAGGTCAATGACGTAACTCGTAACTAGCAACTTTTGGGTGGTAATTAACTTCCCCATCTCTGCTGAAATGTACTTTAGTGATGAATATCTAAGAAATAGCAGCTGCGTGCTCTGATGGAACACTTGTGTCCGATGGATGCTACACGCATGCGGAACAGATAATTCCCCAAAACATGACCTATGCACCTCAGATAAATAAGAGACCTATAGTGACCTCTGTGCATTACACTTAAAATAAAAGACATCAACAAAAACAATGCCAGCCCGATCTTGTCCTATTTGGATCCCAATCACACAATGAAAAAAAAAATATCAGAAAACACAAAATAGGTCTAGTAAAACACACGTCGTCAGCACGACAGCAATCTACTGTCGTCTAGTAAAACGCGCATACGCGACCGAAGGCGAAGGCTTAAATCAGTAACCAAATCCAAACCCATCCAATACACATATATCCGCACGTTATAGCTGTAGGCGAGCAAATAAGTCAAACAGAACAACCGCAACGTGCAGACCGCGCGACCGCAGAACGCCAAATCGCCTCTCGATCTAATCTGCCGCTTACATTTGCAACATACAGTTGCCTCCGGCTACATGATATTGCCCTCCGCGCCCCACTACGCGAAAGAGTAACGCGTTCCAAAGACTTTCCCTCTCTGCGTCCGCCGATACACAACGAGGGGGGGGGGGGGAGTCCGCAGGCATCTACAGTGTCAAGCTCATACGCCCACACCAGATACGAAACGCGAAGCGTTTATGTTCGCTCGGTGCACTCCAATACACATTTGCCATTCACTCCGCACGCGTTCGCACAACTAACAGTCCCGAAACGTGAACGTCAGACATCGACTAAACATTGTCGGCTTCACAACCTATTATGAGGACTCTGAAACCTATCTTCAAAATCCATCGCGCAAACTTCAACTTTAAAACTTGGCATTGTGGGCTTGGCATCACAGACGGCGAAATGCCTCACTTGTTTGCCTTGATTTTACAGTACCTTTTGTTGACTGAACTGTCAACCAACTGGAGCAGCAGCACGTTTCGGATCGATGGGCCTCTATCATCGTTCAACGCTATCGCCTGTGATACAACAGTACTACAACACGTGTATCACCAGCGCTATCCAGGCACAGGCATGAACCCTATCTCAGCGACACCTACACCGACTATAAAAGCAGGCTGTGCGCCTTCTGAAGACAGTGGGCTTGGCATCACAGACGGCGAAATGCCTCACTTGTTTGCCTTGATTTTACAGGTCAGTAATTACGACTACCTCCCATGTACGAAGTACAGTCATTTTGTTATATATACGCCAAGCCCACAGTGTCTCTTTTCCATGCTGCAGGATTGTGCTAATTCCCTCAATGAGTTGTTATTGCTGCTGTCGGGAGATATTGAACAAAACCCAGGACCTACTTTAGATGACATATTGTCACAGTTACTTGAGAATAGGAGATCAATGGAAACTGGCATGGCTGAATTAAAAGAAGCCCAACAGAACCTTCAAACTAATATCGGGGAACTGTCAGAAACAATTGAGGGTAAATTTGAGAACGACCAGGCATCACTCATGCTACTGGAAAATGTTAAGCAGCAAGTCACCAAGTTAGAAGCGTATGTGTCGACGCTAGAGCGGAAAGTAGACGACCTCGAGAATAGGGGGAGACGGAACAACCTCGTTATTTATGGCTTTTCTGAGGAGCAAGCAGAAGATAGTTCAACGCTGCTTCAAAGAGTGACATCAGAACTCCTAGAGAATAAGCTTGGTCTCAATATCACGAACATAGAGAGAATTCACCGCATAGGTAGAAAGTCGGACAGAGCCCGCCCAGTAATTATGAGACTTCTTGATTTTCGGGACAAACTACAGATACTAAAAAGCTGTAAGAAACTGAAAGGGTCGAACCTGTCCATTAGTGAAGACTACTCAAGCAAAATACGTCGGAAGCGAAAATGTTTGTGGGATAGCGCTCGTGCAAATCGGGAAGCAGGGGATCGTGTGTCCCTTATCTTTGACAAGTTAAGAATAAATGGCGAGGTTTACGCCTGGGATGAGTCTAACAATAAACGGTACCAGGTCACGCTGCATCATTCCCTAGCTAATTTGGGACAACACTCAAGTGTATGACAATCTCAACAAATGCCGGAAAAGTTTCGAATCGTTAATCTCAATGCCAGAAGTATGGTAAATAAGGTGCCTGAAATTGAAAACACACTTCTTGTATTTGACCCGCATATGTTGGTTATCACTGAAACCTGGTTAAGGGCAGATATTGGAGATCATGAAATAATTCCGCAAGGTTACACAATACTGCGACGTGACAGAGAGGGGAAAGGAGGTGGAGTTGCAGTTGTGCTACGTAACAATATAAACTATGACAGACTCCCTGACCTTCCTCACACCGAATCAGTTTGGGTGAAGATAACCTCTTGCTCCCCGTCGGTGATAGTAGGTGCTATATACAGGCCACCCAATAGCTCTTTACCATACACGGAAACTATAGGTTCACATATTGCATCGCTTGCTTCGAGGTACCGAGTAATCGTTGCCGGCGACTTTAATGTTCCCGATGTTGACTGGCATAACCTTGTTCCGGTATCTGGAAGTGATCAACATAGTATGTTGATTACCGATATGTCTTTTAAAGGGACTATCGCATCCGTCCCGGACGATTCCGAAACTGTAGTGCCTTTTTACTCCGCGTTCATCACTGGTAATAACGCCGAAAACCTGACGCGAATTGGCAGCGTCGTTCCTGTGTAGTTTGATATAAAACTTGGCAAGAGCAGACGACGCATTCCTGGATTCCCTCTCTGGAAACGTCACACGGACGAGGCCAATCACTGCGCGCTCTTTGACATGGAGAATACCAATCACGGAACGGCCGGAGGGACCTTGGTAGCCTTGGCAACCGACCGACAGGCGGGCGGGCGAGGCGGAATGGGGACGGCGTCTTCTCTGTTACCGGCTCGCGGAATGTTGTTTCTGGTTAACGTTGAACGTGTTCGTACAGCCAGGAGCGTAACGCCGTTTTTCACGTGACATGGTTACGTCTGCACTCACACTGGTAAGCGAAAGTCAGCCCCCGTATTTACCGAGGACTTTTCACTTAGTATAGTGCGATGCGAACGCCAAGCAGACGATCTCAGAGACAATCGCCAGCGCTGCGCTCCCATTCGTGCGCCTGGCTTACGTCATCATCCTGTTGGCTGCAGATGGAATGCGGACCTTTAAAACTCGTTTACTTAATATGTAAGCTGTTTTCGGAAGAGAAATTTGGCAAAGTTGACTCTGAAGCGGTGAGGAACATTACCCTATCAGTATCATACATACGTTCCCGGATGCGATAGTCCCTTTAACGGCAATTTAACTCAGATAGTAAAAGAATTCACGAGGTGTCAAGGAAATGTTTTCTCTATCCTTGATCTTGTTTTTGTGTCCGACAGTATCTTATCAAGCGACTATGATTGTAAGGTCTTAGACGGCATATCAGACCACAAATTGGTTGTTGTCGATCTTTCTCTTTTTCATGTCATTAATACTCCACCTATAAAGCATTATCTCGACTTCGTTAAAGCGGATAATGCTGGAATTCTCGATTTTCTAGAATCGAAGCTATTTGGATTGATGGCTCTAAATGAGTGTGAAGAGGCAAATGTTGATGATTTATGGTCTTTTTTTGTAAACACTGTGAACCATGCTATACAAACTTTTGTACCAGTGCGAAGGAAAAGGGAACGTAAATTTAGTCCGTGGATCACTAGGGAAATTATACATTTGAAACGAAAAGCTGAAAGGATGCGTAGACGGGGTGTTAATGGTCAACTGTTACAGCAGGTTCGGAAGACAATGAGGGAAAAGATTCGACAAGCGAGGTTTACATATTTTAGTGTGACTCTTGACCAATTCCTTGAGTCGGACTCAAAAAAATTTTGGAGGTTCCTCTCTCCTACGCACAACACCATCAGTAAGTTGTTGATAGATGATTGTATTGTCACTGATAAAGTCAAAATGTGCAACCATATGAATGAGTATTTTTGCTCCGTATTCACACGTGACGACGGTAGTCGGCCAACCTTTCCGGCACATGACCTTTGTTACGTTCCTGACATTGTTTTATCACGAGAAGGGATTTTCAACTCCTTGCTTAGCATAAATGGCAAAAAGGCGTGTGGACTAGATGGCATCCCAAATCAATTTCTCTTGCGCTACGCAGAGTGGTGTAGTTTCTATCTTGACATAATTTTTAGGAAGTCAATTGAGACAGCGAAGGTTCCGAGACAGTGGAAGCAAGCAAATATTGTGCCTGTCCCAAAGTCTGGAGATATGCTCAAAGCATCTAATTATAGTCCGGTGTCACTGCTACCTACGTGTGGTAAAATTTTAGAACACTGTATCCATAAACACCTGGTGACATCTCTTGAAGAAAACAATTTTTTCACACCAGCACAACATGGTTTCCGCCAAGGTGTTTCTACTACAACCCAGTTATTAGAAACAGTTCACAATCTTGCGGCAACAATTAATTCACGGGGGCAGTCTGACATAATTTTCTTGGATTTGTCGAAGGCGTTCGACAAGGTGCCTCATGATAAGCTATTGTTAAAACTACAAGCTATAATGGGTAACTCAAATCTGACCGCGTGGCTTCAGGACTACCTTGCTGACAGACAGCAGTTGGTACAGATCGGTGAGAGCAGCTCTAACTTGGCTGATGTGGAATCCGGCGTGCCTCAGGGCTCGGTTCTAGGGCCTCTGTTGTTTTTAATTTATCTAAACGATATCACTGAGAATATTCCCGTAAAAATACGTCTTTTTGCTGACGATTGCATAATTTTCACCGAGGTAAATTCTGTATTAGATCAGATTCAGCTTAATGAATGTCTTCGTAGGATTAATGATTGGTGCTTAACATGGCAAATGACTCTCAATTTTCAAAAATGCACATACATGCATGTCACGAGGAAAAGAATACCATTCTCCTTTCAGTATTGTATAGATGGATGTGTTCTATCATGTGTTGATTCCTGTAGATATCTCGGAGTGACGTTGTGCAATGATTTGAGATGGAATAAGCATATTGATACTATCGTGAGAAAGGCAATGGGTAAATTATACTATTTGCGTCGTCATCTTCATCAAGCGTCCACCGCCACAAAATTGAAGGCATACAAGACATATGTACTATCTGCGCTGGATTATGCAAGCATTATTTGGGACCCTTTTACCGCATCCAATATTGATAAATTAGAAGGAGTGCAAAGAAAAGCCTTGCGATTCGTTTTTAACAAATACAGAAAGCTGGATTCAGTCTCTAAGCTTTACGATAGGGCAGGGCTTGAGTTGCTTAGTTCCCGCAGGAAAATGCAGCGGCTCAGGTTCCTTTACCAAATGATTCACAACAAGTTTAAAATCGACAGCACACTTTACCTGCAGCCTTTCTCTAGCCGAGAAACTAGGCAGTCACGCAGTTTACGTTTTAAACCTTTCAGCGCGAAAAGTGATTGTTTTAAATTCCCGCGGACTGTCCTGGAATGGAACGAGCTACCACAGGCGATAATGAATAGTCCTACGGTTGAGAATTTCTGTAAACTGATAGCGACAGTTCTGAAGTAATGTCTTCTGTTATCTCTTTTTGTTGACCTTGTGTGTTTACCTTAAGTGTATGTATCCCACCCTACTTAGGCTTACTTGTAAGCCAGTAGTATGCATAAATAAATAAATAAATAAATAAAACCCATCCCGTTGACTTCCCCTTAAAAACCATCGCGGTGACTTCAAAACCCAACACACGGACTTCGACTTCCAAACCCACACACGCTGACTTCAACTTCAAATCCCACCACACTGACTTCAACTTCAAAACCCATCACGCGAACTTCAACTTCAAATCCCACCACACTGACTTCAACTTCAAAACTCATCACGCGAACTTCAACTTCAAATCCCACCACACTGACTTCAACCTCAAAACCCACCACGCGGACTTCAACTTCAAATGCCATCACGCGGACCTCAACTTCACATCACATCATAGCCCTTCATTCAACTTCAACTTCACTTCACATATGCCGTTCATTCAGCTTCAACTTCACATCACATCATGCCCTTCATTTAACATCACACAATTCTCTATGAGGTGATGGTGAATGAAGTCGGTGAAGGCCATCATGAATGAATTCGCCGACCTATGATTGTACGAGCTCTCTTTTTGGCCCCCGTTACGTCACCGGTACTGTGTAATGCCAAGTAATGCTCGCCCGTTGGCGGCGTTGGCGCCTGCTGGTCGTACCAGTCCTCCTCAGGCACCCGCGGACGAGGCTGTAGAGTATGTACCACTGCGCCCATACACCATGTTGCAAGCCCATCGGCCTAGACTGTACACGCGCTCCGATTGGTCGAGAAGGTTTTGAAATCGCATTTTGTACGCGCGCATGTGCGTACAGCGTCTCGGCCGTTTCAGCATAGTTTCAAAATAGCATGGCCGGCATGTCGTCCTCCTGTGTTCGGTGGTGTCAATCGACAGAACAGTTTTCCGAAATATGTTCGCGGGTTTATTCGTGCGTCATTGTGAGTCTACGCGTGTTGTCCTGTTTCTGGACACAACTATTATCCCACGAACAATTTGTCAACTGCGGTACCGGAATGCTTCATGAGTTGGAGCGTGAACAACAAGTTCAGGCGCCGTTGGATTTCGAGGACTGTCAACAACGACAGGATTACGTGCCACACAAGCGCATTTTGCTTCGCTATAATGGATACACCGCAATCAGCGAAAGAAGATGCTCATCATGAAATGGTACGCACTCATGAGACTGGCCCGGTATTAGGAGTTGAACGGTGTGTTCGTTCTGCTTCATGTTCGAACTTTGTCCCAGTGTGTCAGCAACGCAGTGGGCTTTGTACGCACAGTGCATCAATGTATCAGATCTTTGAATTAGTGCTTTGTATCAAATAAATCTTTATTTCACCCCAAAATCGCTTTAGTTATTTTGAATACCGAGTAACGGCGGCAGGCCTGAAATCCAGTAGAAGTCGATGGCAGCCAGGACCGACGGAAAAGCCAGCCAGACATGGAGGCCCCTGATTGGCCGACTGGTTGTGCATAATATCCACAATGTCGCAATTTCATTCGTCGTGTGCCCAGTGTTGTGTGAATTATCTCAAACTATGGGCTCTATGGGGAGCTATTGGAGCCTGGTCGTACCTACAAGGCCAGAAGGTCTCTGGTCGCGTCTGAGGGCTAAAGTTTCTCTTCGTTCGTTGAAGGCGTTCGGATAACACGCGACAAAGAACTGTTTTTTGTGTGTGAATCGTTTGCTACACTTGCGCTGGCAGGTATGACATGTGAGCTGTACTTTTTCAATGAATGAAATCGTCTTCTGCTCGGCGGCTGTTCACAACACGTAACCCAAGCACCCATCTCCGTGGCTATGAGGTTTTTGCTGACGCGTTACGTGGGCCTCTAGCAATTCACCGCAACGTTGTATTGGTTGTATCGCCGTCACCAGTGGAAAGGGTGTGGTGGTTACTTGGCGTTGCAGTTATATTTACATGTTGGCAATGTGACAACAAGTGCGTTGTGAAGTGCGACTGTGATATTTGGAAGACGTCCCCCCTTTGATGCTCGATTTGTTTGCACGAATTGTCGTAAAAGATTGGGTGGTCTAATGTTTTGTTTTACTTTGTTTCAACCCGTGTTCTTCGTCATCATTACTGTTATTATTCAAAGCAACTTCGCGCCTTCAAGCGATTCTGATTTACTCTGCATTGCGGTCTACAGACGTCCGATCTGGGCTGGCTGTATTTCCTTCTTTCATAAGGACTTGTTGTTTGCCTAAGAATATGTTTCACGCAAGAATTTGTTTCATGAGGTATTCAATGTCGAGCTCGTCGTAAATCTGAACATTTATCATTAACACCCACCATGTCTACAGAAACTCAACTGCAGCGTATTGTGTAAAAGTATTCTGCACATCGTATATATTTCTGATAACTGATTGTTGTTTAACACATTTATTGTTCAACCAGATTTCCAATACTGTGCAATACATACATAAACCCGAGATTGAGGGACGCAATCCAACGACATCAGCTCGCCTGCGTCATTGTCACCTCACATTATTGTGTTACATAAATCTGAAGTCACGAGTTGAAGTAACTGAAAGCCCCAGTAGTCACGTAGAATCCCCTATATTTTGCAATTACAAAAGCGACAAGTAATTGGTACTATTTCAAAAAAGTGCTTTTTGGTCTTCTGGCGGAAATCTGCTTTCTTCGTGAAAGAACTATTCCATTTGCCACCTGGACAGAGAGTCCTCAGCTGTGCAGGTTCCACCGAGGGTGTGAGCACACTTGTACGTGTGTCAAGGATGAGGGCACTAGGCTCAAACAGCTGAAATGTCGACATTTAGCTCAAATGGTACGATAACTAAAATATATAAGACTTAACATTTACAGATACAGATTATATGCTGCACATGCATAATTTTTATGCATATTCAAACACAGGATGTATTCTATTATACACTGTCACACAGCTCATCTAACAACTGTATTGGCACCAGTGTTACCAGCAAATAAGGGCTGAAGTAGCTGCACAGGCATTACAGGGTGCCCAAAATAAGTTGAACTGGTTGAACACAGCAGTACACCACTGACATGGTAATGGTTGGTGATGTTATTTTTTGGTATCGTGAAACAAAGTGCAGAGTTGTAGCAGGAACAAAATCTCATGAGGACATAGTGCATCAAACGTAGGTTTCTTTAATTTAGAGGTGCACTGCAGAGCACTTGCTGGAGTTGTTCTGGCGTTGTTACCCTGGTGAAAGACTTCAGCTGCCATACACATGGGCCTCCCTGGTTTCAGAGAAGAAAATGAATAACACAGTATGCAACTCCAGTTCCGGTGAATGCAAATGGATGTAGTCCACCTGAGTAATGATTATAAGATATAAGGAACAAAAGTCTGCACCTCTTAAAAGCACCCTAGCTTATTCAGGTGTAAACAAGAAAATGTCCCCCTGAATATCATATTTTTGCACATTGATAAGGAAAACTGAAATCAAATAACAAAGTTTAAAAGAAAAACTTGTGAGCAATATACACAGCCTGAATGGTAGGCAAGATAATGCTGCAAAGAGGAATCTGGAAGGAAGCTGCACAGCATTTGTCTACCCTGAATAGTGGCTTGCTGCCCTTGGCCATGCTGTCTCAACTCAGTGGTTTCTGGTTCTGTTGAGGAAATTACCCCTAAACATGAAAGCAGATAAGTGAAGAGAAAATAACGGATACATATGTTCAACGGATACATATATCGCAATAAAATTTATTAAACGGAGGTGTGTTACCTGTAAGAATCCCCCCAGAATCAGCAAAGCGAGGAAACGCTGGCGGCAAGGCATCGAAGAAGAGGTGTGACCAGTGCCGCGCCACCAGCATGTCTGGCCCCGCCGCATAGTTCACAAGACTCCGGTCCTCGACGCCGGTCAGGTGATCACTCCGAGCGCATAGAAACTACGGCAAAAATTTAGACAACACGAAACAGACGTTACGACGTCCGATTCCTGGTCACGTGATAAACGTGTCTTCTACACGGCGTACGCGCCAAAAAAAAAAAAGCAAGACAATTTTTATGGTATTTTCTTTTCTCCCGGGTCACGTGGGCATCTGTCGTCTAGAACTTCGGCCTTGAGCGTGAATCTAGAAGGCACGGCAGCTCTTGACGGCACGATAGAAGACCTATTTCTAACAGTGCACAGTCAGCCATCATGCAGTCTGCGCCGTTATGAGGCCTGGAGGTGAATGCCTTGCACTGCTCTGCTGATGGTGGACCCTGAAAAAAAAAAAAAACAAATACGCAATAACTAATGCAGATGACGACATGATGTATGTATGGACCAGGGGTCTCAAACACGCAACCTCGAGATGGCCTGGTGTATGAAGTACACACACCGTCCACAATAACTATATATTTTGTATTTTTTTATTGTTTTTCTTTTTGATTACGTGATTTGCTTGGTGTGGGAAGAGGAGTCTGAAGTACACATACCGTTCAGGCTCCACAACAGCTGCACTGTGCTGTTGTTTGTGTATACTTTTATTTTTGTTACTTTCGTTTTTCAATTTTGAGCACTCGAATGCGGCTTGGTGTGTGAAGTACAGTTCCAAGTGTACAAACCGTCCCGGCTACACAATAACTACACTGCTGCTGTTCGTTGTGTGTATATTTACTTTTTTACGATAAGGGATGGTATATTATCTATAAGGTCACTGTGGCCCACGAATCTGTTTGAGTTTGCGGACCTTGACTTAGGCTACCATCTGTGCTGGGCTATCTCATTCAAATTTTAAAAACACTTCCATGGTCGAAACTTACTAGCACAGATGGAGTAGGCAAATACACACATTAATGCTAATAAAAGTAGAATTCTGCATGTCGGAAGGGGTCTGTATACATGTAGCCACGAAAGCGCAAAGTTGATATTACACATCAGGTGCTTTTATTGTCTTACCCGTGCTGTAGCCTGTATATATACTGGGAACTGCTTACGCATTATATATACCTTGATGTTCGAAATAAACGATAAAATGACAGTATCCCCTTGAATTTGAGAAGTACGTTACAACACAGGGACGGAGGACGAACAGGAAGAAAGCACACTCGCAGACTCTGACAGACTCAGTTTTTGAGAGTACTTTCTTCCCGTTCGTCCCCCGTCTCTGTGTTGTAACGTGCTCCTCAAACTCAAGGAGATGCTGTCATCTGACCGTATACACCAGCTTACTCGCCTCCTGTCCCTATATTTTCCCGAAATACACATATGTACAGCAGCCGGATGCCGCACAATGGCCTTCTCCGAGTTCCTCAGTGCCAATATAGTAGGTACTCGAACCAGGTAGGACTTCTCCTCCAAAATGTGCGCCACATACTCTGCGCTCAGATGTGGGTATGAATTTCGAAAACCTGTGTCACACAAAAAAGGTGGATCAATCGCGGTGCCAGATAACAGCGACGCGATGCATCCATGGTGGAAACAGTTGAGCAATAACAGCCATTTTGACCGACACCACTCGTAAACTCTTCATACAATGTAGACAATGTTCAACTGCTTATGTAGGGCAGTGCGTCCCAATACATTATGGTAAAACGTACACTGCACTTCTTTGACACAGGCTCACTACGATATTCCTCATATTATTCTGATGTCTCTCACTTACCCGCCTTTCGTGCCCGCACGATTGATTGTCGTCTTCCCTCAGGCTTTTCTCCTGGTATGTGGAAACTCATCTCCTCGTGCAGTTGTTAAAACACGCAGCAAGAAAATCCTACTTGAAACGAAGCGAATCAAAGTGCGCGTACGCTATCGAACGCTCCCAAGCAGCACAACACCCAATATTGGACCAATATTGGACCAAGATGTTGTCCTGCTTGGGCTGTCAGCCTACCACGCAATACAACCACGCCGAAGCTGACAAAAACTCGCCGCACAGCGTAGTGCAGGTCCCGTGATACCTAGCGGCGGCGGCGGTGCTGCGCAAGTCAACGTGATATACTGTAGGTCAATTGGGGGTCCAATAGAATACCCGTTAGTTACATTCCATCCCATAGGTTGTAACAATGAGTCTACGTACATCTGTCCCGCCGTTCTGGTTCCTTTGAATTGCTAAGCTGATGTACCCTCCTTTCTTGGTCGGATTGTAAACGTAGTGCTCCTCTTGATGACCCACGGTACCAGGCCTGCTCACGTAGTGAAAGTCACCGTTGGCTTGCTGATGTGCCCACCAGTAGGTATAAGAGCTTTTTGCATACAAGAAGTACATCTCAAATCTGGAAAATACAATAAAATGCAATTGGGTTTGTTTATAGATGCATGAAACACATACATGGAGAATGCAGTTTAGAGTACCTTGCATAAAATTCTTAAACGTCTGTGTAGCTCGTATATAAGTGGTACGTTTCCTTATTCAACCCAGAGTTACTTTAAAGGTCAGCTATGCCGATATCCCAAATATTCCAAAAAACTTGTGAGATTCTGAAAGCCCACATCCAACTCTCCCCAAAATGCACCTTCATTCTCCCAGTTCTGTACAGTACCATGTCAAAAAAAATGGATAATTCATTCCGAAACACACATGGGCGCAGCCATGTTGATGACATAGATGCACCCGAACTGGCATTGTGACGTGTACGCGTCTTCGTACTTGTCAGTGGATTGCAGATACGGCTTTTCGTGGCTTCACGTATCTGTGCTTGAAGATGGCGGACAGCCGTATTCCACTGGTTCCGCGATGAGTAAACAGTGTAGCAGCTGCGAACTCCTTCGTGAATAAGGCTCTGTGCGATCTTCAAAACGAACACTGAGCTGGGGAAATAACGTTATGAAGATCAATTATCACCAGCTCGCCTGCTTCCTTGCCGCTCTCTGTGCGACATTGTGACTGCAATTCGTCGTTTGTGTTTTGTGAGCTCGAAAAATTTAGTGAGTGCGAAAAAAAAGTCGCGTCTGCATTAGCCCGTTCCCATGTAGCACATGGTGGGATAATAGACGTCTAACCCAGGGATAAGTTCAGACTTTAGGGCTAGGTCTAAAAGTAGACATCTACTAGACCTCTACGGGGTTAGATGTTTAGTGAATGTCTGCACCTAGATGTCTACTATACCTCTACGGGGTTATACATTTAGTAGACATCTTAATTTGGAAGTCTACTAGACCTCTACAGGGTTATACATTTAGTAGACATCCCAATTTTGAAGTCTACTAGACCTCCACAGTTTTAGATGTTATTTAGACATGTACTAAAAATGGCTCACGAGACACCTCCGACGCGTTCCAGGCTAAAAATCTCCCTTTCGCGTCGTATAGCAGCTCGCATGAATTGTTGACCACACTTTAAGACTCCCAATGTCGTGCTTTTTTTTTCTTTTTGCGTGTGCAGGAGGGATATGTAGAGGTAAAATACGCGGAAAGGTTGCCAGGTTGGTGAGTGCTACGAGGACCTGCTGATCCGCATTCGTTTGCTGAGACTGCAGGCAAGGACGGTGATACGGGGGGGGGGGGGGCGCAGAACCAAGGCCTGTCGTAATCATACAAAGAAGAAGTACTGAACTGTGTTCTCACGACGGTATCGTGAGGAGGGGGTCCAGAGAGGGTCCATGACCCATCCCTAGGGTCTGTAATTTCGCTCGCCGTCCCTGGTTGCAGGCAGTGCACACTGACATACGTGGTCACTGGGACACTAGACTAGTCAGAGTCAAAGAGTGTCAGTCAACGTCGAGCCCAGCCTGTGTCTGTCAGAAATCGTTGCGGGGCGTCTGCCGCAAAGCGTTAGGATGGTGGATTGTTTCATAGCCCTAGAAGAACTTTCAGATACTTTCGTGTGCGGGTAATATTTCGTATTTGGAATTAACGTTTAAATTGTTCTACTCTGTTTGGCTACTTCTGTCTCCTAGCTACTATTTGTTATTCAAAGGAAACACCACTAGGACAAACTGAATGGTGTAGTAGTTGGGTGTGACATCCCGGCACTGCAGATGTTGGTTAATGGAGTGCCGTTCACCTAATGTGTCAGGCATTCAAGCATGGATGTAATATTTCCGAGTACGTCTGACTATCCTAGTACGGAAGAGTTATCCTATTTTTCGTTAAAGAATAAAACAGTGAAAGAGTACTTTAGAGAATATCCACTGACAGTTAACACCTGTTTATACAAAATACTTTACAGGCATTGAAATGGTGTGTCCTCTATACGGGGTCGTGAAAATCTGCACAATGAACAGTACAGTGGGAGATCAGCTATAACACCACGAAACGACGTTTCTTTTCTGAAATTCCGAGAATTGTTAACGGAGACTGGCGGGTCACTGGTACTGCACTCTGATACTAATGAGAACAAATTTCCTTCAGCATGGTCAACGAAAGTTATGCGAGATGGGAGCCACATTTGCTCGGTAACGTTTGTAAAGAGCAACGAATGAATGCAGCTTGCATTTTCCTTCAATGGTATCAAGACGGTCAAGATGAATTTCTTGGAACAATTTTTATTAATGAAACCTGGATGCATTATGCAAGTGCTGAGACAAAATACCATAGGAAGTCATGGTGGGTGCTCGGTGAAAGCATTCTGAAGGAGGTCAAGCTCGCGTTTTCGTCTGGAAAGGCTATGCCGACAATGTTTTAGGACTATCATTGTGTGCAACTTGTAGATTATCTCACATGCACAATGACAGTAAATGCAGATGTACTGCGAGATCCTGGGAAAGCGTCAAACTACAATGAAACAAAAACGCACAGGACTTGGAAGGGTGTAGTACAACCACGTCAACGCTGTCTGCACTCGTCTTGAAAGACTCGGGATTTGTTCCAGAAATTCATCTGGAAATTTGCCAAAGAGAGAAAAAGTACACAAGCGAGCTGGTACAATGTTTTAAATAGGAAGCATCACCTTGAGCATGAGGAGAATGAAGTATACAGGAGACACACAAACGTGAGTTTCCTTTTCGTGGGCTTCCTGTATACTTCGTTCTCCTCGTGCTCAAGGTGATGATTCCTACTTCAATGAAAATTTGCCCAATCTGCTGTTCCATCTTCCTCTCAAAGCACCCCTCGGCAGTCACCAATTCGCAAGTGATCATGAAACACAAATTGATCAGGTGAAATGCAAAGTGAATGCCTCACTTTGTAAACAGGGCATAGCATGGCACAGACAACGTATTGAATACTTGGTATCACAGTATCAAAAATGTTCAACTAAATAAGGTGACTGTGTTAGGGAGTAACGTTGAGCTCTAATCTGTACATAAATTTTTTCAATGTTGTGCTATAGGTTTATTATTTTGATCACAGCAGAGGAACTTTTGTTGGATGATCCTCATACATGAAGGAAATTCCTTATTCTCTTACTTTCCATCACACGTGTGTGGAGCAGCAAGTACAATCTGTTTGCAAATGATCATACTGAGGTAATAAAACTGGACTCTACAACAACCTTCAGAAACTATGCAAGGAATGGACCACATTAACTTTGTCCAATTATATTATGACCAAATGGATAGTATGTAGTCTTTCATGTTATGTGAGTTGTATGCCCATATATTGTAACAAAAGATCAGTCAAATGAAGGCAGTCTGACTGAGGTATGTAGATAATTTAAATAATGTCCATACATATGATGATCCGAGTGTTTTTGGCTCACTGACATGCATATACACTGACAGCATCCACAACTAGAAGACATTACCAGAATCTAAGAGCTGTGAAGTAATATTTTATTTTACTGAATATATATCTTTTTTTCTTAACGGAAGCCCGCATTTGTTCGGGGCAATGTTTTTTGAACTAGCGTTCCTGATGGCGTTACCGTTGCTGGTAAATGTAAATTTTGTACGAAGTAACTCCCCTGCACCAACACCTACACCAACTTAAAGAAATCAGCAACTAAATTATTGAATCACTGAAACGTCAATAAAAAAGTCGACGACGCCGACGAATCGTGCAGCGCAGCACTATAAACCATAGCTCCACAAACACAGAAGCACTTTGCACGTACTGTGCGCAGCAGATA
Source organism: Ornithodoros turicata (assembly GCF_037126465.1). Taxonomy (NCBI): domain Eukaryota; kingdom Metazoa; phylum Arthropoda; class Arachnida; order Ixodida; family Argasidae; genus Ornithodoros; species Ornithodoros turicata. The sequence goes on from NC_088204.1 coordinate 38,267,400, forward strand.
GCAGATGTTTGTTTACTGCACATAACATTTTCCCACAAGCTACACAGCTGCAGCAGCAAAATGGAATCTGACGTGACTCAGGGATTTCAGAACCCTTCAAAAAATCTTGAAACTGCCCATGGTATCTTTTTGAAACCACTGAACAGGCAATGCGCTACATATTAGGCACACCTGTAGCTCAGTAGCAAAGGCACTGATAAAATGTTTGCAAAAAGAACAGCGATTTTCAACGACTACATCACAAAATACGACACTCGTCGCTGCAACAACGATGGCGATTGCATAATGATGATGATGTTGGTGTAACTTCCGCTGGATTGGCATATGTGTTATTTAACATTTAACCTCCACCACCCAATTATAATGAACGGCCACGGAAATTAAAGATATTACAAAAAATAAGTACTCAATAAGCACGAGCTAAAGCAATGGCAATGACGCCTGCCCGTCTACCCAATCACCATCCATCATCCATCCATCCAACCAGTTCGAACCAGTTCAGTTTCAACGGTTGAAACTTCAAACTTTCCGGACGCGCAACGGGTAGCAGTTGGGGTCTTCGCGGCTGCATTCCACTGGTTGTTATACGAAAATCTTTCGAAGTTCTAATCTCCCGCGCGTTTTGTCTTGCAATTTTTGAGCATAGCGAGAACGTACGCCGTGCTGTCCAGTGATAAAAGCTGTTGAGCACAGCAGAGCTCCCAGAGTACTGTGGTGGACAACGTTTCTTTGTTTTCTGGCTTTCAAGTTTAAGGGGTGAGTTCACTCTTCATTAAAGTATGTGCCTGTTTCTGTGCACCAAATCGCATGTAGTAGAGATGCGTGGCATAATATTGGAATATCGTTTCCTTTATTTCGGCTTCGTATCACCGATTGAAGCATATTGGAAGTGTGGGTTGACCTGACTGCACTTGCATTCAAAGTAGTGATTAACGTTGTATGTTCGGCAGTACAACGTTTCATTAAGTGCCTTGGTTCGTCTTTGTGCTAAAACAAATACGGTATCACTAATTAACCATCGAGATTAACGAGTTTTCGATGACTGTTGAAGTCTTGAGTAAACGAAAGTCGACAGTTACGGTTTGCAGGGCGGACATGCCGGAACATAAATGCTGGTTAGTTCATTGTCATGTCAGCCCGACTTCGGTTGTTGCATTTTTCGCTGGTAGTGAAACTACACACTGAAAATTTTGCGCAAGTGCTTTTGTTTGCATATCTTGGTTTCATAGCAACTGGGTTTTTCTTTTTATAGGTGCTTGGACTATCTTGCATCGGTGGATATGAAAATAGTGGTAACCTATCCTACGAAACAGCTGTTTGCACATAAGCTTAACAGTTCCCTGTGAGGTGAGGGGAAGCAGTTGTCTCTGACGTGTGACTGTGTTGTCCTCCAATGTTCCTGATGTTCGATGTGCCCCCTAATCTTACTCTGGAGGGTGCCTCTTTAAATTTTTTGTCAACAAAGTATTGCAAATATAGTTGGTGGAAGACTCTAACTGCTTTCCATTTACATGGTTGTCTTGTGGTTAACGAAATCGAACTTTTTTTCAGATGCTGTGAAAGTCAGCAGGGAAGTGCGATGTAGAAGAAACGACTGCCAGAAGCTTGCTAAGGAACCGCACAACCTGTGTGGGCAGCAGACAAAATATTCATCAAACGGTACAAAACTAGTATTTTTGTGCTTGGTCGTTTTGAGACATCCTTGGTATTGTATGGAGAACAGCGTGACTATGTCATTCCGTCTTACTTCACCCAAACAGCTATCTGGTAGTGGTGCAAGATTTGAGTTCCTAAAAGGTTTATTCACTGAAGTCACCTCAGCGCCATACTATAGGTCCCGCAATGTTTAGTCCTTGCATTTGTTTGCTGCATTATGCTTTTTAGGTGACTATTAACACCAAAAATATGGAAATTGCTTAGACATTCTACAAATCACAGAGCAACAAGTTTTAAACACCAGATATACGGTGAGTATAATATGGGTAACAGCTTGACTGAAATCTACAATAGGGCCGATGGCAGCAAATCTGCCTGCTAGCGACAGTGGCGGTCTCCTGCGGATGACGTCATGTGAATAAACTTGTATACTACTTGTACGTACTTATAATATTTGACGTGGTGATACAGCTCTTGCTTTGTATTGTCTTTTATAATATACACAGTGTTTATTTTTATCCTGTACAGAAGTTTTGCACCAAAGTTATGAGAGCAGCACAGATGTTGTTTTAGGGTAATGGAGTGATGGAAGTGCTGCGCCAATCATGGAGTGCTTAGCAGTCGCCTGCTCGACCAGGTAAGGTCGTGTGTCACGAGAAAACGCCTGTCACATTGATGTACTTTCACAGTGAAAGCTGTTACATCCTCATTTCCCTGAGATCCTGGCAGCGTCCGCTAGAGCCCTGTGCAGATAAGATTTTTAGCATCTGCGTACACGTTATCCGATCCGCACCGTTGCATACACAACCGTTTAGATCCGCAAGTTTCGAAGGACGCGTAAACACAGCCGGAAGAATGTTGGTATAATTTCGGATGCCTCCATGCTCTCATGGAAGGACTCATGGCGACAAGCAAAGGTAAACCTTGCAACAAACGCGATATGGAGAGACTTCTGGAACGCTTCCTCACCGGTGCTCGTGTGGACGCCAAAATGCCTTCACTCCCGTCTTGGCCGTGCATGGTCAAAGGTGAACCCGGACATGCGCTCGCTGTCGGTGCGCAATACAAATAAATTGCTAGTAGAAAAATTACAGCATGCGGTATAGCTGCATCCGACCTCGAGCCATCCGATCCGCACACCGCAGAAAGTGATAAATTCTCATCCGAATCCGCAAGTATCTTACGGATATCCGCTTCCATCCGCGGATGGTGCAGGGCTCTAGCGTCCACATCAGGTAGTGACGCGCAAACAGATTTTCAGCTGTTGCTGCAATTTGTGTTGTGTAGCTGTAACAGTTCTGTGATTTTTGTACGTGCAGCTTCTTTTCTTTGTGTCTCTCAGATCAGTGTTGATACAGCTTTTGCTCTTATGTGGCCAGACAAGCATCCCGTGAAAGAGTGTGCATAGCCACTAAACAAACTAGTTAGAACTAGCAGGCTACATAATGCTTTCTGACATGTTTTGTTCTATTTTCTAGCCACAGTGAGTCATTGGAGGCAGTGCTGCAGCACCAACAATCACTCGTTGGAAGAAAGGAATGAGGTGGCCATCAACACCCTGCTGCCAGTTCAACACTCCTCAGTCAAAACACAAGACGCCTGCTTGGCGGCAAAGTCAATCCAGTTTTAGACAAGAGTTTTGTACCGTAGACTTCGTGTGTGGTTTACTGCGAATAAAAGTTTATGCTGAGATCCGTGTTGCTATCAGTTATATCATATTTCTGCATGAATGCATGCCAGGACGGTAGCAGGACTAGTCATGGTCTAAAGTAGGTCTAAAGGTGGCTAAAGTAAGGTACAGGAAATGTATAACCCTAGACCTGTCGCCTGAATGGAGGGATAAAATTGGTCTAGCTGTAGACTTCATGTCTAATACATGGTTAAGTGTCTGACCCTGTTCCAGACATCCAGGTCAAAAGAGTGTCTAAATCACGGCTAGGTACATAGACATCGGATGTCTAGGGCTAGATGGCTAGGTGGCGTAACGTTAGACGTGTTATTTGACGTCTAGTGGAGGGATACTAGACATTTGGTCTAATTGCCTAGACATTCTATAGACATTCCTTATCTCTTTTTTTAGACGTCATTTAGACGTTTACTAGCCCACCATGTGCTCCCTGGGTAGCGAAATTGGGACGCCTGCAATAGCTCCCCGAACCTCCCGTGCGCGAAACACCCTCCTTCGCCTTCACGATAGGCACGTGATAAGCGCCATCACGCGCGTCACTACGTGACGCAAGTGGAAAGGACGCTCCTCATTGGACTTGAGATCACATGATCGAGGTGAGCAACATCGCGCAGGCCGGAGCGTCTGCTACCGCTTCGGAGATGCCATGCGTTCTCCGGCTACGTGATGTCCGAAACGGAGGGTTTGAAGGCTGTCCACGACACAACCACGATTTTTTGGGACTGCAGATACCACGGGAAGAACGAGTGGTGCAGCCCGAAATTAACTGCGCTTGTACAGCGAAAACCCCGTGCTTACCGACAGTGTGCAGCCTGTCCGACCGTTTTCACCGCGCAGTTGGTTCAGTAGCTAAGAGGTGGCGCCACAATACCGCCGCCATCGCTTGCTTTCTGCTACTGTGAATTCTGAGATTGCACAGAAGCCACGGATATATTACTCTTGTGATCGTAATCTTATTTTCTCAAGCTGCATATATGCTTTGTTTGTTTGTTTTTTTTAGAAAACGTGATATAAATCATATAAAGAATAGAAGTCAACAAGAAACAGCTCACAATGTTCGTAACAGACGGTTTTTCCTACGAACGAATGAGGGGCTCTCTACCACCAACGTCGCAGTAGAGTGGGTGTGGTCTGCAGTTGGAGCGCTCAGCAATTTTCCAAATTAATTGCACCGTGGTGAAACAACTTTGGACAGGACACTTTGGACTTTTTGGATACTTATTTTGTGGGAATGCTTTTCGCATGCTGCTTTACAAGATGACAGTAGTTTTTGGCCATGTTAGATACCACTTTAATGCTCCTTTAAAATTAAAGGGACTGTCGCATCCCGAACCGTGGTTACGAATCCAATACCAATGTACATTCAGTACACTACCACGAGCTATTTACCAAATTTTCTCCTTCCAAAACTGACCGGATGATGAGGAATCGAATTTAAAAGAACCGGTTTCGTTTTGATATTCGAAAGCGCCAGCGCCAACAACATCGCGTCTAAAGGTGGGATCTGGCTAATCCGTGTGAAGGACGCTGTCGTCCGCCGCCAAGTCTGGGGTGCTTTGTTTTTTCCGGCACGTCGCCCGTATTCACATGTGACACTTTCTAGTGACGCGGATACTATCTCTACGCTTGCATCCTTCGCGTGAGACGTCGTTTGGAAACCGACGCAGCGTTCCTGACTCCAGGAAAACTTCCTTCGTAAACCTCGATGTTTGATTTCGCACCCCTAGGATACAGCTACAGCCAGACCCCAGACGAAGCGAAAGTTGGAAGCAGCTACATCACTAGCGGGTATCCAGATGAAGCAAGGAGTGTTCATGCTGTCCGTGTATGCTCCTCGCATTTCACCGATAATGTGTACCTGGATGAGAACATCATGCAAGTGCAACTTGGATTGACACAAAAAAGGAACGAATTGAAACTTGACGCCGTTCCGACAGTGTTCCACGAACAAAGCGAGCCAGAAACTTCGACAGTAAGTCACAATATCTATGTAGTTTCCCAATCGGATCTGTCACTCTTGCGCGTGAGTAACTTAGCAGCAAAAGACGAAATCGGTACAACGTAAGGTATCCCCTAACCTATGATTAAAACTAGATAAATAAAATACAATAAACAAGTAAAAGAACATGATGTCATTCATAAGAACGTGATTGGCTTTTCTCGCTGTCGGACGCGTTATCATGAAACTTTTCCTGTTACTGTACGTGTGACCTTTGTGGAATGTGGTAGACGCGATTAGTTTTCATGTGTATTACAGCTGCAGGCAGCTCGACAGGGTCAAGCGCAAGTGGTACGTATATTACTTAAATACATACAATGTGTTTACAATTTTTGGACACAGAACAATTCGCAAGCTATGAACCCCGATCACTAAAAGGAAGAACTAGAAGAACTGTTAGAAACAGGCACTATATACAAGCAGTACTTCTGTCTGCACCATAAGCCATAAGCGCCATAAACCACTTCCCAGTTTCCTTTTATCTCGCTGTTTGTGAACTGTTTGTGTGCTGTAGGGAGGCGTTTTTTGCGGTTGTCGTAGCCAACTTGAGGTGCACTTTTGACGTTCTGTGTTATAGAAGGACCAGGTGCTGCTGATCCAAGTCCAAATCCATCCATGAAACGGCATCAAACAACGTGTGTGCACGGCAATTTTGCTGAGAGACCTGGTTTTTACACTAATGCCTTTACGACGCCTCTGACAAATTAGGATCTTCCAGAACAGTGCTTTCTTCAAGAATCCAAGTTCAAGAAGTAAAGAGAATGACTCCATGGCTTCTACTGACATCTTACAGCTGCATGCCAAGACAAAATAACTTGAAAGAAGGAAATGACAAATTGTGGACATTCTCAGACAGATGCATCACTTACTATGATAATGGGGTGTAACTGTACCATTAGCGAGTTATGAAACGTTACCTGAAATTATTTGACGTGTTATATCCCTCACATGCTATAATACTGCCAACGATAAGAAGCATTACACTACCGTTAAAAGTATAACTGTCACTAATGGCCAGGTAGTTTATTGCTCCTGCCAATTCCTTTGCACTTCTCGGGATTACTGTGATAACACAGATTCTGTTTCACACTTCTCAATTGGAAACTACGCAAGTATATTATGGTGTAGGTGTGAATAGGAAATGAGGCACACTAAAGATGATAGTCCTGATAGAACCGGGATGGAAAAACGTTGGCGAATCGTGCGGACGACACACCCAGGTATCTGTCGTCTGTTTCTCGGTCCAAGGAATCTCCAAACTCAGTTTGTCAACACACAATAAGCAGTGAACCTGACGTAACTGTAAAAAGAAAGGACACTTTCCTAAACACGTAGCACAGTAATTTCCTGACAATCGTTCTAATTCTAACCCGGCCCTTGAGTTGCACAGTTGGTTAGAGCCTTCGTAACTTTCATGGGGCATTCGTTGTGTGTGCAAACAACGACGACAGCTACGAAAATAAGGATTGCTCAACGTGCCTATCTATCGTGGGCAAGGTGAAGACTGTCATCGTCGCTTCAATACTGCGGTGGATACACCACCAGAAGTTCTGGCCGAAGACAGAGAGCTTGGAACAAAGTGTAATGCGAGCTTACACTGTACTTCGCCGTCATTGCACAACTCTGCCACTTCACCAGCACTGCAGCATATAGGTACTCATCCGGTTCCTGGGGAGCACAGACGCCGCACAAACACTTGGATTGTTTCCTGCGCCGTATGTGAATGTCACGAGATTAAAGGGGCCGTAAACAGGCCGACTAACATTAAAAAAAAATGGTACCCCATGAAAGAACGCAGGTCATAATACCCAAATATACATTTCGTTCGGCTCGTGCCAGATCAGTGACCCATATAAATGCTTTCAAAGATGAGTAACCAGCGCGCCTCTCTCCACTACGCATACATCATAAGGGCTACGTCGCTTTTTGCCGTCCAATCGGTGGGCCGAGCTCCGAATATGACGTTCCGATTTACCAACCAATAAATAGGCTTCAATATCAGCTGTGCGGCGGAGTGCTCCGTGTGCTTGTGTGGAGCTACATTTTGCGCTCCGTGGTTCCGAGATCCAGCGCCATGGCATTTCCGAGTGAACTGAGTAATACTGAGCGCCTAATGGTGATGCGAACGTCAACAATTGGGCTGTTATCATATGACGCGACGCCCCGCGGTTCGCACCAAAGTACGTCGACAACCCAGTCATCGGCAACCCAGTCGTCGGAACCATTCGCAGATGACGTGCAAGACCACGCTGCATGGGTCGGAAACACAAACTGGTGAGTGCATATAGCTAATACAGCTCGTTGTATTACGTGCAAAGACAAAGCTTGCCTTGTGTTGCAACTGGTCGGTAGTAACATGAACAAAAGGGAGTTTAGGCTCTGCGCCGGCTTCAATATTCCCGGCACTTCCAGCGTGCATACTGGCGCATCTTCTCCCAATCTTATGGCACCACATTTCTTATCTCTACTTGGCTACTATATGTGAGACCGCACCGCACACGTATGGTAACTTGAATCCTAATTTTATAGGTGCCGATGCGGACTCTGCATCAACATGCCAACGTCCACGGAATCCGTGTGCTGCTTCGATTACCCGACAACCTGCGAAATGATCGAGGAACACGAACTCAAATGCATAACGGAACACGATGAATTCGCTACCGCGTGTCTAAATGAGGTTGTGCTCCGTCTGGCGAACCGAGATCTTCGGCAACGCGGAGTAAAGACGGGGAAAGTCAGGAACGAGTAAGTATACTAGTACAAAGCGCAGGAACTCTTACTATGACGTTATACAGCACGAAGACAAGTATACTCATATAAAACTGCATAGTACACCCTGCACTCATGTGGTACGTTCATCAGTTGGTTTTGACATTCGGAGATAATAATGCAGCCATACATAGGATTCCTCCAGTGATGAACAGTAGGTCAACCACGTTTATAGCTAAACTACTAATTACAGTACATTACGAATAATTGTGCAGCTACTGCATTTACCTTACAAGGAGTAATTGGACGTGTGTAGCTACCTTATTTTTTGTTAGTTCAACTGCATGTGAAGCTGAGGTTTGTTTGTCATGCTGTCAGATAAAACTTGTGCATCAAAATAATTAGAGTGGAATTGCAAATCTAGTTCAAAGTGCTTGCAGTAGTTGTGAGTCTAATTTAAAATGTAGTTACTCTGTAGCTATAATTATACTCTGCAGAAGTAATTGGTAGTTGTAGATAAAAGATCTATCAAAGTAGTTAGCACCCATTGCAGGATTCTACTTTATCTATTATCATGTCATCCACAACATTTTTTTTTCAGGCAGTACCGATACACATCCTACCGACAGTTTATTCTGTGGGTGTGGGAGTACTTGGGAAAATTCAATAGAAAACCCGTGCCATCATGCGTGGTAAATAAAATAAGGAAACAGTTTCCTTCGAGAGCTTATAGAGGTTTTCGCTTTCCTAGAAAGGAAAATGTAGCTGAATAAAGAGTCTTGCATATCACCGTATTCATTTCTTTATTTCCACGATTGAAAAAGGTAGTTTCCGTGTACAGTGTAGGGTCTGCAGATTGAGCAGAGCATTGCAACATTGCACACACTAAGTGTAGCTGGCAAGAACTTGCTAATGCTTTATTTACAGCAATTTTTTTTTATATCTGAAACAGAGTGTTTGCGGAAATGGATTGCAGCAACTAACAAATACTCCTTGTACAACTGACAGAAATGTGTAAGTTGCGTGCATCCTTATATTTTTGATTGTACTGCCAATAGTCTTGGAAATTACATGAATAAAACAAATTGTCACACTAGTCAAGTCTGTGTTTGAAACACAATTCTGGATGCCAGTATGAGATGTGCACCACCATTGCTGTTGCCGAGAGCAAACCCCAAGTGATATGTGTGACATGCCTTTTGTTTAATGAAAAACTGGTAGCATGCGCGTTCAGATATGCAGCAGAAGAGGAAGCGGTCTCATGTAATGGGAGCATGTTGACAGTGACTGTGCAAGCACCCTCTGCGTAACAGTTTGCAGCTTATTCCATATGTACGTGATCAATGGTCTCAGGGCACTTCTGAGGATGATGTATATGGTAGCTCCCAACAAATATCATCGAATGGCTGACTTATGCGAAACCATGCACTGTTTATCAATATAAGTACTAAAGCACCTGATACGCACTTTCGTGCATTTCGAATGCTGAACTATGGTATTTGTATAACCATAAAACATACAGAAAACAACAGACCTCCCTGCTTGTAAACAAATGACATCCTAGTGTTCGACAGCGCTACAGCTACGCTCAGAGCTAGCGGCGAACATGGATGCACCTGAAAGCCATGGTCTTAAGGGTGTTATGATGGTCCGAGAAAGGGACGCAAGCTTCAGTCCTACTTTCTTTCAGTAGCAAATGCCCATTCGTAGAACCCAGCCCTCCAATTTGTTTCGGTTTCAATCTGTCTACCTACGTCAGGACGTTTCTTGAGTAGAGGTCTATTTTGTGCAGTATCTGACATACCATGTACCCTGATGGTAACCCGGTACAGTAAGCTCCCCAATGAAGGCTAGCTGAGGAATGATCATGTGTTTTCTGCAGTCGCCAGTCAGTACCAGAGAGCAAAGGGAACTGCATCTCACTCCATCTCCTGTTCCACGACTTCCTCTATTTTACCATTGTGCAACGCGCCGTCATCTCCAAGCAAGCCCCCCCAAGTCTGTCTCTGAGGCCTGTGTATTGGTTATGTCTGCTTTTATAGCCACCCTCAGCTGTTCTTCGTTGTTGTAACAACACTGAAACAAAAATATGACAAAAATGACATATCCTCTGCACTACAGCTGCAACAGAAAGCAAGATAGCCCTAATTACAGAAAAGTGATTACCACAATTACTTTACATAAGCATAACTCACCTACAAATCTGGGCCTTAAACAGACAACAAGCTTGAAAGCGGCAGATATGCAATGTGATCATGACCAGGTGCCTCTATCAGGTGCCTAGTCTTGACACCCTGGCAGCCACGATGACTTCTTTAGACAGTTGTTGCCTCGAGTGGCTCATCGGCGCTGGGAAGCTCCGTGTCTGCTTTTGCTTGCTTGCCTCCTGAAATGACGCATGCGACCTGCACTGCACTTCTGCTTCAGCAAGCAGCTTTGCACTGTAGGCTGAAGGAAAAGGAGAGGACAAATGACATATTAGAGAATCTGAACGTCAATGTAAAACAATGTGTGTACCAAATGTAGGGGCAGTCTTGACAGGACAAGCCACTTGGTGTCCCTGCTTCGCTTTGGAGTTCTTTATCTTCCAACGTACGTCCCCACGTAGTGTCTCCGCTTGGCTGCGTTGGGCATTTTCATTATAATGCAGAGCAGCCAGTCTAGTCCTGTTAGAATTTGATGCTGGTCACTTTCTTCTCCTATGAAATAATAGATGCCAAATGACTCACCTGCCAAGCATGCCCTCGGGAGAAAACGCCACAGATTTTGGCGCGAACCTGATCAGGAGGCTGTGGAAGCTTTCAAGGGCATAAGTTTGAGTGTTGGCAGACATCTGGGCAACATCTTTGAGAAGCCGTGGGTTCCCAGTCACTTCTTTGAATTTTTTGTAAGCCAAAGAATCTGCAGCAATTATTACATATTGTATTATGATTAAACATCTACCATTGCAGTATAACAAGAAACCAAAACATAAAAAGCAATACTGCTTTTTTTTTTCTTACCGGAGTCAAGCCAGTCTCCATCTGTGATTGGACCATGAAGGCAGCGTGGGTAGGATCCATTATGGTGACTGTGAATATCCACAACATGATTCTGGATGCTTAGCCATGCATCTGTTGTCAGCCGAGCATCTCCTCCACTGGCTTTTGCACACCAGTACAGGTGGTTAGACGTTGCCTGGATCCACCTCTCTAGGCTGTGGCAGTTGGCGCTTTTGCTGATCGCGGTCAGCTTTTTTTTTTCACACCTGAAACAATGCACTGTGAAGGACATCATACCGCACAACGTGATTCAACTAACTTTTTGAGATATGCCAAATGTCGAAAAAGAGCCTTATCGCTGGTTCTTCCTTCTCAAGGTACTTTCTTATGGCAGGGTGACGGTCTGTTGTTATGGAGTTCAGCTTTATGCCTGCTCGAACAAACAAAGCATAAGCAAGAAATTCACACTGTAGGTAATCACTACACCACAGATTTAAATGCACTAAAAATTGATAAAACATGTAGGCATTTATGCAACAAAAACTCAGAAACATGCAGGGAAATATGCAGTATTTATATCGAAAAGTATTCATTTTAGCAGGCGCCGACAGGTAGAAGCCAGTAAGAAATGGCTTGGGAATGGAAAATAAAGTTTAGCATAATTCAACATTCTGGCGTACGTGAAATGTGAGAGCAATTGAGATTATGTGCACAGTGAATGACAACCGGACACAGTATTTGCGACAGAATGAGCTCCTTGGAACACTGGTACCGTGGGGTTTTACTCGCAAGCATTACATTGGTTTCTTTTCGTTTGCTGCCTCTCAGCTCTGATGCTCTGATCTCATTGCGTGCTACAACAAAGCCATACAGAATGGAAGTATAGATAGAGTGAGAGCTCGTATAAGCTCCTGAGAATTAACCTGCTCATTGACCGGCAGAGTTGATATCGTCACACATGCTTCCAGGAGACCTGTACACTATTGCATTCATACGACATCAACACATAAGGAAAACGTAAACTGCACGCAATGTATGCAAATGAACATTCAAAGCATTCACCTCGCTCCTTTAGAAACTGAATACTCCTGATGAGCGCCTCTTTTTCCACGTTGACACTTGCTGTCACCCTCTCGTTCTGCATGTGAAAGTGGTGAAAAAGAAAAAGTATGATGCCCATGTTCATGCTTCACCAAAGCATACATTCCAAACAAAGATCTCGATGGTTATATCTATACCTTCCAACCTGCTGGAGTCTAATAAGTTGGAAAGACAATTTATACACGTACCTCTGCCAGTTGAACTTGGACGGAATGAATTATTTTGTTCAGTTGATCCACATGGATACTATATGTCATATATTTTGCACAGAACCCAGGAGAGTCACACCTGCCATCTGCCGATACATCTACTGCCTGGTCATCAAGCTGGTCTAGAAGTTGCCTCTGCTCCAATGACCAGACCTGTAAAAAAGCATATTTGCAGTGCATATGGGCGTAAAAGTGATAAAGATTTCTTACTAACCTTCTCTACGGCTGGAACAAGAAAGCAGCTTTGGTATCTGTAAAATGTTGTGAGGCTGAACGTTTGCACGTTTATGTGATTCAGCATTCGCAGAGTTGGTGCTGCATTTGCTCCAGAGAAGAATATGGAACCTGACAGCAGAAGGTTTCCGGCTGGCCTTCCATTGACCACAGGTTGACTCTCCCATGTCAGCTCATGTCCATCGTGGCACCGGGTTTTCACACTTATCATTGTGCCTGTAGCTGTTACCTCGGCAGAGCAACGGGATAAGCATTTCCGGCAGTTTTGGAATAACTCCAGGAGGCACTTCTCAAACACCAAAAACTTTCTTTCATTCTGAAGCGTAAGTGGCGGGGGAACATCTTCCTCACTAGGAACAAACAAGGGAGCACATGACGATACAAAATATACATCATGTCACACTTTTTTACTTGCACTCCAACTTGTACTCCGTACTAGCGTCTACGGCTTATAGACTAAAACTCACCCACTACTACTCTCTTCCTGTGACGGACTTTAGTCGTCGTCATCTTCATCGTCATCATCATCAGTTTCAGCAGGCTGGCTTCCTGTGTTTGAGTTTGCGGGAGTCGGGGCTGTTGTGCAGCTCGTGTTGACAGTTGCGTTTCTTTCAACTGGCAGTTCCCATGGCTCTGTCTGACAACCCCGTTCCTGCAGTGCTTTCGCAGCTACGTCTGTCTGTGTATCTGCAATTTCAGGTGGAGATCTAGTGAAATGGCTGCATGCTTATTATATTGAAAAGAATGACATGGAAGCAGACAAGTTGGTGATCACAAACATCTGAGATGCAGGAACGTGAAAAATACATGACAACAATTTCAAGTGCACACAACAGAACAAGAACAAGGCTCACATTAGCAAAAGGTTCTTTATTATACAAAACCAAAGGATCAAGGAAAATGCAAGGGGAGCAATGAACATACTCTTGGCAACAGCCAGGAGACATTGGCAATGTTGTCATAAATTGTGAGATGTTATGGCCATGTTGTCAACGTCTCTGACTTTCTGCTTACAGTATTCAATTCTCCCTCCACGTTTCCTCTGACCTCTTGTTTTTGCAATATAGGTTTTTCCGCTCGTATGAATCTTGTTCTGTTGTGTGTATTGCTTCTGTCTGAATCCCAAACTCCCTGAAGCTTTTCCAAAGAAGACCTGTTTCCTACAGTTCCCACTTTGGAGTTTGCTACGTAACATGCTTGAGTTGTACTTACATGTTGATCGGTGCACCACAACTGGTTTTGTTTTTGTCATGCTTGTAGGTGAACGATACTCCTGTAAAAACACATGAGGTGATATTTTATTTCTTTAACAATATATTTCAATTTTTTTAGCTTTCAAATGTGTTCTGTCACAGGCATGTGCTGCCACAACATCTTGAAGCACATTATTTTCAGCTGTGTCACAATAATTGCATTACAGGATGCTGGTACCCTTTTTTCTGGTTAACCTTACACCGACTAGCGGCTTTAATTGTAGGGCTGTACTAGTTCACTCAAAGCTGAAATTAACGTGTTTACAAAAATTTCCCAATGTCTATGATGCATATGTGAGCATATTCAAATGCCAAAGCTCACCAATTTACGTGGGACCACCACAAACATGCGTGGTGATGATGGGATGGCGTTCTCTTGCAGCACTGGACTTGCTGGCATTTGAGGAGGCTGAAAAAGAATAATGTGATTTATTATTATGTGATTTATGTGATTTACTGAAATTCAGTGAAAGAAGCTGTCTTACTGTTTGCAGAGAACACACGGGTGGATGCCGCAACAGTGGTGAATGTTGGCCGAGTTGCACTTGTTTTGGGGCCTGGATAATGGAAGAAACGAGATTACCATATGGTTCTCACGAAACAGTAATTTCAACGCACCCTCACGCGGTCATGTTAGAAAAGTGATATGCTGCTGCTGCTTGGTTTGCCCTGCTATTTCCAGCAGTGTGCACCAAAACTACAGCTAGCTGGAATCCAGCATTGAGATGATGTACAGCTACCGTGCAGTAGAATTACAGCACATGTTTTGACAGGGATATGCGAAACTGAGTTGTAGGCAGGCGATATTTTCTGAAGCACCTGATTTCTAGAATGAACGGTACTCATTATAAACAGGACTTACCAAAACAACACGGCGTTTCGATGGACCGTCGTCGGCATCCTTGGGCAGTTGTAGTGATGGGACAGCATCATCGCGAAGTTTTTTGCTGACAGGTCCCATTATGGCCATGCGGTACGCTTTCGCATCGAAGTGGTCCTCGCATACAAACATTGTCTTTGGCAGGTTCTCCACAGACACATTCTGCTGTCCAGTAAGTTCTAACCATGACGACCTACGAGGTTCGTCATTCGGCACACTGTGAAATCTCAGCTTCGGCGGTTGATTCTTTACGCGTCGGTGGGGGCACGTTGCGACTATGCACACTGGAGGCATATTTGGCAAATGCTAACTACAGAAAAACAGCTATATACAAGTATTACTTGCAATTAACTTTGAAATTTATATGTTTACACGAAAACAAACAAGACAAGACACCACAGAGGAACTTAGAGCAGAACGAGCATGAAGCGAAAGCAAACTAGAACTCACAACTCCACAACGCGCACGTGAGATTCCGCAACTGTGGCGTCGGCTCGCGCTGTGCTGCGTGCTGTTGCGCGGAAAACGTAGTGCGCGTGTGATATCCAAATTGAACGCATTTCTTTTCCAGTTTGAGTCTGTAACTGGTCAGACTTTGAATGGAATAAGACTCACGATCATCTAATCAATTTCCGCAAGCGAAATAAAATCATACGTTGATTTCTTGATTGTAATTGGTGAGAAAAGTGCTACGTCAAAATGACGTAAAGTTAGAGCACAGTGCGGAGCTAACAAGCGAAAGAGTGCAGTGAATATTTCATCCGTATTCAAGTGCCTTTTGAATTTGAGCGCTAGTAATTACAAGGAGCTTTCACTGTACAAGTTTGAATAATATGACGCAGAGAAATGCGCACCTTGCACACCTGTTTACGGCCCCTTTAAGTACTGAGCACTCCGATCATGAACGTACGTAAAGCAGTGGCTCAACTCACAGCTCGTTCTGTTGCGCTAACGCAGCTGCGGCACGTACATCACCAGCTACTTGCAGAAGAAGCGGATCCGTCGAATATGGGCCGTCATCAAACATGTATATTCGTCACGGGAGCTATTACTAAAGGCATTTGAACAGCACGATTCGCCACTTCCGCGTTCCGAGTCCGCCATCTCCGTATGTGCCTTCGCCTTCGTCTCCCTGACCTTGCTCATGCAAGCTACAAGCAGGCTCCCACAGCTCCCCATAGAGCCCATAGTTTGAGCTAATTCAGGCAACACTGGACATGCAACCAATGAAAATGAACTATGATGCCTACCTTTCGGCCAATCAGGAGTCTCTCAGTTTGGCTCGCCTTTCGGCCCGGTACTGGCCAGTACTGGCTACCATCGGCTTTTACTTTTACTGGTTTTCATGCACGACGCTTGTTATTCTGTATTCCAGAACAACTAGGCAAATTTTTGACAAAATAAACATTTATTTGAAACATCGTACTGATTCAATAGTCTGACACAAATATTCACTGTGCCTACACAGTCCAAATCGTTGCGTTCGTTGACCAAGTTCGAACTCGAAAAACATACACACACTCTACTCCCAGAAGTGAGCGACGCTCACACGAGTGCACGCGATTTCACGGTGATGATCTCCTTTCGTTGGTTGCAGTGCGAAGGTTTCAACGAAGCGGGCAATGCTTGTCACACGGACACCGAATCCTGTCTCCGTTGTGACTGCATTTGAAAATGCGACGGCGCTCACAAGTGTTCCTCAGGCGTGAGCTCACCACTGCATTCCAGTTCTGAACTCGAGAGACTGTTCGTACGTAAGATACTTGTGTCGGGAAACATCACAACACGCGCTGAGTCAATTAGACACACGAACAAATCTGGGACTTCTCTTTGAACAATGCCATCATACCGTGGTGTCAACTGACATCGTTGAGACGCGAGACGCCGCTGCCACTTCTCTCCCTTCCCTTCTCGAAACTGCCCGCCAGAGAGGCAGAAAGAATGCTCTTTTGAAACTTTGCCAACCAATAGCGGAGAGCGCAATGTCCTTCGGCCAATGGGCATCAGCTATGATGCCTGACGGAGTAATACCACGTGTTTATGACGTGCAAACATTTTTTTAGAGCCGCGAAGAGGGGGAGCTGTGGGGGCCTGCTACAAGCCGCGGGGACTCCTCTGGCTCGCCGCGTTCTTATTGGTCAGATTCCTTGTGACGTTGCTAAAGGTTCTCAGCAGGGAGTTCCGCTTGACGACCGCATCCGTCGTCTGCTGTAACGCCGCTTACACACGAATTATGCAAAAAGTATTCCGTCTTTCGGAATGGGACTTTCGGAGTCATGGTCAGTAAAGGACGGGGAATCTCATTTCACTGTGGTTTCGGAATCGATCTGTGGTCGATGCGACTGTCCCTTTAACCGCTCACAACCAGCAAGCTTTCCTCCTAGAGTCCGAGACTCCGAGCGAGCTTCCGAGCTTCGACAGAACAGAAGAAAAAATTCGAACTCCTCTCTGACTTCGTGCCTCCCCCGCCTCTCCTCTCAGGTTTACCCTCTCCTCCTCTCTTTCGACTAGCGCAGCAGCCCACGTGATTTCTGCACCACGTGACCTTCTCCTTTTTGCAAGTCTGTACCACTGATCTGTCTGTACAGTGTACACGAGGTTTTCGCGCTGAGAGCCACCTCGTTCGCGTTGCAAAAAGTCTGCGTGATTTCAAATGTTGGTGGGCAATTCCTTCATGGTACAGGTGTTGTTGTAACTTCATACTGAAGCTCTTACTTCTAGCTATTGTTTTTGCAATCTGTGCAACATTGTACCGCATGTGCGTGAAAGCGTTTCAGGCCGGTCGCCGGCGGTTTAATCTGCTTAATCTGTCGGTTGTGGAACGTCGAAGTTCGCGGTTGTCTTGGATGCTAGTTCCGAATCAGAAGCTATTCCCGGGTACCGTTTACAGGATTTCAGCCATTTTTCAGGTAAGTATGTATCGGGTATGCTTTTTGAATGAAAGGCATTCCCGTTCTTTTTTCTGCTTTTACCTCTTCTCGCAGGCACTGTGAGCGCTGATACGGAGATAGCAAGACGCAATGCGGTGTGACAGTTACTAACCGCCATGCAGTTCTTGCAATGTATTTTGAAATAGTATTTCTTCCAGAGCCCGTACGAAGCGGCAGGCAATGGATTGAGTCGTCGCGTGCTGGTAATGGAACTCTTTCTCCCCGACGTTGGATCAAGAAAGGCAAACTGGACGGGAAATCACGAGTCCCCTAGCCTACGAAAAGACAGAAGAACACCATCGCCGAGGAGATGACTGCTTAAGTAAAATGTTTGGTCGTCGTTATTCGTTGGTTGGACATTGCGGATACGTGCCCCATGAGCTTTGTTGATTACGGCGTGTGTGTTGGTGATCAACGGTACGCTTTCAAAGACAAGTAAGTGCTGAATCAAGTTTGTGTTGTAATGGGTTACTGTTTCGTGTGGTTTCTTGTAAGCGATCCCCACCTCGATGATCGATGCTCACGCTTCTGAAAGCCATGTAAATAACAGTTGTGTGATTTGATGCTGTTTTGATACTGCTACTAATTTGAGGACAGCACCAGAGGCGCAGTGCAAACCAATGAATTTGTACCTGAATGAACTTTGTACTGGAATGGATTTGTACAGAGTGCATACGTTGGTCACTTTTGCAGTGTTTTGATAGCTTTACGCAAAAAATAAAGTTTTGTCAAAATGTGCTTCATATCTGAGCTACTGCATGTCACTACGGTTTCAGCTTTTTGTTTCAGCGACTTTTTGTTCGATTCTGTGCATTTTCCAGAAGCTTTCTTTGAAACACACACTCCCATATCATGCTGCGTCGTGTAGCACGCTACAAACTACTGCATTTCACGTCTATAATCTGGATTTTGTTTTTAATGAACGCCGTAGCACGAAAACATGCACAGAAAAGCTCCAGAAGCCATGAGGTTCTACACCATGCAGACCGCCACCGCCAGAGCACATATTGCCACTTAGGAATGTTGTTCCGGGGGTTTGAAGAGCTAGGGCATACCATAGGTCCGAGAAATTAAATCAGTGGGTGCACGAATACACACACATGCTGCTAAACAAATGACAATTTAATCAACAGAATCACAGACAAGAGAACGGGTTATATATCTTCCCCCTCTGCTCATTCTATTTCCCAGGCAGCCGTAGTATCTCGCTGAGTGCGCCCATGCGTAAACTTTGATAAAATGTATCTCGGACAGAAGTAACTCCAACAGCGAGCTGCTTACACATGCATCTGTCTTGGATTTCTCTAACCACTTGTTGTTTCAACACAGCCGTGATCTCTGTGTTCTGGAGATTTAGGGAGCATCCAGAGCCCATACAATATGTTGCCGAGTTTCTCGAGGGCATCAAAAGTCTGCGTTTCACTATGGCTCTCAGGTACAGCTCATTTCAACACAGTAGGAAACACAGATTTATAAATAGCATCTGTTGATTGCACTGTACGTACCCCCCCACATAAAGGATCATAATGGATACTACATCTTGTGTGACAACGTCAGTAACACAAGAAAGCTAGATTTGAAACCACTCTTACTTCGTTGTAGTAGTTTTTGTGCCAAGCTACGCAATTTCTGTCCACCAAATAATTTAAACCGTATATGTTTCATCTGCCAGCGTGATAATCCCCTCAAAAGCAATTCTCACTTAGCTGGAACTACCGGTTCTAAAGCCTATCCCTAACATGTGTAGCCTCAGGGAGGAAAACCAAGGGGCATGGTGCAAAAGACAAACACACACAGCTGCTCTGGCTACGACAATGAACATGTTCCAAATTAATACAACATGGCTTGCATGGTACGCTGGTGAAAGCTAAGAATATGTGTAGTTAAATGTGCAATACATAAACACTTGTCATAACGTGGCAGTTTCCTTCCTGCATTTATATGTTGCCATTCCTCCCACTTTAAGAAATTACTGAACCATATTACTACATTGCGTGACATTACACGCTCCTTTGACAGGACTTGAACACGATTACATAGCACAGAATAAAAGTGAATAGAATTAGTGGCTTTCCATTCACGCTTCATGGCCGCAGCAGCAGTGCAGGAAGGCCACTGCTAAGTTACGTTGAGAAACACCACTTCCTGTTTTGCCGTGTCTAAACGAAATGTACCTGACCTAATCCAAAGTAGCTGTTCTGAGTCTGGAACACACAAACAGAAATACACAACACAAGCCACAACATTAACAGGTAGGCAAATGAGCTGTGGCGAGCTCCACCTTGGGACAAAGTCAACAAGTAATTCACGAGAAGTCAATGAGTTCCTGGTATGTAATATTCCTGACTGGTAGCAGGAGGGTCCATGTTCAATTCCTGGTGCTAGTACTGACTCTCTTTTTCATGAATTATTTGTTGAAGTTCCAATGTGCCTGAGAACATGAACGACTCATCAACCACTGAATCCTCATGAGGTGATGAGGGGTCGTCATCCCAAAGATATTCCCTCTCTTATATGTGTCCTTAGGGTTACTCACCACTGCGGAAAAAAAATTAATGACAAGAAATGCATACTCATGTTTACTTTATAATGATTTTGCATAACAGAGTTGCATGAGAGCATCTAAATTTTAATGAGACGAGACTTTCACGCAGAAGGCTGCACTTATTTAGGTGTAACATCAAGTTACAAAAAAAAGAAGGAATATGTAACATATGTTGTAAGGTAGAGAGCAAGAAGAGCTAGGGTTGGTACAAACACACAAATAAAAATACAAACATATCTAATAAAATAAAAAGGGGGTACAACCTCATCAGTTTCAAACACACAAGGGATGAGTTGTGTAGCATAATACATGAATGACCACGGTGGTCAGGTCAGGGGCGCCTGGTAGCGCGGATTCCGGGGTGGGAGACATCGTGTAAAGCGCGAAAGGCGAGATGGCGAAGACTTGGTGGAAGGTAAGGCCTTGGGGGAACCGGTTGTCACGTCGCATACAATCGTGGAACTGGTGCCGGGGAGATATACTTCTGTCAGTTGCAGCGAGGTTTGATGAGACGTGCGGAGTGACTTGAGGTCGCCGTCGTGGTGCTGCTCGTGCGCAACGCAAATATGTCTGGTGGAAATGCGGAGATACGGCTGAATGTGTCCGCAGGAATGTTTTTCCCGCTGATGTGCTCGAAGGTTGCCTCGAACTCCGCGAGGAAAGAAAGCTGGCGGATCTCGCGTAGCGAGTGGTGAGTGGCGAGTGGCGAGTGGCCAGCAGCCCGGAATGCGTGGACCAAGGGCTTGTGGTCTGAACAGTATGAATGGGCGACCCTCCAGGAAATAGCCAAAGTGCATGACGGCGGCGAACGCTGCGAAGAGCTCGCGGCCAAAGGCACTGTATCGTTGTTGAACGGGCGTGAGCTTCATCGAAAAGGCGGCGGTGGGCTGACATTGATCGTCGAAGAACTTGTTGTGACTGACACGACAAACAGGTCAGGAGAGGAAGTAGCCTTTTTAATGTATCTATGTAATGTTCTGTTTTAATGTAATGTAATCTGTTTAATGTATGTATGTAATGTATTTAATGTAATGTATGTTTTAACGTAATGTATGTTGAAGGACGGCACAGGTAGCCGATCCTGACGCGTCCACAGCCAGGGACGTAGGAGCATCATGGCGCGGGTAGGCCAGCATAACAGCGTTTGCAATAGCTTCCTTGGCTGCAAGAAAAGCTTCCTCAGCGTCTTCTGACCAAGCGACACTAGTAGATCAGGGGGCCTTCTGGGGTGTACGGAGGAGGGCTTCAAGGGGGACGTGCAGAGACGCAGAGTGCGGAATAAAACGCCGGTAGAAGTTTACCAAGCCGAGGTAGCGGCGGAGCTGTCGAAGAGTGGGTGGTCTGGGGAAGTCTCGCACTACATTGATATTTGATGGTAACGGCTTGATGCCGTGGCGGTCAAGGAGGTGTCCCAGAAATTCCAAGGAATCTACCCCGAACTGGCACTTTTGTGCATCGATGATGATGCCGTATTCTTCTAATCGAACGAAAAAACTGGCGCAGGTGGAGGCGATGTCGGTCGGGGCTCTCGCTGGCAACCAGGAGGTCGTCCATATATGCAAACACGAACGGAAGGCCCGTGACGACTGAATCAATAAATCCTTGAAATGTTTGAGCTGCGTTCTTGAGTAAGAAGGGCATTCGAACGAACTCAAATAGCCCAAATGGGGTTGTCACAGCTGTCTTGTGAACGTCTTCGGGAGCCCTTTTGACATTTCTGGACACCATCGGACTCCGATCGTTATTGTGAGGGGGCTCTGTATTTTATACCCCACATCCCTACCAACAATGGGGTAGAGTATCGCCTCTGGCGATGAACCTCCCCACTCTCCTTCTGAAAATAAACTTGTTGTTGTTCTTCGGGAGCCATAGGAATTCAGTGGTAGGCCTTTGTGAGGTCTACATGGAGAAGAGGGGAGACCTTGGAGATTTACGGCGAAGTCTTGAATGTTGGGCAGAGGGTAGCGATCGGGTAGCGTGGAAAGGTTGAGCGCGCGATAGTCACCATATGGTCGCCAGTCCCCGGTCTTCTTGGGGACCGTATGCAGTGGTGACAACCAGTTTCTCGAGGATGGTCTCACCATCCCGATGTCCATCATGTGCTAGAATTCTGCCTTGGCAATTACTAGCTTCTCAGGAGCTAAACGGCGGAAACGAGACGAGACTGGTTGGTCGGAGGTGATGATGCAATGCACTACATCGTGCTTTACGGGCTTGGACCAGTCGGTGGGCTGCGTGAGGGGCGGGAAATCCTTCAGGAGGTCGGCATAAGGAGACCCAAGTGCGGAGTGAGGCTTGGTTTGGAAAAAGGGGGCCGAGTGAGCAGTAATCCCGTGCACCGCGAGGGAGGTAGCCTAGTCGACGAGACGGCGCCGAGCGAGGTCTGCTTAGCGGCCAAAGTGCTCCAAAAAGTCCGCGCCGAGGATGGGCTGGCTGACGGAGGCGATGGTGAAGAGCCATTTGAACTGCCGCCAGAGGCCAAGATCGATAGTAAGAGATTTTTGTCCTGTTCACCGCAATCAGGCACCAGATTGGGTTTTGATGACGCTGGGCGGCTGTTGCGGGAAGAACGCTGACTGCGGCACGGGTGTCGACAAGCATCTTGAGTTCCGACTTCCGGTCGGTCATGTAGAAGAGGCGACTGGGTGAGGGCTTGGGGGTGCCGCCTGTCGCCGCTAACGACGCCCCGCGCCGTTTCCCAGCCATTGGCACGGCGGAGTGCACTTGTGTGCAGAGGCACCGAAGTTGGCGCAGTCAGCGGGCAGGTCGGACGGGCGCCTCGAGTTAGGGGATGGCAAGCGTATGTGGCGAGGGCTCCTAAATCGAGGGCGGAAAGTTCGCTGAGCAGACGGGGGGCGAGGGAGGGGATCTTGGGAAACTCCGCATGTGAGGCGTTCTTCGATGAAGTGACGCGGCTCTTGAACTTCCTCGTGAAGCTGCGTAACATAATCCTTTCCCGAGGGGGAGCTTCTGGCACCACAGGGATAGGCGCAGGAGGAGACGGAGAGGAAGTCGTAGTCGGAATATGAGCAATAGTGGCTAGCGATACGTTGGTTATTCTGTCTGCGACATCAGCGAGGGCCTCGATGGAAAAGTCGGGCAGGGCCGCGAGCACCATACGAGTCTACGGAGGTAGCTGGTTAAGGAAAAGTTCATTGAGAAGCGATTGATCAAAGGTTGGAGCCGCGTACCAAGAAGGCTGTGCATGTGACGGAGCAATAGACCTGTGGCGGCCCGGTGACGACGATGACGACGTGCCTCGGCTGCCACGCGCTACGCCGCTGGCACAGCAGTCCTACCGGCACCGTCCTAGCGTGAGGCCACGTCCATCTGCCCGCTGGGAGATTCCATCATCGCCGGTCAGGACTCATGTAGGGGAACACCACCTCCTCTACATCCGGGTCACCAATATGAAGGAGACAAGACAACCTTCATGGTGCGAGAGCTAACGAGAAGTGATTTAATGACATGATCTGGTGGAAGGCTCTGCAGCTCGCGCCAGGTGAAGATGATCGTGGTGACGATGGTGCTACAGTTGGCCCCCCCTTAGCGAATGGGCGAATACCATGAGTGATGATGACACAGTTTATGCGCCCATGAGACCCGCAGACTGCGCTTGGCGGGTTGCAAAGGGAGTCTGGCATGGGAAAAATTATCGTTCTTCAGAAGGTTGACGTCGGTTGATGGCGGCGACTCGGTGTAGGCCGGCTTGAGCCTGTCGATGCAGATCTCCTCTGCTTTCGCGTTGATGCGCATCGTGAAATGCTTCGGAGAGCGAGCGTTGACGAGGTAGGGACCGTTGTATGGGGGCTGCAAGGGTTTCCGAACAGCGTCGACGCGCACAAAGACGTGCGTGCACGTGGAGAGGTCCGGATGGACGTACATCTTGGTGTCGGAGCCCAGGCGCGTGTGTGCGGGACGGACCCCGGCGAAGACATCGCGAAGGCGGGAGACATAGTCCGTGGGATCGGGAATGGTCCCGGTGGGATGTGGTGCGAAGAATTCGCCTGGAAGCCGCAAGGTCGTTCCATAGACCAGTTGGGCCGAGGTGTAACCCAAGTCGGGTTTGAAAACGGACCGGAGTCCCAGGAGTATCACCGGCAAGGCTTCCGTCCAGGCGGTGGGGTTGACGTGGGCCTTCAATGCGGCCTTGAGGTGGCGGTGGAATCGCTCCACGAGGCCGTTGGATGACGGATGGTAGGCGGTCGTGCGGATACGTTGCGCGCCGAGGAGAGTGGCGAGGGCAGCAAAAAGAGATGACTCGAATTGCCTTCCGCGGTCTCTCGTTATGGTGGAGGGTACCCCGAAACGTGAAATCCAGGTGGCCACGAACGCCGCCGCCACTGTGGCTGCGGTGATGTCCGGGATGGGTGTTGCCGCCGGCCACCGGGTGAAGCGGTCGATGGCTGTTAAGAGATAACGTTGACCTTGAGAGGGTGGTAGGGGGCCGACGATGTCCAAGTGGATCTTGTCGAACCGTGAGTCAGGCGGGAGGAAGGGGGCCACGTGCGCGTAGGTGTGACGATGAATTTTAGCTCGTTGACATTGGAGACAGCAGCGCGCCCATTGCTTGATGCGGGCGTGCATGCGTGGCCACATGTAGCGGGCAGCGATGAGCTTCTGTGTGGCCCGTACTCCAGGATGAGACAATGTGTGGAGCATGTCAAACACTTGCCGACGCAGGGCGACTGGAACAAACGGGCGCGGTGTTCCAAGCGACACATCGCAAGCTACGGCCGTTGCCGCGCCGGGGAGGAGCAAGTCTTGGAAGCGAAGTCCAGATCGTGCATCAGCACGGAGCTTGGTCAATTCCTCGTCCGTGCGTTGCTGGTCAGCCAACGCGTCCAGTGTGAAACTGGTACCGAGCGGCGGGTGCATGACCTGAGAGAGAGTGTCAACACGGCTGGGGGCGTCGGCTGCCGTGTTGTCTTTGCCGCTAAGATGCCTGATGTCAGTTGAAAACTCGGAGATGTAAGAAAGCTGACGAACTTCCCGAGGGGCGTAGTTGTTACCGGAGGATACGAAGGCATAGGTGAGCGGCTTGTGGTCCGTGAAGATGGTGAACATGCGGCCTTCAAGGAAATGGCGAAAATGTTTCACCGCGAGATAGACTGCTAGGAGCTCGCGGGAAAATGTGCTGTAACGCACTTCCCTGTCCTTCAGCTTGCGGGAGAAGAATGCGAGTGGTTGCCATTGGCCGGAGACGTGCTGCTGGAGGACTGCGCCGACGGCAGACGCTGAAGCGTCTACCAGTAGGCTGGTCGGGGCGCCGTGGATAGGATGGGCTAAAAGGGTAGCAGTGGCCACCCAAGTCACGTTTAATCTTCTCGAAGGCATTGAGAGCGACTTGCGTCCAGGTGAGTAGGGCGGTACGGCTTTCGGTGGTAGCAAGCAGCGATTCCAAAGGGGTGAGAGTTGTTGCACAGTCAGGAACGAACCGCCTGTAAAAGTTAACAAGCCCAAGGAATTCTCGAAGCTTGCGTGCAGACGAAGGTTGTGGGAAGTCCTGGACCGCTTGAACCTTTGCGGGAAGTGGGGTAATGCCGGAGCTGGTGATGAGGTGACCGAGGAACTCCAGTTTCTCCACCCCGAATTCGCTCTTGGCGGCATTTACGACGATACCGAAGTCGGTGAGGCGAGTAAAGAGCGCGCGAAGATGGGCGGCATGCTCTTGCGGGGTGGAACTTGCGATCAGCAGGTCGTCAATGTAGGCAAACACAAATGGAAGACCTCTGATGATGGAGTCGATGAACCGCTGGAAAGTTTGCACTGCGTTTGGTGACCCGAACAACGAACACCATGTTCGGCGTAATTCGGCCATGCAACATCCTAAATTTTTCGGCAAACCAGCAGCGAACCACCCTCTAGCAGGCAAGGCGCACTGGGACCACTGTTCCACCGGGGACCCGCAGGAGACCACAGTACGCTGACTTTCCGGCCTCCACCTGCTTCATGATGGACCTCCCCGGCACTTCTCTGGCGGCAACCGGCATTCACGCTGTCGTACCGGTCGCGGTACTGTCGCCCATTCAGCAACGCACCCACCCAGCAACAATCAGCACTCAACAACTCAATCACTCAGCAACAATCAACGCTCGGCAGCAATCTCTCAGCAAGCACTCTGCGCAGTCAACAAGGGCTCAACGCACTCAGCAGACAATCAACACAATCAGCAACCACTCAAGCACCCAACCACTCAACTAATCGGCATTCACATCTCATCACTGGAACCCACCCGGATCGCAGCACTCTTGTTCCCGCCATCCCGCTGCTGCTGCATCAACAGCCACAAGCACAAGCCGTATACCCAGCCGTCCACCATCTACGAGCCGTCATTCATTCTCCTCTTCGTTGTATCGACGCGAATCTCAACCGCATGCACCGCTCCGCGTCTGAGGGGGGGAGTGATGTGGCGGCCCGGTGACGACGATGACGACGTGCCTCGGCTGCCACGCGCTACGCCGCTGGCACAGCAGTTCTACCGGCACCGTCCTAGCGTGAGGCCACGTCCATCTGCCCGCTGGGACATTCCATCATCGCCGGTCAGGACTCATGTAGGGGAACACCACCTCCTCTACAGACCCTTCCAGAAAGTCCGGCAACAATGAACCGAAACTATGCGGCGACGCCATACTAGGGTATACGCGGGCGGCCGCGGTGTACCGTACAGTACGGACGGACGCACGGGCTTCACGAAAACCTGTCGTCTTTTCTCGGGATATAACAACATTCCCAGGGAATGGTTGGGAGACCGATCTCTCTAGGTTGCCGCCGCTGACGATGGACTGCTTACGTTCATATCACGAAGAGAGGTCATCGACAGAGCGGCACATGGTGCGCAGTTACCATTTTTTGGTGGAATCGTACGTGGACACAGGATCGATAAAGGCAAACTATTCGCAGGAACTGTAAGCTGAAATAATCTTTCATATCTGTCAGTTTCGGAAATTAGCAAAGAATTAGGGTTCTTGATTCATTGCTTCATTTAACACGGAAGGATTTCCGTGGCTTGCGTTGGTTTCGAGGTTGCGTTTGCATACTTTGTATCTTCTTCTTCAGTTTAGGAATCTCCTACCGGAAAGCCAAGTGCTATCGAAGCAAAAACAAGGCTGCACAGCCTTACAATGTTCGAGCTGCTCTACATGTCAATGGAAACGTCGTCGACGGCAAATGCGAGTGTCCAGCTGGTCTGGGGTAGTGCAACCACGTTTTGGGGCTACTTCGGACTGTCGTTTTGTTGCAAGAGAAGGGCTTCAGCGAAGCACCTAGTCAAGTGTCTGTCACAGACTTGCCACAACGTTGGGGAGTGCCCCGAGGACGACAGATCAAGGGCACATCTGTCCAAGCTGTGGACTGGAGAAGCGTTCGTGAAAATGGTTTAGAAAATCCAATTTTGTGCCGCTTGTATGACACCCGACGAAATCCAAGAACTTTTGAAGCACAACAGCACGCTGCAGCAAAGTTTGGAGAAGCCCTCTCCCAACTAGCTGAGGGAAGCAGATTTGGAACTGCACTTATGCAAGCCTCCAACTCGAACTCTAAAAAGACGAAGTTTGGGTTATCATCAGCTCTGTCAACGATGGTGTGCCAGCAGCCCACGGTTCCATATGGATATGGTGTAGTTGTTTCTCCAAATATAGCCGTCCTCAATAGCACAATCCAAAAGCTGCTGCAGGAACACACTCCATTTTTGCACAGCCCAGTGTGGTCCGTGCTAAAGCCCTGCGCGGGCCCGGGCCGTTAAAATACGCCACCACCGCCGGCCCTGCCGGGCCCGGGCCGACAAATATGTTTCCGAGAGTCAAGCCCCACCGGGCCACGCAGCTAATTCCACACAATGGAGATGCATTAGTTCATATCATCATGCGCGTGCGTCATTCCTGTGCATATTTTGCAAAGACAAGCAAAGGATACTGCATTAGGCATATGATTCGACACTCTAGAACATTCTGAAAGCCACGTTACACTGCTCCTCACTCCTCACGCATTTCACAATCACTTGGCAAAGCTTGGTGAGAGGGGTATGAACTGGGAGAAGGAGTTTGTCGACAGCATCCTCTACCTCCGCAAAATCTTGACAGTGTAACGATAACGCCCATGCCCGCGTACGTTCTGGATTTAATTTGGTCAGGTGCGGTTATGGTGTTAAACCGCCATCACTTGTATGTTTGTCTTCTCTCCTTATAAATTTACTGATAAATTTGTTTGATGATCGCCAGAAAGGCGTACGTCGCGGCTGGAAATACTATGCCGGGATCTACTCGCCGGGTCACCGGGCCGGGCCGGGCTCTATTTGCTTAGATTCCGGGTCGGGCCGGGCTCTAGTCACTGGGTCACCGGGCCGGGCCGGGTCGGGCCGCATAAAAATATGAAGCTCCGGGCCCGGGTCGGGCCCGGAAAAGTCGGCCCGTGCAGGGCTCTAGTCCGTGCCACCAAGCCTACAGGTGAATGAGATTATAAAGGTAGGAAAAATGTGAATTTGCCTAGAAAAAAATGTATACACATTTTCGAACAAATTGCAGGCACTGCAGGTTTCCTCAGAGTCTGCAAGAAAGCTGGAGCAGAATACACGTCAGCAGAATAACAGTGAAACATGGCTGAGGGAACGTGGGCTGCGTCTAACTGCATCAAATTTCGGGATCGTCCTGCACAGAATAGTATGGACAGACAAAGGCTTGAGAGCCTTCACAATGAAGAAGGACCTATCACGTGTCCGAGCAGTCAGGTATGTTAAACCGTGCATTACACAAGGACACAATCTTGGAAGCGTATCCTGCCAAAATTCTTTTGCATCGACCTTTGCTGGCGTGGAATCAGGTAGTAAATGTTGCTGTTGTTGCAGTAGGAGGCATGTTAAACAACAACAACTTTATTTTATGATGATGAATGGGGAATTTCATCGCCTGAGGCGATACTCTACCCCATTGAAGTTAAATGTGTGTAATTGAAGTTGAAGTAGAGTGCATGTTCTTAATATTACAATGACGAAAGCGCCAAACATACTTGACATGAATAATTTATAAGATCTGGATTGTGTACAGAAGGTTGCTCTGATAGTTAAGTTGAAAGAGTTTTCTTTTTAGGTACGGTATCGCCAACGAGCCGGTTGCTGCACAGCGATATGAAGAAGTTCTCCATAAGAAAGGTCACAACGTTACAGTCATGCCATGTGGACTATATGTGGATCCATCCACACCGTGGCTTGGGGCCACACCAGATCGAATCGTTTTTGACCCTGCTGAAGACCCTCCGCATGGTGTTTTAGAGATTAAGTGTCCATACTGTTTGTCGGAGAAAGAGTTGGCACAACTAAAGGATGTGTCATTCTGCTTCTTAGTTGATGAGAACAGTGTAACTTTAAAGAGGGATCACCCCTACTATTACCAGATATTGGGTCAAATGGCAATTTTTGGGCTTCCATGGGGGGATTTCGTCATATATGGAAGGAACTTCATTTTAATTGAATGAATTAGGTTTGTAAGTGAACAGTGGGAGACTGCAGGAACAGCTGAAATCATTTTATTTTAATATCATGCTTGCGTATTTACAAAAGAGCTTATAGATACTGTGCGGCATACATTTCCTTGTAAATATATGACATAGTTCTTTCTTCATTGCATGTGATAGCCAGTACCGAGTAATAAATATGTACATACATACATGCTGCATTCCTGTCTATTGTATTTACACATTAACAGTCGCTTCTGTGCGAGTGGGGTCTATGCCTACTCTGCTGTCCTAATAGTGTCAGGTTGCATAATACTCAAAATTGCACAAATGGTCCATATCTGATTCGCTACTGGTGCCAGAGACATAGGGATACAACGATCAAATATGTTGCATGTTTTTATCCTCTTAATTCGTCTTTCGATGCGAAGGGCTGGAATGTCCTGCGTCTTTTGGTTCTTTTCTGGAGAAAACTGCCCTTTTGTAAGAAATGGGGGGATGTTTAACGACACATTCTTTGCTTCCAGTAAGTCCGCAATCCTAAACCCCTTATCTGCCATCACTGAGTCATGCGTATCAAACGGCATTTCCAGAAATCCACTTCGAACTACACATTCCCTCTCAGACAGTGATCCCATGAACAGTTCAGACACGAAAGTTAATAGACCATTTGGTGCCACACCAACTAAACCTTTGAACGTGTTCGTTGACTTGTAGGTGGAGTACGTTTCTGATTGAGTCACGAACGAGCTTGGAACTTCGCATTTCAATTCTGTTGCATCGATTATGACTCTAGTTGTGGGATATTTTTCTTTGAATGTAGGAAGCATGGTGTCGTCTAAAAAGGTGCGTCGCTGCCATAGTGGCAACTGTAAGAGCTGAACATACAGGAAGTTGATCCAAGAAAAAAAAATTATTGACACAGTTCCAAGTGACACATTAAATAAATGTACAAGGTGTTTGTGAAAGAAACCAACCTTGAGTTTCACAAGCACAAGGAACAGCTGGTCTTCTGTACTAAGCTTGCGTGGGCGGCCAACATTTTCACCGCTTGAAGCATTTCCCTGCCAAAGCACAATGTTTTCACCACCTTCTCCAGGGTCCACATAGGCATGTAATGCTTTGAAGTGTTCATAAGACGGGAGCCCAGTATAAAACCGGATGTCTTCATCGCAGTCTTTGAACTTGTTTACGCTGAACACGGTATGCTGCTCCTCAAGCTTTTTACATTTATTTCCACTAATTGGAGATGTGCCTTGAGTTTATACATTTCCGCTGTTTTTTCTTTCAGTTCTTTTCTGAGTTCATCATTCTGTTTTGTTATTTTGTCCAGTGCGGCCTTTAGACCCAAGGGGTCATCCAGCACTGCATGGAGTTCTTCCTCGTGCATGTCCTCAAGTGGGACGTTTTCTTCGTGAGTTGTAATGTCTCTAAGTGGCTGCAATGCCTCCTCACTATTTTCTTCAGAGATGGGCTGCATAGCTTCACACTCGAGTGTTCCCCTTTGGCGTGGAGGCTTCATTTGTTGCTTTGGCTTACTGAAGACGAACACTGATGGCACCGCCCAGCTGTGCAGGAGTTTGTGTCCACTGGCGACGTTCGGGACGTAGTCGGAGTCTACGAAGTGTCTTGAACACACCTGCGTCGAGTTTGTGATGCGAAAAAGTTTGCCCTCGTCGCGTTTGATTGCAATTACCCATCTCTTGCGAGCATCGGGCGTCTTTGGAAAGTTGTGAAACGACACATGAAGCGAAGAAACGTTGGTCTTGTATCGTGCACAAAATGGAACGGTACAGCGTAAAGTTTTCTTTATTGTTGCTATATCATAATCAAAACAGCCATATTCACCTTCTTTCCGTATTCATTGACATAACCCTTCTGTTTGCAACGTGGAACGCAACAATAAGAAGGCATTCTCGAAAAACTCGTAAAAAAAACGAATAGAACACAGCCCAACAAGGCACGTCGGTTCACCGACGAGGCGATGATATCCTACAATGGCGGCTGCCGCTAGTTCGTGCGTGATGCACTAGATGGCGCTGTGTTTCTGAAAAGGTCCATAGGCTTCCGATCGCAAAGTTCTTCGGCGAGAGGAGAAGTCAGTGGAGTGCAGCTGTAGCTTCCACAGTTTCGCCACGAAAACCACCGCCCCCCTTGACCACGTGATCATCCGTAACGAATCACGACAAAGTAGCCGGAAAACGGCGCCAAAAAGCGCGCGCTGGCTGATCGAACTGCGCATGTGCGCCGCGTGCCCACTCCACACCCTCTCACTCGAATTCTCTCTCCCTCCCCCCTGTTCCGAGCTCTTCGTCAGGCCATCTGCTAATATTATCAAGAAGCAGAAAATGAAGATCCAGAAGACCAAGGAATTCACATGTACAAATTTATTGACACGGTAAACATATAAGCAAGAAGCAACATTTGAATGCAAGTAAATCTACACGATTATTACAGAATACTGCAGAATAAATAAAGAATAAATAGTGCCGAGCAACAGAAAGTGTGACTATCATATTATACAATCGTTAAGGGAACCTATTAGGTTTGGACAAAGTAGATATTATTACACACATACATAGCACGTGATGAGTCGCAGAAGCCATCCGCTTCATCCCAGTACAACGGTAGAATTTTCAGGTGACAGGGGCCACATGCTCGCGGATCGCAAGGCAACGAACAGCTGTCGGCGTCTGAATGAAAGAAAAAAGAAAAGGAACCTGTTAATGATATGGTAAACCCGAGCACAGGCAACGTTGCTGAATACGCTATGTAAGACATGCTATCGTCACGCGCCTAATGACAAAATTCGAGGATCCCGGCGTACGCGATGCACGCTGTTTTCCTTTTCATGCACACCAGTGTATTAAACATCAGACACATTCAAATAGCGCAACAAAACGCAACAAGTAACGCCATGCATAATCATCTACCAGGTCATGACTGATAACCGGCAGAAAGCGATGTAATACGGGACGCGTAAGGCGTACCTCCATGCACACAGTTAGGCGACAGTATTAAACGTCTGATCACTGACATGCATCATACGTTTGTCTGCTTACCTTTCATTCAGGCGTTCGACCATGGCTCGAACATCTTCGAAATCCACGAAACGAAATCACCGTCTGCTCACATACGTTACGTAGACGCCAGCTACACAACGGTCAGACGGGTCGGCGCCTCGGAGAAACGAACGCGGGAGAATCCACCAGTTAAATTAGCCTCAGCCAATCATGATCGAGAAAGGTCACGTGGGGGACCGGAGCCAATGGAAAGTAAATAGCCGGAATTTGGCGGGAAATGACAGCGGCGACACTATTTTCGCGGCGGCGAAACTCGCTTACTGTGCCTCCTCTGGAGAAGTCGCAAACGCTCGCGCTCCGAGGCCATTATTCGGTCCGTGACAGCCTTCCGAAGAACATCGTATGGGTTGGGCGTGGGCGGAGCAGACAAAATATCCGTGACCTCCATCGCGATTTCTGGCGGCAGGTTGCTGACGATGTGATGGAATTTGTTGGCCTGTTGATGCAGGGAATGTTCGGTTCGGATCACCAGTTTATGGAGCGCTAAGTAAGGAAGGACCGCCCAGCAGTGAACACGGTAAAGGAATGAATGGTTTATTATGGCGCGTGAGAAGATGTCTGTAGATGAAGATGGCGATGAATGCAAGCGATAGCGATGCCGCTACACTTGTACCACCCCATACACAGGAACCAGTGTTTGGACAGCACAAGTGCTTGAACTGGGAGATAGCAGTTAATCGGAATGGCGACCTTTGTTTTCCACCCTGAAAGTCCAGGTTGTAATATTGAGGGCAGATTTAAGAGTGGTGCCAAGATGTCTGCATGAGAGCTTCCATGAAAAGTGGAATACAGGTGAATGCTCAAATTATAACATCACATTGTCACCTGTTGGTGGCAGCTGGACTGCAACTAACGTGTCAATAATTTCTTCATGCACCAGATGCAAGCCAGACCCTGCCTTCAGCGTGCATCTTGATACCTGTGGTAATTCACAAGTTAGATTATCAATACTGCTGTGTAGTTAATCGTGGCTATATCAGAGGAAGCGCAGTAGGACAGCTGCACAATCGATTCATGAAGCTTCCTGCTTTTGTATCTGAACCTTGTAGTGTTTCTTCAACACTGATTACTTGGATCATTTATGATCCTCGTCGAGACCCCAAAGAACGCTCATCCACACTTGCCATGCCATGGTGAAAGAAGTAGTTTATTTTTGCGAGCACACAGAGGGCGTGCTCATACCTAACCAGTTACAATAACAACTAGGTGTCACCACACACACTACACTCTTCCCCCCTTTTTTTTTCATCGTATTACCCAACTAACACAAACTCAGTATGTCCAACTCCACCACCAAACTTCACACACTTGTGTGCAGTCCAATCTCCAGTCCAGTCTCCAGCACTGTCTGACAGCTGTAGAATACACAATATAGTCTTGAAACCGGCGCGGTGGACGAACTTGTCGTCTCGGCCTACTTTCCTGGCCTTCTCTTCTATCTTGTCTCTCTTCGACCCCTACCGATTGGTGTCCTGTGTGTGATGTACTCGCATTCCCATTGGCGTCATACGGTGCAAATAAATCCGTATCTTGGTCGGGATCGGTGACTATTCCACCTTTCTTTAGCAAATTTTTTCACGTGAGTCGCGTTTCTTTTCCGCACTACGCCTTCAGCATTTTGGACGATTACCAATGTTCCTCGTCTTTCAATCACTTTCCACTTTTGCGGTTCATACTCCGTGCTCAGCTTGCGTGGCTTTGACATCCGTCTAAGAAGCACCTCATCTCCAACTTCCTCGACTTTCTCTATAGCTCTTCTCCTCACGTCAGCGTACCTTTTCTCATATTGCTTCCTTTTGTTGTCGGATTCTCTGACGTTCCTGCATCTCACCATTTTTCTAACATCTGGCAGCTTCGTTCGCATTGGTATCCCCAACATGATTTCGGCTGGCGCCACTCCTGTCACACAATGCGGCGTACTGCGGTATGCTTGAAGAAAATTTCCAAGCGCACCGTGAAGGCTCTGCTGTGCGACATGTCCAATCTTCATTGCCTTTAAGAAAGATTTGTTTAACCTTTCCACTTCTCCATTGGCCTGTGGCTAATATGGGGCAGTTCTTTTATGTTTGATGTTGCATTCGTTGAGATATTCACTGAATTCCTCTGAAACGAACTGCGGCCCATTGTCCGTCTTCAGAGACCGTGGGTAGCCAAACCTCGCAAAAATGTCCTTCAACCACTTGATGATTACACTAGTAGTTGTCCCTCTTACCATGACCGCTTCAGGCCACCTCGAATAATAATCCACCAAAACCATGACGTAGTCACCGGATGGCAAAGGGCCACAAATGTCCAGTGCCAGTTCTTTCCATGGTCCTGTGGGTAACGGAGTTGGTATTAGGGGTGGTGGTCGATATTCTACAGTCACCAGCCGACAAGATGGGCAGTTCCGGATCATCCCTTCGACATCCTTACTCATGGTGGGCCACCACACTTTGGTTCTCATCATTTCCTTTGTTTTCACTATTCCTTGATGTGTTTCATGGGCGATGTCCGAAACTTTCCGATGCAATTGACTAGGGATAACAATCCTTGTTCCACGCAGCAACACACCATCTTTCTCTTTAAGTTGATATGCCGCCATCTTGTACGTGTCGTCATCTTCAATTTTCTCCCAGTGGCCACGCTTTAAGTTTTCAATGACATGTTGTAGCCCTGCATCCTCTTTCGTTGCTTCCCGAATTTCTTCTACACCTTTGTCCTTTTCTTGTTTTTCCTGCACCAGTCTCGACAAAGTATCTGCAATGTTCGTCCTACCCGGTTGGTAAACCACTTTCAAAGTAAATGTCATTAATCTCAAAAGCCATCTTTCTATCCTTGCCGACGGTCTGGACTTTGGTCCGTAGATGATTTCCAGAGCCTTATGTCCTTATGTATGATTTCAGTCACCAACTCGAAATCCACACCATACAGGTAGAGCCTGCACCTTTCTACTGCACATACCACTGCCAAGGCCTCTTTTTCTGTTTGGGAGTACTTCTTCTCCGTTTCGTTCAAAGCACGGCTCAAGTATATTACTGGCCTGAACTCCCCAGTTCGTTTTGCCTGCAGGAGTACTGCTCCTAGTCCTGTACCGCTGGCGTTAACGACAAGCTTCGTCTTCGCTTCTTTGTCATAAAAAGCCAGTAGGGTAGTTTCATTTATAATCGACAGATGCCCGCCGGTCACATTTTTATTTTTTTTTCGGGAAAATTACATGTTATTCTTTGGCCGAAAGTAAGCGAAACGAGCTGAACCGCGGGTCTGTGCGATATCCCGTTCTCCTTCTGGAGGGGGTTAAAAAAAGCGCACATTTTTCCGGGCTAAATTTTTTGCAAGTTTGCGACGTTGTATCTCTGGAACCGGACGTCGCCCTCAGACGGCAATTTTTGTCACCATAGAAGGGGTGCATGCATCTCACTTAAGCTAAAAAAAAGTTGTGGAAAATGACCGAAACATATCGGGAACAATTCCCGAAAACGCTCCGAACTGCATTTGTTGCGCAAATTTGCGGGGTTATTACAGAGCCGCCACAAGTCCGACGTCAATGAAACTGATATTGCATGAAAGCTCATTTGTTGCTCTTTCGTGTGGTATGCGGTTTGTCACGTTGTGGTCATTTACAATTTTTGGTACGGCGCTCTAAACGAGAGGGCCTGCGAAAGAATCGGGTTTTGGGGGAGCGTTTTTCTCAAAAACCCCAGCTTCAAATTTGTTAATATTTTGTGTGTACGTAGCTTAAACATCCATCTCTTACCACGTGAAATAAAAAGTCTGCTTATTTGACTCCGAGGGGGCGCGCGAAATTTTTTTATCTCGCATACTCGCGCGCTCTCCGCGGAAGGCTAAGCGAACGGAGAGTATGCTTCTCTTTTCGGCTGTGCTTTTCTAAAAAAAAAACAGCTATAAAAAAATAAAGAACAGCTCGAAATCGGCATATATTTTCTTCAAACACAGTGTTGACACTCTTCTCTCACATTACAAAATTAAATTCTGCTTATTTGCTTCCTACAGAGCCCGCGAATTGTTTTAGCGTGTCTAGTAAATGACTTCCGAAAAGTGATACGAGCACACAAGTTTAATGCATGACATTTCAAGACAAAAAGGTAAGAGAAAAGATAGTTATCTAATAGGCTAGTAAATAGTATATAGAGTCTTATTTATAGATGACAACATTGTCACCCTCTCTTGCCCATGTGTACCAAGAGCGGAGCTTCGGAACAGGGCGTACGACTGACCACTCGTTTGACTTCTTTGCTTCTCGAAAAGCCCCCACATGAAAGGTAGAAAAGTTTTGGCTGTAATTTCACGACAAGATCGTTTGCTGTTTGGATAGCTTCTGATGGAGCCGACCGAAGGTTGTGGAGTGAAGCAGTGTGCTTGACGACACCGCCGATCCCGTCACAGACATTTTTACAATGGCCAGGTGCACTGAACAGCCACTTCGTACCATGACGAGTTCTCTGTAGCTCGTAGAACTGGAATCGGTTTTTGACGTGCGCGGCGGCGCCATCCGATACGTAAGAACATGTACTGTACAAGGGTCCAGTCTCATCCATGTGGTCGTCGATATTTCTGATTGCCAGAAGTGTCAAAGCTGTGTCGTGCTGCATGTCGTCTGACACAACGGCGAAACACTGGGAACCGGAGAATGTGCTTACCACGCAGGTAAATATTGTACAAGGACCGTTCTCGGCTCTGTCCAGGCTGGCTCTTTATGAGCGTCCAAAATATACGTCTGTTTTCAAGTAAGGAATCAGTCGATGACCACACTCCCACGCTTGGTTACGTGGAGGGAAAAAGGCAAGGGCAAGCAACCGCAACCTTGCCTCCCGTTCTCACGCTTCCCCATGAAGGAACTCACCTTGAAAGGATTAACCTTCAGTGCCATGAGACGGGAAACATACTTGTCCTTCATTTGCCACATTACTAGTGGAACCTACATTTGCTTTTTGTCGGCACTTGTGAAAGATGTTTCGACCATGCAATATGCGTACGGTACAGCTCTAAAAAAAATGAAAGAAAGAAAGAAAGAAAGAGAGAGAGTAGTTTTGTGTACCTGTTGAACAGCCCAGAGCTTACAGTGGGTACGACGTTGAAAAACAATTCGCGGGCTCTGTAGGGAGCAAATAAGCAGAAATTTAATTTTGTAATGTGAGAGAAGAGTGTGAACACTGTGTTCGAAGAAAATATCTGAAAAAGAAGAAAAAATCTGAAAGAAAAAATTTCGAGCTTTCTCTTTTTCTTTTTTTTTTTTTTTTTAGAAAAGCGCAGCCGAAAAGAGAAGCATACTCTCCGTTCGCTTAGCCTTCCGCGGAGAGCGCGCGAGTATGCGAGATAAAAAAATTTCGCGCGCCCCCTCGGAGTCAAATAAGCAGACTTTTTATTTTACGTGGTAAAAGATGGATGTTTAAGCTATGTACACACAAAATATTAACAAATTTGAAGCTGGGGTTTTTGAGAAAAACGCTCCCCAAAAACACGATTCTTTCGCAGGCCCTCTCGTTTAGAGCGCCGTACCAAAAATTGTAAATGACCACAACGTGACAAACCGCATACCACACGAAAGAGCAAAAAATTAGCTTTCATCCAATATCAGTTTCATTGACGTCGGACTTGTGGCGGCTCTGTAACAATCCCGCAAATTTGCGCAACAAATGCAGTTCGGAGCGTTTTCGGGAATTTTTCCCGATATGTTTCGGTGATTTTCCACAACTTTTTTTGGCTTAAGTGAGATGCATGCACCCCTTCTATGGTGACAAAAATTGCCGTCTGAGGGCGACGTCCGGTTCCAGAGATACAACGTCGCAAACTTGGAAAAAATTTAGCCCGGAAAAATGTGCGCTTTTTTTAACCCCCTCCAGAAGGAGAACGGGATATCGCACAGACCCGCGGTTCAGCTCGTTTCGCTTACTTTCGGCCAAAGAATAACATGTAATTTTCCCGGAAAAAAAATAAAAATGTGACCGGCGGGCATCTGTCGATTATAAATGAAATTACCCAGTACCGTATCACTCGTTAGACAGTTCTTCAACTGCTCAAATTCTTCGTCATGGTCCCTCGACCATTGCCATATTGTTTCTTTTTTTGTCAGGTCCCTCAACTTAGTCGTCTTCGTAGCTAGGTGAGGAATGTACCGAGCACGAAAATTGATGAGTCCCAGGAAGCTTCTTAACTCGGACACATTGTTCGATGTCCTCGCTTCTCGGATTGCTTTAATCTGATCCGTGCTAGGGCTGATGCTATCACCCGAAAGGGTGTGACCCATAAAATTGAGTTTGTTTAGCCCAAAATGACACTTACTGCGGTTCAATGTCAAGTTGTGCTCTTTAAATCTCTTCAACACCGCTTGTTATGCTCCTCTTGAGTTCGCCCAAACATAATAGTGTTATCTGAAATGTTCTTTACTCCTTGACAACCTTGTAGTACGTCCGAAATGAGCTTCTGGAACACTTCTGGTGTACATGATATTCCATAAATAAGTCTTTTGAAACTGAAGTTCCCAACATGAGTTGAGAATGTTGTTATCTCACGTGACGGTTCATCCAATTCAATTTGATGATACCCTTCTCTGTGGTCCAGTTCTGAAAGTACCATCTATCCCCACGTATCTCCATCTACCTCTTCGAGGACATCCCCCAGAGTTGGAATCTGGTACCTTTCTCTCTTCACAGCTTGGTTTTGTATTCGCATATCGACACAAAGTCGTATCTTCCCATTTGTCTTGGGCACTACCACAATGGGTGATAACCAAGTGGTCGGTCCCATAACAGGTTCGATTATGTCTTCATTAAGCAGTCTTTGTATTTGATCCTCCACTTTCCTTCGCAATTGAAACGGTATTCGTCGGTGCGACTGCGTTACAGGCACAAACGACTTGTCAACGTGAACCCTCAGGTGGTAGTTTTTCAATTTGCCCAGTCCTTCAAAAACCTCGCTGTTCCTTCCTATGATACAGTCCATTCGTGCTTTTCCCCACTGCACTTCGGTCGTTTCTTGAGCTGTTGTTACGAATCCTAGGTGGATACATGTCTGTTTTCCCAATAGTGGCACAGAAGTCCCCTTCATGACGTGGAAGTCTGCCTCAACTTGTTTACTTCCTTTTGATACAACTGCCCTAAACTTGCCAATGAGGGGTAATGGCTGTTCCGTCCCATATGGGTAGATATTTGTGTGTGACTCTGTTAGATGCATTCGATGCCTTTGGATCTTGGACCAGTTCATTTCGTTGACGATGTTCACGGATGCTCCCGTGTCCGCCACGGCTAAAATGTCAACGTCACCAAGCGTGACCATGACTGTGTCACGTGAGGTACTGTTCAACTTGAAAATTTCTTCGTCTTCAGATTCCTCCTTTGGGTTGCACTCCATTTCTTCTTTGACTGTACGGATCTGTTGTCCCTGCCTCTTCCTGGGAAACCTTGTTTTGCAGACAACAGCAAAATGGTCTTCAAATCCACAACGGGTACAGATCTTCCCTATTGCGCGTTGACACACATTACCATTGTGCCCTTTCTGTCCGCAACGAGTGCACATTTCCTGGTAGTTCTGTCGATTTGTGTACGTTGAACGTTGAAAATTTTTCTGGCGTTTGTTGGGGTCCATCCGTGGTGGTCGTTGCTTCGCAACCGCGTTGACTTCTTTGAAGCTTCCTTGCTTCGCTTCGATTTCCGTGACCTGCTGGTCACTTTGTTCCAAAATATTGCCCAACTGTAAGGCTCGTTGCAAGGTTTCCTTCTCCTCTTGCAGGAGGCGTCTGCGTAGGTTCTTGCTCTTACAGCCATGGATCAGCTTGTCTCGAATGACATTCGACTTGTCAGTTCCAAACTCACAATTCTCAGTCGCAAGCTTTAGACGTTGAACAATATGGTCGATGCTTTCCTCTGATTGTTGTTCTATTTGATGAAACATGTAGCGTTCGTACGTCACATTCTTCTTCCCCTTAAACTGTTCGTCAAGGGCATCCATCGTTGTTTTGTAGTTGTGGTAGGTTGTTGTTCTGGTAGGTCTGGTTCGGCGTCAATAAAGAATTCCCACCGTTGCTTCCATCTGCGCCATGCCTCGCTGGCGTTCCCAACGTCTGAGTCAAAGTTCTCCAGGGATCCGTAAAATATTGGTGCTCGCGGACTTGTTTCTTGATCTCCAGGCATTTTTAGACCTCGTCGCCAAACGGTTGTGTTTCTTCAACACTGATTACTTGGATCATATATGATCCTCGTCGAGACCCCAAAGAACGCTCATCCAGACTTGCCATGCCATCGTGAAAGTAGAAGTTTATTTTTCCGGGCACACAGAGGGCGTGCTCATACCTAACCAGTTACAATAACAATTAGGTGTCACCACACACACTACAAACCTCGACTTACTTTTGCTCTCGTTTTTTGCCTTGATCCTCCATGGCACGTCCAAAATTTGTGTGCCCGGCTCACTTCAGACGATTTCGTGTCGAGATTCCAAATTGCCTCTGGAGTCGCACGTAACGTATGATAATATTCGAAGACGAAATCCTTGGAGTGGAACTCAGTGCGCACGGCCGTCGCTGTCAGCCAAGAGCTTCGCACTGCCTAGTCTTTTGGCAACTTATAATAAGTAACACTTGCATGCTCTGATGAATTGTTCTAACAGCATAGCACCGTCGCATTCTAGACAACTTCGCCGTGGCATATCACTTATCATATCGCTTCAGCTCATAAAAGGCAAGGTCAGCCCAAGGAAGTGCGCTTTTCAAACGACGTCTTGGCAAAGAAATGTTCACATGCTTTGTTTCCGGCTTAGCAATAAATTAACAGCTGTTTGCCAATGTACGGTACAGATAGAACGAAACCAAGGAAGCCAAGCTGCCAAGCCAAGAGTCCATGCCAAGCCAAACAGAGATAAACCTAGAGCAGTGACGTCGGTGCGCCCGTGCGGGCGGTTTGCCGACGATCTGACGGGCGGGCGGGGAAACTAAAAAAAGAAATGTTTTCTAAAAAACTAC
Source organism: Ornithodoros turicata (assembly GCF_037126465.1). NCBI lineage: Eukaryota > Metazoa > Arthropoda > Arachnida > Ixodida > Argasidae > Ornithodoros > Ornithodoros turicata. The sequence continues at coordinate 38,309,070 of NC_088204.1, forward strand.
GAACAGTTGGGGCAAGATATTTTGCACACATATTCAGTGTTCGCTAATAAACACACAGCGCGAGTATCGCTTAGTTCTGCGGCACTTCAAAATCGGCATATCTGACCTTTAACCGGGCGAAAAATAAGCACAGTAGGCCTGCTGTGATCAATGGGGGCGCTAGGGTACACATTCGTTTTCCTCCTTTCCAATTACGGAAATGAAACCGCCTCCCAAAGCGTGGGTCTGGATCCTGGCTGTGATGGGCAGTACATCAAGCACTCGGTGCCTAAGTAGTGCTTAAAGTACGTTTCACGGTACTTTTACTTTACTTCAAGTAATTCTGCTGAACAATAACATACTTTAATACTACCATATTACTTTATACTACTTTACTACTATACTATACTACTTTATACTATCATTTATACTGCCATACCTATCATACCACAATACTTTACTTGCAATACATTTTGCTGTACTTTCTGTTCAAGTACCTGAAGTATATTTCTGTGAGCCTTGCTATAATTGGCTGCACGACAGCCGGCATCACATTCGGCCTGCCAACACTGTGCTGATTGTAGTGTTCACACATCCAGGAACGAAAAAGAGGAGGAGCCCTATTGCGCCGAGATTGGGGGCCACTCTAGCTATATCGCCGCTGGCTTTCTTCTTTTTATTTTTCCTTTTTGTAAGCGGGAATAGCAAGTCGGCTTCTGGAGCCAGGCTAACCTTTCCCCTCTTTCGTGTTTTTTGTTTTGTTTTGTTTTGCAATAAACCGTGATAAATTGTTTTGCAATAAACCGCGTGATATACTGCCCCTCTAGGTAACTACTGGACTGATTTCTTTCACGAACTGGATACATTTTCGTGAGGGCCTCAGAACATCTGTGCACACCGGTATACCCCCCGAGGCTCTCTCGCAATTCGATGAGGCATTCAGGACCCCGTGGTCATGCGTAAAAGGGTAACAGGACATGTCGGTCATTCTCCAGCAACTAACCACTTTAGGACATTACGTCGCGGAGCACAAAGAACGGCTCGTCCGATAGGGCAACTTACTGACATTTTAGCATAGCACAGGATGAAAGCTAAAGTACCAGGAGAACTTGAGAAAGAAGACCGGAAGTTGTGTCAACACCTTTCACCGTTTCACCCGGCCACAAAGATCTGGGGGACAACCCGATCTCGGAAGGAGGCGCCCTCACAAAAGAATCCTCTCGCAGCCTTGGCAATTGTAATTGGTGTAGACGAAAGCACGCTAGCGACGGACTTCTGTGGGGTACTAACGACACCGGTGGCTCCGGAGTCGAGACAAAAACAACTTCATCGCCCAAAAAACGAAGAACAGGTGCTACTCCCGTCTTCGTATTGCCAGCTGTAGAACGGGACAAGCGAAAGCTTGCCCACGTCAACATTCAGAAATTGCCGGATAGCAAGCCCCCGCTAAGGGTGGCTAACCTTCCGTAACCCATATAAAACCAAACTACAGTGCCCTAGAAGAGTATAGTGGAAAGAGCGGAACCGGTTTCAGCCCGATAGCTGAGGAAGGACGAGCGGACGGCCGCTGCTGGATCTCCTGGCGCTGCTGTCGAATTCCCGAGGAGAAACTGTGAAGCGCCTATGTCCGCTGCAGCGTTTTTGCTATTTTTGCGTGGTTTGCGTGATGCTTTGGTGACTCCGAAAGAAGGCGATGTGTGACGCATCAAAATAGTGAAGCTTCCTGTAAATTTTGCTGGTATTTGAGTGTGCTAGTCCTCGATGGAGAAGAAGAAAAAGAAGTTAGAGACACATTGTTTCGCGCCCCGTTGCAAGACTGGCTACCCGGGTAGCTTTCTGTCGAGCTTAAAACAGCTGTGGGCTTAAGGGTCACCATTGCCAGCACGATATCCCTGATGGACTACTTAACAAGGCACGTCGGGTATAAGTTCATCGTGACATCACGAAGTCAAGGTCCGCTTGACAACGTTTTTGGCATCGTGAGGCAACCCTCAGGCTGTCACATCAAACACCACAACAGTTTTTGATAACTGTTTCTTGCCTTAGCTTTTATAGTATGGCAAAATCTGTTGCAAATGGAAATGCGGAGTCTGGTGTGTTAGATGCTCTGCTCAGTACAAACGGCATAGAGGAATACAAATGCGCAAAGCAGACTCTGATAGACAAGTTCATTGGAGATGGTCACCTCAGCAGCGCCGAACTTGTAATTGAAAAGTCGACACACCATGTCGCATATGTATCCTCAAGAAGCGACCAGAGACTAATTTTTTATATAGAGCTCTGGCTATGTTGCCAGAAAATTCCCGTCTAAATCAAAGTGTGACATGTGTAGAAATCCATAACTTAAAAACCCGAGTTATGTGTAGAAAGTTGTTGCTTAGTGACAAGAATGATGTACAGAACCTGCAGGCAGGTCAGCTGACTCAGCTGAAAGATAAGGGGGGCCTGTTGTATCCATCAGGCTTTATGCTTAGGTTCGTGGAAAATTTGGAAAACGTGTTTACCATCAGCTGCTTCAGTACGCAGGAACTTCACCATGAAAGCATTATGGACGTCATTGCACTTCTTCATAGAACTCGACAGGATGCCATTGGTTGCACTGAACATAGTAAGCAACTGAATGCTGAAGTTATGGTATTTTATGTCACCACTAGGCTTCATTTTTTTGTTAAGTCGCTGAATCGCGCCAAAGCACAGAAACGTGACTGTGCAAAATATCCGAAGCTCAGTCGCTGCACAAAACTTGTCATTTTTACCCGCCAGTAATTAATTTTGTTCTTTACATTATGTGCATCCAATGTTGCATTTAATTGCAGTTTCATTGTTTTTTTATATATTCATACTCTGTGGTCCTTATAATCTTGTGTCTTGTACTTATCAGCCAACTTTACATCGTCATAGCCTGCGATCATTCCATAACTGAAAGCATAAACCTGTTTCCCTCATTGCGTGTGCTTCCTGTTTTATGTGGCATATGCCGGTAGAACTGTGTCGTGTAGTAAAAGTTTTTGAAAGAGGTAACAAGGAATAATTCACAGAGAGACACGCACACATAAATAACAATCATAGGAAGTGCGATAACCCAATACGCCGGAGCCAGTTTCTGCTCGGGGTAACTACGCCAGCGCCCCACAGCGGCACCCGCCTCAAGAGCCTCACAGAGGGAGCGTCGCATTTTCCACTACAATCTTCTAGGGCACTGTAACCAAACCAATGGCTGGGCATCGTTGGGCACGATGGTTGCAGATATCGACGACAGGTGGCAAGCTAGTTGCAAGGCATCACACCAGATGGCGTCACCGTCATGAAGATGCGTAAAAGATAGTAGCAGTGGAGAAATATTGAACAAGAAAGGCACTGCTAAACGAGTCTAAGCATGTGAGAGCACGCAGAAAAGGCTTAAAGAACTATGAAATTTCCCGAACCGGCTTGAGTCGTTATTCTATTCCCCACATTGCCATCAGCAATGGGGTAGAGTACCGCCTGTGGCGATGAACCTCCCCACTCTCCAAAGCCAAATAAAGTTGTTGTTGTTCCCGAACCCCGACTTTTCTTCTTCTTTTGTTTCTTCGATTTTTTTTTTCTAGAAACTGTTCTTCCCGCCGAGAAACTAATATGCCAGAGTTTTTTCCGGGCGAAATCGCTCCACTCAAAAGAAGTGTCTCTTCCGCACTCCTCCTCTCCCGCGCGCATTCTCCCGTATAGTGAGCAACTGTACGGACTAGGAAGGGAGTTTCTTGCGCGTCGGTATGTCACCTGTATGGGATTTGTGAATATGTTGCTAAGTCGGTCACTGCTTTGGAGGAGGGGCTCGTGCTTCTGTAGAATGGCTTTGATGTTTGGACGTGCGTTGGAATATCTTGTGACGAAGCTTATTTGGCACGCATCAGGATTTTTTCGGTTTTCGAGAACCTCGTTTCGATCGAGTGTGAGTGCCTTGCGACGGAATTCGGTTAGGAGGGAGTCTAGATCGTCCCTTTGGGCAAGTGTACTGCAGAGTTCGTCAAGCTTCTCAGCGTAATCTGTGTCGTTTGAACAAATTCTGCGTAGTCTTACACTCTGCCCATTAGGAATTCCAACCTTACAGTGACGCGGGTGGTGACTCTTGAAGTGAAGGTATTGTTGTTTGTCAGTTGGCTTTTTGCACAGGGTTGTGATGAGGTTGCCGTTGTCTAGTGATATCGTGGTGTCGAAGAAGTAAATTAAGTGAGTTGACTGTTGTGATGTGAACTTATGTTGCTATGCGCGGTGTTCAGTAGATCTACGAACTTTTGAAATTCATGTTCCCCGTGGGAACATGAATACACATTAAACTATATATTCTAGAAACCGGGTTTAGATCCACACGTGACAGACGTGATAGTGAGTCTTATCTCATATACAAGTTCAACGCTCTTCACCCGTCCGGTATCAACAAATCACAAGGCACCCTGGAAACACTTCACAAATAAAATATGCTTTTCTCTTCTACCTCCATTATCATCTATTATGTCCTGCATGGCCACTGCTTTCTTTATTGCATGCCACAACTTTGTATTAAAAAAAAAAACCTTTGCTGGTTCTGGAATTTTCCCCACGTAACCACTAACCTCCTTATCTTTCGCTATGCTTGCCAATTCTTGCCTGTTGTCCCGTTTCGTCCACGTGTTCGTGAACCTTCCATTTTTCTGTAACCGGTCTGTAGCCTAGATCACTACGTTCACATAATCCCCTCCACACTCTAACAAAGCAGGCATTCACTCCGGCCGTAGAAGCCCGTACGGAACCTTTCTTCCCTCCGGGCTGTTGACCCACAATTCGCATGAACCTTTAAACACGTCACACCTAACCCTTTAAATACCATGCCAATGATGAGGACAGTGCCCAGAAGAAGAACAGTCTTTGTTCGAAATATCGGCGGCTTCTGTCCTGAGGCAACTCCCTTCCTACATCTCTACCGGTTCGCTGGATTTCTACCCAACTGTACGGACTGTTTTCCGACCCGCGTTACGTCACCGGTTTTGCGCAATGGCAAGTAATGCCCGCCATAAGCAGCTGAGCCCGCTGGCTCCAGCCAGTCGCATCTAGAGGATCACAAGGTCTCTGGTCGCGTCTGAGGGGTAAAGCATTACGTTTGTCTTGGTCGCAGGCGTTCTGACGTTCGGATAACACGCGATAATGCCAACAGCGTTTGTGTGTGAATCGTTTACTGCACTTGCGCTGGCAGTTATGACGTGTGAGCTGCACTTTTTCATCGAATGTAATCATCTTCTACTCGGCTGCTACTGTTCTGTCCACAAACGGGACGGGCTGGTTGTATTTCCTTCCGTCGAATGATTTGTTGTTTCCCTAAGAATATGTTTCACGCAAGAACTTGTGTTTTGTGAGGTATTTAATGTTGAGGACGTCGTAAATCTGAACAGTTAGCATTAACAATAGTACGAGGGGCGTTCAAGTCAAACCGGGACTTTTCATTTTTCGCAAAAGTAAAATGAACTTACAGGCGAGAAATTAGTTTTATTCTTTTTTTTTCAACGTAATCTCCAGCTACACTGATGCACTTGTCCCAGCGTTTCACGAGGGCTTGGATGCCAGCAGCGTAGAAATCCTTACCGACGCGTAGCAGCCATGATCGGACCGCATTCTTGACCTCGTCGTCACGGCTGAAGTGGCGGCCCCCAAGGAACGCCTTCAGTGGCCCGAAGAGATGGAAATCGCCGGGGGGCGAGGTTTGGACTGTAACGGGGTTGTGGCAGCAACTCCCAGCCAAGTTCCTGTAGGAGGAGGACTCCTTTGGTGATGAGGCCCGGCTTTCCGAAACTGGAGGTGTTCATGAATGATAGTGTTCAACGTTCCCACAGAAAGATCAGTCTTTGGAGCCAGTTCGAGACATGTTATCCGTTGGTCCTTGAGGATCAGGCGCTCCACAAGTTGGATGTTCTCACGAACTCTGACACTGGGCTCTGAGCCGCCCAGGCCGGGATCGTCCTGCACTGATGTACGGCCGTCTCGGAACCGTTTGCACCACTCTAACGCTTTGCTGCGGCTAAGTGTATCGTGGCCATACTCGGCCTTAAGTCTTCTGTGAATTTCAGATGACTTTACGCCTTTATTCACGAGAAACTTCATGACAATTCGCTGTTCGATGTGCGCGCTTACCTCGTTGTCGGCCATCTTGTCTAGCACGTGTCTTCTGTTTTGCACAAACTTTGGACCACTACGTGGTGAACGCGGAGGCCTGTCGCCTGTGAAAATGATGAAAAAGAAGTACCGCGAGCCATTTGTACACTCAGGAGACAGAAAGTCCCGGTTTGACTTGAACGCCCCTCGCATTAACAACCATGCCTACAGAAACTCAACTGCAGCGTATTCTGTAAGAGTATTCTGCACATCGTATTTATTTCCGAGAACTGTTTGTTGTTTAACAAATTTATTGTTCAACCAGGTTTCTAATACTATTAATATGTCCATAACCCCGAGACTGAGGGACACAAACTAAGGACACCAGCTCGCCTGCTTCATTGCCACCTTATGCTATTGTGTTACATAAGCTTGAAGTCACCAGTTGAGGTACCTGGAAAGAAGCAGAAAGCCCCAGTAGTCACGTAACATGCCCTATATTTTACAATTAAAAAACGAGAAGAAAATTGGTACTATTTGTAATAAACTGCTATTTGGTCTTCTAGCAGCAATATGCCTTCTTTGTAAAAGAACTGTTCAATTTGCCACCTGGATAGAGTCCTCAGCTGTGCAGGCTCCACCGAGGATGTGGACCCAGGATGAGGGCACCAGGCTCAAACAGCTGAAATGTCGGCATTTAGTTCAAATAGTACCATAACTAATATACATAAGACCTAATAACTGTAACATCTACATATACACATTATATGCTACACATGCATAATTTTTATACATATGCAAACACAATATGTATTCTGTTTTACACTGTCACACAGCTCAGCTAACAACTGTACTGGCACTAATGTTACCAGCAAATGAGGGCTCAAGTAGCTGCACAGTCTTTACAGGATGTCCAGAGCAAGTTGAACTTGTTGAACACAGCAGAGCACCATTGGTATGGCAGCCGTTAGTAAGGTTATTTTTGATAATGTAAAACAAAGTGCAGAGTTGTAGCAGGAACAAAATCTCCTGAGGGCATAGTGCATCAGACTTAGGTTTATTTAATTTAGAGGTGAACTGCGGAGCACTAGCTGTAGTTTTTCTGGCATGTTACCCTGGTGAAAGACTTCAGCTGCCATACACATGGGTCGCACTGGTTTGAGAGAAGAAAATGAATAACACAGTATGCAACTCCAGTTCGGTTAATTGGAAATGGATGTAGTAATCCACCTGACTCATTATTATAAGATAAGGAACAAAAGTGTGCACCTTTTAAAAGCATCCTAGCTTATTGAGGTGTAAACAGGAAAATGTCCCCCTCAATATCATATTTGTGCACAAGCTGAAGCAAACTGAAATCAAATAATAAAAAACAACTTGTCAACAATACACAAAGCCCGAATGGTAGGCAAGACAATGCTGCAAAGAGGAATCTGGAAGAAGTCTGCACAACATTGGTCTGCTCTGAATAGGGGGTTGCAGTGATCATGCTGTCTCACCTCGGGGGTTTCGGGCTCCGCTGAGGAAGTTACCTGTACACATGAACATTAAAGCAGATGAGTGAAGAGAAAAGAACGGACACATATGTTCAACATATTACATAAATATTCTGTTAAAGTATGGTGTCTAAGGTGATGGTAAACGAAGTCTGTTTTTATCAACAGTGTACCACCTGAGTTTACTGACTAGATTCGGTAGCTTCTATTTGTCTTTCTTTTACTCTCTCTCTCCCTCTTGTGTGCCGTAATCGGCCGCAAGATTCCAAGTCACGCAGATGAGAATTAACCCATTTACGCATTCCGGAAATATGTGATAGCATTTGAACCACACGGACTGAGAGATGTTTGTTAGCCCCAATAACGAAAAGTACTCACACTTTTGCGCCGTTTAGGTGGATGTTCTTTCCCCGGTGAGGACACGTATTGTGCTGGTGGTACACCTTGATTCAAACGACACTGAGCTCTTTATCCAGTACGTTGACCCCATCCAGCGTCCAGTTATGAAGCGTACGTCCCCTTCGTAATCGCAATCATGCAAATGTTCGCTACAAACACGAGCAGTCGATGCTACTCCACCGTCTTTCCATTCCGGCGGTCCGATTGCTTCGTGGCAACAAAAGCTGGCCGTCTCGTCACTGGGAAGCATATGACATTGGGTGCCCAGCGAATATTGACGTGAATTAGGGCAACGAACCATCCAACATCGTCTCGGCATGCCGGCGAAAACCACAGGATGCGACTGCGATATACTACGACGATCGCCCGGAAGCTGGCGTCATGGAGATTTCCACTCCGGATGAACGCATACGCGGGATCCTACGGCGCATGCTCCTGGCGGGACCGCACACGTCACGATGACGTGTCGCGGACCGGGCCGTTGTCCCGCCAAGTTGCTGTTTCCGCGCGGCAGCTTGCCACAGCGCGGCGCCAGCAATACTTCCCTCGCCGCTTCGTTTAAATTAGCTCCCTTGAATACTCCTCGCATGACGAAGGTAAAATTTTGGTTATAGACTTCGAAAAATGTCTTCTTTCTGATGAAATCGAGAAAAAATCGTTTCATAGTCCCTTTAAGACGCACATCGCTACGAAACTCAATGGAGATGACAACAAAATACTAGCGGCACGGAAGTCACCGCTAAACATGTTTAATCATGCGAGAGCACAGAGAAAAGGCTTAAAGGTACTGTAAAGCAGTGGCCAAGCAAGACACGACTTGAGACTTTGTCGTTTGTAAGTGCCATATATGGAGCCATACGACCGACAACTCGCTCTAAATATTTTTAATTTGTTATGAAAAATTCAGCGTACTGTAGCGGAGCGACGCCTGGTGTCAGACAACCCCCTGTGTAGCAGGCAAGACATGTGGATTGGGGGGGGGGGGGTATGTTTAATGGTAACAAAGAGGAACGAGATGTGGATTGGGATTGTCGTCGCGATTTGGTTCTTTTGGTGTCTATATCATTTCTTCTCATATATCCGCAAGAGTGCAGAAAGTGCATTCATTAGTGCATTCTTTGCGAAATAAAATGAAAAAGATAACGCAGCGCTGTTTGACGGAGCCGCCACCTGAATCAACCTGTTCGCGGGCGCGTCTTGCGTCATTGTGTTACGAACTACCAATTTTAAATGTTCATGATCGATGACAAAGCACTCGTTGGTGCACTCAAGGTACGCACTGCTGTGTTTCGGTCAGCGGAGACGCTAAGTTATCTTGTGTTACGTCGTACCAAGTTGAACAGCGAAGACGAGAATGGCCTCGGTTGCTCGGCGTGGATTTGCAGTCAGACCATCGCGTGTGCTCGAAGCACTTCACGTTGGACCCCTAAGAGGATTTCCCGCCTGGCTCACAACGTCGACGCTTGGAAAAGTCAGCACGGACCAAGTTACAAGCAAGAGCACCGACAGGAATTTCTGATGTTAGTGAGGTTCGATGAGTTATATCAATATGACGTGCACAGAAACAGCTTGTTATTGTGTACTAAGGTTGCTGTCTTAATGCTGTTGTAATGCCCCAGGAAAGTATAATACTATCTGAGTCATGTGTTGTGCAAAACTTGTTTTCATGCTTGTATGCGAATGGATTCCGAAGCTATTGTTCCCAGTGGTCCTTGAAACTGCTGAATTTCCTGGAATTCAAAAATGTCACTTTCAATATTTAGAAAGCCCTGGAGTTTTACAGAGACCTCGAAAACGCCTGGTATGTCATCTTAGATACATGTTATAGTGCATCGTTGTTGCACAGTGGCCTCTTACCAGCAGTTTTCCCTCTCGCTTGCATTGTTTGGCTAATGAGTGCCAACTTATAATTTTGGTGACAGGAATCGTGAGAGCGCTCCCGGGCCAGGACAGCATTCCGGGACGCCCCCTTTGCTTCACCTGATAGCACAGGACTACGCAAGGAAGCTGAGTTTACAGGAGTTACGTCAGGAGGAACATACAAGGTATATTTAAACAGGTAGCGCAACTCCCATAGGCCCCTGTGTCTTCAGAATGACGCCATGATTGAGACGGTCAGCGCCATCCATCCGTTGCGCGGACTACTACAATTGTAAATAAATGACGTCAGAGATGACGTCACTAGTATGAATAATAGTGCATAATTAGCCATGCACGTTTACATTGGCCCACTTCGCTTGCTCTGTATTCCCTTTTCCGCGCCCAGTCAACAATACCAGACGAGAACACAGAAAAATAAAGCATATCAGGTTTAATGAATCATATCAATTCCAAATACATACGGTTATCACAGATTTTGACAACTCCAAACAGAAAGGCATCGTGATGACCATACAGAAATTAGGAGGGCTCACATAAGGCCCATTTCTCACCCAGAGCTATACGTACACCTAGTGATTAGACATTTGCATTTATTCAATGAGTGGCCGTTATAGGTCCATTGCAACAAAACACGACATCGTTGATGCACAGTTGGTTCCTGCTAACACTCACACTATCATGGCCGCTCGTCCCATGACGAAATCTTTTTATTCGCGGGCCCAGCAACCGGGGATGTATTGTATTCACCTGTTCACACGTGGTAATCTTGGTCTACAGCACGGAGATGCGAACGTCGCTTCCTGTTTGACCCAAAGAGTGTACGAACTCCGTATTACAATGCACGGACACACAGTACTGATACAGAGACGCGCGGATAAACACCCCCAACTGTGACACATGCGCAAAGGAGCCGGATACGGAAATGTACTGAGTGGTAGATGATCCCGTATATGTGCACGAGCGGGGCAACAGAAAGTTTTTTTCTACATTGAAATTATGAATAGCCTATTAGTACACACACAAGCGACGCCCATGTCGCAAAGTTTTTCTGTTTACAACCGTACCTCTACTGTCAACACCCAGGATCGCTCGCGCCTCTTGCTGGTGGCCTTGCCGATGGGTCTGATTTGGTATTTTCGCTAGTTTTCGCTACCAGTTTAGATATACCTTGGAACATATTTGTGCAGGGAGAGGAGGACATATGTAAGGCGAACACATCCATTCTCGCGCCGCGACCTGATAACAAGACCGATAACACGCCCGGGAACTTTCGCGTAAGTTAAAGAGCAAGACGTGATGCAGGTCCATGTTCCAGAGGCTTCTTGAGGGTCAGAGGGAAATTAAAAACGATATACAGAAGATTAATGAGAACATTGAAGGGCTAAATGCAAAAATCACCAGCATTGAAGCTACAGTTGTGTCACTGAAGGAAATGACGGATAAAATACCGGATCTTGAAGAAAAAATACGGAAGTTGGAAGCGCTTACTGTAAGCCAGAAGCAGACCATTGTAAATTTAGAGGACAGGAGCAGAAGAAACAATCTCGTAATCTTCGGGATTCCGGAGAGTGTAGCTGAAACACCACAAGAACTTAAGACGAAAATTGTACAAGAGCTTTTTTTAGACAAGATGCAAGTGCCCGTGTCGTCAATTGCACGTCTACATCGTCTGGGCAAACAGCGTCCAAACAGACCGGTTATTTTGTACTTGCAAGATTACAACGAGAAACAGTGCATCCTCAGTAGTACCAGGAAGCTGAAAGGCACCGATATATCTATACAGAATGATTACTCAAAGGACACGCTACGTAAACGTAAACTACTTTGGGAGAGTGCTAGAGGTGACAAGCAAAACGGAGCTAAGGTTACTCTCAGTAACGATAAACTGTGGATCAATAATGATGTCTACGTATGGAACGATTGCAAAAACCAAAGAATCAGATTACGTTCTTCTGAACCAAGGGCCCAATGACAACCCAGCTGCCAGCAGTTACGAATAATAAATGTAAATGCAAGAAGCATTGTGAATAAAGTTTGCCAGCTTGAGGAATTATTGCTAGAATATGACCCTCATGTAACAGTCATTACCGAAACATGGTTAAATGATAACATAAGCGATGACGAAATAATACCCAGGACACACAAAATAATACGCAGGGATCGCCCCCAGAGAGGGGGAGGAGTAGCTGTGGTAATTAAGGCAAATATTGAATGTGCCCAGCTTGTACAAATTGAACATCATGAAAGTGTCTGGTGTACGTTAAATCTGTGGGGTAATGATGTTATTTTGGGTGCCATCTATCGTGCTCCAGATGAAAAAGACGAGTTTTTAGAACGTGTCAATGACCACTTGTGCAAGTTACACAAACCTGGATCAAAAATAATTGTTGCGGGAGACTTTAATTTGCCTTCGATAAACTGGGAATATCTAACATGTGGTACTTCGAATATGAAGAGCTGTATTGCTTTATTTAATACCATGTTTGCATTTGACCTAACTCAGGTTGTGAAGAGTAGCACACGCTATGACAAGTCATCTAGCTCAATATTGGATCTAATACTTGTTAGTGACTTTTTTTCGGATTGTGACACTACAGTAGGTGATGGAATCTCCGATCACATGCTTGTGTACTTTACCTGCAATGTTCGTAAGCTGAAAGAAGGACAAAAGAAGTTTGTATTGGTGAAGGATTACGCGAAAGCGGACAGTACGAGCATAGTAGCGTATTTAAATTCTCATCTCGATAATTTTAGAGGAAGTAATGTTGAGGCGCTTTGGCAGGAGTTCAAACGAATATGCCGATTTTGCATTGATCAATACGTCCCGAATAAGAATAAGCGACTTAACAACCCTAACCCATGGATCACTCGCTCTATAATACATTTGAAGAGAAGAATAAGACGACTGCGAAGGAACCGTGGAGCTGAAAGAGAGGAAATAAACAGACTACAAGCGGTGCTCCGTGTAAAAATAAATGAGTCCAGGGTGGAGTATTACACGCATGTGCTTCGGGATTTCATGACGAATGAGCCATCCAGGTTTTGGCGCTTCTTGTCTGACAAAAAACATGGTATTGAAGCCTTGAGGGTTGATTCCGGTGTAGTTACTGATAGCAAGGAAATAGCGGAACATTGTAACAAGTACTTTCAGTCTGTTTTCAATTTCGATGTACAGGATCAAGTATTTGAGCATGTTAATGTTATTCCACCAAGTGATAACATTGTATCTTACCAGGGTGTGCTTAATATGTTGTTGCGACTAAAGGAAAAAAAGGCAGTGGGGCCGGATGGCATAGCCAATTTTTTCCTTAAAAGGTATGCGGATGTCATTGCAAAGTACTTGCAAGTAATTTTTGAGGCGTCTTTGTTCACATCATCCGTGCCCCAGGACTGGGTAATGGCACGCGTAATCCCTGTGCACAAAAAAGGTGACCCTCAATATGTCTCAAACTATAGGCCAATTTCTTTGACCTGCTGTAGTTGTAAACTCATTGAACATATAATTGCAAGTGTTATCCGTGAATTCTTAGAAACGAATGACTTACTTTCACAAGAGCAACATGGCTTTCGGAAAGGAGTTTCAACAGTAACACAACTTGTGACCACAGTTCATAATTGTTTGGAAGTGCTAGATAACGGCGGCCAGGTTGACATGGTGTTTCTCGACTTTACGAAGGCCTTTGACAAGGTGGTCCATTCTAAACTACTGCGGAAGTTAACAAGCTTGGGTATCCCGTCATATTTGGTGGCATGGGTTAGGGCATATCTAACAGACAGGAAGCAGTTCGTAGATGTAAGAGGATCAGTGTCAGATAATTTAGAAGTAAGCTCCGGTGTACCCCAAGGCTCTGTCCTGGGACCACTACTTTTTTTAGTGTACATTAATGATATTGTTGAGAGTGTTGAACCCGGCGTGAGTATTAAGCTCTTCGCGGATGACTGTGTCATGTTTACAACTGTGAACGATAGAAGAGATCAGGAAAGACTAAATAAGGGATTGGACCAAATCTTGCTGTGGTGTACCGAGTGGGGCATGACGTTGAACTCTGAGAAAACTGTATGTATGCCTATAACTCGTAAAAGGACTCCAGAAAGGTTTGTGTACACATTGGGGGGTGTGCCGATTACTGAGGTTTCTGAGTATGAGTACTTGGGAGTAACTCTGACTAGTACGTTAAAGTGGACGAGCCATATTGAAAAGATATGTTCAAAGGCATTAAGAAAGCTGTACTTTATGCGCCGGAAACTTAAGGAAGCACCGACTGATGTAAAGCTAAATGCATACAAAACACTCATCAGACCAAAACTAGAATATGCGTCAATAGTTTGGGATCCATATACTAAAGTTGATATTGCAAAGCTCGAAAGGGTTCAACGCCTTGCCATTCGCTTCGTGCACAGTTCTTATGATCGGAGACGCTCGGTTTCTGAACTTCTTGCTAGATCGGGGCTTTCGACGTTAGCGGAAAGAAGGAAAGAACATAGGCTGAGATTCTTGCACATGCTCTATAACCGCAAACTTCTTTTAAATCCTGATGATTACATTTCACAAAGGCAAAGCCGACCACTGCGATCTACACACATACATAAACTTGAACCATTTTTCTGCAGAACTCAATCCTTCAAGCATTCATATTTTCCTAAAACTGTTGACGAATGGAACGCCTTGCCAAGAGAATACTTCTTAACGTAGTTGGTGGTTATCGTGTGTGGCTGGTATCCTATGGCTATGGCTGCTCCGCTTGCTCTGCATATATTATACGGACTCAGTATTGATTGTTTAATATCTGTGCTGTCTCGACATATGATTATTACAAATGCAATGTATTTTTCTTTAGTTTTTCCACTCCTGCTTGGGCCAGGAGCCTGCAGTATTCATAAATAAATAAATAAATAAATAAAATAAAATAACTGTGGGAACGAACATGAGACTTTCCAGATATCGGGAGACTGCCGGATGGAATTGGCAGCTTGACGCCTGTGATTGCCTAAATGCGAGTTCTACGGGTGCAGCTACAGGCCGCAGACGATATACAGACTACATAATTACATGATGATACCGTCAATATCAAGTTGGTATCAAGAGTTATTATGAGCTAAAATAGAAGAAATTGACAATTTGGCGACAGTGAGTGCCACTAAGGCGACTATTTGACAAAATGTCAGAAGTATGTAGATCGAGCCGGTTGGTGTAAATCCACACGCAACCAAAGAACAAACACGAAACAACAACAGAGCGACTTGTGTGTAGTGTCTTGTCCCCTGTTTGTCCTTTGTTCGCTTGAAAATGAACGATTTGACCGAACGCTACTTCGCAGGCTGTAGCAAGGGAAACAGGTACGGGCCACGGACTCAGGTTAATGTAATAAATTTATAATGTATATATTAAGCATGGATATACAGACTAAATAATGAAATGAACACCGTCGATATCACGTTTATATCAAGACTTATCACCAAATAAAATGAATGATATGAACAATATGGCGACTTCGAGTCTCTGAATGACTCGGCCGCCCCCCGCCCGGAAAGGAAACATTTTCGTGACGTGATCCCACGGGGGAAAGTATTTCTACCGTGGCGACATTCGTCCCTTACAACTACACATGTATTCGGTGCATCGTACGCAGACTTGTCCGTATTTGGAGTATTCTATTTAAAATACTGTATTTTAAATACAATTTGCCGTATTTTGGTACTCTACTCAATACTTTTTGTTTTGTGTATTTGCACTCTATTTAAAATACTTTTTATGGTATTTTCTACTTAATACTCTAATTACATATTTTGGATCTGCCTCTCAAACGTTCATTGTCTCCTCTTTCCATTATCTTGATCGTTCAGTGGAAATTTCCTGAGTCCCTCGGACTTGACCCGGACATTGGCCCTTCTTGGAATTCTCTATTTAGAGATATTGCCCCGTATGTACTAATCCTTGGCGAGTGAGTGTTCTATTATATGTGCCCTGAGGCGGTGACGCCGAATTCTGACCTCGCCGAGCAGGGACCTGCTAGAAGTTTGCTTTGTTCTGGGTCACATATACTTAGTGGAGTTATGTGGTATCTCTTTGTCATCTTTTTGGGACTTGTGTTTAGGTCACTCCTTTCTCACAGCGGCGGCTTGCGTAGTGCACGGGGTTTAGGTGATTCACGTCACATAGCGGCGACTTGCCGCATTGACAAGTGACCGGTGACTTTTTGCGTTCAAGGATAAATGGTATCGTAATTGTATTTCAAATAATTTTTGAAGTATTTTGTACTCGATCTTATTTACTTTAGTTTTCATGTATTTATACTCTATCTTAATTACATTCTAGCGTTAGTATTTATTATCTTATCTTAAATACATGTGTACATAGTAGAGCGTGGACAAAAACAATGTACAAGTTTCCGGCGATGCAGAATTGTTAGATTGATGCAGACTTTGTTATTTTTATCTTGTACATGTCTGAATTCGTACGGGGCTTGTTGTATTGCTTTTTTTTTTAATTATTGCGTGTTAGCGCCGCGAAGTAACTGTGAGCTATGAGCGGCGCACAGACGTCGACAGATGCCTGTTGTATTCAGTAGTATAGTTATGTGTGGAATATGTAAGGTGCTCTAAAACTAAATTGGATGGCAATCAGCGAGTTTAGATAAGCTAGAACCGAAACAACAATAACGCGGTCTGATAGTGCGTCTATTCCTTCAATCGCAGCCGAAACCTTTCAACTTGGAAATCTCCAATGTTTATTGTAGATTTCCACTAAGCATTTGTTTGGATGATATGGAGACTGGTATCGGATTGAGTATGGAGTAGTGAGACTGGAACAGGACAGAATATCGCCGGTGGCGATTAGACACACAACGCTAGAAATAAACTTGTTCTTGAGTAGATTTGGAGCTAACGCTAAACAAGTGGTACGCGCTCTCGAGTATATTATTTAATTCTTGATGAAGATGAAGCAATGCTTAGATCGGGTAATCAGGGGCCTCACACGCTCAGGCCGCATGTGCATGGCTTGCGGTCAGCTAGCCCGAGGGCTCCTGACCACTAAATACAGGTTCTGTGCAGAAAAACGTGACCGGCATTTTTACATGTAACTCGTTGTCTACTTACCCGAGGAACTTCCGGTGGCGTACGATGGCGTATTTATGCGTGCGAAAGCTACAAAAAAATCCTCGAAGCCATACTCAGCATAAAAAATTAAGCAGACCGCGAAAACATCGGCTTCCATGCATTAGAATAGGGCAGCATGGGGGTCTGAGGAGCGGTGTGACACGTACCGCTAGGGGCGCTATCGGCGCTATCGGCGCTATCGGTCCCGAAACCGAAACGGAGTTCCACAGCGAAGCTCGTTCCTGCTATAGGAAATTCATAACCACGGAAGTCTGTCAAGTTGACACCTGACGAAATTTAATTCCGTTTAGTTGAAGGATTTTCCGTCTATCAAGTGATGATTATATGGCACGTCGTTTTCTGATGTTTGGGACTGTTTCGAAAGCAGACGACTGTTTGTCATCTGTTTGGTTCTCCGATCTTGCATTGGAAGACCGCCTCCGGACACTCTTATTTGCTTTCATATTATCTTTGTTTGTTCTCGTATTATTTCAAGTGACTTTATCTCTTATCTTATTTCATATCTTACATGTATTCGTTAGTTTTACTTTTGCTGTGTTTTGTGCTTTTTATGTGACTTTTACCGGTATGCCTCAACTGACAGTACAGGAGCGCAGGCAAGTCGTTCTGTGGACTTCGAAGCCTTATACAGGTGCGCCGAAGGTTTCGGGAAAGGTTTCACCGCCGTCCTCCGTGTAAGGAGACTATTCTTCGTTGGGTGTCACGCTTTGCGGGAGAAGGAACCGTGCACAGCAAAAACACGACTATCCAAATGTGGTTGCCACAGACGAACTCGAGTGTGCGATCGTAGGAACGTTTGAGGTCGCCCCTCGCATGTCTGTGAGAAGAGCCGCGAGGCTTTTCAGCGTTTCGACGTCCACAGTACGGAAGGCATTGAAGTATCATGCCTTCCGTCCATACAAGTTGCCGCTAGTCCACGCAATCAACAAGGACGACTACACAAGAAGAGTGCAGTTCTGCATCGACGATCTGTCCAGGAATGAGGCCAACCCACTCCACCTTCAGTTTTTACTGCTCAGTGATGAGGCGACGTTTCACATAAACGGCCACATGAACAGACACAACTGCCGGTACTGGTCACGAACTAATCCAAACTGGCTTTTGGAACAGCCGGTGCAGTCCCCGAAGACGACAGTCTGGTGCGGTCTGTGGCGGGAGGGCATCGTTGGACCAGTTTTCTTTGATGGCACCGTGAGGGGGGAGGACTACCTCACGATGCTGCAGAGGGAGTTCCTGCACGAACTAGCATCCCTTTACATGCAGAAGGAAGTTTGCATATTCATGCAGGACGGCGCGCCTCCCCACTTCGCGACAGAGGTCAGGAACTGGCTGACAGAGACTTTCCCAGGAAGGTGGATGGGGCGAGGCTCCCCAACAATGCCTTGGCCTGCCAGGTCGCCAGACCTCACCCCTTGCTATTTCTTTTTGTGGGGGTACGTGAAATCAAAAGTGTACAGCGGACAAGTATCAAGCCTACAACAGCTTAAGGCCAGGATAGAGGACGTTATACGGTCTCTCGACATCGAAATCTTGTCAAGGGTATTCCTGGAATACCGTAAACGCCTGCAGAAATGCATAGACAGAAGAGGCCATCACATTGAGTGCTGGGCAAACCGTGACTGACCGCCCACAGGTGGTGCAAAAACAACGACCCTTTTCAGAACTACCCGAAAGATATGCAGAGGCTGCGTTGCAAAAAAGAAAACTCTTCAATATTTTACGAATATCACAACACATTCAGTTCCTAAAAATGCACAGAGACCCTCAGAGAACACTCTGTCATAAAATTTCTTGACACTTTCATGTCACTAACATTTCTCGAATTATTTGAATTTCATTTCGATGTTTAAAGAAACCCAGCTGATTTCTTTGGAAAGTACCGCCACAGTGAACGTTCCATCTTTTAAACGGAATTAAATTTCGTCAGGTGTCGACCTGACAAGCTTCCTTTTGTCAAATCAGGACGAGCTTCGCTGTGGAACTCCGTTTCGGTTTCGAGACCGATAGCGCCGATAGCGACCCTAGCGTTACGTGTCACACCGCTCCTCAGACCGCCATGCTGCCCTATTCTTCGACTTTCGCTGAACCAACTGAATGCCTCAAATCAAAAGCAGTAAGAAACATATACGTTATCGTTATAGTGACTTAATACGCAAAGGAGTTCTTCAGTCCAGTGTTATCGGTATACGCAATCGCATTAAACTTAGACACCTCACCCTTTAGTTTGACTCGCAGGCAAACAGGACTCTCGAATTTGTGGAAGCTCACGAGACAAGCAATATGTATTATCTGTTTTCGCTTTGGAAAGATGTGCCACCGCCTTCCTAACTTGATGGTTCTAAGAGCTTTTTCCCAGGCAGCACACAAACCCTCGGGAAAAGAATGGAAACGCAATGGGGGCTTCGGCTCCTGAACGGGCGATAGTGCCCGACTGGTTCCCAGCGGTGTGGGAACTGAGGAGGTAGAACATCAGAGAAGATAAGGTAGTCCCCCGACGGTGCCGTGATCATTTCCCGCTCTGGTCTCCTTTTGGTCATGTAAACAATAATATAGGATCGCTCCCCAATGCTGCTGTGATCATTTCCCGGTCTGGACTGACCTTGGTCGTGTAACCAAAATATAGGATCGCTCCCCGATGCTGATCTGATCACTTCAGGGTAATCAGCCACATGACCGGGGTGCAACAACGGATTTCTGTTTCCAGACTGTCAGGCGCCGAGTGATGCAACCACGTAACCGACAGTTTCCTGATACAGCTATTTTGCAGTCTGATCTATCGCAAATGTTTGCTTGGTGTAGGCACTGGGGGATGGAACTTAACCTTAACAAGTGTAAATACATGTCTGTTAATCAGCCACATGACCGGGGTGCAACAACGGATTTCTGTTTCCAGACTGTCAGGCGCCGAGTGATGCAATCACGTAACCGACAGTTTCCTGATACAGCTATTTTGCAGTCTGATCTATCGCAAATGTTTGCTTGGTGTAGGCACTGGGGGATGGAACTTAACCTTAACAAGTGTAAATACATGTCTGTTTCTCGTCAACGCATTAGCTCCACGCGTGCCTACTTTCAGCTAGAATCAGTCACAGCGTACAAGTACCTAGATAACAACCGATCTCTCATGGAAATCCCACATTAAATATGTCCGCACTCTTGGATACATTCGGAGAAATTTTGGAATGTGCCCGGTTCACCTCAAATTAACACTATATAAAACCCTCGACTGACCGAAATTAGAATACGCATCATCCGTCTGGGATCCCGATCACTCCACATTAATAGAGGCATTAGAAGCGATCCAAAATCGTGCAGCTCGTTTCATTTTATCAAACTACAACCGCACAGCTAGCGTATCCTCGATCAAGACCTCACTGTCATTAGAACCATTATCAGCACGTAGAAAAATTGCAAGGTTATCTCTTTTTCACGCCATTTATTTTCATAACCCTACCTTAAAAGAACAGTTGCTTTCCTCACCACCATACATCTCACCTCGCATTGACCATCAATTCAAGGTAGGAGTCCTGCATTGTTGTACTAATTCTTTTCTGAGTTCTTTTGTACCACGTACCAGTAATGATTGGAACAGCCTTTCGTCGTCAGCCTTTTGTGTCAATCCTAATTACTTTCATAAGATCATTGTAAACCATGTGTAACCACTCCCCTCTGTAATGCTATGCCTTGAGGGTATAAATAAATAAATAAATAGCCTTCGCGCAAAAAAATCGAGAAAATCCGGCCCTGAATTCGGATGCTTCAGTTTTGCCGTGTTTGCACGCGTATACCTCCCGAGTGTTAAGAGATATTGTTGTCAAATTTTTTGATGCTGCTTTATTATGTCTACAGGCCAGCTGTCAGAGAGCAAATTTTAGCGGGCAGGTGCAACGCTGTGTGCTATAAAAATGGCGAACATGCCCTCTCGCGCACTTTTGTCCTAATTTCGACGCCTGATATATCTGGCTATAGATGTCCCTTATCGCAATACTTGATATCAGCTCACTCAGCTTTAATGCTCTTTCATCTGATATATCTATCCTGCATATACTTCCTACCGGCATGTGCTGAAATACGCAAATGTTTAGGCATACTTCGAAATAAATACGGATTTTGCGCGTGTATTTCTCAAAAAGGTCCCACTTGATTTCGTTGATATTTTGCTAGGATATGACCCGATATTAGGCCTTTCATGTAACGCAAAAACTTCTTCTCCAAAGGCGTATACTGCTGATTAGCGCGTTAAAACGCGGCTGCACTTCGTACGAACGTGTCGGAGGTATCTACAGCCAGAGCAAGAAGCGCCGAAGTTTGAACAAAACTGCGCGACAGAGGATGTTCGCCACTTTTTATACGATACAGTGTTGCACCTGTGCGCCTAAATTTGCGCTCGGGGTGCTGGCAGGTAGGTATACTAAAGCACAAAAAAATTGCACTACGATATCTTTTAAAACTCAGGACGTATACACGTGCAAACACGACAAAATTGCAACAATCGAATTCAGGGCTGGATTTCTCGATTTTTTTGCACGGAAAGTATTCGAATGATTAGTTTTACAAATGTTGATCATCATCTGCGATGAGCGTCTCAATATATATAAAAATCATGAAAATGCAGGAGGTCCATGGGACCTCCCTGTCTGAGCTAATGTGGAACCGGCCTAGAATTACGTTCTGGCTAACCTTTTCAGTGACTTCCATCTTTCAACAGTCTAACTTAACTGGCAACGAGTTCCAACTTCTATCTCTGTTCCATATAACCTGTGTTAAGTGAATATTTGTGAAGTAAATAGTACATATGCGGGACTGGTGGTTATATACTTTCAATGTAACACTCTTTTCTTTTTTAATTGCTGCTGAAGTGATGCATTAAAGAACCCATGTATCTTGTGACTATGATGCAATAAAGAGTTTTCTACAATGACATATTGATTTTGTTTTTAAAAATCGCGCAAATTAACTCTTGTTTGGGGGGTAGGAGGTACCCGTAAGTGTGCATTGGCACCTCGGGAAATCGTTGGGGTACGATACAGGCTGCCGATTAATATCCCCGTGTTGCAAACCGTATGCCGGACCATGGTCGGGAGCCGACCCGGTCGGGTCGGTCGCCGCCGGCACACCGACGTTGGGTCGTCGCGCTGTGCTGCCTGGGTTGCTTTTTGAAACTTGATGCTCATTGTCCGTAATAAAACTACTAGAGAAACAAAGAGGAGCAACTGAGAAAGGAAGAAGCAGTGGCCGGAGCTGAAATAAAATGGCAGAAAGAACACCTACAGGTTTTCCCGTCCATTTTAGTCTAAGTGCCATCTGAAATAATCCGAGCGCCATTCAATTTAATCCGGGCGCCATCTGAAAAAATCCAGATCCCATTTCATTTAATCCGGGTACCATCTGAATTAATTTGTGGGTCTCAGGCCGGAAGAAAGGAGACAACCAGCGGGGTAGAAGGTTGGTCGAAGAATTATTTAATTCTCGTGCCAAGACTGGTGCGCGAGAGTAGCCGGCCAGCATTGTCGTCATCTGTCGAGGGCGCCACATCTGCTCCCCCCCTTCAGACCTCCGGAGGAACGAAGGAGGGTAGAAATAAGTGCAGGCGCCCAAGAAACTGTCTTGGCACTGGGCGCAGCCGATGGCTGCGAGCGGGAAAACGGGGTGACGTCAGAGAGAAGTGATGTGGGTGCGTGCTCGAAGAATGCAGGCTTGAGACGATCGACAGTGACAGATTCGGGTTGCCCGCGGACGTCGAGAAGAAAGGTCTTGGGCGATCGACGTAGGACCACGTTAGGACCGGTGTAGGGGGGCTCGAGGGCGCGACGCAGCCGGTCGGTGCGCAGGAAAACGTGTGATGCAGTGTGGAGCTCGGAATGTACGAAAGATGTCTTTGCGGAAGTGGTGCGCGTGGGGGTGAACTGAAGAGTAGCTAAAGCTTGGCGGAGACCGGTGACGAAAGCGGATGGGTCCGGAGGAGGGTCGACTGTGGGAGTGAACACCTCACCCGGAAGGCGTAGGGGAACGCCGTAGACTAACTCTGCTGAGGAACAGCCGAGGTCGGATTTTACGGCGGACCGTATGCCAAGAAGGACCAAGGGGAGCTTGTCCGTCCAGGTATGGCGGCAGTCCTTCGCCATGATGGCCTGCTTGAGGTCACGATGGAAACGCTCGACCAAACCATTGCATGCGGGGTGATAGGATGATGTGCGCAGACGGGTGGTTCCGAGTATTTGGGTGAACGCCTTGAAGAGGGCACTTTCAAACTGCTGGCCACGGTCAGTGACAACTTCTGTGGGAACTCCGAAACGGGCGACCCATGTGTCCAGGAAGGTGGCCGCAACGGTCTGGGCTGTAGAATCAGTCATGGGTGTCGCTTCGGGCCAACGCGTGAACCGGTCGACGCAGGTGAGGATATATCGGTGGCCCTTGGATGGAGGCAGTGGCCCTACGATATCTATGTGGATCTTAGTGAACCGGTCGCTGGGTGGGAGGAAGGCAGACAAAGGCGAAACGGTATGCCTCTGGACCTTCGTGGTCTGGCAGGGTACGCAGGCGCGCACCCAGCGGCGGACGTCCTGCCGAGCTCCGGGCCAAATGTAACGTTGCAGGATGAGCTTGGTGGAGGCACGGACTCCTGGGTGGGAGAGACCGTGCATGTTGTCGAAAACCAACTTGCGCAGAGCCGACGGGGCGACGGGGCGAGGCTCAGAGTAGGTGGTGTCGCATAGCATGGGGAGAGTGGAGCCAGGTAGCGCGACGTCGGCAAGGCGGAGGCTGGTGGAACGTCGGGCGCGGAGTTGTGCTATCTCGGGGTCGGCCGACTGCTCTTGAACGATAATGTCAGAGGTGAGTGGGGTAGTGGTGGAGACGGAGTGTATCCGACTGAGCGCGTCGGCGGCCACATTGTGCGCACCTTTGATGTGGCGTATGTCTGTTGAGAACTCTGCGATGAAGGCTAGATGACGTATCTCTCGTGGGCTGTATTTCTGGCTTGAGGAAGTGAACGCGCCGACGAGAGGTTTTTGGTCGGACCAGATAGTGAAAGTGCGGCCCTCCAAAAAATGCCGAAAGTGTCGAACGGCGGAATAGGCTGCTAGGAGCTCCTTGCCGAACGCACTGTACTTTGACTGCGTTTCGTTTAGCTTGCGTGAGAAAAAGGCAAGAGGTCTTCTCGTGCCGTGGACCTCTTGCTGTAGCGCAGCGCCTATAGCGTTGTTCGACGCATCGACAAGCAAGGACGTCGGGGCGCCGTGCACGGGATGGGCGAGCATGACTGCGTCTGCCAAGGCTTCCTTGACGGAGTCAAACGCAGTTTCGGCCTCGTAGCACCAAGTTAATTTGGATGAGTGGCGGGGTGTCTTGAGGAGGGTCTCAAGAGGGCGGACCAGTACAGCGGAAGAAGGGACAAAACGCCTATAGAAGTTGACTAAGTCCAAGAAACGGCGGAGCTGCTTGACAGAGTCGGGGCGAGGAAAATCGTGAATAGCCTTAACCTTGTCGGGCAGGGGTGATATGCCGTCGGTTGAAATGCAGTGGCCGAGGAATTCTATTGATCTCTTGCCGAATTCTGATTTCTGAACGTTGATTACGATCCCATGTTCTTGTAGGCGGGTGAAAACATGGCGTAGGTGGTCTGCATGCTGAGCTTCGTTCGTGCTGGCTACTAGTATATCATCGATATAAGCGAACGCAAACGGGAGGCCTCGTAGAACGGTATCAATAAACCTCTGAAAGGTTTGGGCTGCGTTTTTGAGTCCGAACGGCATCCTGAGGAACTCGTAGAGTCCAAATGGTGTAACGATTGCTGTCTTGGGGATGTCTTCCGGGGCCATAGGAATGTGATGGTAAGCTTTTACCAGGTCTATCTTGCTGAAACAGGTGGCCCCGGCCAGGTTGTTGGTGAAATCTTGGATATTTGGCAGGGGATACCTGTCGGGCTTCGTGATGCTGTTGAGGGCCCTATAGTCGCCACAGGGACGCCAATGGGGGATTTGGCCATTTGCCAATTTTTGGGAACCATATGAAGCGGGGTGGCCCAATCGCTTTTGGATGGGCGAGCGATTCCGATGCCAAGCATGTGTTCGAATTCTGCCTGAGCGATCTTGAATTTCTCCGGGGCAAGCCGTCGAGGACGGAAGTGCACTGGAGGGCCTGTAGTTTGTATGTGGTGGACGACGTCATGACCAACGGGTTGGGTCCAGTCGGGAGGCTTCATGAGTGACGGAAATTCGTGCACGACGTCAGCGAAAGGCGTCTCGAGCGAGGAAATCATGTGATGGGGCGCAGCTGGTATAGGATGCTGAACACAGCGGAGCGTAGGGGTGTGTAAGCGAGTCGTAGAGTCACACAGCGTTCTGCGATGAAGATCGACGAGGAGGCCAAAATGGTGGAGGAAATCTGCTCCCAGGATGTTGTGGGTGATTCCTGCAATGCGAAAAATCCATCTGAAGGTACGACGAAGGCCTAGGGAAAGTGTGAGGGAGCGCTCGCCGTACACAGGGATTCCGGTACCGTTTGCGGCAGCAAGATGATAGAGTGGGTGGCCCAGTCTTTCTGCCCGTGTGGCAGGTAGTAGGCTGACCTCAGCACCGGTGTCGACTAGAAAACGGCGTTTGGAAGCTGGGTCGGTTATGTACAGGAGGTGACTGGGCGTGGGGGAGGGAGGGGAACCGCACGTCGCCGCTAGCGATTCCCTGGGCGGTTTCCCGGCAGGCACAGGGAGGTCGACAGTTGCGTGCGCTGGCGCCGAAAGACCAGTGGTAAAAGCAGAAATCTGAGGGGTTTTCCAGAGGTTCCCTAGTGCGTGAGCGTGGTCGCCGAACTGGACGGGGGGAGCCGGGGCGCCGCCAGGACCGTGGCGCGTGTGGGGCGGAGGCGGCCGGGGAATCTTGATGCGGAAGGACGGCTGCGAGGAGCGATGACATCTGGTGAACCTCCGCCCGCAGGCTTTCGAGGCTGTCGGGAGCGTTTTGAGGCAAACCTTGGTTAGGGTTGACATGGACCGTGTTAGTACATGGTATCGGTGGCATGGCGTTGGGCGAAGTGGCGTCGAAGGCCTTAACAGAGGCGATGGTGGGGACAGCCACTTCCATGATCTTATCGGCGTGCGCCGCCAAGTCGGCTATTGGCAGATTTGTAGCGGTTGCAAGCAGCATCTGCATGGTGGGCGGGAGTCGCTGCAGGAACATTTCTTTGAGGAGAGGTTCGTCAATGGTTGAAGCCCTGGTTCCAAGGAGATTCTGCATGTGTCGAAGGAGTTGGGATGGTCTCCTGTCGCCAAGGTCTTCAGCGGACAGCAGTTGCTGCAGACGTTTACGTTCCGAAGCTGTTGTTCTCTCGATAAGCGCCTTCTTCAGAGTGTCGTAAGGGTCGGTGGACAACGGGGCACAGAGAATGTCAGAGACTTCGTTGGCCACTTCGGGAGGTAGTGCTGCGGCGACGTGAAAGTACTTGGTGGATTGGCTGGTAATACCTGCGAGGTGGAACTGGCATTCCACCTGGGAAAACCAAACCGCCGGATTTGAACTCCAAAATGGCGGGATCTTGACTGTTACGTGGGAGATGCTAGGTTGGACAACCTGAGGGGTGGAGATACCGGTCGCCGCGGTTGCTGGGGGCTGCGACATGTTCGCAAAACAATCACGTCCGGGTCACCAGTTTGTGGGTCTCAGGCCGGAAGAAAAGAGACAACCAGCGGGGTAGAAGGTTGGTCGAAGAATTATTTAATTCTTGTGCTAAGACTGGTGCGCGAGAGTAGCCGGCCAGCATTGCCGTCATCTGTCGGGGGCGCCACAAATCCATGGTGTTCTTAAGCACTATAACCGTGTACTCACACGAGGGACATCCCCGCAGAATATTCTACAGACATGTAGTCGAAGGAAAAGTAGAAAGCTGCTGACAGAACTTGCTGCGTCTTATGTTGAGCATTCGCACGGCGCCGAGATATCGAGTGTTAAAGCAGAAGCATGGCAGACGACACCTATAAAAACTAGTACGCAGACTTGGACAAAGTATAGCCAGTAGCTTTATGTCTGAAGAGCGTGATGAAAAACCAAAAGGAAAAAAAAACAGAATGTGATATCGCGTGCTCGTTCGCTATCACAGTGATGATGACGATGTAGATGTCGGCACCTCTAGAAATATTCAACATTCCCCGGCCACCAATGGACGACTCAGTTGTCGACCTTGCTCGGTGCTTCCAAGTGGTATAGGTTCCTCGTTGCTATTCCTTTGATGACGCCCTTTGTAGTCCTGACTGTGCAGGATCTAACGCCGCCATCGTTTCCTCGGTTTATGGCCTCTACTTGCCCCATCTTCCATAGCAGTCGAGGCTTCTTGCTGCCCACCAGTACTATCTCGCCAACCTCGAACTCTTTCCCACGTCGGGATGATGTCAGATGCGCTGATCGAAGTTCGCCGAGGTACTCTTTTCTCCAGGCAAGCCATAGTTCTCGTAACATCTCCTGTCGGGTCTTCCATACATCAGTGAGATGCGCTGTGCCTCGGTTTTCCACTGGCGGAAGTGCTGTCAGCCGTCGGCCTGTTAGAAACAACGCAGGTGACAAAGGGGTTGGCTCGTTGAACTCACTGTAAGTATATGTCAGTGGTCTCGAATTTATGACCGCCTCCACTTCCGTAAGTATAGTCGCCACCTCGTCGAACTCAAGGAACCTTCTTCCGATCGTTTTCCTGATCGCTTGCTTGATGGATCGTATCATGCGCTCGTAGAAACCACCCCACCAGGGAGCAGCGACGGGGATGAACTTCCAACTAATGCCACTGCAGGCGAGATAGTCTTCGACTTCTTGGCCCTTGATGACGTGCCAAAGCTTCTTCAGCTCTCTGTTGCTTCGTTTGAACGTGGGGGCGTTGTCGCTGTAGACAGTGTTGCACAGACCTCTTCGCGAAGCAAACCTTCTGAAGCAACGCAGGAAGCTGTCGGTCTTCATGCTGGTTACCAGTTCTAAATGAACTGCTCTCGTTGTGGCGCATGTGAACACTGCTATATAGGACTTCATCGGGTTCTCCGGTCCTTTTACTAGCAGCGGTCCTGCAAAATCTATCCCAATGTTAGAAAAGGGGCTCGCTTCCGTGATACGGTCCTGAGGCAGGGGAGGCGTAACCTCACAACCGTGCCTTCCTTCGAAACGCTTGCATACCGTACAGGTTCGGAGCACCCGTTTTACGAGCTGTCTTCCTCTTGAAATCCAGACTTTATTCAGTACTTCCATTAAGGTATCGTGTGTCCCTGCGTGCAGGACTGTTCTGTGTGCTTGCCACACAATTAGCTCCGTGTAGTAAGACTCATTTGGTAGGATGACCGGGTGCTTCTCTTCGTACGTCGATCTTGATTTCTGAAGCCTGCCGGTGAGCCTCATTATCCCGTTCTCGTCTAGGTATGGTGAATACTGGTACAGCAAGCTCGATCGCTTCAGGGACATGCCCTTACGTAACCTTTCTTGATCATGTGCAAAGCTTGATGCTTGGACCGTTCTGATCCAATACCTTGCAGCCGCTGACATCTCTTCAGCCGTTAGCTGACCTTTCATCCTCGATGCTTCGCTGCAGTTGTAGACGAAGCGCATCGCCCATGCCGTCACTCGGTGTAACTTCGTTATGCTACTGTAATTCTTAGCATCAGTGATAGGCTCTATTGATGGTGTGTCAACTGATGCAACTTTACACACAACTTTCTCTTCTGTACCTTCTACGGTAACGCTCGTCACGTCTTGCTTCTTTGGCCATTTTTGTTCATCTTTAGTGATCCAGCTTGGACCCTTCCACCACAGTTCGCGCCGGCGTAGCTGTTGCACAGAAATACCTCGCGTGAGAAGGTCCGCTGGGTTATCTTCAGCAGGACAATGACGCCAGTGGCTCGTTGATGTGTGCTCGCGTACTTGTAGCACTCTTGTCTTTACAAACTCTTTCCACTTGTCAGGATTGCCCTTTATCCATGACAAGGCGATGGTTGAATCCGTCCACAGTACGGCATTATCGATGGTTTTGATGTCCGCTAGACTTCTCGTTATGAACGCGAGTAGCCTTGCTGCTACCACTGCCGCCATGAGCTCCAACCTCGGCAAAGTTATAGCTTTAAGAGGTGACACCCTTGCCTTCGCCAGGAAGAGGGCCGATTTAACTTCCAACGGGCCGTGTAGGACGACGTATGCCACTGTGCCATAGGCACGTGGACTGGCATCGGCAAATACATGCAGCTCCGCTCGTGTGGTTTCCGTCCATTTGCCATACATTCTCGGTACTTCAACAAGCGCAGCTTGTTCAATTTGCTCATACCAATCGTCCCATCGTTGCTTTAATTTGCTGGATAGTACACTGTCCCATTCGATTTGCTCCAGCCATATGTCTTGCATGAGAATCTTGGCAGTGATGGTGTAAGGCACCAGAAGCCCCAAAGGATCAAACACCCTTTGGAGTAACTGCAATGCTTGCCGTTTTGACACACATTCAGTTTGCTTGACCTGTGCTTTGTGCTTGAGCGAAATGACATCCTTTTCAGTGTTCTCTTGACTCCCAAAACCTTGATCTCCTTTGAGTCCTTTGTATAAGGCGATACTTCATCGGGGTCTGTCTCGAACAAATTCCTGAGTTTAGCACTGTTTGATGCCCATTTTCTAATGTTCATTGATCCCCTTTGAAAAAGCGTTTTAGCCTCCGCGTATAGAATCTTGGCTTCTTCTTCTGTGTCAGCTCCTGTCAGCAGGTCATCTACGTAGATAGAATCTTTGATCTTCGCACATATCTGCGGATACTCTGCTGCCATAACTTTGAAGTGATGCTGTAACGTGGCAGCAAGTAAAAATGTGCTCGGTTTCGTGCCAAAGGTCACTCGTGTCATCCTCCAAGTTTCCATGTCTGTCTCGCAGTTGTCGCGTCTGGGTATATTCTTGAACCATAGAAACCTGAGTGCGTCGCGATCGTCCGGGGCGATTCGAATTTGCAGAAAGGCCTTTTCAATATCCGCGGTCATAGCGATTTCGTGACAACGAAACTGAAGCAGCAGGGTAAGTATGTCGGGGTTTAGATTCGGGCCAGCATGAAGGGCGTCGTTTAGACTTTTGCTTCCGCGTCCATGCGACGACTCGTCAAATACTATGCGACACTTGGTTGTAACTCTATCTTCGCGAATCACGGCATGATGAGGCAGGTAAAATACTGTCGTTCGCTTGTCTACCGTTGACACTTCAGGAACCTTCTCTGCTGAGCCATCACGCAAGTACTGCCTTATTGCGTTGTCGTACATCTCAAGCTTGTGTTGATCTTGCTGGAGATGTTGCACAAGCCGCTTCAATCTACTCATTGCATTTCTCTTGTTATCATCCAGTTCCGTGTCTTGCTGCCATGGCAGCCGAACTTGATAGTGACCGTCTATAAGCTTGATTCCTCTCTGAAAGTCATCCAGAACCGACGTCTCGTCAGCTTGCTTGGCCTCGGTATGTTCCAATGCTAAATTCTCGATCTCCCAGAACTTTCGCATGAGTTCGTCAGCTGCGCACTCCTCGACAGACGTTCGCAAAACTGACACATGGGAAGTGATAGCGTCCTCATGGGAAGCGACACCGTCCTCAACATCGGATCCTGCGTGTCCACTCACCACCCAACCCAGCTTTGTGTTCATTGCGGCAAAGCGCGAGCTTAACCGGTGTATTGTGCCGTCACTTAGCTCCCAGTAGTGATCGGCTCCTACCAAAACTCCCACTGTTTCATCGCCGTCGTCAATATCGTCATCGGTGGCGATACGAACTCTTCGTACTATTTTCCGGAGCTCGCTCTTGGGCATTGCTGGGATGCGCTGCTGGCAAATCTGGTCTGTCTCTAACGCTTCGATAGCTTGGCGTTGGCCGTTGAGGAGACGAAGCCACACTTGAACCTTCTTGAACGACCTTGACGTTGGGTGACCACCGAAACCGGTCACTGTTAAGTCTTCATAGCCCAGGTGGTCGCATTCCAACAGACCAGACAGCTTGACTGTGATAAAACTACGCTGGCTGCCGGTGTCGAATAAAACTCTCGCTCTTCGACTCCGCTGTTTCCCTTCAACCGTGGCCATAATGGTCTGTAGCAATACAAGCTTCCTGGCATTCACGACGCTAGTTCCATTGGTGCCCATTGTCATGGTTGCTTCTGAATTGAGATGAACGCTATCGGAAACGGCCATATTCATAGTCAATCCTGTAACCCCGTGTGATGCTTGCGTATGTCTGTCGTTGGTTGGAAGACGATCTGGATCACATAGCGTTGTCGCGTGCCGTCGTGAACACGTCTTGCAGACTAATCTCGATCTGCAGCGATTTGATATGTGGTTTCTCTTTGTACACCGAAGACATCGATGTGCGGACATTAACTTGCTCCGCTTCTCTTGCAGTGTCATGCTCCCATCGCAGTCAATCGCGTCATGCTGCTCTGATTCACAGAACACACAGGGCTCCTTTATCGGCGGGCCATACTGGCGCGCATGCGGACGGTCGGTGCTCGTGGTCAATGCAGTGGCTGTTGATCCAGAAGTCGTATGCGCTTTTCTTGCAGATGTGGACGATTCATCGACGGATTTTAGGGTACCTTGAGCAAGCTCTTGTGACTCCGCTCTAAGGCGGATTAAAGTCATCAAGTCCTCCAGTGCCTGTCTATAGTCAGTTACAGAAGGCGAAGGATCAGCCGTGGTGCCGGCGCCAGTGGGAGACTGCTGTGCAGGGGTCCTGCTGCTAATTCCTTTGCTCTTGAGCATTTTCTTGTGATAAGTAGTAACGAGTTCGGCAGGAAGCTTCCGGAGAATTATAGGACATAAAAATGCACAGTACGAATCGACGGTCAGTCCAATTGCGTTGAGGCTTCTGATGCTCGTCTGAATTTCGTTATGCATTCGCCTCAAGCTTCCATAGTCATGTGGCGTCTTCATCAACGGCATGTCGGTCAGCCTGTTAATATGGTGCTGTATCATCCTCTCTTTGGAGCCAAACTCACTGCGAAGCAACTGGACAGCATCGGAGTAGCAGTCCTCTTGCAGGTTGAGGCCCTTAACGAGTGCTGCAGCATTCCCGGTCAGAAGTGAGGAAAGGTAGCAGAATTTCTCCTTCGTGGTCAGTGAGCTGTTATCGTGCACTGCTACCTCATACGCGGTCCAAAATGGAAGCCACTTGTCCAGGGAGCCGTCGAACTTTGGTAGCTCGAGCTTTGGCAGCTTCACCCTTGGTTGTCGATCGGACGCTGAGCGAGGTGCAGCTAATGTCGTCCTGTTGGCTGCTACGCCTGCATTACTAGCTTGGCGATCGTTGATTCTGTAGTCGAGTCGCGCAACAGCATCCGTAATTTCCGAGTCATACTGTATCATCGTTTCGATTTCCCTGTCAAACTCTTCGTCGGCCAGCAATGGCTTTATCTGGTTGTCGATTTCGCGTAGACGTACTTGTATCTCTTGTAGCTGCCGATGAAGGCTGACAAGACGTTCGTGACTCGGCGGCGTTTGCTGCATCTCATGGTCAGCTTCATTCCGTGTTTTAGTGGCTGCTGTTCGATACTGCTTTCTCTCCTTCTTCAGACGTTCCATATCGACGTTGCTGCTACGCTGCGTCCAATCTGCTCTTACCCGATGTCTTCAAGTATGTTGAAGTCGTTGGGGCAGCGTTCAGTGTATCCTGGGCACGGCACCATATAAAAACTAGTACGCAGACTTGGACAAAGTATAGCCAGTAGCTTTACGTCTGAAGAGCGTGATGAAAAACCAAAAGGAAAAAAAAACAGAATGTGATATCGCGTGCTCGTTCGCTATCACAGTGATGATGACGATGTAGATGTCGGCACCTCTAGAAATATTCAACAACACCATTGGACATGTCGTCTGCTACAGAATATCTTCTGAGCGAGCTGCAGGATATTCCACACGGTTAGAAGAGCACGAAAAGGCATGACTCCCATGGCAGACGACACCACTGGTACTGTCGTCTGCTACAGAACATCTCCTGACCAGAACTGCTGGATATTTCGCGCAGTTAGAATAGCGCGAAAAGGCATGACTCACACAGCAGAGGACACCACTGGTGCTGTCATCTGCTACAGAACGTCTTCTCACAGAGCTACAAGATATTCCACGCGGTTAGAAGAGCACAAAATGCATGACTCACATAGCAGACGTCACCGTTGGTCCTGTCGTCTGCTACGGAATATCTTGTGACAAAGCTGCGGGATGTCTTTCCGTGCCCTTCAAACTGCAGAGGATATCCTACCGCAGAGTCACCAAATATTCCTTCGTAAACGACAGGAACACTGGTGTCGTTTGCTATGAGCATCATGGCTTTTCGCGTTCTTCTAACCGCGTGGAATATCTTGCAGTTCAGTCAGAAGATATCCACTAGCAGAGGACAGCACCAGTTGTGTCGTCTGCTATGTGAGCCATGCCTCTTCGTGCTGTTCTAACTGCGCGGAATATCAAACTGTTCAGTCAGAAGATATTGTGTAGCAGACGACAGCACTAGTGCCGTCGTTTGCTATACTTCCGCTCCAACGCCTAATATCTCAGCGTCGTGCGACTGCTCCACATAAGGCACGGCACACCTTCAGTTCCATCAGCAGTTCCTTTTTTACTTTTTCTTCCACTGAAATATTCT
Organism: Ornithodoros turicata; assembly: GCF_037126465.1. Taxonomy (NCBI): domain Eukaryota; kingdom Metazoa; phylum Arthropoda; class Arachnida; order Ixodida; family Argasidae; genus Ornithodoros; species Ornithodoros turicata. The sequence goes on from NC_088204.1 coordinate 38,342,650, forward strand.
ACATAGATGTCCCCGTGTGAGCACACGGTTCAGTGCTTAAAAACACCATGGATTAATTCAGATGGCACCCGGATTAAATTGAATAGCATCTGGATTTTTTTAGATGGCGCACGGATTAAATTGAATGGCGCTTGGATTATTTCAGATGGCACTTGGACTAAAATGGACGGGAAAACCTGTAGTAGGAATCTGTTCACCTACGCAGCAGCTCAATCCACAGTATCAATGATAACGAGAAAATACAGGGCCCTGAGCACGTACGGAAGTAAGTCCGTGGAACGTACGTCCCGGGACCTCCATGTAACTTCCTGTGAGGACAAACGACGGGTATTTGTGGGAAGTCCAAACAGTGGCCACTCGGAGATGTGGTGGACGTCTGTCGGAAAAATGTCCGTCTCCCAGGGAGATTCGAATTTCCCGGAAAGGATATCCGCAGGAGGACCACAGGAAGTTTTGTTCCGCTTGGGAGGGGAACCCTCCTCCTTCTTGTCCCGTGTCACTCCTGTCTAGTTCTCTTCTTCGTTGCTCCTCAGACTCAAGTAGATGTTTCCGTTCAAGGGGAACCCTGTCTGAGTCGCAACGTTGAAGGCCCTGGGTGCGTCGGGGTTAACCCTCAGACAGAGTCGTCTGGTTGGTATGTGGCCTGGAGGATGTACTGACTAAAAATACGCGATGACACCTCCAGAATTTGACTGTCTTTGTCGAAAAATCTAGTAGTCAATACATGGGTATATAAACCATAGAATTGTCTAAAACTATAGTCTAGAACCTATAAAATAGTCTAAACACAGGCCCTGTGCCAAAATCGACGAAACCCTCATATGAACAATGCATTAAAATTCATTTGGCCAGGGTGCACTATAGATTTATATCCAGGAGTTCTTTACATGGTGTTCTTCTGTATTGGATGATGACATCTTTAAAATTTTATTCTGTTTTGCTGTTAATTGGATTAAACTCTGTCCCATTCTATTCACATCCTGTAAGGCTGCTTCCCGCAGAGCGGCTGAGCACAGTCGCGGAGCGCGCCGGCGGGGGGTGACCGCGAATTTTGGGATTGTTCATTGCAACGACACGTCCGCATCCATCAAGCTCACAACCCCTGGGAGAAGGGGACAGCATCGTGCCCTTTCCACCCTCTTCTCAACCTCTTGCGCTTGTCTCTTCACTCCCTCTGTGCCCGGCATGGGTGCCGGAAACAAGTCTCCCAATCCGAACACGAACATAGCGGCCCATGACATTTCAGGCTGCCACCGGGCTAACTGGAGGTGTTGCCGTACAGGCGACATCTGTTGAACAGGAAGTGGGTTAGGACATACATCCTCGGGACCCCGGCCTTTCGACTCCAGCCATTCGAATAATCCTGTCCAAGGTGGCTACTCTAAGGTCAGGTGACGCTGCGTCATACCTATCTCGCGGGCTACTGGAGTTGAATAAAACATCATGCCCAACGAAGAACACGATAAGCCACTCAACGGCACCCGGAAAATTATACCATTTCTGATTGATGATGATCTGATAAGTAACACACGTGACTGTACAGCATCGTAAAAACGCCCTCCCATTTTTCAATCCAAATTGCTTGCGGGGTGCATAGTATCTTCGACGGGACACCCAACTCCTCATAATGAAAGCAAAGCATTGTTATGGCTATTTTATTTATTTATTTTAATTACCCTAGGGGTTGCCATTAGACAGGGGTGTGGGTTGTACAGGTAAACACTAATGATTCGAATGCCAGCAAGATATAGGGTAAGGTGGGGCAAAACGAGACACGGGGCAAGCTGCGACATTTTTTGCTCGACGGCACCTGGCTCAGAGACGTGCTGCTCCGTGCGGCTCATAGGTGGCTCTGCATGTCGGCTTTAGTGCACGTGAGCATTGTCCGGATCGGACAGGTCAAACCGCGACAACTTAATGTAATTTAAATGTAATGTTAATTAAATTTAATGTAATTTAGAAACTGATAAGTCAACTATTAGGTGGCTTTATGCTTGTTCCTCAGAGATTCTTTCTTTCTTTTTTTTCATATTGCCTAGGATTCTCAAACAAATTTTCCTGTTTTCTAGGATATTTCTAGCAAAGCAGTAGCGCGCTCAAAAGCGAGCGACCAGCAACACATCAGACTGGCGGTGACTTGTTTGCACAGGACGGTGGAGGGAAATATCACCGGGTTTTGTGTGGTTTTATAGCACATCATGTGGGCGGGGGACTCAAGGGGCTGTGCAGGTGCTTGGATTGCAAAAACTAATTTGTATAGCTCATTACCACGACGTGTCTTATCTTGCCCCACGCGATGTGTCGTGTTGCCCCGAGGGTTGGGGAAGACGAGACAACCTGCATTTTTGAATCTCTTGATGTGTGTTTATTTTAGAACCGGCTAAGTCCGTACTGATTTACAGGTCAGAAGATCTAGACCTCTGGGGATGTGCCTACGGCTACTTTTTTTTTTAACACGAAAAATAAAACTTCCATATTCAATGGCAAATTTCTGTCTCATCTTGTCCCACCTTCCCCTACATAACGATGGAGTAAGAATAAAATGAAAACAAATAGGAACGCGTTTTAGCAAGTACAAGTATGATACCATTACACGCGTCACTGAAATGTTCTAATGGAATTCGTTTGCACAGTGATTGCGCTGGGTGATGCGCGCAGTTAAAGCAGTCGGAACGAGAGCCCTTTATGTCGACGTGGAGGTGTACTATGGTGAAGAATTAATATATATATACATAGTAAATTTTGTGAAGCAGATAAATACTGACCGTCTGACTTCGAGTTTTTGTAATATGTACAGCGATAAATTGTTCTTGATGAGTGCCACACTGACTGTTGAACGGTAACTGCCAAAAATGAATCACACCGGTCCGTTCTATACCTGCTCCAGTGCGTGTATGAATCGGGGTACGATTTCTCGGTCTCCATACAGCATGCAAGATGGTGTCTAACACGTATAAATTAATTGTTAAGTTAATTAGGTCAGGCAGGCTTTGAAAAAGAAAGCACATGAAAAGGAATCCCAGTCGATTGACCGAATCGGGGAACGCTTTCGCAGACCATGTAGAAGCAATATGTTTTCTCCAAATCAAGAGATTTCATTAAAATGATTGCGTTATGCGGTGAAGATCTCTTTAAAGCACGCAGCGAATAAAACCCTGCCAGACGACAAGCCCAAAGGCCTTTGAGAATAGGCCTTTCCCAAAGTGATCTTTGACAACGGCAGCGTAAATGCCCTTTCTAAGAATTGCCCATCACGCTCAACAGAGCTCCACAACGGCTATTCAAAGCTCAGTATTACTCAGCTGATGCGTATATGACATCAGCATCAAAAAGTAATCTTCGGGCCAACGCGAGATTTCTTATTCAATGACCTGTAACGATGGAGTATCATCGGACCACAGTAATAAAAATTTTGTTGCGGCCCTGGTTAGACGGTACACAACAAGAAGAAAAGTTCCAGACCATCCAAACATGAGTGAAGTAAGCAAAAATCCCAGTTAGAAACAGAATAAACGCAGTTTTCTGCAGCGTACATTACTCGTTAAACTCACTCAAAAGTAACAAACCCTATGGTATGCTGGGCAGCCATAGTCTTGCATCCTCTTCGTAAACTTTTCTCCCAATTACTGTTTAGTAAAAGTTAACATGCCTTGAAATAATCTCCCTCTTTAAGTGAAAATTTGCCGTTTCATTCCTACTGAGGTTTTACTTCAACGATGATACTCCTGAACATTCAAACCCGAACCTGAATATTCAAAACCGCGCCATCAGGTTTATAATGAACAACTATAACCCGCACAGCAGTATCACAGATATGAGGCATGCCCTCGAATTACCCACATTGAAACAAAGACGTATACATGGCAGCATAACATTCCTTCATAAACTTTTCTACAGCCCTCTTGACATAGAACACGACATGATATTGAAACCCTTCCGGTCTTCATCACGCATTAACAACCTTAACCTTTATTAACGCATTAACAACCTTTGTCTAATCCATGCTTCTACAACCTTGTTCCAAAACTCTTTTTTACCACGAACTATTGACCTCTGGAATAACCTGCCGAAGAGCATAGTGACGATCACAGATAACACACGCTTTCAACAGTCTCTGACAGAACACCTGAAAGATTAACACTGAACTAACTTGTTATATGTTTTCATTATCACTAGACTTACCTTGATAGTTGCAAAGTAGGCTGTTGTAGTAAGCAACTTGTTATTGTTATTATTAGAACTTGTAACATTGTAATTAGTATTACTGTGTTTTGCTTTGCCTATGTCCCACCCCCCTTATGCAATGCCCTCGGGCCTTTAAGGGTTAAATAAATGAAATGAAATGAAATGAACATATACGGAACTCACGACGGGTTGTCTTCAATGCAGTAGAAAGTAAGGCAGAATTGTGTGCCCCATGGAAGTGATGTAATCGTTTGGATCACGAAGGCTGGATCTAGGGGAAGCTGAAATGTGAAATATTGGAGGCTGTTACTTGGGCACAATGGCAATCATATATGTTGCACTCACTGCTGCCTTTTTTTGGGGGGGGGGAGAGGGGGGGACTACAGAGAATCGTCCCATATCTCTAATCAGAAAGACATATATCATGGACGTTGACGGAAGTCAAACGATGGTCTCCATGGATAGCGCACCAAATAATCTCATGCTGTGCTTCATGAATGGAACTGAAGTCAAACAATTTCTCTTAGCGGAATCAAAGAAACACAAAAGGAACGAGAATCGTCGTCTCCCTCTCCTCCTCAAGAAGCGCCACAATGCGGAGAAATCAATCCGAGGCTTAACAAATGGAATTCAAGTGAAATAATTTCTTTTAGCAGAATGAAAGATACACAAAAGGAAGGAGATTCATCGTCTTCCTCTCCTCCTCAAGAAGCGCGTCAATGCGGACAGACCAATCCGAGGCTTTACGAATGGAATTCAAGTGAAAGAATTTCTTTTAGTGGAATGAAAGGTACACAAAAGGAAGGAGATTCATCGTCACCCTCTCCACCTCAAGAAGGGCGACAATGCGAACAGACCAGTTTCAGCCTTTAGGAATGGAATTCAAGTGAAATAATTTCTTTTAGTGGAATGAAAGGTACACAAAAGAAAGGAGATTCATCGTCACACTCTCCACCTCAAGAAGGGCGACAATGCGGATAGACCAGTTTGAGGCTTTACGAATGGAATTCAAGTGAAATAACTTCTTTTAGTGGAATGAAAGGTACACAAAAGGAAGGAGATTCATCGTCACCCTCTCCACCTCAAGAAGGGCGACAATGCGGATAGACCAGTTTGAGGCTTTACGAATGGAATTCAAGTGAAATAATTTCTTTTAGTGGAATGAAAGGTACACAAAAGGAAGGAGATTCATCGTCACCCTCTCCACCTCAAGAAGGGCGACAATGCGGACAGACCAGTTTGAGGCTTTACGAATGGAATTGAAGTGAAAGAATTTCTTTTAGTGGAATGAAAGGTACACAAAAAGGAACGAGATTCACCGTCATCCTCTCCACCTCAAGGAGCGCGACAATGCGGACAGACCCATCTGAGGCTTTACAAAACGGAATTCAAGTGAAAGAATTTCTTTCAGTGGAATGAAAGGTACACAAAAGGAACGAGATTCATCGTCACCCTCTCCACCTCTAGAAGCGCGACAATGCGGACAGACCCATCTGAGGCTTTACAAACCGGAATTCAAGTGAAAGAATTTCTTTCAGTGGAATGAAAGGTACACAAAAGGAACGAGATTCATCGTCACCCTCTCCACCTCAAGAAGCGCGACAATGCGGACAGACCCATCCGAGGCTTTACAAACCGGAATTCAAGTGAAAGAATTTCTTTCAGTGGAATGAAAGGTACACAAAAGGAACGAGATTCATCGTCACCCTCTCCACCTCAAGAAGCGCGACAATGCGGACAGACCCATCTGAGGCTTTACAAAACGGAATTCAAGTGAAAGAATTTCTTTCAGTGGAATGAAAGGTACACAAAAGGAACGAGATTCATCGTCACCCTCTCCACCTCTACAAGCGCGACAATGCGGACAGACCCATCTGAGGCTTTACAAACCGGAATTCAAGTGAAAGAATTTCTTTCAGTGGAATGAAAGGTACACAAAAGGAACGAGATTCATCGTCACCCTCTCCACCTCAAGAAGCGCGACAATGCGGACAGACCCATCTGAGGCTTTACAAAACGGAATTCAAGTGAAAGAATTTCTTTCAGTGGAATGAAAGGTACACAAAAGGAACGAGATTCATCGTCACCCTCTCCACCTCAAGAAGCGCGACAATGCGGACAGACCCATCCGAGGCTTTACAAAACGGAATTCAAGTGAAAGAATTTCTTTGAGTGGAATGAAAGGTACACAAAAGGAACGAGATTCATCGTCACCCTCTCCTCCTCAAGAAGCGCGACAATGCAGAGACACCAATCCGAGGCTTTACAAAGTGGAATTCAAGTGAAAGAATTTCTTTCAGTGGAATGAAAGGTACACAAAAGGAACGAGATTCATCGTCACTCTCTCCACCTCTAGAAGCGCGACAATGCGGACAGACCCATCTGAGGCTTTACAAACCGGAATTCAAGTGAAAGAATTTCTTTCAGTGGAATGAAAGGTACACAAAAGGAACGAGATTCATCGTCACCCTCTCCACCTCAAGAAGCGCGACAATGCGGACAGACCCATCTGAGGCTTTACAAAACGGAATTCAAGTGAAAGAATTTCTTTCAGTGGAATGAAAGGTACACAAAAGGAACGAGATTCATCGTCACCCTCTCCACCTCAAGAAGCGCGACAATGCGGACAGACCCATCTGAGGCTTTACAAAACGGAATTCAAGTGAAAGAATTTCTTTCAGTGGAATGAAAGGTACACAAAAGGAACGAGATTCATCGTCACCCTCTCCTCCTCAAGAAGCGCGACAATGCAGAGACACCAATCCGAGGCTTTACAAAGTGGAATTCAAGTGAAAGAATTTCTTTTAGTAGAATGAAAGGTACACAAAAGGAACGAGATTCATCGTCACCCTCTACGCCTCAAGAAGCGCGACAATGCAGAGACACCAATCCGAGGCTTTACAAAGTGGAATTCAAGTGAAAGAATTTCTTTTAGTAGAATGAAAGGTACACAAAAGGACCGAGATTCATCGTCACCCTCTCCTCCTCAAGAAGCGCGACAATGCAGAGACACCAATCCGAGGCTTTACAAAGTGGAATTCAAGTGAAAGAATTTCTTTTAGTAGAATGAAAGGTACACAAAAGGAACGAGATTCATCGTCACCCTCTACGCCTCAAGAAGCGCGACAATGCAGAGACACCAATCCGAGGCTTTACAAAGTGGAATTCAAGTGAAAGAATTTCTTTTAGTAGAATGAAAGGTACACAAAAGGAACGAGGTTCATCGTCACCCTCTCCTCCTCAAGAAGCGCGACAATGCAGAGACACCAATCCGAGGCTTTACAAAGTGGAATTCAAGTGAAAGAATTTCTTTTAGTAGAATGAAAGGTACACAAAAGGAACGAGATTCATCGTCACCCTCTCCTCCTCAAGAAGCGCGACAATGCAGAGACACCAATCCGAGGCTTTACAAAGTGGAATTCAAGTGAAAGAATTTCTTTCAGTGGAATGAAAGGTACACAAAAGGAACGAGATTCATCGTCACCCTCTCCACCTCTAGAAGCGCGACAATGCGGACAGACCCATCTGAGGCTTTACAAACCGGAATTCAAGTGAAAGAATTTCTTTCAGTGGAATGAAAGGTACACAAAAGGAACGAGATTCATCGTCACCCTCTCCACCTCAAGAAGCGCGACAATGCGGACAGACCCATCTGAGGCTTTACAAAACGGAATTCAAGTGAAAGAATTTCTTTCAGTGGAATGAAAGGTACACAAAAGGAACGAGATTCATCGTCACCCTCTCCACCTCAAGAAGCGCGACAATGCGGACAGACCCATCCGAGGCTTTACAAAACGGAATTCAAGTGAAAGAATTTCTTTCAGTGGAATGAAAGGTACACAAAAGGAACGAGATTCATCGTCACCCTCTCCTCCTCAAGAAGCGCGACAATGCAGAGACACCAATCCGAGGCTTTACAAAGTGGAATTCAAGTGAAAGAATTTCTTTTAGTAGAATGAAAGGTACACAAAAGGAACGAGATTCATCGTCACCCTCTACGCCTCAAGAAGCGCGACAATGCGGAGAAGTCGCATTGGTCAAGTCGGCTATGGACTAGTGTAGCAGTGGGACAATACAGGAAACAAATTGAACATGCTTTCCGTGTCTACTGGTGCTTTCAGGATCTCACCAATTTCCATTGGCCTTTCTTGGTGTAGTGAAAACGATCATTGTTCACAAATTATCGCACAATCTCCAGCTTTCTTGTGTTAAATATGAAAGAAATAAAGAAAATATGCTTACCGTAGCGATTAGGTGATAGCCCGGCCGCATTCGAAATCTTCTGAGTTGTGTATAAGTGTCTGGATCTTCGGGATTGGAGATGTACTGCTCCATTTGGTATTGCCCTTGTTGGTAGCGTAGATCCTTGGTTGGAGTAAAACGGGGGCGTTTGTGACGCCTTATATATGCCTCTTCCGTGGATGCAGCTGTTCCGTCACCATAGCAACAGTGGCAGGTTTCATCAACTTGCGCTTACAACAATGTGTCGCTACTCTTGCAAGCTTCGTATCATTTCGCCGAAATTTTTAATAATAATTGGGAGTTTACGTCGCGAGACAACTGAGTCGCCGAAATTAAAGTACACGAATAGGGCTGTCGCGCTCTTCCATAATGAACTTGTCTCCCGTGGCATAGTGGTTAGGATGGCCGTTCTTCCCACCGAGACTGGGAGGTGACGCGGGTTCGAACCCGCTTTCAGGCAGACTTTCCAGAGCAACTTTGCACAGTTCCCCCCGAAGTCGGCCAAGGACGCATACTAACACCCCACTCCTTCCTGCCGTCCTCTCTCTGTCCACATCTGTACGCCGCTCAGAGCCACAGTTGCTTCGCGGCGCTAACACGGAATTTTAAAAAGAACTGGTCTCAGCAACAAGCCACAAAGAATCATAGTGCTGAGACGAATTGGGGTTCTTCCCATGGCGCCCCTCGCAGGGGGCGCCACTGTTACATTTCCCGCAGTGTCGTAAGTGCTCAGCAACATCGCATGCACGCGTCCGTTTCGTGCTCCTAAGTTTTTGTACTCTGTGGATAATTGTTTACCCAGTAGCATTGTAGTTTTTGGATTGTCCTCGTTAATAGGCCTCTAAATGGCATGTGATATCGAAAACAGAAAGAAAAAGAATCCAGCGTGACCTCGGTGAATACACTGGGCTTAGTTAGAAATCGCCCCTTTATTCGATTCTTTCTTAACTTATTCTTGTGCTAATGTAAAAATGAGGTACGTGGGGTTAATCAGGACGAAATTGATGATATTATAGGGAATTCTAGTGAATCGTTTTTGCTCAAACGGTCCGCGATTGGTTTTGCCATGACCCAATCAGACCCAATAAACATATCCCCCCACCAATCAGATGATTACTTTCTAACCCATTTTCCTTTGTCTTTGGTTATCCGCGAAACCGCTTGAGGAAACACGCTTCATTAAACTTACTAATAACACATCAAAATTCCGTAAATATCACGTATACGGATTGCACATCAGTGGTTGATATACAGGGGTTGAGACACTTTCATAGATCATTTGTCATCATATTTTTTTTCATCATATCTGATTCATTCATATAATGCATAAAATTGCCATAGAAGTGAAGGAACCAGAAGGAAGATCCCGGTTAAAGGTTCCTTCGTGAAAAGCTTCTAAATGTCAGTGGAGCACTGGTCAGGAGTTAGGTAAGGCTACAAAGTACAGTACAGAAAAAAAATGGGACAGATAAATCGCATTCAAGAGATAACAACTAATCAAACCAGAAAATTAAACTGCATTACGAGTTAATACATGCCTCACTTGATTTCTAAACAAACAAAAACGACGAATGCTTTTTATATGATGAGACAATTGGTTCCACTCACAGACTCCTCGAAACAAAAATGGTGTGGTTAATTACATAATGGACGCATTGTATTGCACGCCAGAATTAAGAGGAAAAATGAATTATTCCACTTGTCGTACAGCTTGGGACAAAAGTTTACGGAACACGGGATTGGCGTGTTTCATCATCCGAGCGGCCTCCTGAAAGCTGTCAGGAAGAGATAGCATAAGAATGCAGGATAGCATAGGGGACGATTGAAAAGCGTGTCCGCTCCTGTTTGCTGATGGTGTTTCGTTCCAATTGAGAAATGTGCCACCCAGGCGTTCCGGAAACTTTTTTACCATGCTGTTTGCGAGGCACAAGCCATCGAACGCACTATCGAGCACAGCGCAGACATCAGAGCGCCCAGAGTTGCGTCCATTCCCATTGGCAGCAGTAAGCACGTGGCTTTTCGTGTGCTGCGTCACTGGCGGCGGTGAGGTCTGTGACGTCAGAGCCACATATCCGCGAGGACCATTTTCTCCGTTTCTATAGGGACCGAACCAACGAGTTTCCCCTCCAACGAAGCGCCACCTTGCGGAACGGTCGACGCCGGTGGCAGGAGAAGCGAGCGAACAGTCACCTATTTGCGGCCTCAAGCAAGTAGTCTTCCGTGCACTTGCGCGCAAAGCTTAACATCTAAATGCCTAGCAGTGTAAACTGCTGTGTGGTGGGGTGCAATGCCACTTACAGTAACTCGCCTGGGGTCAAATTTTATTGTTTTCCCTGGAAAAGTTACGAAAAGAAGCGGCGTGCGGCATGGATCCAGCTTGTTCGCCCGCAAACGTGAGTATATTACTTTCTAACGTTACCTCTCCATAGCTAAGAGACTTGATGGTCTCTCCGGTAAGCCCTGGGAGCCAAGCAAGAACACACGGATATCCAGCAAATATTTCATCGGGAACACAGAGGCCGATGAGGAGAGGCGTCCTCCCTACAATCCGTCGATTTTTCCTGATGTGTACAGGAAGAGACCCAGTTTCGCTACTTCAGCTACTGCATTTCAGCTGGCAAATTCAGCCCTTGCAGAAGAGAGGCTTATTTCAGGGATTATTTCTTGCCTCCTCTCGGGCAAATCGAAACAACGGAGGGAGACCTCCGACGTCAGTGTCTCTGATGAGCTGCTGAGTGCAGTCGATGAATCAACTGTCTGTATTGAACAGTCTTCAGCAATGGATGAAGTGCGCCAGTGTGACCCAGTCACCCAGGCAGATGATGGACCAGTTCTCGTGGAGGTACAACAATATATTTCTCCAGCGGCAACGAGGTTCTGGCTGTTCTGGCCTAGCAGGGCTGCTATACGAGCAACTATACCGCCTAGCATTTCACTGCTGTACCTAACCTGCAGGGTCATAATTGATTGTACTGAACTGAAGGCTGAAATACCACCCGATGTGGAGGCACAAAACATGTGGTATTCCCACAATAAGCGCACATACACAATCAAGTACCTGGTGGGAATAGCACCGAATGGGCTGGTCACCTTCCTCTCCCCAGGATTCGGAGAGAGGGCCAATGACCCTAGCGTCACAGTTGAAGCTGGTTTGTTGCCACTGTTGGAACCAGGAGACCTGGTACTCGCCGACAAAGGCTTTCCGCAATCCGAACGGGCGTTGGGCAGCAACGAGTCACACTAGTAATGCCTCCTTTTGCCACCATGCGCAGTTCACTAAGGCAGAAGCAGATGCCACCTATGATACTGCATCTCTACGAATGCACGCGGAAAGAGCCATCCAGAGGCTACACATATTTCATATTTTAAATACAAGAATTCTCCAAGAACTTGCCACGTAGATGGACAAAATTATGTACATAATATGCGTGTTAACAAACGTGAGGCCTGGAATATTCCGAAAAGTGCACCCTATTGCAGATGACACACAGTGATGTAGCAGTCATGAATCATACATGAGGTGAACACAGCAGTTATTGTAATTAGCTCGACTCTTAGATTGGGTGTTAACACCGCGATGCAACTGTGGCCATGAGAGGTGTACAGAGGCAAACAGATGACGACAGCAGGAAGGAGTGGGTTACTGTGCGTCCTGGGCCAACATCAAGGGGAGCTGTGACGTCTAAAAACGTTCGAGAAAAACCCCAGGCAGCACAGCAGGCGACAGGACTCGAACCAAGATCACCTCGCAGGCTCTACACGGTGGGTTAGCGTGCTACCCCTCTCGGCCATAGGAGCTTGTCCGCATCTTGGAGCGTGAGCGCATTAGTATGCTCTTATGATTTGTATGTTCTGTGTAACTTAGTAAACCACCTGTTTTAATTGCCGTTAAAGTGCCTTGCTGATTCGCTCCTGCTACTTTCCATCGAAACGTGTGTTCAACTTTTCCAGAGGCGGTGTTACCTGTACCCAGTTTGTATTGCATATGATGATTAATTATTATTAGAAGTAAATTATTATTAGTATAAGTGTCATTGTCTCTGCTGCTCTTGCATATGTAAGTAGTAGGAGGGGGTGCCGAGGCAAAAGCGTGATGAGTGACAGGCTCGTTTATTGACCCCTGGGCCGACTTTACCCGCGTATTTTTACCCGCGCCCGGCGGGCGGCGCTCGAGTGGAGGGTTGTTCGGGCGCTTATCGGCTGCGTGCGCGCTTACCCTCGCACATTTTTCAGCCTGGGCCGACTTCTTTCGCCATTTTCCCATCTGAGCCGACTTCATTCGTATTTTTACCTGCTACAACTGCGTGGTGTGCGGTTTACATGCAAGTATAGGCATGCAAAGGATAGCCACATTCAAAAGTAAAGTGAAAATATATTTATTAAAGTCATTAGTGTCGGGAATTATGTTGTGACTCTGTGTGAAGGAGACAACCCAAGCCAAAAACCTGATGCAGAAGAAACACAATACGATAGACGTAACAAATGTTATACTTATTACAGGTATGATGCTATAGCATTGAAGGGGTATCACACATCATACACAATATTTTTATTAATGGTAATCACACAAGTTTTCAATTAATCAGAAGGGGTAGCACATTTAATCAAAGAAGATCTTTTAATCAATACGATTACAATCAAAATTACGAGTTTTATTATAAAAAGTCTAACATTATTATATGTGAGCACCATAGAGGAGTTTTAATTACAAAGTTCTGATACATGTACGTAATTTCAAGCACAATAGCTAAGTTGAATATTCCATCACAACACAATTAATCAGATTCTTATGAAGTGATCGGCAGAGTTGGCGGAGGGCCTTCGTTTACCGTCGGGCATTTTTCAACCTGGGCCGACTTCACTCGCGTATTTTTTCCCGCGCACGGCCTGCGGCGCTCAGGTGGAGGGCTGCTCGTGCGCTTACCAGCGGGCCGAAGGGTTGGTGGGCTTGCCCTTATCGTTGTACATTTTTCACCCTGGTACGACTTCTTTGGCGATTTTTCCGCCTGGGCCGTCTTCTTTCGCGATTTTTTTTCCAGCGCGCGGTGGCTGGTGTGAGGGTGAGGGGCTGTCCGAGTGCCTACCAGCGAGCCGGAGGGCTGCGCGTGCCCTTATCATTCTGTATTAGTCACCTGGGCCGACTTCTTTGGCAATTTTCCCGCCTGAGCTGACTTCTTTCATATTTTTTTCACTACAACAGCGGTGCGGTAGGCGGTCTACACGCAAGTAGGGGCATGCACACTGAGAACTCCTGGGTCGAATTCACTTACATTTTTCACTCAGGGACGACTTCATTCGTAATTTTTTCCGCTACAACAGTTGCTCGGGGGTCGGTTGTTCTATACCACACAGGCCATATTTCATTCATAATAGTTTCGCAAATAAACACGTAGGGTCGATCTCATATTGCTTTTGAGTTAGGCATAGTGTCTTCAGATCAGGGTGTGTGTATCCTGTTTGCTGGGCCCAACAGATGTTATTAAGGGTAGTGCAACATTTCCCACATCTTGAACCATGCTAACATTGCCAGAATAAGGAACATTACACTGTGCTGTGTATTCCACACTCAGTTGTCTCGCGACGTAAACCCCCAATGATTATATTGGGTACCAGTCAGCACTTCCCATATTCTATTTTTTTTAATATGTGCTTAAAATTGCACAACTGCCACTCAAGTAACTTTGCCACCAAATTAGTCAGTGACAAAAGGTATATGTACTTTATCACAAATTTAATAAACTTGGTGGAAATGGTTGATGGTGTCCTCTGCCTTGTACGGTGCACTTCATAGCAAAATACACAATAGTCCAAATGTTTTCCTTGTCCACAAATGCCCTGTCAAAGCTGAAAGACTCTTATCAAAATGGGGAAGCGGGCTTGCTTGTTCAGAGAAACAAATATGAAACTGCAGTGCTCAACGTAAATAACTGCATGCTCAGCAACTAAGGCTGGTGATGCCGAAGACCTAATATTTCTAGGTTAAAAGGAACAAAGGAGAAAAGACCACTGCGGCGTATTAATGTTGTTTCAAAAGTATAACACCACAAAATTTGTGAGAGTCAGTTGGTGTATTTAGTTATGTTGGTCACCTCCTGCACCAATTTTTAATAAGATTCAAATGCGTTGCTACCAACCAGGACCTAAGCCTGACCTATGATCTAATAATAATAATAGTATCTATCTATGACCTATATGGACCTTCACCACTAGTTTGGTCTAGGTTTCACACGTGGCTTCTAGTGAAATTCCAAGCTGCTCTGTACAGCTAACAGGAGACTTGGAGAGTAGAGAATTTTTTATTTATATTTTCCAAAGAATGTGTAAAAAACAATGTGCTGTACCAACTGTATTCAAAGAAATACAAATATACTTTGTTTTAGCTATGTGCATATTAGCAGATTACAGGTGACCGATGACACACAATGGGCGTCAAGGGTGAGAACACAAGAATACTACCACTGCAGGCACTGTCTGTGAAATTCTAAGTCACCATTTGTCAGAAAGCAGTGACCACGCACAGCCTAAGGTTCATATTGAGCTCCTTCCATTATTCTTTTTATTGACAGCATGTTGGCTGCCATCCAGTCCATGAAGGTGACCCTGATCGTTGAAAGAACGGTTCAACAGCAAGCGAGCTGGTGATAGTGTCCATGATGGCGAGACCTGAAGAGGAGATACAAGAAGGGACATAAACACGCTATGTTGAGACATTGTGTATGTCCCTTCCTATCCCTCGTCTCAGGGTTTTTCGCTATGGACCTTCATGATGTTTCCTTCGGCAAGCTTTACATATTTTTATGTAGAATTGTGAAGGTACAGCCAGGCGCTGTTAGCAAATCCCACAGTACTTTTCTTGAATCAAGAATCCATAGAAGGTACACAGTCATCTTCAGCATTGCACACATCTATGGGACATGTTAATCACTTTGGAATGTCACAGACATGTCATGGAGGCCGGCACATGATTATAGTTGTGCTGAACAAACAACTTTTTGTCATAGCTTAGGCATAAAAAGCAGTTTTGTCACGTGCATGTCTCCCATTCTAATGACAGTCTTCTCCAGTTTTTCAAACTGCCATTTCCCATAGTGCTTTATGGTATGACACAGTATTTCTAAATCTTTGCTGTAGTTTACTGGTTGTAGCAGAAAAAAGACACCACTGTTTCCGATCACAGGATGCAAGCCATAAGTGCTATACGGAAACAGTACATGCTGCTCTCTAGCAGTTGTTCGTGTTTGGACATGGTATGGTGCATGCAGGGTAAATTCCATGGTTAAAATATCCAAACGTGAACAACTGTTAGATTACATGATGTAGAATGCTCTATAGTAAAGTAAAACCTCCAAAGCCGGACACCTCCCTACCTCGGACAACTCCCCATGATTTCATTGCACGGGCAGGCTCCATTGAAACTACATGGGGACGAAATTCTCTATGTCGGACACCTCCCTATCTTGGAAGTAGGATAGGGTTTTCCCTGCAAAGTCGGACAAAACCCTGGCCAAATTATCTCAATATCGGCCCATCTTTCACCAAAAATACCCAAAATGAGCCAGTGGCCTTGACTTTTGCCCCTTTTTCCCCCTATACTGGTCTCAGCATTTTGTTGCTTTAGTTTTTAGAGTCCAAAAACAAGTGCTGTCAGTCTATATTGTAATTCTTTATGTGAGCACTTGTCTTCAGTTTGTCTAGAGCCTTTGAACGAGCACTGCACCAAAGCTATGAGAAGCGGGCTGACGCTTCAGACACAAATCCTTGCTGCTCGAAAAGCTCCAGAGGTAATGCCATTGAGTAGAATCTGAACGGAATTGAATATACTAAAATCAGTAATAATTATCAGTGAAGAGTGGGTAGAGGTACCACTACCAGGCACCACCACCAGGTACCACTAAGGACCTTAAATTGAAGAAGGGGGACATTTCTCACAGCTGTGATCTCTTCCATTTTTTGTTGCCGTCATATTCTGTAACTCGGACACCTCTATAAGTAGGAAACGCTTCGGCTGCACCGCGGGTGTACAACATAGGAAGGTTTCACCGTATTTATGTTCCGTGTCATGTGACCACAAATAATATATGCTTTTGCTCATGCTGCACAGCACAGGCGAATTGAGCTGCATGTGAGGATAATAACATGAAACCCGAGGCGGAGGAAAAGGCATGACTTTACGGTCTCTGTGTCAGTTGTTTCATGTTGTAATTGAGTACCAGCTGGCCTCTTCCTGAAAATAGGTTTGATGCATTGTACACGCACCATAGACATGCAGTATGTGGTGTGTTGTGATAGTAATGCCACTGCCAATCGAAGAATAATGCTCCAGGTGGATTGTCTTGGTACAATCTTGAACTATGCATACCAAGGGGTAGGGCATCTGCATGACAGGTTTACCTGGAAGTAAGAATGTAAATGTTAGCTGAAGTCATTGAATAATTAACATTATCAATATACAGCTGCAGATGATCAAACAATAGCACACAAGATGCCCCGATATGTTCTGCAGGAATGTCTCTGTACTCACAATATTAGTACAGCAGCTACAGAAAGGCATAAAACAAGTTTTTGTATACATGATACCACTTGAATGCAACAAAAGCTTCTGCTGCACTGCCAGAACACCACGGCGGACAGATTTACCTTACTTCACCCGAGAAAAAGCATGTACTGTTGCACACATGATGCTGTTTGAATGTCTCGAAAAACATAATTTATGACCGAAAGACATCAACTGGAAGATTTCGATTTACCTTAGTCAAAACTGAGAAAAAGTATGTGCTGTTGCACACATGAAACTGCTTGAACTGCCCTTGAGCGCTCTGGAAGAACACCTTATTTGTGACCAAAATACAACAGCTGAGCCAACATTGAATTTATACCTTACTCAAAATACACAAGATGTGCTGCCGTGCATATGATACGATGATACTGCTTGAATGTACTCTGAAAGCGCTGGCACCTCAGGCATGGTTGCTCTAAGCTAGCGAGCAACAGCAAGGGTATACGAACACAAGAAGTCGAGCACAAGTGATGGAATGCACTTGATTAATCAGAAAATGAAATGTCTCAGTACCAGGTGTTACTGTTCCGTCAACAAAAACAGATGAACTTTGAAGGGGCGACTGGTTGGCACTGGTGACAGCCTTCAGCTTGAAACCCAGACGGTGATAGTTGAGACGCGGAGTGCAAGCTTTTCGGTGGTGCCAGAATGCCTGCGAAATCATTTAACAAATAAGGCAATTCCAATTTTGTACTGAGAATACACCCGATGGGGCGTAATCTCTAAAGGATGAAGCAGTAACTGACAGATAGCGTATTTTTCTCTTCTAGGTGATGCAATTTGCACCGAATGACTGACTTGTCTAACATTACGCGTCTTACCTTTATCTGCTGCCTAGTCCTGCCCCTGCAATCTCCTGCTGCAGATAATGTTGGCACAGCATCCCGGACGAGACATCTTCGGCTTCTTGTGAAACAAGTTGCGCTGCTTCCGTAACATTCGTATGAGCCAGATGAACAGATCAAATCGCTGCTTTCGAAGGTGGCACCCAGTCGGAGTTGTAACCGATTGTTGCAGTCAATAGATTTCTCTTTTGCCTTTCGGAAAATTGTGGTTTGAAACATTGGAACTGCATGCTGAAGTGTTCTTGCAGACGGGAGCAAAACGCTCACGCATTCTCGGCACGCAGCACAGAACACGAATCACACCAGGAAGACTGTACTGGCCTAGCAAATGCTTTGCAGTCGAAGGAAGCAAAACTCACGTTCCTCGTGGGTTTAGTGAAGTCCAGAAATATACTGGCTCTCCAATAGCGAACTGTTTATCACTTCCCCAATGTGAATCTGCGCAGCAGACGGCTCGGCAGAAGAAACTGGCAGGCTAGGCGGAAGAAACCAAGCCAAAAGTCATGCCAAGCCGGAGCGCGGGCAGACCACGAATGTGTCGTTGTCGTTGGTTTGCGGGCCACAAGACGGGATGTCAGTGAAACTAAAAATTCACTTTTTCGGAAAACCGCGAGGAGTTTGGGATAACTATTTTGCATACATAATCAGTGTTCCCTTATGAACACATCGTGTGAGTACCATTCCATTCTGTAACACTCGAAAATCGGCGTAGCTGAGCTTTAACACTAAATAGCAGAGAAACACTCTAAACGGCGCATCTGCCAACGTGTAAACAACAGACACATGCAGGAAAATAATATCGAAACAAACTATCAAACAAGAAACGTTACAAATTAAATAAATTGAAATGGAAGTATTCTATCTTTTGAACTATTATAAAATCATCCTTGCGACCTAATCTAGTCGAACAATATGCAATTTTCGTCCTACTCAGGCACTATAAACATTCCCTTGACAGAGGTATCCAACACACACAGTATATACAGCAAAGCTTTACACAGTACAGCCACTCTTTGCTACTTGAGCCTGGTGAGGGTCACTCTCTCTCTCTCTTTCCCTCTATACAGCCCAAAGCGAAGAAACCGATCGCCCTTTGTCAATCTATGGGGTGGGGAACTCTCTCTATCTCTTTCACATTCTTTCCTCGAAAGGGAAATGTTCTTAGGATTGGAGGCGAAAGTTTTTATCGATCAGCTATCGCAAATAGATGTTAGCATTATTCGATTCGACTCGATTCGACTCAATAACACCATAAGAATTCTATCAAAAACAAACAGTAGCAAGCAAAAATCTAGGAATAGACATCAATATCAGTGCAAACTGGTTTTAGACAAACATAATCTAAGCAAGCGAGAAATATCAACTGCGGAAACAATACTCAATCAAAACGAGAAACGTTGCATTTAATGTACTTCAGATCCGACACAACTATCATGCATACATTATTCTCAACTCACAAAATATCAAATGAGTGAACATCTGAAGCACAGAGAGAAAGTCAAGTTTATTCAGTGATAGAAACAATATTAATTCGAAAACGAGAAATAAATTTAATTACATTATTTTTTATGATAACTTTGCAACAGTAATTTCTACACGCAGAAGCCATAAAGTAACCCGTACACTTTCGTTAAGGTTACGCCCGCAGGGAGTAGGGGAATTCTACAATGGTCTTGGTGCACAATGCATAGTTGAAAACCATAAACTCGCTCCTGCAAGTCAAGTTTGGGAAGGGAGGCTTCTGTCTTGTACTTAGAATCATTGAAAGCACACGTTTTTCTTACTCATTATATCTTTTTGTAAATTGATTTTCGTAATTCTCATGGCAGGTGGATATTAATAACTTTCTAAACCTGATAACATAATAATTTTTTAATAAATAAAATGAGCACCGATAGACGCTGTAGTGGAACATATCACGTCATAATATTTTTTATGTACTTTCTATTTCAATTGTTAGGTGTAATTTTAACAAATCAGTAATGAATCGCGCGATATAGACTGCTTGTATATGATAATTTGAACTGATTGCTTTCTTGATTAATGCAATGCCCATTGGAATGACCACAATTACATCTGGGCTAGTGTATTTCAATTCTTCGTTAGCAAACCTCAAAAACTCCACCATCAGTCCCAGCGGCTCTTCCGTTGTTGACGTGCAAATATTTTTATAACTATTGTAGATTCGGCATACAAGTTATTGCACCTTCAATTCCGTAATTTGTACCATATCTCCGAATACGACCATGTCTAAGACGTATTGAAATGCTTTGATAATGGAATCATCTCGTTGCCCTACTTTTTCGAAGCAGCTTTTTATCATGTCTTCTCATGACCTATGGTAACGAGTACAAAATCCATCCATCTCTTCGCTGAAACTTCCTTGTTCTACAATGAAAGATGTAAGTCAGTCTCTCTTGTTCCTTGTTCTGTTTTGAAATGAGAGTGAATTAGTGTGCTTCTACACTTAATTAAATGATATCGGTGCTCATTTTATTTATTAAAAGTTTATTATGTTATCAGGTTTAGAAAGTTATTAATATCCACTTGCCGTGAGAATTACGAAAATCAATTTAAAAAAGATGTAATGAGTAAGAAAAACGTGTGCTTTCAATGATTCTACGTACAAGACAGAAGCCTCCCTTCCCTAACTCGACTTGCAGGAGCGAGTTTATGGTTTTCAACTATACATTGTGTACCAAGACCATTGTAGAATTCCCCTACTCCCTGCGGGCGTAACCTTAACGAAAGTGTACGGGAACTTTATGGCTAGCGGCTTTCCCTCTCTGACTTCGAATCCGCTAGTGGGTCCTGAATGAAAAATACGTGTTTCTGTGATGTATTTGCGCTCCGTGGTTAGGAAAATGTTTGCCTAAATTAATTACTGCTTTGACTTTGTTTCAGATGATCACTCGATTGATATTAATAAAAATATTCTACTAGACGGGAATGTATTTTTGAGCTGTGTGCGTTGATTTCCCCTATAGAAAGCTTTTATAATAATTTGCATTTCAGATGAGTTGTTTGTTTGTGGCTTCTGCGTGTAGAAATTACTGTTGCAAAGTTATCATAAAATGATGTAATTAAATTTGTTTCCAGTTTTCGAATTAGTATTGTTTCTATCAGTGAATAAACTTGACTTTCTCTCTTTGTTTCAGATGTTCACTCGATTGATATTGTGTGAGTTGAGAATAATGTGTGCATGATAGTTATGTCTGATCTGAAATACATTAAATGCAACGTTTCTCGTTTTGATTGAGTATTGTTTCCGCAGATGATATTTCTCGCTTGCTTAGATGATGTTTGTCTAAAACCAGTTTGCACTGATATTGACGTCTATTCCTAGATTTTTGCTTGCTACTGTTTGTTTTTGATAGAATTCTTATGGTGTTATTGATAATCGAATAATGCTAACATGTATTTGCGATAGTTGATCGATAAAAAATTTTGCCTCTATACACCAGTCCTAAGAACATTTCCCTTTGGAGGAAAGAATGTGAAAGAGATGGAGAGAGTTCCCCACCCCATAGATTGACAAAGGACGATCGGTTTCTTCTCTTTGGACTGTATAGAGGGAGAGAGATAGAGAGTGACCTCCATCGGGCTCAAGTAGCAAAGATTGGCTGTACTGTGTAAAGCTTTGCTGTACTGTGTGTGTTGGATACCTCTGTCAAGGTAATGTTTAAGTGTCTGAGCAGGACGAAAATTGTATATTGTTCGACTAGATTAGGTCGCAAGGATGATTTTATAATAGTTCAAAACATAGATTACTTCCATTTCAATTTATTAAATTTGTAATGTTTCTTGTTTTGATAGTTTGTTTTGATATTATTTTCCTGCATGTGTCTGTTGTTTACACGTTGGCAGATGCGCTGTTTAGAGTGTTTCTCTGCTATTCAGTGTTAAGTTCGTGCATGTTTATCGGTTTGATACATTGTTTTAAATTATTTTTCCTTTGTGTGCCTCTTGTTTACGTGTTCGATAGTGCATTGGTTTGGTTCTCTATTAGCTGTTGATCGTGTTTCTCGCTATTTCCTTGCATGTATCTATTGTTTACGTGTGGACGATGCGCCGTGTAGTTGTGTGTGTAAAGTGTTTTTCTGCTATTCAGCGTTAGTTCTGTGCTAATCGCTGTACTAAAAACGTCATGTTCCTCGTTTTGATAGATTGTTTTTTCAATTATTTTCCTGTACGTATCTCTTTTTTGGATGATGCAGGGGTTTGGCTCTTTATTAGCTGTTGACCGTGCTTCTTGTTATTTCCTTGCATGTGTGCTATTCACATCATAAGAAATAGATTAATTGTGTCGTGTTGGAATATTCAATTAGCTTCCCATATTCCTATTATATTCTTATTATGTTCTTATATATATATTCTTCCCATATTGTTAGTACATATTAAATTATGTGTATAGGGTTTTTTCTGCTTTTTTTTCTTTTTTCGTTGAGTTTTTCTCCCAACTAGCTTCCCATGCTCTTTATTATGTGTATTGTGTTTCTTGCGTTTCATATTTTTGGCTGGGTATTTCTCCTTCACGCAGAGTCACAACATAATTCCTGCCATTATTGGCTTTAATATATTTCATCTTGTACTTTTGTGTATGGCTATCCTTTGTATAACTATACTTGCATGTAAACCGTCCACTGCGCAGCTGTTGTAGCTGGAAAAAATTCGAATGTCCCAGAACCGTCCCAGGCTGAAAATGGCGAATGAAGTCGGCCCAGGTGTGACGGCACCATCGCTTGGTTGGGTTGTCAGTGTGCATGTTCCTACTTGTATGTAAACCGACCACCGAGCAACTGTTGTAGCGGAAAAAATTACGAATGAAGTCGTCCCTGAATGAAAAATGTAAGTGAATTCGACCCAGGTGTTGTCAGCGTGCATGCCCCTACTTGCGTGTAGAGCGCCTACTGCACCGCTGTTGTAGCGAGAAAAATATGAAAGAAGTCAGCTCAGGCGGGAAAATTGCCAAAGAAGTCGGCCCAGGTGAATAATACAGAACGATAAGGGCACACGCAGCCCTCCGGCTCGTTGGTAGGCACTCGGACAGCCCCTCACCCGCACACCACCCACCGCGCGCTGGACAAAAAGTCGCGAGAGAAGACGGCCCAGGCGGAGAAATCACCAAAGAAGTCGTCCCAGGGTGAAAAATGTACAACGATAAGGGCACGCTCAACCCTTCAGCCCGCTGGTAAGCGCACGAGCAGCCCTCCACCTGAGCGCCGCTCGCCGGGCGCGGGAAAAAACACGCGAGTGTAGTCGAACCAGGTTGAAAAATGCCCGACAGTAAACGAAGGCCCTCCGCCAACTCCGCCGATCACTTCATAAAAATCTGATTAATAAACCTCTACCCGACAAACGTCATCATGACGTTGGTAGACAGATCGAAACCGAAACAGATCGGAAAGAGAGAGCTGGGTTCCAGGAATTGGCAGTTGTTCGCTGAAAGAAAAGTAGGAGCGAAGGTCGCGTCCCTTTCAGAGACCATCGTAATCCCCTCAAGACCGCGGCTTTCGGACACGACCTTGTTCGCCACTAGCTTTGAACGAAGTTCGACTCTATCAAACTCGTGTCGCTGTCGAACACTGTGACGTCATTTGTTTACAAACAGGTAGAGGTCTATTGTGTCATGTTGGAATATTTAACTTAGCTATTGTGCTTGAAATTACGTACATGTACCAGAACTTTGTAATTAAAACTCCTCTATGGTGCTCACATATAATAATGTTAGACTTTTTATAATAAAACTGGTAATTTTTATCGTAATCATATTGCTTAAAGAGATCTTCATTGATTAAACATGCTACCCCTTCTGATTAATTGAAAACTTGTGTGATTACCATTAATAAAAAATATTGTGTATGATGTGTGATACCCCTTCAATGCTATAGCATCATACCTGTAATAAGTATAACCTTTGTTACGTGTATCGTATTGTGTTTTTTCTGCATCAGCTTTTTGGCTTGAGTTTTCTCCTTCACACAGAGTCACAACATAATTCCCGACACTAATGACTTTAATAAATATATTTTCACTTGTACTTTTGTGTGTGGCTATCCTTTGCATGTCTATACTTGCATGTAAACCGCCCACCACGCAGTTGTTGTAGCGGGTAAAAATACGAATGAAGTCGGCCCAGATTGAAAAATGGCGAAAGAAGTCGGCCCTGGCTGAAAAATGTGCGAGCGTAAGTGCGCACGCAGCCCTCCCCCCGCGATAAACTTCCTTAACTCATCACGCTTTTGCCTCGGCACCCCCTCCTACTACTTATGTAGTCACGACACACATAGTAAAATGGAAGTAAATCTATTTTCAAAAGAAATACACATAACATAAACCACCATTGTGGATCAATTCCAAGCCTTCTACTAAGGATGCAACTTATGAGTGCCCAGTTGAAACCAGGTTGCATTGTGCGCCTAGATAAATTGTGTGCTGTATGCAGCCACAAAGGCTAGAAGCGGCTTTCCGCAAACACTCTGGCGATGAGTGTGACTAGGCAACCCTAGGATGATCAGGTTAAAAGTAGCCACCTCACACAAATTCAGACACAAAACCTGGTACGACACGGTTAGAAATTGGATAAAGACCATATCTTCTGGTTTGGTGGTCTATCCTAAATGTAGCGCCTTATACCACCTCTGTTAGACATTCGGGAAACACAAGATAAGATTTGTAGCGGCATCGCCATCATCATCCCCCGCGCACCAATGATCAAGGCGCGCGGTTAATAAAACACGACTCAGTGGTTAGCGTGCTGGCCATGTCACGTCGAGACTGGGAGGTACCCGGGTTCGAATACCGGTGCCGGCTGTGCTGTCTGGGGTTTTTCCTGGGTTTTCCTCAGACGCTTTCAGACATATGTCGGCACAGTTCCCTTAGAAGTCGGCCCAGGACGCACATTCCCCAGGGCGTAAGTCGTGACGTTGCCCACCTCTGTGAGGCCGACAACGGCGAGCCCTTTCATCATCACCACCACCAGCACCACCACGGCCAGCTCGGGCCGTTGTTCGGCTGACCGGTCTTCCCTCACTTCTGTGTACTGTCTTGTGCCTCTAGCACTACATTGGTGACCCGAACAATTTCTCGAACAATCCCAACCCTCTCCGACGATGTCTCAAGGCGACAACGCGGCGCCATCATCACCACACGTAACCGCCGTCGCCGTCAAGTTACCTCCATTCTGGGACCGTAATCCAGCCATTTGGTTTGCCCAAGCCGAAGCGCAGTTCCATCCGTCTGGCATAACTTCCCAGACCACCCGGTTCTACAACGTCATCTCGGCTCTGTCTCCAACCGCCGCCGAAGAGGTGCACGATCTCATCACCTCCCCACCACCCGAAAACCCGTATGACCGACTTAAGGCTGCCTTGCTCAAACGCATTTCCACATCTGACCGCGAGCGCCTCAGGCAGTTATCCGCAGAAGAGCTCGGCGATAGGCGTCCAACGCAGCTTTTACGTCGGATGAAGCTGCTTTTGGGAGACGACGTTTCCGCAGCCGGTGACGGATTCCTGCACCAACTTTTCATGCAACACCAGTACCACGAGGGCGGGCCGAGGCTTCGGTCTAGCGAAACTACGGCACCCCCGCCAGGGCAGCGGTACCGTCGCGCCGACATTTTTTCGCGATTTTTTCCCGTGCACGGCAGGCGGTGCTAGGGTGGAGAGGTGCTGCGGTGGGCGGCGGGCGTCCGGAGGGTTGCTCGCGCGCTTGCCCTTCAGCCTGGTCCAACTTCTTTCGTCATTTTTCCGCCTGGTCCGACTTCATTCGTATTTTTACCCGATACAACAGGTGCGCAATAGGCGATTTACATGCATGCATAGACATGCAAAGGATAGCCATACACAAAAGTATAAATGAAAATATATTTATTAAAGTTATTATTGCCGGAAATTATTATCACACATCATACACAATATTTTTATTAAAGGTATTCATACATACAAGTTTTCAGTTAATCAGTAGGGTAGCACATTTAATCAAAGATATTTTTAATCAATACGATTACAAGTAAAATTAAAAGGTTTTATTATAAAAGGTCTAACATTATTATATGTGAGCATCATAGTGTTTTAATTACAAAGTCCTGATAGATGTATATAACTTCAAGCACTGGCGCGCAGGTGATGGGCTGTCCGGATGCATACCAGCGGGCCGACGGGACTGAGCGTGACCTTATCGTTGTGCACCCTGGGTCGACTTTTTTCGCGAATGTTTTCCCGCTTATCGGCGGGCAGCGCGTGTACGGAGGGTTGTTCGCGCGCTTACCGGCGGGGGGGGGGGCGGTTTCGCGTGCGCTTACCCTCGTACATTTTTCAGCCTGGGCCGACTTCATTCATTTTTTTTTTCTCGCTACAACATCTGTGTGGTAGGCAATTTACATGCAAGTGTAGACATGCAAAGGATAGCCATACACAAAAGTACAAGTGAAAATATATTTATTAAAGTCAATAGTGCAAGGAATTATGCTGTGACTCTGTGTATAGGAGAAAAACCCAGCCAAAAACCTGAAGCAGAAGAAACGCAATACACATAACAAAGAATATACTTATTACAGGCATGATGCAATAGCGTTGAATAGGTATCACAGATCAAACACAATATTTTTATTAACTGTAATCATACACACAAGTTTTCAATGAATCAGAAGGGATAGCAAATTTAATCAAAGAAGATGTTCTTGATCAATATATTACAATCAAAATTACAAGTTTTATTATAAAAAGTCTGAGATTTGAGAACCTGATAGATGTAAGTAATTTCGAGCACAATATGGAAGCTAAGTTTAATATTCCAATATGACACAAATTTAATTAATCAGTTTCTTATGAAGTGAATAGCACATACATAAGGAAATAATTCGAATCAGCACATAACATTAATAGAGAACCTAACTGACGTATTCTCCAACATGTAGGGAAATAATAGATACACAATACCATATCAAAACGAGAAACGGACACCACATTTAATCAAGGAAGATATTCTTAATCAATATGATTACAAACAAAATTACAAGTTGTATTATAAAAAGTCTAATATGCCTATACGTGAGAACCATCAGTGCAATAGCGGGAAGCTGATAGTTGTATGTAATTAAATGTGAACAGCACAGACCCTGGAAGACCATGGGACACGAACACAAGAGGAAATAAAAATTATACCACTAGAAAGAAGTTATTCTTAATCAAAACAACAGAGGAGAATAATCTATCATTTGAACTATCATAAAATCATCCTCGTGACATAATCTAATCGAACACTGTACAATTTTCATTCTAAGAGACACTACAAACCTTACTTTGTTTTATGAATCCAACACAGAAAATAGATATGTTAAAAATGAACTTCACCACATAGCACGCTCCTAGCCAACAACCAGCTCTGATGATACTTGCACTGATTTGTTGAGGATGGGTGCCGATAGATGTATGTAATTAATTGTGAACAGCACAGACCCTGGAAGACCATGGGACAAGAACACAAGAGGAAATAAAATCTATACCACTACAAATAATCTATCATTTTAACTATCATAAAATCATCATCGTGACATAATCTAATCGAACACTATACAATTTTCATTCTAAGAGACACTACAAGCTTTAAAAATGAACTTCACCACATAGCACGCCCCTAGCCAACAACCAGATCTGATTATATCTGCCCTGATTTGTTGAAGACGGGTGCCGATAGATGTATGGAATACCACGGAACACGAACGACACGAACACAAGAGGAAATAAAATCTATACCACAACAAAGAAGATATTCTTTATGAATATGATTACAATCAAATTACAAGTTGTATTATAAAAAGTCTAATATTCCTACACGTGAGAACCATCATTGCAATAGCGTGAATATCTATCATAACATTTCGAGCGCAATTCCAACATTACACAACTTTTAGTTTCTTATTAAGTGAACAGCATAGACGTAAGGAAATAACGAGAAACAACACAATCAGCAGCTACAATTATTAGAGAGCCAAACCTGCGCACCATCCAACACATAGAGAAATAATAGCTAATCAATCTATCAAAAGGAGAAATATTACAATATAGCACAGACTTAACGCTGAAGAACAGGGGAACACTCTAAGCGGCGACATGTAAACAACAACAGAGGAAAATAATCTATCACTGAACCATCATAAAATCGACCAACATACAATTTTCATTCTAACAAACACTACGAACCTTGATGGAGGTATCCGAGACATAGAAAATATGCACTGTTTTCATCTCGGTTTTCACTCTTTTCCTCACAGCCCGGAGACTGTATGCTTTATCCCATGCTTTATCACTCAAAGGGTTGGGGGCTATATTCCTTCGTCCAGCAAACAGAACGCTCTAGAGGTCAGATAAGATAGTTCAAAGGCGATATATTTTATTGTGCAGTGCAAATAGATGCCGATATTACTCGTTGGGATCACTATCTTTTCGCATCATTTCCTTGAAACGGAAATCTTTCGTCAAAGTGGTTGACGAGTCGACTAAGTTTGTACAGATGCGATATTCTTGTTGAACATGTAGAGAAACTCCAAATCATTAAGTGGTACCAACAATACTCAATCAAAAACGAGAAACAAATTTAATTACATCAATTTTTGTAATATCTTGCAACACAAAGTTCTAATGAACCACAGAGAAATATGAAATGTGAAATGCAACTCAAAGGTATGAGGCATTCCCATCTTAGAGATTATTTTTACTTATATCAATCGAGTGAACAATTGAAACAAATTCAAGACAATAATTATTTCAGGTAGTAACTTCACAACTCATAGAATATCAGTCGAGTGAATACTTGAAACAAAGTCAAAACAATAATTCTCATGACAGGTGGATATTATAGCATTCTAAACCAGATAATAAAATTTTAATCAATAAATTGAGCATAGATATGCTTTTAATTAAGTGTAGACGAGCACTTGAAAACAGAAGAGACAATTGCTCTACATTGAAAAGATGGACAGATTTTGTACCCACTACCATAAGTCATGGGAAGATGTGATAAAAAATGGCTTCGAAAAGGAAGAGCCGTGAAACGTTTCCATTATCGCTGCATGTGATTACGTCCTAGACATGGTCGTATTCGGAGATATGGTACAAACTACAGAATTGAAGGTGTAAGAATTTATATGCCGAATCTACAATACTTATAAAAATATCTGCACATCAGCGTCGGAAGGGCCACTGGGATTGATGGCGGAGTTTTTGAGGTTTGCTAACGAAGAATTGAAATACACTAGACCAGATGTAATTGTAATCATTGCAATGGGCATTGCATTCATCAAGAAAGCAGTCGGATCAAATTATCATATACAAGCGGTCTATATCGCACGATTCACTACGGATTTGTTGAAATTGCACATATCTGAGATGGAAAGTACATAAAAACTTATCACATGATATGTTCCACTGCCATGGCAACGCAATTATTTTCTTCTACAAGTCTCTGCAACGATGTCGAACGAGCAGAAGTTCAGTATTATTGTACAAGGTCTAATGTATCATCACTTATTGAAACTCAACGAACATATCAACTGCGGTGGACCACCGGACGATTTCCATCTAATACTGTCTTGTACGCCATTCAAGAACCTTCATACAAAGAAAGGAAACATCAATAAGAGATTGTGCAAGTTCGTCGCAACAAAGTGCAAGTTGTTGAAGCAATACAAACACGGCGACAGCATATCACCCGCGTTAATCAACGCTGGGTTCAAGCGCCCAATAATCAGAATAAACTACTTGATGTCTTCGGAATTCATCAGTCAAGACAACAAACGAAAACTTCAGAGTTTGGAATAGAACTGTAATTTATCGAAATAAACAAGTAATAAGAATAAAGAAAATAAATAAATAAATAAATAAATATTAATAAAGAAATAATAATTGTATTATTTGTCATCATTATAACGAATTCTACGCATCACAATGAAAAACACTTTGCATTTGGCATGGCTAGACTGAGAACAGTGATCACTATGGAAACGAATATTCCACACTGTGTGTAAGAATTCTCACATGGAATGAGCACTGGCAATCAAAGAGATTTTACATGACCACACTCTATGCAACACCGACACCCGAAGGAAATAATTGTAGAAGAATAGCTATTTGAAATTTAGAGGCATGATACATCAGTCTATGATTACAAAAAAAAAAAGGATCACTAATCTTTTGCGAAAGCTTATTTCATGAATTAAATTCCACAGTGCATGTATATTTCTCAAACCGTTGTACTAGCCCAGCCGTAGTAAAAGAAGAAGAAAGTTACGAATATTTTCCGAATGAAATTTACTTAAAACTCGAAGATAGAGTCACTCGCGTCCTCGAGGACGTTTCGGCAACACGCCGGGCCGCGTTTCCCCAATGCCATACCCGAAACCGAACGCGATTCTGCGCCCGACGCGTTAACGCGGTACAGCAAAGTATTTTTCATTTATTTTATTTCATTTTATTTATATTTCCGCGGTACAAAGTGTTTTTCATTGTGATGCGTAGAATTCATTATAATGATGACAATGAATACAATTATTATTTCTTTATTAATATTTATTTATTTATTTATTTTCTTTATTCTCATTACTTGTTTATTTCGATAAATTACAGTTCTATTCCAAACTCTGAAGTTTTCGTTTGTTGTCTTGACTGATGAATTCCGAAGACATCAAGTAGTTTATTCCGATTATTGGGCGCTTGAACCCAGCGTTGATTAACGTGGGTGATATGCTGTCGCCGTGTTTGTATTGCTTCAACAACTAGCACTTTGTTGCGACGAACTTGCACAATCTCTTATTGATGTTTCCTTTCTTTGTATGAAGGTTCTTGAATGGCGTACAAGACAGTATTAGATGGAAATCGTCCGGTGGTCCACCGCAGTTGATATGTTCGTTGAGTTTCAATAAGTGATGATACATTAGACCTTGTACAATAATACTGAACTTCTGCTCGTTCGACATCGTTGCAGAGACTTGTAGAAGAAAATAATTGAATTGCCATGGTAGTGGAACACATCATGTGATAAGTTTTTATGTACTTTCCATCTCAGATATGTGCAATTTCAACAAATCCGTAGTGAATCGTGCGATATAGACCGCTTGTATATGTTAATTTGTTCCGACTGTTTTCTTGATGAATGCAATGCCCATTGCAATGATTACAATTACATCTGGTCTAGTGTATTTCAATTCTTCGTTAGGAAACCTCAAAAACTCTGCCATCAATCCCAGTGGCCCTACCGACGTTGATGTGCAGATATTTTTATAAGTATTGTAGATTCGGCATATAAATTCTTGCACCTTCAATTCTGTAGTTTGTACCATATCTCCGAATACGACCATGTCTAGGACGTATTCAAATGCAGCGATAATGGAATCGTTTCGCGGCTCTTCCTTTTCGAAGCCATTTTTTATCACATCTTCCCATGAGTTATGGTAGCGGGTACAAAATCTGTCCATCTTTTCAATGTAGAGCAATTGTCTCTTCTGTTTTCAAGTGCTCGTCTACACTTAATTAAAAGCATATCTATGCTCATTTTATTGATTAAAATTTTATTATCTGGTTTAGAATGCTATAATATCCACCTGTCGTGAGAATTATTGTTTTGACTTTGTTTCAAGTATTCACTCGACTGATATTCTATGAGTTGTGAAGTTACTACCTGAAATAATTATTGTCTTGAATTTGTTTCAATTGTTCACTCGATTGATACA
Organism: Ornithodoros turicata; assembly: GCF_037126465.1. Taxonomy (NCBI): domain Eukaryota; kingdom Metazoa; phylum Arthropoda; class Arachnida; order Ixodida; family Argasidae; genus Ornithodoros; species Ornithodoros turicata. The sequence goes on from NC_088204.1 coordinate 38,374,208, forward strand.
AGTAAAAATAATCTCTAAGATAGAAATGCCTCATACCTTTGAGTTGCATTTCACATTTCATATTTCTGTGTGGTTCATTAGAACTTTCTGTTGCAAGATATTACAAAAATTGATGTAATTAAATTTGTTTCTCGTTTTTGATTGAGTATTGTTGGTACCATTTAATGATTTGGACTTTCTCTACATGTTCAACAAGAATATCGCATCTGTACAAACTTAGTCGACTCGTCAACCACTTTGACGAAAGATTTCCGTTTCAAGGAAAGGATGCGAAAAGATAGTGATCCCAACGAGTAATATCGGCATCTATTTGCACTGCACAATAAAATATATCACCTTTGAACTATCTTATCTGACCTCTAGAGCGTTCTGTTTGCTGGACGAAAGAATATAGCCCCCAACCCTTTGAGTGATAAAGCATGGGATAAAGCATACAGTCTCCCGGCTGTGAGGAAAAGAGTGAAAACCGAGATGAAAACAGTGCATATTTTCTATGTCTCGGATGCCTCCATCAAGGTTCGTAGTGTTTATTAGAATGAAAATTGTATGTTGGTCGATTTTATGATGGTTCAGTGATAGATTATTTTCCTCTGTTGTTGTTTACATGTCGCCGCTTAGAGTGTTCCCCTGTTCTTCAGCGTTAAGTCTGTGCTATATTGTAATATTTCTCCTTTTGATAGATTGATTAGCTATTATTTCACTATGTGTTGGATGGTGCGCAGGTTTGGCTCTCTAATAATTGTAGCTGTTGATTGTGTTATTTCTCGTTATTTCCTTACGTCTATGCTGTTCACTTAATAAGAAATTAAAAGTTGTGTAATGTTGGAATTGCGCTCGAAATGTTATGACAGATATTCACGCTATTGCAATGATGGTTCTCACGTGTAGGAATATTAGACTTTTTATAATACAACTTGTAATTTGATTGTAATCATATTCATTAAGAATATCTTCTTTGTTGTGGTATAGATTTTGTTTCCTCTTGTGTTCGTGTCGTTCGTGTTCCGTGGTATTCCATACATCTATCGGCACCCGTCTTCAACAAATCAGGGCAGATATACTCAGATCTGGTTGTTGGCTAGGGGCGTGCTATGTGGTGAAGTTCATTTTTAAAGCTTGTAGTGTCTCTTAGAATGAAAATTGTATAGTGTTCGATTAGATTATGTCACGAGGATGATTTCATGATAGTTAAAATGATAGATTATTTTCCTCTGTTGTTTTGATTAAGAATAACTTCTTTGTAGTGGTATAATTTTTATTTCCTCTTGTGTTCGTGTCCCATGGTCTTCCAGGGTCTGTGCTGTTCACATTTAATTACATACAACTATCAGAACTTCCCGCTATTGCACTGATGGTTCTCACGTATCGGAATATTAGACTTTTTATAATACAACTTGTAATTTTTCTTTGTAATCATATTGATTAAGAATATCTTCTTTGATTAAATGTGGTGTCCGTTTCTCGTTTTGATATGGTATTGTGTATCTATTATTTCCCTACATGTTGGAGAATACGTCAGTTAGGTTCTCTATTAATGTTATGTGCTGATTCGAATTATTTCCTTATGTCTGCGCTATTCACTTCATAAGAAACTGATTAATTAAATTTGTGTCATATTGGAATATTAAACTTAGCTTCCATATTGTGCTCGAAATTACTTACATCTATCAGGTTCTCAAATCTCAGACTTTTTATAATAAAACTTGTAATTTTGATTGTAATATATTGATCAAGAACATCTTCTTTGATTAAATGTGCTATCCCTTCTGATTCATTGGAAACTTGTGTGTATGATTACAGTTAATAAAAATATTGTGTTTGATCTGTGATACCTATTCAATGCTATTGCATCATGCCTGTAATAAGTATATTCTTTGTTACGTGTATTGCGCTTCTTCTGCTTCATGTTTTTGGCTGGGTTTTTCTCCTATACACAGAGTCACAGCATAATTCCTTGCACTATTGACTTTAATAAATATATTTTCACTTGTATTTTTGTGTATGGCTATCCTTTGCATGTCTATACTTGCATGTAAACCGCCTACCACACAGATGTTGTAGCAAAAAAAAATGAATGAAGTCAAAATGTACGAGGGTAAGCGCATGCGAAGCCCTCCCCCCCCCCCCCCCCCGCCGGTACAACAACAAACAACCCTCAACAACCCTCCGTACACGCGCCGCCCGCCGATAAGCGAGAAAACATTCGCGAACGAAGTCGACCCCGTCAGAAAAATCACCAGAGAAGTTGGCCCAGGGTGCACAACGATAAGGTCACGCTCAGTCCCGTCGGCCCGCTGGTATGCACCCGGACAGCCCATCACCTGCGCGCCAGTGCTTGAAGTTACATACATCTATCAGAACTTTGTAATTAAAACACTACGATGCTCACATATAATAATGTTAGACTTTTTATAATAAAACTGGTAACTTTAATTGTAATCGTGTTGATTAAAACTATATTCTTTGATTAAATGTGCTACTTTACTGATTAACTGAAAACTTGTATGTATGAATACCTTTAATAAAAATATTGTGTATGATGTGTGATAATAATTTTCGGTAATAATAACTTTAATAAATATAATTTCACTTGTACTTTTGTGTATGGCTATCCTCGCATGTCTATGCATGCATGTAAATCGCCTATTGCGCACCTGCTGTATCGGGTAAGAATACGAATGAAGTCGGCCCAGGCGGAAAAATGACGAAAGAAGTTGGCCCAGGCTGAAGGGCAAGCGCGCGAGCAACCCTCCGGACACGCGCCGCCCACCGCAGCACCCCTCCACCCTAGCGCCGCCTGCCGCGCACGGGAAAAAATCGCGAAAAAAAGTCGGCGCGACGGTAGCGCTGCCCTGGCGAGGGTGCCGTAGTTTCGCTAGGCCGAAGCCTCGGCCCGCCCTCCTACTACTAACCCCTGCCAACTAACGTCCAAATGGTTCTGGCCACCGTGTCGCACCTACCCCTGGACGAGCTTGCTTCCCTCGCTGACGCGGTCTAGGAGGTCGCCTCACCCCACCAAGTCAGCGTTCTTGAGCGACCTACGGCTTTAGAGAACGCCACTCCTCCGCCACAGGCCGAACATCGTCCCCCCCTTCCTCCACCTGACATTCAGGTGATGATGCATCAGATCAGCCATCTCACGCAGCTTGTCGCGTCACTTGTCACCCGCCCGCGATCCCCAAGTCCGCGCCGCCCTCGACCCCGCAGAGGCCCCCCGTCGGAACGCCGATTGCGGTCTCGGTCGGGCAGTTCAGGTGGTCTCTGCTGGTACCACCGTCGCTTTGGTGCGAACGCCAATCATTGCCTGCTTCCTTGTACCTGGACGGGAAACCCGCCGGCCTCCCACTAACGGCGGTAAGTGGACCCGGCCTTGACAACAGCCGCCTCTTTCACATCGTCGACCGTACCAATGGCACTCGGTTCCTAGTCGACACAGGTGCTGAGGTCAGCGTCATTTCTGCCAGCAGCGTCGCAAGCCGCTCTCCTGCAGAACATGAGCAACACCAACGCCCCCGTTTCTCCCGCCTTCAAGACAGCGGTGTTATCATTAACGCAGCCAAGAGCGAATTCGGCGTTTCGGAGCTTGATTCCCTTGGCCACCGCGTCGACTGCCAAGGAATCAGGCCACAAACAACTAGAGTCACCGCCATTAGAGATTTTCCTCTGCGCACTTCGGTGACCAAGCTGCGCCAGTTCTTGGGATTCATAAATTTCTATCGGCGCTTTATCCCATCCCTTCCCTCCAAGCTCCGCCCTCTCGAAGCCCAGCTCACTTCTAAGCGCGGCAGATCTCCTTATCATTTAATGTAGACACAAGAAGCTACCGCTGCATTTGAGACCATCAATCAGGAAATTACATCCTTGTCGCTTCTCTTCCACCCACGCCACGACGCCCCAACCTCGCTCATGGTGGATGCGTCCAGCGTAGCTGTTGGCGCCGCTCTACAACAATGCGTGTCTGGGGCCTGCCGACCGCTGGCCTTCTTCTCCCGTAAACTTAAGCCCCAGGAAACGCGTTACAGCACGTTTGGCAGAGAGCTTCTCGCCGTGTACCTGTCAATCAAGCACTTTCGTCACTTCTTGGAAGGTCGCACATTTACGGTATTCACTGACCACAAACCCCTCGTCTACGCGTTCTCCTCCGCCAGCACCACATATAGTACCCGGGAAATTCGTGGCAGAGTTCAGCACCGACATCCAACACATCAGTGGTGCCGACACTGTGGTAGCCGACGCCCACAGCCGTGTCAACACGATCGGCATCCCTACCTCCCCACCGTCTCTCGACGATTTGGCGCAAGCCCAGCTCACCGACGATGAGCTGGCACAGTACCGCGCAAAACCGACATCCGGCTTAACAATTGACGGCGTCGCCTTGCCTGGCTCGGTCCGGCCTGTCGCCTGCGATACGTCTCAAGGTCGGCCACGGCCTTTCGTTCCTGCTTCACTCCGACATCAACTCTTCTAAGCCTACCACGACATTTCCCATCCCGGCATACGCTCCTCGCAAAGCCTGCTTACCCAACGATACGTCTGGCCCAACATGCGCGAGCAAATCAAGCACAGGGTGCAGACCTGCCTTTCTTGTCAGCGTTGCAAGATACAGCGACATACCCACCCACCCCCACCCCAGTTTGCGCTTGCTCACTCGGTGTTCCCCCGGACCTGGCCCTTGGCAATCTCACTAGCCCTCCCCATCGACCCCCGTCCAGTCCTCCTGCCCTCCGCAACGACCGCAAATGGACCCTCGCCCCCGAGTTTCCTGGGCACCACACCTCCACACCGCTCATTGCCTTCCTGCCACTCGCTAGGGGGAGAGCCCTGTAGCGGCATCGCCATCATCATCCCCCGCGCACCAATGATCAAGGCCCGCGGTTAATAAAACACGACTAAAACTACGACTACACACTACAACACGGCCAGCTGGCCGGTCTTCCCTCACTTCTGTGTACTGTCTTGTGCCTCTCGCACTATAGATTTACGCTATTTGTACACCATGGAATATTGTACAACCAGTGAAAGACATTTCCGAGTTGCACAATGTTTTGCAACATTCAAACAACAACAACAACAACTTTATTTCGAGATGACGAATGGGGAGTTTCATCGCCAGGGGCGATATTCTACCCCATTGCTGGTGGTGATGCGAGGAATGAAATAATGGGCCCCTTCACAACAAGGGTTGAAGTCTCCAGAAAGGTGAAGAGAGCTTTAAGGGCAGAGTGTTGGTGGGCTGGATCTGGCCAGGGACCATGCAATTTTGTGAGAGAGATGGGGCGAGCGCCTAGCTCGTTAAGGGATCCGGAAAGTACAGCTCGGGAAGGTTGGCAGTGTGGGCAATGGAGAAGAATATGCTCTAGATCTTCTACAGCACCGCAATGACTGCATTGGGGAGAGTCAACTTGTGTCAAGCGGTAACGCCACTGCGCTGTAAAAGCGACATCGAGGCGCATTCGATGAACTAATGCGGCCTCTTGACGAGAGGTATGTCGAGGCGTGCGGAAAGCGAGCGCTGGATCAACTCTGCTCAGCATGGCTGGGGGGAGAATGTCAGCGATCCTTTGGAGGGTACCCAGAGGAGTCACGAAGCGTCGAAGTACGGAGCGACGATCTCCTCTCAGCAGCGCAATACGCGTCCGTCTTCGAGACGAGACAGCTGCTTCTGCGGCGCTGTCGGCCTGTTCATTCCCTTGGGCACCGCAATGGGCTGGAACCGATTGGAGAACCAGCCTGTGCCCTGCTTCGTAGACAAGGTTGTAAGCCATTAACACATTCTTCACCAACGGTGCAGGTGAGCCTCGGATGCCAGAATTTTCAATTGCTAGCAACGCAGATGTCGAGTCAGTGAACACGACCCATTCCCGTGAGGTAAAATCAACGATGTGCTGTAGAAAGAAAAGTATGGCATAGAGCTCCGCAGCTGTTGGTGAGGTTTAATGCGACAGGCGACGTCTGCAACATGCATGTCTGTGTGTAGTACGAGGATGTTCCGATACTAACCTCGTTTCCGATATATTTTAACTTCTTCTTCCGGGGTAGAAAGAATAAGTGCGATGCGGGTAATGCGGAAGTTGACCGTGGAAAGCGTTTTGTCAATTACGGCTATTTGTCAATTAATTAATGTGTTAATACAATTTGTGTAATATTTCAGTTTATTCATTGACGGGTAGTAGGTAACGTCTGTGTGCGAGCAAGTTAGCGGTGTCTGAAGCTAAAACTGAGTGACTACGTGTTTGTGTGTGTGTGTGTGTGTGTTTTTTATGTAGCGCAATACATCCGCATGTGTCCGAGTAGAAGTAAAAGATTGTTTGGAATGTAACGCAAGGAGAAACCTCTGTTGAGGTAAAGTTCGCGAGGATAATTAATTCCGCGCAAGGCGTACGCCCCTATAATTCAGTTACTGCAATAACGAAACCAGTGATTTTTTTTTTTCGTGCAACACCGTTTATGTGTATTCAGATAGTTTTTTTTTATTTCCACGTGGTTGGTTTCATGCATGTTTTCAACGTGTACTACACATGTATACACGCGCCTGTTAGCATAATACTAGTTGAGTTGGAGTCTGAGACTCAATCTCAACAGCTTCGGCAGTGCTTCTCGCACGAGCGCGTGCTCACTGCACAGCCAAGGCCAAGGCGATTGAGATTGAGTCTGATGGCGCATTCCATGGGCAGAGCTGGGTCAAAGTTTTGTCCCAGGAGGCAGGGGCAACACCTGTTTCATTGCCAAAATCAGGGCATGCGTCGAAGATTCTAATGTTGCATTGGCGGAGCAGGGGAAAAATTGCTCCGAATGCGCAGTAGTGTTTGACCCAGCGATTACTTCAGCGGAATACAACCAAGAAGAGGAGGCGTGCGCGCGATAGTCAACATTTCAGTCGAGCATTTAGTCTAGGCAGCACCGCGTCGCGCATAGAGGAAGGGGTTCATTGTGTCCTTTCGCTTACGCGTTAACGTGTTCCCCGTATTATCCTGCCTCATGTTCTGCTATTGTCTGGTCTTCAACGCTTATAACTTAAACGTTGCAATTTCATGTATCGAACCACAGCGGAAGTTGATAAATGCGCATTATTAACAGAGGTACAACTGCCGTTAATGCAAAGCAGGGAACATCCGTTGAGGTAAAAGACAGGGGAACTTAAATGTCACGCAAGCTAAAGCTCTGAGAACTAAACGGTACAGGAGTGGGTATTGAATGCAGTCAGCACCACGACCGTCCACCAAGTCAATGAACATGCAAGATGGCGTACGTATTATCCGAATAAATAATGTTCACACTTGGAATAAGGAAAATAACAGCGCTGGGTTTGATGCCAAACTGAAGCTGAGCTGGCAGTGGAAGGTTCTTGGCCATTGTTTGCAGCAACTTCATTCGATTGCGTGGCGGCTATCGCTCTGTACTCACTTCTCAGTGTACCGTCAACTTGCCATCCTCAAGCGTACGGGGAGCATCTTCAGAACCAACTCTCAGTGCAAAAAATGGGCTCAACATAGCTTATCTTTCTTTCTTCACCCGTAGAGTTAGATGACATTTCGGAGAGGTTATTTAAAATACAAAGCACTTTTACAAAATATAGAACAATGCAGCTGGTATCTTGTCGAATTACGTGACCTGTGATGCACTTAGATAGCGCGTGTGCTCTGCCGATTTTCATTATACATGCACTTGATATGTACTGCTATACAGGCATCACTCTCGCATAAGCGGACAGTCACTGTCATTCCGGTAAAACTGGAGGCAGTCGAACGAGCTGCATGTGCCTCCGATCATGCCGCGGACGTCTTTGTTGCTTTGCATCTACGACAAGGATTATACACCGCAGCTGAGATCACCGATATCATTCATCTTATCAAACACCAGATCGCACACCGCTACAAATCTGACATTCTTTCCACTATCCTTGAAACTTTAGCGATTAGCACCCGGCTCGCCCCGTCCAGTGAAAAACAAGCGTCTTAGACAGCACGACACCGATTAAGAAATACACACCTGAAGGTTCCACTTGCGTCGTTGTTCTCCACTAAATCTAAGCATTCTGACGTTCAGAGTAGGCTCCAGAAGTAATAAAGCAGTAACATGTTACCTTCTGCGAACAGCCTTGGCGTTCCATCACCCGGCGAACGCCCGACGAATTTCAAAAGCGAAAGGCGTGCGGACGACAGTTGTGCAGGGTGTTTGAGACGCCGGATGTGGTGGTCATCCGCCTTCGTTCACATCACACTCTACTCACAACCTCATACTGTAGTCGCTAAAACCCAATCGTGAGTGGGAAAAGCAAGAGCTCACACAGAGAAAACCCGCCTTGACGCTCGTAGGCAGCACAGTATGCGGCGCACTCTTTGTAGCTTATGAACGCGCCTCGCTCTAAGCTTCACATTAAAAACTGTGTCGCTTGCGACGGCTAGAATCACATTTTCCGTTTAATATTCGTGGAGAGACCGGATAAAACATGCGTGCTTTTTTAGCAAGCGTTACTATACACGTTTTCGACTTGAGGGTCACGCGCGAACGCCTAAAATAAACGTTTTCTTCCTTACAGGCGGCACAATAGGCGTTTGCGGCTTTAGAGTGTAAGCACCATGCACAAAGGTATCGTAGTGGAGAAGGTATCCCCTTTGCTGAGGAAGAGAGAATGAGCTCATGTCACGTGCAACTCGCAGACAAACAGCCAACAGGTGCGAGAGTACGTTTTCACTATGTTAACCATGAACAAAATACAGAAGCCGACACTGAAGATTTTTGTTTAAGTTTAATTTGTACAAGCTTTCGCGTGGAGGTCCACGCTTCCTCAGGTACTTCTTGTTTTTGTTTTTGTTTATGTGATCTACAGGACTTGACTCCCCTCTTCGTATACGCATATGTTAACCATGACGAAAGTCTGTAATCCTACCTCGGTGTTATAGCTGGTAGGATAGGTAGGACGTTCACCATGAATCCTACCAATACGCTACGACAGTACGTCTCTGCGCATGAGACAAAGAAAAGCTTGTAGAAAGCATATCTACACGTACAAAACGTCTGTCCACTCAAGGTTGGTCCTCACTGATGCGTTTTGACGCACAGACATCCGTTACGTTGGCCTGTATCTGTCAGTTACCATGACAACGAGCTAACGGGGAGCTCCCACGCACGGACGTACAAGAGTTCGCAACGGCTCAACTTTTCCGCACAGCAGCGCGTTGGACGCAGCAAGGTGACAAATCAGTGCGGCGAACCTGACGCATGCGCAGTTTGTGCTTGGTAGGTAAACAGCAATGGCGGCCGACGGAGCAGCGTTTTGTGTATCTCGGGGGGGGGGGGGGGGGGTGCTGCCATAGCAGTTGCAGTGCCATGAATGCTTTGCAGCGAAATAGAGGTGACAAGACGGGGCTACATTATAAAAAGGTAGTGCAGCGTGAAAACGTGTGTTCTTGTCTCCTTCAATTTCTGCTGCAAGAGTAGCGCCGCCGACGAATACTGGGCCACAAGAACTCCAGCGAAAGCATCGCTGAGCGTCACCGTTTCTGGATCTTCCAAGTCGAGGCACTACATCACACAAATAAAACGCTTTTAAAAAGCGATGTTCAATCGTAAAGCCTTCGTCTGTGCTGCTGTAGTTGCATGTACTGAACCCACGTTGGTGCGCTTTGTGGACCGCATGTGTCAACCGACGGACGTAGGTCCGTGGCAGTGAGAACATGTCAACGCATTGCGCTGCGTTGAGCGCTGAGAGATGCGTGCTAACGGAACCTGTGCCTGTGGGAACGGAACGGTGCCTGTGCGTCAAAACGCACCAGTGAGGACCAACCTTCAGAAAGAAGTAGTAAAGGGACATTCGTAGACTGACCACAACACTATGGTGAAAAAGATGAAGCAACGTGAACCTCGCGTGCAGTTGTCGTGGGACCTTATTTGATAGCGATCCAATAAGACGGTTCTATGTGCACGAGGGGAACGGGAAAAGCTGAGGGACTGTGCGAAAGGCTGACCTACTTGCATAGCATATAAGAGTCGTCCCGTTAGAAGGAGATGAAGAAGTCGTCCGTCCCCAATTGTTTTGTTGCTACACATGATCTCGGTCTTTCCGTAGCCAAGCTTGAATGGATGCCATGCAATTACAGGCGAAACGTGTTCGACGACCCAATTTTACGGAGTGCGATATTGAAGGTATTGAAGGGTTTAGTAAAGGTTATGAAGCAAGCAGACAAGTGCGTAATTGACATTACAGTGTACGCCAAGGGTCTGTGGCAAACTGCAATGCGTGGGCGCGTAATACGGAGTCTTTGTTTGCAGTCTCCAGATCTACCGAGGCCAAGTACGCCGCCATCTTTCCTCGTAAGACTGCTCGGGAGCTCTCGCAGGATTCTGCCGAAGTTGATTTTGCGACGCGCGCCTTTCATGAATCTAGATTTCGTCGTAACTTTCTTGTAAACCGAGTTTCCGAGACAGATTTCGTCGTACGAGCTATTTGTGAATACGACCCCAGTTAACTGAACTGCGCGTGGCCAAAACCCGCGAAAGCACGCGGGTCACGCGCTCCTTACAAAGACAGCTGACACCTTTCTGAGGGGCTCTTGCTTTTTTCTGTATTCCCTGTCATCTTTCTGTGCACCAGATCTGCAGAAATTATGCGGACATATTGAGGACCTTCTACAGTTTAGAGACAGTAGAGTTTCTGACCAGTGTATGTAAACGCACTGTGACCTAGATGCTGGTGCGTCACATTTATTTAGTATGCTCAAATAACGTTTTGTTTCCACAATTTACTGATGAGAAGATTACCCTCATGATCTTTCAGTGCGGCCACGATTATCATAAAAAAAAACACGTCATTAAAATACGTATCTCTCTCGGTGTATGCACACCAGCACAAGGCTGCAGCACGTGAGTTGAGCATCATGGATGACATATACAGAGTAAAGTTTGCAACAGCCATGCCCACTATACATGCAGCAGCACGGCCAGACCTTGCCCAAGCATGCATGTTTGTTTGATGTACACATGGTCTACAGCGTTTACAAGACGTGCGACAACTTGTTAAATCGTGAGAAGCACTAAATCATGACATCTGGAACAAATGGTTCAGGCTTCCCACTCGCCCACAACATCCCGAGCACAGTCTTGCTCTGCCATGACAGAGTAACCTCTGGAAACATCAAGCGGACGAGGCCAACCACTACGCGCCCTTTGACGCGGAGGAGACCAATAATGGAGTGGCCGGATTGACCTCGGTAGCCTTTGCGACCGACCGGTAGGCGGACGGGCGAGCCGGAATGCTGGGGAACGGCGTCTTCTCTGTGATCGGCTCGCGGAATGTTGTTTCTGGTTAGCGTCGAACGCGTTCTTACAGCCAGGAGCGTAACAACGCCTTTCACGCAACATTGTTACGTCCGGACTGACACTGCTAAACGAAAATCGGCGTATTTACTGAGTATTTTCACTTAGTATATGGCGGTGCGTACGCCAAGCAGACGACCTCGGAGAAAATCGCCTGCGCTGCGCTCTCATTCGTGTGCCTGGCTTACGTCATCATCGTGTTGGCTGCAGATGGAATGCGAACATTTAAAACTCGTTTATTTAATATGTAAGCTGTTTTCGGAAGAGAAATTTTGAACGAACATTACCCTATCAGTGTCATACTCGTACATAAGTTCCCGGATGCGATAGTCCCCTTAAATCAGTGTCAACCTCCTCCTTCAAGTTTGCTGGTCATGCTAGGCGTTGATTCCCTCTATACCAATATCCCCCAAGAAGATGGCATTGCTGCAGCTCAAAGGGCATTTTTAAAATAATCGGACAACTTATACGATCCTTCTGTTCTATTCACGTTCCTTAACCTTATTCTGAAAAATAACAACTTTGAATTCGACGGTAAACAACACTTTCAAGTCAGTGCCACAGCTGTGGGCACTAAGATGGCACCAAATTATACAAACATTTTTATGGGGGATCTGGAGGAGGTATTCCTGTTCCAACGCGAGAAAAAGCCGACGTTGTACAAGCGTTTTCTGAATTATTTCTTCATGGTTTGTCCATATTCGGAGGACGTAGAACGTAGTTTAAACAGGTTGATATATCAGGCGGCTGCGAAGTTGAATAAAAGTAAATTAATAAGACGTGGAGGACAGACCACAGGAAAGTTAACAAAAACTAGTTTATTTCATAGGTAATCTTACTCAAAGATTACAATATGCTATGAAACGTTTAAAAGAACCGTCGACATTTCGACAGTGCTTCCCTTTTGTCCTGACGAAAACAGTGCCGCTGTCGAAACGTCGACCGTTTTCTGGGCGCTATCTTCATGGTTTGGCCATATTCGAAGGCCGACCTAAATATATTCATTAGCGATTTTAATCAAGCACATCCAGCTATCAAGTTCACCCATTCTTACTCGGCTCTAAATGTTAACTTCCTGGATGCCCAAGTCAAGTTAACTGACGGGGTCCTAACCGCGGACTATTTTTTTTTTTTTTTTTTGTCCTGACGAAGACAGTGTCACTGTCGAAACGTCGACCCCTTGCCCATTTTACTTTTGAACGTCTCCCTATGTAATAAACTAGTGTTTGTAACTTCCCTAAAATCTGTTTCCGCGTCTTTTTTTAACTTCTGTAAAACTTCGTGGCCGTTTGATAATCCTTTTAGCTCACCCTATATATATATATATATATATATATATATATATATATACGCTACAAAATGGAGGTTCGAACGACCAGGATGTTGTATATAGATAGGGGGGAAAAAGACACCAGAGACTGAAGTAGGGAGTGGGGGAAAGTTATTTATTAAGCTGGCATTTAATCTAAGGGTCTGGGGGAGTCTACGTTCCGGCGGAAGCTCCGCCTTCTTCGGTACTAAGACGAAAATCTATGTACAAGGTCTTTTAAAAGGTTACAAAAGTGTCGTCACAGCCGGTACAATTCCACTGCGAGGCAGTCGTCAGTGAGTCATGTTCTGGAAGGTTCCGGAAGGTTCCTGGGTCATCGGCCGGGGAGGTTACGTGTCAAAGCCTTGGAGTTCCGAAAGGTCTGCGGTCGCGCTCGTTGAAAACCTGTTGTCCGGGGTGTTCTTAGCGTCATTGTGTCCAGCTGTAAAGAAAAGAGGCAGCGGCCACTCCGAGAAGACACAGAAAAAAAGTTATCCGGATATGCTTCTTACAGTTGATCGCACTCCTTTAACCTCATTTATTATAGATTGGAATTTGTAGATCAAGTACGATTCGCGTTGCTCTCTGCAGCGATCGGATGTGAAATTTGACTCTCAAATAAAAAGTGCGACGTTACTAATGGAATGACCAGGTCGACTAAAATGGCGGGAAACCGGGAGGCTACCTTTTTTCGAAACATCTGATCGGTGCTTATTGAATCGAATCCTAAATGAATTTTTACTTTGACCTACATATTGTGCGGAGCATGTTGTACATTGAATGATGTAAATAATGTTACTGGAGTTACAGTCAAAGTCGCCATTGATTTTAAGGGAGAAGTCGTAGTTTGTACTCTTGACCGCTGCCGTGCTTTGCATTGATTTGCATATTTGGCATCTTTTACCATTGCATGGATGGCATCCCGCCGTGGGTGTTAATGGCTTGGGAACTTTGGAGTTGACTAGTCTATCTTGAAGGTTGCGGGTACGTCTGCAGGTAACTCGTGGCTCCTCGCCAAATATTTGTCGTGTCCGTACAGATTGCAGAAGGCTGCTGTGGTGGCGGTGGAGGATACTGTTAATATTACCCGCGCCTGCACCAAAGGTAAGGTTTACGCGGTCGGCCCTTGGGTTCGTCGTTGCCTTTACCGAATAAGTTCCTCCGGTCTGTTTGTCGTGCTTTGGACAGACCTTGTTCTTACCTTTGGTGCAGACGCGGGTAATATTAAGCCACAGAGCTTCAGATATTTTTCCTTTGTACGTACAAAGGAAAAATATCCGAAGTGGCTGCACGTTGAGCATATGTTTACAATTTGGTCGTGCACTCCCAGCCGAGGACAGCTGTTTCGCTCCACTTGGAGCTCGTCAGCCCGGCGCATGGAAGTGACACTCTTGGGTCGGCGCTAACAGTGCGTCTCGGCGAGAAGTCAATGTTCCACGGTGACGGCGCCACCTGCGGAGGCCCCAGTGCAAGCCAGCAAGCACATATGGATGATTTCTTCTCAACTCAGGCAAGCTGGTCCGGACACCATCAGTGATTTTTATTGAACAAATATATGTTGTAGCCTGACTAACATTGAGAATGGAACAGCAAGTATTTTTTTCGAGTTTCCGTAGTTCCCCAAAAAAAAAATCCGAAAGAATCTGGCAGGTCCGACGCGGTTTCAGGCATAGCGATTTTGGCGTTCAATATCTTTCCAACGAACGCGTTCATGGCTTTGAATTTTTTTCCTCGCATTGTCAGCTATGTTGACTTCTCGTGCTTGCGTTCCGGCGGGGATTTTGTTATTTTGCAGCTAAAAATACGCAAATTTGGTGGCGACGACGAAAATCGCTCATATTCTTGCGGCTATTCCGGCACTTGTGTAGACGTCAGTGAAACGAGAAATGTATCGCCATATAGCGGAAACTGAGCACTATAATTCGATATCAAATTTAGGAGTCTAGGCCAGGTTGCTGTCACGCGCGGAGGCGTCTACAACACGTAACATTCGAAAAAATGCGGTTTTGAGCGCTCATATCTAAAAAATCCCACCTCGACAATTTTTCAAACTTCGTAGGCACATGCTTCTCCATATGATATTTGAGTGTGCACAAAGTCGAAGGTTTTTTCTAATAAAAGTTAGAGCGTGCCAAAGTTTCAGTGTCCGACTGTGGTGCGTGTAATGACCACGAAAGCGCTGCGAAAAAATAACTGTTCGACATCCACGTTTTTCTTGTGACGGCCGCCCGCGGGCGGCCGTCACAAAAAAACACACGAAAAACATACACGAAAACACAAAAAAACACACACGAAAAAACGCACGAACAGCACGCGTGCTGTTCGTGCTGCTATTTGAGAACCCAAAGAGTCGAATATTTTCCCCAGGACGTCGAAAGCAGCACGACGGCTTCACAAGGACACCATATCTATAGAGAAATGCAGATTGAGTGTATGTGTTGCGCTGTTTGCGCGGTACGTGCATGAAAATTCGATGTTTACATCCATCTCTCTAGACCATTCCAGTAAAGACGAGTCACTGTTTATTTACATTTCATTGATTACATTAGCAGTTGTGGCAAAGATAATCCGACTCGCACACGTTACAATACTGTTCAGGAGTCAGAACGTTTTTCGTCAACGCATCGTCCAGCGATGATACACGTGCGAAGTTTCTTTGAAAATGTGTCTTCTGTCTGTGCCTGTTAGTGTATCTCGACAAGTATGCACAGTCTTTACTTAATTTGATGGTCATGGCGAAGATGCAGGCGGCAAAGCAACGGCGAGTCGAAACAGTGTCAAAACACAGCTGTTACAAACGAAATGACTACTGCAACAGGTAGGGTAGAGGAACCACTCACACTCGTAATCGCTCCAAACTAACTTGGGTTTTGTACCTGAAGTCGGATACGGCTCCAGTGCGGGTGGCGCTAATCTTGTTACTCTCTTCGCTGTTCATTAGCAGCGGCGGCGGCTCCTGACACGGCAAAGTACTCGCCGATGGACACAGAAATCGTTGTCTGTGCTTCCATGCCAACTCAGGGACGTCTCCTCGGGTAGAATACTAGTACCACGGTCCGCTGTCGCACGAAGAACGCGAATATCGACCTTTGAACCAGGGTGTCGAACCGCAAAAAATGCGGGTTCGGTTCGGGTTCGGGTTCGCGTTGTTTTGATTTCGTTCCGGTTCAGTTCCGGTTCGGCCAGGCCAGAAATCGAACCGGTTCGCAAACCGGTTCGCAGCCCCGAACCGGTTCAACGCTTCCGTTATATATGTTCCATAAAACTGCTTTTATCAGGAAATGCGTGGCTAATAGCATACTGCTGTTGTCTGCATTGACGTCTCTAGCGGTGAGGCAGCCCTTTAGTGAGAGAAATGAGAAATGGATGAACACTTATTGCAACTAGAGTTCACGCTGTTGAAGCGGTGTAGTCCTGCTACTTTCTGTTCCCAAAATATCTTTTTTCACACGCACAGTGCCAGCAAGATACACTTAAAGGAAGCCTAATAAGATGGACAGCGTAACATAGACGACAGTACTTGCCGGCACACTGCCTTCGCAGCGTGAATCGATCTGAAACCGTACTGAAGCATGTCGAAAATAAGCCTGCAAGCCTTACTCTGTCCGAGCTCACAGCAGTGTACTTGTTAATCCACAACACAACGGCAATGTGTCACGACGACACAACTGTGCTACCAATAAGCAGAACCACATTTACTTTTCAAAGCACGACCAATCAAACAGGCACCGTTCTGCGTACGCTCCTTCTCCAGTTCTCATGTTTCTGACTTGTTTAATTTGTGCTGCTCACGTGTAAAGGGAAATCTTGGGCGCTTATTTGATCACATATTCGTCCTGTAGAGCTATATAACTGGCCTACTCCATTCGTGTTTCATTCGTCCGCGTGGCACCTCTGGTGGTCTCTGAAGAGTAGAAGCCGCACCGCGTGCGTGGGGCGCTAGCCGCGGCACTCACAAGGACAACTACGCTTCAACATGTTAAAAAGACGCTGAAAGTATACTTACTATACGTCGTCGTCTGACTGCTAGGTGAACATTTCTGAAATTTATGATATAGGCGCGTGATGATGATACCAATGTGTCTTCGTTCGGGGATAGAGAGGAACTCTCATGCTGACTTCTTTTATGTCCGAACCGTTTTGTTGCGAACCGGTTACCGCTATTATTTTTTACGGTTCTGCTCCGGTTCGGGTTCAACAGTGTCCTGAAAATTTCGGTTCCGGTTCGGGTTCAGTTCCGGCAAAAATAACGGTTCGGGTACGGTTTTCGGTTCCGGTTCGGGTTCGGTTCGACACCCTGCTTTGAACTTCTTCCAGCGCTTCCATGGTCATTACACGCACCACAGTCGGACACTGAAACTTTGGCGCGCTCTAACTTTTATTGTACACGGAAAAAACCTTCAATTTTTTGTGCACTCAAATATCACACTAAGAAGCATGTGCCTACGAAGTTTGAAAAATTTTTGAGGTTGGGTTTTTTTAGATATGAGCGCTCAAAAAGCGCATTTTTTTCAAATGTGTGAAGACGCCACGTGTTGAAGACGCCTCCGCGCGTGACAGCAACCTGGTCTAGAGTCCTAAATTTGATAACGAATTATAGAGCTCAGTGTCCGCTACACGGCGATACCTTTCTCGTTTCAGTGGCATGTACACAAGTGCCACGATCGCCGCAAGAATATGAGCGATTTTTGTTGTCGCCATCAACTTTGCGTATTTTTAGCTGCGAAATGAGAAAATCGAACTCTGTCCGAAATCGACGGAACTGAACCCAAACACTGGAAACCAACATAGGTGACAGTGCGAGGAAAAAAATTCAAAGCAGTGAACGCGTTCGTTGGAAAGATAGTGAACGCCGAAATCGCTATGCCTAAAAGCGCGTCGGCCCGGCCATATTCCTCCGGATTTTTTTTTTCTCGGGAACTACGAAAACTTGAGAAAAAATACTTTCTCTTCCCTTCTCAATCTGAGCCAGGCTACAACATATATTTTTTAAATAAAAATACTGATAGTGCCCGGACCAGCTTGCCTGAGTTGAGATGGAATTACCCATACACAAAGGAAAAATAGCCGAAGGTCTGTGGGTGCACGTTGAGCATATGTTTACAATTTAATCGTATACTCCCAGATGAGGACGGCTGTTTCGCTTTACTTGGAGCTCGTCAGCCCGGCGCAGGGAACTGACACGATCTTGGGTCGGCGATAACAGTGCGTCTCGGCGAGACGTCAAGCCGATCTTGAGAAAGAAACCGTCGTTTCGCGGGGCCAGCTACACGGAATGCATAGCACTCATCTGTTCACACGTGTTAATCTTGGTCTACAGTTTCGAGATGCGAACGTCGCTTCCTGCTTAATCCAAAGAGTGTACGAACTCTGCATTACAACAATACACGGCCACACGGCACGGATACAAGAATGCAGGGACAAACGAGCCTACTGCTACGCATGTGCGGTGGAGCAGGATACTGAAACGTACTCAGGTGGTAGATGATTTCGTATATGTGTACCACTGGGGCAACAGATAGCTTTCTCTATACTTAACTTGTGAATAAACTATTAGTATATACGAGACCCATGCGCGCATCGTAAATATTTTTTGTTTACGGCCGTACCCGTGCTACCAACATCCATGGATCGCCCGAGTCACGGAGATGACAGTGTTGCCGGGTCAGATTTGGTTTTTCTCCGGCTTCGCTACCTGGCTAAATCCGGTGAGCTAACTCACCAGTGAAAGCCCAGTGAAAAAGCCAGTGAAGTATATTAGGGGAAAAAATAGCCAGAGCTCTTTGGCTGCACGCATAGCACATGTTTGAAAGTGCTCAAACGTCACCGTGCCAGTACCGCATGCAGTATGACAGTTCTGCTACTACATGTGCTATGCGTGCAGCCAAAGAGCTCTGGCTATTTTTCCCTAATATACTTCACTGGCTTTGCACTGGGCTTTCACTGGTGAGTTAGCTCACCCTGACGGGACGAATCACGTGTTACGTGACCTTCTGACGCCATCCGCTCGAACAACAGAAAATGCAACCCAAGATAATGGCAGTTCCGATAGCGTCACCCGATAGATGTGTTTTTGTTCCCGCAAGTTAAAGCACATCTTCAACGCATGAGGCGGGATACTGTGACGGCATCTCCGACGCATGAGGCTCCTTCAGCATCTCACATTGGGGGTGAAGGAAAGACGCGTCTCCGAAGATGCGCAATGAACAAAATAAAGAAAGAAATGGTGTTCCTTCGCGAATTTTTTGCGTACGATCTATCGAACGGATTTTTGTTCTGAAAACGGCTCTGGTATCAGGTCACAGAAAGGAACAGGTGTTCTCATTGGGACAGCTTCGTAGCTTTTATAATTAAAAAGTTAATGAAAGATTTGTAGGTAATTAGTCATTTGACGGTTGAACAACATATGGCCAAGAACGTTCGCCGGCCCAGAGATGATAGATGAAAAATCTGAAAAAAAAAATGAAAAGTATGTCTCGAAAAAAAAACCTGTATATAGGGTGGCTTTAGTGCTTTTAGATGTCTTTTATTAAAAATCTATGAGAGCCCCAGATATGCCGTTTGGACGTCTAACATACGTGGCCTGGCGGACATCTTTCCTAGTCGGTCGCATCAGTGTTCGATGACTAATTAACTCAAATCCGCTAATTAACTTATTAATGAAGGGCTTTTAGAAAAACTGACATGACAGATTTAGAGACCGTCGTAGTCGAATGCTGCCAGCTCTCAGCGATTTCGAAATGATTCTGTGCTTCCAGATACGAGCAGTTTTTTGTTGCTATGCAAATGAGCTGAAACCGAAAAAAGCACACCGCAAGAGCACACCGTTTACGCCGACGGAGGCTTATCTGGGCCGGAAAACGGATTATCTGGCCAGCAGATCGGCACCTACCCCGATCAACTTCATAGCTCCAAATCACGTGGCTCTGTGACGTGAAATGAGGGCTGTGCTCCCTGCGTGCCCAGTCGCCGCGGTTTCGGTTTCAGCTCATTTGCATATCAAAATGCGGGGATGGATACCTCAACGCACTTGCACGCTTCAGGATTTGTTAGACGTGGAATGGCTTTCAGCGAGAACAGTCTCTGATTCTACTATCTCGCCTTTGCACGAAATCCCCCAATTAATGAATGTTACGTAATTAATCGTCTTGTAGTTGCATACCTTCTTCGAAAGGATGTCCGCGTGGCCGTATAATTGAACTGCAAAAACAACATCTGTGCCGTTCTCATAGATTTTTAATCAAAATCTGTGGCACCTAAAAAAAAAGATACCCTGTATATATGTCAAAAATCAAAAATCAAACGGCCACCAAGTTTTACAGAAGTGGATGAAAAAAGACGGGACATCACATATTAAGAAAGTTAGGAACACTAGTTATTTAATAGGGAGACATTAAAAGCTAAATGGAAAGGGGGTCGACGTTTCGCCACTGCCACTGTCGAAACGTTGACACCTTTTCCATTTTCCGCGCGGCCATTTTTGTTGTGGAACCATGTGACGACAAACAGATGTCCCTATTGTAGTTGTGTCGCAACGAACAATCATGCGCTCTACAAGTGTCAGAAGGCATTAATATTTGGGGTCTTGTTTGCCGTCATACAAACGTCGTTTGCCCAGTGTCATTCGACTGTCGCCTCATCCTCACCGCGTTGGTGTTCCTGCGACTGCTTGAACAGCGCCGACATATTCTTCACAGCGCGCTGTAAGCGGGTGGCACAACGTCGGAGCCGCGCCCCGTTGTTCTTTGTGCTGGGACACTTGCCCGTGAATGTCACGAACTTCCTGCAGCGGGAACTACTCGTGCTCGGACGTGATCGGTGATAGGCTATGACGGTCACGTATCAATCGTGGGAGCCCCGCCTTGATTGTACATAATACACATTGTATAATTATTTTTATTCATACTTTCAGACCTAGGTATATATGCAAATGGTATAGCCTATAGACGAGGAGTGCTGAAGTGGCGGTCCGCCTGGGGTTGCCATGCGGTCCACGCAGAAAATAAATAATATGGGGTATATAAGCTTCATGAACGGTCGTGGAGCTCTCGTTGTGCTC
Source organism: Ornithodoros turicata (assembly GCF_037126465.1). Lineage (NCBI taxonomy): Eukaryota > Metazoa > Arthropoda > Arachnida > Ixodida > Argasidae > Ornithodoros > Ornithodoros turicata. The sequence continues at coordinate 38,394,892 of NC_088204.1, forward strand.
TGTACTCGTGCAGGTTATCTTACGTTGATTCGTCATAGGAAACTATTGAGACTGACCTGGAACAGCCGATGAATCTGTATCTAAGAGACTAGCGGTGACGGTCGGTACATGAGAACACCGACTACAAGAAAAGTAACACAAAGACAGCCAAGGCCTTGCTTTCCAACTTTCAATCTTTAATCATATGCTCGACGTTCCATGTATGTCTCGGTGTTGCCTTCCTCGTCTTCAATGATGATTCTCTAAACCTGTCCCTGCGTCTAATTTTTCAAACTGAGATTTTTGGCTCACTGTTTTTCTGCAGTTGTTGACAAGGTTCCTGATGACTAACAAATGGAACTGGCTGGCGTGCAGTGCGGCACATCGATAAGAACAAGTTCGCTTAGGTTGGTGCGGCTTCGTTCTATTCTTACATTGAACGAAAGTGTCTGAAGATACGCATGTTACCGCGGGCAAAGCTGTCATTGATGAAGGAACGAATAACCGAGAGACACGGGACACGAAGACAAGCACAAGAGTTCTCAGAGCTGTCCATGTTTGGCACAACCTATGTCTAATAATAATAATTTATGGCTTGACGTCGCGAGATAACTGTGTCAACATACGTCTGCGAGCAGACGTTTTCTGTGACGAAACTGAATAAGTCAAAGTTACGCTCACAACTAACAAACGAACACTTCAGCGCAGTCTTTAAAATTGTAATTACGCAATCACTTTCACGCGATGTTGACGCAGTAGTTAAAAACAACTAGTGTCAAGTTTCCTTGACACAGCAGAGACGAAGGATTGATTCTATATCAGAAACAGGCTACCCCAGAGCCATGGTATGCGGCCCGTGTATTTCCTCCATGGCTCAATGCGGCCCGCGGACGAATGAGTTCGGCGACCGTGCTATACACTATGTGACCAATGAATTATATACATATATATATATATATAGTGTGCATAGTTACATCCTGTATAGTGCCCGTGTTTTCTTTTTCTTCTTCTTTTTGTTTTGTTTTGCGTGTCGTATAGTTACTCTACTCTTTGAAGTTTCCGGTTCCCACCGGTTTAGTTTGTGTTGAGCCCAACTTTCGCACAATTTTCCCGTAACATGGCAACTCTCCATGAGACTCGTACTCAACTTTTATGCAAACGGGCCATGATGGCGAGCCTCTGAAATTAACATGATAGGAGGACAAGGTTAGAGAGCATGTAGGCACAAGGAAGGCAGTCAGAAATAGGATATGAATTGTGAATACTGCGCGGAAGTCTTTTACGAATGACGTTTAAGTTTCTCTGGTCGGGCAGACAATAAAAGATAATAAGAAAAGGAAGAGCCAGACAAGCCCAAAATGCAAGCCAGCACATATTTGCATCATACTCTCACTACGAGATACCAGCACCGCCTCTGTCTATTGGAGATGAAAATCCTGCGAAAATCTCTGCTCTAGGTATGGCAACAGAGAATGGCAGTGGCGTAATTCTTCAATGCTGAATCACGATTCTTCTCTCTGACAGCTCCTGCGTAACTCATTGCACGCATATATCGCACCTTCACAAAGCACAGAATGCATTGACTGATCCAGAAATATGCGTCCGCATTTGTGAATAAATGTTAGTGGATGCAACAGGAGCAGGTGGGACCATGAATCTGACTCGCAGCTGCGAATGCTTCTAAATGCGTAGTTCCAAAGTGTGCCTAAATAGGGGATCGCTTCTTGAAGTCGTCGAGAATTGAATGTTCTCAATGACGGGTACGCTGGCCATTAAATGGTCATTAAATGCTTGCATATCCTGTTTCGGATAATACCAGACGCAGGCGTACTTGTTGTACGCCGACACTTGGAGAAACATTTCACTGATTCCATTTCAACTGGGATTTAGTTATTTATTACCTCAAGGACCCTATTAAGGGCTTTACTAGAATGGTACCCTTAAACAAGATGAAAAATATAAAGCAATACAAACAATATACAGAGCAACAACATGCAGAGCAACAATATCAACAAAAACAATAGAAACATTATAAAGACTACTGAAGAAGGAGAAGATTTAAGTTTCACATTTCTCTCTTTGTCTGCGCTCATAGCGGTTCTGGTTTACTCAGACTACAGACATTCCTTGTAATTTGTAAATATAGTAGGTTTCGATGACAAAACAGATTAGTGCCACCTGCATTGTACGTCGGGAAGATACAAAAATCACTGTGGTGGTTGACAGACTCCAGGTGTAGCAACATGCAGAGTTGCGGCGATAAATGACGTTTCCAAGGGAAGTAAAGATTAACAACGACACGACTCCTCCGTTAGGAGAAGGGTCCATATAAAAGACTAAAAAACGCAAACGCATCGCTAATAAGAACGAAGAGGAAGATCGCCATTGCCCCACGTGAACTCGCCCGGTCAGGCGAATATTCCACTTTTGACTTTGCCGAGATGTACGTACGACAGCGCGGAACATCGGGAACTGCTAAGGGCTCGAAGACTAGTGCGTGCCTCGATACATGCTGCTTTCCTTAGTTCTAAAATTATCATTCACCGGCAGCTGCGACTCATCCGCTCTGAAGAAGATCGTGAGTTGATTGCATAAAAGAATGTCTCACTGTAAGTATGTCTATGTCTGCGCTTTGCACAGGGAAATGTACTTGGTGAGACTGTGGTGAACGCGTCGGCTCGTTGCTTGAGGTGGCAGGGGTGGGAGCCTGTGGCACTACCCAGAAAAGCTAGCGTTGCTGGATAGTTTCACAGGGTTTCAACTGGATGTTAACAAAACCTCTGTATTATCCGTCCAAAAAGCATACACATAGTGTAGTCTACAAGTGTTGTACACGTTGTCAACAGAAGTTTCTGAATGACTTGATCAACAGAATCAAAAGAGTGAATATTCAAGAAATAAAAAGCACTTAAGAAGTATGTAGGAAACTAAAGTCCATTTTGTGTTCATCAGGATACCCGTGTGAAATTACCTCCGGAATGAAGCATTTACAGAAAGCAAAATATGTAACTTCTCCCTAAACGTGTCAGTTGCTGTAAACAGTAGGATGATATGAAGTTAATATCTGTATACCGCCACCACCACCACCACCACCAACAACAACAACAACAATAAATGAAGTAGTGATGATGACATGTGATGTTTCCCCGTGGTAGCCACAGGACCCCCCCCCCCCTTCACAGATATTAATATGAGAGGATGAATTAATGGTGAAGCTGAATGGTGAAGGAAATGGTGGCCAGGTGGAAGTTCTGTTTAGAACTCTTCGAGAAGTCCAGTGCCTTGAATGAAAGTAAGAAGGGAGCGAAAGTTAAGAATCGTTCGCCCAAATCACCATGGAAGCAGGCAGGGTGCAGGCTATTTGGGTGGGTGTGTATATTGATGACGTGCCGCATGATCGTCGTCCACTTAGCAAGCAAAAGATCGCCACTGTCACTGGTGCGCGCACACCAATATAGGTGGCGGATTATGCTTTCGCACCACAGTCGAAGAACTTGGTGCTTCTTAGATTGTGATGCTGCAGCGATCTTTTCTTGATGCCTGCATAGCAACAGCAATGATGATAATGTAATATTGAATATCGGTTCCATACACAGAGTTCTCATCATCTAACCTTTTGCACCATGCCACACATCAAAACGATGGCTGGTACTCGGGTGCTTGTCCTTCAGAAAGGTTTTCACCTGCGAGTCAGTGACCAGTGTGCTGACGACCAACCATTTAGCTGTGAAGTAGTCAAGGCAAAGCTCGAGCCCCCTCAGTTCCATGCAGTAGCTGGAAGACACGGTTGTTGCCTGCAAATGGATTTCACAAATTTATGTTACTGGCTACGAAATCCACAAAGAAGAAACTTCTATAGGAAACGTACCTTAACTACACCTAACTACCTTAACTACCTTAACTCCATTATCGTATATGTGCCGTGCGGTGTGCCCAGGAGAATCACAACGTGCATCTCCAGCAAGGTGCAGAGGCCTGTCCCCCAGCTTCTCCAGCATTGCTGCCCGTTCTTTATCCCTTTAACGTGTGATTGCTGCCGAGCGTTGATTGTTGCTGAGTGAGTGCGTTGCTGAGTGGGCGATAGTACCGCGACCGGTACGAGTGCGTGAATGCTGGTTGTCGCCAGAGAAGTGCCGGCGAGGACCATCATGAAGCAGGTGGAGGCCGGAAAGTTAACTTGCTGCGATCTCCCTGCGGGTCCCGGTGGAACTCTGGTCCTGGTGCGACTTGCCTGCCAGAAGGTGGTTTGGTGCTAGTTTGCCGAAAAATTTAGGGTGACGAATGACCGAATTACGCCGGACATGGTGTTCGTTGTTCGCGTCACGAAATGTAGAGGTGGTGGTGTTCCTCTATATGACTCCTGACCGGCGATGATGGAATGTCCCAGCGGGCAAATGTGCGTGGCCTCACGCTAGGACGGTGCCGGTGAGTGAGTCAGTGCCAAGAGGAAGTGGCACGTAGCCCAAAGGCGATTGGCTATTGGCGGTAGAACTGGCTGCCAGGCGCAGTAGCGCGCGGCAGCAGAGGCGCGTCGTTTTCGTCGACCACGGACCGCCACTAGCACAATGCCGCCTCATGCGTCGAAAATGAGCTTTAAGTTGCGGAAACAAAATAACGAAAAATGTATGTGGTGACTCTATCGGAACTGCCCTTGGGTTGCATTTCCTATTTTCTTTTAATCTTTTTCCACGACGCAAGAGGCGGCACCTTGCTCCTTCACCCTCTCACATTGAGGGTGAAGGAAAGACGCGTCTCCGAAGATGCGCAATGAACAAAATAAAGCAAAAAACGGTGTTCCTTCACGATTTTTTTGCGGACGATATAGCGAACGGATTTTTGTTCTGAGAATGGCTACGATATCAGGTGACCGAAAGGAACAGATGTTCTCATTGGGACAACCTCGTAGCTTTTATAATTAAGAAGTTAATTATCGAAAGTTAATTAAGGCGTTGTCCTAGGAGTTTGCTAATGCCTTCCTAAGGAGTGGCTTCAGCATATGCTATATTGCAACTGTCTTCATCTCGGAAAAAGTGATATATATACAGGATAGAAATTCATAGTAAAAAACGTAGGCCCCGGAGAGACATGTGGTCAATGGATTTTTTTCTGCCAATAACTTTTGCCGCATATTGGTAGTTTGAGCGCAAATCTGCGAAGAAAGGAGGTTACATTGACACGCCACACGAGAGGGGAAAGGGTTACAAGCCTTACCCATGGAACAAACACGGGCGGTGAGTGCGGGAATCAGAGCTATCTTATCAAAAATGAGGTTATCGGACGGCTTGTAGCCTTATCCTCCCTCGTGTGGCGTGTCAATGTAACCTCCTTTCTTCGCAGCTTTGCGCTCAAAACTACGAGCCGTCAAAAAAGAGGCTGAGCCAAGGGCTGGTTTCCACGGATTTTCGGCGAATTTATTTCGGCAATTGCCATTGCATTACGAGTGGGATTATGTGCTATACTGAGTAAAATGACCACGGGGAACCCATTTCCGCAAAGGAAACGTTAGGTTGCCTGGGGAAATTTCGGAGTTCAACTCAAGAAATTAGCTTTCCATCAATTGAAATGAAATAAAAATGTTAAATATTGTCACGACGCGAAATGGGACGGCGAGTCGTCGAATAAACAGCGAACGGTATATTAGACTACTTGGTAGCAAAACACAAGAGTGATAGCTCTCTGAAAACACCATGGTGTCCAAAGAATGAATGCTCCAGCTTGGAGCCCACAAGCATTTAAGCGTCGCGCCGAAAAGTCTAGAAACAGCACGTGCGTTTGCCAGAGAGGAGGCGATGTGTCTGGAAGCTTCTTGCTTCTTCTTCAGCATGCGCCGGGATGAGATGTACCGATTTGTGCCTGCCCTGGAAGTTTCGCGATGATGACTCGTGGCATTGCCCCCTCCGTAGACGGGGCATCGTCTCGATGCCGTTCCTTTTCCTTTTTTTTTTCATGTTGTTTCCTTCCAGCCAGTCTTCAGCGCTACCTGCTGTAGTACGGCTTGAGTCGAACGACGTGAACTATTTCAGTCCTCGGGGGTCGTCGAGAGGGAACGCTGCCCTCAGGTACCACTTCGTAATCCAGGTCTCCAATGCGTCGAAGTACTTTGTAGGGACCGAAGTACCGCTTCAGTAGCTTCTCGCTCAGGCCTCGTCGTCGAATTGGCGTCCAAACCCATACCAAGTCGCCTGGACTGAAGCGTACGTCTCGTCGGCGCAAACTGTATCTTCTTTTATCGACGCGTTGTTGTTGACCAATCCGTAGTCTGGCCAGCTGGTGGGCTTCTTCTGCTCGCTGTGTGAAGTCCAGAGCGTCGTTTTCCACATCACTGGGTTCGTGGGGCAGCATCGCGTCTAGCATAGTCGATGCGTCATGGCCGTGTGCAAGGCGGAACGGTGTGAATCCCGTTGTTTCCTGGACAGCCGTGTTATAGGCGAACGTGACGTAAGGCAGTATGTCGTCCCATGTCTTGTGCTCGACGTCGACGTACATCGAAATCATGTCGGCAAGGGTTTTGTTTAGGCGTTCGGTGAGCCCGTTCGTCTGCGGATGGTACGCCGTTGTCCTCGGTGAGCGGTGTTGCTGAGTCGAAGGATTTCTTGTGTTAGCCTGCTTGTAAATGTCGTTCCCCTATCGGTGATTAAGGCGGTCGGAGCTCCGTGCCGTAGTACGATGTTCTCGATGAAGAACTTCGCCACTTCTGTTGCTGTGCCCTGTGGAAGTGCCTTAGTCTCAGCATAGCGTGTCAGGTAGTCGGTGGCGACGATTATCCAACGATTTCCGGAAGACGAACGTGGGAAGGGCCCGAGTAGATCCATCCCAATCTGCTCGAACGACGCCGACGGCGGTGCGATTGGCTGAAGGTACCCAGAAGGTCGTACCGGCGGCGTTTTTCGTCGTTGGCATTCCCGGCACGTCCTTACGTAGTGGTGTACGGTCTTGGCCAGTTTTGGCCAGTAGTACTTTTCCCTTATACGGGCCAGTGTCCGGCTGTATCCCAAATGACCTGATGAGGGTTCGTCGTGGCAGGATTCAAGAATCTCGGTGCGCATGTCCCCAGGCACAACGAGAAGCCACGTAGCGCCTTGTGGTGCGTGGTTTTCTTTGTAGAGAACACCATTACGTAGGGAAAAACTTGGGAGTGATCTTCTGAAGATGGGAGGTATATTGTCGGCGCGGCCCTGCAGATAGTCGACGAGTGTCTTCAATTCGAGGTCGTTACATTGCTTGGTAGACATGGTAGTCGCGCTCATTAGACCGAGGAAGGCGTCGTCGTCCTCGAGGCTGTTGTCCTGTCGCTGGAGTAGTGCTCGGGACAGGCAGTCGGCGTCGTTGTGTTTTCTTCCTGACTTTTAAGTGACGGTTACGTCATACTCCTGTAATCGGAGGCTCCATCTCGCTAGGCGTCCTGAGGGGTCCCTTAAACCAGCCAGCCAGCACAGAGAATGGTGGTCTGTTACCACCTTGAACGGCCGTCCGTACAGGTAGGGGCGCAACTTTGTGATGGCCCATATGAGTGCGAGGCACTCTTTTTCGGTCGTCGAATAGTTCTTCTCTGCCTTGGTTAGCGTTCTGCTTGCGTAAGCGATGACACGTTCGACGCCGTCGTGAAGTTGAACGAGCACGGCTCCTAGACCATCGTTGCTTGCGTCGGTGTGTATTTCTGTTTCGGCGTTTGGATCGAAGTGGGCAAGCACGGGTGCGGTCTGTAGACGCGTCTTCAATTCATCAAACGCCTGTTGCTGGGCTCCACTCCAGATAAACGTGGATCCGTCCTTCGTGAGGGCATTCAGGGGTGACGCAATTCTTGAAAAGTTCGGAATGAACCGTCGGTAGTAGGCGCAAAGGCCAAGAAAGCTTCGAACGTCTTTCACGTTAGAAGGAACACGGTAATTTGCGATGGCCGCCGTCTTCTCGGGGTCGGGGCGTACGCCGTCGCTGCTCACGAGATGGCCGAGAAATCTGAGTTCCTCGTAGCAGAATCGACATTTCTGAGGCTTCAACGTCAGCCCTGCAGTTCTGAGAGCCTCGAGGACTTGCTTTAGCCGTTCAACATGTTCTTCGAATGTTCTTGCGAAGACTACAACACCGTCGAGGTACACCAGGCAGGTTTGCCACTTCAACCCGGCGAGACCTGTATCCATAACACGCTGGAACGTCGCTGGTGCTGTGCAAAGGCCGAAAGGCATAACCTTGAATTCGTAAAGTCCATCCGGAGTGACGAAGGCAGTCTTGTCACGGTCCCGTTCGTCGACTTCAATTTGCCAGTACCCCGTCTTGAGGTCCATGGAAGAGAAAAAATTTGCGTTTTGAAGGCGATCGAGCGTGTCGTCGATGCGCGGTAACGGGTAGACGTCCTTCTTCGTTATCTCATTGAGTTTCCGGTAGTCGACGCAGAACCTGAGTGTTCCGTCCTTCTTCTTCACTAGTACCACCGGCGATGCCCACGGACTGGTCGACGGCTGGATAATGTCATGTCTTAGCATCTCTTCTACTTGCGTTCGGATCGTTTCTCGCTCCTTGCAGGAGACCCGGTACGGCACGCTGTGAATTGGACGGGCCTTTTCGTCGACAATGATGCGGTGCTTCGCAATGGGCGTTTGTCTTACTTTCGACGATGCAGCAAAGCAGTCACTGAAATTGTTGAGCATCTGGAGAAGGGTTTGCGTTTGAGTTGTATTGAGTTGAGGGTTTACGTCGAAATGTTCGGCCTCGTGCTCCGTGGTGACCGCGATGCGAGCAGTGTCCATCAGGCAAACATCCGTGGTGGAGTATTGGTCTACGATGACGGCTATCTTCGTGCCATTCGCCAGGTGTTGTGGTATTACCAGGATTGGATGTTAGAGTGTCTGCTGTGCACGCCAGCGACATGCATCGTTTATTGATTGGTCCAGGAGAAACGCATCAACATCAGATCAAGATACACAATGCAGTATTGTCAATACGTAAAGTCAAAGTCAGTAACTCAACTTTCCTCTCACACCAGTCTATACTGAAGAAACATCCAGCGTGTTATACTATGCGAGGTTTAGAGAGCAAAATTAAGACATTAACTGCTGGCTCAGTGGATGGAATTTTCGACAATCTATACACCGATCGCATTCCAGGTCGGATCTCAATGGTTATGACACGGACGACGCCTATCAGGGTGACTTCAAATTGAGTCCTTTCAATTTTGAGCATTTCAATGTGAGTTCAGTAACACTAACAATTGACGGACATCGAAAACAACTCTCATACGATTGGGACAATGACCTATGCAGAGGAAGCTATTATGATTTCCTACCTCAACTGATTGATAGAAAGGTCGAGCTGCGTTATCAGAATTATAAAACTAATTCATTCATATTGCATTGGAACCTCAGTGCAGACGAGTCCGTTGGCGGCTACTTTAATCCGATACGTAAGGGAAATTGTAGAATTGAACTTAGATTTGCAAAACCATTGCCTCACGCTGTGTCGGTTATACTTATAAGTGAGAGCCCCAAGATACTGACAGTCAATGCTGACCTTGCAGTTCATTTGGATTGAATCATGGACGTTCTAGATCTTGAATTATTGTTTTCAATGAACCCTCAAACTGTGAGAATGTATCGAGGAACCTACGCTGTCGACAGAGTTTCGCCACTTCAAGAAGAAGGCTTCATTGTCATTAATACGCATCCACACGACGGCCCGGGAGAGCATTGGTTGTTGTACATGATGGATCGCAATGATAGATTCATCTATGTGGACAGCTTTTGTCTACCACCAATTGAAGAGTAACTGCTAGATCTACCTGTTGACGAATATTGTGACAAGTGTATACAGAGTCTCTACAGCTCCCACTACGGCCTCTTTGTTTCCGTATTTCCTTCTCGTCTTTGTACTTACTGTACTTATTCACTCAAAAGCATTATGTCATTATTTGACAATAACTTGTACACAATGATCTCAAGGTAATAAAAATGACTGAAGAGGAATACCTCATTTAAGAAAAATTCTCTCATTTATTCAATGTACAAGCACTTTGAAGATAATCCTCCGGACTCACTATCTTGCGAGAGCCGTCTTCTTTTCGCTGGACGATGTAGTGCGAATGCTGAATGTAATAATTCCGAAGGATCGGTCTTCTCAAACCGGCATTGATAAGGGTCGGTGAAATCTGTTCACCATCACGGTAACGTCTTAACAAGTCACATTTCACGGCGACAAACTTTTGTAGTCTCTCCCTTAGTTGTCCGCGTCTTGTTTTGAGTTGATACGGTAAACATTGCAAGATGAGTGTGAATTCACTCTCAGGTCCGTTGCAATTCAAGTACGAGTTTAATTTCATCAGGTCCTTATACATCATCCACTGTATAGTCAAGTGAAATCTCTCAGCCGAGTTCATACTCAATCCGAGTTGGGATGGCATCCGAGATATGGTCTGATGTTATGATCTAGCCAGTCTGACGATTTCGTTGAAATCAATCCCCCGCAGCGACATTGTCTCAGATGGTCGCCATTTTGTATAAAGAAACTTCTGGGTGGTGTCTTCAATGTTTGCACAACGGGCAAGTCGCCTGTCAGAAGACACTCGTAATCTAAAACAAAAATCTCCTTAAAGTTACTGGAAAGAGAGGAGAAAAGCTGTAAAACTCACAGTCCTCCATGGAGAGTGAATAGCACTCGTCTGTTTCCATCGTTGATTTGGGAGAGAATGAGATGGAAAGGATGCCTATTGGTTTTCTTAGTATGCCATTGGTTAACGATTTTCTATATACAATTTTCGGTTCCGCCCACGTTTACTATAAAATATTGACCCATGGCTTGTTTTTTCCATCAAGTTCTGTTGCCCTGGTTGCAGTGCTTGTTTCCTTTGCCAAAAATTTGTTTTGGTGTGCTGCCGAGATCTTTGAAAAGTAAGTCCACTTCTTGCTTACTGCTCTTATTTTAATTTATGGAATGCCTGTTTCTAGTGCCTCGCTGTGGAATCTGTGGGTATGATTGCATTGAGGAGGTAATTCGTCGTATGGAGGAGGAAGTTAACGTTCCAAATTTAGATCCTGCTTTGTTTGATGAAGAGTGGGGATTAGAATTTGATCAGGTTTTGATGGATGGAGTTTTTGATGATAATACGCCGGCAGATGCTGTGCAAATTCCAGATAGCCCAGAGCCTGTTGTGAACGATCTCGCGGAACATGTTTCGGTGGCTCATCCTGGTGTTAGCGTACCATACTTTCCATTCTTTGAAACCGCTGCGGCCTTTAAAGGGTACCTGTTGGCGTCACCGTATGACGACTTTGTCGAGGATCCGTTCGAATACCTGGTACATTACCAGCATGATATAGTTTCCATATTACAACAGCACCCCATACCTTTTAAATTTTATATGTGCGTGAAAGTACTGATGGTAAAGCGAGTTGGCGATTCGATTAGTAGCCATTTTGCTTTTCTAAGTGCCGTGTCACGAGAAATTCATAGTCTCGCGGATATAATGGTTGCGCTAAAAGAATGATTATCGAGTTAGCGCGCAACCTTGAAAATTATCAGGGTGAAGGTAGCGGTTACGTATCTCGGGACGTATCCGAAATTGAATTGAACATAAGCACGATTGAAAAAAAGAAGATTGGTTGTGACACTGTAATTCCTGCCGAACTGAAAAAAAGAAGAAGAACACTCACAAATTTAAAATGCCCCGACAACGAGCGTTTCAAATGCAATACTTTAGCGCAATTGCATCCTCAACAAAAATATGGAAATGATTGGAAAACATATCGCAAATATCTGGTTGATCTCGAATCGAATCCATCGGCACGAGTCAGATGGTGGCCCAACAGTCCGGTATCATATTCGGAGATTGCAGAATTTGAAGAACGGAACCAAATTGAAGTGTATGTGTACTCATATCAGGATGGGAGTATCCACACTTCCCGTGTTCCGCGTCTCGCATTTAATGATAAAGTGCAATGATTGGAATTTGATAATCACTTTTTTGGGACAAAGAATTACAGTACCCTGTTTGGTCGCAAAGAAATGTTTTTTTGTGAAAAGTGTACGAGGGGATTTACAACACAGGAAAACCTAGTGTCACATAGGAGAGTGCGAAGGAATTTTGAGGAGCTTTTGTTGGAGTTCCCTGAGCCAGGTAAGAATGTTCTAAAATTTGACAAGTTTGGTCACATGTTTGCATTTCCATATATTATCGGACTCGATACAGAGTCTGTCCTCGACCCTAATACGAACGTGAAAAGTGCCGTGCAGAAGCATGATATGAGTTCCTTTTGCTGCATTCTAATCAGAACCTATGATTCGAAAGTACTCGCAAATGAAAAATATTTAGGCCCCGATGCCGCTTCCAGGTGCGTCGACTGCCTGTTATGTTTTCATAACAAGGTGGTCGATATCAGTCGTTGCCCTGCCCCCATTAAACTCACAGATGAAGAAACTCGTAAACATATCGCTGCAACGCACTGTGAGTATTGTGGTGTGTTATTTAGTGTTGACAGGAAAAAGGTTCGTCATCACGATCACAGCCGTGAAAGCAGTGTCAGCAACTTTTTGGCTACCATTTGTAGCGAATGTAACATCAGTTGCAGCAATCATGGCAAAATTCCTGTGCTCACCCACAACCTTCAGTACGACATCAGCTCCTTGTTGCATTGCTTCCATGCTTTGAAGTGAAAACGCCCACCCAAGCTCAGCGCAACGAGTTCGGAGAAGATTCAGAATTTTGAATATGGGAATCTCATATTCAGGGACACCACGCAATTTTTAAATAGTTCCCTTTCTTGCTTGTTGTTTGAAGGTATCAGAAGGAATTAAGGCATTTAAGTGTCTACAGCAAGTGTATGGTAATGACTTTGCACGTTTAACCAGGAAAGGTGTGTACCCTTATTCCTGGATCAAAAGCTCTCAAGTCTACAATGAAGAATGCCTGCCGGCCAAGGATGGTTTTTATGATGATTTGAATGGAACACACATCAGCGATGATGACTATGCTTTTGCTGGGGAAACATATGATCATTTTGATTGCAAGTCATTGAAAGATTATACATTGATCTTTTTGGAACGTGATGTCCTGGTCCTGTTAGATGTTATGCAGCATTTTAGACAGCTTTCTATGAAGACATGTGGATTGGAAGTGCTGCACTTTGTCAGTCTACCCGGATTTTGTTGGCAGGCTGCTCTCAAGTGTATAAAGGCCAAGATCGAGCTGCTTACAGATGAAGATATGTATCGAACCATCGAGTCTTCTATTAGAGGTGGTATTTGCCAACAAGGATTGAGGTATGTTGCTGCCAATAACAAATATTGTGCAAACTTTGACCGGGAGAAACCGCAAAGTTACATCTCCTATTGGGATGCAAACAGTCTGTATGCCAGTTGCCAAACATTGCCATTGTCTATTGGAAGATTCGAGTGGGTGCCCGAATCCGAATTTTCGAGTTTGGACATCATTAACCATCCTCAGGATGCAGAGTACGGCTACATTTACGTGTGCGACCTCGTCTACCTGCCGGAGCTACACCAGAAGACCAGGTATTTCCCACTAGCTCCAATGAAACAAAAGGTTGACGACAGTTGGTTGTCAGAGTATCAGTTGGCTGTAAAAGACCAATTGAATTACAAACCTGCAGCACAGGGTAAGTTACTTCTCACTTGTAATGATAAAACAGAGTATGTTGTACATTATCGTTTGTTGAGTCTATATTGCAAGTTAGGTATGCGGGTGAGCAAAATTCATAGAGTGTTGAAATTTCGTCAGGGTACGGTCTTTGGCCCGTACATTGAAATGAATATTAAGCGACGCATTGCAGCGCAAACGAACTTTGAAAAGCAGATATTGAAGTTAAGCTGTAATGCCCTTTACGGTAGGACACTCCTTTACCCCAGGCGATTTAGATCAATTAAGATAGCATTCACCAAAGAAGAGGCCCAAAGATATAGCTCCTCAAACGACTGCATTCGATTTGAAATTTTGTCAGAGAATTGTGTGTTGTATGAGATGAAGAAAAGGAAGGTAAAGTGTAGCTTTCCATTACAGATTGGTTTTTGTATTTTAGATTATAGTAAGTTGGTAATCTACGAATTTGTCTATTGCACTCTCTTGGAAAAATTGAATTGCCCCATCACCATCATGTATTCGGATACCGATTCTATCATTGGTGTGTTTCATACGTCAGAGTATCAAGAGGAAATCAAAAAGATTGCAGATGATCACCTTGATCTTTCATCCTATCCCAGTGATCATCCACTCTATAGCAATAAAAATAAAGGGCATTGTTCCACTTCAAGGATGAGACTGGAGGTAGGATAATTGAAGAGGTGGTTGCTCTGAAAGCAAAAATGTATTCTATCCGATTGAGTGACGATAGTCAAAGAGCAAAAGGTGTTACGAAAAGTATTGCTCGTAGGGAATTGCATCACAATGTATATAAAGATGTTTTGTTTAATAGTGTGAAGGTAAGTCATCTACAAAGGACCATATGTAGTAAGCGCCAATGTATGTATACAGTGGAAACAACTAAGCTTGCACTCATGCCCTATGATGATAAGCGATACCTCTTTAATGCAATTGAGTCATACCCATATGGAAGCTGTGAAATTGGTAATGAGTAAGTATATTCTTTATTATGTGTATTGTGTTTCTTCTGTTACAGGTCGTGAAGGTTTTTCGGCTGGGTTTTTCTCCTTCACCTGATTGGCATCACAATTGGCACAATTTCCAGCACAATTGGCTTTAATAAATATATCTCAACTTGATTGGCATTACAATTGGCATTAATAAATATATTTTCACTTGTGCTTTTTGTGTATGACCCTTCTTTGCATGTCTTTGCATGTTATAAGCGCGCGGACAACCCTCCGTACACGCGCTGCGCCCTCCGCACACGCGCCGCGCGGGAGAAAAATACGCGATGGTGTCCCAGACGCTGTGGGGTTCGAACCAGACACCCATAGAGCTAACTCTCATCCAGTTTCCCTCCCAACATAATATTACTACGCCGCAATGGTGCTACAAGCTTCTGTACTGCCACCAGTATACACAAGAAACCAAAGCGGTGCATCATATACGTATGCATGTGCTATATTTGAAACACATTTAGTCAAATCCGTTAAACTCTGATGCAACAGCGTCGCTGTCATAGTATACTTCAGTGTCCTCTCTGCTTTCCATTTCGCGGCCCTTCTCAACCACGCCGTTCTTCTGAAATGAATTATTGACCGTTTATGAAGTCCAGTGTCCTTTCGCCGGATCTGTCAACTGACCCTAAGAGATATGAAAGAAAGCCACAGCACACCCTGAAAGTGGCTAGAATTTGTACGTCACTGACCTGAAAAGAAACTCTGCAGGAAAATATTTCCGTGTACAACGCGCGCCGATAGATAATGCGTAGATAATGCGTAATGCGTAGTAGATAACGCGCAGGATCTCTTCAGAGCACTTTTTTTATTGTATAACGCGTGCGATATACACCGGAAAATACGGTAGTTTCGATAACCACCCAGCCACTGATCGTCTGCGGAAAGTATATTTCCAACTCTGAGAGTAGTTCGTTAGAAGACTAATCCCGTGGTTTTGAAGTGTAGGTCTTGAAAAATCAATTCCAGAAATTCCTGAAATTTAAAAACTTTTATAAGCGAGGAACTTGTGTGAAAATGATGGTCATCATCTGCCAGTCCCAAATGTGCCCGGCAGACGGTCAACACCCAAATCACCTCAAACCATTGCTCTTAGTCAAACGTTTTATAGATAAACGTTTATTGAAACACACGGGGACTGCAAGTCATTAATGAATAGAGCACATAATCACCACAATCCGTGGAGGAAGCTGCTGCATGGTGTACCACGAGCGAAGGTGACTGTGTAGCATAATCGTTACTAATAAACCAGCACTTACTTGGTGGACTGGAACTCGTATAATAAATAAATAAGTCACAAGGAAGTCGCGTTTAAGTGTGCCTTCTCATATTGTACGATTTTTTGTAATAGACCTCACCTTGATTGTAAACAAATGATGTCGTAGTGTTCGACAGCACCACCAATCTGGTAGAGCTGAACTATGTTCAAAGTTAGGGGCGAACAAGGTCGCGCCCAAAAGTCACGGTCTTGAGGGGATTACGATTGTCTCTGAAAGGGACGCGACCTTAGGTCGTACTTTTCTTCCAATAGACTTCTCCCTGTTTGTAAACAAGTGACGTCATAGTGTTTGACAGCGCCATCAATTGGTAGAGCTTAACAACGCTCGAAGCTAGAGGCGAACAAGGTCGCTCCCGAAAGCCGCGGCCTTGAGGGGATTACGATGGTCCCTGAAAGGAACGCGACCTTCGGTCCTACTTTTCTTTCAGTAGGAGGCACCGAACACGTGCCCATTCCTGGAACACAGCCCTCCCCTTCCGATTTTTTTCTGTTTCAGTCTGTCTACCAACGTCATAATGACGTTTCTCTAGTAGAGGTCTATAAGAGGCATCGTACAAGTGCTCATTCGTGGAACCCAGCTCTCCCATTCCGAATTGTTTCGGTTCGAGTCTGTCTACGAAGGTCATGATGACATTTCTCAGGTAGAGATCTATTACTTACACATTATGAGTTGTATGGGCTTGGTCTGCACCATTCTACCGGTAGCCCTGTCTTTTCGGTAGCCCTTCCTAAAGATGGTTACGGGGCTCTTCCATCTTCTTGAGCCTGAAGGGCAAGAGCCTCCGGGCTGCACATGGAGTCTTTGCACAAAGCAAGCGCGAACTAAATCGTGGTAACAAACCACATTCCGCATAGGATTACGACACTCACTTTCAGATTATGCAACTGTTGGGGTGAAGCCTTCTCTTTTTTCCCCGGTGGGCTGGGAACGCAACTGAAGGCACGAAAGTGCATAAAACCTTAATTTGTGTGTACCACTAATAGAAAGAAGCCACCTTCGTGAAGTAATACGGGTCGGTGAAACAGCGGTGCACCCCACCCGCGCTGTTTGGGTGGGTCGATATGTCTACCAACGTCATCATTACGTCATGGAGACGTTTCTTCGGCAGAGGTCTATTGCGGATCACGGTCTACTTAGCAGGTTTCTTGGGCTCTGGCTTAGCAGCTTCTTGGGAGCTTTCAGGCATGGCGTAATACATGGAGGCCCATGTTTGTGCCGCCTAACATAGCGGCCGCCTGCAGGTGGCTGCGCACATGCGAAAAAGTTACTTTAGTCCGTTCACCAGAGCTCCAACCAAAAAAAAAAAAAAACACAGAACACAGGAACCAGTTTGTTTCTCGCGGACGAAATGTTTACAAAAACCCCTTGTCCAGTGAAGATGCGTGGTAGATTGTCTTTGTATTAATTATGTTAGACACGAGGAAGAGGTCCTTTAAGATGCATTGATTGCAAGAACACCACAGTGCACTAGCATGACTTCCGTTGAGTTACCCCTACGCTTTTACACCATCTTTCCCTATGAATTCACAGTCCATTAAAGTGCCACCCCGGACTCGGAAAACAACGTTCATGTTATTTAGTCCATGGAAAGAAGGCGCCTCAAGGATTCTACACGCGAAATTTCAATCCTGTTCACGAACGCTATGCATTACTGTCAATTTTTGAAGGTCTGCTGAGCCTCCACAAGTTTCGATGACGCAACGAGCGAGTGACGTAATTATAGGCCCACAAACTGCAATGATGTTATCTTCTGGGCACTCGTCTCCTAGCAAGGACGCCGTCGTCCGGGGACGGTCACGTGGTGGAGAAGTCATGTGAGGCTGATCGAAAGAGGGGAAAATCGGAGAGATGGCTTCTCCCTTCTTTGTGTTTTCTCCGGCGGCCCCATGTATTCTCTATGGGCGAAACAATGCGATCTTTTGCAGCTAATACTGAACCGATTTGGACCAAACCGGCCTTGTTCGATAGATTTTTGAATTCATTCAAAGCTTTCAAACAATTCGCATTTGAGACATTTCCAATTTTTTGCAGAAGTTTTTAAAAACCTTACGAAAGCTGCAAAAAAAATTTATAAGTTCTGTCTCTCGCTTTTGGAAGTTCATAGCTCGTTTACTGTAGCACATATGTGAAATGTAATCAGTAGCATTTACGCTGAATTCTTGCTTGAATATTTACGTGTCAGTGTCATGTCTGTCCATGCCTCCAGCTGTTCACAATATTGAAAAAACTTAAGGTATGTACGGCTCCGTGAACTGCCCCGTCTTGCCATCGTACAGTAGCACCATATTGCCGGTCACAAGGGAACTTCATATCGTTCCGCGGAATGCAGTCACTGTTTTGGCACCCAATCCCAGAAGGGGTTTCCCCGGCAGCGGAAGCGCCAAAATGAGGTCGTGAAACCTGTCTGAGGAAACCCGCGTTGGGTAGGTCCCCAAAGAACACACGCGGTCCTGAGGATGTCCCCAAAGTGTCATCGTGTCCTCGTCCTTCGATATGAATCCACAGAGCGTCCTGAGGACGATACTCGCGGACTGTCCGCGAAGAGTCATCCAAGTACGTCCTGTGCGTGTCCCTGTGGGTAACTGACTGGATGAGAAATATTATTTTGTACAGTTCACCTGCTAAGATTCCCCAAATATTGAGTGATACATTTGTTTTGTTTTTGGGTCGATCTCTCGGGCTGAATGGCATTTGTCATAAACAAAGTGCGGTCCTGTGTAAGATTCCTCTTCCCACAAAAAGGTGACTGTCTATGACACATTGAGCATTTACCGGGAAAAAGACAGAAATACGCGATTCTGTTGCACTGTTTTTGACCTCCCAAGGTCCCACCGAATGTCTCAAACCAAATGGAGTAAGAAACACAGGATTTGCATCGATGGGGAGTTAATACTCTAAGCAATTCCTCGTTTGTTGTATTATTTGTTTGCATAATCGAATTAAACTTAGCAGCTCACCCTTCGTTTTTAATTCTGAAGCGACTAAGGCACTCCAATTTACGGGAGGACGCGTAACAAGCAATAAATAGTATCTGTTGCTGTTCGGAGGGAAAGTCCAGTACCTTTCGAAGTGAGTTTCTCGGACATAGGGCTCCTGGAACTACTTTTTCAGAATCTTTGATATTTCTTTCTGCTTGCTTTTTAAACCGCCGCGCTCTTTGTCCGTTATGAGAAATACGCTAAACAAATAAAAAGGAGCAAACGAAAAGCTGGTGACTAAGGTTGAACAAGTGCCGGAAAGAGAAAATCGGCCTTGTACTCAAAATGGGACACCTTTCTCAAAGTAAATAAATAAATCATCACTATAAGATATCCTCTTTTGCTCCTAAAACCTTACTGGTGGTATTTTTGGGACACTTCCTGAGGAGCTTCTGGGGATGGCCCGAAGCGTTGCATTTTAACACTTTTCTGACCAACTGAGGACCATACGGGGATGTCCGAGGAATGTTATTCCTGTCCCAATGAAACATCCCTGGGATGACCTGAGGATATCATTGTGTTCTTGGGGTCGTTGCAAAATAATGGGAAGGCCTTGAGAATAGGAAGAATAGGCGGCATAGACCGGGAAAACTTTGCTACAGAGCCTGCCAATGAACTTACACAATATTCGTCTCCCATCGCATGGGGGAAGTGAGGCACAGTGAGACCGAGTGGTGTTATCATTCACTCTCCCGATGTGTTGAAATTGAAAGACAGTTTTCTTTCTTTTTTTTATGAGGTAATATCAAGCTCAAGCTTTCATGAGGTAATATCAAGCTCCAGCAAATCAGGCTGCTTCTTGCAGTTTTTTTTTTTTTTTTTTTTTTTTTGCACTGGGCCTCCCACATTGTACTTGCTACAATGTGAAATCAAGTTTCAATTCATTCAGTTCAATATCAAACAGTCGAAGACTGGGTTATGAAAAGGCCGAAAAATAAGGAATTCCAAGAGGATGTCTGCGAACCAAATAATTTAAGAATAAAACGTTGAGAAAGAATCCTCGTAGAAATTCACTTTTTAAAATAACTTCTTAAAAATAAGCTCTTTCTCTATCCAAAGCTGTAAGATCAACCCCAGTACACGAGGATTGTGCCAGAAAGCGGTATGCGCTGGACAAGGTCATACAAAGTTATTTTAAATGCATAAGACGCATGTAGCACATTAATTCCCAATACCTGTCCTGAGCAGAGTTGTGGAACTACCTTATGTAGCAGATGTAAGTTTTCGAATACAGTGAACCCCCGTTATTATGACCATGGTCGTTCCTGAAAATTTTGGTCATAATGCGGAATTGTCATATTAACGGGGGATATTTGCAGGGGGTTCACAGCATTGTTCCCCAACAGTATGGTCGTAAAGCGCGTATGTCAGATTATCGGGGGTCATATTAACGAGGGTTCACTGTGTATATTTTTCATTTCTTGGTGGCTTCTGGCTTTCGATAGTTCTGTCTTCCGGGTTCCCGGCCTTTTTAGTTTTCAGCCTACAGAGTGAAGCATGTAGTCTCACACACAAACATGTCGTTAGATTAATGTCTTAGATCGATATCTCATAAGTGCTCGTAAGTGTCCCAGGCTCGGGCGGGTCCAACGAAAAATGTCCCCGCAAGAAATGTCCCCGGAAAAAATGTTCCCTGAAGAAATATACCCCGGAAAAAATGTTCCCTAAAAAACGTGCCCTGAAAAAAAATGACACCTGAGGTACATCCGCCTTTGGAATGCGTGTATTGGTCGACTTCAGACTTTGCCTTTTACTAGGACATTCTGAATATCTGAATTTTTGGAACACGGAAGCGAGTAATTGTATATTCAATTCCATTTCCGAATCAAATATGGATTTCAATGTTCGAATCCCGATGTTATAATTTTTCGGCTTTTTAAGTTTCGGCCTTCTGATATCTTGTCTAGGTTTCGAAGGATACATGTATGTTGTAAGGACCAAATTTAGATTCACTTGCACATAGGCGCAAAGTAAATAAACCAAAACTGGGTGAAATTAACGATGAAGGATGGAAGTCACTGAAAACGTTAGCCAGCTGTAGGATGTGGGTTTGAGTCCTACAGCTGGCTAACCTTTTCAGTGACTTTCATCTTTCATCGTTAATTTCTTAGGCAACTTGAGGCCTTGTATGTGTGCGTGATTGTCCCTTCTATGTTGTTCCAGCCTCAGAACATCACTTCTCTCATGTAAAACTGGGTGTCCGCCCATTTCATCGAACGTCGTTTGGTCGAATGCCGTTTGTTGGAAAGGAGTTCAAAGCTCCGTGGAGTGCGTCGTACGCACCTGTTTTTCTGTAACTTTGGATTCGAGCATACGGTGCAGGCAATCAGTGTCCTCTGCTTTTGTATTTATTTGTTTGCTTTGTTCAGCCGAAGAGGGGAGGCCACTGGTTATTTTAAGACCTTTGTCATTTACGAACAACACAGCTGAACAGGACAGTGGGAACAATCCGACGAACTACACATATTGAAGAAAGTGGCCTCACGTTGGGAGCAGCCGACAGTCTGTGCTTCTTCTGGGCACCCTTCTCATTGCTGGCGGCAAATTTAAAGGGAAACTTCTGAAATGGGATATCCATATCTGCGCGAAAGCCACTCGAAGTCTGTGGATACTAAGAAGGAAATATCGCCATGGTACAACAAAACACATTAAATTAACAACATATAAAGCATTAGTCCCGAGTGGCTCGGGACTAACATCTCCATTTTTTTTTGTTTTACAAATCAATCAATCAAAACATTAGTTCCACCTTATTTAGAGTATGCATCTGCAATCTCGGATCTCTGCACATCCACGCTATCCGAGAAAAAAACAAAGAAAGGAGACAAAATGCAAAGGTCTGCTGCACGGCTTATCTTGTCTAGGTTTCGAAGGACTTATTCGGTTAATGTTTGTAGCGACAAATAAATTTAGATTCACTTGCACAAAGACGCAAAGTAAATACACTAATGCTGAATAGTCAGTTAAATACAAACATTCCGTCTACAAAATGTTATAGTGTGAGAACTCAGCGCCAAAGAAAAATCAGCAGGTGAATATGGGCACCGTGCACTAGCGAGAGGACGCTGCGGTCGCTTGATCGACAGCGCCACCCGTGGCGATTTCGCGCGTAACGGTCTGGTACTGACGCCGTATCGGTGCCTTCGCTTATGTAGCTTTGGGGCGTACGGGTGTTTTCCCGAATTTTATATGTCGGCTTTGGGGTTTTGGACTCATTAACCCGTGAGACTACTTGTGTGGAAGTGGTTTGTCACGTAAAATGCATGCGATGGGGAAGCTTTTTGCACGTGGAACATTATGTGTCTGCACAATGTGTGACACAGTGTGTAGCGCAGACAAGCGTGTAGTATTCGTGACCCGTATTTACGTGAAGTTAAGTGCATATTTATCCGCAAGGGACTACCAGTTATAGACTACACATCAGAGACTAGCTACGTCCAGTACCTGCGCTATGAGGACGGAAATCTCGCACTGAAGAATTCACATGAATACACTCAACAACAAATTGGAATATACATTACGAAGATAGCGGGAAAAAACGTTCTCGTTTCTTTCTTATGCATAATCCGTTAACGTGTTGATGCACTGTGACGATAAGTTTCTTAGTCAAATTATTCCCAATCTTGCGCTCAAGGCCGGGGATTCCCTTTTAGCCCTTTGTGCCTGCATTTGATGCACAGTCATAGTAATGAAAATCAATCAGTGAACCAAGATTGTTTCAGGATATAAGGCGTGTTTTTGTTTGAAACTGGATATGTAATGATACTAATGTTTTATTAGTGCTAAACAACGACCACAGCGGACTTAGTATAGGTGAACATACCGCATCAGACACATTGTAGCAAATTGCAACATAGAAGCAGCCAGAAATATCACGCAAAAGAAACACAAAACATAAGCTATGCTAAAAAATAAAAAAGAAATTGACAATAATTAAGAAGAAACAGTGAGGTTGCTGTTCGACAAACGCATGATTACTTTTGTGTGTGTTTGCGTGTGTGTGTGCGGATGAATAGGGAGGAGCAAAGAACCACTTGTAAACCGAGATCACAAGATATGGCAACGATAATAAGATCATAGGGACAGAATGCACCTACATAGAATGATGACGGCTTGCGAAACGCAGCTCGAGGAGGATAAATAATTCCCTGTGTTCGCATGCAAGCTTATTATTGAAGGAAGACGAGGTCCAAATCCAGTCTTCGCCGACACGCCGCAAAATTAGGGTCCGAGTAAAAGAGATAAATACTGTACGACATATGGCAGACACTAATTTTAGCCAAGCTCCACGATGTTCATTGGTCATTCATTGGTGTATTTCGCAACTTTTTCACGTCAGTTGCTGTGCTATAAGTCCGCATCGTGACGCTCAACTGGTCATTGACAAATATACTAAATGCAAGGAATGAGTTCTAAGTTTGAAACAACGGATTTGAGCGGCACGTTGGGTGGATTGCCGTGAAAGCGCTCTCTCAAATACGTGATCGGCGGGACGATACAGTAAGAAGGACGAAAACTTTACGGCAAGTTGCCTCTCTGTCACAGTAACTTGGTTGTCGTGGCAGATTACCACATAGAATTAGTTTCCATTTTGTCTTCTCCTTTGACTTTCTATGCAGGCAGTTTCAAATCGCTCCTTTCGAACGGCGAAACTAGCACAGCACTGCCAGACGCTGCTGGCTGGTACCAGGGCATTACGCCGTGTTTCCCCTCGAGGAGCCGCTGCCGTCGATAGAAAACTCTAGCGCACGGTGCCCATAAATAAGCGAGGGCCAACGAAATATAACATTTGGGCTCCGCGCTGTGTCCAGAAAGTCAGACAAGCTAAGATAACATAATACCAAGAAATCACCAGATGCAGTCCGGACCTCCTTCTTTCTTTCCTTCTTTTTCTGTAGCTGAGTTGACCTTGGCAACCCAAACATGACGTGAGGTCCCTGCATCTCAATAGTCAAGGAGGTCACACGTGTTTATGGAACATCACAATCCTGCGGAGGAGTGAGTTATTTGTACTAAGGGTAATGGTTACAGCTTCCTCCAGGCTGAGACCCGTATCCGTACGTCCGTGTGGCGCCATCTACACGCGAAAAAATCGTGAATCGGAGATGCCGCCCCACTCGTATCCCCTCTTAAATGGTATGTCATGTGAGGGCTCCACTACCGGATTGCAGAAAGTGAGCCCCCCCTCCCCGGAAGAATCGAAGGGCAACAACGTTGCCGGATGAGAGCCGGGCGCTCCGTCGGAGCATAACATGACGTCCACAGTTCTCAAAATTAAATTTCTCTAGATTTCGCGTCACGTAGAGCCAAAATATTTTGCAGGTATGTAGAGTGAGACAAGAAGATTTCAATAGCATAACTTTGGTAGGATTCTGAATGAACGAGTTTTAGTCCATAGTGGCACTTTAAAAGCATTTCCTGCATTCCCCAAACTCTGGCATATTTCTACATTCAGCACACCCCGGGGAGCACACAATGTCGGGGAAATATTGGGAGCGTGCGGCAAAGAACGGGGTATATTGCCCGATATTAGGCAATCGTGCGCCGTTCGGAAGAGAAGACGACCGATGAACAGAGAAAGACTGCGCCCACCTCCTTCATCTTGCATTCAGTCCATCTGCGCGCGGCTAGCCTACCGAAATTGCAAAATTCCCATATCGGACCCCCCTCCTGGGAACAAAGCTAACCGGAAGTCGCGCGTACGCTAGTAATAAATTGCGCTGTAATTTGCAAATTCCTTAGTGGGGTTAGGTTAGGTTAGGTCAGTACATATTACACGCGCGGGGGGGGGGGGTCCTGGGGGGTATCCCCGCCCCCGCAGTTGTTCGAGACTGTGCTAACTTCCGTCTAAGCCTCGTTCCCAGGGTTAGATCGGAGCGTGTCCAATGCACTGATCTCGATTGTAAAAGGCTGGATCGCGGATAGGGAGCGCGAGCGTGCGGCAACCGGCCGCCATCTTACTGTACCCAAAAGAGTCGCCGCAGCGATCATGGCAACTTCTTGCAATTACGGTCGTACCAACCGTACCGGCAATGATACAGGGCCGAAATTTCTACAGCTGAGTCATTCTTTATCAAGGAATAAATAGGCGTCCATTCTGTACATTTATTTGACAGTTATGAAGTTTTTTTTTGCCCAAAACCAGCACTGGGTGTAAGTTGTTTGATCGCTCTTCCGAGGTTCAATCGAACACACTTGCATTTTACCCGCCGGCAAATACAGTTTGAGTGCATAATATGCTGGAGAGAACATGTTACGCTACGCTGATAGTGGTGTCATCAATATGTGCGAGCACTCGAGCGCTTTTCTGCATGCATTGCTAGCACGGTACCAAGTGCACAGTCATTTCTTTGAACCACCTTCGCGTATAGGTTCAGTATTACGTCGTAATAAGACCAAGAGGGTCGCCTTTTTCACGTATTGGTATTGTTTTGTGCCTTGGTTTGATTTGTGACAAAATCCTACGTAACGGTGGTGCGGTGTGACTTGGATACCGCCTTTCTGTCTGAGCTATGTTGTCAGCTTGTTGCGATAATAATAATTTGTAGCTTGTCGTGTTATTTGTAGCAGTGTGGTCTCTCAATACAGGTTTCCTCACGGGGGCTACCCAGAGGATCGTCTGTGTCATCGAGCATCATCTGTGTCATCGTCTGATGCGATCGAGCTTACAGATAAGTATCATGTTCCTCATTCACGGATTCCAACTTTACGCGGAGGAACCACCCCAGTGCACGCACTGTGGTGAGCCTCTCTCAATTTTGCACATTCTCTTTACATGTTCGCATCATGGAACATATCACTTCAGAGAGTTTTATATACACCTTAGGCCCCTTCACCCAGCATTGTGTCTTAGTGATGAAGCTATAATTCTTTTTAGAACAGCGTTTAAACGTTGAAATTTTTAAAAGATATTGGAATTGTAAACCCTGTTTTAAACTGATGTTTTAAACATTTATGCAATGCTTTCCTTTCTGTCCTTCACAGCTGCTCGACATACGCAAGAAATGGGTGCAAAACCTGAGCAGTGCCCAAACTTCGATCACTGCAGCACCTCCAAAAAGTAAAAGCATATGTGTCACATGAGATTTTTAAAGGTATTCATAGTATATAATACCTTGCATTAACTGTTGTAGGTCTAATCCACCTCTACAGTATACACCCTCAGGAATTAAAACTCGTTGTGGAACTGTGATCATTGTTTCAGTTACTAGGCATGCACATATATGCTATAAGAAGAAAATTATTTCTTGAGAATGCACTACTGTTGATCACACTCATGCAGCTGTAGGTTTACCTTCGGCCTCTTGGAACTCTTTGTAGTTGCCTTAGCTGCAGGAGGAGTGTCCTCCAGCATGTCAACTACTTGCAGAAATATTGACGTATTTAAGATTATATGACACAGTTTGAAGGATTTCAGTTCAGGAAATTTGCAGTGGCAGGGCCTGCCAGAGTGAAACCTACTGAATATTTTATGGTGTCGAAGTGGCAGTTCTTTTAGTATAGGAATATCTTAGATGGGAGCAAAAAGCTTGAAATTAAGAAAGTGTTGTTTGCATTAAGCAATTTGTAATATACTGAACACATAGGCAGCAAAACAAAAATTTAAAATTCAGCATGTATGAAAATTGGGTGCAACAAATCTGCATAGTGTACCTGTACATTGTCATTCCTGAGATATATATTGTCATTGCAGGCAGGTCACAAAACAATAAATGTATTGTTTTGTCACTTCCCTGCACATTCATTGTATCTTGAAATGCGTATATGCCAGAATAAATGTTGAACTTGAAAAATGTATATTCTCTTTATTCATCACTTATCTTCTTTACAAAAGCATATCGTGTTACATCTTTGTCACGCAGAATGCACAACCAAGAAAGCCATCTTCCATTAAACATCACGTTTGACATGATTCAGTTGGTATCATTTCATAGACAGGGTACACCGGGGTTCCAGTTTCAAGCTCCAAATCGTCATGTTGCACTTTGGAAACCGTACATGTGTAGTGCAAGAGAGCCCTCGCACATTAAAATGTAAGATGGGAGTCACTGTTAATGCAAAGTAACTCCTAGAGACTGACGCTGCAGAAAAGTGTGCAAACTGCGGAAAGTGTCATAGAAGATCTTCAGAAATCGTGCCTGGTTTCACGGCAGTGCTACCACACTCCCTTTTAGATGATGATGATAATGATTGGAGTTTCAGATGTGCAGCTGCATTTTTTGCAACGTGCTCCACATAACAAGCATGACAAAGTCAGCAGTGGATGGCAGGCCCCCGTCCCTACGCAGCTTTGTTCACGCTGCAGTTCTATTGAGCAAAAGCATGTGAGTACGCGTGAAGGACATTCAATTTCACCTGCAAATAATCAGAGCAAGTGAAGGAAAAAAGTGCGGTACTTCAAAAGTAAAGTAAAGTAAAGTAACTTGATTACGTTTACACCAATACCTAGATTAACTGGCCTAAGCGTGATCTAATTGCGTGAAGTAATTGTTTGGGATGCTTCGGTGTGTTCATATTTGCGAGGCATTACGTCGAAGACACCACTGTCGTTTACTAAAAGACTCTTTCTTGCTTGATATAAATCACACTAAACGCATACGCCTGTCTGAAACAACGGCTGTGATTCTACGGGGCGATTTCTTTCTATCATGCGGGTATATCCTTTCTGGGACCGTTCTTTGTGGAACAATTTTTCTCCAGAACGCAGCACGGGAGATTATATACATGGCTGTTGTTAATCTCACATCGTTTCTTATTGAAATACTGGCTGGGAAACGTGCTGTAGTACAATCCCCAGCGCTGCACTGCAGTGACGGTCTAGTTCGGAATGCAAAACATAACGTAATTAAGAATCGAACGGCAGGGCACCTGTGAAACACTGTTAGGATACATCAGTATACTGGCACCTTACAAAATTGTGTGACGACAAACAACGATCAACGCCTGCAGCGCAATAAATACTCACAATCTCCGTTGCCTCCCATTGTTTTCTATGGGCGCACACAGCGCTTTAGGCCTCCCAACATGGCGGCCCGAATGCGTTCCTCTCCCCCACGAGCCCCTCTCCCATGCGCGATCCAGCTTTTATACATAGAGATCAGTGGTCCAATGTGGGATATCTGGCAGCTGGCTTACTCCTAGCCTACTGTGCATATGATCGCCTTCTGCTGCGCATGAGCAGAACTGACGCGCCTGCGCCAGGCGCCCACAGCTCCCCATAGAGCCCATAGTTTGAGATAATTCAGGCAACACTGGACATACGACCAATGAAAATGCGTCGTGATGCCTAGCAGCCAACCAATCAGCAACCTCTCAGTTTGGCTCGGCTTTCGGCCGGCCCTGGCTGGCTGCCATTGACTTCTACTGGTTTTCATACCTGGCGCCCGTTATTCCAAAATAACTAAGACATTTTTGATAGGCGAAATACATATTTATTGATGCAACGTATAAACTCAAATGTTTGACTCATATATTCACCGTGCGTACAGGACGTTTCGTTCCTTGAATAGACAGTAACCAAACCAAGTTCGAACTTGCAAAGCACACATACAGTCTACTTCTGGGGGCGAGCGAAGTCCACGAGTGCGTGCGTTTCACAGATGAGCATCGTTTTCTCATTTTGGCGATGCACCGTAGGTCACACAGTCACGGGAAATACTTTTGTCGTACGAACACTCTCTTCTTTGTCACTGTATTTGAAAATGCGACAGCGCTCGAAAGTGTTCCTCAGGCGTCAGCTCACCAAGCATTCCAGTTCCGACCCGGCAAGAATGTCCGAAGGTTGACACTTTATCGGAGATCAGTACATGTCCAGAGTCACTATAGCTCACGAACAAACCCGCGCGTACACTTCCTCTTTGGTCGTTGTGGTCAACCGACATCGGCGAGCCGCGGAGACGCAGCGACCTTGCTTGGAGCTGCCCGCCTGGCCGACTGCCCAGACTGCCCGCGAAAAGTGAGCTGTCAGATATTTCGAAACTTTATCAACCAATCCCGGAGCGCGCATCCTCCTTTGGCCAATGGGCATCCGTCATGATGCCTGACGATGTAATACCACGTGACTGTGACGTGATTTTATTTTTCTACTGCCGCAAATGCGGGGAGCTGTGGAGGCCTGCCTGCGCCCCTGCGCTGCTTCGTTGACATTTCAGAACGAAGAGCGGGAAAACGCAAGGTGTGACGATTGTGTTTTACGCAGCGAAATTACCAGGTGGGTCACGGAGTTCCTATTTTCTTTTCACAGTTCATCTTTAGTAAGTGCCTCATATCACGCAGTTGAGCGGGATAAGACGGTCGTCCGTATGGTTGTGCATAACGGCGAAGTGGCGTAGCGTCTACTACAGCGCACGACTCGTTTTACCATTTATTGCCGTTCATTTACATTTGAAAGTGCTCGTCAAGTGTGTATCCAGTGAAGGATCGAATACATCCTTTCTTCCGAAAGGATGTACGGTGATGCAAAGCGGAATTGTACATGGTGTCCGTCATTGAAGGCGAGGGTTGTTTGTTGAAATGTTTTTACCTGATGGAGATTTCGTCTTGATTATTGTAGGATCGTACATTGAAGAACTGAAACACTGTGAATCACTTACTACCAGATATTTACCCTCTTTCTTATGGCTCGCGTATTGTCTAATTCCATTTCGACCAAGTCAAAATTTCTGGGAGTTTGGCTGATTCAGCATGTTTAATGAACTGTCAATTGGGTTCTGGGCAGTGTTAGAGGCTTAATTTCGCGTAAATTGATTTTTGCCGACAGTATGTCAAGTTGGAAAAGATACAGGGAAGTTCGGAGGAAGACGGACGCTTTGCTGAGTGAAATTGACGAAGGCACGAGGAAAGTCCAAATAAGGTTATAGTAACCAGCAACCAGAAGAAAGGCAAGGCGTGTGTTACATGATGGCAGACGGCAGCATCGGATGAAACCACATGCACAAACGCAATTTCTACTGCTATCCACTTCCACCTTCACAACTTGACATATTCAAGACAGATGGCACAAAAAGCACATGCGATAAATGGCCCAAGCACGCCGTCCAGAAAAAAATGTGGCATTACACTACAGCAGAAGTTGTGTAATTTTCCCTCTCCTGCATTCTGAAAAGCAGATTATAAGAACCTAGGGTGTTTCATAGAGTACGTGCTCAACTAGTAGTTCAAAATGGAAGTCTTAATATCTAACAGCCAGTAACATGCCTGTCCCTATTCTGCAGGAAATGTTACCCCCTGCCAGGACAGTGGCTAGCTGTCGTTGAATTTTTAGGTGAAAAGACTACGAGCGCAGTTCCATGCTCGTGACTTGAAGAAGGTCACAGACAGTGCAGGTGGCCAACCAAAGTTACCGACAAGAGGCGAGAGGAGATGGTACAAAGAAACGTTCCACCAGGGTCATGGAGGCTTTTTGCAGTGAGAGTGCTAGGCTACGCAGGTAATTCAAATCTTCACGGCATTGTATTCAATCATTATCTTTTGTTTAAACAATTCATAGATTCCTACACTGAAGCACAAAACAAAGTAGACAAATCGCTCGACATACATCTGCCTTAGAATCTGAGCTGTCAGACTCAAGTTCAGCAACCCTGCCCCCCCCCCCCCCCCCCGCCCAAGGTTTTCAACCTTCTACTAGTAGAGGTCAGGCAACTGTGTCATTGTAAGTGCATTCCATGTTTTGGTAGGTTACTTGTAGATTACTGTATGCTTCTAGGTCCCAGTCAGCTGTGGAAAGTCAATGTCCTTCAGCACTTGGCTTCCATAGCCAACGCGATCATACTCGCATCTCTGGACCCCTGCTTTCATTACCGCTGCCCCCAGCAACATCGCCAAGAGCTGTTCAGAAAACAGCTGAGCCTGCACATGACGACAGACATGGTGCATCCATATTTTTTTCTCTTTCTTCTTATTGGGAACCAAGTTCATAATGCAATTCCGATTTCTTAATGCCTTAAGGAATTAAATATAAATATTATAAAAATACTTATAACCAGAGCTAACTGGTTCCTAATTAGAACACGTTACCTGTGACCTCTTGCATTTTTTAATTACCATTTGTGCTTCCGCCTTCAGGACACATACGGAAAGTATACAAAGCTCTTGTGGAGCTCAAAGAAGACTTCAGAAATATCAGGGACATCATACTAAACATTGAGGCAACAGTGAAAGCAGCATCAGCTATTGAGAGCCAGTCCTTTGTCCTTCCATCTCTGCCGCTTCAGTCTCAGGATGATTTAGCACAACTTGAAGCTCGTCTGCTGGACCCACGCAACAGTTTGTAAGCATGTCTCTCCTCCTTACACTGAGCAATGCATAAACATGCTGTTAACTCAAAGGTCTCCTTCATCGCAAGAATAGGTGGGGAGACTGTCAAGGACTTCTAGCAAACCAAATCATGACCGAATACAGCTTAAAAGGAATGCAGAAGAAAAAAGCATTTGTCGAGCTTCACATCTGCGGCTGTATAATAGGTGATTCAATGTTTTGTTAATCTACAGTCCCTGTGTTTTCCTTTGTATACCTCTGTGCTGTTGCTGCCTGAAACAAGGTGCCGTAAGAGTTTAGTGTGGGTGTAGAGCGCTAAATGAGATGCACATGAAAAATGTGTCCTGCTGGACAATTTTAGATATATGAATGACTCAGTATAACAGTAAAGTAGATAAAAAATAGTAAAAATATATTTGAGAATAAAATGACAACAATTATTATAATACAAATAATACATTAAATGAATATACCTATACATATATATATAACATCTAATATAATAACATAAAGTATATTAAGGGAAGGAAGAAGTGTCCAGCAATCAAGTGAATTGTTGCATTTGCATTATTCATATTGACAATTCCCAGATGGCATCAAAGACAGATTTAAACATGAAACTGAGGCCAACATTAACAGCAAGTTGGGAAAGCACCTTGCTGGTGCAAGTGATCGTGATGGAGGACGAGCCAAATGACAAAAACGTCTTGAAGGGCAAGGGAACTTTCCAGACGACCTTCCCCTGACACCGTGAGGATGAAACGTTGTCAAGAAATACATATTTGTTGAATTTCCACTGCATATTTATAATACATGTGCATTACATGTATACATTACATATTTTCATGTGTGGCAAAGTCATAACCTGGTCAGATAAATGAAGCATTCCTGTACCTTGAGAAATAAAATAAATATGTTATGCTACACCTGCATTTTAACCATGTGCACAGAAATTTTGACGTGAAAGGTAATCGTCATGTGGGACGAAAAAGTGATCGGGCCGTAGCTGGGCCAGTATCGAAAAACGATATTGGTGCGATATCCTGCAGACGCCATGCCGATATTGGTTGCCAATATTGTGCCGATATTAGCCGATGTTGCAAAAACTGTGCTGGTCCGATATCGGCAACGGATATTCACCCAATATTTCATGCGATATTTCACGACATTGGACCGATGCTTACCCGACATAACTGTGCTACCTGGGACCAGCTGGTTTCCTTTATATTCCTCTATCTTGCATTGCTGGCTGAGGTTGTACTTTGACAACTTCATTAAACGGGTTTTACCAGCTTGAACTCTAAAGTACAAGGCTGGATAGACGTGGGGGTCTGCGATTTTCATCAATGTAAATATTTGATTATGGGCGTTGACGATTTTTTCCGGGAAAGGGGCGGGGCAAAGTGTGCAACCCCATTACCCCTTTTCCTGGAGCCAGATGCTGCACACTGTGCGGGTGCTCCGAGGTCCATGTTATTATGACACGTCAGAAAAGTCATGACGACCTATGAATAAAGTCATTTTCACAAGTGACTTTGACACGCCAAGGGTAGCCCGACCCCACTTTGCTTCCCCTTTCGGTGCGCTCATGTCTTGTGCGGAAAAAATTGGACAAACGACCCATTATCTAATGGCAGAAAGACGGGTGAGGGCGAGCTGGTACATAATTATGTAGAGGAGGTGGTATCCGTCTACACGAGTCCTGACCGACGGTGATGGAATGTCCCAGAGGGCAGATGTGCGTGGCCTCACGCTAGGACGGCGTCGGCAGAACTGAGGAGAGGGTACTCCAGGCGCGTGTCCATCCTAGCGTTGTCCACGGTCCGCCACATCACTCCCCTCCTCAGACGCGGCAATAACACTGAATAAACTTGTAGCCGGCGAAGATGGCCTGGAACACCCGGTTTCGGCAGTCGCAGCAGCAGACGCCACGGCACGTTTTCAGCCGGCGTCTCGGCAGCTCTCGGGCTCTCGCTCCCGTGCCTGTTGCGGCACCTCAGGCCACGACTAAAACATACGACTCCGACGACTTCACCGATCATATCCGGCAAGCCTCATCTTTGCAGCTTCCTCCCCGCTCATCGACTGTTTCACGCCACATGTGATGTGCCGGGCTGTGGACGTGTCCAGCAGTGCGCGTCATCCACGTTCGCCCTTGCTCTCTCCCTCCCGTGTAAACGTTCGATCTTCTTTCTCTGAGGGGGGAGCACTGTAGCGGGCTGTGGGCAATGACGAAGATGGCCATGCGCCTGGAGCACCGGCCTCAGTTCCACCAGCACGGCCATGGAGATAGGCCACCGTCATCGCTTCTCCGTGACATACCATCATCGTCGGTCGGGACTCAGGTAGAGTCAGCTAGAGAGAGCAATCGTGGATGACGTGCACAGTTGCACACTCGCATAGCATCACAGCTGGTGAGCAACGGGAGCTACGATTCTGTAGCCCGAGAACAGCGGGGAAGAGGTTGAGGCGCTGTCGGAGTGATGGGGTGTTGCGACCGGCACGGGAGCCGGAGCTCTAAAAGTCTCAAGTTCGGTGAGAGTGAGGCTGTATGAGTCGGGGTAAGATGCCGAAAAGCCAGCTGAAACGTACCATGGCATCGACTGCAGCGACCGGCACGTGAGGGCGAGGCTCGTGTGTCGCGGCCGGCAGTGAAAGAGCGCCGGGGTACAGTGACAGGGGTGAAGGTGGATGTAGCTGTGAAGCGCATGTGCGCCAGAGGAATATGCTTCGCAAGATGGCATCAGTAGGGTTTACTCACTGACGTCACCTCGATGCTATACTGTAGGTCCCTCCAAGTTATGTTCCCGCATCCGTTCACTGCCACATGCTTCTTGGATGACTATTATCGTAGAAAACATGGTAGCTACTTGGATATGCTACAAACCACAGTACAATAACTTTGAAACACCAAATATACAGTGAGTGTGAGGAACACGAAACGACTACCTCATGAGTTGGAGCCAAACTAATTTTATTCTTCGTCACAAGTGCGACACGGGTGAATCGGTTGCTGTGCCAATGTAGTGGTCAGGCAGGTAATGGCAGAAGGGGCTTCCAGGATGCACGGCATCGTGCCATCGGTGTTGGACTTGCGAGAAGGTTGCCAAATTTGGGATGGTAAAAGGACCGAAAAAGTCAAATGCAGAGGAGGTGGTGTCACTCTACATGAGTCGTGACTGGTGGTGATGGAATGTTCCAGTGAGCAGACGATCGTGGCCTCACGCTAAGACGGAGCCAGTAGAACTGGGAGAGGGTGCTCCAGGCTCGTGTCCATCCTAGTCATTGTCCACGGTCCGTCACAATTACAACAGCGAAACCAGAGATATGGAAGAACAACAGAAGACCCAGTCTTTAGGACCAAAAGTTTTGCAAGACAAAGCCATTACATCTTACGGGAAGGTGTAACATGAATATGTGCAACACAGAGGCCAAAAGGATCCTGTGAACATAAGCACACCTGAAAGAAGGAAGTCACTGAAAAGGTCAGCGAGCTGTAGGATTCATACCCACATCTTCTGGGTTGCTGGCCCAGGGCTCTACGAATTGAGCTGTGCTAACACTTGAGTAGAGACTTGGGTCCAGAAGACGTGGGTTCGAATCCTACAGCTGGCTAACTTGCACCTTTCACTGCTCTTAGCATTTGAGGCTTGTATGTTGTGGTGTCAGAACATGAATTTCCATTGTGGTCACGAGTACACTTTTTCTGTAGTAAATAATATGAACACAAACAAATGCAGACATAAGAAGCAAAAGCTAGGGGACCTGGCCACCGAAGATTATGCATAACAATAACAGTGTTTAAACCAAGTAGGTCTAGAACATATTTGCTGCCTAAAATAACAATTTATTGCACTTGTAAGTCTACACATACTCATTTGTGACAGTAGGGGATCAGGAAACGCAAGCTTGAAACACTCCTCTGTCACGAGTAGGCTATTTCAAGCATTCTTTGCACAGAAAGGAGCTTTTCACGTGGCTTCCCTTTCTTCTCGCCTTCTGCTATTTCCCATGCTTCAATCTTTAGCCAGTGCTCCTTAGTCAGGGGCTTCACACCTGCAGTCACAAAGTACCAAGTTTGTACTTGAGAGTAGAGATAGGGTGCACGCAAGCTGACTCTTATCAGGGAGGAAAAGACAAAAAGCAAATCCACTAAGGGTCTCTGTATATGTTTGTCCTTCCCGTCTGTGCCTCTTGGTTTTCTTGCATGTTTTCACTTGAGGCAGGCACTATACAGACAATGGACCATTTTCACAACTCTTCCGCACATGCTCTGTGACCCTGACAGGGTGCCAAACGTCTTTCACTGGACAGTCGCTATGATGCGACGTGAGCACGAAAAAGGTCCATTACATGGGTTAGCTGTAGTTAAGTTTGTTTATATTTAGTTTATATTTAGGAGGTAGCCTAAATATAACTTGTTAGCTTTAACAAGTACATATTCATATGAAAGTTCACATGTAGCCATAATAACCATACAGCCTGTAACAACTTTCAGTGTAAACGACACTCCTGTCGACAACCTTCTACAAGAATTTTCCGTACGTATCTGCTGCAGATCCACCTGTGCTTCCACTGCATAGGAGGGGTGCTGAACAGTTCTCAGTGGAACAAGGGAGAATGCGGCCTAGAGTGATAAACCTTTATTATAATTCAACACATTCTCTTCAAAGTTTAACATGCTGGGCACATCATTCCTGAAGCTTATTTAACACTTGAAAAATGAAATCGGATGTCTGCTCTCCAAAATATGCTTTGGCTGCTCCTATCACCTACGACTCCTCAGAGAATCTCTTTCCTTCCAAACTTTACTTTACGTTTGGAAACATAAAAAAATTCATTGGGGCAAGATACTGTGAGAATAACAGATGTTCAATGCATTCAAATCGCAAGTCCTTCAGGGCCTGCATTCTCCTGTTTACTTTGTGAGCTAGTGCATAAGTGTGCACTTTTCCTTGCAAAAGTAGAACACTTTTCCGAAGCATCCCGCACCGTTTTCTTTCAAAGCATCCTTTCACTGGCTGAGCAATAAACAAGTACTATGCTGCATTATGTAACTATGTGTCACAATCCTGAAGACAGTCAGTCATCAAAACACCTTCCTTGTCCCAAGAAACTGTAGCCTGGACCTTTCCAACTGAATGCTGCGTCTTGTACTACTACACCCTCAAAGATCCCAAGCGCTGCCATCCCATGGACCATTGTTTTATCTCGGCATCCTAACTATGTAACCACATTTCATCAACAAAAACAAGTCACCTATGAAAAGTGTCACTAGAACACACAAAATGCTGCAAAATACACTTGGACAAGCGCAGAAAGTTGGGCTAGTTGGTGAGACAGCATACTGCAGATGTTGGGACGCGGAAGACAGGGACAGAAGGAAGCACACAAGCGTCACTCGCAACTAGTATGTATTGCAGGAAAAGAATGCTTTAAAACACAACGGGTAGGCGACACGTGCTGATAGACGTTGAGGATTTGTTCTATTCGGTTCCACACCCTGAACTCTTCAGGTTTGTAAGGAACCGCATCGAGAACTGGGACCTTGTCAGGTTTCAGAATGCATCTGGTGGGTCGGTCAGTGGGTTTTTAGAACTGCTTAAGCTCTATCTGTCTTCGACCTTCATTTGGGATGAGGAGGTGTGTTATTTACAAAGGAAAGGTATTTGTATTGAGTCGTCCGTGGCACCAATATTGTGTCAACTTTTTTGTCAGATTTGGACACAAACAATTTGCCTGTTCTTGAATGTATGGGTGTTACAAAGGCATTTAGGTATGTTGACGATTTTCTAGTATTTTACAAGCATGCCCATGGGATTGATGAGGGCGAGTTTGTGTCACGGGTGCTTGATGTGTTCCATGAGCATGGTGGTGGTCTTAGCTTTACATATGAGCTCCCAAAAGATAACATCCTGCAGTACCTTGAACTGAAGCTGGAAAGCACTATCCATCACGTTTGTTGGACCTTTTTCCCCAGATCAGTAAAGCAACTCCTTCCATATGATTCATCCCACTCGAAAGTGGTCAAAAGGGCTATCGGAACGGCCGCAATTAGATCAGCACTCGAGCGTTCACGTAACCACACAGTTAGAGCAGCCTTAGAGGGTCAGTACCTACGGTTAGTTGACGCGGGTATCCTGATCATATCATCACGAGTATTGCTGAGAGACTGATGGCTTCGGTACTGTCAAAAACGGAATACGGTGCGGCAAAGGCCACCTGGTAGACCGGTCATTTTGCCATATGTCCATCGACTATCCCACAATATCAAGAAGGTAGCCAATAGGTCCCTATGGTCCTTTCGGCCCCTCACAAGGTTGGTGGCCTCTGTGGCATGGTCAAAAAAGTTGAACGGGGGGATATGTGTGATATTGCTCATTCCCAGCAATTCGTGCCCTGTTCTTCTGGTGTTATATACAAAATTCCTCTCTCGTGTAATAGAGTTTACATTGGCCAGACGGGCAGGTGCCTAAATACTAGACTACGTGAGCACTCCTGCAGCCTCAGAAATGTGCCTTCGGGCAATCTCGCATACCATTGCGATAGATGTGGTTGTGTTCCGGATTTTCGGGGTACCACTGTCCTAGGGAGGGCCAGACCTCAAATTACCCGGGAGATAATAGAAGCGCATCACATACTTTCGGCAGGGGAAGACAAGTGTGTCAGTCAACCATGTCTAACACTTTCTGATAAAGAACTTGCCTTCCTAAGTACCTAATTACGTCCTTACTATCTACTGGCAGCCGTGCGTCTATCAGCACGTTTTGAGGCTTATAACTCGGCACATGTCGCCTACCAGTTGTGTTTTAAAAGCATTCTTTTCCTGCAATACATACTAGTTGTCAGTGACGCTTGTGTTTGTGTGCTTCCTTCTGTCCCTGTCTTCCGTGTCCCAACATCTGCAGCATACACTTGGAGGCATCCATTTAGCTCGTTTCTGATGAGCAGAGGTTGGCAAATGCCCTCACGATCTTTGCCCTCACCTCAATTTTCATCCCGGATGTTTTTCCTCACCTCACCCTCATTTTTGGGGGGGATTTCGTTCCTCACCGCACCTCAACGTCCTTTTCAAATTATTTTCCTCACCTCAACCTCAACTTTCTTTTAAAATTACTTTCCTCACCTCACCTCAATTTGTTTCTGAAAATTTTTCCTCACCTCACCTCAACCTGCTTTCGGAAGTATTTTCCTCACCTCACCTCAACCTTCTTTCTAAAATATATTCACTTGTTATAGTTTTTGTTGTTTTCACTTCACAATTGTTCTTTCAATTAGGAGTGGCGTCGTTCATAGCCACAGTTGCTTCGCGGCTTTTCACCTAACTTCAATGTCGTACTAAAAGCTGAATGGTTCAACTTGTTGCAATACGGAATATATGCCAGTATTTGCGCTGATTGCACTTCAAGTGCGTGTTGTTGCCTCCATTTCTTACATCAGTCTCTGATAAGGTCATTGGTTGTCATGTACTATCGTTCCAAATAATACGTGAAAGACATCTGCTTGCAGGCTGACTAGTTTGGCTTTGTTGAAATCTAAACACATAAAGCACACAGAACTATACTGACTTGTTCATGTGCCTCACATCATGTATGTGACTGAACTGACTAGTTTGATTGTATTGAAATCTAAGCTAAATACATAAGCGCACATAAGCTATATTCACTTGTACGTGCATCTGACCTGAAACATTTATCATGTATTTGACTCAACTAAAAGTGCGAAACTACGGGCTTACAACGAACACATTTTACTGTAGAGAGCCTATGCTCACAGTACAAAAACATTTCTGCTACATTGGTAATAGAAAAAGCTGGCTCTCGGTGCCCTTTTAAGAGATCGCGTAATTGAAAATAGCTGCTCCACATCTCCTCAACCTCCTCTCAAAATTTTTCGTCACCTCACCTCAATTTCGGATAATTTTCCTCACTCACCTCACCTCAACGTCCTTGTCAAAAAATTTTCCTCACCTCACCTCAATCTCTCTTTTGAGAAGTTTTCCTCACCTCACCTCAATTTCTCTTTTAGAAATTATTCCTCACCTCACCTCACCTCAATGTGCGTGAGGGTGAGGGCACCCTCACCCTCGTGAGGATGGGCACCCTCGTGAGGATGCCACCTCTGCTGATGAGCCATTAAACATTCCAGCTGACTTTCCTGACAGCTTCTGCCATTCCAAACCCTTCGTGAATTATAAACCCTATGCATACTCTTGATATGACTAAAGTATCATAATATTTTAACAGAGATTTGCCGACATGCCATAATGAGGTCATGGACACAATCAACAAGTTTAGGTCTTGACGCCATTGGAGGTCTCTCAAAATTCAACCTTTAAACATTTTCACTCTCATGCTAGATATGGTTCTGTTGATAGCTCAAACATAACACTTACGTTACAAACCTAAAATTTCTCTCCTTTGTTTCGCTCAATGTGTCTACGATGACAAGGTCATGTTTATACATCCAGAAGTGGGTTCCGCAAATAAGTTTTCAGCATGCCCTAGTACGCAGGTTATCGTTCGAACAATCAGAGACAGTAAGAAGAAAAAAAGGAAAGAAATTCGATTTTACCTCAACATTGTAAAAAAAAAATCCTACAGAATAAACATCTACAAAGGCAGATGCTTCCTACCACAACACACTCTTGGAGAAACCAGCAATCCCCACCATCAGTGTAAAGGGCAGCACTCCCTGTGGCAATGCTGTCACATACCTCGTTCAGATAGCAGTGGCAAAATATATTCAGAGCCAGAACGCTGCTGCGATACATCCAGCAGACCTTCGCGTGCATCTCTAAGTAGAGTACTGGCTGTCTCAAAGCTGCAGTTCAATGGTAGTCAGAATGACCCCAACAGGCCAGTTCTTAATCCAGCCACTGCAGTAGATGCCTTGTAGTCCCTGCACACGGCCCCCTGTTATTTGGAACAAGGCTTCGCTGTGTGTCAAACGGAATTGCAGGATCTACAGCCTTGCTACTGTAGCCTATGCTCTTCAGAACCTGCAATCACAGCAGCAATGTTGCACAAATCACAGCTAATCCACTTTTCAGGTAATTTGAGCATGTCTGCCATGTAATTCATGTTTAGTTTTTTGTGCGACACCTGTAAAGTACCAGTCGCTGGCTTGAGATCATTAAAAGAAAAGAGTGCAATCTTGACTTCTGAAGGTTGAACACACATATACATTGAACTTTCGTTAAGTCAAACACCACTCGAGTAGAACTTTAGAGTTAGGTCGAACACCCCAGGATGCCCCATATACCTGCAGATTGTAAAACGCACCTTACTTCAGTCAAACTCATATAACTTGAGATATTGGCTACCCCAAAAACAGTATTTCGTCCCAAGGAACATTTTTCGTAATCATGACTCAAATTTCTGCGAAACAATCAAAAACAGAAATGCAGTAACCATATAAGCTGTCTTCGATCGGTTCTTCTACCGTTCACTTTGGCAAAGGTGCCCCAGCCTTTGCACTACACTTTCTCATCAGATCCAAAAAAAGTGATGCAGGAGTGCAGGAAAATGTTGCACCTCCTCATACCTCTGTAAAGCACTGTAAATAAAACTAGCTTCACTTTTTTTTTCAATTTCAGTATCCCTGTTCTAATTTTTTAAGCCTTTGATGAACTTCCCTGTTTTCGCTTTTCCGCATTAATTTTTTATTCGGTTTCTGAATGTACTAGTAGCGTGTCGTCTGCCTGTTTCGTCAACAAAGCACATGGTTTTTCCATCATGGTATTCACAGCTCAATTGGATGGAAAGTTAAAATGTGTTTCCTGTACTAGACGGTGATGGAAATCATATTTTCAAAATACTCTGGTCCTTTTTGTGACAGAAGGTGAGATATGGTCTCATTATAGTATTTACAATCGTCAAACCAACAACAGCAGCACAAGAAGGTTAGTGCTTAAGTGCGCTCGTGAGAGGCTGTGGATCCTGAGATAGGGACAAAAAGAATGTGTCCGCTAGCTCAGGTTTTACAATGCTTTCTTATGGTGCAATGCATATAAGGAGACAATCATATGGTCTTTTCTTTTTCTTTTATATATTTTTACGGCATGCATTTGCATATCAAGTGCTTTGAACTTTGAACTGAAATTGTAAATCTTCGTGCTCTTACAGACAGACACTAAGTACTAGCTGTGCCATCAAACAGCGATCCCATACAACCCACCCTTGGGTTCTCAGACAGCTGCTGCTCATGAAGGAATCAAGGCATTGACAATAATTTCACACAAGACATCCCTTCCCAGGAGAGAAAATCCTTCTGGACAAAGTCAAGCGACAAGGCTTATAAACGAAAGGACATTTGGAAAGAGCCTATCAATGAAGAATTCTTACTACTGCTGACCCCACTCCACGTCAAGAA
Source organism: Ornithodoros turicata (assembly GCF_037126465.1). Lineage (NCBI taxonomy): Eukaryota > Metazoa > Arthropoda > Arachnida > Ixodida > Argasidae > Ornithodoros > Ornithodoros turicata. The sequence continues at coordinate 38,436,359 of NC_088204.1, forward strand.
TAAATGGAAATCCTCGAGCGGGTATAGCAGAAGGCAACGGAAAAAAAATTCCATATCTGGATACTGTCACATAGAATGCAAATTTTAGAAGTAAGACTTTTTCAAATATCGATATGTAGTATGTGTTCTTCACCAGTCTGATACCTGCAAGAAGATACGAGGGTGGTTCCATAAGTTTCCAGCCCGACCAACTTTTAATAGTCATAGAGACGAAACAAGTGTATCACTTTTCGACATATTCACCCTTAACTTCGATTCACTTTTGACACCTTTCAACCAGCATTCTTATACCCTTGAAAAAATTGTCCCAAGTTTTGTCCGCAAAATGCTGGAAGACTGCCTCTTGCACCTCACTATCGTTTTGAAATCTCCGTCCTCTGAGATCCCTCTTCAAGTTTGAGAACAGGAAGTAGTCACTCGGTGCCAAGTCTGGACTGTAAGGGTGGGTGGTGGATTTCTTCGAAGCCGCACTCCTTCAGTGCAGCCTTGGCAACAGAAGCCGTGTGGACAGGGGCATTGTCCTGGAGCAACCGGACACCTAGACTCAACCTGCCGCGCCCTCTTTTCCTTGATGGCGTCTCGCAGTCGGTGCAGGGGTGAAGCATAATAAGTCGCATTCACTGTGATGTTCCTCTGTTTGAAGTTGATGAGGAGGATCCCGTGACAATCCCAAAATATTGTTGCATGATCTCCTTTGTGGATTGTGTGACCTTGGCTTTTCTTGGGGGTGCTTCTCCTCGTTTGCGCCATTCCATCGACTCCTTTTTCGAAAGAGGATCATAGTAGAGCACCATAGTCTCATCCCCTGTGACAATTGACTTCAATATTTCTTCTTCATTTTTTGACAGAGCTCCAAAAACTCTTTGGCGCAGACGACGCGCTATTGCTTTTGAACTGACGAGAGAAGTCGTGGCACCCATCTCACACTGACCTTTTTCATGTGAAGGCCCTCACCGATGATGCAAAAAACTGTTGTTTTGGAAAGCCCCAGCCTGTCTGAGATTTCCTTTCACCTTCAGACGCCTGTCGCTCAGCACTTCCTCCTCGACAAGAGACAAATTTTCATGTGTCACCACTTCCACTGGACGACCATCGCGTGGATCATCTTCAATGGACTCTCGCCCCAGTCGAAACTGCTTAGCCCAGTCTTTTACCGTTGTGTATGACGGAGAGGCTTCCCTGTACACGTTGTCCAGTCGCGCTTTAATTTCTTTAGGCAAAAGTCCCTCTTTGTCAAGAATTTTATCACAGCGCGTACTCGATTTTTTCCATTTTAACTGAAGAGTGCACCCTGGCTGTTTGAAATGCTGCTCTCCCAACCGACAAAACCATGGAGAGGGTTGAGGGTGGTGCTTCCCAGCCCTCCAACAGATGGCACCACACGTCCTTAATCGCATTTTCAAACTTGCACTCATTTTCTACCTCGGGCCGGAAACTTATGGAACCACCCTCGTATCAGCAGTGCTTGAGTAAGATGAGAGGGTGAGCCGTGTAGTGCCGATAAGCCCGAGGCAAATTCAAATGTGAGCAGAGGGCATAGCCATACTTTGTTTCATTTCTTGCAGCTTATCCGAAAGCAAGGTCCCTAGTTCATTAGCATTTACTGTTTTTCCAGGGCACAACCTGAAGGCAAAGCTGAGGAGACCGCACATCCAGCCCAGTAAGACTGCAAACACCGGGCCACAAGCAACAGCTGCATCGAGACCTCAGCAGACACAGAAGCAATATGCAGGAAGGCTCTAGCAAATGAACACTCTGGCATGATGCTGAGAGACATTTCATGAAAGAGAAGAAAGGAGAACATGCTGCAAAACAGCACCACCATAAAGAAAAATGGCACTTCTCAGTCAGCTGCTGAAGCTACAGAAAGAGAGTTTGCTGTTGCCTTTCAAGTGAAGCATGTGCTGCAGAGTGCTGTGTGGGGTGGAAATAGACAAGCCAGAAAAAACGAAGCACTATATATATATAGGTATAGAATTAAACAGATAATCAAATATATCTACAAGTCTCCATCACGCTGTATGCATCACTCCAAGCTCACTGCAATTTGCCTCTCCGTGGGGCTTCACTATATCAGTGTTCCGCTGCCTCACATCAACAACGCCAATCCGACGTCATCGCAGTCATCTTCTATTGTGTAGTCATGCAGGTCTTATGGAAGTCATCTGTGCAGAAGCACTTGTTATGAAGCATGCGACGCCCCATGATTATCTAACATATTTGTATTGGGCTGTCGGCATCCCACCAAGTAGAGTTTTTGGAACCTCTCCTTCAGGATCCCCAAATGTAAAGTTCAATGGTTATTGTTTGTTGGCTCAATTTCACACTGCACTTTTTTTTGCCCATCGAGGAAGTACTTTTGTTGTCCCGATATGCATGACGAGCCTGGTAACAATGTGCATGCGCCAACATCCCTAGTAGGTATCTCCCTGTGAAGAGAGATTTTCAAATACCATATGGCTGCATGGTGTGATGAGATCTGGCATTAAAGCACTCATTTCGAGCGGAATAAACTGCCGATAATTTGTGGAGATTTGTCCCACTAATATAAAAGCATGATAACAGTTATCCAAATAATTTTAGGGAGTGACTTTTTCAGGTTAAGCCCGATTCTTGCCCCAGTTATTCCCCCCCCCCCCCCCCGAACTGACCCAATTCGGGTTAAACCAGATTTCTCCCCGAATTCCAGTCACTATGAAATCCTCAAGTGACGTTTCCACAGAAAAGAACAAAGGTCGCCAACGTGTTAACACATGTGAGAATGGGTCACTTACGTTCCCAGCAATACAGTTGTAGTGGGCAGAAGACAAAGAGGTTGCGAAAGAGAACAATAAAGTACGTTCCAGTGTTTGAGGCTGGAGACAAGGGGTCTTCCGTGTAGAACATTACATTTGGCGCGGTCGACAGGGTACGTAGGAGATGTGGATTGAATTTTATGTGAAGCCTTCGGGGGATAGTCTACTCGTCGATCGGTACCAGGTAGACGGCGAGGATCCTATGCTGCTGCCGGAAGCCCATCAGCACACCAGAGCTGGCCCAGTATGTCGTCACAAGAAGTAGGAGGAGTGTCGACGAGATTTTACTTAAAGGTAGCGTCAAGGTGAACATGAAATTAAATGATTTCCAGGCCTGGATTGGGACGCCAGCTCGCGCGGTCCACTCGCGAGTCCGTTGTCGCATGATGGCACACAAGATCTTCTATTAAGGATGATCTCCTTACAACAACAGCAATAGTCCTCGCAGTAACTCGAGCTATTACTAGAATGGCGCCGCGATTGCAAGCTCTAAGCCCCGCGGTGAGCTGGTGAAGCCAGAGGTATTTGACGGGTGTTCCACGAGTCCGCAGGCCTGGATGGACCTGTACGAGTACGCCTGCGGGAAGAATGGTTGGACCAACGACGACGAAAAGATAACGAACCTTCGTCCCTACCTAAGCAAGATGGCCAAAAGCTGGTTTGACCTGAGAGTCAGCGAGAACGTCAAGGAAACATGGGACCAGTGGAAGCCGAGCTTCCTTGGCGCCTACCAGGAAAATGCAGTCGAATGGTGTGACTGGGGCGATTTTCTACAAGTACCGTTCGGGGAGCACTCTGCAATACTTTTATGAAAAGCACAGACTCCTACTGACGGCCGATAGCAACCTTCCAGAAACGTCCGTGGTTCCATTAGTGATACATGGATTAAGCCGTGACTGCAGAGGCAGGTCCAGAGTAGGGGGCCAAAGACCGTGCTGGAGCTTTGTCTTGCTTCAAGACCTAACTGTGGACTGACCCGTGTCCTCGGGACGGCCAGGCAAACAACGATGATCACGCCAGCAACCGGACTTCACCTGATCCTCGACCATCCATTCACGTAACCCGTGGACATCGCAACACTGGTTGCAGCCGCAAACTTTCTGGACGAGACGTCACCCGAAGCCTACGACGTTAATCTGGATCGGTCTCAGCATATAACAACGGAGGACTCAAAACACGAATAAAAGCGCGGCTGGCAGTCTCGCCTGGAAGCAGAAAAGGAGACTGTGTTTTTACTTAATCAAAGCTTACTGTTTCATTCCCGTACTGCTCCAATGGAAAATCAGTTGATGGCCCTGGTGGACACTGAGGCGAGCATCAGCCTTATCAACAGAAGAGTGGCAAATACCGATGAAGTTTCAGCTGGGGGGCCGGTACAAGTGCAAGCCACGGCGGGTCCAAAAGGACAATGAACGAATGGACAAAGGTGAAGATTGAATACAAAGGACGCGCGATAGAGCCAGAAGCACTGTGGTGGACGGGGCAGAGTACGACTTCCTTCTCTCTCGGCCCCATATGAAGGCAATGCACTTCAATCTGTATTGGGACGACCATGTTGCCATGTCTGAGGAGCTGAAGCACGCAGAACTGACACACACCCAGGCTGAGAGGCTGCCGAAGTGTGCTCAAGATGCGTAACCATGTATACGGAATTAAGGTGCCTAAGCAATTTGCCCCCCAACCCATCTCCGGATATGCAGTCCCATTCAAGTTGCGGGACACCACTGTCATTCCAACGAAAGCCATATCCTCTTTCGAGAGAAAAAAAGGATTGGCTGCGAACAGAATTACAGTCCATGCTGGATGCAAATACTATAAGACCCTCTACGTCACCCTTCGCGTCCCCCATAACCATAGCGCCGAAGGCAGACGGTACTACAGGCTGTGCACCGACTTCAGACTCGTCAATCACCAGACAGAGCTGTTCCCATATCCTATGCCAAACATTGACGAGATTATAGACAACACCGGCAGCTGCAACGTATTCTACCTGTATCGACCTACAGAGAAGGTTACTAGCAAATACTGCTACAGAGGAATACAAGATGTACACATCCTTTATCACACCCTTCACCTTTACGAATACAACCAGTTGCCCTCGGCTGGAAAACTCAAGGGCCTGGTTCAGAAAATAATGGATGAGGTGCTACGGCCACTGCGTGACTTTTGCGCTGTATACATAGACGCGTGATCATCTACTCTAGCTCGGACGCTGACCACCAAGTGCACCTTGCCAAAGCTCTAGAGGCCCTATCCAAAACGAAAAAAGAAGATCAATTTCAAAAAGAGAAGGTCGGCTTCTTGGGACGAGTGTTAGACGGCAACATCAAGACTACCAAACAAGAATCACTTGACCGCATCGCTCGCCTCCAAAAGCCGTTAAGACATAACACTCTTTGCGGGTAATTCTTGGGGCTGGCCGGACATTTCAGAGCGTTCATCCCGGGATACGCCGGTCTAACAAGATGCCTCACGCTGCTGAAGTACCTTTCGTCTGGGGAGAGGAATGCGAGCGGTCTCACAGAGAACTGGTACAACGGATCTCATCAGACCCTGTATTGTCGTTACCTGACTTCTCATTAGATTTCCAACTCATGATGGATGCGTCGCACTACGCCACAGGGGCCTTATTGTACCAACGACGAAAGGAAAATCCCAGAGGACAGCAGTTAAGCGTCATTGGGTATCATTCACACATCATCTTCGACTGTGAAAGAAATTACACCACGACAGAGAAGGAAGCACTCTCAGTACTGGCTTGCAGCGAGGTATTTCTGCCCATATATCGAGGGGAGGCGATTCACTCTCTTCACTGACAACCAAGCTCTGTCATACCTACTGACTTCGTCGGAACCAAAAGGCAGGATCGCACGATGATTTGTGAACTGCAGGAGCTCGATTTCAAAGCCGTCCATCGGAACGCCTCGGACTTAACGGACGCCGACGCCATCTCGCGTTTGAGCATGTCTCTGGAAAATTCTGCAGAGCCCATAAATCACACGAAATTATGGGAAGGATCAGAGGACTTTCAACCTCAAAACGGAAGGCTACACGTGCCCGACACATGGATACGCACAGTGTTAGAAATGTACCACGACAGCCCGGATTCCGGCGGCACGATGGCTTTTGGCGAACATATAACAAGATTTCCAGAAGGTTTACGTGGGCCAATATGAAGTTGGATATAAGCAAGTACGTAGCATCTTGTCCTGTTTGCCAGCGACATAAGGCAAAATATCGTCCAACCAACGACAGCATGATTTTGCCTCATCGCTCTCTGGTACCGTTTGAGACTCTTCACCTGGATTTCGCCGAGTTAAGGAAGAAAGGGGAAGGAGTTGCTTGAGCGCAAGCGTTTCTGGTAGCGGTCGATCAGTGCATGCGAATGGCAGCCGCGCGTGCAGGGAGAGAAAACGCCGAGTGTGTAATCAAGCTGCTGGAACGCGACATGTTTTGGGGCACGAAGATAATAATCTCGGACAATTGAACAGCGTTCAGGAGTCGCCGGTGCAAGCCTGGGCTCAGCAACGAGGGGTACAATTACGCACAACAACACCGTACAGCCAGCAGCAAACTGTCTCGCGGAGAGGCCATCAGGGACTTAAAAGCTGTATATCGCAATGTATCCCCAGTTCCAGGAGAGTGGAAATGTGCTTCTAGAAGCGGCAGTCAGGCACCACAAACAGATCCTTCACACAGCAGCGCTGGGATGTAGCCCCCATTTTTCGGTATTCAACGCTCCCGCGCTGTTCCCTGCGGAATGAACAACTCCGTATAACTGATCATGTCCACCTAGAAGAGCGGCGCCAATCTCCAGAAGCTATCGACAAGTATCGCAAGAAGATGAAAGAACACTTGGACAAATGCAGGAATACGATGATACCCTGAATCCAAGTTGGTGACGAGGTCCTTGTAAGACGAGCAACCAAGGAAAACCCAAGCAAGCTTCGATGGTCCATACAAAGTGTGGAAAACGGTGCACCAGGAAGGCATTCTAAAAGTGGTGGGCTATATAGGACACGAGGGACGAATGAAATGGTGACCATTGGAACCGTTATCCCGTTACCGTCCGCGGAGGGACGGTTAACAAAAGGGGGGTATGTAGTGGGAAGAGGACGAGAGGAAGCGGTTGCGAAAGAGAACAATAAAGTTACGTTCCAGTGTTCGAGGCTGGAGACAAGGGGTCTTCCGTGTAGAACATTACAAACACTCATGTGTGTCAACACTGTCTATGCCTTCAGGGATTACCGCTGAAAGGTCACGATCCCGAAAAAAAAAAAAAAGACTAGGAAAGGACTTAATAGACAACAGGAGAAACAAGAACACCCAATAATACCCGAAGCACAATTATCGCCCAATTTCTCCCCGAATTACAGATTTAAAAATAAACTATGGAAACAAAAAAAAAAACATATATAGTAAAGTTACAAAAAATTTTTACCCCCGAATCTGAGAAAGGCATTTAACCCAAAAAAGTCACTCCCTAACTTTATGACAGTTTTCTCGAGAAGGGAGCATCATATAACAAAGTAAGTCCGTATTTTCCTTCGAGCCCGCGCTTCAAACGCCGTCCTGCCCGCGCTCAACACGAAATACGTCACGGAAAATCTCAAGCACTCAGGCACTCATCGTCTGCTTCCATGCACCCAAATGAAACCAGATCAGAGACTCACACTCCCTGGAGCACAAGTGGCGCTTGTGGCGCGTCAAGTGAGTGGTGTCTGAAAAACTCACGCTGCAGGGCACCTACTTACGCACCCAATGCCTGCGATGTTTTACAAGCATGACTGCACTCGGATGTGCATGTCCACTCTAGCACCTTATCCCGCCCTTTGCAAAACTGTCTGCACCATTCGTTACGCTCTTGCTCTTAACATTATTTCTTCCTCATTCTGTGCATGTAATCTTTTGCAAATCGCAGCTGCTTTGTTTTTCTCAGGGGCGTGTACAAAATTGCAGGCTTCAATTTCCTCCACTATTTTCGAGCTAATTCCTTGACCAAATCCAAAGTGAACGTGGTGCCTCCTGCCACACTTTGGTACAGATCCCCGATAACACAGATCATTCTTGGGTATTAGTGAGGGCTGGCCCCATTTTTTTTCATCCTCTGAGCTTGTTGTATTGGTGAACTGCTATTGCAGCAACATTGCTGCGGTGCGGCCACTCAAACACTAATCGGCACCCATGATTTGTTGCGCATCATCAAACCACTTGTCTGTGATTTTACCTCACTTCCGCTGCTTTTTGGCAAATTCCCCGATAATCATGTGACTCTTCTAGTTGCATCAATAATTTCCTGACTATTCCCCATTTTCCAGGTTGGCAGACACCCTAGTTCTCCTTCTCAAGGAGCGTTTTTATGCATTGCTGTTCCACAGCTACAGGAACGCTGCTCGCCGCCACGATAGCTGACACTGCTGCACATGCTGCTGACCCTAGAAGGATTGCACTTCACCCTCTAAAAGTTTTATTCAATTACATTTATTCGCTGATTTTTCTCAATGTCTCGGTCAATCTTGAACGACCATTACACATGCGAATGTGGTACCCGATGCTCGAAATCCTTTTCGTCATTCGCTTTGTGTTTCGGTCAGATCGTAGCTGTGAGTCATGTTTCTTAAGCCTGGCCCACATGCAACGAGTTGTGCTGGGACCCGGAAGTCAACCCTTTCAATTGCAGAAGGTGTGCATATTCCAGTTCCTTCATCTGTTTCCTGCCATTAGCTGCCAGGCTTCATGCCACAACAGTCACTATGTGTCATCGTAACTGCCACCGCCGCTATGACGTTAGCCATGCGAAGGAGAGAGACCTCACAAAAGAAAGAGTGGTCATCATCAACGCAGTAAAGGATGGAGTGTGCTCGACAAAGTGCCTCGCATATCCATTTGGTGAGCCACTGCATATGCCATCATTTTTAGAAGTGTTAGCTTATTAGCGATTATGTGGAGCGCAACTTTGTGGAAGGGTACAATGTGTGCATCAACCTGATGAACTTGCCACCTTGCATGGATGGCTACTTCTGATGCTAGTTACTGCACATGGCACACCTGGATAAGTGATTTGCTGCACCCTTCTCCTGCTCAACAAAGGTATGATTATAGTCAACCAGTCTGGGGTTGCTTGATGCAGATGCCGACTTAATTTTCTTTTTTTCTTTTTTCTTTACAAGGGTTTTACTCTGTATGTCTGTCAAGCTCTCTTACGCATTTGTTCATCATGTTCCAATAAAATATGCCTTTCAGTTTTCCTCTTGCTTTTGTACAGTTATGTTTGTCTTTTTTTTCTAAACTTTATAAATTCAGGACAGTCATTTCTAAACTTTCTGCTACATTTTACTTTTCAGGAACATCAAATATCAACACAATTATAAGACTATATGTACATTTGTAGATGAAAGGTTGCTTACAATTTGGCAATCTAAAGTTTCTGTGTCACCCACGGGAACAGCGTTCCAACGGCCATCTACTTCCTGCACTTAAGAAAACGAATATATTCACATAACGCTAGTGAGAAATCACGCCTTTATCGTGTGAAATGAAAACTGGACAATAGCCTAGGTCGAATGAATCATAAATAAAATAATGCAGAGCAGCAAAAAGAATCCTGAGAAATGCAAAATTATCGGTTACTCCATAAACACAAATAAGTAACTTACTGGGCTGCTAGGTTTGTTTAAAAGCAAGAATATAGTAGCAAAGGAAGGACACAAGGACAAGGCTATCTTGTGCTAGACCATACCTTCTCAACTGCCGGATTACAGACCGGGTCATCGCAAAATTGTTTGCGCTGAATGACTTTACGTTATGCTGACATCGCAAGCCTGAAACGCGCTACAGCTGGGAAAACATTGTATGGTTGTTAGTGCATAAGCCTCGTGCATTCAGGAACTTTCAAATACAGTTGAACCTCGATGCAGCGAAAGTCGATTTAACGAAATCCTCTATTAATGGGGCACTAAATTCCAAAAACAACTTGCTCCGCAAATGAAAGTTTGTGTTTTAATTGTATCATACAAGCAAAATTTGTTCACGCAGCGCTACTGTTGAGAAGAAAAACGTAGCGAAAAAAGAGCCGTCTTTGGCGGCAACGGAATGAAATCCACAGGAAGCGATGATGCGTACTGCTTCATTTTTTTCAATACTGACTCACTGAATTGTAGCCCCCAGCAGTTCTCTCGAATGTTCACTGACAACATTTATCTTCACGTCCTTCGGACAGCGACGCCAATCGGCTTCGCAATGCGCACTGTTTTTCGCCAGCACTGCTCCATAGTGTGGCACACGCAGCATGGACTAAAAACACCGATGCACGAGCTGAAACAACGTTCACTGCTTAGCGCCGAAGCAAGAAAGAGTCCGTTTATTTTTTTATGGTTGCTTCATAATGGAAACAAAGTTTCGAATTATGATAACAAGTACGCAATTAGTAACATAGTGTGGAACGTGACTGGAAGTGGAACTTGTTTTTTGCATTAAGTGCATATTGTTGTGGTTGCGTGTACACGTTTCCAAGTGGCCAACTCATTTCTGCAGTTGATTTAACCGAGTGTATTGGTTCAGTATGTTCTGTGTAATCAACACTGTAGCGCAAGAAGCCTGAAATGCACACACATTGAATGCATTGCATGTGCTGATACCCAAGTAAGAGGAAAGGAGTAATGTCAATATCACAGTGCGTTGCTAGGTGGAACTACCTGTTCGGCAGATCAGACATCCATCTCATCGCTTTTGATACAGATGCCGTGCAGTCGCTCCATGTAACTTTCGTGTTTCGATCTGTCTCCTGTGTAACCTTCACGATTAGTGCAGCACAGAAACTAAAGGTTTTGTCAGCTGATAAGAAACCTCAAATATCAACACCATGTCCAAGGGCAAAGCGAAAAACAACGTGCTATCCGCAAAGCTACGATAGTTCTTGCGCTCGCATCAGAAAGAACAATTCAGGTAAAGCTTTTTGTTCAAAAAAATTTGTTCCCTCCTGAATGGCACGTCAGTATGCGATGACATTTGTGCTCAATAAAACTTGCATGCTATTCAAGAATAAGTGTTGCCGTTTGTACTTTTTAAGCCAGTCTATGAACAAATGGCGTATAGTATAAACCGCACAAAGGTCGGTCCCGTGTATGGGTCAACCGCCCTTTTCTAACCACAAAGTAAGGCAAAAGAATTACTGCACAACCCATGAAGCGACTGTGTATTGCTGACAGCAAAAAAAATGATTTATTGAACAACTGTATCAGAATGAGATATAAAATGATGCAAGTTGACTCAGTTAGCTGAAATCCGGCTCTTGATCGGACTCAGACGCAACCTGACTCCAGTTCTGACTCGGACATCGATGATTCCCAATGACACCTCCACAGCACGTCATCTTCTGTACCATCCAACGAGCTGCTTATGCAGCACTTCTTGGAACTTAGCACCACCAATTCCTCAAGAAGCGCTTTCCACGCGGCAGACACCCGTTTCCAGACAGTTGACAGTGATGCCCGTCGTGTTTGGCTGCTCAGTGTTTTGGGGTTGACCTGGGAGGTCCACTCATTGTGTAATTTGCGGGACACAGTCTTTTTGGCATACAGACGTCCTTTGCCAGACACTTAGTTTGACACGCCTTTGCCAGACCTCTTTAAACGCTTCACCGGCGATGGGCTCTCCTTGAATTGCGACCTGTCCAGGTCTTCAGCACGGGCAAGCTAGACAGCTTTCGTCCGGATCAAGGTGAAGCGAGTGTTGATGCCAGTTCGTGGACGAAAGCAGCGAAGTCGGTCTTCAATCTTCGGATGCTTTGAATTGCACGTGCCGAGTGCAGCTTCTGTTGTCTCCAATAACGGACACACTTCTTGGATACTCTGAACTGACGTTGTACAAACTGAGTTAGAAACGGCGATAGCTTATGTGAAATGTTGGAAGTCGTTTATTCTATTAGCCACCACGAGTTTCTTTCTTCATCCTTTTTCCCAACGTTACAATGACGATTGTTCTTGCAGCTAATAACTTCCTTTTCGTTTGTAACAGTAGACATCACAAGAGAATACGAAGGCACAGATACGGTTTTAAATTATGTAACAGACTCCCCCACAATGAGCTAGCTCATTCTTACACAATTTCTAAAGGGAACAAATGTTGAACTGCATGCCTCAAAGTTGAACCATTAGGAAATTTTACCACCCAACGGACTCTAGCGTCTCTACCAGGAAATGTTTTGAACAATGCGACACATCTTCCAAAGTCCCCTCGGAATTTTTTCTTCTTTCAAGAGAACCAATGCGTCGACCTGCCAAAGAATTTGAACCACTTTGCCAATGAGCGGTCTTTAGTTCGTGTAAGTACTCATGTTGCCACCTCCACCAGAAATCGTTCAGTAATCATTCTCGATACCGCAAGGCTCTCTGAAAGTTGTTGCTGGCTTGACGTAGGAAACCTAGCAGTAGGTAGTACGGAAGTCGGCAACTTCGTCAGTCGTTTCCAGAACTAAAAAATGCGAAGGTGTTAGAGGCTAGGGCTCTGTTGTCTCTGAATAGACAAATGTAATGGGTCTGGAGTTCAGCATCGCCTCCACTTCGTTAAACACCGTGACTAGCTCGTCGAGCTTCAGCTGCTTCTTCCAATTGCCTTTCTGTGAGCAGTGTTGACAATCCGCACCAACCTCTCCCGCAACTCTACCAGAGTATCTCTCAAACCGCCGTGAAGTAAACGAATATGCGTGCCCATAATTAATTTATTCGTGAAGCTGTGAAACTTTCGTAGAAGTATTGGTTTTTTCCGCGAAATACCTGTTGATTTCCTGAAGTCTTCTCCTCAGGCGAAGGATTCCGTAGGATCCAAGGTACGGGGAGAGGTTTCGAAGCGGGAGACCTTTCGTCAATGACTCCAATGTTTGCTGGTCTGGACTTCGTAACTCTTCCGAGAAACTCTCTCGTTGCGCTTGCCAAATCCCCTTGTCATACTCTGCAAGACATGGTCGCTCTTCGGGTGTTTCTGTTGTCAGGGAACGGCGTCTCCTTTTTGCAACTTCTTTCATTTGATGACAGGTCAGGGTAACAGGTCTTCCACGGCAGATAGACTTCAATATCTGTCGTTCACGTTTCTCACTGTACACTTGAAGGACTGTAGAACAGCATCTTGATCGGTCGTGATATCGGTGTTCTGAATAGACAGCTTGCTTCTTGTGGTCCGACTGTTACCATCATGACGCCCACGCTCGTGCAAACAGTAGTTGACGCTGTATGAATGGGCCGTGCACTGTCCAACCAAAAACTGTATTTCACCGCCACCAGATCCTCGTTGATGTGTTTCGTCTTGTCCGTACAACTCTCCAGTAAACGTCGGCGCCTATAAGCATTTCGATGCCGCATTCACAGCTTCGCCAGTAGCCAAAAGGTCACCAACATGCATTCCTGCCTGTCGAAGCTTTGAAATACATCGCTGTTTGGTAATTCCACGACACCGTTGCATATGTCTAGCATTTCCAGAGCTTCCATCTGTTGTTCTCTTCTGTCATACTGACTTCGTAGCAAAACCTGGACGTGGCGACAATTCCTTTTACAGGGAGCGTTATTGACGAATGTGTGAAGTGTGACCTGTTCCTCTCCTACTGGCCGACAGTTGAGTTTCTCCGAAAGAGAGCGCTTAATAAAAGGCCTCTGGCTTCCGCCATCAAGAAGCACTCGCACCAGCTGACGTTCGGTTTCGCTTCTCGGCCCAAGCCTTTAATGTCTGAAGCAGAACAGTGTCTCTGGCAAAACTTTGCAGAGCTCAGGCCAGCAGATGTGATCAGCGTTGACGATTGTGCAATATTCGGACGTGGTAATGGATCGCACATGACCGTTAGATGTCTGCCTCCACAATTTAAGCATCCAAGTCTATTGGCATTCTACAGTCTCTTGAGCGGTGGTATCGTCGACCTCACCGAAAAACACCGTCCCTGAGACATCAATTTGTCCTTCTTCGCTTGAAGTAGAATTTGCGCAGAACAGCTCTCAAGACTGCGTTGATTACATCCACAAAATATACAATTTGTCTCTTCCGCACCTACTGCCAACGGGACTCCTGAAGGTGGATACTTCAGTGACCACTGGCGCTGTACTGTCTCATGAGAAGTCTTGTGGCTGATGGATCTCGATGCAGAGTGACGCTTCTCTCGCGGCTAGTGATCTCAATCCTGAGAAAGGCTAAATACGAGGTTAAGTCTTCTCGTTGTCGATGTACTTTCTGTCGTTCTCAATGTTGAGATCGCCTGGAACAGCCTTTCTTAACGCAGAAAGTAGTAAGACCCCGTTATGACGTAGAGGCAACGTTGAGGGCCTCACTGATCGACATCGGTCATGGACTTGGTCATACAGCCCCCGCAGTTCGTTACTTGACTGGAGTCGTTGACTTTGGGCAGATTCAGAAGTCGCGTCAAGTGCTCGTCGATTATAAGGTTTCGCTTGTTGAATCTTTCTTTCAACAGCTTCAAGGCAACATGATAATTATCTGCAGTGAGTGAGAGTCCAGATATCGCCATTGCAGCCTTGTCGGTGAGGCAACTCCTTAGATACTTGAACTTGACGATGTTACGATTGACTGGTTTCGATAATGGTGGAATCAAACTGGTCCCAGAAACTGTTCCATTTACGAAGATCCCCATTAAACTTTGGAATTTCTAGCTTCGGTAGCTTCACGCTGTTCGCATAGCCTTCGTTGAAGTTTCGACTGTACTGTTGTCTCCTGCGGCTTGTCTATGCCCTCCCCGATGTGTTGACAGCGATTCGCCGTTCTCATCGCTTAGGTTTTGCAAGGCTCGAGATTTTGCGATGCATATATTGTCTTCATACATTTTGTGAGCTCGAAATTTCTTCGGCGTAGTCTTTGTCATCCTGTGATGAGCGCTTCTGTAGATGCGTTCAACTGTTGTAATCTGGCATCTTTTACCTTCAGTAGATCTAGCTTCTCATGAAGATCACCCCTGAAGCTAGTTGTGAGAGTGTTCCATCGATTAGTTGCTTTATATCACCGATAAGCCTCATAGCAGCTGCTCGAATCGGTCCTCTCTTGTGTTTCAAAAGTTCCCTTGTTGAATTTCACAAGCAGTCATCGATCTCGCTAGTAATTAGTTAACGTTCTGTCCCTCCCGGGTTTCGGCACCTAAAAAATGTACAAACTTTGAGTTAGAAACGGCGATGCTTTCGTGAAATGTTGGAAGTTCATTTATTCTATTAGCCACCACGAGTTCATCTTCATCCTTTTTCAACATTACAATGACGATTGTTCTTGCACCTAATAACTTCCTTTTCGTTTGTACAGTAGACAGCACAAGAGAATATGAAGGCACAGATACGGTTTAAATTTATGTAACAGACGTTGCACGACATATTGCCATGCTCTTCAGCAACGCGATCACACTGAGTTAAAACGTGCAGTGAATTGCCTTCACATGCAAACGGCTGAAATTCAAGGAAGGCAAAAGCGGAAAATGGCAAGGTATTCAACGATACATAATGTATGGGGCGGTTGGTTGAATGTTTGATTCAACGATCACGTGGAAATTTCTGTAATTTCACAGGTATAAGCCGCACGATCCATTTTAGGAACATTTTGAAAATTTTCGGGCAGATAAGCCCGCACTTGCAGCTAACCCGCAGGCAGTACAACGCGACTAATTTGTGGGACAAAGGAGACCATAGAGAAGGACATAAACCCTGAGGTCCATACTCCGGGGTCGGCATGGAGTACAACAAAGAGGTCAGTTTTAGTGTTGTACCAAGATCGGACTGCCTTGTTGTGTGTTTTTTCATGGATCGACGGATCAGTGGCCTTCCAGAAGACATGATGATGAATCACTGTCCCCACTTTTGTTAAAGCTGCTTGGGGGAAGGCACCAGGATGGTCAATTTACTCGTATGTTGACGCACCACTGTTAGACATTGTTTGTGCACTGGCGAGGGCAGTGCTGTTCCAGAGACACAGTTGGCCCTTTCGTTAAAACCAGCGTATGGGGAATATACCAGGAAAAATAGTCATCACATAAGCTGCACTGGTGCATAAGCTGCAGAGCGCCGTGAGAAAAAAAATTGTGCATAAGCCGCAGCCAATACGCGTGAAATTACTGTATATGTAGCTCGGCGGCCCTCTCCACGCAAGCACATGACAGTGCATGTCTTGACAGACGGACCCCCTTATTGGCTTACGGACTGGTATATAAGACAGGGCGGATTTAGCGACTTGTTCTTTATTTAAATACCTCGACCTATAGTCCGGTTTATATGGTATGTTTGAAAGCATAGGTCAGCAAATTCGCTTATGTGGCCATCACCGACATCATTCATCACATCAACTCAGAATGACATGTATGTTGAATGATGGGCAATGATTTGATGTCACGTTGAGTTTGATATATAATCTCACCTTCCGCCACGTTGTCATAGCAATGCAATCCACTGTACAGAAACAATGCTAGACATGAGAGTAATCGATCCCCGTCATCACGCGTGGCGAGCGAACTCTGTACTGACTGTGCCACCCACCATCTATCAGTTATGATGTGATGTTGGCCTCCAATGAGTCGAACCATGTTGACAACATGTCTCCACATCATGATACAGGCAGTGTTGCCCTTTTGAAAGGGCTCTGCTGCCGCCTTTTTCAAATTTTGTGGCCGCCTCTGTTACAATCCCAGTGGTATGACATGGCATAAGTCGTTCATAATATCATTTTTGGCACCATGATAAAGGGATTTTAGTCGTTTCAAAGGCTCTGCTCCCAGCATTTTTAATTACGCGGTCGGTCGCTCTGTTGCAATCCCAATGAATAGCATGACATAAGTCGTTCATAATACGACTTTGGCAACATGACTAAAGGCTCTTGCAGCTTTGAAAGGGGCTCTGTTTTCACCTTTTTCGAATATTTGTGGTCAATTTGTTACAACCCCGTTGGAATGGCATGACATAACTCGTTTATAATGAGAATTTGGCACCATGATTAAAGGGGTTTTGTTTGTTTTAAAGGACTCTGCTGCAGTCATAAGCATCACCCGTTGGAATGGCATGACATAACTCGTTTAATGAGAATTTGGCACCATGATTAAAGGGGTTTTGTTTGTTTTAAAGGACTCTGCTGCAGTCATAAGCATCAACAGTAGTTCAAATTATGTTGCTGCCTTTGCCCCTGGAAGAAGTTAAATGCCATTTCCTAAAACTGCGTGTATCGCGAATTTAAACTGCAGTATGCAACATGCCATGGTTGTGTCATTGGCGGGAAGTGTAAAGAGTAATTCAAACACATTGCTCTGCTGTGCTTCAGGTGAAGTTAAAATCACTAAAACATGTAGCCCGCCCCTTTAAACTGAAATATGCCAGTAGTTGTACCACGGGCACCAAGGCATATACAGTAAATCAAATTACATTGCTCTATTTTGCTTCAGGTAGAAGTCAAATAAAATTCCTAAAAATGTGTGCATGGCCCCTTTAAACTGTAATATTACCCAACGGCATCTCCATTCCTCAGTCATATAATCAGTCTCTGGAATTTATCATGTAGGACCATTCTAAATTAAGCTGATTTAGAACGGGTTCTAAAGTTGAATTCTGACTATGATTGTGATTGGCTGTGTCGTTAAATAATGGATATGATGTGACAGGTTGCGATGTTGAATGATGGCAATGATGCGATCATGATGTGATCAGCTGTGCTGTTGAATAATGAACAATGATATGATGGGCCGTGATGGTGAAATGACGGTTATGGTGTGATAAGGTGTGATGTTGAATGATGCGTTATGATGTGAAGGACTGTGATGTTGATACCAAATGATGAGTTATGATGTGATGGGCTGTGATGGTGATGTGATGTCATGTGATGTTATGTGTTGTTGGCATGGCTGGACATGATGTGATGTTGAATTAATTTTTCAAAAATGCCCACCTATGATTGAAGGGACTACGCTGGTGGTGCTTGCGCAACTTTTTCTCCACAGGTTCAATTTAACAAATTTTCTATCTAGCGAGCAAAAGTGGGGTCATTTTGAATTTTCTTATACAGAAGTTTTCTATTCAAACTTAATTTAATTTAAGCAAATTCACAAATATGAAATTCTCAAATCAAATACAAATATGAAAATATTCTATTTTTATTCAAAATGTCAGATATTGATGCAGCTTAATTGTTTTTATATGGTAAGCACATTGCACCTGCTTTGAGTTCCAGAAAAATGCAATCACATGATGGATTGGTGCTGTCAGTTTAAGCTGGCGGGGGTGACAGGAGCAGTAGCCAGCGAAAAGTGCATAATTGGCACAGCGTCCCAGCTTGTGCTGACTTTACGAACATAAGCTATTCAGATGTTAATTACATTCTTAGATAGTGTATGGGTCAAGCAAAACTATAGTTTGAGTTTGCAGGAGAAAAATGACAGCTTTTGAGTGAGATAGTCCAAAGAAAATGCACAGCGTGAGATTTTTCTTGATTTTTTAAAACTTGAGACAATTGGCTACCAGTCTGCAAAGTTTGGAGTGGCTAAACCAGTCTTCTATTTTTACAATCCACTCCAAATGTCTAATGTTTGCTAGACAAAACCTATATGTCTGTCTTTAGGAGAAGGTTCTTCTAGTGTTTGCACTGCTCAACAATGGTTTAAATGATTTGCATATGATCACGAGTCAATTGGAAATGCTCCATGTGAGGGCAGGCCATTTGCTATCGATGATGATGAATGGAAGGTTGCAATTGGGGCGAATTTTGCGGAATCTGCCAGGAGTTGGTGCACAAGTTCAATGTCAGTGACAAAACTAGAGTCACAACCTTATAACAACGAAATAATACACAACGAAATTCGAACAGGAACCAAATTATTAACAATCCCCGCATGTGTAACCCGGTTATTTCCCAAATCTACACCCTGAATTGAGGCTCACAAGTCTCAGGTTAAGCCCGTTTAGTACACGTAAAATGGCACTTCGCGACGATGGGGGGAGAAAATTATAATCAAGCACCACCTGTTGATGAAGTGCACCTGCAGTCTACAACCATGCGAGAATGCTTAGAGTAGTTTGAAAGTGCGGCTGTAGACAGCACAACCAAACAAACGGCGACCCAATGGCATGGCTCTCTGGATGCTGGTGATCACGGAGGCGTGGAAACCTAAAGCAGCAGGAAGATACTACTTCAATGCTTGTAGCAAAGAACAAAGGAAATGGGACGTCAAAACAAGTCTGCTGAGGACTGAGCTGCAGACATCCGAACTTCAAAGTACTAGCCAAGCGTCAAAAGGTGGAACTGGCACACCTTCTACTTCTTCCACCTCATCAGCAACTGTGTTGCTATGTTGCAAAATGCTGCACATTGGAAATCTTACCGGAACAAGACGGAAAGTTGTACAGTCTAGTGATGGCCAAAACAGTCCCCTTTGGTAAGCTAATTCATTTAGCTTACCGCTCAGTCTAGTGAGTCGTTCAAAAGATTGGGTCATTCGTTCATCCTTAGTGACATTAGAACGTCACGTGACTGATGGTCATACCATGGAATGTCAGCTCAGTTCACGCATTCAAATGTCAAAGCTCATCTTTGAAGTAGAACCTTGTACTAAAACGTCAGCGAATGTGACTGAATTACCTGTTATATCCTCGCAATCCCTTGAAATATTGTATTTAATTTATACACAGTAGAACCTCGTTAGTTCAAAGTCGTCTGGACGGCTAAAAATTTCGAGCTAAGTGAACCTTTGCACTTTTTTTTTTTAATTCAGTGTTAGCGCCTCGAAGCAACTGTGGCTAACCTGTGCACAGTGTGAAGTAAAAATATATTTATTTTCCAAAAAACTCGCTTATTATACGTCTGCCGCTTTCCGAAATTGACATCGCACATCACTCTTTGTTCGAGATGGGCTCCGAAGTCCATCATACCGCTGTAGGCGCCATTGGCGTATACAAAGTTGCGTACTACATTTTGATCTTGCAACATTCTGATTCTGAACTTGCACTCAGTTAGTACACTAAGAAAGAAATTCTGAAAACGACCGGCGGGGTGTGTGCAGGTTCATCATTTACTGCCACTATCCTCTGTTGATTTGCACGAGCTATGTTCAGAACAATGGGAGTTGCAGCACTGGTCTGTTCTGTGCCTTCTATCCTGGCGTACTCTTCGAAAGACACGAATCCCTCCTTGGAGCTTGCATCACTGGCAGCAGATCACAGCACATTGCAGATCTCATGGTCGTGACAATTGCCCCTTTTTCTTTCATTATCAGCATCTCGTACTTCACCCACAGGCTATGTTCACAGCCCACTGGCAAGAAGTGGACTTCCAAGTGGATCTCAACACAACCATGAAAGGAAAGCAAGCCAAAACATAGGAAAGATAAGTGTGTCAGTAAGCCATCTACGTATTACATTGTCCAATAAGGAGCTGACATAATGGCGTATATGCAGGCAAGCTGCTGGAAGAACTCCATTATGTAAAAGCCAGAGTCTGGGCAGAGGGACGACACGAACACACAACTCAATGAGTCATGTCATCGTCATGAGAGAACTGATGTTCTGAGGTTGGAACACAGAGAAAGGGCAAATACATACAAAGCCTCAAGTGCCTAAGAAATTAAGTCGACTCTTGAGTCGTGTGTTTGTATCGTCCCTCTGTGTGCCCAGACTCAGGCTTTTACATAATGAAGTCTAATAAGGAGGTTGTCTTCTGAAACAGTTAGCTATACTTGTTATCTATGGGCTGTGATATGTTGTTCCGCAAGTGTGGGGTGGCTTTCTTGAATGTCTGCACTTGTCGCCTGTTACTGGTGTGTCTGCTTACATCTGCTTACATTTTTTCTACAATACACTTCAGTTGTGAGTGGTCCTGTGTGGTTCCCTCTGTCCTCGTCCATGAGCGTCCCCAAACTGCAATTTATGGCAGGTCGTCGTTGCACAGCTTGGGAGATGATGGTAGATAATGGGGTTCAGTAGGAAATTATGTGGTCAGATTGCAACACACAAAGACAGGACTGCAGCAATCTTTCAAATTAACTAGAATTTTGAATTAAGCGAGTTTGAATTCGCAAGGTTCTACTGTACTGGAAAAAACAAAAGGTAAGTGCTTGAAACTCGAACATACAACTATGCCCTCCTCAACGTAAAAAACCCAATAATCACTCGCACCATTCCTGAGCATGACAAAAGTCGAACAGGCGTACCAAAAGATTCTATCTCCCGTGCTCCCGAACTGCAGCTGTCACCAATTTCAAACAAAACCGACTCAGCTCTAATCATTTGGTGACTTTTTTGAAGCTTTCTAATTTGTTGCGCAACACACACACAAAAAAAAGAGAACATTAAGTGAAATGTTAATGCCTGTTGTTAGGTTAGTGCCAGAAGCACGCCTTTCTCAATGTTCGAATGAACCGTTCACGAATGATTCCTTCACTGTCAGCCAACACGTTCAATCAGAGCTAGTCAGTGTGGTGAGAAGGAAGCGAGAGAACGCAGAGCGGAGCGCCAGGCTAGGACGCGAACGCTCATTGAGGTCATTCGCCTCATCAGTGACACATACGCAGCATCGCTAATCTCCGTGGATTAGTCATTCGCGATAAGAAATTTGGGGCAAAAACTTCACAATAACCGAGGATGGGATGAAAATGGAGGAGATTACATCGTTGCAGAAAAAAAAATCCCCATAGAACCAAAGTATGGCACACCAAGTGAAGAAAAAAAAATCGTAATAACCGAAAATTCGCTGTAACCGACTTGGTTTTGACGAAGTTCGATAGCTGGAGAGGGGGCACGCGAGAGGGGGCAGCCAATTCACAGACTGCAGTTTTCGATGGAAGAATAAACGGAGCACCCGGCCTGCATGGTTACTCGCCTGTGTGTGTGATGCATAGTGACCCAGAAAGGTATTTTTACTATCCTTCCTACCGAATGATGGCAGTTGAAGTAATGGCACCAGCCATGGAATGCCATGATTAAATTGGCAACTGGGCGTCGTGAGGCTTATGTATTGTTTGTCCTCCTATGTTTAACTGCCTCATCCACTACAACATACTATCACAAAACGTAAAACGTTATCCACTGGGTGCACTGCCACGGACTTGCTAAAAAATTCAGTCATTGTATGACTACAATTCTACTGCATATGCATGTTTGAAACTTGCTGACAGACTGCTTGCTGAGACTTGCTTTGTTTGACAGAGAGGGATGACGATGTGTTTATTCCGTTTAAAGGAACTAGAATGAACACAATGTCTGTCACGTGAGTGTCACAGACAGTGACTCATCATCTCTTTGTTGACAATAGGATGTTGACATAACATTCAACACTTGCTCCTTCACAATTTGTTTCCATATCTCTTTTCAAGTTTCATTAATTTCGGTACAGTGAAAAAAATTATGGTGAATTTCATAATATCGAGGTTCAGTGAATTTGTGCACATTTGCATCACCTTGGGGAAGAGTATAAGCTCAGCAAATGGATACCCCATGAGCTGACACCGAGGCCATTCCATGCCAGATGATCCAAAGTGGGCTTTCGACTGTAATAGATTCTTTTTAAAAAACTTTGTGCAGGAAAAAGACCCATGAGGAACAGTACTTGTGAAGGACACACCTCAAAATACATTATCTGTTTAGAGTCCTAAATAAGTGTGGTAAAGTCAGGAAAGTATACGTCACATCTTTGCCATTTATCAGTGTTCGAGGTAACTCGTTACTGTAACTACGTTTTTTTTTTTTTTTGGTAACTTGTAACTCAATTTCGTACTTCTGCGCCGCGGTAACTTTCAGAGGAACTCATTCCTTTTTCAGGTAACTTTGCCAAAGTAACTTAAGTTAAGCTTTAAGTTACTTTTAACTCGCTTTTCACTCACGTCCATATATTTTCTGGCTTTCTCTCCGGTTCCTTCATGGCATTTTTTGCCATAAAACGTGATATTCAATCAATGAAAGTATTTTATTCAGGAAGTAAGAACCGCTGCCATTGACATGAAGCTGAACCATTGTGTGCCCACAAGGAGTAAGATGCAAAGCATTCGAATAGATCTCCACCATAGAGAAACGTCATCATGACATTGGTAGACAGACTGAAAGTGAAACAAATCGGAAGGAGAGGGTTGGGTTCCACTAATGGGCACTTGTTCACTGCAACCTATTGAAAGAAAAGCAGGACCGAGGGTCGCGTCCCTTTAAGGGACCACACTGTAATCCCCTCAAGACCATGGCTTTCGAGCGTGACCTTGTTCACCTCTAGCTTTGAGCATAGGATCAATTTACCAAATTTGTGGTGCTGTCGAACACTATGACGTCATTTGTTTACAAACAGGGAGAGGTCTGTTGTTGGACATGAATGAAAACTATCTGAGCGTGTTGCACTCCTCCGCAGGCAACTCAAGGTATAACTAGAGCCTGAAGTTTTCGAGAAATATTTTTTTCTAAATTCGGGGGGTAAAAATCGGGTAAATAAACGTGTGCACTAAATTCGTGCGAATTCGGGTGAAAAAAACTTCCAGTATGCTAAATTCGGGGTGAAATCGGGCTCAGTTACTCAAAGTAACTGTGGTGGTTTGGTACAAATGGTGATGTAACTGAATTTTTCTGCCAAACAAGTAAATTAATGCATTCCTACAGACATCCCAGTGAGGGCAATTTGCCAGGTAAAAATCGGGTTTCACCCTAAAGAGGCAACCTTCAATTCGGGGTGCAAATTCGGGAAAGAATCGGGTAAAACCCTAAAACTTCAGGCTCTAGGTATAACTAAACTGTTCACGTGCACTGCTCCTGCGTAATACTATTTTGTGTACGAAGTAACTTGGAAGTAACTCATTCTTTTTTTAAGTAACTCAGTAACTGCAAGTTACATTTGAGGCTGAAGAACTTCGTTATTAACTTAGTTACAATTTGCACACAGTAACTTAACTTGTAACAAGTTCTTTTTGACCGGTAACTTCTCAATCTATGCCATTTATTCACCCATGCATGATGCTGCGAGATAACGCATGTGATTTTGACGTTGTAGAAACGCATCATTTCACCCACAGTGTACGTTATGCAAGGCAGGTTTCTCCCTCACCTTCTAATGGAACGGCATCATTTCCTTTCTATCTAAGTTTTTAACTACGTTCAGTGGCAACTCAGGAGTGAAGTATTCACAGCCCCTTATTGAGCGATATCCCATGCAGGTACTTTTTCACTTCCAGAAAGTGATTCCTAGAAAAGTGGTGTACAGTAGTTAAGGCCCTGGATTTTCCACAAAGATTACGCAAGATTTCGAGGAATCCGGAATTCATTGCAGTGATAATGTCAATATCGGCTCAACCGAGCCTGTATGACTGGCATACTAAAACTTTGTGTCGTTTTAATATCACAACGAACAATCCCACTTACGCGCTCCCAGCTTTTCTGACTTTGTGGAAGAGAAGAAGTGTGCAAATTATGTGAGTAAATTCCGTAATTGGGTTTTGAAACAAATTGTGCTCGCTCCAAATTTATTTCAATGAAGTATTCTATCTAGGAATCTAATGCGATCAAATATTTCTCAATTCCATTTAACCCTGTAGATGCCAAAAGAAGATCCTTCAGCAGGTATAAAATGATTGTAGGCAACAGACGGCATTTGCTGTCAGAGGAGAACACAAATAAAAAAACAACTTGATTTGGAGATGATGAATAGGGAGTTTCATCACCAGGGGCGATACTCTCACCCAGCGAATACAAGATACTATGTAATGCTGAGTCACAACAGTGCCTTGAATCTGAAAGTTTATCAAATAATTTTCGTTATCATATTATCTAAGAAAATGAAGTGTTTCCTATTTCAAGCAGCCATTGACTCTTTGCCGCGGAAAATTGCGGAATTTACAAGTCAGTGCCACAGAATTTTGAATTTGCCACAGCAAAAAAACCAATGGCTTCCTTTTTTCTTGCAGCAGCTAAGGACATGCAGTAGGCAAGTTTCTGTATCATCCTCACCTCCAGCTTGTTGATGCAGAGTTCTATACCAGAGACTTTTGTCCCATTTCCCAGGAATTGCATGGGACTTCTAAGAAAACGAAGTTCCCAACTACGAGAAGACTTTGCTGTCTGTGTACGCTCAGCAGTCTGCAGCATCAGTTCCACAAGCCTTTTCCTGGGTCGAGGCAGATCTGACAAAACATTGTACATTTCTTTAGAATACATAATAGATTCTTAAGTGTTCCCAATATTGTTAAGCATATATGTAAACTGTGTTTATAATGAAGAGATATCTCATAGATTTTCGTAACATTTACAAGAGTCTGGGGAAGTAAGGATATGGGCAGGCACAAATGGATGAGACAGGACAACTCAAAACCATGTGACTTCCCGTAGGAAAAAATTTGCTGCATCATCGGGCACTGTGTCAAACACGTTTAAATGTGGTAACTATATAGTGCCATCATTGGCGGTAAATTACTGGCTGCACACTTTCTGGAACGCTACTAAATTTTTATTGAAAGTTAAAGTCTTTTGATTAGAGGTGTGCAAGTAGCCAAAATCTCCAATATGAATCTAATTTTTCAGGTGTTCTATTCGTATTCATATTCAAAAAGTTGATATTCTAATGTCTGGAATATTCAAGCTTCCACGAATATCGTACCAGCTTGCTACCCAAGCTGCTGTGGACAGGGCGCTTCAACTTGCACGTTGTAGTAACAGTGACGAATGGGAAACCTACAGCGACCACAAATTGAAATTAGGAGTCCGCGATGATGTTATGTTCATCTGTGAATGTGTCGCCACACGTTAGCCAACTAAAACAGAGAAGTGTGCAAGTCCCCACACAACACGTGTGTGAAAAGTGATGTAGAAGGGTCCTTGCAGTTGACCACACTTTGAATGGCATTGACCATGTACATTTCCTACACAGTTGTGTATGGCCTGCATTAAAGTCCACCCCACTGAAGGCAAGCGACACCATAGTACACTTTCTGTGACGCATCATCTGGTCTCCAACACAGTCGCAGCTTCAGTTGATTTTCAACAAACCCTTAAGATTTGCATAAGGGCTTCAGCACTGTTAAATTCTGGTAACATATCAAAATTTTGTTGGTGTTGAACTGAACAGCTCCGTCCACTGCATGCATAGCCTGACTGAGTGAGCATGCATAGCCTGACTGAGCCTGACTGAGACTTTCTTATGTATATTAACGACCTTCATCTCTGTCTGTCTGAGAAGTGTTTCTTATATGCCGACGACACCAATATCTTTGTTGAAGACCCCACTATTGCAGGGCTGTTCGTGAAGGCTGATAACGTTTTAACTAAGTTTTCCGCATGGTTGACAGCTAACAAACTCGTTCCTAACATAGGTAAGACTTCATATGTAATCTTTCGCCCACACCAAAAATTACTTAACCTAAGCCAATACACATTGCATTTTTGTGGACGCTCCCTGTCAAGAACGACATCCGTGAAATTCTTGGGGGTTATCTTGGATGAACACTTATCGTGGACCAACCATATCCAGTTTGTGCGTTCCAAGATCACCAGCAGGCTCTATACTCTTTCAAGAATTCGATACCTGGTCCCCGTCACTTGTCTCCTAATGGTTTTCCATGCTCTAATCCAATCGCATATTTCTTATGCCCTGGAAGTTTATGGGCTCACTTATTCATCCAGCCTGCTTCCTCTACTTCATGCTCAGAAGAGAGCAATGCGCATAATGATGTTCGCACATCCCCGCGATAGTATCTCACTTGCATTCCAGTATCTGTCGATCCAGCGCATATACAATTTACTGAAATATAAGGTTGCCATCCTTATCTACAGATTATGCAACGGCATGATCTCAGATCATCTTATTTGTATCACACATCTTCAAAAACTTTATTCGCTGTGGTGCGAACCTGGTATGCTACAGGTACCTCAACCTCGAACGAATTATGGGATTCATTCAATGAGTTATTTCGGATCTAATGTCTGGAATTCATTGCCGTCTCATATACGGTCCCTAACATCTTTTCCCCATTTTAAGTATGAGTTACGCAGTTTCTTACACTCCCAGCATAATACCCCATCATCACTGTAGATGTAACCATGTGTTGAATTAAAGATAACATATGTTTTGGTTAAATTTGTTTTTCTCAACAACTGCTCACAAGGCTGCACAATAACTTAACAGTTTGTTTATTGTCGGGTAACTCTCTGTGTGTTCTTTAGTAACTTATCAGTGTATTAGTTGTTGGGTAAATCCCCATGTACTTTTTTTTATCTTATATTGATTTAACAATATCTTAATCACAACTAAACTATATCTTTTAGCTGTTAATTCTTGAGCTGTGCTGGGACTGTACTACGGGGCTTGCCCTCACAGTCCCGCTTTCTGTACATTTTGCATTATCAACTAAATAAAGATTACGATTATGATTACGAGTGATGTACGCACGTCCACTAACTTTTTCTTTTTTTTTTTCTGTTTTGATTTGGGGTCCTAAGCTTTTGCATTGCAATACTTGAACCAGCCATCAGTGACATTTCTTAAGATCATGGATGCATGCAATGACAACGATGGTCGAGAAGTGGGATGTCCTAATATTGAAACAGTTTCTGCAATTCTGCCATTTCATTTCATTTACTTTACTTTAAGGGCCCTCTATGAAGGTTTTACATAAAGGGGGAGTTGCCATTGTGCAGGAACTGTAACCGCAGCATAAAAAATACCAACCCAAACGACAACAATGCTACAAAACAATTTGACCATGCATTCAGAATTGCTCAATATGAGAGCAAGGTGTATCCCATCAGATGGAAAGAAAGAAATGCTGAACACGAACATTGTGGAAACGGTCAAGCATGACAAGCACAGCCATGTGGCATTGTCCAGGATCATTGTTTCAGAGCTCTAAAGAAGGAGGCTATTCCAAACTATGCATTATTGTCAGAAACAATTATCTCAAGAGCAACAGTTACACACCTATACGATGCGAGAGGCACTGACATATCTATGCGAGAGGCACTGACTGTGCAAGAAGAGAGCATTTGAAACAGTATATGAAGTAAACATTCTTTTACGGATTTCAGTTTGCTCTCAGAGAACAAAGTACAATCCTTCTCGGGTCAACAGCATGTGCAGCAGCGGCAGCTATCATGACAGTGAGCAGCAATGCATAATCAAGCTCCTCGTGCAGGCGAACATAAAAGCAGCTGAGATTTTGCAAAGACTTTTGCAAAACTACAGGCACAGTATGAGGAACAAACAATTTTGAGGGGAAGAGTGTGAATAGTGCAGACAGTTCCCCGAAGATGGGATATGGTAACGAATGAACCACGTCGACACGTTCGTCCGACTGCAGTCATACCAGTGAACATCGCAGGCAGTGAGCAAGCCATCCTCGCGAACCGGTTAGTAACAGTTTGGGACATTGCAGCCCAGCGTATTATTAAGTGTCGTAATCGTGAAGACAAACATTCACGTGCACTTAGCTGTTCCACAAAGTCTGTGCAAGGTGGGTTCCCCTGACACCTCACTTGTGACCAGAAGCGAGCCCGTATGGCAGTCTCTGAGCAGCTGCTGAACCGATTTCAATCCAAAGGGGAGGAATTTTTGTAGTCAGTCATCACATGTGATGAAACCTGGATGCATCATTTCACCCCAGAGTCAAAAAGCATGAAATGGCAACATAAGGCTTCCCTATCGTCAAAGAAAAGCAAGATGCAGCAGTCTGTTGGGAAGTCTATGAGAACTGTCTTCTGGGACATGCTGGGTGTGACATATATAGACTTCTTGGAGCAAGGGCCCCCAGTACTATTCCACAGTTGATAAAGGGCGGCATGCAAAACGTAATTTGCGAGAAAAGCTTTCTTCTTCATAACAATGCCCGGCGTTACATGGCAAATTTGATGGTAGCAATCCTAGGGGAGCTTTTCCCCCTACAGCCATACAGCTTAGATTACATTTGCCATACAGCCTAGATAACCAAGTTTGGGCCCCTTATGCAGGTTGTCTCAAAAGTGTCTGAGATAAGTAGCCGGGACCAATAATTTGAGAGCAGCGTCCATTAGAGGTGTGTATGCTCATGTTTGGCAACAGGATGTATTGATGGAAAAGTAACACTTCAAGACCCACTTTGCCATTCTTTCGCTCCTGTTTATCTAATTGGGGCACAGCCCTCGTTCGCATGCCATCTGGTAGGCACGATTGTGTGCTGTGATGATGATGATGATGATGGTGATTAGGACTTTTCTGGCGCATCACCAACCATGGCCATAAGCGTGCGTGCTTTTATCGCCATAACATTGAAGCTGTTACTTTTCTATCGATACATCTTGTTGCCAAACATGCCGAAGAACACGTAATTCCGAGGCGAATAGCATGAGGAAAATATGTAATCCGAGACCAATTAATCACTCCCAAAAAAGACTAGACTGGATGAAATTTTTTTCAATAAGAGGTGTGTACTCAAGATCCCAATGGTGTGCATACCTCTCCCGCGAAAGAAATTTCATCCGGTCTGGTTTGGTGTACAGTTGAACGAATCGATTACCGTATTTACCTCGATATCTAGGGCCGATAGTTTTTTCGGAAAAAGCGGGCACGGTTTTGGGGGGTCGGCTTAGAACGAGGATTTGGCTCCTCCGTAGTGCCATCGTCATCACGCGTCATACGCATCGCCGTCGCCGCCTACCTGAGACGCGCGGGGCGCACGTGACTTTGTTTTCATTGCATCTGTGGCGTGGTTCGAAACGTGGTGACTGTCTGCGACAACTTCTCGCCTTGGACTGTTCTGCCTATGGCCCCGAGTACGCGATGCCATTACACAGCCGCGTTTAAGCGGAAGGTTGTGCTAGCGGCGGAGAAGTATTATACGGACTGGCTTTGCGAGCAGGACCACCAGTTAACACCAACGGGTCGGATAAAGCGTGCGTCGCTAGGGCAGGTAGCGAGCTGGATCGCCGCTGCGTGGGACGACATCCCGGCTGAACTTATCGTGCGCTCGTTTCGAAAGTGTGCAATTTCGAATGCGCTGGACGGCAGCGAAGGACTGTGCGTTGTGGGAAGAAGAAAGCGATAAGGAGCTGAGCAGCGACGACGATGATAGGGACTAAACATACAGTGGCATGTACATAGATGTAAATAAATAGTTTTGATTCACGTATCCGTCGGCTTACATTAGGGGAAAGTTTTTATTTTTTTTAGGCATGTCGATTTTCGGGGGTCGGCTTAGAATCGAGGCCGGCCTAGATTCGAGTAAATACGGTATTACGAACACGGATACAACGAATTATCGGTTATAGCGAAGTGAATGCAAAGTTTGGGCGGTTTCTGCTTTATTTCAATGGCAGTTCTACTTTTATAATGAAACCAACAACGCAAAATTCCACGCGATATTGGTTATAAACGCAGCATATTTGACCTTTCATGTTGCTCAACTGCGTGCGCGAGCATAAAAAGAGAAAAAAAACAGGCCGTGCGACCAACGCAAACTCTCAGGCGTTCATATTACGCGATGTGCGAAAATACCCGCATCGCTCGCTCGTTTCAGGCGCTGCCGAGACGATCACCGCGATGGATGCACGCGCAGGGTGCCACCACATGCACATGGACATGCAGAAACCACATGGTCTGCCTCGCTGTTGGTGGGATGGCAGCCAAACGGAAAGCGATCCCTTTGGAAACGAAACTACGTACAGGTGTTGGAACGAGGTGACGCGATCGACAATAAGGAACCACTTTGTGAATGCCAGGTTCGCTCTACCTGCCACGTACAAAAGTCAATCGCAATCGGAGCCGTTGACAGACGACGCAAATTGGCGCCGATTGGCCTTGCCAAAGATATCTTTGATGACTTTGTTTCCGCCGACGACAACTTCTGTGTGGCACCAGAGCTAACTGACCAAGAAATCGTCAACCAGCTTGCGTTGCCAGGAGGTGACAAGAACAGAGAAGAAGAAGACAGCGCAGACGAAATTGAAGAGCCGCCGCTAAAAAGCTGGGAGGTAGCGGACATGGCCAGCAAACTGCGCAGCTATCTTGGGAAGCTAAGCACAGTCAAAACTACCGAAGTCAAAAGAGTGTTGTGTTGCGTAGATACGGTGTAAAAGTTCATTCTTGAGAACGTGCTTGAAAACCTTCAGACCCAGATAACTTCTTTCTTCAAATCAATTGTCTTCTGGACTGAAGGAATATGACCACTTTGTGTCTAGCGGTTGTTTTCTCGTTGCAACTCAATATGAAAGGTGAGCTTGAACATTTTTATAATGCTCCCCATATGTTGAAATAGCACGTTTTTGTGGTTTACCACCACCCCCGTTCGTATGCCACTTTCACAGGCCCCATCGTGGCTTCGTTTGGTGATTCATTGATGTTTACTTTTATAGGGAACATTGGATATAACGAAACGGTTTTTTGGTCTTGGTGCTACTTCGTTATAACAAGGTTCAACTGAGTAGATGCTGCAATACAGTCTCACACGCACTTTTGAAGGTTGTTACTTTTGGGGAATTGATTTTTATTTTCAGCTAATTAATGAGCGTGTTCATATCAATTTCACGCTGCATGGCTAATAGACAATATGTTAGGGATGGTTACAAAAAACAAAGTTTGCCGATAGGTGGCGTTCTTCTCAAATTATTTGGCCCGGGGATTTATCTGAGACAGACCTTTGAGGAAAGACATTCCACACCCAAAGCCCTTCAGAGAGGTGTCCTGCAGTGGCTAGGACAGCTGCCCACTTTTTTCTATGCCAAGAGCATCAAGAAGTTGCCACAGCGATGGCAACGATGTCTAGATGTGCACGGTAAGTACCTTGATAAACTGATTAACTTTAGCGCTTCCCCGAATTTTCCATTGTATTTAAAGAAATAAAAGCCTCTGTTAACCTTGAACGACCCTTGTAAGTTTGTATGCTTGTGTAAAGCCAGCACATTAATAAAATGTGTTCGGACACCTTCCTTAGAACAGCAGCACACAATTGTTACTATACAAGTTTCCTGGGCCTGGGGTGTAAGAGCCTAACTGTAGCAAATAGGGATCGGAACCGTTATTTTTGCAGTTCGGTTCGGGCTCGGACATATTGGTTCCAGTTGGGGTTCAGGCTCCGCAGCAGCGAAAAATATCAGTTTGAACCGGTTCAGTAAAGTGAATTTTGTGCAGATTGCGATGGATTAAAAGGAAGCCTTACGATTGTCAAATAGCACCAATGTACTTTTGTTGTTGGTGGTAGTGGTGACATAAGAGTGGTTTATCTCAACACCGTGTGTTACAGATCTGCATTTCAAGGGCAACTTGGGTTGCTGGACGTAAACATTTGAGTACGAGGAGGAGGAGGAGGGGGAGGTGGTGGTGATGACGGAAGGAATCCTACAACTACCAAAAGGAAGACATAACACAACTGAATGAACGTGATAGTGGCGAGGAAGTAATACCTAGCGCGCTTGTGTTACAGTTTTCTTTTCCTCAGTTTCAGTTTCGTATCTGTTTGGCAATGCGGCTCAATCCGCTGTGTAAATCGTAGTTCAGATATCTTACAATACACATTACGCCTGAACCGTTCCGCGAACCACTAAGCGCTTAAATTTACTTAGGTCCAGTTCCGGCTCAGTTTAACTTGAGAGAATAAAATATTTTGGTTCGGTCTAGTTCTGGTTCAGCAAAAAATACCGGTTTTTTAGCAGTTTTCGGTTCGGGTTTAGTTTCAGTTCAGATTCCCGGTAGCAAACACTCCTATGATGTGAAGTAGAAAATTCAGTTTCAAATTTGAAGGGCAATTTAGCAGGCATTCACTTTGTACTTAAAAATTTTTCTATCTGTACACTTGTACTTTTAACATTCTGTAAACTATTTCATTTTTTTTATTGTTACTGCGGTGGTTACACAAGTTCAGTGGCATCGCAAGCAGCCTGGCGAGCACACAGTGGCACAAATCCTGATCATATTTTAAATAATCCCTTCAAGAATCCCCACCACACCTCAACTCATGTCATGTGGTTACCTGCCACTTTCTTGTGAAGATTGGCAAAGTCTTCAGGCCTAAAAATTGTGTTGACTCCTGCCAGCTTCGTCATTTCTCGTAGTTCCTTGATGGTGAAGGACACCTGAAGTGGGCCACGCCTCCCCAGCACGATGACTCGTTTGACGGTGCTCTTGCGTAATTTGCACAGTGCTGGCTCACTTATGTCCGTTTTCTGCATATAAATATACAACTTAACAGGTAAAACATAAAACAGCAGCTCCAGAAGCATAGAGGAAGAGGACTCCCTTGTTGTTGCATAAAACATGTATTGTGTATGTATTAAGCAAGAGAGGGTAGCACAAAAGTCACACTTCCCTCACGTGGATCCAAATGTTACAACGCAAGAAGAATGCAAAAAAGATCAAGTCATTTCTCTGTTCAACTGTAAGAATCCTCATTTACAACAATAAGACATTTCAAGGAATTTCCAAGGTCGATTCTCATAATGCACGAGCAAATGCTAGATTCATGGCATCAACTGGAGTCAAGATATGGTGTGATCTATAAAAAAACAAGAATTATTAATTACTAAGGCCCCGGGTTTTCTGTGAATCAGCGAAATATCGCAGAATCCTTCGTTGCGCACGAAATTTCACGGAATCTCCTATTTTTAGGAGTGTGCGGATATTAGAGTTCTCGAATTTGAATCAAATATCAATCACTCGAGGTATCTCATTCGTGAATCGAATACCCAATATGTATTTGGATTTCCGAATGTCCCGGCTATTCGCCGAACATGAGCGACACCTCCCTAAAGTGGGCTTCACCTGACACTTCCCTGCATGAGTTGAAGTCTGCATTACGAAATTGCCCATGCTTCAGGACCAACACAGACAGCCCACGTTTATTGTGCATACTTCGCCTGAGGAAAGGGCGGCATCCCTCCCGTGTGCACTTTTGCGGTGGCAGTGGGGGAGTTTGATTCCATGTCTGGGAGTTTGCCTTTAAAGACTCTTAAATAATGCCTACAGCCCAAAAACAAAATGGACGTCTTAAGAGGCCATACCAGTCGGGGAGCAACTCCGATTCACTGATTTTCCCCGATTCTAGATGGCGCCAAGCTCGCGATCCTTATCACGCCGTTCGCCTCCGACTCACGAAATAATCCCATTGCGCATGGTTGACCTCGCGAGATTAAGGCGGCCCGCGCCCTCTGCGCTGTTTGTCGAGTGGTAATGTGTCGGACTTTGCCACGAAAGGTCCGCAGTTCGATTCGAGACATTCACGTCTTTTTGCTTGTCTCCTATTGCTACATGAGTACTTTATTTTTATTTTTTTTGTTCTTATATATTCATGCTACAATTATTGTTTTCACAAGTCACTACCGCCTGTACTGACTGATTATGGAATTTTTAGCTGCTCTTCGTATTGTTTTACTAGTGCATACTTACTGTATGCCGATATACAAGTGTGATCGGATAGTACGGATGCCAGTATCTCGGAGGCTCTCAATTGGATCTACCAGCGGCTGTAAATTAGGCTATAAACATTGCCTACACACAGCGCTTACAATGCCAGTCTGGAAAATCTGCTCGAAACGGTATTCTTTTTTTTTTTTTTTGCACTCGCTTACATAATAATAATGATAATAATTTTACTCAAGAAAGCAAACTACAAATATAATAAAACAGGCCCGTCTAAGCGGAAAAGCTTGTGGCACTGGGCCTGAAGTAGTCAGCGGCATACAGTTTGACAGTACATGAACATATAAAGGTACTACATCCTATGATAAAGTTGCCGTAGCGCTTTTTTTAGTTTGTACTTCGATTGTCGAAGGGGAGCTCATTAAAGATACGAGGTACATAGCATTGCCTGCGACAAAGTCCTTTTCGTCTAATAAATATATTCCCCTCCCCCGTCGCTGTCGTTGGTTGTCGTTGGTTTTCCTTGCTACGCGAACGTGAATTTGGGTTCCGGAAAAGACTGTTGCTCATTGCGTGGGCGGAAATAATTGTGCAAGCGGCCGCTTGATCGATTTTTCTTATTGGTTCACGTGGAGCGTCCATGAAAAAAAAAGAAAATAATAAAGATAAAAATAAATCGATCAATAAAAGAAAGAAAGAGAAACAACAAATAAAGCTGCAGTTCTAAGTACCGTTATCCTAAGAAACATTTATCTGTGTGTAATCCGCTTGCTGGCTGTTTCAACATTACGAACGTTGAACATTACGTTGCTCTTCGTATTGTTTTACTAGTGCATACTTAGTGTATGCCGACGTATAGGTGTGATCGGATAGTATGGATGGCAATATGGCACACACACAGATGGTATTATAAACGAATGTTGCCAGCAGTGAGTCTGAGCACAAGGCGATTGCCAATTAAGAAATCAGGAAATGGCCAAGGAAAGGTAACCTCATATGCTATCAAAGCTCGCCCGAGATGTCGGTATCACGGAGGCTCTCAACTGGATGTACCGGCGGCTGTAAATTAGGCTATAAACACTTACAATGCCAGTCAGGAAAATCTAGTGCTCAAAACAGTATTCCCTTTTTCTTTTTTTTCTGCACACGCTTACACGCAATTTACCTTGATAATAACTCTATTATTCATGCAAAAATGACATTTTGGTATGTATATTTCTGGTAAGTAAGCATTATCAAATATTTGACTTCATTTACAGGGCGTTGGTGCAAAATACTTTTCAAAATTTTCATCGCAGAATAGACTTCTTTACCAGAAAACTACAGTAATCCTTTCCCCCATGTTGCCTCTCCTTTTTCTTTCACATCGGCTCAGAAAAATGATGTCGGTCGACAACCCCCAGTGACAGAAGACTCCTTCTTCTCGCCTTGGTGTGCCACTTTGCAAAACCGTACAAAGAACATGAAGGGCGATAAAGGCTTCGGGTCGACCCAACCAAGGAAGATACAGAAAGGTCGAGCGGCGAGACCTCGCAGCGGGAGTCGCGATATTCCCAACATATACTTTTTTTTCTGGACGCCAAGAGGAACGATTCGACAAAAATAAAAGGGCACACAATAGAAAAATATTAACAATGGTCACCTGACAACATAACAGGTTCTTGTTTGAGTGTTGCAAAAAAGTGCAGCTCGGTCTCCTTATCATGTGGGACAGGAAAATCACCATTCTTGTAGGGCAACACAGTTCTTGTAGGGCAACACGTTCGAAGCAGATACATACTCTAACAAGATTGAACTAGTTTTATATGGCTGTTAATACAATATCTTTATTTTATACTATGGCGAAATTTCCTTCTTAGCATTCAGACTTCGAGTGCCTTTCGTCCACATATCACTATCCCATTAGCGTGAACCACATGGCCCGAAAAGCGTCCGAATTCTTTCCGAACCGAATTCGGGACCGGACTTTTTTCGGGGAACAGAATTTCGGGCCGAAGTCGGCCCGATCTGACCAAGCCAGATTTCTCCTCCGAAATGGGAAGTGACGCCAACCGAAAAAAGAGAAGCATCCAATGGCTATTCAGCCGGAAGGAGAACCATAGCAACGATGACGTAGCAGTCGGTCGACTGTTGCCGTGTGTGCGATTTCTACTTCTATGAATACAGGGATTATCTCATTGAGCTGGATTGTTGAAAGGCGATGTTCCCCAAGGCCAGAAGTCTTCGGCCGAAATTTGGGGTGCATTTCGGTAGCACGCGGTGATGCACAGAAAAAGTTCGGTCCCGATTTCGGTTCGGCCAGTTTTCGGACAGTTTTTCGTTGCCATGCCCAGAAGAAGCACAGACTATTGGCTGCTCCCAACTTGAAGACATTTTGTTGTTGTTGTTGGTTGGTTACATAAATAAATAACAAGGGGAGGTTGAATTCGCGCAAGCGAATTCTGCTACCCCCCAAAAAAAGAAAAAAAAAAAAAAGAAACCATACGATCGTACGATCGTGAAGACATTTTCTTCGGTATGTGTCCCACTGGTTCGCGGGATACAACAATAACTTTATTCAGGATGATGGGTAGGGAGTTCATCGCCGGGGGATTGAGTAATGGGTCCCGTTACATTTCGCGGGATACTTCCACATTGTTCTATTCAATTTTATTTTATTTTCAGATGGGAGAGAGTAAAAAGCCAGAAGGCTGTGCTGTTCGTGAATGACAAAGGTCTGCAAATAACCAGTGGGGTCTTTAGCTGAAAAAAAAAGAAGCAAGAAACAAACAAACAAAAAAGGAGAGGACACTGATTGCCTGCTCCATATGTTCGAGTCAAAAGTTACAGAAAAAGAGGTGCTAAGGACACGCTGCGAGCTTCGAACTCCCTTCGAAGAAACATCTTTCGAACAAACGGCGTCGATCAACCGGCTTGCGATCAAACGGCTTTCGACCAAGCGGCGTTCGACCAAACGGCGTTCGATCAAATGCTGTTATGCTGTTTATGATGTTTCTTACTCATGTTTGTACTGTTATCAATTACTTTCTTCAAATAACAGCTTAGGATTTCGGAATATAATTTCGGTTATAATGTGATCGGTGTGTTTTTCATCTTCGCTGGCTAATCTATTTGCGACCACCAAATGCTATGCATTCCAGTTATTTGATTTCTAATACAATAGCCACAAAACTTTTTCATAATCAACATCATCCCATTCAGTGGTCATTCACTGGAGTGCTCACCCCGTGTCTCTTTGGCCTTTCCATTTTCAGCCTTCTTATTTTCGGCCTTCTGACAGTTCGACGTTATGATTTTTTGGTCTTTTGGCTTCCGGCCTTCTGATAGTTCGACGTTATGATTTTCGGCCTTTTGATAGGCTCAATACTTACACTCAGACAGCCTAAATAAATGCATTGCATTTAGCAACAGCTATTTAGAAAAAAAAGAAATAAGAAAAGGAGAAGGGAAGCTCCTAAAACTCTTTGAACTCCGTCTTTATGTACGCGAGGAGGTCTCGGAGCACAAATTACGTCTCATAATGAACTGATTATTACCCGGAAACTTCAGTACTATATTGTTAGACACTCCTTGGTTTTCACAGGGTACTTCACATTACACCAGACCTTTCGTTACTAGTTTCGTCACTAGTTCAGTTGAGAATCCCCAGTGACCCAGAGTTCCTTATCTTCCTCAGAAGGCTTCCCTTTGTTTGCGGTGCAAAGAACGACGGGTACAGGTTTTGGGTCATCCAACGCGCAACCAGCAAGAAGTGTCGAAAGATGGAAAATCCAGGGAACCGGTATCGAAAAATTGGCCGTATCTCAAAATAACGTGATCGAAGTCGCCGTTGAAAAATAAACAACATGAACATGAAAATGCAAACACCGACCTAACGTGCTGTTCCGTCGCGTCCGCCCCGCTAAGCCTAAGAGCCAAAAATGTGGATCTCGTTCGCTAAAATGACTTGGACAGATAGCGGAATTTGATGCATGATGTAAAACCCCGAGACTAGGGAACACGAAGGGACAGACACAAACACGAAGTCTCAAAAACACCTGTTCGTGTCTGTCCCTTCGTGTTCCCTAGTCTCGGGGTTTGACATCATGCATCATCTTCAGCAGCTCGCTTGCTTCCTAGCCATTTTTTCATCGGAATTTGTTGAGTTTGTGTGGTAAATAGTGATGTCGGACTTTTAAACATGGCATATCACCGTTCGAAGCAATCGAGCATTGTCATTGGTTTTCCTTTTTCGCGAACGTGAATTTGGGTTCCGGAAAAGACGGTTGCCCATTGCGTGGGCGGAAATAATTGTGCAGCAGTCGCTTGATCGATTTTTCTTATTGGTTCACGTGGAGCGTTGACGAAAAAAAAAGAAAATAATAAGATAAACATAAAAATAAATCGATCAATAAAAGAAAGAGAAGAACAAAGAGAGCTGCAGTTCTAAATGCAGTTATCCTGAGGAACATTTATCTGTGTGTAATCCGCTTGATCGCTGTTTCAACATTACGAACATTACAGGGCAGTCCTGTTGAACGTCACTGGAATGTTTGTAAAGTCGGCCTTCCACTAATCGTAAATACGACAGATTCTCGTAAGCCTTATGAGACAGTTGACTGAGTAAGCACAAACCCGAAACGTCAAAATCGGGCAAATTGATGTTTCATGTGAAGCTAATAACTCATCTCAATTCTCTATACGCGCACCGAAAAAAGAAGACGGTTGTTGGTCTCTGGTTGTTGGCGACAATGCCTCAGGCTCAGGCAATAATCCCTTTACGAGCAGCTAAGTAAGCTTTTGTTCTGGTCTCCAAGGTCATGCCCTAAGTCAGCGGTCCGGGAAAGTACAGAGGACAGAGGAGCCAACAGGACGGTCAGGTGCGCACGCGCACGCTTGCTCGGCGGAAGAATATGATCCGCGCGGTTTTGCTGTCGCGTCACCAGATGGCAACACAGAATGACGCCGTTCACGGGGCTTTGAGTGGGCGATTTTGCGTACTCACGTTTCATGCTTTTTTATAAAAACTATAAGTGGTAGACATATAAATTTGATGTCTATCGATTCCTGAAATAATTCCAGAGAGAGTAATGGAAAAGTTTTTTTCGAAATGGCTATAGAAGTTTAATAAAACCTTTTCAAAGAGGGAGGAGAAAAATTGTGTATTTTTTTCGCATTCGTGACGTCGCCGTAAAATACATACGACATATATGAGAAATCCTGTCGTGTAATTCTCTTCATCTCGTCTTCCTCTTTGTGATGAAAGCACCCGCGTCAAAATCTGCGCGGCGGTTACCGAGAGAAAGCATAAAAACTGTCCCATAGGAAATACATTGGGACGGAGAGCTGGTATGCCCTCTTAAAGGTGTAACTTCAACACGGCATGTATTGTAGGCTCCTTGATAATCTTCCTATAAAGTTCCTATAAACTCTGTAGATGCTGAAAGAGCTTTCAGCAAAATATAATATATGTAATGCTGAGCCACAACAGTGTTTTGAATCTGTAATTTTATAAAATATTTTTTGTTCCCACATTATCCAAGAAAAAAAGTGCTTCCGGTTTCAAGCAGCTGTTGACTGCTTGCCGAGGAAATTTGTGGAATTTACAATGTGCCGCAGCAAAAAACCAGGGGGCCTTATTAATTACCAATCAGCTGCAATTAAAAAAGATCTATATGAATCTTTAATGAATGAATGAAATTGAAATGAGTCAGTTTCAAATGTGTCAGTTATTATCATAGTACTAAATTACACATTTGAAAAAGATTCACTGCACTTGAAAAAACAGTGACATGCCTGCAGAACATCAGGAGAAGTAAGTAGAATGCGAGCCACATCCAGAGCCACGTTGCCATGTCCTATTACAGCCACGGTATCCACATTGAGATCAGGATGCACCTCAAGGTCTGCGGGGTGGCCGTTGTACCAGCCCACAAACTGACGAGCTGAGATAATGTTGCTCAAGTCCTATGAAGAAGAAGGTAACTTTGCAGAAATACCAGAATTGAGACACATGTAGAGGCTGGAAAGTAGGAGCAGCTTCCATATCAGAAGCCTTCTGAGCATTTGAAACTCTTCTGAAGCCATTGTGAAGCACCTACCTCACCAGGTATGCCCAACCGCTTCTCTTCATCCGATCCGTATGTCTTAAGAGAAAGCCAATGTAGTCATTAGCACTTTAGCTTTAATAGCACAAAATATTCTTTCTGCTTACATTCTTCCACACCTAGTCTTTTGTCTCCATTCTGTTGCTTAAGGGCTATTGTCTGAATGAGTACTGTCCTCTAGTACAACAATGAAATTGATGTCTACAAAGCTGCATAGGTATGCTGAGTGTCTGCCATGAATAGTGTTATCGAGGGAACTTCCCATCACTGAGCAAACATTTCGCTGCATGCAACACAGGAATAAATTTTTCCAAGGGCATAGGGTCCTGAACACGATGTTCCAGCCACTGAGATGATGATTTAACTTGTCTGAAGAATTGACAATTAAATTCATCTCAAGGCATCTCAAGATCATAATCACAGCCGTCACTTCTCATAAGGCACTGCAATTTTCTTTTTTGGGTGCAATGGCTACAACCACCATGTACTCCGTGCTGCTTGTGATTTTGTCTACCTTGAGTTGCTCACTGTTGTACATTTGAACAAACCACGATTACTGCTTTCTTTTGTCTATAAATTTATCTTGTTTCTCTCTAATACTGGATAATATGAACGATGCGCTTCATGGACAGGCTCTTTTGGCGGCAAGGTTGTCCATAATAAGGACGCACGTCTGTATACGTACTCACACTCTTACATTTAATAAAAGCCAAAAACGAGAAGCATCCACGCTCTGAAATGTTATGCTTGTGCAGCATCTTCAAAGGAAATACTACAGTTTAAATCAGCATCACTCAGAGTGATCACTTTCCTGTAGCCCAATGTCCAAACAGGGGGCGAGCAAGTGTAAGCAGTTGGGCACCTAACTTGTAGGTTAGAAGCCAAAACATACTGTGTATGTCGTATGTAGCACCACAATTACTTACAGTTACAGTTACCACAGTTACTTTCTGTTAAAGGAGCATTAAAGTGGTATCTAACATGGCCAAAAACTGCTGTCATCTTGTAAAGCGGTATGTGAAAAGCATTCCCACAAAATATTTCTGTCCAAAGTTGTTTCACCACGGTGCAATTAATTTCGAACATCGCTGCCGCGGTGAAAGGCCGGAGCGCTCCAACTGCAGACCACATCCACTCTACTGTGACATTGGTGGTAGAGAGACCCTCATTTGTTTGTAGGAAAAACCGCCTGCTACGAACATTGCGAGCTGTTTCTTGTTGACTTCTATTCTTTATATGATTTATATCACATTTTCTAAAACAAAAACAAAGCATATATGCAGCCTGAGAAAATAAGATTACGATCACAAGCCTCCCTCGCCTTCTGTGCAATCTCAGAATTCACAGTAGCAGAAAGCAAGCGATGGAGGCAGTATAGTGGCACCACCTGTTAGCCACTGAACCAACTGCGCAGTGAAAATGGTTGGACAGGCTGCACACAGTCGGTAAGCACGGGGTTTTCGCTGTACAAGCGCAGTTAATTTCGGGCTGCACCATTCGTTCTTCCCGTGGTATCTGTGGTCCCAAAAAATCGTGGTTGTCTTGTGGACAGCCTTCAAACCCTCCGTTTCGGACATCACGTAGCCTGAGAATGCATGGCGTCTCCTAAGCGGTAGCAGACGCTCCGGCCTGCGCGATGTTGCTCACCTCGATCATGTAATCCCGGGTCCAATGAGGAGCGTCATTACCACTTGTGTCACATAGTGATGCGCGTGGTGGACTCATCACGTGCCTATCGTGAAGGCGAAAAAGGGTGTTTCGCACACGGGAGGTTCGGGGAGCTATTGCAGGCGTCCCAATTTTGCTACTGTTGCACAAATTGTGGGAAAACTGTTTTCGGTCGCCTAACATTCCATACTACCAAAAACAGAAACAAAGTTGTGGGCCTCTAGACTGCTCCTTTAAAGTGCCAGTCTCATACAGCCGGGGCGATTCCGAAACTTAGCCAAAACTATCTTGACGAGTATTGTACACATACAACCGTCAAAGTTTCATTCCGAATAACCAAATCGTTCGAGAAATTTGTCAAAATGTGCCGTAATAGCAGACGACGAAACCTGCGCTTCTCTCATGCAACGTCACGCATGCCGTCGGCCTGCGGGTACGTTGCTGTTGTCATGGTAATTGTAACCTGCAGAAGCACCTTGGGTTGAGTCATTCCTTTGCTCTTGAAATGGGGGCACTCAGACATATATCTCCGCAAGCGGAGAATGTAGTCCATGAATTGACTGTGGGGTCTCCGATAATGAGGCCCATAATCGCATACGTGGAAGCTAAGCCACGTGTTTTCTTTTCGCGAGTATTTAATGCGGATTTTCAACAATCACACACTCCTCCTCCATGTATGCCATCAGCGACACTTCACTTGAAACATGATCAGTGTCCAACAGGGAGTGCAATAGAAGCGCGCGTAATATATTTTTGGTTGGAGCTGTAGTGTGTCTATGGCCGGCGACTTCAGATTTGTGATTGTGGGGCTTTAACTTGTCTCTGAGGATTAACATAGTTATTCTAAATCACCATGTGGGTCACTTCTTAGAATGAGCATTTTTCGCCTGAGAACTGAAAGAAATGTACGAGAGTTGCCGCGGTGCCCAGTAACTTCTGAAAGTCGTCTGCTCACGCCGGAGCACTAGCGCGCTCAAAAGCAGACCATTTCTGTATTTTATCACGGACTTTTCCGTAAAGTGACATAGCCGTTCTTATTGTTGCCAACACAGATCACAGCATGCTCTGCAATCTTTATCAATTTAATTCGGTCATTTAATAACCGTGATGTACATTGTAGGGTAAATTCAGAGTATATTCCATTTTAAACAAAGGGCAATCGAATGGCGCACTTTATGAGAGGGGCAGGGGGTACGAGACAGTCCCTTTAAGCTGTACTGCTGCTTCGTACATATTTTCCCCATATTGCCTCAAGTACACTTCAACGAGGTTCTACTGCACTTGCTATTTACAATGGGCCGGCCTGAAACAAATTTAGAAAAATGTAGTTTTCATAAATCTTGCACTACAAGACCACTGCCCTGTCTGATTTCTATTTCTATTTCTATTTATTTCATTTCCAAAAAATACAGAAATGAGGTCCAGGTACAAAAGGCGGAGCCTGACGAGGTACCTGGATTTAAATCTCAAGTGCAGCTATCCTTCACCTTTCAACACAGATGATGATACAAATACACACAAAAACAAACTATTGTTTTGTGCATGTAGTAATCCCTAAGCTGATCTGCATAGCACAGCTCACATTCCATAGAGTACAAGAGAAGGTCAGGTGGCACGTACTAGCTTGCTTAGCTCAGTATGCACTACAGTAACTAAATAAGCTTATGTAGTGAAGCATATACAGTGACTGTAAGATGCACAACATAACGTACTCATGCAGTGTTATTCACTTACCAAAACAACGGCATGATAAGCATTACGCAGATCACTCAAGGTGACGTCTTTTCCTAGCCGTACATTCCCATAAAAATTGCACCGTGAGTTTCGAAGTGTGTTCGTGAAGGTATGGATCACATTCTGCATGGAAAAAGAAAGCTATAGGGCTACAGTAGAAGATCACAATGTACAACCTTCACTCTACACAGCATGAAATGTTGACAGTAAGAACAGACAGAGCAGAGGATAAAACTGAGAGACACTTACTGAGCAGATACTGTCTGCACGATAACTTAGCTAGTTTGATAAACGAAAACCTTATCTTCTTCACATGTCCACTGGGAGCACCTCTTTGAAACGTGCTTACATTATGTTCTCTCTCTATAAAGTGACCACAAAGAGACACCAAATAATATCTCGCTCAACAGCCTTCCAACTCGTCTTGCACTGATATAAATCAAAGGAACCTATTGAGAAGCACTTTATCATGCTACACATGCTGTACAATTCGTGCAACCATGGGTATTCCCTGGATTTTTTCCCAGGTGGGGCACAGAGTACTTGGGGAGAGTTTTGGGGGGGGAGAGTTTTGGGGGAGGAAAGCCTCCTAGAGATCGGAACTGATGGTCAAATTCGCAACAAAACAAACTGTGATCCCTACGCTGCAGCTGAGTTGGAAAGGAAGAACACCCTGATATGAATTCTAGGTAGTGTTTTCCACTATATTAATTGATAATTTGTGGCTTTACGTCGCGAGACAACAATGATCATGAGTGGCGATGCCACAGTAGCCGGTCTGTGGACTTCTTTTGCCCACTTATGGGCACTTTAACGTGCGCCAAAAGCTCAGCACTTAACACACCTTGCTACACATAGG
Source organism: Ornithodoros turicata (assembly GCF_037126465.1). NCBI lineage: Eukaryota > Metazoa > Arthropoda > Arachnida > Ixodida > Argasidae > Ornithodoros > Ornithodoros turicata. Next base: position 38,480,785 of record NC_088204.1, read on the forward strand.
GGTGAAAGCAAAAAGACAGCAACGGCGGCATCCCTCCATAGCAAAGAATGGCAGCTGTGCCCTGGGGATCAGATTGCGGTATACCAGTGAAGTTAGGCAAGTATCACTGTCTAGTATCACTGCAAATATATGGTGTGCTATTGCCAAAATGCTCTCTTCTACGTCCAGGTGGCTCCCAGCCAAGCATCGATAACTGTTACACTTCGAACTACAATGAATAACAACAACGGAGACTTCCAATACGGTGCACAGGATCCGACGGTAAAGGCTAGGATCATTGAGACCGCGTCTGGGTGTAGATCATGACGACCTGTGAGTGGGGAGCATGTGATTTCTATAGGTGACCTTGGAGCTCCAGGAGACCCCTTTGCCCCCCCCCTCGCACTCATAGTTGCAACGCACTCAATTTATCGATCAACGTAAGTTTCATTTGTCCTTCCTCTTCTGTTTTCAAGTGGTGCAGTATATAGCCGTATCGGCTCGTGACTCCCCTCTGGGAGTTGTTAGGTATTTAGGAGGCTTGGTGTTATTAAATCATTACTGTGTCTGAAAACTCTTGTGCTTGTCTTCGTGTCCCGTGTCTCTCGGTTATGCGTTCCTTCATCGTGACTACTTGTTTCACTGTTTAAGCGAAGTAATTTTTATCTTATGTAAGTCGCATACTTAAAAGCTGCTCCATACAAACCTTAACCTCTGGGTGATCTGGCGCAACGCCGTAGCGCACGAGACCAAATGGTACGGGCATACGCTCGTAAAGGTCCACCACTGCATTGGGATCCTAAGTACAGAGACATTGCCATCTATACTTACTTATATACCCAGAAATATATATCTCAGTCATTGTTCACACATGTTCAATGTTACTAAGAGGACACGCAGTTTTGAAACGCACCTACTTTGAGGACCTGCTGAGCTGTGTAGAATCCTGCTGGACCAGCCCCCACCACGCATACCTTGAGGTGGGAACTCAGCTGACGCTGCCCGTGACATTTTGGGAACTGCTTTAGTGCTCTCAGAGCAGAGACCCGATGCATTGAAACAGCCATTAGTTTTTGTTTAATGCTAAGTTTCACACAAATAACGAGCTGCAGATTCCCAGTGTACGAAGATTAGCAATTTTTCCGCCATTATGTAGGGACGGTGAAATTATCGCATGCGCAAAGCAGCCTTATCAGTTACACGTATATCTTGTACGCTGTTAATATTTACAGCATTCTGGGTATCTTACACTAACCCAAACTCCGACACTGAAACCTGCGATAGCCGCTACGCCGCCGCTACTCGTTTCTCTTTCGGCTTTTGGCTATGGCCAACGACCACGTTGAGTGCGTTGAGTCATGACCACTGATCTCCAGCGCTGGATCGCGCATGGGAGAGGGGCTCGTGGGGGAGAGGCGTGCCTTCGGGCCGCCATGTTGGTGGGCCCTAAAGTGCTGTGTGTGCCCATAGAAAACAATGGGAGGCAACGGAGATTGTGAGTATTTATTGCGCTGCAAGCATTGATCGTTGTTTGTCATCACACAATTTTGTAAGGTGCCAGTATACTGATGTATCCTAACAGTGTTTCACAGGTGTCCTGCCGTTCGATTCTTAATTACGTTATGTTTTTCATTCCGAAACTAGACCGTCACTGCAGTGCAGCGCTGGGGATTGTACTACAGCACGTTTCCCAGCCAATATTTCAATAAGAAACGACTTGAGGTTAACAACAACCATGTATATAATATCCCGTACTGCGTTCTGGACAAAAATTGTTCCATAAAGAATGGTCCGGGAAAAGATATACTCGCATGGCAGAATCGTTCTGTAGAATCACAGCCGCAATGGTTTAGCCGTGTATGCGTTTAGTATGATTTATATCAAGCATCGCCTTAGAAAGAGTCTTTTAGTAAACGACAGCGGTGCTTTGCCTCGCAAATATGGACACACCGAAGCAGCCCAAATAATTACTTCACGCAACTAGATCACACTCGTTAGGACAGTTAATCAGGTAGTGATGTAAGCTTAATCAATTAAGTTACTTAGAAAGTGGTAACACCTGCTTGAGACACAGGACTCACCTCTTTTTGAAGTACAGCCCTTTATGTTTGTTTGCTTCTTCCTTTATTTGTTCTGATTATTTGCAGGCGCGATTGTGCCAAACTGAATGTCCTTCTCCAGCACTCACGTGCTTTTGTTGAATACAACTGCAGCGTGAGAAAAGCTGCTTGGGGACGGGGTCCTGCTATCCAGTGCCGACTTTGTCATGCTTGTTATGTGGAGCATGTTCCAAAAAATGCAGCTCCACGTATGGTCTTCAAATTGCAACAGGACTATTTGGAGCTTGAAACAGTTGTGATTTTGTCATTTTGGCCCTCGTGTACTCAGTCTGTGAAACGCAAACAAAAAAGTCTAACACGATATGCTTTTGTAATGAAGATCACTGATGATGAGTAAAGAGAATATACGAGTTCAAGTTTATTCAGTATTTTATATCATTCATTATATTATTCAACATTTTATGTTAAGTTTATACAACATCAAGTTTATTCAAGTTGAAGATTTATTTCTTGCACTTATGCGTTTCAGGATACAATGAACGTGCAGGGAGGTCGCAAAAGGCTACATTTATTGTTTTGTGACCTTGCTACAATGGCAATATATATCTCAGGAATGACAATGTACACGTACATTATGCAAATTTGTTGCACCCAATTTTCATACATGCTGAATTTTAAATTTTTGTTTTGCTGCCTATGTGTTCAGTGTATTACAAATTGCTTAATGCAAACAACACTTTGTTAATTTCAAGCTTTTTGCTCCCATCTAAGATATTCCTATCCTGGAGGAACTGCAACTTCGACACCATAAAATATTCAGTAGGTTTCACTCTGGCAGGCCCTGCCACTGCAAATTTCCTGAATTGAAACCCTTCAAACTGTGTCATAATCTTAAATACGTCAATATTTCTGCAAGTAGTTGACATGCTGGATGACACTCCCCCTGCAGCTAAGGCAACTACAAAGAGTTCCAAGAGGCCGAAGGTAAACCTACAGCTGCATGAGTGTGATCAACAGTAGGGCATTCTCAATAAAAAATTTTCTTCTTATAGTGTACATGTGCATGCCTATTAACTGGAATAATTATCACTGTTCCCTGACAAGTTTTAATTTCTGAGAGTGTACTGTAGAGGCTGCTTAGATCTACAACAGTTCATACAAGGTATTATATACTGTGAATGCCTTTAAAAATCCCATGTGACACATATGCCTTTACTTTCTGGAGGTGCTGTGCAGTTTGTGGGCATTACGCAGGTTCTGCACCCATTTCTTGAGTATGTCGAGGCAGCTGTGAAGTAACCTGCATTGATGATGATTATTCCAATTTTTATGGTGCATCGACAACAAAGGAAATAATACATCAGAACATTGGTTTGGGTGCAACCAGTTAAAAATGAATATGTTGTTTAATAAATGCATTGGACAAATGTTAAAACATTAGTTTAAAACATGGTTTACAATCCCAGTATCTTCTAAAAATTAAAAAGATTAAAAACTATTCTACAAAGAACATGGGGAACTCTTCTAAAAAGAATTATAATCTTTAATTATTATATTCCTGGGTGAAGGAGCCTAAAGTGTAAGGTGTGTTTCTGATGTGAACATGTAAGAAAATATGCAAAACTCAGAGAGGCTAACCACAGTGCGTGCACTGAGGTTGTTCCTTCCTGTAAAGTAGAAACCAGCGGATGAGGAACGTGATACTTACCTGTACACCCAGCCGTATCACACTGCACAGATTATTCACTAGGTAGCCCCCATGACGGAACCTGTATTGAGAGACCACTTTTGCCTTAAAAACTGCTACAAATAGCACGACACGCTACAAATTATTACTATCGTAACAAGCTGACGATATAGCTCAGACACAAAGGCGTTACTCAAGTCGCGCCACACCACCGTTACGTAGGATTCTTTGTCTCAAATCAAACCAAGGCACAAAACAATACCAATACATGAAAAATTGTGACAATCGTGGTCTCATTATGACGTAATACCGAACTTGTGCGCGAAGGTAATTCAAAGAAATGAATGTGGCACTTGCCTCCGCGAAGAACACCGTGTACCATGCTAGCAATGCATGCAAAAAAGTGCTCGAGTGCTCGCACATATATTGATAACAACACTACCTGTGTAGTGTAACATGTTCTTTCTAGCATATTATGCACTCAAACTGTATTTGCCGCCGGGTAAAATGCAAGTGTGCTCGATTGAACGTCGGAAGAGCGATCAAGCAACCTGCATCCAGTGTTCGTTTTGGGCAAAAAAACACTTCATAATGGTCAAGTAAATATACAGAATGGACGCCTATTTATTCCTTGATGAAGAGTGACTCACCTGTATAAATTTAGGCCCTGTAACCCTGCCAGTACGGTTGGTACGACCGTAATTGCAAGAAGTTGCCATGATCGCTGCGGCGACTGTTGTGGGTACAGTAAGATGGCGGCCGCTTTCTTCACGCTCGCGCTCCCTATCCGCCATCCAGCCTTTTACAATCGAGATCAGTGGTCATGACCACGACCTACTACTATACCTACAGACCTGGACGCCTGGACATCCGCAAAGCTCCCAGCACTGAGGTAGTAGTTCTGGCAACCGCCGCTTGGCTATGGAATTTGGCGCTAGTTCGCACTATTCGTTACCACGTGACTTGCCGAAACCGCGGCAATACATGGTGAAAGATGAAAGTCACTGAAAAGGTTAGCGCGTTGCTGTAGGGATCTCTATGGGCGTTCATGTTTAATCGCCCGGAGGCGCTCGGAGCGGATATGTCGCCCTCTTTGTGTTTTGGATATTCGCTCAGAGTCACCTCCGAGGCAGCTCGCTTCGCTCGGAGGTTGGAGGGCGAGCTCGCAGATCCTTCCCACTATTCCTGAGCTAGAAGATGGCGGCTATTTTGAAATTTTGAGATGGCTTTCATCCAGACAATCTAGACCGCCGTACCACACGAACCAGTTGTGGAATTAGTGCTTGAAAATGCAAAACTCTCTGACAGATGTCGAGAAACTTTATGTAACACAGGCTTTGATGCAGAGTTTGCAGCCAGCGTCGTGATGGACGAACACGCGAGTGGCCCCGCGTGAACGGCAAGCAAATCGGTCGTCGTCGTCTTTCACACACTACGTGCAACATGGAATGAAACATGAAATAATGTACAAAAAGAAAAAAGAAGGAACACAAAATCAGAAAAACTGACAGAAGCGAAACCTTCAAGACATTAAGGCATAAACGGTGCCCTACGACGAACACCAACGGAAGCAGACGACACAGCAATAGATACTGCGCAAGCGCAAAGCCGTTGTCGCTCGGTCGCGTATGGAATTTAATTTTCTCCTCGGTTTACACCCGACCGATCGATTTCTGGTTCGGTGACGCACTTCCGCTCAGCTCGGGCTCTGCTCCGAGCGAATCATGGAGCGAATAAACATAAACGCCCTATGTATAAAGGCTGGATCGCGCATGGGAGAGGGGCTCGTAGGGGAGAGGCGTGCATTCGGGCCGCCATGTTGGGAGGCCCTAAAACGCAGTGTGCGCCCATAGAAAACAATGGGAGGCAACGGAGATTGTGAGTATTTATTGCGCTGCAGGTGTTGATCGTTGTTTGTCATCACACAATTTTGTAAGGTGCCAGTATACTGATGTATCCTAACAGTGTTTCACAGGTGTCCTGTCGTTCGATTCTTAATTACGTTATGTTTTGCATTCCGAAACAGACCGTCACGGCAGTGCAGCGCTGGGGATTGTACTACAGTACGTTTCCCAGCCAATATTTCAATAAGAAACGATGTGAGGTTAACAACAACCATGTATGTAATATCCCGTGCTGCGTTCTGGACAAAAATTGTTCCATAAAGAACGGTCCGGGATGATATATACTCGCATGGCAGAAAGAGATCGTACTGTAGAATCACAGCTGTTGTCTTAGTCGTGTATGGGTTTAGTATGATTTATATCAAGCATCGCAGCAGAAACAGTCTTTTAGTAAACGACAGCGGTGCTTTGCCCCGCAAATATGGACACACCGAAGCAGCCCTAAATACTTCACGCAATTAGATCACGCTCGTTAGGACAGTTAATCAGGTAGTGATGTAAGATTAATCCATTAAGTTACTTAGAAAGTGGTAACACCTCTTTGAGACACAGGACTTATCTCTTTTTGAAGTACAGCCCTTCTATGTTTGTTTGCTTCTTCCTTTATTTGTTCTGATTATTTGCAGGCGCGGTTGTGCCAAACTGAATGTCCTTCTCCAGCACTCACATGCTTTTGTTGAATACAACTGCAGCGTGAGAAAAGCTGCTTGGGGACGGGGTCCTGGTATCCAGTGCTGACTTTGTCATGCTTGTTATGTGGAGCATATTCCAAACAATGCAGCTCCACGTATGGTCTTCAAATTGTAACAGGACTATTTGGAGGTTGAAACAGTTGTGATTTTGTCATTTTGGCCCTCGTGTACCCAGTCTGTGAAACGCAAACAAAAAAGTCTAACACGATATGCTTTTGTAATGAAGATCACTGATGATGAGTAAAGAGAATATACAAGTTCAAGTTTATTCAATATTTTATATCATTCATTATATTATTCAACATTTTATGTCAAGTTTATACAACATCAAGTTTATTCAAGTTCAAGATTTATTTCTTGCACTTATGCGTTTCAGGATACAATGAACATGCAGGGAGGTCGCAAAAGGCTACATTTATTGTTTTGTGACCTTGCTACAATGGCAATATATATTTTAGGAATGACAATGGTCAGGTACGCTCTCTAAATTTGTAGCACTCAATTTTAGGTTGGAATGAGCAATGAATAGCAACTTCCCCACTGATATTTTCTCATATATGCTAAATTTTAAATTTAATGTGATCGAATATGTGATAATATAATAATAATATATAAGAATATAATATGTGATAAATGAATGTGATCAACAGTAGATATAAACAACATGAGTAGCCAGAGAAGTGCATTCTCAATAAATAATTGTCTTCTTATAGCGTATATGTGCATGCCTATTAACTGAAACAATTATCACAGTTCCCTGACAAGTTTTAATTTCTGAGAGTGTACTGTAGAGGCTGCTTAGATCTACAACAGTTCACACAAGGTATTATATACTGTGAATGCCTTTAAAAATCCCATGTGACACATATCCCTTTACTTTCTGGAGATGCTGTGGTAGTCAAAGTTTGCGAGCATTACGCAGGTTCTGCACCCATTTCTTGAGTATGTCGAGGCAGCTGTGAAGTAACCTGCATTGATGATGATTATTCTAACTTTTATGGTGCATCGACAACAAAGGAAATAATACATCAGAGCATTGGTTTGGGTGCAACCAGTTAAAAATGAATATGTTGTTTAATAAATGCATTGGACAAATGTTAAAACATCAGTTTAAAACATGGTTTACAATCCCTGTATCTTCTAATAATTAAAAAGATTAAAAACTATTCTAAAAAGAATATGGGGAACTCTTCTAAAAAGAATTATAATCTCTAATTATTATATTGCTGAGTTAAGGAGCCTAAAGTGTAAGGTGTGTTTCTGATGTGAACATGTAAGAAAATATGCAAAACTGAGAGAGGCTAACCACAGTGCGTGCACTGAGGTTGTTCCTTCCTGTAAAGTAGAAACCAGTGGATGAGGAACGTGATACCCTGTACACCCAGCCGTATCACACTGCACAGATTATTCACTGGGCAGCCCTCATGACGAAACCTGTATTGAGAGACCACTTTTGCCTTAAAACTGCTACAAATAGCACGACACGCTACAAATTATTACTATCGTAACAAGCTGACGATACAGCTCAAACACAAAGGCGTTATTCAAGTCGCGCCACACCACCGTTACGTAGGATTCTTTGTCACAAATCAAACCAAGGCACAAAACAATATCAATACATGAAAAAATGTGACAATCGTGGTCTTATTATGACGTAATACCGAACTTGTGCGCGAAGGTAATTCAAAGAAATGAATGTGGCACTTGCTTCCGCAGAGAACACCGTGTACCATGCTAGCAATGCATGCAAAAAAGCGCTCGAGTGTTCGCACATATATTGATGACAACACTACCTGTGTAGTGTAACATGTTCTTTCAAGCATATTATGCACTGTATTTGCCGCCGGGTAAAATGCAAGTGTGCTCGATTGAACGTCGGAAGAGCGATCAAGCAACCTGCATCCAGTGCTCGTTTTGGGCAAAAAAACACTTCATAATGGTCAAATAAATGTACAGAATGGACGCCTATTTATTCCTTGATGAAGAGTGACTCACCTGTATAAGTTTAGGCCCTGTAACCTTGCCAGTACGGTTGGTACGACCGTAATTGTAAGAAGTTGCCATGATCGCTGCGGCGGCTGTTGTGGGCACCGTAAGATGGCGGCCGGTTTCTTCACGCTCGCGCTCCCTATCCGCGATCCAGCCTTTTACAATCGAGATCAGTGGTAGGGATCGAACCCACACCATCTGGGCTGTGTTGACAATGGTTGACCGACGACGAAGCAGTGAGAGAGAGAATAGCGCGTGCTTAGCAACAGCTTGGTAGCTCGAAAGGCGGTGGCAAGGGCGATAGCAACATTCCCTCTCCCCAATAATGCTATGTGGCGCTTGCAGTGGCCACTACCGTCCGGAACATGGTCCGGAAGCACAAACTGAACCTGAACCATATTGGTGGGCCCAACGCATTCTGTCGTCTGCATTTAGTTCAAGCGGGGCTGCCCGTATTTTTTAAAATTTACTGTAAACTAAAGGGCATGTCATGCCAGTTTGTTGCAGCTTTGAGTACGCACTTCACACGGACAGAGAAAGAGGGATAATTTTTCACAGGTAAGCTCTTTATTTTGAGGAAAAATCTGTTTATTCGTATCGCATGCATCTGACAACTCGGACTTTTGCATTGCTACTTCGCTGGTGCCATTGCGTACTAAGAAAGTGTGTGGCTGCTCCTACAAATCTCAAGACCATGTATTTTCTATAAACAATGTGCTTGCCCAGATGAAAAATTTTCCAACTGGGACCAGTTCAAAGCCAGTTTGCAGCTGGTCCCAGCTTGAACTGGGACCAGTTCAATAACACAGTTTGAGCTGGTCCCAGTTTGATTTGGGACCAGTTGAATAACACAGTTTGAACTGGGACCAGTTCAAAACCAGTTGGCAGCTGGTCCCAGTTCAAAATACCAGCTTGCAACTGGTCGCAGCCGAAGTAGCAACGTTTCTTCTCCAAGCGGAACTGAGCCACTCGGGAGCTCATTTGGGTCGCCATGATGAAACCCACAGATGCATGATACTGAAATAAACATGAATTATTTTATTGTGCACTTCTGAAACAAACATTTCACGATGCAGTTTCTCACTGACTTTACAGAAACTGTTGACGAAAACAGGAAGCATTCCGGGCAGCCGTGGAAGTCTTGTCGTCAGTTCGTTTTCTACGTATAGAGCTGCAGAGGACTGTATATCATTACTAATTCACTTAGTTCACTACACACATATGTCGCAGACACTCACCTTTCCTGTGTATCCCCCGTTACAGGAGGCGCTTGTGGAGTCCGACATATTGCTTCGTTGTCGAGCACAATATTATCACCAAAACATGAATTGAAAGGCACAACTACTCCACAACGGACTCACATGCTTTTTGGATCCACGCCACAAGTACTCTGGCGAGCTATGCGGGTTCTAAAGCAATCCGTGTTTTCCGTGTGAAGGATCTGAAGCACGAGAATGACGTGCATCAAAAGCAGGAATGCGCAGACTAACGACACATGATGATGAAAAGAACTCGAAATCAATAAACACTTTTCACAGCGTACGGTGTGCAAAAAGTTGCTTTGTTAATGCTAACATCGCATTTGCATAAACCGGGCGTTGGTCGTGAAAGGAAGGCGTCCATGTGTTCTGGAGGAACACACTGGGGAGACAAACCTTACGTGCAGCAGGACAGTACCATTATTGATATTTCTACCTTGTTCACAGGAAGGAAAAAACACTTGAGCATAGTACTCATGATGAAGCGGTCTTCGCAGCTGCAGCAGAGCCGCAATCGCACGACTCCTGTCTGGTCGTACTGAAGCCGATGACGCTCACTGTAATTTATATTGTCGCATGTCCCGCTAATAACATTAAGAGCAAAAATGTCACTTGGGGCATGCTGAGACGAACAGCGAAAAGTCAAAACACGGCAGACAAGTGCGAACGCTGCATCTGGAAGCAGCAAGCGACTGTTACACCTCGTTCAAACGTGTCATTCATCAGGGGAGCAGGAAGGCGCAAAAGATGCAAATATAATAATTCCAAATTAGCTTTTGTTAACTTAGAGCACCTTCCAAAAAATAGAAATATGATTTTTTTTACTACATATAAAGTTGCTTTCCGACCGCCCCCATACTTTTCTTTCATAATCTTCATATATATTATTACAAACCTATCCCGCAACCCAAACCGAAACTTCCCACAAACATGTCAGCTGGTCGAGCTTGAACTGGCACCACTTCACTTTCCAGTTGCCACCCCTACCTTGAACTGGTTCCAGTTCATGTCCACTTGCCACCAGCTCAGTTTGAACTGGTACCAGTTCATGTCCAGTTGCCACCAGCCCAGCTTGAACTGGTGCCAGTTCATTTCCAGTTGCCACCAGCCCAGTTTGAACTGGTACCACATCACTTTCCAGTTGCCACCCCTACCTTAAACTGGTACCACTTCACTTTCCAGGTGCCACCTGCACAGCTTGAACTGGTTCCAGTTCATGTCCACTTGCCACCAGCTCAGTTTGAACTGGTACCAGTTCATGTCCAGGTGCCACCAGCCCAGCTTGAACTGGTACCAGTTCATTTCCAGTTGCCACCAGCCCAGCTTGAACTGGTACCAGTTCATTTCCAGTTGCCACCAGCTCAGTTTGAACTGGTGCCAGTTCATGTCCAGTTGCCACCAGTCCAGCTTGAACTGGTACCACTTCACCTTCCAGTTGCCACCTGCCCAGCTTGAACTGGTACCAGCTCATGTCCAGTTGCCACCAGCCCAGTTTGAACTGGTACCACTTCACTTTCCAGTTGCCACCAGACCAGCTTGAACTGGTACCACTTTAGTTTCCAGTTGCCGCCCGTTTGATATCCCACTTGGTTCCAGTTCAAGTTGGGAACAAACTGGTACCAGTTGACTTCCCAGTTCATTTTTTCGTGTGGGTGTGCTTGCAGGTTCCCGTCACGGTCGCTCAGCTCAGCTGTGCCGAAGAATCGGATGCAGAACCTAGCCAATTTGTTCCACGTTCTTTTAATCTGTGAGGTACGGTGGAAGTAAATAAACTGCTGTGTTAACCTCGTATGTGCAGTCGCTCCTACAGCGTGTGTGATAACCCAAAGAACACACGCGGTTGTCATTGTGTCCTCGTCCTAATTCGAGGTTATCCTCAGAACGTCCTGAGGATAACACTCTCGGACTGTCCGTGAAGAGTCTTCCAGGTACGTCCTATGCCCGTACCTGTGGGTAGCTAGCGGAACGAGAAATATTACTTTGTTTAGTTTACCTGTTCAGACTTTCTAAACACATTTGTTTTCTTTTTGCGCCCACCCTGGGACCTGATTGACATTTCTCTGAAATAAAGGGTGGTCGTCCGGGGTTGACATCCTGGGGACGATCGTAGAACGTTTCTGTGTTGTTGAGGAAGTCATGCATGTGCGTGCTCTTCGTGCACAGCGCTTCGAATTTCTGTAATGAAATACGCTGACAGCTGAACAACTGCAAAGCACTCGTGACCATAACGTTATTTTAAGATGAGGAATAGGGTGTTTCATCGCCAGGTTCTATACTCCACCTCATTGCTGGTGGCGATGTGGTGAATAAAACAAAGAGCCCCTTCAGAATAAGGATCGAGGTCTTATTGTAGCACACACACAGAGACACTCGTAGAACATAATACGATAATGGAAAAAGTCAAACGAGACCCGTACAATACCAAATCACACAATAACGAACGAGAACCGCGGAACACCACACGAAAACCGAACAACAAACGAAAACAAACAAAAAATATAAAAACGGAGGTACCTTACAATAACAGACAGTGTGAAACCTTTCTGAGTAAAAATAATTAACTTTATAGGTTGACATTAACCAAATTCACCTTCATTCGACCCTATTCGGAATACATGCAGCGGAGAAGAAAAAGAAGGCAATTACCATTAAAAACTAGAGGAACACGGCTGAAGCACGTTTGGAATACATCAGCACACTGGGCGCGTTAACTCTGTGGAAACCTTGCAAGAATGTCAGAAATACAAGCGAAGAGACACTCAAGAGCCAAGCTCTAAACAACAGCTTTGTTGCGTTCCCCTGTGATTCTCTCTTACAATGAGAAATGAGATACAACAACCGAAGTAATGTCAACGCGTGGGCATTCTCGTTGTTTTTCCTCGGTCGTTCGTCCTGTGGCCATGTGTCACGTTGACCCGGTTGCAGCAGTACAGTGAATGCCAATCTCCCGTGAGGTGGTCTATTTCCAGGTCTCGCGTAACGGACTGTTACACTGGTTACACACTGGTCATTTCAGATCTATCCGCTGCGCCGTGGAGCACTACGTAGAAGGTAAAGAGCATGTTGGTTGGAACTCATCAAAGGAAGACGTCACCTTTGTCGAGGAACACGCCCCCGGGTAGCGGTAGGGAGGATTTGTGTCAAATAAAGCTGGGTTGCTAGTTGAACGCCGTCCGTGTCTGTCGTGTTTGTTAGTTCCTGACACCCTGACGGGTAGGCTGCAGCTGCAGCGATCAAAGAAACCGACAGGGTAATGCCACTGGCTTGCGTGACTGGTCCCCTCGGCCACCCCTGTGTCCGTTATCGGCGACGGGTTCCGGATTCCGGGAATCCTCCGCGGACGCAGCCCTCGTTGGTTTCACACGAACATGAGACGAGGCACTGATTGACTCGTAATAACGACCGTAGTGAGCACGGAACAGTGTTCCCTGAGAGCTGTGTCGTCCTTCTGGTCTTTTGGATTGAGAGTACTATGTAATAAAGATCGTGTATAGTCTCTACGCCTGGCCTGTCTTCTTGCGACTCCGCGACGGACTTGCGGCTGCACCTGACCACCATCCCACCACCACTACCACCACCCCGTGAGAGGGAATCGTAACTGGCACAGTCGACAGGATAGGGGCAGCGTCAACAGCAAGGACAGCAGAAGTCGGCTAGGACTGAGAGGCGCCAAAGTCCAGAAACAGTCATCACATAGGAGCGACTGGAGGCGAAATATCTTCGGACAAGGCGATAGCCAGCAGGTGGGACGGCATCTTCGGGAGAGGTCCAGAATCGAATATCACGGCGAAGTGGCATCGGAAGGAGAGACTTCGCAGGCCTATAGGCGCAAAAGGGTCGGAGGTGTCTGAGCTCATCGTGGAGTCCCTGAAGCAGAGGTGGAGCAACATAGCAGCGCTGGACGGTATCGGAAGGAGATGTCCACCATATCGTCTGTGGAACGACGCGACGGAGCGACGCCGAAGAGGATGACCCTGAGTTACTAACGAACAACCAAGGGACAATTATACAGTGTCCATCCTTGAAGTGGAAAGGGATCAACGTTGGACTGTTGAAGTCAACGGGAGAAACTGTGTCTGAGGTAGGCTCTTTGCGATATCCTTATTAGAGATTCGCCATGTCGGTAGTGACGAGGCTAGGCGGAAAGAAAGGAAACTCAGATACAGATGAGGGCGACTTTGTTGGCGATGCTCAAAATGTCGAGCATATAACGAATGAGGATAGCTCCGGAGGAAGTAGTGACAGAGAAATTGAGAAGCTACGACTTCAGCTAGAGATTGAAAGGATAAAGCTCGCGCAGATTCAGGCGGGAGGTGACAGCGGCTATAAGCCTAACACGGAACACAGGAGTAGAGTGGGCGAATATGCCAGCTAGATCTACGTGGGGTTTTGACAGCGATGCCCGAATCAGAAGCTCTAGTGCCTGAGTGGTTCGTTAGCGTCGAAACAGTGTTCAAAAACTTTGGTGTGCCGGAAGATATACAAGGCACGGTACTGTTGGCGTACCTCAATGGAAAAATGAGGGCAGTGATTGCGCGGCACGGCAATGGGATGATTCTTTTGTACCCCGAAGTTAAAGAAAAAGTGCTAGCCGAACTGCTTTTAACGCCGGCCGAATACAAGAGACACTTCTATCAAGCGAGAAAAGGTGACTCGGAGTCGTGGGGCCAGTTTCTGACGAGATTGTCAGCTCTCTTTGACCATTACACGGCCAGCCGTAATGTAAAGACACTAGACGACTTGAGAGACCTAATTCTGGTCGACAGACTTACGTATGTAATGTCGGATGAAATACGCTCGTACGTAACGCTCGCAGACACGGGAAAATGTCACAGACCCGATAAAGTCGTCGAAATGGCTGAAAACTTGGAAGAAACTAAAAGAGGGGCGAAGCAGCGTAGAACGGTAGCACCGGCGACTCAAATGCGGCCGCCTGAAGCAAGGGAGAAAATTGTCCCAGGGAAAAACAATGCTGGCAGCCGGGTTCCGATGCCGACACGCGAAATGTCAGGTCGTGTGGTCCATTGCTACAATTGCAAGGAAGAAGGCCATTACGCTAGGCAATGCCCTCGGACTTCAGCAAAAGAAACGGGAAGTAGATGTAATGAGCCACGGGTTCGACAGAACGACAGTTCTAAGCTGGTTGCTAAGGTAGCGCTATTGCACGGGGATCAGATGAGCTCGACAATTGAAAGGGCGAAAGAGGATGTGACCGCAGATCTAGTAACACTTAGAGTAGGAGACAGATTTGTCAAAGCTCGTCTTGACTCGGGTGCAGACATAACGGTGCTGAAGCGGAACATTGTTTCGTTTCCTGATAGCGAAATTGAAAGTGGTGAAATAAGACTGAGAGGTGCTTTCGGACACACAGTTGGTGCTCAGTTGATGGAAATACCTCTAGGAATAGAAACAGAGGATGGCTGTGGACAACAGGTTCTAACGTTGTGTGCTGTAACCGAAGAGCTAGCGCAGGGGATAGACGCATTGATAACACCTCACGATTTCGAGGAGATACCAAATGTAAATGAAGAGCTTGGTAGAGAAGCTGCAGAGTTAGCAAGCATGGGATCGATAGGAATCGATCAAATAAAATGTCGGGAAACGACTGACGAGGGTGAGGTAGATGAGGAAGTAGAGCAAAATCAAAATGCCTCTATTAATGTTGTCAGCAGCGAGATTGACGCTGAACCCGAAATAAGAAGTGAGGAGTCGCGTAAGTTTGCGGCGGAACAAAGAGAGGACGTATCCCTAAAAGAATCCTGGGAACACGCTAAGGAAGGGTCGCACGGCATGGCTGTAATCGATGGGTTGTTATACCACAACGACCGCACCGATTACGGCGACTGTAGGCAGTTAGTTTTACCGATATCTCGTAGGAACGAGGTACTGACCCTTGCGCATGACTCTCCATGGAAAGGTCATTTTTCACAGAAGAAGACCAAACAACGGGTTAAAAGTGCTTTCTATTGGCCTTCGGTGGCAACGAATATAAAAAGGTATTGTCAATCATGTCACGGGTGCCAAATGTTCTCTAAGGCCAGGAGTACCGATCGCGTCCCGATCACTCCGTTAACTAGACCTGAGGAGCCGTTCAAAGTGTTGTATACGGACTGTATCGGGCCCCTAGATCCCCCGTCAGCACGCGGGCATCGGTATGCGCTGTGCATAGTATATCTTTGCACCCGGTGGCCCGAAGTTATACCACTTAGGTCTCTAACGGCTAAGGCTACATGTCAGGCATTGATTGATGTGTTCGCGTGATATGGCGTGCCCGAGACCATCTGTTGTGACCAAGGGACAAACTTCACCAGTAAGCTGACGCAGGAGTTAGCAGAGAGAATGGGAGTACAGATGAGATTTTCGACTCCCGATCACCCCCGGAGCAACGGACTCGTTGAACGTTGGAATGGGACGTTCAAAGCGATGCTACGTCACGTTGTAGACGAGGAGGGCAGAGAATGGGACCGTTATATCCCGTGCCTCCTATGGGCATATACAGGGAGGTACCGAATGAAATTACAGGAGTGTCACCATTTCAGTTGATGTTTGGTAGAGCTCCGCATGGTCCTCTCGACATATCTTGCAGCAAACATGGGCGGACGATTGGACGCCACCGACAGGGCTAAACAAGCCGGCGGGAGAATATCTAGGTCAGCTCCGCGAGCGAATGTCTAAAATGTCCAGAGAGGTATCCGAAAGGGTGCAGAGCGCACAGGAGGCGTACGCAGATAGATACAACATAAGGACACACGCGAAAGAATCTCAACCCGGCGACAAAGTGCTGATACTCGAGCCTGAATCAGCAAGCAAAATGAAAGCAAAATGGAAAGGTCCGGCGGAAGTAACGGAAAGGGTAAGACCTGATAGTTACAGGGTGAAAATGCCTGACGGCAGCGAACGCTGGGCACATGCGAATAAATTGAGGAATTATATTGCTCGCGTTGACGCGGTAGGAGTTATATTCGGCGAAGACGTTGAATTTGGAGAAGTAAACACGTGTCCAGTTCCTACAACACAAGACTGCCCCAGAGTAGTAGATAATTCCGTGAATCAGCTAAGTGCTAAACAAAAGACAGAATTGGACGAGTTAGTAGCGGAATACCGCGAGGTATTCAGTGAGAACCCGGGAAAATGTAATGTAGGGAGCCATCACATACGCTTGGTTCCTGGAGCAAAGCTTGATAGGGGCCACATCTACAAAGTACCGGTAGCATTGAGGAGCGAAGTTGACAAGCAGGTTGAGGGTTGGACTTGTAACCGCGTTAGGCCCGCTTGTGGAAGAAAGATCCAACGGGAAAAAAGATCCATCGGGAAAGAACATCCAACGGGGTCACGTGACAGATGGAAAAAAGATCCAAAGGGAAAGTAGATCCAAACGAGAAAGAAGATCCATGCGGAAGAAACATCCATAGGGAAAGAAGATCCACGTGGTAAAAAGGTCAATAGGGAAAGGGAATGGGATCAAGCCTCAGAGCACGCATCCGACATGAAGTGGCATGCTGCGAGGTTCGAAGCCACTGCAACAGCTCTGCCAAACTGGGGTGCCGCCTGTCGATTCGACTTAGTGAGCCGTTGTGTCAGTCTTCTACCATGTTCGTGGTTCGAGGCTCGGTATTCTTGAATTGACCCCATATGTCTTTGATGATAGCATTTTCGATCCAGAAGCTCTCGAAGTACCAGGAGAAGTACCGGGTGATCGGAATCTCTTCGACTGAACTGATGGATTGTCATTCGGACAGGGAACCAGCAGACGGCTTGTTGGCGGTATTAGCGGTATAGGCGGTATTTTTTATAACATCTTCCTTGCAGTTTACATATTAAGGATATTATTACTTATTATTCTAAAAATGTTGATTGTGAAGAATTCATGAAATACAGTAAGCAACAACAATAACAACGAGTGCTTAGAGTACTTCGTTTTCGGGTTAAACCCAATTTTTCACGATAGTTCCGTACCGAACAAGTTTTCAAGAATTCGGATAAAACCCGGTATCTACCCGAAATTCTTGTGGTCCTTCAACTTGTCGTTCTCCTTAAACTGTCGCAAAAGTAAATCATACCAGCCAAGAGCTATTTGTGACAACCTATTTGTCCTCTATTTATGATCACCTCCTGCATGCAAAGACGAGCTTTTGTGGAGCTCGGGCAAGTGTTTGACTACCGCGGTCATTCACTGCCCTAGTTCCGGTCGGAAATATAAATAGTCTTGCTTCTCGTCCCCGTGTCACAGCAGCGGCTTGCTTCATATGCCATTCGTCTCACCCGAAACTTCCCTGGTCAAACAGAGATCATGGCGTCCGATTTCTCCCCGAATTCTCGGTTGTAAATATCACCCGATTTTTCCCTCCCGAATTTGAAAAATCATAAAACCGGAAAACGAAGAACCCTGCTCGGAATGCTTAAGTGACGGCGATGTAGTGGGATGTTTCGTGCTGAGGCGGCAACCTATTGCATTGCTTGAGGGGTGATGGTGAATGATGATGAATGTTCAGAGCTCACGCAGGAGCCCTGTTGCTGTTAAAAATGTGATGAGGGCTTGAAGAGCTCGTAGCTGATTCGCTGGGTTGGCTGGAGGCAGGGGTGAATGCAAACCATGCCGTGGATAGGTACTACATTACTTCTTAGGAGGAAAACATGTACGCAAGGAGCCATGTCGCAATATGAACTGCAACTGTGCAACACAAAGAAGTTCCAACGTGGTCACGTGACAGAGGGAATAAAGATCCATACGGAAGAAACATCCATAAGGAAAGAAGATGCAAGCGAGAAAGAAGATCCATGCGGCAAAAAGATCCATAGGGAAAGAAGATCCACTAGTGGATCTTCTTTCCGTATGGATCTTTTTTCCCTTTGGATCTTTTTTCCTGAAATCCGTTAGGCCGGGTTGACAATCGACCCTTCGGAGTGCAGAAGGTGCTGGGCCCGTGGCCAACGAGCACTCAACTGCCAGCTTTGCGAGCCGTTACACAGTTTTTAAGGGACACCAAGCTGTTAGACGGGCTATGACCCTGTCTGTGGCGTTCGTCGCCGCTTCGCGACACCTCCAGCGGGTGTGGGTGGATGTGTCAGGCATTCCTTTCCTTAGGTGATCTGGGGTAGCCGGCCCTCGTGATGAGGGCTACAATCCCCATTTTTTTCTTTCAATCATCATCATCATCAAGCAGGTTGAGGAATTACTACGATGGGACTTCATATACCCCGTCGAAAGTAATGTGGCGCACCCCGTAGTATGCGTATCGAAAAGGGATGGCACCATGCGCATGTGCGTCGATTACCGGAAATTAAATACTGTCACAGAACAGGATCGCTTTCCGATGGAAAACATAACTGAACTTATCTATAAAGTGTCAAAGTCGCGCTTCATATCTGTATTAGATATGACAAGAGGGTACTGGCAAATTCAGATGGACCCTGAATCGCAGAAATACACTGCCTTTACCACCCCTAGTGGTCTCTATGCGTGGAAGGTGAT
Organism: Ornithodoros turicata; assembly: GCF_037126465.1. Classification (NCBI taxonomy): domain Eukaryota; kingdom Metazoa; phylum Arthropoda; class Arachnida; order Ixodida; family Argasidae; genus Ornithodoros; species Ornithodoros turicata. The sequence continues at coordinate 38,499,827 of NC_088204.1, forward strand.
GCCTTATGGGCTTCGGAACTCAGCTGCCACATTTCAGCGAGTGATGAATAGTTTACTAAGGCGCCATAGAGATTATACGTGCGTGTATATTGATGACATTGCAGTTCATTCCAATTCATGGGAGGAACACGTCCGACATTTGCGAGCAGTTCTCAGTACACTCAGGGAGAGTGGTCTAACCGCGAACATAAAGAAATGTCGATTTGGAGAGCCGAAAGTTAGATACTTAGGTCATTGGGTCGGTTCCGGCGTGCATTCACCGGACCCGGATAATGTCGCGGCCATAATGAAATTGCAGCCGCCGACTGACAAGAAAGGGTTAAGAAGTGCGCTGGGTATGTTCAACTATTATCGGGAATACATACCTAACATCAGAACTAGCATAATGTAAAAAACCCCGAGACTAGTCTCGGGGTTTTTTACATTATGCATCATCTTCACCAGCTCGCTTGCTTCCTAGCCATTTTTTCATTATCAGAACTAGTACTCCCGTTGACCAACTTGACCAATCGGCGCGTACCAAATAAGCTGCCATGGAATGCCGAAGCAAAGAAGCCGTTTGAGGTGGTGAAGGAGAAGCTGGCTAAGGTCCAAGAGCTGGTGTCACCAGACCCGCGTCACGGATATACCTTGACCACGGATGCATCCGAAAAAGCTGTGGGTGCATGCCTGAGAGACCAATAGACCTCTACCTGTTTGTAAACAAATGACGTCATAATGTTCGACAGCGCCACGAGTTTGGTAGAGTTGAACTACGTTCAAAGCTAGTGGCGAACAAGGTCGCGTCAAAAGGCACGGTCCTGAGGGGATTACGATGGTCTCTGAAAGGGACGCGACCTTCGGTCCTACTTTTCTTTCAGCGAACAATTGCCCATTCGTGGAACCCAGCTCTCCCCTTCCGATCTGTTTTGGTTTCGGTCTGTCTACCAACGTCATGATGACGTTTGTTGAGTAGAGGTTTATTGCCTTCCTGAGCAAGAAGCTGTCCGATTCACAATCAAAATGGTCAACAATTGAGAGGGAGGCATTTGCCATATAGTATGTGCACTCGGGCATCTGGATACGTGGCTGTTTGGGGCAAAGATAAAGGTGCTCACAGATCACAATCCCCTGGCATATTTGGCACGCTCGTCTCCTAGCAGCGCACGCCTTACGTACGCGCTGGTCTCTCGCGCTCCAGAAATATGATCTAGAAATTTCCCATATAAAGGGATCGCACAATAAATGTGCCGACGCGTTGTCGCGGTTAGATTTTTAGTTGTGCCAGTTTGGCTACATAAAGACATGGTGGGTTCCTTGTAAGTGTCGTATAAAGGGCCTTTCCTGACCGTGTAACAAACTGTGTAAAAAAAAAAGTGCATGAAAGTTCTGTACAGCGTGGGTACTATGTGTATAACTTGTCAAGTGTATCATTTACGAGTGCAAGTTGTATAATACGCAGAAACTCTTTGTGTTGTGTGTTGCACTTTGCAGGCCAGTGCAACACTTTTTTTTTTTTTTGGGGGGGGGGGGGGTGTTAGTTTCTGACACCCTGCCGGGTAGGCTGCAGCTGCAGCGATCAAAGAAACCGACAGGGTAATGCCACTGGCTTGCGTGGCTGGTCCCCTCGGCCACCCCTGTGTCTGTTATCGGCGACGGGTTCCGGATTCCGGGAATCCTCCGCGGACGCAGCCCTCGTTGGTTTCACACGAACATGAGACGAGGCACTGATTGACTCGTAATAACGACCGTGGTGAGTACGGGACAGTGTTCCCTGAGAGCTGTGTCGTCCTTCGGGTCTTTTGGATCGAGAGTACTATGAAATAAAGATCGTGTATAGTCTCTACGCCTGGCCTGTCTTCTTGCGACTCCTCGACGGACTTGCGGCTGCACCTGACCACCATCCCACCACCACTACCACCACCCCGTGAGAGGGAATCGTAACTGTGTTCGTCCACCACGATGCATCGCCGAGAAAGCACGAATTCAGCTGAAATCGCCCGCAGAGCGCTGTCGTCACTTCCGCACTTCGTTCGCAGACCATGGCGCAGACGATATCCCCAGGGTTCAACTGATTTCGGTATTATCGCTGCTGAGTAGACCTTTCATGCTGCTCTCATTTGTTTTGAGCAAGCGACCGCTCGTCAAAAACGCTTAGGAAACGTTCATGGGTGGGTTTCCGCGAATCTGCAGTTGTGAATGTAGAAAGGCGCGTGTAAAAAAGGGAAAAATAGATTTCCCCCATTTCCTGTCTTTTTTTTCTTTTTTTCGCGAATAGAAAAATCGGGAACTCAGACTCCGTGAAAAGCATGGGGGCAAATGATGCGCAATGGTTCGTTGTGCTTTGTTTCTATGATGTTGTTTTACGCTTGATACACATAACCAACCAGCCAAGCAAATACAGTCGACACTACAGTACGAGAATACAGTAGCATTTTAGTAGTTGTATTATTTTTCTCTTTGGAATACAGCGTAGTGAGGAACGTAGACCGGGACAACGTCACACGCGAAATTGATACATTAGGGAAACGGCACAGGGAAATGTGACGGGGTTTTCACTTCGTCATTTCGACTGGGACATTTTACCCACGCCGTTTCATCGAACGCCAATTTATCATCCCTTGCCTTTCGTCGTCCCTCGTCTCGGGATTTTACTGTCACGCAAAGACAATTCTCCAAAGCATCGGGGTGCACAATCGGTTATGAAAAGCAGAAAAGCCTGAACGCAAATACAAGAAAACGTACATCTGGTAAAAACGTCTGTGATCTTGTCAGCCTGCTGGCCGGCATGAGCCCTACGCCATCATCATGTCTTCGTGTGCGTGTTTTGTTGTAATCTTGCATTTTGTTTCGTTAGAACGGATGCGGAAATGTTTTCTTCCCTGTCCTGCAATAATTATACTTGAGCCACTACACGAGGAGTTCCTCGTGGCATTCGCACTTTAGGAATTAGCTAACTCTGAAATTAGCCGCAGGAATACCGCTGGTAGCCTGAATAACGCGGTCAGTCGGGGACATTTTTGGGGCGGGAACGGGGCATTTCGGTGTGGAAGTTTCTGTGTACGGACTTTTTTTTTTTTTTTCGGGGATATTGTTTCCTACAACCATTATTCGCTGTTTGCGAAGGCAACGCCGATAGCTACTGTCATAATAATAATAATTCGAGGCTTTACGTCGCGAGACAACTGCGATCAGTTACTGTCATGAAACAGGTTATCCGTTCATGGGCTTATCCCCTTTACTATATACTGAGCCTATACTGATATTATGACAATAACGTGAAGGTAATGGCAAATGCTATGAGCACGATATGGAGAAATGCAACGAAATAAAAGCTTAAAAGATAAAGATAAAGAAAAAAAGGAACAAAAAAGATAAAAGTTTCTCACAGACACGTAGCTGATTGACGTACTGTCACTGTGACTTCCCTGAGAGAAACATGCGACGCATATGACACGCTACTGCTATTTCCTTTTCATGTTCACTCCCAAAATCGAAAATTCTCTTTCCACACCCAAGGTCACCGAGTACAGCTTTAGAACAGGTTTGCTAGCCAATTTTAGATAGCTTTTAATTATGACACCCAAGTACTCATAACGTTGTACTCGCGCGCTTTAGCCCGAAGAGGAAAAGCCAGTTTGCCGCGTGACTCAGAAGAAGCACCCGAACATATGTATGTATATCCAATATCTTGTACATCCTCGAAGGAGGAGGAGCAGTCGCCAAGTAAAGATGCTCCAGAGCAGTCGTGTGTTTTGAGCATCTAGACGAGCGAGAGGTTGTCTACACATTGAGCACGCGACCATTAGGATATCCCGCGAAACGTTCGTCCTGAGTGACTGCTTGGAGGGGACCTTGCCCCAGCATGATAAAGTTCCGAGGGGCAGTGGGGCAGACACTCAAGCCCCCACGTAGTTGTGTTAGTGTATATCACACAAACAAATATCGTTGACTAACAACGCAGTGTGGGGTTGGTATGACATTTCAGACGGAGCTACGGCAGACGAGGACAATACGGAAAAGGGCGGTGTGGTGCCTTTCTGTCCTTTCCGTACTGTCCTCGTCTGCTATAGCTCCGTCGTGTCTAAATACCGTTGATCACACATTTTCCGCGGCACCCTTTTTTTTTTCTTGTCTTGATGGGAAAGTTATGCATCAACTTGTACAACTTCAGGAAGGTGAATTGCATTGTTGCATTTTTGGTGATACGATATGCCATGTAAAACAGTTGACATGGTTACAGAAATACCATGTTTTTATTTTTATTTTACTAAGTTATTTAACTGACTAACTACTAACTACCACGTTTTTGTGGCTTCATAAAAAGAGCTATTAGCTGGGAAGCCACATATGTAAGGACGCGTACATGTTCACTTGCAAGAGTCAAGGACGTCGGCAGATGGAAGGAACGTTATGCGGAAGGTTTTCGAGATCGTGCAATGCGAAAGACAAGAATACATAACACAGAAGTAGTCCCACAGCATATGCCTAATGTAATTTTATGAATCCCCCCCCCCCCCCAAAAAAAGGTAAATTTTATCACGATTTGCTGTTTCTTGTTCTATCTCTTTCTTCTGTTTCTCTTTTTGCCATAAAAACAGGATTTGACCGACAAAATCCCCTTGCCTACATAACGAATGTTTATCATGGTGCAGACGGTACCTGAATTCTGTCATACGCGTTACATTACAACACACACGTGCGTGATTCGGGGACGGTTTTTTCTTTTGTGTGTTTGCGTGTGTGACTGGACACGTTTCCTTGTCGACAGACAGTGCTGTGCGTAGCGGTGCTACTAACAGAGCAGCTCTTTTCGCTACTTTTTCAGTAGCGGAAGAGCGCTCGCGCTAAATTTCGAACTAATAGCGGAAAAATAATTCCCGCTACAAATGTTTGTAACGTGTCCGATGCTGCTACCGCTACTTTAGTGGGCAAGACAAAGAAGTAACTCGTATTCCACGCCATTTCACTTCGACAAGGCAGTATCCGTGTCACAATCCGGCATGAACAAAGTGATATTTTCTAATTTCTGTACGCTCTTATTCTGCCTAGAATAAAGTTCATAGCTGGTATAGACATTTTTCGTGCTTATTGTTCCTGCATAAAACAGTATTTTATTGCCTAAGCGTTGTGTGGGCCCCACTCATCATTGTTACATGTTCGTCATAAAAAAATATCTTACGAGGCAGCTTGGCAGTAGCGCCGGTACATATTTCCTTCCGGTAGCGGTACCGCGCTACGTTTCGGAGCGGCGTTTCAGAGGAGTAGCGAATAGCGGTACTCCGCTACCTAACCAGACTTGTGCCCGTTACCGAAAAAAAGGAACTAAATACCGTTACCCGTTACTTCAGAAAAAAGTAACTAAATACGTTACTCGTTACCAACTTACAAAAGTAACGAGTTCTCGTTACTCACAGGTAACGAGTTACTTTTACGTTACCGCAGCATAGTTAAAGGAGCCAACAAACATGCCGTCACTTGCCTTCAACTCTTTAGTAATGAGGAATTGCACTTCAGAAGACGTTGATACTTGTCGTCCGTCCTTCGTGTTCCGTGTCTCTCGGTCCGTTACCATGAATCTATATCAGTTTGCCTAGACCTTCTCCCTTATTTCCAAAGTGGGGGGGGGGGGGATCGGAGATTACGAAAACACAAGAAAAAACACTGGTTTTCGGCCACCGATCACCAACGGTTCCCAAAAACAGACGAGGGGCTGCGTCATAATTTAGAGCGCTCTGAAGCTTAGCAAAGACCAGAAAAGGCTAGAAGTCGTTTTTTCTAGCCATAGCACAATTGGGAAGGAGTGATGGTCGGAGATTACGGAAATAAGAGAAAGGACAACAACACATCCAGTGAGGGACTGCAATAATACTTTGACTCACACGTCACGCAGGTCAAATCTGCACGCATTGCGCCACACGGAGTGCCGAAATGTGCTCCCCCGCGCTCAAGAAAAGGAACGAGTAACGTCAGTAGCCAGTTACCAATTTTTGTAACTGATTCCGTTACTATTACCAGTTTTTAAAAAGTAACTGAATCGTTACTTCGTTACCAAAAAAAGTAACCGTTACCAAGTAACGAGTTACTTGTAACGAGTTAGGCACAACTCTGTACCTAACTGCCGACCGAAGGGACAGGACGCAGGCAAGCTGGTGCATAACCCGGTTCCTTCCGTTCGACTAGAAACAATGAAGCAAAAAATAAAAAAATAAATAAAGGAACAACACGAAGAAGCGTGTGAGAGACGGAAGAGAATTAGCTTGTAGCCTTTTCTGTGTTCACATTCATTGCCTAGCAGTGACAATTCTTTTGTAGGAGCCGGCTTGTTGCCCCTAACAGCTTTATCTAACACGCAGGATGTCAGTGACACTTGCAGTAACTGAATATGATTCAGCATGCGCGGCGAGGTGTGCAACTGTTCAAACATATTGCGATAATTAGGTTCATTACGATAATTATGTTGGTGATACCGATTACAGTTTTATATTCCCTTGACACCATGGCTGCTTGCGCACCGAAGATAGTGCTGCACGAAATGCTACAGTCGTTCATTGTACCTTTAGATTTGGTCCACAGGCACACTACACACACGTATTGCTCTCTACGCGCAAACATAGGGTTCTATGATTTTTAGTTCGTTCACAACAACGATTATGAGACAAGGCCAATATGTTAGGCCGAGGACACATTGCGAGAATGCGAGAAAGACAAACAAGGAAGCACACAAGAGACACGTTTCGAATAACAGCCTTATGCGTTCCCCCACGATTTTCTTTTACAATTAGACAGGTGGTACAACAACCGAAGGAATGTGAACGGGCGCGCTTTCCCATTATTTGTCTCGGTCATCTGTCATCCTCCGCTTCCGGTCAAGAGATCCAACGAGTCAAGAGATCCATCAAGTCAGGAGATCCAATCGGTCACGTGACAGGCGAGTCAAGAGATCCAAACAGTCATAGCGTCATACTGGTCAGGATTCCCGACAAAAAGGAAAGTCTATCCCTTACCATGTTCATTGTCGAAGTAGTATTAGTAGTAGGAAGTAATATGCCCGGTAACAGTGAAGACTTTTCGGTGTTTTCTCTCTTCTTACCACACACGCACAAAAAGAAAAAGTAAGCGAGAAAATCCTGAGGCTGTGGTGTAGGTTACGGCGGCGAGTCCCACTTTTGCCTTTGCACTTTTATGTTCATTGCCCCTAGCGCCGTAACACGCTATGCCAGAACGGATGCTTGTTACCAAGAATATTGAGCTCAACTTACAAGGCATCGTAGGCCGCAGGGCTTAAAACTTATCCTTGTCGCGTTCTTTTCATTGGCCCCCACCCTTATCACGTTATTCTATTCTTTTACTGATCTTTCGGGAAAATACTGTCTGACTGTGCGTTCCAATCAACATTGACCTGTCACGTTCATTGACCTCAACACCAAAATGCAGGTTATACTGCTGGACGCAGAGTTGTCTTCGTACGTTTGTGTCCATTGGCGCAGTCGTCCCCACGTTATGCCAGAACTGAAGTTTGTTACCAATAATAATGGGCCCAGCCGCAAAGTGCTCTGTCTTTGTCCTTTTGTGGACGGCGGGGAAAACTTGATACAGAAAAACGCACACACACACACACAAAAAGAGAAACAGATGTTCGGGCAATAGAAGCTGCCTTTCTTTGAGTCCATGATCTGACGGATCAGACGGTTCCGCCATGTAGAACGTCTGTCCAGAACAGCAACTTGGCTCTTCGACTACGAGCCTGCTGTGATACGAGAAGTGTTTGAGTAATGAACGGGCTTGAAGCAGTGGCTGGCCCACCCAACTTGAGTGTACGTAGCCCACGCTAACTCTAGAAATAATCTCTAACACGAAGCGCTGTCAAAAAAAAAAAAAAAAAGAGACAACACTTCCATAAATCTTGTGTTACAAACATGTTGATCTTACAATGCAGACACCTGTTTTTAACAGAAATTACATAAGAGAACTGTCGGCTTTTCTTGGACTGCGGTATGTGTTACAAAGTAACTAAGCCAATAAAAATAACATGTTGATTTGCCACCTGCATTTGTATTATATTTATACCGCACGTAAAACGATCCCCTCGTATTCCGATACGAGTAATTTCTGCTTAGCGATGTTAGAGTTAACGACGTAACACAAAGGGGTCAAAAGATCCAAGCCCGGCGAACCTTCAGACGAGTCAAGAGATCCAACCGGGTCAAGAGATCCAACAGGTCAAGAGATCCATCGGTGGATCTCTTGACTCGATTGATCTCTTGACCCGTTGGATCTCTTGACGTGGAATCGTCCTCCTCTGGCCGTGTGCCATGCTAACCCGATTGCAGCAGGTCAGTGGTCGGAAATCTCGCGCAAGTTGGTCTATTACCTGCTCTTGCATGACGTACTCAAACTGTTAGAAGACTTTTGTGGGAGAAGAATCTATACGATAACTTTTCACGAGACCGCAGGACGTTGGAGAAGGGGAAAAAAAGAAGACGAGAACATATGGTGAGACTAAAGGAACGTACGGGTCAAATTTCAGGTATGTTAGTACGGGCATTGTGATATTGCTATGAACATGCCCATGCTGAGTTCATCGTACTGCGGAAGCGGCCATTCGCTTGGCGAGGGTAAAACAACGGGATGAGGCAGTGAGGCAACTGTAGCAAACATAGAAAAAGAGGAGATGGAACACAGCCATTAGAAATTGGTAAATGCATATATTGTTTATGATAACATCCGGGTCGACCTGAACCGCATCACATCGTACGCTCTTGGATAGCCGCAAGTGAAAGTTGGCACCGCTATGGTAATCTGAAAAAGTCAAAATGCACAAAAACTTGGCAATGCTCTCATGGGCAGAAATGAAATATCGAAGTGAGATACACAACAGAAGACAGTTCCAAACCTGGAGAACGCTGTCCATCCTCACCCTTTTACTTCTGTGCTGTACCTCAGACTATCAAAAAAAAATCATTGGGGGGGGGGGGGAGAGTCGTAATACAGGTGCTTCTCAGTCCTGCCCCCAGAGTCAAGGCAATGACACTAGACTAAGACCACTGATGCCTAAGACCATACAAGGGGGGCAAAGGCCACAGTTTGGATTGCCTACGGGGAATAACAAATAAATAAGAGCAAGCGCACTGCACCAGCACAAAGTTACAATCACTCCGGTTACAACTTACCGTTTCTCTCTCGCAGGCCGCCGACGCAGCTTGCGGACTGATTTCCGACCGCAACTCCGCGGTTTCCGAGGATTCTTGCACAGCCGTGTAATTGCCGCGCGTTTCCAGTTTGTGCGAAGCGGCAGCAGCAACGATGCTATGAACGTGCAGCCTACCTCAGTATCAACGGTTCAAATTAGAACACGACAGTCAGCACCTGTCAACACGGCGTGAATGAATGCGTCCCGCAGCACAGCGGCGGCACAGCCAGAGCAGTACGCAACCAACGTGACGTAACGAACACTATTGACGCATGCGCCACCTTTCGCAGAATACTGGAGTTGATCACACGATGTGGCCACCGAAAATCCTGTATAGTTTCGGTTTAGTCGGAATGTTTTGGAATGGCTTGGGAACGTAATAACCTGCGCTGTGCTCTTCCAATCATGCTGAAATTTTCAGCAATTGTTTTGCGCACAATTGCCCATCCACTGCCACTTCTAGGCTGGTGTGGTGTCATTAGAACACCTCGAAACAGGAAGCCAAAGAAAGGCATTTTTTCATGTTTTTCTGAAGGCGCTTCCGGATTATCGGCGTCATATATGAATAAGAGCGAGACCGTCCACCCTCCACGTATTACAGAACAACACAACGCAACAAATTGTGCGCCGCTATCTGCTTTCCCTTGTGCGCCAGTTTCGTACAAAGACCACCCATAATCGGAGATATTGGCATGTTCCAGGCCTTATGGCGCCGCAACCGCATGCCTGGCCGAAAATCGGAAGACGGTCCCCCCAAGTCAAGAATCATAGCTTCCGAATGGCACCAGTTTCACCCCCAACAGACGAAAATGAGAGCTACAGGTCTGGTACAAAGTTGCCTCTTTTTAAGAGGGGAGTGAGACCATAGCCTTAAAAGTGGACGCAAAATCCATTATGTTGCTAGGTCGTCAGGGAATATCCTATTCAATCTAATCCAATCCAGCTTCCCGAAAATGTCGGCACCCAGTTAATACATATAATATAAAGCTTGGATAGCCTGGGGTTAATAGCGAACTGTATTTTGGCTCGTGATTAGCCAGAGAGCTCAAAAAGTGGGTGGAGCTGAAGGTATAGGCAGGTGCCATTAATGGCCAGACCCCCTTTGGCATACACGGCACTGTGTGAACCTAGGGACGCGCGTTCCTTGGGACCGCGAAAATGGTCAGCGATAAGTACTGAGTCATGATCCCATTTCTGTCTCTCTCTCTTTTTTTTTTTCTTTTTCTGTTTTCGTGGAATGAATTGACGGATTTTGACGGCTTCTGTGTTCGCTTGTTTTTGCTTTTAATAAACGTTTCATGATCGGCGTCCTTGAGCGATGACCACGTTTGTTTGTTTGTTTGTTTTTGCTTTTAATGAACGTTTTATGATGGCTTGATTCAGTGCCTGTTAGGCGCGGACTCCGAATGGCGCGTTGGGCGATGACCGCGTTTGTTTGTTTTATTAAATATATGGAACACGCGTTGTTAGAGTGATCTTGATAAGACGTCCGCGGAGTCGTTGCGCCCGTGTTTGGGTGATAGTAGGGCGTTCTTTGGCGTGTGTGTGTGTGCCTTCCCTTTTATTGAGCATTTCATGCGATTCGTGTGCGATGCGCTGTGGACCGGGACACGGGCGGTGAGAGGTATACCCCGTTTTTCTTTCTTTGTCGTTTCGCGGACAATGCGTCATTATGGACTGTTTCCCTCTGCGTTTCCTTTTTTTTCTCTGTTTGATACCCCCTTTTTGTCTTCACTGCGTCATGCGACACGTGTTGTTACGAAAGGAATTTGATGAGATGCCATGCCTGTGCCGTTTTTGTGCGTATGTTTAGATAATGCCGACAGAAAGGATTTGGTTCTTTTCCTCCTTTTACTGAACATGATGCCACACATGTTGTTACAGAAGGACTTTGACGAGACTCCCAGGCCGTTTTTGTGCGTACGTTTCGTAACGCTGGCTAATGACGAAAGAATACTACTTTTTTGGTGGCACCGTACCGCTGTCAATCGACTGGGCGCACATCATCTTTCTATGTGAAACCAGGAGACGCATGCAACTGACCACAGCAGGCTGCGAAATTAATGCAGATGACATTTGTTGCAAGGAACTGCATGGACAGGCTTTTGTTGGCGATGACAACAGTGGGTGGCAATCATAAGGCGGAATTATCAGAAGGCCGAAAATCAAAACACCGAACAATCACAAGGCCGAAAACCAGAAGACCAAAAAATCAAAACACCGAACAATCGAAGGCCGAAAAGTCAGAAAACCGAATTATCGAAAGGCCGAAATATAAGGAACCCAGGATACGAAAACTTTTATTCCAACTGCGATAAAAGATTAGAACCACCGAAAGCGGGATACTTCAAAGGACACGCGTCCAGTTTTAACAGGGAGAGGAGGAAGGGTGAGCGGTTCCCAAGTATGCGGGAATCCGATGGACATCTCAAGGCAGAGTTAACTGGAACGCCACTTCGACTGGCGGAGCTAAACTCGGGGAGAGAGCAACCCTAGCGGCTCTTACGAGAAATAAAGGCAAATAGTGTTCCGACTGTCCCACTGTGGCTGTGTTGCTGTGGAGGTGTTGGAGGTGAGGAGGTTTGTTAGTGTTTGCGGCGATTGTGTGAAGGTATGCCGGCTGATATCGCACGGATACGATGCCTTTATCTCATTGATACACGCGAAGGTGGTCGCGTTCGCTCAGTGGGGCATTTTCAGAGTTGTGATAAAACAAATGAGGATGCACGAGGTCTAGTGGAAAATTTATTGGAGTTGCTGTCCACCTTTGCGCGTATCAATGAGATCACAGCATCGTATCCGCGTGATATCGGTCAGCATACACCTTTACATAATCGTCTCAAACCCAAACAAACATCGTGATGATAACCACCGTTGAGAGTAATGTTATGGTGAGCTAGAATGACTGGTGTGCTTACCGGCCTATCCAATGCGTGGGAGCGCTTGGTCGCGGCCCTGGCACCCGACCACGTGCGATTGTTTACATGGATGCGCTGAAGCTCGCTGCGCGCCTTGCGGAAGGATTTTTGTGGGGATCCGAGGTACTCTTCTGTTTCGTATCACATGCCCTTTCCGTGAAATGCAAAGGTTCGCACCGCGCCGGCCGAGAAACGGAACAGTGTCGATGGGTGGTTTATCAAGGGCATCACGAGCTCAGTGCAAGCTCGTTGCTTGCTGAGGTTATCTGTCACTCTCTTGCAATTGTTAATTTGTTGCTTACAACAATGATCAGAAGCGATGCAACAGTGGTCGGTCTGTGCATATCGCCGTATTCTCACTCAGACTTGATCTTTGCGCTTCGGGGAACCCTTCCGGTAGCATTGGCAATGCGTTGGGCGTTCCCTCGCTGCGCGTGCACAATCTATAAGCAACTTGTACAACTTATACCCAGCCGAAAAGCTGGTAGCCTCCTCAGCCGGAATCGAATCGACGCCAAACAATTGAGGGTTTTAGCAAGGGGGCCTCCATAAATCACTGATTGTAAAGTACGCGTAGACTTAGTTAGACGATGTGCAATGGCTATTCCTTGCGATTTAACTGTGCTTGTTTTCTCGCATTCGAAATCGGCTATCGCGTAAGGACCGCGTCCAGGCACAAGTATGCCAGGATTGTGTATCGAAGACAAGGAAAGGGCCACTACAGGACCTCACAGTATGACCCGAGACAGCATGGTTTCGATAGAGAAATCAGCAGCAACAAATCGTTGGATGTTATATTTTCTAATTTCACACAGTTTTCAGAAACCGTTTCTCTCAGTGATTCACAGGTTAGAGCACAGCGTCGGACTCGTGCGCACTGCAAGAATTATCGAACCTGGGGCTTAATCGCTTCATCGTCGTTACGGTCGTTACAAGCTAACGAGTGGCGGGAAATTCAAAAAGGTGGGCACGTGACACATTGCGCGTGACGTGTACCACGGCCTTCACGTATCGCGCGAAGAGCGGCGTGCACGTGTTTTATCACGTGCCCACCTTTTTAAATTTCTCGCCCGCCTTTTTGAATTTCCCGCCACTCGTTAGCTTGTAACGACCGTAACGACGATGAAGCCATTAAATCAGAGTTTGTGATGCGTATTGTTTCGCGTTTTATTAGGCCGGTAAGTGGCCGGGATAAGTAGGGAAGCGCACCAAGAGTGCGGATAAACAGTTTTCGACAGTTTAATCAGGGGTCAGATAAACCCTCGTCGCTTCGGACACTGACCGGGCGACAAACGTAGGACCGCGCAGTGCTTTACAGACGATTGCCTAATCAAATACCGCGATCATATGTACTGCCGCATTGTATTTGATGCGATATAAATTACATCTAAGCATGCGACATTGTCTTCACTTGTTATCCCTTAACGATAAGCCACCCGACGTTTCGTTTGCTTTTCTCTTCATCCTGTTCTGAACCCCTTAGCTGGTGTACGTACAAGTGGAAAGAACTTCGGCGATAATGTGTCTGCTGTTCACAGTCACATCATAACTACTGCTTGTTGCTCGCTATTTTCAAGAAATGAGACTCTATGTAAGAGCTGAAGGAAGTGTGTTTGGGGAACCCACTCATTGTTTTAGCCCGTACAGCCTGTATGTGTACATCTCGCGCTTTTTTTTTTATTGTACACACCATCAAACAAGGCCAATAAAATTTCTTTATATATAACTAGTTTGTTGAATGCCAGTATTCAAAAGCAAGCAATGGACGAGCGTCGCTAAAGTTGGAAGTAAGAACGACAAGATAAAAATTGTAATAAAATAAACACTACAGCGTCCTTGTTCCCCGAATATTCACCAGCTGAACGCGTGAAAGTGCGGGTAGTCAGACAACAATACTGGTGGTCGAATTTCTGAAGAAAAAGACTAGCAGCTTCGTTTGCGGCGGACACACAAAACTTTTCCTTAAGAACGAAGAAGAAAATAGCAGCGGCGCTCGACATCTATCATGATACCTGATAACAGCGAGACGATGTGTTTCTAGAAATGAGAAAGGTTAGTGAGATTACGGGGGGTAACCCTGAATGCTGTATCAAAATAGGACGGTATGCACAGTCTGCGTAGCATAAAAGGTGGTGGATCCTTCCGAGCGATCTGCCTGCTTCTCTGGCGGCACATGCTGCTCGAGCGGGGCGAGGGGAGTTCTGGACAGACTTCATAGGCAACTGTGCTGACATTTGTCTTAAAGTGTACGAGCAAAGCAAAGCCTCAGACAACACAGCTTCCTCCGAGATTCGAACCCGGGTTCTCGGCATGCCATGTCAGCATACAAGGGCACCTCACATTCTAACACATAGTGACCCCCAGCACTAGGAGGGCCGCCGCAGATTTGTTGGCAGAGTGGCCCGGACTTGACCCCGTTTGGGATTGCTGGTTCTGCTGCAGGTATCTTCCAAAATTTGGGCGACAGAACAGCTGGACTAGAAAGCATGGTATGCTCTCTAGTCCAGCTGATTCATTCTGATTATATATCAACTGTGAAATAGAAAGATTGTTGCATCGCGGAAAGCCGGGAAAAGGGGAGAGCAGTGACATAGTGTATAAACCCTGTTCTGAAATCGTACCATTGCCTCTACGAAGAAGGTATAAAAGAGACAGAGTGTTCCTACACGATGTGACTTTCTGTCGAAACAAGATCTCACCGCCCACTACGTCTAGTACGATGTTCGCGACAAATACATAGCACACCCCAACTTTTGCTTGTCAAACGACACGATTACATGTTATGAGGTAAATAAGGAGATGTTCTTCAGCTTGCATAATTTGATGTCAAGAATTGGCTGGCTTAGGTATCTGACTGATTTTCCCAATACTCTGCATCTATTAGTACATGACGCTGTTTTCGGAAATGGTGTCTTAAACAAAAGTTCAGCGTGAGTATGGAAAGATTTGTGTAACTTTCAGAGCGTGTATCACGATGGTCAGTCTGTATAGCGCCCAAAAACTTTATACATTCTGCACCCGTGTATCATTGCATTATACGACAAGCGCATCATGTTGGGTTGTACAACGATGGTGTGTAAAAAAATCCTGGAGTCAAAATTTTAGCAGCCTTCCACCATGTCTGAAAACGGAAGATGAGCTGAGTGACTTTTCTTTGAATGTTTCAAGTGGGTCAGGGCATATACAGACAAGCAGCAAGCAGCAAACGAGTATGTACTCTGCTGTGAATGCAAACTACCTCAAGTATACCTTTATGACTATCAAAGGCACTTCCAAATACATTCATCTATACATAACGTATCTGCCCAAGGAGACTGGAATACATAACGTACATACACGTACCCAAGACATAACGTACCCAAGGAGACTGGTATGGAATGCCTTTGTGCTATCTCACAAAACATGCGAGAGCTTCAGACAGAATTGTACATAACAAAAATATCCTACTCAAGTTATTTTACCTTAAGTGTTTTGGGAGTAACTTGGTATCTTACAAATACTTTTAAAAGGTACCTGCCTCTAACTTGTGTAGCAGTTGAATTGGTCTACAGATAATTTTGCCCCCCGATGTCCTGACCTGGCAAGATCGGATGCGGCCATCGGCGCTCTCTCTTGTACTTTCAACGCGGCCAAGGGGCCAAGACACCCGAGGCGCATTCTCCTTGGCTATGAGAACGATGTCCCCTGTCTTGACGCTGCACGATGAAAGTGGCTTGCGTATGTTCGCAGATCTCAGGTACAGGATATACTCCTTGGTCCATCTAGTCCAAAACGACTCCATCAAGCGCTCGCGGTACTTCCATCGTCGCCTCAGCTGGTTTGACGTCGAACGTACCTCGGCTACAGGCTCGTAGGGAAGGGCTGAAATACGTTTACCAACCAGGAAGTGACCAGGCGTGAGCACGGAGAGATCGTCTGGATCCTCGGAAACATAAGTCAGGGGCCGTGAGTTCAGAACGGCTTCCACCTCCGTGACAACAGTGGCAAGCTCGCTGTACGTTAGGGTGCTTTTTCCCAGTATCTTCCGTAGACACACCTTGGCGCTTTTTATTAGGCGTTCCCAAAAGCCTCCCCACCAGGCAGCGCGCTCAACGATAAACTTCCAGTTGATCCGATGTACCGTAAGGAACCCGTTCACATCTGGATCCTGCGACAGCTGGCCAACGGAACGTTCACGGGACACACTCTTGAAGGTGCGAAAATTATCAGAGTACACTGTTCCTGGCACACCTCTCCTCGATACAAATCTCTTGAAGGCCTTCAAAAAGTCTTCGGCAGTCATAGATTCTGTGAGCTCTAAATGAACTGCCCTAGTTACGGCGCAAGTGAAGATGAGGATGTAACATTTTCTTGAAACATTGCTCTCTTCATAGGCTGGCCTGTAAACGAGTGGCTCAGCATAATCGGTTCCTGTCACATCAAATGGCGCTGCAGCTGATATTCGGTCCCGAGGTAGGGGACCAGCAATCTCAGTACACGCGCGGGCTTTCGCTCGCCTGCAAACGCGACAGCCGTGCACCACCCTCTTTACCACTTGCCGTCCTCGAATGACCCAGTAGGCCTCTCGTAGGTCAGTCAGTGTTCCTTGGACGCCAGCGTGCAACAACCGTAAGTGAGTCTGCCTGATAATCATGGCTGTGATAGGGTGGTTCGAGGGCAAGACTATAGGATGCTTGACTGCATCAGGAAAGACACCGTACTGGAGACGTCCTTGCATGCGGAGGATCCCTTCGTCGTCGTGAAACAAGGAGGCGTTCCGAAGAGAAGTGTGGGTGGTAGGCTGCAACCCAAAAGCCTCACGTTGAGCATTTCTAATCCAATAGTGCTCTGCCGCATTAATCTCTTCTGAACTTGGCATACCCCTGTCCTTGAGAGAAGGGCTCCTGCTGTTGTGGATAAACTGTAGCACCCATGACGTAACCCGGAGCAGTCTGGAGAACGAGCTGTACTTTCGTACTTGCAGGATGGGCTCGTTGATCACTGTCATCACTGCGAGAACGTCGGGGGTCTTAGCCTCGGAGTAGACATCTCCTGGAGCATTGGCTGTAGAGCGCCAACCTGGCGGCCAGGATTCAGGACTGCACAGCCAACTCGGGCCATTCCACCAACACGTAGTGTCCAGAAGGCGTCGGCATGACACACCCCTCGTCAAAAGGTCGGCAGGATTGTCGGGACCAGGGCAGTGTCTCCATTGGCGGGTTTGCGTAGAAGATTGAATCTCCGCAACGCGGTTCCGTACAAAAGGTTTCCACGCCGAGGGAGATCCGTGGATCCAATGCAAAGCAACCTCCGAGTCTGTCCACAAGATGGCTTCCACATCTAAAAGGAATAACGTCTGCCGGACAAACTTAAGCAGTCGTGAGGCTAGAACGGCGCCCATCAACTCGAGGCGTGGGAGGGACATTGCTTTCACCGGGGCGACTCTGGTTTTGGCCAGCAAAAGACATGCTTCCAATCGGCCTTCGCCACGTTGAGAAACCAAGTAAACAGCTGCTCCGTATGCCTTGGTGCTGGCATCGCCGAAAACATGCAGGCTCCTCGCAACCTCCGTCAACGGAGCTGTGGCACCTGTTAGCTTCCGAGGTAGCCGGAAACGAGCCAGCGTAGGCACCTCTTGACACCAATTACTCCATACAGACCTTATGTTGTCAGGAAGGAGATCGTCCCACTGAAGCTTAGCAAGCCAGATGCCTTGCAGTAAGATCTTGGCCGTAACGACGAACGGCGCCACGTAGCCCAGAGGATCAAAAATCCGAGAAACAGCCTGAAGCACGTAACGCTTAGTGGCACCCGGACGTTCCAGAAAATCGGATAATGATTTCATGGAGAGCTGTATCTCATCAGAGTCGATATCCCAATTGAGTCCGAGCACCTTTTTAAGGGAAGTGGTGGATGATGAAGCAGTGCCTTCCGCTTGAAATAACTTCCACAGGGTGCTGTCGTTGCTGGTCCATTTGACGAGCTTCATCCCAGCTTCAATAAGGATGTCACGCGATTCACGGTAGAGCGTATTTCCTTCGTCAACGGAATCCACGCCGACAACCAGGTCATCCACATAAAAGTGACTTGATAGAAGAGAAGCCGTTCGAGGATATCGTGAAACCACAGATTGCAAATGATGTCGGATAGTGGCGGCCAACAAAAACGGGCTGGACTTTGCGCCGAACGGTACCCGCATCATTCTCCAAGTCTCAATAGGAGGCAAAGCCTCGTCTGCCTTCGGCGCAGTGGCGTACCAAAGAAAGCGCAAAGAATCGCGATCCTGTGGATCGAGTACGATCTGTAAAAATGCTTTTTCGACGTCAGCTGTAAGAGCTATTTGATATGCCCTGAACTGAAGGAGCAAGTCTAGAACATCCGGGTTCAAGTTGGGTCCAGCGTGAAGAGCTTCATTTAAAGAGACTGCACCAGATGACTTTGACGAAGCGTCGAATACAATGCGTACTTTAGTCGTCTCCCGATCTCTTCGTATGACAGCATGATGAGGCATGTAATATATAGGCCCTCCACCGGTGTTCTCCGTCTCAAGTACGCGCTCCGCATGTCCATTTAGCAGATATTGACGAATCGTAGAGTCGTACTCTTCCATTAGACTGGGATCCGGTAGCAGCTTCTTGGTGGTGTAACTCAACCGTCGGAACGCGAGCACCTTGTTATCGCCCAGCATGTGACGCTTCTCCAGGTTCCAGGGGAGACGGACCATATATCGCCCGTTCTGTAGGCATGCTGAAGTGCTAAACTCTTGAAGAATGGGGTCAGTGTAGGAACTGGACGTTGAACACTGGTCCGTGATTCCTAGATGCTCGAGGTCCCAAAATGCCTGTAGTTGCGAATATATCCTGTCGGTATCAACCTCGACATCCGTTTCCACGCCAATCTTCATAACTTGAATATCGTGTCGTCCCTTCATGCCATCGGACGAACAGACTCCTTGGATGGTCCACCCGAAAATGGTTTCAGCTACAACAAGATGTTTCGAAAGTCGAACAGTTTGTCCAGTGACGACCTGCCAGTAATAATCTGAACCAATCAGGAGAGAAATCTCGACAGGCGCCGAAAACGGTTCATCAGCTAGCTGAAGGCCCATATCTTTCAGTTGTTTGGACATGTCGAAGGGTAAAGACGGGAGGCTGTCAGTGCAAATCTGGTCGTACTCGATTGCATCCATCACAAGTGTGTGAGAAGCGTCCTGGCTTCGCAATAAAAGTTGTACACAACGGTGTTGTGTTCGAGCGGATGTGACATTCCCAAGGGTGTGGATTCGTAGATCTTCTGACCGTACGTCTTTACATTCCATGCGTTTTGATATGTCGGCGCGAATGAAACTTCTTTGACTTCCCCCGTCAAACAAGACCCTGATGAGCTGTTTTCGTCCACGTGGTCCCACAAGCCAAACTTTAGCTGTTTGCAGAAGGACTTCTGAGCACTTTGGAGTCTTCGAAACTTCTGATGAAGAAAATGAGGTAACTACGTCCTCAACAACCGTTGTAACCGAAGTTTGATTCTGAGCAGGCACTGAAGGACCTGGACATAACTGCGTAAGGTGTCGTCTGTTACACTTTCCACAATGAAGCCTCCAGCAGACCCGGCAATCCTTGGACAAGTGGGACCTCTTTCCACAAAGAAAGCATCTGCCTTCTCGACGAAGGATGATTCTTTTTTCCTCAGGAGTGAGTATGGCCGTACAACTTTCAAGCGCATGATCTTTTGACTTGCACCGGAACACAGCTCTGCTGCGTAACAGTTGCCGCTAAAGATGACGCGGAAAACGAGAGCGATGATTTTCGTTGAACACCACTTCCTCCTTCTGTTTCGGTCGCGATCCAACGTTGTCTAATGCTGCGTCTCTGCGAAGGCGTTCACGGCATTCGATTTCTTTGTTCAAAAAATCCATAAGATCTGACAAGCTTTCAGGAGCGAGGGTCGCGTCTCTTCCGTGCATACGATAGTACTCGAGCTCAAGCTCATGAGGAATCTTGCGCACAATTGCTCGACGAACAGCGACGTCATATTGACTCGTCGGAATGCCTAAAGCTTGCAGATTTCGAACCCGAGCAGTTACAGTCCATGTAAGTCTCGTAACCCTCGGACATCCTGAAAGTCCGTAACGGGCTTAAAGGAGCATGGAAATGATCGGAATAAAATATGACGGGAGAAGTAGAAATTATGATTCTGAGCCCTGTGATACTATTCGCACAAAAGTTTGAGCGTAGCGCGCAATCCTGGAGCGCGAGGGAGCTTTGAATCTCGCGGCAGAAATGCCCCCTCACTCGGCTGTCAGCCGCTGACGTCATGTGACCGCGCCGTCTTTTTCTTTATTTTTGCGATTTCACCGGCGCGCGCTGGCAAGCCGACCGGGAAGGAAGCGTTGTTGCTCATCGGACGCCGTGCGAAGGACAGGTGATGATTGAACACTCTTTAGGCGACACGTCTGCTCTCTTCTCGACGAAACGTTTTATGGAGTTGGAGGCTAAGTTCCTCGAGCTTCGATTTCGCCACACGAATGTACCGGAGGCTGGTAAGTGATGCTGCTAAGTGTGAACGAACATTCGGATTGAAATATAGTGCTTCTTCTTATTTACAAATGCATAGTCATGAAGACGCGGCGCAGTGACCAGTGTTTTCACTTGGAGATGTTGCCGACCATCATGACTTCTCCGTGTTGTGGTCAACACTATGGCTCTGAACCGCAGGGACACTGGCTCTCTGAGGCGAAAGAGCGGACCGATGAACGCATAGCTGTGTAACATTGCGCTTACCATATCTTGTGATACCAGGAGCGTAACGTCTCCACAAACACTACAACATGAATACCAAAATAAAGTTAGTAAAGTTCATCTGCTAGCGATCTGTGGAAACCCCAAAATACATGGTCAAATAATCATTTTCTTTTTTGAATGGTCATACGCAGAATACAACACTGGCACATGGAATAAATCTCCACTGACAGAACGTATTTAGTCGTATCACATATATAGATATGCTGCACACACAGGCACAATACTGTTCACTAATGAACGACACCTCAGCACAATCGGAACAGAAATCACAACCGCGTACGATCCACCTCAACCCGGGCCGTCACTGCAACACAGAGGCCTGGCTACACCTTTTACACTGCCCGCAGTCTTGTTTTATGCAAAACTTACGAGACAAATCATGTAAGAACGCAAGTGAATGTCAAACGCAAATAAATAGCAACAGCGTCTCAGTCGGTAAGTTGCCATGATTCCTGAGCTAGCAGACGATTCTGGCGGGAAGCGGACGCTTCCGGCAGCCAATGAAGTCCTCGGACGCCTGACGTCACCACACGCCAGACTCGGCTTGGGGGAGACTGTCGCCGCAGAGCGCATTCTTCCAAACTAATTTTCTCAGAAATTCGCGCTTTTCGAAGGAAATATTTCCGTAACAGTTTATGAAGGTAGTATGTTCATATCAAGCGGTGAAAAAATATATGTTCCAAATGATTTCCATCTCCTTTAAGATCGAATAATGAGTCCAGATGATCGTGATAAGAAGCTCGTCCTTGCCGAAGCGTGCCTTTAGGATGTCAACAGCAGTGACATAATTTTGATCAGTGATGGTCAAACCTTCGATGGCCGTAGCAGCAGATCCAGACACAAGCGACACGAGATATTTAAGCTTGTTGACTTGCGAAAGCCGTGAGTTGTCGTGTATGCTTGCTCTGAACTGGTCCCAAAACCCTTGCCATTTTGAAAGCTCACCATTGAAAGTGTCGATATGAAGCTTGGTCAAACTGACTCCATCACTAGCACCGTGCCCATGTTGCGGTGAAGCCTGATGACCGTCGCGGTGGTTGTTTGAAACTGGACCTGCAGTTGTCGACAACGCCCTGCGGACCTGTACCGTGATAGTCGTGATAGATTCAAGATATCGATCGCAGGCTGTGCATTCGTCTTCTAAAAGGTTTTCCTCGATGATACCCTGTATTCGGCCATCCAGCTGTGCCAAGGTCGCTGCTTTAGATTCTAGGAATGTCAGCTTTGATGTGAGCTGATCGTGAGGCAAAGGAGTCGTAGCCAAAAGAGCTGTGAGGTCCGAAATGGTGCGTGTCACAGTTCCCCGACAAGCAGTGCGTAGCTTCTTCAACCTCTCCAAGTCCTCCATAACGATTCCGACGATGACGCTCTGCTCCGCCCTATAGTCCAGTCAGTACTTCCTGATCAGGTAAGACCCGCTTCCCGGGTTTCGGCACCAAATTGTAACAAGAAGAGAGGACGTCTGTTCAAGGGTACTGCAAAACGTTTAATGAATATGAAGATGGCGGAAGAATGTCAAGTCACGAGATCCGTGCCATGGTTTTACGCGATATGATGTCATCTTTCTTTACAGCAGTATTCAGTATCTTGACTTGAATAGTTTTTTAGTATCTTGTACAAGCTTGGATCCATGATATATTGCAGCAGAGAAAGTCCACTCCATTCCACCCTTTTATTTATTCCTTGCTTTTTTTTCTTCGAGTTATATGTGGCTAGGCGAACATTCCCTCGAAGAAAGTATGTAACTACAAGGTCACTAATTACCTAAAATTCATTAATTGTCCTCTTTAATTAGGGAATTTCGCGCAGAAGCAATGTAGCAGAACGAGAGGTATTCCTTATGTCCCGAAGAAAATTATCTTCCGATTATACCAAGAAGGAATCGAAAGGCATTGAAACACTGCCTTTACCACAACATTCCAAAACGCGAACTCGTCCGTCCGTCGTAATCATATCTCCGAAGCGTGACGTATCAGCACGCCCACATTTTTTTTCTTTCTCCCCTTGTACTATCTGCTTCAATTTCGGCCATCGCGCTCCCCCTGTGCTCTTTGCGCATGGGTCACATGGCCTTGAGGGCGCAAGAAGCGGCAGCGGGTCGAGCCCTTGGTAGCCACCTATTGGCAGGCCCGTCGTCACGACCCGGTTTCAGTCGCACACCATTCATTCTAGCTCACCATAGTAATGCCGAGTCAACAACTCATGCCAAGGCGGACACCCTCGCAGCATCATGGCGAGTGGTGATCATTTGGTGGCAACTTTTCTTTTTTTTCTCTCTTTTTCTTTTTTTGCCAGATCCCGAGCAGTCAAGCAATCTTGCATGTTCGCGTGGCACTTTCCGTGCGCCCGGAATTTCCCAGCTATTACTTCCGGTCCGGTCTCGAAACGATCGAGCAACGGGTTGCCCAACTATATCCGGTGTCGTCAAGTCCGCACTGCAACGGTGGCGAGTGCTCTGATTGGACCGCACGTCGAAGTTCACGTGATTTAGCAGACGACGGAACCCGAAGACAGGCGACCACGATGGCCCTAGCGTGATCCAAGTGTACGAACTCTGCCCTGATTCAGAAGGGATGAGGCGAGCCTGATCCTGATCCTAAAACCGCCAGATCCCTGGCACTCATTTTCGGGTGGCAGCTGTCACATGATCCAGCTCCGGAGCCGACCTAGCAATTTCCGAGCGCCAGGCAGTGTTGTAATTAAATGACCGCCACAATTCGCCATAAGTAGTGAAAACATTATTTCCCTTTATTTCTCCTAAGTGCCGCTAGGGTGATTCTCTTCCCGATTCAGCGGTCGAAGTGGCGTTCCAGTTAACTCTGCTTCGAGCTGTACTTCCTTCAACTCGCCAGAGAGGGTCACGTGGGTTCCTGACTGCTGCTCATCCGGTGCTCGAAATGTTCTGTAGCACGGGGTATGCGGTCCGTTGATTTGCACAGCTTCCTTTGTTCCCCTGCTTACTAATAATTCTCCTTAGAGATGTAACATATAGGACTAATATAAATATGAGAGCTGATGCACGAGATCTATATTAAAGAAGCTTGATCGTAGTTGGATAGAAATGACACGACACTCGGTGTGTACAAATGAGATCGCGTTCAAGAAGTGATCTGAACGGAGAGGTATCCCGAAAATGAATTTTATTGGTATGCACGTTGCTGACGGGAGAAGCACTATCTTCGGAAGGTCATTGAAGTCCGCATCATGATTCACGGAAAAGGATTGATTGATTGATTGATTATGTGTTTAATGGCACAAAGGCAACAAAGGCCATAGAGCGCCAAAACTATGCTGAGTGTGTCGGAGACGATTATGGGAAAGATGATGTGAGAGAGAGTGTGGTAGTTAAAACCTATCTACAGGTATGAGCGATGATTGATTGACCAGGATAGGAGAGAGGATAGCAAGCGAGCATGGCAGTTAAAAGCTATCTACAAGTGTGACAAGATATTTACATGAGGAGTTCGGTGATAATGGATAAAAGCGGAGCAATGCTTATCATCTACATCTGACTAAGAAACCCACACGTGGTCAAAAATTTGATTACGTTATCAAACGGCACAAGAGGGGTGTCACCCAGTAGAAGGGCTGGGTGGAGTGGGACATGGTATCTGTAGAATGCGGTGAAATACTGTTGGCGTTGGTGTTCGAAGTGAGGGCAGGATGCCAGTACGTGCAAGACAGTCAAGCTGTCACCGCAGTGCGCACAAGCTGGCGGATCCTGACCTCTGAGTAGGTGGTGATGCGTGAGCCATGTGTGTCCAATCCTCAATCTCGCGTAAAGAACTTCGGATGGTCTGTTGATGTGTTCAGTCCGATGCGGGGGAGAAACGTGTGGCTGTGTGAGGTGTAGCTTGTTATTTTCTTCCATGTCCCACTCCTGCTGCCACTGTGTGCAGACAGCTCTCTTTAACACTGGCAGGATGTCTTGGTAGGGTAGTCCTAGAGCTGACTCCTCTTGTGCCAACGCTCGCCGAGCCTCACGGTCGGCTCGTTCATTCCCCGGGATCCCAGTGTGGCTGGGGACCCAGCAGAGACAGATTGAAAAGCCTCGGGAACAAAGTTGGGTCGCAAGCGCTCGTACTCGCTTGACGAGGTGATTCTTGCTGTCATAGCATGGTGGTGGTGGTGGTGGTGGTCATAGCATGAAAGCAGCGCACGCACAGAGCTTAGCGAATCGGAATAAATCACTGAATTTTGAAGGTCGTTTTGTTGAATGTGCCGCAGAGCCAGGAGAATCGCGTAAAGCTCTGCGGTGAAAACTGTGGCGTTCGTGTTCAGGCGTGCCGTCATAATAGAATCACCTTCAAGGGCAACGGCCGCCACACCATTGCTTACTTTAGTCCCATCAGTGTAGATTGCATGGTGGTTCCCGAAGTTATGGTGAAGTTACGGAAAAGGAGCATGGTGGGAGTGGTATGTTCTGTGGCTGGAACATTTAGCGGTGAAAGATTAAAGTCACTGGAAAGAGCCTGTTCTTTCACATTTAGCGGGACGGCGGAAAACAAACAAACCTCAAGCGCCTTCAGAGGACATCGACAGTTCAGACGATATGTTGGTTTCATGCATTCATACTGTTTGCAAGCTTTTTCTAGGGGTTGTTCAGCCGGTCAGCGTGTTTTCTGAACGTCTGAACTGTATTAACAGAACGCATAAAAGAAAAGTAAAGGAGGAGGTCCTTTTTGTAACCTTCTTCGAGACCTGAGAAGTGGGCGCTTTGTTACTATATTTGCTTTCCACTATGATGACCTACACAATGCCTGGAGCCCTGTCACTCACATGGAAAATATCTCTATGTTCGGATCGGATCACTTCTTGAACGCGATCGACATCAATAATACCTTTCCTTGCAAACTTCACTTCTGACTCAGTTGCAGGATTGGATTCCCGCACACCCAAAAACCGCTCAGCCTTCCTCCTCTCCGTGACAAACAGAGGAATCGTGTCCTTTCAAGTATCCCGCTTTCGGTGGTTCTGGGCGCTCGGATGAAAAGAGCTTTTGGGGGATATGGGTCACTGCCACCCGCGTGCCCAGATCAACCGAAAGCTTAGAACTTCCGAACATTTTTTCGGATGAAATGAGCTTTTGGTTGATTTGGGACGTCGGTGGAAATAGGCATTTGGAGGATATGAGACCTAACCTGCGGGATGACATTTCCCATTCTCATCCCATTTTCAACAACGGCTTCAACCTTGGTCATTCCTAAAACCACTTCCCTATCATCAGCTCTGACTCAAAACGGCACCTACTGTAATTTCACGCGTATTAGCCGCACCGCAGATAAGCCGCAGGACGCGTTTTTTGGGACGTTTTCAAAATTTTCTGGCAGATAAGCCGCCCCGCAGATAAGCCGCGGGCAATACAAGACGACTGATTTGTGCGACAAAGGAGACCATAGAGAAGGCCATAAACCCTGTGGTCCATACTCCGGAATCGGCATAGTGTACAACAGAGGAGGTCAGTTCTGGAGTTCTACCAAGATCGGATTGTGCCCTTGCCAGGTGTTTTTCGTGGACTGATGGGTCAGTGATCTTCCAGAAGACGTGAATCACTGTCACCACTTTCCTTAAAGCTGCTTGGGGGAATGCACCAGGAAGATCAATCTACTCGAATGTGGACCCGTCCCTGTTACGCACTGTTCGTCCATAGGCAGGGCAGTGCTGTTCCGGAGACACTGTCGGCCCTATCGTTAAAATCGGCGTATGGGGAAAATACCAGGAAAAAATAGTCATCAGATAAGCCGCACTGGTGGATAAGCCGCAGGGCGCCCGTGAGAAAAAAAAAATCGCGCATAAGCCGCGGCTAATACGCGTGAAAATACGGTAATTGTTCGGCCTTTCGATAAGTAGGGTGAGTAGCCGAGTGAATGACCTGGGACAACTGATGACTATTTTGGAAGAAATCATATACTGTGCTCCTGTGTCAGTGAACAAGCGTGGTCATTATACAGTTCTTGAAATAGAACGGTACAGAAAGTTGCAGGTGAAGCAAAAAGAAAGAAAAGAAAATCCTACAGATCTTGTCATCGATATCCTATGTAGGGGTAAATTCATTTGTCATTAACTGGGTTTAAGTTATTTCTGTATAGCAAACGATTCAGACGGTTGCTTGTTCAAATCACGTTCGGGTCACCAAATGTAGAGAAACACCATCTCCTCTGCAATTCATTCAGTGGGTGGTACAAGTCATTCACTAGTATTCGCCCACGGGGCACTTTCTTTTTTGGTAGTAAACATTCTGTAGATTTTTTTTTTCTCTAGCCAGTCTATTTCTGAGCACCAAATGCTACGCATTCCAATTATTCGATTTCTGATACAAGAGTCAGGAAACTTTTTTTATAATCTTATGAAAAAAAAAAAAAGCCCCATTCAGGGTCTTCTGTCTCTTTGGCCTTTCCATTTTCGGCCTTTTGACTTTCGGCCTTTTGACTTTCGGCCTTATGACAGTACGGCGTGATGATGTTTCGGCCTTTTGGCTTTCGGCCTTATGATAGTTCAACGTTACGATTTTTCGGCCTTTTGGCATTCGGCCTTCTGATAGTTCGGCGTTATGATTTTCGGTCTTCTGATAGGCTTCCCACAACAGTACATGTGGTCGAGGGTGGTCCTCTGAAACCCGTGCCGTAATGCCTCGGTAGTGGAGTACACTGTTGTTTTTATATGCTGTAGCATATCATGGACATTTGGTCGAAAGCCATTTGATCGAACGCCGTTTGATCGAAACGGCAGCGGTCGTTTGATCGATTTTTTTATTGGTTCGCTTGTAGCGTTGATGTAACAAAAAACAAGAAGAAAAACAAAAGAAGCGTCAGTCCTAGATGCTGTTATCCTAGGGAACATTTAACTCTGTGTGATACGCTTGCCCATAAACACATTCATCATCCTAACCCACTTCTTCGCATCCAGAAAGCGGTCCAAGGGCCTGGGTTGTTCACCCTCTCCCGTTAGGTTTTTCCTCTCTGACAGATAGTGACAGACTGCATGCCTTTCACCCCTAGTCCCCCAACACTTTGTCAAATAATAATTGACGTCAATTGTCAAATAACAAACAACTTTGACAAATAAATAAATAAATGCCATTCTTGAATGGTTTATTCGCGTCGAACGTGGACAAAATTTAACAATGTATTATTAATGTTTGTAGTCAATAACTGACATTGTATAGGAGAAAAAACAGTTTTAGTTTATTTACTTTGCGCCTATGTGCAAGTGAATCTAAATTTGGTTCTTGCAACATACATGGAACCGAAGAGGACCCTCGAAACCCAGACAATATAAGCCGGGGAGCTGATCTTTGTACTTTGTCTACTTTTTCCTTCTTCTGCTTCTTCATTTTTTTTTTTTTTTTGCGTGCATGTGTAGGGATTCCAGACTGCAGATGCATACTCTAACCAAGGTTGAACTAAGGTTTTATATGGCTGTTAATTTAATATCATTATTTTGTACCATGACCAAACTTCCTTCAAGTGGCTTTCACGCACATATGGCTATCCCATTTCAGATGGCTCCCTTTAAATTTGTCGCCAGCAATGAAAAGGGTGCCCAGAAGAGGTGGGATTCCGTGCCACTATATCCAACGTGCCATTACATCCAACGCGCCGTTACATCCAAAAACGAGCCGTTACGTCCAACTTGCTGTTACATCCATCGTGCCGTTACATCCAACGAGACGTTACATCCACCGTGCCGTTACATCCAACGAGACGTTACATCCATTTTTGCCCACTACATCCACGGGCCAGTGCATCCGACGAGCCAGTACATCCAACGAGTCATCACATCCATCGTGCCGGTACGTCCAACGAGTCATTACATCCACGGACACGAAACACTCGGTAAATGTTCTTGTGGGCGTTCTGTGCTTGTTACGCAGCGCCTTCCATTGACCATCTCAAACGCGGTTCATTCCAACATCGCTGTTCTGTACTTTTTTGTCGCACCTACGTCAGTGGCCAGCAAGTGCTGAGGTCTTTTCAAACTTAGGAGGAGAGCCTATAGATGAGTGGTCCTTAGGCGAATGTCGCTGTTCTGAGCTTTATTGCCAATGATCTCCTTCACCTATGAGATAGCGTCCTGGGGGCGCGGACAATTGCTCACTGGACAATTGCTCACCGGACAGTTGCTCACCGGACAATTGCTCACCAAAAAAACTGCTGAGGCCGGACAATTGCTCACCCCAGAACCGTTGAATCCGGACAATTACTCGTCGCCTCTTTCACCACACTTATATTGTGATTGTATTTCGCGTTTATGGCGCTTGATTTTTTTTTTATGTTAGCTGAGCTTCTGTTTTAGCTGTCTAAGTTGTTTCAAATAGATCTAGGAAATCCACCAGCGAAGAGGCTGAGGCGAGAGGTCGTCCACTTGCAGGCACGCCTGAAGCGTCTTTGTCAGAACCTGCGTCCATGGGGGTGGACAGCAAAGTGCTTCCAGGGGGCAAAGCATGCATCCATCTCACCTCCTTCCCTGGGGCGGACGCTGGGGACTGTGCGGGTGTTCACAGGTTCATATTATTAGAAAAAAATCATGACCAAAGGGTGCAAAATTTTCACAAGTGACCTTGCTCCCCTCTCGGTACGCCCATGTCTGCGTCACCAGGATCTTCCAAGACACAAGCTGGGGGAGATCTAAGAACATTTGCTGCACCGCTTGTATTGTACAAATTGCGTCTGTTCTTTCTGTTTATTTTGCGGAGTACAGACAACGCGACAAGATCATGAAGCAGTTCTGCAATGTCTGCTACCTTCTCCTAAAAGTGAAATAAATAAATAAAAAGGAAGAGCCGTCTTTCTGCAGAACGAAACTTCAAATCTCAGTTCTTTCTTCTTCTCACTGATCAGGCCATATCTTCTGTTTTGTCGACCAACTCGTGGAGTGGTAAAAGTTGTTTGGATTTCTGTAAAACGCTAACAACTTGGGGCAGCGTCAATGGGAACTTGAACTGGAGAACCGCAGCAAAAATTTCGAAGTAAAAATGGTAGACATCGATGCCAGCGAACTTATAATGGAATATCCTTTTGTGTCATTGAGAAAAAGAGAGGACGCCAAACAAAGAGACGCCAAACAATTTTTGACGTACACATACAAGAAAGCCTCCAGGAGATATATCTGAATCCTTGCATTTGGGTCAGCACTGTATTTTCTGACCACACCAGCTACTGTCGCTGATGCTGAAAGAAGTCTCAGCACAATGAAACTGACCGATCAAGAATATCCTGCGCTCAATTAACCATAAGAGATGTCAGGCTTTCTGAGCTCGTAGTCAACCGAAAACATGATTATCATATCTCTGGACTATGATGCATTGATTAATCAACTTGCGAAGAACAAGGCTCGAAAGAAGGGTTTTGCGCAAATGTTCACTGCAGGCCTATGTATGCATAATACATATATAAATATCGTATTCCAGCTTCTGCACTGTAAGTGAACCCGGACATATGTTCGGAGCGGACCACGCTCTTTGTTGCTAGAGCCCTGGGAGCCGAGTGCCTTTCGAGCTAGAATCAAGTCTTTTGTCCTAGGCTGCCTCCATGTCTATGAAAATAAAGCTCAAATTGAAATCCATAAACGAGAAGGCGCTATTCGTTCTGGCTACATACAAGCAGGACCAAGCTGTTACATAAACTTCAAACTGACACATTAAGCGGTCTTGGTAATCTCCATTCATTCCACCTTTCTCACCCTATGACCTTGTTCCAAATGCGGGAGAGGAAGACCCGGCCTTTGTGGTCGCCCGCCTTTCGGTGCATATGAGCATTCGGATGTTCTGGACGTTTGGTGCTTATGAGTAGCTTCTCCCCTCATGCTCATTTCCACCGAACGCTCAAAACCACCGAACGCTCATATGCACCGAAAAAAAGTTGGTGGTTTTGAGCGTTTGGTGCAAATGAGCAGGAGGGGAGAACCTGCTCATAAGCACCAAACGTCCAGAACCTCCAAACGCTCAAAACCTCCGAACGCTCATATGCACCGAAAAAAAGTTGGTGGTTTTGAGCATTTGGTGCAAATGAGCAGGAGGGGAGAACCTGCTCATAAGCACCAAACGTCCAGAACATCCGAATGCTCGATTGTATCTCATTACGGCCGAAGTCTCATTACGGCCGATGTCTCAATACGGCCGAAAGTCTCAATACGGCCGATAATCCTTTAATCCCCAAGTGTCTCATTACGGCCAAAGTCTCAATACGGCCGAAGGCAGTCTCATTACGGCCGAAGATGTCTCATAACGGCCAAATGTCAAAATGTGTGTTGTAACCTGCATTGATATGCAATGTCGAAGCCAGGTATGGATATAAAGACCCAGCCTTTGTGGTCGCCCGCCTTTCGGTGCATATGAGCATTCGGGTGTTCTGGACGTTTGGTGCTTATGAGCAGGTTCTCCCCTCCTGCTCATTTGCACCAAACGCTCAAAACCACTTTTTTTCGGTGCATATGAGCGTTTGGAGGTTTTGAGCGTTTGGAGGTTATGAGCATTTGGTGCATATGAGGCACAACCGTTAGTTTAGGCTTGTTTTTGACAGTTCACCGTCCACAGTCCATCGCATCTTCCTCATCACATTATAACTGGATATTCTGAAATAGTAAGCTGTTTGGAGATGAGCAGCTTCTCATTTCCACCAAACGCTCAAAACAACCAAATTTTTTTCGGAGCATATGGGAGGAGGAGGGAGGAGGAGGAGTGTCGTTGGGAGGAACCCGAGAGGTCTGCCTGCCTGATTAGGCGGCATGTTTCTCGGGAGGGGAAAGCTGGTGGAGAGGAGGAGAGGAAAGGGTGAAGTGGAAGACCGAGCGGAATCCGCTCGGGGGGAGGATAGCTGCGTCCATGGGCCGACTTCAGGGGAACCGTGCCGGCATACGCCTATTACACATCTGAGGGAAACCCAGGAAAAACCCCAGACGGCACAGCCGGCCCGCGGATTCGAACCGCCGACCTCCCAGTCTCCAAGCGCACGCGTTACCGCTGCGCCACCGGAGCTGGTAGCATATGGGCGTTTGGAGGTTATGAGCATTTGGTGCTTATGAGCTACTGAGCTTATGGTTATGGTTATTTGGTGCTTATGAGCTACCAATTTTTCCTGTCCCACAAGCATTCCAACACGAACAAGGCCTTTATTATTCCCATGACCCAATTATCCCAATGGCAGTGACCTCATGGCCAGAGGTTGCTGGGGGTTTCCCTGCATTCCTTCCAGTTTAGCGTCCATAAGGATGAGTAATGCCATTGCAAGGCCTTTGTCGTATGAAAGAGTACATCCAGTCCAGTCACTTCTGTACATGATTGCACTATGGATAGTCACATGCTTTTGGACGACCCACATTTTATAGTCCACAGTGAACGAAATCAAGACTCTGACACCCTGAGAGGGTTACATCCCATTTCGCCTATTCCCATTTTGCCTAACCCGGATTATCGGATTAAAGAGGCGGGAGGGGTAACAGCCGTTAGGCGAAATGGGACTGCCGTGCAATCTCATTAGGCAAAACCGGACTGTCGGCAAGTGGGCGTTACTTACACGCTCCGACCCGATGATGACGTGTGCAAGAAATGAATGTGCTCGTCGAACAACTACCTTACGTCGTCCGAAACAAAGACCCCTTACATTTGCAAATATAAGGTGTAAATATAATGTACAAATACAACAAAAACATTTTACAAACATTTTACATAGTGACTCCTGATGGACAGCATGACGAATGAAACAAGGCTTCGAGCCATGTTCAGTGTCACCTGAGCGATGTTAAATATGGAAACTGGTGTCACTATAGTCGTGTTTAATTTAACTCTTTTTTTTTTTCTTTCGTGTTAGCGCCGCGAAGCTATGAGCGACGGCGAGGTGGCTATGAGCGAGATGTGGCTATGTGGAGATGAGATGTGGCTATGAGCGACGTACAGATGAGAACAGATGGAGAGAGGACAGCAGGAAGGAATGGGGGGATAGGGGGTTAATATGCGTCTTGGGCAGACTTCAGGGGGAACTGTGCCGGTATTCGTCTCGAAAGTCTTCGGAAAACCCAGGGGAAACCTCAGACAGCACAACCGGTGGTAGGATTCGAACCCACCGCCTCCCAGCTAGCACGACACCACCGAGCGAGACGCCTTAACCCACGTTCAACCTAACTACCGTATTTTCCGGTGTATAAAGCGCGCGTTTTTCGGTAAAAAGGTGCTCTGAAGAGGGCCTGCCCATTATCTAACGGTGGGAGTTATACACGGAAATATTTCCGACAGGAATTCCTTTTCTGGTCAGTGTCGTACAAATTCTAGTCTCCTCCAGGGTGTGCTGTGAATTTCTCCCAAATCACTTAGGGTCAGTTTAAAAAGCCGGCGTAGGGCGTTGGAATTAATAAAAAGTTGTGATGCTACTTAAGAATGTCATTGAGCAGTCAATAATTCAGAATGGCGAACGGGACATGATGTCGTATATCGATGCCTTGGGACATCTAATGCATATTGAGTAGAGCTGCAAATTTGGAAGAATTTTGAAGCGCAGAAAACAAAGCTGCCCTTTTAATTTAAAAAAATGTACATAAAAACTATGTTTTCACTCTTGCACAGTCTATATTTGTGAACCAACAGATGAGGGAAGAAACCCTAGTGTAATATGAATTATAAATACAGACCTCATGCTTCAGTGAAACCAACAAGGTTGCATGTAAAGTTATATGAAGATCCGAAATTGACTTTTGGCAGAGGACCGCCTTCTTTCTTATGTAACACGGATTAGTAGGCGAAGTGGGACTGTCTGCAGCATACATTAGGCCAAATGGGACCCCCTGCAGTTCGAGGTCAGTGAATCTGCTAAGGGATGGCGAGATAATCCGCTAAGAAGCATTAGGCAAAATGGGAATAGGCGAAATGGGAAGACACGCCTGAGAGCAAGCTGTTCACTGTGGTCAAGTTGATCAGCGCTATCTCATCAAATTCGTAAACGCTGTGCACTATAGAGGACTACCCCTTGACAAGTTATGTATCAATGTATTACTAGTATATTACTCGTGTATCACACACGTACTAGTATTGTGTATTATAATACCTAAGAATCAATGTGTTATGTATTTGTATTACGAGTATAATAAAAAAATATGAATATATGTATTACTGCCCATCCCTGGTTCCTTTAACGGTTTTATGATGTACACACTTTGGTGACTATCAATCCCACTTTTTGTCAAAACCTAATACACATACGTTTTCCATCATGTCGTTTGCTTGCCCTGCACTGCAAGAAATAAATGCGAAAGTGCAACTTGAGAGAGCTGGGTTGAGAACCGTGGCTAGCTGGTGGAGATCCATAGCATACACTGAAAAGATATATACGTATATGTACAATATATACAGGGTGTTTGCTCTAACGTGTCCAGAAATTATATTTAAAGCGAGCGATAAAAGAAAAGCAAGTAGCTGAAAAGTAGCGCTCGTTTCTCTTTTATCGCTCACTTTAAATAAAATTTCTGGACACGTTAGAGCAAACACCCTGTATAGGGCCACAATGCAGAATGTAGAACGTACAGTGTAGAATGTGCCTCGTTAATATGGACACTTTTGTCCCCGACCAAAATCGTCTACAAAGCAAATCGTCCAGTTGTCGAATACCAGGAAAATAACAAAAACAATGATGAAGGTTTATTGGAAAAAATTCCCAAAATAGTGCCTGCCTGCAAATATACTTGGCTGCAAATCGATATAAGCTTAGCAAACCATCGGCAACATGTAGAGGCTGCTAAACTCCTCACCATTGTCCTCAAAGGATCAAAGAGCCATTTGTATAGTCCCGTTTGAGCCACGGCAGATGAACCGCTGGCTTAACATTGCTCACATCATCGGCGACGAAGCCTGACAACTTACCTTGACAATTGTATCGCCTCTGTTCTCGTAAGCTGCAGAGCGACTGCACTATGTTGAACTAAAAGCACAGGTCCTTGCACGCGGGTCAGTCCCACGTGAATGGGCGTGTTTGGAACAGTCATGATGTCATACGGGATTTTCCAGGCCATTCATGTCCACAAAACCCCCCTTTCCCTGTGGACAGCTGTGAAGGAGAGGGCATAGCTCCCTATGCAACGGAATGTCCTACTTTCAAAAGTTCTCCTGTAGAATGTAGGGAGAGGGTTGCCCTCCATACCGACACCGTACATAATAACCAGACAAAAATACGTGGACTACATGTGGTTTGTACCTTGCTGGACCGTCCATTGTACGAAAAGCGAGTTTCCATGTTAATGAGACGAAAATGCATTGAAAAACGCCAGGAGAAGTACTGCAGCGCCACCATGCGCCATCAGACCCATCAGAAGGGGAGTGCACTTTCTTGCAGTGTAGTGTCATGCGGCCATCCTAACAGCCAATACGAAAGCAGAGCATGATGGATTACCTTATTCAGGGAGGGTGCAGGGAAGGAGCGTGACCTCTCTTGTCTCGTGACATCCAGTCATTCAGCCATCCTATCTGCATAATGTTTTGAGAGCTGACGGACTAGATTTCTTTTCCTTCTTCAGTTAAACATGACATAGTTCAAATTTATATCTGTGGGAGAAATAGGGCGGTTCCTTTGTCGAAGCGCATAGCAGGTGTGGGGAGGGGCGAAATAATTTGGGTATCCGCGATCTGTTGTTAGTGTAGTTGTTACATTTCTGTAGTATCATTTGTCTTTAAAGGGATTGTGGGTCAATCACACGATGCACACCTTGTACTGCATACTAGAGCATTGAGGAAAAATAATTGTATTTCTACGCAACGTACTTGGTGGGATATAAACTGTAATGTGCCCAGAAATTCCCTTCTGGGGGGTGATGTCATCAGAACAGAATCATGAATATGCAATCCATTTACTTATTAATTGGAATGCAGTCTTTTTCGTGTGGGTGTGGATGAAAACATGGCACGTGCACTGTCCTGACCTCCTATGCACTGGTTTTCCATGAAGGGATTCCGTTTTGAATCATATCCATTTCCAAACACACCTCAACTTTATTACCGCTATGCAAAGTTATTTATCCCTAAATGAATGAAACTGAATTACTATAAAACATCTCACTGGGCCTGCTATAGTGTGCTTTAAAGTGTAATACGCTTGGTTAAAACGTTTTTCAGGTAAATGTAAATGGCTACCTATGTCATTATCTCGGTTGAAAGGGGCGATGAAGTGCTTAACCATTTTCAGGGCAGAAGGGCAAATCTTTCTCATTTTCGATTCCACAGTCCTGAAACTCAAGTTTACGGTCAAAAACAGTTTAAGTTCCTACATCTTTTGTTCATCGACAAGGGTGCGCATCACTGTTAAAAAAACCTGTTCTTCTATTTACATCAGGAAGAGAGCGGCCGATATTTCAAACAGAGGGTGTTGTTCTTTTGGGCACTGTCCTCAGCATTCGCATGGTACTTAAAGGGTTAGAGATGACATGTTAAAGGGTTCATGGGTATTGTAGGTCAGGAGCTCAGTGGAAAGGAAATATCCTGTCCTTTACGACAGAGGTGAACAAACTGCACCCGTGAGGTGCTTTGTTGGGGTGTATGTGGCGTACATCTCTACAACCAGAGCTGATTAGAAAGACTCAAAGTTCGTAATAAAGAGCATGGACAACGGGACAAAACGGAATGACAAGCAGACATGGTCAAACATTTCAAACGATAAGAAGGTTAGCGGTTACGTGGGTGACCTCTGCATGAATGGATTTTCCCGATCCACCGAGCTGTCGATCCACAATACCCTTTAGCACGTCATCTCTAAGCCTTTAAATGCCAGGGCCAATGACGGGGACGGTACCCAGAAGAAGAACAGTCTATGTTTAAAATATTGGCGCCTCTCATCTTGAGCCTCTTTGGTTAACATTTGAACACCGATTCGCTGGGCCTTTCAATGTTCATCCGATCAGTTATTCTCAGTCAAAATTTTTAAAAAGAACCCCACAAAATCTGCATTGAAGGTAGCCTTGTCGGGGATTTGCATGCATGAGATGAATATCAGTTTTCGGTTGCAAGTGTCGAAATTTTGTGAATCAGGTTACCCAGATCAAGTGGTGTGCAGTGTTAGCTTGGCTCTCTTTAGGAAGCTTGGAAGCAGCGTTTGCCCTGCGGCACAATATAAAGGGGCAGTTACTATTCCATATTTGCACAGAGTAAAGACAGTGGCAATTTTGTTTGATGTGCCAGTGGTTTCTGAGGGAAGCGAAAGCTAAAACCCTCGATCCCGGTAACTAAACCTCATGTTGCAGAGTATCCTGCCAGATCAAGTATAAAGTGACTTTAGCGGAGTGTAAAACAGTGTGCATTCTGTTATCACGTGGAAGTTCTCATATCCAACAGACCTCAAGATGTGTCGACCCTTGATAACGAGAGCACTTGTACATCATAGAGGCAAGGCAGCGGACACTTTCCGAACGCATTTTGGCTTATGGCTGCAAGGTAAGTGTTGAACATGCTAAGATGATGGGCAGATACAGGGAGAGGAGGGCAGGGGAAATTTTTCAGTCTTTTTCGATAGGTGAGGAACAGGAAAAGTGAGTTAGCATTGCATTATATAAAAGCACTTATGTGAGTTGACTTAATCTTTGTTGACAGTGTGTGCTGTGTGTGCAGGACTGAAACGATAGTGGATGAGGCAGAAAAACATAGGACAAATGCAACACAGGCCTCACGATGGCCAGTTGCATACTTCAATTGCCATAATTCAATTGAAGTATGTGTTGCTTTTGTGTTGCTGTGCCTTCCTAGCACTTTTTGATATTCAGAAAGTAAATTAAACAAACCAAGTACACCACATTCCATTTTTATTGCATTGTGTTCCTTGAAGCAACAAATAGTCTGCACACATTCATACACAAACACAAAGAGCACGGCACAACCAAGCTTGTTCTTTCACTGTCCCATCCACACAACAATAGCATATAGGGGTCCACAAAATAATTTACTGAGCAATATTCACTGGTGCCACGTCGGTGCAACCTATCACTCATACTCCAAGATTTGCTTGTGATAAAACAGGAGGTAGCTGAAACGGAACGAAAGGAGAAAAAGTGAGAGCAATGTATTTGGAGGACACAACAGCTTTTTGTATTCATATTTTTGATCAAGGATTCAAGTAAAAATGCAGTGCAGTTCTAAATTTGTGCCTGAGATTACACAAAACGGCTGCATACAAAAACCTTTTTCAGGCAGATTTGCTATGGCCTTTGACATGGGCCACTCTTTTAAAAATACACAATATATCCCTGTCCTATTAGGATTTCACGCAGGTTACGGTTTGTTTAGCTGTTTCGTGTAAAAAATTAACTACACATGGCGAGGGTACCATGACTACACGTAAGGTTCAGTTCAGGTTATGTGGTGAAGTGCCAGTGTTTGCTGCATACAGGGAAATACCTTTCTTGCTGAGATGTTGGGATCACAAATAGACGTATTGCTGCCTGAGCAAGAATTGTGGAAGAAAATCAGTAAACTTGCAAAAATGGCAGGTCCAAATACATGCATATCATAAGTAAACAAAACTCAATATTGAAATCCATACTGGCATACGACTCAATGATTCATAACTGTCCTTAGCCTGCTATGTTTAATTAAATCTATACCTAGATGTCACCAAGGACACTTACAGAATGGCATAAATGCAGGCTAGCTGGTGGATAAATTCCATGATAGGCAAGCCTGAGCGATGGGCAAGACACGTAAACAAACACGTTTCTGGTACGTTTCCAGTCTCACGCTGGCATTGCAATAAGTCATCTTTTGGAATTGCTGAATTTGTATTTCGATTCTAATGTAACTTGCATAGATGGCATTTTATACACCCAAAAGGATGGTTTCATAGGTTTGTCTGTTGCACCGTTCTTATCTGAAATCTATTTAGGTTGCCTCGATTCTCATTTAAGTGCTTTTGTAAATTCGTGTTTGCCTGACACTGTTTTGGTGGCTAGATACGTCGATGATCTGATATTTATGTCTCGTTCCCGCTCCTGCTTGGTAGAACTGCAACGTGTGGCTCGTGAATCGGCCCCTGAATTAACATTTACGGAAGAGCATCCTACAGACGGGAAGTTCAAGTTTTGAAGCGTGCACACTGTGCTCTCGACCTTCGAAGCAAGATCGAAGTTATTAACAATTTTGAGAGTGGTTGCTACACAAAAATGGCGCTTGCTATGAAATTAGGGATGCCAAAAAGCATACTAACAAGAACTCTCAGCGAAAAGGAGAAGCTGTGTGATGCCTTTAGTGCTTCATGATTTGGACCGCAAAGAAAAAGACTTGCACTCGTTGACTACAAAGAGCTTGAAAAATGTGTTCTACTGTGGATAGAGCATGCCCAAAATTAGAATATCCCAATGAATGGGCCGATTGTTAGTGTGAAGGTAGAACATCTCAATGAGTAGTAGAATAAAGTTGAAAATTGTGTGCGTATTCCTTGTCTTTGATGCAGTAATGTGCATGAAAGCTGCTTACAGCTTCTGCCACTCATGGAAATTTCACCATTTAAGACCTCACACACAACTCAGTAAACGGAACACCTCATAAACGGAACAGATTTTCCTGTTCCCTTGAGGTTTTGTGTAAAGAGATTCCAATGTACAAGCAAATAGTTCAATATGGTGAGAACTTGAAGGGACAAGACAACAACACAGACAAAGTCGTTCCTTTCGTCTTGCCCCAGTTGTGGACCCGTTTTCGACCATGTCGTTGTTCTAGTTAAACACCCTTCCCTGCTTGGATGGGAGATTGTTGAGACTCCGTTCATCGCATGTTCTCCTGTCATCATACAAGCCCCATCTGAACTCGCTTTTGTATCCAGGGACTCCCCAGACTAGCATTGTGCCTTTCAAAGAAACTCAGTTGCTGGGTGAAAGCTCTCTGTGTCTGTTATCTCATCACTTCGCATTCTCGCCATGTTGAGTTGTAACCAACATCTTCTAATCTCCAAACAAAATAGTGCTACGTAGAGAGCTATTCCACAATATATAGTTTGTAACGCCGTATTTGCATGAGCAAATAACATAACTACTGTCATATTCCAACTGCCAATGAATTCCTCGCTTTCGACGTTTGACTTACTCTATACATAGTATACTCCAATCCCATTACGGACTTGTACAAATATCGATGAACATAGCAGGAGCAGGCAAGCTAGCTGGTGTTGAATTGATATTAACATTGCCTTGAGTTTGAGGGGAAAAACACAGGACGAGATAAACAGATAGACTCACGAGTCTATCTGTTCATCTCGTCCTGTGTTTTTCCCCTCAAACTCAAGGCAATGTTAATACCAATTGTACAAATACTTTGGTGTCTATCTTTCTGCTAACCTAAACTGGAATAACTACACGGAGTATATCATTATAAATGCCAACAAATGACTTGGGTATATCAGACATAACTTAAAGGTGGCCCCATTGCATTTAAAACTGCTAACAAATATTTCTCTGGTACGCCCTAAGTCATTCAAAATCGAGCAGTTCATTTGGTAACTAACAATTCTCATATGCCACATCAGTTACAGCTCTAAAGGTACGCTGTAATCTTGCACTCTTACAACATCGTCGCTACACTGGCAAGTTACCACTTCACCATCGCTTGTTCCACACACTATCGGCTAATCAGTCCCCATCTCTCGTTCAGAAGTCATGCTCCCCCATATCGATCACCCTAACAAGGTCAAGCGGCTTAACTGAAGTACAAATAGAAGTAAACAGTACGCTAGAAAGATTCAAAATATGGACTCAGTACAATTCAGTAAGTATCAATGTAAGAAAAATAAAGGCAATGTTTTTTGACAAAATGGTATAAATGCAGGCTAGCTGGTGGATTAACTCCATAATGTTTTTGCAATAATGGCAATGTTTAATGACAATGTTTATTGGCAATGTTTTTTAGACCCAAGGACAAGGTATTGAAGGAAGGTGCCAATATTCTCTATGCTGGTAGACAAATTAAAAAGGTATCCTCGTTTAAAACATTAGGAGGAACATTTACTGAAAACTTAACTTGAAATATGTATGCAAACTATATTCTTAGGAAACTTGCAGCAGTAATGGGACATTGAGCAAGTATTGACAATTATTTTATGGAAAAAGTGTGGTTACAGATATACAGTCGAACCTCGTTGCAACGAAACGCGATACAACGAAATTCGCGCTAGAACGAAAAAAATTTCGTTCCCCTTCAGACCTTCATAGAAACCAATGTATTTCAAACCTCCTTGCAACGAAACAATTTCTAACCGGCGTCTCGGTACAACGAAAAAAAATTCCTGGAAAACTCGCATTCCAAGCCAATGTACCCACTTTTAGGGGAGACGGAGAAAATGAAAAACCAGTTCGTCGCCAGTGCGACCAAGGGAACGACATGCGTGGATGTAGGTCACAGATGGGTCTGTTTTCTCTGAACAGCATCTCCCCAGCATTTCTACTATGGGGCCCCTAAAAGGGAGAAAAACGGGTTACTGGCTGCAAAAGGCAACGGGGTTTTCCACTCGCGAACCAATCAGAGTGTGTGCCTGTATCGCCGTCTCCAACCTAACGGGAAGCGCAGCGACAAACACGCTGACGCTGTGCACCGCATTCATTAGAGCTGTTCTCGTCGGTCACTTGTTTCCACCCCTGCCGTCATGGACAGAGGACAACAAAAAAGAAAGGTGATCTCACTCAACGAGAAGGTGGACATGATTGAAGCAGTATCGTCGGGAAGGAAGAAGCTTGACGTGGCAAGGGATTTCGGCGTTTCACCGAGCACGCTCTCTACGATCCTAAAGAACAAGGAGAACATCTTGAAGGCGAAGAACTCCGGACCCAGTTCTCAGCGAAAAAGGCTGAAGTGTTCGCCTTATGAAGAAGTAGAGAAGGCTCTCTACATGTGGTTCCTGGACATACGAGCAAGAAACATCCCGGTGAGTGGCGCTACGTTGCAACAGAAAGCAAAAGAATATGCTTCCATCCTCGGATGTGACGATTTTAAAGGCAGTTCCGGATGGCTGCAGAGGTTCAAGAATCGTCATGACGTCGTTGGAAAAACTCTCAGCGGAGAGAGTAGGTCGGTAGACCAAGGCGATGCCAGTGAGTGGATATCGACCCATGCCTCTGACATCTTGGCAAGGTTTGATGTAAAAGACATCTACAATGCGGATGAAACCGGTTTGTTCTATCAGATGCTCCCTAACAAAACTCTGGATGTCAAAGGAGATCGCTGCCATGGCGGCAAACAGAGCAAACAGCGGCTCACCGTCCTGCTGTGTGCAAACATGGATGGGACGGACAAGCGGGTACCGTTGGTCATTGGCAAAAGCGCAAAACCGCGATGCTTCAAAGGACACTCGATTCTTCCTATGAAGTATGCTTCGAACACCAAAGCGTGGATGACGAGGGCCATTTTCAGTGACTGGCTGAAAGAGTTCAATGAGGAAATGCGCAGGAAAGGACGGAAGATCTGCCTCCTCCTTGACAATTGCACAGCACATCACATCGTCGGATTGAACCTGACACATATCGAGCTCAGGTTTTTCCCTGCAAACTCTACTTCTCTGCTGCAGCCCCTTGACCAGGGAGTGATACGCAGTGTGAAGTGTGCGTACCGGGAGCGGCTCATACAAAGGCTGCTGCTGAACCTGCGTCTCCAGGTCGAGACAAAAGTGGACATCTACGTAGCCATGGAGATGCTCTCTGCAGCGTGGACAGCAACTCAACCAAGCACCGTTGCCAACTGCTTTCGTCATGCAGGGTT
The DNA here is from genome assembly GCF_037126465.1 of Ornithodoros turicata. Classification (NCBI taxonomy): domain Eukaryota; kingdom Metazoa; phylum Arthropoda; class Arachnida; order Ixodida; family Argasidae; genus Ornithodoros; species Ornithodoros turicata. Next base: position 38,542,397 of record NC_088204.1, read on the forward strand.
CAAGCAATGCGAAAGCAGCGAGGCCGCTCAAGAGTGTGACACGCTGAGCAGTGTTGCTGATGCATGGCAGGCCCTGCGCGAGCGGGGCGGTGTGCGGGACGATATTGAACTCGAAGACTTCATTGACATGGATCAGGATGTCGTCGCCACCGAAGAATTAGCGGAACGTGACATCGTCGACAGCGTTCGTGAGGAAGGTGCAGTCGAGTGTTGTGATGACGACGATCACGACGTGGAGCTTTCTGTACCAACACAGCGTGAAGTGCTCGACGCCATTGATGTTCTCAGGCGGTTCGCAGGCGCCCAAGACAACTTGGAAAAGGCCATGGAGGCTGTGTCAGTATACGAAAGGCATGTGATGCCCTGTCTAGTACGCGCAACCCAAAGCAAAATAACAGATTTTTTTGTGTCCAAATAAACTGTTCAGAATATTGTGCCTTGTTATTCTGCTGCATATATTCGCACAAACGGAGCAAGGAATCTGCATGTGCGCCCTAACCAGTAACTTTGCAATGATTCACGCGTGAGGTAGCCAGATTACTATAGTTTTTTTTTTGTCATTTTCGATGCTACGAAATGTTCGATATAACGAAAAAAATGTCGTTCCCCTTCAGTTTCGTTATATCGAGGTTCGACTGTATATTGCATTATTTTACTCGTGGTACAATTACAGTGGAATCTCACTAAACGGAAATCTCTTAAACGGAATTACTGCTTTAACGGAACAACAGCCGCAAGGTTGTTTGTATTCTTATTTATGCAGTGCAAAAATTTTCCAGTTAAATGGAACGAACATTTTTACACCACTGGTTAAACGGGACAGAAAATGCAACTGCCTTAACATTTCAAAGCATCGTTGCTACATCGCAGCTTGCGCTCTCCACTTCCAGTACGGCCATGATTAGGATTATTACGTTAACAGTAGTAAATGCCATTTCCAATGGCATCGCAGAAGGGTGCACATCATGCACATCGAAGTGAACAATTTTGAGAGCGGTTGTTACACAAAAACATCGCTTGCGATGAAGTAAGGGATGCCGAAAAGTATGCTAGTAAGAACTCTTAGCGAAAAGGATAAGCTACGTGATGCCTTTAGTGCTTCCTGATTTGGACTGCAAAGAAAAAAAGCCTTCGACTCGGTGACTACGACGAGCTTCAAAAATGCTTGCTACTGTGGATAACGCGTGCCCAAAGTCAGAATATCCAATGAATGGGCCAACTGTTCGTGTAAAGGTGGAACATCTTAATGAGGACTAGAAGAAAGTTGAAGATTGTGCGTGTATTCCTTGTCTTTGATGCCGTAATGTGCATAAAGACTGCTTCTGCACTCCTGGAAATTACACCATTTAACATCTCACACACAACTCAGTAAATGGAACTCCTGATAAACGGAATAGATATTCCAGGTCCCTTGAGGTTCCATTTAAAGAGATTTCACTGTATTGTTTTTTAGTTTGGGGCACTGTCACAGTTGCAAGTATCAACCAGCAGTGTGTAATGCAAAAAAAAGAAAAGAAGAAAAGAAACACTTCGTGTGGGTGCTGATGTAGATGATCTTTCACATACAAACTTATTTGACAGATACAGAATTATTCCAATTTTGAAGTTTTATGACTACAAATTAGCCTTAAGGGGGTGCAACACCCTCCTGCCCCAATGGCATCCCTCATGCATTTTTAAAACTGCATAACTCTGCAACGAATTGCTCAATAGGCGATTTCAGATATTGCCCTTGTGCTCCGCACGGGGGCCCTCCGTCGCCCAAGTCACGCGCATCGTGCAATGCGTCGTGGGAAATGGTTTACATTCGTGCTCGTCTGCCTGTTGCTCGAAGGTGTGAGAGGTGAAGGAGAGAGAAAACCGAAACCGTTTGCGCTCTTCTTCTTCTCTCTGACTCATGAAAACTAAATCCCAAGGTGCAGCGGGGCTTTCGCAACGCGGCGCTCTCTGGTGGGCCATCCATGCAATTTCTGAAATCGTCTATTTGCATAAATAAGTCTTGAATGGAAGATCTCAATGAGTTCTAGTACTTAATTGTGCAAGAAATTCATCTTTTATTTTGGAAATTTTTCCGCAGACATCAGAAAGTGCATTTCCTGCTTCCTTCAATTTTGTTGGCCGGTCACAAAATAAATGGACCTGAGGTGAGAATTTTAATCCCCTTAATTACTAGAAAAATGTGTCTAAAATCGATGTTTCCAAAAGATTTTGTTTATGTCGAAGCATAGAGTTGCTACACGGATTCTTGTGAGCAGTGGTTAGCCGATGCTGACCCGCTGGGATTTTGGCTGTGCACAGTGGTGCCATCTGTCCGCATGCCAGATATGATGACAGAATACAGTCACAGTGAGAAAAACCGGATATGTTGTCACAATCTGTCTTTTGGAATGTGATAATGAATGGAGCGTAGACACGCAGCTGTTTGCTCATTATCTCAGAATCCTTCGTTCCGTGCTTTTGCTCCTAATCGACAGTCACGGTTTTTCGCAGTGGGTAGCAGGAAACCTGCCGTCTGCGGTGGGTGTTCGCTGTCTGTGGAAAACGGAAGAGACGCAAAGAACAAGCCCTGAACTTCTACAGGAGAAGACAGCTGGATAATATTTCGGTAGTACCAGACTCTTGCGAATCAAACAATCTCTCATCGAGAGCTAGCTCAAGCGTCAGTATGCAAGATGTGTCTCCAGGAACGTCCATAAACGAACCCTGTGTTGTTGAAGGGTGAAGAATTATGGACTATGTGCACTTGTTCAACAGATTTCAAGCACTGGGAATCCGGAGTCTGCTCAGCTGCACACTTGCGGACATGGAGGTAGCGTCAGAGAACAGAAATGGATTGGGGAGCGAAATTACGCTGCAATGCAAAATGTGCTCCCTGAAGGTCGTTGTAGATATTGAGGGCCCACCAGATAGCATGTCAGATCGTATGGAAGTGAACACAGCAGCTGTTTTTTGGGGTGCTATCCATTGGGGTTGGGTATACCTTGAATGGTTCTATAATGACTAGCTCCTTCCAGAGCTCGTTGACCCCCACATACCCCGCAGTATGCCAGTCAGGGGACCCTGACTACAAGAAGAAATACAAAATGCATGAGAAGTCTTTGTAGTGCAACACTTTCGTCAAACTATGTATTAAATACTACAGTGGTACATGTACTACAATTCCCTTTTTTGTGACACAGCTCTCTTTTGCTGTGTTTGCAGTTGACCCCAATGCCCCATTGGGGCATCATCTAATCATCATCTAATCCAAGTTGTCGGACTCTGTGGCAGAAGCCTCTGCTCTGCCTGTGGTGTCATATGAGGAGGAATATGAGCACATTGCCGTGGAGCGTGTACTGCGTCACACACAAGGACACAGTACGCTAGCTGGCTTATCACAAGAAGCCTGATTCCTGTATGTTTGTGTGTCCATGGCGCACCTGGTGTCCACTGGGCACTGGTTATTGCGGAAGCTTATCTCTTGTATTCACCTTTTAGACTTCCAGAACCACCAGAACCCTTGTGCGAACAGACTCAGCTCAGCCACAGCTGTGACACTCTGATTCTCATAATCAGCTGTTTGTTTTTTATACACATATTTGAGCTCTTCTTAGTCGGTATGCCGCTTAACCTAAATATGTGCATCCTGCACGACGCTGTAGTTGGTCAGCTTATTGCCCAATCCCATTTGTGTGCAGCAGTTGTATCCTGTTATAGACAGCCCTTAAACGTTATATTGTCTTGAACTGTCCTGGTAGATTAGGACATGCTGTATGAGGGATGTGTGAGTTTCGGTGAAACAACACAGCGTTCGCATGCCCGCTATGTTTTCTTTTCATGGGATAAAATTCTGCAGGGAACAGTGACATTAATGTGCCACAGTTGACAGTTCTAAAATTTCGATGTTGTTCTGCGTTCTGTGTACTAAAACATCTGGCAGCGAACAGTTGGGCTGACAGTTAAAATATTGGTGTAGAAGATGGCGTAGAACTTGGCATAGAACTTTGCTTACATCAAGTCGCCCTTCTCCAGGTGAGGAAACAAAGGGACTTGTTCCAAGGATGATGGCCGGTGGTCAGCGTCCGTGTCTCATTGGTCACAATTTGTGCACTGAGCTCGTGTGAGAAAATCCAGTGCACAACTGTTGATGCATGGCACCTCGTTGCAAGAGCATGTGGCTATCAAGTTCTCCGGTTTTTACAGCCTGCCTTTGCTGCTCACCGATGGCAACCAGCAACCTCGTGCCCAACGCCCCCGCGCGCTGTACAATCCATCTCAAGCACTGTACCACTGGTACTGTGCTCGTGAAGATAACTGCCGCCGCTGTCATATGCAACTTCATTCCCGTCTTTTTAGACTTTATGTACAAATATGAGTACCGGACTGTGGCGTCGGTGTAAATGAGTTGACAACACCACTGTCAACTATACGGAGACACCCATCACTGTTCAGGTCATCAGATGCCGTCAAGGCATGCCATGAAAGATCGCACTGCCGACTATACAACTTGGCTCATCTTTACCAATCACACTGAACTCAAAATACAGCTTTAGATGTGCCAGTGACAAAGCACCATGATGTCGTAGAACAGACCACAATAATTTTCAGGACAGTGCACTGATGATCTGGGGCTGACGATGGTGCAGTAATTTTCCTGTTCACGAAATGATTCCGACGATTCCGAATACACAGAAGCACATGTGCGCTTGCCACGAATTTGTTCATGAATTCATTGGGACATCCCCAAGCCATACCACTCCATTGCTTTCTCAATAGGCCAGTGACTGTGTTTCAAATTCATGTAGAAGGCAATTAAAAACCCCCAGTGCTGGATAGGAAAAGAACCAACACTGATTTTGATTCTCCGTCCTTGTCCTACCCAGCACTGGGGGCTTTTACCCCCAGTGCTGGGCAGTGCTTTTAAATGAAGAATGATTCTAAGCACGGGGATTCCGTGCACGATAATAAGGTGCGCGACTCCTCCATCATCGTCCTTAACCCCCCCGCATACGTCATGGCTGTGCTTCAAGACGATGTGGAAGCTGGATGGGTCGTTTGATGAACGTGCTTGGAAGATGTCCTAAGTGTACACTAAGTGTACAAAGGAGCTGTGGTATTTACATTGGTGTAGGATGAATTACAGTAGTCAAGTTTTAAAATATATAGTGCCATCTATATTTAACCAATTTATCAATGTCTACTTTGATCCCATTTTACGTAACCAAAACAGAACTCTTCATTTTTCATGCGATAAACAGCTGGACGGGTCCACGCAAAACAATCCAACAGCCCTGCTCGGCCCTCTCAAAACCATCACAAGCTTTTGCTATCTTTTTCTTTTTTGCAGTTCGTAATAGTATGATACGACATACCACAAAACATTTCTTCACAGACCTCAATGTGTGGGTGCCAGACATGTACAAAGGTCTCAGTAGTGGGAAAAACCATGCCCTGCGTGAACGGCAGCTGTGGCCCATAGAAAGCACCCAGAAATGTGCTGTTTTCTTTCATGTACAGAGGAAACCATGCTCTACATAGTGTCACAAATCACAATTGTAAAGCTGTAATCGGTTCTGGTGTACATAGGACGGAAGTGTGCATAGGCAGGAAGTATGCACAGGCTGGAAGGTGTACACCTCCTATTTCAGGATTTTTTGTGGAAAATCAAACCATTACATTTTAACGAATATTTTTTTGCTAAAAGATCTCATGGAATACTTCAACAGGAAAAATTGCAAGACACATAACTTTCGTAGTCATTGCAGGAAAAACGGGGGAAGTATGCGATTTTTCCAAAATTTGCTACAATCAAGCGTAAAACACGCAATGAAAAGGTCGGAAGAGACGTCTGAAACCAATGCACTTTTACACAACGCATTTTCCTGTACAACATATAAAAAAAATCTTGAGGGTGTTTTTCCGTATAGGACAAAAAATATTGTTTTGGTAGCAGGAGTTATTACGGCCACAGTGACTTTCGTTGCATATATTAGGTGGGGTATTCTATCTTTGTTTCCTTGGATACTGGTTTAATTCTTTTTATTTCCAATTTTTTCTGGTCTGGTTGAGTTTCAATGTGCAAGCAGTATCCTGTGGCACAGACTTCTGAAAGGACATGTCGCTACAATGCAGCACTCAGACGGGACGTAGGACGGTTAAAACAAGGAGACAAACGTATCTGCAGATTCTCAACTGACAGGAATTTATCTGCGCTGTTTTAACCACCCTTCGTCCCGTCTGAGTGCTGCATTGTAGCGACATGAACTATCACCAACTCCCCCTCTTCCTCCCTTCGTTCTGAAAGGACCACAGTGCTCTTTTTCTTTTCTTTTTGTAGCATATCGCGCATATTGCAATCCTGTAGGAAGGGAGTTGCCTCAGGCAACCTCCTGAGGCAACTCCCTTCCTACATCTCTACTGGTTCGCTGGATTTCAACCCATCTATATTGCAATCCTGGGTGGTTAAGTTTATGGCCTTGTTTCCGGTGTGCAGGGTGCTGGCGAAGGAGATTGGGGATTAGCGCTGATGGCCAGGTCTAAGTAATACTTGTTGTCGTGTGAGTTAAAGCCCTCTGCTAATGAGCTTTCTGACATCCGCATCCAACACGCATCCACATACAACGCATCCGCATCCGATTTGCATCCGCTATGGTGACTAACTTCTACACCACGCCCGAATTAAGAAAAAACTGCACCCGAATCGAAGAAAGAGTAAACTCTTTCTTTGATGCACTTTTGCCGTTTGCAGTGGGAGCATTAGGAGCGTGGTCTTGGTATGATGAACAATCAACGTGACACTGACGATAGTAACGAAACTGATCTGCAAGTTTAGCAAGTAGTTCAAAACCAGAGTTTCCCTTTACATCCGCTCCTATGAAGACATTGTAAAGAAGATAATTCTAGTGCCCATGACTTACCCTTCAGAATCTAGAACATCCTGCACAGTTGCTCTTGTGATAAGGTGGTCATCACACTTGAACCACCGGTCACGGTGTTGACGAACGTACGCTGTGTAGTGTCCTGTTTCTATTGTACCACTGTGGTTGACTACAGCAAAGAGGCAGTACCTGAAAGCGACATCAGAAACACTAATAAAAAATGCTTATTTTGTAGGGAACAAAATGAAATAAACTGGTATCCTGGGAGGTCACACAACACAAATGAGGAAGACAATGGAAGTACACATCAGCTCAACCATTGCAAGAAGGAATTTACTAACCCACTGCACATTGTCTGGAAAATTGGAAGCAAGCATTCTTTTTTGCCATATCAAAGAAAGCAAACTTTAGAATCCGCAGTGTATGGTGAACACATATATAAATCCCGAAAAGTGGCAGACTGGTGGAAAAAGCATCATACTAGATATCACGTGCCTGCCCTGTATAATGTGACAAGGTCCATACGTATTAAATGGGAATCTCACTGAATGAAACATTACAACATAAATGAAGCATGGCTGTCAAGAATAACAGTAGCTTGTGTCAGCACACTGCATGCTCATGCAACATTTAAATGGGCCAGATGGTAGTGACCGCGCACATGGATGGCACGAAGCACACAGGATAAGAGAGTGATTCTCTGCTGTGTATGTACTTCTCTCATATGCTGCATGCTCCAAATGTGCTTGTAATTTTGCCCTTCGACTGAACTACAGTGATCCAGGCCCAATTGGCACATCCCTGGACCACAATCAGGGTAGTCAGGTTTTCTGCGTCTACCATTTTAATACAGTAATGCTCGCCCTTGACATTTCTACGTATTCTATGGACTGTTAAGTGGTACCTCTCTGCATGGATACTCACTCATGACTGACGTGTTAATTTTCTTACTGCAATGTTTTCTTTGATGCACAACATACAGGGTGCTTCACCTAGCATGTTATTAATTCCTCTAAAAACTGAGAAAGGGGTGGGCAACGGTATTTATCGTCAGTGAACTTTTGCCACAACTTGCATTGGTTTTAATTATCTTTTTTTTTTTTGTGTGCAAAATTCAATTTTCAGCATTAAACTCGAAATTTTGCTAAGTTAAGGCAACCTTCTTTTGCCATAAATACACAGCCCATGTAAGAAATGCCAACCCAAACGCACAACGTGCTGGCCGCCCTCATTTCGCAGTCATGAATTGCGCTGAGAGGAACCGCCCCTCTCAGGATCACACCTCACCCAAAATGCAAGAAGCATGTTTTATTTATTTATTTTCCACCCAAAAATATGCTTTGGCACCCAACATTGCTCAACTTGATGGTATTTCGCAGCTCCTGAAACAAAACCAATTTTGTCCTTCCATTTTCAAAAAACATATGACCTAAAAACACGAGGGTCTAGGTATTATGCTCACAATTATCAGTCGATAGTCAAATATATGGTGAACCTTTATGCAACTTCCACAATGCTTATTATATTGTAATACGGCTTTCGCGATCCTCGTATACCTCGGATATATCTTGCTTCTCGAAAGAATTGCTACCATTAGAGTAAAAAAGCTTGAGGAGTGGCCTCAGTGCAGAGCAGCTGTGTGGAATATTCTTTGAATGCACTCAGTGTATAGATAGCAGCACCCATTAACTAGTCAGACACAGCAAGTGGTTGACTCACGATAGTTCAATGCAAGTACAATAGACTTGTGTGTAAGGTGGCCAAGTGCTAGCAGCAAAGCGCGTCATGTTGCAGCGGGAGCAGTGAATGAACATAAAGTTTTGGCAGATGATTAAACGGGTGTACGGTAATGAAGCTATGACTCGTCTGTGCATCTTCTAGTGGTGCTTCCAATCATCTGAGGAAGTCTTCATCACATCGACACAGTTCCTCTGCATGCTTCCAGCAAACACCTTCCAGGAGCATTTGCAGCGGTTGTTGTGATGCTGGCATAAGTACACATCATGCACGAGGGACATTGATGGACAAGGTACTTTGAGAATAGATGCATAAAATTCCACAAATAATAAGATGCATGCATTGACAATCAGTTTTGTCCTTGAACTTTTGGACCGCAGTAGTATATTGCATGTGTAATGTAAAAATAATCCCTGTCCATAGGTAAACACAGGGTATCTACTAAACTGTAGCCTTCAAATTCCCTGACTTTTCCAGGTTTTCGCCGACTATCTCAAGTGAATTCCCTGACCAAAACAAAAGAGAACTTGCTGCTTACTGCTACATTCTGATGCTGATCCTTCATAAAGGAAACCAGTTATCGAAAAATTAGTAAGACTGCCCCACTTTTCAGCCTCTGAGCTTGTTGTGTTGGCGTACTGCTACTCGCAGCAACGTTGCTGCATCGTGGCTGCTCACAGCCACTCATCAACACTTGCGCGATTCACTCTGCATCATGACGGCACTTGTCTGCAATATTCCCTGACTTCATGTGCCTCCTTGGCAAATTCTCTGACAACCTCCTGACCTTTTCAGTCACATCAAAATTCCTTGATAATTCCCTGTTTTTCAGGTTGGCACCCAGTGCACCAGTTCAAAATCTTGTTCAAAGTCTTACAGTTAAGAAACTGCAGCCTTTGACCCGAAGGTAAGAGATGCTTACTTTCATCCTTTGGTTTATACGAGGAATGTTCAATAATTTATCTACCTCAGTATAACAGAAAATAACGAGCAGTTTCAAGTCTGTGCATGCTGGGACATGCCTTTGGACGTTACATCGACGTCCCCAGGACAGGAAAATTGAGTCTATCACAGAGTTCCTGAGTCCAGAATGGAGTCCATGCAGTGGATACACAAGGTTCCCCCAACCCTAAAAAATTTCAAAGTTGAAAAATATGCTGCTCACAGTAACTGCTTGTTGTGACAATAAAGGACTTTTGCTGTTAGAATTCGCACTAGAGAAGAGACTGCCATAACAGGAGAAGCTTATGCTCATACAGGGTGTCTATGAAGTAGCAGCCTTCAAATTCCCTCACTTTTCCAAGTATTCACTGAATATTTCCAGTGCATTCCCTGCCCAAAACAAAAGGTAACTTGGTGCCTGCTGCTACATTTTGATGCAGATCCTTAATAGAACAGATCATTCATCGAGTATTAGTGAGGCTGCCCTACTATTCTGCCTCTGAGCTTGTCGTACTGGCAGAGTGCTACTTCCAGCAATGTTGCTGCGATGTGGCCGCTCAACAACTGATCGGCACTGAAGATTTGCTGTGCATCGAAATGCCTCTTGTCTGCGATTTTCCCTGACTTGAGCTGCTTTTTGGCAAATTCCCTGACAATCACCTGACTTTTCCAAATGAATCAACATTTCTTCAAAATTCCTGGTTTTCCAGGTTGGTTGGTTGGTTGGTTCCTTGTCATACAATTGCTCCTTTGTGAGGGGTCATCAAAGATAAAAAGTGAGGAAGCCTATCAAAAGGTGTGCTGCTCCTGCATGACAAAGTGCCAGCACACATCTGCCAATGGTCACACTCTCATTCAACAATGTGGGTTCCAACAACTACACCAACCACCCTCTGGTCCAGACCTAGCTCCCTCTGATCATATTTTACTCAAATATTTACGAGCGTTCCCAAGTGGGAGGTGTTTGTGTCCAAGCGGAGGAACAATGAAAAAGTGAAGAAAGTTGCAAGGGCCTGGTTTGGCGCAGCAACCAGAGTATCTTTTTCTGTAATGTTTAGGTGGATAAGAGAAAAGTGGGAGAAGTTGTAGGAAAATAATTATTTGGATAGGTCATTTCTTTTCTATTTAGGTAGATAAATTATGAAGTAAACATTCTTTGTAGAAGCGTGTAACAGGATCAATAAATCCTCTCTGGCACTTGTCAAGCAAAGTCTGTGTCGTTCTGCGTCGTCCCACACGTCCGCTTCCTGTTTCCTATATTACCTGAGGCATAACTACCCATTCATTTCAGCAAGGTGTGCTTTTATATAGAATAGCTTGCAAACAATTTACTGGCATTATGTCTGGATGCCATCACTCTCATGTTCCCCCTCCACAGTCATCGTTAGGACAGTCACGTCATCACACCGAACCATGTTATCACAGATGATCACTAGGAAGAAACGTGAAAATTATTCGAAATTGTGCACATTATGTACACAGCCATTATTTCACTTAAGTTTGAGACCTTGAAGGATTCGCATACCCTCACTGAAAATGATTATAACCATAACACACTTATTGTCGTGGCATGGAGAAGGAGAGTGCGAGAGCAACGTCCCTGGCGCGCTTGATGCACCCCGACCGGCAGACATGAAAGGGCTCATGTCCAGGTATTGTGGGAAGGAGACAAGGGAAGAGATCTTCTTGTGGAAGCGTGTTGAATGCTCAAAACGTTTCAGGTGGAAGCTGCACACCACTGGTAGCTTCTTCATGGTCAGCTGCTTGGTAGATTCCTGGTAGCTTTGACATCGGCCACATCGGATCTTTGCCGAGCTTCCCAGGTGTTCTGGGCGGGTGAACCTGCAAGTACATTATGCCCATGTATTTGCGTCCTGCTAATGTGCTCTTGTTACAGACACTACTACTATTTTCAGGTGCTACACTCCAAAGTGCTAATTAACACTTTTCTGCCACCTCAAATACTTTAAGGAAATTTTAATGGCACATCAATTCTACTATCAGCATGAGGGTAACAGTTATATAGGTGAGCGTGAATAGCATTGACACTATTTGCATCCATAGAGCAGCACGGTTGTAGATGTCATCGTGGATCTTGCAAGATCCACGATGGCACGTGCAACCGTGCTGCTTGAACTAGGTGTATCTGCATCCACAAGGATATTGGAGGAGCCAGGAATATTCCTCAGGACAGTGCCGTTATTCAATAAAAGTCTAAGGATGTTGCGTGCTCGCTTGGATGTGACGACTTCAAGGTAAGTACCGGATGGTGGCAAAAATTCAAGATACCGCACAGGATCATTGGCAAAACCAACAGCTGGGAGTCTGTTTCTGCTGATACTGACCAGCATGTCACCTGTCACCACTTGTCAACATGGTTCCACCATCATTTGCCTGGGATTTTGCCAAATTACCAGCCAGGAGACACTTACAACGGCGACAAAACAGACTCGTTTTTCGAATGTTACGAATGATGACGCTGGCACTTAAAGGTGAGCACTGACAGGGCGGAAACCAAAGTAAGGCATGGTTCACCATTTTCTCTCGCCCAGATATGGGTGGCAGTGACAAGTGCATCCCACTTGTGATTGGAAAGAGTGTAAAGCCACAGCAGTTTTCTCCACCGTAACATCGGTTAGGCATCGCCGCATCGGGAACGTAACAACGGTAGTGGCGGAGTTCGGCAGCAGTAATGAGCTGACTTATGCTGATATAAACGCGTCAAAGTGACACTGTGAACATACAACATGACTCGAAGTGCGTCGCAACACATCTGCACATACTCCCTGTGCCAAAGCCCCCTTGTAGGAGAGCGTCTCCCTTTAGTTTGAACTCCGCTTTATTCGAACGTATATCCCAGCCCCCTCATTTAATTAACGAGTCCACTGTACAAAAATATATCAAAATTGGATACTCAAGCTTTGAAACACTCTCCTCAAAAAACCAAGGGACTTATGCAGAAACCTTCCTGGAGCAGAAAAGCAAAAATCTTTCTAGAGCATTTTAATACCAGGATCATCCACATCCGATTATCCTTTCTACCGATATAAAATAAAATATTAGGGTATGTAATGCGCTTCTTGATGGAAGTATTTTGCGCCTCCCTGTGGCACCATATCGGTGGTTAAAGGTGAGAAAAGACACAGCAGCGTAAATCCAACACCCTATCCTAGATCCCATTTCCTGCCAGGTTCCCTTCCCCCTGTTGAATCGGAAGCACTTGAAACACAACTTTTTCTGGGAGACTAGAAAAGGGAATGACAAAAGCAATAAAAGTTGCTGCTGTGTTTGAGATAATGAGTGTGTCATACTCTCTGTTCCCTGCTTCGGATTTTTCCAACCTGATTGGTATGCCTATGCACGCTTTACAGTAGACAAGCCTGCAGCTGTGTTGCATCAGCCTTGTTTGTTTTCTGTGCACAGTGGCCGCTAACATTTTGGTGAAGGGACCCTATTTATATGTTGCTGACGTTGTAAGCATAGGAGTCGTTAGCTGCAATAAATATGAAAATGAGCACTGTTTTTCTTATCAGTTGTTCCGGTGCCGGGGCCCAGGAAAGAGTTATCGGAAAAAATGACCCCGGGCAGAAATGTCCCCAGGAAACATGTCCTCTGAGGAATGTCCACTTGTGACATGCGTGGACCTGTAGACTTTGGACGTCAACTTTTTACTACAGTGTGAATATGTATACGGATTTTTCCAACACCTCAGCAAGTATTTGATTTTCGAATCAAACATGGAATTATGGAAATATCAGAATTTGATCTAATGAAATAAAATAGAACACAAAACCGACGCACAGGGACGAAGTTTGGAGCAGTGTTCTCTGTGCACCTGTTTTCATCGTCCCTAACTGAGTGTTTTACTTTCACGAACTATGCGCACCAGTACACTTTTTCTTAAAATAAATCTTTCATTTTTGTCATAATCGGCATATTGCGCAGAGAGATTCGGAAGCGTTGTCCTACTACCACCGGTTGTGTCCATATATGAAATAAAATAAATAAAGAAGAAAGCAAAAATTATGAACTTTTGATCGAATGCTGTGGGCATACGAGAGCAGATTCCAAACAGGTATAATAAATACAATGGAAGTAATAAAATAATCACCACGATGGAGTTCGCTCACAGCTGGACTAATGTGCCTGAAAATGTTTCGGAATCGTCGGTGCTACATCGCTGAGTGGTCGTTTTTTCTGTGTCCATGATAGGGTTGCGGGCATTCCACACATGGAGGTCTTAATCAGAGGTTCCAGGAGAGAGCAATAATTCTGGTAACCAATTTATGCTGGACGTGTGAGCCATTTGCCATTTCTTTTAGATGTCCATTTATTACTGTTCACTCATTTCCGCAACAAGGGCTATTTGCCAAACCACTGGCTTACTTTCAGTTGTGATGGGTCTGTGGGTATTATCTCAACACTGACAACGTAGAGTCAAGTCTGAACATTGAGGCAGTCAATGAACGAATGTTTATTCAAACGCCAAAGCGCGAGTGGGTGAGATCATCTGACCAGATCTCAACTTTATCGTTGTTACCCAACATTTTCGTTTGTGGTGAGCCAGTTTTCTTTCAGAATGTACTGCACCAGGGCGCAGACAATTGCTCACATTTTATTTGACTGTGACTGCCTGTACCTTCTTTAACATGTTTTTTTTTGGGGGGAGGGAGGGTGGGGCGTGCTTTTTTCTTTTCTCATATACTGCGGAACCATTTATTCCAGCACCCGTATGCCAGACATTAGGACAGGTTGAGTGACCTGGGATAATTGAACGACCATTCTGGAAGATATCATATATGTGCTCCTGTGTCATGGGACAAGCGTGGTCATTATACAGTTCTTGAAACACAACAGTACAGAAAGTTTCAGGCGAAGCAAAACTTTTTCATAATCTTACGAAAAGAACAAGCCCATTCCGTGGTCATTCACTAGGGTGTTCATCAGAGGTCTTCTGTCTCTTTGGCATTTCCACTTTCGGCCTTCTGATAGTTCGGCGTTATTTTTCGGTCATTTGGCTTCCTGGTTCGTTGAAATTGGGAGACATACGGCTTTTTAATTAACGTGGATGTTAATGTACAATAAAAGCTGCATGTCATTCAATGAGGAACATAAAAGCAGTTACATTTGCTGCACCACTTATATTATGCAGATTGAGTCTGTTTTTTCTGTTCCTCTCTCTCTTCTTTTAGTTTTACTTTTTACTAAGTACAAACAACGCGACAAGATTCCGAAGTGATTCCCGAAGGTTCTGCTAGCTTCTGCGTATTTCTGGTAGATAGACTGGAAACGCGGTACCCGCGTTCTGTTATAAAAGGAAGTATTACAGAGCAGTCAGCAAAATGGCACGTTACCTTCTGTATTTGTACAAATGAAATAAAATCAATATAAATTCTTTATACGATCCTGAGGCTCAGACTTCACTCTTGCTGCATGTGGCTGTTGTCAGATCTAGTCTGGTGTAGTACTCAACTCAACCTGGATGCTAATATTTTACTATTGCTGGTCAGACAAAGATTTTACGGTTGTTCTCTTGTACTTTCTATGTTGATGAACCGTATCTTCGGCAGAAGCGGAGTTATAAGTGCAATGAAACAATGAACGAGTCGGTGTACAGCTTTTATTGCACATAAACATCGACACAGAAAAGATGCAGGGGACAACTGTAAAACCCGTTCCTGACCAACAGTAGAAAAATACTAGCATCCCGCGAATGATATTGCTAGCAAACTAGTGCAGCGAATGACATCGCTTTTATGTTACTCACTGAATGGCGTGTAGATTTCATTCTCGCACACTCGCACGCACGCACACAAACAAACAAACAAACAAAAAGTATATCTCCCCATTTCAACAAATCAGGAGATTGAGTGATAACACTCGGTCGGCTGTGATGTGTTTCATCAGCTATCTGCAACAACGCCTTGTAGTTTTGGCTCTGCAGGCGCCTGCAGGACCATTTTTTCCGCCCGCACAGCCAGGGACGATTTTTTCCGGGACATCATTTCCTACACCCCACAGCTGTGACACTGTAGTCCGTCCGCCTGTTCTGCTCATACTGTACTTGTGTTTCTCTTCCATTTCCATTTTTATTCTCGTAGACGAGACATCGCAACGGCCTGATGTCTGGGTTCCTCGAGGCCTCTTCGGGCGCAACACGCGTGTGACCTTTTGCCTGTAAACACGGGACCCGAAAGATGGAACCTGCGGGGAAGACTTGCTCTTGGTCTCTGAATGCTCACTATTCTCGCCTCCCGTTCCCTCTTTGCTTTTGGTTCCCAACCTGTGCACATCTTATGTAATCCCAGTCCATGTAATAAAGCATCGCTTTTCATCTCTCTCTTTTTAACCATTTGAAGAGGTTTAACTGGCTGACAAGTCTCTTTATTCGCTACCTACGGAGTATTGTGATGAGGTTAGCATACGCCCATTTGGTCAAAGGCATTTGATCGAACGCTGCTTGGTCGAAAGTAGTTTGTTTGAAAGCAGTTTGATCGCCGCCGTTTGTTTGAAGGGAGTTCAAAGCTCCATGGAGTGTGTCCTTCGCACCTCTTTTTCTGTAACTTTTAACTCGAGCATACGCAGCAGGCAATCAGTGCTCCTCTGCTTTTTTATTTTTTTGCTTTGTTTTTCAGCCTAACAGGGAAGACCACTTGTTATTTGCAGATCTTTATCATTTAGAAACATCACAGCTGAATTCAACAGTGGGAAATAATCCGGAGAATCAGTAGGACATATACTGAAGGAAGTAGCCTCAGGTTGGGAGCAGTCGAGGGAGCCCCTCAATATTCCTAGCTGCGATGTCCCTGATCTAGACGTTCTCGAAATAAGGAAAATCAACGAGAATGCTCGATTGCTTCGTAAGATGATATGCCATGTTTAAAAGTCAGCCGTCACTATTTAAACACAAAAATCCATGAACTTTCTGTGCCTGTCCAAGTCATCCGGCACCCTTCCCATTTTGCTGGCGACATATTTAAAGGGAACCATCCGAAATGAGATAGCCATATGTGCGTGAAAGCCACTCGAAGCCTGTGAAATTTCGCCATCATACAATGAAAGATATTAAATTCGCAGCACATAAAACCTTGTTTAGAGTATTCATCTGCAGTCTGGGGTTCCTACACATGCACGCTATCTGAGAAAAAATAGAGAAAGTATGAAGATCTGCTGCCCGGCTTATCTTGTATAAGTTTCAAAGGACTTCTTTGGTTATATGTATGTTGCAAGAACTAAATTTAAATTCACTTGCACATAGGCAAGTAAATGAACTAAAATTGATATTTCTACTACACAATGGTCAGTTAATACAAACATTAATAATACACAGTTAAAATCTGTCCACGTTCCATGCGGATAAATCATTAAAAATGTCATTTATTCAGTTGATTTATTTATTTGTCAAAAATGTTTATTACCTGACATCAATTATTCTTTGACAAAGAGTTGGGGGATTAGGGGTGAAAGAGATGTATAACATGTTCAGTCACTATGTCTGTGTGGTGCCATCTCCACGCAAGAAAGTCGTGAATCGGAGATGGCTCGTCGGTGGTCTTAATGTGACAACAGTGGGAGCATTAAGCAGTGACTCTCTGACACCAAAAGGAGTGACTGTCTAACCCCACAAGAAGCCTCTGCTTGACACTCCAAATCCTCGCATGCATGGCGAAAATACACACTTCTGCTCACAGCTATATTTCCACTTCGGGATTTTGACAGACACTGCAGACACACGATTTTTAAAAGCTGAGCATCGAATAAATTGATGTTGTTAAACGCTCAGTTGCTGCGTTCTGCAATGTCGCTCACACCAGCGCTAACGTAGACGACCAGTGAAGGTAAGCTTCGCTGACATGGGCCGATCACACATACCTGTAGTGCAGCACAAAAGACATGGACGAAGACAAGGTCACTACCAACACAGCTGCAACTAAACAGCATTTACCAACTGTCCCACCTTTATCCTTTAATGAATCGATCAACTGATTCTTAATTGATTCTTTTGAGCATCGTTCATCGTTGCAAATACCTATGTGCAGGTCAAACAAGCATCCATGCGGCAACATACGTCTCGTCTGCTAGCTGGCAGAACTACGTCATTTCCCTCCCGCCCCTGTCTTTTTGGCTCCGTGACACTGCTTCTGAGATGTGTCAAATTTTGACTTGAGTTATGAGTACCAGAAGTGCACTTGGCTGTTCAGTAGATCGAGTCATGACTATTTTGACTCTTGACTCGCCACCTAAAGGGGCACTGAAATGCAAAAACAACTTACTCTTCAAGCGAAAGCCGTGTTCCAATTAGTATAATGTACGTAAAATTAGTTCACACAGCACTGTTTGGAAGAAAACGCAATGAAAACAGAGCCGTCTTTGGCAGCAATGAATGATATCCCCAGGAGGCAAAGATTGGCATCATCCAATGAGACAGCAGGGGAAGCACGCGAATACTTATCGTGGGCATGTGGATTTGGAACGGGTCTTATAGTAGTGTTCCAAATATGCGCGGCATGATGCGCACTGCTACATTTTTCAATACCGATTCACTGAATTGTAGCCCACAGCAGTTCTCGCGAATGTTCCACTGACAGCATTTATCTTCACGTCCTTCGGACAGCGACGCCAGTCCGTTTCGCAACGCGCACTATGTTTTTCGACGGGACTGCTCCATGGCGTGGCACGCGCAGTATAAACTAAAAACACAGATGCATGACCTGAAATGACGTTCACTGCTTCGCGCCGAAGCAAGAAAGAGTCCAGCATAATTTCGATTGTAGCTCCGTAACGGAATCAAAGTTTTGAATTATGATAACAAGTACGAAATTAACAGAGCATGTAACATAATTTGAAGTGAACTTATATTTGCATTTTAGTGTCCCTTTAACGTGCCCAGTGTACTTCAGTAGAGTTTGTTGTTGGGCTTCGTTCGAACATAGTATCAGTAAAGTAGTTAGTGCAAAACACTAAAGAATGACTACACTGACTAATGAGAGACTAAAGGGAGAGGACATTGAAGAAAAGACTGGGTCCCAAATAGACTGAAGGAAAACAGCAAAGGACCGCACTAGGCAAGAAGTTGTGCAAGAAGTTCGAGCAAATCGATAAGTAAGAGCAAATAAAATCCCATGGTCTTCTCAGCTCCTTGAAAACTTGCAAGCCTATGTCACCTCATAAACAAGGAAGAAAGAGGACAACACAGCAGTGGAAAGAAGCACACCAGATAGTATGTGAATTGTGTGGTGGGTGTGGTATATGTCATTCCACTCACCAGGTCTATATAGGACAAACGGAACGCTGCATTAATAAATGACTTAGGGAGCACGAACTACATACGATAAACAAGGCTGATGAACACATGCCAGCACATAGCAAGGTGTGCACATAGCAAGGTGTGTGGTTCAAGGGCACTGAGATAGTTTGTAAAAATAGGGATAAAACGGCAACAGAAATAGTAGAAGCATACCATACCATACCAAAAGACTCGATAAACAATGTGTGAGCCAAGAATCTTGTTTCTGCATGGCAATGAAGCGAATTTTCTTAAAAAGATGAGTCACCATGACAACAACCTTTTTGTTGTTAACCAGATCCAGTCTCGATCTAGATTGTGTTCTGGCTTATCACTGTCTCCCACTTTTTCCTGGCAAAGGCCAAATAAAGACAGTTGCCACCATTATGCGAGCACGTAGGAGAATCAAGAAAAAGCAGTGGAAGCTAAATATGCAATTATGAACGCACCATGCTTCCAACACTAGAGAGGACAATCCAAGTGAAACTGATTGACCTGCACCTGGTGCATCCGGCACCATAAGTACGGTGATGACATCACTGTTGAATAGAACTTGTGTGATAATTCTTGGCAAATGACGTATAATAGAGGATGCATTTTGCGGAACGGTCTGGGCGATTTTGTTCTTGATACGTATGATTTGACAAATCTTATCTATCTAAATACCTAAAACATGATCATTTACGACTTAGCTATATAGAAGTTTGACTGCATTGTCTATGGTTACGTATTTCGATAACCCCCACTCTTCTTTAAGTGAAAGGAGGTCCACTTCGTGCCCTTTAGAAAGTCCTTGCACACCTCACCATTCATAAAGCATCACCTAGAACACATAGCTGCTGCAAGCATTTGAAGGATGACGATGTGCAGTCAGTCAATGTGATAAGGAAATAAGGCAACAAATCAAGAAGAGGGAAGATGCCAGTGGGGCCCCTTGAACTCGTAACGAGAAGGGAAATTAAGGTCCAACAGGTGCCTGCATGAAGGTACCAAAGTTGTCCATTCACAGAAACAGGTTGGAGTCACATTATACTTAAATGCCAGACAACGCCTTGAGGTTCCCTTGATCGTGTATTCATTATGGCTGTGCAAATATGTAGTAAAAATGTTGAATACGAATATTGCAAATATTTGACTTTGAATATCGAATCGAACAATGATTTCAAGCAACCCATTTTCTGCAATGTGCACATACAACCACATTTTGAAAACCACAGAAATATGTAGGGACGTCAACTATGAAAGGATGAAGAAAAGGTTGCCACACCCATATGACACAGTTTACACTGCTACAACTTCAGGTGTGCCCCACTCAAGGGCAGACTGTGTATGTCGTGCAGTGTGACTCTTCTGCTTGTCATTGTAGTGCAGAAAAAGCAGAATTCACCGTAAGAGAATGGCACAGGCTCATGCTCTTCACATTATGGACTGAGTCTAAGTCCTGTACAACATGCTTAGTGCTGAACAACATCTTGAGCTCGATGGTGGATGAAAGAAGGTCGCAGGTCAGACTCAAAAGGCTATGGCTTGCTCGCGGCGTCTGCACATCGCCCGTGATGACATTGCACTGATCCCGTCGGGCTTAGAACAGACGCAGCACAACATTTCTCGAAGATGACATCCTTGTTGGCTAATTGCAACGAGGCACCGTTCACATGTTCACCATTCGCACGTTCACAACTACCGCGTTTAAGGAACCTGCTCGATATACCGCGGCGTAGTGCAATATGGTTGTGCAACGGATACATGGTACTTTGTTGGTAAAGTTTGAGAGTTTGATGGCAAGCATTACACTTTGCTGTCACCAGTAGTGATTTCCTTGCACCACCCCTTTTGCCTCTGCCTTCTCTAACTGGCAGTCTGGATGTTTACATGCAGCCCTCGGTGGGCATGTCGCTGGACTGTCCTCACACTGATTCCTTGTTCAGATGCAGCATTCCAATATCCCAACCAGACTAGGAGGGGCAGAGCGCAACACAAACTCACACAAAAGAATGGCGAAATGAAACAAGATATTAAAAGCTTTCGAAGCATCCCATTCCAAAAACCAGAGGAGTGATCATAGGGGCACTCATCCTAAACTTGAGGAAGCCCTAGTAATACGGCTAAATGGAGCCGTCAATAAGAAGACGCCAGTCTCTGGCGACATACTCAAGCAGAAGGCAGAACCTCTCGCACTCCGCTTGGACATCAGAGGTTTAATATTCTCTGATTGGTGGATGTGAGGGTTTAAGAAAAGACACTGTCTTTCATTTAAGAAAGTTTGTAGTGAAAGTGGTGCAGTGGTGCAGTGCCACCTACAATGAGGATCGCCCTGCAGACCTGCTATCTTCGTACGACGCAAAAGACATTTTTAACTGAGACGAAACTGGACTTTTTTACAAACTGCTGCACGACCGCACTCTTAGTTTTAGTGGACGATCGTGCACTAACGGTAAGCACAGTAAAGACTGTGCTCGTGGGGGCAAACGTGTCAGGATCGGAAATATTTCCTCCCCTGGTCATCGGGAAAACAAAAGCCATTAACACCTTCAGGGGCGTAAAGTCCCTGCCGGTGTGGTACCAGGCAAATAAAAAGGCCTGGGTCACACAGGCTATATTTGATGATTATATCCGAAAGCTGGACAGAAAGTTCATGCACGAGAGGAGAAGTGTTATCATGTTCGTCGATAACTGTGCAGCACATGGCGCAGTACAGAACCTCCAGGCGATACGTTTAGAGTTCTTGCCTCCAAATACAACAAGTGTCCTGCAGCCCATGGACCAAGGTACTGGGAATGCACGTCCATTTACCTTTGCACAGATTGCTTCCCAAAATTCCTAATAATTGTAAAAGGCTTCAAATTCACACAGAATAGTTGCTTATCTGAAGTCACGTAAAATGGTTGACAAGTGTCCTAGGACATACACGAGGACAAGTGGAGTGATATTTATGTAGAAACTGTTGAGCACAGGTCCCAAAGCAAGTCGACAGTGCCATGTCAACGGTGCACATTTTCACGGTTATGTTAAAAGGGAATAAGAATATCTTAAAAGAAAATACCTCTCCAGGCAGTCAAGCAAGGATGTGGGCTCAGTGTCATCAGATTCACCTTCTGGAGTTGAGAGAAAAATAAATGTTTTAAGGTTTCTTATCATAGTAACAATATACAGCGAAACAGTATATAACTAACCAAATATTTTAATATATGCACACTTGCATCTTTCTGAGCCAGAAACACTATTATAAGAAATTTGTAGAGACTATCATGCAGGAAAAATACTGAATACTGAATCGAATATCCAACAGTTGTGCAAAGTGCCTTTCGCACTAAAACATTGCTATTTCTCATCTTATCTTTCTTAAGCTCTTATCCAACGTACAGTTCATTCAACATACTTTCTCTCCGCCTGTTTAAGCAATCCCATAAAGACAAAAAGCTGTCAGTCTTTAATAAGCCAACTCACCTGGTACTGCTACTTGCTGTAAGCACGAGTTTGGCCCTAAGTCGAGAGATATATCCCAGAAAGGGTCAATTGTGGTAGATACACCCCTGAAACACATAACATATGATTTTTTTGACTTGTATTTAGGATGCTAGAACTGTAGAGCAGAGACATCCTCTGAAGACTTTGTGCCTATCGTTGAAAATATCGTTCAGTGAACAGAGGCTCCGCCTGGCTATGATTAAATCCTGAAATTTTAGGGTTTAACCCCTCTATTCCCCTAATTTACACCCCGAATTGAAGGCTGCCTCTTTGGGGTCAAACTAGATTTTTTCCCCCAGCAAATTGACCTCTCTGGAACACCTGTAGGAGTGCACACTAGCTTCTTTGGCAGCAAATACAATTACGTCACCGTTTGTACGAAAGCAGTACAGTTTGTGTGAGTAATAGGGTCAGACTTCTCCCAAAATTTAGCATATTGGAAGTTTTCGCACCCGAATTCGCATGAAGTGAGAGCACGTGTTGATTTCCCCTATTTTTACCCCCCCAAATTGAGGAAAAAATACTTCAGGCTCTAGCTATGCCCAGCGTCTGGGTGAAGTTGTCGCTCCAAGGGAAACACTCACTCGTAAGCGCCCTGCCTCACCTGCTGAGAAGGGTTCATGTCGGAATCAAGTGCAGTTTGTAGAAGGTAATGCCATGCTTCCAGCTGCACTTGTTAATAACAGAAGCACTGCAATGGGGTTGAGCAGTGGACTGCTGTATATGTTTGGCGAGATCAAGATTTGAATCTGAACTTACACTATACAGTTGCCGACCGATTTTCGGACCCCGGATTTTTCGGACGTGCTCAATTATTCGAACTTGTTCGCGGAACGGCCGCAGGTCCCAGAGAGTTAATGTACAAGAACGTCTAAAATTTCGGATGTCGCGCAGCCGCGTCGCTCGATATTTCGGACTCTATTTGCCCAAACAGCAAATTTCTCTCTTGGGGTGACGACAGCAGAGGAAGGTGAAGAAAACAACCAGCGTCCAGAATAGCAATGATATGCAGGAAATCCAGCAGTGAAGCCTTCTTTATATTCACAAGCTTTCATGTATAGTCTACATTTCTTCAGGTGTCCTGAAGAAATGTAGACTACTGCATGAAAGCTTGTGAATATTAAAGAAGGCTTCACTGTTCGATTTCCTGCATATCTTGGGGTGACGGAAAATAGTGATATCATCTGGAATTCGTATGAAACGAAATCAACCAACTAAAATATTCAGGCAAAAAAAAAATAGGCAATGATTGTTCATTTTTGATTCCTCTGAGTAGAAGAGGTCTGTCGTAACGCTTTTGTGTCTTCATTTTTGGCCACCGGCTTTATTCAAAAGGCCCAGCACGTGCTGTCCGCCCGCGGGTCGCGCGACAGCGCTGTAAAGCGAGCTTCACCTAAAACACTTATGCGTTAGGTGAAGCCGACTTGCAGACTTGCAAGTTTTTTTTTTTCATCTACTTTTTTTTTCATCCTACTAGTGCTTAGTAAAGTTTATTTTGAAGCGAAATTCGTTTTTTCGGACTGCTCGATTATCAGGACTCCTGCGCGATCCCCGAAGAGTCCGAAAAATCGGACGGCGACTGTATTTTGAATTGGGAAGTCCGTTTCGTGAACACGGAGTGGGCAAGCCAAAGTTTCCAATGTGAAACAGTTTGATTTACTAAGCAATAAGTCCGAACTGAATAATAATAATTGGGGGTTTACGTCACGAGACAACTGAGCATTCCTAATTGAGATGCCAGTTTTATTAACTGCAGCATAATTTTTGCGACAACATCGGTACTCTGCCTTCATCCTTTGATTTTTCATGCTTGTGCAACAAGGCAGAGTAGTACGTTGCAAAAATTTGATTGCTTGATTGCCTGATTTGATTGCTACAACTGTCACAAATTCTACTATCGCAACAGTGATGGTAAAGTTCACATTCCATGCAGAAGGTTGGGCTTGTGCTTTGTGATCTTCCGGTGCCTCGATGACTTCATAATAACGAATGCACAAGCAGAGTAAACTTCCATCAAATCAATCCTGATGGTAGTACAAAGTCTGACCAAATTATACGAAAGCTGAATTAATTTTTTTTTAAATCCCGTGTTAGCGCCGCGAAGCAGCTGTGGCTATGAGCGGCGTACAGATGTGGACAGATGGAGGGAGGACAGCAGGAAGGAAAGTGGGACAGGGGGGTTAGTATGCGTCCTGGGCCGGCTTTAGGAGGAACTGTGCCTACATTCGTTTGGAATGTCTTCGGAAAAACCCAGGGAGAACCTCAGACAGCACAGACGGTGACAGGATTCGAACCAGTGTCACCTCCCAGTCTCCGCGCGGAAAGTGATCATCCTCACCACTATGCCACGGAAGCTGGTGGCTGAATTAAAGAATAGGCAAAAAAAAATGAATGAAGTCAATGCTGCTTTAAAAAGCAAAAATCTGTAATCCTCTGCTGTGGTTTGCGCTTCAAACACACATCTGAAAACATGCTACATAGAGCATTGATATGATGGAACACCTCTTCAGTGTTATCTTCATACGACAAATGGGAGTTACAGGCTGTTGATTCTGCCTTCAACGTCTTGGTCACTCATGCTGTGCACTATCGGCAAAATAGTCTTCACCATCTTCCATGTGGCAGCATACATTGTTCACCTTTGCTCACATTATATCAACATCCATAAGTTACCCACACGCTTCAATGTTGTTGTGCACTTCCATGAAGTCATCGAACCTGAGGTGTCCTTTCTCAGCATCTTCGGGAATGTCTACCTTGATGCCAATCGACAGTGTCTTGTACCTACCACGCGTTGCCATAGCTAGCCAGAGTGGCTGGCTCAATCCACAAAGCTGAAAGTACAGACAGATTCCGCACGAAGGACTGGGGAACAGTGAAACAAAAACCAGAGAAAAACGAGAAAGAAGATGTTTCCTCCTTTTCCGGAACGATTACCACGATCAAATGAATTTTATCGGTACTGCTCCGTAGCCACCAGCCACTGGGGCTTTAGGGCCAACTTTTCTGTTGCTATGTGTGGTCGTAGCCTCCTATACACTACATACCTGCAAAACGTGACAAAATAGGCCGTTCATGGGGGCGCCACTTTCCTAGCAGTGTTTCCTAGCAGTTAGCAGTGGCAACCTTCGCCTGCCCAGTAAGTGTACGCTGCCGTATGCTCAGTGCATACGCTGCTCTGAAGCGCAGTAAAGAGATAAATGTCCTGGATGGGTATGCACTGCTCAAGCCTCTGTCATCGCTCGATAAGCCAGTGGTTATCGAAAAATGTCACACCAATTAGCGTTGATCCAGTCTCTTTAGGGTGTCATGTCATGTCTCCGACAGTTAGACACCACCGATTGTAAACTACGCTCTGTATGTAGGAGGACAGCGTCATGACCGATACTGCTGATATCGCATCGAGGTAACTATCACCAACCTAGGAGACTAGCGCCACTATTGTGGCCGACTGGCGCCTGTGTATTTCAGAATCATTGGTCAGGCATGTAGTATATAGGAGGCTATGGTGTGGTGCAATGTAGGTGCTTCGGACACATTGGTCTAATTTCAATGTGGACTGCTTTCATGTTCCAAATAACCAGCTTTCTATCAACAGAAACATTAGGGCGTTAGGCAGTACCATCAAACTGAATGAAATTAAGTGAAAAAAAAAAGAATTATCGAAAGTCATATTAACAGAAGTCTGCTGTATAACCTTTTAATGCTGTGTTGCCTGATCAGTCCTTTCATTGCTGGTACACTATGGTACACAAAAGTAGTAACACGAGAGAAATCAAAATTTTCTTTTAATGCGCGCAACTGCAGCAAACTTATTATAGCAGAAAGTGCAATGTCGCAATATTACTGTTGTTAAGTTGCGGTACTTCCGTAAAACTCACTATTGGCGAGTTTTAGCCAATAGGAAACACTCTTTGAAAATGATGCAATAAAAGAAGTCAAATCCAAGCTCAGGAACGTAATGTCAGCAACTTCAATGAAGGAGCGCTGGACGCGCACGAAAAACAAAATGATGAAGACACATTATCGGCGTCGTTTTCAAGTTATGCCATGGTAATAAAACTGATACCTCAGTCGAAAGTTATTGCTCGGTAAATGAAGCAACTTCACAATCAAACCTTCGGCTTGCCCGGTCCTAATTCATGAAAATAATGTTTCAATTGAGAATTATCCATGAGTAGCGAGTAGTAGATTGGAAGGTTTTCATGGTAGCGAATTCAAAACCACGATAAGCTGATTGCCTTGCTAATCTTTGATTTGACGGCCCTTGTTATTACGTCGTTCTCGTTAAGTGCTTCCAATCTGTGCTCCTGCTGTCTGGGAACACAGCCTGAACCACCGTGCTGCCTCTAGCAAACTGCACTTCATTCCAGTGTGAGCCCCCTGAGTGGTGAGCAAGGCACCTCGAAGCGAGCATTTCCCTTGGAGCCGTAACATCATGCTGATCCTAGGATACCCATCGTAGCTGGTTGGAGTCCCCATGTCGAGCAATACAGTCAAACTCCTTTACAACGAAACTCAGGGGACAGCAAAAAAAATTTGCAGTAAAGGTATTTTCGTTAAAAAGGATGTCCATTATTGGACCTATAGGGCTCTAGCGGGACCGCAAAAAAATTAGCTGTAGTGGTATTTTTGTTAAAAAGGTGTTCGCTATAAAGGAGTTTGCTGTATTCAAGAGATGAGCCGATTTTGTGACATCATAGCAGAGAAGCTTAAAGGGCACTAAACCGATATAAGAGCAATGATGCAGAGGTGGGCAAAACTGCTCACGGTCTTTGTCCTCACCTCAATTTTCCTGGACGGAGCTTTGTCCTCACCTCACCTCAACTACTTTTCGGAGAAGTTCCCTCACCTCACCTCAAAAAAAATTCAGATAATTTTCCTCGCCTGCCCTCACCTCAAATAATTTTTCAGAAAATTTTCCTCGCCCTCACCTCACCTCAAAACATTATGAGAAAAATTTCCTAACCTCACCTCAAAACCTTTTCAGAGAATTTCCCTCACCTCACCTCACCTCAGCCTTGCATAAACATTTTTCCCTCACCTCACCTCAAATTCCGTGAGGTGAGGGGGTTCAAGGCACCCTCACCTCACTTGCAGTGAGGAGGGTGTCCCTCCCTGCTCAAGGTCGACGCTTCTCACTTTTTTAAATGATGAAAGTACGCAGCGTTAAGCAAGTATCGAGACTAAAGCATCAGGTCCCGACTCTCTGCTTCAGCGGTAGATTGTGACTGTAGGTGTTTGCGGCGCAAGCGCAACAGAGGCCAGAAAGCGCCACAACTGCGGTGAGTACCTGATGAATGGCAATGATAGCTAAAATTATTTACGGATCATGTCCTTATATCATGGCCGCTCGCCATCAGCTAGTGGGATGGCAGGTGCATTGCTAATTGTCTCGTTCACCGCCTTCGCATGGCATCTGCTAGGTTGAGCGCTACAGTGGTGGTCGAATGGAAGCGCAGCTTTGTGAATCATAATCGTATGAGTGTCACGTCATCAGTGCACCCAATGTCGTGCCCATATTGCCCACTACTTTTTGTGGGATGTGCAGCCAGAGTCTAGACCCATCGTCAGGACTCAGGACCAGCCAATAAGCAGCGATTATTGATAGTGAAGTGCAACGACTCGCGTCGTCCGGTTTACAACAGTCACTGAAAAAACAAATACTATTTAGGTACAGTGTCACCCCTGCTTTCACTCTGCGCTGTTTTTTAGACAAAGTACGACCATCAGTTTAGTGCCCTTTTAAGTACGGACGTATGCCATCAGTGGCACGCCTGCTTCTATCTCATTCTATCTATAGGGAACACATTCTCACTTGCAGGACTGGCAGACCACATCAGACTGTAGCCCTCCGGTGAATATTTGGTCAATAATGCAATTGCAGTGATGAGGGTTACTGTTTGACAACCCATTTGTGCCTGAAAAAAAGAAGAACCAATAATTTTATCGCTCATTTTCGTAGATGCAACCAATAGTTGTAGATACAACCGTACAAGTACAGTAGATGCAACCAATGTTGTAGTGTCAGCAGTCTAAGGGGTGACAATCTACCAGATAAGTTGTTTACACACAGTTGTTGCAAACTAGTTGTAGTTAAGGTTCAGAGGGGTAAAGCGTGAACCGCATGGCCCGAAAAGCGTCCAAATTCTTTCCGAACCGAATTCGGGACCAAACTTTTTTCAGAGGGGTAGTTTCATTTTAAATCGAACAATGTGTGAAAGTCGTATTTTTTAATTCGCAGAGAAAAAATATATGTTAGATGACAGCTCAAACGACGCAAATCGCGCCACGTGCGACGCTCGTGCGTGGAGTAGTTTCCGCGTGGGAGAGGAGGAAAGTCTGAGGCTGCTTGAGCGCGCTTTCTTCTGGACCGACTTTGACGGGATCTAGCACGGCTGATTTTATGCCTAGGAACTGGAGGTTTTTTGTGATTATAGGCTGCACCATAGATACTGTCGACAGCCACCCGCAGAACTCTAAGGGCCACAGATTTTCTGTTAAAAAATGCCAAACTTGGCATAAACGTTCAAAAAGGCCAAACTTTGTTACCAATT
Source organism: Ornithodoros turicata (assembly GCF_037126465.1). Taxonomy (NCBI): domain Eukaryota; kingdom Metazoa; phylum Arthropoda; class Arachnida; order Ixodida; family Argasidae; genus Ornithodoros; species Ornithodoros turicata. The sequence continues at coordinate 38,571,244 of NC_088204.1, forward strand.
TGCTTCATGACAGAACGTCTGAGGACATCAAGCTTAGTGCCATTCGATATGACGTTGAAAGAGCTTTCGTGCTGTATAAAGTTCATTTTTCTCAGTTCAGTGCTTTCCGTGTTATTAGCTTGAGAATCGCACATGGTAGGCGAAAATTACCAATGTTGCATCTCAATTTTCTCAAAAATGCCATCTTCGATTTCCTTGGTTATTTTTGAAAAGGTGGCGTCATGTCTCTACTTTAGACTCCAAGTGAGACAATCTTTTATTTTTTCTTGAGAGACGCGCAGCGATTTTTTTGGTCAGACATGGTCCGCGAGACTGCAGCCTAGCGCGCCCCATCCACGAGGACGCGACCTTCAACCTCTTCTTTGCTACAGGTCTCCCGCTGACGGAGTAATCAATGACCACACTGCATGAGCTTGCTGTAGTATACCCAGAGCATTACTTTACGTTTACCCAATGGTCTCCCAGTTCCGTCAGGCTCATTCAAACCGTGGGAGAGTACATGAGTTGCATGTGCGCCCTTGACGAGAAGCCCCAGTCCGCGAACATACCGACAAAGTAGTGAGAAGAAACGAAGCGCTTCGTAAAGATCTTTATCCAGTGGTAACATCGTAGGTTTTGTTTCAGGTGGCCGCCAGTCCCGCAGGCAGTGTGAAAGTCACATCCTTTTCATTGGTAAAAGAACGTTGTGAAAGTTTCGAAAAACGTAAAATGTGCCAATTGCGAGACCCCTGCAGATCATGGCTGCCACCATTGGATTAGCATCAGCCGAAAGCTTTACAGGACCTTTCACATGATATAAAGTGACTGGGTTCAAGCGCATCTTTCGTCCGCCTAGTATCGCAAAACCACGAGTGGTACGCGAAAATTTTGCATGTTCGATCTTAATTGTTTCTAAAACCCCAGAATATTTTTCACGATTTATTCCACAAGGGCAGAATTATGCCTGTACTTTGCCCTGCTGGTAAGGTAGGTACCTTTTCTCTTTTTGATTGAGACTCTGGGCTACTTTTCCGTGGAGCGATTTTTCCACACAAAGGCGCTCCTCGTATGTCTACGAGCGCGCTTTGCTTCTTAGCCTTTGCTTTGTAATTTATTGCCCAGATGTTGCATTCTGTACTTATTTTGCACTTATGGTACGTATGTTGATTTTTTCTTTTGGAGACGCAGGGCAATACTTTCGTGGGCTCCTTGAACTTGCTATTACGCACTTTCATGGGAGTCGCACGCACGACTTGTGCGTATACGCACGTGCGTATATTCACTATTCTCCCGCACATGTGCTTGAGGCAATGCACATACGCACGCTATGAGGCTGTCGTGCGAGTTAATATTAGGAAGGCCGAACTACGGCCACAGGGGACAGAAAGTTACAACACGTGAGAATACACATTTGTGGCCGCCTCTTAGCTTGGGCGCAATAAGTGATAGTTCCGAAGCTGTGCATCCTACCTTCAATTAGTTTTATGCCCCGTAGCGTTATTTCGGAACCACGACGAGTACTATATACAAAGCCCGTAAGACCCCTGTGATGACAGTATGTTGCTGCTCTCAAGTATAACACGCTCGCCCTCCACGAGCTGTGTCAGTGCCACCGTGGGAATCAAAATTTCCGACAGAACAACGCACAACTAAAATCCCTCGTTTCCGGTAGCCGTAGGTACCTTAAACCCTCGGTGTGGTCTTCAGTAATCCTTTTAGCATCCATGCGCTTGAACCCAGTCACTTCATATCACGTGAAAGGTCATATCTAAACATATCGGATGATGCAAATCCAATGGTTGCATCCATCATCTGCAGGGGTCTCGCAATGGGCACATTTTACGTTTTGCGAAACTTCCACAACGTTCTTTTACCAATGAAAAGGATGTGACTTCCACACTGCCTGGGGGACCGGTGGCAACCTGAAACAAAAGCTACGATGTTACCACTGGATAAATATCTTTACGAAGCGCTTTGTTTCTTCTCACTACTTTGTCGGTATGTTCGAGGACTGGGGCTTCTCGTCATGGGCGCGCAGGCAACTCATGTACTCTCCCACGGTTTGAATGAGCCTGGGGGAACTGGGAGACCATTGGGTAAACGTAAAGTGATGCTCTGGGGACGCTACAACAAGCTCACGCAGTGTGGTCATTCATTTCTCCGTCAGCGGGAGACCTGTAGCAAAGAAGAGGTTGAAGGTCGCGTGCTGTAGATGGGCCCTGCCTCGTGGACCCTGCCAGACAAAAAAAAAATCGCTGCGCGTCCTCGGGTAAAAATAAAAGATTGTCTCACTTGGCGTCTAAAGTAGAGGCATGACGCCACCTTTTCAAAAATAATCAAGGATATCGAAGATGGCATTTTTGAGAAAATTGAGATGCAACATTGTCAATTTTCGCCTACCATGCGCGATTCTCAAGCTAATACCACAGAAAGCATTGAACTGACAAAAATGAACTTTATACAGCACGAAAGGTCTTTTAACGTCCTATCGAATGACGCTAAGCTCGATGTCCTCAGACGTTCCGTCATGAAGCAAATTGGTAACAAAGTTTGGCCTTTTTGAACGTTTACGCCAAGTTTGGCATTTTTTAACAGAAAATCTGTGGCCCTCAGAGTTCTGTCGGTGGCTGTCGACAGTGTCTATGGTGCAGCCTATAATCACAAAAAACCTCCAGTTCCTAGGCATAAAATCAGCGGTGCTAGATCCCGTCAAAGTCGGCCCAGAAGAAAGCGCACTCAAGCAGCCTCAGACTTTCCTCCTCTTCCTCGCGGAAACTACCCCACGCACGAGCTTCGCACGTGGTGCGATTTGCTTCGTTTGAGCTATCCTCTAACATATATTTTTTCTGGGCGAATAAAAAAATACGACTTTCATCCGTTGTTCGATTTAAAATGAAACTACCCAGAGACAGAATGCTGGGCCGAATTCAGCCCGATCTCGGCAAGCCAGATTTATCCTCCGAAATGGGAAGTGACGCCAACCGAAATAGTAGAAGCATCCAATGGCTATTCAGCCGGAAGGAGAACCATAGCACCGATGACAGAGCAATCGGGTCGACTGTTGCCGTGTGTGGTACTTCTACCCCTATGAATACAGGATAATATCATTGAGCTGGATGGTTGAAAGGCGATGTTTGTCAAGGCCAGAAGTCTTTGGCCGAAATTCGGGGTGCATTTCAGTAGCATGCGTTTATGCACAGAAAAAAAGTTTGGTCCTGATTTCAGTTTGGACAATTTTCGGACAGTTTGTCATGCCATGTGGTTCAGCCTTTAGACGGAACACTTTTACAAAGTTTGTTAAAATAATAAATATTCAATGGAGGTTTTATCAGTTTTGCACATGCACGACTTTCACATGGGCATTTTCTAGTTTTGACAAATTTCAGCTACCAGCATAAACCGGCACCCGAATACCTGTTTATAACACATAGAATAGCCCATATTCCTGCCAACATTCATGTTCCAACCACTACAACTATGGAGAAGTGCACACCAGCTACAAACAGTGACATAATCCGTTACCAGTCAGGGCAGCCATTCATTATCATGCTGGTCATCAAGACCTCTGCTACCATTCAGATAGCATAGGACAGTTCCCCAGACTCAACTAGCCTTACTCCAATCACCTGCTACATGTGACCATTTCCAAGAAAGTTGTCACACAGAGGGAAGTGCACTTCTTTACCCTATATGTTGCTATAAACCACACTGCTCTTAATTGCTCATTATATTATACAGTAAGTTCAGTAAGTAAAGTATATTATTATAGTTTGTAAGGCTTGAAGGTAATTACATTGTGGTTAGCTGCTCTAATAATACATGGAACAGGACATGTGCCATATAAAGAAAAAAGAAAGAAAAAAAAAGATGAAAATAAGAGCATTATAGAAAACACTGCCACACCTGTTTCATTGCCAACTTATCGGACTGATCGCATAAGCTAATCCAACTCAAATATCTAATCCCTATTCATATCCAGTGATAATAGCTGTATGAATCCAAAACCAGTGAGGACAGGACCTCGAGCCGGTCATGTATTGTGGAGTGTCAGGCCCTAATTATAACCCACAGACAAGTGATAGTGCTGGCCTCCTCAGTCGGCCCGCGGGTGTGAATTCGTGCTCTTCCTCAGTCACTCAGTAGTTGTAATGGCCTCGGAGGCAGTCCTCAAATGGTTTATTAAGGCACACGTCAAGTGGCTGAAGCCGAGACGTCATGCCCCCGGGAATAACAACAAGTTCTGTGCTCTTGTCTCGCAACAGCCTCTTAACTGCCGGTGTCAGATGCCCGTGGAACGCATCGAAGACCAGCATACCCAGCAAAAGTGCGCCAGGCCACTTCAGCCACACACATTTAATCCAGTCTAGCACGAGGGACTCATCCATCCAACCCTTGGGATAAGCACATACAACAACGTTCCTCTGAAACTTCTCCTTAGGCATGGTCTTTCATTTCAGAATTACAAATGGTGGAAGTTTGCGTCCATCACCTGTGCAGAATAACATCACAGTCAATCCTGTCTTTGCATTACCGGACGGGACGATGCACACTTCTTTGCTGCCTTTTTCGCAAATAGTAGTTGCACATGGCATATCTATAAACACTAGCATTTTATCCACATCCCGATGTGGCTGAGCGGGTAGTTGTATGCCGTCCTCACATTCATCACATGCCTTCGGAAGTCAATCAGGTTTTGTTCATAACATAGAGGAAGCTTCTCGAAGATGCTCGTCCAGCGTCTGGGACAGAAGCCTGCCCGTTACATGAAACGCAGGTGCCACCTGTTACTCCCCTTGAAAGAAGCTCCGCTGCCGTCTGTTGTGACACCTTCATTTTTAGCAAGCTGTATCGCTTTCAGACCCAGACCCAGACTGCTTGTGCAGTTACACGTCGTTTGATTCGCCGTGCAGTTACATGCCCAAAGGGGTTTGATGTACACGATGAGCTGCTCCTCAATCGTCGCGTAATGTCCACTCTTTGGCTCACGACGATGCCAAACATGAATGCCGGCCTCGTTCACCCTCAACTTTTGTGCTCAGTCCCTCAGCGTCAGGTCCCTTTCGTCGTTGGTGTTTTCGTCCCAAAGTTCCCAGGTCGTTGCCCCTCAGCCATGTTACCGGAAGCCTCCGCTACCAGTATAACTTGCAGTTTAAATTTAGTGGTGTACAAGGCCTGCCGTGAAGGCATGCTCGTGTGAACGTGATCACTTTCGGTTAGCTCGGCGGGAAAGACAGATCACGTGGGTGCGTGCACACAGCCAGGAGAGTCAAGTGGAGAGGGAAACTTTTCACTCCCTCAGAAGCAGAGAGTACACCCGCAGAAACATTGTGGCGGTGGCACTGGCATCGCGGTCAGGCTCGTACACCTCGCAAATAATACGCGCCTGCATTTTGGGGGTCCATTTTCCAGAAAGAAACCTTGTATTATGTGCAAGAAAATACGGTATATGGCCTAAGATACAGTGAAAACCGCGTATAATGATAGAGGGGGTTATCACTGACTTAATCATTATGTGAGGGATATCGCAACAGGAGGGCTGACCTATGGAAGTCTAGCGCTGCGCGTTATCCCGCAAGTCACCCTAACGACGGATGCTACAAAAGACGGTGGCAATGCAGTAGAATCTCGATGTATTAGAGTTTGGATATTACGAATGTGTTGCCCTGCCTTTACAGATGATACGAACGAGCCGAAGATGCAACAGAGGTCGTTCCCCCGTGGCGCGCTAGTCATGCTGATCCTTCTTTCGAAAAGGGAGGCAGATCCTCACCACACTCCCCGCGAACTGCCTTACATCAAGTTGCACAATGTAGGTAATTACTCTCCCTTCGGCGGTGGGGATAAGATGAAAGGGATTACACGGCCTCAGAGCTCTTCCCGGCCCGGAACGTTATTTTATCTCTGTTTTGACCTTTTTACCCCCCCTCGTAACAAAACCACGAACCTTCGTGGCATAGCACCTGGTTTAGGAAAACAGCGACCAGAACACGTGGAAGGAACATATCAGGACAACTTCTGGCAACATTATGCATCACCATTCCGCAGGTCGGCTTAACCTAATGCCTGTGTGCCTCAGGAGCTCGCTTTAGAACACTGTCGCGCGACTCTCGGGTGGAAAGTACGTGCTGGGCCTTTTGAATCATCTCACAAATTTGGGCAGCTTTGGCCAAAAACAGAGACACAAAAGTGTTACGACCGATCTCTTTCACTGACAGTGTTGGAAAATGAACAGTCACTATCAATTTTCTTGCCTCAATTTTTAATTTGGTAATTTCTTTGGATGCAAATTTGGGATGATATGAATATTTTTCTGCTACCCCGTGAGGAAAAGTGTGAGGGTACATCCTCCTGATGTTCCCTTTTTTCACACTACTACAATTTGCAGAATGGTGCGATGCCGGACGGCACGCTGCCAAAGTTGGTCGACGACCGTGAGGGCTTCAGATATCGCTGTACGAGTACTCAGAACAGCAAACTTTATCGTTATGTGCAGGTTCATTTTCCATAGAGACAATGCTATATTTGCCATAGAGACAATGAGTACATTTAGGGCCCTCAGTTTTCGGGTTTTATTTTTTGTGAAAATCGGGTTGAAAATCTGGACCTGCCAAACAGGGTAAAATCGGGTGATATACTAAGAAGTGATGTATTTTCGGGGGGGAAAAAAAACAATATACTTTTATGTGTTGAAATTAATTAATAATTGGGGGTTTACGTCGCGAGACAACTGAGATCATGAGCGACACCACAGCGGTCGGTCTGTGGAGTGTTGAAATTAAGTGAAAGAATATTTATTAAGAGACTGGTTGATAATTCACTGTATAACCACTAAGGCTTGCACTGGCCCCTATTTATAAAAAAAATAAGTTGCATGTTCAGTAAAGCATCATCCAGCGATGAGTATTGAGAGCATGCTCGCGTTGGTATGCCTCGTATATCGTTGGCTGTTGCTGCATCCTCTTTACTACTCCGCGTACTTTGCTGATACAAGATACTCCCTACAAGATTTGAAAATTGGCTTCACCTAACACTGTCTATTGCGGGCAAACCCACCTCAAGGAACGCAGAGTTTCTTCGCTGTTTAGCGTGATTTTTCCTGATTCCTTTGCTATTTTTGGTAATAGCACAAGAAAGGGTCTAGTCGACGTCCACGGAAAGCACTAACAGTACAAAAATCCAATATTGAAGTTTTTATTTTACTTATTGACACAAGCTTTCATGTAGCAGACTACATTTCTTCTGCTTTGGTTGGCTTTGCCATTCTGCAAGGCGGCTTCATCTCATTATTGAAACTGATTTTGAGGGACAAGGGAAGCTGTCACGGCCCCATTAATCTAACTTATCACTAAACTAACCAAGTTGATAATGTCTTAGGTTAGTTTAGTGAAGTTAGGTTAGATTAATAGGGCCATGTCCGCTTCGATCATGAAGCTGGGAGTGTGAGGCAAGCTGCCACAGCCGCACTAATCTAGCCTAATATATCACTAAACAAAGTTAATGATGTCATAGGTTAAAGATGGCTTTCCCGTAACACAAATAAATGAATCGAAAAGTTCTGCTAAACCTACAAACGTACAACACTAAGCATTCATTGAAGTGGGCTTGACCGCAATACACGTAAGTGTTAGGTGAAGCCAACTTTCAAATGGTGACGCCTACCAAAGGAACATTTTTCACGCTAGAAATCGGACCTGCATGCAAGCGGCCACAAATCCAAACCCGACATGTTCTGTTTACTTCACCAGCAAGACGCAGCGCGGTTGCCGTAGTTCGCGCGTGTGCGAATCAAGTCCTTGGTTTGCACTTTCGCAAGCCCGGTTTACGGGTTTTATCGGGTTTTTACCGGTTTACGGGTTTTTACCCCCTGATTTACATCAAAATAGTTCGGGTTAAACCCGAACTATTTTGATGTAAATCAGGGGGTAAAAACGGGCTTTATCGGGTTTTACCCGAAAACTGAGGGCCCTAAGTATATTTGACGGTAAAAGCAAAAACGATCGTTCTATGGGGTATATCGTTACACAATCAAAAAGCAACACTAAAGCTTCCTTAGTTTAATACGTACAAGCTTTCGCTTGGGGGACCACGCTTCATCAGGTACAAGGTGTGAAGCTCGCTTATACAAGTATATATAGAGTTTACAATATGTCTCATGGGCACAGACACGACAAAAAGTGGGGGGGAGGGTACACATTGAAAAAGAATACAAAACAGAAACAACTGGAAAGCTACCAGTTTTATCACTATTATTTGGCCGTTGGGGGTCAAAGCTGTGGGAAAGGAGAAAGGCAGAACCTCTCATAATGGACAGCAAGGTCATGGTGACGCATCTTTGCGGGAGCTGCTACATGAATGAATATGCTGCATTTCATATCGGACTTGATTTCCCCTGTTGCACAGAGATTTTGCTATCGGTATATTGTTACGTGAGGGATCACTGTGCGCAGGTTTTACTGTAACTCCAAAGTGATAGGAAAGCTCTTGTGTATGTAAAGGAAAGTTCAGTTCAAATGTTCTTGGGCTCCTTGTGGCCACTGAAGGAAAGCTAAGGAGTAGAAGACCTTTACTGCCTTTGTGCTATCATATGCGTGTGGCATCTCCCCATCTTGATGGACCAAGTCCAACTGACGACCCGCTCTGTCAGACTAGATGAATCACCGTGCCATATGTGGACGGAATCAGTGAGTCCTTGGCACGTATACTGGCGAAGGAAGGAATACGTATGTCTCACAAACCTATCTCAACAATCGGACACTATATACCGCAGCCAAAAGATTGCCCACGGAAGGAAAAAGCACAAGGTGCGGCCTATAAAATTCCATGTACCAAATGCAGCGCATCATATATTGGCGAGAGAACGAACTCCCCCGAAAGGCTACAGCAACATAAGAATGATGTACGGAAGTCGAACATCGAATGAACTCTCGCTGAACACTGTAGAGTTCAAGACCATCCTATCGACTTTCGAAATGCCTGCATCGTTGACCTTGGGGTAATCAGATCAAAAGAATGTTTGCAGAGTCCTGGCATCTACAGTCCACACCTTGGAACATTATCTCATCTGTCAGAGCGTTATTCAGCGTATACATCAGCGGCCTCCGTCATGTGACTGAAAAACAATCCGACGAATCACGAAATTCAATTATTCCGGCAGTCTTGGAGTAGTCAAAGTAGTTCCATATGGCACTATCTTTTTGCCGGTGGCTCGTCATGCATCCCCTCATCCTCCATGGGAACCACACTGCAGCAGTGCAAGACTTTCGTATCAAATGCACGCACACACCCATGATGATGATGGCGAAGGCAATCTCACCGAAGCGCACCTACGGAGTCGCGGAGGTGCTGCAACATATTCCGGAGCTATTCGAAAACTATTCAAAAACACTGAATAGACAAAATTCGTTACGAATACTGTTCAAATAGAGTACACTACTTAATTTGAATTCGAAGGTTCGAATATTTGCCCAGCTCTAATTCTAGGATACCTCCCGACTTTTACGCTTCAAATTTCGAAGAAAAGTATTTCCTAAATCTACCGATAATCTACTCATTCAGTGAAACAGCCTGACGTTGCTCAATGTTTGTGTGCAATTCCACCTAGCTTAATCTTTATGTGCACTCGAAACAGTTTCTGGTCATTTTGTAACCCGTACAGAGAGGGTGTCAAAGTGTGCATCTCCACACTACTATCCCCTTTGTGACCCAATACATAACAATATTGTTGCGAGAAATGTCGGAGTTTGGTAACATTTGCAACCGTCAGTTTTCTGGTGATTCCAGCTAAGCCAACACAAAGGAGTCCTGCGGACAAGTGATGTGTTTTCGAGCCAACATTAGCCACATCCATTACACATTCCACCTCCATTTATCACCATTCATGTGACGAGCATGCAACAGACAAAGCCAAAACATTTTCCAAAAAGGAAAGAAAATCTTAAGATAATCTAACCCAAGTCTCCCCCACAAAGATCCCAAATATCAAAAGAGAGCATCTTAGCTACACCACCTTTGCAATGTCGATGCAAGACATCCAAAGTAGCTATAAAGAATTCGTGGCGTCTTGCTGCTCGTACCCTGCTAAGTGCCGTGCGTGTGTCCACACTAGGTGAAGCAGGCGATACGGAATATGTGGTGCAGATTTCCCAGAGTAGAACTGTTGCGAGATAAGACAGTAAAAAGAGGATCAGTCTGATGGAGCACAATAGTAGGCATAGCTTCACAACTGCCAAAGACCACGTGCACTTCAAACTCCCAATGGAGGACAGAAACTTGGAGAGCAATCTTTTTCCCAGACAAAACATACTTTGAAAATGCACATTTTCAGTGTGATGCACCACACCTGATGGAGGCATTCATTGACGCCATTTGTTGGGAAACAAAGACATGTCATACTGGATTGGGTGTCTCATTCGAACAAACCGTCGTGCACGTTCATATTACCGGCCATGTTCCCCCATTGAAATACAAATTACTTTGATGGAAGCCCAGCATCTGTTCCAATTATCTGAAAGTTTGAATAAAGAAATTTTGAATTAACAGGATTGCACTGTATTTCCCTCTCGTGCCTACAGCACCAGCATCCAAATACATCTTTTCTGCGTCATCACTTCCCCTCCCCCCAAATGCTTCTTATACTTGCATAACCAACGTATAAATCTAAATCTTAAAAAAAAAAAAAAAATGAAAACACGGCACAACACTGTTTAACAACAATTTTAGAACCTGCTTTGGAGGGCACGCAAGGCTTACATATTCAGGTATTGAAAATCACCAAAAACTAAAAAGAAGGGATATTAAAAAACCTGCTGCTGCAGCTTGACAGCACCTAAAATAATGGAAACAAAAGTGGACAAAACTGATGGGTACCTCCTGAAATAGCCGTGCCATCTCACACACTAGGCACATTGCAGGATCATCACGGAACTGACACACGTGACGATCGGCCAGGAAGTAGTCTCGCAGCAGAGGTGTGTGTGTCAGAGCTTGTACGATGCAGTTCATGAAGCAGGTGTTTCCTAGGTTGATGAGTCCACGAAGCCCTGCATGCATGGCATGTAACATTTACTTGAAATGAGTTGGAAACCTGAACCTGAGATCTTGTTACATTACATGTTCTAAAATATTTACCTTGAATGTACTAAAGACAAAAGATGTATACCTAGTGAAATGTTGTATATCAGCTTCGCTTTATAGATTCAACACAAAGGTAACATGACAAGGAAAAATCAGCATGCCCTGCCACTCAAATTAATTTCACACTCTGCACCTGAATGGTCTTGTTCACCCAGCATTGTCAACAAGTACTCTTCATATGCACACCAGCAAAAAATCTGTATGCATCCTAACACATGGACTTGTCATTCATTACTTGTTAGATGTCATAAACAAGATGAACAAAATGATGAGCACGCGAGGGTGACATACTGTAATGCATACTTGTCAGCAAGAATAAGAAACACAAGCAAGGTTTCTGTTGTAGTAAAGTCCAGTTCGAAAACTGTTGTTAGACGCATGAAAACCAAAAGGAATAATTACCTATGTAGGAGTTGTCCGCTATTCTTTTTCGCCTAGGATTTCTTCGTAAGAGGTCAAGCTCAAAGCTAGTGGGCTCCCAATGTTGGTAGCATTCCTTGAGACCTGAATTGAACAATGATTACTCTACTGAATACCATTCATTATGAATCTCTGTGCCTTACCTAGTAGTCTGGCACATTTCCGCCGGTGCTTGCGTGCCAAGACTTCGAGTTCACGGTCGTAAACGTAGTCCGCACACGTGAAGCAGTACACCACACCGTATGAGATGTCCACAGCTGTACAGAGACAACAGCACAGTGACAACCTGCTGTATAGCTTTTGGCTTTCGTTTTGTAATGCTAAAAAGACATCCTCTCAAAACAAGGTTTTAGTTCTCAATTTCCTTCAAGTGTCATGGTCGACCATTATATTCTTTGGGATTCAAAATAAAAATCGCTAATACAAGGTAATGCAAAATTATATCACATAATAATGTACTGCAGCCTGCATCCCACATTTTCCTTGCGCTTTGCTGATGGTCAGTGAACCAGGTTAGCCAGTACCCAGACACTCAAGTTCCTCTACATGAGTGAAGATTCACATTTGTAATCAACAGTGTGCTGCAAACAAGTCTGAATTTAATTCAGGATTGGCTTAAAGAGGGTCTGAATGGTTTGCATCAACATCTGGAAATTCTGTTGCGCAAAAAGGATGTATACACACAGTATACAAAATTCTAATTACGAAGGGTTTGTACCAAGGATTTAAGAAAACACACATTCGCAGATAACACTTGCGGTTAAAAGTAAATGTAGAACTGGGGTAGCGATTCTTTCAGGAGTGACTGTTTTCTGTCAGGTGTGCACTAATGCCATTGTCTATCTGGATCAAGAACTGGTGTACTGATGAGAGATTACACAAGCATGGCATGACAGTTCTCTCACTGCTTATCATAAAGGTGTGAGTTAGATACCCACTTCACAGGGCTTCAGTCTCTGCCACCTCCATAGGCAATATAACCCTTTTAAATCTCTAACATAATGATTTGTTACCTGCAGTATTTCCAATGGCATCCATGAATGTTGGAGCCATGAAAACTGGGCATACCTGAGGCCTCATAATAGATAAAATCTGCAGCATACAAGACAAAGTACCTCACCCAAGCATACGATAAGGCATTATGTTACGAGGGGTGTTCAAGTCAAACCGGGACTTTCTGTCTCCTGAGTGTACAGATGGCTCGTGTTACTTCTTTTTCGTCGTTTGCACACGCGACAGGCCTCCGCGTTCACCACGTAGTGGTCCAAAGTTTGTGCAAAACAGAAGACACGTGCTGGACAAGATGGCCGACAACGAGGTGAGCGCGCACATCGAACAGCAAATTGTCATGAAGTTTCTCGTGAATGAAGGTGTAAAGTCATCTGAAATTCACAGAAGACTTCAGGCTCAGTATGGCCACGATATACTTAGCCACAGCAAACGGTTCTGAGACAGCCGTACATCAGTGCAGGCCGATCCCAGCCGGGGCAGCTCGAAGCCCAGTTTCGGAGTTCCTAGAACATCCAGCTTGTGGAGCGCCTGATCCTCAAATACAGACGGATAACATGTCTCGAACTGGCTTGAAAGATGGACCTTTCTGTGGGAACGTTGAACACTATTATTCATGAACACCTCCAGTTTCGGAAAGTTAGTGCCCGTTGGGTCCCGAGGTATAGCTCCGTGTTTGACAGGGAGAGAAGACTGGAAATCTCCCAAGAGCTAAGGTACGGTTTGGACACTGACGGACAGCCGTTCCTTGATCGGATCATCACGTGCGATGAAACGTGGGTGCACCATTTCACTCCTGAGTCTGAACGCGCATCAAAACAGTGGAAGCATCCGGGGTCGCAGACTCCCAAGAAGTTCCGAAGCACCCCGTCTGCGGGTAAGGTCGGCCACGGTTTTCTGGGACAAGGTTGGCGTTGTTCATGTTGATTTTTTGCCCAGTGGTATCACCATCAATAGTGCATATTACTGCCAGGTTCTCAGGGATGTGCATAAGGCGCTGAAGCAAAAGCGGCCGGGCCTCATCACCAAAGGAGTCCTCCTTCTACAGGACAATGCAAGACCACATATCGCGCATCTCACGACACGCACCTTACAGGAACTTGGCTGGGAGTTGCTGCCACATCTCCCTTACAGTCCAGACCTCGCCCCCAGCGATTTCCATCCCTTCGGGCCACTGAAGGCGTACCTTGGGGGCCGCGACTTCAGCTGCGACGACGTGGTCAAGAATGCGGTCCTATCATGGCTGCTACGTGTCGGTAAGGATTTCTACACTGCTGGCATCCAAGCCCTCGTGAAACGCTGGGACAAATGCATCCGTGTAGCTGGAGATTACGTTGAGAAATAAAACTAATTTCTCGCCTGTAAGTTTATTTTACTTTTGCAAAAAATGAAAAGTCCCGGATTGACTTGAACACCCCTCGTACTTTATGTTACCCACTTGTTAGAACTTCAAAAAAGAAGCACAGTTCTACACTATTTTTGAGTTGCAGATTTGTAATGCCTTTGTTATAGTGAGGAATGGTAAAGCTCACACAGGTGACCCAATAGAATAAACTCTGTGGTGCTTTGGCCTTGCAATATTCTTTTGTAAATTTTAGCACGATGTGATGTATCTACATATTTAGTTATTATATTTGCACTCAGGCCCAAAGGGGTGAGACATATGTGAATGACATCATGTGCGAAATTGAATACATAGGTTAATCTGTCTGAGATTACCAAAAAGGTGCTTCTTTGCACGAGCATGTTCATGGATGTGCCTGCTGTTGTAGCATCCAAAATAGACACACTGAAGACACGCATGAAGACGGGGCCCTGTGACATGGCATGTGTGACACATGCACAACTGGGCCTGCAGAGAAGTAAAGTAAGTTTCAGTGTCATGCAGTACAATAACAGTTGGTGCAGTCTGCACCATACAATTGTAAGGCTGCTCAGGAGACGCCCATTTCTTCCATATGGATGGATTGCTACATGTCAGCAATCTCATGGCCTATGCAACAGAAGTCCAACTTAATTACATAATGCAGCAAACGTCCATCACCGTAAAAGCGTTTCCCGGCAAACGGGATTAAATGAGTAATCTATCTCTCTGTCTCGGTCGTCGTTCTAAGAAGACCATGCGACAACGCGAGACACGTGAGTTATGCATCGTCAAGAGCCGCAACGTCAACTGGGGTGATTCTTCTGTGGCACGCACGATTCAACTCAATTGTCAATCACAGCCTAGCAACTTCCCGCACGTAGCTGTGCTACAAATAGCTAACACTATCCGTATTAACAAACTTCATTAACACGACTTTTGAATTCGTACACAAGACAGTTTGTGAGCGCTCAGAATTCAGGACAAATACAGCAAGTTCGGAGTACAAAGGGTAGAACCTGCTATAAAGTGCACAAAAACAGACAATTAATCCCTTGCACAAGACGAAAAGTTGGAAATGAAGTGTCTCACCTTCTTCATCCTAGCATCTTTGGAAACACAGCAAACGAAGTAAGATGGATAAGCCGGTAGGCTTGAGTGCCCTTCGCCTCTTTGAGATGTGTCAAATGTGTGCATCCGTGCGCACTCATCTTCGGAACTTACACGTTCTGCGAGCTTTAATTCACTGTCATACTTGCTTGTCAGAACAATATGCTGGCTAGAGTGCCCAGCATTATCATCCAGCTAAGTTTCCTCGCTCCTGAATGGGAATGCATCAAATGAAAAGAAAGACACAGAAGCAGTTCAACAAAAGTGCATCCGAAGCCCGTCGCTCTTCTTTTTCATTCGTTTCTAACCTCTCACTATCCTCTCTTCCTCTCGTATCGTTCTGTCGTTCTCCTCCTCCTCCATTTTGTGGATTTTTAGCGATTTTGAGTTGAGTCGGCGGCGGCGGCGGAGGAGGACGAGCGACGAACTGTGGGAGCCGCCATACTTGTACACATTGTTGCCAGGAGCCCGATCTTCAACTTGTCGTTATCTGATAACGCGCGCTAAGTGCATCACTTTGGACCGTGAATCGCCATTCGCCACGAGCTCTTGCGCGAACTTACCACAGCTGAAAAAATTGCTAGGAAGCAAGCGAGCTGGTGAAGATGATGCATCTCGGGGTTTTACATCATGCCTTACCACAGCTTGCATGAGGGACCACAGCTGCATTACCACAGCTGTTTTGGAGCAACGACCGCTATGTGAAAAGTTGAAGATCGGGGCCCAGCACAATGTGTGGTTTCCTGTGCGAATGTCTGAGTGTGTGATTGTGAAGTAAATGCTTCTAGGCGGGGTGCGCGGGCGTGCGCCGGTTCTCCAGAAAGAGGGAAAAAGCACGCGGGTAAGGTGGTGTGACGTCACGTGCACGTCACATGTTTACTTTCGATCAGTGAGATAGACCTCTCCCTGTTTGTAAACAAATTACGTCATAGTGTACAGCGCCACCAATAGACCTCTACTAGAGAAACGTCATGGAGTAACGTCGGAGACAGACTGAAACCGAAACTACAGTGTCCTAGAAGATGTAGTGGGAAATGTGTGGACCTCTCCGTGAGGCTGTTGAGGCGGTACCGCTATGGGGGCGCTCGTGCAGTCACCTGCACCTCGAGCCATGCCTCGAGCAGAAACCGGTGCGGTGGTTATGCGGAGACGCTGGCTTATCGCAATTCGCAAGCTCGATATAATTATTGGTGTATGAAGCGCTGTGCTTCGTTTGTACTTTGGTTCTTTCACGAAAATTTTGCCACGCGACAAATGAGAGTAAACAGAAGAGTTGCTGTAAAAACGGCTCTTTTCTGGTCACCCGTGGAACCGCACTAGCTTGCCCTTCAGTTCACAGATATGCCACATAAAGCACGGAGCACACGCTCTAAGGAAGACAAGTTTATGCTTTCCGGTATGATTTCAGACCCGAACGCTGTAAAACTGGCTAACAAGAAATACAAAAGGCACAATAAATCGTGCTCACACAGTATAAATAACAAAGAGCACAATATAAAAATGCAATATCCACATAACGTCAAACCCAAAATGCAATAAAAATTAGGAGCAAGTTATGTGCAGCGACTGAGCTTTAGATATTTTGGGCAGTCACGTTTCAGTGCTTTGGCACAATTTAGTGACTTCACAAAAAAATGCAACCTAGTTGTCACATACAATCAATTAGTTTAATAATGGTCACGCTTTGCAGTGTTCATACAGTGCTGTGAAGAAGTGCAATGACATCCATAATACGTCCTGAAGCAGCTCGTAAACAGATTTTGCAAGTCTTGCACAAATCTAAGCAGCTTGATGGATACCATAGGCGCCGACTGCGGGGGCGGGGGGGGGGGCCTTGCCCCCCCCCCGGAACATGAACTAGGGGCGCCGCCTCCCCCGGGAAGTCCCGCTAAGAGACTGACACCAACCTTTGGAGCCCGGCGCGCCCGGGTCAAAAGAGCGAAGAGGCACCAACCCCCAAAATGCATCTTGCAATTTGTAAAATATGTATCAGCCCACCATACTTATTATCACAGTAGAAGGTGAGGCGAAGAAACACAGAGGATGACACAACACATAGCCTGAATTTCGCCGAAAGCAATCAGATCAATGAAAACGGCCGAAAAGGCACCAGCAGCTGGCAGTGAGGTGTAACGGTAAGATCTTCGGAACGCATATCCGTTGGGAGCGAGTTCAACTTGCGCTGCTCCATTTCATTGACCATATTCATTATATTGCGCGCATTTCGGGTCAAACACCGAGGATTCAACGCATTTTGTTCCTTTTGCACTCAGTTTTCAAAGGCATAATGCCTTCAGTTGTGCACATGTTCACTGTTTACGTCCTCTCGGTTTTTTCTTTTTTTTTCTATTCTTCCTTCCTCTTATTTCTATACCAGTTCTGCATACATCATAGGATCCCGCCAGAGTGTGTGATTCTTCAGCTTTAGTTTTGTGTTCTTCATTTTACTTATCCTTTTCTTTCCTTCTTTTTGTTATCTTTTGCTTTCTTTTTCTATGCTTTTTTGTCTTCCCCTTTCACTTTTTTTGGTATAACAAGCCTACATCCATCTGGCTTACCTTTCCTTTCTTTTTTTTTCTTAATAAACATATCCCCGCCGCCAGAGTACTTACTTCGCGGTGCGCCCTTGCCCCCCCCCCCCCCTCTGGGAAAATGAAAACTCTCCGCCTCTGATGGATACAATAGGCCCCCTTTATACTATAGCTATGTCAATCGGGCTGCTGCAGGTTCTGTATGTCTTCCTTGTCGTGTGGCAATCATAAGGCCGAAACTCGAAAGGTCGAAAAATTTAAACACTCAGCAATCAGAAGGCTGAAAAGTCAGAAAACCGAATTACCAAAAGGCCGAAAAGTAAGGATCTCAAGGTACGAAAACTGTTATCCCAGCTGCAATAAAAAACATAAGGCCATCCCCTGCCTCTGGTAGGATACAGATCGATTGGGAATTAATACAGCAAATAAATAGTTTCACCGAACTTCGTGCTAACAACGTACTTTGGATCACATAGGGGAAAAACAAAAAGGAAAAGTAGACATACGAACCATATTACAATTGTACATATGAACCACTGTGAGTAGTAAGAGGGCTGGTCGTAGGAAAAGCGGACCCACTGGTAGGAGCTTTATTGACCCCTGGGCCGACTTCGCTCGCGTATTTTTTCCTGCGCCCGGCGCGAGGGTGGAGGGCTGCGTGCGCGCTTACCCTCTCACATTTTTCAGCCTGGGCCGACTTCATTCTTATTTTTACCCGCTACAACAACTGCGCGGTGGGCGGCTTACATGCAAGTATAGACATGCAAAGGATAGCCATACACAAAAGTACAAGTGAAAATATATTTATTAAAGTCATTAGTGTCGTGAATTATGTTATGACTCTGTGTGAAAGAGAAAAACCAAGCAAAAAATTTGATGCAGAAGAAACACAATACGATACACGTAACAAAGGTTATACTTATTACAGTTATGATGCTATAGCATTGAAGGGGTATCACACATCATACACAATATTTTTATTAATGGTAATCACACAAGTTTTCAATTAATCAGAACTAAAATGGGGTAGCACATTTTAATCAAAGAAGATATTTTAATCAATACGATTACAATCAAAATTACGAGTTTTATTATAAAAAGTCTAACATTATTATATGTGAGCACCATAGAGGAGTTTTAATTACAAAGTTCTGATAGATGTACGTAACTTCAAGCACAATCGCTAAGTTGAATATTCCGACACGACACAATTAATCAGATTCTTACGAAGTGATCGGTGGAGTTGGTGGAGGGCCTTCGTTTACCGTCGTGCATTTTTCAACCTGGGCCGACTTCACTCACTGCGCGCTCAGGTGGAGGGCTCCTCGTGCGCTTGCCAGCGGGCCGAAGGGCTGGGCGTGCCCTTATCGTTGTACATTTTTCACCCTGGAACAACTTCTTTGGCGATTTTTCCGCCTGGGCCGACTTCTCTCGCGATTTTTTTTTCCAGCGCGCGGTGGGTGGTGCGCGAGTGAGGGGCTGTCCGTGTGCTTACCAGCGGGCCGAAGGGCTGGGCGTGCCCTTATCGTTGCAATCCCAAAATTCGCGGTCACCCCCCCGCCGGCGCACTCCGTCACTATACTCAACCGCTATGCGGGAAGCGGCCTTACAGGATGTGAATTCAATGGGAAACAGCATTTATGCCAATTAACAGCAAAACAGAATAAAAATTCTAAGATGTCATCGTCTAATAGAGAAGAACACCATGTAAAGAACTTCTGGAGACATGAAAGGCGCCAGCAGAATTTAAGCCTAGTGCACCCTGGCCGAATGAACTTTAATGCATTGTGCCTATGGGGATTCCGTCGATTTTTGCACATCGCTCATGTCTAGACTACGATTTTTCGACAAAGGCAGTCAAATTTTGGAAATGTCATCGCCTATTTTCGTTCAGTACGTCCTCCAGGCCACATACCAACCACGGCGCGATGTGTGAGTGTTAATCCTAATGCACCCAGGGCCTTCAAAGTTGCGACTCAGACAGGGTTCCCCTCCTAGGCGCTCGACGGACTAAGTCCCAGTATTGTCGTAATACGCATGCGCTGAGACTGTACGGCCGGTCTGAAGGAGTTCGAAACGAGAACGGTCATTTTTTCCAGAACTCGAAGGGGCTGCCAGAACAGACAACTTTATTTTGAGTGAGTAATACAGTCGGACCTCGTTTTATGAACCCTCGATATACGAATTCCCTCAACTTACGAACGGCTCCACAGGGAACCAAACTTTTTCCGTGTATTTTGACCTCGTTTTACGAACCCTTGATATCCGAACTATGAACGGATTATTAGAGAACGGACCCAAAGTAGCCAAGCCATTCTGACCTCGATATACGAACGGGCGTTATGAACGTACAGAGGACAGGCCAATGGACCGCAGGATAATGAAAGTTCCTCAGTACATGCTGCCAAGGTCAAACATACAATGCCCCAACGCCACTACGTTCCACAAACATGATTCACCATTTCCTGAAAAATAATTCAGGCGTTTACAGCCGAATGGTTGTGAGTTTGGACAAGGTCTCGGAGATGGAAACATCTTGCTATTCCAAGAGGAGGCATTCAGTCCTGACAGCCGGTGACAACCGTGATATCTGCCGTTGGAAACAGTCTCATCCGCGCGCGATACGGTACTTTGAGGACCGGGTGGATGAGTCAAGTGTCAGACTTCTGTCATCTCTTCTAAACAGGATAGACCCCGCAGAAAGTATGGTGCAAAGCACAATTACGCAGTATTTTCAAAAATAAAACTTATTCAAATCAATGTCCCGTGGTTTTGTGAGGTATTTGTGCACTGCACACCTCGGACCTCGATTTAGAATACCTTGACTTACGAACGATTTTCTGAGAAACGAAGGGTGTTCGTAAAGCGAGGTTTGACTGCATACGAATGATACCGTTTTGTATTTTATATCGCTTTTATATTAAACTATACAACTTGATAAAACTGTCCATTTCGAGTGCCGTTTTGGAAGTGATTTTGTCAAACGCGACCTTTCAGGGTGCAACAGGAGAACAAGATACGGGATTCAAACTCTGTGATCTTACTTTCACATATACATATTACATAGTCAGCTTAAGATATCTTTATTATCATCGTTATATCAAATGATATTAAGCCCCGAAGTTGACGAAATTGGCCATTTCGAGTGCCGGTTTGGAAGCCATTTTGTCAAACGCGACCTCTCAGGGTGCAACAGGGGAACAAGATACAGGGTTCAAACCCTGTGATCTTACTTTCACATATACATATTACAAAATCAGCTTAGGACATCTTTAATATTACTTTTATATCAAATGACATTAAGCCCCGAAGTTGACGAAATTGGCCATTTGGCCACTTCCAGTGCCGGTTTGGAAGCCATTTTGTCAAACCCGACCTCTCAGGGTGCAACAGGAGAACAAGATACGGGGTTCGAGCCCCGTGATCTTACTTTCACATATACATACTACAAAATCAGCTTAGGACATCTTTAATATTATTGTTATATCAAATGATATTAAGCAACGAAGTCGACGAAATTCGCCACTTGGCCATTTCAAGTGCCGTTTTGGAAGCAATTTTGTCAAACGCGCCCTCTCAGGGTGCAACAGGGGAACAAGATACGGGGTTCAAACCCCGTGATCTTACTTCCACATATACATACTACAGAACCAGCTTAGGACATCCTTAATATTATTTTTATATCAAATGATATTAAGCCCCGAAATTGACTAAATTGGCCATTTGGCCATTTCGAGTGCCGGTTTGGAAGCGATTTTGTCAAACGCGACCTCTCAGGGTGCAACAGGGGAACAAGATACGGGGTTCAAACCCCGTGATCTTACTTTCACATATACATACTACAAAATCGGCTTAGGACATCTTTAATATTATTTTTATATCAAATGATATTAAGCCCCGAAGTTGACGAAATTCGCCAATTGGCCATTTCGAGTGCCGTTTTGGAAGCGATTTTGTCAAACGCGACCTCTCAGGGTGCAACAGGGGAACAAGGTACGGGGTTCAAACCCCGTGATCTTACGTTCACATATACATATTACAAAATCAGCTTAGAACATATTTATTATTATTTTTATATCAAATGATATTAAGCCCCAAAGTTGACTAATTTGGCCATTTGGCCATTTCGAGTGCCGGTTTGGAAGTGATTTTGTCAAACGCGACCTCTCAGGGTGCAACAGGGGAACAAGATACAGGGTTCAAACCCTGTGATCTTACTTTCACATATACATATTACAAAATCAGCTTAGGACATCTTTAATATTACTTTTATATCAAATGACATTAAGCCCCGAAGTTGACGAAATTGGCCATTTGGCCACTTCCAGTGCCGGTTTGGAAGCCATTTTGTCAAACCCGACCTCTCAGGGTGCAACAGGAGAACAAGATACGGGGTTCAAACCCCGTGATCTTACTTTCACATATACATACTACAAAATCAGCTTAGGACATCTTTAATATTATTGTTATATCCAATGATACTAAGCCCCGAAGGCGATGAAATTGGCCATTTCGAGTGCCGGTTTGGAAGCGGTTTTGTCAAACGCGACCTCTTAGGGTGCACAGAGGAACAAGATACGGGGTTTAAAACCCAGTGATCTTACTTTCACATATACATACTACAAAATCAGCTTAGAACATCTTTAATATTATTTTTATATCAAATGATATTAAGCCCCAAAGTTGACTAATTTGGCCATTTGGCCATTTCGAGTGCCGGTTTGGAAGCGATTTTGTCAAACGCGACCTCTCAGGGTGCAACAGAAGAACAAGATACGGGATTCGAGCCCCGTGATCTTACTTTCACATATACATACTACAAAATCAGCTTAGGACATCTTTAATATTATTGTTATATCAAATGATATTAAGCAACGAAGTTGACGAAATTCGCCACTTGGCCATTTCAAGTGCCGTTTTGGAAGCAATTTTGTCAAACGCGCCCTCTCAGGGTGCAACAGGGGAACAAGATACGGGGTTCAAACCCCGTGATCTTACTTCCACATATACATACTACAGAACCAGCTTAGGACATCCTTAATATTATTTTTATATCAAATGATATTAAGCCCCGAAATTGACTAAATTGGCCATTTGGCCATTTCGAGTGCCGGTTTGGAAGCGATTTTGTCAAACGCGACCTCTCAGGGTGCAACAGGGGAACAAGATACGGGGTTCAAACCCCGTGATCTTACTTTCACATATACATACTACAAAATCAGCTTAGGACATCTTTAATATTATTTTTATATCAAATGATATTAAGCCCCGAAGTTGACGAAATTCGCCACTTGGCCATTTCGAGTGCCGTTTTGGAAGCGATTTTGTCAAACGCGACCTCTCAGGGTGCAACAGGGGAACAAGGTACGGGGTTCAAACCCCGTGATCTTACGTTCACATATACATATTACAAAATCAGCTTAGAACATATTTATTATTATTTTTATATCAAATGATATTAAGCCCCAAAGTTGACTAATTTGGCCATTTGGCCATTTCGAGTGCCGGTTTGGAAGCGATTTTGTCAAACACGACCTCTCAGGGTGCAACAGGTGAACAAGATACGGGGTTTAAACCCCGTGATCCTACTTTCTCATATACATACTAGAAAATCAGCTTAGGACATCTTTAATATTAATTTTATATCAAATGATATTAAGCCTCGAAGTTGACAAAATTGGCAATTTGGCCATTTCGAGTGCCGGTTTGGAAGCGATTTTGTCAAACGCGACCTCTCAGGGTGCAACAGGGGAACAAGGTACGGGGTTTAAGCCCCGTGATCCTACTTTCTCATATACATACTAGAAAATCAGCTTAGGACATCTTTAATATTAATTTTATATCAAATGATATTAAGCCTCGAAGTTGACAAAATTGGCAATTTGGCCATTTCGAGTGCCGGTTTGGAAGCGATTTTGTCAAACACGACCTCTCAGGGTGCAACAGGTGAACAAGATACGGGGTTTAAACCCCGTGATCCTACTTTCTCATATACATACTAGAAAATCAGCTTAGGACATCTTTAATATTAATTTTATATCAAATGATATTAAGCCTCGAAGTTGACAAAATTGGCAATTTGGCCATTTCGAGTGCCGGTTTGGAAGCGATTTTGTCAAACGCGACCTCTCAGGGTGCAACAGGGAAACAAGATACGGGATTAAAACCCTGTGATCTTACTTTCACATATACATGCTACAAAATCAGCTTAGGACATGTTTAATATTATTTTTATATCAAATGATATTAAGCCCCGAAGTTGACGAAACTGACAGTTTGGCCATTTCGAGTGCCGGTTTGGAAGTCATTTTGTCAAACGCGACCTCTCAGGGTGCAACAGGGGAACAAGATACGGGGTTTAAACCCCGTGATCTTACTTTCTCATATACATACCAGAAAATCAGCTTAGGACATCTTTAATATTAATTTTATATCAAATGATATTAAGCCTCAAAGTTGACAAAATTGGCAATTTGGCCATTTCGAGTGCTGGTTTGGAAGCGATTTTGTCAAACGCGACGTCTCAGGGTGCAACAGGGGAACAAGATACGGGATTAAAACCCTGTGATCTTACTTTCACATATACATACTACAAAATCAGCTTAGGATATCTTTAATATTATTTTTATATCAAATGATATTAAGCCCTGAAGTTGACGAAATTGGCAATTTGGCCATTTCGAGTGCCGGTATGGAAGTCATTTTGTCAAACGCGACCTCTCAGGGTGCAACAGAAGAACAAGATACGGGATTCGAACCCCGTGATCTTACTTTCACATATACATACTACAAAATCAGCTTAGGATATCTTTAATATTATTGTTATATCCAATGATATTAAGCCCCGAAGTTGACGAAATTGACAGTTTGGCCATTTCGAGTGCCGGTTTGGAAGTCATTTTGTCAAACGCGACCTCTCAGGGTGCAACAGGGGAACAAGATACGGGGTTTAAACCCCGTGATCTTACTTTCTCATATACATACCAGAAAATCAGCTTAGGACATCTTTAATATTAATTTTATATCAAATGATATTAAGCCTCGAAGTTGACAAAATTGGCAATTTGGCCATTTCGAGTGCTGGTTTGGAAGCGATTTTGTCAAAGGCGACGTCTCAGGGTGCAACAGGGGAACAAGATACGGGATTAAAACCCTGTGATCTTATTTTCACATATACATACTACAAAATCAGCTTAGGATATCTTTAATATTATTTTTATATCAAATGATATTAAGCCCTGAAGTTGACGAAATTGGCAATTTGGCCGTTTCGAGTGCCGGTATGGAAGTCATTTTGTCAAACGCGACCTCTCAGGGTGCAACAGAAGAACAAGATACGGGATTCGAACCCGTGATCTTACTTTCACATATACATACTACAAAATCAGCTTAGGATATCTTTAATATTATTGTTATATCAAATGATATTAAGCAACGAAGTTGACGAAATTCGCCACTTGGCCATTTCAAGTGCCGGTTTGGAAGCCATTTTGTCAAACCCGACCTCTCAGGGTGCAACAGGAGAACAAGATACGGGGTTCAAACCCCGTGATCTTACTTTCACATATACATACTACAAAATCAGCTTAGGACATCTTTAATATTATTGTTATATCCAATGATACTAAGCCCTGAAGGCGATGAAATTGGCCATTTCGAGTGCCGGTTTGGAAGCGGTTTTGTCAAACGCGACCTCTTAGGGTGCACAGAGGAACAAGATACGGGGTTTAAACCCAGTGATTTTATTTTCACATATACATACTACAAAATCAGCTTAGAACATCTTTAATATTATTTTTATATCAAATGATATTAAGCCCCAAAGTTGACTAATTTGGCCATTTGGCCATTTCGAGTGCCGGTTTGGAAGCGATTTTGTCAAACGCGACCTCTCAGGGTGCAACAGGTGAACAAGATACGGGGTTTAAACCCCGTGATCCTACTTTCTCATATACATACTACAAAATCAGCTTAGGATATCTTTAATATTATTGTTATATCAAATGATATTAAGCAACGAAGTGGACGAAATTCGCCACTTGGCCATTTCAAGTGCCGTTTTGGAAACAATTTTGTCAAACGCGCCCTCTCAGGGTGCAACAGGGGAAAGATACGGGGTTCAAACCCCGTGATCTTACTTCCACATATACATACTACAGAACCAGCTTAGGACATCCTTAATATTATTTTTATATCAAATGATATTAAGCCCCGAAATTGACTAAATTGGCCATTTGGCCATTTCGAGTGCCGGTTTGGAAGCGATTTTGTCAAACGCGACCTCTCAGGGTGCAACAGGGGAACAAGATACGGGGTTCAAACCCCGTGATCTTACTTTCACATATACATACTACAAAATCAGCTTAGGACATCTTTAATATTATTTTTATATCAAATGATATTAAGCCCCGAAGTTGACGAAATTCGCCACTTGGCCATTTCGAGTGCCGTTTTGGAAGCGATTTTGTCAAACGCGACCTCTCAGGGTGCAACAGGGGAACAAGGTACGGGGTTCAAACCCCGTGATCTTACGTTCACATATACATATTACAAAATCAGCTTAGAACATATTTATTATTATTTTTATATCAAATGATATTAAGCCCCAAAGTTGACTAATTTGGCCATTTGGCCATTTCGAGTGCCGGTTTGGAAGCGATTTTGTCAAACGCGACCTCTCAGGGTGCAACAGGTGAACAAGATACGGGGTTTAAACCCCGTGATCCTACTTTCTCATATACATACTAGAAAATCAGCTTAGGACATCTTTAATATTAATTTTATATCAAATGATATTAAGCCTCGAAGTTGACAAAATTGGCAATTTGGCCATTTCGAGTGCCGGTTTGGAAGCGATTTTGTCAAACGCGACCTCTCAGGGTGCAACAGGGGAACAAGATACGGATTAAAACCCTGTGATCTTACTTTCTCATATACATACTACAAAATCAGCTTAGGACATCTTTAATATTAATTTTATATCAAATGATATTAAGCCTCGAAGTTGACAAAATTGGCAATTTGGCCATTTCGAGTGCCGGTTTGGAAGCGATTTTGTCAAACGCGACCTCTCAGGGTGCAACAGGGGAACAAGATACGGGATTAAAACCCTGTGATCTTACTTTCACATATACATGCTACAAAATCAGCTTAGGACATGTTTAATATTATTTTTATATCAAATGATATTAAGCCCCGAAGTTGACGAAACTGACAGTTTGGCCATTTCGAGTGCCGGTTTGGAAGTCATTTTGTCAAACGCGACCTCTCAGGGTGCAACAGGGGAACAAGATACGGGGTTTAAACCCCGTGATCTTACTTTCTCATATACATACCAGAAAATCAGCTTAGGACATCTTTAATATTAATTTTATATCAAATGATATTAAGCCTCGAAGTTGACAAAATTGGCAATTTGGCCATTTCGAGTGCTGGTTTGGAAGCGATTTTGTCAAACGCGACGTCTCAGGGTGCAACAGGGGAACAAGATACGGGATTAAAACCCTGTGATCTTACTTTCACATATACATACTACAAAATCAGCTTAGGATATCTTTAATATTATTTTTATATCAAATGATATTAAGCCCTGAAGTTGACGAAATTGGCAATTTGGCCATTTCGAGTGCCGGTATGGAAGTCATTTTGTCAAACGCGACCTCTCAGGGTGCAACAGAAGAACAAGATACGGGATTCGAACCCCGTGATCTTACTTTCACATATACATACTACAAAATCAGCTTAGGATATCTTTAATATTATTGTTATATCAAATGATATTAAGCAACGAAGTTGACGAAATTCGCCACTTGGCCATTTCAAGTGCCGTTTTGGAAGCAATTTTGTCAAACGCGCCCTCTCAGGGTGCAACAGGGGAAAGATACGGGGTTCAAACCCCGTGATCTTACTTCCAGATATACATACTACAGAACCAGCTTAGGACATCCTTAATATTATTTTTATATCAAATGATATTAAGCCCCGAAATTGACTAAATTGGCCATTTGGCCATTTCGAGTGCCGGTTTGGAAGCGATTTTGTCAAACGCGACCTCTCAGGGTGCAACAGGGGAACAAGATACGGGGTTCAAACCCCGTGATCTTACTTTCACATATACATACTACAAAATCAGCTTAGGACATCTTTAATATTATTTTTATATCAAATGATATTAAGCCCCGAAGTTGACGAAATTCGCCACTTGGCCATTTCGAGTGCCGTTTTGGAAGCGATTTTGTCAAACGCGACCTCTCAGGGTGCAACAGGGGAACAAGGTACGGGGTTCAAACCCCGTGATCTTACGTTCACATATACATATTACAAAATCAGCTTAGAACATATTTATTATTATTTTTATATCAAATGATATTAAGCCCCAAAGTTGACTAATTTGGCCATTTGGCCATTTCGAGTGCCGGTTTGGAAGCGATTTTGTCAAACGCGACCTCTCAGGGTGCAACAGGTGAACAAGATACGGGGTTTAAACCCCGTGATCCTACTTTCTCATATACATACTACAAAATCAGCTTAGGATATCTTTAATATTAATTTTATATCAAATGATATTAAGCCTCGAAGTTGACAAAATTGGCAATTTGGCCATTTCGAGTGCCGGTTTGGAAGCGATTTTGTCAAACGCGACCTCTCAGGGTGCAACAGGGGAACAAGATACGGGATTAAAACCCTGTGATCTTACTTTCACATATACATGCTACAAAATCAGCTTAGGACATGTTTAATATTATTTTTATATCAAATGATATTAAGCCCCGAAGTTGACGAAACTGACAGTTTGGCCATTTCGAGTGCCGGTTTGGAAGTCATTTTGTCAAACGCGACCTCTCAGGGTGCAACAGGGGAACAAGATACGGGGTTTAAACCCCGTGATCTTACTTTCTCATATACATACCAGAAAATCAGCTTAGGACATCTTTAATATTAATTTTATATCAAATGATATTAAGCCTCGAAGTTGACAAAATTGGCAATTTGGCCATTTCGAGTGCTGGTTTGGAAGCGATTTTGTCAAACGCGACGTCTCAGGGTGCAACAGGGGAACAAGATACGGGATTAAAACCCTGTGATCTTACTTTCACATATACATACTACAAAATCAGCTTAGGATATCTTTAATATTATTGTTATATCCAATGATATTAAGCCCCGAAGTTGACGAAATTGACAGTTTGGCCATTTCGAGTGCCGGTTTGGAAGTCATTTTGTCAAACGCGACCTCTCAGGGTGCAACAGGGGAACAAGATACGGGGTTTAAACCCCGTGATCTTACTTTCTCATATACATACCAGAAAATCAGCTTAGGACATCTTTAATATTAATTTTATATCAAATGATATTAAGCCTCGAAGTTGACAAAATTGGCAATTTGGCCATTTCGAGTGCTGGTTTGGAAGCGATTTTGTCAAAGGCGACGTCTCAGGGTGCAACAGGGGAACAAGATACGGGATTAAAACCCTGTGATCTTATTTTCACATATACATACTACAAAATCAGCTTGGGATATCTTTAATATTATTTTTATATCAAATGATATTAAGCCCTGAAGTTGACGAAATTGGCAATTTGGCCATTTCGAGTGCCGGTATGGAAGTCATTTTGTCAAACGCCACCTCTCAGGGTGCAACAGAAGAACAAGATACGGGATTCGAACCCCGTGATCTTACTTTCACATATACATACTACAAAATCAGCTTAGGATATCTTTAATATTATTGTTATATCAAATGATATTAAGCAACGAAGTTGACGAAATTCGCCACTTGGCCATTTCAAGTGCCGTTTTGGAAGCGATTTTGTCAAACGCGACCTCTCAGGGTGCAACAGGGGAACAAGATACGGGGTTCAAACCCCGTGATCTTACTTCCACATATACATACTACAGAACCAGCTTAGGACATCCTTAATATTATTTTTATATCAAATGATATTAAGCCCCGAAATGGACTAAATTGGCCATTTGGCCATTTCGAGTGCCGGTTTGGAAGCGATTTTGTCAAACGCGACCTCTAAGGGTGCAACAGGGGAACAGGATACGGGGTTCAAACCCCGTGATCTTAGTTTCACATTTACATACTACAAAATCAGCTTAGGACATCTTTAATATTATTGTTATATCCAATGATATTAAGCCCCGAAGGTGATGAAATTGGCCATTTGGCCATTTCGAGTGCCGGTTTGGAAGCGATTTTGTCAAACGCGACCTCTCAGGGTGCAACAGGGGAACAAGATACGGGGTTTCAACCCCATGATCTTACTTTCGCATATACATACTACAAAATCAGCTTAGGACGCTTTTTGCTTAGCGAGTGTCGTTTTGGAAGCAGTTTCTTCAATCGCGACCTCTCCATGTACGCCCTTGCACCAGGATTAAAGGGGCTTCGCACGTTTTAAAGGGTTCGATCTGCTGCCGAACGTTGCGGTAGCCTCTGTTACAATCCCAGTACAAGTCGTTCATAGTATCTTTTTGGCACCATGATACATATCATTTGAGTCATTGTAAAGGGCCCTGCATCCGCCCTTTTCCAAATTTTGCTGTGGTTTTCGATGCAACCACAGGAGAGGGGCATAACATAAGTCTTTATATGTGTGAAAAATGTCTGCCACCATGATTAAAGGGGTTTTTTGTCCGTTTTAAAGGGCTCTGCTGTAGCCTTTTATGGAGTTTGCGGCCGCATCCGTTAGAATTCCCGTAGAATGGCAATAGCATAAGCCGTTGCGTATACTTATATTGTCACGAAGCGAAATGGGTCGGCGAGTCGTCGAATAAACAGCGAACGGTTTATTAGACTACTCGGTAGCAAAACACAAGAGTGATAGCTCTCTGAACACAACTGAGTCCAAAGAATGAATGCTCCAGCTTGGAGCGCACAAGCATTTAAGCGTCGCGCCGAAAAGTCTAGAAACAGCACGTGCGTTTGCCAGAGAGCAGGCGATGTGTCTGGAAGCTTCTTGCTTGTTCTTCAGCATGCGCCGGGATGAGATGTACCGTTTCGTGCCTGCCCTGGAAGGTTCGCGATGATGATTCGTGGCATTGCCCCCTCCGTAGACGGGGCATCGTCTCGATGCCGCTTGTTCTCCTTTTTTTTTCATGTTGTTTCCTTCCAGCCAGTCTTCAGCGCTACCTGCTGTAGTACGGCTTGAGTCGAACGACGTGAACTATTTCCGTCCTCGGGGGTCGTCGAGAGGGAACGCTGCCCTCAGGTACCACTTCGTAATCCAGGTCTCCAATGCGTCGAAGTACTTTGTAGGGACCGAAGTACCGCTTCAGTAGCTTCTCGCTCAGGCCTCGTCATCGAATCGGCGTCCAAACCCATACCAAGTCGCAAATTGTATATTCTTTCATCGACGCGTTGTTGTTGACCAATCCGTAGTCTGGCCAGCTGGCGGGCTTCTTCTGCTCGCTGTGTGAAGTCCAGAGCGTCGTTTTCCACATCACTGGGTTCGTGGGGCAGCATCGCGTTCAGCATAGTCGATGCGTCATGGCCGTGTGCAAGGCGGAACGGTGTGAATCCCGTTGTTTCCTGGACAGCCGTGTTATAGGCGAACGTGACGTAAGGCAGTATTTCGTCCCATGTCTTGTGCTCGACGTCGACGTACATCGAAATCATGTCGGCAAGGGTTTTGTGTTCGGTGAGCCCGTTCGTCTGAGGATGGTACGCCGTTGTCCTCCGGTGAGCGATGTGGCTGAGTCGAAGGATTTCTTGTGTTAGCCTTGTAAATGCCGTTCCCCTATCGGTGATTAAGGCGGTCGGAGCTCCGTGCCGTAGTACGATGTTCTCGATGAAGAGCTTCGCCACTTCTGTTGCTGTGCCCTGTGGAAGCGCCTTAGTCTCAGCATAGCGTGTCAGGTAGTCGGTGGCGACGATTATCCAACGATTTCCGGAAGACGAACGTGGGAAGGGCCCGAGTTGATCCACCCCAATCAGCTAGAACGGCGCCGACGGCGGTGCGATTGGCTGAAGGTACCCAGAAGGTCGTACCGGCGGCGTTTTTCGTCGTTGGCATTCCCGGCACGTCCTTACGTAGTGGTGTACGGTCTTGGCCAGTTTTGGCCAGTAGTACTTTTCCCTTATACGGGCCAGTGTCCGGCTGTATCCCAAATGACCTGATGACGGTTCGTCGTGGCAGGATTCAAGAATCTCGATGCGCATGTCCCCAGGCACAACGAGAAGCCACGTAGCGCCTTGTGGTGCGTGGTTTTCTTTGTAGAGAACACCATTACGTAGGGAAAAACTTGGGAGTGGTCTTCTGAAGATGGGAGGAACATTGTCGGCGCGGCCCTGCACATAGTCGACGAGTGTCTTCAATTCGGGGTCGTTATACTGCTTGGTAGACATGGTAGTCGCGCTCATTAGACCGAGGAAGGCGTCGTCGTCCTCGAGGCTGTTGTCCTGTCGCTAGAGTGGTGCTCGGGACAGGCAGTCGGCGTCGTTGTGTTTTCTTCCCGACTTGTAAGTGACGGTTACGTCATACTCCTGTAATCGGAGGCTCCATCTCGCTAGGCGTCCTGAGGGGTCCCTTAAACCAGCCAGCCAGCACAGAGAATGGTGGTCTGTTACCACCTTGAACGGCCG
The DNA here is from genome assembly GCF_037126465.1 of Ornithodoros turicata. Taxonomy (NCBI): domain Eukaryota; kingdom Metazoa; phylum Arthropoda; class Arachnida; order Ixodida; family Argasidae; genus Ornithodoros; species Ornithodoros turicata. Next base: position 38,603,379 of record NC_088204.1, read on the forward strand.
TCCGTACAGGTAGGGGCGCAACTTTGTGATGGCCCATATGAGTGCAAGGCACTCTTTTTAGGTCGTCGAATAGTTCTTCTCTGTCTTGGTTAGCGTTCTGCTTGCGTAAGCGATGACACGTTCGACGCCGTCGTGAAGTTGAACGAGCACGGCTCCTAGACCATCGTTGCTTGCGTCGGTGTGTATTTCTGTTTCGGCGTTTGGATCGAAGTGGGCAAGCACGGGTGCGGTCTGTAGACGCGTCTTCAATTCATCAAACGCCTGTTGCTGGGCTTCACTCCAGATAAACGTGGATCCGTCCTTCGTGAGGGCATTCAGGGGTGACGCAATTCTTAAAAAGTTCGGAATGAACCGTCGGTAGTAGGCGCAAAGGCCAAGAAAGCTTCGAACGTCTTTCACGTTAGAAGGAACACGGTAATTTGCGATGGCCGCCGTCTTCTCGGGGTCGGGGCGTACGCCGTCGCTGCTCACGAGATGGCCGAGAAATCTGAGTTCCTCGTAGCCGAATCGACACTTCTGAGGCTTCAACGTCATCCCTGCAGTTCTGATAGCCTCGAGGACTTGCTTAGCCGTTCAATATGTTCTTCGAATGTTCTTGCGAAGACGACAACATCGTCGAGGTACACCAGGCAGGTTTGCCACTTCAACCCGGCGAGAACTGTATCCATAACACGCTGGAACGTCGCTGGTGCTGTGCAAAGGCCGAAAGGCATAACCTTGAATTCGTAAAGTCCATCCGGAGTGACGAAGGCAGTCTTCTCACGGTCCCGTTCGTCGACTTCAATTTGCCAGTACCCCGTCCTGAGGTCCAAGGAAGAGAAATATTTTGCGTTTCGAAGGCGATCGAGCGTGTCGTCGATGCGCGGTATCGGGTAGACGTCCTTCTTCGTTATCTCATTGAGTTTCCGGTACTCGACGCAGAACCTGAGTGTTCCGTCCTTCTTCTTCACTAGTACCACCGGCGATGCCCACGGACTGGTCGACCGCTGGATAATGTCATCTCGTAGCATCTCTTCTACTTGCGTTCGGATCGTCTCTCGCTCTTTGCAGGAGACCCGGTACGGCATGCGGTGAATTGGACGGGCCTTTTCGTCGACGATGATGCGGTGCTTCGCAATGGGCGTTTGTCTTACTTTCTACGATGCAGCGAAGCAGTCACTGAAATCGTTGAGCATCTGGAGAAGGGTTTGCTTTTGAGTTGTATTGAGTTGAGGGTTTACGTAGAAATGTTCGGCCTCGTGTTCCGTGGTGACCGCGATACGAGCAGTGTCCATCAGGCAAACATCGGTGGTGGAGTATTGGTCTCTACGATGACGGCTATCTTCGTGCCGTTCGCCAGGTGTTGTGGCTCCGGGCGAAAATTTGTGACCAGGAGTTCGAATATTCCGTTTCTTACGGGCACAGTTCCTCTTGCTATCCCAATTCCTCGTTCGAGGAGAAGTTGCGTGTTGCCTTCAGCCAACAAACAGTCAGTCGGTGCTCTCTCGCACGTAGCGGTCACAAGGACTGACGACAAGGGAGGCAGGTTGACGTGCTGAGTCGTCACGGCGGTTACGTCCGTGTTTGCGCGTTTCTCCGGGGTTATTCGCGCCCATCACTTGTCTTCTGCTGTTTCCAGCGTTTTAAAAGAGATAACTCCATTTGTGAAGTCGATGATTGCTTCGTTTTTGACTAGAAAGTCCATTCCGAGTATTACATCCCGTGGGCAGTTCGGCAAGACGGCAAAGCTGACGACGTACTGGATGTCACGCACTTGTATGACTGCCGTGCATCGGCCAGTCGATGTTACGACGTGTCCACCAGCAGTGCCGATGTTAGGCTCATCCCACTTCGTTTGCACCTTGCGAAGCTTCTTAGCCAACCTACCACTTATAACAGAGTCGTCGGCTCCGGTATCGATTAACGCAATCATCTCATGGCCGTCGATGAGTATTTTCAGGTTATTGGTAATTTTTCGAGCGCCGTGTTGGTGCTGCGTTGCTGTTCGTCGAGTTGGAGGAATTGTAACTTGTCGTCGGTCCGCAGCTTCACCTTCCCGGAGCTGCAGTCTTCAGTTTTCCCTGTTAGGGCTGCGCCACACAGGTCCTCTTGCCGGTGACGGTGAACGTGCTCTTCCTGGCGAGCTGCTGCGGTGGGGGACGCTCGGGGACAGGTCGCGTCGCGAGCCAGCAGAAGCATTCTGCTGCCGTAGATAGTCTTCAATTGCGGCGGGACGACTACCGCGCTGGGGGCGGGGGGCGTCGGGTGAAAAACCGGGAAGGCCAAGTCGTCAGTAGGGACATCGGCGATAGACGTGGTTGGCCTCTTCGCAATGGTAGCAGAGCGGTCTGAAGTCGGGAGTCCGCCAAACGTCCGTTTTGCGAAACGGCTGAGAGTGTGGCGGGACGCTCGGAGTAGGTTGGACAGGCCGAGGAGGCGTCCAACGGTTTCCGTAGTACGACGGACGAGTAGGTGGTACCTGTCTCACAGCGGCGGCGTAGGTTGGTCTCGGTACTTCGGCGTCGGGGTTGGCGGTTGACGATGTCTGGATTGCCTGCTGAACCTCGTCCTTGATGATCGCACCGATCGAAGACAAAGGGTCTTGAGCCTTCTCAGGACAGAGGAGAGCTCGTACTTCTTCGCGTACCACCTCTCGAATCAGATGTCTGAGCGATCCGACGTCGAGGCCTGCGGTCGTGGAGAAAGCCTCGTAGCCCTGGTGTCGTTCGTTGACGGTAGCGCGAGAGAGCAGGTTCCTCTCAACGCGGACGGCTTCGTCCAGAAAAGTGAAATTCAAACAGCTTCGTAACGTATATGTATTTTCATCTATGATGTCTTTTCCTCAGACTTTAGCACCAGTGCTCGTTGATGTCTGTTGCCGTGTAAATGTTCGGACTGCCGGCGATTTGCCGTGCAAGTTCACTTTTGTGCCCCGTAGCTTGGCAAGTTTTTGTCCTTGCCATATCGTCGAGGCTCTCTCATGCTGAATTCAAACGCAAGGTATCAGCTTTTAGTCCGTTGCGCAACTCGTATCAGCAGCGAAGAGGAACGACAAATTCTTCTTTGTCATTGTTGGTGCGGCTGGCACTATCATCAATGCGCATAGAAGCCAAGATGCGGTACCCGACGTGATAAGATGTCTGCGTGATTTCGAGTGGAGCGAACCATAGGGTGGTATATCTATATGGATACATATCTATGGGTAGATGCACTGGTGGCCAAGCTGTATCTGGAAATCTCATGAATTACAGGGGAGTGGTTGGAAAAATTCAGGGGGAGTGTACACCTCTCTGGGGGATGGGGGTAATGACCCTGGAAAGGACCGCAATTATAGCAAAGTACCTTAGCGTAAACAGCTGAGCGGTATCGTTATTAGGCATTCGCATATACAATTCGTCAATGAAAAACTTCACTTGACACACCAACAGAAACAAATGAGCTTGAAAGGCGTTGCAAGTTCTTCGTACATAGTTCTTCACGAACGATTATCCCAACGTTCAGGAGCAATGAAATTGTGGATTTACACACTGTATTGTTGGTTTTGCTTGCATTTTCAACGTGAAAAAGAAAAAGAATCAGGGAAAGAGAAATAATTAAAATTTTTCACACAATGACCCTCGTACATAACTACTCCATCTATTTTTTTTCTTTTTTTCTCTGCGCCTCTCTGTGCTCCGTATATATAGTTTTTCGCGCATGATACTTATCCGGAGAGGCTGCTGCTAAGCTGGAAGCCCATAAACTTAGTGTAATAATTAAGATGATGTCATTCTCTGCACTTGTCTCCACTATTACTTCTCAGTTACCATATTACTTACAGTGTAGTTTATCAAAATGCACGTTGAGACCAGATCGCTATAACTACTTGTTGAGGTTCATGAGTCACAAGAACTGCTTGAATGTGAATTTACTTCCTAACGTCGACAGGAGCAGCACTAGATCGAGCAAGGGTAAAAACAATGCCTGAAAACCTGGTTTCATTCCAAATTCTTCATTATTGGTGTGTGCGTGTGTGTGTGGGGGGGGGGGGGCATTTATTCTATTTAGTGGTCAAGAGCCCTCGGGACACAGAATAGCTGACTGCAAGCCATACACATGCGGCCCGCGTGTGTGAGAGCCCTGATTGCCCTGATCTAAGCATTGCTTCATCTTAAGCGAGAAATAAATACTGTACTCGCGAGCGCGTAGCACTTGTTTAGCGTTATCTCTGTAGGAGCATCTCCAAGTCTGGTATTTAGTTCTGCTCCAAAATCTCTGTTCCAAAGAAGTCGCGTTTGATCAAATTATTGCCACTCGCAGACGCCACCACTCGCATCGCCACAGCACTCGCAGACGCCAAATTGTCCATATCTTCCATTTCATTTACTAATAACTCTGGATATAAACGTGATATCGAAGATGTCATCACTTAATTACGTAGTCTGTATATTCATGCTTAATAGCTATGAGTCCGCTGCCCATACCTGTTTCCCTTGCTAGAGCCTGCGAAGTACCGTTTGGTTAAATCATTCATTTTCAAGCGACCAAAGAACAAACAGGAGACAAGATCACACACAAGTGGCTCTGTTGTTGTTGTTTCGTGTTTGTTCTTTGGTCGCTTGTAGATTCACAACAACCAGCCCAATCTATATACTTCAGACATTTTGCCAAATCGTCGCCCAAGTGGCACTCACTGGCGTCACGTTTCCTCTATTTTAGCTCGTACTAATTCTTGATACCAATTTGATACTGACGGTATCATCATAAAATAACGTAGTCTGTGTGTCGTCTGCGGACCGTAGCTGCTGTGCTTGCTGCACTCTTAGAACTCGCATTTAGTCAATTTTTCGTCCAGAAGGCTGTCACAGACGCCAACCTGCCAATTTCATCCGGCAATCTCCCGATATCTAGAAAGTCTCATGCTCGTTCCCACAGTTATACACCACTTCTTATTCTTTATCTTACGCGAATGCTCCCGGGCGTGTTATCGGTGTTGTCATCAGGTCGGAGCGCGAAAAGGGAATTGTTCGCCTCAGATATGTCCTCCTCTCCCTGCCCAGATCTGTTCCTCCTCACGTACTCACGCACCACCCTGTAAACTTAGCTTCCTTGCGTAGTCCTCTGCTACCAGGTCAAGCCGGGTTTCAGAGGGGGTGTCCCTGAATGCTGCTCTTGATCACGAGCGACTTGCAGAAGAAGCGGATCCGTCGAATATGGGCCGTCATCAAACATGTATATTCGTCACGGGAGCTATTACTAAAGGGATTTGAACAGCACGATTCGCCAGTTCCGCGTTCCGAGTCCGCCATCTCCGTATGTGCCTTCGCCTTCGTCTCCCTGACCTTGCTCATGCAAGCTGCAAGCCGCGGGGACTCCTCTGGCTCGCCGCGTTCTTATTGGTCAGATTCCTTGTGACGTTGCTAAAGATTCTCAGCAGGGAGTTCCGCTTGACGACCGCATCCGTCGTCTGCTGTAGCGCCGCTTACACACGAATTATGCAAAGAGTATTCCGTCGATCGGAATGGGACTTTCGGAGTCATAGTCAGTGAAGGACGGGGAATCTCATTTCACTCTGGTTTCGGAATCGATCTGTGGTCGATGCGACTGTCCCTTTAAGAGTAAGTGTGGGTTCAGAGGTCAGAGGTTTTCTGCCGTTCCACACACGATGTCACAGGCTGCTGAGGAGACTGGTATCACGGTAGTGAAGAAACACTGCGGTTGCGCCACTGCTCCGTATGCCAAGTAGTGTCGCGAGAGAGACGGAGTATCTGAGGCTGGTCAGGTGAGACTTGAACTTGTCGCAGAAGGACGTGGAACGGCAGCAATCGAGAAGAGGCTGTCGATTGTCTGCCTAAACATTCCAGGTAGAACATCAGGTGGACGGAAAGTATATCACTCTTGCTAAACGACTCAACGGAGCTAAATGGAGTGCGTTCACCAAACAACCATTTTCAGAGAGAAGAATCTTTCCCATTTTCAATGATTGCGGTCTTTGAACCTGGCACACTTGACAAAAACTTGGCATGCAACTTGGTAATACTCTAGGTAACCTAACATCATCATATAAGTGAAATGAGTATTAGAATTTATAAATATTTTTCTTTTACAGGACACATGATCACCCGCGTATGCTCGCATCACCTGAAGGTCGCAGCATCGTAACGCCGTCCGTGATCGTACAGTGAGCGGCGTTACGATGCTGTGATCTTCGGGCGATGTCAGCAGCGTGCCCCTAATGTTCTCTCCTTCTCCATCACTCATGTTCTTGTTTTTGATATATATTTATTAATGCGTTAGCATTAGGAGTGTCAAAATGGAAAAAGCTGTATTTATGTGCATGTGTGTATCCGTGTGTGAGATGGTGAAGCCTTGGTGTGGTGGTGGGTGGTGATAGGGCTTGCCCTTGTCGGCCTCACGTATGTGGGCAGCGTCACGACTGACGCCCTGGGGGAATGTGCGTCCTGGGCCGACTTCTAAGGGAACTGTGCCGACATATGTCTGAAAGCGTCTGAGGAAAACCCAGGAAAAACCCCAGACAGCACAGCCGGCACCGTGATTCGAACCCGGGTACCTCCCAGTCTCGACGTGACATGACCAGCACGCTAACCACTGAGCCACGGGAGCTGGTGGTGGAGCCTTACTGAGGCAGAGATATAAGTGGACATGTAAAGGGGATAAAAGAGGGTAAATGTAAACGGAGGGGAATGGAAATTGAAGTAGTCGAGGGTAATTACCAGTGAGTGGTAAGAGTAACTGAAAGTAATTAGAGGTAAACGCAACTTAAGCAAGAAAGTTGAGTCTAAAGATAATGAATGCAAGATGTATGTAATTAAGGAGGACTCACTTCTTAAGAAGGCCTATGGGGAATTTTTGTTCGTAGTGGGTTAAACCATGCTAAAGTTCCACACGAAACAGGTACGTGCGTGTTCCTCTCGAGTTTATCTAGGGAATGACACATATTTGGAGGCCTGAAACGAACCACTGAATTTTTGCGAATTAAAAATTGTCAGATTACCTATACATGGCAGTCTATGGGAGATGCAACGAAATCGCTTCTCACGGCACCCACGACTGCGATACCTGGCCCAAAATGTGTCATTTCCTAGAGTAAAGGCGCAGATATAGTCCAACGTTTTTGGCGTCGCAGTCAGCGACAGGCGAGGTCAGACACGCCAAGCAAAGCGATCCAGGAAATATGCGTTTATAGTCAGACGCGCGTCAGCAGTGGCCTGCGGCCGTTGCGCATGCGCAAAGTCGCTGTGACTGCAGCAGTGCGACTGCGACTGCGCTGATCTGACGGCGCGAGCGCGGTCGGCAAAAAATAGAACATGTTATATTCTGCGCGGACGACGTCCTAGCCCGTTGAATTCCGCCGGCCGCGCTAGCCACTAGACTATAGAGGGTGTGATTTCCCACGACGTAGCGTAACTGTGCAGCGCGCGTACGCGCGGCACAGTTACGTCGGACTGTATCTGCGCCGTAACAGTCTAGGAACCGATTGCAATCAACAAATTTGACAAACTTACAGTAGTTTTCCAGATCCCTACGCATACAAATAGTGGTTTTGTCGTCTACTAGCATTCTCTGCACTTTGGTGCCATCCCATGGTTTCTCTCCAAAGGAAAGCGCGCTCTTCCGGTTACCTCTTTCTTGTTCTGTATCTCATTTCTCCGTCGCGGATGCGGGGACCGCTGGGGCTCGTACGTGCGGTTTTGGCCGTGCGCATGCGCCTGAGAGCCATTGCTTTGCATGCTTGCTAGCCTCATAGGCCGCTTGTAGGTGCATCGTTTCGCCGATCATTTGAGTAGTATAGAAATGTGTCCTATAGCCTAGAGTTTTCTCTAATCCAAGAGAATTCAATTCTAATCCAATTCTAAGCCATTGAAGGAAACAGGCGGAAAGGGAGACCAGACCCGATACCAGCAGCTGACTTTACTGACCGTCCACTGAACCGTAGCTCAGCCTAGAAAACCAAAATTCGACCAAGCGCGAGCCCCCCGCGCCCCCATTCTCCTCTTCGTTCTCAATCTTTAACATCGTCCCCGGGGCCAGGATCCGCGCTGGCTTCGAGCAAGTAGAGCCACTGCGCAGGGCGCACGATATGTCGTTTGTTCAGTAGTCTTAGCGTGAATGCTCTTGCGACGCCGTCTCGACCTGGGTGGCTGGCGGTTATGATTGCCGTTTTCCAGAGGAGCCGTGGTGTTGAGTCATCCTCCACGATGACTACATCACCCACTCTCAATGCCGTTGGGTCACTGTGGGAACTTTCGTGGGCAGAGCGCAGCTGGAGGAGGTACTGTCTCTTCCATCACTGCCAAAACGTCGTGATAGCTTGCAACTGTTCTTCCCTGAGCTTGTGCAGCATCGTTGTCCCAACCCACTCCTCTGGAGCTGGATTGATCTGCCACCGGTTAAGAAATGTGAAGGCGTAATTGGTGGCCCTTCGTTGGGGTCAGAACTCACTCTGGTTTGCGCACTACTATTTGTCACTGCTTCAATTTCGTGGAGCAATGTGGTGAGCCCTTCAAAGGTTTGACGCGTGGAGTGCCGCGAGTCTTGAGGAGCGGGGCAGTGGATCAGCACGACGAAGAACTGCGAGGGTTTCATGAAAGTCATCCTCTTGAACTTGCCGAATCCAGTATAGCTCCGCCTCGGCAATCTCGAATGCCGTTAATGGGCCACAGTTGTGTGATTTTCTGGAATGGGCGTTCTTGGTGAACCTGGTAACCCATGCAGTGACTCGAAGCATTCGGCTGAGAGTGCCGTAGCGATCTATGCCGAATACAGGTGGAGGACGTAGTGCTGACGCAGCATTACACATCGATGGCAGGGGAACGCCGTCAGTGCACGGTAGTGGTGATGGAGGACGACCGGACCACTTGGAATGCCAGTTATGGCGGGGCTGAGATTACCATGGAGGTCTGTGCCACGAGAGAGACTCGTTCTGTAGGCGATGAGCAGTAATCCCGCGAGTTAGAAAATCTTCTGGGTTGTCCCGGCTCTTACAATGCTGCCATGCGGAGTCTGTTGTCAGCCGGTGAATTTCGGTCACACGGTTTTGAACGAAGACAGGTGTCTGGGTCTGTGTGCTTGTGATCCAGTGGAGTGAGATGGTAGCGTCTGTCCAGAACTCTGTACGCAGCGGAGAGAGGATTGGCATCCTTTGTGCATGCGCTGCCAGCCGCGCAGCGATGAGGCACGCGAAGAGTTCCAGGCGCGGAAGAGAGGCACTCTTGACGGGTGCTACACGTGCCTTGGTAAGGAGAAGGGATGCGGTCCATTGCTCCTGTTGATCGAACGTGTGAAGATAGATTGCAGCTTGTGGAACTTTCGCCTTTTCGAAGATGTGGAACTTTCGCCTTTTCGCGATAAAGATTGTTTCCGAGCTTCTGATTTCGCGTACATCTGTGCGTTGATATCTGCGCTCCTTATCTGTGTCCCTTACCTGTTTTGTTGACCGTTTCCCTTCTAGAGAGAGCTGTGGGCGGGGTTTGTTGGTTTAAAAGGAGCGCTCGGTTTCCGAGCGGGTGCTTCAGATTGTTCTGTTCAAGGCTGGGGCTGCCTTTTGGTGTTCGCCGGGCTGTTGGGTGAAGATACCTGGCTTCTGTTCAAAGGTATGAGAATAAACTGAGTCTGGCCGACTTGGTCTGTGCGGTGCATTTGGTACTCCGGTAGCGAGCGGGTAGTGCGGTCCTGGGAGTGGAAATTGCCGGCCCTGGGCGGGCCGTGAGGCGTTTCCCACAATTAGCGCCCGAATGGGGACCCGTAGCCACCAACCTCGCTCGAGTGTGCACCAGCATGAGCCATGTCGGTTTGAGGCAGGACAGTTTTATTGTGCCACCATCCCACCTCACGTCTAGGCCGAGCACAAGGCGTTTTTGTAATGGCAGTTTTTACCGCCCTATCCCGCCGTCACGCATGACTGGCTTGCTTTTTAGGTTGCCTAAACTGCCGCAACCACGTTTACTCCTAGGTCTCCGCCTCAGCGCAGCAGGCTGCGTAGGATTACCTAGAGAGACTGCAGACCAACCCACGTCGTCTTTGTCTGGGAATCCGTTCCGGGACTCCCATTTATATCGTTCGGATCCTAGTGGTCTTTGAGCGTACAGGTCAGTCCCGTTTCCGCCGGAGCAGGCGTAAGAGCTGCATGACGCATGTTCGACCGGGAGAAGCCTAAATCATTATTTGTCCAGTGTCCTTTCCGACACTCTAAACGCCTCAGCCCCGTCGGTTACTAGCAGCAGCCAGGAACGTTTCAAAACATGCTTAATCAGCTGTTTTCGGAGCAGGCAACTCTTTCGCACCCTTTGTTTTATCTGACCTGAGTTATCTGTAAATGTATCGCCACCGTCCAAATTATCGGCAGAGTGCCTCTGCCCCGGTTGGTGTTCAGGAGACTTGCATTCTCGGGTTATCGCTTACAGTCATTCATCGCGCCAGATCGCCTTCCGGCCGGTCTCGGTGCTGTTGTGTGCTACATTTTTCCTGTACCTTACGGACCGTGCTCTGTGAGTGACGCATGTAAGTTATTACAGCGGCCACTATTCCATAGTGCTCACGCGTGTAACAGTAAAGCCACAGTCGCTAGTTCCTAGTGCACTCGACCGGCTTGCCTATGTACCCCTGTCGTGTGCTTCCCGTTTCCACTTCTGCTTATCACGATCGCTGGAGGGCTGGACAGATCCTCCCGGCCATAAGATATATACCTTCTGACTACTATCTGTTTTTTGTTTCTTTTTAGAAATGTCCCGTTCAGGTCGTTCCAGGCATCAAGGGCGCCGTGCAAGCTGCCGTCCCGAGTCCTCTCTTCGACCCAGCACCTCCCGACCAACAGATGTCTTTCGACAGCCTGCCTGTTGTCGCTCTATCGCGACTTGGACGGTCGTGCATCTCGGCCAGCCACTTTCTTGGGCATCACGTTTTAGGTGGACCTCTCAACCCAAACCACTCCGTGGCGCACAACCACCTTTGGTGCCGGCACCGTTCCGTGGTGTAACATTAGAAGACCGACACCCCTCGGATCCTCTGCAGCCGTACATGGAGGAAGAGCGTCAAGCCCTCTGCCCACGATGTGGTGTCCCCATGATTCATCGTAGTGCTCACCTGCGAGGCCCTCTGCACCGGGCCAGGGTGGAGGTAGCGCGGACGGCGAGGGTAACAGAGTCCGATCTGGCAGCACCCCTTCTAGTTATCCAGCGCCAATGGCCGGAGCTCCTTCGTGGTGGGGAATCACGATCTTTGCCGCCCGCATCGTCTCGCGACGACTTCTTCCGAAGAGCGGAGTCTCCTCCCCCACCGCCATCAACATCGCAGGACAGCCTCATCGACCTCAATGACGACGAAATGCTTTAAGTTTGTGAATCTACAAGCCTACGACTGCCACTCGAACTGTGTCCCGAGCGTTTAGTTTTGTGCCCGATGTTTCGGGCGTTTTTTTCTCTCGCCTTGCAGAGGTGTAACGTTACGGTTTTGGTGCCTTTTTTTTTGTGAGGGCGGAAGATGTGAAACTTTCGCCTTTTCGAAGATGTGGAACTTTCGCCTTTTCGCGATAAAGATTGTTTCCGAGCTTCTGATTTCGCGTTGATATCTGCGCTCCTTATCTGTGTCCCTTACCTGTTTTGTTGACTGTTTCCCTTCTAGAGAGAGCTGTGGCCGGGGTTTGTTGGTTTAAAAGGAGTGCTCAGTTTCCGAGCAGATTGTTCCGTTCAAGGCTGGGGCTGCCTTTTAGTGTTCGCCGGGCTGTTGGGTGTGGATACCTGGCTTCTGTTCAAAGGTATGAGAATAAGCTGAGTCTGGCCGACTTGGTCTGTGAGGTGCATTTGGTACTCCGGTAGCGAGCGGGTGGTGCGGTCCTGGGAGTGGAAATTGCCGGCCCTGGGCGGGCCGTGAGGCGATTTCCACAAGCTCCATACGCGCGCGGGCTGGCGTCAGCGAACACGTGTATCTCGTTGTTGCCGTCCAGTGAAGTCAACTACGAAGGCAGAAGGCGCGGCAGACGTATCGAGTTTAAAAGCGGTAGCTCGGAACACCAGCCCGCCCACTGCATGAGGTGCTGCAGGTGCCTCGCCGTATGTGGGGATGGGATAGCCGTTGGCAGCTTCGAGGGTGGATGCGAGGCATCGTTTCTTGTCGCCGGGTGCAGGAGGAACGACGCTAACTTCGGCGTACTGTATCTCGCCGATAGCAGCGCCGAAGTTGGCGTCGTTCCTCCTGCACCCGGCGACAAGAAACGATGCCTCGCATCCACCCTCGAAGCCGCCAACGGCTGTCCCATCCCCACATACGGCGAGCGCTTGGGTACCCTTGACCTTGGTCTCCGTCAAAATTTTCTATGGGTGTTTCTTGTTGCCCAGGTTAAGCATCCCATCATTGGCGCCGATTTTTTGGCACATTTTTGCCTTCTCGTCAACATGAGCCGACGCCGCCTTTTGGACACTCAGACGAACTCTACAGTGTATGGCATTCCGTCTTCTCCATCTCTGCTAAGTCCCGTACTGGTCCGCCCAGCTCCCAAATCTAGATTTGAAGCTATCGTCCGAAGTTTCCCAAACCTCGCACCGTCCCCCAACACCGAACGCCCAGTCAAGCAGGACGTCGAGCATTACATTGCCACGACAAGGCCTCCGGTATATGCTCGAGCTCGCTGCCTCTCTCCTGAGAAGCTTCGCGTCGCTCGGCAGGAATTGCAACATATGATGGACTGCAGACTCATTCGACCGTCATCCAGCACTTGTGCATCTCCACTCCACCTTGTTCCGAAAAAGACCGGAGATTGGCGCCCGTGTGGCGATTATAGAGCCCTGAACAAAGTAACCATCCCAGACCGTTACCCGCTGTCCAATCTCCGAGACTTTGCAGCCAACCTACATGGTGCAACCTGCTTCTCAAAAATCGAACTTGTGCGCGCGTATCATCAAATCCCTGTAGCTCCCGAAGACATCCCAAAAACGGCGATCATCACCCCATTTGGGCTATTTGAGTTTGTTCGCATGCCATTCGGACTCCGCAACACCGCCCAATCATTTTAACGTTTTGTCGACCAAGTACTCCGTGGCCTGGGTTTCTGCTTCGCATATTTGGACGATGTTCTCATCGCGAGCACATCCGAAGCAGAGCATGAACAGCACCTCCGGTTGCTCTGCGAACGACTCGACGCTCATGGCATTGTCATTAACATGGCCAAGAGTGAATTTGCAGTCTCACAACTCGACTTTCTCAGCCACCACGTCAACAGGCACGGTATCACCCCTCTCCAGTGCAAAGTGGAAGCCATCCAGAAGTTCCCCGACCCAACCAACCTTCGGCACCTGCGGGAATTTCTAGGGCTGGTGAATTTTTACCGCCGGTTTATCCCTGGATGTGTGCAGATTTTACAGCCATTGCATGACGTTCTTCATCACAAACGCGCGGCAGCCCCTACTTTCACCTGGACAGACTCTGCCGCCGCTGCATTCGCTGAACTAAAGGACAAGCTATCTCGCACCACGCTTCTCATCCACGCGAAACCAGACGCTCCCACAAGCATCATGGTTGATGAGTCGAACACCGCTGTAGGCGCTGTCCTGCAACAACACCTAGAAGGTCAATGGTCCCCGCTCGAGTTCTTCTCTAAATCACTATCACCACGAGAAGTCCGCTACAGTACCTTCGACAGGGAACTGCTCGCTATCTACCTCGCCATCAAGAGCAGTTCAGATTCTTCGTTGAAGGCCGCCCATTTTTCGTGCTCACAGATCACAAACCGCTCATCTTTGCTCTGTCAACGAATGCCGTTGGTTACTCTCCTCGTGAACTCCGACAACTCGCCTTTATTTCCGAGATCACTTCACACATCCGTCACGTTCATGGACGGGACAATGCTGTCGCCGACGCTCTCTCTTGCGTCTACATCAACAGCCTCCACGTTCTTGGCCTCCTCCGAGTCGATTTTGCTGTCATGGCTACCCATCAGGAATGTCAGGAGCTCGCTGACCTACGTTTGTCATCCTCCTTACGTTTCGAAGAACGTTCTGTTCCATATTCAGACAGCCGTCTCGTCTACGACACGTCCACCAGCTCTCCACGACCATTTGTCCCGCAGAATTTTCGTCGTCTCATTTTCGACACCCTTCATGGTCTGTCTCAGCCAGGAGTTCGGGCCACTCAAAAGCTCATCACCGCAAGATTTGTTTGGTCCAAGATGAACGCCGACATCAGAGCCTAGACACGAGCATGCATTTCCTGTCAGCAAACGAAAATTCAACGCCACACCATCACACCTGTGTCAAGCATACCGCTTCCCACACGTCGTTTCGACCACATTCATCTGGACCTTGTGGGCCCCCTACCACCATCCAACGAGTTCACGTACCTCCTTACTTGCGTAGACAGGTTCACCCGTTGGCCCGAAGCGTTCCCCATACAGGACATCACTGCAGCAGTCGTCGCTCAAGCTTTCGTCGCCGGTGGGTAGCGCGTTTTGGCGTCCCCACCACCATCACTACAGATCGCGGACGTCAGTTCGAGTCTCGCCTATTCGCCGACCTCATGAAGACCCTAGGAATAACTTGAGTACGCACGACTGCCTACCACCCTGCAGCCAACGGGTTGGTGGAACGTTTTCATCGTCAGTTCAAAACCTCTCTCCACGCACACCACCCAAATCGCTGGACCGAGACCTTGCCAATGGTCCTCCTTGGTATTTGGTCTGCATTGAAGACTGACCTCCAATGCTCGTCGGCCGAATTAGTGTACGGTGACACCCTACATTTACCCGGCGAATTCATCCAAAGCTCTTCACCGCGACTCTGCACCGGCCTTCCCGACGCGCAGCAGTACGCCGAGGCCCTCCGTGACACCATGGCGAAACTGCGCCCTGTACCCCCCGGACACCACCTGCCACCCACGTTTTCGTCAGTCAAGACCTGAAGACGTGCACCCATGTCTTTGTGTGCTGCGATGCTCTCCGGAAGCCCCTCGATCCTCGCTATGATGGCCCTTACCTCGTTGTCAAGCGTAACATCAAGACATACGTCGTCGAAGTCGGACGACGTCACGACGTCATCGCTATCGACAGGCTGAAGCCGGCTTATATCGCAGACCCACCACCTCTGGCTACTGTGACCTCGTCAGCCCCTTTGCACCACCCAGTTTCCCCTGCCGCTCCCACCCTACCATGCAAATCCAGGCGACACAGCGCCATCGCTATTCTCTCGTGTCGAGCCGTTGCCGGCGCGAGAGAATAGCGATGGCGCTGTATGGCGATAACGCTATACCATAATCCAGTTCTAATCCAACACAAGCCAATTCTAAGCCATCTGATTGGCCGCCATTAGCTCCGCCCACTTCACGTTGATTGGCCCACGCTAAGCCTACTGATCGTTGATTGGTTGACCGTAGCTCCGCCCCTTTATGCTAATTAGTTGGCTTGCTCTGCCCACTTCATACTGAATGGCCCGTGCTAAGCCTACTGATCATTGATTGGTTGACCGAAGCTCCGCCCCTTTATGCTAATTAACCGGCTCCGCTGATTGGTCCATTCTAAGCCTACTGATCACTCTCCACATTTTCCAGACTTTCTAAGCCTTCTGATTGGCCGTGCCCAATCTAAGCCTACCGACTGGCCCGTTCTAAGCCCACTGATTGGCTGATTAAGCCTGCTGAACATAGCCTGCGTTAGCGGCAGCCAGATGGCGCGCTCGGCAGCGACCCCGCTGCGGCTTTATCTCAGATGGACAGGAACAAAATACACTTCAGCGTTTATTGAGTACATTTTTGAGGAAAAGCATGGCAGTCTTAGACAGACTGATTCCTTTAATGCTGGGAGTGGTTCCGCGGAAGTGACGGATCACGTAGACATCTACGGGACAGCGGCTGAGATAACTTTCGTCCTCCGTGAGTTGACATTTTCACGTGCACTGGATATTTTTGTAGCTGTCGCTCACGTCTAGCGAGTGAAGGCACGTATGCAGCGATCCAGTAGCGTTGCTGTTCAGGTTAATGCCGGATCGCGTAGGTACCACGTGCCACTCTCGGATTGCCAAGATGTCGCCTGGGCATTCGTGCGCGTACGTGTCCTTATCCTTCTCCAGTTTGATGCTCGCTGTACAGTTGCCGGAGTCGAGCGCCAGCGCGCACGAGACGAACGAGAAGAGAACGAGGTACCACATCCTTACAGTGACGCAGTCCAAATGACGCTACTCCTTCTCATCCACTGCATTATCTGTGCGGGGGAAAGAACGCCAGGTGAAATCTTCCTATCTACGTCATCCACTCGAGCTTACCATCTTCACAGCTTCCGTACGGGTAGGAGTCCACGTCATTGTAGAGGTATCGTTTGTCGTCGTACGCCATCAGATTTCTTTTCACATTTCTGATGGTGTACATGCACTGTTTCTTTCTCACTATTGACACCTGTTCGTGCGATACGCTAGTGTGCTTGAATAGGGTATCGTGGCCGTATCATGGAGGAGGTGTTTGCGCACAATGTTCTTTTTGACCCCTTTAGCTCTTGCTATCTGTTTTCCCCCGGCTAATGTGATGGAATACCCATTTTGACTTTCAAGCATATCACTTCCTCTATGGGTATGCTACCCGTTTCACTTTTGAACGCGTGAAGCCTACCGCAATTCCTCTCGCTGTACAGCAAATGATCCCAATCGAAGGAAGACAAGTCTAAATGTTCGTCGGCGATCCCTCGTAACTGATCTTCGTAGTCCTTGCAGAATAGGCCGAGGATCAGAGAATCCGTGTCAAAGTATCAGGTAATCACCGGACAAGTGAGCTTACTCAGCAGAGTTTCATAGTAGAAGGAGTACATGGTTAACTTACTCAGTTCTAAAATCGTGAAGCCAATCTGCAGGGGGAATACTATCGCACTTTTCTTTTGCGCATTTCGTACATGACGCAATCGGGCGACAAAATTTCCATTCGCACACATTCCGCCCGACTCCCGAGGCGATATGTACGATATGCACGAATCTATGTACGATATGTACACCTCCTCTTTATCAGGATCGTAGCCACTGCACAGAGGGTTGTTAGCCCGTAAATGACGCCTGCTCGCCTGACAGAGCCCGCCTCTAACACCCGATTCGATGGTCCGGTACATGTCCTCTTCGTAGATCAGTTCCAATTTTGCCTGCGGGTAATTTAGAGCGCATTGCCACGAATAGGATGCCAGAGAAATGCAATGAAGCAATTCCAATCCGCGCGCGTCATAGCACAGGCGTCGGAAGTGCTGCATTACGTCTGCATCTAACAGGGCATCCGTTTCCAGGTACAATCCATTATAATCCCTCAGATTCGAGCATCCAAAACGTTCAAATATGTGCAGCGCGTACTGATAGTCTTCGTCGCTGATATCCTCCCCCGTCAGATCGTTTCGGAATGCGGATTTTGCCGGTAGAGCCAATTCGTCGTACACTGCGAAAGAGCTAACGTGGCTGTATGGGAATACACCTTTACGAAGCAAAATTTCGTAGTCGTCTCCAAATACCTGCTGCAGGCATTGGAACGCCTGTGCGCCCCCCATGAATTTGACGGCTTCCACGAGCTCTCCCAGCGACGAATTTAGGTACTGCATGGTACCTCTGAATAGGAAGGTGCCAATTTTGAACGATCGAATTTTTTACATGGAACTGGCCACGATGAAGGGAGCTCGCTTCCACCCGAGAAGGTGAAATTCCCGCAGCAGTCCGGCCAAATCGTAGGCCAGATTGTGCACCATGATGGGCAGTTTTTCTCTCGTTCTGCACGCCACGTTACAGGAGTTGCACAGCGTCGCAATGTAATTTGTTTGACCGGCAGTACAACGCTTGGAATGGTCGTGATGCCGGACACGGAGTAGATCTTGCGCGAACTCCGTTTACAGTACGCGCAGTGAGTGGCAGCTCTGCGCTGGTCCCATTGCTCATCATTCAGCACCATTGCGGCGGGCAGGCGTTCAGGGCGATCATCTCGTCCCGCATTTCCATCAAAGCTTTCACGCACTGCCTCGCGGAATCTTCACCATGGTACGTCTTGATGCGCATCACTTTCGAATCATGGGTGCGCACGAGCACGGCACAGAAGCTAGAGGTGACGTGACGCTGCATGCCAACACCACTGGGTACGAGTACGCTCTCCGCGTCCAATGCGACGACGTACTTGTACTGCTGCATGTGCTGTATTTTAGTAAATTCTACAAAATTTTTTGCCCGGTTCGCAAAATTCCAATATGATTTTGTTTACGTCCACGCACAGGCGACGATGTTTCGCCAAGCTCTCTTCCTTCAGGAAAGAGCGCATGCAACGCTCGCATACGAAACGCCTGTCTTTCCTAATCAGTAACCGCTCGAGGGAGTTGATTCCAAAAAAAATGCCGCTCTATAGCCAATAAGTGAATTTTCTTTTCATACTCGAGTTTTGGGGGTCGCGACACGTGCACTACCTGATCGATGTACTCATACACGTACACAGATAGCTTGTTTTTGTCTTCGAATTCGTCCAGGTCAGAGTAGGAAACGGGGAAGCGACCAGGCCACCAATACTCCGACGCATAATTGTCATATTGTTTTGACCATGTATTCCAACCCTGTGGATGCAGGGGAGCGAGCGTATTGTATTTAAAACACTCACCCTCCTTACGTGCCGGTTTAGGTTACGTGCCGGTTTAGCCAAATGAGCGGGAAGTACCCCATTGCATCCGAATTTTTTAGTGTTCACCGCGGAAATGCACATTTGAACGTTTTGGCCATCGGTGGACACGAACCCACTCCCTTCCCGCTAATAATTGTCTACGCGCCCTGTGGACTTCTGAATCACGTCTATTACGTTATTCGCGATGGCTCCGTCGCTGTGGACTTCGCGAGGAAACGCCATAAAGTGGGCGATGTGCGCGATTATCTCCCCCCGAATTTCCCTTATCATTAAAACATCAGAAGAAATGCAAAACCTAAAGGGTATTCTTTGTGCTCTCAACCCAGTAAACCAGATATGTCTCGGAAACATCCACACGATATCCCACTTGGGATTTTGGGATACCCCAGGGACTAGGCTGAATAGCCCGTTGATGTCTCTGGGGTGGACAGAGGACCCGCATTTCTTCAACATTTGCTGATCCAGGGAAGGTTCCAGGAATGTCTCTCAGAGATATTTGGACATATAGAGGACATATAAAAGACGTATTATTATTGTTGTATTTTGCTGCATTTTAATTTTTATTTAGCTTTTATTTATATTATTATTATTTGCTTATTATTTTTATTCAGTTATGATTGTTATTTTGCTGGTTTTGCAATTCGCTACGACGACACGCCTCGCCTGTTAGATGAAACGGCGGTTGGAGAATGTCGATGACGATGGCGAATTCCCGTGGAAAAGGTAAAATATGTTTTTTCCTTTGTTTATTGACTGCGGTACGATACGTGATGAGTCGTTACAGATATGATTAAAAAGGGTATCGCTATGAAGGTATAAAATAAATATTATTAATGGAGGAATGCGTGAGATAAATACCACGTCATACAGGACTTACTCTACATATACGAACGGCACATTAGAATGTAAAAACAAAATACAGTGAGAACAAATTGGGTGTGCAGTATGTTGACTAAAGACGCGAGGACTTTTCCATTCGTGATAAAGGTTGACAATATGTTGAAGGTACAATGTGGAATCCACGCAAATATTTGCTGTGTAAATTCTCAGTTGAGTGACTCGTGGAAAATCAACGTTGTTCTTTATGCTCACAATCCACCACTGACCAGGTACAGTTGAAACAGTGTTGATTCAGCACTTCTGTTTACATACAACATTAGACAACGTAGATTCTACATTACACCAACAGTCGGTGTTGACTGTCAGCTTATTCTGCGAGAGCTTTTTTATTTGCTCTGTTGGACATGTCTCAAGTGAGAAGTTATTTATTTAAAGATAGTTTATAACATCTTGATTCAACGAATGTAATTGTCACGCATTCTGAGAATGCTGGAAATGGCTGCTATTGTCACAAGAAATATTTATTTTAATGTATTGAAACGTCATTGTAGTGATATTCGTAGTATATCCACAGAATATTCACTGTGGGATATTTGTGACGTTTCATGATGGATATACAGCGGACGTAGTGAGGATACACGTGACATCTGTGACGTATGAGACCAATTTGGGAGGTATTTCAAATGTGACAAATAAACGAGATCGTAAATTCAAATTCTGTTCATTCCTGCGAGATCGTAAATTCAACGAGATCGTAAATTCAAATTCTCTTCATTCCTGCTTTATATTGTCCAACAAACCTCGTAAGGCCTGCCATTCGGCGCCCACTCTGGCGGGGGCGCCCGGGGCGGCTTACAGTTACTTTCCATCATGGTTATGTGTTGAGAAGTGCGACTAATAAAAATATACGAGCCATCGATGTTTTTATTAGAAAATGGCTCGTCCAAGCAATCCGGTGGAGGTTATACCTCAGATGGGGAAGGGGACAGTGCGTTCTTCATTACCGTGATGCATAGGTGGAGAAGTTACTTTTATTTTGTAGTGCACTACCGTTACTCACTAGGGGGGGGTGATATGTTTATTGAGAAAAAGCAAGGAAAGGTTAGTCAGGCAAATGCCGACTTGCTATTCCTTTCGTAACGAGGAACGAAAAAAGAAAGGGGACGAAAAGATAGGTAGAAAACGAAAAAAGGAAAGAAGGCGACAAGAAAGAAAACGAAAAAAGAAAGCGAAAGAAAGAAAGCGAAAAAAAGAGAGAAAACGAAAAAAGGAAACAAAACGAAAAAATAAGGAAAGAAAACGAAAAAAGGAAAGAAATCGAAAAAAAAGGAAAGAAAAATGAACGATAACGAAAAAGAGGAAAGAAAACGAAAAAAGGAAAGAAATCGAAAAAAGGAAAGAAAACGAAATACAGTCAAACTCCTTTACAACGAAACTCAGGGGACAGCAAAAAAAATTCGCAGTAAAGGTTTTTTCGTTAAAAAGGATGTCTCTTATTGGACCTATAGGCTCCGGCGGGACCGCAAAAGAAATTTGCTGTAGTGGTATTTTCGCTAAAAAGGTGTTCGCTATAAAGGAGTTTGACTGTACACACACACATACACACAGACAGATACACAAAAGGGCCTTAGAGGCTGGTCGAGAGACCGGTTCCACGGAGAAAGTTCAAGAGAGCAGTCATAACTGCCCCCTGGTTGTGCAGGACCGGGCCGAGCAGGGTGGCGAAAGAGACGTTAGGGTAGCCAAGTTGTTGCAAGTGGCGTTGGAGGACGAGTCTTTCTGGGAGGTACCGGTTACAGTATAGGAGGTAGTGCTCGATGTCGGCTTCCACATAACAAGTTGTGCAATCGGGGGAGTTCGTCTGGCGCATTTTATGCAGGAGTGAGGGTGTCCGTGCAACATTCATTCGGAGGCGGTGGAGGAGTGATGCTTATTGCAGCGGCAGGCAATAGTGAAGTCCTGCATGGGGTCAATGTGACGTACGAAATGATGATATGAGGTAGAGTCTGCTCGGAACTGCCGTGTACGGACACAACGCCACCGACGAATGTGCAGGGAGCAGACAGAGATCGTTAGGGGCAGAGGGGTGGCAGGAAGAGCTCTGTTAGATGTTGCGTCTCTTGCTATTGTGTCTGCGCGGGTGTTACCCAGAAGGCCTGCGTGTCCCGGGATCCATTGAAGCGTCACAGAATGGCCAGTTGCCGCAAGTTGTGTCAGAGCTTGTAGTATGAGCGTGTGGAGAGTGCATATGGTGCTGGGGCAAAACGAGAGCAGCAAATCCAGGGAAGCCTTGCTGTCAGTCAGAACAACCCACTGTGCAGCCGGCAGACCGAGCAGGTGCTGTAGAGCGGAGAGGATGCCGAGAAGTTCCACTTCCATAGAAGACATTGGGTATGGGAGGGCAACGGCTTGCTGAAAATCACTATCAGGGATATAAAATGCAGCACCCGAGCTGTCTGCCGTGACTGAGCCGTCCGTGTATACCTGGCGATGATTCTGATACGTGGAGTGCAGACAATAGAGAGCGAGTTGGAGGGCTACCGGTGCGGGAGTGTCACGCTTGCTCTGAAGACCAGGGATGGTGGTGCAGATATCAGGAGGCTAGTTCCATCTCAAATCGAACAATCCGGTACACTTGATGTCTCGAATGAACGGGAAAAAAATATATGTTGAAGCCATCGGGGAGTTAGGAGAAATAAACGCTTTTCGAATTCTCTGCGCTGCGCGGTTCGGGAAATAGGAGAGGAGGAAAAAACTGCCTCTCATAAGGCGACGTCGGCGAGAGCGTGTTTGAGCGTTCGCTACAAGGCCATTTCTTCTCGCATTATAGTAATTTCTTAATCTGGCTTTAGACCACATAGGGCACAATAGGATCCTTCGTTGGCAGTGCTGTACCGGTTTTTGTTTGTCTGCAAAAAAATATCGAAGTTGACACAAAGTGCCGAAAAACACCATATTCACTGCAGCTTGGCGGACGATGTACAAAACGGATAAGACTGAGCTTCATGCCGTTTAATTTGCCATTCATAGGGCTATCGAATGATGTATAATTTGTTGCTCTACTCTGTAAGGAACGTAAGCGATACCTCTTTTAGTAGCACCATACCACCGAAAAATGACGAATTTCGGAAGCCTTTATCAAAAAAACCCCACCAAAAACTTACCTCGAAAATTTTATATGTTGCAGGTAGTTCCTCAGACTATGCACAGAAGCAAAATCAAAATTCGGACTTGATCGGTAGGTGCACTGTGAATTTTTTGCAAGCCCTGTACGCAGAGCGCATTCAAGCGGAGGCACCGTGTCCCGCGTGTTGCAAAATCGAATTTTCCAAAGGGACTTTCAACTTCTGTCTTCATATAAAAAATAATTGCTGTCATTTGAAACCATTCTGAGGTTTCAAGGTTTCCTTTTCAAGGTTCTGAGCGTTTGCGTTCATAACAATGGTGTAATCGCTGAATCTAGATTGTGGAGCAACCAGATGTGCTCGCATTTTTTGCGGGATGTCACACATGTATTGCAAGTGCTGGGAGCAAGGGAAGAACATAATGATTTTACATCTTTGTAAGAGGCATATCTGTTCAGGGTTATTCTAAACAAGCATATTTACTGTACGCATTATGGCAGGAGGGACGCAGTGACTTCCAGTATTCTTTGAAACATTTCCTTTCCTACGGCCTCATGACCTCGGAGGGGGGAAATTGCACTGAGGAAAATGTTGTAGTGTCATACGCACACACTCAAGGCTAATTCATGGTGCCTTTTGTGAACCTTGCCGAAACAGCCCGACCGGCGCCGCTGTCCAATATGTCATTCGGTTCGACATGCTGCGACCATGGGAAGGTCCTGATCGCATTTACTCCCTGAAGACACCTTGCGCAAAGACGCTTCACTCACTTCTCGACTACAGAAGTGCATGGAGTGTCCTTATACAGAGTGTGCGACGACATCTGCATTACTGTAGTGTGTCGTCCTGGTATCACACCTACCTCAATGACCTCTTCGTTGTACAGTGCTGATCGTGTGGATTTCGCTGACTACCGCCTCATACACAAGAAAAAAGTGCTATAGACAAAGGATTTCCGCTTTGCTTCGGAGATCGGCGTAGCTGCCATAAAGACTGTGGTTCCAGCAGATCAAGCCGAAGGCGTAACAGAAGTGGGTCAGCTATGCAGAAGCTGCTTCAAGTACTTCACAGCAAAGGTGGCTGAATCACAACACGCAGCAATGTTGCCCACATTTGAAAGACAATCTAACAAGAACCTGCCATCAAAAGTAACATAAAGGAAAGTGGCTTCCACAACGGCCTAAAGCAGTTCATGACACGAGCACTCTCATCCACCCAGAATGCTCTGCATAACTTACATTACCTTTTTACCTTCGTCACCTTGTCTTCTTCGCTGTAAGGTTCTTGTTATTCTGTGTACTGTAAATATGCTTCGATATGATCACCGTGGACAAATATACCGCTTATAAAGACGCAAAAGTATTCTAAAGCAATCTGTTCTTGACGGGCTCCCAGCACTTGCAATGCATGTGTGTCATCCCGCAAAAAATGTGAGCACATATGGTTGCTCCACAATCTACATTCAGCGATTATAACACTATTATGAACGCAAGCGCTCAGAACTGTTTCAAATGATAGCAATTACTTTTTATGTGAAGACAGAAGTTAAAAGTCCCTTTGAAGAATTCGATTTTGCAACACGCGGGACACGGTGCCAAGGCTTGAATGCGCTCTGCGTATAGGGCTGGCAAAAAATTCACAGTGCGCCTACCGATAAAGTCCGACTTTTGATTTTTCTTCTGTGCATAGTCTAAGGAACTACCTACAACATATAAAATTTTCGAGGCAAGTTTTTGGTGGGGTTTTTTAGATAAAGGCTTTCGAAATTCGTCATTTTTCGGTGGTATGGTGTTACTGAAAGAGGTATCGCTTACGTTCCTGACAGAATTAGACCAAATTATACATCATTCGATAGCCACATGAATGACAAATTAAACGGCATAAAGCTCAATCTTATCCGTTTTGTACATCGTCCGCAAAGTTGCAGTGAATATGGTGCTTTTCGGCACTTTGAGTCAACTTTGATATTTTTTTGTAGACAAACAAAAACGGAGACAGCACTGCCAACGCAGGATCCTATTGTGCCCTAAGTGGTCTAAAGCTAGATCAAGAAATTTCTATAATGCGACAAGAAATAGCCTTGTAGCGAACGCTGAAACCCGCGCGCGAGGACATCGTCTTATGAGAGGCAGTTTTTTCCTCCTCTCCTACGTCCCGAACCGCGCAGCGCAGAGAATTCGGAAACCGTTTATTTCTCCTAACTCACCGATGGCTTCAACATATATTTTTTTCCCGTTCATTCGAGACATCAAGTGTACCGGATTGTTCGATTTGAGATGGAACTAGCCAGGACGCGCAAGGGTCCACATTGCTGGCGCATATGTGGGAGTGGTTGGGGAGGGAGGAAGATGATCCTTCAGGCGGGCGATGGTCTTGCCGAAAGCTGAGTCAGGGCATTCGTCGTCAACATGGCAAAGATGGTGGAGAGGGTGACTGGTGAGATAGCGAGAATATACTCGAAGTGTATCAGTATCCCGCAGAAGAGGGACAGGAGTCTCCCGTGCTTCAGCAAGAGTGCCGTAAGTCTCTGATGTTCGTGGTATTCCCAGACAAATGCGAAGGCCGCGGGATTGGATGTTAAGGAGCTAGCGCTCCTGTGTTTGGCTGAGGGCATGCAAGATAGGGAGGCTGTAGCGTAGTGTCCCCAACACGAGGGCCTGATGGACGCGATTCAGATCAGAGCAGGACGGGCCCCAGGACGCACCAGCGATACGTCTGAGGACGTGAACTAAGGCAGCCGCCTTTGTGGTAATCATCTTCACATGGCGGGACCAAGTTAGGTCACGATCAAGTATAACACCTAGGTATCGGCATGAAGTGGCGAAAGTCAGAGCGGAGCCGTCAAGGTAGAGCAGATACCTGCGGAAGCACTTGCGCGAGAACGCCATTGCAACAGTCTTCGCCGGCGACACTGTTAGGCCACGGGAGGCAAGATAGGTGGTAATCACATGTAGAGAGCTTTGCAGTCGGCGCTGGATCGTATCTCGACGGGTTGCAGAACTCCAGATGCAGATGTCGTCGGCGTATATTGTGACGGATGTATGAGCAGGGATCAACAGGGCAAGGGAAGCCATGATAAGATTAAAGAGGAGGGGGCTAAGGACACTGCCCTGCGGGACCCCACGGGTCACGTAGTGCTTGGTGGTGTCACCACCAGCGGTGCGCACGAAGAGACAGCGGCCTGATAAGAAGTCTTGTATCCATCGCAGGGGGCAGCCGCCAACTTGAGCCGCAGTAAGAGCGTTAAGGATGGCAGCATGGTAAACACTATCGTAGGCTTTCTTTACGTCGAGGAACACAGCAGCAGTCAATAATCCCTCTGCTTTGGCTTGTTGGACCTGACTGACTAGGTTGATGACACAGTCCAGCGCTGATCGGCCCGGGCGGAATCCCACCATCACTTCCGGGAAGCGTATTTCCAAACCCGCTCCTGTACAACAGATCGGCCGCCGCCGCCTCCAGTTAGCGCGCATGCGGCGGCAGAAAACCCTGAACATGGCGGCTGCTGTGCTATGTTGCTATGTTTGTGGTCGGAGCGTGTAGACGGCTGGACGGTTAATGAGTGAAAAGTGAATGATAGATGTGTTTAGGTGTCTTTGGATGACGATAAGGAACGTACAAGTTCTCCGAACATTTATGTGCCTTGCTTTTGAGAACGTGAGACCATGGATAGTCAACGTTTTCAGTGAAGGTGACGATGTGCTGCTGCTTCGTGTCTCTAGTTTGCGATGGCATGAATGCCCATTGTCGTTCAAATCATTGTGATAAACAAAGCGCGAAGACTGAAAAACCAAATATCGGCTAAAGCTTTGTTGTGTGTCACCTTCGATGGAGTGTATCAATATGAAAAATGACACTTTCCAATCCAGCCGTAACGTTATTTACTGCGATTCTTCATAGCAACCACTCTCTCTGAAGCTGTTTACGAGGAACATTGGAATTAAGCCATTAAAGAAATAAACCGTCGTCGAATTATGTCATGGTCATGGCGCATCTTCAAAAATGGCAAGACTGTATGTACTGAAGTCTGTGCATAGTACATGCACAAAAGATAACACTTCTGTGTGTTTGGACACCTGTGCGTCCTAACTTTTCGGGTTCGGGGGAATGTGTGATTCGGGTTGTATTTTCCAACTTCTAATTCGCTGTGAGATGGAGTCCTGTTAATACATTCAGATGATGTCCTTTTCTTTCTGCTTAGACTTCTTTGCTGATACTTCATGGTCTCTTTCATGTTGACATAAAAATCATGTCGACTAGTTATAAGTAGAGACACTGCACTATCTTTACGTAACTAATAGTTTTGACAACCGTACAGTGTACTACAACAAAGAATCTACTGAGCTTTTCTCCTGATCAGTGTTTTTATTCAGTACTTGTGACTACAAGCAGGTAATTGTGGCAACGAACAGGAGAAATAGCATGCATAATATACACGAACATTGGTATGTTCAAATACAGCAAGTGTACCAAATAGCAACAAAATAAAACAGAATGAAAGTATACAGCAAAGACAAAAACCATTGAAAGAGGTAACATTTCCTCAAGTTTGAGGAACAAACCATACGAAGAGGACAACACATACTATAGGTACATATCATGATGACATTATGAAGCATGCTGCATTACTCACCTCACAGTGAGGAATGCCATTCACACTTTTTGTTGTTTCAAGAGATATGTTCATTGTTGTTGTTTTTTTATCAATTCATTATTGTGTAGTTAGATAAGACCTTACTTGATATTCTGTCTTAGCACAAGCCCCCACTGCACATTCCGCAAGGAATATTCAAAGCTAAATTTAATGGCCATCTCTGATGTAAACTACAGTCTGTCAATTAGATTTTCGCCTTGTATCTCATGTGTCAGATCAATTGTCATGGTCATGTGTCAATTTCAGATCTGCCTGTATATCTTCGCAGCGTGATTTCCACTGCACTCCACACTCACTCCACAGTCAGCCCTTTGTCACTCGCCATGTGAACCTGCATGCTCCTTTGCATGCATTTCACGTAAATTAATTCTGCTGAGCTTCCCTCTTGATTTTCCTTCTGATATCCCACTCTCAATAGCAATGAATTCATCAAACACTGAGGAGTGCCTGCGTTTAGTGCATTACGTCATGTTGTACTTTGTCTTGCTGGTTGTTTTGGTCAAATTATCAGCATCCCTTCTGCTGTCAGTTCTGAATCATGTAGGAAATACAATACAAGACTGGGATTTGCTGGGATTTTCTTCTTGTGGGAATGTTGGGGCTCAAAAGGAGCTTGGAACTTACCCCAAGTTACTTTGACAAAATAACCTAAAAAAGGAACAAGTTCTTCAAGAAGTTACCAGAACTCACAATCAACGAATTAGGTTTAAAAGTATACAGGGGGACCCGCAATGTAGTCAGCTTCTGGTCAGCTCTCTGAACAAAGAAAGGTAGCTTTACAGTAATGAGTTACACCCAACACTGATCCTTGTTATTATTATTAGAGCATGAATCAATGTGCACTAAACACTGCCAAAATAAGCATGCAACTATGCAATGCAAATCTTCGAAATATGCAGTAAAAATCCTTAATATGTGCACTGTTTTGCATTGTTTGTGGTACAAAAGTAATGCACCAAAATCCTATTTTTTTGAAAAGAAAAGTGAGTATTTTGTTAGGGATAATAAGGTAAAATAAAGCCGCATTCATTCTGCAGAACACAGCAACGGATACTTGCGCCACAGGTATAAATCATGGAGCTAAGACGTTTGTGATTGATAAACTAGCATAAAGCAGTTACGCAAAAGTTCAGTACATAAACGCAGTCTAGGTACTGGACGAAACCCCTGACGAAACAAGCTTGAGTATGAGCAAAACGAACATACGTGTATGTTCGTGTAAATCCCTGCTCAGGTTATTATCCAGGAAAGAAGTGATACAGTGGGCAAACAAACCTCTAGGTCTACATGCTTACTGGTCAAGGCCGTAGGGGGAGGGGGCGTATCTTTATTATGATATTGATACGAAAAGTTAGCCAGTCAAAGAGACGGCTTGCTATTCCAAAAAAGAAAAAAAACTGAAAAGAAAAAGAAGGAAAAGGTAAAAAGAAAGAAGGAAAGAGACACGAGAACAACGGCACATGCAGTTCGCGAGTCCTGAGATTCTGAGAAAAACCGAGGAGAGCGGCAGTGACAGTCCACTTGTTGGGGTGCAAGACAAGGCCAAGGAGAGCAGCCAATGAAAAGTTGTTACAGCCAATCTGGAGTGATGGCAACGAAGGGTGTTCCTATGGTGAAAGCGTTGCAGACAATGTAGTCATAGTCAATGTGCATGTGGTAGTTTCGGCCCGGAACTGCAGAGCACATATGGCGCACCGACAGCGAATATGTAGACGGCGTAGGGGTTAAATAAAAAAGAATATTAAAAATCCAGTACCTATGTTCACACTCACTTGACCTTATCTTGGTCATACTCAAACCATTATGTCGCTCCTTCCTTACATCACGTACATGTATGCATGTAAATTGAGGTTTAAGTGCCACAGGATGCTGTGTTTGCAATCCCAAGAGCACTGCAGTCCTGTAAAAAAACAGCATGCGCTACCGTGCTATGAAAAAAATGCGTAACTTATTCATGTCAGATAAGTAATGTGTCATCTTTGTCTTCGTCACTTCACCATGTTTCCTAACGTATGTCAGCTTCCACAATCTAAAGTGCTGACAGACTGATATTGCAATGTTGCACAGCTGTGTCTTTTCCATAAAATCACTGTATGTTGCAGAGTGAATTACTTGCTTGGTCTACATGCATATCATAGTAACTGAAATAAAGTCGTGTTAGTAACTGAACATTTGCTTTGGTACCGAAACCTTATTGCACACACCCTCCAAAGCTTGAACAGCCTTCTCCCTATCTTGCCACTACAGAATCTTTTTATTATCTCAGTCTGATGGGCAGAACACGGCACATTAATGATGGTAGTATCGCATGACTAGGGATACGGCTTTGGTTTTATCCGATAAGCTCTGAAAACACCACCAGTAATTTTTAAAGTGAAATTTTGTACAAAATATTGAGACTATTCTGATCCACAATGCCAAACTTCCCATGCCAAAAGTCATGTATTGGTTTGTTGTAAAGGGCTACAAAGGGACCGTGATGAGCATTATGGCTTTCAGCCCTTTCAATTGTCCTGCCAGGGAGATTCAGGACATCTAATGAGAGTAGGCCATTGTTGCACGAGCAAGCGTGAATATGAAAGGATGTCCAGTGTCCGATGCTAATATTAGGCATTTACCAAGTTGAGATAATCAAACAGAAGCGGTCCCAGATTACCAACACTGACTTCTAACTTGTATAGTACATACCTCACTTCAGTATAACTGGGTATTTTACATATTGTGCTGCCAACGCGCAATGTCAATGTGCAAACAAAAAAGTTGCACGCTGCATTATAAGTGTGGTGCACACGCTCATTTTGTTGTTTAATACTTGCTTCTGATTTATATGAACAATTGTGACCATTTGCCCCGCTTCCTGGAACCTCTGAACAAGTGAGTTTTCTAATGTCAGCCACTGCCATGTAACCAAACCATTGTGTTTTGTGTATCAGGGCACTAAAGGTAATCTGCAGGCTGTTCGAAACGTATCCGTACACACTTAACTGTTGTGTTTACGTCACCACGGTACAGACTTCAGTACGTGCACGACGTCTTGCTGTTTTTGCAAGTACGCCATGACCACGTCATATTTCAACGACGGTTTATTTCCTTAATAATTGAATTCCAACGTTCCTCATCAACAACTCCACAGACACTGGTCACTATGAATAACCGCTGTAAAGAACATTACGACGCGATTGACAAGACAAGGGTTATTTCTCTTACTGCTACACAGTCCATCGAAGGTGCTTAAACACAACAAAGCTTTAACCTAAATTCGGTTTTTCACTGTTCGCGCTATGTTTCTCAAAATAATTTGAACGACAATGGGCATTCATGCCATCGCAAACCAGAGGCACGAAGCAGCAGCACGTCGTCACTTTCACTGAAAACGTTGACTATCCGTGGTCCCACGTTCTCAAAAGCAAGGCACATAAATGTCCGAAGGACTTGTACATTGATTAATGCCATCCAAATGTTGTTGCGTGAATGACGAGCAGCCGTCTCGTACAAAACCAAAACAGGAAGAACCTTTATTTCCGTAGCCAGTGTCTTTAAATACTATTATCGCTAGTGTGGCGATAACAACGCCACCGGGGATAGAACACAGCAGGTAAGTAGAAAGATACAGGACGCGCGTAACAACATGAGATAAGGGAACAGTCCCCCATTATCTATTGCACGATCTATAACCAAGACCGCTACACCTCCTCCCTGAGACTGAAGTCACCTCGTAATGTCACATCACCGTATCAACCCAGAAAACCATCGACATCTGCTAAACGTCCATAAGACGTTTGAATTTGGACAATGAGATGTCTCAAAGACATCTTTTATAATCCGGATAACATCTATGGGACATTCTGGGGATCGTCCCAGTAGCATCTTTGGACATCCAGAGGATAACCGTGTGGCATCTCAACTGTCACTTAATAGACATTTTGTGGACAACTGGCAGCCGTTGCTTACTGACATTTTTAGGATCACTTATCGCATTCCTCCGCATTAGCCCGCATGCCACATGATTCAAGGGAGTCCAGTTTCGTTTCCAGGTCTTCCTGCTGTTCATTTGGGACTCATAAGCGGCAATGTACTAGACTTTGCCACCGTGTTGGACTCCCTCGCTCTTTTCCGTCATGCCGGCTAATATGGAGGAGTACGATATATAGGCGTCGACGCCTATTTTTTTTTTCTAAATATCTTGATGTGATCCTTTTATCACCGTAATCCATTTGAAGTTATTTCATTTTTCATGCATTTTCTGAAATGTATACCTCAAAATGTATGTCAACACGTCAAAAATAATAACGCATAATTTGAGCAAATTCGAAAAATTTAAATCTTTTAAAATTTCAAGCTCCTCGTGATTCCAGCAAAATTATGCCAGTTTTTAAAGAACATTAACGTTAGTGTTTAAAGTAGCACTGAAGTCATTTTTAACGCCCTGTTTTCTTCCTATAAAACTGTTAAGTAGGCCGCTAAGACGCACCATCAGAAGCAAGTCACACCACAGTCATAATTTTCGCAGAAATTGGGTATAACGTACGCTGATTAGGCTGATTACCTCAGGATAACGGGAATAATAGTCGACCAAGAGAAGATGTTCTTTTCCCTTGAAGTGAAAAAGGTCGGCTCCAAGACGTTGCCATGGTCTAGTTGGCGTAGGTGTCACAAGTAGGGGCTCTCGATGTTGACTTTTAGTCTCTGCACAATTCCGGCAACCCGCGATGAAATGCTTGAGCTCCATTACACACTGAGGCCACCAGACTGATTCTCTGGCCTTTTCTCTGCATCGACGTAATCCGAGATGACCCTCGTGTAGGAGACTCAGGATGTCTCTGTGAAGTGATACCGGAATCACCAGTTGTTGGTTGTGGATCAGTAAACCATTGTAGACGCTCAGATGTGCTCTCTCGCTCCAATACGATAGGAGACCTAGTGGCACTTTTCGCCGGTCAGGCCATCCCTTTTTACAGAACGAAATGACCGTCGAGCATTCCGAGTCCTGGAGCTGATGCTGACGAACAACATCGACGGTTATTGCAGAGGGCAAGTGAACGCTGCTCATCACCCCGCTTATAAAAAGTTCGATAGAATCTGCAGCCGGCTTGTCCGCAGAATCGCATGGTGCCCGCGATAAAGTGTCAGCCGTTGCGAGAAGTTTGCCGGCAACATGCTTTACGTCAAACTGATAGCGCATTATCTTTATGCGCATTCTTTGAATGCGAGGCGGGAGCATTTCCAAATCCTTAGACCCAAGAAGTGGTATCAGGGGTAAATGATCTGTTTCAACCAAAAAAGAAAGTCCTCGTAGATACTGATCGAAGCGTTGGATGGCCCACACGATTGCTAGGCATTCTTTTTCTGTTTGACTGTATCTTTCTTCAGTTTGAGTTAGGGAGCGAGACGCAAAAGACACCGCTCTCAGTTCACCTTCTGGTTGCCGCTGAAGTAAAACGGAACCAAGACCAAAGGAGCTGGCGTCTGCCGATACGATAGTGGGGTATTCTGGATGGTATTTGGCCATACAAGTGTCCGAGCTGAGGACGTCTTTCAGGCGGTTGAACGCTATCATTTGATCTGGTCCCCACATCCAGGTAGTGTTCTTGCGTAGAAGTAAACGGATTGGAGCGGTGATGGTCGACAAGTCGGGAAGGAAACGTCCTATGTGATTAAGCATGCCTAACAAACGGCGAATTCCGCTGACATCCTGTGGGGGTGGTAAAGCTCTGATGGCCTTGATCTTCTCAGGATCTGGCATTATCCCGGTGCTACTGACGATAATCCCAAGAAAATGCACGGACGGCACGCCAAACGTGCATTTGTTGAAGTTTAACTTGACGCCTGCGTCGTTTAGTCTCTTGATGACACCCTTCAGACGAGCGTCATGCTCCGCTTTATCGACGCCAAAGACCAAGACATCATCGATCATGCACACGACTCCTGGAAGTCCTTCGACGATTCGTGACATTGCACGCTGAAAAAATTCAGGGGCTGAAGCTATCCCGAAAGGAAGACGCCGATAACAATAACGCCCAAACGGCGTAATGAATGTTGTGAATTCTTCGCTTTCAGGTGCCAGTCTTACTTGGTGGAAACTTAGCGTAGCGTCGAGTTTCGAGAAGACCTTTGCACCGCTCAGTTGTCCCAAAATTTGTTCCACGGTCGGG
This sequence comes from Ornithodoros turicata, assembly GCF_037126465.1. Classification (NCBI taxonomy): domain Eukaryota; kingdom Metazoa; phylum Arthropoda; class Arachnida; order Ixodida; family Argasidae; genus Ornithodoros; species Ornithodoros turicata. The sequence goes on from NC_088204.1 coordinate 38,636,726, forward strand.
AGCGTGTACCTCTCACGCTGCACCGCCTTGTTTAGTTTGGTTAGGTCGACGCACAAACGGTAGCCTCCAGTTTTCTTCGGGACCACGACTAAGCCAGAACACCATTCAGTTGGGTTGTCGACTTTCCTGATGACTCCCTGCTGCTCCAAGTTGAGGAGTTCTTGCTTCACAGTACTGAACAGAGGCAAAGGCAAACGTCGCAAGGTACTCAAACAGAATGGCTGCGCGTCAGAACGTAGTCTGATGCGATACTGTTCTTGCAGCTCACCTAGACCCTTAAATAGGCTGTCTTCCGGCGTGAGGCGGAGTCCTTGAGCTGTCGACGTCGTACAATTTGTTGGCGCAACATCGACGACAAGACTTTCGATCGCCGTAAATCCTAGCAATGGCGCTAGTTGATTTTGTACCACGTAGACAGTTTCTGTAACGGAGCGACCCCTCCAAGATAACGTCGCACGAAATATTCCTTTCACGTTCAGTAAGTAACTTCCGACTGCTGTGAGTTCACTTTTCGGCGCGTCGAGGACGTCCGGGCAACCAGGAAAAGAAGGAGGAACTACTGTGACCTCGGCACCGCTGTCTACTTTGAAGTGCACGGAGTATCCATTCACGTCGACATCGATGAACCATGCTTTACGGGTGCTGACTGTAGATAACTCGACAGAGTCCGACTTCTGTCCTCGGCGCCGGGAAAGTCTTTTGCGGCACACCTCGGCAAAATGTCCTTGTTTGCCACAAAAGTCACATGTTGCTTTGCGTGCTGGACAATCCTTTCGCTGATGCTTGGCCCGTCCACAAAACGCGCATGAAGGACTATCTTCACGTTCGACGGTGGCTCGACGACCCTGGGCACTTTTGTCGCGACGTCGCATCCGAAATTTATCTCGGCGCTTCAGAAGCGTACCACTGACGTCGAATGTAGGCGCAGCACATGAACGTTCTTTTTCAGCATCCTCGTGCAGACGTGCCTGGAGCAAGGCTTCTTCTGAAGTCAGCTTCGCTGAACGGCACAGCATGTCGGATAGACGATCGTCCCGTAGTCCCACGACAAATCTGTCCCTAACTAGGCGGTCTTCCATAGCGTCGCTTCCATATCCGCAACGCTTCACCATAGTTCGCAATCTGGTGTAGAATGCATCGACCGACTCACCAGGCTGTTGCACTTCACGGTGGAACCGTCGGCTCTCGTAGATTTCGTTTGCCGGGTGGACGAGGTGACCCTCTAGTTTATTTATTACGTCGTCATACTTGCTCTCTTCGGGTTTCTCGGCGCCCAGTGACGAGAGGAGCGGGCGAGCTTGAGGCCCCATGCAGTAGAGGAGTGTTCGCACGCGTGTTTCATCTTGCGTGCGGACGATACCTGAAGCGAAGGCATATAGTCTTCGAAGACTGCTCGCCACGACGGCCACTCTGCCCTATTCGCAAAGTCGAACTTAGAAGGCACTGGCAGACTAACGCCACTGACACCGCTGAATTGTAGCGGCTGAGGCTTCGTTAACGCTGACGCTCCACTTGCCGCGGTTTCTGCAGCTTGCGGGGGATCCGGCATGATGGAATGAAGGGGGCGTTTCCCGCATTACCCCACTTCTGACACCATGTTGTTGCGTGAATGACGAGCAGCCGTCTCGTACAAAACCAAAACAGGAAGAACCTTTATTTCCGTAGCCAGTGTCTTTAAATACTATTATCGCTAGTGTGGCGATAACAACGCCACCGGGGATAGAACACAGCAGGTAAGATACGGGACGCGCGTAACAACATGAGATAAGGGAACAGTCCCCCATTATCTATCGCACGATCTATAACCAAGACCGCTACACCAAAGACACCTAAACACGTCTATCATTTACTTCTCACTCATTAGGTGTCCAGTAACACGCTCCTAACCACCGAACACAAATATGGCGGCCGCCATGACATTTTCTGCCGCCGCCGGCGCGCTAACTGGAGGCGGCGGCGGCGATCCGTTGTACAGGAGCGGGTTTGGAAATACACTTCCGGGAAATACTCAGCAGTCTCAAGGAACCGGCTGAGACGTGTGAAAATCATGCGTTCAAGTGTCTTCCCTATACAGCTGGTGAGGGCAATGGGACGAAAAGAGTCAATGTGATGCAGCGATTGGCCCGGTTTCAGTATAGGAACCACCATGGCCGTCTTCCAATTTTCTGGAACTTGTCCGGTACAGCAACTCTCATTGAGAAGCCGCAGGAGGTGCAAGCGGCCCGATAGGGGAAGGTGCCAAAGGGCCTTATAGGTAACCTGATCTGCCCCAGGTGAGGTGTGCAGGGGAGCGGCTGCAAGTGCAGTTTCGAGTTCAGAGGGTGAAGAGCGTGTCCAGGACAGGATGACTTGGCGCATGGACTGGGACTGCAGGCGTTACTGAGCTAGGGGTGCTGGTGGTAAGTCTTACGCAAAAATCTTCGGCAGTTTGTAGTTCAGGCTGTGATGTACAAAGGGACAGGGAGCGGAACGGCTTCCGCTGAGATACAGGGGAGGAGAGGCTTCGTAGTACTCCACATATCCGGGAGAGTAGTGTACGAGGGGATAAAGAGAACGTGAACCTGCGCCAATGGTCCCGCGCAAGCTGACGCAGATGGCGCCCAATAGCTTTCTGAACCCGCCGGGCTTCGAGGCGGTCAGGAGCGTGACCAGTGCGTCGGGCACGGCGTTCCGCGCGACGACGAAGAGCACGAAGCCGCTCGTACTTAGCATCGACGGCAGAGAAGCACACCGGGACACAGGAGCAGTTAGTAGCAGCCTGCGCAGCACCTGCTACAGTACGAGCAAAATCCTGCTGGTTTCCCAGTGCATCGTTTGACGAAGCTGACTCCAGTGTGGCCTGATAGAGCAGCCAATTGGTTCGCTTGACAGAACGTGATGTAACCGGCTGACGCGATCGTCGGATGCCGATAAGAACGGGCAAATGATCGCTTCCAAGGTTGTCGGCATCTACTCCCCATGCGAAAAGACGAGCCACTGATGTTGACACAGCGGTAAGATCAAGACATGAGGAGAGGTATGTGCCTTGAAGAAATGTTGTGGAACCGTCGTTTAATATACTTAGAGCTCTGTCGGCGAAGAGGTCCGCAAGGCGCTGTCCTCTTGCGTCGGTGCGTCTGCTACCCCAGACGGCATTATGCGCGTTGAAATCGCCACAAAGCACAAGCGGCGACGGGAGGCTGGCAATAAGTGTATCCAATTCAGCAATGTCATAGGGAACACCAGGGGGCAAGTAAAGGGAGACAACCGTGTGGTCAAGGGAGCCTAGACGAACGGAGCAGGCCACGTAGTCACCAGTCCCCTGCGTGCGCACTGTCCGGCGGACTACGGGGATGTCAGACCGGGCGAAAAGCGCGACACGACTTGTTCGTCCTCGGGGTTCAGAAAGGAACGTAAGGTAATTCGAGAGCCGAAAATCTTCTGTGATACCGCATTCGGAGACGCAGAGCAAGGGGAATTTGTGCCGCCATGTGAACTGGCGAAAATCAGGCGTCTTCGACTGGAGACTTCGAGCATTCCATTGAAAAATAGTCGTGTGGCGATAAGGGGCTGTTTGAGGAAGTGGCGGGTGATTAGCCATTCACAGGTGGAGAGGGAAGATGACGCTGACGCAGAAGAGGGTCAAGTGCCAGTACTGCTTGAACAGCCGGTAGATCTCCCGAAGCAGGTATTTGTTGGACAATGGCGCCCAGTGCAGTGAACATCATAGCGATTATTGCGCCAAAGGAGTGATCCTCTTTCTCCGGTCGAGCTTGGGACGCCTTAAGTGATCGCGGGAGGCTGTCTTGAGGCGCCGGTTTTCCAGCTGGCTCTTGAATCTTGACAGCAGATGCAAAGGCCTTTAACGGTCTCGGGGGACGGTGCGTCGGCTGCTCGGCGCTACACGGAAGCCGTGGGAAGTGGACTTCTCAAGGGGGAGGACGCCGCGAAGGTAAGGTTGCTGCACTCAGGACACGCCGTTGGTTCGCAGCGACTGCGGCCTTCAAGCACGGTAAGTCGCGGTATGCTGTCCACCACAGTTGGCGCACTTCGGCTCTCGTCGGGCCAGACATTGTTTGAAATCATGCGGTCCCGAATACACTTTACAACGCGTTACGTTATTCGTTACTGTTGCGGTAGTAGGTAACGCGTTACTATAACGCCGTTACTTCTGGTAAGTAATGCCGTTACTCTTGCATAACTTCACAAGTTGTCCTTATAATATGTACCATTTTTGGTTGATTCACATAAGTGCATTCCGCAAATCAATACAAGCAATGTTGGGCACAAACAAGGGTCACGCATGAACACAACTTACATGTACGATTTATTGCAACGCAGAAGTAGTTGATGTTCAAAATTTTCATCTGTGAGCTTCGCCCGTTTGACTGAGAGGACGCCTAATGACCAGTGAGTGCTCCTTGTCAAGGTTGATAGAGACGGTGACCTTTTATCTCATATAGTACAAATCCAAACAGCCAATCCCTTGGTACTTTGTTACTTGTTCAGACGGTAGAGGCTATTTTTCTGTCGCTTTCGCCCCATTCGTCGAAAAATACCAGAGAGAGTGAAAAATAGAGGTGGTAAATAAAGGTGACAGACCTCAACCAGGGTAGGTCAATAATCCTTCTTTTGCGTTCTTCGTGGGTGCGAATGTGACCTTCTTGTCATTGTTGAAGACGAATAGAAAAAAATCGGGAATTTTCCCGGATTCTGCAGGCTCGGTCCTCGCTCAAGCTTTCAAGTTTAGACGATGAAGCAGTGTTTCCGAACACGCAGTAACGCATAACGCCGTTACGCGTTAGTTAGTAAAAATGTAATGACGTTACGTTACTCATTACTTTTCCTCCAAATGTAATGCGTTACCATATTTCACTACTCGAATGTAACGCGTTACCGGTAACGCACTACTTTGTAACGCGTTACCGGTAACGCACTACTTTGTAACGCGTTACCGGTAACGCACTACTTTGTAACGCGTTACTCCCCACCTATGCCGTGAGGCGAAAAAAAAAAGAACAGCACAAACTGACATATTTTTTATAATGCCATTACGTGCGGTAAGACGAATTTATAGAATAGCGAGTATTAGTAAGGTGTAGTAGTAAGCGGAACGTGTTTGCGGGGGAGATTTCATCTCAATTCAGGCAAGGCTCGCACCTAGGGCTCTCCGATATGCGTAATTTTTTTATATGAAAGCACACCGGGTGTGATGAACAAGTTCAACGGTCCTTGAGAAAATAATGAAACGTCCCCGCGTGAACAACAGCGCGTGCCCAAACTGTGCTCTCCTTGCAATTTGAGGGCACCTCAGTCGCCCCGCAAAGAAGCCACACAGTCACTTTTTTTTTTCATATATTCTATGGACAACAGAGTGTCGTTGCATGCAAAAACTTATAAAAACTTTTGCGTACTTTGTTTTACAAATTACAGTATCGCCAAAAAAGCTACCTAGTGTGATTTGTCTCAGTATTTGCCGTCGGTTTACAAATAAAGTATACATCTCGAACATAAAAATTTTGTATCAAAAGGATAACTTTATTTTTTGCTCTTTCGGGCGATGTATTTTATTTACTTATTAACCCTACTGGAAAGGTGGAATATGCGTTAGTAAAGACCATGCATCGGCAAGATGCACTGTATTCGTAAACCTGTTCTTCAAAAACACCACATCCGACCTTGACTAAAAAATATCAGCCATGCAGTAACATGTCACCTTTGTAGTGGTATACCACTTTTATTCAGGAAACGATTGTAGAACCGTATATACAAAAAGAAAAAAAAGGAGAAAAAGACTGCCAGAACGGCGGGTAATTCCGTTCTTCACACAGCTGGATCGCTCCGGTGCAAAACACGCGGTGTGCGTTTCGCAACAAGGTATTCGCATTCTGCTTGGCATGGCAAAGAAGGGACTTCTAAATTATGTATTTTTTAGCAGTTTTTCCGACCCGCTTTTATGTTCGAAGGATTCCACAACAGTCGTACAAGACACATAACAATAATTATTAATTAATGTCACAGAAGAAGAGCGCGCCTTTGTTCGCTGAACGACGGTTCCGTGAAAGAAGCATACGCGTATACACGCATTAAACACGTGAAACTCTATATGAAACATGCGCATAAAGAAACAAGTAGAGATACGCGCGGACAAGTGAGGTGCATTCAGGTGCAGTTCGGGTGCCTATGGGGGAAGTGCATAACAAAGTTTTTTTTTTCGATTGCGTGTTAGCGCCGCGAAGCGACTGTGGCTATGAGCGGCGTACAGACGTGGACAGACGGAGAGAGGACAGCAGGAAGGAGTGGGAGACAGGGGGATTAGTATGCGTCCTGGGCCGACTTCAGGGGGAACTGTGCCGACATTCGTCTGGAAAGTCTTGGGAAAATCCAGGGAAAACCTCAGACAGCACACCCGGCGGTAGGATTCGAACTCACCACCTCCCAGTCTACAGCACGACCTTGGTTATTACCAACGAGCGGACGCCTTAGCCCACTCGGCCATGACAAAGTATTTCGTATAAAGTGTGGTACATGCAAACGGGAAGAACACACGTCAATGTGATGTAGTAATGTCCACAGCAGTTTTTGTCATCAGAACTGTGGGGCCGGATTCATTGTCGAATTTCCTGTAATAGACGTGCGATGAACGAATTTCCTGAACCGCCCTTTTACATTATTCCATTCCTCTTGATTGGCTTCCCCACCACGGCGGTGAAATACCCCATCTCATCGTCATCATCTATTGTTGTTGTCCCGGAACTCCTTGACTTCACTGGTCGGGAGGCGCAGACGAACAGTCGAATTGCCTTTTTCTGTTAATACCCGGACGGAGGTGACGCTGATATGACCCATTGAAAAATAAACTTGGCAAAATGAACGCGTCGAAATAAATCCTTCAAAATCCATCCCCTCTAGTTGGTGGACAGGCCAAGCTTTCTACGGCCACGTTGGAAAATAGCAAGCTCTTCACTCTTGGAATGAGCATTCGTCCGAGAACGACAGTTTCGCCCTACTGGAAGTGTGTTGTGTGCACATTATCCGTGGCTACGTACGTCGTATATTTGTATTTTTACTCTAAAGGAGAATAAAGAAGGGGACGGATTCCAAGTGTCAGCTAGCTTGAACCCACGTGTAGCCGTCAATGCCTCTACCACTTCCAGTTGCCATGACTACGTAGGCAGCATATATCTGAGTTTGGGAAGAAACAAGCGAACGGACAAAGAAACGTACAAATTATCCCTTTATTTCATAAGGCCATCCAGCGTATATAGGAACGGCATTGTTCCACCAGCTCAACTCGGGAATGTGTGTGTTATTCTTGTTGCCAAGGTCGCGCTGAAGACTAGGAGGTGGTTGGTTCCAATCCTACCAGCGACGTTGCTGTCTGAGGTTTTCCCTGGGTGTTCCGAAGACTTTCGAGACTAATGTTGGCACAGTTCCCCCCGAAGTCGGCCCAGCACGCATACTATCCCCCCTGCCCCAACCCTTTCCTATTGCCCTCTCTCATCTGTACGCCACTCATGGCCGCAGTTGCTTCGCGGCGCTAACATTCTTGTATTCATGCGCCTCGTCGTCTCACTCTAACTGGATATTTCGATTTCTCCAGCTATTATCGGCATAGTTAATTGTGGAACACACGTGAATTGAGGATGCCAATATTGTGGATTTGTACAGATGTGAATAGAGAACGTCAGTTGAACAGAACATCGTAGTGGCCATAAAATAACGTACGGCAGACTTTGCTGCTAGGCCTGACTACGATTTTGACAGTGTCGATTTTAAGGGCGAGGAACCTTTAATTGTTTATTTCAGCAGATGGGCGGCTGAAATTTTAAGCGTAGATTTTTTTATGTTTTATTTTTAAGTGTCTATTTCGGTGTGCACCCGTTCTGGCCATGGCTTATGCAAGAACGGCAGATATGCCACACGAGAGTATAATAGTGCATTATCCCAGGAAGACGTTCCTCGGAACGTCCTTGGGACACAGGCTCACCTGAAGGTGATGGGAACTGTGTCGTGTTTCAAGGTTTCACTCATATCGAACAGAATCACTAAATCGACTAACGGGTCGCTTTCACCTCAAGTTCACTTGGAAGGCGCCGCAAAGAAAGACAGTAAAATTTACGATAATACATATTTTTTTTTACTGAACCAGACGGTGCATGCATAATTCGGCTTGCATAGCTGGTGCAAAATGAGAGCAAAAGTGATCTCGAAAGTAGTGAAAATCAAGTTAAACGAAAAGAGATATACCCACTTACTTACATTCAAACTTTGTGTGTATAGCAAAGAATGTCCTCCAAAAAAGTCCCAGAACAAAATGTCTCCGAAAGAAGAGTCCCCCAAAATGTCCCCATTGGCAGCGCTATTTGAGCTGCCGGCGGTATGCAGGCGGCGGTATTTTCTTCTGCTCCAGAGCTAGATATTTCCTAAAATGCGAACGCCGGAAGGAATGTGCGATTGTAGAATTTAGGACATGGTAGAAAGCGCACAAAAACACGGACTAGAAGAAGACGATTAGAAGAAGAATAAAATTGAGTTGTGAGTAGCGCTGGTGTTGTAGTCTTCTTCTAGTCAGTGTAGGCTTACCAACTAGCCCAACGTTGTTTGTTATTGTAGAATTTAGGATTTTATGAATTTATGGTTTTCAGAATTTATGTAGGAATTTGTGATTGTAAAAATTCCTCGTGCATGTCAGCATCCATTCTACCGAAATAGAATACGCACTAAACAAAAACTTTCATCAGATATACTTTTCAGTTTTCTTGCATTTGCGTTCACACTTTTCTCCTTTTTATATTAAAAACGGATTGTGTAGCCAGTACACGGGAGAATTGCCTTTTCGTGACAGTAAAATCCCGAGTCTAGAGACGTCGAAAACCGGCACACACAACCGAAGTTTGGAGACTTTTTCTGTGCGTACCTGTTTTCGTCTACTCTTGTCTCGGTATCTTACTGCACCCTGCCTGTTTTTTTTTTTTTTTGCTTTCTTAGCTGATTTTTTTCCTGTCTTTATTTCTTTATGTATTTTTCATGGTCAGCATATAGCACAGAGAGATTGCGTAGCGTTGTCTGTACGAGCCGCCGGTTTCGTCCATATACAGGGTGTCCCAGAAAACGTGTCATTGAATGGACCATTTCCGACGACGCGTATGCGCATGCCCAGCCCTTGCGTCCGCCATCTTTGAGTGGAAAACATCACTATGGACCCACCTGCAGGCGACTCTCATGTTCATTGAGGGGAGATAATCGGTTTTAAGGTTACGCGGACGTCTGAGGTCTACATTTGACAACTCTTTGTACTGGTAATGAGTACAATGCGCTTTCACTCTCTTCCGCATTCTTCTTCCAATCTTCTCTTGCTACTTTCCCACGCAACCCCACTCCCCACTTCATCATCACAATATATACGTTGTTGTTCCCACGCAACGTGCCAGTACGAAAAGCGTCACCATGTTTATTGGGGGGAAAGACACGACGGTCGACATTCCAACGCCAGGGGCAACGCGAATATGGAAATGGTTCATTATAATAAAATAAAATAAACTACGCCACCTAGAATTATGCGGTCAGCGACATTTGTCCTTACTAGGTTTTTGCCACCTCCTGATGTGCATATCACATAACCTAAGTTTAATTGTGTAAATTTTTGCGAATTGAACTCAGAAATTTGCCACATAAAGGTCACTTTTTTACGCCACCAATGTGAAGAGCGTCCCGAATTTACTCAAATTCACGATAACTGACAGTGATATTCAGGATCTATCCTATCGGGAAAAATAACCGAATATCATGCTTCTCGGAGCACTTGAGTATAACGCGCGAGGACTTTTTGAGCGCAATCGCTGTCAGTCCGACGAAAAGAGGTTGGAAAACCAGCCCACAGAGGGTGCGTTCCAAAACCTACTCGTAGGGAGCCTCCATGTGCGTCCCCTTTTCAGGGAGGCGACAACTCCGTCGTCTGCTACGAGCGCCGGCATCTTGACTCCCACATCGCATTGGGCGTCAGCGGCGGGGTTGCCTTTTTCTCGATTTTTCGTGACAGGAAGGGGGTAAACGCAAAATGAAGGATACTAGCGTAGCAAAACTGTCATATATGCTAGTAGAACTGGTCATGGGTTGTAAAATATGTTGTTAATGCTTTGTAACGTTTGTCTAAACTCGTCACGGCACCTGGACACGCGGTCACGTGTCGACCAGCGAATTACAAGTAAACATGGGAATGTGTATAGACAACAGAAATGTGTTAATTGCAAGCAGATTTTATTATAACATCTCATTCAAGTGCAACGCCAGCTACCGTTGTGCTTGAAAACGACGTTGTTTTACCGACATATGCTCCTGTCGCAACTGCACCCTTAATCGCAGTTGTACAAATTTGCCCACGATTACATGACATAGTTATTATATTATTGCCCACATTACTACGAATAAAAGACGAATGCCTCTTCACATTTGTACGAAGAAACGTGTAGCACATTTCCCACGCTGCACGAAATATACCGAAGATTCATTGCACCACGTACGTGTTCACGAAGCTCAATCAGCTTGTTGTGGCTTTGCGGAGATTTAACGCAGTTGGCACAGGGCACACAGCACCCTGGCATTTCGCTGCGCTTGTGGCCGCCTCATCCAACGCGCCATCTCATCCACCGTGCCGCCTCATCCAATTTCGTGCCACCTCATCCACCGTGTCATGTCATCCATCGTGTCGTTTTGTCCATCGAGCTGCCTCATCCATTCTGAGCTGATTAGATGACATGCCAGGTCATCCAACGTGCCGCCTCATCCACCGTGCAAGGTCATCCATCGTGCCATGTCATCCATCGAGCTGGATTATCCACAGACCGTGCCACCTTATCCATCGTGCCATGTCATCCATCGGGCTTGGTCATTCACTTATCACGTTTATTTGCTATGCTGTCTTTATAGTCCATAAGAAATTTGAAATGCGGGGGTGGCGCTTGGAGTGAGATTGTGACAGTGGATAAGAAGTCGTCATTGCATTAAAAATAACATAGGGCTCGGGACTTTATTGATATTGAACACAGCGCTTGATCATCTTGGAGATTTCAAGTAAAGTCAGTGCATAGAACAACAACCAGTAAGTCGTGACTATGACGTGGGGTGATTCAGTGCAGAGATATGACTATGGAACAAAGCAGAAAATTATTGAGCCCACGCAACATTAATGCGCCGCATATATTTTATGACTGGGAGGCCATTAGCAAGCCTTTTGATGAATTTTTGTCGCTGTTCGGGTATGAAGTTGGAAAATAAATGTGTGGACCTCGGAAACAAGGACGAAAGAGATGCGGGAAAGCCCTTCGTCGCCACATTTCAGAGGGAGGATATCGGAGGTTACCGGGCCAATCCATCTGTTCAGAAAAAACACCGGAAGGAGTTTGTCGGATAAATCGGAAAAGTCGAATTCCTATGTTAAGAAAAAAAAAAAGGGGGGGGGGTGTATTTCAATAAAACAAGTCGATTTATTGCCTGCATACAATGTGCAGTTCTTTTTGTGTAGGCAGTTTTTTTTCTAACAAACTAGCACTTCGTCTTACAAATAGCATAACGCACGGCACCATATTGAAATTAAACGATGACGCGCCACAGTCTTTCTCCTCAGACATCGACCCCTCAAGGAAACAACAGAACGGGTTTCTCCTAGAAGTATTGCCTGGGGAGATTCGGGAAAATGAAATGGGTCAACCGGTGTACCGATCCCAGAACAATGGCACGAACTTGGTGACGCGCACCTTGGTGACCTCTTGAAAAGGTTGAGCGGCATCTGCAGTCCACTCTGCTGTTAGTGTTCCGTTGGTCCACACGTCAGTCGTTTCGTGGCTATGGATCTGAACCAACCAAGGTTTGTGCCATCCGTGCAGAGGTCCGGAAAGCCCGTACTGCAATACGACAGTCGCCGATGGCCAGGGTGCGTGCTGGAATTTTCCTACAAGTCATCAAACCCGAGGGACCCTTCTGTACAGTATTATCGCTGTACCTCCTGCTTTGTGCTGAGTGCAAAGCTTCGGAAAGACGGTGAGCGGTCGGCTGTAGCTCATCTGACACTGCGAAATGGCATCTTAGCTACCGACCCGGATAATCCAACCACTGCCCACTCGTGCGATCCAACATCCTGGAAGCAGTCAGCTGCTGAAGTTCTCTCTAAACGGTATATGTGTGAAGTACGGACTGAAATCCGGAGAACAAACAAGAGACCCCGTGATGCTTATAACACTGCTCTTTCGGCCGTAGACAGTCACTTCGACGGATACGACGATGGCGTGCGAGTGGACATAAAATCAAAGCTTGTTTCTGGATATGGATACGCCTCTAAGCGTCGTGCTCTGTCCTATAACCGGAACATTCATACCATGAGAAATGTGACAATTGGGAGTATCCCAAATGAGCTGCAGAAATCCATCACGAACCAAGACTTCCTCAGGCACGAAGATTGCACACCAGGAAAAGAAATGCTGGTATTTTTCACTGATGAAGATCTGCGGGTTATGCTAGCTGCAGACTGCGTCCTAGGCGATGGCAACTTCGCGTATTCCCCACCGGAGTTTACCAATCCTGGACAGCTCTACACTCTGCATGTGATTGTCAACGGAGAATCCCACCCAGTGGTGTATTGCCTAATGAAACGGCGCCACCAGCAGGCATATGAGGTACTTTTCCAAATCATAAAGAACACCGCGACCGCACTTTGTGGACATCTCGGGACGCTACAGCATGCTGCAACCTGGCTGTTTGACTTTGAGCTTGCTGCAATTCAGGCAGCTATTGCTGTGTTCAGTGTGGACCCTGTCCGACAACCTATCACAGTTCGTGGTTGTGCATTCCATTTTGCTAAGGCACTGAATGAAAAGAGGGACAGCCTTGGACTCAGAACACTGTCCCAAGCAAATTCAGATGTGAAGTTGTGGTTCTCACGCGTACGGCATCTTTTGTTCGTGCCAGATGAATTCAGGTTGCACTACGCTAGTGACTTGATCAGAGCACCTCCCAGGACCGGAAGGCCGTTGGCTGACGCTCAACTCAAATGCTTTTCTGCATACTTCCAGAACTTCTGGATTGATAATGAGAGCATTAATGGATTGTGGAGTCAGTTCGGGGAAGTTGGTCCTCGAACGACAAATGTCGTTGAAGGATGGCATAATGGACTTCGGGACCAACTCCCCAACAGGCATCCGCAGCTCGGGGTGCTCATAGAATTCCTGAGGAAACAGCAGAACTGCTCGGGATTGCGACTTCAGGCACTTCAACGCGACCCCATGGCTGTTGCAAGACCTTCCGACCAGCAGGTGGTACAACGGAACTTTGAGCTCGGACGTGAAATGGAGCTGTTCAGGGCCCATTATACGTACCACGCTGTCAATTTTCAGGACGTCACAAATTATGTTGATAGGATTCAAATGATCGGAGCACTGCCTTCTTCCTGAATTGGTTTGCTGTTTTTGCGTATCCGTGCACAGATGTGGCAGCTCATGATTTTCACATTGCACTGAGCAATAAAATATTTGTGTTGTCAACAAGATAAGCCGAATTTGTGTGTATATTTACTGCTTGGGGTGGTGTACCACTTCCTTTGTATTTTACTGCTATATTTCCAATAGTTGATGGCCAGATTGCGGATTTGCATGTTTTGTATATTTCGTTCCTGGATATGCACGGCCGAGGATCGCCGATAATATAAATATAATCACTGCATATAAATCTGCGGACTGGTGGTGACGTCTTGAGGATGCAGTGCCAACGAACGGAAGCAGTCGATGTTGTTGGTGGTCCTTCAGGTGGAGCAGGGTCTTCGATCTACGTCCCCATAAATGTCTGGTTCAACACTGTGCACCCTATTCTCCTCAGCCAAACACTGCTGACAATTTTACTTTTCACCCAATTTAAATTTACCCAATTGCTACAATACAATTTTTGCTGTCTTCCGTTTAAATGTACCTGACCCCACTGCTGCAGAGCAGCTTTTTTGTTCAATCTGCGGCCACATGTTGAAACATTTCTATCGCAAACATCACAATTCCAGTGTTGAGTTTGTTCTACAGTTCAGAAAATCCATGAAGTAGACCGAGAGACACGGACAGAAAATTTCAGAAAATTTGTCACATATTTCCGCTCTGGTAAATAAAGCTCCCTGACACAATTGTAAGAAAGCCTCTTGGACGAATTCAGTCTAGGCACGGGCGACACTAACTCACAACACATGCACATTTGAGTACTTAAACGGAAATCTCGTCGTTCGTGTCACAGCCCTTTGTTCTTGAGAGCTAGAATGCGTTGTAAATAAGCGCGGCGGTTATGCCTGTAATGCTTTGTCCTGCACCGTCCCACACGATACATCTGCCAATCAAGTCCCTTTCACAGACAAGATACTGATGTAGTCGAAACATATTGTCCATTGAAAAAAAAAAAAGAAAATACATTTCACATCTCAACTTATCGAACCGGGGAAAGTGGGGAGATGTGCGTCCATCATACTCGACATACTTCCCGCCTTGGGAGCGGTCGCTTACTGGGTCAGTTAAGGAGCTAAAGTGGGTCGTGATAGTATTCTTATCCACCGTGCCCTCTCATCCACCGAGCTGGGTCATCCATCGGGTTAAGACATCCACCGAGCTGGAACATCCATGCTGTGCCATCTCATCCACCGAGTTGTTTCATCCAACGTGCCATCTCATCCACCAGTGGATGAGTTGGCATGGTGGATGACCTGGCACGGTGGATGAGGTAACACGGAATCATTTCGCTGCACGACGTATCATGCGAGTAACGCACTCTAGCTGCAGACCTCCACGCACGCTTGTCTTCGTCCACCAACAAATGTATTTGCTCAATCAAGTAGGGACTACTCAAACAAGAGCGAACGCTGGTTCGCGACCTAGCTCTTTATGCGACAGATCAACGACCCCATGCCAACCATACGGAGATGAACTGAGCCCTAGCAGTTGTGCACAGAAATAGAGAAAAGAAAAAAAGGAGCTCTTTCATGCGTAAATTCCGATGCAAAAGAACTGTGACCCGAACGTGGTACACACAGAAAAAAATCTCTGGAACTCTGGTATTACCCGAAAAAATGACTCGTGGAACGACCGATTTCAGCGGTCATAGAGGAAGTTCTGACACGCTTGTTGCACGCTGGATTTAAAATTCCGGAGGGATGAGTTACGATATTTGTTCCCAAAACGTACAATTACGGAGACACCGAAGAAATGCAATCACTTGCGTGTATATGTGCCGGATGGCCGCTCGAACGCACAAAATGCAAAGCCGGCAATGGGCAGCGCGTAGCAAGTTGGGAGTCAAAATGCGAGCTCCGCGTAAGGGCGAGGAAGAAAGGCGGCGTTGGCACGGTTAAAGGGTGTCTCCTCCCTGAAAAGCGGAGAAGCCGCAACAACCCATGGAGGCTCCCTACCTACTCGAGTCAACTAGAGTAGCTCTCTACCCGAAGCGCCGTTCCAAAACCGGGTCGAGTCACTCGATGGGTGGTCACTTGGGTGGAACTTGGATAAATTCTGAGCTGTGGAAGGAAGGGACAATACGACAGAACTCTGTCACGAATTTCCCGTCTTTTCGCCCAAGCTCAGACTTCTTTCAGGATGAATCAAACAGGAGGCTTTTGCGCGCTTCGCGATACGTGTACTATCAGAACCGCTTCATGGCGCTCTGATTACGTTTTTTGTTTCAGCTGTTCAGTTCACATTCGATTCCGACGCCGCGGGCATTTCCGTGACCCAAACGCCCGCACCACTACCTCAGTTCCAGGATTCCAACCAGCAGCTTCCACCTTTTGTATTTTTCTGTATATTTCATCTTCTGTCGTCATGATGTTAACATTTTTCTTTTTTTATTTCTTTTGACTACCAAATGCAACGGGATGTATCCACTTCATGCATTTGGAGTAGCTATAATGGTACGTGAAAACTTCAATCCCACAAAAAGTTAACAAATAAATGACGACAATGTCAGCTGCTTTTCTCTTTCATTCTCCAATAGAGGGGCTTAAGAATAATTCTGCAGTGTCTTGGAAGAAATACTGCCAGACAAGCAATCTCTGAATGTAACTGTACAGTAACTAACCACATACACAAAGTGCTGAAAAAGCCAAATGCCCACTGGGCCGACAAGACAGAGTTCAACTATGTTCGACGTAGCATGGTGACTCCTGTAGACAGCTCACAATACATTCCAAGTCGCCGTTATCGTCGTCTCTGTAAAATAAATCTGACGCGCGCGAGATGAGCCGACACCGGCCTCCATCTTAACTCGGTCGGAGTCCCCCATGCCTTCCCAAAGCTACTCGACCGGGCGCGTACTCTGTGGTCACATGGTACAACTCGGTCATGTGACCCACTCGACTCGAGGGTTTGTTTTGGATAGTAGAAAAAGTGGCAGTTCCTGAAAATTGGGTGAGGGAAGGTATTGTCCTAGCCCAAGCCGGATGCGATAAGCTACGTCTGCGTTATCTCTTTTTACCATGCCGGTGTGGGCTGGGTTTCCGGTAGCAGATCATATCCTCCAAACGCCCATTTCCACCGACGTCCCAATTCAACCAAAAGCTCATTTCCTCCAATAAAATATTCGGAGGTTCTGGGCTTTCGGTTGATCTGGGCATGCGGGTGGCAGTGACCCATATCCCCCAAATGATCTTTTCATCCAAGCGCCCAGAACCACCGAAAGCGGGATACGTCAAAGGACACGCGCCCACCGTTTAACAGGTAGAGGAGGAAGAGTGAGCGGTTCCCAAGTATGCGGGAATCCGATGTACATCTCGAGGCAGAGTTAACTGGAACGCCACTTCGACTGGTGGCGCTAAACTTGGGGAGAGAGCAACCCTAGCGGCTCTTACGAGAAATAAAGGCAAATAGTGTTCCGACTGTCCAACTGTGGCTGTGTTGCTGTGGAGGTGTAAGCCTTGCCATGAGCTATTGACTCGCCATTGCCCTTAGCTGTGGTTATCGTCGCGATGTTTGTTTATGCTTGCGGCGATTATGTGAAGGTGTATGCCGGCTGATATCGCACGAATACGATGCCTTTATCTCATTGATACACGCGAAAGTGGTCGCGTTCGCTCAGTGGGGCATTTTCAGATTTGTGATAAAACAAATGAGGATGCACGGGGTCTAGTGAAAAATTTATTGGAGTTGCTGTCCACCTTTGCGCGTATCAATGAGATAACAGCATCGTACCCGCGTGATATCGGCCAGCATACACATTTACATAATCGTCTCAAACCCAAACAAACATCGCGATGATAACCACCGTTGAGAGTAATGCCAGGTCAACAACTCATGCCAAGGCGGACACCCTCGCAGCATCATGGCGAGTGGTGATCATTTGGTGGCAACTTTTCCCGTTTTTTTTCTTCTTTCTTTTTTTGCCAGGTCCCGAGCAGTCAAGCAATCTTGCATGTTCGCGTGGCACTTTCCGTGCGCCCGGAATTTCCCAGCTATTACTTTTTTCGTCCGGACTCGAAACGATAGAGCAGCGGGTTGCCCAACTATATCCGGTGTCGTCAAATCCGCACTACAACGGTGGCGAGTGCTCTCATTGGACCGCACGTCGAAGTTCACGTGATTTAGCAGACGACGGAACCCGAAGACAGGCGACCGCGATGGCCCTAGCGTGATCCAAGTGTACGAACTCTGCCCTGATTCAAAAGGGATGAGGCGAGCCTGATCCTGATCCTAACCGCCAGATCCCTGGCACTCATGTTCGGGTGGACACTGTCACATGATCCAGCTCCGGAGCCGACCTAGCAATTTCCGAGCGCCAGGCAGTGTTGTAATTAAATGACCACCACAATTCGCCATAAGTAGGACAGTGGAAACATTATTTCCCTTTATTTCTCCTAAGCGCCGCTAGGGTGATTCTCTTCCCGATTCACTGGCGTTCCAGTTAACTCTGCTTAGAGCTGTACTTCCTTCAACTAGCCAGAGAGGGTCACGTGGGTTCCTGACTGCTGCTCATCTGGTGCTCGAAATGTTCTGTAGCATGAGGTATGCGGTCCGTTGATTTGCACAGCTTCCTTTGTTCCTCTGCTTACTAATAATTATCCTTAGAGATGTAACATATATGACTAATATAAATATAAAGCTTTTTCTGGTGGTTGTTTCAACCGATTAATAGCGTGTTTTCTGGACGTCTGAACTGTATTAACAGAACGTATAAAAGAAAAGTAAAGGAGGAGGTCCTTTTTGAAACCTTCTTCGAGACCTGTGAAGTGGGCGCTTTGTTACTATATTTGCTTTCCACTATGGTGACCTATACAGTGCTTGGAGCTCTGTCACTCACATGGAAAATATCTCTCCGTTCGGATCGGACCATTTCTTGTACGCGATCGACATCAATAATACCTTTCCTTTGCAAACTTCACTTCTGACTCAGTTGCAGGATTGGATTCCCGCACACCCAAAAACCGCTCAGCCTTCCTCCTCTCCGTGACAAACAGAGGAATCGTGTCCTTTCAAGTATCCCGCTTTCCTGTGGTTCTGGGCGCTCGGATGAAAAGAGCTTTTGGGGGATATGGGTCACTGCCACCCGCGTACCCAGATCAACCGAAAGCCCAGAACCTCCGAACATTTTTTCGGATGAAATGAGCTTTTGGTTGATTTGGGACGTCGGTGGAAATGGGCATTTGGGAGCTCCGTAGAGCTTGATTTTCCGCTGTTTTTTCCGATACGATAGCTTCTCAATATTCCTGTCAATTATCATTAATTTGAGTAAATTCGGCACGCTCTTCACATTGGTGGGGTGAAAAAGTGACATTTAATTGGCAAATTTCCGAGTTCAGTTCGCAAAAATTTACTTACTTACACTTAAACTTAGAGAGTACAAAAATAAACTTAGGTTACATGACATGCACATCAGGAAGTGGCAAAAACCTAGTAAGAACAAATGCCCTTGACCGCATGATTCTATGTGGCGTAGATTTTTTTTATTAAAATTCAGTGACACGTTTTCTGGGACACCCTGTATACGTATTTGAAAAGTTATGGACTTGTGTTTGAACGCGGCGGGCATACGACAGCTGATTCCAAACCGAGATAGGCAATAAGTTGGCGCATCTGGACGACTGTGTCCGAAAATGATTCGGAATGATCGGTACTACGTTGCCCAATGGTTGTTTGTTCTGTGTCCATGGTAGCGTCGTGGGCATTCTACACGTGGCGCTTGGGCAGTTATACTCGCGGAACCGCGCGAATATCCGCGCTGCATCTTGGTTTATGGATAGAAATATAACGTTATATATAAAGATTGTAGCAATGGTCAGGAACACGGCTGTGACACTGTTCGGTTGAATCGGCAATAGATTCTCAAATACCAAAGTTATGCAGAAACACGAACATGTTCTGCTTGCGAAGGGCCCTGCAACGTCTCAACATGTCTTGTACAGGCCACATGGTGACGTGTTTAGTGAAGCGGTATTCGATGAAATGGCGTTCGATGAAATGGCGTCGATGAAACTGCGTTCGATGAAATGGGCGGATACCGATTTCGTGAAGTGTATTTCTACGAGTTGACTTTGCCACCGTGGATACCGGAGTTTACTTTTCAAAATTTATTTCGAAAGTGTATTTTTGCATGATTTCTTTTGAAATTTTTATTTTGAAATGATTTATTTCGGAGTCATCCCGTGTCCTCCCTGCTAAGCTCAACGGCCGCGGTTACGGTAGTACACATTGGATAGTAATGTCGATTTTTTTCTTTTTGTTTTATCCTAGATTTGGTTCTCACTATCGGTATCGTCTCACTTTCATCGTCTTTGAACAAAGTTGTTATTGTTGTACCTCTCTTCATTTTTTCCACTCTCGCGTCAGCTATCGGTAGTAACACAGTGCAAAGAAGAAACTTAGATAAGGACGACAAAGAGACTGGGTCCTGACTGAATGCTTTGTTTAGCCACTTCGTCACGTTTTATTATTTGCGCTGGAATTCTGATTGTGCTACTACACGTTTACAATTATTTTGATTTACAACTTAATGGCAGTTGATTTTGCAATATTTTCATCGGGTTGTCTTTGTTGAATAGCTATTGCGCTTGTGATAGGTACTGTCGTAAATAGGCGGTATATAGTTCTCCGATATTTCACTATCGATAGTACTACACCGATAGTCTTACGATAGTCTTTCAAATTTACTTATCAACTTATCTTACGATAGTTTACGGTAGTGAACTATTGATAGTATTATCGATAGTTTTCTGCGACAACTGAACATGTAACGAACTCCCCATATAATTGAAAGTATCGAACCAGAGGTCTTTCTTTCTTTCTTTACCCTCAAGCCACATGGAATTACAGAGGGGAGCGGAAATAACAAAGAAGCAAATGAAAAAGTACAAAGCTGCACATCAAATACGTCGTGGAGTAAAGAACGAAACCTTGTTGAGTCCCGAACCACTACGATGGTCGCAGGTGAGTCATTCCAGTCACTAGCTGTCTTGGGAACGAATGAGTTCTGGAAGTGATTAGTTCGACTAAAGGGAATGAGGACTTTTTCAGGGTGGTCCAAGTACCTAGATATACGGTGAGGAGGAGAAAAAAGAGAATACCTGGGAAGAGTGTCATTATAATATATTTTATGAAACAGCAACAGACAAGAGATTTTACGGCGTAGAAAAAGAGGTGGTAGAGAGGTGCGACATTTCAGCTCGCTGAGGCTGGAATGACGTGAGTAATCTGAAAAAATGAAGAGAACAGCCCTGTTCTGTACAGATTCTAATTTCCGAATGAGGTGATCCTGGTAAGGATACCAAATAGACGCCGCGTATTCAATTTTAGAGCGAACTAGTATGGTGTACAGTTGCAGCTTTAGTTCGATAGGTGCTTTGGAGGAGTTGCGTTTGATGAAGCCTAGCATCTGGTTAGATTTCGAGTATACATGATTAATGTGAAGAGCCCACGTGAGGTTGCTAGTTTATGAACACCCAAATATTTGTATGAACTTACAGTGTAAGCGATATATTATCTAGAGAATAAGTGTTGAGCGTATGATTAGTGCGACATAGTGACATGTGTTTGCACTTGTTAGTGTTCAGTGGCATAAGCCAAGTGTTACACCAGGAAGAAATGGCAAGGCAGATTTATCAGAGGGGGTTATAACTATACGATAGATCACGTAGTCGTCTGCAAAGAGTCTAACGGTTGATGAAATGGCATGCGGTAAGTCATTAATGTAAATTAGGAACAGAAGTGGGCCGAGAACAGAACCTTGTGGAACGTCAGATAAGACAGATGTAATGGAGGAAGTGGTGCTATTTGAAGACAAATTGAGCTCTGTTGTGAAGTCCCCAATCCATGCAAGTAAGTTTGGATCAATTCTTAGGAGAGGCAGTTTATGAAGGAGAAGGTGATGAGGAACTTTATCGAAGGCTTTGCGGAAGTCAATGAATATGGCGTCTATTTGGGAACCAGCGTGGATAGATGAAAATAAGTCATATGTGAAGTAAGCTAGTTGCGTTTCGCAAGAGAGACCACGGCGAAAACAGTGTTGTACGTTAGAGAAGAATGAATTGGATTCAAGGAATTTAATGAAATTAGAATAAACTACATGTTCGAGTAACTTGCAAGGAACAGATGTTAATGAAATGGACCTGTAGTTACCTGGGTCGTGTTTGCTACCTGACTTGTGAACTGGAATGACCTTCGCAACCCCCCAGTCGTCCGGGACTCTACAAGAGAGCAAGCTTTGCGGAAATAGTTTAAACAGTAAAACACTAGTTGTATCCTTCGTGCTTTTCAAGAACTTGGTTGTAATATTATCGATTCCGCAACTGGACGAGAGTTTTGAATTGTCGATAAGTTTATGAATTACCCATAACATCAAGGGCCAGAGGATCCATAGGAAATCTTATACCAGGGGATGTAACATTATCAAGTGGTGTCCCTAGGTAGTCGGAAACTGTAAATGATTTTGTGAACGCGTCGTTCAGAACTGGACACAAGGTAGCAGGTACACTTACTCCGTCAAGAACTAAATTTACTGTTCGGTCCTCATGCGGCTTAACAGCATGCCAGAATCGTTTGGAGTTGGAATGTAGGAGGCTATAGGCAGGGTTGAACTAAAAAAGCGGTCTGATAGCAAGGATAGCAAGGACTGCTTGAACTGATTAGCAGCAGAATAGTAAGAAGCCCAATGCATGGGGTTACTGGTCCTACGGGCTCGGCGAAATAGGCGCTTTTTCTTATTACGGATAGACACCTAAGCTCACGATTGAACCATGGCGTATTACTAGAGACAGGGATGGAAATGCGTGGTATATACAGATCGATAAGACGGTTGAACTCATTCTTCAGAAGAGACCAGTTCTCCTCTAAGGACCTCGAAGAAAATTCGGGAAGGTAGCTTTCCGAAAAGGTGTGGAGGTCTGCGTTAATGGCCTCAAAGTTGGCTCTTGCATAGAAAGTGATGGTTTTGGTAGTCGTGTGCTGTTTAACAAAGGGTGTATGAATTGTCGCAACAATAATGGAGTGGTCGCTATTGCCAGGTAAGACCTGAACGAACTTTACGGTGTCCGGGTGAGGACTGAACAGCAAGTCGAGAGCACTCGAGCAAGATGACCCAAAGGGGGTTGGCTCTGAGATTAACTGAGATAAGTTAAAGGTGGATACGGTATTGAGGAAATCGTCACAAATAGAACTTCGAGGGTGTGAGGACGGCAGTGATACCCAAGTAATGGTAGGAAAGTTAAAGTCACCTACTACATATAACAAACACGAGAGAAATCACGAAGAGCATCATGAAAGGAGTGAATAAAGGAGGGTGGGCGGGCGATAGCAAACCCCGACTACAATCATACTATGTGCACCATGGAGACAATCGAAATCATTTCGAGATCCGTAACAGACAATTTTATCAACTGAGGCTTTAGACAGGTTTTTGCAGCAATCAGTACACCACCACCAGTACGGTTAACTCTATCACAACGAAACACATGATATGGCCACATCACTATAACTAAAGATTTCTTCATTAGATATGTCGTGTGATAGCCAAGTTTCGCTGAGTGCAATCAAATCAGCCTCGCAATCATTGATGTAGTTAAAGAGGCACTCACGTTTATCACAAGCACGTACACTACGAATATTTGTGTAAAACAGAGAAATACCTTCATCTGATTTATTAGGAACCCTTATTTGCAATAGGGGAATCCGCTGACAAAGATGTAGCAGCGTCAGCACGTGACGCATCAACAACGGAGGCCATCTTAGCTACTGCATACTCTCTACGTGATCCAGATGTGAGGTCCCAGCAGTATGCCTTATCATGTAAATACAACTTGTCGTAGACAAAGCGCGCTTGTGCACCATTTTTCCTTTCTTCAAAACAGCTGTTCCACAGTAGCTTGCGTATATGTTGGACCTTTTCGATAGGTCTTCGCTAACCGAAATAGTTGACCCTTTTAACTTGTTAAAGTTTCGCAAAAATTGATACCTTTTCTCTAAAGTCATACAGTCTGAAGATAACTGGCTAGTACCAGCCCAAGCAGCAAAATGCACTGAAAGTCGAGTGCAATAGGGGTGGACGGGTAGATGAAAGGCCTTGAACAGATTCATGAAACTAGAGAACATTGATAAGACACATACCGTCCACCCCTAATGCACTCGACTTCCAGTACATTGTGCTGCTTGGGAGATCGCTTCCCAAGCAGCACAATGTACTGAAAGTCGAGTGCAATAGGGGTGGACGGGTAGGTGGAAGGCCCTGAACATACTCGTGAAACTAAAGAACATTGATAAGACACATACCGTCCACCCCTATTGCACTCGACTTTCAGTACATTGTGCTGCCTGGGTTGGGCCCCAGTCTGTGAATACGTTCAACAGATTGGACAGTGACACTAATCTTCTGAAACACTGAGCTTTCAACAAGTTCTAGCAATTTATCGTTGGTTTCGCAATCCCCTTCTTCTAGGCCATAGATGATGAGATTATTACGCCTTGCCCTGTTTTCAAGGTCATCGAGTTTTGACGCAAGCTCAGTAGCTGTTTTGGAGGACCCCGACGGTGCGTTTCATATCAGCAAAGTCAGAAAAAAGGGATTCCATGTTAGAGCACTGCACGGACCCGGGCTTACCCGAAAGCCCGCGGGCCGGGCATGTACGCGATCATATTTCACAAGACTGGACAGCTGAATTTTCATGACACTTTTTTTTTTCATTCGGTATGGGATATCATGGTATTCTCATCTGAGAACTATCACTTTTTATATTCATGCTTATTTCGTGTAATGGGTCTGGATTTCACACGTGCACTCACACACATTTGGGGACGATTGGTGCGGCGGGCGCGCTGAAAGTCCGGCACGAGGGCCAGTTACGTTAGGTGTCGGGACATATTTCGTTCCCGTGAGAGTCCGGCACGAGGGTAGAGATTGGTTAGGTGTTCTGACATATTCCCTTCGCGTGAGAGTCAGGCACCAGGATTAGTTAGGTTAGGTGTTCTGACATATTTCGTTCTCGTGAGAGTTCGAGAAAGGGGAACTAACACCGGTACATGCGCAATAGAGCGGAGATGAGTCTCTCTTGAACAGCAAGGTATATACATATCGCCCACACGCCGCTGCCTTTCCAAGCGCGCAAGCACCGAGCTCAGAGCGGCTTGCCTGGCAGAGAAACACAGCCGCTCCGTTCGAGTGTACAGGTTGGGACAAAAGTTTGCAGAACACGCGAGCAGTGTACTTTTTCTTCGGTGCGACACCCTAGCGGCCGCCGGAAGCGGGTGAGTTCACTGTTTCGGATCGGAGGGGTGGAAGGGTGCGCTGTTAGCGACACACAGCGGTAGCTTCCACTTCCCAGACACACCCAAGCCTCCAAGCGATACTGTTCCCCCCACTGTGTGTCGCTAACAGCGAGCTCTTCCACACCTCCGAAGCAATAAACTCACCCGCTTCCGCCAGCCGCTAGGGTGTCGCACCGAAGAAAAAGTACACTGCTCGCGTGTTCCGTAAACTTTTAGCCAACCTGTACATCCTCACTCTCTCCACCAATTAGCTGCGTCCTTTTCCTCGCTGCGCTGTGCTCTTTAGTAAATCTAAATACGCCTCCGGGCCTTGAAAACACGTAGAGCAGAGGCGGGCTGGGACCGGGCCTGAGCATGGAAACAATCGGGTACGGGCTGGGCCCAGGCCGGAAATCCATAAAAGACATCGGGCCCGGGCCTGAAAATTAGGCCCGTGCAGTGCTCTATTCCACGTTAGCTAACCTGGCTGCCAAAAATTTTAAATTGTTCACAGTTTTCGTCCACCGTTTTCTGCAGCGAACGTTGATCACGTCTAATATCGTTTAATGCCCTATTTGTGTCAGCCTTGCCCTTCAAAATCTCATTGAGCTTTTTTTCAAGTGCATCACTAGGACCAGGGTTAGACTCGCGCAACACAGCATCAATAAAATATTGAACGAAGAATTGTGGAACACAAGGATAAACAATATCGCTTGATAAACTAAGAAGGCACTGTGGGCTTGGCGCAACTAATAACGTGACATCATTAGATCTGGTACAGTACGAGCTTTTTTCCCTACCTGAATTGGCGCCGAGAAGTTTGGGTGACGCCCCCTGGTGTTCACTGAACGAACCGTGTCGTGGGGATGTCCCCGGGCAGTATTCGCATATTGCATTGCGTATCAAGGCATTGCACGTGTAAGAGGCTGTCCAGCGTTGATATTTCCTGGTGATTCATGACGAAAACGACATATGTGTTCCAAGTAGGTAAGTCGCATTTTCATTCCAATATGACAGTTTTTACTGTAAGTAACAGAAACGAAACTGAAACGGGGATCCCCACCAAGAGGCGGCACAGTGGCGCCCCTAGTGAGGGTCTCGCCGCCATATGTTAGCAATAGCAGCAATAGTTAGCAGCAATATGTTAGGAGACGTCATGCTCAGCACAGATTCGCCAAGCCCACTGGCGAAATGCAGGGTTGCAGTCGTAGATATAGGCGGGCCTGCTGACGTAGACCACGGCGGCAATGGTTCCTCTTCCGGTATTACATGTGCCGTAAAGTCACAACTAACGCAGGTGAAGACGGATGTCGGTTCAAGGTCGCACGTTTCATATATGATACATGTGAAGCTCAGATGCCGATGATAGTGACACCATCTGAATAGCAAGCAGCAATATGTTAGGAGACGTCATGCCCGGTACAGATTCGCCAAGCCCACTCAAGCCGAAGCCCAGGTCAAGTATAGACCGGAGGTGGACAACCGGAAGTCAGGTTAGACCGGAAGTCAATACCGAAAGTCAAGTATAGACGGGAAGTGGACAACCGGAAGTCGGGTTTTAGACCGGAAGTGGACAACCGGTAGTTGGATTTAGACCGGAAGTGAATACCCGGAAATCAAGTATGCACTGGAAAAGGCGTTTATTGCTAACGCATTTTTCTCGCATTTACCTCTAAATCGCCACTTAATTTTTTTAATGCTTCACCGCTATCCCGAGAATCCTGGCGGAGCTATTGTCGGATAACAAAGTTGTTCATCCATCAGTTGGATACCGACCTGTGGGGAAGGCTTTTGTCTTATTATTGAACTGTTTCCTTTCTATTCTTTTTTTTTTTTTTGCACAACAGTAGGTACCCTATTGTAACTTTTCCACACTTATTGTCACAGGAAGGAGCAGCATTTTTTTCATGGAGGCATTATCTTGACCAAGGCACCAAGTGATGCCTAACTGCCCGATTCTCGGTCTCTCTGGCAGTTTGCCAAAACCACTGGAGCATGGGTTAGTAAGAAGGATATGCTATACCTTGAGGGTATTTTTAGTGCGAGCAGTACCTTTTTAGAGGGTAAACGAATGGGGACAGCGAAACCGAAACTGTGTGCCTCTGTCAGACATTATATGACACTTCTCGACACGCCTCTCTTCCAGAACGTAACCCTTCCAGATACGTAATCTTTAGTGTCTAAATGAGCACTCCGTAGGCTGGTGTAGACGTACTAAGAGTCATTAAACGGATCCGAAGTCATTGAAAAATGCTGCTTATCAAAATCACTCGAGATGTGCCATATGTCTGCAGTGGCGTATCTAGAGCTACCTGCGCCCATGGCAACATGATTAACATGATGTCCTTGGGTATGCGTTTTCGTGTGGTCCGCACTAGGTTTCACACTACAACCTCCCTAATGGTGGTTGCTTTAGATCATTTATGAATGTGCCAGGTTGAGTGCCCGACCTGGCACATTCACACCCGACCACATAATGGCGCCCCTGTTCACCTGGCGCCCATGGCACCTGTCCACACCTGCCACACCCTAGATACGCCACTGTATGTCTGACAGAGACAGGTAGTTTCGCTGTGCCAATTTGTTTACCCTCCAAAATGGTACTGCTCGCACTGAAAATACCCTCATGGTACAGTATATCCGTTCTTACTAACGCATGCTCCGGTGGTTTTGGCAAACTCTCTGTAAAAACCGAGAAAGCGGGAGAGAATTAGGGCAGTTAGGCTTCATTCAGGTGCATTGTCCAGGAAAATATCTCCACGGAAAAAATGCTGCTGATTCCTGTGACAATAAGTGTAGAAAAGTTACAATAGGTTACCTACTGTTACGTAAAGATAAGCAAGAAAACAGTTCAATAACAAGGCAAAAGCCCGCCCCATGGGTCGTGTGACGTCGGTATCCAACAACATTCTTATCCGACACCAGTTCCGCCAGTTTCGGGATAATGGTGAAGCATTAAAATAAATAAATATGAAACAACAGCAACATTAGGAATCGTCGTACGCAGGTGATCATGTGTCCCGTAAAAGAAAAATAGTTGTCAATTCTAATACTTATGCTTATATAATGAGGTTAGGTTACCTCGGGTATTGCCGAGTTCCATGCCAGGTTTTTATCAAGTTTGATACCAGTGATACGTTCAAAGACCGCTATCATTGAGGATGCCAAAGATTCTCTTGTCTGAAAATGGTTGTTTGGTGAACGTACTCCGTTCAGCTCCGTTCAGTTGTTTAGCAGCAGTGATCTATTTCCGTCACAGGTATAATAATCGCATAAAATAGACACTGTTTGTGGCTGAGGAACCTGCCTTGGAAGGGGGAAATGTTCTCTATCAGCAGATACTTATTGCAGGAATATACCTTGTAGACAATTGTGGGTGCCAAAAAAAAAAAAAAAAAAAAGAAGGAAAAGAGGCTCGGATGGGTATATTGATATTTAGTACCAATTTAGGGCTTCCACCTGTCAGGATTTTACCCGAACAATTCGGGAATTCAAGGCTTGCGTTCAGTGTCGGGGTGAAGGTGTAATTCGGGCATAAAATGTCCGGCAATTGGCCAAGCCGTAGTAAAAACCTTACGAATTCGAGCTTTTCGTTTGCGTCATCGTCTCCAAAGATTGAGCGATAGCTAAAATGAGCAATCAAAGCTGATCCACATGAAGATACTGTACAGTCACAGAACCTGTTATTAGAACCCTCTGTGCCCAGTGCTGAGCTATCAAGACTCAATAATTTGATACGGTCCTTCACAATTAACTTCGTCCAATTCATGATGGGGCAAAAAATGAAGGGCGGCGTGGCAGGAAGGGCAGCATAGTTCACACAGCACTTGGCGCAACGCAAATAAAATGGACAAGACGAATAAAAATGCAACGTTATGCATTCCAGCCGGCCAATCAGGGGTCTTCCTGGTTGTCTCGCTTTTCAGCGTGACCGGGCTGAAATCGACTTCTAATGGCTTTCCGCCTGACGCTCAAATATTTGTATTGTGAGATAACTGAAGCAACTTTTCAGACATCGTATTGATTCAAAAGGTATATGTACACAAAGCCCACTGTGTTGGTACCATAGGGCTGTGTAGGGCGTCGGAATGCTACGACACGCGGCCGCTCTCGCCCCGTATGCATAACTGATAGCAACGGGTAGAACGCGTCAAAGAGTGCGCCGTGTTTTTTTTTTTTCTTTTTTTTTCGAAATCGAACTTTACTCGAATGGAATCGAACTCTACTAAGAATCGCAGACTGCTGTTGTGTCGTACGCATAGCAGCAAGAAGATGGCTACGGCAAAAACTTGCCCGCTGAAAAGTCCCGGAAAGTAATGTCCCCGACTGGCAGCGCTATTCGGGCTGCCGGCGATATGCAGGCGGCTGTATTATCTTTTGTACTCCAGAACTAGCAAATTCTTAAAACATGAAGCCCTGAAATAATTATTCCTGACTGCTGCCGCCGTTTAAGGTTTTCAGTCATAGACTTACATTGCGGCTATGTAATATCCAGGTATAATTATTCCAGTAGACAAATATCGGCATCCGTTCTAATGAAATAGAACACAAAAACTTTGACAATGAAAAAATGACTAGGAAGCAAGCGAGCTGGTGAAGATGATGCATAATGTAAAAACCCGAGACTAGGGAACACGAAGGGACAGACACAAACACGAAGTCTCAAGAAAAACTTTGACCAGATATACTTTTCGTTTCCCTGTATTTGCTTTGCAGTTTTCTGCTTTTTATATTAAGTAAGTTAAGTTAAGTATACAGTAAGATCTCGAGTCTAGGGACGACGAAAACACACACACAGACAGAGTTTGGAGACATCTGTATGTGTCTGTTTTCGTCGTCCCTATAGTCTCCGGGTCTTACTGTGGTGAATTAAACTCACCAGCTCACTTGTCTCTGCTGGGTCCCCAGCCACACTGGGATCCCGGGGAATGAACGAGCCGACCGTGAGGCTCGGCGAGCGTTGGCACAAGAGGAGTCAGCTCTAGGACTACCCTACCAAGACATCCTGCCAGTGTTAAAGAGAGCTGTCTGCACACAGTGGCAGCAGGAGTGGGACATGGAAGAAAATAACAAGCTACACCTCACACAGCCACACGTTCCCCCCCCCCCCCCCCCCGCATCGGACTGAACACATCAACAGATCATCCGAAGTTCTTTACGCGAGATTGAGGATTGGACACACATGGCTCACGCATCACCACCTACTCAGAGGTCAGGATCCGCCAGCTTGCACGTACTGGCATCCTGCCCTCACTTCGAACACCAACGCCAACAGTATTTCACCGCATTCTACAGATACCATGTCCCACTCCACCCAGCCCTTCTAGTGGGTGACACCCCTCTTGTGCCGTTTGATAACGTCATTAAATTTTTGACCACGTGTGGGTTTCTTAGTCAGATGTAGATGATAAGCATTGCTCCGCTTTTATCCAATATCACCGAACTCCTCATGTAAATATATCATTGTCACACTTGTAGATAGCTTTTAACTGCCATGCTCGCTTGCTATCGTCATCCTCCTCTCTCTCTTATCCTGGTCAATCTCATCGCTCATACCTGTAGATAGGTTTTAACTACCACACACTCTCTCTCACATCATCTTTCCCATAATCATCTCCGACACACTCACCATAGTTTTGGCGCTCTATGGCCTTTGTTGCCTTTGTGCCATTAAACACATAATCAATCAATCAATCAATCACTTGTTTTTATCAATTCTTTCACTGGGTCGTCGTCGCCAGAAACTTTATATATACAAGGAAAAAATATACCCGGAGCTCTTTGGAGCTTTTCCAAACATATACATATACAATATATAGCCTCGTGTATATGTGCACAACCTTTGTTTCCGTGCTCATATTTAAGAAAAAGTTAGACGTCTGTTTGAACGAGGCGGACATATGATAGCTGATTCCAAATCTAAATAGTCGAGAAGTTTGCTGACGCTGCATGGCTGTGCCCGAAAACTCTTCGAAATCATCGGTACTGCGTTGCCCAATGGCTGTTTATTCTGTGTTCATGGTAGCGTCGTGAACATTCTGCACGCGGAGAACATAATCATAGGTCCCAGGAAAGAGCAACTGTTTGGGTGTTGAACCACAAAACAGTTTCTGTTTTTTTTAGATGTCCCGTTAATATTGCTCAACTATCTTCAATTATAACGGCGAGCGTTTTGTTAAGTCTCCATTGAATTCGATGAGCACCCTTCGAATTAATCTTTGCCACGTTCTTGTTAAGCCTGATTTTTCTCAGAATGAAATTTATACTTTGGCACCCCTAGTGCACTGAGAAGCACACTAAACACCCTAACAAACAGCGTCATTCGCGACATACACGCGTTCTGAGTAGACTGAGTGTCGTCTGCTAGGGAGCGGCCGTGTGTTGAAAAGGTCGCCACTAGCGGCGCTGACACACAAGGTTTGCTCCGCCACCTGGCCCAGCGCAACAGGTCTATGGTACCACTAGGTACCATCGCAATGATCCAGTGTTCCGATGCTTGTTCTGTATGCTCCTGTAGTTCTCTGTTCCAAAGAAAGGGATATGTAAGTAACGAGATCAAACAAAGAAACAGCCCGTGAATAACTATAGACCTCTACCTGTTTGTAAACAAATGACGTCATAATGTTCGACAGCGCCATGAGTTTGGTAGAGTTGAACTACGTTCAAAGCTAGTGGCGAATAAGGTCGCGCCCGAAAGCCACGGTCTTTAGGGGGTTACGATTGTCTCTGAAAAGTACGCGACCTTCGGTCCTACTTTTCTTTCAATAGGAGGCAGCGAACAATTGCCCATTCGTGGAACCCAGCTCTCCCCTTCCGATCTGTTTTGGTTTCGGTGTGTCTACCAACGTCATGATGACGTTTCTCGGGTAGAGGTTTATTGATGCAAAAGCGCGCGAAAACTGCATGGCGTAACCTAGGCGGTTTGACCGCGTGCGCGTCCGGAGCTCTGGCGAGGGCAGTCTGCCGGCGCGTGCCAGAGGTGGAGGAGGAAAGATCGGCGTTTTTCGCAGGTTTTGTGGTCGTTTGGCGTGTGTCTGCCTCATTCTTTCAGAGAATGGTGTTGACGTTACTTTCTGCGATTTCGTTGAGTTCAGTGCCACGAGGAGTCATGCTTGGATGTTGAGAAAGTGTTGGTGGTACCTGTCGCTGTCCCTGCTTGCTACGAGATTCATTTGTGTTTCTGCGTGCAGTACTCACAATAACAAACTGTCTTCTGTTGTGAATCACGACCAAAAGCAGCGGATACATCCACTCACGTTTAAGACATTTTTTTAAGACAAGTAATTTTTGTTCACTACAGCTCTTCTGTCACCAAAGAATACGTTTTAGTACGGATAAAATAATGGGATTATTTGAGAACTGATTCACATCAACTTGAGAGAACTAATGTTCTTAGGCTTCCATTTTTCATCTTTCATCACATGAACTTATTGCCTGAGGAGTATTGTGGTTTCATAGGGGTGTAATGCTAATAGACGTCTGTTCTTTGTTTTGGGGTATTGTGTGCTTGTGTGCGTAAATCAATGTATAATGTCACATGTGAAGATTATATTGTGCGTTATGTGAAACTGTTTTAAAACCTCTTCCAATCAACCCATTACTCACTTGTGCATTACACTGTTTATTTTGACAACTTTTTAGAAAGCGTTCTGGTTTTGGTTGTATCTAGTGAACGGATGAGTAGTCCGATTACATCTGGAATTCATACGGGGTTGTACTGCATGCAAGGTGTTTCAGCAACTGCGTGGAAAGAAAAGAGAGATGAAAGTACGCTGCGGAAAATCAGCACAAAAATACGGAAATTCTCAGCGTTTTTGTGACTAGCAGGTACAATGCAGTCAGTATATTTTAACCAACACGCCCTTTTCGTTTTATCTCTGCTATGTGGTCAATGACATTTATAAGTAGAGAGCTTTTGCCATCGACTATAATTAATTTTATCAAATGTTACCTGAAAGAAATTTAATTTATTGAATGTAACTACGAAGTTTGGCAAGGTGATGTAACGTTGTTTGCCAGGAAATGTTTCATATCAGATTTATCCCATTCCACAACAAAGTACGTTACCTACTACAATGGTATTGAAGTTGATAGTGATAACTACAATGGTAATTTTCCTGTATCCTTACCGAATCTGTGGGTCTGCCTCTATGTCCGGCTGTTTTGTTCAGCGATTACCATTGCATCAGGGTATAGTCGGGAATGTATCTTCCAGTAGAACGAGGTAAATATGTGAGGTGCGCTTTCGGTCTATGAGAAAAACTTTACGTTCACCTTACTGACTTCGGAGTTCCCTCTATTTTTGACATGACTAAGACATTCTATAAATTGGCTTTTACACTATCCCCTTCGTTGCGAAATGTTCTGCCAGCCAACTGTCGTGCTTGCATAGCAAAGCCGTAATTTGGATAGCAGACGCAAAAGTTTTTCAAACGTGCGACTCAGTGTCGACGGTATTCACGTTGAAGTTGCATACCTCCCATCGTGAGAACACACAACGACATAAGAACGACGCGGACAAACGAGATCTTATTGTTAGTGCTTTCTGGCAGTCTCGGATTTTTCTTTCTGGATGTATGATACCAATCACTGCTTCTAAGCATTCTATCACTTGTAATGAAGGAACCAATAACCGAGAGACACGGGACACGAAGACAAGCACAAGAGTTCTCAGACACAGTAATGATTTCTAAGTAGTTTAAGTTTTTAAGTTTAGTAGTTTAAGTTTTTTTTTTAATCACTTGTAAGTAGTTTAGCACCTACAGAGAAAAGATACTGAACGGGACACCCCTGTGAGGTCCACCGATATTTCGGTAAAAATGTAATTTTCGAAAAGCACTGCAGTAGTGATCACGCTGCCGCCGACAAAAACGGCATCGCGCAACACCTTTATCAACATTTATCAGCGAACCGGAGCCAGCGGAATCATCAGCGGCGTAGCGTTCAGCGCAGACCGGCGGCGTACTCATCCAAGAACGAACCCAATGCCGCCGCCAAAATCGGCTTCTCTAGCCTAGCCTAGACTAAAGTGCTATATGTAGCTGACGTCGAGATTAGAAAATATGGCGGCTGCGTGTATACAGTAAAAACGAAAGTCATTTCTTTAGAGCGCGAGTGTTTAGTACATGCCTCTTTATTTACGAAAACTACAACGTTGCTACGTCACCTCACAGGACTGAGATGGTAGATAATAATACAAATGCGAAAAAGTGAAATTGCTGGAGTGCTTAGTTTACACCGATATCAAAGTGTTGTTACACGTTATATCGTGATACCATTCCCTCGTATAATTTACAGATTGTTCGTGTACAGTCACCGGATGGAACTCGAAGAGTTGAATGTGACAACAATGACACTACACAGTCGTTCTATGATAAGGTAAAACTAGAGCTGTCTATGATTTCTGAGTTGGTGACGGCAAATTGTTTGCAGATCCAAAGTGCCTTCTCTTTGCCGAGTGTTTTTTGCTTCACCGTCTACAAAGGGAGGGACAAATCGAACCAAATTTTGTCGCAGGAAAGGAAGAGACTGTCGTTGTACAATATCAAGTAAGCGAAAAGGACTGCTTCTTTGTTTAAGGCAAACATGTTGTGCAGGTTACAGGTATTCACGCACATTACTGCATTATCTTATATGATTTTGCATACTGCGCGGTACTAAAGTCTCATAAAACCACTCGTTTTGTTTGCGTAGTGCGAATGATGCACGTGAAATGAACGAATCTGCCTTGCATTGCCTAATTTGAACCACTGCCTGCAACTTGCCGAAATCTCCGGCCGATATCGCGCACCGCAGGTAACGTGCACTCACCGGAAATTCTAGTTTTGAAATAAAAATATTGCATATATCACACCTAAGCTCTCTCGGTTAGTGCTTGTGTTCGAATAACAAGAAAGCATAATGTTGAGATGCGCTATCATGTGATAATAGTTGGCAGTAATTTGTGACCTTATGTCCGGAGACGACTAGGATCATGAGCAGGGGCGGATCTAGGATTTTAGGTGTGTGTGTGTGGGGTCCGCTGTGGACAAGTGCCACGTGCATGCAGGGATTGGTCCACTGAACCCTATGTTCAAGTCTGGAATTGAGGGGGGGGGGGTCTCCCGGAAAATTCGGTCCTTGGGCTTTTTAAAAATCTGATTTTGCTTTAAAATCTGCGCAAACGTGTATTCCTGAAGAAAAAGACAGCCCGTAACACATGTTTCGTGGCATGACCATCCATGGCTGGAGGTCGAAGCAGATCGTGTGTTTCATTGCATCAGTGTTTCTCTAGAAGATGCGCTATTGTCCTACAATCAATTCAGTCTCGTACAGTAGTTTCGTTTCTTCTGATGGCGCTCTCCATACAGAAGAAATACCTGCATGTGTTCCTCATATGTGCCTTTTCATGGGTTTTCTGGTTGAGCACGACCAGCTGTGGAGCATAAGCGACCACGTGTGACCACTGTTCCGGGAGATGTTCCCCAAATGTGACGAAATGCTGCTGAAACATTCTGGTGCTCTGTGAATTCATTGTGCGTTGGAATTTCAGATATTTTTGGAAACATGCGTGAATTAGGTAGTCAAGTTTGTAACTGTTTGTGAACGCTGAAGCTTCATGTATTAAAGGGGCTGTGAAGCCATTTTCAAGCTTTTGAAGAAATGATGTGAATATTGATTTATGGCTGCTAAACATGGACACCAAAACGTTATGTATCTGCGACCTTGTGTTACGAAGCTGTTGTGCTCCGAAGGTCGTGCACTTGGCAGGCCCCTCCGATGCTCTCACCTCTTTACTTCCTCGCCCGTTATTGGAGTGATGTTTGAGAATATAAATAGGAAGCGCATACTTTTCTGTATGTAGCTATGACGAAGCAGGTTAATGTAAAGGAAGCCTGCCACCTTCATTATAGTAGCCTTTGGGTACTTTGGCAAAGCATGCAGAGCTAAAACGTCACTTCCCGTCTGTCTGCCGGTGCCTCTCAGTGCTGTTCGCCGTTTTAAAAACCCAAGAGTTCAAAAACCGATCAAATGACGAATTTCAGGATTTTGTTGTTGAATTCATGAACTACAGTGCATGAACCGGAGCCATACATATAATGAGTTGCGTGTGGTTTCTCAACCCCTTTAAGACGCACTACATCATGCAGGTTATTATTACATCATATCACCGTCATTGCTCGTCGCCAAAGAGTGAAATATATCAATGCAAGTGTTTATAAGCTTTACCCCTCCCGAAATATTTGTTGTGTGCTGCAGTGGCCATGTTGAAAACTGGTTGTGAGCACTCATAGGAAGTTCTTTTTTTGTGTGCAATTCCTCTTGGCTCACGTGATGGATGGGGACCAATAAAAAAACACACACACCAAAGTCAGTGTGGGTTCGTACAAGCACACATATGCACACATCACTTACGTGTGCTGTAGTACATTATGTTCATATGTGTCCTGCATGTAGCTTCTTGCTTTGTATTAGGTTTGGATACATAACTCTTTGCTTCATACTTGCTTCATTTGCTTCATTCACTTGCTTGCATTTAATTGTTTACTTTGTATTGTGTTGGTTGTAAAATTTGCACAGCCCTACACAATATGGTTCCACAATGGCAATTACATGTCATCTTGTGTTTCTGACTGCTGCCAGTGAATGAGAGTGCTGCAACCCCAACTTGAGTACGGAGGAAGAGTAGGGAGCAGCAGCTAAGAGTACATAGGTAATTTGAATGGGTGTTAGAGCACTGTCGCACAAATTAAAAGTATGAAGAATGGTGCTTGTTTAGCCACGAGCAGGAAGAAGAATATAATAATTTCATATAATAGGTGATATATTTTCCAGTATTTTTTTTTTCTTCAACACTGTTGATGTACAAATCCAATAATATAGGATGCTTCTTTGTGGTGTGTGGCCCCCCAAATGTAATCCTATGTATATGTGAATTGGCACACACAAGTACTGATTTGTAATGCCATGGGTGAGATACCTGCTTAACGTTGTTCCTCTTCTCTTGCTCTAGGCATGGAGACATGGTGTATTTGGTGTACAAAGAACAGCTCCCAGACAATGGCAAGGTGTTATCCAGCAACAGTGCTCCAGCGACTAGCAATAAGCCCATACGCGAGTCAGTCAGTGTGGCAGAGGACGAGGTGGACATCTTCCTTTCAAAGCAGTCTGGACTCATTGACAGGCCACGTGATGCAAATTTGTGAGTCCTGTTGTTGGTCAGCACTGAGGCTATTTGTGTTCGTTGTAACAGCTGCGCGAAATCTTTCAGGATTCATAGTGATTAAGAGCAAGCACCAACACATGTTGTAAAGTTACACCCCTGTCACACTGCAAATTGAATGTAATTCCCAACAAATGATATTTGCACTGAATGACATTTGTTTCGTGTCACACAGTGAAATCAAATGGCAATACATGCGAACGAGTTCAGGGAACATTCACTTTGCCCTCTTACAACGACAATGTACCCTCAGAGTACAGAGGTAGAAAAAACAACAGTGATAAACCATTTGAAGAACTGAAAGACGAATGAAAAGTTGTTCTCCAATATTTTGTCACGTATTTGATAACCTTGGACACGAAGGACTGAAGGCCAAACACTATTTTTTCGGAGAACTGCCCTCGTTCCCAGTTGCCACGTTGCCAAGTGTGGTGCAGATCATAGATTGAGAAGTTACCTGTCAAAAAGAACTCGTTACAAGTTAAAGTTACCATGTGCAAAATGTAACTAAGTTGATAACGAAGTTCCTCAGCCTGAAATGTAACTCGTAGTTACTGAGGTACTCAACAAAAAAACGAGTTACTTCCAAGTTACTTCGGACACAAAATAACATTACGCAGGTGCAGCGCGCGTGAACATTTGTGTTAGACCTTGAGTTGCCTGCGGAGGAGTGCGACACGCTTAGATGGTTTTTGTTTATGTCCAACAATAGGCATCTCCCTGTTTGTAAACAAATAATGTCATAGTGTTCGACAGCGCCACAAATTTGGTAGAATTGAACTACGCTCGACGCTAGAGGTGAACAAGGTCGTGCTCGAAAGCCACGATCTTGAGGGTATTACGATATGGTCCCTTAAAGGTACGCGACCCTCGGTCCTGCTTTTCTTTCAATGGGAGGCAGCGAACAAGTGCCCGTTTGCGGAAACTAGCCCTCTCCTTCCGATTTGTTTCGGTTTCAGTGTGTCTACCAATGACGTTTCTCTGGTAGAGTTC
Source organism: Ornithodoros turicata (assembly GCF_037126465.1). Lineage (NCBI taxonomy): Eukaryota > Metazoa > Arthropoda > Arachnida > Ixodida > Argasidae > Ornithodoros > Ornithodoros turicata. The sequence continues at coordinate 38,674,634 of NC_088204.1, forward strand.
TATTCAGACGCTTTGCATCTTACTCCCTGTGGGTGCACAATGGTTTAGCTTCATTTCAGTGGCAGCGGTTCTTATTTCCTGAACAAAATATTGTCATTGATTGATTCAATATCACGTTTTATGGCAAAAAATGCCATGAGGGAACCGGAAAGAAAGCAAGAAAATATGTGGACGTGAGTCAAAAGCGAGTTAAAAGTAACTTGGAACTTAACTTAAGTTACTTTGGCAAAGTTACCTGAAAAAGGAACGAGTTCCTTTGAAAGTTACCACGGCGCAAAAGTACCAAGTTAAGTTACAAGTTACCAAAAAAGGAACTTAGTTGCAGTAACGAGTTACCTCAAACTCTAGTGCAGATAGGCTTCTTAGTTGCCTTTGCTTGTGGTACTTAGCCAATTAAACCAACAATGTTGTGAAATAATCTAATGTTTGGCTGATTTTGTGCAAAATAAATAAAATATAACTAATTAGAGTTGGGACGAATCTAGAATTTCTCGAATCCGAGTCCAAATCTGAATCCAAGGAAGGTTTTGCGAATCTTTCGAATCCTTTCTTCAAAAAGAGTTTAAAAAGCCAGGGAGAAAACTCTTCTACTGAAAAGTGTTTTGAAGCAGAATTTGATATCTTTGTTTAATAAAAGACAAATTTGGGAGAAGACATACCTACCCAGTCAGCACAAATTGTTGCAGTGAAACTGCACCAATATTGCCATGCAATATTGATGTTATGTCACTAATGACCACTTTCGTTATGCTACACCAATGTTATTGAAACAACATTGCAAAAATGTGACCTTGCAATGCTGACGTGACATTGCTAAAGATTGGCTTTGTTATTTTGGAACAATATTACAGAAACAACACTGCAAAAAAATGCGGTATTGCAGTGTTGGCAGGGTGTCGAACCGAAACGTTTTTCGTTCCGGTTACATCATAAACGATCCGGTACCGGTTCTGCTCCGGAGCAAAAAAATAACGGTTCATACCGGTTTTTAACTGGTTCCGCTTCTGCTGGGAATATTCATCCCCACAAAAAAAATCAATGTTACAAAATGTAAACCCGTTTATTCCGCATACACGGTATTAAAATCAATAGACAGCTGTGAAATTGGTAGCTCCTGGTTCCTGTAGGTTACTGTCTGTTCAAATGGGCTTTCTCCTTTATTGAAGCGCATACTACAAACGGACTTGTTTGTCGTGATGTCATACGTAAAGTACTTTCTTGCTGGGTTGGAGCGATTGCGTCCCATCCGAATGTCTGTTGCTACTGTCTAGCCAGCAAGCACCACCGCACGAGTACGACGCAAATCGAGGAACACCATTCACAAATGTGCTCGACGGCTCCGTTTTATTTTCTTAGTCTCCTGTCCACAAAAGAGTTGCCACTTTGCACGGGCTTGCCCTCGCGTATACGTAAATGTATTCAACTTAGCTGCTCTCAAATAAGGGACGCGTTGCGCGACATTACCGATAAAGAAGCCGTTATGCAGCCCCCTTGGGTCGCTGCTAAGTTGAGGAGAGTTTGGGGGCATCAAATTAAAACAAACACTACGGCACATTGCTAGAGAGTCACATGTACCTCGAAGTCTGTGTGCGTGCGGGAACTATAAACCATTACAAAGGGAGCCTAAGGGTCATACTATACCGACATACATTCCACCGTAACCGTAACCCTCGTATAGTATCCATGACATGACTTCAGAGCACACGACGCCTGTTTCATTCGCCTATCCGTAGTCCAAACCGGCGAAGTTTTTTCCTGGACCGAAAACCGTTAAATATATTTTTCGGTTTCCCTCCTGAGCGAAAAAAACGTATACGGTTTCGATTCCGATCCGGTTCGCACCAAAATAGCGTTTTTTTCCGGTTTTCAGTTCCGGTTTTCGGTTCGCTCCGACACCCTGAGTGTTGGTACAACATTGCCAATGACTTCTTATTTTACAGTGTAGCAACATTATAAAAGCAACACCGGAGGGGCACTACAGTCTTGCTGATATGTGTGCAAGTGAGAACAGTATGTTTACATATTCAGTAATCGTCCTGCTCCTGTTCAGTCTTCATGGGAATGGTGCCGACACTCATCTGAAAAGCCTACTGGGAAGCCCTGGGAAAACCGCTGACAGCACAGGCAGGATTTGAAACCGTGTTACGTCTTAGTCTTTGCACGGAAAGCTGATAATTCTAAACACTATGTCGCGCGAGGGCTCAAGGGCTGTGGTCGCGCTGACGCTATGGAAGAACGCTATAGCGAGGTCAGCGCACATTCACATGTGCGTAATAATGGATTGTAATTAATTTCAAGTTTTCGGTCAAATTAATTTTCTTTGAGATTATGTCGTCCTCGTCTTGATCCTTTTGTCCATAGTCATCTCCCATAGTGCGTCAGCAGTGTTTCCTCAGATTATGTCTCTCACAGTCTGAATTAATTCTCCCCATAATGGTGTCACTAACTCTAATGTTCCCTCATTTGAGCTCATGAAACACTGCCTGAGCAAAATAATCATAATGTTTCCAAAATGCATCGTGTCAAAATGCTGCACCAGCATTGAACTAGAGGCATTGCGATAACATTCCATTTGTGCATTAAACGTTGCTGCAACATTTGAACACATCGTCAAAAGCAAACTGATAAATGACGGGTGAACATCGCGGGAAGTTCCGAAGATTTCATTCATTGTTTATTGGCTGGAATTACAGATAGAACAAGATCGTGTAAACATTGTGTTACTGGAGCACTTGGAGCAAGTGCCTTGGCAAAGTTGCATGCAAAACGTGCAGCATTGAAGCAACATGTTTGTCTCAATGTTGCTGCAATGTTTCAGATATTGCCTGGAGGTAACATTTGTATTACATATTGTAACTACGACGTTCCCTCAATGTACCATGTGCAACATTGCTCTCGCAAGAGAATCACATTGTTAACTCTGCATTCTTTGAAATACAGTAGACACATTGATATAGTGATAGCGCTGCAACGCTAAGATTAGGTTGCTCATGCACTGTTTTGTGAACAATGCGATTGCAACATTGCATTAAAATTGATTGCCAAACACCACATCAGCAATGCAACTGCGACATTTGGGAACACAATCACACTGTTAACTCTATGCATCTTTTGAAGTACAGCAAAAACATTGAAATTAAGATATTCCACAAACGTTGAATTTATGTTGCTGATTAAGCGTTTTGGAAGAACTGCAATTGCAACATAGCATTCACATTGTTTGCAAAACATTGCACCTGCAATGTAAATGCCACATTACCTGAGTGTAACATATTCAACATTGCTTCAGTTACAGCATCGCAATGTTAGCCTTATGCAACCTTTGTGATAAAGCATGAACGTTGCAACAAGTATATTGCTACAATGACTAATGTGAGCATGAAACATCACTGCAACACTTCAACATTGCGGTAACATTGATGCAACACATTTGCAATATCTTGTGCTGTCTGGGCATACACTTCTTCCTAAGTGTAACTTATTTAACTCTCATGTTATTGAACATGTTCTTCACCGACTACAGGAAATACATAAACTCAGGAGTATAAATTCCCTCCATAAAACTAAGAAACAATTAAAGCAAAACTGTGTACTTTTAAACTTCTAATATCGTATCTTTATGCTGTGGTTCTAGTGCGCCCCGGGGCCCCCGGTCAAGCAGGCTTGAGGGCGCTGATTTTAAAAAGAAACAAACAAACGTGTTTTGTGGGCTCGAAAGATTCGATTCGTTGTTTTGAGCAGTGGGATTCGGATTCGCGAATCTCGAGGATTCGCGGATTTGATTGGCCCATCCCTATAACTAATGTATCTGTATAACGCTTCATATATTCGGCCCTGGTGTCTTAGTTATCGACACTGACATCATTTGCGAATGACATTTTGTTTCCTCGTGTAGCTTGATGCAAGACAAATGAATGGCATTCGATGCGACTGTCATTCGCTGGGAATGCCATTTGGCTTGCCGTGTGACAGGGGTATTAAATACAGGTGACCTCCAATTTCCATCTCTCTTACATGTTGTTATCTTCACAAGATGTCTTGCATGCTTATCTTAATATTTAAAACACTTCATTGGGCTAGTTGGTAATGAATAGGGCCGGGAATTTTGGATGTTTGCCTACAACTGCCTAAATGCGTCATTTTTGGCGTTGCCTGCCCTTTTATCGACTCTATAGAACTGTAGCCTTTTAAAATGTTCTAGCCTTTTAAAATGTTCTCCTTAGAGGTGCAAGTGCGAGTGCATCTTTCAGGCTCTTGCTGAACTGCATTTTGCTTTTCACATTCGATCCTCAAGGGCGGAGGACTGAAAGTGTTACAGTAGAATCTCGATGATATGAATCTCACGGGGTAGCGGAAAAAAATTGTATCATCTGAAATTTGTATCAAAAGAATTAAACCAAACCAAAAATTGAGGCAAGGAAATAGACAGTGGCTGTTCATTTTCCATTACTGTCAGTGAATAAGGTCGGTCGTAACGCTTTTGTGTCTCCGTTTTTGGCCACTGCTGCTCAAACTAGCAAAATGATTAAAAAGCACAGCATGTGCTTTCCGCCCGTGAGTCGGGCTACAGTGCTGTAAAGCGAGCTTCTCCTAAAGCACGCAGGCGTTAGGTGAAGCCGACTTGCAGAATGGTGACGCGCAATGTTGCTATAAGTTGTCCTGATGTTCCCTCCATGTGTTCTGGTTGCTGTTTTCCCAAGCCAGTGCGATGTCACACAGCTTCGCGGTTCCCTTCCTTTTTGAAAGGAGGAGCAGCATGAATTGTGCGCCTCTCATATCACATGGGAACAACCTCTGTCGTATCCTCGGCTCGTTCGTACCATCTGTAAAGGCAAGATAACACGTTCGTATCATTCGAACTCTAATACATGGGAAGAATAGGCATTCTGGCCGGGACCGGAAAAGAATTCGTATAATCCGTGATCGTATCATCGTATTCAATATAGCGTGGTTCTTGGCCGGCTCAGCGTTCTTGAACCAGAAGTGAAAGCTTGTATGGTGCTGTAGCTTTTAAAGTGAAAGTTTTCCTGGAAGGAGCATTCTGAAACACCAACAAAGCAAATGAGTGTACCAGATTAATGTCTTTATTTTTGCATTTTATTGCATATTTTCGGTGTTTTCGAGGGCCTAAACGCATGCCTATTTCCGTAGTTTTTAGTATCTAAATTTCAGGGTCCTAGTAATGAATCATTGTTCTAAAAAGCACCAAGGCGCTAGGGATAGACACGCACATATGTGTGGTGTCCTGTGCATGTCCATGCCCTTGGCACATTTTAGAACTATCATCTTCATATATTCTTTTGCCATCTTTAATTCTGCTTCTGACAAAGGCAGTTGATTCAGAGTTCAATACTATCAGGTTCAGGTCTAAATATACAAATCCCACGTGATCTCTCTGTGTAGCACTATTAAGGTTTTAAAGAGTATATCACGGTCTTGAAGAAGTGCCCTCCATGCACAGTATCCTATATGGTTAAACATCAATATTACGTAACGCTATATAACGAAATTCACGGTACAGTGAAATAATGCGTATTCCCTGCCACGACTGGCTGCCACATTTCATCAAGGTCGACACAACAAAATATTTGGTACAACGAAACAAATCGTGTTCCCTGTGAATTGCATTATATCGAGGTTCGACTAGCATGGGATGCAGTTCCCGCAACTGAGCCTTGATGATTTTGCATCCTGTGATTGATGATGTACGTCTGTTTGGTATGTGCACTCGCTTGCTATGGGACCAGTGCCACTGCTAAGCCAAACAAGGTGCTTCGTTAATTTCCAGAATGTGATTACCAACCTTTATTGTGCTTTATGTGAAGTGTCAGTGTTTCAAAGCATAAGAGTGACATTTTCCTTGCAGGTGCCATCATGGAGCCAAAGCAAAATGTGTCCATTGTGTACCAATCGAGGTAACTGATGCCCTTTAAATAGCACCTCATGTGAACTTTACCTCTAGCCAGTCCTCAAGGCAGGAAAAATGAGGAGAAATGATTTGTACAACAGTGCACATTTTTCTTTTAGCCATTCAACGAAAGCTACCTTAAGGAGCACAACATCAAGCACCTCTCTTTCCATTCATACCTGCGCAAGCTGACTGGAGGTCCAGACAAGTGAGTTCAGCATTAAAGAGCTTTCAGCCAATGTATTGAAGTCAAGGTCATTTTATTACGATGTTCAGTATCATGATAACCCTGATGTTATGATCACATTACTGGTTCCTGTCAGCTCACCCATTGAAGCACCTGTATACAAGACTCAGATGAAACAATTATCATGATGCGCTAAAGTGTAACTTCCGCATATAGTGATCAGAGTTCTGTTGGCAGTCAGTAAAATGCGCAAAAGTTGGGAAGCAACATTTCATTTTGAAAGAATTGAAAACAATGGAAGTGACACTTTCAAAAGTGATGACACCTAGAAGAGCATTTAAGTGGAAGTGCAGCATGTTTAACCATGCATTACTGGCGAGGATTAGATGCATGCTTTGCTTGGGCGTGTGACCTCGAAGGTGCTTGCGAGAAGTAACAGTGGTAACGAAGTCTGTTCTCTCCCCACATCATTCTCTTGCCTGAAAGAGGTTGTGAAACCAATCCCAAATATTACACGAAATCGTGGTTGAAGTGCAGATTTGGGGATGCCAAACATCTCCGTTGAAACTCCCTCATGCTGCGCTCCCACGTTATGAAGTTACGGCACTTTGAATATGAGGAGATCCTTTCACTCTTGGCTCGCCTCCTCCTCGCCCGATCTTGGAATGGCGTAGTACGGAGCGCGCAATGGAAGTGTGTAGTTTCCCATCCTTATGGCGACACTTGTAAACAGGGACGCGGCCAAGTGCTCAGAACGGTAGCGGAAATGAGCGGATGCAGTGTGACATAGAGCTATGGAGCAATCGGTCAAAGCACCACTTCCCACCTATTTCTGGAGCTGCTCGGCACCCCTTGGTGCCACAGTCGGCAAGGGCCTCAAAAATGGGAGGTTTTTAAAGCTCTGTAGCATAAAAAATAATAGGATGCTGGAGGTGAGACTTTGCATACAAAATGCGTGGAGTGAGGTGTACATACATTGCCAGAGACAAAGTCCTATCCGTGTGGTTTCTCAACCCCTTTAGGTTTTTCCTGAGTTGCTTTGTGCAATGATGGCATCTGCAGCTCTGCACACAACACATATACAAAGGCTTGTTTCTGAAGGACATTGCTTTTGCAACAACACCTATAAAAAAATTAGCTCTCCAGAGCTTGATAGACAATGTGTTATGCCGAATGGAGAGTTTTCCTGCAAAGCAGCAAACAGTTGCCATGAGAACTTCTCATAAAGAGACTCTATGATGTCGCGTATTATATTTGTGGGGACTGAAGCAGGGAAAGAAGGTGCTTCCCTTGTGATGGTAGATTTTCAGTGTGCAATAACTTACAAACACGGCATCACATCACCATAGAACAGTGCTTGGAATATTTAGGTGACAACTCCCCCTCACATGTGAGAATAATTTCACAACCCCTTTAATTTCCTTCTGTAGGTCATTATTGCTAGATAAATATGTAAAGTTGCCGCCGACTGACTTTTTCGGACTCCAAAAATCACTTCCTATTGATTTTTTGGGCAGCATCATTCACACCAGAAATGAGGAAGTTACACGACAAAAGGAACTCGTAACCAGTTAAGTTACTGTTCAACAAAGAGTTCATTCTGATTGCAGAACCCGCATGGGCTCAAAAAGAGGCAGATACTTTTAATCTGTTTTTAATTGTTGTGTAGCTAGTGTGCTTTTCCTAGTATTTTCAGAAGCGTATACGAAGAGGGGAGTCAAGTCCTGTAGATCACATAAACAGTTTCTGTATTTTGTCTAGTATTTTCAGTAAGATATGAGCCCCTGGCACTAGCATTGTTTTTAATATCAGTGACATACCAGGTCAGATATATAGCAGAGCAGTGTGAGAAGTGTTACAGGGATTATGCAGCATCAATTCTCTGCCTGTTTCTTATTTTTCCCTGTTTATCTGTTTTGCCATATCTCTTGCTTCTTTCTTGACTCTGTTGGATATAAATACCTTTTTTTACTCACAGTCCCAAGTATTTTTAAATGGATTGTAATTTTACAGTTCATCATCCGCTGTCTTCGTGAAAACATTTTGCACAATACTTACACGCAGCATGTGGGCAGAGGAGTGTTTCAAAGAATTACCCAGTGGTTTTGGAACCATTTATTTATGCTTATTAGTGCACTGTGTGATTGAGCACAGTGCAGAACATTGCTACGGGGAAGTTATTGAGAATATTGTCAATGCAGAGGAAAGTTTGCAGCGTTGGAGAACATCAGCTGTAAAATCCGATCAGGTTGCCAAGGCCATGCCCCTTGGCCACAGGGCATCTGTACCAAGTGTCAGCCAAATGCCTTGACCCTCAACAGGCAGGTGTATCGCCACGTGGATATGGTGATGTTCGAAAATGCAGGAATTGTGGAACATTTTCTTGACTTCTGGCGAGACACCATGCACCAGCGAGTGGGATTTTTGTACGGCCGTTACGAACCCCATAAGGATGTTCCCCTTGGCATTCGTACCACAGTGGCAGCCATCTACGAACCACCGCAGGTAGGTGACTCGCAATTTATTCATAAGAGAGAGTGAATATTCACGAGAATTGTGTGTGGGACTGAGCAGACAAATTCAGTGGTCGTGTCAAATTATGTCATCACAGAATGTTTTAGGCATGCGTGCTTAATTGCTTTAGCATTGGTTGCGTGCGCGTGAGGTATCTTCACGCCTTCTTCGCTCGGCGACCAATGATAGCTTGCAAACGAAATAAGTAATGCGTGCATTACTTCGTTAATGCACACATTACTTCATCGAGAATAGCTCCCCAGGTGTGGTTGCAATTTGTTCCCACATGGCCGTTTTCAATACGGCATTTCTGTATTCTTTACTTCCAGTATCCCAACAGCAAGGGCCTTCCCTCTATCTTTAGTCATCTTGTAGTAGGACAAGTTTTTTGAGAGGCCTACCATGACATGCGAGAGGCCTGCTTTGTATCACATCGATACAGTGTGAAAATCAAAACGCAGCGATTTCCATGTGGTACAGAACTAGAAACTGATGTGCACGACACGCTGCTGTCCACGTGGAATACCAGGGCTCCTAACTCGCTGGAGCACGCTCTAGAAACTGGGTCTCTTTGCAAGGTTTACTCAGAGCATACTATACAATGCTCTTTTCGCACTGAAATACGCCAATGCGGTTCCAGCTTAATGTGAAACTGAGTGGCGCCACCCCAGCTCATACCAAGACAAGTCATACCGCATTCAAGTCATACCGAGTCATCCCATTCCTGGACAGCTCATACAAAGACAACTCATACCGTATTCCCCCACTCCAGCCGGCATGCCACGAAAGTGGAGGGAGTCCAGCTTAGTGGTTTTCAAAAGCAGGTCTTCAGCAGCATGCCGCAAAATTTGAGGTCCTTTTCGCCCCATCGAGAGCCATTCTTTCGTTGGGGCAATATCCAGGTGACAATTCCTCCTCCATCTCCGGAAACTTGGGTTGCTTCTTTTGCCTTTCTTCGCTGGATGGCAGGTCCCTTCTCTACCAAATAGAAATGTCGTTGGCAGCGCTGCAAGCCTTTTACTGCTCTTGACATCGGACCCTGTCTTGCACACATTGACCAGGAATCCCAAATGCCCTTGCAGCACTGACGTTACCTCCGGCTTCTTCGTCTTTTCAGGTTGTTCACCTCGAATGCGATAGAGTAACTTCGGGTGCGAGATCGTCCCCACTGTTTTTCACTTGTCCACTCACAAACTATGGCCTATGTTTCTGATGCTGGTGTCTCGGGTCGATTGTCACAAGAGCTGTCTCTGCCATCCATTTCCATATCTTCTTGTGCTAGCACCGAACTTGAAAGACTGAAATGTCATCGCGGCTGTTGACCTTAACCAGTGACGTACCAGCGTCAAAAGGGAGAGGGTGCAGACTAACTGGTGCATGATGAGTCGGCCTCTTGATTGTTCGATCTTATAGTCATCACGTACCAACATAGTAGCATGAATCACACATAGCCATTACTGGGGATAATCCTTTTTGGAAGGAACATTATCTGGTGCTTGCTACTTTATCAGTTATCACCAAAGGAAATACACATTAGATTTTACGACATGCCGGAAAATATGGGGTTTTGTGGCATGCCGATCTCCCCTGATTGTATGCAGCATGCCGGCTGATGCGACTGAATACGGTACTGACAGCTCTTGCGAAGACAACTCATACAACACTCAACTCATACCAGGACAACCGGTCTGTGATTCCAAAAGTATATAAGCCTCATTAAAAAATCCCATCCCAGTCCAAGCGACTTGAGAAGAAAATATGCCCACGAACACATGTTATATTGCAGCACATTCCTCTAATTTCACTCGTACAGCACAAAATAGCTATACGCTGTTGAATAAGGAGCGTGATTGCAATTTGAATATTCACTTATTATACGGAGCAGTCGTTCATTCGCGTGTCTGTATTCCTTCCTTGAGTAGAGACGCAGGCGGTCTCGTAGTAGTCCTGCCCTTGCCTTATCTTAACTGGGGGTAGAAAACAGGTAGAGGAAGCTGTCGAGGTCTCGACGCTATCTTCGGAGAGAAATGGGGAATGGAGATCGCTATCTTTGGGAAAACCATAGGACGCGTGGTTTTGCTTTTCACCACATGAACAAACAGAGACCAGGGTAGAATGCTGTTGTGTCTTGGCAGGAGGGCTTGCAGCCCTTGGGTACAATGTAGACATCCGTACCTCACAAGCGACTTATTCCCTGATGCAATGACATATACAAAGTGACAGTTCACATGCACCCCCTAGGATATGTGGCCCCTTCTACCACATTCTCCCCTCTCTAAAAAAAACAAAACAAAACAAAAGAAGCTTCACATCCCCAACAACTTAATCGATGCATTAACAATTATAGTAACAGTTCTGAACTTCTTAACTATCAATTATCAACAACAAACTACAAATAATTAACAATAACTAACAACAACTAACAATTCAATTCAGCATTTAACAGTCAACTTTCTTCTAGCTATAGTTCATAATCGGCCAAACTTTGAGGACGGCGTACAGTCCTCCTGGGTCGCCCTCTTCCAGTTCCACCATCGTGTTGTTCGCTGCTTGTAGTTGCAGAACGTTGGGTGGCCCCCAGTCCTTCTGTTGCTGACACACCCTGGGATAAAGTATCTGTTGGCAGTCCACTCGTAGCCGTTGACTCCATTGCCTGTGGGTACCCTCTTTGAGCCCTTGCATCTTGTCCATTGGATCTTGGTATATCCAACCAAACTGCTCCTTGCTGTTGAGTCCTTACTCGTTCCATGGCCCCTTGTACTTAAGCTTCTTTCCGGCCGACTACTGTCAATTTTGATCCATTCCAAACCTTTCCTTTTTGCAGCTGAAAAGTGCTGTTGCTATATCTTCTAAGAGGGATGTGATTGCCATGCCAATTGTGCCAAACTGCGCCATCGCTTTAGCCCTGCTACATCCTGCTACATTTTATCCAAATGTGAATAATATGTGCCGAAAGCCCAAAAAGTCGATCCCTTCGATTGGACACTTCGTTGTTTTATCTCAAGAAACAATGCACAGTTCGTCCGAACTTGTCCAACTCCTCTTCGGCTGCTCTCCCTTCCTCCCTCCACTGCTTGGACTTTGGAGACCGTTGAGCGAGGAGAAGGGTGAGGAGGAGTGAGCGAGGTCGCCGCCAGCACCAGCAAGTTGGTGAAACTGGTGAAACGCATGTCTCCTGAAAAGAACGAACGTTATTTCGAGAATGGCACTCTCCAAACTGAAACATGAGTAGACAATAAGCATGGATGCTTCATCTTGTGTAACCTGTACCCAAGTTACACGACACTACCTTGTGTCCTGCGTTTGGGCCGCTCGATATAGTACTAAACAGTGTTCCCTCTCCCGTAGGTCATTCAATGAAGTTCAATACCGATATTCTCAATGAAATCGACAAAAATGGTGTCAGAATACCAGTATGGTGTCGGCAGGGCTCTCGGGACAGCGGAGTTTGTGTCTTCTGCAACCGAAGTATCAGTTGTAAGCGGCATGGCGTTGCAGCAGTGAAATGTCATGCGATGGCTATGTGACACATTGGATATGCCAAGCAGCACTGGGACGACTTCGGAACATTGAAAAGGCCGAAGAATATGCAACAGAGCTTGAACTTCACTTGCAACACAGGAGCCCTATCAGCAAGTGACTGCATTAGGCAGGCAGAGACTCCCTTAGTTTTTGGAATGACGCTGAAACGGATTCCGTATTCTTGGGCTGATACCGCCACATCGCTTTTTTAAAAACAGTCCAAATGCCGGGGACAGTCATATTTATTACATAAAATAAACATTGGCACACACAACATTTAAAACATTTGAGGCTTCAGAATCCATTTGTATTCCATCATCAGAAAGGCATGCGAGTGCCTGCCCCAGCCTATTTAAGTGGGCACTTAAACTAAAAAAAAGTAGGCACTTTACTGAAATAGGCTGGGGCAGGCACTCGCATGCCATTCTGATGATGGAGTCCGGATGGATTCCGAAAGGTCATTTTAAAGTGTTTTAAATCTTGTGTATGCCGGTGTGTATCTTATGTAATAAATAATCTACATAATAATAATAATTACATAAAAATGTAATCTTTTTATCCCATAATGTTCCAAGACTCGGAAACTGCCCAACAGTTTTCTTGTGAACGGAATAAGGCTTCATACATGGTATCTGATGGCCTCGATCCTCACTTCGAGAAACTCGTAGTAGAAGAGCTGAACAGGCCATGTGTCTTCTACGCAATTGCCATCAACGAAACACCCATAGTGGAGCAGTAGTTCCAACAGCTAGATGTTGTTGCGCAGTTTTGTTCTGAAGTCACGAAGGAAGTGGTTGTATAACATTTGGAGTCGTTCCGGCTAGGTTCCGCGACATCTAATATAGTGTTCAACGAAATCGCGAAGGCAACGCAAGACCTTCCACAAAATAACTGGATCTGCATTTTCAGTGACGGGCCAAATGTGATGAAAAGTTTGAAATGGCAGATGAAGGTAGCACACCCAAGTATAATAGACACAGGCGGACGTTGTCTTCATAAGGTTCATAATTCATTTGGGCATAGCTTGGATGGCTTTGGATCAGATGCAGAAGCAGCAGTAGTGGATCTCCACAATTTCCTCAAGAATTCTGTTGTGTGAAGTGCTGCAGTGAAGACATAGCAGGAAGTGTTTGAACTGCTTGAAAACATGTTCCTCTGTCACTTGTGGTTAGGGTGGCTTACACTAGGGCCTGCAGTAAGTCGACTGATTGAGCAATTCTCGGCAGTGAAGACTGTCGTGATGTCAGAGAGCCAGTGCCGTTCAGGTGGGCAGCTGCGTGAACACTGCGGGGCAATAAACAGGTATGCAAGGTGTACTTTTTTGTAATGCAGTGTGATTCGTTTCCTACAGTGACGTTAAGCAAAAATTTTTGTCGCAAAAAAGTAAATAATGGCTCCAAACCAACCGAATATTCACTGCACTCTTTCGCGCTCATGCCCCGCCCTCCGATGCCATGGCGACAATAGCCACACGTCATTTTGACGTCGTGCACCATCAACCATTCAAAATGCGGGGCGCCTATACACTGATTTTGTTTTAATATCGGGTAGTGAGGTCAATTCTAAACATATTTACACTTGTCAAGCCCAAGGTAGCCAGATCAAAAGGTACCAAAAGCCCACAATGTTCCATTTCATGTGCGCACTATGTTTTCAGTAGGGCTGTGCGAGTAGCAAAATTTTCAAGTTCGAGTCGAGTTCGAGTAATACTAAATCACTGTTTTGAGTATCGAGTCGAGTTCGAGTAGTTGGCGTTCCATTAAATGATAGGTAATGTGTAGAAGCAGGAAGATAGATATAAAATTTCAAGCTGCTTTAGCGCCACTTTTTGGTCAACTTCCCCTTAAAAATATTCTTTTGTGCTACAGTGGACAACAAAAAATGAAATGAATGAAGATTATAAGAGCTTTATAAAAACAATGTGCCACCTAAGGACAACATTGTTAAATGAATATTGCAACCATAAAAGATTTACAAGTTATGGGTAGGAAAACTGGACTTTCTACAAGGTGCGGTTTAACCCCTTCCTTACCGCCACAAAAATGGGCATTTTTGGGTGGTTTGACAAATATGTTTTTTGTGGCTGACAGTATCGCTTCAAAAGATGTTGCTATATAGGAAAATGTAGCCAAATCAATGCCCTATCGAATGATGTAAGTTTCATAAACAAAGCTGTCCATGTATTTCCAAAATTGATGTTGGGACACCAAAAACTGGTGCAAACAGCAGAAAGCTCATGAATTTGTAGAACTTGTAGTCTGTATCTTGAACAAAAATATCAATCTACAAGTTCTAAAATATACAAAATGTGGCAATCTTTGACTGAAATAATATCTGAAAATATCAACCCTCTGGATCAAGAAGTTCATGAGTTGTGGAAAATAACGTCAACACTGCATGTTGTTCATGTAACTGAGTGACAGAGTTCATTGAAGGAGTGAAACGGAAATTAACACGGTAACGGTAATTTCTGCTGAAAACATTAGTTTCAGGCTCAACTTTCCTGTTGTACCACATATTGCTATTTCACCACTCTTCCATTCTTCCCGGTTAGTTTTGAGACAGGAAGAACAGCAATAATGCATGTTATACATGCCCACACATGGTGGACAAAAATCTGATTGTCTAACACATTCAGAGTCGTTATTTGCGTTGTAACAAACGAAATCGAATCCAAATATACTTCAAACACGAGTATTGCGCATTTGCGAAAGAGGTCAGCCGCGGGAATGCGACGCCGCAACCAAGATGGAGTCTCCACACTGCCTCCTAGGCGCAGGGCCAACTTCATAAATCGCTACCATAAAGAAAAGATAAAGTGAAAATGGAACTTATTCTGTAGTGTTTATAGTATCCAACAAATGTGACCACCTGTCCAAATCTACTTTAGGGACCGAGTAGCGCCGCTCATAAAACGTAGATCACCGGTGATCGACTCTCTATGGGCGCGGTAAGGAAGCGTTCGTACCAGAAATTTTCGTAAAGTAGTCCTACACAAGGCTTCCAGCACTTTCGGTTGTGTGCAGATGCACTTCCTTCACTCATGTCAGTCATCCCTGAGTTTTATGAACCGAAACAGACCCTCCTGCCAAAGAAACGAAACTACGAAATGTGCTCCTCCCATGTCGGATCCACTTCCGTGCGCGTTATGCCTCCATGGCCAGCACTAACCAGTTGAAGCCAGTTTTTGCCATTCATAGCCACTACTCAGTCTGTAGCTAAGTCGACATTAGCCGAAGCTAATAGTGAAAACAAGATGGCGGAATTGTGACAGCGATCACGGCTGCGCCAAATGCGTGTTTCCAAATGGTGGAATCGTTTTGACTTACATGTGATGGATTTTAATGTGGATCTAATGCGAGCTCGAGACGATATGGAGTACTCGAAAGATGATGAGTTCATCATTTGTCGAGTCGAGTTCGAGTCGAGTATGAGATCGACTGGACTCGAACTCGAAATTTCGGGTACTCGCACAGCCCTAGCTTTCAGCGCTGTATTGCTCCGTGAGGTCACAGCGGTGTTCTCACAACCGGTTCTCCCCGCACGCTGAGTTTGTGTCAGCGAGGCCCGTCATTGGCTAGGAGTCCGAAATCTCCAGTGACTGGAATGCAGCTTTGCTACACGTGCGAGATGTGTGACGTAGGTGCTCTCCGAGTAGGAAGGAGAGACTCACGCGGATTATGCTCTTTGAATGGTATTGTTTCGTGGTAAAGGCGCTCGCTAGAAGTAAATGAATTTCATAATTGGATATCGTTCTTTCATGGAGCATAATAACTGGAGAATATTCCTGGAGCTGTTTAGTGCCCCTTAAAGAAAAGCATTCGCGAACAGGAGCTGCTACGCAAGATTACTTGTTGTTGGGAATGTCTCTAACATTTTCATAGACTTCCTGACCTTGTTTCAATGCTCGGAAGCCTTAGTACACCTACTGTATGATGATGGGTGTTTCATGAAATTCGACTCGTACCGTTTGAATACGGGCAGTGAGCTGCCCTTGCTGTATCCACAATCAGCTGTGAACTGGAAGGCACAAGTTGAAGTTGAGGAGGACACACAGGCCGCGATGTCATAGTGGGACCCAGCAGAGTAGGACCCAGCAGATGTTCATTCTGGGTGCAAGGAATTTTTATGTCAAGTGTACCATGTACCTCCTGACAAGACTACCCTTTGACAATGTTATGCTACGAAGCCTTTGCTGTGTCCACCCTTTCTCTAAGGAAAAGGAGAGCTCTTCCAGTGACCTTAGGGTTCTGGCAACTAGTCTTCCACAAGTGATTCAGCCTCCTGATGTGTCATCTCTAATGGATGAATACACACTCTTTGAACTTGAGCTTTCTGAAGCAGAGTGATCTGTAAGGCTTGACAAATACTGGAGCAACGTGTTTGAGTTGAAGAAGGCTGACGGGTTGAAGAGTTTCCTCTGTTGTGTAGGCTTATGAAAGCCTTGCTGTGCGTCCCTCACGGCAATGCAGATCTTGAGAGGGGATTCAGCGATAACCACCACTTTCTCCATGAGAGGTCTCGTCTCACAATCCAGAACGTCAATGGCATATGACATATCGTTTTGTATGGTAAGAGGTTCGGAAGTGATCTCAGCCGTTTTAGAGTCGCCCCCTGTGATTAAGGCGGTGAGGGGCTCGTACAAGGTGTACTGCAAGCGTGTCGCTCCTGAAGAGCTGGCTAAGAAACGACAGCATGCTGATATGGTCCAGACGGAGCCAAGCAGTGGTGGGCAGCATGCTCTGCAGAACAAAGTGCTTTGTGCTAATAAATGCTAACTAATGCTGAGTTGCTCATTCACCGTGGCGTTAAGTCAAGGAACTTTGGGGATGTTGATACTGGTCAGGCATTACTGTCGTAACCCTGTATTCACACGAGTCAGTTTTCTGCCGGCTGACGCTCAGGCGGCAGAGAACGTCACCGCTCTCTGGTGCCACGTGACCGGCGCTCTTCGCCACGTCACCACTTTCTGATCTCCGGAGCGGCAGTCGGAGGCAGCCGGATATCTTGTCCTCCCGGCACAGATTCTGACGACCGACGGCGTCTGCTGCCGGCAGAAGGAGAAGGTGACGCAACGGATACTTATCGCACTTGCTTTTTATTTCATCAGGATTGCTCTGCACGTGTCCCATACAACGGCATTCACTGTACTATGGCCAATTCTGAACTGGAACGCAAACGATGCTTGGTTTTACCGCGAAAGTGGTGGGCTTGGTTTTACCGGCGCAGGAGCTTAGGAACAATTATGCAATCCATAGATAGATGTCTACAATGTAGTGTTGCATAGGAAGCTTTTTCTCTACGGGAGGCGATGCAGACACGGAATACAAAGCATGAATTTTATAAACGCGTATATTTCTTTTGCTGTACAGACGTTGACTACACATAATCGTTCGCTTGCACCTTCCCAATACATGTATAAAAACATAATAATTCGAAGCTACTCGTCCTACCGAAAGGAGAATAAAATTTGATTTAATTTAATTAATTATTTACTACGTGTAGCTCGACATCACAGCTTCATCGCCAGTCCCTCACTTGTCAGCACGCTGTCGCGCCTATATTGGTGCTCAGCATCGAGATACGCTTCATGAGTGGAAAATAAAACCGAATGTGACAACGTCCGTTCTCAAAATACTCCGACAGGCGTTTGGGTTGTCCACACGGAGATTTGGGTTCATGCTGTTTTACATTCCATAGCGCTTCTTCGGAATCTATTATTTGGCCCATATCTTGTCCCGTTTCTCACGTGAATGCACCCTGAATCATCCACAAGGAGTCCAAGTGCAATAAGCTTTTTCTTTCATTGATCCATCCTGCTTACGCTAGACACAGACAAAATGCACGCGCAAATACAGAAGGGATTGGAAAACTGACAGCCGCCGGGAAAATGACTCGTGTGAATGCTAGAGAATGAGCGGGCGTCTTCAGACTCGTAGTGACCTTGTTTATCTCGGATATCCTCTCACTCCTTCCCGGCTTGCTGCCGGCAGAAAACTGACTCGTGTGAATACAGGGTAAGGCAAAGTGGGTCTTGTTGCTGCCTTAGAAAAAATGGCACCTTACAAGAAGAAAATGCCAATTCGTAATAATCTGTTTACCTGTTGGACTTATCAGGAGCTCATTTGTGCCTAGTGAAAGTGGGTGGCAGCTGAACTATCTCAATGTGCCAATATATTTATTCTCATGCATAATTTGAGTCACTGCAATAAACAGGCTTGTTTCATTACATTTTCCTTTTGGGCTTAGATTGCTCTGAACTAACTCAGAACTGCGTTGAAAATGGTCTAATACTACCCTTTAAGAGCTGGTTACAGTTGATCATGCTCATTTTTTATATACATAGCTGAGCTTAAAATACCATGTTGGCTTCGCACTATTTGAGGGCATGCGGACACCCGTGTCTGCTCCAAAAGCTACTTTTTCTGCTCCCAAGGGTGTTCCAAAACGACTTTGGCCCTGTTCTAACGACTTTTAATGGGCCCGAGAGAACCGGAAGCCCCTTTGCTGTTGCCGAAATCTCGACCTTCATGTTGTAGCCAATTTTCACTGCGGACTTCTGGGCCCTTCATCTTGCGTCTCTGTAGACCTTCATCTGTTGGTTTTGTCTTTCTACATACTGTCTTAGTTCCTTCAACTGCGAAACAGGATCTTCATAAGGCCTCTGTGAGGGTAGTCCCATGATATACAGCCTTGTTCTTGGTCGATGACCGTGAAGAAGGTATGCCGGAGACACTCTCATAGTTGCATGAGGAGTCACTCTATAAATTCCCAGGAAGTACTGACTGTTTCACCAGTCTTCTCGCCAACAAGGAGTCCTGTACAAATTGCTTCAGTACCCGGTTGAACTTCTGGCCATTGGCCTGGGGGTTGTACAGTGATGATTTCAGGTGACGTGTGCCCCTTCCTCAAGAAACTGCTCAAAGTATGCCGACGTAAACTGTTTCCCGTTATCTGTAACGATGTGTAACTGTATCCTTCCCATGAGAACAGCTCCAGTAGAAAGGCGTTGACCTCTTGTGACATAACTGTGGGTACAAAACTGTGGGTACAAAACTGTGGGTACCCAAAACAAACCCTGCGGAACCGAAAAAGTCCTTTGTGTGTAATGAACGTAGTAAGTTGTGTGCTCTCTTCTGCGAGTTCCACTTGGTCATATGCCAAAGCTAAATCAAATTTTGAAAACTACATAGCCCCTGCTCTTGCATGTAACAGTTCTTCTGTATGGGGCAAAGGAAATCGATCCACTACTACAGCCCGATTTAGTTCTGAGAAATCTATGCCTATACGAATACTGTGGTCCAGCTTCTTCACCACAACCGCCGGTGATACCCACTCTGAAGCAGTTATTCGTTCAATAATTCCTTGAGTTTCCAATCGTTTTGGTACTTGGTCCCAAAGTGGAAGGGGCAGTCGTCGAAGCTTACAAGCCATGGGTGTGATGCCTGGTCGAACAACAACGTGATGCACAATACCTTTGGCCAGGCCCAGTTCACCTGAGAACAGGAAAGAGAAGTCCTCAAGCTGCTGAGGCAACATGAATGAATCCGTTGCCATTCATAGACACTTCAGATTGGCACCATCTATAGTCAACCCCAAATTCTGGACAGCATCTACTCCCAACAGAGCCATGCCTTGCGGAACTACTTGAAATACAATTCTTGTAGTTATACCACTGTGCACTGAGTGCAACAACCAAGCACTGGTATTTTCCTCTTTCATTGTCATGTCATTCTGTTATGTCTCAGCAGGAGGATTTGCAGCCCTCAGGTATGATGTAGACGTCCGGTCCTCGCAAAAGAGACTTTCTTCCCCGATGTGATGAGATATATAAAAGTGACAGTTCACACACGCCCCCTTAGATATGTGGAGCCCTCTACCACAGGTTCCTCCCTTGTACCTGCCACCTGTACATGCCATGCGCACCTGTTTTGTTGGTGACCGTGGTGTAAGGCACAGGGAATGTAATTTACACAGTCTTGTGTGTCAATCGATCACATTAAAGTATTCAGCGTAGAAAATGGGATCACTCAGTGATCACTGTGCACATTTTCTAAAAGGGCTGTAGATTTGCATACTTTCTGATTGCTAATGAGATGGGGACAACACCCACGTAGCACGTTTCTTTCTTGTCTTTTACTAGTCTTCAACAGTTCTGCTTGCTCGAGTAGGTCGAGTTGACTGTCAACTCGATTGCTTGCCCCACTCACAGTTGGCTGTACAAACTCGACCGGACTGCGTTTACGCGAACTCCCTCAAATGGGTGTCAATCGCAGGACCGTTGCATCGAGTTGAATCATACCAGCAGCTATTTGTTGTTTCCGACCATTATCTCATTAGCACGAGAGCAGAAGGCAGAAGATGACTGCAGGCGCAACATTCTCACTGCATTTACATGAAGTTGACATTCACAGACTCTACTCGGAGCGTTGAAGCTCGCTGAACAAAAATAATGCCTTGAACAGAATAGGGGCTTGCCACTAACAACATAGAAGCGATCGAAATGGCCATGTTCTGCTTTTAAAAGCTAACTTTTTCAATTTGAACTTGTTTCGAAACATCAGTAGGCTGCCAGAAATTAACGAGCGCCTTCAAAAGCTTTGTAGTTATTGTGTGTGCTGCTGTCGTCGTCTCATTGTTGTTCAATATGCCGCTGCATGTGTTTTCATAGTGATGCCAACTTAGTGCTTCAGTCTTTTTACTCAGGTTCTTTATTTCTGCGTGTCTCTGCAAAAGTTGCTAAAAAAATTGCTCCAAATTACTTTTTGAGGGTGGCATCACTTCCTACTTCATAGATAGGAACTTCAGGGAACAACAATAAAGATAAGGTTTCCTTTTGATTTCATTTTAAAGCGAGGTTACATCATGCATCGTGGAACGGCAGTGAGTGCATCAAGAGGGATTGTACACGGCAAAGAGGAAAACATAAAGCGACAGTGCCTAGAATTAAACTTTGCAGGATGTGCGGATATTTTGCATTCTTCCATTTCTCATAGTGCACCACACGAACTTGCTGCAGTTTCCATTTTTTTAGATAAGAGACCTCAGGGCAGGGCTGGGCATGTATTACAATACTTTGCATTACAATAGTATTAGTACTGTAATACATTTTGTATTTGTATTACGTATTATAATACAGGTTTCAGAAAAGTATCTGTAGTACGTATTAAAATACCCAAAAATTACAATACTCCAGTAATACTTCTCGGATTTTGACGTGTTCGTTCACCCCGTGTGCGCTGTCAGCGCGGTGATAATCCGGTCAGGCGGGTCAGCACACCACACCTTTTAGGTCATCCGCTCTTTGAACACCTACTCCTCTGGGGATTAGTCAGTGTATCCTCTCTGGTCATAAAATTCCAGGGACAGAAAGGAACACGTGTTTCTAGCTCTGTGTCTAAGGTTAATATATCCAAGGGCGGATTCAGACCCCCGTTGTTTTTTTTTGGGGGGGGGGCAGTTCCTTTGTCAGGGTATGTTGTGGGGAGGGCAGAGGGGGAAGTCTAATGTATAAACTCACTTTTTTGAGGGGCGGCGATCGCCGAACCGACCCCCCATTATTCACCACTCACTCAAAGATTGAATTTTTGAGAAAATGATATAAAAGCCAAATAATCGGTAATGCGTCTATTGTTTCATAAAACAGGCACCGTAAATTGTGAAATAGATGTTGTGTATGCCCTGGGCTTTTCAAAAAGTTATGTATTCCTTTATTACCATAATGTATTACTGTAATACAGTATTAGTATTATGTATTATAATACACATTTTCAAAAAGTATTCGTAATAGTATTATAATACACGTTTTTGGGGAGTATTACGTATTAGTATTATCATACGAAAAAATAGAATTACTGCCCACCCCTGCCTCAGGGCTTTACAACTTTCTAATTTAAACCCCTGACCCTTTTTTATTAATTAACAAAATTAATTATGGAAGTTTATTAAGCATTGCACTGACTGTTAAAAGAGTATTACATTTATGTTGCATTACGCCATACTGCAAGCAGATAAATGCGGTGCAGTTCCTTGAAGCAAAAATGTGATGTGAATTTATGAAAATTTTGTCCTGCTTCTCGTGACACACCCTTCATATCAATCACCCTTCATTCACCCTTCATTCTATATTTCTTCTTGAAACAAGAAAGCTGTGACAAATGAGCTGTTTAATCTGCCACTCATCACTGAAAGTAGGGTGCCCTGCTTCTCCTGTGTGATGTCCTACCAGTGCTCTTGTGATTGAATTTCCTCATTTCTGTTAATATTAGAGCATGAAAGGCTGACTTATAATTTAATTTCTTCCAGGAAAGTACTCCAGACTCAATTCGGTTATTACCAGATGAAAAGGAGGAGCTGGTCAAAGAACTGGCCTCGCGTCTGGGCTTGGTGCAAGTTGGGTGGATATTTACGGACCTTCTTCCCCTGGATCTCCAGAAAGGCACCGTCAAGCACCTGCGGAATATTGTAAGTGATCTTCGTGCCTTATAATAGATACAAGCTATGGACTGTGGCTTTTTGTCATTGTTCCCTGTCACGCAGTGGTAATAAGTTAAATAAACAAAAATAAATAAGTTGGAAATGCGTCATTTTTCTTTTTTCAGGAATCCTACTTTCTGAGTGCCCAGGAGTGCATCATGGCTGGCCATTATCAAAATTCTCATCCCAATCCTTGCAAACTGTCTCCAGATGGGTATTTCGGCTCAAAATTTGCTACCGTCTGTGTTACTGGCAAGTTGTAGTGTTCACAGCATCCTTAAAGTCATAGTGTGAATCTCCGTTTTTTTGTGTGTGTGTATGTAGGGACCTAAAAGTATAAAACCTGCTTCTCTTAATATTGACGTTCCGTGTAGAATTATAGAATTAAGAAAGGTAGAAAGTCCAGCAAACTGGTCGGGAATTGATAATGAGAAGAGCCTCGGTATGAGAGCCACCCATATTCTGAGCAGAGACTGTTCTTCTCATGGGCACCGTCCTCATCATTATTTAAAGGAGTACAGAGGGCCATCCAAAATATTTATGGATTAAGATGTCTGATGAAAGTATGTGTGTTAGTTTACCACATAGCTTGAAAGGTTTGGATGTGTGCAATTTGTTTCCCAGAAAAAAACTCACATAAACATAGCTCCACACATTCACCCTTAACCAGGGTGTCGGAGCGAACCGAAAACCGAAAAAAAAACGCTATTTTGGTGCGAACCGGAACGGAATCGAAACCATATACGCTTTCTTCGTTCAGGAGGGAAACCGAAAAATTTATTTAACGGTTTTCGGTTCAAGAAAAGAAACTTGACCGGTTTGGACTGCGAATAGGCGAATGAAACTGACGTCAGGTGTTCTAAAGTCATGTCATGGATATTTACAAGGGTTACGGTTATGGTGGAATGTATGTCAATATACTATGACCCTTAGGCTCCTTTTGTTGCGTGTTATCGTTCACGCACATAGACTTCGAGGTACATATGACCGGTTGTGACTCTGTACCAATGTGCTGTAGTGTTCGTTTTAATTTCATCCGCGAAAACTTCCCCAACTAAACAGCAACCCAAGGGGTCTGCGTAACGACTTATCTATCGGTAATGTCGCGCAACGTGTCCCTTGTTTGAGAGCAGCGAAGTTGAATACATTTACGTATCCGGGAGGGCAAGCGCGTGCGAAGTGGCGCCTCTTTTGTCGGCAGGACACGAAGAAATGAAAACGGAGCCGTCGAGCGTGTTTGTGAGTGAAGGTGTTCCTCGATTTGCGTCGTACTCGTGCGGTGGTGCTTGCTGGCTATGAAGCAGCAAAAGACATTCGGATGGGACGCGATCTCACCACTCCAGAAAGAAGGTACTTTTCGTATGACATCATGACAAACAAGTCCGTCTGTATCATGCGCTTCAAGAAAGAAGAAAGCCTATTTGAGCAGACAGTCACCCGCAGGAACCAGGAGCTTTCAATTTCACAGCTGCTTATTAATATTAAATACCACGTATGCGGAACAAACGGGTTTACATTTTGCAACATTGCTTTTTTTGTGGGAATGAATATGCCCGCGAGAAGCGGAACCGGTTAAAACCGGTATGAACCGTTATTTTTTTGCTCCGGAGCAGAACCGGTACTGGACCGTTTATGATAGAACTGGAACGAAAACCGGAGCAAAAAACGTTTCGGTTCGACACCCTGCCCTTAACTCACCACTCCTGGTATAATGAGGAGAAGAATCATGATGCCACGTCACCGATGATGTTACAGGGTCCACACGTTCTGGTTCGCTGGTCAGTGCGGGTCAGCACCCTGTCCCTTTGCTGCCGTAAACCAGTTTTGCCAGCTGCCCCAGGAGAATTACGTATAGAAGGAGCGGCCAAATCATAACCGTGCCATGAGCAATGCTTTTTCGGAGCCCCGAACAGCCGTGTAGCAGATGACATTTCTCTGAACCAATCAGTGAGCGCAGACTCTGTAGCATCAGCGGGAGGTTGCAGGCAGATCACAGGCTGGTACTGCTCTCCACCACCGTTGCGCACAGTCACTTTTTGCTGTGTACTCTAAATTTTATTTCTACGATAATTATGACTCTGTGGTGTGAATTACTTCACATGGTGCATCTTACTGGCCTACTTAACAGTTGTATAGTAAGAAGAATACAGGGTGTTAAAAATGACTTTTGTGCTACTTTAAAGGGTTAGGGTATGACATGTTAAAAGGTTCGCAGGTATTGTAGGTGGAGAGCAAAGGTCACCTACTATACCCACAAACCTTTTAACATGTCATCCTTAACCCTTACCACGCCAACGATGAGGACGGTGCCCAGAAGAAGAACAGTCTCTGTTCAAAATTTTGGCGGCCACTGGTGTAGCCAGAGTCGGGTGGGGGATTCTAGGGGTTCAACCCCTCACTGAAATTGTACCTTTGGTAGAGCATGTGGAATAAGGGAGAGAGGGAAAATCCTCATTTCCCACGTAAAGTCCCCATAGGGCCCCTCCAGAAATGCTTTTCTGTCTATGCTGCTGTCGGCAGCTTTCATCTTGAAGCTTTTCCCTTAATACATATACAGTATAGAATAAAGAGGTGTGTACACCAGTATGTTCAAGAAAGCACACCGTGTGAATGCAATATTAAATAGCTGCGTATCAGATGGGTCATCCATGGGGATGGACCCCGGAGTGCTGTTCGACCATCACAGATTTTACGAAAAAATCTATGCTTTGTGGCTGCAGAGCGACATCAGATATGTAGTATTAGCCCGAAATATTCGAGCGTTCTACAGCTGACCTCCGGAGCAAAAACCATGTTTGTTTTGTTAGCGCACCATGTCTATTCACTCCCCCGAGAAACTTTGCATTTTAAGGAAGTCTGATATACACAGTGATCCACAGCTGCTTGTTAGGACTAGGCCTGTACATCCATATACATACATGGTGAATTTAGCAAAGGCTACACATTTCGATCGCGTCGTAAAAATAGGTAATGACATCTCTGGTGCTTCAAACTTTGCACACTTATAGTCATTTGTCTCAAGTTTTATCGATATTTTTTCCAAACGGTATCATTTTGTGGAATAAAAGTTAGAAACCAAGCAAATTCTCATCCCGTGCATTTCCTATGGCCTATACCGCCCGCAAACCGCCATGTTTTCCTCTCTCTGCTTCACATTCACATAACCACGTATATGGTAGGTGGTGCTGCCTCGAAACCCTGCATCTGGTCAATTGGGTTGTTGGTTGTTCCATACCTTCTGGTTTTGCTTCGTCTGTAGGCAGCGCCGCCTATACGTGGTGATATAAACGTGAAGCAGGCAGAGCAAAAATTGCAGTTTGCAGGCGGTATAGGCCATTGGAAATGCACGTGGTGAGAAGCTGCTTTGCTTCTAACTTTTATTCCACAAAATGATACAGTTTGAAAAAAAATAAGAGTGAAACTTAGGGTGAATGACTATCAGTCTGCACAGTTTGAAGCACCAGAGACATCATCTTATATTTTTACAACTCGATCGAAATGTGTAACCTTTGCTACATTCACACTGTATATGCTGAGGGCAACTGACATTAATGAGGTAAACAACTAGAATTAGAGCCTGACTTTTTAGGGTTATACCCAATTATGCCCGATATTTAGCTCCCGATTGAAATCATAAAAATAGGGTTTAACCCAGTACTTCTCCAAAAAACTGCTGGGCCAGGGGATCCGATGTCATTATAGCTAACACAGAACTTTGTAAAATGTGTTGTAAATGAATAAATATGTTCATACTAAATGTCAAAACAGACCCTGCTGCCTCTCAGATGCATGGACTAAATATTGAATCAGGTACAGCAGTAGACAGAGGTCTACTGCTGTACTACTGCTGTACCTGATTGTGCCGCGTAAACCAAAGAGTTATGCCTGGTCCAATCCGACTTAACCAGGATTGGGATGAATCAGGTTCAGTTCAACCCGACAACACCCGAATTATTCGAGCAAAAATATAACCCGATATTTAGCCCAGATTTTGCTGGAAAATATAACCCGAAAAAGTCAGGCCCTAACTGCAGTACATCTACGTATAGTTTAAATTTCATGGTGAAGCAAGAGTCTTGCTGTTCGGATTGTATTTATCCTAATATATTATAGCAAGTGGTAGGAGACAGTGTTTCCGGCATCAACATCTGGGCCCAGAAGGAAGCTTGTTTCAGTTTAAGGCCGGAGTCACACTGGTTATACATTATACACAAACATCCTGTCATACATGTATGACGAACGTGTATAACAAACATTCCTCAAACATGTATTATCATACTGTGCTTGTCACACTGCTTATACACCGGCAAAATATGTTTCAAAACACGTATGTATAACCAGTGTGACCGTGTCGTCATACAAGCAAGCGCTCTTACTATGTTTGACAACATGTTGTCAAACACACGACGATGTATTTGGGCACTGCCGAAAAATGGTTATGGACAAGTTGGATAAACGGGCGTATTCGCCACGACAGTTTTCGTTCGCACGAGTCAGTGTCAATGACATCGTGATGCGTGTGAGCTATTTTGCATGAGTAAGTTATACCGTAAGTCAGTGTCAGCGACATTATGTTGCACGTGTGTTCAAAATGGCGAGCTCTTTGCCTGCACACATGGAGCATGAGACAATCGAAAATCAGCAAGTGCAGCCCCGTCTTCGTCGTCTTCGTACATCTTGAATTGCGACGTCGGTGAATGGAAAGTATATAAACTCATCGGTTGGCTACTGTGACACTGACATGTGCCGTACATCAGGGTTTATGCCACTCCCACTGTTCCTCCAGTTAAGTTCTATAACCAGTGTGACCGATGTTTGGACAACACATGTTCGAGACTATGTATAATCGTACAAGCGTGTGGACCAAACTGTGTTGTCAAACAAGAATTGTATAACCAGTGTGACCGAGCATTATACATGCGCCATACACGTTTGAAGACATGTTGTCATGCATGTTTGGAGCACGTGTATAACCAGTGTGACTCCGGCCTAAAGGAGCTAAAAGTACTTTTATTATTTCTGCTTAATGCCACTTTGGGAACGACCTTCGAGCAGCACTCCTGTATCGTGGTTGGAAATGAATGACCTAAGTGGTAGCGGTTTCTTTGCTTCAATCGATGTTCCTCTAATATGGTGAATATTTCCGAATCATTGGTTGTTTAGATCCGTGTAAGTGCAGGGTGCCGGATGAAAAAGCGTTATTTAATTCTTAAATATAGACTGCATGATGTAACCTCCTAGGTGATGCTTATAAATATTTTTGCCAGACGCTCTGCTAGTGTGCATTCGTATCGCTCATTAATTAAGCTGTTCACTTGAAAAGCAAGGGCAAGGTAGCATTTCCCTTTATGAATTCGGAAGATTATGCCTAGACCTCTGTGTACTACACCAGGCCTGAAAACTCACGATTCTGGTTATGAACTTAGTTTACTTGCGTACCACATGGTCCAGAATCGTGGCGATGTCGTTGGATAGTGCAAAGTGTAAAACACAATAATATGTCTAAGAGTAATAAAAGAGCAGTTTCTAGCAGGCATTTTAGGAAATTCATTTCTGGCGATCACTTGAATATATGAATTGTCATACATGCATATACAGAATGTAGATGAGGGGAACCAGTCAGCATCCAGGTAGAGGTAATACAAAAGAGAACCAACAATGAACACTTCTTCTTTGATGGACACTAGCTTTCATGTAGTAGACTACATTTATTCAGGTGGAAATGTAGTCTGCTACATGAAAGCTAGTGTCCATTAAAGAAGAAGTGTTCATCATTGGCTCTCTTTTGTACATGTATACAGGGTGAAACGCACCCCGACTTTAGTAGCACGGCTGGGTCGTATTGCACAGTGCCAGCCAGCAGGTATATTGTGCAGCCACTCGTATCACACAGTTGGTGAGAATGATTTGTTCTTGTTCACCTTTGTTTTTCCCGGCAATAAATGGACAAACGCGCAAGCTATTCGTGCAGATATAGGCTGATGGTAATTGTGCATGCTGAGGATCACGGAAACTAAGGTGCAATCGTGAATCAGTTAATCATACTGTTCAGAGTGAACGTCCAACGGCTGTACATGGAGATGGCTGGCCATACAGACAGTTTGTGAGTGGAGTGTTCAGGTGCGGGATATAATACCTTCCAACACCATAATGGAAAGTTTCGAAGTGACCAGTATCTCATACCCGCTTGATTGAACGGAAGACGATTTGGTGTGCGAGAATGATGGACATTCGATTTCGGGGAGAGCAAGCGGATATCTCGGAATAAAAGTGTACGTTAAGTGTTGGGTTCCAATTTCCCCCACATATTGACCCCCCTCAATGGTGCTATGCTTTAGGGTAAAAATATGTATCCTATGTGCAAGTAAATACGGTACTTCAAATTAGTATTCTCCATAAAGCGATACACAGTTTAGCTGAAAACACAGCAGTGGGAAATTGCAGAAAGAGTGGTGCACACAATGCGGGAAACCAAATTTAAGGGACACGACAGCACACAATAAAACTGTGTCTTGCTCCTTTTTAGACAAGGCAGAGCCAACAGTTGTGCAAAGGCAAATTACACCGAGTGCTTCAGTGAATGACAGATTTTTGAGTGCTACATTTTTGTGGAAGTCTTATGAGAAACACAACGATTTTGATTGGAATAATGTGTTATGGCCATGGGCTTCTGAATGCATTAAGAAAATTGCTACCTTTAGATGTACTATGAGATGCTACTTTGAGATGTATGGCAATTACCATACTGCGTGGAAAAAAACTGTTATGAGTGTCACCTTGGAGGTTGTAAACATTCTAACATGCGTCCTATTTTTAAGAATTAATAACACTCTCTCGCTAAACGCATTGCCTAGTTCCACCAGCAGACCCTATACTAACATACCGTTCGCTTATTTCTAGAGAATCTTATTGAGTAATGATTTTTATGCCAATTCATCGCTGCATTCTGTCTTATGCTACTACATATTACGTGACATTATCATAAACTAGGTGACAAAGAAAATCAAGTACACATGGAAGGCTACCAGGTCTCTAATCAGTGCATGGCATTGGTAAAGGACAACTGCTTAGTACCTACAAAGGATGCCCCTGAACTGGGTTATGTTCGTGAATCTTCAAATGCCCAGTATGTGCCAGATGTTTTCTACAAGGTGAATATGGAAGCATTATGAAAACTAGGACAACACTTTGCACTTGCAAATTTTTACTTGCTTTCTCGGTTGCTCTGCGTGTCTGTGCAAAAGACAAGTGGTCAGTGACTTTGCCATATTGCCAGTGGTTGTGTGAAAGACAAAGTAAGAATGAAAACCTTCCTAAAGAGAGAGCAGTCTCATATGAGCTCTGCTGTAACATGGCCCAGCCTGAAATGTCAAGCAGCACATTTACATTTTCCATTATAAGCGCCAAGAAAAGGATATGGACAGAGTGTTGCGCACACGAGCTGGTGTTCTTTGAGTCTCAGGGACCCAGAACCGACTGACTCCAAAATGGTCTATCCAGGTTCAAGCACCAATTACCCAGAACAGTCTGCCATATAGCAAACTATGTCATAGGAATATGTGAAATTGTTTACATATATTTATTGGGAAGACGCTCGTGGGATTAGAGGTAAAGGTGTTAGAGGAGCACTGAGGGAACCCCCCAATTTTTTTTTTGGGTGCAGAGTGTTCTCCAACAAATAAAATGAGTTCTTGCAAAAGAACGATGAGCGTAGGTGACTTACAGAGCGGGTGCAAGGGTCCTATTCCGCACACCATTGAAATATTCCACCATTGAAAGAATGAGAGGACATCGTGACGTATGCCGCTCCCCTCCCGTGACGAGCGGCGTACAGCGGCACAGCTCAAGCGTGTATAAACGTCGCGTGAGCTGCGAAGAAAAAGTGAAGAAACAAGGCACGGAGCCTCCAATACGTCACGCGAGAATAGAGTCGACCGTCTGCGACTGCTTTCTCGGACCGTGTTTTGTAAATTCGATTGCACAGCTATAACTGAACACGGAGCGAAAATATTTTGCATGGTGACACCTGGTGGACAACTTGACAGATGAGGCAGGATTTTGAGTGACACTAAATGTTTCCTCATTGCTCCTTATTGCTGGGCACCTCTCTGTAGTAAACCTGCATATAGTGACGATACGGATATACAAGTGAAGTAAACCTGCAGCCTCAATGTGCTGAAACACCAGTTTTCAACGACTTATGTGGTGAAGACATTGATATGATGAGGTTTTGTAGCAGTTCGACCAACTTCACTCTAGAGATGTTCTACTGTGCAAATTTTCAGCATGTCTTTCAAAAGATGCCGGGGCTGATCCAGACCCTCAGTTTTTTGGGGGTTCCTTTGTCGAAGCGCATAGTAGGGGTGGGGAGAGAGGGAAATCCACTGCGTAAACTGACGTTTTTGGGGGAGGATCCCCCCCGGCTCTAGTTGATCTGTCACTGAAAAGATGGTACGTATATGAATGATGTGGAGAGGGAGCCACCTCCTCTACTTCCCATGAGCGCCTTTGAAGTCATGCGCCGTGCAATGCACACATTTAATACCTATCAGTAGAAGATAAATGCACCGCATTCTCACTTTAATGCTCACAGAAGCTAAGACTCTTGAAAATGCCACCATAATTTGTTTTCAGTGACAAAATGGAATCTTGCTTCTCGATTTTCACATGCTTTACTGGCTGCCGCGAGAACTCTGATCTCTATACGCGAGGAAATGCTTTCAGAGCGATCGTTACATTAATGTTTTGTTTTCGTGTACTTCGGTGGGTGAGCTAACGGGAACCAGCAATTTGATCGTCATATCAGAGTATTGTTATCTCAAAGATTGTACAATTGTACAGTGTGAAACATAAATTCATAAAATACATAAATAGATCTAATTCAAGGACTTGTGCTTAAAGCTGATATATTAAACACTACTGTACTTCCCTCTCTATGAGGGGTGCCCTGTAAGATGTCCATGTGACACAGCAGGAGTGCACAAACAGACATGAAATTGAATCATAGCTTCATTAGACATGGCCAGTCCTCAAGATTACACCACTAGAAGTCAAGTGGCCCATGCCTGCTACATGTGATCTGCTCTTGTGATCTGCGCTGCTGAGCTAAAATGGAGAAAGTGAAGCCAAGTGCAGTCATCTGATATTGATCTTCGAAGGGCCTAGCTCTGGCAAGCATGCACCAGGCCATGGGTGCATCGTTGGCAGGAGGCACCCCATCCTACAACAGTGTGAAGAAGTAGACCACAGAATTCAAGCGAGGGTTGGGCAGGTTCAAAGAAGGGCCCTGTCCACGAAATCATCTTTATCGTCTGTTCTCACAAACCTCCCCTTTGACCGCAGGCACCAAATCATGGCCAGGCATCAAATCTCTGACTTCTGTGCTACTAGTTATGCTCATTTTGATATCCTTAATCAAAGTTCCACATCCAAATTCTTATAATTGAATCATTTCTAGCAGTTCCTGAGTACAAAGGATGCAGGTTTCATATTCCTAGCATTGAAACAATGCACATTGTACATCGGCGGTGGGCTGCTATATTGCCTTCAACATTTTCGAAGAGAAGGAAGATTTGTGAACACTGTCTTGTCTAAAAATGGCATCCATAAGCTTCCAGTAGAAAAAGAAGCTCACACACATCACCACAGTGGGATCTACAGTCTGGCAGCAACAATATTTTTTGAAATGGAGCTAACTTTCTGGACCTACCTTGTATTTCCAAGCTTCTGTACTATCACTTAGATAAGCCTGAGCCATGAAAATAGGGTTGATTCATAAACACTCACTGAACAACGATCTGTTCATATTGGCTGTTCACGAATATTATCTCTACAAAGTCATGGGACTACTTCTCTACACCTGAGCCAGATGCTAGCACAGGGGTTCTCAAACTTTGTGAGCAGAATGGATAGTTCTGCATACACTCGTACAACCATCCACTAAAACCCCACTACAAACAATACATTGTGGGGTTCTTTTTATGAAGCAGTAAAAATGGTAGAACCTGCACATAAGGACACACCACGTTCGTGAAGTTGGCAGTAATGTCAACTCGTATCACATCCGATGAAGCTTTTACCATCCATGCCTGTGCTGCTACTGTAACG
Source organism: Ornithodoros turicata (assembly GCF_037126465.1). Classification (NCBI taxonomy): domain Eukaryota; kingdom Metazoa; phylum Arthropoda; class Arachnida; order Ixodida; family Argasidae; genus Ornithodoros; species Ornithodoros turicata. The sequence continues at coordinate 38,707,348 of NC_088204.1, forward strand.
TTGGATAACTTGCCGTGGGATTCCCGTGAGACATCTCGGAACACCTTGGTTCCACGGAGCCCAGTTTGAGGACCACTAATCTAGCATGTACCATGCTTGTGTGTATATGTGTAGACTTGCCTCTCTCTTACATCTAACCAGAAGCAGTAACCATGCTCTTCTTATACAGTACACAGACTCATATGGAAATGAAGTAACACAGCTGGCACGGCCACTTCCCATTGAGTATCTCTTGGTGGATGTTCCTGTGTCGACGCCGGTAGAACCAGTCTATACTTTCTTCTCATCACCAGCATTTAAGAGGTTTCCAATTGAAAATCGCCTTATTGACGGCCATATACAGGTTAGTATCGCAAACAACCCAGGTAGGTCTCGTGCACTCACCTAATTCATCGGTAGAGAGCGGATTTCCAGGCATATGTCTTTTCGTTGGGAGACGTACAGGGGCTGCCTTTCAGTGTTCGAAGCATTAGTGCCCTAATGTTAGTGCCTTTTCTGCCCTTTTTTGGGGATTAACGCCTGTTTTGAAAATAGGCGCCAATAAGTGCCTAACCAGGTGCTTTACTTGCTGCTTCATGTTTATTTCATAGTTTTTGCTACGAAAAAAAAAGTTTTCAAGAGGCGAGGATGCCCTAAGGCACGCTACATCAGAGAATGCAAGTGTCTCCCCCGCGACAGAAACCGAATTCTTTTCCGCCTGCATTCCTTGCACCCTGTGCTGGTCTGTGTCTGCCCTGGCAGCTGCGATTTGTGGTGACTGGAGCTGTATAAGTTATTCACAAAGTGTACCGTAATTTCACGCGTATAAGCCGCACCGCAGATAAGCCGCGGGGCAATACGAGACGACTGATTTGTGCGACAAAGGAGACCATAGAGAAGTCCATAAACCCTGTGGTCCATACTCCGGGATCGGCACAGTGTACAACAGAGGAGATCAGTTCTGGAGTTCTACCAAGATCGGATTGTGCCCTTGTCGAGTGTTTTTCGTGGACAGATGGGTCAGTGATCTTCCAGAAGACGTGAATCACTGTCACCACTTTCCTTAAAGCTGCTTGGGGGAATGCACCAGGAAGATCAATCTACTCGAATGTGGACCCGTCCCTGTTACGCACTGTTCATGCATCGGCAGGGCAATGCTGTTCCAGAGACACTGTCGGCCCTTTCGTTAAAATCAGCGTATGGGGAAAATACCAGGAAAAAATAGTCATCAGATAAGCTGCACCGGTGGATAAGCCGCAGGGCGCCCGTGAGAAAAAAAAATCGCACATAAGCCGCGGCTAATATGCGTGAAAATACGGTAATTAAGTTACAGTTACATGACTTCAGAAGTACATAATTAAGTTGTAGGAAAAGTTACAGACTGAAATGAACCTTAGTTACTGTTACAGTTACTCATGAAATGTCATTGAGTTACTTCTCAGTTACTTCCGTTATTCATGTTCAAGGTAACCACATGTAAAACTTTGGAACACAGTGTATCGAACATAGTACTTGTTGAAAACAACCCGCATACTCACTCGCTTGGTAGTCTTGCTGAAAATGCTGACAATTTTGTTCTTAACAGCGAGACATTTTGTAAGTTCTCATTAGAATCACTCTGTAACGTTCCACCCTAGAACACAACACTTGCATGGAAATTCGACTGAAGAAGTACCTTTCCTCCAAGTACAAGTTACTCAAAAAGAGTAATCAAATTAGTTACATATACATGTTTTAGAAAGTAGTTGGTTATAGTAAGCAGTTACACAAAAAGTAACTACTTACAGTAATTAGTTACTTAATTACTTGTAATTAGTTACTTTACAGCTCTGGTGGTGACGCTCCTTCTGCCCCTGACGACACCCCTCGCGGGTACATGTGTTCGTACAGGCACGCACCATCAAATCAGTCGACATCATGATGTTATTCTCAGCAAGTAAGACAATTCGCAGTGACAGGTGACAGGATTTCATGCCGGAGCACATTGAAATGAAGTGATGCTTGTTTTCTACTGTCCTCATGCTTTTAATAAGAAGACATGTGCACTGTGCTCATAGTTCACTTCCAAAATAAAAAGATTGCCATGCGATCAGAGCGGATCAGAGCACCAAAACTTCATATTATTTTTCTTCCTATATGTCTCTCTCGTCGGCTATGTGGGATTTCTGCAGTGCAACTGTAGAATGACTTGAGAAGTTATAATACCAGCATATTATTTCTGAGCAGAAATTGAAAGGGATAGGGTGGTATGTTACCTCAAAGCAACCAATACTGATGCCATCTCTTGTAGTCCTGGTAGTGCAATATTGAACGTGCCTTTTCCGAGAAAATAATGCTATTTATAAATAGATAATGCTAAAATGGGTCTTTTTTAGTGCCTTTTTGGGTGAATAAAACACATTTTTTTAGTGCTGTAAAATCCGCTCTCTAGTCAGCAGAAACATCACTACTCTCAATATGCTGGGAACTTATTTTACGAAAACTGACAATGAAACTGAAATGTTATGTGAAACTGTAATGCGGTCCATAAGTGGAACAGATAAAAGGCTTTTGTTGCTGGCCAGAACAAGGTGTTCAGAACACGAACAGTCTCTGTTTGAAATATCGACAGCTCTGATAAATGAGTGCTTGTCGTACATTGTGATCTAATTTTCATGCGTTATCAGTACTTTCATCCTTTACTTTCCTTACTTTCATCAGTATACACTGGCTCGTGAATAGAGAACACGCTTTAGCATGCATATGGACTCACTGTGCAAGTGATTTCTGTACTCTCTCCCATTCCCATGGGGAAGTGCTTACAGGAAATATTTCAAATGGAACCAACTGTAGTCCCAGAAATGGCATCACACTTGATTTTTGGCCCCTTGAGTGAAATGTAGAATCGCAAAGTGTGTGGCTTAGAATATGAATACCATTGTCAGTATCGGTAGAGGAGAGGGGGAGAATATTACGAGGCTACATAAATCTGGTACTACTTGAAGTGGCCTACTGCTGTTGTCAAGTCATTGTGCTGTCCCCAGATTTCTTGATAGTTTGAAATATGATTACTTTTACTTTCATTCAGTTACCACTAACATGGAATTACGGTATATGGATAGTGTTACTGTACACCATATGCATAGGACCCTGTGTTCTGGCATCAAACCTGGCAAAAACCTGTTTTTACCCCAAATTTACATTGTTGTCACATAAGGTAAAACCAAAAAACCCTCGAAGACTAACTTGGCAGACTGCAAGTTTAGCCACTGGTACAAGCACCAAAGGAGACCACAGAGAAGGCCATAAACCCTGTGGTCCATACTCCGGGGTCGGGATGGTGTACAACAAAGGAAATCAGTTCTAGTGTTCTACGAAGATCGGACTTCGTCCTTGTGTGTTTTTTCATGAATCGACAGGTCATTGGCCTTCAAGAAGGAACGAATCAGTAACAACTTTGGTTAGAGCTGCTTGGGAGAAGACACCAGGAAGGTCAATCTACTCGAATGTGGACGTGCCCCTATTATGCATTGTTTGTGCATTGGCAGGGCGGAGCTGTTCGAGAGACACTGTCGCCCTCTTGGTTGAAACCTGGGTATGAGGAAAGTACCAGGGCAAAATAGTTATCAGATAAGCCGCACCGGTGGATAAGCTGCAGAGCGGCCGTTAGAAAAAAAATCGCGCATAAGCCGCGGCTAATACGCGTGAAATTACGGTAACTTGTTTGGCAGCAAACGCAGTTACATCACCATTTGTACCGAACCAGTTCAGTTGGAGGAAGTAACTGAGCCTGATTTCTCCCAGAACTTAGCCTACTGGAAGCTTTTCCCACCCGAATTTGCATGAATTTAGAGCACATGTTTATTTCCCCAATTTTTACTCCCTGTATTTAGAAAAAAATATTTCCCGAAAGTTTCAGGCTGTAAGTATAGGTTTTATGTATGGAATGAAAGGCACCAACACAAAGGAACAGGATTCAACCACAATTTGCACCTTCTCTCCTTCTCAAGAGGCCTGCCATTGGTCCGCTTAAATGATTTGCCCAATCAATGCAGGAGATTGTACAAGTGGACCAATAGCAGGCCGCTTCGTATTGTCATGCTTCTTGAGAAGGGGAGAAGATGGAGGGTGCGTAAACGACGACTGAAACATTTCATGTTGGTGTCATGGTAACTGCATTTTTCATTCTACGAGGAGAAATATTTGCATTGAATCCCCCTTTCAAAGAATATATCTGGCACATCACTCTCCACTCTTTGCAGGACTTGCATGCCTTGGTGTCATATCTGCAGCAGTTTGTGAGGGAGAAGAAAGTACTCGAAGCCCTCTCTGACTTCCATGTACTGCTGTATCTAGCATCACTGGACATTGTGAATCTCAAGGTAACACGATGATGCTTGCCTTCATTTAAGAGTAAAATAAATTGGTTTAAATGCTTTCAGGACACAATGGCCCCTCTTCTTGAAGCGATACGTAACAAAGATGCTGCTGAAGCTGAGAAATGGACCAAGAATGACCATTGGCAAACATTGGAGCAAATCATGGCCAGTCAAGGTTAGTATTCATCAGTTGTAGATCTTCCTGTTAAGGCTGTCAACCTTAGTGTTAAACTGGGCACCTACAATTAAAGGCAACTGGTGGTGGGTTGTATCAGTTTTCCTAGACATCAAGTGCACCTGTGATACCGTCTCGCACATTTGTGTGCTGCGTGCCTTGTGCTTTTTTGGCGTACCTAGTCGACTCTTCAGCTGGCTCAAAGATTTCCTTGTGGACCAAACTGTCGCTGTCCACACGTCCCACGGCCAAAGCCCTAAGCATCCTGTTCATTAAGGCGTACCCCAAGGAAGCATTCTGAGTCCTACACTCTTTAATGTGGTAATGGCAGGCCTAAAATCGATATAAAAATAAAAACCGGGCATGTTGGTGTTGATCTTGCATGATGAACTGGCTCTGTCCCGTTCCCAGTGCTAGTTCATCATGCAAGACCTAAAATCAATAATTCCTCGCAAAGTAGCATTCTCTGTGTATGCCAATGACGTAGCCCTTTGGACAGTAGGCAAGCCATGACCAGCCATTCATTGCCGTTTGCAGCTAGTCATAAATAATGTCCATCTGTACCTCACGCGACTTGGGACTTCCGGATTCCATCAAATTTCGCAGAACCGCGGAAAACCTAGGGCCTTAGCTGTGACATATTTCCCTCTTTGGGTTGGCGCAAAGAAGCTCGAGCCTGAACGTTTACATCTCTTCCTTGGTGTGGTCATCGACTCGTACCCGCGCTGGGCTCGCCATATAAGCACCTTGGAGCCAAAGTGCAGCGATGGCTAAAGCCTCCAACTTTCCGCGAATCCGCGAAATCTCGTGGAAATGACGATCTTCCGCAGAATCGCCTGTTTTCCGCGGTAACTCCGCGGAATGCTGTGATTCACTGTGCAATTAATAATTTATGCTCCCTTAGTCAATAACGCCTATTATATCTAAAAAGCCCCTCGCTAAAAAAGCCTCGTGCTAAAAAAAAACCTTGCTTCGAGCGGTGCCTGCAAACGGCGCCGACAGCAGACGCGCGAGTCACATGGCACGGTTCTCCTCTCCACGCGTGTTATAAAGAAATGTGAAAGGGTCAGCGCGCACGTGCATTCGGTGAACGGTGGAGAACAAACGCAAACACCTTCCTATTCGTACAATGTCATCACCTTGGGAAGAAAACTGCGCGGGATCGCGCTGGGAATACAGAAACGCCGTATTCTATGAGAACGGAGGCATCCTTTTTTGCAAGGTGTGTGCTAAGTCTGTCGACCATCGACGTAAATCTACGACCGACGACCACGTAATGAGCAACAGGCACGGCATGAACGCCGACAAGTTGAAGCGAAGGCAGGAAGAAATGCAGCGATGCAATAACTTTGCTGCTGGTTGTTCTGGACTGCAGCAGCGTGATGTAAGATTGCAGACGCTGGACTCTGTGGTCACAGCCCGGGAAGCAAGAATGGACGTTGTTACGGAATTTCTGGAAGCACTCATTGCCGCTAATATTCCGCTGGAAAAGGTTGGACGCCCCAAAATAAGGAATTTCTTGGAGACGCGAGTTACCAAGGGCGGGTCGATACCGGGGCCGAACACACTTCGCCGTCGAATTCCAAAACTGTTCGAGAAACACGAAGCATGGCGTGCTGCGTGGGTCGACAGTGTCGGTGGTGGTCGACGAAAATAACGTGGTTAACAGAAAATAAAAGTGTGTTCATCTATTTGAGGTACTGACTGGCTTGATCTGGTGTATCTGCTTCCAGACATGCATTTGTGCCACACTTGCAGAATGGCGCGGAATTTGCGATTTTTACTCGCGGACGGCCGCGGATTTGACATTGGAGCCCCGTGGAAAAGTTAATTTTCCACCACAGAAAGTTGGAGCCTTTAGCGATGGCTTCCTGCAATTTAACATCTTTCTGGCTTAGAATGGGGTTGTGATCACTGCTCCCTTGTAGCCGTTCACAAGGCTCAGGTGAGGGTGACTGGGCTTTACAGCCTTCCAATCTTGCACAGGATTTCCACAACGTCATTAAAGGGACCATGAAATGATTTTCGCGAATTCCGGGTACTCTGCAGGAAACCGTTCTCATGATCCCTCCTATTGTACACACATCGACTTTTAACCGTATTCAGTACGCAGTTATGAGAGGGGGCGCAGTTATGAGAGAAAAATAGCGGGGCGTGCCCACTGGATATATGCCTTCGCAGCAGGCTTACGTCATCGCCATCCAATTCTCTCAGCCAACTGTGAACGACGACGAGGACACACCCAGCAGGAACTTGTGGGTGCATGGTTTCGGTTTGGACAACACTGCCATCTGCCATTAAAATCACTCGATATATGGCGAAAGACAAATTGTCAGCGATAGAGGAAGAGATTATGCGACACACACACCATCTATGGATCGTTCGGTACTCAGCAGCTCGTAAAATGTCACCGACGGAGGTATGTTGTGACGAAGAAGAAGTTCGAAGAGGAAAACGTGCTCCGGTAACCACGCTGACAGTCAACGGCTATATTACATTTTTCGTAGGATTCCGTGTCAACGATTAGATACAATCTTGTCTCCAGGTCAAATTAAAACGTATTTCGTAGTGAAGTATGCAAGCTAGTTTGCAACCTTTGCAGCTTGCTCATAAAAGCCCATCCACGAATCGACAACATGTTCTGTGTATGATGTCACGGCCAGTTCGCCTCAGAGGCAGGCCATAGCAGCTGCCATTCACGCCCGTGGTTAATATAGAATATCTTCGCTATTTGAACGATTTTCAACTTCATATTTCACAAAGTGAATGTTTTAGTACAGGGGAACAGATTAAAAATGATCGTGGGCTTGTCAAATATCCTTTCGTGGTCCCTTTAAATACCCTTCGGACCCTCTTTGCCCGAAGCCTTCATCGCTGCCTTGGAGTTCCCAGAATGGCTGAAACATGGCATGTCCTGGCTGAAGCTGGAGAACTCCCACTGGAGGTTGTCCGTGAGCGTGAAATAGCTCGGCACTTCCTACGTTTGCCTGCGCACATTCCCCGTCACCCACTCCTCAGAAAAATTCGATACCATTCTGAAAGTGATTTCCATCGATTACATCAAAGGACGTCACTTCGCCGGATGCTTCATGGTCTCTGCCTGTGCCACCGTCCTCCGTACGTCTTCTGGACCTCCTGAAATGAAGAAATCAGGTTCCCCCTCAAGCCCTTCGAGCCCATTTTTATGCTGTGGTAATTGCAAAGTTTTCTACCGCTGCCGTAGCATACACCGATGGCACATCTAGAAATGGCAAGTCTGCATTGGCATTCGTCATCCCATCTGAAGGTGCAGTGGAAGGACGTCGCATTTCGCATCAAACCTCACTCACAGCTGTGGGACTCTATGCCATACTTTTCTTTCTGCAGCATATTGTTGATTTTACCTCACGGGAATGGTTTGTGTTCACTGACTCTAAATCTGCGCTGCAAGCAATTGAAAATTCTGGCATCTAAGGCTCATCTGCGCCGTTGGTGATGGATGTGTTAATGGCTTACAACCTTGTCTGCGAAACAGGGCACAGGCTGGTTCTCCAGTGGGCTCTGCCCATTGCAGTGTTGAAGGGAATGAACAGGCTGACAGCACCGTACAAGCAGCTGTCTGGCCTCGGAGACAGATGTGTATAGCTCTGCTGAGAGGAGATTGTCGTTCCGTAGTTCGATGCCTCGTGACTTCCGTGGCTTCCCGCCAATGGACCTTTGACATTCTCCCCCACCCCCCTCCCCAGCTCTAGCTGTGCTAAGCAGAGTAGATCCAGCGTTCGTCTTCTGTATGCCTCGACCAAACCTCTCGACCAAACCTCTCGACCACCTCTTGACCTCTCCACCTCTCAACATACCTCTAGTCAAGATGCCGCATTAGTTCATCGAATGCACCTCGATGTGGCTCTTACAGCACAGTCGCATTACCGCTTGAGACAAGTTCACTTGCCCCAATGCAGTGACTGTGGTGCTGTAGAAAATCTAGAGCACATTCTTCTCCATGCCCACACTACCAACCTTCCCGAACCGTACTCTCCGGATCCGTTAACGAGCTCGATTCTCACCTCCCATCTCTCTCACAAAATTGCTTGATCCCTGACCACATTTAGCCCACCAAAGCTCTGTCCTCAAAGCTCTCTTGACCATTCTGGATACCATAGGACTTGGATCCTTATTGTGAAGGAACTCATTATTTCATTCCCCGCATCACCCCCAGCAGTGGGGTAAAGCATTGCCCCTGGCGATGAAACTCCCCATTGATCACCCCACAAAGAGGTTGTTGTACGGCAACTGGTGCTTGTTCAGTGTGTGGAAAATGACACTTTATTTTGTCTTTCAGTGCAGTTTTGATACCATGCTTATTTGGTCATCAGAATTAAAGTAAAAGCTCTGAATTCGTTGAAAAAGGAATTAGCAGTGATGTGATTGCTGCGCCAAGGGCCCAACCCTGCTACGTTGAGCTACATTTTCACAAAATATTGGGAATGTGCGCCTAACATCCGCTTGGGCTGTTAAACGCGAACGCAACCCTCCAGCTGAGCCCCCCTGGTCGTTTAGCGTGTATCTAGTCAGCAGGACACACACATCATCGTGGAACTGTAGCCGCATCTCCTATTCGTACAGTTTCACTTCTGTTTTGCAAGCGATAATCTGATATGCTGCTGTTAGGAAACCCTTTCTTGACATGCATTGTTTGAATGATGAAACTGCTTATGAGTTTGTTGCAGTCAGGCAATAGTAAAGCGATAGAGGTAAGATTTCCCTCACTGGAAGGATAACGAATAAGACCGGATGGAAAAAGCACATCTGATCACTATCACTCTTTCTCTCATTGTTTAAACTTGCCGTGTCTCCACACCGTAATGTTGTAACTTGTCGCTCATGTCACATGACGTCACTAACGCAATAACACGAAAGATTGCGAGAGCGCTCATAATAGACCATCAGTTAGTCAGTGTTGTGGAATGAGAAACCTGAAATAAATGTTGGACATGTTCAGCCAATGTGACTCTAGCACTATGTGAAATCACAGTGGACAAACTGAGTGCTGGAATAACTAAAAAGATGTCATTAGTTTTAAGTAGAGGTGTGTGAATATTAAAATCTTCGAATGGGAATCGAATATGAATATCTGCAAAATTGTCCTTCAAATATCGAATCTAATAGCAAATATCGAATCTAATAGCGAATATCACGTCATAGGATCAAGGCTTTAAAGAGTAACAATTAAGCCCCGGAAACAAGCACGAGCATGGTCAGCTGTATTCTGCTGATCATTAGAAAAATGCCCCAAATGCTAATAAGGACTATGTAAATGTATTGGCTTAGCATGGGGCATACATGCCTATATGTACATGTACAGTAAAATAATTTTGACAGTGAAACAATGTGCTGTTCTGATGAGGCAAGCTGAAAACTGTAAAAATGGCTTGCACTCCAAAAATGTTTCATGAACAGTGAACATCTGTGTTGGCATTGTAAGTGCTGGTAAAAGAGACAGAATGGAACTAAAGGCAGTGACATGTGTTCAGAACGTGGGATGGTTTACTGATGAGCACATCTCAGAAGGAAAATGAAGATGGCAAGTGCTCTCTCCTTGCACTGATAATGCCTTCCGCATTTGTCATGTAGGCGAGAAACTGCACGGTTTCATTGTGCTCTCATGCGTGAGGTCATTGTCCCTGACGGTAATGCATAGTTTCAAACAACCTCATCATTGATTAGCGCGGTAAAACTGCGATCCCCGACGATGTTATATGGCTGTGCTCATCACGCATGATTGTTTCCGCACACGTTTGTGTTCAGCCCTTCTTTCATTTCACAGCGAAAATCTTCGTGCACACCTAAAAAAACTCTCGTGTCACAAGCAAAATTGCTCCATGCCAGTCGGGCTTTAGGCTATATGAGTCTTGCTATCATCTGTAACAAGGGTTAGTGCAGTTTCAAATTACTTTGCAGTGTTATTGTCGCCCTTGTTGGCACTTTTAACATGTGGTTGCACAGCACCAGAGTTCGAGAAACTATGTCGAAATATTGTCACGTCTCACTCCTCGATTATCACCGTCATCGCACGCAACTATTTCTTTCTATTATATGACGTTGACTACCACCAATTGAAACTGAAAAAACATGTTCGAGACGCGGGTTTTGGCTGTGCATGCAGTGGCACTGTGAACAGCAGTGTCCAGCGCAACGCCAACAACATTTCAATATGTAACCAGAATTTCACCGAACTGTAGGCCCAACACGAATGTTCAGAGTTCGTTGGCAATCCACTAAAGCCGTGACCCGCGACTGTGTTGGCAGTGCATGCATACCACGGTTTCACGTTCGGATTGGGCAGACTTTAAAATGACGGCTGCACACAACCGCGTACTAGTTTTGGTTTCGGTTACTGAACGTGTAATGACGGCGACGCATTTGCATACCTCGAAAGCTCTGTTTGTCACTTTGCAGCTGTTCTACTACACATGTTCCTCAACGTACAAATTCTAGCGCGCAGCCCGCAACAGTGTTGAAAATAGCTTCAATGATATTAGAAAAAATGGAATATTAAAACTTCTACGAATATTCGAAAACTTTGAATATGAAATTTTCGAATACAAATCGAATACCGCAAATATTCGATTCATATTCGAAATTTTGAATATTTGTGCACCTGTACTTTTTAGAGCACACACAATACTTTTCCACCAGTAAGTTGGCTTTGGTATTTTTCTTTAACTGTTTCGTCTTTAACTATTTGGCACTGTACCTGCAAAATATCAGCCAAAAATGACAAATGAGAAATCTTTGCAGTAATCTATATTAAATTCTGTATTATACTCCACTTCAAATATTCGAATTTTCACAGCGCTCTGTCGCTGTTTGCAAATATTGTTGAAAATCCAGTTCTAAATTTTGTCATTACACATAAGCTGTTTAAAGTGCTTGCAGCACATAACAATCATCACAAGGAGTTGGCCTTCGACATCGCTGACCACATGTGCTCGAAAGCACCGTTTTGTTTCTCCAGAAGGTTCTCCAAAATGACTTGGGCCAATCACAACACTGAATTAGAGAAACTTTGCACTAATGCGAATCAGAGGAAAAATGGCAGAATATGACACCAACAGGGCTGAGAACACTTCGAACTGCGAACTATCGAAAAAGCCTGTCATCATCACCTGCTTCTTTTGCTGAATGGTGTGATCACCAGTTTATGTATGTTCCAGTGCATGAATGTAGTGGAAGGTGTTCCTTCACTCTAATGAAAGCTGAAGAGGCACTGACATAACATGTGACGCATATGACTGCAGTGGTACTTCTTCTTCTTGCTTGTCTTTCATGGTGTGATTCTTCCTGGCTACTATCTCTGCGACGATGTGCTCATGTGGCAAAGGTTGTTGTGGAGAACGTCTGCTGTGTCATCACAGTAGGAAAAGTTGAAAGGGAAACTTAAAAGCTTGACCCATTGTGGTGCTATTGTGGTGAGAAACTTATTTTGAACACATTCCTGACGTCCACCACATCAAAGTCACAGTGACTTCACAGGGAATCTCACAGGCAAAATGGAGCATCTTTTCTGTAACAGTGGTGCACATTATTTTCTCGCAACTACAAGGACACGTACATTGATTGCGTATGGCTTCGTTCTGCCAGAAAATTGAGAAATTAACATGAATCATTTCCAGCCCCACTGACCAAGTCGTGGTCTATCTTGGAATAGAGGAAATCTGTCCCACTCACAAGCATCTGTGCTGTCCATAAAGACATTCATCTACACTAGAGTCTAGTCACTATGACGTTACTGCTATCCAACTATCGAGTATGACTTAGAACGCCCCGAAGCATAAGCAGTTCTCTTTGGATGACAAGATAGCTGTTCTTCGCGCGGCTGATGCTGGAAGGAAGAAATGCGACGTGGTGAACGAATTGGGGATCAGCGCTTCAACACTTTCCACCTTCCTCAGGGACCATAAAAAATTGAGGGAGGGCATGCTACGAACAGTGGAGGACCACCATAATACAAGCAGATTCGTGCTGCCAACTTCGAGGACGTTGACAAAGTAATTCTGAAGTGGTTTCTTGAGGTGAGATTCCAAAGCATTCTTGTGACCAGGCCCATGTTGTGGGCAAAGGCGAGATACTTTAGCCTTATTTTTTGCATGAACGACATGTTAAAAGGAATACAAGGCCGGCTCAGAGCTTTTCGCGCCCAACATGACCTTGTTTTCAGGGGACTAGTCGGTGAAGAAAAGTTTGCACCCCAAGATGTCGCAGTGGGGTGGAGAGAAAAAGAACTGAACAAGATCTTTTGGAGCACGAGCCCGGCGATGTATTCAATGCGGATGAAACCGTGTTATTTTTCAAGATGCTGCCCGAGGGGACGATGGTGGTTAAAAGCAGCTCCTGTAAACAAGGCAAAAAAGACAGCAGGAAAAAATCACCGTATAGCGCTAGTGACTGGCACGTCTCGGAATCCACATTCAAGGACTTATGTAGCTTCCATCACAATCGCCATGCAGCCTTACGTAGCCTTCCAGTTTACTAAGACTTCAACAAGAGGGCGTGGATGCAGAGCCGTAGCAATGGGGGGGCGAGAGGGGCATCCGTCCCAGGCGCCCTCGCCAGAGAAGGCACCGAACGCCAGGCACTGGCACGTTGTTTGTACAGTACAAAGCAGAAATAAAGAGAATTTGAATTTATGACCTCAGCAGTGCGGATGAGCATTTTCTTTTCTTTGTTTACAGAGGTTCTGATGGCAGCGTGAGGGGGGGGGGTGCCTCACGTTTACCCTGCCCTGGCCGCAAACTAACCTCGCGATGGCTCTGCGTGGATGTCTAAACATATTTACGGACTGGCTAATCCGACTGGACCGAAAAATTATGAACGAGAGCAGGAACATCGTGCTCATCTTGGATAATTGCTCAGTGCACTCAGAGTTACTGGGGACGAGCAACGTGAAGGTTTTTACACTTCCTCCAAGCTGCACGTCCCTGCTGCAGCCACTTGATCAGGGCATAATCTGGTCTACCAAGGCTCATCACCAGAGACGCACGCTTGAACGTGTTCTTCTGACCATTAGAAATAAGGTTCCAAGACCGACGGACATCAAAATTCGTCAGGTTGGAAAAATGATACCTGGAGCCCAGTGGAGAGTAACGAGTGAGGTCATTCTGAACAGCTGGAGAAAGTGCAGGAAAGGACGAAAACACGGATCCAGATGATGTGTCTGCTGACAGTGACACGTGCTTCCCCCGAGGCATAGGGCGGCTACGCAAAGACCCCAAAGCAAAGAAATTGCAATTTCTAGCAGACTTCATCAGCGCTGACAATTGCGTCACGGTGAGGTCACACTTCGATGCCGACATGGACATTTATGAAGAGGATAGACTGGAGAACGAGAAAATGGATAAAATGGAAGACCACACCAGTGACAAAGAAGACAAAACAAACTTATAGAATAAAAGCAGCAGAGTCATTACAAATGCTGGACAAGGTGCCTTCCGTTCGTCATGTTCTGTTGTCAACAGAACAGTTGTTGGAACATTTTAGGAGTTTGGAAAATCTCAATGCATATTGTGTGAAAAGTGCCATGGGTACACTAGTCAAGCTGAGTTTTTTGTCAAACAGTAAATAAATCTGACAGAGAACCCAGTGCTCTAGGAGAATTTTCGTCACACAGCAAATAGATCCGGCGGACAGTCCAGAGCCGTCCACAGTTCATCATGGCACGCAGGCTGCTTGTGTCAGTCATTTGAATGTGCAACGTATGTGCACAAACGAATGTGCAACTAGTACTACAGGGCGCAGTGCTGTGTCCACGAGGCCTAATGTGAACAAACATGGCGGATGTCTGTTTGGCAGCATTCATTTCCTCCGCCGGAAGAGATGGGGAGAGCGGGGATTCTTGGTTTCCCTGTGAGTGGCTGTTGAATGTCTCTTGTGGGTTGTTTTATCTTAGCATAGCAACATACGAGGGTGTATTTTTATGTATCAAGCAGATCAGAAGTGTGTATTGATCGCAGCATAAACACATACATAAACTCTCGTGTCTGACTACTTCCCATAAAACTAAGAAACAATCAAAGGCAAAACCCCGTTACTCTTAAACTTGTAATGTCGGAGCTTTATGCTCTGGTTCTGGCATGCTCCGGATCACGCTAATCAGGCGTTCTGCAGACTCCAGAGGCTCCAATTTTAAAAAGAAGCAAACTAACATTTTTGGTGGATTTGAAAGATTCTATTCGCCGTTTTGGACACTGGGATTCGTATCAGGCTAATCGGGCTTTCAGCGGACTCTGAAGGTGCCAATTACAGTCAAACTTCGTTACAACGAAACGCAATATAACGAAATTCACGATAGAGTGAAATAATTTGGACTCCCTAGCAGAGGGCCGTAGAGATCAATGTATTTTAACTCCCACTACAACGAAACACTTCTTAGCCGGCGCCTCGATACAGCGAAAGAACGAGATAAGGTTTATGACCCCAAAGCCGACTTCAGGGTCACGAAAACAAAGGGTGCAAGCAGGGTCCTGTTCCAGCAGCGAAAGATGGCACGCGTGATTAGGGTCGGGAGGAATCAGGTGCCTACAAAAGGAAGTCTGAGTCATTGGAAGGTTAGGGATTTTCTTCTGAGGCTTCTCCTGTTCGCGCTGGTGTTGAACTGCCCGGTTGCAGCCAAGTACAGGACGAAGGTAACAGCAAAGAGCACGAGACGTAATGCGCCATTGCGCGCGTGTGGGAAACGCTTCGTTCGTATGGCGGCGTAAGTGACGAAATCAGTCTAGATTATTTTTTTTACGGGGACTAACATGCCGTAGCAACGGAGAGCCTTACGGAAGAAGCACTGTCATAGACGTAGAAAGTTTGCGGGATCACAACACGATATGGGGAAAGCTGCGGAGTCTTTGGCAGCGTACAAACAATGCGTGACACTGTGTCTTCTAGGCACGCCGTAGATGCATATAACCGGCTATTTCACACACCAAAAAAACGCCATAGATGCCCTTTGGCGCTGTATTTGTAGTTGTTGTCATTTTTCACGAAAAACTTTTCCGCCTCGTAGTGGGAGTTATCAACGCTAGTACAGCGCGGGCCCTCACAAAGGTCATGATCCGTGACCTTCAATTCGATACAACGAAAGAAATTGCGACCCCCGTGAGTTTCGTTATATCGAGGTTCGACTGTATAAAAAGAAACAAATGAACGTGGTTGGAGATTCGATTCGCCATTTTGGGCACTAGGATTCAGATTCGCGAATCTCGAATCCCTGCCAAGGATTCGAGGATTCGTGGATTCGGTTGGCCCATACCTATTTTTAACGTTTGCAAGCGCAATAGAGCCCTGAAGAAATCTCAGGATGGATATTTAGTATGTGTGGTCTCCAGTTAAGGTGTTCGTGTATTAAAACACCTAGAAATATTGTTGAGGTTACGCTATGTATAGTGTTTGCAGCAAGGTAAATGCTATGACAGTCAGTGGATAAAGTATGCATTTGATCAGGATGAAAAAAAAAAGAAAGTGTAATATGGCTTTTGTATGTTGTGGGCAAGTCTATTGGTTACTAACCAATACGAATACATACCAAGGACCATGTTGGCTAGACTAAACAAGGAACCAATACCGTTTGCCTCTACAAATATGTTAATGTCATCTGCATGCAGAGTAAAAGTTATCTGCAAGTGATCAACAATATTTAATATACATTGTATTTAAAAAAAGACACGGTCTGAGTATGAAATCTTGAGGAACTCCATTTTTTAATTGCATTGGTCCTGATTTCTTCCCTCCATTTTTCGATGTACTGCGCTCTGTCGGAAAGACGGCGTTTCAGTAACATCAAGGGTAGACCCTTTGTACCATACATAGCCAGCTTGGTTAGTAGAACATCATGTTTAACTAAATTAAAAGCTTTTTTTTAGAATCAGCCAATATACCCATAGTGAGTAATTTTTTTTCTTGATGTTTCATTTTATTTTTAAGTGCATTTACAAGGGCAAGCTCAGTTGACCTACAATCACAAAAGCCAAACTGAAAGGGCGTTAATAGGCTTTTTGTAGCAAAGTAATGTTGCAGGCGTTTCAAAATTTTTTTTCCCCACTGTCTCACTGAGAACCAGGAGCAAAGCCACAGGAACAAAAACACGGGGATGACTTTCGCAAGTTTGAGCTCCTTAGGATAAACACGAGCCTCAAACGTGTCACTGATAAGTGTCGCTATCTGTGGCGATAGATGTCTAAAGGTTTGCTTTACGAATTCAGTAGAGATATCATCATACCCTTTCGATCACCTGTGGTCAGACCTCGCCGAGGTCTGTTATGATGTTTTCTATTAATGTTCCTCCATTTCATTAAATCGCCATTTTCAATGTTGATAGCCAACTAGAAAGAACTGCAGAAGAACACCTCATTTATGCGTGGAGAAAAAATTAGAAAAGTACTTAAACTTGTGAAACTTGTTTGTGAAGAGATTATTTGTTTTCGGCGGCAGACCCGCAACGTAGGCTTAGGAGGGCATACCAGCTCTCCGTCCCAACGTATTTCCTATGGAACATATTTTATGCTTTTTCTCGGTAACCACCACGCAAATTTTAACGCGGGTGGTTTCACTACAAAGAGGAAGACGAGATGAATCGGATAACGTTTATACATTTCTGATACGTGTCGTATGTATTTTACGGCGATGTCACGAATGTGAAAAAAATACACAATTTTTCTCCTCCCTGTTTGAACAGGTTTTTATTAAACTTCTATAGCCATTTCGAAAAAAACTTCCCATTTACTTTCTCTCGAAATATTTCGAGAATCGATAGACACCAAATTTATATGTCTACCACTTTTAACATTTACAAAAAGCATGAAACATGAGTACACATACGCACCGACTGAAAGCCCAGTGAAACACGTCATTCTGTGTTGCCATCTGGTGACGCAAAAGGAAAACCGCGCGGACCGTATCCTTCCCCTGAGCAAGCGGAGCACATGCGCAGCAATGCTGGCGCGTATGGGTGGGGTGTGGATGACATCCTGGTTCCTGCATCCTCTTTCTCTCTCTCTCTCTTCTCATTACTTTCATGGCCCACTGACTTAGGTCATGGCCTTGGAGGCCAGTACAAAAGGTTGCTTAGCTGCTTGTAAAGGGATTATCCTCTGAGCCTGCATAGTGTGTATAGTGTGTGTAATGTAAAGAGAAAGCACACCGACATCAACAACCCTCTTCTTTTCTCTGCGCACGGTGCGTGTATAGAAGAGTGAGACGACTTTATCAGCTTCAAGTGAAATGTCAATTTGCCTGATTTTGCCGGTTCGAGTTTGTGCGAACTCAGTCAACTGTTTGAACTGTCTCATAAGGCTAACGAGAATCTCTCGTATTTCCGGTTAGTGCAAGCCGGGCTTTACAGTCATTCTTTACAGTAACTTTCAACAGGACTGTGCTGTAATGTTCGTAATGCTGAAAAAATGCTAGAAATTCTGCCGTCGTCTCCCATAATAATAATTCGCCGTTTCCTTTTCTTTTCACTAAGAGTGCACGCCTCAGTCAGTTCCAAACTTCTGAAGTTTTTGGGAGGACCTCGATATCCCCGGTTGCGAAATCCACTGTCTCAAAATTCACGGGGTATAAGAAAAAAAAGGTCCCTGGTTGTGTGGACGGAAAAAATGGTCACGCGAGCACCACAGGGGCATCGTTGCAGATAGCCGATGGAGCACATCACAGCCGACCAGGTGTTACCATTCACTCTCCTGATTTGAAATTAAATTCAATGGGTAACATAAAATTGATATAATTCGCTGCACTAGTTCGCTAGTGATATCGTCCTCTGGATGCTAGTATTTTTCTACAGTTGGCCAGACACGGTTTTTGCAGTTGTCCCCTGCATCTTTTCTGTATCGATGCTTATGTACAATGAAAGCTGTACACCCATTTATTCATTGTTTCATGGCCCGTACAACTCCGCTTCTGCAGAAGATATGGTTCATGGACATCGAAAGTATGGGAGAAAAACTGCAAAGTCTGTGTCTGACCTACAATAGGAAAATACCGTACTGGAGATCCGCTGCTTGCAGTAGAGTTTCTCCAGCAGCTCGAGCGCCCTCTACCAGCCACATGTTAACATTTGGGCAGTAACTTCGGGGCGGCTCTCCTACTTTCCTTCACTCAGACTTAAATGCTAAATAGTAACCATTAAAGCGAAGCTTATTACAATCGCTCAGTACAGTGCACCTTTATTTAATGGCTGTAGGTTAGAAAAGTTACACTGCACGTTTGTAATTTTTTGTAATGAAACATGTATGAGACGCGACAAGCTTGCTAGGCATGACTCTAGCAGGGCAAACCTCACCGAAATAAAGGAGGATACTTCCAATTTCTCCCGTGGGTAAGACATTTGTACGGTTGCTGGTTTTTACGGTTTTCTTTTCTTTTTCTTCTTTTTTGCATTTGGTTTTACTTTTTCTGGTTTCTGACAGATGTGTTTGTGTTCTCTTTTGATACATTCTTTGTGGAATTCGAGGCTGAGGTGAATTTGAGGTGCTACACGGTCATCCTTATAGGAACGTCCCGTAACAAATAATAGTGAGTTTTAGCATGACGTACGCTGTCGCCTTTGCGTACGTAAGGGATAGCGTTCTGCGCAATGCGCGAACCCCTGCTTATGTCTTGCGCGTGCGAAGAACCACCAACGCTGTCCCTAACGTGCGCAAAGGCGACAGCGTATTATACTAAAACTCAATATTAAGTGTGCAGCAAAATACGCGGAAATCCACCCCTCTCATTACAGGGCCTTCTAAACAACAAGCTAAAAAGATTAATATATAAAAGATATTCATATTAAGCTAAAGGTGTCGTCATGTCTAGGTCGTCTATGTCGTCAAGGTGTCGTCATGTCTACTGTTCAATGAAATAATGAAATTTTCGGAATTTCATTTTCGTCTCGAACGTATCTCCAGAGTGTACCATTAAATCATCAATTATTACTTGAAAAAGGGTTGGGGACTAGGGATGAAAGACGTGTAATGGCATGCTTAGTCACTATGTGCCAGAGGGGAAAAACCTATCAAGTTGCCAAACGGGCTAGGGTGAACAAAGCGGCCCTTGGACCACTTCCTGGATGCGAAAAAGTGGGTTAGCATGAGGAATGTGTTTACGAGCAAGCGGATTACACAGAGATAAATGTTCCCTAGGATAACAGCATTTACAACTGCAGCTTTCTTTGTTATTCGCTTTCTTTCTTTTATTGATTTTTTAATTTTTGTTTTTATCTTTATCTTTCCTTTTTTCATCAACGCTCCAGGTGAACCAATAAGAAAAATTGATCAAGGGACCGCTGCACCATTATTTCTACCCACGCAATGAGGAACCATCTTTTCCGGAATCCAAATTGGCGTTCTCGAAACAAGGGAAACCAACAACAATGCTCGATTGCTTCGTACGATGATATGCTGTGTTTAAAAATCCGACATCACTATTTACCACACAAACTCACGAAATGTGTCCAAGTCATTTTAGCGAACGAGAGCCACATTTTTGGCGGCTTACGCTTAGCGGGGCGGACGCGACGGAACAGCACGTTGGTTAGTTTATTATTAGGTTAGTACAAGCTCGGTGTTTGCATTCTCATGTTTAGGTTAGTCTAAGTGCGCTTTGGCAGTTTCCTGCGCACAACTGTGCATTTTATAGCCAACATTTAGTTACCGTAGTTTATTTTTCAATGGGGACTTCGATCACTTTATTTTGAGGTACGCCCAATTTTTCGATACCGGTTCCCTGGATTTTCCATCTTTCGACACTCCTTGCTGGTTGCGTGTGGGATGACCCAAAAGCTGTACCCGTCTGTTTTTGCACCGCGAGCAAAGGGAGGCCTACTAACGAAGATAAGGAAAAGCTCCGGGTCACTGGGGCTTCTCCGCTGAACTAGGGACTCTATGCTGAACGAAAGGTCTGGTGTAATGTGAACTACCCTGTGAAAACCAAGGAGTGTCTAAAAATATAGTACTGAAGTTTCCGGGTAATAATCAGCACATTATGAGATGGAATTTGTGCTCCGAGACCTTCTCGTGCGTCGAGTTCCTCTCATTTTATCTTGTTCATTTATACATAAAGACGGAGTTCAAGGTGTTTGAGGAGCTTCCTTCTTCTCCTTCTCTCTTTTTTTTGAATAGCTGTTGCTAAATGCAATGCATTTATTTAGACTGATTGAGTGTAAGTATTGAGCCTATCAAAAGGCCGAAAATCATAACGCCGAACTATCAGAAGGCCGAAAGCCAAAAGACCGAAAAATCATGACGCCGAACTGTCAGAAGGCAAAAAATCAGAAGGCTGAAAATGGAAAGGCCAAAGATACACAGGGTGGACAGGGCAGTGAATGGCCACTGAATGGGATGATGCAGATTATGAAAAAGTTGTGGCTCTTGTATTACAAATGAAATAACTGGAATGCATAGCATTTGGTGCCCGGAAATAGACTAGCCAGAGAAGATAAAAAACAAGCAAACAATAATCTGCATCACGTTTACTACGAAAAGAAAGTGTGTGGTGGATAAAGTGCGGATAATTGTGCACTAAAAGCCCTTGAAATATAGATCCAACTATGAACTGAAATCTAGATAGCCGAAGAAGCACATTACAGCTGACCGAGCGTTATCATTTGCTTTGCGGATTTGTTGAAATTGGGAGGCATGGGGTTCTTTATAATTTTCTTCATGTGTTAATGTGTAATTAAATTTACATTTCATTCAACGAGCAACATAAGATGAATATAATTCGCTGCATTAGTTTGCTACCGATATCGTTCGCTGGATGCTAGTATTTCTCTACTGTTGGTCAGACGCAGGATTTACAGGGGATCTGGACAAAATGTCCCCGGGCAAAATGTCACCCTCACTACGAAATGAAAGTTCCTGTTGCACAGTTGTTACTAGCTTCCGTGACTTTTTGGCGTAGATTTTTTAATGTTTTGTTTTAAAAGGTTTATATCGGCGTACAGCCATACCCACAGCTGAGCACACCCGCTACGCTACGCTATAACACCGTTTGACGAAAACTACCTTTCGTGATACTCTTCTTGCAGAGACGATTTCTCCTGGGGACATTTTTTCCTGAGACGAAAATCCGGCCTCTCGGGCAAGCTTTGATTATATGAAATGACTTCTCCGTGATCATTCCTTCAGTTGGCAATAGCGCTCAGATTCATCTCTGGAAACCCCCGTTTTGTAATTCCATCTGTGTTGGCCTAGAAGAATAGTGATTCGCCTAAAATACGCATGAATTTGGTTCACATGGTGTCCAGTTCTTCAGCTTTTTCCAAGACCGAATTCCACATTTTCAAGTTTGGATTGAATTAACCGAGACCTCAGCACCCAACACAACGAAACCTGGAGAAAAAAAAATTACGCCTCAGAAGTTCTTGTGTGTCTCAAATCAAACCGCGGACCTTTTGTATCAAAGTCCGACACTTTACCTCTCGACAAACAGCGCAGGGGAGCGTTCCGCCTTAAATTTGCGACCTCAACCGTGCACAAGGGGGATTATTTCGGAGTCGGAGGCGAACGGCGTGATAAGGACGGCGAGCGTGGCGCCATCTAGAATCGGGGAAAATCGTGAATCTGAGTTGCTGCCCGACTGGTGTGGCCTCTTAACAGCACAGTCGCCGAAGATGAGTGCATGCGTCTCCTGCTGACCTAAAAAAACGTAGAACAAAACTTAAATTATTGAAGAAGAAATGCTGGAGACTATTCTCTAAGCGAATGAAGTCAATATTAAAAAGGTCATTTGCCTATTGACCTTTTTCGACTACCCCGATGACAGGGGTGCAAGAGGTTCCAAGGTCGCTTGAAGTTCGCTTGATGGTTGTTTTCCCTGCCCCCCTTGGCCCTTTTGCCCTGACCGTGATATGACTATAAAAATGATGACAGTTGAAGAAAAGGCACTAGCAGTGGGATTCAAATACACTGCATTGAATTGAAGTATGCAAATGGAAGTTTTGAGGCTTGTGTTGTGTTTTTTCATTCCATGTTTCATTGTCTCATCCACTAGATTGAGATTATAAATTAATATTTATTATCTATCGATCTCGACCTTGTACACCTTGCATTCCATCTTGGATTTCTGCTTCCTTCAGGTCGGAGAATTTTTTTCACCTTCGTTGATAATACAGTGAATACTCGTTATTATGACCATGGTCGTCCCCAAAAATTTTGGTCATAGTGCGGAATTGTCATATTAACGGGGGGATTTGCAGAGGTTTCACTGCGTTGTACCCCAAGAGTATGGTCGTAAAGCGCGTAGTATGTCAGGTTATCGGGGGTCATATTAACGAGGGTTCACTGTAGTGGCTCTTGACCAATGAAAATGAGCAAATTGTTCTGCACAGGAAAGTTCTATATTTACGGCAGTTTTAAGAGACCATAATTTAAACTCGAACTTGGACATGTTGGACTACTTCTGCTCTTCCTGGTTTGCTAAACCGCTTTTTGTTTTGGTTGTCATTGAGCTATCTGTTATTTCGGACCTGTTGAAACAGAGACGTCAATGAAATGCCAATGGCCGTGCTATAGTAGTACTAGCAAAGAACCTCCACAGGGGTAAGTGTTGGATCACTTTCCTTCATTTACCGTAGCTTGTTTTACTACAATGGACTCTCACTAATTCGAGCCCTTGGGGTGTCGGGATGTTGGCTACAGTCTGCATGGTCCTTTAGTCTAGTTTGGCTGGCGCACGCGGCGCAGATAACCTCCGCGTCAGTATCCACGCTGTCGTCTATAACGTTGTCTATAAATAAACGACGACAGTGAATGGGTTGTAGGATGATATAGTTGCGAAGTCGTAAAAATGAGTGCCGGCACGCAAAAGCACCTGCACCACCTGCTGCACCTGCTGAACTCAAGCGTTCATGTAAGCTCCTTGCTGTCGTAAAGAGGTCAAAGTGTCCTCGAACAGAACAAAATGTGGAAAAAGGACGGGAATCGTATGGAAGGTCAATAAGAAGGGAGATATGGGGCGCTGTGACCCATTCTGGTCCAACGCACGAGCGCCGTTTGTTCATATTATCCGGTGTATGCGCTCGTCCGTTCAAGTTACCGGGTGTTTCTCCCCATTGAAATACATGCGGTTTGGACGGGACCAGGGAATTAACGAGATTCTACTGTATAACTGTTAACCAGGAAACACGAATTAGAGGCAGATTATCAGGATTCTCTCTCCTTCCTTCGCGAGTGGCACTCCATATGAAAGTTGTGCGCTCTGAGATTGCAGTTAATGATAATTTTTTAAAGGAAAATTCTTATTTGACATAGGGTGCTATGTCACAATATAATAAAAATAACACATAATCAATATCTGTCGCTACGTATATGACTTTGGATATGCGCTTATTAGCATTTTTGTGACAACCCATGGGAAGAGTCTCCGTGACGGTATTGGCACGGTCCCTTGATAGCTTTCTGGTCATGCAGCTCCATCAAAAAGTTGGCCTAGGGACAACGGGAGCCGCGTGGTGGCGCCGTGATCGTAACGCGGTAGAATCTCTCGCTCGGGCCAGTCATGGGAACGGCAGATGCAGTGTTGTTTTTGCGCTTTTCCAGACATCCTACGAGAAAATTATTTGTTGCAATGGTTTTCTGCTACGTTGCAGCAACTATAATTGAATAATCGTTTTCTGTTCGGCATTATTTTATGCGTAAAGCTGCTGCCGACCACTTCGAGTGGCACGGATGTATTGTCGCGAGTCTCCTATCTTCAAACCCTCAACCGGAGATTCTAGCGCAGTTTATGTGCATAGGGCACGGTGGTAAGGTGATCTGTACTTTACTTAGCGGGTACAGTACATTTTACAGTTAATTGCGGACAGTTGCTGCGCCCATGACGGCGTACTAATTGACGCGATCGGCCGATCGCAATCATACCAGTCCTTTCACGAGGTACCAGATGAGTTACCCTCAATTGTTGCCACGAAGCTGATGAAGACAAAAGTATAGCGTCTAAAATGATCCCGACTGACAGACATGTCACGAAATTTAACTGCTGTGCCCTTGTCCCGTCATCTCTTGTTTTAGTCATCTATCGTCTGGACCTCATTTCTTTTACGAGACTGAAAGGAACAGCCATGTATCCGACATGCTTCCGTGAATCAATCTCGAGCGGCCTTTTTATCCTGCCATGCTAAAAGACTTTAATGATGCGTACTTTATTTAGCGTGTAAAGGACTTACTACAGTTAATCGCAGACAGTTACATGACCGCGTAGAGGGAGCGTTCACATGTAGCAACTCCGCAGTTCCACCCACAAGCAACCTTACGGCAACCGGAGAGTGTGGGTTCGAATCCAACTGGTGGAGTCTTTTCCTTATCAACCGTTTGTCAAATTACAGTCTTTTTTTGCGCGAATAGATCATTATTACCTTCTAGAATGGCAATTGACATATTTTCATGACGTTCGTAAAAAAAAAAAGAAAGAAAAATCAAGCTATTTCTGAGCTGCATGTGCAGGATTTGAACATGTGAATCCACGCCCTCGGGAGCAACGTGACAGTACTCCTCTCGCTGATTGGCCAGCGCGTGAGCAACTTTTCAAGTTTTCGTTCGAGGAGCGATTACGAGCAACTTGAGTTGCTGGAGGTTGCCGGTGTCGACCGACTGCCAATAACTCCAAAGTTGCTCAGAGTTGGTGGGAAAAGCTGCTCCGTGTGAACGCTGCCTTAGTATTTGACGCGATCGCTCGACCGCGATTACATGATTATTACAAATGTTGACATCCCTGGGAGCCAAATCAGCTCAAAAGCCCCAGTTCCATAGCAATTTTCTTTCAGGTTCTATCCATAAAAGCACTGAGTTCGTTGTTGGTGTCTACGGCAGACGCCTTCTTTCTCTTCTTCTTTTTACGGGGTTGTTTCCCGGGCATCGTTGTCTGACAGAACGGCTTCGCAGTTTCGGCGTGCTCAGATACGACGGCAGCCGTCGAATATGCGCGGCACTGCATCTTCTCGAAGCTTTGACTTTCCACGCTTGTGCAGCACTTTATCGCCGTTGATGACGAGTTCGTCGTGCCATATGACATCGCTGTGGTCAAAGTGCTCTTCGCAGACACGTGTGTGTGGAGAGTCAAAACTGAACTGCCCACCATCAATGCGATGGATGGCACGTTTCCACTTCTCACGCTTGTCAGAATTCGCAGGAAAAGTGAACATGTACACCCCCTTGCCACCCCCGAATACCAAGAGCGATATTTCGTAACACAGCATGTCTCTGGCATGCTGCTAGCACACGGTTATAACGCGACAACAGCCGAAAAACGTGTACTGCAATGGGAGACGCAGGCGTCTCTCTCCCGCGTTCCGATGGCAGCGCCGCCACGCGGGCGCTTTGGTCCCTGGGCAAAGCTTCTCCATAGAGTTACGGAGAAGCTGCGTGACCAGGAAGCTATCAAGGGACCGTGGTATTGGTGACGGACTGTTGGAGGAGGATCGCAGCAAAAACTAGGAAGCAGATCTCATTTCACAACCAAGTCTTGGCACCTCATGATCTGTACAAATGGCAAATGAATATTTGTGAAACGTAACAGCAGTATGGGTGGTGCTACGGGGCGGTGCTACGATCCTTGCTTCAAGACACAGAAATGGCCTCACAATTCCTGGCACTAGAATCGGGCAAGCAGACGAGCACGAATACGAGGGGACAGCGTCTACTGGATGCGGAGAGCCTGCGATTAGCTTGGAGAATGTTGTTTCTGGTTAGCGACGAACGTGTTCGTAGAGCCAGGAGAGTAACACCGTGTTCCACACAACATGGCGATGTCAGAACTCGCACTGCTAAGCGGAAGTCGGTGTATTTACCGAGGACCTTACACTTAGTACGTATATTGCATGGTGTTAGCTGCATGGTGAGTACGAATCTTTATAACTCATTTCCTTAATATGTAAGCTATTTTCGGAAGAGAAAATTGGCCCTTCAAAGTCTAACTCAAGCTTCGCAAGCATCTGCGAGCAGCTCTTGTTCCTGCTACTATAATACCAAATTGCTGAATTCTGCACATTCCGGGCTACCAAACTCCCAAAACGTGTTACAAATTGGGTCAGTTGGAATTTCTTGATGAAGTGGAATGGGGATAGGACATTCTTTCCACTGACCTCTCTGAGGCTGTCATTGAACCATAGATCATCCCTGGGAGGCCTTGTCTCTGGGTGCGCTGTACTGTTGGGTCTGGTATTTCCCGGTGTGCCAAGAAATACTGTGTCTGTTTTTCTGGCATGCCGGTCAACATGCAAGGAAATGGGCAGTAGTACAGTACGCAACCTATGGATGCCATCCGAAAGCTGTGCAGCAGTGCAGCTTTTTCACGTTCTTCAACTCGCATTTCTCCACTGTTATATTCTTGATGGTGTTACTTACATGCAGCGCTGCATTGTGGTTAATGTGTATAGAAGGTAGCGCCACTTATTGCTAGCGGCTGATACAGAGTATAAAAATAAACGGAGGCCGTGCGCTCTCTCTTTCGTTCTTGCCCGAGCCTCGAAGAAGACATGTGTTTCCTATCTATGCGATAGCGCCGGGATGGGGGGCGTTTCTCGCTTCCCATGTTGACAATGTGGGTACGACAACTTCGTGCGACGTCGGGCTATCTAGCCTCTCAATCATAACATATTGGCGACGGGGAGAAAACTCTTCTAGTCTTCAAGTTCACCTTCCAAATCTTCAAATTCAATTGCGGGAGCTCTGGTGAGCATGCCTACGTTTGGAAGAATCGAGCCCTTCGAAGGAGGGGGAGACGAGTGGCCGTCCTACGTTGAACGACTGCAGGCGTTTTTCGAGGCAAACGACGTTGAAAATGATAAGAAAAGGGCAATTTTCTTCAGCAGCTGTGGTCAGAAAACTTATTCATTGCTTCGCGACCTACTCAAGCCGGCAGCGCCACAGGACAAGTCGCTGGACGAGGTACTGGAAGTTCTTGGGAAACACTATTGTCCGAAGCCATCCGAGGTTGTCCAGAGGTTTCGCTTCAATTCACGAGTTCGAACGAAAGGCGAGTCCGTTAGTGACTTTGTTGCGGCATTGAAGAGCCTTTCCGAACATTGCAGTTTCGGTAGCGAACTTGAGAACATGTTGAGAGACCGTGTTGTTTGCGGAATTGATAATCAAGAAATTCAGACTAGGCTCTTGGAGCAACCCAGCCTCACGTTCAAAAGTGCAGTGCAGACTGCTTTGGCCATGGAAGCGGCGAAGAGTGACGCCGGAGAAATTTGTCAAGCGAGTACAAGTAGTTCGTTTCCGACGCATCGTGTCGTGTCCGTTGGTGAAGTCACCTGTTTTCGTTGTGGTGATGGACACCTGGCAAACCAGTGCAAATACGCTAGTAGCATTTGCAATTTCTGTCGCAAACGGGGGCATCTGGCGCGGGTGTGTCATTCAAAGCATAAGAAGAACACTTCTGCCCACAAGCATTTCCAAGAGCCAGCAGGCCGAAGATCATCTCCGAAGGGTCTACGTGTGAAAAAGGTTAAGACCTTTGGTCAACGCCCGTTTCCCGTGAACGCAGTTGGGGAAGATGAGGATGTTGAGACATCGTCGGAAGTGTTTGACATGTGGCATCTGTCTGACGACGCGTTGTCGCCACCACCGCCGTTCACCGTTGTGGTCAACGTCTGTGACAAGCCACTGCCTATGGAAGTGGACACGGGAGCGAGTGTGTCCGTGATGTCCAAGAACACCTTCCAGGAACTTTTACCGGATGTAACTGTCAATCCGTCGAAAGTTTTGTTGCGAAGTTACACTGGCGAGCTAAGCCAGGTGCAAGGACAAGCAAATGTTTGTGTACAGTTCTGTGACAAATCAGCAGTTCTTCCTTTATTTCTCACCGGGGATCGTTCTCCTACATTGCTGGGACGCAATTGGATTCAGCAGCTGGGAATTGGCATCGCAGATGTCCAAGTGAACAAGTGTTCGCTTTCTGATGTGAAGAGTCTCATCCACGAATATTCTGAGGTATTCAGTAATGGTCTGGGGCAGTATAAAGGTCCAGCAGCCACAATTCATGTTCTTGAGGGCTCGTTGCCAAAGTTCTTTAAACCACGACCATTGCCATTCGCCTTGAAGGAGGGAGTCACCCAAGAACTTCAAAGATTGCAGCGGGATGGAGTGCTGGTCCCTGTGAAGTCATCAGAGTGGGCGGCTCCTATTGTCCCTGTACCAAAGAAGGATGGTCGCGTGAGAGTGTGTGGAGACTTTAAAGTTACCGTAAATCCAGTGACACAACTTGAGAAGTATCCAATTCCACGGATTGAAGACCTGTGGAATACACTTTCAGGAGGTGAGAAGTTTACCAAGTTGGACTTAAGGGATGCATACCAACAAGTGATCCTTGCCGAGGAGTCCAGGAGGTATGTTACCATTTCGACGCATATTGGGTTGTTCCAATACACCAGATTACCTTTCGGAGTTTCCTCTGCGCCAGCAATATTTCAACGTGAAATGGAGAACTTGTTTCGTGGTCTTCCACATGTAGCTGTGTACTTTGATGACATACTTGTTACGGGACGCAATGACACTGAGCACATGAGGAATCTGCATTGTGTTCTTGCTCGACTTCGGGATGTTGGACTAAAGTTGAAATTCGACAAGTGTCATTTTTTTGTGCCAGAGGTGAATTATCTAGGGCACATCATCAGCAAAGAGGGACTGTCTCCAGATAAGAGCAAGGTGGAAGCCATTTCCAAGGCCCCAGCTCCGCGTGATGTTAAAGAGCTTCAAAGTTATCTGGGCCTGATAAACTTCTATAGAAGATTTTTGCCCAACTTATCGTCTTGCCTTCGCCCATTGTATCTACTCCTCACAGCTGGGAAAAGATGGGAGTGGGGCAGAGCCCAAGAAGATGCCTTCAACGAAAGCAAGCGTCTCATGTTATCTGCGCCCATCCTTGCGCATTTTGATCCTGCCAAGCCGCTGTACCTGAGCTGTGACGCATCTCCTTATGGTGTTGGGGCTGTCATATCTCAAAAAGAAGCTGATGGCAGAGAGCGTCCTATCGCTTTTGCCTCCCGAAGCTTGTCTGAGGCAGAGCAACGATACAGTCAGCTTGATAAGGAGGCACTAGCCTTGGTGTTCGGTACAGAACGTTTTCACCAGTACCTGTGGGGAATGTTCTTTAGAGCATATACTGATCATAAGCCACTTTTGGGATTGTTAGGTGCCAACAAGCCGATACCAGTTCAAGCATCTCCTCGGCTCGTGAGGTGGGCACTCAAACTTTCCACATATCAGTACGAACTTTTGTATAAACCTGGAAGGGATCTTCTTCATGCTGACGCATTGAGTAGACTGCCACTTCCTGCTTGTCAGGAACAGTCAACTGTTCCAGCTGAAGTCTTCATGCTTGAGCAAGCCTATTCAGACCTTCTGACGCCAACCGTTGTAGCTCGAGCTACGAAGAATGATCCTGTGCTTAGTCAAGTCTTCCTTGCTCTCTCAAGAGGTGAAGTTATTTCTCTGGGACCTGAGGGGTATCCCTACAGTGCAAGAAGTGCTGAGTTGAGTCTTCATGAAGGTTGTGTGCTTTGGGGAGCAAGAGCAGTTATTCCTAAGGCATTGCAGTCCAGAGTGCTCAAGATGCTGCATGCCGGACATCCAGGCATTGAGAAGAGCAAGAAGATCGCCAGGAGCCATGTTTGGTGGCCAGGGATCGACAATGACATCATGGGTAATGTCAAGGCTTGTTCTATTTGTCAATCTCTGCAAAGGACACCAAGACCTGCTCAGCAGACACCATGGCCATTCCCTCGAAGGCCTTGGTCAAGGCTCCATGTCGATTTTGGTGGACCGTTTTTGGGTCATACGTTTTTAGTCATTGTTGATGCATACTCAAAGTGGGTCGAGGTGTTCCCCGTCAAGTCTACATCTGCAGAATCCACCATTGATGTCTTACGGTTGGTTTTTGCACAGCACGGACTCCCAGATTTGATTGTGTCTGACAATGGACCTGCGTTCGCTAGTGCGCAGTATTTAGACTTTTTAACACGTAACGGCATTCGTAGAATGTTAGTACCCCCCTATCACCCAGCATCAAATGGTGCTGCTGAGTGTGTAGTGCAAACTGTTAAAAACAAATTGAAGAAAAGTGCACCAGGGTGTTTCAAGACTCAAATCGCCAGGTTTCTGTTTCAATATAGAACAACACCACATGAAGTTACAGGGAGGGCACCGTGTGAGTTGCTCACTGGTAGAATGTTTAAGACTCCATTGGATGTGCTGCGGCCAAGTCTTCATTCTTCAGTACACTTCAAGCAACTAAAGCAGAAGCTGCACGCCGATGAGGGTTGCCGTCGTGGTCCACCTTTTGAAGCTAGTGACGACGTGTTTGCCAGGGATTTCCGTCGGGGAGCAGCATGGGTTCCTGCTCGTGTTGTCGGAACCTTGAGCAATTCTTCAGCGGCTGTCACTGTTGAAGATGGCTCCACGTGGCATCGACACAATGACCATCTAAGGCCGAGGGTTCCTGCTATGGGAGAGGTTGTACCACCACGAGTTGAGCCTCAGCCAGCTGTTGTAGCAGAGACACCTGTCAACGAGGGAACCACAGCAGCGGATGTGGGTCAGTCTTTTGCCCAGCAGTTAGATCGCCCCGCAGGAGGTAACGGTACCGTGGACAGTTCGGTTGAGAGCAAAACCCCACTGCGGCGTAGCAAAAGAACTGTGAAGCCTGTGCAAAGGTACTCTCCGCAGTGAAGTGCGTCCGATGCATTGTTTGCTGACGCTTAGTATGGATGTGTTTCGTTAATATCTTGTAACTGTTGGTTGTATCCATTTTTTTCTGATTAAGTATTGTCTGAGGGGGGAGGACTGTTATATTCTTGATGGTGTTACTTACATGCAGCGCTGCATTGTGGTTAATGTGTATAGAAGGTAGCGCCACTTATTGCTAGCGGCTGATACAGAGTATAAAAATAAACGGAGGCCGTGCGCTCTCTCTTACTGAACTTCTCTGAACTACTCTACTGAACTACTCTACTTACTGAATGGCTCTCAACTGCTGCGTGTCCCTACGTACAAATGTCTTGGCTTGCATTTGGAATCGGCCACGCGTTGGTTTTATCATATTGATAAAATTGTCTCGGAAGCCAACAGGACCCTTGGCTGTTTTCGTCGCCATCTTGCACTCGCTTCATCTCATATCAAGCTTCTATCATATTGTGCTTTTGTATTACCGACACTAGAATATGCCTCCACTGTTTGGGACCCACATCAGGAATATCAAGTACACGCCCTGGGGAGCTATCCTCGTCAAAGTAAGCTACCTGCTTACTTTCTTTGCAAGGAGGTTATTGGTCGCCAAATAAAGAAGGCGTGAACGATGGGAATGTCCTTGGGAATGGTTTTCACGCGCCGTGAGCCAATAGTCGAGCATTTGATCGTCCAGCCTTGTTGCTGTGTCGGTGTTTTCACGACACGATTATCACCATACCGCCCTTCCCGCCCCTAGATTGTCTCGCCGGAAACAGAAGACTACAACTTGTAAGAGAATGTTCGAGGAATGCGGAGAAAAGTGGTCATGACAAGTTCACTTGCTTGATAGTAATATCTAAAAAACTACCACGGGGTTAAAATAGGAAAACAATCTTGTGTAGCGATTGGGTTGTGAGCGAGATAGCGAACCAGTGGACAGTGGGGTGGCGCTCATACGTGCCCAAGATTTTGAACAGGCAGAGTGGCGCGAAAAGATTACTATTTCCCGTACAGTTTCTTATGTCATTTCTTGTTGAAGCGCGAAGCAATTTGTTATGAAGTGAAACTGATTTCGTTGTCTTCGCCTGCATCCATATTTTTCATTGTCCTCAACCCCGATAACTTTCAGAGGAACTCGTTCCTTTTTCAGGTAACTTTGCCAAAGTAAATTAAGTTAAGTTCCAAGTTACTTTTAACTCGCTTTTCACTCACGTCCACATATTTTCTTGCTTGCTCTCCTGTTCCTTCGTGGCATTTTTTGCCATAAAATGTGATATTCAATCAATGACAGTATTTTATTCAGGAAGTAAGAACCGCTGCCATTGAAATGAAGCTGAACCATTGTGCGTCCACTGGGAGTAAGACGCAAAGCATTCGAAGAGACTTCTACCAGAGAGAAATGTCATCATGACATTGGTAGACAGTCTGAAATCGAAACAAATCGGAAGGAGAGGGCTGGGTTCCACGAACGTATACTTGTTCGCTGCCTCCCATTGAAAGAAAAGTAGGACCAAGGGTCACGTCCCTTTAAGGGACCATATCGTAATCCCCTCAAGACCGTGGCTTTCGGGCGCGACGTTGTTCACCTCTAGCTTCAAGCGTAGTTCAATTCTACCAAATTTTGGCGCTGTCGAACACTATGACGCCATTTGTTGACAAACTGGGAGAGGTCTTTGTTGGACATAAAAGAAAACAATCTAAGCGTGCTGCACTCCTCCGCCGGCAACTCAAGGTCTAACTCAACTGCTCACGCGCGCTGCACCTGCGTAATGCTATTTTGTGTCCGAAGTAACTTGGAAGTAACTCGTTCTTTTTTTTTAAGTAACTCAGTAACTGCAAGTTACATTTCAAGCTGAAGAACTTCCTTATTAACTTAGTTACATTTTGCACACGGTTACTTAACTTGTAACGAGTTCTTTTTGACCGGTAACTTCTCAATCTATGGTCTTAATGCTCTGGTTCAAGTGGTCACGCACATACCATTAACATCCTCTCTAGTGCCTTCTGTTACTCCATTCACCATCATTGTTGCTTTTCTTTCCGTTTGATATCTTTTGTGATTATTGTAGCCTATTCTTATTTCTGATGTTATTCCTGTTAGTCCTTTATTACTGCTGTTGCTTACGGTCTGTAACGCGAAGTGTTTGTCGCAGCAGCAAAAAGCCCCTCCATTATGTAAAACCCCCAACAGCTGTCCTTAACATAACTAAATTTTAAAAAAATTGATTCCAGGAGCTACAGGAGAAATTGCTTCTGGAGCTATTCCTCGTGCAAACAATACATGAAAAGTTTAAGCTTTTTGTGTTTCCAATGTACAAGGAGTTGCTGACCTACTAGGTGCTGTGTCATGACCTCTTATCGCTGCTAAGTAAAATAAAATTGTGAAAATCTCAAGTATACGACCCCAGGCTGTGTGATTTTTTTTCTCTCACATGGTTGGGTTGCAACCTTTGCTCTATATAACCCACGTCCTAAGTTCTGTTGTGTGTTAGAAGTTCTTTCATTTCCTTGCAGGCCCTACTGGGGAATCCAATGGGACAACCAGTGGCAATGTAAGTGGTGGAGAATCCTGGACATGCCAGCACTGCACTTTCCTCAACCAGTCCAGCAGCACAGTGTGCGAGATGTGTGGACTACCACAGTGAAATGTCGCAGCACGAATGGTTTGATCATCCCACACAGAGAGAACGGTGATAACGCTACGAAACGGACATCGTGTATACACCATGGAGTCTCAGTGGTGCTCTTGAAGAATGGGCATCAGACATGGTTTGCACATATCTTAAGGAAATACAGGGCTGTATGAAGCACATGACAACTGCATCTTACTTGATATGGTGATGGAGGCATAATACAACACGACACTATGATTGTTATGCTTATGTGTGTTGCCTTGCTATAGTTTTGTAGTCATGAAACCTAGACACTTGTTCATATTTTTCTGCCACATGTTAATATGTGTGCTTTAACCTTTTTTATGTATGAAAGGAAACAGAGGAGAGCCATTCAATTCCCCAAGCTCTTGAAGCAACAGACCAGACTCAAACCATAGTTAAAAGTGTCTGTCACATGCCTTATTATGATCTAAGGACGACTGTGCAAAATTTTGCGATTAAATTTGCAGTCATTTATTTATT
The DNA here is from genome assembly GCF_037126465.1 of Ornithodoros turicata. NCBI lineage: Eukaryota > Metazoa > Arthropoda > Arachnida > Ixodida > Argasidae > Ornithodoros > Ornithodoros turicata. The sequence continues at coordinate 38,741,666 of NC_088204.1, forward strand.
ATTGAACTTTACAGCAGGCACTTTCCCTGACGTCATATTGCTGTCTGTTACTTCTCGTTTGTTTCCTGCCAAGCAATCAGTCTAGCAATTTCGGGACAAAACTTGCCGATTATGTTTTACCATATCTTAGAACAGTCCTCAGTCAGCGTTATTCCGGTTGCATACCCTTGTGGCCAAAGTTTGGTAGCACATGCTTACTTCACCATAACACAGAAACCAGATGAAAACGTGCAGTTCATTTTCCTTGTTCATTTCAAAAACTATAATGGCCAACTGGATGAAAGTTCGCATGTGATATTCCCACGTTACTCGAATACAGCTCCAGACTGTCCCTTTGAACTGCATACTCAGGCGCTTTTAAAATGTGGGATCCGTAGCTACATATTCTGCATAGAATTACATCTCCTCCAGGAAACTCTATCCCGATATGACATAAGTAGGGTTCCGGGTTTTCGGAGTTTATTTCCGGGCGTTACCCGAGGATGTTTTTCGGAGTTTATTTATTTATTTTTTTCAAAAAGCGGAGTTTTTCGGAGTGTATGGTTTACAGCTCAGTTAATATCTGAAATTCTGAGAAAATTTGATGACGCACGCACAGTTGCGCAGCGAAAACGCAGTTCTCACATTTATTGCTTCAACACTAAAGAGACACAAGCTTAACAATACATTTCGTGTGACGTACACTGAGGTGTTCCGCAATTCCAAGTGCACCCTTTCCGTGTGCAGTGCTCACTGTTATGCGACAGTACTTACATATGACAACCTCTGCATCGCGATTGCGGGACGATGTGAACTCCTCGAAATCAGGGTACTCCTTGACGTACTCGCAGGGCAGCTTTCGCTTATTGCGCCCTATCTTGTCCTCAACTCTGCAACTAGTTGCCCTTTCAAAGAGACCACTCCGTATGACCTCTGTTCGATGCTTATTTTAGTGCTTAAGTCACGTGTCGGACAAAGAAATCTTAAAACAGGCTGGGGGAAAACCTGGGCGGTGAATCCTCAGGAGGTCGAGATGACCGCCGAAGAAAACGATAGGTCACGGAAACCATTATTATGTTGCCGTGGGGCCGGTATCCGAGGTCAGAAGAAACCCAGGACACAAAAGGAGGCCAATAACAATAACCCGGTTATCAGGGAAAACATCTGCCAAGCAGAGTTTTTCGGATTAATCCGAATTGCTTAAAATTTTACCGGAGTACGTTTTTCGGATTTTTTCGGATAAATCCGAAAACCCGGAACCCTAGACATAAATATTGCACTTCTCTGTAGGGAAAAATAGGGCTGCTGTGTGAGGATAGTAGGGTAGTTGTTCTGCATATTACACATGACAGTGGGGTTGAAGCAGCAATTAAGCACACTGGTGTGACAGACTGTCACTGAGGCGTAAGTTGTGGTTAGTGAGCTGTAGGGACTGAAGTGTTACACTGGAAATCTCAGCATTCAGTGGTGAACATTTTATGGCGACGCTGGCACTTTGGCTCCTATGTATCAGAGAACATTGCTAAGGCCCATGGTTTTCTGCTGTGGCAAATTCAAAATTCAGCGGCACCAACTTGTAAATTCTGCAATTTTCCGCGGCAAGCAATCAACAGCTGCTTGAAATGGGAAACACTTTATTTTCTTAGATAATGTGGGAACAAAAATAATTACAAAAATTACAGATTGAAAGCACTGTTGTGGCTCAGCATTACATATGATATCTTGTGTTCTCCTCTGACAAAAACAAAGGTTAGTCACCTGCAATCATTTTATACATGCTGAAAGATTTTTCAGCATCAACAGAGTTTGTAGGAAGTTTATAGGACCTTTATGGGAAGCTTATAGGAAGGATCTTACAATACATGCCCTGTGGAAGTTACAGGACACTCTTTTTGTTTCTCGGCTGTAGGCATTATTTAAGGATTTTTAAAGGCAAACTCCCAGACATCAGATCAAAGTCCCCCACATCAAATCAAAGCCCCCCACTGCCACCGCTAAACTGCACACGGGAGGACGCCGCACCTTCCTCAGGCGCAGTATGCACAATAAACTTGGGCTAACGTTACCGTAAGCTCAACTACAATCTGTCTGTGCTGGTCCTGCAGCTTGGGCAGTTTTGTAAAGCAGGCTTCACGTAATGCAGGGGAGCTTCAGGCGAAGCCCGCTTTCGGGAGGTGTCGTTCGTATTCGGCGAATAGTCGGATATTCGGAAATCCGAATATTGGGTATTCGATTCGCGAATGAAATACTTCGAGTGATTGATATTTGATTCGAATTCGAGAACTCTATTATTCGCAAGCCCCTAAAAATACGGGATTCCGTGAAATTCCGTGCAAAACGAAGGATTCCGTGATGAATATCGGATTCTGCGATATGTCGCGGAATCGCGGAAAACCCGGGGCCTTAAACATTGCAAATCACACTTCATTAGCACCAGAGACTATAATTTTTCTTGTACGTACACTGCAACTGCAACGAGTACACTGTACACAAAGTTGAGCTTGTGGTTTGGTACAGCTTCGGTCAACCTTAATAATAACACTGGAAAAAATGTGGTGTCGTGCCCGAGTGTGATTACAGCAACCCTTGGGGTCATGAGGAAATCTTTATTGCACAAAATTATTCTGTTAGTTTCACGCAAGGATTTTGTTCAATTAACATTTTCCCAGTGCTCAAAGGGTGGCTGTTATCGCACTGGGAAATGAGACCTAATTTTTTCCAGTGTTATTATTAAGGTTGACCGGAGCTGTACTTACCGATGTCATGATGACTTCCTAATAATCAACACCCAAGTAATTTTTTTAAAATACTGGGTTACCTAGTCTGTCTCGACTGTGTAAATTCATTGTGGTACATGATTCGGGAATTGGTGACAAAACAAAAAGCAAAATTTGTTTTTGATGGGAACAGTTGCAGCAAAATTATTTGCTGAAAAGTGATGGCGTTGTGCGGCAACCACTGAAATATTCCTGTGAGAATTATACACGTAACATGAAAAACAGTTAGGAGCAACTAATATTTATTCGAACAAGAACTTTCGTGCAAGAGACTGCACTTCTTCAGGTGGTTCTACCTGAAGAAGTGTGTGGCTCCTTGACAGTGTTTTATTTTTTTCCCCTTGTGAGAATTATGTTAATATAATAAGGACTAGTTTCAGGTGGAAGATGAGCCACAGTAAATGCAGCACCATGTAGCATAAGGTGATTTCACGCCGAATCAGGCAGGGTGGTCTGGTTGACCTCTCCAATTTTTTTCTTTCAAACATACATTAAAGCTTTGTCCCTAGGAGGCATATTGGCACTGAAAGTAGTTGAAAATAACTGGTGGTTATCTTTTAATGAATTATCATTCAGATGTGGGCATTTCGATCATTGCGCCTCCTACGAAGTTGACGCCACGTATCTTCAAAACTATTTAACATATTCAGTTGAATTTTTTTTCACTTATGGTCTGGGGTGGATAGCATTGCATCCTAGGATCTGAAGATTCTAAGGTTTGCCTTTGAGGAGATAAAAAGTCGCAAATTTGCCTCATTTGTAAAATATGATACGTCTTGGGAACCTCACTAGTCGTCTCCCAGTTGAGATACCCGAAAGTAATTTACATAATTGTGTTTGTCTCGAAATGACCTTTTCTTCTCATAGCAAGTACGTCTTTTGTGATTTGGGGCAATGCACCCAACAGTCTTCTTGTGAGGGGTGTCTGCCGAAAATGCGTAAATTCGACATCGTGCATCCCATATATTCCCACTTGTGACATCGTTCATTTTACTCACAAACATTCTCCACGATGACTCAAAACAGCACATCAAGAAAAAATTTGCTTCAGAGACTGTCGAGGTTACGTTCGTAATGCAACGTTGTTCGCAACGTAACTTCGACCCCACCCCTGATAATATGTGAAAACAAATTCAGCTGAATATGTCAAATAGTTATGAAGATACGTGGCGTCAACCTTTGTAGGAAGCGCAATGGTCGAAATGCCCACATCTGAATGATAATTCATTAAAAAATAACCACCAATTATTTTCAACTACTTTCAGTGCCAATATGCGTCCTAGGGAGAAGGCTTTAATATATGTTTGAAACAAAAAAATTAGAGAGGACGACCGGACCACCCTACGTGATTCGACGTGAAATCACCCCACAATTGATTTTTCATGTGCTTGGAATACCCTCCATACAGCGTTTGTGTCTGTACCATCTGCATTAGAAGTTTCTGAGAAAAAGAACATTCATTTATTTGGAATGAAATTATATTTAATAATAATATTTTATTTCATTTTGAACGGTGCCCATCAACAACAGTGAGGTCTACCGAATGGTGCACCAACAAGCTCAGTGGCAGTTCTAACATGGTAGAAGCAATACAAAAATAACAAAACAAAAGGAAAACAAAACATCAAGAATATAAAGCAAACATCGGGAAAGTGTAGGAATGTGAAAGAAGCCAAAAGTGTTAATGTGATTGCGCATTAATGTTAAGAAGGGATGATGTAAAAGAGGAATGAGGCAAAAAAATGTCAACATCATGGTTATGGCTAAGTGCGTTCATATGGCGCAATAAACGAGGTACCGGAGCACAGTTATCTGTAATGTAAACATAGAAAACAGGATGTGCTCTCAGATTGTGTAAGGGAAGATGAATGGGCACCAAAGATAACAAGTCAGAGCAGTCAATGATACTGTGTACAAGCTTGTAGAGGAAATGACAATCGCGTAATGCTCTACGGTGGGATAAGGTGGGTAGGTTAAGTTTATGAAGAATGTGATCATAGCTGTAGTACGTTGTTTCACCAAAGTAACGGGCATGTAGTATAGATACGAATCGTCGCTGGACTTTTTTGACATCGGCTGAAAGGGTTTTGTTCTGTGGGTACATAAAGCAGAACACCATAGTCAGAACTAGAATTCTTATAAAAGCTACGTGCCATACTAACGCAAGGGAGCTTAAATAGAGTGACAATGGAGTTGTCAATCTATTCATCTCATTCATCTCATGTCAAGTGATCCAGCGATGTTACTCGACCATCGCCAATTGTCACGAAAAAATCGGAGTTCATTATGGTGGTAGGCATACATGAAATCCCAAATATTAGCTTCGCCACCGCCGTGTTCCGATGCTAGGGGGCTCTGAAGTTTGCGCTGCGAGTAGAAGCCATACCTCGAATGGAAGCGTGTCGTGAACGTTCTACTGCACTGAAGAAGCTCAAAGTTTAAAAGTGTTTTCAAGAAGGACCACGCCACCTACTGAACAAAGTCTCAGCAGTCTGCCGCAAAGTTTAGGATTTGGGGATTTTTGGGAACACTTCTAGATTCGCCCAACTTCAACATTTTGTATAAAAATAACTGTGATCTCGAACAAAAGCAAATTTTGCAAGTGTAAAGTCCATCAGGTCTACTTTCTAATAAAAAATTCTGAACTCTTTTTTTTTTTTTCAGTGAGTTAGGTGTTGTAAGAAAACTAAAATCACAGAAATCCCTGAAAAGTGCATATTTCAGTGAGAAAATTTTCAGCGGCGATAACAAACTAATCAGCTAGAAAGATGTGCTCCACATAGAACTGTAGATGAACACTGCATTTATGTGTGGAGAAAAAAATTAGAACAGTATTTTTTGTTAAACTGAAGAAATGAATTCTTTTTGGCGGCACAGTTGCGATGTAGGCTTCACAGCGCAGTCACCGGGTATGAGCCCACCTTGCTCCTACTCACCTTGAAAAAAAGTGGTACAAAACTGAAATTATTGCAACAGAAATGCTGTAGACTGTTCCATAAGCTAATTTAAGTCAATGTTAAAAAGGTGACTTGCCTATTGACCTTTTTCGTACTGCCTCAGTGTTGGGACAGCAGAGGTCCCAAGATCACTTGAAGTTCGCTACACGCTTCGCTTTAGGTTTGCTTCGCTTTAAGTTTGCTTCGCTTCCCCTTTCGGCCCTTGCTGACGTAAAAGTATAAAGTTAAACGATGGCAGGTAAGAAAAGGGACCAGCAGTGGGATTCGAACCCATTGCATTCAATTGAAGTACAGGACGAAGTACAAGTAGACAATAATAATGCTTGACTAATGTAAATGAGGCAATTCTTCTGCACAGGAAAATTCTATATTTGTGGCAGTTTTAAAACACCATAGTTTGGATTTGACTGATTTGGACATGTGCAGTCTGCTCTCCCGAGTTTGGTAAATTGGTTCTTTTTGACCGTGGTTGTCATTGAGCTATCCTCTACTTGGACCTATTGAAAGAGGTCGATGAAACGTAGGCTATGCCAGTACAGCAATAATATCCACAGGTAAGTCTTGAATCAGTTTCCTTCATTTGCCGTAGCTTGTTTTACTGGAACCTTTTCCAAGGACACAAAGAATTATAGTTACATTAGATTATCGGGGCTCTCTGTCCTTCCCTACCCTCCTTCCATGTCCTTCCTCCTAGCCTACAGCTGCCATTTAACAATCAAATCGTGGCATCGCATGATCTGTGCACGTGTGCAAAGGAATGTTAGAGAAACGTAATAGTAGTATGAGTGGTCAAAAATGAAAACAAAAAGGAGGCGCGATCATCCTTCGAGATACAGAAGTGCCCTCACAGTGCCTGGTTTAAGAACAGATCGTTCTTTTGCTGCGGTCTCCTGCTGTCAGGTTGCTGCAAAGCTGACGTCATTCTCACCGAAAGCAACTAATATTCCTTGACCCAAAGGGACTGTTCTTGTTGTAGCGAATGCTGCATATTGGTGAAGCGGTCAAGTGGTATTTGTCAACGCCAGAATGTTTGGACAATGTGGGAAAGGAACGAGAAGCCCCTATGCCGTCTTGGTGTTATTGACATAATGCATTAAACAGTTTGTCTTGTTTCAGCAAGGCTTTCTTTCGCACAGAATAGAACACATACATAGCACACATTTAGCGCACATATAGCACAAAATAATGGATAGATAAATGGTAACCACAATGAAAAAGGAGCGGTTTAACAAACTGAGATGAGCAGATAACGCACATCCAAATCAGTCAAATTCAATGTATGGTCTCTTAAAACAACCGTAAATGTAGAATTTTCCTGTGCTGAGCAATTTACTTGTTTTCATTGGGCAAGTGCCATTATTGTCAATGAAGGCAAAAAAAAATCAGACCTGAAGGAAGAAGAAATCCATGACGGAATGCACGGTTGTCGAGGTCGAGACCTATAGACAATAAAAGTTTAACGAGCAAGCACTTTCATGGCGATCGTTATATCGATGTTTTGTTTACATGTAGTTCAATGGGAGAGCTGATGGGAACCAGCAATTCGATCGCAATATCAGAGTTATCGTTCTATCGAAGATCGTAATAAACTGGCTCGACAGTAGTCGTATGGTGGCTACAGCCAAATGGGAAAACAGACGTCAGACGAAATTGGGACCTCTTGCGGCCCCGACATTGAGAAAGTCGAAAATGGTCGATAGGCTCATCACCTTTTTAACGTTGATTTAGTTCGCATAGAGAACACGCTCCAGCATTTCTTTTGCAATAAACTCAGTTCTATAGTACTAGGTTTTTCGAAATGAGCAGGAGGAAGACCTGCGCACTCGTACTCTGTTACTGCGCTGTAAATCCTACGTCGCAAGTATGCAACTGAAAAAAATTCAGTTTAACGAAAAGTATTTTCTAATTTTTTTTCTCTATGCATAAATGAGGTGTTCTATAGTTCTATGTGAAACACATCTTTCGAGCTGGTTTTCTATCTGGTTATCGCCATTGAAAGTTTTCTCACTGAAATATGGGCTTTTCAAGGACTTCCATTATTTTATGATTTTTTTTTTACTACACCGAAATCACTGAGAAAAGAGTCCTGACTGACTTTACAGCTGCAAGATTTGGTGTTGTTAGAGGTTGTAAAAAATGTCAAAGTTGAGCAAATTTTGAAATGCTTCCCAGAAATCCGCAAATTGTAAATTTTGCGGCGACTACTGAGACTCTGTCAGTAGATGGCATGGTCCTTCTAGAAAACATTTCAATTTTGAGCTTCTTCGGTGTAGTAGAACGCTCATCAGGACACACTTCCATACGGAGTATGGTTTTTACTAGCAGCGCAAACTTCAGAGCCCTCTAGTGTCGCAATGCGGCGGTGTTTGCGGCGAAAAAAAAAAAAGAAAGGAAAAGGAAGAAAGAAAAAGGGAGTAGAAGTAGGCAGTGCTGGGAGGAGTTTAGATGTATACCCCGAAATAGGAGGATATTTGGTGCACCCCTCGATATAGGAGGCTATTTGGAGCTGGAGGAGCGGCCGCACGTTTCCTTCTCGCGCATTCAGGGGCTTTCCTTCTCATGTTCGGACATACGTTTGCCCGCCCATCTTACTCCCTCTCCAGATAGTTCCACATACATTACAACCTAAACGAGGCATGCAAGCAATAGACATACACATTTGTACATGTGAAAATATTTTATTAATGTCAGTTAAAGCCAATGGTTCTGGGAATTGTGCCTAATGGCAGTCAGATGAAGGAGAAAAAACAGCTAACTATTTTACTTGTCAATCAACATAAGAATCATATCTCCTGCACACAATACAAATTTTCGATGAACCAGAGCACACATCTCAAAACTAGCAATAATTATTGTATATCAAGGGACACAACTTTAAATGAAAACAGATATTCTTATTCAGTACAATTACAATCAAACCTATAACTTTTATTACAAGAAGTCTGAAATTCCCATACGTGACCACCATCATTGCAACAGAAATCACAACACTGACAATTTTTCCAAGCCAACATTATCATATAGTGGGCAAACCATTAATTTATTAAAAAGAAGTTTGTTGTTAAAGGGGCACTAAAATGCAAAAATAAGTTCACTTCAAATTACATTACATGCTATGTCAATTTCGTACTTGTTATCATAATTCAAAACTTTGTTCTGTTCTGTTCTGTTACAATCGAAATTATACCGGACTCGTTCTTTCTTGGCGCTGAGCAGTAAACGTCGTTTCAGCTCGTCCATGGGTGTTTTTAGTTCATGCTGTGCGTGCCATGCCATGGAGCAGGTGAAAAACATAATGGCCTTGCAAAGTGGACTGGCGTCGCTAGAGGACATGACGCTAAATGTTAACGCTAAATGTCGGGGACATTCGCGAGAACTGTTGTGAGCTACAATTCAGTTATACGGTGCACATGCACATATACGGAACACTACGATTGGACCCGTTCCAAATCCACATGCCCACGATAGGTTTACATGTGCTTCTCCTGCTGTCTCATTGGATGCCGCCAATATTTCCCTCCTGAGGATATCATTCGTTGCCACCAAAGAGGACGTTTTCATTGCGTTTTCTTCTAAACGGCAGCGCTGTGTGAACTAATTTTGCTTGCATTATACTTATTGAAACATGGACTTTCATTTGAGAGCAAGTTGTTTTTGCATTTTAGTGCCCCTTTAAGTGATGTTACCAATGCTGATAGATGTAAAGAATTCATCGAGTTTTGAGCACAACAGAGAAGCTAAACCACACGTGCTTTGTTCTTCCAGGACGCAACTTTTGGTTAAATACAGTAGACTTTCATTTATACGACTTCCAATAATTCGTCTTTGCACTTAATTCAATCGAATTCAAAGGACCCGCCGAATACCCATATGTTTCACATGATAAAAAAGTTCGTTATTTCGAACGTGAAAGCAGTCCACATCGTATAACTTGACCGCTGCGTCCATGAACCAGGCACCCACATCGCCCGCATTACCCTGCACATAGCAACAGAAAAGTTCATTCTAAAGCTCAAGTGACAGATGGCGACTGAACAGTATTGTTTCGTACCAATAAGCACGAGTTTTAGTGCATCGTACGCTATCGCCTTTGTGTACTTAAGCGATAGCGTTGGTGGTTCTGCGCATGCGCAAAACATAGAGAGAGCTTTGTGCAGTGAACTGAACCTTCACCCTATGTCTTACGTATGCAAAGGTGATAGCGTACGATGCACTAAAACTCAATCCATTTGGTGGCGGTTCTGGAGAGTTTCGGGCGAGGAGAAAATGTCTCTTTTCTCCTTTTTTTCTCTCTGTTTTTTGTGTCACTTTAAACCAGGCATTTGTTCGGAATTTGTGGGTGCAACAAGAGTCCGATGTACAACGTGCACTTCGCGAGATTTTATGAAATGGACAACAGCGTTGTCGGACGCCTATATTGTAAGCAACATGTTCTGCTGGGCGCAAGATGGCGGAAGTGAAACTGAAGTGAACATGGAACTGAAGACGATTTCTCCAAGAGCGTGCAGTGTGTGTGCGTGCACTCTATGTGGCACGTTTCCAGATGCACGTTTCAAGTGTGAGCGACAGCAGACCATCGCACAAAAGTAGAAGTGACATTGACCTCATTCATTTTTCTGCCTATTCTTTAATACGACTTCGGATGATTCAATCAAATTTCGCGTTCCCGTCGGGGTCGAATTAACGGAAGTTTACTGTAGTTTCAATCTCTGAGTTTCCTGTATGTGACCAGTGCTGACGTAAAGAATTAATTTTTCTATGCTGAAATCATTCGAAGGCTACCAAATACGAGTTTTTCGATTGAAGAGCAGAAGGTCATGTTGCACGTGATTCCTCCCGTCAGGGTGTGGTAACTCACCACTGAAAGCCCAGTGCAAATCCAGTGAAGCATATTAAGGAAGAAAATAACTGGAGCTCTTTGGCTGCACGCATAGCATATGTTTGTAAGTGCTCAAACATCACCACGCCAGTACTGGACAGCTGTTTCGGCCTTATAATAGAATATTTATTAACACCGATCACCTATTTATGGCATACCTTTAAATACAGCTATTCACATTACTTATTAAAAATGTTGTCTTGCCACTACACACAACTAAATCACTCTTGAGCGTAACCACACCATAGATCCATTCTTTACAACAATGTGCCTAGTTCCCCACCTCTTCAAAAATTCATTTTCACCCGGTTCATGTAACTTTGTGTCTATGTGGCTGTACAAAATCTTTCGAAGGTGTATCAGCACGGGATACATTAGTCTATATGGCCTTTTCTGAACCAGTGCAATGCATCGGCTGCGCCAAACAACATACAAACCTGCCACTACAACCAAGCCAGAGTAAGGTAAGCCACCAAGGTAAGAGTAACATAGAGATGTGAACTGTGCACAAAACACCTTGGGGGAGAAAACACTCTTGCTATGAGTAGTAGGGAGTGACCACCAGCTTCCGGCAATGCAAAGGAATGTGGACATCATTAAATTAGCAATTACAGCTAATTAAGCCTCCCCCACAGTAATTGGGACTGTAGCATATCGTCAGCATCGACAATGAGGAAGATAGCGCAGAGCGCGCCACCTATAGCAATCTAGGCGATCCCGTCCAATAAACCAGTTGTTGTTGTCACTCGGGCCGTTCACTTCATCCCTCTCAGGCTCCTACATATTTGGTGACCCGGAACACCCGCCGATGTTCGGCACGAGCCCGCCTTCTGATCAGCCTTCCGCTACCCTTCCACCTCCTGGTATGGCCAGCTCTTCCTCTGTGCCACCCGTGGCACACGTTGCCGTGCGGCTTCCCCCTTTCTGGACCTTCAACCCGGCATCGACGGCAGTGACGGCATCGCGCCTCTTCCCGCCAAGGTCGAAGCGATCGTGAAATACCCGGAGCCCCAGTCTATCCGCCAGCTCAGACGTTTCCTCAGGCTCATCAATTTCTATAGACGTTTTATTCCGCACTGCGCCCACATACTACGCCCGCTGGAGGAACTCCTTCGCTGCGCCCACCACGGTGCGCGTACTCTGACGTGGGCCGAACCAGCCAGCCAGGCTTTCCAGGGTATCAAGACCAGCCTTTCTCACGCAACACTTCTTCACCACCCTAAGCACGAAGCCCAAACAGTGCTAATGGTCGACGCCTCAGGAGTTGCAGTCTGCACTGTTCTCCAGCAGAAAATCGATGACGTCTGGTGCCCCATAGCGTTTTTCTCGAAGGCCCTCAAACCGGCAGAGGTCAAATACAGCACCTTCGGAAGAGAGCTCCTTGCAGCGTACCTGGCCGTCCGCCATTTTCGTTTCTTTCTTGAAGGCAGGAAGTTCACTCTCTTAACCGACCACAAGCCCCTGACTTTTGCCTTTCCATCTGCAAGCACCCGCTACTCCCCGCGGGAAACGTGCCATCTAGCTTTCCTTTCGGAGTTCTGCACCAACATCGTACATGTGAAGGGCTCAGACAATAGTCCCGTGGACGCACTCCGCCGCATCGACGCCATACATGGCACGACTTGTTCCTCCCAGGACATTGCTCGAGAGCAGCAAGCGGACGTCGAGCTCCAAAGCCTCCGGCAGTCTTCCTCCTCTCTATGCTTTGAAGATTTCGAAATTCCCGGTTCCTCCCTCCGTATCACATGCGACACATCTACAGGCCGACAACAACCATTCGTGCCCTTGTCACTCAGAAGAACTGTCTTCGAGTCGCTGCACCACCTCTCACACCCAGGAATTCGCGCCTCACAAAAGCTCGTTGCTGAGCGTTTCGTATGGCCCAAAATGCACGCGGACATACGAGCCTGGGTTGCTTCCTGTCCTGCTTGCCAGACCACAAAAGTCTTTCGCCACACCACAGCTCCCGTAGGACGTTTCGCCCCTCCCGATGCACGTTTCGACGTGGTGCACTTGGACATTGTCGGGCCACTGCCACCTTGTCAAGGCTTTCGCTACCTACTGACGGCGGTTGACCACTTCACGAGATGGCCTGAAGCCACACCAATGCCTGACGCCTCAGCGCGAACGGTCGCTTCCACCTTCCTTTCATCGTGGATCTCTCAGTTTGGTGTCCCATCTAAAATAGTCACCGACAGAGGCCGTCAGTTTGAAGCGCACCTTTTCGCCGCCTTCGCGACGCTCTTGGGGACATCTCGCAGCCACACAACCGCCTACCATCCTGCTTGCAACGGCCTTGTAGAACGGTTACACAGGCAGCTCAAGGCAGCCATCATGGCTCACGCAGACCCTACCAACTGGGTTTACATCGGTTCCATCGTCCTCCTCGGAGTCCGTTCTGCCGTCAAGCAAGACCTCTCGTGCAGCAGTGCTGAGCTTGTATTTGGCACCACGCTTCGACTCCCGAGCGAGTTCTTCCATACGTCAGCTCAGCCCTCCACAGCCGCGCCCGAATACATTGATCGCCTTCGCCATACCTTCGCTCAGATTCGTCCCACGGATACCCGTGTACCCTCCAACCGCCCGCATCACGTTCCCCATGAATTGGCCATGGCGTCTCACGTGTATCTTCGAACGGATGCCACGCGGAAGCCCCTTCACCCTCCATATTCTGGTCCGCATCTCGTCTTGTCCCATTCACCCAAGCATTTCACCATCTCGGTAAACGGCCGTAAGGACACAGTCAGCATTGACCGCCTGAAGCCCGCCCATGTCGACAACGAGCGCCTCGCCGCGGCTGTCCTTCCCTTGATGACGCCTTCTCCGCCGAAGACCAAACACGTTCGTTGGTCGGATGTCTCTTCGCCGTCTCTGGAGGGGGGGCTATGTAGCATATCGTCAGCATCGACAATGAGGAAGATAGCGCAGAGCGCGCGACCTGTAGCAACCTAGGCGATCCCGTCCAATAAACCAGTTGTTGTTGTCACTCGGGCCGTTCACTTCATCCCTCTCAGGCTCCTACAGGACCATCCAGGGAGTCATCACACTAATTGGGGAGCACCTAACTCGTGTCCACACTGCCCTGTGCGTTGCTGGCAACCAGTGGTCATAAAAAAGAAAAGAAATAGATAGAAATAGAGTGGAGAGAAATAACTGATTTTAAAATCAACGGTGCCGTGTCGAAGAAACCACCCCGGAATGACCGAGTGTCCAGCGACTGCCATGTTGCTTGTTGACAGCCGGTAGTTGCAGAGATCCGAGCAGAGGTAGCCGGTAGTTGCAAGGCATTACACCAGGTGGCGTCACCGTCACAGATCTATGCGAGAAAGACAGAGAACAACAAAATACTAACCGAGGGTAAAAATTACAACAAGAAAGACTGCTAAACAAGTCTAAACATACGAGAGCACGTTCAAAACATCGGAAAAAAGGCCTATCCGCTACGACAACTGTTGAACATGCAACAGCACAGAGAAAAGGCTTAAAGGGGCCGTAAACAGGTTTACAAGGTGTGCATTTCTCTGCGTAATATTATTGCAACTTGGGCAGTGAAAGCTCCTTGCAATTACTAGTGCTCAAAACTAAAAGGCGCTTGCATACGGATGAAATATTCACTGCACTCTTTCGCTTTTTAGCTCCGCCCTGCGCTCTAACTTTCCGTCATGTTGACATGGCGCTTTCCTCACCAAGTGTTCCACGTATGGTTTTATTTCAGTTATGGAAATGGACTTAATGAGTGTGAGCCTTATTCTACTCAAAATCTAAACAGTTACAACCTAAAAGTGGAAAAGAAGTGCGTTCAATTTAGATATTACACGCGCACTATGTTTTACGCGCAGTAGCACGCAGCTGCACCGCGAGCGTGAATGAATATCCAGCGCTACAGTTCCGGAATCTTATGTAGGTGCGCGATGGGCCATCTTCGTCATCTTCGAATGGTTCTGATGGCTGGGCTGCCATACTTTGGTTTGAGCCACGCGGCATCGCGTCACCAGCTCGCGAGGCTGGGTAGCGTGTTGGCCATGTCACGTAGTGACTGGGATGTACCCGGGTTCCAATCGTGTGATGTGATAGCAGCCCAATTGTTGACGTTTGCGCCAGACGAAGATGTTGGAGATGTCATGACGCTGAATTTCGGAACCACGGAGCGCCAAATGTAGTTCCACACAAACAAACGGAGCACTCTGCCTCACAGCTGATAATGAAGCCTGTTTATTGGCTGGTAATTTGAAACGTCATGTTCGGAGCTCGGCCGCCCGATTGGACAGCAAAAGGCTACGTCGCAATGTGACATATGCGTGGTGGAGAGAGGCGCGCTGGTTACTCATTTTTGAAAGCAGGTATATGGGTCACTGAGCTGGCACGAGCCGAACGAAGTGTATATTTAGGTATTATGACCTGCGTTCTTTCGTGGGGTACCATCATTTGTGAAATGCTTGGAGGCCTGTTTACGGCCCCTTTTAAGGTCAGCTGCGCCGATTTCCTAATGTGTTAAAACGGTTGTGATATTCAGAACGAGCACATCCAACTGCCCCCGAAACGCACCTTCGTTTCTCAATTTTGTCTTCCTATTACGAAAATTAATTAATCGAGGAAACCAAAACAAGCCATGGGCGCAGCCATTTTTGTGACGTAGATGGGATAAACCTGCTCCATCTACGTAGGTAGAGAATCGTGCTTCAGATTGGATGAAAGCTGAGGCTTTCTCTGACTTCCCTGGCGTCTTCTCCCGTTTGCGAGGAAATCCAGTTATGGCCGCCGGCTACGATGAGCGTTTCGTCCGAGATAATCCCGAGAACTATTGAACGATGGAAACAACAACCGCGAACTCACCTCAACAACATTTTCGGCGTGAAATTGTGATTATGTGCTCGAGAACTTCGCAGTTCAACAGTTCAGCTGCCGTTCACGTCAACCCGTTTGCTGCTTTTACCAGCCCCACACAGCTCTCGCAAAATCTGTATCAAAATCCGTGTTACTGCGCACAGAGCAATCCGTGCCTCTCTACTGATCGGACGCCACAAGCGTGTCCGGATTGGTTGCTGGAATTTGAAAACGGCACTTCACGCTTCCTCGCCTGCGTGCTGCGTACTCCTTCGGTGGTTTCATTTGAAATTTGAACGGCGGACGCTGGGTCGGCGGTGTCTTTCGTTGGGAGGCAAGTGCTTTCGCCGTCTTATCCATGTATTATGGTGTCTTCGATCGTGTTGTACTGTTCCTCGATACAAGCATCGGTCTACGAACAGCCAATCGGATTTCAAAGTGAAGTGTTGTCGTGAATTCTGGCTCGACGAACATGTTCGAGCGCCGTCAGATCTGCATAGCAAGAAAATAGGATTCATGAAGCAGCAGCATTTTATGTTTGAAATGTAGCAGGCAAGGAGATGATGATCAAGAGATTGTGTGCAAGTATGTGACAGTTGTTCGTTTCTGGGAATAAGCTGTGTTGATATGCGTGTTTTGCAAGTTTGAACTTTGTTCCAGTGTGCTAGAAAGCGCTACGCAATGGACTCTACGCTCAGTGCATGTAAATGCGTCAACCTGCCGACTGTGTCAGTATAATGACTCAAATAAATTTCTCTTCATTACGACACTTTTCACAGTTGTTTCGGGATCACGGAATAACTTTACGGCGTGCATGAACGCTAGTAGACTTAGAGGTCAGGGGAGCCGGTACAGGCCAGTATGGAAAGCAGAAGTCAGCAACAGCCGGAACCGGTCGGGCTGCGAGCCGGACGGAAAGACTTCTGATTGGAGGATTGAGGAAGCAGTCGCTGTATTCTCATTGGTCATGTGCCCAGTGTTGTGTGAATTTATCTATGCTATGGGATCTATGGGGAGTTGGTGAGAGCTGCTTTTACTACAAGTGCAGGAATGGGAGCGATTGAGCAACAACGTGAGACTTGGTGGTCATTTGAGCATATACCTGAGAGGACTGGTCTTCAAAGAAGGAAGACCGTATTTGTGCCTGTGTGCACATCGTGCGATTGCCAGGCTTGTTATACGAGATACGTATATTGTGCAGCATCATAGCGTGACCGCAATGAACGACGTAGGAATGTATCGTGACCATTCGAACTCCATTCGAACTCCATTCGTTCAACCGTTCGTTGGTTATATGAAAGTGGTCACTAGAGTTGCCTCGCACAAAAAGTGTTGGATGTAGTTTTGTAGTGTGTTGTTTATCTCGTAGAGCGCATCGCGGCATGTAGATCGAGAGCCCTTATACGTATTTTTTGCATGTTTACTTGAGTGTGCGCATTGCTCTATACCACACATGCTATATTTCATTCATAATAGTTTCGCAAATAAACACATACGGGTCGAGCTCATATTGCTTTTGAGTTAGGCATAGTGTCTTCAAATCAGGGTATATGCATCCTGTTTGCTGGGCCCAACAGATGTTATTAACGGTAGTGCAACATTTCCCACTTCTTGAACCATGCTAACATTGCCAGAATAAGGAACATTACACTGTGCTGTGTATTTCACACTCGGTTGTCTCACGACGTAAACAACCCATTTATTATATTGTGTACTCCACATGTTCAACCAGGCAGCACTTCCCATACCCCAATTTGTTTTGAACATGTGTTTAAATTGCACAACTGCCACTCAAGTAACTTTGCCACCAAATTAGTCAGTGACAAAAGGTATATCTACTTTATCACATATTTAATAACCTTGGTGGAAATGGTTGATGCTGTCCTCTGCCTTGTACGGTGCACCTCGTAGCAAAATACACAGAGTCCAATGTTTTCCTTGTCCACAAATGCCCTGTCAAAGTTGAAAGACCCTTATCAAAATGGGGAAGCCCGGGCTTTCTTGTCCAGAGAAACAAATATGAAACTACAGCGCTCAACGTAAATAACTGAATGCTCAGCAACTAAGGCTGGTGATGCCGAAAACCTAATATTTCTAGGTTAAAAGCAACAAACGAGAAAAGAGCACTGCGGCGTAAAAGTATAACACCACAAAATTTGTGAGAGTCAGCTGGTGTATTTAGTTATGTTGGTCAGCTCCTGCACCAATTTTTAATATGGATCGATTGCATTGCTACCAACCAGGACCTAAGCCTGACCTATGATCTGATAATAATACAGTCAAAGTCATTTACAACGAACGCCTTTATAACGAAAAGGCCGTTACAACGAAAGTTTTTCACGGTCCCGTCAGCGCCCCATAGGGCGCAATGTATATTTCCGACCTTTAGAACGAATTCCTTTACAACGAAACTACCGAAATAACGAAGTTATTTTTCGTTCCGATGGGCGAAGCGCACGACGCATACAACGAAGTTCCGGAAGCACACGTGGCGTTCGGCCGCCTGTGCAAGAGTCACGCCACGGTCCTCGTTTTCGGCATACGCGCGGTTTTGTGAACGGATTAGCGGAAGACGCGGGCGGAGGTCATGTGCCCTTCTGAGTCACTATTGGAGATGACCGCATATGAATAGCAAAAAGAAGAATCCACAGAGGGTTTTGGAATTTTGACTGCTGGGGTACTGACCGGGCTGAATGGGGCATAACACGTGCTGGAGATGAAGGTTAATCACCCTTTCGGGCATGTTAAAAAGGGGGAGAAGCTGACCGGTGTTCATAAGGCTAGTCTGCCAGAGATCGCCAGTCGTCCGCGATGGCTACAAAGAAAGTGTCCACGACACGAAAGCAGTTCTCCCTGGAGGAGAAAATGGCCGTTTTGAACGCGGTTGACACCGGAAGAAAGAAATGCGACGTAGCCAGGGAGTTCGGAATCAGCGCATCCACACTGTCAACGTTCCTGAAAGATCGGGCCAAGCTTGAAAGGGAATACGGCAACAGCGGAGGTGCACCATCACGGAAAAGAATGCGGGCTGCTAACTTCGAAGACATCGACAAGGCGGTGTACAAGTGGTTTCTGGAAGTGCGATCCCAGGACATACCAGTGTCTGGACCCATGTTGTGCGCGAAGGCCAGATATTTTTCGTGCATATACGGCGTTGATGACAAGTTCAAGGGCTCTGAAGGATGGCTCCAGGCATTCCGTGCTCGGCATGACATTGTGTTTAGAGGACTCGCCGGCGACGAAAAGTCCGCTCCTCAAGCCATCGCTGTGGGATGGAGAGAGCAAGAAATTGTGAAACTACTCTCCGAGTACGACCCCGAGGACGTGTTCAACGCAGACGAGACTGCACTCTTCTTCAGACTGTTGCCCGAGCGCACGACGGCCGTAAAAGGTGAGAAGTGCAAAGGCGGGAAGAAGTCAAAGGAAAGGATTACGGTCCTTTTGCAACATGACGGGCTCCGCAAAGCTGAAGCCTGTGGTCATCGGCAAGTCCCGCAACCCACGCGCTTTTAAGCATGTCATCAGCTTCCCAGCTGATTATTACTGGAACAAGAAGGCGTGGATGACAACGGAGATATTTCCCGACTGCCTGGCCAAGCTCGATAACCAGATGAAAAGAGAGAAGAAGAAGATCGCCCTCGTGCGTGACAACTGTTCTGCTCATTCAAAGCTTCCGAGAATGACAAATGTGAAGGTTGATGCTGCCGCCGAACTGCACGTCCTTGCTCCAACCGCTAGACCAGGGGATCATTCGCTTGACGAAGGCGCACTACCAGAAAAGGATGCTCGAGCGAATCTTACTTAACATCAAGAACGAAGTTCAGAGGCCCACTGAGATCAATGTGCGTCAGGCTATCGAGATGATAACCGGAGCCTGGCGGAACGTGACATCAGAGGTCATAAAGAACTGCTGGAGGAAAGCTGGTTTCTCGCAGGAAGTCAGCATGAACGAAGCGGAGGTGTCGCACGAGGACGACGCGTTGATCCTTGACGTGTGGGATGGCTACATGGACGCGTTTGGCATCCCTGAGGGACTTACGCTGATAGACTTCATCACCACGGATGATGAAGTGACAGTGAGGTCACAGCTGAACAGTGATGCAGCCATTTGCGAGGAAATCCAGCTCGACAATCACGTTGACACAATGGAAGACGCAGAGGAGGACAGCAGCGATGATGAAAACAAAGCACCAGTGACAAAGATTACGGCAGGAAACGCAGTGGAAATGTTAGAAAAAGTGCAAACCTCCCTGTCATCATGTTCAGATGTGTCAGAGGAGCATTTTGCGATGCTTGACGGCCTCAAATCATACTGTTCAAGGAGCGCCTTGAACAAACTTTCCCAGAAGAAAGTTACGGAGTTCTTTAGTCCGAGATAAATAAATTACTGTTTCCTTACGCCTACACATGTTGTAAGCTGTCTGAGTTCATAACTGGGTGTGGTTAGGCTGCTAGAATTTGCAGTTTTCAGTCGTAGGGATCGCTCTACGGTGCTTGGCATTCCGAAACCAGAACCTCATCGCCCGCGACAATGGCGACACTGCTCATCGGTTCCCCGAAGCGTAACGTAAACAAACCTTTATGACATGTCCGTCCTCGTGATACGCCATGCTGCAGGTAGAACGTAAAGCTCGTGTTCAGAAATTCCGTTGATATATTGACGTGTCGTGAAGAAAGTTGTGAATGGAAGTAGTACACCTAAAGCTTCATTTTGGCTACGACCCCGTGTTCGTTCACGCCACTTCTGTCCACGTCCGTTTACACATAATAGCATCGTGACTAGTGCGGACAGCCTAGACTATAATATTGATGCACATTCCTGTTCAACGAAGTCACCTTTACAACGAATATTTCCCGCGGCCCCGTGGAGTTCGTTGTAAAGGACTTTGACTGTAGTATCTACGAGGGTGGTTCCATAAGTTTCCGGCCCGACGAACTTTTAATAGTCATAGAGACGAAACAAGTGTATCACTTTTCGACATAGTCATCCTTAACTTCGATGCACTTTTGACACCTTTCAACCAGCATTCTTATACCCTTGTAGAGGAGGTGGAAGTCCTCTACATGAGTCTTGACCGACGGTGATGGTATGCCACGGAGAGGCGATGACGGTGGCCTATCTCCATGGCCGCGGTGGTGGAACTGAGGCCGGTGCTCCAGGCAAGGGGATGAAACTCGCGAGTTCCTTTGCGGACTAAAGTGAGGCGCTGCGAGCCTTTCGCGTCATCAAACGTCAAAATTTTTACGTCGAAGCGCGAGTTCTCTACCGAGAGCATCCCATTGGCTCCTGCGGCCGCTCCCCTCGTATGCGAGCGCTCATTGGTCGGTTTGAAATTTTAACCTTTTCGTGGCGCGCGTAAGCCGGCACCGCCGTGTCTGGGGTGCCGGAGAAGCTCGCCGTAAAGTTTCGAAATATGGTGCAGCGGGGACGCACGCAAAGCATCTTTGCGGGTACCGCTTTGGATGGTTTTTAGTGCTCGTCGATACCGACTCTGCAAAACTCGAATCCTCTTGGATACTTCTGGGTAGTTTCATTTTAAATCGAACAACGTGTGAAAGTCGTATTTTTTAATTCGCCCAGAAAAAATATATGTTAGAGGACAGCTCAAACGATGCAAATCGCGCCAGGTGCGACGCTCGTGCGTGTAGTAGTTTCTGCGTAGGAGAGGGGGAAAGTCTGATGCTGCTGGAGCACGCTTTCTTCTGGACCGACTTTGACGGGATCTAGCACCGCTAATTTTATGTCTACGAACTGGAGGTTTTTTGTGATTATAGGCTGCGCCCTAGACACTGTCGACAGTTACCCACAGAACTCTGAGAGCCACAGATTTTCTGTTAAAAAATGCCAAACTTGGCGTAAACGTTCAAAAAGGCCAAACTTTGTTACCAATTTGCTTCATGACGGAACCTCTGAGAACATCGAGCTTAGCGCCATTCCATAGGACATTGAAAGAGCTTTCGTGCTGTATAGAGCTCATTTTTCTCAGCCAGTTGTTTCTGTGTTATTAGCTTGAGAATCACACATGGTAGGCGAAAATTGCCAATGTTGCATCTCAGTTTTCTCAAAACTGCCATCTTCGATTTCCTTGATTATTTTTCAAAAGGTGTCGTCATGTCTCTACTTTCGACGCCAAGTGAGACAATCTTTTATTTTTGCCTGAGAGACGCGCAGCGATTTTTTTTTTTTTGTCAGGCAAGGTGCACGAGGCCGCGGCATTGCGCGCCCCACCCACGAGCACGCGACCTTCAACCTCTTCTTTGTAACAAGTGTCCCGCTGACGGAGAAATCAATGACCACACTGCGTGAGCTTGTTGTAGTGTCCCCAGGCATCACTTTACGTTTACCCAATGGCCTCCCAGTTCCGGCAGGCTCATTCAAACTGTGGGACAGTACATGAGTTGCCTGTGCGCCATTGACGAGAAGCCCCAGTTCGACGAACATACCGACAAAGCAGTGAGAAGAAACGAAGCGCTTCGTAGAGATCTTTATCCACTGGTAACATCTTAGCTTTTGTTTCAGGTTGGCGCCAGTCACCCAGGAAGTGTGAAAGTCACATCCTTTTCATTGGTAAAAGAACGAAAAACGGAAGTTTCGAAAAACGTGTAGCGGGCCGTGGACAACGACGAAGATGGCCACGCGCCTGGGGCACCTGCCTCAGTTCCACCGGCGCGGCCATGGAGATAGGCCACCGTCATCGCCTCTCCGTGGCATACCATCATCGCCGGTCGGGACTCATGTGGAGGAAGACTATCGTCCTCTACATTTGGTGACCCGGACGATGAAGATCAAGTTCGGAGCAATTAGGCCCTTGACTATCCCAAATTTCTGACAACACCATTGACTAGCACTACCACGGCACGCTCTCCCTGGAAGCCACCGCCATTCCTCATCATGACGACATCACGACCTCTGCTCGCCCATCAACACGCCGACCGCTCCCGTCCCGCTTCTGCCCACGCTACCGATCCGACCGATCCGCACCGACCGACCGCCCGACTCGCAACGACCCGACCGACCCGTACCGACCGACCGACAGACCCGCAACGACCCGACCGCTCACTGATCATCGCATCCGCCCACCGACCATCGATTCAAGGCTTCCAGGGACCGCTACCCACGGCTCCCGGCACACTCACCACCCTCTTCTTCATTTCTGAATCTCAACTCACACTCGCTGCCGGCCGCGACACCTGAGCAACGTGCTCGCCTGCCGGTTTCGGCAGTCGCGGCAGCCGACGCCACGGCACGCATCAGCCGGCGTCTCGGCAATCCTCACGGCTACGCAGCCTCACTTCCTAGGACCCTACGAGCTCTCGCTCCCGTGCCGGTTGCGGCACCCCAGGCCACGACTCCAACGCCAGACCACGCCTTCGACGACGTCAACGATCATCTCTGGCAAACCTCATCTCGGCCGCTCCCGCCCCACTCATCGACATCTGCCTGCAACGTGTGCTGTGCCGCCCGTGGACATGTCCAGCAGTGCGCGTCATTCACGGTCACTCTTGCTCTTTCCCTCCGGTACAGACGTGATTCTTCTATCTTTCTTATCGCCGCTCCGCGTCTGAGGGGGGAGCACTGTAGCGGGCCGTGGACAACGACGAAGATGGCCACGCGCCTGGGGCACCTGCCTCAGTTCCACCGGCGCGGTCAAGGAGATAGGCCACCGTCATCGCCTCTCCGTGGCATACCATCATCGCCGGTCGGGACTCATGTGGAGGAAGACTATCGTCCTCTACAAACGTAAAATGTGCCCATTGCGAGACCCCTGCAGGTGGTAGCTGCCACCATTGGATTAGCATCATCCGATAGCTTTACACATGTCCTTTTGGCAGGTAGGTCAGTTCCTATTCCATTCTGCTGCTTAGCGTAGCATAGCATAGCACCGCACCTGTGGCGTATACGCAACATTTCGGTAGAATTTTTAGTTTTCACGTTTTCTGATCCTTGTTCTTGTCTTTCTTGCTCAGGTATCAACTAGGTACTGCTCAACTCATATCTGCTTCAGAAAAGCATCTGCATGAACGCAATCGAATGGATATACCACTCTGAGTGGTTGGATCATCATCTTTCGGCTTATCAGCTGCACAGGTTCTTTTGTGACGGGTCAGCCTTGACATGTGACACTACACAAGCTGCAAAGGGATATGGACATGTTTTCTGTCATGCTGGATTTGTGAATGTGTGTGCCTGTGCAGTGAATTTACTGATCTACTGTGAAATCTTCCACGTGAGACATATCAGTTAACAGTGAATGCGAAGTTGCTTTGGCATATTACTCGAACTTCAGAAACAATGTTCATGTGAAGTTTGTGTTTGGCGCAGATACAGAAGACTGCATATGTGTGATTTGGAAATACCAATCCCGAAAAATAAAGCACCTTGTGCAACAGAAAGAGCCAACGCTTCCGCGTTTTATTTATTTCACTGAATGCGAACGAAAATCCAGAACCGCCAAAGCGGGGGAGAGAACAGAGGGGAAAGGGAAAAAGAACGCCTGGGCAGCGTCGCTTTACGTCACCCGTCACCCAGGGAGACAAAATAAAACAAAGCAAAAAACTACTCTACCGAGGCCCAACGATTGGCCCGACGTCAGAGGTCACGTGAGTTTTTCCCAACAATAGAAATACACTACACGTTCATTTCCCTGCTCCAGGTGCGTGGCCATCTTCGCCGTTGTCCACGGCCCGCTACACCCTTGAAAAAATAGTCCGAAGTTTTGTCCGTAAAATGCTGGAAAACTGCCTCTTGCACCTCACTATCGTTTTGAAATCTCCGTCCTGTGAGATCCCTCTTCAAGTTTGAGAACAGGAAGTAGTCACTCGGTGCCAAGTCTGGACTGTAGGGTGGGTGGTGGATTTCTTCGAAGCCGCACTCCTTCAGTGCAGCCTTGACAACAGAAGCCGTGTGGACAGGGGCATTGTCCTGGAGCAACCAGACACCTCGACTCAACCTGCCGCGCCTCTTTTCCTTGATGGCGTCTCGCAGTCGGTGCAGGAGTGAAGCATAATAAGTCGCATTCACTGCGGTGTTTCTCTCTTTGAAGTCGATGAGGAGGATCCCGTGACAATCCCAAAATATTGTTGCCATGATCTTCTTTGTGGATTGTGTGACCTTGGCTTCTCTTGGGGGTGCTTCTCCTGGTTTGCGCCATTCCATCGACTCCTTTTTCGAAAGGGGATCACAGTAGAGCACGATAGTCTCATCCCCTGTGACAATTGACTTTAATATTTCTTCTTCGTTCTCTTGACAGAGCTCCAGAAACTCTTTGGCACAGATGACGCGCTGTTGCTTTTGAACAGACGAGAGAAGTCGTGGCACCCATTTCGCACTGACCTTTTTCATGTGAAGGCCCTCGCCGATGATGCGAAAAACTGTTGTTCGAAAGCCCCAGCCTTTCTGAGATTTCCTTCACCTTCAGGCGCCTGTCGCTCAGCATTTCCTCCTCGACAAGAGACCAATTTCATGTGTCACCACTTCCACTGGACGACCATCGCGTGGATCATCTTCAATGGACCCTCGCCCCAGTCGAAACTGCTTAGCCCAGTCTTTTACCGTTGTGAACGACGGAGAGGCTTCCCTGTACACGTTCTCCAGTCGCGCTTTAATTTCTTAAGGCGAAAGTTACTCTTTTGTCAAGAATTTTATCACAGCGCGGTACTCGATTTTTTTCCATTTGAACTGAAGAGTGTACCCTGGCTGTTTGAAATGCCGCTCTCCAGCCGACAAAGGCATGGAGAGGGTTGAGGGTGGTGCTCCGGCCCTCCAACAGATGGCGCCACGCGTCCTTAATCGCATTTACAAATTCGCGCGCATTTTCTACCTCGGGCCGGAAACTTATGGAACCACCCTCATATCTATGACCTGTATGGACCTTCAACAGTAGTTTGGTCTAGGTTTCACACGTGGCTTTTAGTGAAATTTGAAGCTGCTCTGTAGAGCTGACAGGAGACTTGCAGAGTAGAGAATTTGTTTATTTATATTTTCCAATGAACATGAAAAAAAAACAACGGAACGGTTCAATAGTAAGCGAGCTGGTGATAGTGTCCATGATGGCGAGAACCGGAAGAGGAGATACAGAACGGACATACACACACAATGTTGAGACATTGTGTATGCCCCTTCCCATCCATCGTCTCATGGGTTTTGCTATGGACCTTCATCATGCTTCCCTCCTGTGTCATACCGGTTTATGGTATGACACAGTATTTCTAAATCTTTACTGTAGTTTACCGGTTGTAGCAGAAAAAGATACCATTGTTTCCGATCACAGGACGCAAGCCATAAGTGCTATACGGCAACAGTACATGCTGCTGTCTAGCAGTTGTTCGTGTTTGGACATGGTATGGTGCATGCAGGGTGAATTTCATGGTTGAAATATCCAGACGTGAACAACTGTTAGATTACATGATGTAGAATGCTGTATAGTATTTATGTCCCGTGTCATCCAACCAATACAATATGTGTTTTTGCTCATGCTGCACAGCACAGACGAAATGAGCTGCATGTGAGGATAATACTCGAGGCGCGGAGGAAAAGGCACGACTTTACGATCTTTGTATCAATTGTTTCATGTTGTAATTGCGTGCCAGCTCGCCTGTATCTGAGAATAAGTTTGATGCATTGTACACGCACCTTAGACATGCAGTGTGTGGTGTGTTGTGATAGTAATGCCATTGCCAATTGAAAAATAATGCTCCAGGTGGATTGTTTCGGTACAATCTTGAACTAAGCATACTAAGGGGTAGGGCATCTGCGTGACAGGTTTACCTGGAAGTAAGAACGTAAATGTTAGCTGGAGTCATTGAATAATTAACATTATCAATATACTGCTGCAGATCATACCAACAAAATAGCACACAAGATGCTCCGATATGTTCTGCGGGAATGTCTCTGTACTCACAATATTAGTACAGCAGCTACAGAAAGGCATAAAACAAGTTTTTGTATACATGATACCACTTGAATGCAACACAAGCTTCTGTTGCATTGCCAGAACACAACAGTGGACAGATTTACCTTAGTTAAACCTGAGAAAAAGAATGTATTGTTGCACACATGATGCTGTTTAAATGTAATCTTGAAACGTCTCGAAAAACATAATTTATGACCGAAACACATCAGCTGGAAGATTTCGATTTACCTTACTCAAAACTGAGAAAAGGTATGTGCTGTTGCACACATGAAACTGCTTGAGTATAACCCTTGAGGGCTCTGGAAGCACACCTTATTTGTGACCAACATTTAAATTTATACCTTACTCAAAATACACAAGATGTGCTGCCGTGCATATGATACGATGATACTGCTTAAATGTACTCTGAAAGCACTGAGTAAGAACACAAACACCTCAGGCGTGGTTGCTCTAAGCTAGCGAGCAACAGCAAGGGTATGCGAATAAAAGAAGTCGAGCACAAGTGATGCAATGCACTTGATTCATCAGAATATGAAATGTCTCAGTACCAGGTGTCACTGTTCCGTCAACAAAAACAGATGAGCTTTGAAGTGGTGTCTGGCTGGCACTGACAGCCTTGGTGACCCAGAAGGTGATAGTTGAGACGTGGAGTGCAAGGTTTTCGGTGGTGCCAGAATGCCTGTGAAATCATTTAAGAAATAAGGCAATTCCAAATCTGTACTGAGAATACACCCGCTGGGGCCTAATCTCTAAAAGATGAAGCAGTAACTGACAGATAGCGTATTTTTCTTTTTTATGTGATGGCATTTGCACCGCATGACTGACTTGTCTAACATTACGCGTCTTACCTTTATCTACTGCCTAGTCCTGCCTCTGCAATCTCCTGCTGCAGGTAAGGTTGGCACAGCATCCCGGACGAGATATCTTCGGCTTCGTGTGAAACAAGTTGCGCATTGCTTCATAACATTCGTGTGAGCGAAATGAACAGATCAAATCGCTGCTTTCGAAGGTGGCACCCAGTCGGAGTTGTAACTGATTGTGGCAGTCAATAGCTTTTTCTTTCGCTTTTAGGAAAGTTGTGGTTTGAAACATTGGAAGTGAATGCTGAAGTGTTCTTGCAGACGGGGACAAAACGCTCACGCATTCTCGTCCCGCAGCACAGAACACGAAACACACTAGGAAATCTGCACTGGCTTAGCAAATGCTTTGCAGTCGAAGGAAGCAAAACTCATATTCCTTGTGTGTTTAGTGAAGTCAAGAAATATACTGGCTCCCTAATAGCGAACTGTTTATCACTTCCCCAATGTGAAGCTGCGCAGCAGACGGCTCGGCAGAAAATACCGGCCTGCCCGGCGGAAGAAACCAAGCCAAATGACATGCCAAGCCGGAGCACGGGCAGACCACGAATGTGTCGTCGACACAGGGTTTGCGGGCCACAAGACGGAGTGTCAGTGAAACTAAAAATTCACTTTTTCGAAAAACCGCGAGGAGTTTTGGATAACTATTTTGCATACATAATCAGTGTCCCCTTATGAACACATCGTGTGAGTACCATTCTATTCTGTAACACTCGAAAATCGGCGTAGCTGAGCTTTAGGACGGAGCGCTTAGCTCTGCGTGACTGCACATCGCTATGAAACTTGAGGGCTAACACAAGATGAAAACAGCAACAAAATACTAGGAAGGCACTGCTAAACAAGACTAGACATGCGACAGCACGGAGGACACACACACACACGTCGGGAGAAAAGGCTTAAGGGGATCGATTAGGCCTAACCGCATCGTCACCGCACAACAGCTAACACAAGATGACAACCACAAAATGTCAGGCGCAAGGTGAACACCGCTAAATGTGCAACAGCATGGAGAAAAGGCTTAAAACACACAACGCTACGAAACTCAACGGCTTGGAAGTCACTGCCAAACAAGCCCAGTCATGCGGGGAAAAGGCATAACTGCTACAGCAACTGCTAAACATGCGACAGTACAGAGAAAAAGTTTAACACGAGTTCGGTAAAAATCCGCAAACATCGGGGAAAAAGGCTACGGCAAATCACTGACCTTTCCCCCGCGGTGATGGAGCGTCTGCTCGCGTCGACAGCCAAGCCTCAATTGACGCTGCGCGGCAACGGCGGAGCGATCGCACGTCCTCTCTCCACGAGAGCCAGCGCCCGACTGACAGAAGCGCCAAGGTATATTTAAACAGGTAGCGCAACTCCCATAGGCCTCTGTGTCTTCAGAATGACGCCATGATTGAGACGGTCAGCGCCATCCATCCGTTCCGCGGACTACTACGATTGTAAATAAATGACGTCAGAGATGACGTCACTAGTATGAATAATAAGTAGTGCATAATTAGCCATGCACGTTTACGTTGGCCCACTTCGCTTGCTTTGTATTCCCTTTTCAGCGCCCAGTCAACAATACCAGACGAGAACACAGAAAAATAAAGCATATCAGGTTTAATGAATCATATCAATTCCAAATACATACGGTTATCACAGATTTTGACAACTCCAAACAGAAAGGCATCGTGATGACCATACAGAAATGAGGAAGGCTCACATAAGGCCCATTTCTCACCTAGAGCTATACGTACACCTAGTGATTAGACATTTGCATTTATTCAATGAGTGGCCGTTATAAGTCCATTGCAACAAAACACGACATCGTTGGTGCACAGTTGGTTCCTGCTAACACCACACTATCATGGCCACTCGTCCAATGACGAAATCTTTTTTTTCGCGGGCCCAGCAACAGGGGACGCAATGTATTCACCTGTTTACACGTGTTAATCTTGGTCTACACTACGGAGATGTGAACGTCGATTCCTGTTTACCCCAAAAAGTGTACGAACTCCGTATTACAATGCACGGACACACGGTACGGATACAGAGACGCACGGATAAACACCCCCAACTGTGACACATGCGCAAAGGAGCAGGATACGGAAATGTACTCGAGTGGTAGATGATCTTGTATATGTGCACGAGCGGGCCAACAGAAAGCTTTTTCTACATTGAATTTATGAATAACCTATTAGTTCACACACAAGCGACGCCCATGTTGCAAAGTTTTTCTGTTTACAACAGTACCTCTACTGTCAACACCCAGGATCGCTCGCGCCTCTTGCTGGTGGCCTTGCCGATGGGTCTGATTTGGTATTTTCGCTAGTTTTCGCTACCAGTTTAGATATACCTTGGAAGCGCCACCGCCACTCTACGGGTGCTACGCATGCGCACGTGCTGCGAGTGCCCTCCGCGCCGACGCGGTCAGCCAGCAGCGAGCGGTCATCCCCTCGCGCGCTTGCTGCAGTGCCGAGTTTTGGTTTCGCTCTCTCCTTTCTCGGCGCGCATGCTCCTAGCGGCAACGGGTTGCTTCTCCATTTCAGTTTCGCTGCGTTGGCGTTATCATTCTGACGAATACATGGAAATGATCAGCTACCACGCTTTACAAACTTGTCCCTATATCCAGCCTTCTTGGGAAGAAGTGGAGCATGAATGTTTCAACAAGGAGAGTCCGCGTAACGAGCTCATCATCACTGCTTTTCGCTACGTCATAGCACGGTCCCTTGATAGCTTTCTGGTCACGCAGCTCCATCAAAAAGTTGCCTTAGGGACATCGGGCGCCGCGATCGGAACCCGGTAAAAGCTCCCGCCCGGGACAGTCACGGGAACAGCAGATGCAGTGTTGTTTTTGTGCTTTTCCAAACATCCCACAAGAAAATTATTTGTTGCGATGGCTTTCTGCTACGTCGCAGCAACTATAATGCGAATAATCGTTTTCTGTTCTGTATGGATGTCTGTATGGATGTATTGTCTCGAGTCTGCTATCTTCAAACCCTCAACCGGAGATTCTGGCACCGTTTATGTGCATAGTGCCTATGCATATCCACACGCACTATGTCCATAGTGCGGTAAGGTGATCCGTACTTTATTTAGCGCGTAAAGGAGCTTCTACAGTAAATCACAGACAGTTCCTGCACTCATGACGGCATACTGATTGACGCGATCGGCCGATCGCAATCACACCAGTCTCTTTCACGTGGTACCAGATGACTTGCTCTCAATTGTTGCCGCGAAGCTGATGAAGACAAAAGTATAGTTTCTAAAAGGATCTCGACTGATTGTGACATGTCATGAAATTTAGCCGCTGTGTCCTTGTCGTTCATCTCTTCAATTCTCTATTTGTTCATCTCTTGTTGTAGTCATCTCGTGTCGACCTCATTTCTTTTCCGAGACTGAAAGGAACCGCCATGTGTTTGACATGCTTGCGTGAATCAATCTCGGGCAGCATTTTTATACTCCCATGCTAAACAACTTCAATAATGCGTACTTTATTTAGTGCGCAGAGGACTTTCTACAGTTCATCGCAGACAGTTGCATGACCGCTTAGTATTTGACGCGATTGGTCGACCGCAATTACACGATTATTGCACCAGTTAACATCCCTGGGAGCCTCAAAAGGCCCAGTTGCTTGAGCAATTTACTTTAAGATCCTATCCATAAAAGCACTGAGTTCATTGTTGGTGTCGACGGCGCACACTTTCTTTTTACAGGGCCGTTTCCCAGGCTCATTGTGTGACGGAGCGTCTTCGCGGTTTTGGCGTGCTCAGATACAACGGGCAGCTGTCGAATGTGCGCGGCACTATATGTTCTCGAGCTTTCCACACTTGTGCAGCACTTTCTCGCCGTTGATGACGAATTCGTCGTGCCAGGGACCGTGGTCATAGACATGGTGGGCTTTGGCAATATAGGAGAGATCTTTCTGGGGCCGCTGCAGGAGGTAGTGCGTCGGATCTACACCCGTTACGAGAATGTTTCCATGACGGTTCTGGACGGGCTCTTGGGACAGATGAGAGAATTTGTGAGCTCATCCAACACCGAATTCAGCTACGTCTCTGCAGACATCGTGGACCTTCTCGCTTGTGCCATTGCTCATATTGCTATATGCACTGTGGAAACAGCAACATTTGCAAGCAGTCTACATTGCGAACTTTGTTACTGATTTATTGAAACACCGTTTGGTTATCGAAATGCGATGCATAACTTTGACGAGACTGTGTTTTTTTCATGGAAGCATCTTTGTTGAATACATACAAAGACTCCTCTTGAGTTAGGCGACAGATGCCTGCACCCTCCCTGACTTGTCTGATATCAAGAACAGAACCTTACGAGAAGATCAGGCATGCCACAAAAGGTACGGGGAATCTTCACCGCAGTGTCGTCATTGCGCGGGTCATGGCATCAACACGACGATGGAATGGTCAGTCGTTTTTATACACCCATTCCGCTGCCACACTGCCACGATGACCCGTGCTTCTCCTGTCTGCGAGAGAGAGAGAGAGAGATCATGTCTTGGATAGAACTTTTTATTTGTATTCTCGATTATATGCGCGCACACGAAGGCCTTGCTCCTTGTTCCACTGTCACTCGACCCCCGACGACGTTCTCGGGCTTTCTTCCGGGTTTTCCGATGCTGCACAAAGAGAGAGTGCCTACTATCGTAATGCGATACGCATCAAAACACCAACAAGGCTTACCGTGTTCGCAGCTTCCATAAGGGAAGAAGCGTACGGCATCCACGAGATAGGGTTTGTCATCGTAGGTGACCAAGCTCTTCTTGAGTCTCGAAATGGTGTACATTGTTTGCATTGTATGCTCTCGATGGTACACTGCTTCGGAGAGACTGTCCTTTCATTGAACAGAGAATCTCGGTACACTTCGTACAATAAGTGTTTCCTCACCACGTCTTTATTAACTCCTTTCGCTCTCGCGATCTGTTTGTGTGTTCCAGCCAAGAGAATGCTGTACATTTTCGCTCTGATGGCTACGATTTCCTGAATAACGCCTCCGCCCGTCTCGTCGTTGAAAAGCGGGTGGTCCGGTGAATAGGAGGACAGATCTAACTCGTCCTCGATTTTCAGCCGCTGCTCTTCCAGGCTTTCACACGTGAGAGAAAAAATTACGCTGTCGCTATAGATCAATTGCACTGGACACGTCAAGCGAGAAAAGAGCTACTCGTAGTTGAAGCTATCCATTCGGACTTTGGATATCTTTACAATGGCAAAGCCGTAAAGGGGGTTCGTGCATTTGATGCGACGCTGTTTCATCTCGTACAAGATGCACTTGTCACTCAGAATGTGAAAATGCTGACTGTCGATGGAGCTAGCTTTTCGGAGCGCGCTTTCTTTGTCGTAGGTTATAGCAAACCTTTTCATACGTCTCACATTTTGTATCGACTTACTGAACATATCATTCGACATGGTTTTGTACAGAAGTCGCTCGTGTTTCGTGGTCGCAGTGTTCCTCGATGCAACGTTTCTCTGCACGAAGGATTGCAAAAAGTTGTTTTTGCGGAATGAGAGGATGCTGTGAGCACGTTTTATTTTCATGCCCAACCTCACGTACAGAGCGAGCAATGCATAACGAACGACGTAGTGTTCTTCCTTCTAGCACATCGGCAAGAGTTTCTTCGTGGGAGGGGCGTTCAGTGCCAACGCATCTTTCAAGTGTCTTTGGTAGGGGGAGAGTTCGCTCTTGTCCATGCACCTGTGTTCGGGTGCCAGGGGAAAATCCCTAGTGAGCACGTGCAGCTCTTTGGGGTACGACAAGTCTACCACGTAGACGTAACCCTCTTCCGAATCACGAGGAATGTTGAGAAAATCTATCTCGCTCTCCACCTCAAAGGATCGACCCACTCAAAGCCACCTGTCGGCAGATGGAAAGTCATCGCGTACGGGTACAAACTGTACCTGGATAAGTCTTTTCTTGCTGGGAATCGTAATCGTCACACCCCTCATGATTAGCCAACTGTACCTGTGGAAGCTGTTACAAATGCCTCCCCTTATTCCCTTCTCGATCGTTTCGTACATCTCGCGATAGCTCATGAGCTTGAGCTGGACTTTGGTGAGCTTCAGAGCACTGTCCCACGTGTAACTGGCGAGGGACATGGTACGTAGGATATCCAACCTCTAATGCAATCTTCCTGAAATACAGCACGATGTCACAGAGCTGACATGCGTCGAGCGTGACGTAGAGGCGCGTATAACCGCCGAGGTTCTCACATTCTAACAATTCGAAAATGTCGAGGGCGTACTGATAGTCATCATTCGTGATCTCTTGCTCGTTCAGGTCACTTTTGATAGCTTCCTTTGACAGTAACGTGGGCAAATTGTACGCTTCGAAACTGTCGACGAAGCTGTACTGATAAATGCCCTTCCTGAGGAGGCGACGGAAACAGTCACCAAACATTTGACGCATGCAATGAAACACGCTCTCGCTGCCGCTGGGGAGGAGCGTTTCCACTAGGTTGACGAGGAGAGGTTGAGAAACTGTGTGGTATAGCGGAAATGGAGATCGCCAATGTTGAACACTCTTATATTTTCCGAACTCGAAGCTAAGAACCACGGTTCACCCAGATTTAGAACGTGCATGTGGCGGAGAAGGGAGCTCAAATCGTGTTGCAGGTTGTGCACACACACGACAAGTTATTTGGTGTTACAACACGTAAGTAGTAGGCATATGTACTGTATAAGAACCATACTGTATAACAACCACTTTTTTCTAATCCAATTCTAAGCCAAAATCCAGCTCTAAGCCAACACAATTCACTTGTAATCCAACACAAGCCAAATCCAAAGCCATCTGATTGGCCGCCATTAGCCCCACCCACTTCACGTTGATTGGTCCACGCCAAGCCTACTGATCATTGATTAGTTAATCGTAGCTCTGCTCCTTTATGCTAATTAGCTGGCTTGGCTCCGCCCACTTCACGGTGATTGGCTCATGCTAAGCCTACTGATTGTTGATTGCTCAATCGTAGCTCCGCCCCTTTATGCTAATTACTTGGCTCCGCCTGATTGGTCCTACTCTCCCAGCGCTCCGATTGGCCCGCCTTCACCAGCGCGGCGGCAGCCCTGATTGGTCCACACTAAGCCTACCGAACAGTGATCAGCTAACCTGAATTTGTCGCTCCTAAGTCGGTCCAATCTCATACGTCCAAACTTACCTCGTGCCACCAGATGGCGCGACTCAGGTGCATCAACTCCGCGCGGTTCCGCTTTGAGGCGTCACACGAGCGAGAGAACTACGTTGAGATGTGCTGCCACATATTGCGCTCCCGTTTCAACGCAAACAAGTTGCGGGATATCATACGCGAAATCTTGGACGAGTACCTGTCAGCTTACAGCGAGCAATCACTGCGCGAGCTTCAGGAACTATGTCAGGAAGAAATAAGAGTCCTGGAGACGATCATCAATCGCGCTAGGAGCTATGGATAAAAATAAAGATGCATCACACCTCGCTACACAGTCTGCTCAAGTTATTCCACGATGCGCATGCAGTTCGAGCATCCTGCTCGAATTCTCATCTCCGGCGCGTCCATGCGTGGCAAGATGGTGCTCACGCAGAATATAATGAGACACCCGGAGTTATTTAGCATTCCACCACAGAAGATACTATACGTACGAAAGTATGCAGCTGGATGGGAAAAGGATTTCGACGGCGTGGAGTTTATGGACAGGATACCCGCAGATTGGGATGAGCGATATCCCACTCTCATAGTTATTGACGATCAAATCACGGAAAAGGGGATTCTATCGGAGGTAGAGTCGCTGTTTGTGTGTGATAGCCACCATAAGAATGCGTCCGTGATCCTGATCACACAAGCCTTGTTCTATCACAACGCCGCTTTTCGAACGATATCCCTGAACGCCAGTTATATCGTGTTGTTCCGGAACGCTCGGTCCGTACAACAGATCGAAAAATTCGGACGTCGAGTATTCGGGAAACAGCTCTCCTCTTTTCTCGACGCATATAACCGGGCAACAGAGAAGGCGCACGGTTATTTAGTTGTGGATCTTCACTCGCAAACACCTCCCTCTCGTATCCTGCGAATGGGTATTTTACCGCACGATCGGCTGTTCCTGTTTACGCCCGCGAAATGACCGCCGATCTTAGAGGACATCTCACGCTCCTCAAAGTATTGGCCACCAGCAAACCGACGCACCACGCAGAGTTACTTAAAGAGCTCAGCTGCGACGACATTCCAATGCTTTCGGAAATCTGTCTGAACATTCGACATGGAAATATCCCACTTTCGACGGAAATTCATAAAAACTTGAAGAAACACAAAAAAATCCTCCGCTTCCTCGCTTACAAGTCACTTCATAAGTGCACCGGGCAGTTGAAAAAATATATTGGGCAACAACGAGGTGGTCTCATTCCCATACTTCCACTGCTCCTCTCAGGCCTATCAATTCTCGTGGCTGGAGTCGCCGGGCGGGCGATATCCAAAGCCATCGGTCATGGCTCATAGATTAGAAATAGGTGAAGTTCTGAAATCTAATGATTCGGATGATGTAAAAGTGGCCAAAATACTGGAAGCCCTCTATTACTTGCTGAAGCGCACTCACTATCATCCTCCTCCCCTTCCTCCTCCTCCTCTGGAACCTGTCCATTCGGCACCCGAACCGGAACCCAATCAATTCGATCTTCTACCCTCCAGCGTTGATAAAGCACGCTCAAAATCTGTGCTAAAAGAACGGAAGAAAGTTTTCCCCTGGCAGGCGGATAATGTACTAGTATATAGAGGGAAGCAAATCAACCTCTCAAACATTGTGGCCCTTGTGAGCTACTTAGCACGTCGTAGCGTGCTCATCAAGAAACCCAGTTGGTACAAAAAAGTATAGAAAATTATAAGCTCTCTGAAAATGCACCGCATTGCTCGCTGGAGCAAATATGGGGCCCTATAGAAAGATCAAGGAGAAACAGTTAGGTGGAGTCGATCGGTACCGACGTTATCACAACCTCACGCACGCGCGAAGTTCGCAGCGAAAGTTCTTCTGAGAGTTGACAACTATTCCGTGGGCTTCGAGACGTTCGAACAGGACACGGAGGCGATGTTCATGCTCTTGAGGGGTGGCGCTGGCGACTAGGAGATCATCAATATAGGCGAAGACGAACGGCAGACCGCGCACGACGCAGTCGATGAACCGCTGGAATGTTTGAGCCGTATTGCGCAGGCCAAAAGGCATGCGCGGGAACTCAAACAGTCCAAACGGGGTGGTGATGGCGGTTTTCTTGACGTCGTCGGGGGCTACCGGAATTTGATGGTACGCCTTCATGAGATCGATCTTGCTAAAGATGGTGGCGCCTTGCAAGTTCACGGTAAAGTCCTGAAGGCGAGGCAGAGGGTAGCGGTCGGAAATGGTGACTAAATTCAAAGCACGGTAATCGCCGCAAGGGCGCCAGTCGCCGGTTTTCTTAGGCACCATATGCAGTGCCGAAGACCAACGGCTTGAAGACGGACGAGCGACACCCATTGCAAGCATATGGTCGAATTCGGCACGTCCGATCTTCAATTTTTCTGGCGCCAGACGACGTGGGCGGGCGAAGACGGGGGCGCCGGAGGTGTGGATGTGGTGGACTACGTCATGGGCCACGGGCTTCGACCAATCCGGCGCTTGAGTTAATGAAGGGAAATCCTTCAGCAGCGCAGCGAAGGGAGAGGATAAGGCACCGATCACCGTGGCAGTGCTGATGGGTGTCTTCTGGGCATCAAAGGCGCGCACAGACAAGCTTGTTGATGTGTCCACCAGTCGCTTCCGTGGCATGTCCACTGTTAGGCGAAAATGCTGAAGAAAATCAGCGCTCAATATCGCGTGGTCGACGGCGGCGACTTGGAATAATCAAGCGAAACTTCGGCGCAGTACGAAATTGAGAGTGGCGGACTGCTGCCGGAAGACAGGGATTCCAGTGTTATTCACAGCCGTGAGGTGAAAAATGGGCTTGCGTCGCTTATCTGCCGCGGAGGCTGGGAGCACGCTAACCTCGGCCCCCGTGTCGACCAGGAAGCGGGTACGATAGGTCTGGTCGACGACGAAGTATAATCGGCTGCTGAACGGGACGGAGACGGCCGCAGCCGTTAGCGGCCTCCGGAAGAGTTTCCCTCCCAGGTACAAGGCAGAATGCAGTGGCGGGCCTCTGCGCCGAAACGGCGATGGTACCTACAAAGGCCAGGAGCAGGGGAACCGTCGCGGGCATGACTTGGTGGGTGGGCAGTGGGTCTGTTGCTGGGGGAGCGGAAACGCCGGGAGGTTCTGCGCCGCGAGCGTGCCCGTGGTTGTTGTAGGGCAAAGACGACCATGGCCGATAGGCGATTGAAATCTTCCCTCAAGTGGGCAAGGGAATCGCCGCCAGAAGGGACCGGTACGGAGTGGGTATGGGCTGGCTGCACGCCAACTGCAGCGGGGATGGCGGCGATGTGTGGGGAAGAAACCTCCATGATTTTGTCCGCATGAGCAGCAAAGTCTGGAAGAGGCAGGCTGGTAGCTGTAGCTAGTATCATCTGCACATTGGCAGGAAGACGTTGGAGGAATAGCTCCTTCAAAAGGGAAGGGTGAAAGAAGGAGCCCTGTCTCCAAGGAGCGACTGCAATGTGGCGAAGGAGCTGGCTGGGCCGGCGGTCGCCCAGCCCTTCGGTTGTCAAAAGCTGTTGCAATCTTTGCCGTTCGGAGGCTGTGGTCCGATCGAGAGTAGCAGTTCGCAGCGTGTCATAAGGGTTCTGCGTGGGGGGAGTGGCAAGCAGGTCGACCAGCTGGGCGGCGACATCCTGAGGTAGGACGCTCACGACGTGGCGGTACTTCGTAGTTTGGTTGGTAATGCCAGCCAGCGCGAACTGGCACTCCACTTGCAAGAACCAGACTTGCGGGTTTTCCGGCCAGAAGGACGGGAGGCGCACGGCGAGATGCTGCACTGTCGAAGGGGTCGATGCAGCAGTTGAACCCTCGGGGTGTGGGGCGATAGCGGAAGAGGTGGCAGGGGCGGCGGACGGCTGCCCTGCACCGGGTGCTACGTTGTAGTTCATGGACGTTGCGAGCGTCCGGGAGGTTGAACGAGTTCAAACGACGAATTCAAGGTTGCGTGTTCAAATCACGTCCGACTCACCAGTGTTGAGTCAGAGAAAGGACTGCAACGGAAGGTTCTCTATTGCCGGCTGGGTGCCAACTGAACTCGATCAAGGTGGCCGAGTAGAATGGTCAAAGGCTGGCGTTTAACACGAGGGCCGTGCAAAACTCGATGTGCCTGCGCACGGCGCACGCCATCTGTGTCGTCTGCTACACATATTACACACATTATACAAAGAAGCGACGGCTTAT
This sequence comes from Ornithodoros turicata, assembly GCF_037126465.1. NCBI lineage: Eukaryota > Metazoa > Arthropoda > Arachnida > Ixodida > Argasidae > Ornithodoros > Ornithodoros turicata. Next base: position 38,780,155 of record NC_088204.1, read on the forward strand.
GTTATGTGCTTCTCCTGGCATTGTAACAGAGACTACCCAAAAATTTGGAAAAGGCGGCAGCAGGACCCTGTAAAATGACTCGAGCGGCTGGTATCCGGCGTAGGCCGACTTACTATTCCTTAAAAAAAAGGAGAAGTTTTTGCAGGGATTGTAACAGAGGCCACTGCAACGTGCGGCAGCAGATCCAGCCCTTTAAAACGCGCGAAGCCCTTTTAATCGTGGCGCGGAGGCGTGCCTGTTTCCCCTGTTCCAGGAGAGGTCCCGTTTGAGGAAACAGCTTCCAATACGGCACTCGCGAAGGCAAATAAAATATGTAAACTACTATCAAATATGAGGCTCAATACCATCTCATATAAAAATGATATTTAAAAAAATGTCATGAGCTAGTTTTGCAAAATGTATATAAAATCCAGCTTTCGGAGATTGATCCCTATACCACTTTCTTCTTTGTTCTGTTGTTCACCCTGGCAGGTTGCGTTTGACAAAATCGTTTCCAAAACATCACTCGTCGGGGCCAAACGTTCAATTTCAATAACTTGGGTGCTTAATATAATTTGATAAAAAATTGATATCAAACATGTCGTAGGCTGATTTTGTAATATGGATATGTGAAACTAATATCACGGAGTTTGAGCCCCGTTCCTCTTTCCCCTTTTGCACCCGGAGCGGTCGCGTTTGACAAAATCGCTTCCAAAACGGTACTTACAAGAGCCAAATGACCAATTTGATCAAATTGTGGACTTAATATCATCTGATATAAAAATGATATCAAAGACGTACTAAGCTGATTTTGTAAAATGTATATGTGAAATTAAGGTCACGGAGTTTGAGCCCAGCAGCAGTTTCCAAAGCGACCGAAACGTCTTGCATTACGGTGCCAAAGAGATATTATCAAGGGCTACGCTATGCCCTACTGGGATTGAAACCAAGGCGACCGCAAAGTTGTCAAAAGGCGGCAGCAGAGCCCCTTGCAACATGCGAAACCCCTTTAACCATGGTGCCAAGGCATCCCTCTTCCCCCTGATACATCCCGAGGTGTAGCGTTTCACAAAATGGCCTCCGAAACATGCACTCTGATCAGTGGTGGCCCCCCTTAGGCCTTCTCTAAGTCACACGTAAGTTTTCCTCCTATCCCCTCCCCAATTACTCGCAGCTTGGATAACGAAACTCACCAACCCGCCAAGCGCGGGTTGGTGAGTTGGTGGCACTCTGGGGTGGCACTCTGATGGGTCAAATGGACAATTTTATCAAGTTTAGAGTTTAGTATAAAAATGAAATAAAATATAAAACGGTATCATATTTATAGTAAGCACTCAATGTGGCAAAGTTGTCTATTGCGTGAGCCCTTTGAATTTCAGCAAAGAATGCCCCTTCGCTGTCCGAACTCCTTCGGACCGGCCGTAGGGTCTTAGCGCATTTGTATTATTGTGATACTGGGACTTATACCGTGGAGCGCCTAGGAGGGTGTCGTGCGAGCGCGTGGAGTCGTGTCTGGGACGCATTTTTGAAGGCCCTTGGTGCATCAGGGTTAACACCTACAAGTCATGCTGCGTTTGGTATGTAACCTGGAAGTCGTACTCAGTCAAAAGAGGAGATGATATTTCTAAAATTTTACATTCTTTGTCGAGAAACCATAGTCTGAACATGCACCCTGTGCAAGAATTCACCAAATCCCCATAAGCGCAATGCGTTAAATTTCATTTGACTAGGGTGCACTACGCTAGACAGGATGCGCTTTCCTGTCTGCGCTTTTCATGTTTCCAGGGGTTCTTTACATGGTGTACTTCCTTGTTAGACGATGGCATCTGAAACTTTTTATTCTGCTTCGCTGTTAATTGGCATAAACGCAATTCTCCACTGTGAGGCCGCCTTCCCACATGGCAGCTAAGCATAGCAGCGGAGCCTGCCGACGGCACGGGTGACCGCGAATGCTGCGAAGGCATAACTTTTTTCCAATATAACACCGCATGCGCAGGTTTTCGGTGCAGAAAAAAAACACATTTATCATGAGTCAGGCATTGGTGGCTGAACAATGGTGATGTCAGGTAAGATAAATTGACTCGCGTGTAGTGGAAGAGCCATGATCCGGCTGATTGTGGTGCTAAACGAGCACACTCATAAAAATGATGTCCTAAAATGACCAGCGCAATACGACTTATTAGCATATTGTACGCGTTTTTCCGACTACAATGCTCAGCAGCACTGCTGACATGGTCACTTGAGGCAAAAAGAATATGTTTTTTTTTTCCGCATTGTAACAAAAATTTAAGCTACATCATTTTTATGCGTGTGTTGGAAAGAGGCCTTATCAGTTTGTTCATTCCATTGGCACACATGCATTTCCCGTTTCTTACCCTTCTGTAGCGGATCAATAAATTGCAATACGGTCCTAAATTTTCTTTAGCAGGTACATAGTGGTACGTAGATTAGCAACAAAAATACTAAAAAGGGGATAAGTTGACTTATCCCTTTATTGCATTCACGGGTTCAATTTTCTAGAGCAATTTCTTCAATAGAGCAATTTTCAATGAAGGTGGCTGTTTGGGTTCCGGGAAATTTAATCGAACGCCGGTTCATCCAACGCAATTTCGTTGAAAAATGAACGTTTTATCGCGTCGTTTAATCGAATCGCCTTTTATTTCGTCCGAAACATTTCATTTGTTACAAATGCATTCGAGTTATCTCTTAAAAGCTGACTCGAAGCAAGTTTCTCCTGTTTGCAAAGTAAGCACCATTAGTTACTATGACGAAGCAGGCACTCCGTTCATGGGGCTATCCGCTAAGATTATCACAGCAATGTAAAGGTAATGGCAAATGCTGTGAACCCAGTAGGGAGAATGTGCAAGGAAATGAAAGCAAGACATGCAAGGAGGGTAAACCTGATTGAACTGAAGTGTTTTTTGAGGGGTGCGTACAGTTGTCTCGTCGTCGAAGCGCCGAAGCCAAACAATAATAGATCACTCAACTGTAGCAACAGCTCTGCCATGACAAGCGCTCATTTTTCTGCCACCACTAAAAATGGCGATTTTTTTGATGCGTCAATTTACTGTTATTTTTTATTGCGATAAAACGTCTAAAATGTATGAGGCCGTATCTATGGCTTTGTACGCACCGATACGTGTATGTAATATAAGGACATACGCGTATCATGACATTTAACGACATATCATAACAACAGCGTAACAACAACCGTTCACAGGAGGCTTCGTTTTCCCCATGTCACAGGTAGCGACTTAAATGAAAGATACATAGATATCGGCTGTTTCTACCGTTTATAAGGCTGGCGACGCATTTTTAGCAGTACTAAACCTAAAATTTTGAGAAACCATCCAAGGGATAGTCACCCTCCAAATGAAACAAAAGATTTCCTAACTCAGTTATTTATTTTTAATATTTAAATGTAATTAGCGTATGTTACCGAGAGAGTCCTTCTGCACCTGGACAATATGAACCGTGCAGTAGACCTTTGTATTTGCTTTAGCCCATACTGCTGATACCCGTAGTTTCCCCTTAACTCGACCTCTGGGGTGGGGTACTGAGCTTCGAATGTAGTGGGATAGTATATGTTTATGGATTATGGGTACATGCATTGGTAGCCGAGCTGTATTGGGCAATCTCAGAAATTTCAGGGGGTTGTAAAAAACCAGGGGGATAGGGAAATCCCTGTCTGATAAATATATTCCAATGAAATCGAAATGGTGTACATGCTGTTAATTTCTTCCGTTCCTCCAAAGCGAAATTTCATTTTTCACGTCCAAAGTTGCCGAGTAGCTGTGGCACACATGTGTCTAAATGGATCTCCAATTTTAGATCGTTTCTAATAATGGCGCCGAAGTATACATAATAATCGACATTCTTCAATGGCCTACACCATAGACTTCACCTCAGTCTATGTTCAAAATTTCCGTATATTTTTTTTTTGTAGTCCGGCAATAGACAGTTTGACTAAAATTATCCTCTACCATTCTATAGGCACCACCGGTTATGTTATCAAGACCGCTCCTATTTTTTTTTTAGTCAGAAACTGACTTGACTGACGAGCGAAATAGAGTCGAGTCTGGTTAATACGACACTCGTTAATATGACATCCCCGCTTTATGACCGTTTTTCTTGAGAACCGTTTCCTCCCAATGGCCTCCACATGTAACATTTGTTCGTTAGTGTGGCATTTCGTTTATATGACAATGACCGATCTTTTATGCACAGCTAGGGGCGAACACAGTACGTACTGTGTTCGCCCCCTCGAAAATACCGGTAACGTACATTACCCTCGTTACTACGACCGCTGGTCACTGAACCGGAGGTTCTCCGGACTTGTAATGGCCAAATCGCGGGACCGCTTTCGCAGCGACTCATCATGCCTCCGTCTGATGCGCTTAAAAGAACAGTGTCCTTGTTCATACGGTCATAGTGACCTGCTGCAGTCTAACGGCATCCATCGACCATGTCTGATAAGAAGCGCTAACGAACAGAGCTGAGTGCTGGAATGAAGAAGCGGATATGCATCAGATTGAAGGAGCGACCATGCCCATATTCATTAAATCCGTGCATTATTTTAAAATGCCTCTTTATTCGTACTCTGTTACCAGCTTACATAATTTTCAACCTTTCGAAGCTTACGTAATGTTGTTGACCAAAATGCGCCGAACAGCAGTCGTCATATTAACGAATTTCAACTGTAGACATATGAAAAACGTCACAGAAATAGCAACGCCCCCCCCCCCCCCCCCCGGCAGGTTTGCTACTTCACACAGTAATTTACTCTATCGACTAGCCTACACTAGATCGTAGCAATGGTCAGGAACACCGTTATGACAGCGTTCAATTGAATCGGCAATAGACTGTCAAATATCAAAATTATCGTGCGGAAACATGAACACTTTGTGCTTGTCCTTGTCTGTGTCGTTTTTTTGTCACCTAGTCTCGGGTTTTTAAGTTATGGAACTTTGTGCTTACTAAGGACCCCGAAACGTATCTGTATGTCTCGTACGAGCCATATCGTGACGTGTTGGGTGAAGCGTTATTCGATGAAATGGCGTACGACGAAACGGTGTTCGATGAAATGACGTTCGATAAAGCGGCGTCGATGAAAGGGCGTTCGATGGAATGGGCGGACACCGACTACTTGTTGCGAAAATGCCCGCATTAAAGCCCTGCATGACTCGTGAATAACAACCGACGTCAGTGTGGGAGTTGCCAAAAGAAAGACAGAAAAAAAAAAGAAAGATAGTTTCCTGACATGGGAGAATCCGATAACATAGTACGTTTGTATTTTGGTTCCAAGCGTGCCATTCGAACTAATTATAAGTACTTGTCTGCCAGCGCCAGCCACTTGCACCCGGTGGATCGCGCGCTCAACAGGAAACGCCAATTGTTTCAACCCAGCGCGTCTGTTCTGCCGTTGATACCTACCATTGAGACTACCATTTGAGATGAGAGCACAAAAAACTCGTGGCTGTGTGTCGATGGCACATGCGTTGCGTTAAGCTAGTGAAGTATGAAACAATCACGCTCCAAGGCGCCTACTTACCGGACCAATTGTTGCGCCTGTTGCTGACAGTTAAGAACTTGAAAACGCGCATAGCAGATTGGCGTTCGTGTGACCTTGTAGGTCGCACTCTGTAGGGCCGATAAAATAGCATATACGCAAGCAAGGTGGTGGAAAAGATTCATGATGACGAATCCTGAGCTTGGGCATAACGACAACAAGGATGTAATGTAACGTAACACAACACAACATGAGCTCAAACCAGCAAGAACGATTTATTTACGCAGACATTGCAGTTTCTACGTAAGGTCCCTACGGCCACACTGAAACAGGATTACAAGCACCTAAGAAGTATTAGAAGGTGCAAAAAAGGACATCGACGTGGGGATTGGGTTACGGCGTCTCAACCGCACACCTCAAGGAGTTGTACCTCGAAATAAAATTACCGAAATCACCGTTTCAAAATAAATTACTGTAAATAAGTGTTATCTGACTATAAGATGCGCAGTCGCGCGCGCGAAACTGACAACGGCGAATTTAGGCTAACCTGTACATAACAATTAAAACACCAAACTTGGACTAACCGAATAATAAACTAACAGGCTGTACGCCAAAATAAATTCTTAAAAATAAAACATAAAAATCCACGCTTAAAAAAGCCCGTGAAAATCCACCTTCCAAACTAAATCGATGAAAAGATCCACGCCCTCAAAATAAAGACAACCAAAATAGACGGGTAGAAATCCAGCGAACCGGGAAAGAAGTACGGAGGGAGTGCCTCAGGACGCGAGCCGCCGATATTTCGAACTCAAACTGTTCCGAAATAAATCATAGTTAGGCTTAGGGAGGGAATGTGACATATGTTAATTTAAAGGCGACGTAACGCTGTTTTCAATGCAACGCAGACTTCGAACGTTTTCTTATTATAATTTCTACCATTCTTACGCTGTCTTCTAATAAAAGCTGGAAAAATTTAAATATACAGCTGAAAAGTTCAACACAGGGATAACAAGTGCCCGGTTTCAAATTCACGGTCTCGAAACAAAGAAAATATTAGATTGCTTCGCAAGATGGTATGCCGCGTTTAAGATGTCATTAAGTATCGACTCAGCTTCACTATTTTCGACGTGTGTGAAAGTCGATTTAGCGAATGAAATGCTGGAAATAAATGTTCCAAGACCCTCGATTGAAAATAAGCTGCCTAAAATGCACAGTCGAGCGCGTGAAAATGCTAACAGCGAACTTAGACTAACCTGCCAAAAAAATACAAATACCGTGCTTGGACTAATTTGATAATAAACTAACCAACATGGTGTCCCGTCGTGTCCGCCTCGCCAAGCATTAAGCGGCCGCTACATCGACGGACATCGATAACTCGTGAAGCTGAGTGGTTAGTTAGTGATATCGGAGCACGGCTGATCATCTTGCGGAGCAATCGATGAATTTCTGTACCGAGACCGTGAATTTGGATATGGGGGGGGGGGGGGGGGGTAAGACTAAAACCGCAAAGATTGAACCGCTCGAACTAAACTCGGTTAAAAATATATTTCAAAGAGCAAACTGCAATAAAGTCTCCGCTTACAGATCACAGCTTAAGAATCCATCGTTAAAAGGTTTCAAAATCCCGAATTTCTGAATGCGAAAGTACATTTCCTTCGAAAGCAAGCCTTCCGGTCAATTTTAAATATTCCTTTTTTTTTCTGCCCTCCTTTCGCAAGCGCGAACGTGACGCCTTTCGAAAGGTTCCCGAGGGGCTACCTTCCGTATACACATCCCCTTCACAGCGTCAATAAACATGGCCGCTCCCGAAAAGTCGTTCCTGGATTTTATCGAATTTGCTTCACGCGCGAGAGATTTGTGTTCGGGCAAGGTCTCTGCACGAGTTTGTCCGGATCGTTGTCGTCTGCTTGACCTCGAGAATCCTATGGGGTGTTATTCGAACGATGAGTTCCTGCTTCGTTACCGGTTCACAAAGCCATCTGCTTTGCGTATTCTGAGTGAGCTTCCTCTCGAAGACGCGACAGGCAACAGGGGTCATCACCTTCCTTCATTGCTGAAATTGTTCGTAACCCTTCGCGTCTATGGCGCTGGCTCTTTTCAAAGAGTTATTGGTGATTTGGTGGGAATATCACAATCAGCAACGTGCAACGCCATCTGGAGAGTTACGAGGCGCATCGCTTCTGTACTTTGTCCAAAATATGTCCGGTTTCCTCCCGCATGCGTAGCAGCGTCAGCAATGACGCGCTTCTACTCGATTGCCGGGTTTCATGGTGTCACGGTGGGGTCAAGGTAAATATAGATGGTAGCGAAGCTTGCATTGGCCACCACGTCTTCAAGGGCGGCCATGATAAAGACCGTCAGCGCCATCCATCCGTTGCGGGGCAAACTACAAATTCCGTCATAATGACGTCGCCTAGTACGTCACCATTACGTATAGCGCGGGGCGGGCGCTCGCGCTGCGCGTGCGTTCCATCGCGATGTCGAGCCGCGGAATGTCAGAACCGCGGTTGAAAGCAAATCCAAGAGCAAAAACTCAAACAATTTGTAAACAGAGAAGAATCAACACTAGCGACATGCGTGCAACAAAGGACACAGGAGACCAGGTGGGGGCTTGCTTTCTTTTATCACAGGTAAATTCGCCATGCCGTTGTAAACACTATAAGTACCCACATGAGACAATTGATGTTCTGTGGCTGGAAAACAGTGACTTTTCAGTAACTTTTTCCATCATTCATCATAAATACCCACGACAGAATAATGTACAAAATAACCAGTATGACAGTCCATGTACTGAATAAGCACGAAAGGATAATGTACAAATTCCAGCAAACACAGGTGGGGTCCAGGACCTTAATGTCCAATGCATGCTGCTATAGCTGTCCTCATGTACATCTGGAACTTTCCACATATCTCTCGTACAAAGAAGGTGGAAGCGAACATATCTGCACTTGAAGATCACATATGATATTTGCATACTGTGTGGTGCTATGTCTGCCCACAGTTTTTGGCACTGTAACGAATGCTATGGGGGAATAAGAAGGCACAAGTTCATTAGCTCATTTTAGAAGTCTGTGATACTTTACCTTGCAAAGCAGCCACAACAGTATCAGCTTCCGGCAATGACAACCTTGTTCAGTGTGTACATACCCTGCTGATGACTGCTTCTACTTTGATTACAACAGCATTTTTGTATTAAAGGAATGTCAAAGCATCGACAATGTTGTGTACTTCTGCTATTTTGTGCACATTTTGCCATGTGGTGTAGATTTGCAAGCTACACAAGGTGCTTAGCCCTGCACATAACTGCTCCTACATACTTGCACACAACTACTGAACTCAGCCCAAGATTCAAAATATAAAATTACGTGCTAGGGAACTATGTACACAAGTATACACTTAATACGTATCAAAGAATAGGCAAACTGCTGAAGATTCAAAATAGAAAATGTATACTAGGTATCTCTAACACTAAACACAGTAAACACTAAACATATAAATAATGGGCACAGACTACTGAACTCTGCATGGCTGTCAAAATACTAACAACACAGTAAGGAGCTATGTGCAAAAGTGCACTTTGACAAATCGTATGCTTCACAGGAATGAAAGAATTACAAGAGATCATGTGTAATCTAGGTTACAACTGAAAGCACTGGATAGACAACAGAACCATGCATATCACTTTGCATGGAAAGAAAACTTCTGGCTACTTCACAACAACGTGCAGAGATTACGAACTTAGTCTCGCTGCTTGCTGCAGTGCCTTCTGACGTAACGTACTACTTCGTACTTCCTCATTCCTTTCTCGTGCAAACCAGAACAGTCGTACCCTCAGAAAAAAGTGAAATAGATCATCATACACGGATGAAAAACACAAACTCAATGTCTTTGGCACAAGTATGTCCAACGCTTCACACAGCTTGGACCTGACCCCTTGGGAGGTGAGGAATGTCTTAACGTTGGCTTTGAAGGCTTCCTCACACGCACCCACAAACGTCGCAAAGGCAGGAAGAGGAAACGACAGCTCCAAAGTCAGTACTGTCCACATTCTTGATACTCAAATAAAGCAACAACTGGCTACTGTCCTGAAATGTGGCATTCCCCCGACAAATGTCCGAAGTTGGACTTGGTGGTTTGAAATTGAAAAGACGACGATGAAGAAGAAAACGGCTATGAACAGTCGCAAAGTGCGCAGTCAACGTACAGCAAACTCGTAGCTAACAACATGGAGAGCGACAGGAACCGGAAAAGTACTCGGCTCTGCCTATAATCCTACGTATTACTTGGAGACCGCGCGAATTGCTACATTAAAAACTTGCATATTGTATTAGTACATACATTATTCGCGCCTCCGATTACATTATTTTTGTTTACCTTCATAGTTTGCCCCTCAACAACCACGCTCGCATGTGTATCATGAAGGGCGCAGGGTTGCTAACACAGATTTCGTATTTTTTCCCGCCTTCGCTACCATTTATATTTACCTTGGTGGGGTTTCAGGGTGTCAGGGTGGTTGTATCGATTGGACACATGTTCCTATAAAGAGCCCTGGTGGGACAGAACCGAAGTTTACAGGAATCCTAAGGGAGTTTTCTCCGTCAATGTACATGTGAGATGTTCAAAGTTATGTAGGTACACCAATCAAATTGAAGTTTGTGCGCAGGGAATTACTGATCCAGAGCTGCAATTCTTCGACATTGGTGCGAGTTGGTCTGGGACAGTTCACTACAGCCGGATATCTGATAACAGCAGAACTCGTGCCCTGTACGAAGATGAAAGGCTGCATGGTGTCTTGCTTGGGGACCAAAGGTATCCTTGCATGACCTTTCTAATGAGTCCACTGAACGACATCAGAACGCAAGGAGAAAGAAGGTATTTTTACCTTTCGCAGATACAACCTAATCCACATTAAAAGACGGAGTTCAGTAGAGAGAGCATTTGGAGTTGGTAAAGAAGATTCCTATACCTCAGAATGAAGCTTCAAACGCGGCTTGGTCAGCTGCTTTCATCTGCGCTTGTGCAACACAACACAACATCGCACGCGCTTGGAATGATTCATGCGCAATGGACAACAAGCAAATACAAGAAGATGAGGCTGCTGTATCAGCTGTCCACGCAGACGTTCTGCTTGGCCCACGCAGATGAGGCGCCGTCTCATTGAAAATGTTTTTTCCTGCGTTCGGGACGATGCCCAGAGGACTGGGCTTTGATCCTGATGACCGTTTTACGTGCTTCTTCAAGTCATCTACATTGTTCATTCACCCAAGATAATTATGGACATATAGAGAAAACAAGGGTGATTCATTAATTTCAATACATCAAACTGTCTTTGACTGCAGAAATGCTTAATGAGTGGAATATTTGCATTGAATGTGCAATCAATTAAACATTTACATCAGGCTGTTACAGTGTATTAAACATTCACATATGGATAAATGCAGACCACTGCTTACAAAAGCAGTCACGACCAAATACGGCAGTACTTTTCAAACGTGTTATGTTCCCTCGAGTCTACGTGTTCATATCTTGCGCTCCCCCAACACTTTCTGTTTGATCCTATGCACCTAAATTTCGTCACGCACACACTGGATTTGCAATTTGTGCAGAATACGGATGTCTCTCAAATTAAGCTTGTGTTCTTTTCATAGATTGAGAAGTTACCCGTCAAAAAGAACTCGTTACAAGTTAACTTACCGTGTAACTAAGTTAACGGAGTTCTTCAGCCTGAAATGTAACTCGCAGTTACTGAGTTCCTTGAAAAAAAGAACGAGTTAGTTCCAAGTTACTTCGGACACAAAATAGCAGCAGGTGCAGCGCGCGTGAGCAGTTGAGTTGAATTGAGACCTTGAGTTGCCTGCGGAGGAGTGCAACACGCTTAGATCGTTTTCGTTTATGTCCAACAATAGACCTCTCCCTGTTTGTAAACAAATGACGTCATAATGTTTGACAGCGCCACAAATTTGGTAGAACTGAACTACGCTCGAAGCTAGAGGTGAACAAGGTCACGCCCGTAAGCCACGGTCTTGAGGGGATTACGATATGATTCCTTAAAGGGACGCGACCCTTGGTTCTGCTTTTCTTTTACATGGGAGGCAGCGAACAAGTGCCCGTTCGTGGAACCCAGCCCTCTGCTTCCGATTTGTTTCGGTTTCAGTCTGTCTACCAATGTCTGACGTTTCTCTGTTAGAGGTCTATTTGAACGCTTTGCATCTTACTCCCTGTGGGCGCACTATGGTTCAGCTTCATTTCAATGGCAACGGTTCTTACTTCCTGAATAAAATACTGTCATTGATTGAATATCACGTTTTATGGCAAAAAACGCCATGAAGAAATCGGAGAGCAAACAAGAAAATATGTGGACGTGAGTTAAAAGCGAGTTAAAAGTAACTTGGAGCTTAACTTAAGTTACTTTGGCAAAGTTACCTGAAAAAGGAACGAATTCCTCTGAAAGTTACCACGGCGCAAAATTACCGAGTTAAGTTACAAGTTACCAAGCAAAGGAACTTATTTACAGTAACGAGTTACCTCGAACTCTGGTTCTTTTTTCATGATCTTGACCCTCAGAGTGTGCTCAGCGTCCCTACGTGTATTGTCGTGTGCCATCATTTCCCGTCGTGATTCCAATTTTGAAGAAAGAGCGTCCTCAAGCACAGCAATTCTTGCTCTGCATGACCTTTGTTCGCTTGGTGTGTCAGTTGTGTTCGTTGGCATTGATGATTTGCGTGGTGGCACAGAAATACTGTTCAAGTTGTAGCATCCAGCACCATCGCTGTGGTCATGAGCCTTTACGAAGTGCCGCGTCAATAAATGCACGGAGCAGGGGCCGCTCGGGCAGTGCCTACCGTGGATCTTCTGATGTTGAATTCCAGATTCGTGGCAGTAAGTCGCAGATTCGGAGCGCTCCCAGAGTACGTTGTGCTGCTCGGCTGGGAGCAAGTCTGTTCCATTGGCAGATTGGGAACAGTGCTGGAGTCTTCCAATGGGAGCTTTGGAGCAACCTTCAAGTCAAGGTCGCTCCAAGGAACAACCCAGACTGCTCAGCCAAAATGCATGGTTTTCACGTGACGTCATATCCTGCCTACTAAACTTCCGTCCGCCATTGCTGGGTACCACGATCTTCACGATGTGGCCTTGTTTACGCGCCGTGTGATTGTATTGACAGCAGGATGTCGAAATCTCGAGCGCGTGTCCATTTGTCCATCGTACTACGATGAGCTTGTGGGTCCTGTACGTGCCCGTTACCAGTCAAAGGTGGAAATGTGTGAAGGCGTCGATCCGTACAGGCTACATATCGGTGTAGATACTACGTCGGAGGTTGATCTACTGCCTGCTACTACACATGTCGACACAATCAACTACCTCGTGCTGTCTACAAGCTCCGTCTCACTCCAGCAGATGAAGGCGTACAAGTCATTAGAAGCCCATAATTACTTTACGAGCGGCTGGGTGCGAAGTCTGACGTCGAAACAACTACCGTCTAAACGGATCGTCGTGCTCGGCGAGGTAAGTTTGTCGTGTCGGTGTCTCAGAATTTCTTCGTGACTACTGCCAGTGCAAATATATGTCAAATTTTTAGCGTAAAAATCTGAGCATCGTTCTGAGCATTGGTCACTTCTTTTCAGGTCGACCATTCTCAGCGTTTGCGAGAGTCGCCACTGAAAGCTTGGATTTTGGCCAACTCCGACGGTAGCATCATCACCGCCCACTGCAACTGCATGGCAGGTGCAGGTGAGGCCTGCTCACATGTTGGTGCCATGCTTTTCGCTGTTGAAACTGCAGTACGTTTGAGGGACTCCAGGACATGCACAGAGAAAAGTAACGCGTGGCTCCCTGCACAGAGACTTACCACAGCCTTTAAGAGACTTCGTGATATTGACTTTTCTTCGTCCAAGATGAAAAAGAAAAATGTGGAGAGGATTCACTTGGCAAACCTTCACCCAACAGTAAAAAAAAAAAAAAAAAAAACAGATGACTGTCCTCCACGGGTACCACCGCCTGCTCCAACAGAAAACGAACTTGAAGAGTTCTATTCCAGAATTGCGGATAGTGGAGCTAGACCTGTAATATTCATGGTCCACCCTGTGTGCAGTGAACTGCTTGAACCGCCACGCATCAAGGAGCCACGTCTTCTTCGGGGCTTGCAATGTGAAAAAGCACGATCAGAAGATATGGAGGCATTGCTTCTGCGTGCTAATAGTTTCCTGTGTGAACTTGTCATCACAGAAGATATGGCTGAACACGTCGAAGCTACTACAAGGCTCCAATCAAGGTGTCCGAAGTGGTATGCATACCGTGCTGGTCGCATTACAGCTTCCGTCATGAAAAGTGTCTGCTCAACGAGCATAACACGGCCTTCAATGAGCCTGGTGAGGAAAATTTGTTATCCTGAGCAACACAAATTTTCAACTGCAGCGACTGCATGGGGTTTGCAATATGGCTCTGCAATTGAAAGTTATGTAGAGGCAACTCAGAGTGACCATGTGGAGTTTACACATAGGAAGACAGGTGTATTTTTAAGTACACAATATCCCTATCTCGCAGCAAGTCCTGATGCTCTAGTCAGTTGCTTGTGCTGTGGTAAACGCAGCGTCGAAGTCAAGTGCCCCTATTCTTTAGCTGCAGCCAATATATGGAGGCAGCAAGTAACCCAAATTCCTGCCTCGAAATCGTTAATGGGGAGGTATCGCTGAAACGTGCCCATCCATATTTTTATCAAATCCAGACTCAGATGGTAGTGTGTGATATTACGTACTGTGATTTTGTTGTGTGGACTCCATTGTGGATGCATATTGAGAGAGTGAAGAGAGCTGATGCATTCCTGGAAAGCATTTTGGCACATGCAAAGGACGTTTTTGTCCACGTAATTTTGCCTGAGCTGCTCTCAGAGTACTATCCTAGAAAAGATGCAGTCGAAAGCAAAGAGAACGTTGACTCAGGCCCCTTTTGCTTCTGCCAAGGTCCTGACAGTGGGAAAATGCTTGCATGTGATGGCGAACAGTGCAAATATAAATGGTTTCATTACAGTTGTCTTGGCATCAGGCGTGCCCCGAAGCAAAAGAAATGGCTGTGTCAAGACTGCAGTATTGCTGGTGCCAGCACTTCTCAGTGAACATGTGTTCCTCTCGCAACGCAGCTGAATGAATCCTGAATGCCCAAGTACTTCCATGTTGAGGGTACTTTTAGTGTTATATTAAAAACATATAGTCAATCAAATAGTTGGTTTATTTACATCACAGTGACACAGGTATGGTACAAGGACAATGCAGCGATTACAACAAAAGCAGCATAAGGTTTGATAAGTTAATGCTTCACACAGCTACCTTTGGATTTGGGCTGACAACAGAATGGCAGAGGTTCGTAAGGGCGCAACAGACAGTCACAATCTTGTCAAGCGTTGTGAACCTATCTCCTGCTTTGCAAGTCACAAAATCAACTGGCTGTACACCTTTCATAATTACATACTTGTTGCGTACCAGGCCAATTACACGTTCCACGTGGATCCTTACATTGGCAAGCTTTCTTGTGTTTTCAACTTCTAATGCTGAGAGCTGTTTCTTCCCTTTGGTGAAGCAGGAATGTGCAAGCTAGCACGGTATAGCCCTAACGTGTCCGCAATGTCAAAACCCCTATCTGCTAGCACAACATCACCCTCCCTTAGGTTGTCCAACATGCCACAACGTTCTGTCATATGCTTGTCACTTGTACGCCCTCCCCAACCTTCTGATATAAACACTATAAGACCCTGAGGGGAGATGCCAATGAGGTATTTGCCTGTGTTGCTACTCTTGTATTGGGACCAAGTCTCACATCTTGGGAGCAGGGAAGACGGACGTTCAATCTTTATCTCAAAGCAGTCAATTATGACCGCCACTTCCACTTTATCCCCAAATGAGTCCAGGAAGGCTTGCGGCATTGTCTTCTGGATGTAGTGTCTTGATGGCCATACAATTTGTGTTTTTAAGCGCCAAAATGCTGCATGCAGCCACTTGTCGAAGATCCTGCTAACAGTTGAGCATGAAATGTTAAACCTGTAAGCAAGATCTTGCAGAGGGAAGTTCCATTTCAGCTTCATTATAAAAACTACAAACTCTGTGAACTTCTCCAGGCCATTCTGTGGAGAATGCTTCACAGCTGCTTCAACCAGCTTGAACGTGGCAAAGAGAATTGCAAAGTTGGCCAGTCCCGTGTAAGAGAAAACCTTTCCTGGGTCTTCACGTAGGGATTCTTCCATCAGTATCACTTGCTGCTTTCTTGTTGCATGCAACTCTGATGTGAGTCTCATGTTGTCTTGCTCAAGCGCTTGCACATCTTGAATCGTCAGATCTGTCTGCACCGCAGCGTCTGCAAAGATGAAATTAAATAAGGTATCTCCAGAGTCAAAGCGTTAGTTGATTACGTCTTGTACAATACAGTCAAAACAAGCAAAAGCCACAAACCTCTATTGTTCTCTGAGTCATTGGTAAAAGTTGGGGGCAGTGAGCTGCTCCCCTGCTCTGTGGTCAGTGAGAAGTTTAGGACCTCATCCTCATCACCGGCGTCGTTATGACTGCAAGTAGAAGTTGATTTCGCGGCAACGGCTTTCCTCGCTGCTCCTTTTTTTGAACGGTAGTAGCGCGTTGCGCTGGCCGAACAGCCTTCACCACCACCATGCCCCAGGTGTTGACTCGGAGTCCAGTCGGGGTTGGTCTCGTCCATTAAGGGCGATGGCTTGCCTGTAAGGACAGGGAACAGAGGTTCACAAAGAGACTGGCAGCACGTCAGAATGAGCAACACCACATCCTAAACACGATCACGCACTGGCATTAAAAAGAGCACCAAGTACTTCCGAACGCGTGCGAGTCGTGATAGAAGAAAATGTTTGTCAGGCATTAGAGCGCGAAAACAAAGCGCGAGTAATGCTTAGGCTGCAATGAAATGCATCAGTACTCACTTACACTAGATCCACAATAATGCAGTTAGTTCCTCACCTGATACGAAGTGACGACCGCAGACTCGAACGTTGTCAAGATTCTTCAAGTCTTTTCTGTTTATTCGGGCAAGCCAGAGGCTCCGACGTTTCTCCGACAGACGCTTCGTACTATCGCACTGACGCTAATCACTTTGGGCAAACAGTACAGTCAGTGGCGTAGCCACGGGGGGGGGGGGGCTAGGGCCCCCCCTACCTGCCACGACGGACCGACGCAAATCGCAAAAATCCAAGGAGAAAATAATATATGGGGGGTACAGTGTGGCGATCGCTAAAGTTCTTACAGTTCATGGCGTCTATCTAATCGGCACTCTTGAATGGTTTTCAAAGTATGAGCTTTTCAAAATCCTTCCGATCTCGTGACACCCCCTCATTGGACATCACTGCTTAATCGTATTGTGAACGCCCAAATCAATTACCGCATTTTGCGGTGTGCACAAGTATATTGTGTGTTGTCGCACCCAGGATCAGCGGGGGGGGGGGAGTTTTCGTATCGAGCCCCCCCCTACCTTGGCGGTCTGGCTACGCCACTGAGTACAGTCCAACACTCCCTGTGCTGCTCATCCTCTGAGTCGATTTGCTTCTACTTCGGCAACCGAAAACTGCACAAATAGGCATGATTGCTGGACACGGAACGCGCACACACCATAAACAAGCGGACGACGCTGAACGTTGGTACGCAGCAATGGCGGCTTGTTTCCGAGAAGTCCCGTTAATGACGTCAGTGCAAACTATGTATAGGAAGGTTCAACCGGAACTCTCCGTGACGTATCACTTGTCGGTCGCGCTTCCCATTTCCTGTCTCTAATTCGCTAACACGGCCACTTCGCAATATGTCTCCGCTATGGTGGGCTAGAATGGCCACCATATCTCCGCCGTGAGTGGTATTTCGCGTCGTACGTTGGTGATTTTGCTTCTTGAAGAAAGCGATGAGTCAGACATTAGCAGGGCAACGTTGGGAGATGAGGAGGGCCTCCGTGTTGCAAAACATGGGGTTGTAGTGGAACATGACTACATTCTTCTTGTTACCCCGTCTCTGGCCGTCATCCACCAAGGGAGATTAGCTCGCTCTGCAATTTGCGTCCCCTTGTGGTCGTCTAGCATGAGAAGTAGAACACTGTGTACTTCCGGAGTCACGTTGTTGCGGTCACCATCATAAGGGTTGTGTATTTTTGTGGCAGTGTGGGGGATTGCTCGAGGACCGGGTTCACTAGGGAAGGAGGTGCACCACCACCACCCGAGTATCCAAGGCACTGTTCTGCGATGCATGTCATGTCAATCGGAAACAGTGGTATACGCACCTGTCAGCATGCTGTGTCTGACTCCTTTTGCTGTTTCTTTTTTCCACTTCATCTTCAAATTGTCTCAGGCTTTTCGCAGTTGTTTCACATTCCAATGCACGACACCTGACATTGTACTCCGCAGCCATCTTCTCCCACGCTTGCTGTTTCGACTTCGCCGACACACTATCAGTCTTCTTGTTCTCAACTATGCCCTTGTACTTCCGTAGAAGTTCGAGGAAGAGGTCCCGAGAAGGGATCCCGAGGTCTGTTTCATCTGTTGTCATGTATGGCGTTCGTCTTGACATGGTTGAGCCAGTTGAACACTGTTGAATGGTTGAACGTTGAACTCACGCGGTTGTCCTGTCGCCTGGCTAGCAACGTTTAACTCGTCTAAATTTGTTCGGCTGGTAAAATGTTGCAGGACCACAATTCAAATACGTGTTAGCGGTAATAACCCAGAGAAGAGCCGTCGCTGTTCGAAATTTTTTTAAACGGAAGAAGCAGTGTTGTACGTAGCGGCGCTACCGTATCCGTTACTTTTTTCGGTAGCGGAGTAGAGATCGCGCTACTAATTGGTAACGAAATAAGTACTTCCGTTACAAATTGAGTGGAACTTGGGGGAGGAGCCGCTGTCAAGCCTCATTGGCTTTTTGCTGCTCTCCCAACCGCAAGGAAATAGATTGAAATTGAAATAGCAAATTTCCGGTAGCGCAATCTTTGAGCGTTACCGCTACCGCTACTTTCCGAGCTCAAGTTCGCGACAACTTGACTTCGACCTATCATCAAGCCCCCACTCTGCCTGCCTTCGATCAAGCTGCCCAATATTATGGCCCATTCTACGAAGACCGGGCAAAAAGCCCAAAAGGAGGGCACAGCGGTTGCTATCTTACGAGTCGATGAATCTAAGGGAACGGTTGTTATCTTACAGTGCTATCGTCTAACTACAGAATATCTTCTGACTGAGCTGCAGGATATTTCATGCGGTTAGAACAGCGCGAAATAGCATGTCTCATATAGCAGACGACACCGCTGGTGCTGTCGTCTGCTACGGGATATCTTGTGACTAAGCTGCAGGATGTGCGTGATGTCTTTCCGCGCTCTTCAAACCGCACGGAATATCCTGCGACTGAGTCAAAAGATGTTTCTTCGCAGACAACAGGACCACTCGTGTCGTCTGTTATGAGCATCATGAGCTATGATGCTCACACATGCTAGGAGCATCATGCTATGAGCCTTTTCGCGCTCCGCTAACCGCGTGGAATATCCTGCAGATCAGTCACAGGATGTTCCTTAGCAGACGACATGACCAAAGGTGTCGTCTGCTATGCTTCCGCTCCAATTCCCGATATATCGGCGCCGTGCAAATGCTCAACATAAGACGCAGCAGAACTTAACTCCCGTCAACAACTTTTTACTTTTCCTAACACTACATCTCTGTAGAATATTCTGCGGAGATGTCCCTCGTGTGTATATGGTTATAGTGCTTAAAAACACCATGAGGGAGGGGATATGTTTATTAAGAAGAAAGAAAGGAAACACCATGGATTAATTCAGATGTCACCCGGTTTAAATTGAATAGCATCTAGATTTTTTCCGATGGTGCCCGGATTAAATTGAATGGCGCTTGGATTATAACAGATGGCACGTGGACTAATTCAGATGGCATTCAGAGTAAAATGGGACGGGAAAACCTGTAGTCATCTGATAATCATCTGAGCACCGTATGAATGTTTGAAAGAATGAGGAAAAAGAGGATTGCTTGCTTCTGCGTGCGATATCAGTTTTCCACGTAAGGAGTGCTGGCTGATTCGATATCTTTTCTACTCCGGTTCCCGATCGGGAAAAAATGAACCGAAACGAAATGAACACTAACAACACGGAAATCAACGAGCGCAACACAGAAAAATGAAGAAAGTCGGCTAACGGCAGTCCACACGTGTACAGTTCCTGTGACTGCCACTGGGTGGCAGCATTATGGCGGCGCCCATTCGTTGTTTCGCGCTTTTGTGTATACAGGACGGTGAATACTGGCTATCTGCAACTGTTTTAGGGGCCCGGTCCCCGCAAACCAGAAAAACGAGACGCACGCTGTGTTTTCCTTCTTGTTCTCACGATGCACAAAGCAACACAGTCACATATGCACTAAACAGTCACTGTTAATAAGAAGCAGCAATGCTACGCATATTGAAAGCACGTGAACCAGGAACGGCGAAGCACAAAGCAAAACACACAGCCCGCAGAGAGCAGCCGAGCAGACGCCGCAAAGACCGGAAGGGAACGCTCCTGACGTCACGACTGTTCGAAGTGCGGTTCTCAGTCGGGGGCAAAAGATACAAGTTGAGAATTGCTTTACAAATTCTCGGAGCCGAATATGAACGAAATATTCTGCATGGGGACTCGGAAATATATGAGGAATCATCTGATAAGACCTATTTACGTCACATCTGGGGTACAGACTGTACCTTGAAGTTCCTTGCTTACAGCTCACCATACTTCGGGTGGTGCGGGCATTAGGCTGAGAGCCCGTTTCACCTAAAGATATATTTTTAAGCGTACGGTTTTGACGATTTATTATTAACTGTGGGAAGTCACGCAGTTCATTTTTATCGTGAATTAATTTAAGCGAAGAGTAAGGACACTGTATTTTTAACGGTGAATACTTACGCGTTTATTCTTGTGGGTTTATTTTTAATGGTTTCAAATAAGCTACACGCACATCGTGAATTTCGCAGCCGGGAATATCGAGACCTCCCGAAGCATACGACAGCAGTACTATTGTTCCAGGCGGATATAGTGAGCTTTGGCCGTCCACCAATTAGAGAGGACTTATTTTCAAATATTTATTTCGAAGAGCTGATCTCGTGAAGTGTATTAAAACGACTTGATTTTGCCACCGTGGAAATAGACAGAGCTTGTTTTTGAAAAGTGATTTTGAAAAGTGGATTGATTGATGATTTGTTTTTTAATGTTTTAGTTTTGAATGATTTATTTCGGCGTCATCCAAAGGTAACCAACATGACGCACCGCCGTATCCGCGTCCACACTGCGAAGCCAAACGGCTGCTAAAATGCCGGGCTTTCGTTCGCTAAAACGACCTGGACAGACACGGAAGACCCGTGAACTTGAGTGGTTAAATAGTGATGTCGTGTTTTAAAAGGTACTGCAAAGCAGTAGACAAGCAAGATATGCTGGCGATGTGCCTTGACACTTAGTTGCTTGTACATACCATATGCGGAACCATAAGACCGACAACGCGCTCTAAATATTTTTAATTTGTCATGAAAAAGTCGGCGTAGTGCAGCGGGGCGACGTCTGGTGTCAAACAACCCCTGTGCAGTTGGCAACACTGTCGAATATGTACGAGGGGTTCAAGTCAAACCGGGACTTTTCATTTTTCGCAAAAGTAAAATGAACTTACAGGCGGGAAATTAATTTTATTTTTCAACGTAATCTCCAGCTGCACTAATGCACTTGTCCCAGCGTTTCACGAGGGCTTGGATGCCAGCAGCGTAGAATCCTTACCGGCGCGTAGCAGCCATGATCGGACCGCATTCCTGACCTCGTCGTCGCAGCTGAAGTGGCGGCCCCCAAGGAACGCCTTCAGTGACCCGAAGAGATGGAAATCACTGGGGGCGAGGTCTGGACTGTAAGGGGGATGTGGCAGCAACTCCCAGCCAAGTTCGTGTAACGCGCGTGTCGTGAGATGCGCGGTATGCGGGCGTGCATTGTCCTGTAGGAGGAGGACTCCTTTGGTGGACGCCTTATGCACATCCCTGATAACCTGGCCGTAATATGCACTATTGATGGTGGTACCACTGAGCAGAAAATCAACATGAACAACGCCAGCCTTGTCCCAGAAAACTGTGGTTATGACCTTACCCGCAGACGGGGTGCCTCGGAACGTCTTGGGAGCTGGCGAGCCCGAATGCTTCCACTGTTTTGATGCGCGTTTAGACTCAGGAGTGAAATGGTGCACCCACGTTTCATCGGACGTGATGAACGGCTGTCCTTCCGTGTCGAAACGATACCTTAGCTCTTGGGAGATTTCCAGTCTTCTCTGCCGGTCAAACACGGAGAGCTGCCTCGGGACCCAACGGGCACTAACTTTCCGAAACTAGAGGTGTTCATGAATTGATAGTGTTCAACGTTCCCACAGAAAGGCCCGTCTTTCGAGCCAGTTCGAGACATGTTATCCGTCGGTCCTTGAGGATCAGGCGCTCCACAAGTTGGATGTTCTCAGGAACTCTGACACTGGGCTCTGAGCCGCCCCGGCCGGGATCGTCCTGCACTGATGTACGGCTGTCTTGGAACCGTTGGCACCACTCAAACGCTTTGCTGCGGCTAGGTGTATCGTGGCCATACTGAGCCTGAAGTCTTCTGTGAATTTCAGATGACTTTACGCCTTCATTCACGAGAAATTTCATGACAATTCGCTGTTCGATGTGCGCGCTCACCTCGTTGTCGGCCATCTTGTCCAGCACATGTCTTTTGTTTTGCACAAACTTTGGACCACCACGTGGTGAACGCGGAGGCCTATCGCGTGTGAAAATGACGAAAAAGCGCGAGCCATTTGTACACTCAGGAGGCAGAAAGTCTCGGTTTGACCTGAACACCCCTCGTAGTTTCTGAGCCGATTTGCAAGCCCTCGCTGAATCTGTCGCCACCCACATTTTGAGAAATATTGGCCTATGCTGTAGCTCCGCGGCTCTCCGCGGTGTTTGTGTTGCGAGGTGACGTAGACGACATCACGTGAGACGCCTCGTGACACAGTGATAGCGGCATGGCGTCCGCTCGTGGGTGATAGCTAATGTCGTACGTAAGATTATGAGTTGGTGTGTTCGAACCCTACCACCGACGATCTGTAACTTCCCCCGGGTTTGG
This sequence comes from Ornithodoros turicata, assembly GCF_037126465.1. Taxonomy (NCBI): domain Eukaryota; kingdom Metazoa; phylum Arthropoda; class Arachnida; order Ixodida; family Argasidae; genus Ornithodoros; species Ornithodoros turicata. The sequence continues at coordinate 38,802,773 of NC_088204.1, forward strand.
GGGGCAGAATTATCGGACGAATGTTGGCACAGTTCCCCCTGAAATCAGCCCACGGCCCACACCAACCCCGGAACCGCACTCTTTCTTGCTGTCCTCTCTCCATCTGTCCACATCTGTGCGCCGCTTACAGCCATGGCTTCGTTGTGGCGCTAACACGCAATCACAAAGAAGCACACAATAGTGAGGTTTAGTATCTCGTATGCTATTCGCATTAGCGTACGTAAGGGATAAAGTTTGTGGTTCTGCGCGCAGCGCGAAGCTCTGTTTCTGATATGGGCGTGCGCAGAAACATCAACGCTGCCATTTACGTACGCAAATGCGATAGCGTACGATATACTAAAACTCTTTATTATCGCCTTTGCGTACGTAAAGAATAGCGGGGTCGTTCTGCGGAATGCGCGAAACTCTTCTGATGTTTTGCGCGTGCGCAGAACCATCAACGCTGCATTTAAAAAATAAGGTGCAAGGGCTTATGCGTTAATATAGACTTTACTTCCTAGGGGTTAATGCAGGTGAACAACAACAGCTGCGTCGTCCATCACTCAGGTGACGAAGAAGATTCGCATCACGAGCCCAAAGCGTGCCTCACGACGCAAGCCAGTTTCGGGACAACGCCTTTACAAGACTAGTCTGTTGTGACCCTGGGCACAGGAAATCTTATGAACCACAATGACTCGGTCCCCTGATTCCTCGTCGGAGAGCGAAGCGTCTACAAGTACCACACCGGAGAGCTCATCCCAAGGTTTGGCTCATTTCACTGTAGACTATACACGTTGGCAACACATTCCACATTGAATGAAATGAGCGTAGAATAGTCTCTTACGGCATGCTATAATACGGCGCTTGTAAAGACAGCACAGCACGTGTGCTAAAGTACAGCGTATTTTTCAGACGTTGGTACTGTTCCATATCGGGACCATTGAGTTTTAGGAACTGGCCAACGGGTTTATAAAATGAGTAATGCCTACAACTGATTGAAAGCTACAGTCCAAACTAAGAAGTCGCTAAAGTAATATCAGAAGCTGCGTCCTATAGAACCGCTGATATGGGCATTCGTGTGGCACCGGTTTGTACTCTTCACGTACCAGAGGGGCATCTTCTGTAACAGCCTTGCTATGTAAACACGAATGCAGCCACCTCGTAACAGGCGGAGGAGGAGTTGGCTCTGAAGGCCACCTGTGGAAGAAAATAGAAGCCAAGATAGGATAGGCCAAGAATGCCCGGTGATGTATGTACCCACACTGAAAGTCGAGTGCAATAGTGGTGGACGGTATGTGTCTTATGAATGTTCTTTAGTTTCACGAATCTGTTCAAGGCCTTCCCCCTACCCGTCCACCCCTATTGCACTCGACTTTCAGTACATTGTGCTGCTTGTGTAAGTACATCGGGGAAGAAAAACAGAATGAAAGAACACAAAAGAGATGTTGACAAGACCGCAGAGAAGCAAACTGAACTATGTGAACACGTGATGAAAAATAATGATCGTAGATTAGGTCTCAATAATCCGGAAGTTCTAGCTCGTGGGAGTCGTTGAGGGGTGAGGAAACAATTAGAATCCATAGGCACATAAAGATAACTGAAGAGGCTATCAATAGGCATCCCTGCCCCTATCCGAATGCTACGCACCCTTAGCACATAAAAAGGGACCTGTAGCTTGTGGCACGTTATTCTGATAATGCCACTCGCACGGGTTTCGAAATTGTCAAACTTTTCGTTGTTGTATTGTTGTTTGCGGTGTATATGCCAATTAAAGAGAAACTACAAGGTAATTTGCTAATGAATGTTAGCATACGAATATTTTTCGCTTTCTGAGAGGACATGTAACATGTTTTATTTATAATATTAGGAAGATGCGCACAAACAGTACGGTTACAGGAAAACCAAATGAAATTATGAACATCTTACAAAATTCAGCCTTTAAACGCCTGAGAAGAAGAAGAGATGTTTTGTAGTACTCCAACTTGGCGAAGGAATAGCACAGCGCAGTAGCAGAACTGTTCTAACGCGAAAAATGACCCACGATGCCAAATAAATCTACGTCACTGTGCAGAACTTGCGCTTCCATCGGGTTGCTTGGAAAATATGACTGGCCGTAATGCAAGACTACAGCGACATAAAATTATTTTGTATGTTAGGTGTTATGGCACCATTGCCGTTAGCGCTATGGGAAAAGAAAAGAGAAAAACTGAAGACGTAGCACCCTAGCCACAGGAAGCAGCTTCCCAACGGCACCGGTATCTCTAAGGAGCAGACATATGCGAGTGGCGTAATCTTGTTGCAAAGGTGCCCTTATCCAGGGGGGAGCGGAACCTCAGCCTTGAAGCATCGCTCTTTCTCTCCTCCTTATATCTGCAGGCGAGAAAAGTGGATCCTCTGGAGTCGCGGGTGATGACGAAAGTTGCATGTTCAACGGTGACCACGAACGCTCAGACTGCTTCCTGTAAGTTTCTATAAGGTGCCTGAAAATGAAGCCATGATGACGATTAAGGTGTGAAACTCTCGAAAACAACGTGTTTCGTCTGGTGACATAATGAAAAAACCGTAACGTAAGCTCCCCAAAAAGTGATACTGTGGTTCATTCCTGGCGTGCTGTTTCATGCAACTCATTGTAACCCACTTACACATTCAATGGAAATGAAATCACCTGCCAACGTATTTGACAGATGGCTTTGGGTTGTTGTCAACTCCACGTCGTAATGTCACATAAACGTCGTAATGTCACATTAGAGAAAGAGCTGTCCAGGGGCTTCGGTGCTCAACTTTGCGTTATTTCATACCGCACGATAAATACATCGCTTTCCCGGTGGTGGTGACGTGCTATTTCCGAGCGATCTGCCCGCAGCTTTGGCGACATGTTGCTCGGGGGAATCTTGCATCCGCGGCTAACTGCATATTAAAGCTGTCTGAGGAAAACCCAGACAAAACTCCCAGGCAGAACAGCCGACGCCCAGTCACCTCCCAGGAGGAGGTGGTGGTGATGGAAATGCTTGCCGTAGTCGGCCACACTCGCTCGGGCAACGTCACGACTATCGCAGGGGGGGGGGGGATCGAGCGTCCTGGGCCGACTTCACAGGGAATTGCGCCGGCATTTGTCATAACGCGTCTGAAGAAAATCCAGAGAAAACACCCGGACAGCACAGTAAGCTCCCGGATGTGAACACGTGTCACCTCCCAGTCTCGGCGTGGAATACCTTCACCGCAGCCAATAGCTGATTCGGCACGACCTCCCGCGTCGCAATGTTCACTTGAAATTCTGGCCAACTGAAAGGCCACAGCGTGACGTTTGGAGCGCGCCAACTTACAAAAAGAAAAACTATGACGACTGGTATGTTCAGTTCACTATGGGGACCTAGGGCTGGTATGTTCAAGAAGGTTCTGAAAGAGGGGCTATGATCAGTGCGACGTTCTCGACCATCGTCATCGTCGTTGGCCCTAACGGTACATGCGTTGCAATAAGGAGGCACGGTAGGTGAAGAAGGTAGGAGCCGTACACCATTTCTACTGCTTTGTGCACGATGCGGCGTTAAAGCCACCTCAGCTCATCGACAGCGGAAACTGTAGAGCACTGCACGGGCCTAAATTTACCGGGCCGACCCGGCCCATACCTGAGACCACGGAGTCCTACACGAGCCTAGTGCGACCTGCACAATTAACTTTCTACACTTTTTTTTATGTAAATGGCTTGTCCCATGGCACACACCCTTTTAGTGTTGCCTTTACACCCGAGTGAAGGGTGATTTCTAAAGCACCCTTTAATGAGGTGTATTCCTAATGAAACTCTTATAATGGAGGTTTAAAAACAACAGTACCCTTAAGAGGGGAGTATTCTATTGAAAACACTGTTTAGGAAGAAGTTTTTTTCTGTCAAATATTTCCTCTCAGCGGGCTAGTGTAATACAAGCTCCCATGGCAGCATATCGAGACATACAGTTCGACGTTCTTGCTTCTATGGCAGGCACCACCCTGAACAGAGCAAATATTCAGCCGTGGTTCGTACAACCTAAACCGGAGTGCAATGCGTTACAGGCACGTCTTGTTAGCTTGGTAATAGCGTGAGTGCCGAAGTAGCCTATATGGGCGTATTGGACGGATGATACAGGGCGTCCTACCGAAAAAGGGCCAGGCGCTAAAGAAAAACGGAGTGCTCTACACAAATGGAACTATCTGTACGTGCTTTTCAGTTGTGTGGTCTATCCACAAAGATTTTTTTCGTCGCCCCTTGTCAATTAGTTAGCGGTAATTAATTTTTTAACTTTTTAATTAGTATCGGTTTTAGCTCTCAGAAGTCAATGAGGAAGTTGTAGTTAGTACATGTAAAAAAAGACCCAATTGAAGTGGTTCGAGGTCGCTAAGGCTTGTGGTTTCGTTTTTTCCCGGGTTTAAAAGTTGATTTCAGATGCCGGGTGGACCGCATACCGCTGCCCACAATCTGGCACCCGCGCGCGACGATTCCACCGCCCTCCAGCGTAGATTGACCTTGAGATTAGCGCTTGGAGACCATCCTTGGGCCACGTCACACAAGAGGAAGATATTTCACCTGTTTCACGGCACACCTATCAGAGTGCACTGCAATCGTCGCGCGCGGGCGCCGAATGCCGGGAGTGAGCGCTCTGTTGTGCGCGCGGCTTCTGAAACTAATTTTTACCACAAGCCATAGCAACCTCGAACCACTTCAGTTGCGTCTTTTTCGACATGTACTACAACTTCGTCATTGACATCTGAGAGCTAAAACCAATAATTAAAAGTTAGAAAATTAATTACCGCTAATTAATTGACAAGGGGCGATGAAAAACATATTTTTTGATAGATCACACCTATCTACTACTGCGAAGCACGTACAGTTGGTTCCATTTGTGTAGAGCACTCTGTTTTTTCTTTGGCCCCTGGCCCTTTTTCGGTGGGACACCCTGTATACTGAAATACAATTTGTTGGGGCACATTAGTTAAGTATAGTGGGGCCGAAAAAGCTTGTAACGGTGACGGGAATGCGATTTTACAATTAACACGTCCGTCTGCAACGAGTCAAAGATACCAGCTAAATTCCTAACATCCTTCCCTGTGAAATACTGTGTCTTTAACTCATGTAATCGTCTATAATGCGATTACTTGCTCACCGGAGCTGTGAAGCCAGCATAATTTTTCTTTCACGAATTAAAACACAGTTTTTAACACTGTATTCCCAATCAAAAGGGGTTCAAAAAGGGTGTATTAGACCTGAACACCTCCTTCAACACCTTACTTTACACATTTAATGATCGATATTGGATAAAATGTGGTGTATGTCAATATTACACCTTTAGTAATGCTCATTCTTGCACCGTTTGCGTCAGTCTGCGGAATAGAAAGAGGGTGTTTTTATAAGAATACACCTGTTTTGAGCGAATAAAGGTGTAAAATGATTTACTGTGTGGCTGCGGCAAACTCAGTCATGCCGAGGCCCGGTTCGCAGCTGTATAGACAGATTTGTAATGCGATACGTCAAACAGGTCCGGACAATACGGTAGGGGCTCATAACACACCATAAACCACACACGCGTACCTGGAACGGCAAACTCAGCTGCTTGTAGCGACACGTTGGCGTCGAGTCTGACGCGCCTATCTGCGGTGCAGGCCGGGGCGAAGGCGTGATCCTCAACACGGCAAAGTCGAGAATGATGCGACACATATGTTGTAGCAGGGCCAGGCACGTTGTTCCTTTCTTTTGAAAACGAATGTTGAGGATTAAATAATGTGGAAGAATGGCTCACGAAAACTCAGCCCGACTCAGTTTTTAGCCAGCCTTGTCTTTTACAGTCTTCCAGTGAACGGATCCTGTCCTCGCCTATGGTCTTAGTTTATTATGCTTGCACTTGGGCAGTCTGTGTCTCGCTAGGGCTTCCTCAAGCCACTCCAAGTAGGCCTATACCGTCATTGACCTCTCCCAATGCGGAACTCCACGAGCCACTTATTCTACATCCCAAAGGGTGTATATTTTGCCATACACTGTAGTTCGGCGTATTTTCGCCGTAGGGTGGCCAGTTTTCAGTTCTCGAGGCTGGCGACAAATGCTACCGAATCGCCGGAAGGATCGTTAGTATCGACAGTCCCAACTCTGCGTACCTCCAGGCGGTGTCTCCGACAACCCCTATTGCGATGTCTTCTTGCACCCTCTCCTCCCGGCGCCGTCAAACCTACACGACATGTCTTCTAGGCTCCCAACATACGCTCCGTTGGGAAGGAGTCGCTGTAGTGTTAGTGCGAGAGACGACGAACGAATGCCAGGGACGTTGCACGGGCCACGCTCCTGTTTCAGAACAGAATACACCTTCTTGAGCGTTGATCTCCTATTGAGTTAGCCTAAATCAAACCCTGCCACTTAGGACCAGACCGGATGCCGCTGTGGAACGGCCATCGTTAGACCGAGCGAGCCATGATGAGGACCATACGTCACCTTGCGGTTTGACTACCAAAGCTCTAGCCGGAATCGCTGCCCTGGCTCAAGCAGTTATCATTCTCGGAACAGTGATCGGTGTCCACAAGTACGGTCTTCTTACAGGTAGTGATGTTTATCATGCTTCAGTTTGTGTTGACATCTGCGTAGTATCCGCCATGAGTTGAAGTTTTGCACCTGTCACATGGGCGGCTGTGCCGCAAAACGAGGGCAAAACATTTAAAAAGAAGATAAAGGAAAACTGGCGGTCTCTCTGCTGATGCAAGCAGGTTAATGCGAAAGTGTTGGCGCCACAATATTGCGACGGTATATCACGATGGCTCCTGGGTGCGCACAGTACTAGAAGGGCCATGTAGCGATAAGGTCTCTCGCCGCAAACAATACTTCCAAGAAACTCGGAAGAAGCATTTTAGTGAGTGTATTGCTCTGGAGTTAATATGGCGCGATAGGGCTTTGATAAACGACAAATGAGGTGCATTGAGCAAAAAAAGAAAAATAAAGCAAAAGAAGGAAAACATTGAGAACCACTGCTGTAGAGCTTCTCTACGCTGTGCGGAAGATTCCCCAGAAAGGAGGAACGGTCGCGCATAGCTGTGATAGTGGCGCTTGAGGATAAACGTATTATTCACTACCAGTGGTGAATTTCAATGACAGTGCCGGGTGAAAGTTTTGCTTTGGGAAAGTGCGAAATTGTTCTATCGGCAGAAGGAAGCCTGGCATGGAATGTTCCATTAGGGGGTGGGGGGCGGAAAACCCCATAAAAAACTGTTCGATTTCTTCGCTCTCAAAAATTTCTTGATGTCGCGCTGATGTCGACTGATAATCAATTTCAATTTATTTTGTCGTTGTATATTTTGTATGCGTGCATGTGTTCTTTCCTTTCTCTTGTAGTAATGTCCTGTAATAGCTGTCACTGACGAGTAGTAGAAGGGTAGTGCCCTAGTCAAGCAGCTTCGTGCTGCTTTTTGGCCGCCCGTGATATGTATTCTTGTATTTAATGACGAAATAAATATCAAATATCAAATCAAAAACATTTTTGACCCATCAACGTATGTGGGTTAGCACGGCGTATAACCAGCAGAATGGCACGCATGCGAACAGGTATGCGTGGAACATGTATGGGCGGCATTGTTTTTCCGGATTTGGATTTTCGATAGCTCCAAACTTGTCGCTGCACTAGCAAATGAGCTTTCGTCTTCCGTATATTCGCCTCGAGATTGGACTGTAGGTGGCGCTGCGACGGATGTTCCAGTGGGGATACTGCATCATCGGACACAGCAGGCTCTGGCTTTTCTACGCCGATATCGCAGTGTTCCTGGATGAAATGCCGCTGTCAGTGCCTCACATATTGCGGATGTCTTAAAATGCGATACTTAGAACGCTGATATGGTGTGGAAGTTCACAAAAAGTGCTGCACTGCGAAACGCTCAAATCGCGAAGTTGTGAAAAGAAAATCTCCTGTATGCTTTTGAAGGGAAACACTACCTCCTTTGTTCCAAGCTAGATTTTGTTTTAGTCTTTTGCTGCTCTCGCTCGAATATTTATTCGTGGCTTGTGTATAGTTGTCTTTCCCTGTACCTTTGTATCATACGTCGCGACAACAAGGATCTAAAAAATAAAGGAAAAGCTCAAAATTCCTGTCTCCACTGATCTAAATGTACAATGTACTAATCAACAATAACAATGAATCTAAGTGTACAAATGTGCAAGAATGCAACATAAGGGCTACAAGTTTTGCGTCGAATAACAGCAGTTGTTATTCAGGTCGTGCGAGTCCGGGAGAGTTTCGAGGTTTGATTCATTTCCTGTTCGGGCATTCATTAAATGGTGCTAAAATATGTTAGCAGATGACCACACCTGTGTGGTGGACTTGACTTTGTGTGGGGTGCTACCGGTGAGGAAATAACTTGAGTGAAAATGAAAAACTTGAGTGAGTGAAATAACGGTGAGTTTTTGGTTCCAGCGGCAGGTATATTCTGAAACACGCTGTTGCACACGTGCTTCATACCCCCCCCCACACACACACACACACAAAGAAAAAACACGCGTGTTTTACTTAGAACGTTCAGGGATGGTGCATTTTACTTTGAATGCGTGTGTTCTAAATGATGTGTGCCAATGATTACGTATGTGAAAGATAAAAGTCTAGCCTGTCATACAGTCAGATGAAAGGAGACAAAAGCTTGAAATTCAAACATTTAAAAACACCGGTGCCATAAATATATATATATATTCATGCATTCATATATTCCATATATTAATACATTCGATAAAACTTGTGTTTAGCGCGTGCAGAATACCTTAACTGAGCACTAAGAAGTAACTTCGAACAGCTAGCACCGAAACCATTCTATAAATAACTGTGACATAGTTGTATGCCTATGATAAAAGAAAAAACTGCATAAAAAAATTAATGCATTAATATATTCCACATATTCATACATTTGATATACAACACGTGTTTAGCGCGTGCAGAATATCCTAACTGAGCACTAAGAAGTAACTTCGAACAGCTAGCACAGAAACCATTCTATAAATAACTGTGACATAGTTGTATGCCTATGATAAAAAAAAAAACTGTTACAACATTGACCTTAGCTCTTGGTACATTTTGTTTGACACACAGAACAGCAGTGAGGCCGAGTGGAACATATGCACGTTCTGTAGTTTTCTTCCCTGCTAAGCACGCTGGCGCAGAGAACTAGAGAAGTTGAAAAAAATTTTCCACCAAATCATTTTCACTCATTTTGAACCGATTTAAAAGCCCAAAAGTCCAAAAAATGATCCTTCCAAGCACGTTTTTGAATACGGTGACCACAGCGAAAGCACCGGCTCAAGCGGCGCATCCCCACCAAAGGCAGTTCCCGGAGCAGCCGCATGGTGGCGACGCTGCTGACCTCGAGGCGAATAGCAGGACGTGTTTCTGGCGTGGCGACATTGCTGTGTACACCGCGTGGTGAATCCAGTCCTCTAGAAAAGAGACCCTATTGCGGCGCCGTGCGCTTGCGTGCGCTTTTCGGTTGCGCTGTGCGTGGCGCGCCTTTCTCCTGCGGCAGGCGCGAGAATTGTTCTCTCAATGCAATTGGCCCATTCGGCCGGTAGCGAGCTGGGTTGTCCTTACCCAGTGTCACAATGATGTGGGCTCTGCAGCATGATGAGAACATACGCAGTCTCAGATCTGACAATGGGCATAGGAAATTCATAGTCTCTGATAATGCAAATACCTGACTGAACTGGACCTAATGTAGAGTAACTCAACAAAATTATTCGGCGCAGCATGATCTTTGATATCCTTGCGCTAGTAAAGTCAAATCAAATCAAATCAAATGCAATTGGCCATTAATCACGATCGTGGTCGCTCACAATCATAGTAAACTAAGTCTTTGTTATTTAAGTTTATATTCTAATATATATATATTATATGTAATATATATAATATATTAATTATATAATAATATAATATGTAAACGTATAATATATATATTATCATATAAGTCTTTATATATATATATTGGATGGGATTCAGTGACAGAGTCACTGAATTATGAAATTACGCAGATAGGTTAAACTTCTGGAAAACGCTCAACTCGCATCATTTTAACATAATTACACAGAGCCATAAACGATCACGTACTGAACACGGTGTTCCAAATTGGTAGCCCGCAAAGTGCCGTTGAAACTGATGTTGCGCCACCGCATACGACACGGAATTGTACTAGTTGTTCTCCACTTTCGTGGTGGAGCAACGTTCTTGGCGCGTCTTTTATCACCTGTCTTGTCGATAGGCGTATTCGTGTCGTTTGTATTCGTGGTTTCCAGGCATTATTAACTTATTACCGCATAGTGTGCCGAACAAAGCGGCAAGCTTTATCAAGAATGGTGTGAACAAACACTAAGGGGAATGTGGCCCCAGTGATTTATCCAGACACTCCTAACACCACAAAAAATATGCAGGAGACCCCTAAAAATTTGTGAGCTTACGCAATATTTTGTCAAAAGCATTTAAAGACACCCCCTTGCGGAGCCGAACACCCCCAAGGACGAAATTCTGGGTAAACCAGTATGTGGCTCTATATAGTGAGTCACGTATTTCGCACTTCTGCCTTGGTGTTCCAGCTAGAATTCCATGCAACGACAATAAATATTTTTTAGAATAGGGTAACGTAGCGCTTTGCCAGTCACGAATTACTACTGAATGTTACTTACTATTTATTATTCATCTTGGAATTCAGCGGAGCCTGAACAAATTCCGTATGTCGACAAGAGTGACGTCGAAGGTGCATCTCCTGGTCGCTGTGAGTACAATTTTGAAGTGATTCCACTGATGATCATTATGGTGAACCAAATGTGGTGACACCCTCAATACGCTACGACAGTACGTCTCTGCGCATGAAAGAAAGAAAATGTTGGAGAAAGCAGTCTCAGAAAGCGTCTGTCCACTCAGAAAGCAGAAATAAGGGGACATTCGCAGACTGACCACAACACTATGGAGAAAAAGATGAAGCAACGTGGACCTCACGTCCAGTTCTTGTGGTACCTTATTTGAGGGCGATCCAATGAGACCGTTCTACGGACACGAGGGGCAAGTGGAAAGCTGAGGGACTACGCGAAAGGCTGACCTACTTTCATAGCGTATAAGGACCGCCTCCATATGTAGTGTACGACGCTAATGCAGTACGTAGATATACTCTGTGAGATCAAGTCAGCCCTGAGGAGTGTATCGGCTGCAACTTCGTAGGTACTGCCTTTCTGCTTTTTCTCTTTTTTTTTTTTTCGGTGCAGATCTGCGTTCTTGTCCTTCAGGGTGTCAACGAGAGTAAACGTTTCCCGTTTGGACCAAACTTGATTTTTATCTTTTCCTGTGCTGGAGTTGAACTGGGGCAGAATTAAAGGGGTATAATGAACCTCGTTTCGAAGGAAGGGTGTTGTCGAATATTATGCAGATATGGGTATATACCTATTTCACGACGGTCTACCGTTCGTTTTTGTTAAAGCAACTTCAGTCCTATAGAAAAAGTCCACACTAATGGCTCCGTGCTAGTAAAATAGTTGTCAACATAGAAAAGACATACCATTATTGTTGGTCCTCCCCTTTCGGAGAGAGTTGTTAGGCTTAACAATCGTGTTCTGTACCCGCATATTGCACGGAACCTTTAGCTGCTAACAACATACTAATTTTGTTAGAAGTAAAATTACTTTCGGCCTCCTCTTCGCTCTCTCCAAGCTCAGACATTTAGTTCGGGTAAACACTCTCTTTACTGTTTATTATGCCCTTGTACGCTCCCGTCTCACATATGTTCTTAAAGACCCCGAATATCCTTCATCCGATGCTCGTGACTCAGAAGAGGGCCCTGCGGCTAATTCGTCGTCTGTGCCCTCGCGAGACACTTTCCTTTGCATTCTATGATATTCTGAAGTATAAAGTACGCTGACCATGCAGAACCTTTTCTAAACATCTTCCCATGGGACCAGATACCATTACAGAATTGTGCCGCTCCTTGTCCTCAGAGTCACGTGCAGAGTACTCTCTATATTTCTCTGCCTGCCATGCAAACTTTGGTATCTTCGCAACTTTTTTTCCTTAGGTGGCACAACTTGATGTGCACTTAACAAAAAAAGAGACGAAATAAAACGTGGTCAATGCTATACCTGTAGGGTGGTAATGGCTTTTCACAAGTATTAGCCCACAAATGTGTGAAGTTTAATAAGAAGCGATAAAAACCGGGCTGTTTGGTGGTACATTGCAAAAGCGATAAAACACCAGTGCAGGGGACACGAACAGACGAAACACAGACGAAGCACTGGAAGCACTAGTCTGTGTTTCGTCTGTTCTTGTTCCCTGCACTGGGGTTTTATCGCTTTTAGAATGAAGTTTAATCCCTTTGACATGTTGATACTCTTCAACCCTGGACGTGGGTCCTAACTTAACCGCCCTAGGTGTTCAATTTACACCTTTCACGTGTACAAATGGATTGTCCGAGGACCTGTAGCGTTTGAGCTGTGAACAGTACGACGAAATATATAAGTTCTTCGAAATATGCTAATAGTGTATGTTTTGTTCCTGTTGTCCTTTTTCTACATTTTTAGCGTGATACGTGCATCAGAAATTCATGATTTTTTTTGTGTGCAAATTTCGATCTATATAGCAGTCGCACCTCCTCAGTGAAATCGTCGTTCACAGGTTATTACAGATCGTAACGAGAAATGAAGAAGTTATCTTTATCGACCAATCACCAAGGGAAAGACGCAAACAAGCATGCAAACTTCGCGCGCAAGGCGTGAAAGGTCATTAACCTGAAAGGTCGTGCAGATTACCGCCAAATGTGGGAGCACTTTGCCGGAACACATAATATTAAATAGGCTGCGACTTCGCAAATTCTGAGGTTCTCTTCGCATGACAAAGCGACTTTGCAAGCCAGTCAGAAAAGTCTATCCTACGGATGTCCCTCGGATATACTTCCACGGAAATACGGATATCCTCAGAATAATGAAATTCCTCCATCGGATATACTACGGAGATCCACTTGGCCAGGCTTCCAACTTCCTACGAACGTCTACTTTGTGGATATAACCAGGAGATATGGACGTAAACAGGATCTGTCTGGGATGTAGCGTGTATCTCGAGCGAGTGTTACTTTTCTATTTTTCAGAAGTCAGTATACGCTTTGTAGTAGAATATAAAGCGTGTTTCCGCCATGTTTTTTAACATCTGCCACCGTCGCCGGTCGTTTTACTTTCTGTTGCTCCGCTTTGCTTCCTATGAGGGAAAATAAGCGCGGCGTTTCAAAAAGCAAAAAGAAAAAAAAGGAAAAAAGAAACAACAACAAGAGATTGGGCCACTCGGCCGAAAACCTTTGGAAATGAGGTTACATTCACTTCCAAACAGGAAGCAGACACTGCACATTGGTGTTTCTACACATTCGAGAGCCTTGTTCGCGTGTGAGTCGAAATGAAAGGTGAGGTGTGCAAGTTTAATTCGATTGCGTGCACAAACAACAATGAAATGAGAAATTGTTTGGCGTATTAAGTCGGCGTAGAGGTAATGTCTCTGTTTCTTGCTCATGTAGTTTGAGAAAGTGAGTTGGTTCATGGAAAGTCGAATTTCTCCAGTGCTACATCGTCCCGCGTTTCTCTCTCTCTTCAGATACATGATCCGTACAGCATCCCATCACGGAGCTGTTTCGGACAATCCGTGAAAGAGCCACAACAGGACCTCCTGCGGATATACGGCTACGGATATCCCTCCATCAATAGCTGAGGGGAGTCTCACGGAGCTCAATTTTCGGATATGAACATTGGGCTCTATTTCGGACGTCCGTAGGAGATGGTGTTCTGTCTGGTTCGGAGGTTTCCTCATTGTGGTAACGGAAAATCTGCCGCCACGAGTGACAACATTTCCAATTAAAGGAGCAGTCTAGAGGCACACAACTTTGTTTCTGTTTTTGGCCGGTATGGAATGTTAGGCGTCCGGAAACAGGTTTCGCACAACCAGTCGAACCGTAGCGAAATTGGGCCTCCTGCAATAGCCCACGGAATCTTCCGTGCGCGAAACACCTTCACGATAGACACATGATGAGCGCCGCCACGCGCGTCACTATGTGACGTGAGTGGTAGGGACGCTGCTCATTGGACCTGGGATCACATTATCGAGGTGTCTGCTACCGCTTCGGAGACGCCAGGCGTTCTCCGACTGCGTGATGTCTGAAACGGAGCATTTTAAGGCTGTCAACGATACGACCTCGATTTTTTGGGACCCCTGACACCACGGGAAGAATGAGTGGTGCAGCACGAATCTAGCTGTGTGTTGTACAACGATACCCCAGTCCTTCACGACAGTGTGCAGCCTGTCTGACCGTTTTCACCGCACAGTTGGTTCAGTGGCTAACAGTGGCGCCACAATAGCGCCGTCATTGCTTGCTTTCTGCTACTGTGTGTTCTGACATTGCACAGAAGCAACGGATATTACTCTTGTGATCGCAATCTTATTTTGTCGGGCTGCACATATGCTTTGTTTTTCAGAAAACGTGATTTAAACCAAATACCGAATAGAAGTCAACAAGAAACAGCAGTATTCGTAGCAGACGGTTTTTCCTACGAACGAATGAGGGGGGCTCTACCAAAAACGTCACACTAGAGTGGGTGTGGGCTGCAGTTGGAGCGCTCAGACCTGTCACCGTGGCAGCGATTTTGCAAATTAATTGCTCCGCCGTGAAGCAACTTTAGACAAATATTTTGTAGGAATGCGTTTCACATACTGCTTTACCAGATGACAGCAGTTTTTGGCAGTGCTAGATACCACCTTAATGCTCCGTTAAAGCAGAACCCTGATGTTGTCTGTGTTTGCTACTTAAATTACTCCTCAAATACGATAATACCGTTTCCTCGAGGAATTATCCTTGTGTCACGTGATAAACTTGTGTACCTTGGGTGTTAATTGGGCTCAGTTACCAACCTGAGTATGTTGTCGACCGAAGGATGGCACCATAATTGGGGAAACAAACAGTCGCGTTATACCATTCCGCAAGGGGGCGCTCCAGCCAGGGGTATCACCACCTCTTCAAACTTTTTTCTTCTTCTAAGAGTGTGGTATGACATTCCTTCACACATTCATTCCATCTCCCACTCCTTAGCATTCGAACAACAACAACTTTATTTCAGGATGATTGGTGGGGAGTTTCATCACCGGGGGCAATACTCTACCTCATTGCTGGAGGTGGAGCGGGGAATGAAGGAATGGGTCCCGTTACAATGAGGATCGAAGTCCTGTGGCGTCCAAAAAGGCGAAGAGAGCCTTGAGGGCAAAGCGTTCGTGAGCTGGATGCGGCAGGGGCCAAGGAGGTTTGTGAGGGAGAGGGGACGGGAGTCTAGCTCGTCAACAAGAAACAGCTCGAGATCTTCAACAGCACCACAGTGACTGCAGTGGAGAGAGTTAACTTGTCTCAAGCGGTAGCGCCACTGTGCTGTGAAGGCCACGTCGAGGCGCATTCGATGAACTAATGCGGCGTCTTGACGAGAGATATGTGCGGGCATGCGGAAAGCGAGCGGTGGGTCAACTCTGCTCAGCATGGCGGGGAGTAGTATGTCGGCGGTCCGTTGGCGGGTAGCCAAGGGGAATCACGAGGCTTTGAAGTATGGACCGCCGATCGCCTCTAAGCAGTGCAATACGCGTTCGTGTCCGAGACGAGAGAGCTGCTTCAGCGGCGCTGTCCGCCAGTTCATTGCCTTCGACACCGCAATGGGCGGGAACCCATTGGAGAGCGAGCCTATGTCCTGCTTCGTAGACAAGTTTGTAAGCGGTTAACACATCGATAACCAACGGTGCGGAGGAGCCTCGGATGCCAGAATTTTCAATTGCTTGCAGCGCAGATGCTGAGTCAGTAAAGACCACCCAATTCCGGGTGGAGGGGGGGGGGAGGATGGAAGGATGTGCTGCAAAAAGAAAAGTATGACGTAGAGTTCCGCAGCTGTGGATGATGTACAATGCCAAAGGCGACGTCCTTGAGCTACGCCTTCGCCGGGGATGACAAATGCTGACGCGGACTTGCCATTTCGAGATGCGCCATCGGTGTAAGCGGCGGTTGAGGTGGAAAACTTTGCGTCTACGACAGCATAAAAATGGGCTCGAAGGACTTGAGGGCAGTAAAGTCGCGCCCGGATCCTAGCAGAAGAACTCCTACCTCTAGAACAGCATATTTATTCTACGAGTACAGATACAACGTTCTACCGTTCGAGCCCATAATAAAAGAATGATAAAAACAAAAAAATCATCTTCCTCTTCTAGTCATTGCTTTCTTCCTCTTCGTCGTACAGTCATTTCTTCATACTGCAAGATCCTTCACACACACCCCGAAGAAATGTTCAGTACATTACACCTCGAGTTTATATAGCAGATCTCCAGGACATAGCACTGTGGTTCGATCTGACATGCGGACCTCGAAAGCCCGTGTTTTCCCGTCTTTGCCTGGAAAGCTTCGTATTATTTGTCCCGTCGACCATCCTTGTCTCGATCTCATCCACTTGAAGTTGTCCTCCTTTTCTTTTGTTATGAAAGTTCCTGAGCTCCGTGAGATATTCCGCGGACCATCTCTTCCAGAAGGTATTCAAATTCTCTGCCCGTTTCTGCCACATTATCTGTAGAGTACTGCCACTGCTCTCTGGTACATCGCTAGCTTTGGTGTTCGGTAGCGTTGTCAATCGCTTTCCCGTCAGGAATGCCGATGGACACAGTGGACGCGTACCTTCCTCCTCATACACGAATGTTATTGGACGAGAATTCAGGACGGCTTCGACTTCTGTGACAATGGTATTGAGTTCGGCTTCCTTCAGACATCTTGCGCCGATCGTCTTCTTCAAGGTGACTTTCACCGATCGTACTAGACGTTCGTAGAAGCCGCCCCACCATGGGGCATATGGTACGTTATACCGCCACTCTACTCTCCATTCAGCAATCTTCTCTTCGATTTCATGACCGTGTGTCACATCCCATAATTTTCTAATCTCCTTGTTGCTCTTGCGGAAAGCCTTGGCATTGTCGCTATAGACAACTTTGGGTATTCCTCGCCGCGCTACGAACCGCCGGAACGCCAGTAGAAATGCGGTCGCTGACACTGCTTCTACAAGTTCAAGGTGTACGGCTCTGGTCACTGCGCATACAAAAATTACGAAGTATGCCTCCTTTGCTGAACGTTGTGCCTTTATCCACACTGGCCCGGCAAAGTCGAGTCCTGTTACTGCGAACGGCTCTGACTGTGTCACCCTCGATGACAGCAGAGGAGCCGTTTCTTGTCTCGCAGCCCTTACATTGTATCGTTGGCAGACGACGCATTTCTTCAAGATGCTCTTGATCAACTGTCGCGCGTGCACAATCCAGAACTTTTCCCTTAATTGGACGAGTGTCTCTTACTCCTGCATGAAGCAGATCCCAGTGACACTGCCTGATCAGCAGTTCCGCATAATGATTCTTCTTTGGTAGGACGACGGGGTGTTTCTGATCATACGGCAAATCACTGTGATGTAGCCGACCTGCTACTCTCAGTACGCCACTGGTGTCCATAAACAACTTGCTGCCTTGCAATGTTGACCATGTTGGTAATGGCTTGTTACTCAGCACAGCCGCTATTTCTTCTGTAAAGGCTTTCCCTTGCACAAATTTGATACAACACCCTTCGGCACGTTGCAACTCCTGCGCTGTCAGCGATCCGGTAGTGTAACTTTTCTTTGTAGCGTTCCCTCTGAATCGCAAAATCCAGGCCACAACCCGATGTAACCTTCTCACAGAGCTGTACCTTTCCATCTCTATGACGTCTTCCGTCTCTGTAGTCAGCGTTTGCAGAACTTTTGTTTTCTTCTCCTCCAATTCGTTTCTCTCAAGGTCATCGTCCATGTTCCACACAGATCATTCGCTGTCGCTTCGAGTCATCCAGCTTGGTCCTGACCACCACAGCTCGCTTTCAGTCATCTTCTTTGCTTGCATTCCTCTGGTCAGTAGATCTGCTGGGTTTTCTTTGCCCTTGCAATACTTCCATCCATCTATTTGAGTAAGCCTCTGAATTTCTTGTACCCGGTTTTGCACGAACTGCTTCCAGCGCTGGGGATCCCCACGTATCCAGCAAAGCGCTTTTCTGGAATCTGTCCAAAAGTGAAGTCGAACTGGACTGATTTTGATCTTTTCAGTGATGTAGGAGACAAGCCTTGCTCCCACTAGACATGCCATCAACTCCAGTCGAGGTATTGTCAGCTCTTTTATTGGGGCGAGCCTTGACTTTGCCATCAGCATCGCTGCGGTTCTTGTTCCACAAGTCTTCCATAACTGTGTACGCTACCGCACCGTACGCTGTAGGACTCGCATCACAAAACATATGTATCTCTGTATGTACCACGTCTTTGTCCTTGTCTCGGCCATAGTACCTCGGTACTCTTATGTCTGGTAGATCCTGTACTTCGGAGCCCCACCGGATCCACGTTGTTTGAAGGTCTGTAGGTAAAATGTCTTCCCATCCAATCTTGCGCTTCCACAACAGTTGGAAAAGGATTCTACCACGGATCGTAAACGGCGCCAACATTCCAAGTGGATCATATAGGCGGGGCTATGATCTGCAAGACACGTCGTTTCGTGTCGCCACCTTCATGGTGTAGACTCCACAAGTCGCTCATGCCAAATGATAAAACGTCCGTGTCCGGCAACCACGGTATTCCTAGAACTTTCTGGATATCCTTGGGATCACCCAATGCTCGTTCGCCCGACTCTGCCTGAAGGAACTCGCGCACGTCGCTATGATTTGTTGTCCACTTATGCAACCTCATTTTCGCTTGTTCCAAGATCGCCGTCGCTTCTTTTGCGATCTTCTGTGCTTCCTGTACGTCATTTGCTCCGGTTATAAGATCATCCACGTACGTGTGGCTACTAAGGAGTCGTGCTGTTTCTGGATATTCCTCTTCCATCATCTTGAAGTGGCTGCGCAAAGTATCCGCGAGCAAAAACGGGCTTGCCGTCGTGCCGAAGGGAACCCTCGTCATCCTCCAGCTTTCTACCGGTGGTAGTGGCATTCCCGCTTCTGGTTTTGTCTCATACCACAGATACCGTAAGGCGTTTCTGTCCTCTTCCCTCACGGTTATTTGCAAAAAGGCTTTTTCTACGTCGGCCACCAAGGCGATCTTATGGACCCGGAAATTCAGCAGTAATCCCACGACGTCTGGATTTAAATTCGGTCCAGCTTCTAGGGACTGGTTAAGCGATTTTGTTGAGCCGCAACTGGATGAGCAATCGAACACCACTCTAGTCTTAGTCGTACTACTAGATTCTCTAAAAAAGGCTTGATGTGGCATATAGTACACGACGCTTTGTCCTTCGTCAACTTCGTCAACCACTCTTTCTGCCATGCTGTTATCACAGTACATCCGGATCGCTTCGTCATACCTCTTCAGCAACTCTTCGTTGCGAGCCAATCTCCTAGTTAACTGTGTGAGCCTCTTCAATGCCACTCCTTTGTTGTTTCCCAAATTCAGCGTCGACTTGTACGGGAGCGCAACTTCATAGCGCCCTCCATTTTGTGTCACACTTTGGAAGAACCGACGTAGTACCGGATTCTCTTGTTCGTCATCCGTGTCTGGAACCACGACAATGGATTCGAGCTGCCAAAACTTTTCTAGCGTCGAATTCCCTTCGTCTTCGTCTACGGACAGTCGGAGCACCACCGTTTGATTGCAATGCTGAATTGTCCCTGTTCTAGGTGACACTCTATGTACCATCCAGCCGATCCATGTCTCCACTGCTCTTGTGCTGCTGCCTAGTCGTACAATCCTTCCGGTCACTAGATCCCAGTACTGATCGGTGCCCTATGAGAACCTGTATTTCCTCTTCATTTTCTGGACACACCAGGTGCTGGACTGGAAGGTTCTTCGCTCTCATTTTGTCGATTATGAAGGAGCATGGCGTAGGTGTGTTTTGGCCACTGATGACGTCGGTGACTAGCGCTTCCATGTCGTACTCATTGCCACCCTGTAGACTGAGAAGCCTTATGGATACTCTCCGAAACGTTCTTTCTTCTTGTCGTCCCCCAAAGACTCCTACTTTCAGTCGTTCTTGGCCGACTGTCTCACACTTCAAATTTTGGGCGGTTCGTTGAGTAACAAATGTCCTTTGACTGCCCGTGTCGAACATTATCTTACCTTTGCTCGCTCCCCCCGGACCTTTACACCAAGCGACTACTGTCTGTAGTATAGTCTCTGGGCCTTTGGTGCGTCGAGTCAGCTCTAAACTGAACTGCGACGATTCCGCCGTCGACTTTGTGCTGAGCGAGCTGTCTCCCCTGGGACCGCACACAGAAGCAGCATGTCTTCCTTGACACTTACTGCACTCTACTTTACGCCAACACCTCCTGGATACGTGGCTGGGCAAGGTGCACCTGAAGCATCACCCTCCTTCTTTGAGCTTGCGTAGCTTTTCTTCTACTGAAACCGTCGCTTGGCGCTCAGCCGTCTTGTGATCCTTTGCTTTGCAGAAAAAACATTCCGAGTAATCCTCGGCTGTGTGAAGCAACGTTGACGTCGATGACGGCCTCTTGGCTCTCTTCGCGTGTGTCTTAACTTCTCTGTCCTTGTGTGATCCCGCCGGCTCTTTCCTGTCTCCCTCACGCGTAAAGATCGAGCTTTCGCGACTCTCTACTTCAATCCTGAGGAAGACCAAAAAGTTATTCAATTTGACAACATGCTGGGTGCTTGCACGCGCTGAGGTGTTGTCGTCGCCGGCCTCTTGGCCGCTCCTGCTCTGGCTCGTTGTTCCAGCTTCTGCCTGCAATGCCCCTTTGTTGAAGTCGACCACCAACTCTTGAGGTACTAGTCGAAGCATAATTGAATACAGCATGGATGCGAACGACTCTTCGGGTACACCCAGTGCCTTCAGTGCTCTCACATGTGACACGACTCCGTCGTATAGCTTTCTCAATCCTCTCACATCGTGCTGTGCTCTCACCGGTTGCAGGTTAGTAAGTCTGCTCATGTGATCTTCAATCTGAAGCGTCTCGTTCCCAAAACGTCGTTTGAGGATCTCCAGAGCATCGTCGTAACATCTCCCCGTCGGCGGCAACCCCGCGATAGCTGATGCCGCCTCCCCTGTAAGCGCTTAAATAGTGGAACTTGTCGCACGTGGATAGCCTTTGATTGTCGTGGACCATTTGGCGAAACTGCTCCCAGAACGCGAACCAGTCCCTCCTTTGACCGTTAAATTTGACGAGATCCAGCTTCGGAAGCTTCCCGTGCTGGTTCATCCTTCCAGCGTTCTCCGACTGTCTCGACCCTGACTGACGTTCTGACGTCCGACTTATGGCCGTAGAATTTCGCTCGAGCCTGAACTGTAGCCGTGCGAGCAATGCAGTTGCCCCGTCGATATACTTGAAGCCCTCTTGCTGCTCCGCGTCGACGTCTCCCTCTGACCACATAGGCTCCAGCAAGCGTCCACTTTGTCTAAGTTCTCTGTCTGTTTCTTTATCCTAGCAACAAGTACTTCGATGTCTTCTTCTGCAAGGTTTACGTCGCCAAGCTTCTCTGTAGCTTCTTTTACGGTTCGAGTTACCGCACTTCTCAGAACCTTGGCGACGCCTCTTTAGGCATTCCATGCGTTCCATGTTCAAGCGGTAGGCCTAGCCGTTGACACACTGATACTTCGAAGATGGTTAGGGGTCCTTCGTCTCTCTTTCTCCCGGGTTTCGGCACCACCTTTCTCCTTGTAAAGTCGCGCCCAGATCCTAGCAGAAGAACTCCTACCTCTAGAACAGCATATTTATTCTACGAGTACAGATACAACGTTCTACCGTTCGAGCCCATAAGAAAAGAATGATAAAAACAAAAAAAGTCATCTTCCTCTTCTAGTCATTGCTTTCTTCCTCTTCGTCGTACAGTCATTTCTTCACACTGCAAGATCCTTCAAGGGGGAACCTGAGCTCTGCGGACCTGGAGGTCAGGAAGACGTGGGAAGGTGGGTGGCACAGGCAGAGACCAGGGGGCGTTCGGCGGTGTGACAGTCCTAGGTGTTAAGCCGGTGAGAGCGTGGCGTGTCCTCTGCGCCGCGCGGTGGAAATCACTTTCAGGACGGTATCGAATTTTTCTGAGGAGTGGGTGACGGGGAACGTTCGCACGCAAACGTAGGAAGTGTCGAGCCGTTTCTCGCCCACGGATGACCTCTACCGGGAGTTCTCTAGCTTCAACTAGGACTTGCCGTGTTTCAGCCATTCTTGGAACGCCAAGGCAGCGACGAAGGCTTCGGGCGAACAGGGACCGAAGGGTATTTAATGCTGTTGTAGAAACCCTATGCAAGACTGGAAGGCTGTAAAGCACAGTCGCCCTCACCAAAGCCGCGCGCACGGCTAAGAGGGAGCGTTGATCACAGCCCCAGCCGAAACCAGAAAGATGTTGAATGGCAGGAAGCCATCGCTGCACTTTGATTTCAAGGTGCTTAATGTGGCGAGCCCAGCGCAGGTGGGAGTGTAGGACCACACCAAGGAAGCGATGGGAACGCACAGGCTCGAGCTCTCGTACACCAACCCAAAGAGGGAAATTACTTGTAGCCTTGTGGGTGAAAGGGAGCTCGACGCGCTTTTTGGGCGAAAGGTCCATTCCAAGTCACGTAAGGTAGAGATGAAGGCTTGTTGTAAACGGCGCTGAATGGCTGGTCGTGACTTGCCTACTGTCCAAAGGGCAACGTCATCGGCATACACGGAGAATACGACCTTGCGTGGAACTATCAGTTTTAGTCCTGCCATGACCACATTAAAAAGTGTAGGACTGAGAATTCCTTGGGGTACTCCTTGATGAACAGGGTGCTTGGGGCTTTGGCCGTGGGATGTGCGGACAGCGACAGTTTGGTCCGTAAGGAAATCATGAAGCCAGCTGAAAAGTCGACCAGAGACTCCAAAAGACCGCAACCCGTGGAGCACACAGATGTGCGAGACGGTATCATAGGCGCGCTTAATGTCTAGGAAGGCCGATACAACGATCAGCCGATGAGAAGGACATGTTGGACTGTAGAGACCAGATCGAGAACTGGATCCATAGAGCTTCGGTGGCGACGAAATCCAGCCATTTCCTGAGGGAACGCACCTTGTTTTTCGAGCCACCAGTCGAGGCGATGCAAAACCATTCTCTCCATCAGTTTTCCCACACAGCTTGTCAGACTCACGGGCCGAAAGGAGGATAGAGCATTTGGGGGTTTGCCTGGTTTCAGGATTGGAACAACTCAAGCCTCCTCCCAAGTAGATAGTACGGATTCCTGTCGCCAAGACGTATTATAAACATGAAGGAGAGCTAGGAGTGACGGCTCGTCAAGGTTTCGCAGTGCGGCGTAAGTGATTTGATCTGGTCCTGGGGACGATCGCACATTCACAAGTTTCAACGCAGTCTGCAGCTCAATTAGAGTAAAGTCGCGGTCTATAACCGCCGGTGGACGGGGCCAGTCTTGGTGTATTTCTGTCTGCAAGGCTCTGGACGAAACTGTGGTGTATTGCAGACGTTGAGGCAGCCGCAGGTGTTGTTAGGATGACGGAGAAATCTGTCGTGAGCGTGGTTTCGTCTACACCCTTAACGATAGCCAAATGCGGCGAGAGGATTCTTTTGTGGGGGTGCATCCTTCAGAGCTCGAATTGTCCTCCAGATCTTTGTGGCGGGGTCAAATGGTGAAAGATGATGACAAAACTTACGCCAACGCTTCCGGTCCTCTTTCTTAAGTTCACGTGTTACTTGATCCGACGGTACACCACAATGTGAGGAAGTTGCCCAGTTCGGCGAGCCGTTCTCTAGGCTCGGCGACGTAATGCTCTAGAGGTGGTTAATTGCGGGAGGATGATCGACGTGACCTGTGACCCGTTTAGACATGACTACAGCGTCCTGCATGGCGGAACGAATGCATTCCCTTAAGAAAATAAACGTCTCCTTTCAATTTACGGTCAATTGACTAAAGTCAACGTATGCCAGTGAAATGTCAATTTACATTTAATCTATGGGTGATTGATTCTTATCTCTTTCTTATTGATACTTGGCCGGTGTCTTTATATTGACTGGCGATTGACTATTTTCGATTGAGATTAGGCACTGTATTCATTGACTCTTGTGTCTTTTTATGGACTGGTGATTGACTATTTTCAGTTGGGAATGGGCACTGTGTTTATTGACTCTGACTGTGTTACGCGGTGCCTGCGAAAGCTGCAGGTGCCCTGTGCCCCCCGAAAAAACTGGTACTAGGACCGTCTACTAGGACCGATGACTACATGTAGTCCTTCACTCACTGATCAGGGTGACGTGTAGCTTTATTTATTAATTAGAAAAACCCTACTGTTCCACAGAAGTGAGAAGGAGAGGAAAATTACATGCCAACTGATAGTCCATCGAATGAGATAAAGAGGTAAAAAAAGACATATCAGTCACCCACAAAGAAATGTACATACTTTGTTTGAAAGATATGAAAGTTAAAATACATCAAGGTCACTCACAAAGAAAGGTATACAACCTGCCCGAAAAGATAACACTTGAAGAAGAGAGTACAAGGTCTCGAGGAAGGTGATTCCATTCCGTTACTCTTTTGACAAAGGTGACAAAGATAGTCTTTTGACAAAGACAGAAAGGGATAAGGTTCAATTTTGCACCTGTGTTCAAGGCGTTCAGAAACAAAATTAGATGTTAAAGGGACCATGAAATGATTTTCGCAAATTCGGAGTACTCTGCCGGAAACTGTTCTCACGATCCCTCACCATCCTAAACACATCGACTTTTAACCGTATGCGGTGCACCGGGGCGCAGTTACCAAGCAAAAATCGCGGACGTCAACGTCCAGTCCTCTCAGCCAATAGACCTTGTGGTGACGCGGTCGCGAGGAGGGGGCGGCCCTTTGTCTGAGGCCCCCCAACCTCCTCAGCTGCCCTCCGGGCAGGTTTTCTTCCACTGACCAAGATCGCCGCACGTGCCGTTCTGTCGCGCGGATTGAGGTCAGTGGGAGGTGAGACGGGAGGGAGCGACGGGGAAAAGGGGACATTCGGGACGGGAGCAGCGCAGGAGGAAGACCTGTTCGAGACAAATAAATGATGTAAGTTGCATTCCAGTCTGGTGTCGGAGTCATTCTTGATTGGCGATACGGAACGTACTGGTTACTTAGACCACAACCCGGTGGGGAAGGCTGCTTGCAGGAGCAAATCCCACATCTGGCGCCCAACGTAGGCCTACGTTCCTTTGTCGTCTATTGAGAGTGGTTCTGAGCGCTCTACATTTTGGGGGCCCTGTTAGGATTTTGGGGGAACACGGGTGTTAGGCGCCTCGTGGCATGGTAGTGCATACGCGATCCATGGAAAATCAGTCCGGGTCAGCAACAAACGGGGACACTATTAACCCCGGCGAGGCGGGAGCACGTGGCGGCAACGGCGATGCCGGAACCAACACGGGGGCAGGTGTGCATCCACCTCTCCCCACTCCACAAGCGGTTGATACCGCTAGCTTATTGCTGCAAGTGACAAATATTGTCGCTTCATTGGCCCAGCAGTTGAATGCGGCGCAGACTAGCCCGCATTCTACTTTTCCCCCACGGCTCCACCCGAGTATGACAATTCCGACGTACTCGGGATACTCTGATAGAAAGTCGGTAGCTGACTTCCTATTGGAGATGGAGACCTATCAGGTTGCATCTAGAGCGTCCGACGAGGTAGTGCTAGGGCAGGTCTTGCCAGTAGCTCTCGTGGGGGACGCCGCTCGATGGCGAAGGCTGCAGAAGCCTTTCACCTCGATGGCGGACTTCCGGCAGCGTTTTAGGGAGGAATTTTTGCCACCCGACTACGCAATGCGTGTGCGCGAAGAGTTAGCTTTTCGCACACAGCACGCCGACGAGAGTCTCATTGAATTTGTGCGCGCAATTCAGGAGCTCTACGATAGGGCCGACCCGACGGCCACAGATCAGGATAAGGTTTCGCGTGTTATACGGCAGAGCCATCCTAGCTTCCGTCCGTATCTACGGGGGCGAAATTTCGAGAATCTTGATGCGCTTGCACGAGAGGCTCGTGTGATTCAGGCTGATCTATTGTCTGAATTGCGGTACCAACCTCCACCGCGCCCGGAACTATCAGTTGAGCCGGGTTGCGCTTGGGCGGGTGTGAAGGACTCCGTTCCACGGGGAAGGGAAGCGACGTCCTTGGTTGCGGACGCGGGAAGCCGGTCGGACGTCATCGTCCCGCCGCGCTCCCTGGATCCTTTCTCCTTTGAACAGAGGCGCCGTGCGGGGTTTGGCGAAAACTCACGCGGCGGTCCGAGGAGTGGAACATCCACTGCTCGGAGGGTTCAGGATAGGCAGAACCAGGTAGACAGGGACCCCAGTAGCAGAATGCCACAGGCGGACCGCGGGCGGGCGCAGCCCAGATGCTATGGCTGTAATCAACCAGGGCATTACAAGCGTGACTGTCCTGTGCGTCGGGGAAATTTCCGCTCGGCGCAGGGAAACTAGTTACGCCGGCGGCGGCAGTTGGGGTTAGCCCTAATCCGTCGTCGGCAGTCACCGTGTATTCACACGAGCGCCTTTTCTGACCGCGCAGCGACTGAAGGAGGAGAAGGAGGTATCAGAATAATCACGCAATCATCCAACCATTCGGTCGCGGGCGGGGCTTATCGTAGAGCAGAATCTATGAAGCGCCCAAGTTTTTATCTTATTTTTGGCGAGGTATGAAAGAGCCTTGTGCAACATCACTGCGCTCGGCAGCTCCGTCCGTCAGAAAGAACCACGGGGATAGTTTGTTCGCGGGCCACAGAATCTGACGACTGACGCGCAGAACCTCCCGGGAGGACGAAACAAAACAGAAAAAAAAAAAAAAAAACACACCCTCTGTTGCCAATGTGGCAAGCTCTTTTGTTTTTTATCTAATACACCTGGTAGAGCAACACCCGATTTTGTGGGAACTTGCCGATGAGCAAGGGATCGGAAGCGGTATTTTTTTCGGTCCGGTTCAGGTTCGGGTTCAGGCGTATTGGTTCGGTTCGGGTTTAGCTCCGCTGAAGCGAAATTATCAGCTTGAACCGGTTCAGGTATATCGGTTCGATTCGGGTTCGGCTCAGGGGAACACCTCCCGCACACACACAGACAAAAAAAAATCGATCAGCGGTCGGGACATTTACAGGTATTGCAACCGTTACTTTTTCGGTCCCGGTTTAACCGGTTCATGGGCAGTAACTTTGCTACATGAAGGCGAGCTTACGCTCCCCATACCGGGTTGAGAAAGGTGTGAGATAACCGTTTCAGGTGAGTCAAAAAAAAAGGTCGGTCAGTAGTACAATTATTTCACCTTTGAACCGATTCCCGAACCGATAACCGTATGAATTTTTTTCGGTTCAGTTCCAGTTCGGTTCAGGAGACGCAAAAATATTGCTCTGCTTTGGTTCGGGTTCGTCAGAAAATAACGTTTTTTTTCGGTTTTCGGTTTGGGTTCAGTTCCGGTTCCGATCCCTGTGAGCAATACCGAAGTGTACCAAGGAAACATGCCATGTGGGAAAAGATCCTTTTGAAACGAAAAGAAACACCCGGATGTCGAAGCAACAGTAGGTATGTCTAGGTTGGGACAAAAGTTTACGGAACACGCGAGCGACGTACTTTTTGTTCGCTGCGACACCCTAGCGGCTGCCGGAAGCTAGTGAGTTCACTGTTTCGGAGGGGTGGATAGATGCGGTGGATCCAGTGTCGCTTCGATGTGCCTGGGAAGTAGGAGTTACCGCTGTGTGTCGCTCACAGCACACCTTTCCCAGACCCTTGCATCCCTCCGAAACAGTAAACTCACCCGCTTCCGGCTGCCGCTAGGGTGTCAAACCGAAGAAAAAGTACCTCGCTCGCGTGTTCCGTAAACTTTTGTCCCAACCTGTACACCAAAGTGCTTTTTGGGCTCCCATATTCACGACGCAGTCGTTGTATCAGTTGGGAACGTGTTAATTATTAATAACGAGTTGGCTGCATGCTCGCGTTCCAAACCAAAAGCTATCGGCGCAGGATATTGGCAGTTTCGTTTAAAAACGAGAAAATGTGTGAGCACTATATCGCACGTAAGGTAAGCCAAAGGGGCTCAAAATTTAATCCACGAGCCGGCCACGGCGGAGGTCGCGCATATTCATAGTTGTCTGGCATCATAAATTAACAATGTAATGCTATAACATTGCCATTGCCATGCTATAACATGCCACTGGTATATGCGATGAACGTTTTACTGCAATGAGTAGTGTACGAAGGCAGTAGAGACCACAAACATGGCCTGTCCAACGCCTAAAGCAATGGGGCCAATGAAACGCAGGAATTGGAAGCTACCAGAGGAGGGGATCGGACCTGAACCATCCGATTTCTGCACTATAAAAACTGAACTTCACGGCACAGCACGCTATGCGCCAACCATAGCCATGAACGATAGGGTCAACGCTGATTCGAAGAGAGAGGAGGAAGAATGGTTTTTGTGTCATTTACCATATATCCGAATTGACACAAAGGGGGAAAGGGGGTAATGGCAGGATCGGCTCGCCGTTGTTTTCCACACAGAAGTGGGCGTCGTCACGACTGTAGCAAAAAAACGACAAAAAAAACAGTAAGACGGATGGAGGATAAAGGGTGGAGATGCGTAGAGGGTGCATGAGTTCCTAGGGGGAAGCAAACTGTTAGATGAGTCGCGGAGCAATACCTGCCTTCTGAAGAAAGAGGACAAGTTTTCTTGCTTTGGCAGAACGTGCAGCAGAGGAACTACCACACACACACACACCACTGACACAAAAAGGTGTACGCTCCACTCCGTCCTCCAATCAGAAGTGAGCCCTATCATTCGTGGCAATGGTTGGCGAAGAGCGTGCTTTGCGGTGAAGCTGTTTTTACTGTGTTTGAAAGGTGCGAACTTTACGCCACAGCCGTCTCTGCTTTACATCACACTCAACACCGTCGGACTGCTGCGGAGTCACGGTTGAAAACGGAGGCACACAACTATCATAGCACTCTCTCCTACGCGCTTTCCCGCTCAGTCTTATTTACGAACGCTTTATGCTTTTTAGAGGCACGTTTAAGCGCACATAATTCGAACGAACCTGTTGCAGATGGGTTCCGGAAAGACGATCACTCGCTAGTATACTGTCCCGCATATTCGTCTCTATACCCTCCTTATGCGCTTTGCTATGCGGAGCAGAGTCTATTCAAAAGTATAGCCGCATCCATTCTCAAAACCTTGCGGTACACACATGGGTCCTCCTGTGGTTGCTCCCGTTACAGGCTATTTAGCAGACCGTGCTCTTTCCTCAACACCCATTCTGTCGTCCATATCTTCCTGAACCGCTTTTTTCATGGTAGCATTCGCTATCATCAATGAGAACAGCAAGACCCACCAGTTTTCGCCTTCCTTCGTCCATTGCGTACCAAGCGCCGTGCACATAAAATTAATGCTGCAACCTTCAATCGCAGCGCGAACGTTACCCTCGGACGTTACATTGGAGGAGGAGGGGGGGAGGAGGAGTGTCGTTGGGAGGAACCCGAGAGGTCTGCCCATGTTTCTCGGGAAGGGAAAGGTGGTGGAGAGGAGGAGAGGAAAGGGTGAAGTGGAAGACCGAGCGGAATCCGCTCTGGGGGAGGATAGCTGCGTCCATGGGCCGACTTCAGGGGAACTGTGCCGGCATACGCCTATTACACATCTGAGGGAGACCCAGGAAAAACCCCAGACGACACAGCCGGCCCGCGGATTCGAACTGCGGACCTCCCAGTCTCCAAGCGCACGCGTTACCGCTGCGCCACCGGAGCTGGTGACGTTACATTGGAACGCTATCTGTGCAGGCATTCCACAAGGGCGGAGCGTCAGCGGCTTATCATTTACCCTCTCGCTCCTTCAGTCGCTGCGCCGTCAGAAAGCACACTCGTGTGAATACACGGTCAGAGAGAGCTCGGGGCGTGTGTTTCATACCTCGCCGCAGTCTTTTGCCGAGGATGGATCAGTTTTCGCCCCAATAGCTTGTAGAGTTCAGGAGTCTGCTCCTGTGTTCGGTCCGTACATAGGCGTAACAATAGCTGGGAAAGAGTACATTGGCCTGGTGGATACCGGTGCCACGCTCTCGCTAATTGGAGACGCCGTGTACGCGCACTGTCGTGAACGAAATGTCCGCGTCAGGAAGGCGCAGTGAGACTTACAATGCGCTTTAGCGGGGGACGGTGCAGACAACGGTTCATTTACCTGTCAGGGCTGTCAATCCCAGTTATTTTGGTTCGAGATTTCATTGTCCGAGAGGGATTGATTCTCGATTTAAAGGCAAACGGATATCGGTGTGGGGGACCGCTAAGCCCACTGATTCCTTTCGCCTCTCCTTCACCGACTGGCCGTTTAACCAGTCGTGTGGATACCCACTCATCAGAAACTAAGCTTGTGCAAACTGTGGGGAGAATCCCACAGGATATCGAGCGGGTGGTAGCGTCTTTCGGGGGCAGAGGAGTTGAGCGCGCCAGGCTCTTGGACGCTTTGCTACCCTTTTCCGAAATGTTTACGGAGCACCCAGGAACAACCGATGTTCTAGAACATCGGATTGATACTGGTACTGCGAGGCCCTGGCGGTGTAACCCCAGGCCCCTCAGCGCGCGTAAGAGGGATCTCCTTGACGCGGCGCTGGATGAGATGATTGCGACAGGCGCGGTTAGGCGGTCGCAGAGCCCCTGGGCTTTCCCGGTGGTGCTGGCACCTAAAAAAGATGGGACGGCAAGGCTGTGTGTGGATTATCGCCAGTTAAACGCCGTGACGGTCAGAGATGCTTATCCTTTTCCGTCCATCGAGTCGATCATGTACGCGTTGGGGAATGCCAGCGTGTTCACGATTTTGGACTGTAGCAGGGGCTTTCTGCAGATTCCTGTAGGGGAGGAGGATATCCAAAAGACGGCATTCACGTGTCACAGAGGCTTGTTTGAATTTACGAGACTCCCTTTTGGATTGTCCAACTCGCCCGCTAGTTTCCAGAGGCTAATGGACGTCGTGCTGGATGACGCGAAGTTCAATTACGCCATGGCTTACATGGACGACGTAGTGGTATTTTCTAAGTCGTTCGATGAGCATCTCGTTCACTTGGGCAATGTGCTAAGTCGGATGAGGGACGCGGGGTTGACCATTAATCTCGGCAAAGTTCAGCTTGCATCCCCCAAGGTGGATCTCCTTGGTTTTGTAGTTGATCTTGGTACGCTAAGTCCGAATGAGGATAAATTGAGGGCCATACTCGAGTATCCTCGTCCGCATGACGTCAAGAGCCTTCAGAGGTTCCTAGGAATGGTTGGCTTCTATCGCCAGTTCATCCCGCATTGCGCGTCCTTAGCAAAACCACTGTACGAGCTACTGCGGAAGAATTCCCAGTGGGCTTGGGGGCCTAGGCAGGAGGAGGCGTTTCGCTCCTTATCACAAGCTATAGCGGATACAGCTAAATTGTGGTTGCCAGATCTTAACAAGCCGTTCGTTATGCAAACTGATGCAAGCGATTACGGGCTTGGTGCAGTGTTGCTACAGGAACACGACGGTGGTCTTTGCCCGGTCGGGTTCGCTAGTCGCACACTGTCGCCGGCGGAGATGAACTATTCCGTTACGGAGAAGGAGTGCTTGGCGGTAATGTTTGGCTTGAAAAAGTTTGACATGTATCTGGATGGGACAACCTTTACCATTCAGACCGACCACCAAGCACTCTCTTGGCTGCAGCGGTTGAAGAAACCGTCAGGCAGATTAGCACGCTGGGCGTAAGCACTGCAGGGCTATTCCTACCATGTAGAATACCTGAAAGGAAACGCGAACAAAGTGGCAGACGCTTTGTCCCGTGCGCCACTGGGTTACAGCTGTGAATTACGGCAGGAATCTCAGGGTCAGGGCAGGTCATCGACCGGTTGTGTGGGTGACTTGGACCTGGTTAGAGCCGCTAGACGCGGGAGGTCCTCTCTCCCAGCGGAAGAGAGAGGAGGGGAGATTGGGTGCGCGTGCGATTACGCTAATCTCCCGGAAGGCGTGGAACGGCAGACCGAGGAGGGGGATCTCGTGGCCGCGATTGGTTTGAATCGGGCAGGTAACTCCTTGTCTTGTGGCACGATCGTAAGCAGGGAAGAGCTCTTAGAGGCACAGAAGTCGGACGGTTTATGTCAGCGGGTGTCGGAAAAGCTGGCGGATAATAGCGCAGCTGACACCGGTAACGCTGGCAGGGATGACGACGGGTGCCTCGACTCATATCTCTTGAGTGAGGACGGGCTTTTGCTGCGATATGTGCCCGGGTTAGACGAGGAGGACGAGAGTGTTTCCCCCTTCAAGGTCGTAGTTCCCAGGAAATTGCGAAGGGTGTTTATGCGTTATTTCCATGACTCAGCCCTTGCGGGTCACGGCAGTGGCAGCAAGACTTTTCATAAGTTATGCCGCGTCGCGACCTGGCCGGGGATGAGGCAGGATGTTATGCGCTTTACCCGGAGCTGCCCCGTGTGCCAGAAAGCAAAACCAAGGGGTGGTAAACCCCCAGGGTTCATGCAGCCAGTAGTCAGTAGCT
Source organism: Ornithodoros turicata (assembly GCF_037126465.1). Taxonomy (NCBI): domain Eukaryota; kingdom Metazoa; phylum Arthropoda; class Arachnida; order Ixodida; family Argasidae; genus Ornithodoros; species Ornithodoros turicata. The sequence continues at coordinate 38,835,219 of NC_088204.1, forward strand.
ACCCCTGGCACATAGTAGCGTGTGACGTAATGGGTCCATTTCCCAGAAGTCCACGGGGGAATCAGTACCTGTTGGTGGTTACCGACCACTTTTCCAAGTGGGTGGAGTTATTCCCGCTTAGGAAGCTGGTGTCGGAGCGGATATGGGACCGGCTGATGGAGACTTTTTCCCGGTTCGGTTTTCCGGCACAGTTGATCACTGACAACGCCAGTTATTTCACTGGCCGAGTCTTTGTCGACTCTTGTGCTGCACTGGGTATTCAGCACAAGAGAACGACGCCGTATCATCCCCAGGCGAACATTACTGAAAGAGTGAATCGCAACCTTAAGCATATGTTGGTAGCTCTAACCGACAGGCACAAGGATTGGGATGTGCGCCTTACTGAGTTGGGATTTGCAACCAGGACGACAGTAAACAGGTCAACGGGGTTTTCCCCAGCATACCTTAACTTTGGGAAGGAGGTTGCTTTCCCATTGGAGAACGGACTGAGACAGTGCACGGAGCCGATTGCTCGGAATCTGTCGAGGTACGCGAGCGAGTTGCGTAGTCGGCTCTCGGGTGCGGTGAATTCCGCAAGGGAGAGCCTGGACTCCGCCCGCTCGGAACAAGCGCGTCAGTACGATAAGGGGCACCGTCCTCTGTCATATGAAGTAGGGGATTTGGTCTTGAAGCGCACACACCCGCTCAGCAACGCTGCTGTAGGTTTCACAGCGTCACTGGCACAGCGCTGGGAGGGACCTTTTCGGGTGATTACCCGATTATCCCGCTTGTCGTACCGTCTCAGTCGTGTGGACACGGCGGAGGAGGCTGGTCCCGTTCACGTCGGCGATTTGAAACGCTATCATGAGCGCGACCAGGAGGATGATGCTACGGGCGTAGCTATTTGCCCTCCGGCTCACCCTCGTGATAACTTGGGTAGTTATAACCTGAGACAACGCGGTAGGCCGGTATGTCCTACCCGCGGCGGGGCACGGACTGCGGAGCACCGTTCTCGCGCGCACAGTTTGCGCACGCGATAACATTTCGTGTTTCCGCACTTCCTTCTCTTTCCAGGGCACCTAAGAAGACCTCTGGTCCCTCAAAGCAAGACGGCGGCCACTCGAAGCCGAAGGGCAAGCGTGTGGGAGCGCCCCCCAGAAGGAGCGTGGCGAGACCTGTTGCCCAGGCCACCCCGACGCGGCACTCCGTCGCCACCTGGACAGCCCTCGTCGGGGACGAGACGGCTTGCTTCGTCTCGTCGCGACGGTGGCGCCACCAGCCGAGACCACTGCGCGGGGCCGACCCTGGGTCCGTGGCTGCCACCTTCCGCGGCCGCCTCCTGTCGGACAGGCACCCCTCGGAGCCTCCAGCAACCTACACCGAGGAGGAGGCAGACCGCCTGTGCCGATCGTGTGGCGGCCTCGCCGTCCACCTGGCCACCCACGTTCAGGGCGAGCGACAGCGCGCCGCCGAGGCTTCCAGGGCGGCACCGTCAGCGGAGCCGGCCCCCCCAGCTGCCCCCCCGCCGAACCCGGAGGACGCCATCGCAGCTGCAGTGCGGGTGCTACAGGCGTTTCGGCCGGGGCTCCTGTGCCCAGTGAACCGCCCTCCCCTCTCTGCCGCCGCCAGCAGCCCGGTGCCCCCCGTCTCCAAGGCCCAGGACCCCCCCGGATTTGAGCAGGAGCTCATGGACTTTTGGGGGGAACCCCCCGCGTCGAGGCCTTAGGTGGGGGGGAGTGTGGTGACGCGGTCGCGAGGAGGGGGCGGCCCTTTGTCTGAGGCCCCCCAACCTCCTCAGCTGCCCTCCGGGCAGGTTTTCTTCCACTGACCAAGATCGCCGCACGTGCCGTTCTGTCGCGCGGATTGAGGTCAGTGCAGGGGCGGATCCAGACCCTCATTTTGGGGGGGGCGGACAACGTCTCAAGCGAATTTCTATATAGTGTTTTCAATCTTCAGATGCCTATGCCTTGTTGTGCGTGCGGTGGGGGTGGGGGACAAGAAGGGGCCCTTCTACTGTACCTGCCGCGGGGAACTGCGACAGTTTTTTCTTCGTTAAAGGTGATTTTTGTATAGCGTTACTGACATGCAGTGAACTCAAAACTGATGTTTATTGTGCATCAGAGAACTGGTATATAAATATCACTCAGATGACAAAATCTAGTCTCCGTTGTCCGCGAGCCTTACTTGCGAAACGATCGATGACCCTTTGCGTATCGATGGCAATGTCCCTATGGGTGTGCAGCAATGCCAACGCAGTCAAGCGCTCTTCAGCCATCTGTGTCCTCATCCACGATTTTAACCGACGGAGAGTAGAGAAGGACCGTTCGGCACTGGCTACGCTAACAGGGAGAGTGGCCAGTACTTGTAGAAGCGTACGTATTAGAGGGAAGACCTCCCTGTCGCATTTGTCCAGAGCTTCAACAGCAGTACCCGGCACCTCAGTCTGGGTCTTCCACTTTTCGCGCCATAACCTCAGCTCGGCTTGAAGTAGAAGTGGTCCTATTGGCGCGCTATTCCCCATGAACGCAGAATACCGCTCCCCAATAGCAGAAACAGCTTCCTTGTCGACGCCGTCTGTGGCACAGGTGTGAGGGGGCACAAAAAGGAACAGCTCGTATGCTCTTTCCGCCTCGGTTGTAAACCTTGTCTCTAAATCTGACAGCACATTATCCATTAACGGAGTGTACAGTGACATCCTGTAGTAGCTCTCTGTATTGGCCGTAGCGACGTTGCACCTGTGAGTCTGTCTCTTAGCTATACGTGGGGACCGCAACTCTGTTCCCAGTTCTTCTCCCAGGGCACTGGCTTGCTTGTAGAGCTCCGAAAATGCCTCTTCACTTTTCTCTCTGCGGTCGCGGAGAACAGTCATGGTGTCTGCCAACGCGCTCCTAGCCGTGCGAACGTCAAGATATTCCTTCTGAAAGAGACGACTCAGTGGAACAGTGTGCGCGAGTATGTCCGCCAAGCAAACAATTGCTACTAGGAATTCGGAGTCACTGATGGCAGCACGGAGCGTCTTTGCTTTCGCTGCGCTTTGCATCTCTTTCCAGTCAGCAATGGTATCAAGAGCTTTCGACACACTGCCCACGGACTCTCGAAACTGTATAACGCTGTCGTGCCGTTCAACCCACCTCGTCTCACAAAGGCCTTTAAGTTGGCCTCCAAGGGTGCTCTTTAATACCACGTTTCGTTTCGATGACGCCGCAAAGAAGGAAATTACTTCTTTCATAATGCCAACAGCATTTCTGATCGCTTGGACTTTGCAGGACTTGGACAAAGACAGGTTGAGTGCGTGGTTGAAGCACGGGCAGTGCACCGCATTAGGCGCATGTTTCTTGATCTCAGACACAGCGCCACAGATCTCGGACACCATGACGCTGCAGCCGTCGGTAGCTATACCTACGCACTTTTCTGGGTCGAGGCCTAAGGTCTTCAGTGTTGTTACAACCTGTTCCCCGAGTATCTTTCCTGTCAAGACGGGCTCTTCAATGTTGATACCGGTATCAGTATCGCTACTGACACGACGAAGATCGACGAACTGTACAAAGTCCTCTCGAACCACATTCTTGTGAACGTAGCGTAAAATGAGACTAAGCTGCGACATGTGAGCTAGGTCAGTGGTTTCGTCGAACATAACGCTGTACATGCCGGATTCGTGCACACGCCCAGTGACCGTGGCAAGGACTTCCTCTCCACAGCACTGGATGAGTTCATTCTGCGTCGTTTTGCTGATGTATGTGGCCCGGGACGACGTGCTGGCAAGGTGCTTTTGGAGTTCTGTGTCCCCACTGGCGACCCGGAACCGCAAAAGTTCTCGAAAGTTGCCCTCGTTTGACGTTAATGAAGTACCTTGCGAACAGTCTGCAAGCATCCCGTCGTCTCTGTGTCCGCGAAACGGTATTCCTTGGCGCCCTAGAAAGATTATAGAGTCTATGATAGGCAAGAGTCTTTTCCGGTTCTCATCCACTTGATGAAGTCGCTGACAAGATACTTGATTGGCGACGCACGTTTCAGGTGCATCGGCACAGGCAAGAAAGGCTTTTGCGGCTTGAACCGCCTCTTTGTGGTATCTAGTTGCTTCATGCAGAGGGAGGTCACCATCTTTGCCAAGTAGCCTCGCGAATGTTCGGAGAGGTTTTGTAACGAGCTTTTGAAGAGTAACATTCCTTTGGTACCCTCCTACGCTCCCCGTTGTGAAGAGTGCACAATACTTGCAATAGAGACCACTTTGGCACTTCGAGAGAACCAGCCAGTTAAATTTGCTCAAATGTGAGTGGCTTACATATCTCTTTTCTTCCTTGCCGCCTTTTTTGTGGACGGAGTATGGGAAACTGTAGTTTTCCGCTGGATGCCAATGAGATTCCAACAAGCGCCGCTTAGTGAAGTCGTCAACATGTTTCCCGACAAAGCTTCCAACGTCTAGTAAAAAGGCTGCAGCGGAGCCATCATTCCTTCCACTGTCACTCATGGTGTTCGATAGTTCGCATTCATGTTCAGCACTGTGACTGCGCTCATGTCGTGAACCGTTGCCGTCAGCCACAGCACTTGCTGGCATGGCACACGCTATCTGAGGATTGGCGTCCGCGTCGCTGTCATCCGTGGGCAACGTAGAGGAACCCGATTGTGATATTGCCGGCGCCGCGACCTCCTCGCTGTCTTGAATTGAAGTTTGCAAGGCATGCTTGGGAGCGCGACTAAAGAAACTGTCAATCTTTTGAAGACTCGCTCGCTTCATTTTACTTCAGACTCCGTTCTCACCGCTTAGACGCGGAATTGGCCACGTGCCGTGAGTCGCGCGCGAGAAAGAAGGAAAGCGCTGTCATGGAGACAGAATAAAGAGTGAAGGCGGCATCTTGGTGAAAGCAAGCGCGTGACCGTTGTTGGCATGGGTCGGACGGTGGGACAGGGGGGGCAGGTGCCCCCTCCCCAGGGGCGGATACAGACCCTCGGTTTGGGGGGGGGGGGCGGTTTCTTTGCCGGAGCGCGCAGTGGGGGAGGGGGAGAGGGAAATGCAATGCATAAACTGACGTTTTTTTTGGGGGGGGGGCGATCGCCCAACCGCCCCCCCCTTGGATCCGCCACTGGGTCAGTGGGAGGTGAGACGGGAGGGAGCGACGGGGAAAAGGGGACATTCGGGACCGGAGCAGCGCAGGAGGAAGACCTGTTCGAGACAAATAAATGATGTAAGTTGCATTCCAGTCTGGTGTCGGAGTCATTCTTGATTGGCGATACGGAACGTACTGGTTACTTAGACCACAACCCGGTGGGGAAGGCTGCTTGCAGGAGCAAATCCCACAACCTCTCCCTGTATGTAAACAAGTGACGTCATAAGTCCGTATTTACCAAGTTACTTAACCCATTGGTTTAGTGACGTCGGGTTTGAATCGATCACGTGAGACTTTCGTTCGCCAATCCTGGATCACCACCCTATGCTCTGCCACCTGATGCTGTATAGCTTATGGCACCGCACATAGCGAGCTTCCTGTACGGCGCATGCGCGTTTCGCCAGAGTCTGCCAGAAGCGATGGTGGCCGGTAGGCGTAATCCCCGGTTCACGAAGAATTTTTCATCAAATCTTGGGTAAGTTCTGATTGACAGAGTTACTAGAAGCGCACAGGAGACGGATTTTATCACAATGGGACGAATATTTGCCTCGAATATTCCATTTCGATCATCCACCCAAGCTACTTAAACTGGTGGTTTAAGCCCCATGCAATGGAATGGGACGTAGTTTAAACTAGGGGAGGGGCTAGATTAACGTCGGTCTAAGCACGTATGTTGCAAAACAACAACTTTATTTTCGGCCTAGGAGAGTGGGGAGTTTCATCGCAACAGGCGATACTCTACCCCAGTGCTTGGTGGAATGGGGGGAATAAAATAACGAGCCCCTTTACAATAACGATCGAAGTCCGATGGTGTCCAGAAATGTCAGAAGAGCTTTGAGCGCAGAGCGTTGCTGGGCTGGATTGGGCCAGGGACCAAGCAATTTCGGTAGGGAGAAAGGGCGAGAGTCCAGCTGACGAAGAGACTCGGAGAGTGTGATTCGGGAAGGTTCGTAGTGAGGGCAATGAAGAAGAATGTGCTCCAGATCCTCAAGAGCACCACAGTGGCAACAGGTGGGAGAATCAATTTGTCTCAAGCGGTAACGCCACTGAGCTGTAAAGGCGACATCGAGGCGCATGCGGTGGATTAATGCAGCATCCTGACGAGATGTGTTTCGTGGCATGCGGAAAGCGAGCATGGGATCAACTCTGTTCAACATAGAGGGGGGAAGAATGTCGGTTGTCCGTTGGCGGGAAGCCAGGGGTGTCACTAGACGTCGCAGAATTGAACGGCGGTCTCCTCTGAGCAGAACAATACGGGTCCGGTTCCGAGACGAGAGTGCTGCTTCTGCGGCGCTGTCGGCCTGCTCGTTCCCCACGACACCACAATGGGCTGGAACCCACTGGAGAACGAGCCTGTGGCCTGCGGCATAGATAGTGTGGTAAGCCATTAACACGTCGGTGACTAGGGGTGCGGATGGGCCTCGTATGCCCTTATCGTATGATCACTGTGTATGTTGCAACTACTGTGAATGTGTGTTGAAAAAACGATCGTAGAGTGGCTGTGGTAGATGAGGATTGCACTAATTCGAAGTTAACTGGTAAAAATTAAGCATAATCGTTTTAAATGCACGGTTAGTAAAGAAAAACGGCGTGGCACTTGACCGAGGCCACGAAATGCGGCAGTTGTTTTTAGAAGGCGCTTGCGAACTCTTGCTTGGCAAACGTAAAAAGAAAAAAAAAAAACACTGTCAAAGTATGGTCAAAGAGAGTGACATCGACATGTGCCACTGGACAAAATCCATATACCAATCCAAAGGGCCGAGAGAGCGTGCGGATGGCCGAACTAGCCGAACGTCAACGTGCATCTTCAAAAACAAAGTATAAATAGTGCTGGCGCTTATTATGAGTGTCATCTCCTGTGATATACACTGTAAGCGCCCCTGTCATTGTGCACTAATAGCTATAACATGCTAGATGGTTGTTGCGAGCCCCGATGGAGGAATTGAGGGGCGTTATCCATCTGGCATGTTTATCAACCATCCCGGTATCTCTTCCTGGCCTGGTATCATCTCTTCGCAGCGTGTCTAATCTCTAGGCATATTTAAGAGTGCAATAGGACTGATCATAAAGTGCATTAGTGTCTTGCAGCTGTTGTGTGGATGCTATCAAGGCATGGAAATATTGCATGTTGTTGCACTACACCGAACACAATATTTGAGCAGGTTTTCCGTTCCCAGATTATGCAAATATCGGAACACACGCGAACGAGGTCCCCATTTCCCCTGGATTCACATGCAAGCATAGATGAAACTGAAATGTGTACTTTACTTATTTCAGCATGCCACAGCAGAACAGACCAATCAAGAGCAATTCTTCAGGTATCGTGTTATCACTGCTACATTACAAGACATTCAAAGAGACAGCTGCTTACTTTCGTATTGATTTATCATCTGGTAACAGTAGATATACTTTTGTAGGGCTGCTTCTGCAAAAGACACTACACAGCAATGTGCTACAGGAGGCTGCAAACCTTTTGGAAGCATCATTAGTTTTCGAGGTTAACTATTGTAGGTACATACCCATGACCAATCACCGACAGCTTTTGTGCATTATATAAGCACAGATATTCTGGAGAACCTTTCTCGAAAAGTATCTGTTATGGACTCATTCATCACAACAACTTATATATTCAGACAATAAAGACTATTACGTAGTTCCACAAGGATGACTTTTTTTCATAGAAGCGTGCACTCTCGATATCCTGCTCAATTAGTTGCCCAGGTCACATGAGAACATAGGTGAGCAACGCAGCACAAGGAAAAAAAAATCCTTGCTACATTCCACATGCTGACCCCACTAGGATATCTGAGGTGTCGTACTGCAATAGTGTTGAATTGCACAGGAATAAAGGGCAATGTGTAAAGAAACTTTGAAGCTCCCATTGCATCGCGCTTAAAGTTGGAAAATTAGATAAACAGCAATTACTGCATATAGCACCTTCCAGATGAATATAACAAAACATAGGCTGTAGACTCATCAATAGATGGTATTGACAATTATAATAGGAGTCAGCTGGTACATGCAAATGGAAATGCAGTTGTGCCATACTGTAGCATGAGCGCATGAACAAATTTGTCAACTACTTAAAAGAAAGTTAGCTTGCGTTAACATCGGTCCAGATTTGTCCAGCCAGAGCAGCCGTTTATATCCACACGAGCACTTTGCAAGAACATGCATCCATGTTAACAGTAGCTATCGTTCTTTTACGTTATTGACAGCTGCCATATGACCACATAGTTTTTCTGTGCTCATGTGTGGGCTGATGTGTTCAGTGTGGATATTGACGACAGTAGTAAAGCAGGGTAAACTTGCACCCATATTACATTAGCTCTCCTTCTTTTACGTTGTTGATAGCTGTCATAAGGCCACAGAGTTTACCCATGTGCTCATGTGTTCAGTGTGAATATAGCGCTAAACAAAAAAATGTCCCATTTGTGTCTCTTGAAGCTCAAGGCCTTTCGTTCAAGCAAAAATGTATGCATGCTGTTCTGCATCATTTATTGAGCAGGACTGTTAAAAATTGCTGGACGACACTGCCACGTTATACCGGCGTGATCTATGCACTCTTGTTGTGTAGCCTCATATCCTGTACAGGTAAATCTTAAGATTGGGAAAACACATCCCTATGGAATCATGCCACATAATTTATCATACACCTGCATCCACATTGCAATCGCGCTTCTATTTATCATGAATGCCGTAATGCCTCTAATTTGGCTGTGTTGTGCATGTCTTCAACGTGCTTTGAATAGCTGAGTTCCAAAATAGTGAACCAAACCAATATCCTTCTAATATGCATATGTGTAGTACATCACTGCACTTTCAATTATATTACAACTTGTTCTCCTTGCACCAGCTCAGGTGCATGCTAAGTGTCTACAGTATGTCCTGTACACTGGTACTCTCATTTCACACCAGCTCTCCTCTGCCTTGACTCGCACTCCACACCTAAGTGTACAGCAGTGAGTGGAGGATGGACATAATATGGGCATATACGGTCACAAAGTTCTGATGTAACTAAGAATGTATCATCAGCATTATGACCAATAATTCTAACATCTATGGATCTGTCATTCGAAACAGTGCGTGAATGCTCTTGCAATACGAGATACCATGACATACATTTATTGTTGGAAAGCTTCCTTCCTTCACATCATCAGGCGGAGAATATGTGGCATCTCGTGCACACTGCTTTCACTGCATGACTGGCACCAAATGCCTGTGACGTATGATTGTATATGTGTCACACCGGGCTATTTATTTTGTTTCAGATAAGCTGTTCTTCAACGCCATATGTGAAGAAAATTTACTGCTATACAAACATGTGGCCTGCATTAGCTTAGGTTTATAGCATACCATGCCATCCCCAACAAAAAACATGTTGGTGTAAGAGCTAGCTTCACCAGGTTCAGAAATCTTTTGGCTGTGTGTGTGGAAGTTTTCATCTCTTTTTAACGGGAAATTCACAGTACTTCTGTTACTCTTTGGAATCCTTCTCTCCCGCCACATTTTCTATGGCACCCTTAGGGGTGCTAAAGTTCAGTAAAGTGGACCGAAAGAACTACATGCTCTTCTCGCATGCCAACGTAATGCATATGCCCAGAATCTGTGAAACTGTTGCTTTGGGTGCTGGTATATTGCAAAACATCTCCCATATGTCATGTATTAATTTCCAGAAGTTGCCTGAAGACAGTGCATGTTCATCACTCGTTACTGAAGTTAGATGGCTGGTCATGTAGGGGCATCTATATTAAACATGAGAGAACTGATGTTCTGACGGTGGAACAACATAGAAAGGAGAAATACATGCAAGGTCTCAAATTGCCTAAGAAATTAACGATGAAAGACGGAAGTCACTGAAAAGGTTAGCCAGCTGTAGGACTCGATCCCACATCTTCTGAATTACCGGTGTGTCCCATACAATTGCTCCCAGACTTTCTCCTTGATGATGCAGTACACCATGCTGACTACATTAAACTCTCCAGTTGCATAGATTTGTGCTGACACAACTGGATGAATATGTCGGCTTCTGCAAAGTGACAACCACCAATGTGGCTAAAAAAATAACCGAAATTGTAGAATATATACAATCACGTAAATTTTAATAAAAATAATACAGCACATTGTATCTAAAATGATTTCAAGTTGTGTCCTTTTCTTTGTATGAGCTTATTTGCGTTGCATCCATTTTTCCACTCCAGACTTCCCCTTACGGTATGATACAGATCAATACAGAAAGGGAGCGGACAATGATCAGTGCTCCTGCTTGCTGTGGCATTGAGATTCCATGCTAGAACGAGCACCTCTAGGTGTGCCTTGCTGTGATATTCCAATGTTATGTTTCTCCAGAAATAGCACAATCTCTCAGTACAAAGCTGTACAGTGAAACTGCATAACCACACAGTGCAGAAATGCAGCATGTGCAATAATTTTTCATGGCTTTGTCATCTGTGTAAACAACGAAAATTAGTCGAGGCAGGACACAAATATGAACGACGCAAACATGTAAGCCTCAAACGCCCAGTTGCTGAGTTGCTCGAATTATGGTCTGTATTTCAGGATGTCTGCAATACCTGCAGTCCAGTAATGCATGGAAAACTGGAAATTGACTGAGAACTATTGCATGACTGAAAAAAAAAAAGAAAAAAGAAACGTCAAGTAAGCAGTGAAGAGCTGCTGAAGTAAAAATTCACTAAATAAGTTTACACAATTGTACAGTGGCAATTGTCTCTCTCATGGCATTACACCGGCCTCTCATGTCATTTCACAGTCAAAGTTGAGTGATCTGTGTCAGAGTGAAGTGATAACTGTAACTGCGTCACTATGCAAATTCTTTCTGAACACGAAGCCTAAGTTTTAAAAAATCTGAATAAGGAGTGATTTGAAAGATCGTAGTGATGCAGTCGTCCGTGTCGTCATTCTATCTGCATCTTTTTGTTGTCTATACACCATAATTCGTACCAACTACCCCGCCTGCGTATGCTTGCTTAGTGCATGGTATGCTGTTGGCTGTTGGTGGTGATGGCTTGGCACGTAATATGATGATAATGCTAGTGAAATTGTTTACAATGCCAGTATGGAGTCGAGAGAGAAGCTTGTAAAGAATGAACATGGAAAAATAGATGAGTCCCCAACAAGGTGTGTGGCTTTGAACAAATAAGCACAGTGCAATTGAACCTCTGTATGCAATAAGGGGATAAGTCAATTTATCCCCTTTTTGCTATTTTTGCTGCAATGACATCTACATACCAGTATGTACCTGCCAAAGAAAATTTAGGAGCCTATTGCAATTTATTGGCCCTCTACAGGAGGGTAAGAAATGGGAAATGCATGGAACGCACAATCAGATCAGGCCCCTTTTCTCAGTTTGGGATTTTTCGACTTATTCCCTTATTGCATACAGAGGTTCAATTATCGAACAAAATGGCAGCACAGGCTTGCTTGTAGCTGACGTTGCAGCTGTTGTGTACGTTTTCTTTAGTCCATTCCTGTCTGCCCCATACTTGAAACCAGTATGACATCCTTCTTTATGGGATATTTGGTTCATTTTAGCATCTATATTTTGTGTACATGATCACAACCTACAAAGTCATGCAGTGTAATGATATTAAAATGTGGTCGTTTACTTTAACAATTACTACATCTGTAATGTCAAGTGCATCATAGCAGATGACAAGGACAATTATATACATTAGGTATCTTCCAATTTTGTGAAATGTCATCAGAGCAAGAGACAGTCACAACATAATGGTGAATCTTTTTTGGCTGAGCAGAACAATGAATTTAGTGCTTAATGATTTGTACAATAATCTTATATGCTGAAATGCAGTAATAACAAAAGGTCAGATGTAAGCACAGCACCGCACTGACAGGGGATCACGACACTGGAAACTTGCACGCTCACAAGCGGGGACGCCCTGGGTAACATGATGAAAACAGCGTTAAACAAACAAAGAAACACAAACACACACACACAGGACGAGGACGTAAACAACGCAGCACCCTGAGTACGTTTTCCGTATGAGTCGCACTCCAAAGAAACGCAGCCAGCAAAGAGGTGCTCTAACGCGTTGCAGGTTTGATACACGTGGAAAGTACCACGTTTCTTAAAACTATAATAACGTAAAAGTTATGCGTGTAGGAGTCACCCGCAGGGTACCCGTACGAAAATTCCAGATCGGCCGGACACGAGCCCGGATTCAGGCCAGATCGGGTCAGATCTGAAAGCGAGCATGGTATATCCGGTTTTATCTGGTTTTAACCGACAGGTGCTGGACGCAGATCCGGAAACCAGTCCGTGTTAGTCCGGATTCATCAGTATTATCCGGACACCTGTCCAGATCAGCTGGAACCAGATCCGACCAGACAAGGTCCGATCCGGATTGACGACCATATAAGGTCCGGACAGGCCGGATCCGGAACTCATCGGAATGATCGTGCGAGCATGTCCTGTGTGCTAGATGCAATTCACGTTGGACGAATCTTTCGTGATAATTAACCGTCGCAATTAATGTCCGGTGCGAACGACTAGTGAAGCATCTAGAAAGAATAATGGAGAAGAGAGACAGGAAAGGAACTAGTTAAGGTCTCTCAGTCCCGGTCGTCAAACAGCAACGACAAATAACAGTGTACGACTGTTCACGTTTATTTTGAATGCTACCAGTAAAAGTGAAGTTCACTACAAATTCAGTTCTGTAAAGTTGGGCGATAAGCAGACACAGTCAAGGACCCTCACACATTTCTTGAGATCCTGCGGCAAAGCAATTATTTCCAATGTGGACCCTTCTACACTAACTGGAATAACATGGGTAACCTTAAAACCTGTGTCTCCATGTGTAAATGCCGCTTCCGCTACTGGCATTAGTCGTTTAACAGCAATATAGACAGAGTTTGAGCGACTAACAAAGAACTGCACAGAACTGTAGTGTGCCGCACCATTCACAGTGTAGGTAACCGTGTAGTTGTTTCGCCGTTCTTGTCTTCCGTACATTTCAGAAGTAACAACTACAGAGTTAATGGTAGCCTTTGTATAGACTTCCATATTTCTTGACATTGCTAGTACGTGCGACACATCGATACGTAGCTCACTCAACTTACACGGTTTACCGTGCAGTACGACTCCTGATGACGTGGTTACACCCTTTGCACGGTGTGTACCCTGCAAGCTCTCGAGAATACAGTGGACTAACGAAGATCTCCCGATATGACTTTCAAGAAAACTGAGAGAGTAGCTGATACCAACAAGGCTACCCAACTGCTTGTCAATTGCTTGGGATCCTTTCGCAACATGTAAAAGACTACCATTGTGGTCCTCAAACTCGAAGGTAGAGTTTGCCCATAGGGGGCCCAGCCTTCTTACAGAAAGTCCTAGGTGACACAGCTGATGTAAATTGAAGGTGCAGAACCTGTTGTCGTAGAGTGAAGGGCATTGTTCTACGAACCGCATCAAGAAAGACTCCGCAAGGTCAATTTCTTGTTGTATTATTGAATCCCTGAGCAACATGTGCACAGCTGCTGAAAGAAGAAGGAAATGCTCAAAATATTCTGAGGGTAAAATGCCATTCAGAACGGGAAGACTATAGAATAAAAGCCATGACCTGAACTCGCTCGCCTTCCAATAGCACCTGTGCTTCAGTGCGCGGGGTGTTCTAGTAACAAAGTCAGGAGGCCTAATTAGCTGCAGTCTTTTGTCAACAGTTGTGCACCTGTGCCCGATATACCATGCTTTGCCACGACTCTTTGTGTCAAACCACGCCATTAGAAACATTTTAACTACCCCCAGCAGTACAGTATGCATGTAGTCAACGGGAAAACCCATAGCTACATCAAACCCTGGTAAACTGGCCAATATTGTTGGACCTTTGACCCCAAAAACAGCCACTCCAGTACGCACTGCTTCAACGGCCTGTTTCTTCATTCGTTCTTTGGTACGCAACGCAGCTGGTGGGCAGGGCGGGTAAATATGAACGTGTGTACTTGAGTCATCATGTTTGTAGCTTTGTCCCGCATACTCACATAGTGGACATCCATGCGCACCATTAAACTGCTTCAAATTTTGCAAAAGACATCTTGCAACCGCGTCAACTGCACAGATCGGTGCTGACACGTACGACACAACAGTTCGGCCTGTTTCAGGGTGAATCCACTCTAATCCTTCTGTGTACAGCCTCTGAATTTCTCGACAGAAAGGTCTTAGAAAAGTGTTCATCACTGGCTTTGGTCCAACCCAAATCAAAGTCAGCATGTGAAATTTTCGGCGCAGCACAGGTGGCAGCTCTGGGATTGTGCAATACAGCGGCCACAGGGAACAGGTAGAGCTCTTGAATAGCTTTACACCATCTGTGTTCCAAAAAAGGGAAAAATTCCAAGTGCCTTCTCTTCTTGTCTGTCTGTACAGTTCGCCGTCAATAATATCGTCAATGGAGCTTAGGTCATTCTTCTGTCGGTTGATTCCATAAGACAAATATTTGTACATGTTCTCATCTTGCAAAAACGATCGTAGGCTGTGTTCAAGAGGCATTTGTAAGAAATGGCCAATTCCGTTAGACCTGTTGAGAGACGTCCTGCAGCAGGGGCACATAGATACATCGGCATTTTCCAAGTACTGTTGGCACTGCTGGCAGTAGAAGTGGAGATTTCCTTTCTTCCCATGGAATTCCGAAAGAAGCTTAAAAAATGCGTACTTAGTTTGTGGCAGTGTATTTGGGAATGGCAGAAGGCTTGATATGAGGAAAAGTAGTTGCGACAGACACTCTCTCGTAAGTGCGAACCTTGTGAATAATGTGGCTAAGAGAAGACAAGCCTCGACATTAGTAACTGTACATCCATTGTACAGTGGTGATCCTCTGTTGCCTTCCTCAGACGATGAAGCAGCGTCAGCTTCGTCGGTATCACTACTGTCGTTTTCTGAGTCAGATGCTTCTATCAAAACTTCCGGTTCTTCGTCCACCTGATCTTGCTCATCCACGAAATTTGATGCCTCAATTTCTGGTTCAGGCTGCTGACTCGTGGACGGTTCAGCACTCTCCACAGTTTCATTTGGACTATTGGAGCATGTTGCAACAAAATGTCCTGAAGCATCCCATCTATTCAGTGTTTGTCTTGGAACCTGCATTATCAAAAACCGGAGCTTTTCATTTCAGTAATGGTCGGTTGCACATTTGCAGCAGGAAAGAAAGGAAGGATAGCAAGATTGGAAATCATGATCCCCCCTCCTTATTGTAACAGACTGCTGTACGGGTGCCACAATAGTATTTCGAGGCGACAAACACACAGCGTATGTCCGTGTTAGATCACAGTGTGCTGTCCTCTATGGTTTGAGATACACCCGATCCGAAACCAGTATTCAAATGAAAAACGCATCTTCGCACATTTTGTTTTTCGAACGTCTAGTGAGAAAAATACACAGTATGTATAGTATTAGTATGTAGTATTAGCAGTAAGTAGCTGGGAGGAAAAAGGAAAAAAAAAAGGAAACCGAAGCAGCTTGTAGCCCTGAGGCTGCACGTTATACACTTCATGTTTAAAAGGGTCGCTCCCCTGCTACACTTCATTTCCTACTTCCGTGCTATTAAAAATGACACCCTTGTAACTCCCATTTCATAAACAAGGCCACAGACGTGGTGAATAAGTGCATGATCCGCGGTTAGATATGTTACTCACATGACAGTGAAACCACTGTATGACACTGGCGACAGAAATGACAACACAGGACAATCTGGCTGCAGATACCTACCGGCACGTCGTCATGGACCAGGTACCGCTTGTAGGATCGTTTCCCAGGTTGTCGGCCTTGGCTCATTTCGTTTTCAGAATGTACGGGTATGCTACCCGAATTCCACGCGAGCCGAAACGTCGATGAGAGCGTAGTACGGCCCACGCAGCCCAGTAAACGCGCCAACGAAGAAAGATCACTGCATTGTAGCTTTCTTCATCGCCTTCAAAGCAGGTGTGCCTAACGTAATATTTCACATACAAGGAAACTCGGCAAATATGTCATCCAGCGATCAAGTAATCGCGCATATATCCGATATGACAAATACACTTCATACGACGAAATACGCGCCAAGTGCCGCCGCTGACAGAGCAACGAAGGTAAGCTGGCAACATTGTGCTGCTCCTAACTTCCCAACAGTTCGCGCGTCTTTTCATTTCACGGTCTGGAAGTGTGCGACAAAGGAGTGAAAACGTAACGATGTCGTATGTGCTAGTTCGTTTTGAAGACAATACGTATGACGTTTGTAGAAAAACATCTTTGAAGACCAAGGGAGCAGTTGAAGGTGGCCCTGTCCGTGTAGACTGGAACGGGGATGTTTACACCGCAACAGCGGTTGCGTTTTCTGGTAAGGCATGTGTGTAATACCCCTGTCACACGGCAAATTGAATGTCATTCCCAGCGAATGACATTCGCAGTGAATGTCATTCGTTTCGTGTCACACGACGAAAGCGAATGCCAATCAATGCGAATGATATTCGCCCAGCGAATGAGTTCGAGGAACGCATTCGCTTTTCCCTCTCGCACCGAATGCGTATCCTGGTCAGCAGAGGCGTAGCAAAAACAACAACGATAATCCGTAAGGAGAAACTAAACACGAATGAAAAGTTGTGTTCCAATATTGTATCAGGTACTTAATAACTTTTGACGTGGAGGAATGAAGTTTAACGCTGTTTTTTTAAAGGACTACTCTCGTTCCTAGTCTACTCCCACGCACTCCCACGCCGCCCGCGCCATCATTGACGCTGATTGACAGACATATCGGACGCGTCGTGTTCCGTGAGACTGCGGAAAGACTTTTGAACCGTAATGGAAGGAGACCCTCGGACAGCTGCACAGTGTGCACCGATAGAAAAAGAAAGAGCACAGTGGACCGACAATGAAACTTTCGCTGTCATACGTTTGTGGGAGGACCACTTGAACGACTTGCGTCGTGCAAAGCGAAACTTCAAGGTGTATGGGCAGATCACGGAGAAGCTTTCTGCCCAAGGAATTGTGAAATCGGTGAAAGAAGTGAAAACTAAAATTGAAAACCTGGGGAACCGTTATAGGTGAGCAACCCATTGTTTCACACACGTCTTCTTTGTAGTACATATTTGAGGGTTTCGAGCTGCTTGGTGAAGCTTTCCGTAGAGCTCACTGTTGTTGTTTGTACTAGTCCTGAACTGATAAAGGACACGTCTGCTTGAGCATGTGACAGTCATAGCATGTTTGACACTGCGACGTTCACGTGCGCGAGCAGAAGCAGGTAAACGATCTATTGCGTTATTAGGGTGGGCGTCCTTTTGTGGTCACTCATTCAGTGTGGTGTTTTAAGTAACGTTGTAATGTGTAACAACGGCACAGGGGTTTCGTTGGGAAAATCCTAATGTCTGCATATAGCTGTCCATAATTGGAAGATGGTTGCATGAAAGTTTGCATGACAGGGAGCACATGAGTGACATGACCAATACTCAAGAACCAGTATCCTCTAAACGCTGCTTGTTTTTCAGGAACCAAAACCGAAAAAAAACCACAGGGTCTGGAGGAATTCGGTGGAAATTTTATTGGGATATCCATCGTTTCCTAGGGTCCCTACCCATGAATGACACCAGCCTGATGGACGAGTCTGCCTGTGGAGACCACACCTCCGTTGAGCAGGTGCAGTGGTGTCACCATTTTGTGCTTTCACTTTTCACCATATGCAGCCTAATTTCTCGCATATGATGCACTTGTTGGTACACGTTGAACACTCTGCTTTCAGATAATCAATGGCATGCAGCATGGACATGGTGAAACCCATGTAGAAGAGCAGGCATTCCACGAATTTGATGCAACGCTGGAATCAGAACAGTCAGAGATGCACATGTTAAGTGCTAGAAGTGACACGAACAGCCCAGTGCCGTCGACATCTTCATGTGAAAGTTCAGAAACCAACCAGCGAAGGGTGCAAAAAGAGAAACCGAAACAAGCGACACAGCGGACACTACTTGCACAACTGCTTGATGAGCAGCGTCAGCTACGTTGCGAGCTAAAAGAAGCGCGCAAGGAGGAAATGGACTTAAGACGGAGAGAAATTGAGGTCATGGAGGACGCTACAAGAACAGAAAAAGTCTTAGTGCAAGCCCTTGTACAGTTCCTAGAAAAATAAATTGCATTAACCTTGTGAAGGGTACGGTCACATGAACTCTCCCAGTGCGACTGTGCCACTGAAATTGAACCTCTGTATGCAATAAGGGGATAAGTCGAAAAATCTCAAGCCGAGAAAAGGGGCCAGATCTGATTGTCCCTCCTGTAGCGGGCCAATAAATTCCAACACGGTTCTAAATTTTGGCAGGTACATACCGGTATGTAGATATCATTGAAGACGGAATAGTAAAATGGGGATAAGTCGACTTATCCCCTTATTTCATAGAGGGGTTCAATTGCACGCAGATCAGTGATTCACAGATGTCGGTTGCAATTTCTACCCCACCCCTTGGGAAATGCTAATCAGGCGGCTAAAAAATTTGATGGACCTCTGTGGATGCACTATTCTTCCTGCAGCTCCAGTGGCATGGCTGCACCCTTCATAGAATTATAGACCACACTACAGCCCTTTTTCTTTATTTGGCCTCCACTGTACATTTGTCTCTAGGCATGCTTATCGACAGTAATTAAAAGACACATGGGCAGTCAGCCACAGGAAGTTCTGCCCACTTTCACGAAGTCTGCTGACGCCGCTTCCAGAAATACTGTGTGAGGGCACGTCTCACTTCCTGTCCTCCATGATGACACATATCTGTGCTGTGACGTGGTTGTTCGTAGAGAGCATCATATTCATGTGCATCTCGTTCCCACTGGTGCTCCACATTATCGTTGAATGCTTCGCAGATGTTGTGAAGTATGCACGACGTCCTCACCGCTTGTTTCGCATTGGGCAAGGTGCATTCTAGTCTCTTCATGATAAACCTGAAGCGAGCCTTCAGCCTTCCAAAAGCGTTTTCGACTATTCGTCTTGTTTTCGACAAGTTATAGTTGAAAAGTGCCTCTGGAGTTTCACTCACAGCGTTTGCGTATGGCTTCATCAGGCTCGGGGAGAGAGGGAATGCTTGATCGCACAGAATGATTGGCGATACAGGGACATCCTCGATCACTGACACTGGTGTCTGGAAATGTGCACTGTTCACCAACTCACACAGCTTTGAACGTCCATACACGTGGGCATCGTGGCACCTTCCGGGGCTTCCAACATTTATATAGCGGAACCGGTACCGATGATCCACTAAGGCCAGGAGTATCACACTGTACCTGTGCAGTAGAAGTTTAGTGGGTAAGTACGCAATGTGCACAAATAACTAAATTAAATGAGAAGTAATCCGAAAGACAAGACCGGCTAGTAATTTGTCCGTTTTTTTTCCTTAGTTTTACATTAGTACATGTACGTTTGTGAGGAGTTCCTTTATGTAAACACAAGCGCTGCAAAGAACTTACCACCCTTTATAGTTATAGTAGTCGACAGCGTTGTTCTTTGGTGGCGAGACAGCAAAGTGACAGCCGTCCAAGGCGCCGACTCCCTGTGGGAAGCCACTCACTGCGTAGAACTCTCGCATGTGTTCCCCCATCTCGCCAGGACTAACCATTCGCAGCCACTCGTCTTCGAGCTCCTGGATGACAGCCTTCGCAAACTGTCTGTAGACTACGCTCACAGTAGACCTACCAACCCCAAATAAATGCGCAATAGTTCTGTCCTCAGCTGTGGAGCACAACCGATAAAGGCCGATGGCCACCCTCTTTTCAACCGAAATTGGTTGCCTCATGTTGGTCGTCTGATGCTCTAGAACGTGCCTGCATGACTCCACTAAGTAACGGAACGTAACAGGGCACACTCGAAGTGCCTGTTTGAAGTGGAACTCGCCCAAATGGGGGAGAGTATCTTCAAACCATCGCTCGTTGCGCTGAAAGGCCCATCGTTCACGTTGAACTCCACCTAGCAACACAGCAGTCATTGCGATGGCATTGGCATGCAAGCGTAGTTCAATACTTCGAACAGCCCTTGTCCGCTCACGTATGGCAAGTCGCAGTCGTCTGTGCTGAGCATGTCGCTTCAAATGCAAGCACAACAGTGTGGCAATAACACGGTTCAACTGTACATTGTCACTGTCAGCCAGCGGCACTACGTCTTCAGCGCGCGCCGCCATGTTGCCGAATATGGTCTAGATGGGTACTTGTCTTGGCTTGTAACACTTAGTCAACTGAGCGTCGCCTGAAACCACGGCCTGAAACGCAATGATTTTGTGAAATAACCTAATGTTTCACGGGTTTAGAGGAAAAGAAATAAAAATATAAGGAATGTTCCTGTATATTACATCATATGTTCGGCCTTGGTGTCTTGATCATCGACAGTGACATCATTTGCGAATGACATTCTTTTTCTTCGTGTAGCTCCATGCAATACAAACGAATGACATTCACTGCGAATGTCATTCGCTGGGAATGACATTCAATTTGCCGTGTGACAGGGGTATAAGGTTGTCACCTCAAACAATTCTCTGTCTCTCGTTAAGGCTTCGGAATTGTTGATTGCGTTTGTTGGTGGTTTATCATGATGCAGCGAAAACGTTACCACTACCACCATAAAAACGAAAGAGCACACGTCGGAACCTTCTACGCGCTTCTTAAACTGACAGATGAGCGAGTATGTTACTACGGGTACCTAAACGGGCGGGCCGTTATCATGTAGCCGTTTCACTGCCTTTTCCTATCGGTCTTATGCCAATATGAAGTATCCCGCTTCACGAACAAATAAAGTGACTGCGGACGCACATGTGCCCCGGTTTGGAATGGATAGCCAGTCTCAGTATCAATCCCTTTTGAAATTACACGTGAAGCTACATACGGGTTTCTGTGTGCTTTTCGTTTTTATGTCAGTGGTAATAGTAATAACCAGGGATCCTAGGTTTGCGTGGTCACCGAAAAACGCAAATTTCGCGTTGGTCGCGGACAAACGCGATTTCCATTTTGGGCACGGATAAACGCTGATTTCAATACTTCTAGCGGAAAAACGGGGGTTTATCGTTTTTAAATATCATATACATAATCACTGGTCGCAAAACTCGTGCTGTGCTGCTGTGAGCAGTTAGTCTTTTCCTTCTCCTCGCCGGCACTGCAGAGGCGCCAGACTGTCTTCGATTTAGACGCTGCTCCACGTCGCGTTGACGAAAACTGGCAAGGTTACAGCTAGGTTTCTAGGATTTTGTGTTACGGTTTACGCGTGTGTGAGCGACCTTGCCAGTTTCCTTTTGCGAACTTGATAAAGACCGTAAGTTATGTATGTACCTATCGTTGGCGCGAAAAGAAGAAAAAGGCAGAGTTTTGAAAAATTTTGCGTTTAATTTTTTTTTTTTTTTGTTACTGAAAACTAGGATCCCTGGCAATAACGCCTTCGCGCTTCTCGTTATAGAACAACCACTTGAAAATACTAAATGCGCAACGTCCTTTTGTTCGTGTAATTTCAATGCTAACTCATGAATAACTGGTTCCTCACTGGCAGATTCGAAAGGGGTACTTCTGTCGAAAATGAAAAAAATCATATGCGAAACAAACAAGAAAAGAGTAAGTATATTGTGTAAATATTTGTTGAAGAGGAGTGTTGTGGTTTCTATGCAACATCGTCAGTATCGCTTGGAATGCCACAATACCTTTTCACGGTTTTTTATTACCAGCAGGGGAACAAATTTAATGCTGGTTCTGATTTCAGGTTGCTGAAGCAAATGAATCTCCACACATCCGTCAGGCACGGGATCTTATTGAAGAGCTGGAGATGTCTGGGAACACAGTAGACACGGTGCATGATGAATGTCAACGACAGCTTGGTGCATTGCGCACAGAGAACAAACGACTGATTGATCAGGTGGAGAACTTGGAAAGTAGCCTGTCCAAATATTCCAAGCTGGATGCACAAATGGATACGCACACCGGTGTGTATATTTATTGTTTGACCTGTCTTTCACAATCTGGAGTGCTTAAGAGACATATTTATAGGTTCATGTTCACGCAGCAAATACCCAATCGAGCACTACGAGCTGAAATGTTACTAAATTCCTGAGGTAGTCATTTCACTGCAGCTGCCTTATGGCAGGCTGTGTGTCTCTGCATGCGATTTCCAAACGTACAACCATCCACCGAGGGACATCATATAACACAAACCATCCAAAAGACATTAAAACAGTATTAAAAAAAGCAGTAGTGAATACGTGAGGAGTCCTGATGCCTGATGTACCTCAAAGCAATTCCTATATGTATGTGTTTGTACTGCCGTTTTCTGCCATCACTTCCTGCAACACTATCTGGAAGCTGGCACTCTCGTATAATCAATTTCCACGACTCCTTCATTATAATCATAGGTTAATTGAATTTGGCTTATCTTGGGCTCTGCAAATGTATAAGCATACTTTCTTTAAAGATATCATGTACTACCTGGAAACAGCAAAAACCCTTGTGGAGAAGCTAGAGGCTATATTGCCACATCAAGGTCACAACAGTCAAACTCCCAAAGAGAGCCAGCCAGAGTGTGTTGGATTCCCAGATGAGGATCAACCTGTTTCGCTGCCATGTGGTGAGGAGCTCAGTGCACCAGCCAGTCCTTCACCTCAACTTCAAGGTACCAATGACACTCAACTGAGATACAGCAAAGGTGACAATATGGTATGTAAGGTTGAGCATATTGCTAGCACCATTAGGCAAACCATTACGTCCCACACATTTTCATGTCACAGTGGTTGTGCCCGCACAAATGACATTAGGGAAGTATGAATATGTGCTCAGTTCTGTGCTGATGACAAAAGCTTTGAATTATGTTCTCATTGTAGTAGTGCTATTTGTAGTTTGATTCCAAAGGGAAGCAATTTGTTCTCAGGTGACGGAGCTGGAAGCAGGAACAGGGATTTACATTTCTGAGTCTGTACTGCGAAGGATCAACATGATAAAGAAACCCACTATTATGGCACGGGCTCTGATGACAGCAATTTTTACATCTGAAGCACTCCTCACTTGTTCTGTTGGTGGAGGTCCTCCCAAAGGGTTACATGGCAGGGGAAGTGAAACAAGACCTGGCCTTCATCCTGTGGCCATTACTGCTATCCTTGGTAAGTCTTTACATGTTTGCACAGATCATCTAGAGATCTTGTTGCATTCTTGGCAGTGGTTGTAACCATGCCTCTGAAGTGTGTGTGTGTGTGTGTGTGTGGGTGGGTGAGGCTTGGTACAACATCCTGCCCTTCTCCATCACCCCCTCCCCTCACCAGGATGTGCACCCACGCACACACCTGTGCATACAGAGGTGAGATGCAAAGACCCCTATATTTATATAATATTTTAATGTCATTCATGCCACAATCCCAGCTGTAGGCGGCCGTTTCAAGTTTGTTGTCTCTCATCTGCAAAGCGTAGGGATGTGACACGCTTTAGGTTTGGCACGAACACTATGTCACTGCGAGACACCAGCATTGCAGGGTGTTAGTAAGACATCTGGGGCCGCAGAGCTAAGCCACCTGGTACATATATTCAGTTAGTCAGTCAGCACGCACGATGTAAGTGCCTCATATGCAGCCACAGCACTGGGTGGTCACGATTCTCTGGTGTCGCTCTAATAAAGAAATACAGCTCCTGTATTCTGTAAAATTTCCCCCCCTCTGTACTGCTTGCAAGGTGCACGTCAAAAATCAACAACTTGTCGTTTACACTGCTGCAAGATTTTGTATCCCAAATAATTAAGAAGTAATAAAGATTAACAGAATAGTATGGTATACGATCTACCCAAAATAAAATATTGATACAGCGTTTGCAAAACCGACCTAACCAACACCAGCAGTCGACCTATTGACTGCTGATTCCATACAAGTGCCTTGCAAGCTGAACATCCTTTGTTATAGAACAGTGTAGAGAGACATTTCATATGCAGGTGCAGGAGAGTTCATAGCTTGTGTTTTTTCAGACTATACCATGAGTTTTGGGAAAAACATTGCCGGGTGGGGTGCTGATGAACAGAAGCTGAGGAAGTCCCTGGGCACGAGGCTGAGTGAGCTACGGAATCCCAAAGCACGAAAAGGCCCTGCAGCGAACGATGAGTGAATGTGTCATGTTTTGCCATGTTAACACCACCACTTAACACGGCCCCGTTAACAGTGGTTGTTGAATATGTGTGTGCTGCCACCTGCCATGCGACGTAAGGATGTTGGGTGGCTGCATGCACATTGGCCTCGAAAAGTATTTGAGGGGCTCTGCGTAGCAAGCAAGTGCAACTGCATGTGTACTGGTCCACATACCTGCTTTGTAAGACTACCGAGCACATATATTTACTGGAGTCATATAATGAGTGTGTTTGCAGGGTCTGCAATATTCTCCTATGTGTAAACATTGGTCTGTTTTCTAGTCATTTAATAAAGTATATATGTTACATAACCATTGGATATCATTGTGTATCGACTCTCTGTGGCAGATGTGCACTCGCTCAGTCTAGTACAAAGACCGCCAAATTGCAAGCAGAGTTAGTCAGAGTTAGTCTCATCGCAGTCAGTCCCTTGAAAACAAGCTAATGAAATAAATTAACGAAAACTAGAAAAGTCTAACCTGGTACATACTGAAGATTGTGAGAGTTGGTTAAATTTCATTGAGCAAATGACAAAAAGGGAAACTGCCTGTGAAGTGGGTTTCTTCTTGTGTGTTCCCTTTTTCGTTTTCCACCTGTTCCTGCCATCCACTCAATGGATACCCGGTGTACCTACAAATTTGCTATATGGTTTATGTCAGCAAAAATGCACCGTGGCGAAGTAACCTGCATGGGTGAAAACAGCCGTTGGCAACCTTGCTGTTAGCCAGTTCACAGCGCTTTTTTTATTGTGCCTAACTTACTAGCAGTATTAGCAGCCTATATACTGGTTCAGAAATTCAGTCTGGTTCAGTATTATCAGTGCCACATATTGTGCTTTCAGCTGTATATATGCATTGTCTTTGCTGATGGCGGGTGATTGAGGCCTCTGTCAAGTCCCTTAGATACTTTTTTGCCTCAGCCTCCCCTTCACTTCTGTGAAGAAATAAATAAAATGAAATGAAATGAATATTGTTTTCATGGTGGAAATGGAGGTTTGTGGAGCATAAACAAGAAAGACGTAACACAGGTGTTTGTAACAAGGTATAATGCCTGATATATTGTTTCCCCTATCTCGGTCTAGCATTATGTAACATTTGTCCTGCATTTGCAAAACTCTACACCATTCCTGCATCTTAAGGTGAGGAGTCCAACTACTGACTTTGTTCCTTCATATTGAGCTTCAGGGCTCAGCTGTTACGGTGCACTGACAAACAAAAGTGCTTTACATATATGCCGCTAATAACTTTGCAAGCATTCTTTTCGACAGGGAAATACATCCACACCAAGTGTATATCGCAAACACCCCTATGAGTAATTTCTCTGCAACCCTGGCCCTTAATGCACAAGTTCATGTGTTAGCTGGTATGTCTTTCCAAATTAAATAATGAGGTATAAGAGAAAAGTACTGCGACCTACCACACAACTGCAATAACTATATAAGGCCAGATCTGGCTGCACACAGTGTGTCCGACTGAAATGCACAATGGTTTCAAAAAGTGGTACCACACTGCAAAAGTAGAAAACAACATATATGCTGTTTTCTACCTTTGTGGTGTGATATCCACCTTCTTTACATCTTTGTGAATATTTTATGTGGGACACTGTTTGCAGTCAGATCTGGCCTGATATACAATCAGATCTAGTCAGGCCAGATACCAGACAGATCAGGAATTGGGACATTTCCAGATCTGGCTTATTAATCAGGCCAGATACAAGACAGATCAGGAATTGGACATTTCCAGATCTGGCATATTAACCAGGCCAGATACCAGACAGATCAGGAATTGGGACATTTCCAGATCTGGCCTGACACATAACAGATCTGGCATATTAATCAGGCCAGATACCAGACAGATCAGGAATTGGGACATTTCCAGATCTGGCCTGACACATAACAGATCTGGCATATTAATCAGGCCAGATACCAGACAGATCAGGAATTGGGACATTTCCAGATCTGGCCTGACACATAACAGATCTGGCATATTAATCAGGCCAGATACCAGACAGATCAGGAACGGGGACATTTCCAGATCTGGCCTGACAAGAAAGCCATATCTGGAAATGTCCCAATTCCTGATCAAAAACAGATCTGGAAGTTGTGATCAGGTCAGATAAAAATCAGATCTGACTTTTTCGTAAGGGTAAGGCCACCCTTGCATCAATGTTCTTTCCGTTTACATAGCCTACGATGACCAAGCACTTGCACACACGTTGCGAATATGACATCAGGCTCGAAAGCGTATAAAAGATGCTGCTGGAATGCGAATGCCCCATCAATCGAGTGGCAATCTTGATCGTTGCAGTTCACCGGTCGCACAACAGACGATAAAGCGATGGTCGATGCGGATGAAGTTATGATACGCAACCACAATCGACGACCGAACACCGACAAAGCACAACAATAACCTGTGCGAGGATACGTACTGCTGCCTTTCCAATAACACGGCAAACGGACTCTATGTACACTTTTTTGGCGACCATATCAGCCATATCTCGCAGAGCTTGCGTACATACAGAGGTACAGAGGTATAGGCAATAGGTGTAACCACCGATTACCGACACGCCGATCCGCAACCACCTGCAGCAGCGCCAGCGCCGCCTGAACTTTTCTTCCGTTAACAACCTCATAATCAAAAAACAAACGGGAGCCTTCCTCTTCGCAGTCTTGTCGTCTGCTGCTTTCTCCCTACCCTCAACAATCTCATGACAATATCAATAGTGCGCATGCGTTGCGGTCACCCTTTGGTCAACCGCTCTTCATAGCCGGAGAGATCACGTGATCGGTCTAAACCCGACGTCACTAAACCAATGGTTCCAGTTGGCTGGTGAATACGGACTCCAGTGTTCGACAGCGCCACCGGTTTGGTAGAGTTGAACTATGCTGGAGCTATGGGGCGAACAAGGTCGAGCCCGAAAACCACGGTCTTGACGGGATTACGATGACCCCTGAAAGGGACGCGACCTTCAGTCCTACTTTTCTTTCAGTAGGAGGCAGCGAACAAGTGCGCATTCGTGGAACCCAACTCTCCCCTTGCGATCTGTTTTCGTTTTTAGTCTGTCTACCAAGGTCATGATGACGTTTCTCGGGTAGAGGTTTATTGTGGACGACCAGGAGCACGCACCCCGCGCGACCACGTGAGTGCATGGTTTCGGTTTGGACAACAACGACGTCGTATACCGCCGTCGAAATCAGTAGAAATGTGGCGAAACGCATTTTCAGACAGACAGAGACGTTTTCTGACTTATTTTGTCTTAGGCTTGTCAAGTATCCTCTCATTGTCCTTTTAAAGAGGAGGAATACTAATGTACTCGTAATAAACATAATAAAGAAGTTTTAAACGAGCTTGTGTTCTATAGTTTTCTAAGGATTCCCATCCCAGCATGAATTTTAAATAAGCAGAACCGACGTACCGCGAACCGCGAATATTTTTTGCTACAAATCTGGCAGCTTGTTTCTGTATCTATATATATTGTTAGCTCTCCCAGGTTCCCAAACCGCGGTGGAATGCTCTAGAATTGTACTAACACATGACCCGTAGACAATGTCCTTAACACCTCTGGGAGCGCCTTTGAAGTTATACTCCTCAATAATCCTTGGGTTATACTTGCTTTATTGACAATGTTATTAATATGTTTATCCCATTTGAGATTTACTGATAGCAATACCTATGCATTTATAATAATTCACGGTTCCGAGAAGTACGTTATTTAGTGTATAATTAAGACCGTACCTATTTAGAGAAAAAGGGATACATTTACATTTGCTAATAATTAAGGTCATGCCCCAGTATTTACACCAAGTTTGAATTTTTATCAAATCGTGTTGAAGTGTGTTTACATCGAATTCTGTTTTAGTAGCCCTGTACAGTACGCAGTTATCTACGAATAGTCTAATAGAACAATCAAAAACATTTACAAGATCGTTTTTATGTATTAAGAACAACAGTGGGCCTAAAGGAGAGCCCTGTAGAACATCTGATGTGACAGTGACGGGGTGACGACCTATTACAACGACCTGCTGTCTACCTGTAAGATAATCCTGAAGACAAAGCAATACTACTTGATCCAAATTTAAAGAAGATAATTTGTGTAGGAGCATACAATGATAAACAGTATCAAAAGCTTTCCTGAGATCGAGAATGACACAAGTGGTTCCAATTTGGTTCTCAAAGTTAAATGCGATTTTATGATAAAAACAAATGTGTGAAGTTGTGCAAGAGAAACCTCTGCGAAAGTCATGCTGGGCTGGGGAAAGAAAATGATTACATGATAAATGAGTCGTAATGTTGGGATAAATAATGTGTTCTAAAACCTTTCCACATATGCTTAACAGGAAAACAGGTCTGTAGTTTTCAACGCATGTTTTCGCTCCAGCTTCAAATATCGGAACAACGTTAGCGAGCTTCCATTCCAACGGGGCCTTGCCTAACTCAAGCGAACGATTAAAAGGTACAAAATATATTCGACAATGATGGAACAAGCTACTGGAGAAATTCCATCGGACCCTTTACTTTTTTTTTTACGTAGGAGACGTATGACTCCTGTTACACTGTCCAAGTCTGTAATTCCCAACCAGCTTTGTAATCTAAACGTAAAAAAAAGAGTGAATGAAGCGATGAAATTTCTCTAAGCTTGTTCTTCCATCATTGTCGATTATCTTGTCTGTCTTTTAATCGTTCACTCGAGTTAGGCAAGGTCTCTTTGGAATGGGATGCTTGCTAAGGTTGCTCCGATATTTGAAGCTGGAGCTAAAACATGCGTTGAAAACTACGGAGCTGTTTCTCTGTTACAGGGGCGCTAAAATGCAAAAACAAGATCACTTCAAATCACGTTCCACGCTATGTTAATTTCGTACTTGTTATCATAATTGGAAACTTTGATTCCGTTACGGAGCTACAATCTAAATTATACCGGACTCTCTCTTGCTTCGTCGCTAAGCAGTGAACGTAGTTTCAGCTCGTGCATCGGTGTTTTTAGTCCATGCTGCGCGTGCACGCGCGTGTCAAGCCATGGGGCAGTCCCGGCGAAAAACATGGTGCGCGTTCCGAAGCGGACTGGCATCGCTGTCCGAAGGACGTGAAAGTAAATGTTGTCAGTGGAACGTTCGCGAGAACTGTTGTGGGCTACAATTCAGTGAATCGGTATTTCGGTAATTGAGCAGAAATCGAATCGGTAAATTGAGCAGTGCGCATCATGCCGCGCATATTTGGAACACTACGATCGGCCCCTTTCTACATCCACACGACCACCATAGGTAAGCGCGCCCTTGTCATGCTGTCTAATTGGGTGCCGCCAATCGTCGCTTCCCGTGGATCCCATTCTTTGCCGCCAAAGACGGCTCTGTATTCACTGCGTTTTTCTTCTAAACGGTAGCGCTGTGTGAACTAATTTTGCTTGTATTATACTAATTGAAACACGGACTTTCATTTGAGAGCAAGTTGTTTTGCAAGTTGAAAGCAAGCAAGCATTTTAGTGCGAAAGATTTTAGAACGCATTATTTATTCCAGCATTATGACCCATTTATCGTGTAATGATATTCTTTCCCCAGCCCAACATGGTTTTCGCATGGTTTCCTCTTACACAATTCAACTCACTTGTTATATATTGTTCTTGTCACTATATAGAGAGCTGAAGAAACGTATCGGACACTACGTATCCCGAAGCAACACCGCAACAAAATACTGATTTAAAATGATCATTTAACGCGCGACATTTTTCACTATCGTTCGTTACAAGAGCGTCCCTAAACTTTATGGCAGGAATACCCGTTGATGTCTAATTAGGAGTTTCTCTATATTTCCATAATTCTTTTGAATCACGTTCCAGTCCTGGACTTAACTTGGGATAATAGATTCCTTCTTCATTTCCAATAGCCTAGCGAAGTCTCTTAGACCATCTTTTCATTCTTTCGTAATTAGAGGGAAGTTCTATCCCTTTTGTACGCGGATAAAGCCGTGTTTTTCAGCCTAATCAGTCTGTATTCTTTGTGAAGTAGGGCTTATCACATTACGTTTTTTGGTTTGATACTCACTGATGGCACATACCTACGAATCAACCTTATTAACACGCTCTTGAAGTGCTTCCTCAAGCAGTCATTTCTCGAGAATTCGCAGAGCGATTTAAACGTAGAAACGTTTGCGACAGAATCTCTGTTCATTGCCTTATAGTCAACCCTATTACATATGAAGACTTCTCTTTGGCATTGGGCCTTCATAATATTATAGGAAACCCTTAGGTTAGAATTATACAGTCGTAATCAGATATACCAGGCAAAACTGAAA
Source organism: Ornithodoros turicata (assembly GCF_037126465.1). Lineage (NCBI taxonomy): Eukaryota > Metazoa > Arthropoda > Arachnida > Ixodida > Argasidae > Ornithodoros > Ornithodoros turicata. Next base: position 38,865,690 of record NC_088204.1, read on the forward strand.
CTCCAGAGATAATTTCATCTTGATTACACAATAACGAGTCCAAAATATTTTCACCGCGGGTTGGTACGAAAACAAATCGCTCAAAACAATAATCAGACAACATATAATCAAAGGTACGATACACTGGATAATTATTTAACCTTTGTTTTCCTGTGTTGGCCCATTTGTAATAAGGAGAATTGAAGTCTCCAGAAATTACTGCTGTACGATCAGGTATCGGAGAAACTTGCTGATGTAATTTGGTTATCTGGTCATCATTACTGTTTAGCGGGCGATAGAAAGAACAAAGTGCAGCAGATTCCCTTCAACAAGCGGCACCACACATATTGCAAATTTCTAAGCGTAATGTAATCTCCACTCATCGTATGCAGCTCCGACCACAAAGAAAAACTCCCCCATCATGACTGTTTCCATCACGCCTATATACAGTATACATCGATTTTAGAGTTATTCATATGCTGGTCGAGCCATGACTTGTTCCCCATAACAATATCAGGGTTTGTAACCAACAAGAGTGCGTAAAAGTTGTCCAGCTTATTTTTCAGGCTTCTAGCATTCAGACAAAGACGAGTTAAGCCACATTCCTTTCCTTTACCTTTTCAGTTACTCTTAGTTTATGGCAATTCTTCAAAATGTTCACGTTTTCCCTCTATGTAGTTAACAACTGTCAGTATGACTGCGCGATGCTTATGAGATACGCGTCAACCAATCCTATGTATTCGCTTGAAAGTTTTGACATCTGTTTGGAACACTTCGTGAAACAAACTATCTTATCCTGAATGGCCGATGACGTTTCATTGTCCGACTTGTTTAATTCAAAGATGAGAAGATTGTTCCTTCTTGATCTATCCTCCAAGTCAACAGTTTTATCACATACCTGCCTAACAGTGTTCTGAAGGCGGGAAATCTGACCGGTTGTTTACCTCTTCAAGAAGCTATTTACCTTTTTGTACTTGACACTGAATAGATTTGATTTGAGTTGTTGTTTCAATCATAAAGTCTTTTATAAGCTTGTCATCACTTCTTATCTGCACTACCGTCCCAATATCAACAGCTCATCGTTGGTAGGACCAGGGTTTAGTTCAACATCTCCTGCTACTAGTAGCAACAATTTACACACATCCCAGCAATCAGAAATTCTCTCTACGACCTGTTTGGTGTACACCACGACTACAATGCATACCTTATCACTCCGGAGGCGAATACAGCAAGACTTTCGTCTCGCCTGCACGAAAAGAGTATGATTTGACACCCTGTCACATTGGGCGTGTTATGTAGCGGCTGCAGAGCGCTGGGAGCGCGCTCTTTTGAATGCGTTATCATTAGGAGTGTCAAAATGGAAAAAGTTGTATTTATGTGTATGTGTGTGGCCGTGTATGAGATGGTGAAGCCTCGCCGAGGCAGAGGTATAAGTGGACATGTAAAGGGGATATAAGAGGGTAAATGTAAACGGAGGTAAATGATTCGAATTTTACATAGTTGAAGGTAATTAAGAGTAAGACTTCAGAGTAATTAAATGTAATTTGAGGTAATTAAAGCAAAAAAGTTGAGTTAAAAGAAAATGATCGTAAGATATATGTGATTAAGAGATACATTAGACGAAATTATAAATTACCGAAGGTAACCGCAGCTTACCGGAGGTAAGTAAATGTAACTAAAGGTAAGTAACGTCAATTAAACGGAAATTGTGAGTAATTAAAGCGAGTAAACGTAATTAAACGAAATTAAACAAAATTCCAGACTACCTCAGGGAACCTGCGGTTACTTTCGGTAATTGGAAGGTAACAAAGTAATTGAGGCTAATTAAACGTTAATCGAATGGACTTTAATATAGCAACAACAACTTTGTTATGAGATGATGAATGGGGAGTTTCATCGCCAGGGGCGATACTCTACCCCATTGCTGGTGGTGATGCGGGGAATGAAATAATGAGCCCATTCACAATAAGGATAGAAGTCCTATGGTACCCAGAAAGGTGAAGAGAGCTTAGAGGGCAGAACGTTATTGGGCTGGATGGGGACCAAGCAATTTTGTGAGAGAGGGGGCTCGGCACTCCAGCTGTAAATTGGTCCTTTCGAATACGCGCGAGTCATATCTTACATCAAATCAAAAAGATCTTTCCGATGTCTATCTGGACGGCTGCCAACACCAGGGGAGTATTATCCCAACATCTTGCGGCCCGTTTTCTCAGAATCTGATTGGTGGACTATTTTCACTACAGCTCCGTACAAATAGGAAGCAGTCACAATTACGGAACGCCGTACGGATGTAAAGGGTTTTTCTTATTTTACATCCGTAATGAGCGAAACACCTGAAGATAAAGATGTACGCTCATGCCTTAGACACGTGCCGCATGCAAGTGTCATTGCGTAGCCTTCATGCGCTAAACACGTTCCACATTCTCCTGCATTTCCATAAACTTATCCTGTGTTAATAATGACCTTTCTTGGACACCGTGCTCTATATTTTGACAGTTTCTTTGAAGAGTTCGACAGAACATACCTTTTCGTCCAAATGTGCTCGTATTATAATCAAAATAAAAGTGGAAAACAAACAAACATCAAGACATTTGTCGTGTGACGATAACCTCCCGCAGGCTACCGCAGCGGACAGTCACGTTGAAAATTCCTGCATGTGATCGGTATTGGCGGACGTAAACTACTTTCGAGTGAATTCCAGCCCTTCACAATTACCAGATAACATGTACGTCAACCCCCCCCCCCCCCGTCAGCATATATATAGTACCCTCTCCCACGCTTATTTCTCCCCTTCTCTTATTTTGCCTGACGAGACAACGAGACAGTGTTCCACGTGAAGTATTGTTTAGCTCTGCAGGCGACTAGGAATGTTTATTTCATGACGCTCTCGGGTACAACCAATAGGTGAATAAATAAAAAGAGCCGCTGGTTTTCAGTGGCAGAAGACTATGGAGGTTTTCCATCAGCGATTCTGGATCCTGGCCCTCGAACGTCAACGCCAGAGGTTACGAAGTACAACATCACAGGTAAGGACGTTTTTTTTTCAATAGTTGTTTGGTTGACGACGCATCCTGCTCGAGGGGGGGGCGTAGTGCGTCATGCGCCGCTCCCCTATTTGCCCTACAGCGTCCGAGATAAACGCAGGGCAAACACCGAGACAACAGAACCGGTGCCAAAATTTGACAGCGGGTCAGTTTCCAGTCGTGTGTTATAGAGATGTCTATTTTGAGCGGGGCACCAACAAATAAAAGAATAGCGGCATAAAAATAGAATGCTTATTGGTACAGAAATAGTGGCACAAAATAACGAGGACTTCTGAGAGGTAAACTATTACATCAAGTGTTTCGAAGAAGGAAAAACACAGCGCGCGTCCGTCTCTTTCAGTACGAAAGGCTGTTTTTTCTGCTGAAAGGCGGTCCTTTGGATCAAGGGAAGGGAGGAGTTATCCACTTTCAAAAAGGGGAGTCCTCCACCTGTCTCTTGCACTTTATAGTGCTTAGCTTCTCCGTGTCCCGTTTACTTTGCACATGTATCTCTTCGTTGCCTTCAGAACTTTCATCATTTAAAGGTAACAACAGCAGCAGCATATACTTCTATTACGCGCAATCAGATACAACATGTTTCATCAGTACGCCATAAAGCACCCACAATTTGTGCGCCGTGTGCTTCATAGCTTAATTGAAAACGGTAAAAAAACACTCACAACAGGGTTAAGAGGATCCGCTCTTGGTGTTAGCCAAGGTCGTGCTGAAGACTGGAAGGTGGTGGGTTCGAATCCTACTACTGTGCTGTCAGAGGTTTTACCTGGGTTTTCCGAAGACTCTTCAGACGAATGTTGGCAGTTCACCCTGAAGTCGGCCCAGGTCGCATACTAACCTCCCTGTTACATGGAGGTTCAGTTTATTGCCTTAGAGACAAATACATAAGGTACGTGTGTATAGGCAGATAGTTCGAAGGAGACTGCGCCTTACCGTTCGTCTTACGTTTACACTAGAGTGCGGGAGAACAAAGTTCACTTGACAGCGTGTTTCGGGCAGGTGTATGTGTCTCGAATAACCGCTCACATGATCGGTTGCTATGCGGCGTACGCAGCACTCTTTCCTACCCATGAAACGTGGTCAGCGGTGTGACCTGTGTCGTGGTCGGAGCGAATATCGATGTCCTTCGGTTTCTGTCGACCCCGATGTGTCATCTGTGGCGTCATGGGCCGCGTTGGACAGGTCGGATGCGTGGGCTGTACCACTTTCGGTAACCGCGGTATCTGCGCCGTAGCGGGTCCGCATCTGGTCAAGGTGGCGTGTGACTATACCCTGGGCCGTTTGCACTTTAGCCATGCGACTGCCTAGTCCTTCAAGCACGATACCAGACATCCATCCTGGTCGATCGCATTCTTTGCGCACGTAGACAGGTGCCCAGGTTTCAAACGACTGTTCACGTCTTGCTGGGTTGTCTTTTGGTTTTTGAGTACATCGGCCTTGATTATATCCAAGCGACTACGCGGCAGAAAATTGAATAACATTTCCGCAGGAGCCTTTCCCCCATGTGCAGCTGGTGGTGTCCTTCTGTGGTTATGTAGCCAGCGTTGAAGCCGGATTTCCAGAGGTCCGTCAGTCAGCTTCTTAAGAGCTTCTTTTACGCTTCTAACAGCCCGTTCTGCAAGTCCGTTTGACTGCGGATGATAAGGAGTTGTTCGCATGTGGCGATTCCCATTTTTCTTTACGAATTCTTGGAAGGCCGCACCTGTGAATGTGGTGACGTTGTCAGTTACGATGCACGTTGGTAGTCCGAAGCGGGCACATGTGTCTCGGAGATGAACAACGGTCACCTCTGCAGATTTTACCGGGATAGCCTCTATCCAGCCAGAATGACTATCCACAACGACTAATATCATTTTTCCTTCAATCGAGCCCGCATAGTCCATGTGTATGCGAGTCCACGGTTCGGCGGACGATGACCGTGCCAGTGGCTCTTGAGATGGTGGTGATGATGCTGCCTGCTGGCATATCGGGCAGGAACGTACGCGTTGTTCCACGTGTCGGTCTATTCCTGGCCACCAAATCAAGGTTCTGATGAATGTTTTTGTTGCATTTATTCCCTGGCGTGTGCCGTCAGGCTCTGCGAGCAGAGCGTTTCTTGCTCGTTCTGGTATCACTATGCGCTGTCCACGCAGTATCGCGTCTTTTTCAACACACAGTTCATGACGTCTCGACCAGTATGGTTCTGGATCCGGGTCGTCCAGTTTTGCCGGCCAGTCCTTCACTATTCTAGCTTTCAGCTTCTGCATAATAGGGTCGTTGAGTGTGATGTCCACAAGCTGCTTCCCCGATATTGGGCTCGCGTCGAACATGTCGAGAGCACTGATTGTTGTGTCAGTCGTTCCCTCGGGGTGCACGTTACCCTGAACTGGAAGCAGCCTAAGAGCGTCAGCGTTTCCATTGTTTGCCCCAGCTTGTACTTCAGTATATATTGGTGACCAGCCAATATCGGCGCCGAACGTTGTATGCTTGCTGCAGCTACAGTCGGTACAGGCTTGTTTTCACCAAGAACTCCCACCAATGGCTGATGGTTAGTTTTCAGGACGAATTTTCTTCCCAGTAGGTAGTCCCTGAATTTTGTGATGCCGAAAATGATAGCCAGTGCTTCTTTTTCCAGGTGAGAATAGTTCTTCCCTGCATCACTTAGTGTTCTTGATCTGAACGGGATGGGCCTGTCGACGCCATCAATGTTGTGTGAAAGTACTGGTTCCAAGCCGTACGGTGGTGCATCACATTCGAGGATGACGTCCCTCGACGGATCAAAGTGTACGAGGAACTCCACTTCTACAAGTGTTTTCTTGGCATTTTCGAAAGCCTTACCGGGGTTCTACAGTACCCTGGTTACTAGTACAGGGGTGCTAGTAGCGTTGACATGTTAGGCAGGAAACTTCGGTAATATGTCAACAGTCCCAGGAAGGAACGTAGTTCCGTCACATTCCTCAGTGGCATAGCCTTAGAAATTGCATCAATTTTTAGTTCTGATGGATGCAGTCCATTTCTGTCAATTGTGTGACCCATGTACGTCACCTGTTCCTTGCTGAACTCGCACTTCTCACGTTTCAGACGGACACCGTACTCCCTGAATACTTCGAATACCTCCTTTAGAGTCTGACCGAATTCGTCCTTTTTCTCAGAAATTCGGACATCATTCAGGTATACTTGACATCCTGGTATGCCGCATAGCATAGACTCAATTTTCCTTTTCATTTCCATGTCCATCTTCCTTTGAAACAAGGCGGGCGCTAATGCAATGACAAAGGGTTATCCGTTGTAACAGTACAGTCCCTTGAGCGTGCTTATAACTGCAATTTTGCGTGACTCTTCGTCAAGGGGAACTTGCAAGTATGCATCGCGGAGGTCAAGTTTTGAAAACCAATAACCTCCTCCCAGTGAAGCGAATAGGTCATCCACCTTTGGAGTTGTGCATGCCGGATTAAGCGTAACCTTAAAGGAGCATGGAAAGGAAATTTGAATGGCTGAAAACCGTTTTTAATTTGTCAAGCAGTGTGTAAAATTCATTCTCGCAAAAATATTTCGGCTGAACAATGTTTTGTTACAGCGCAATTCGATTTATAAAATCGCTTCCGTGGCGGGAGGCTCGCACGGTCCAGCCACAAGCCACTCCCCATTGACTGTGACGTCAAACGTTAAACGTGCTCTCATTCGCTACGGAAAATTCGTCTGCTTCGGACACGGCATGCTCCTTGTTGACAGCGGTTCATTATGTTCTGTTGGTTTGAGGCATAAAACAGAGGTGCAAATGAACAATAAAACATTACGCTCATAATGGTAACGCGATCGTGTGTTGTATAGTCATTGTTTTTGTTCATTATATAGGTCTCCAACTAACGAAAAGTGCCAGCGTCTCACATGAGGCGATACGCAGGGTGGCGGTTCGTGCTGTTCGCGAAGCCATGCAACATGATGCGGCCCACCTTGTATTTATTCCTCGAAAACAAGACAAACAAAGTGCGTTCTTTCTGTTTGCAACTTATTGAACTAGTTCAACGATCGCAACTTCCACTCGCACTGCACCCCCCCCCCCCCCCCCCCCCCCCCCCGTGGCTACGCCACTGGTGCTGACCTCAATCCAGACGCGAGTTCCCGATTTCGTTGCACTGCGTTTCTTCGCCGTGCAACCGAAAAGAATCGAAGAAAGTTCACTGGCGGCAGACTGATCAGATTTCCGACGCCATGTCCTGTAACAAAAAAGAAAAGAAAAAAGAAAGGCAGCCGTTTCTGATGCGCATGCGTCTCTCGGCAGAACAAAGCGCGCGAAAGGAGCCCGCCGTCTCCTTGACAATTGTCGGTGTCAGATCGCAGCCGAGGTCACTTGCGAGCCCTAGGAGTGGACGCAACGTACAACGTCACGTCGTGACGGAGGTGCCCGTCATTTCTCACGTGTCTTCCCAAGAGTAGTAGTCTTCCCATTTCATCACTATCAAAAACTAATTTTTTTTTTTTCTCGGTCTTAGACTGCTCCTCTAAAGTCGCAACAAATACGCACTGAACCGTCCTTCCCCTGCACAGGTACAATTGGCGTCGCCCAGAGCGAGTGGCTGACAGGTGTGATGATTCCTTCATTTGACAGTCTGCCTAGCTCTTCTGCTACTTTGTCGCGCGTAAGGCAGAGACCGTTCTTTGAAGTACTTTGGCGTGGTTTCTGGACGCAGATGAAGATGTACAGGTTCTCCTTTCATCACCCCTAGGCCAGGCTCAAATAAGTCGCTGAGATCACTTGTGAGGTTTCCGATCGTGGCATCATGCGGTGTTCGCAGGACGTCGATGTTGTGATTCAGAATACTCAAGGCGTCTGTAAGGTCCCTTCCTACCAAGGCTGGCCCGGAGGAACCGACCACATATAGCTGTCCGTCAACCTCTCTACCCAGGTGTTCAACTAAGGTAGCACGACAGTTTAATGTCGCATGGCGAAATAGGCGGCCATGCCGTGGCATGTCTCTTGTAGGCGTCTTCATTGATCACACAAACCGGATATCCTGTGTCGAGCTTCATATCTAACACAACTCCAGCCCATTTCAATTTGAGCATGATTGGCTTCATCTTACTTGAAGATGGCCCCTTTAGCGTGTACAGGTCGAAGCATTCTTCCTTAGAAGATGTCTCAGTGCGGTTGCCTATATCTTCTACCAGTTCGAACGAGTTGGACTGGCGCTTTGAAGATATCTTCTGCTGTCCCGTCTTACATTGACTAGCGAGGTGTCAGCGCTCCTTGCATCGGAAGCACTCTTTGTCTTTGAGCGGGCAGTTGGGAGGCTTGTGCTCTTTGCTTCCACACCTGATACACGAAAACGATTTCTGTGAGTCTTTCGACTGACGTTCTTGCTTGCTTTGCTTGCGAATCACGTTGACGGCTCCATTGACACCAGACGCTCGAGTTCGTTGGAGCTCTGAGCTGCAAGCTCCGCTGCCGTAGCAATCTCAACACTTTGTGCTAGTATCAAGGTCTTGGGCTTCGTCAGCAAAACTTTCTGAACACTCTTATCCTTAATTACGATGACAAATCTGTCGCGCAAGTTGCGTTCAAGCGCAGCACCAAAACCACAGCGGGCAGCAATTGCACGGAGTTCGGCAACAAAAAAAGTAGCGGTTGCTGCCTCACCTTGCGTGCGGTTGTGAAATCGAAATGTTTCCGCTATTTCCGATGGCTCTAGACTAAAATGGCTTGATGATTTCGTCATGATTTCGGTATAAGGCACTTCCATTGGTTTCCTTGGAAAGATTACCATGCAGTCTGCTGTGTGTCGGTGCACCCACCGAAGAGATTAAAATGGATCTCTTTTTCTTCTCGACTGTAATGCAGTTGGCATCGAAAAAGGCGTCCAGTCGTTCCTTGTACTGGTCCCATGTTTCCTCGAGTTCAATGAACTCCGGTACTTTTCCGATGACAAACATGAAGGTAGGAGCAGGGCCAGTTTCTTCCGTGTTGGGCATGACGTATCAAGCGCTACCACCAAGAATATGTACGGTGAATGTCACGTAGATCCAGATCCCATACTCGTCGCCAGTGTTACATGGAGGTCCAGTTTATTGCCTTTGAGACAGATACATAAGGTACGTGTGTACCGGCAGGCAGTTCGAAGGAGACTGCGCCTTAGCGTTCGTCTTACGCTTACACTAGAGTGCAGGAGAACAAAGTTCACTTGACAGCGTCCGGCCTCGAGTGTTTCGGGCAGGTGTGTGTCTCGAATAAGCGCTCACATGATCGGTTGCAATGCGGCGTACGCATCACTCCCTGTCTCCCACTCCTCCCTGCTGTCCACCAGTGTGCTCCATTCAGTGTTGCCAGGATGGAGGTTTACCCACCGGATCTAGAGGTCTAGTTCTACATCATAGCAGGAAGAATTTCAATTTGCAAGCTGAAGGGAAATCTGGAGGTTTCGTTTTTCCTTTTGAATATCTATTGCATAATGCCTTGTAGTTACCTGTCAGAAGTTAAAATGTGTCCCTGAGTTAATCGCACCATGGAACGAACCGACGCCAGATGAAAAGCATTAGAAGACAACCTCAAAACCTCCAAACCTCAACCTAGCGGAACACGGCGGTGAGAGGGAAGCACCGGATCCGCATACTTTTTGGGCTCTTTTACCCTTCCGGCACACATTTTGGGGTAGTGTATGGGGTAAGTGCTTCTGGAAATCCCTGCATCCGGTAGACCTATTGAAACCGCTTGAGCACTTATACTAGATATAATGGAACAATAAGTCTTGATGGCGCTGTGAACAGCAGGAAAATCTTATGGGAATGTAGCCGACAGCGAGTCAAGAAACGAAGATGTTTATTTGAAGCCGTCTGGCTACCAACTCCAGAATACCGGCACGGAGGCCGGGTGTTAAATTCCGCGGGTCGCGCGCTGTGAGGCACGCTCGATGGCGCTGCAGCCGCTACAGGAACACGCGCAGTTCCACTGACAACAAAGCCCGGCATTTCAATAAGCATTTCACAGAATAAAGAAAACGACATTCCAGATGGCATTCAGCCACTCGACTGGACGTCCTGTTTTGACTTATTACAGTCGTCTTATTTACGCTTCTGTCTCGTTTCAGGAGGCATGTTCTTTTTGCAGGGAAATATCATGTTATGCACCTCTTGTCGCTAACTGAGGCGCGCAATGAGTGCTTTCGTGAAGCTATATCCAACGTTTGTAGTGCTGTTAGTGACCACGCTTTGTGTTTGTAGTGGGAAAACGGCCTTTTATGCGCAATGTTCACTGTGTGCTATTCAGCCAATACGTCAATGCTTTAATTTGGCCTTCATACAGGTAACCAGAGCGGACGGTCACTTGTGTGTCTTTTCGCCGACACATTCGAAGGAGATTTTCCTGCCCATCTGTGCTCCCACCTGGTGTTTATGGATGCTGTACTTGACTTGGACACACGCATTATTCGTCCTAATTCAGCGGAGCAAGGGCGCCCAGGTATGTTACCCGTCGACGGTCATCGAGTCACTTTGCAGTAGGCACGCTTAGCAGTGAACGGGTCTACAGACGGAGGATCCTTAGAGATAGTAAGATAAGAGGAATTTTCTTAAATTTCTAGTTCTACATAACCAGTACGAAGGAAATCAAGTAGTATAAATATATGCTTTCCTTTATTTTTTTTTCTTAGCATGGCCGCGGGGCATTGAGTAACAAGCGACGTAAGGAGCCCCTTTCCACGAGGAAACTGGAGCCCTGCATTGTAGTGCCTAGGTTCGCGGTTTCAGTTTTGCAGTTTCCTGCATACTTCATTTGAAGGCTGTAAGCACGCAGGAGGGACCCCAGAGCGCTAAAGCCCTCGCATTGGCCACCTCATGTAAAGTGACTCGTGCAGAGGTAAAACTCACCGTGCGTCACTTGCACCGCTGACGTTTTCTGATGAACTATCAAACTACCCTACGTGAAGTTGCATATGTGTGTAGATCGGCATGTTTCTTTGAACTGCAAGTGTGACGCGTGTAGCTAACAGAGCACGAAAGTAAATAAACAAACAAAACACGAAATTCGCTCACGCGGACATCTGAACGGGTGGTTTAATACCAACACGACCTAAATGCTGTGCTGATTGAAACTTGAAACTTGCTGTGCTGATTGAAAACTATGAGAGAAAAATTACGGGAAAATGTAAATATAAAAGTGTTTGGATACTTCGAAACTTATATTGCTACCGAGTAATAATACGATATTTTCGGTTCAATCATTCGTGAAATGAACAGTGTGTAATATATTGTACAATATCAACATGTAGATAGCAGATTTCCAGAAAGAATACTGTGCCGTGCCGTTCTCACTGAAATGTGTTGGGTATTCGAGTTCGATAATGTGGTTATTTCCGCGTGCCGCTCGTGAAAAAAAGCAAGAAAACACTTTCAAAAATTCCTAATGAAAATATCAATCGAAATAAAGTGGGTATGTGTCGATGATGTCCCATGCAATAGACCTCTACCCGAGAAACGTCATCATGACGTTGGTAGACAGGCTGAAACGAATTGGAAGGGGAGGGTTGGGTTCCACGAATGGGCACTTGTTCGCTGCCTCCTATTGAAAGAAAAGTAGGACAGAATGTCGCGTCCCTTTGAGGGGCCATCGTAATTCCCTCAAGACCGTGTCTTTTAGGCGCGACCTTGTTCGCCCTCTAGCTTCCAGAGTTCAACTCTAACCAAATTGGTGGCGCTGTCGAACACTATGACGTCATTTGTTTACAAAGAGGGAGAGGTCTATTGTGCAAACACAGGCGGCGCCGAGACCCTCCGACGACCGTGTAAAGACCGAAACGCATGTAGCGTTTTCCCGACGTTCTCAGAGCGCGCGCGCTGGCTCCACGCTCTGGCTTTCGGTTGCCGCTTTCGTCGACCTTCCCCTGTCCACAGCCTGAGACACCATCCATAAACAATTTATTGAAAGACCAACAAATGAGATAACGCGGAACACGACCAACCATGTTCCAAATATGCTGACACATTTCAGTACCACAGTAACCTTATTTGCTCCGTTAAAAGGGAACACGGGCACGAAAGATAACCCAAAGGTCGGGCATATATGCGAAGGTTGCTGTGTGAGTACAGGTATATGACAACTGTGGCGGGTTTTCGAATTTATCAAAGAAATAACCAAAGCACATTTGCCGCAAAAAGAAAGAAAAAACAGGTCATGATGCCTGGTTGACGAGGTTCGTTTCCTTTAGTGCCCAGATTGCCTCGCATGGTGGGCTACCTGCTCCCGCGACAAGGAAAGATGGTTCTCTTGCCTCAACTCCCCTGTGCAGGAGGCTTTCACTTAATAATGCATCTGTGTAATGCGGGTTAACTATATCCATTTCGGTCATTTCCCAGGTCTACTTAGAAAAAATTAATGGTACTCTTTGGTGCAGAGCCAAACGCGTACGAAACGCGATAGCATTGCAGCAGACGAACGATGGTAGAACGATAGTAGAGGAAGGTCATCATATCGGTGCGGCGCAATGGAAAACCATAGGCTGGTATGGGGTTCGTGCGGAAACACGGGTTCCGCCTGCAAACGCATTCACTTCTTGTTGGAGCCACTTACTCTTTGACGCGCATTTCTGAACATCTGGCCGATTGTAATGGCTGCACGCTTTGTGGTACGCCGCTTCCTAGCATCATAATACAAAAAGCGCACGAACAGAAGATCCCTTCAAGGGATAGGACCCTCACCGACTTCTTCGCCAACTAACCCCACGCTTTTAAGCTCAATTCCTAGCAATATGGGCCGCACGGTGCTTACATTCCACATCTTCGGTCACCACGTCTGCATCCCCCGCAACAGCATACCCGGCACACCCGCGAACTATATACATGCGCGAATGCTTCGCAGCAGATCGCATACGCCAGTGGTTCCCCTGCGACCCATCAGGACTACAAGATATCGCGTCGCGACAACACCCTTCCCTCTCCGATTTCAAGATGCCAGAAGCTTTTCGATTTCAGCGCATGGATGGTAATCCACAGCACCGACGCTGAAATGTAATTTCATAGTTGATATCGTCAGATGTTGTAAGCCGTGCTAGAAACTATCGCAGACAGAGCAATAAACGTATGGCAGCCGAGATGGCTGTTCCTATTCACTAAAGTCAGCTTGCTTTGTAGGCCTCGTGGTCCGCTACCACGAGATTTTTTCGGACGCAGAATAGTGAGCAGACCATGGTCCATGGACGTGTCTTCTTTATGGTTTCCGAGCTGATTCGCGAGCCCCGCTGAATCAGTCGCGACCCACAGTTTGGAAATATAGGTTCATATTTCCAAGTTTGAGCCAATATTAGGAAAATGGGTCCCATATTGGACCCGTATCCCCAATGGACCCAATATTGTGTGCTGCCGGGGCCACGAAGTACCCCCTGTGTAATGCCCCATCAATGCCTTCAGGGTACTTAATTAAATTAAATGAGGTGAAATTAAAGAAGGCTTCCAAAATAGGACAAAAAGCCACGTTGCTCAGAGGTTGTCGGGTGTGATGATATACCCTGGTAACGGGTTGCATTCTACTGCTGATCCGCTTCGTTCTCTTTTAGCAGGCACTGTGACAACTTACCCTGTGGCAACTCACCCTGGTCGCCCCTATACTTCTCTTAAGAGAAGAAGAAGCAGAAATAACGAAAACGAACTAAAGAACGAAACAGAACATTGAACGACATCAGAGCGAGTCACAATAAATGCGTACTCTTGTTTGGCAAATATGGTTTGCGTAACTGGAGCCTTTTTGGCCACTGACAAGAAAAATGCCTTCATGATTTTTGGAACCTCATAAAATTTTATGGTGAACACACAGAGAGTAATTAACAAGCAACCAAGTACGAGCCGTTCCACGTTGATATAGGGCACGTTAAATTCGGAGTATATTGTTCTCAGGGACACTGCTTCAGCAGAAAACCCTTGACCGAGCAAATATGCGGCAAACATCATCGTGGCCATGAACACTTGAAAAGTATTCGGTCCCTATACAGATATCGTTAAACGTACGACAACTATACGAGTACAAAAATGCTACAAGTGGGGTGCAGGACATACATAAGTGATGTATCTAGTGATTATTGCGTAAGCACTTTGGCGTGTGAAACCATCCTCAGACTGCTTAACAATTTGCTTATGAGAATACCGTCTTGTATATCGAGGCACATGTTTTATTTCATTTTCTTCTTTCTTGTGGTAGTGTTTCAGCGATTTATCGGGCAGAGTCGAGAGCTCCACCCTCGCACCGGGACCAAGTTTTTAGTTTCCTTGTGGGACGCCCGTGTCCAAGACACATATCAGGAGCTCTTCAGGGACTGGTCGAGGGCAACTCAAGTAGCTGGTTTTGCTGAAGCGTGGCTTCGTCGCGCAGGTCTTGATGGTCTAGCACTCGTTAATTTACCCTTCAAGTCATCCAATGCCTACGACCTTCTTGGGATATTTAAGGTAAACACAGTCTGACACGACGTGCGTGCAAACTAGCAGAGTTAATGCAACGAACCTGTTTATAGGTTGTTCAAAACTTTACCTTTCAGGCACTAAGAGCTGTACTGGGTGGAGAGTTCATGTTGATTTTTGGGTTTCATCGCGTCTCATCAAAGAAAATGGAACTTAGCACCGAAAAGGCCCTCAGGGATATTACCAGGTCAGTTAACCTGTAAATTACTACGAAAACCTTTGTCAAATGCCACCTAAAGACCGGAAAAGCGAAGTAGTCAGCGAGTTGTCTCCTATCGTCATGTATGACGCAGAAATCCGAAACATGCGTTGCACTTGAATCGTCTGCGTAAAGCGTAGCGCTTTGCGCAGGCGGTTCACGTGCGACACGCGTTTGTTGAGTGCGCGGAGAACTCCACTAGACGACTCCAAAGATCGTGAACGCATTGCGCACGCGTACAAACTTCATCCATCCATGTAGTCGTCCGTCCGTTCGTCTGCTTGTGGCTGTTTGTTGCCACGGTGGTGCAGGTGACAGTCGCCCACTATGCTAAGGAAGATGAACCGTATTAGGAAATACCATATGTTACATGTAGGCAGGGGCGGATCTAGGGGTGGACCCGGATGTCCTGAGCCCCCTTTCAAGTTGTGTCGTTACAGCGAATTTCAAGTGACATTGGTAGTGTAACAGCATGTTGTCCATGGCAGGAACCACCCTCAGAAAAATCCTGGACCGGCCTCTGCGTGTAGGCATTCTATACCGTAGGCGTAGGGGGAAATGTTTCAAACAAGCGGCATGGCCGAGCGGGTTTAAGGAGTATGGAAGTGACCCCCAACACATTTTTTTGTGTGTTTCGTTGCTGCATGTTCTGCGACGAATAAAATGAGCTCCTGCGAAAGAACGATGAGCGCAGGTGACCTACAGAGCACGCGCGAGGCTCTGTTCCGCACAACTTTAAAAAATCTTCTCCTCGTGTCAAGAACGCGTCGCCGAACGAGAGGATGTCGGGACGTATCCTGGGCTCCGTCACGTGACCTGTGACGTACAGCTGCACATCTCAAGCATGTACAACCGGCGCGTGAGCTGAGGAGAAAGAACAAAGAAAAAGGGGCAAAGCCGTTTTTACGTCACGGGAGAGTCGTGTCTGTCGTCCGCGGTTGCTTTCTCCTGTATCCCCCGATTGTTTTTGGAAATTCCCTGGCGCAGTGACGATAGACCGCAGAGCGAAAATATTTTTGCATGGTGACTCCTGGTGAACAGCTTCACAGGGCGGGGTTTCGAGCCATGTTAACTGTCACTTCATTGATACTTTAAAGGAAGACTTCGCAAGGATTCGACAAAAATTGGATTAGCATCATACAAACAGGAGCCGCTTCCTCGATAACGAATACAACGTTCGCGCGCATTTTGCGGGAGTTTGCGGGATTCGTAAATGATGACAATAGCAAATAGAAACCGTGCTCTATAGTTTGGGTGTCCGTGCGGAGGACGATACCGTGACGCTACCCAGCGTTGTTGTCTGCTTGGAAACCTGCATTCTCCCCTACCGGATGCCGGATGATGTCGGCAGTGTGTTGCTTTCAGTGCCCTCTCGCGAAGCGCTGGTTTCGTAATAAATTCGTTGGAATAAAATCTGCGCAGTTTCGGAAGGAGATATTTCATACACACGTTCCTGACATCCTAAAGGTGACGGATATGCAGTAACCTTTGTGGTGATTTTGTTCCGTAGTACCACTGTAATGCGTCCCATTCGTTGGTAGTAGGAAAGGTCGTGCTCAAGACTGGGAGGTGATGGGTTCGAATCGTACCTCCGGCTCTGCTGTCTGAGGTTTTTCCTGGGTTTTCCGAATGCTTTCTAGACAAATGTTCGCACAGTCCCCCCTGAAGTCGGCCCAGCACGTGTACTAACCCCCCCCCCCGTCACCCACTCCTTCCTGCTGTCCTCTCTCCATCTGTCCACATCTCATAGCCACATAGCCACATGTTGCGCTAACACCAAATGGAAAAAGAAAGATAGAGAGAAATGTTTCAAGGTGAATTCTCTTGTTGCGCAACAGCGGAACAGCGCCGCAGAGTCCTCGCGAGCATTTGCTTTGTCAGTATTTATTTGAAGGCGGTCATCGACCTCTATCAACAAGGCGCGTGGGTGCATTTGGGAGAAAATGAGAATGTTCGTGTGCACGCCTGAACTTACTAACCATATTTTTTCACTGCAGGATTACCAACTTCACTTTTCTGGAAACACACGATGCGAGACCCTATAACTGTAGAGTCTTTCTTCCCAATGCCTACCGGTCGCTTCCTGAAGACGAAGCTGGATTCTCCATTGTAAGTAGTCGATTCCTGAACGGTCTACGTCCGATAATGTAGCCAACAAGATACAGTGCAGTGTACATTATTCGATACGACATCAGACGTAACCTACATCGTAGCTAGCTATATCCACAAAAAGGGGGCGGTAGAGCACATAACGTATGTTGTAAAAATTATTGAATACCCTCCCCCCCAACAAACTCCCTATCCGAAACACAGACAAACTGGTGCGATCTCTGGTACGACCGCTGCCATTTTGGACCACTTCACTTGCTTAATGTGTTTCACGGGGTCGCCATAATCAATAGCCTGACACATATATTCCGGCCACAGCTGTCATTATTGTCAAAGCCATTGTCGCTGATTTTAGCTGATTTTAGCGGATTAATTAAAAAATATATGCTTCAAAAACTTTCTAAACTTGGGATTTTCTAAGCTCCATCTACATAGTACAACCATGACCACATGTACGTTCTCAAAATATTATCAGTTACTACAGACGCAGGGATGGCTGTAATGCCAAAAGCGAAAACCAAAAACATAATAGATCGATCTACGAACCAATCGAAACGCACTACACCCGTGTATAGTAACTCTCAGACACGACCCATCAAATCAGCACCCACATTCTTGGATTCCTTAATATATTGCATCTTGAAATCGGAATTTTGCACAGAAAGGTTCCGTCGCATAACCCGGTGGTTGAGATGCTTCCTTTTGCGTAGGTAATAGTTGGTGGCCAGTTTGTAGCACGAAAGCATGTCCAAACAAATAGCACTGAAATTTATGGATCGCCCATACAAAGGCTAACGCCTCTCTCTCGATGGCAGCATACTTCGGCTGTGCAGCACACAGACTTATACCCGTAAACCTTACTGGTCTTAACGGACCATCCCTTAGCTGGAGCAACAGAGCCGTGTAGGGAAGCCGTCTTGAATTTGGGGGATCGCAGACATTGCGCTGGTCAAAGTGCTTGTATCTGTATTTCAGACACGTGAACTCATATGGAGCGCGGGTAGCGTCCACCTTTACCCGCTTGAGGAACGCCGTCTGTGTGTGACCCTCTCGGTGGCCGCATTTCGATTCGTTCTTCACGCTACAACGTCACTTGGTCCTGGCTCACGATGTTACAGCTACTACGCGGCGTCCTTCAGACAGCACTGCCCTGATCAGAATGAAAAGTAAGCACCTATAATGCGCTCAGCATGTCGCGGGTGACAACACGCTACTTTCTTTTGAGTTGAAGGAGACAGCATGCTTGCTCCATTCAGGTAAAGAAAGACTCACTGAGTTGAGTGGTGTCACTGTACGAGACGAAGAATGGCTTTGGTTTCCACATCAAAACTCCCCCCCCCCCCTTCACGTTTTCTTCTGCTACAATCGCAGTGATGGGGAGTACTATTTGAAGTACCAAGTACTGAAGTAGTACTTCAAAGCTCCAGGTCCGATCTCTTCTCTTTAGGGGGGAAAGGAACATTTGATTAGCTTCGACATGGGAGAAGATGATCAGTGAGAAACCAAAATAAGAAAATGAGCGCGCTGTCTGGGCCCGCCTTTGCTCGCGCGTTCCCGGTTATTATAGTCTGTTAATTTATCGCCGAATGATAGAGCGGAATCTTCTCCTAGTTGAGAAACATAAAAATGTGCCAGCGATGTGTTCGAAGAACTGAGAGCATTTCGATTCTGGACAGGTTCTTTTCCAGCGCGTTCACCGCGAGGTTCCTCCGAGAGTTTTAGTACATCGTGCGCAACAGATAGCGTTGGTGGTTCTGCGCACTGCGCGAAGCTCTCTTTATGTTATGGGCGTGCGCAGAACCATCAACGCTATCCCTTACGTACGCAAAGGCGATAGCGTACGATGCACTATAACTCTCTATTTCGGATGGGGCTTGTTGTATTGTTCGTACCACTAATGGCGGGAAGTGGAACATGCTCAAACAATCAAATTAATGAGAGAGAGCAGCACTGGATGAGACAATTGAGGAAGAAAATAATGTATTGTAAGGGGACCTCCAGGTTCATTTTCAGTGTGCCCTTGAGCATTCCCTATATGGTGGCTATAATAATGAAGCTCGTGATGACGCTAATCTTAACAGGTATGCTATTTCTCAGGAATTTCTGTTACCTCATAATGCCTGTTTCGGACCTTAAAGTATGAGAAGTCGGGGACCAGTGATTTATTCAGAATCCCCTGCACCCTCAACACCGCAAAATGTTTGGGGCCACACCCCAAACTTTTTACCTGTGCACTCCCTACAAAGTGGGGACCTTGGTATCCCTCCCCCCCCTAAAATCTTTTGCAACACCCCCACATGCTGGATAAACCAGAGTCAGGGACAGTAAGCATGCAACAGAAACAGCACGAGTAAAATATGTGCTATGCAGAGATGAAGGCTTAGGAAGGGGATATCTTTGACTGAAAAAAGGAGGAGGGGATGCGTCCCCTTGTCTCCCAAGCAGCAAAATGTACTGAAGGTTGAGTGCAATAGGGGTGGACTGGCAGGTGGAAGTCCGGCCAATTCCTTTCCCCGACTTCCTTGTCGCCACGTGCGGTTGGTGTCCCACGATGCAAAATATACACCTTCACTTATTTGTACACTCCAGCTCAGCTTCAACCTTCATCGAGAACAACAAAAACGTATTTATTTCACGTGTGGTTGCTTTGAATCTTAACAGGCACTACGACCGCACGCGTGTGCGTTAGGTATGAAATCAGGTTGAAACAGGTTTGACACAGGTTGTACCTGTGTAACCGCGTTTACATGAACTCGACAAAAGCCACGTCGAGTTGGTGGTCTCATCAGGTCGTATCAACCAATCGTCTAGGAAGGATTGATGTGATGAGGTGCGACAAGTCAACTCGACGCGTTTCTGTCGAGCTCGTGTAAACGTGGCTTGTGTAAACATGTACAACCTGTGTCAAACCTGATTCAACCTGATGTTTACACCTGATGTGTATACACATGTAGAAAAACAACAACTTTATTTTACGATGTTGATTGGGATTCATTCGCCAGGAGCGATACTCTACTCGCATATGTTCGTGCTGCATCCACGGAAGCATAGATCAGTTTCGAACAGAGTAATGGTCCTCGATGAGCAGTGATACACAACGTAGGCACTCAGCAAACACTATGTATCCAATATCTCCCTGATCGATAGTGATAATGATGCGCGGCCTACGTACGTCGTACAGATCGACACACAAGAGGTTGTTTTGCAGCGGCATTCGAAAGTGGTGACCAACTCAAGTGTCGGGGAGTGACGTGCCGCAATAGTGCGGCCTTATTTTTTTTTCTTTTTGTACTTTTGGATATCCGCCTAAGGCAAAACGAGACAGCATTCTCACCTACGTTCGGCACCAAAGTGAAAAAGGCGCAGAAATGACTGATTCCTAAAGGATATGCCTCAGTATTTTGGTTGGGTATTACTGTCCACACATGTACATGCAATGTTGTCCCATTGCCATTGTGTTTATTATTCGAAGTCGACAAGGAAGCTGAGGAACCCAGGAAGGGAAGTGCCCGGTGCCTAGACTATGACAAGGGGACGCATCCCCTCCTAACCCTTCACCTCTGCGGTAGACTTATATTTTATTTGTCCTGCTTGTGTCGCGTGCTTGCTGTCCCCGACTTCTCATAATTTAGGGGGCGAAACAGTCATTCCGAGGAACAAATTCATGAAAAATAGGATACCTATTGAGACTAGCCAGCAGCTTCATTTTAGCCGTCACAAGGAATGGTCAAGGGGCACACTTTAAAGGAGTCCAGGGGTCACCTTATCGAAATATTTAGTTTCTTGCTCAAGTGTGTCATCCAGTGTGGCTCTTTCTCATTCATTTTATTTTTCGAGCATGTGCACTCTCCGCCTGTTCCGGTACGACCAATACAACATGTCTCATTCGAAATAATGATAGGAGGCATGGCTGGACAATGACCTTTCCTGTATAGGTCACCGGTAATTTGGTGCGGAAATGGCGTCAATTCCCTCACTTCTGGCTAGTTCCATCTCAAATCGAACAATCCGGTACACTTGATGTCTCGAATGAACGGGAAAAAAATTATGTTGAAGCCATAGGTGAGTTATCAGAAATAAACGCTTTCCGAATTATCTGCGCTGCGCGGTTCGGGAAATTGGAGAGGATGATGCGCGCGGGTTTGAGCGTTCTCTACAAGGCTATTTCTTGTCGCATTATAGTAATTTCTTGATCTGGCTTTAGACCACTTAGGGCAGAATAGGATCCTGCGTTGGCAGTGCTGTGTCCGTTTTTGTTTGTCTCAAAAAAATATCAAAGTTGACTCAAAGTGCCGAAAAGCACCATATTCGCTGCAACTTTGTGGACAATGTACAATACGGATAAAATTGAGCTTTATGCTGTTTAATTTGTCATTCATGGGGATATCGAATGATGTATAATTTGTTTCTCTACTCTGTCAGGAACGTAAGCGATACCTCTTTTAGTAGCACCATACCACCGAAAAATGACGAATTTCGGAAGCCTTTGTCTAAAAAAACCCACCAAAAACTTGCGTCGAAAATTTTATATGTTGTAGATAGTTCCTTAGACTATGTACAGAAGCAAAATCAAAATTCGGACTTGATCGGTAAGCGCACTGTGATTTTTTTGCCAGCCCTATACGCGAAGCCCATTCAAGCGGTGGCACTGTGTCCCGTGTGTTGCAAATCGAATTTTCGAAAAGGACTTTCAACTTCTGTCTTCACATAAAGAGTAACTGCTATCATTTGAAACCGTTCTGAGCGTTTGCGTTCATAACAGTGTTGTAATCGCTGAATCTAGATTGTGGAGCAACCAGATGTGCTCACTTTTTTGCGGGATGTCACACATGCCTTGCAAGTGCTGGTAGCCCGTGAGGAACAGAATGCTTTTACATCTTTGTAACAGGTATATCTGTTCAGGGTTATTCTAAAGAAGCATATTTACTGTACACATTATGGCAGGAGGGACGCGGTGACTTCCAGTATTCTTTAAAACAATTCCTTTTCTACGGCCCCATGACCTTGGAAGGGAGAAATTGCACTGAGGAAAGTGCTGTTGTGTAGTGTGTGTGTGTGTGGGGGGGGGGTCTTACGCACACACTCAAGGCTAATTCATGTTGCCTTTTGTGAACCTTGCCGAAACATCCCGACTGGCACCGCTGTCCAATATGTTCTTCGGGTCGACATTCTGCGACGATGGGAAGGTCCTGATCAGATTAACTCCCGGAAGACACCTTGCGCAAAGTTTCGCCTGCGCACAGAAGACTCACTCTCTTCTTCACTCACTTTTCGACTACATAAGTGCACGGAGTGCCCTTATACAGAGTGTGCCAAGACATCTGCTTTACTGTAGTGTGTCGTCCTGGCATCATACCTACCTCAATGGTCTCTTCGTTGTACAGCGCTGACCGTGTGTATTTCTCTGACTACCGCCTCATACACAAGAAAAAAGTGCTTCGCAGATCGGCGTAGCTGCCATAAAGACTGTGGTTCCAACAGATCAAGTCGAAGGCGTAACAGAAATGGGCCAGCAATGCAGAAGCTGTTTCAAGTACTTCTCAGCAAAGGTGGCTGAATCACAGCACGCAGCAATGTCGCCCACATTTGAAAGAAGCTCACACGGTGAGCCGTTTGTGCACCAGCCCGACGTGGTCGAAGAAATCAATGAGTATACGTATATGTATATAACCTGAAGCCATTACCGTCACACCGCTTAAAGGGACTGTCGCATCCGGAACCGTGGTTACGAATCCAATACCAACGTGTTCGGTACACTACCACCAGCTATTTGCCAAATTTTCTCCTTCCAAAACGGACCGGGCGATGAGGAATCGAATTTAAAAGTTCCGGTTTCGTTTTGATCCTCGAAAGCGCCAGCGCCAACAACATCGCGTGACGCAAGGTGGAATCTGGCTAATCCGCTTTGAAGGACGCTGTCGTCTGCCGCCACGTCTGGGGCTGCTTTGTTTTTTTCCGGCACGTCGCCCGTATTCGCATGTGACACTTTCTAGTGACGCGGATACTATCTCTACGCTTGCATCCTTCGCGTGAGATGTCGTTTATAAACCGACGCAGCGTTCGTGACTCCAGGAAAACTTCCTTCGAAAACCTCGATGTTTGATTTCGCACGTTAAGGATACAGCTACAGCCACACCCCAGACGAAGCGAAAGTTGGAAGCAGCTACATCACTAGCGGGTATCCAGATGAAGCAAGGAGTGTTCATGCTGTCCGTGTATGCTCCTCGCATTTCACCGATGTGTACCTGGATGAGAACATCGTGTGCAACTTGGATTGACACAAAAAAGGAACGAATTGAAACTTGACGCCGTTCCGACAGTGTTCCACGAACAAAGCGAGCCAGCAACTTCGACAGTAAGTCACAATGTCTATGTAGTTTCCCAATCGGGTCTGTCACTCTTGCGCGTGAGTAACTTAGCAGCAAAAGACGAAATCGGTACAACGTAAGGTATCCCCTAACCTATGATTAATAACTAGATAAATAATACAATGAACAAGTAAAAGAACATGATGTCATTCATATGAACGTGTTGGCTTTTCTCGTTGTCGGACGCGTTATCATGAAACTTTCCCTGTTACTGAACCTGTGACTTTTGTGGAATGTGGTAGACATGTTTGGTTTTCATGTGTATTACAGCTGCAGGCAGCTCGACAGGGTCAAGCGCAAGTGGTACGTATATTACATAAATACATATAATGTGTTTACAATTTTTGGACACAGAACAATTCGCAAACTATGAACCCCGATCACTAAAAGGAAGAACTGACGCTGTTTGTGTGCTGGTGTTAGAAACAGGCACTATATACACCGTACTATACACTATACTATACACTATATACACTATATACACCGTAACATAAGCGCCATAGACCACTTCCCAGTTTCCTTTTATCTCTCTGTTTGTGAACTGTTTGTGTGCTGTAGGGCGGTTGTCGTAGCCAATTTGAGATGCACTTTTGACGTTCTGTGTTATAGAAGGACAAGGTGCTGCTGATCCAAGTCCCATCCATCCATGAAACGGCATCAAACAATGTACGTGTGTGCACGGCAATTTTGCTGAGAGACCTGGTTTTTACACTAATGCCTTTACGACGCCTCTGACAAATTAGGATCTTCCAGAACAGTGCTTTCTTCAAGTTCAAGAAGTAAAGAAAATGACTTCATGGCTTCTACTGACATCTCACAGCTACATGCCAAGACAAAATTCGAAACAGGAAATGAAAAGAAAAAAAAAAGGTCCGTTTCAGGTCCACCCAAATCTTTGTGCAGAGGCTGATAACAACAACATTATTGTGAGATGATGAATGATGCTGATGCAGCGTTGAGATTAAGCCCTTGTTTCCTTTTTTGCAATGCTATACATTACTGCTGGTTAAATGTAAAATGATGCACCTACCTCCAGACATTAAAGGGGCTACCAGAGATGTAGTGTCAATTCAACAGAAAAGCTGCATGTTCTACGAGGCACTGACACATAAGCATTGGCCAAATTTGCTGTCCTGTGAGCTTCGATAGGATATGCCGTAGATAGTAAGAGGCCTCTTACTGTAAAAGGGAGGTGCATTATTCGAATAGTGGGGTCTGAGGCATGAGGGTCATTTCAGGATGTACTCACCCTTCCAAAATTTTACACTTGGTTGTGCCCAGAGATCGATCCAGATCCCCCCCCCCCCCCGAGTTTTTTTCCTGTGTACCACTGTTATAATGAAACCGTCCAATTTACTGTCCAACCGTCCCGTTTTCATTGCAATTGAAGTACTTGCGAACCTGTTTATTTCAGTTTTTATTTTTGTGAGTCCTCGCTTCAGATCCCAAGGGACATTGCCAGTGTGGTGCACGCTGATAACTGTCTGTGCATAGCAAATAATAAATATCTGTGCGTGAAGAGCTGGATGTGGACTTGTGCGATGGCTCTTGAATGGACAACGCTCAGTCAACACAAGATTTATTCACATTTGCCTAACTTATTGCCTGTCATTATAATAATTATTATAATACATAGACAAGAGGTAATGCTCTGCCAAGGATCTCTGAAGTTACAGTCTTGAAAGCTGTTTTCAAAACAGTGGTGCTAAAAAAATTGGATCAATGGCAGGTATCAAAATTTGTTTTGCTGTATCAAGGCAGAACAATCTTCCGTGGGAATGACAAATTGTAGACATTCCCAGACAGATGTATCACTTACTATGATAATGAGGTGTAAGTGTATCATTGGTGAGTTATGAAACGTTACCTGAAATTATTTGACGTGTTATATCCCTCACATGCTATAATACTGCCAACGATAAGAAGCATTACACTACCATTAAAAGTATAACTGTCACTTATTGCTCCTGCCCATTCCCCTGCACTTCTCGAGATTACTGTGGTAACACAGATTCTGTTTCACACCTCTCAATTGGAAACTACGCAAGTCTATTATGGTGTAGGTGTGAACAGGAAATGAGGCACACAAAAGATGATAGTCCTGATAGGACCAGGATGGAAAAACGTATGCGAATCATGCGGACGACAAACCCAGGTATCTGTCGTCTGTTTCTCTGTCCAAGGAATCTCCAAGCTCAGCTTGTAAACACACAATAAGCAGTGAACCTGACGTAGCTGTAAAAAGAAAGGACACTTTCCTAAACACGTAGCACAGTTAATTTCCTGACAATCATTCTAATTCTAACCCGGCCCTTGAGTTGCACAGTTGGTTAGAGCCTTCGTAACTTTCATAGGGCATTCGTCGAGTGTGCAAACAACGACGACAACTACGAAAATAAGGATTGCTCGACGTGCCTATCTATCGTGGGCACAGTAGGCGAAGTCTGTGATCGTCGCTGCAATACTGCAGTGGATACACCACCAGAAGTTCTGGCCGATGACAGAGAGCTGGGAACAAATTGTGATGCGTGCGTGTGGTGCGTGCCGTCATTGCACAACTCTGCCACTTCACCAGCACTGCAGCATATAGGCACTCATCCGGTTCCTGGGGAGCACAGACGCCGCACAAACACTTGGATTGTTTCCTGCGTCGTAGTGTGAATGTCACGGGATTAAGTATTGAGCTCTCCGATCATGAACGTACCTAAAGCAGTGGTCCTGAGGCTCGTTCTGTTGCGCTAACGCAGCTGCGGCGCGTACATCACCAGCGACTTGCAGAAGAAGCGGATCCGTCGAATATGGGCCGTCATCAAACATGTATATTCGTCACGGGAGCTATTACTAAAGGCATTTGAACAGCATGATTCGCCACTTCCGCGTTCCGAGTCCGCCATCTCCGTATGTGCCTTCGGCGTCGTCTCCCTGACCCCCCTGACCTTGCTCATGCAAGCTGCAAGCCGCGGGGACTCCTCTGGCTCGCCGCGTTCTTATTGGTCAGATTCCTTGTGACGTTGCTAAAGATTCTCAGCAGGGAGTTCCGCTTGACGACCGCATCCGTCGTCTGCCGTAGCGCCGCTTACACACGAATTATGCAAAATGTATTCCGTCGATCGGGATGGGACTTTCGGAGTCATGATCAGTGAAGGACGGGGAATCTCATTTCACTGTGGTTTCGGAATCGATCTGTGGTCGACGCGACTGTCCCTTTAAGCCAAAAAGGAAGTCGGCGGAGGCATATGCACAGCGGAAACACTCCGAAATACGTGAAGAAATGGGCAGAAAGACAAGCCGTAAATAGAGGCCGCTTGCCTTGCCAGGAACGACCAGCTGTAACTGCCAGGATTGCAGCGAGTTAGCATGTAACGTGAGAAGAGCCTGTCAAGAAAATGTGACAAGAACCTGCCATCAAAAGTAGCATTAAGGAAATTTTATGTTTGCAGTTTATGCAGACTATTTGAAGTGTGCTCTCAACGACCGCATTGCCCTGAATTATAGAATTATCGGCAAAGAGCTCTTACTATGCATGTCCTATGTGAGTAGTGTATGTCACTGGCATGATACCACTGGTCATATTGGAAAATCAGGGACGTATTTGTATCAGCGAGACCGAGAGACCCTGTGATAGAAGGGAAATAACAAGTGCTGAATAAGTTGCACAATAAGCATGCCTGTAAGAGGTGAGATAACAATGCATAGGTGATGACGTACTGAGTTCATGTCTCGTCGAAAGCAAACATTGCTACAGTGTTGCTCATAATCTGTACTCTTCCACGTGCCAAGCACTCCACCTTTCTGAACTGGTATAGGCACTTTCTTAACACGTGCATTGATCATTAAAGAAGTTCCATCTATGATGGACAGTAATCGAAAGTGTGCTTTTCGTCACTAACCTCCACATGTTGTGGAGCTGTTTTGGCCCCAGAATGACCCGTATGGCCACTATAACATAAGCTATGGGCCATAGCCTAGCCATAGCCTATGGCTAAGCTTTACTTGGGGCAGAATAACTGACCTGGTGATACAATACAATTTTTCCCTTCACTTAATCAATAAATGTATTCATTCACAGGAAACGTGGTGGAAGGCGGTAATCTGAAACCGTATTGCCGTAGTTGACTTAAAAGATGCACCGAAACACTAAACAGTTAATATGCTTCTTTGCACAAATCGCATTCTTTTCCAAAATGTGTGTGAGAGATGACGGAAGAGCTTTATACAATGTATAGAGTATTTTATATCATCATACTGTATACTTATTACTCATATTTTCCAAATCTGTGTCTGCACATTCTTTTTGTTTTTACTTCCATCGTCATAATAAACTGAAATATGCACCAACGTTTGCTGTTCCTTACACACCTCTTGATACTATGCTCTGCATCATGACAACAAAAGTGAGGGTCTGTCCAATATGTTTGTATTGCTACACATGGGAACAAATATACTACCCTGCAACCGAAAGAAAAACATGTTACTACACGTAGGAGGTAATGAGCAATAACAGTGACCAATACTGTAAACGTATTTTTATTCGCGATGTATTAATTTTCTCGAATTTCGCGACTGCTAACAGATCGCGAAAAATTGTACTCCCGAACACAGCTTGACGTTTATCTCGCGAAAGAAAACAGCCCTGGAATTAAATACTGGCGAATAACTTCGCAAATGAATGAATGCGCGATTCGTGAAAATTAATACATCGCGAATAAAAATACGTTTACAGTATCACTACATAGTGATGTAGGACGCTAGTGCATGTTTCAAGATGTGTGAGGTTATGCATCGCCAATGGACGATATAATTTGGCATTGAGTGCAAGTTGTTCACATGCAATATACGGTTAATTGAAATTCACATATTTCCATTATTTTTTGTATGTAAGTTTAAGAAAAACCTACTGTATTGGATAATTCTGCAGAGTATTTTGTGTCACCAGTGAGATTTTGCAGAGACATGAAACTCCTGCAAGACCTCACCTGAGCTAACCACGCTATAGGCTGCATAACATTGCACTTGTGTGGATCTTTTGCTGTCACAAGAAGCGAGACGGCATGAAATATATGATTTGTTTCACAATTTCTGTACTGCTTGTCCGTTAGGTACACATATCTGTGAAAGAATGCCGGAGACCAAATCATTTGCTAAACATGCTGTGATTAATACCTGAAAAATTCGAGAACAACAATGATGCAAGCCTCAGGATGGTGCACGAGAAAACTGCAAACAAAATGTTTGTTCTCAGTAGGACAGGTCAGAGAGAGTTGATCACTTCAGTATCCTACTTTGCACTTTGATGTTTCGAGTACGCCAA
Organism: Ornithodoros turicata; assembly: GCF_037126465.1. Classification (NCBI taxonomy): domain Eukaryota; kingdom Metazoa; phylum Arthropoda; class Arachnida; order Ixodida; family Argasidae; genus Ornithodoros; species Ornithodoros turicata. Next base: position 38,894,109 of record NC_088204.1, read on the forward strand.
CACAGAGGTTCATCCAAGCATACACTGTTAGAAAAATTTATACCTTTTAGGATATAAACGGCTTGTCCCAGGGCGCATACCTTTTGAGGTATAAACCTATACCTCCTTCGAGGTATAGTAACTTTATACCTGCCTGGAGGTATATTATTTGCACCTCATGGCATAAACTAGGGATGGGACGAATCCGGAATTTTACGAATCCGAATCCGGATCCGAATCCAAGGAAGGTTCTACAAATCCACGAATCTCAAATCTTTCGAATCCCTTCTGTAAAAAGAGTTTTAAAAGGCTGAAAAAAAAAACTTCTACTGAAAGGTATTTTGCAGCGCAGAATATGATACATTTGTTTAATGAAAAACAAATAAATAATAGTGCAGTTTCAGGACAAAATATACCCGCATAATTCTCTTACACGTGGTTTATATAACATGTTGTTCAACGACTGCAAGAAATACATAAGTTCTCAAGTCTGAATTATTTCCATAAAGCTAAAGCAACAATCAAAAACAAAACCACGTTACTTTTAAACTCGTAATGTAACAGTTCCTGCATGAACTCTTTCAGTCCAGAGCAATGCAAATAAACAAACAAAGAAACAAACAAGAAAACACCCGTCGCTCAATGAGGGTTTCGGCGGACCCGACCTGAGGCGCCAATTTGAAAAAGAAACACACAAACGTGGTTGGTGGATTCGAAAGGTTCGATTCACCGCTTTGGGCACTGGGATTCGGATTCACGGAGTAATGTCGCTCTATTAAGATTGACGTCTGCGTTAATAAATATATATGTATATAAATAAATATGCCTCGGGCTGTGACACTGTCATGTGCAGGAGTTCGTTTACATGTGAGCAGCGCGCAGACCCCATCAGCTGCGGCTGCTGTGTGGAGTCGTCGCCTAGTATCCAAGTGGCAGCAACGTTTAGTTGACAACAGGGGCGTCGGAAGGTGTGGGAGCAAAATGAGCGGCCGCCCCCTTGAACTCAGGCTAGGGAAGACTCGTCCACCATCCATGCATAGAGATCGGACACGGTGTCTTGTATTGCAATGTGATTTCGTTCACCTGTGTGAATACTGCAGGTAATTAATTGACATCAGCAGTGGCAGTGAATACCACTGGTAGCATCACTGCCCACCTGACACGAAGCATATTCCAAACCTAAATATGACTATATGTGACTCACACAGAGATGGGTTGCCCGTTGCCTGGTTGACTGAATACAGTGATGTGAAGCTGTTATAGAGCGCATATTTCAAATAGTTCTGTTGTCCGTGTAACACGTGTCACTTTACTACCTGTATTGTTTGTGTGTTCTTATGCACCAATCCTTCAAACATGAGCTCCCTCTCCCTCTCGGGAGAAAGGGACTTTCCACGCCTTTGATTGACAACAGGGCTAGAGAGTAAATTTGGAACAGTCTAGAAAGAGGAGGTTTTGTTGACGGAAGAACGACACCCGCCGTCCCGTTAGTTGCAGGCGCACTGCACGCTGTAGATGTACAGATGCGAGATTTTTTCAACGCAGTGGCTCCACGTACGACGACGCTGCCATGTCCCTTTGGTGGAAGGTTTCCAACATGGGCCCACCGCGAGCTACCCGTCTTGAGGCCTTCGACTCAGCGGACAGCATCCGACACAAGCTCAACCTCTTGCTGGACGAGTTCCCACAACTTTGTGTCGCCCTTTATCACGCGGACCTTGAAGACTACCGCGGCACGTGTGACAACCATGGGGAGCCTTTTGCGCGCATATCGGCCGTCAGACAAATATTGGACTCGCGTGTGCATTAACTTTGTGCATAAGGGAGTGTTGTCGCACTCTGTCATGCACGAAAAATTTTCGTGCATAGGATCTACCGATATGCTGATTAGTTATACGTTCCAAGTATAAATGAAATAAAATAATTTGCATAGAGAACATCATTTGGAGTGGGATTGGTTTATTCGCCATGAATGTTCTCCGATCGGCATTATCTAGCTTCGACAAGATTTTTTATTCTTTTCGTTTCAATAGAGAGTTTGTCATTCTTCCTCCGAACAAATCCACCGACTCCACCCATACGAAACGTAACGGATAAGCGAATTGGAGAGACTTTTATGGAATCGAATGAATCGATCTTTCCGAAATGTGATTTAGGGAGCGCAGGTGTTGCCACGTTGGAGATTTTCCCTGCAGATCTCTAGGTATTAGCGCCGCAGCGTAACCGGAGGAATTTCGCCTTTGAAGCTGATACATATTCTACATTACAAACTGATAAATGCCACAGCTTTTTGCACTTACTTTCTTAAGTTTTCCATGTCCTGATTTCGGAAGAGCTTTAGGAGAAAATCGGTACGTTCACGGCACAGCTCGGACGCTGTAGACTCTGCCTGCCAAGTTGTTCACAGAGTTCGCCAAGTTTTACCATTTTGCGGGATCACAGTACGGGTTGCTGTCGACAACTTACTGCAGGTGATCTAAATCATCCTCCTCTCCTCCTCCTCTCTCCTTCGTGTCGGTCGCTATGTTCGGAGGAAACGGACGCCCTAAAACTCTGATGATTCGAATTGAACTTCATTCAATTAGAATCCAACACACCTCTATGCGAATTCAACCTGCGCATGGCCCTTACACTGATTCATCAATTTCATGATTGAACACTCTGTAGCGGGGTTGCGCAGTTGCCACTCCGGAGTTGGAATAATTCCGGAATCATTCCAGATTTAGCAGAGCCTGGAATGGAATTGGAATGGAATGGCGGAAACTGTCCTAGGAATAGGAATGGAATGGTCTGGGTGGCCCGGTGGCAGTTTTGGTTTCAATGTGCTGGTTTCTCGCCCCCTTTGCACCGTCCCTGCACACGGTCAAGAGTGAAATATCGTTGTCTTTGTGCTTTTTCCGTACTTGGCAATGTCAATCTCCTCTAGCACTGCTGGACTTGCCAGTATGGTGACCGGTCCTTTTCTTTCATTGAGGGAATTAACGGAAGGGAATTGGGTTGCCAAGCCATTCCAGGAGTGGGAACTGACCATACCTTTTCATTCCAAGGAATTGAAAGGAATGAAATTATCGCAAATCTCCATTCCTCGGAATGGAATTGGAACGGAATGGGAGACCCCATTCCGAAACCCTGCTCTGTAGTGCCCTGCAGAATATCAAAGCCATCCTAGGGGAAACACAGGACCCTCTTGTTATCAAGAATAGCCGAAAGACATTTATCTGTCCTATGCAACAATAATTCAAGTCACATACCTAAGCAGGTAATTCATCCTAGGGTAATTCCAGGGTAATTAAAAGGTCCAGATAATTCGCCACACCGTAGCTTCGCAAATTCACGTTTGCTCCGCCTTCGTCAACGTACGGGAGGCGGTCGAATGGCCAGGAACGCCGCCTTTGGGTCTTGGCAGCGCGGGCCGTTGCAAACTGACATTGCTGTCGACGAAATGTGCCCCTCGTAACACCAATCAAGTCTAAATAAAAGGCAGATGTAACACATATTTTTGTTCACATTAAAAAATAAACCGTGATAACGGCATCGATCGGCATTAGTTTCTACTATTCTACCAATGGGGTAACAGCGTCTTTTCGTCTACTTGTCGTTCAGTGATCTTTAGCTGCCAATGAAAGCCCGTAATGAAATCTCTGGGATGAGTGTTGTATCTTTGCAATTGAAAAGAAGTGATAACATGAACTTGTAAATATTTTTATCCCGTATCGGAGATCGCCACCCATTTTAAGTATGCCTCATGATAAACTGACTCACTGCGCTGATGAGTAGACCATTACTGCAAACTGAGTCGATCGCACCTGCAAACATTAACACAAGCAATGACCCCTCCTGCTGTTACACGAGCATATAAAATGCCTTGGACACAGAAACGAAGCTGAGTGCCATCGTCTCCAATTATTTCGCTCCTTCATACCTGGAATAAACTTCTGTTTTACCCTGCTTCACATGCCTATAGGCGCCACCTATAAAGCAACTGTGACGTCCCTGTTACAATCAACTGTGCGCTACTTGCGCGTCACTCTTTCTCCGCACTGAGCCCCTAATTTTTCCTGTTCATTGTTATCACGCTGCTTGTACCATATACCAACCACAACAATGACAATGAACGACAATGACATATCTCTGCTGCCTGTTCTTGGTGCTTGACAGCTGTTTTTGCTGCACTTGAAGCATTGCAGTAGATTGAACCTCACAGAGACAAAGTTTTCAGTTTTTTTAGTAAATTGTCTGTTTTTGTTTGGAGTTTTCGATGGTAGATATTGGATCATCAAATCAAGATCATTCGGTGCTCCGCCGCAGTTGATATGGTTTGAGTTTCAATAGAATGTCGTACATGAACCTTTCTTCGCGTGTGAGGAGATGGTGCATTTGGGAGAATGAAAGTGTGTAGTGATAAGCCTCTTTATTTATATATTGTGATATACCCAAGGGCCGTGGGTAAACATGATAGAACAAACGACACAGCAATCAAATGCATAGTATTACTAAGGATCAGACATAGTAATATCAGGGAGCATTGCCCAACAACAAAAAGTAAGGTACCTCAAGATCGCATATCGCGCCCCCGACTTGCGGAGCGGGAAGAGAGTCATCCCAGCGGCGCTTAGGAGAAATAAAGGGAAATAATGTTTCGACCGTCGCAGTTATGCTGCGGGGTGTCCGGCTTTTCTAGTGTTGCTGACTTGGTATTACCATCAGCATTGGCTATCATTGCGACGTTTGTTTGGGTTTGCGGCGATTATGTAGAGATGTATGCTGGCCGATATCGCACGGATGCTATGCCGTGATCTCAATGATACACGCGAAGGCGGTCGCATTCACTGAGTGGGGCTTCGGCATTGTGATAAAACAAATGAGGATGCACTCAGCAAACGCAAATGCCTTCGCGTTTATCATTGATATATCGACCACCATACACTTTACGTAGTCGCCGCAAACCCAAAGAAACGTCGCGGTGATAACCGCTCCCGAGGGTAATGCCGAGTAAACAGCTCGTGGCAAGGCTGACACCCCCGCAGCACAAGTGGGACGTTCGAATCTCCCTTTCCGTTTATTTCTTACAAGCGCCTAAGGTGGCTCTACCCCTGCTCCGCAGGTCGTAGGCGCGTTAAAGTTAACTATGCTTCAAGCTGTACAATCGGTAGAACTGGGTAGAGAAGTTGCACAAAATGAGCGACTTTGACCTGTTTGTTTTTCATTTTGGCTAAACAGGACTGGCTTTTATCAAGGAAGGGAGTTTCCTCAGGACAGAAGCCGCCGATATTTCGAACAGAGACTGTTCTTCTTCTGGGCCCAGAAGAAGAACAGTCTCTGTTCGAAATATCGGCGGCTTCTGTCCTGAGGCAACTCCCTTCCTACATTCTACCGGTTCGCTGGATTTCTACCCATCTGGCTTTTATCAAGTATCTCTCAAGCGAGAATGATAACGGAGCTTCGGAGGTCGTTTTCGGGATGGTATGCAGCTATACTTTGAATTGCTTGTACATTTTGCATTTTTGTCTGTTATGACTTTATATTATCGATCGATATTATTTAAATAGCAGACGTATTTATTTGTTGCGGGAATTCGGGCACATTTTCTTCAAGACTCTTGTTTTGAAGCCATCAGGTAGGCCAGTAGTCCCCTCAGTAGTCCAACAATAGCGCTACCTATAAGCGCTTATTTGCGGTGCCGAGGTCGTAAATTAAAATTCTCCTCATTTTCTTTACGCTGTCCAACTAACCTGCCAGGGCCACCTCCCGGAACACGCGAGATATGGCCTATGGGAGGACTCGGCACTGCCTGGCAAGATAAGAACGCAGTTAGAATGACCCATATCCGTTTGGAAGAGTGGACATATTCACGTGCACAAGAGCCGGGAGCGGCCTGCCATGAAAGCACAGGTGAAGCTCAGGAAATGTTGGTGATAGAGATGTAGTATGGTAGACGTCAATGTGTAAGCGCAAGCGGATGTACAGCCAGAGGGGATGGTTGAGTTTGAGAATGACGAGGTGCTACTGGAGTTAGCATATGGGCTGTGGGCACTGATAATTGTCAGGCAAGGCCAAGGGGGCGCAAATCGTTTAACGGTACCAGTCAGAGCATGTCACACTGCATACTCCATGGGTCCCGTGTGGTCTGAGACGAGCACATACGTTCTCACGGGTGCAGTACGCTACGCTCGTGCATTGTTGTGAAGAGGCAAAACTACAATAAACTATGCCCTTCCCAATCAGAAAGCTAGTCCTGGTGCACTCAAGAAGAGAAACAAGGAAACAAAGTCCCAATGTCCTTTTGTTACAACAGCAACAATGATAATTAGTGGCTTTAGGTCGTGAGACAACATGGTCATGACTGACGCTACAGTGGTCGGTATAGTTTTGCCCGCCCAGGGGTTCTTTAGCGTGCGCTAAAATCTCAACACACAGTACACCGTATTCAACGTCTATCGCGGAAGACGACGTATCAATGCAACTTGTGTACCCTGCCATCAAGTTCTCGGTGTCCTCGGCGGGGTTCAGTAGGCGAGCACGCTACCAACGGAGCAACCGATGCCGGTACAACGACAGCAGCAACAACACTTTTATTAATACGTTAGCATTAGAGTCCTCGCTACGAAACATAGAAATCTTACGGAGAGAGGCTGGAAGGAAAGGCGGGGAGGAGGATAGGAGGAGAGCAAAGAACTTGAACGAGGCTCTTCCCTCTCTCAGTGTATGCGCTCGGAGGCAGTCGCATTGAATCAGCCGATGAAACGTCGCATATTTTTAGCCTTGAAAGGAAGCGCAGTTCCGAAAAGTGTTGGCAACGCTTGCTCCGCTGCTTCCGTTGACTACGGACTTTGGTGCTGCCCACTGTCGTCCCACTCAGACGTCTTTCTGGCAAAACCTGGGGAAACCACCCGCGACACATGATCACTCTATATAAGGGTCTCATCTTGAGTCGGCTTAATTATACTCCTTCGTTCATGAAACCTTCGATGCACGGTTGGCAGTCACAGGAGTGTCTCCATCGTGCAGGCATCCGAATCGCACTGCGTCTCCCAAAACATTCCGAAATAGAAGCTACCCTCGTCTAGGCCGCCGAGATACCGCTGAGTCTGCACGCACAAAGAACGGCACTCGCCATAATTGACAGGATCTACAATGCATCATCTGTTTTCAGCTACATCGATAGCCTGTCGAAATGCTCGAGCACAAAGACCGGCTCCTTAACCAAGTTATATCTAGAAAAAGTCGCGATCGCTTCGGCTCCATCACGGATTCAAACCCCACCCCCATGGAGGGAGTACATCCCAAAGTTATCCACCGCGATATCACGCATCCGCAGCAAAAGAAGCACAGTTCCTACTGTAATGCGGTTTATTGTTTTTGGTCTCATAGACGAAAAGTTTGGTAATGACCTTCAAATATACACTGATGGGTCAATTGACAGTCTCGAACAGTCAACAACCAGCTCCTACTTCATTCCCAAAACCGGCAACTGTTGGAAAGCTAAACTTCACTGTAAGTCACCGTCGTCCACTACGGCCGAATTATGCGCAATCCTACACGCAGCAGCAGCACTGAAATACGTCGACTGTGCAAAGGCAGTTATACTCATTAAGCGCATTACACCAGATCAAAGACTTAGACCACTCATCTATTATGATCCGCTGCATCCGCAAAGCCCTCTCGGACCTGAGACGGGATAGTAAAGCACAGGTGGGCATTTTGGTTAAACCTCACTCGCTCTCACACTCGCGGCCCTCACGGGCACATGCCCTCACCCGCCCTCACCCTCACCGCCCTCACCCCCACGTCACTCACAAACGCAAGCCCTCACCCATGAGGGTCTTACCCTCATAAGGTCTTCCGTGAGTGCACTCATGAGGTTGTGCCGCTCATGAGACCTCCTGTGAGTGCACTCATGAGGCCTGAGGGGCGCCAGGTCTGTGTGAGTGAAGTCACTGGTGAGGCCTGAGGTGTGTGAGGCATTCAGAAATGAGGTCAAATGACTCATACCAGACGTGCGCATATTAAATTATTAAGACATTGATGACATTGTTCTAGCGACACGACTACCGGCTGTGTGCACTTTAAAGGGCTAGTGTGCACGTATTTAGAATTTCGTCTTCGTCGCGCTGGGAACACTGCAAAGCGTCCTGAGCTGACTGATTACTTGGTCATAAGTTGCAGTGACCCAACTACCGGCAGGGTGCACTTTAAAGGGCTGGTCTGCACGTTTTTACCAATTTCGTCTATGTCGCGCTGGGAACACAGCAAAGCGTCCTGAGCTGACTGATTACTTAGTGATATGGTTGCAGTGACCCAACTACCGGCAGGGTGCACTTTGAAGGGCTGGTGTGCACGTTCTTACAAATTTAGTCTATGTCACGCTGAGAACACAGCAAAGCGTCCTGAGGTTACGGATTACTTGGTGATATGGTTCCAGTGACTCAACTACAAGCAGGGTGCACTTTAAAGGGCTGGTGTGCACGTTTTTAGAACACAGCAAAGCGTCCTGAGCTGACTGATTACTTGGTGATATGGTTCCAGTGACCCAACTACCGGCAGGGTGCACTTTAAAGGGCTGGTGTGCCCGTTTTTAGCAATTTCGTCTACGTCGCGCTGGGAACAGAGGAAACCCTCCGGAGCTGACTGATCACTTCGTGATATGGTTCCAACGACCCAACTAATCCTTCAGCTCAGGACGCTTGACTGTTCCCAGCGCGACGTAGACGAAATTGCTAAAAACGGGCACGCCAGCCCTTTAAAGTGCACATTGCGTGTAGTTGGGTCGCTGGAACCATATCACCAACTAATCCGTCAGCTCAGGACGCTTGGCTGTGTTCCCAGCGCGACGTAGACGAAATTGCTAAAAAGGGGAACAGCAGCCCTTTAAAGGGCACCCTGCCGGTAGCTGGGTCACTGGAACCATATCACTAGTGCCTTCATAATTTTCCCACGTCTCTTAAGCGTCATTTGACCTCATTTCTGAATGCACTCATACTGATCTCACACCCCTCAGGCCTCACCAGTGACTTCACTCACACAGACCTGGCGCCCCTCAGACCTCATGAGTGCACTCACAGGAGGTCTCATGAGGGGCAAAACCTCATGAGTGCACTCACAGGAAACTTCGTGAGGGTAAGACCTCATGAGTGCACTCACAGGAGACCTCATGAGGGTAAAAACCTCATTTGTGCACTCACGGATGGCCTGATCGGGCCTGATGATGGGCTTGCCCTCACTCACACTCACCTCAAAGGCGTGAGGTGAGGGTGAGGGGCACTCACGAGGGCCTTCATGAGTGGGTTCGCCCAGCTATGTAGTAAATGCACAGTTCTGCAATGGATTCCTTCCCACGTTGAAATTCCTGGCAATGAGGACGCTGACCACCTAGCAAACGAAGCCCATTCTCTCCCGACTCCCACGTTTCCATCACCACCACATCGAACCACTAAAGGAACAGCCAAGAGTTTAATATTGTCACGGATGAAAACAGACGGGCGAGACGGCGAATAATCGGCGAAAGCTCCATTCAGCTATTTGGCTCCTTAACACACAAGAGCGGTAGGGGGGGGGGGGAATATGTTTAATGCAAAGTAAGAAGGAAAGGTAGCTGAGCGGAAGAGCGGTAGCTCTCAAACACAATCAAGGAAGAATGCTCAGAGTGGGAGCTCACAAGCTTTTATACACAGCGGTGAACATTGTAGAAAGCGCGCGTCGGTGAAGAAGAGGAAGTAGAGAAGCTTCTCCAAGGTCGTCGATCCGTCCATGAGATTGAGCGAAGGAACAGTGGGGTCGGATTCACAAACGCGAGCGTAAGTTACGCTAAGATGCGCTAAGACGTCGTAGCCTGCGACGCGCGTACGACGGCGTCGTAAGCGCGATTCACAAAGCTATCGTAGTGGAGAGGGTACACCCTTTGACGAGGAAGAGGAAGTTGCTCGCTTCCTGTCACGTGCACCTCAGAGACAAACAGTCAAAGGGTGCGAGGCTATGTTTTCGCTATGGTAACGATGACGAAAATGTGTGGTCGCACCAATAGGAGTCCTCCCATTAGAAGAAGACGAAGTTGTTCGTCCCCAAATGTTTTGTTACTGCACGTGCTCTCGGTCTTTCGGTAGCCATAACGGATGCCATGCAATCACAGGCGAAACTCGCGTTCGATGACACAGCAAATATATTCCCAGTATGTTCGTCTCGGAGACGGGGGGGGGGGGGGGGGGTGTCTTGTAAACGGTGTGTGGCACTCAGTTTTGCAGTTTTTATGGCTTCTTTTGCCTTTCTTGCAGACAATTTGGAGGGGTGTTGGGGGTGTCTTAGCGGGCTGTAGGGGATGCTTTAAAAATCTCTCCGACCCGATTTTACGGAGCACAAAGTTGAAGCATTTGTTGAAGGTTACCAAGCAAAAAAGTGCCTCAATGTCACTTTGGAATGGTCTCGAAGGTTCTGTGGCAAAGTGCAATACGTTGGCGCGTATTACGGAGTCTTTGTTTCCCGTCTCCAAATTCACCGCTGCCAAATAACGCCGCCATCTTTCTTCGTAAGACTGCTCGGGAGCTCTCGCAGGATTCCGCCGTAAGCTGCGAAGATTTTGCGACGCGCGCCCTTCGTGAATCTACACTTCGTCGTAACTTTCCCGTACAACGGAGTTACGAAAGATTCCGTCGCACGAGCTCTTTGTGAATCCGGCCCGATGCTTCTGGAAGCATCGCTCGCTAATCGGCGTTGCGTGTCGTGGATTTCGGCCCGTCGTCCGACGCCTAGTTGCTTGTTGTTTTTGTTAGGTGTAATCGCTTCAAAGATGATATTTCGGTGGGCGTGCCGGGCTAGGGTTCAGCCGATCAGTACCCTGTTGCAACCTTTGATATGTGCTCGATGCAAAAAAAAAAAAAAAAAAAAGTAGCCAGTTTTCTTTTGGTTCCGGGAGATCTTCCAAACTACCTGGAGTAGTACGGCTTGAGACTAACGACGTGAACTGTTTCAGGGGTCGGGGTTCGCCGAGAAGCCCAGAGCCTGTGCTGTCTTTAGGTAAGACTTCGTAGTCCACCTCTCCTATGCGTCAGAGTATTTTGTATGGGCCGAAATAGCGTTTGAGAAGTTTCTTGCTTAACTCTCGTCGTCGGATCGGAGTCCACACCCATACCAGGTCTCCTGGGCTAAACTGTGTGTTTCGTCGACGTAGATTGTACCTTCTCGTATCCTCGCGTTGTTGCTGTCCGATCCGTAGCCCGGCGAGCTGGCGAGCTTCCTCGGCTCGTTGGGTGAAGTCCAGGGCATCGCTTTCTTCTTCACTGGGCTCGTGAGGCAGCTTCGCGTCGAGCATCGTTGCTGCATCACGACCGTGCACAATGTGAAACGGCGTGAACCGGGTTGTTTCTTGGACTGCCGTCTTGTAAGCGAACGTGACGTACGGCAGTATTTCGTCCCACGTCTTGTGCTCTACGTCGACGTACGTCGAACTCATGTCGGCAAGAGTTTTGTTTAGCCGCTCGGTGAGGTCGTTTGTTTCTGGATGGTACGCCGTCGTTCTGCGGTGGACGGTATGGCTGAGGCGGAGAATTTCTTGGGTGAGTCTGCTTGCGAATGCTGTCGATGATGTTCCTCTGTCGATGATTATGGTCGTGGGAGCTCCGTGCCGGAGTACAATGCATTCAACGAAGAACTTCGCCACTTCAGCGGCAGTCCCTCGAGGGAGGGCTTTCGTTTCGGCGTAGCGTGTTAGGTAGTCCGTCGCCACGATTGTTCAACGATTTCCTGAAGACGATCGCGGGAAGGGTCCGAGTAGGTCCATCCCCATCTGATTGTGGCGGCCCGTGGACGACGATGACGACGTGCCTTTGCTGCCACGCGCTACGGTGCTGGCACAGCAGTTCTACCGGCACCGTCCTAATGTGAGGCCACGTCCATCTGCCCGCTGGGACATTCCATCATCGCCGGTCAGGACTCGCGGGATGGCGGGAACAAGAGAGCTGCGACCCCGGCGGGTTCCAGTGATGAGATGTGAATGTTGAGTGCTTCGATGCTTGAGTTGTTGCTGATTGTGTTGAGTCCCTGCTGAGTGCGTTGAGCCCTTGTTGAGTGCGCTGAGTGCTTGTTGAGTGATTGCTGCCGAGCGTTGATTCTTGCTGGGTGAGTGCGTTGCTGAGTGGGCGACAGTACCGCGACCGGTACGACAGCGTGAATGCAGATTGCCGCCAGAGAAGTGCCGGGAAGATCCATCATGAAGCAGGTGGAGGCCGGAAAGTCAGCTTACTGTGGTCTCCCTGCGGGTCCCCGGTGAAACAGTGGTCCCGGTGCGCCTTGCCTGCTAGAGGGTGGTTCGCTTCTGGTTTGCCGAAAAATTTAGGATGTTGCATGGTCGGATTACGCCGAACATGGTGTTCGTTGTTCGGGTCACCAAATGTAGAGGAGGTGGTGTTCCCCTACATGAGTCCTGACCGGCGATGATGGAATGTCCCAGCGGGCGGATGGACGTTACCTCACACTATATAGGACGGTGCCGGTAGAACTGCCGTGCCAGCGCCGTAGCGCGTGGCAGCAAAGGCACGTCGTCATCGCCGTCCACGGGCCGCCACATGCTCAAACGGTGCCGACGGCGGTGGAATCGGCTGAAGGTATCCAGACTGGCGCACTGGTGGCGTTTTTCGGCGTTGACATTCCCTACACGTTCTCAGGTACTGGTGGGCAGCTTTGACTAGCTTTGGCCAGTAGTATTTTTATCTTATGCGGGCCAGCGTTACTGTACCCCAGGTGACCCGAAGACGGCTCGTCGTGACAGGATGCGAGGATTTCCGGGCGCATCCCTGCAGGTACAACTAGAAGCCATGTAGCGCCTTGTGGCTCGTGATTCTGCTTGTAGAGGATACCGTTACGTATGGAGAAGATGGGGAGCGATCGTCTGAAGACGGCAGGGACGTTGCCAGCCCGAGTTTGCAGGTAGTCGATGAGAGGCCTCAGTTCTGGGTCGCTGTGCTGTTCTGAAACCATAGTGGTCGCATTGACGAGGCCCAGGAAACTGTCGTCGATCTCGTCGCCGCTGTCTGTTCTCTGGAGTGGTGCCCGCGACCAGCAGTCTGCGTCGTTGTGCTTTCTTCCCGACTTGTAGGTGATGGTGACGTCGTACTCCTGTAGCCGAAGACTCCACCGTGCTAATCGACCCGACGGGTCTCTCAGGCCGGCGAGCCAGCATAGAGCATGATGGTCTGTCACTACTTTGAACGGGCGTCCGTATAAGTAGGGACGCCGCTTCGTGATGGGCCATATAAGTGCATGGCACTCCTTCTCTGTTGTCGAGTAGTTTTTCTGGGCCCAGGATAGCGTTCTGCTTGCATAAGCGATGACGCGTTCGAGGCCGTCTTGTAGTTGAACCAGCACTGCTCTGAGACCTTAATTGTTTGCGTCGGTGTGTATTTCGGTTTCGGCGTTGGGGTTAAAGTGTGCCGGCACAGGTGCAGTCTGGAGGCGTGCCTTTAATTCGTCGAAGGCCCGTTGTTGTGCTTCACGCCACTCAAAAGAAGCTCCATCCCTCGTCAGTGCGTTGAGTGGTGACACGGTTTTCGATAAACTTGTGATGACGCGGCGATAGTAGGCGCAAAGACCAAGGAAGCTTCGTACGTCTTTAACGTTAGAAGGAACAGGGTAATTGGCGATAGCCGCTGTCTTTTCGGGATCCGGGCGTATGCTGTCGCCGCTTACGAGATGGCCAAGAAACATGAGTTCCGCAGCGCTGATGGTCTCGATAACTTGTTTCAACCGTTTTACGTGTTCCTCGAAGGTACTTGCGAAGACGACGACGTCGTCGAGGTACACAAGGCAGGTTTGCTATTTTAACCCAGCCAGTACGGTGTCCATGACTCGCTGAAACGTAGCTGGAGCTGTGCAGAGGCCGAACGGCATAACCTCGAATTCGTAAAGTCCATCCGGAGTAACGAAGGCCATTTTCTCACGATCGCGTTCGTCGACTTCCACTTGCCAGTACCCCGTCTTGAGGTCCATGGAGGAGAAGAACTTCGCATTTTGGAGACGATCGAGTGTGTCGTCGATGCGTGGTAACGAGTAAACGTCCTTCTTCGTGACCTCGTTGAGTTTTCGGTAGTCGACGCAGAAACCTGGGTGTTCTGTCCTTTTTCTTCACGAGTACTACCGGCGACGCCTGTAGAGGACGGTGGACTGCCTCTACATGAGCCCCGACCGGCGATGATGGTATGCCACGGAGAGGCGATGACGGTGGCCTATCTCCATGGCCGCGCCGGTGGAACTGAAAGCGGGTGCTCCACGCGCGTGTCCATCGTTGTCGTCGTTGTCGTCGTCCACTACAGGGGTCCCCCGGGCGTCAGATGCGTTGCGGACGCATCGCAAGAACAGGGAACAGCGGGAACAGCGGGAATAGGGGCACGGCACACGTTGGCGGCGTTTCGGAGGGGATGAAGACGGGAACAGCATCCGTGTGTAGGTAGTCATCCTTGTGGTAGGTGTGGACGGGAACAGCGATCCGTCGCAGAGAGAGTGAGGCGCTCGGTGTCGTGGTCCTGGGGTGCCGCGACCGGCACGGGAGCCGAAGCTCGATAGTCCCAGGTGGAGTGAGTGAGGTGCCGAGACGGGCTTAAGCGTGCCGAGGCGTCGGCTGCCGCGACTGCCGCAACCGGCAGGTGAGCGCAAGGCTCGAGTGTCGCGGCCGGCAGTGAGAAGCGTGAGAAGACTTGAGCGAAGAGAGAAGCGTAGGTGAGAGAGAGCGAAGAGTGCGGTAGGAGTGAAGGTGGGCCGTGTGTGCCGGAGGTAGTGCTGCTCGATGGCGTGGTCAGAAATTTGGGATGGTGAAGGGCCGAATGCTCCGGACGTGATGTTCTTTGTCCGGGTCACCAAATGTGGAGGACGGTGGACTGCCTCTACATGAGCCCCGACCGGCGATGATGGTATGCCACGGAGAGGCGATGACGGTGGCCTATCTCCATGGCCGCGCCGGTGGAACTGAAAGCGGGTGCTCCACGCGCGTGTCCATCGTTGTCGTCGTTGTCGTCGTCCACTACAACGCCCACGGACTGGTCGACGGCTGGATAATGTCGTCGTCCAGCATTTCTTCTACTTGTGCTCGGATGGCTTCTCGCTCTTTAGGTGACACCCGATATGGCATACGATGAATCGGGCGGACGTCTTCGTCGACTATGATGCGATGCTTTCCTACCGTCGTCTGTCGCAGTTTGGACGAAGTGGCGAAACAGTTACTGAAAGCCTCTAGTGCTTGCAGAAGGGTGTGCTTCTGCGCCACAGTTAGTTGAGGGTTTACGTCGAACGGGCGGTCGTGGTGTTCTGTGGCGCCGTCGGTGCGTGCACTGTCCAGGAGACAAATACTTGTGGTGGTATAATCGTCCGCAAGGACACAGCTATTTTTGTGCCACTTGTGACATGCTGCGGTTCCTGGCTAAAGTTCGTAATTAGTAGCTGTATTTTTTCGTCTCTCACAGGCACAATTCCTCTGGCTATCCCGATGCCGCGTGGTAGGAGGAGATGAATGTTTCCTTCGGCCAACAGAGAGCCATTCGGGGATGTGTCACTCACAGCAGTAATAATACCTGATGACTAGGGAGGAAGGTTCACCCGCTGACGACCGATTCGCACCTCCACCAGACCTCCTCGCACGTATCATCTTTGTTAGGTGTAATCACTTCAAAGATGATACGTGGCAATATCTACAATTAGTCCGAGCACCGGGCTCACTCTGCCCAACGCACGCCCTTCACTCCAGTCTCAAAGTTTCTCCAGGCTCACAGCCACACTCCTACACCGCATACGTATAAACACAATGTATTCGAACGTGTGTACTCCACCGCCTGAAGACTACGGGTGATCCAACATGCCCTTTCTGTCCGACATCCCTCGACACAATTGAACACATCCTTCTACAATGCCCTGCCTACAGTCAGGAAAGATCTAAGCATCTAGACCCCATAATCCGCAACGGCTCGCAAGTACATGACGTCATCTTTGGCGGCTCAATGCCGGCAGAAAGATGTTACCACGCGTCAAAACTGGCTTCCTTCCTGAGGGATACCAAGTTGATATACCGTCTCTATGGACGCATCACATGTGGCCCTTTAGCCGAGTACTCTTCAACACCTTAGTCAAGCATTCCCACAGTGATTTTCATTTTCATTTTCTGGTGTTCTACCGCTCATCGCTCAACCCCTAATTGGACTTCACTGCAAATCCGATTGTTTCCTTTTTTTTTACGGGCCTGCGTTAGTCGTGACGTTGCCCGCCTTGCGAGGCCGACTACGGCAAGCAGTTACACCACCACCACCACCACCACTTTTATAAAGGCTGAACCGCGCATAGGAGAGGGGCTCGTGGGAGAGAGGTGTGGCAACCGGCCGCCATGTTCGAGGGCCCAATGGCGCAGGCTGCTCCCATAGGAAACAATGGGAAGCGATTTGATTTGGAGTATTTATTGCGCTTTAAGCGCTCCTCATTGCTGATTAGCACGCATATTTCTTAGGAATCAGTGTGCTGATGTATTCCAAACGTGCTTCAGTCGTGTTCCTGTACCTTTTAATGATACAGTCGACCCCCGTTTATCCGGACTTCATTTATCCGGATCCCGCGGTATCCGGACAAAAGGCACGGGAACGGATTTTCCTCCATGTACTTTGTTCTCGTTTATCCGGATTTCAGCTTCCGGACTCGGACAAGAATTCCAGGGAACGGAAGTCGAAAATTCTTCTAATCCAGCTTCAGTTATCCGGACTACCGTGAGTAAGAGGAGACGCTGACCCCGCTTCTTCACCCTTTTCGCTGTTTGGGGGTTATTCCCGTCACACGTCAGCGACTTACATTCCTCCGTAGGGGAGACAACCGTGCACCATGACGCCCTTTTCTATTTGTGTGCGTTGGGTCATGTTGACCAGTCGAGTCATTTGGAAATATCTGGAGCAACTGTCCGGTTCTAGATGGGATAATTCCAACCCGAGGGCCTGCTGCTTACGGCCCGTCGGCCGATGAAGACATTCCCCTAGCTGAGCTGCGATCCCTGATGCAGAGGCTCACTGCGACTGCGGTAGATGATGCTGCGGTTTCTGACTACTTTGACGTTGATAAGGATGATGACGCGTGTGCAGCTATGACTGATGACGGTGTGATTGCTGCTGTTGCCTCCGATGATGTGCAGCAAGACGGTGCCGATGACGCCAGTGAGAAACAAGGCTCCGACATTGATACTTTGCGACCGCTCTGACATTCTCCGAGCAGCGCAACAGCGTGGCTCAACTCTATGCAATTAGCAAAAGTTTGCAGGAATCGAGCGCCTACACTACTATGTAACAGCTGTCATTGACGAAATTTCTGTGTTTTAATTAAACCTTGCTCTGTAGGACGTTTCTATAGTCGGTCGTTCCGGATGCCCTGGTATCCGGACGATTTCGCCGGGAACGGCACCGTCCGGATAAACGGGGGTCGACTGTAATGAGAAAATTGATGAACTCGTCACTAGTAAACTTATCCCGCCCCATATTTCCAAATTCTTGCGTCCTAAGAACGTCACACCAGGTAATTTTTATCTTTTGATCAAAGTTCATAAACCCAATAACCCCGGGAGGCCCATTATTTCAGGAATAAACACACCGACAGAGAATTTATCCTTAGTTGCTGCCCACTGTATCAAACACATCCCACTCCTTCTCCCATCCTTTGTCAAAGACACAAACGATTTTCTTTCCAAAATTAACGCTGTCCATGACCATTTCAGTAACCATGCTGACATTTTGTTGGCAACAATGGATGTCGTTTCGCTATACACTAATATTCCTAATGACGAAGGTCTCTCTGCTGTTGAACAGTTCCTTAATTCTCACCCTTCCGATATTCTTCCCATACCCGCTATCATCCCCCCTCGGAATAGGGCCCAGGGGCCCTATTCCGAGCCGCTGTCGAGCGGCAGCGACGGTGTCGATAGAAGAGTATCGGTAGAAAACGATAACGAGCACCGGGAACGACACCTGCCACTTTTGGCATTCCCATGTACATTTTAACGACAGTGCGCTTGGTTTGTTGACTGTCGTTAGAGGTTAAGACGTCTGGGAACGAGACGTCGCACTCTGAGCCAATAGTGTAGCAGAAGGAGAATCACGCGTAATGCCTTATTTTGGAAGCAGACGACGACGACGACGCGTTGACGATGGCGAAGACTCGCACCTCGCGCTTCTCGCTCAACGCACGAATAACATGAAGTTGTGTTGCTGTTCGTGATAGAGCACCGCTGTCTAGTCACGGACATTTTGCTGACGACCTACACGCAATTAGAATCAGTGGGCAGAATCAGTCACGATATTAAATTCCCAGAGGAGGAGCGGGTGTAGTTCCGTAGACGGGCTTATGGATTTTTAAAATTAGCCATCGCGTTTGAAAGTTAAATAACACTTGGGAATGAACTAGGGTGATATAGCGGATCGGAAAATACAAGAATTATGAAAAAGTGTTGGGTAGAAAGTTGTTCATGAGCGTTTGTAAAATACCATTGAAAGCAGTACATTCACAGTGGCGGCCTTGTTAAGCCTAACACAGGTGGAGGCCGCCATCTTAGAAAGAGTTTTATTCAACAAAATACAGGAATGTCGAGTTAAGGAGGAAATGTTGAAAATAGAAATGAAAAAGTGGGAATGTGTGCTATTGGAGGCTGTGTTTATGCAGAGTGTCCGTGACTGTAATATGGTAATATGAGGTTTAGTGAGGTTAGGTCAGGCCAGGTTTTTACATATTTCACTTGCTGGAGGCTGTGTTTGCGTAGACTGTGCAACCGTCACCAAGGTTAGGTCAGGCCAGGTTTCTACGTATTTCACTTGCTGGAGGCTGTGTCTGCGTAGACTGTGCAACCGTCACCAAGGTTAGGTCAGGCCAGGTCTCTACGTATTTCACTTGCTGGAGGCTGTGTCTGCGTAGACTGTGCAACCGTCACCAAGGTTAGGTCAGGCCAGGTCTCTACGTATTTCACTTGCTGGAGGCTGTGTCTGCGTAGACTGTGCAACCGTCACCAAGGTTAGGTCAGGCCAGGTTTCTACGTATTTCACGTGCTGGAGGCTGTGCCTGCGTAGACTGTGCAACCGTCACCAAGGTTAGGTCAGGCCAGGTCTATACGTATTTCACTTGCTGGAGGCTGTGTCTGCGTAGACTGTGCAACCGTCACCAAGGTTAGGTCAGGCCAGGTTTCTACGTATTTCACTTGCTGGAGGCTGTGTCTGCGTAGACTGCAACCGTCACCAAGGTTAGGTCAGGCCAGGTTTCTACGTATATCACTTGCTGGAGGCTGTGTTTGCGTAGACTGTGCAACCGTCACCAAGATTAGGTGGGTTGAGCCTTTGTGTTTGACGTGGTGAAGATGTATGTAGGGTGAGAGATGTGCACCTGAAGGGCTTGTCAGTGAGTAAAGCACTGGAAAAGGAAAATTTGCATTATTGTGGATGACATTATTGCATACTGTGAGAAATACGTAACGGTAAGTACTCACCACAGCCTGCTGGAAGGTTGGCGTTGTCCTGGGTGGCCTATCAGAAAACGAATTTGGCATGTTCTTGAGGCGATGTTTTTTAGTCCAAACCTGATATGCTACGCTAATGTCATGCAAAATTTTGTCAAATGTGTCCTGATTGTTGCGCCTGCAATCACGGCGCCATAAAAACTCTAACAGATGCTCCCCCATGCTGTCATTTTTGACGCCCCGCCTTGCCAATTCTTGTCTGAGGGGCCTCCACTGTGACTCAATTTGGTTTGTGTTGGCCCCTGTGTCCGGATCGATGTAGTTTAAGCTATGGTTGACTGTCAAGTGTTCAAATCCATTCTGATCGAGCCCCATGTAGCCTTTCCAGCAATCAGTGATTATTACAGACTTCTCTTCTACATTGTTTTTGATTTGCGTGTTATCGCATCGCGCTTGTTGTCCCGACAAACTTCCAATCGTAGGTCATTAGTGTGGATGTCAATCATGCCAATTACCCATGTCCCCTCTACGAGCCTCCCCTTATTGAATTTTCGCCTCCCAATTTTGCATTCATCTACCTCTACGACATGGCCGTCTCCCCCAATCTTCCCCATGTCCGAATAGGTAGTTTTTAGAATGTTACCACACAGCTCCCTGCAATAGTTGTACCAATCTGCGACAGTTTCTCGTGATGTTTGTTTGCCGTCGAATGATGCCTCTATGACAGCCGTGTCGTAGTTGTAGTCCCTAGTGTAAGAGTAAGTCAGTGCGATCACCTGTCTTGCTGACATACGAGTGCCTTCAAGCCAGGTGTTCGCCGTCACTGATTGTCGAAAAGACCCATTATCCCCGTGATTTTTTTGGCACGTGAACTTGCCGTATTCGCTTTCCGATAGGTTTACCGTTAGGACCGTGCCGCAGTAGGGACACTTTCGTGTTTTCGGGAGGATGCCGTTGGAATGGAGCCATTCCAGCGGCGACTCCTTTGTCGCAGGTGCGACTCCGAGCTGCATCAGGTTGATGGGCATGGCGAGAGAGCGAATGCCTGCGTCCAACTGTTCGAGAATCGAGAGTACGAAGCGTGCAAAAAGCGTCTTCTGCGTCTGTCGTCTGCGGTTTTCGCGCCTTTTCCCTCCGGTGATTTGGCAAGAAGGGGGCGCTGTCGCGCTTCCGGTATGAGACTTCCGTTCTTCCGCCGCCGATCATCTGCGTGCTTTTCCAATATGGCGGACTTTTTGGTTAAAAAAGAGTCTGTTGAGTTCGATTTTTATACATTTTTTTAACATTACAGGTTGTTTTTCAGTGTGAGTCGATGCCTAATTTTTCGCTCTTTCGATTGGTGCTATTTTTTATATTTTTGTTTGTTTTTTTCTTCAAGAAAAAGCCATAAGCCCGGCTACGGAACTACATCCGGAGGAGCTGTCAGGACAGTTAACATGTGGAGAAATGTAAGCTTTAGGCAGACCTTTGTGTATTGCTTGTTATGTATGATAGTGGAGAATTGTCTCTGTGGCAAAGTGGCTTCAATAATGACGTTTCATCTGATACAAACCCGTTGTCGCCCGATCTAAACAGCGGCGCCAACCGTGATTGTGTTTAGCCACGCGAAGTAACTTGCAGCCGTCTTGACAGCTCTCGCTCCGCCTAACGACAGTATCACCCACCATATCGACAGGGTGGAGGCCGTCGTTCCCGTGAGCGACGCCGTCGCTTACGGGCGACGCGTTTGGAGCGCAGGGAATACCAAATTCTCTTCGATAGCGTTACGTTGCGTCACATACCACGTGTTCTCGCTCCCGAACGACACGTTCGCGCTACCGACATAGATCGGAATAGGCCCCATGCCATGATGTCGTCACAAATCAGGTAAAAAGCACACGCACGCACGCACACAGGACAACGCATTAAACACACGGAGCGCTCAGGAATAATCGTAGCGTTACCGCACATCGCTACGAAGCTCAACGGCTAACACAAGACGACAACAACAAGATATTAGCGAAAGGTAAAAATTGCAGCAAGAAAGACACTACAGAACATGCGACATCGAATGCGAAAACACTGGTGATCGGGGAAAAGCCCTAAGCCTGCGGCGGGTCATCATAGAGCATACACAAGTTCATTTTTCTATTTCGCTAAACTAAACACGTTCTGCTTGTAAAACGACGTACAAATTTTCTTAGGGAGCAGAGAAATATAGGAATTTCTACTCCGTGCTCGATACCAGCACTTCTGCTCAAAAACCTGCAAGATTAAGCTTACTTCTTCAGCAAGATTACTTCATCATCATGTCGAACACTCAACAAAATCAAACAAACAAACAAACAACCCCACTTCTACTGATAGAACACTATTCAGCTTTTACCAGGAGACTTTCTTCTGCGTAAAAGTAGAGAAAATAAGAAAAGAGCAGCGAAAAATTACACGCACTTTTGCTCGTATAGCTATAAGAGAAAAAATAAAATAACAAGGCACACACTAATAAACTGTGACAAAGACACCCATTTCTGGTAATTATTGCATAATGCTAAATACTCAATTGCATTGTTCCTGCGTGAAGAAAGCACAGAAAAAGGACACACATTTTATCTTATGCAAGAAGGTAAAGTCCCTTCTTCTCGGACAGCTTAATACCCTAAAGTCTCAATTTTTGCAAAGAAAACAGAGCTTGAGCAGCTGTACGAACGTGACAGGCACATACTAACAAACACACAAACACTCCTATTCATTTCTGCTGATAAAGACGTGAACCACACTACAAGAACAAACCACACTGCTTCAGGAGAGCGTATCAAGGGCACCGCAACAGAACCGGCGTCGGGCACTCATAAAATACCCTGCCCAAAACAAAGACTTCACCAGGTTCGCGAGGCAATTCCATTAAAAACGCTCGCCCTATCCTACAGATGCAGTCGCGACTACCCTTATTTTTTAAACCACTATTTCACGCAATAGTGCATAAATAGTCAGAAAAGCGCGCGCGCACACACACACAGGCACACACTCACAAACACAAAGTCTATTTTCACAACCACATAAATCCATATTATTCCTCAGGTCAATAATTATCCTACCATAGTCAAAAGACGGTACCGACATGTATGCGAACGCAAAACAATAGGTCTTCGTTCCGGATGTAATAGGATATCTCCACTCGTCCGGCGCGAACCAAAAAGAAAAAGAAAGGAATGCATGTTCGCTATACATCCAAGAGAAATAGTACCGCGTTTTTGCTTTTATTTCCTTGCACAAATATATTTTGCAAGAATACTATAGAGTGGAACGGGTAAATGTGAACATCATTCGCTACACACTGTAGCTCACTTTATTTTTAAACCAAGCCACTTAACACGTGTTCATAGGCCCTAAATAGGTGAGCCGATTACAACTCAAAATAAAATAAAATCAAACAATCATTCCAGCATCGCTGACTGCAAACTTGGGTACCCAACAGAGCAGTGCGCTTCCGTCAACACGTCTTGGGCTGACCTTACACACCCGAAGCCTTTTCTGAGTCGGACCTCGTTTTATGAACCCTCGATATACGAATTCCCTCAACTTACGAACGGCTTCACAGGGAACCAAACTTTTTCCGTGTATTTTGACCTCGTTTTACGAACCCTCGATATCCGAACTATGAACGGATTATTAGGGAACGGACCCAAAGTAGCCAAGCCATTCTGACCTCGATATACGAACGGGCGTTATGAACATACAGAGGACAGGCCAATGGACCGGAGGATAATGAAAGTTCCTCAGTACATGCTGTCAAGGTCCAACATACAATGTCCCAACGCCATCACGTTCCACAAACATGATTCACCATTTCCTGAAAGTATAATTCCGGCGTTTACAGCCGAACGGTTGTGAGTTTGGACCAGGTCTCCGAGATGGAAACATCTTGCCGTTCCAAGAGAAGGCGTTCAGTCCTGACAGCCGGGAACAAGGGTGATATTTGCCGTTGGAAGCAGTCTCATCCGCGCGCGATACGGTACTTTGAGGACCGGGTGGATGAGTCAAGTGTCAGACTTCTGTCATCTCTTCTAAACAGGATAGACCCTGCAGAAAGTATGGCGCAAAGCACAATTACGCAGTATTTTCAAAAATAAAAGTTATTCAAATCAATTTCCCGTGGTTTGGTGAAGTATTTGCGCAGTGCACACCTCGGACTCGATTTACGAATACCTCGATTTACGAACGATTTTCTGAGAAACGAAGGGTGTTCGTAAAGCGAGGTTTGATTGTGCTGGCGCTGGAATAAAAGATTTATCGCGAGGCTACTACGATGTCAGCTCTGCTGCTGTTTAAGTGATAAAACAGTGTTCCGTAGTGTCTTTCTTGCTCCAATTTTTACCCTTCGCTAATATCTTGTTGTTGTCGTCTTGTGTTAGCCGTTGAGTTTCGTAGCGATGTGCGGTAACGCTACGATTATTCCTGAGCGCTCCGTGTGCTTAATGCGTTGTCCTGTGTGCGTGCGTGCGTGTGCTTTTTTCCTGATTTGTGACGACATCATGGCATGTGTGACTTGTTTAGCAGTGTCTTTCTTGTTGCAGTTTTACCCGCCGCTAGTATCTTGTTGGTGTCATGTTGTGCTAGCCGTCCAGTTTCGTTGCGATAAGCGGTGACTCTCCGATTATTCCTGAGCGGTTCGACTTAAGCCTTTTCCCTGCTCGCTTAAGCAAATTTGTGTATCCCTGTCCTGTGCTTTCTTTACGCAAGGGCAATGCGGCTGTGTATGTGGCATTATGCAAGACTTATCTGGTGGCAGAAATGGGTGTCTTTTTCTCAGTTTATTAGCGTGCGCTACGGTTTCTTGCAGTTACAGCTATTGGAGCACAAATGCGTGTAATTTTTCGCGGTTCTTTTCTCCTTTCACTGCTTTTACTCAGAATGTAGATGAGGGTAAACAGTCAGCACACGTAGAGCAGAAGAATGCCGCTTGGCAAAGGAGAGTTCATAAGAATTGAATTTGTTTGTTTTTGGTTATATGATGTTGAGTGTTAGTATTCACTTTGTTCGATATGTTGATGGAGTAAACTGTTTGCATTTATAGGTATTTGTGCAGAAGTGCTGGTATCTGAGTGTGAAGTAGAAATTCCTATAAAGCACGTCTCCTTGTGCATTCCTGAGCTGCTGTCTGAGTGTGCGTGCTTTTTTCTTGATTTGTGACGTCATCATGGCATGTCTGAACTTGTTTAGCAGTGTTGCAATTTTACCCGCCGCTAGTACCTTGTTGTTGTTGTTATCTTGTGTTAGCCGCGTGGCGATGTCCGCTGACTCTGCTATTATTCCTGAGCGCTCCGTGTTAAGCCTTTTCCCTGCTCGCTTAAAGGAATTTGTGTGCCCTTGTCCTGTGCTTTCTTTACGCAAGGGCAATGCGACTGTGTATGTAGCGTTATGCAAGAATTATCTGATACCAGAAATGGGTGTCTTTTTCTTAGTTTATTAGCGTATGCTTCGGTTTTTGAAGTCATTGCAATTCTAAGCACAAGTGCGCACAATTTTTTGTTGCATTTTCCCTTTTTCACAAATTTTACGCAGAAGAAAGTCGCATGGTACAGCTGAATTCGTGAGAAGAGGGCTTGTATGTTTTTGCTTGTTACATGTAATTAGGAGCATGGTGTGTTGAGGAAATCAGCTATTATAGGTGTGCAGGTGTGCATTATTGTGCAGAAATGCTTGCATCTGAGCACAGGACAGAAATTCCTAGCACGTCACCCTCAGTATAAATTAATTATTTTGGTTGTGAGACTGCTTCACTGAATGACAAGGCTGAAATGGGAAGAGAGAAAAATTGGAGCGCTTGATTAATAGCGATCCAAGTAACAGGGCAGTTATAGTTTCCATAGAAAGTAGAATTATAAGGCTCCTAAATTATAGCTCAGCGTAGTACGGATTTTTTGTGATAGTCTTTCTCAACTGCAATGCAATAATCATTTATATAGTAGGAATACAATCATGTTCCCGTAACGGCGTTCTGTCTAGTCCTCCGTCGAGCGCGAATGGAACTTTGCCCCCAGGCTTTCGAGCCTTTTTGCTCGCAGGTGTAGCCTCAGACAACGAATGAATGAGCATAGAAAGGGTCATGTATTACATAAGCCTGGTGATGATGTTGAGTGGTCTCACTTATTATTTTAAAGAGCAGTGGTAGTTTACTGGTGTTGTGATTCTAATGACCACAATGAGCCTTTGGGGTGAAAATCGCTAATATGCATGGTGCTTTTTGTTGAATTTTAATGTAAGAATGAATATCATTAAGAGTAGGACAAAGGAAATAATCTTGCGGTTCAATAGGAGTCTTTGTCTTTGCCACTGTCTTCCTCAGGCAGGATGTGATGACATCACACAGTGTTTCAGGTGTCTGTAACAATGCATTGACCGTTACTGGAAAAAAGTGTAGCAATAGAAAAATGGTGTGTATTGTCCTGGACGGATTTATGATGAGCACTGTTTTTGAATAAGTGGAGTGTGTGTGTTTAGAAATAGTTTGATGCCAGTTTTCTGCTTTGTTCAAGTGTTTCTCTTCGCTTTTTTCCCCCTTTTTGTCTGACAAACATGCGATGACAAGCCTAGACCTGTTCTGTCATGTTTTCCTTCT
The DNA here is from genome assembly GCF_037126465.1 of Ornithodoros turicata. Lineage (NCBI taxonomy): Eukaryota > Metazoa > Arthropoda > Arachnida > Ixodida > Argasidae > Ornithodoros > Ornithodoros turicata. Next base: position 38,920,127 of record NC_088204.1, read on the forward strand.
ACATGTAGTTCTGTTTTTCTTTTTGACAAGGACCATTCTTGTCTTGACGATAGTGCTGCCCTGAATGGGAGAAGTGCTAGAATGATTCTTAATAATTCTGCGATTCATTTAGTTCTGAGAGTAACCGCAAAGGGGACAGGTGCATGGCTTTATCCAGTCGAGAAACAAAACGCTATTATTCAGTTAACTGCTTGGCTCTTGGATGGGATGGGCATGTCTTGCTGAACCATTATCTTGTTCTTTTGCAAGTCTCATTTAGTAAGACCTTGGGAGTGAAATGCTTAATTCCTACAATCACCTCTCATGTATGGTGTTTTTCTGCAATAGTTTCCTATGCAATCGTTATAGTAGAATAAAGGAAATAATCTTGGGATAGTGATTCAATAAACAACAGAACCCCTGTCTAGAGCGTACGCGTCCTTGAGCCAAGCAGGTGCATGATGACGTCATACCGCGACTCTATTGTTCTATTGTTTCAGGTGGACCTTGTCCAGAGAAGCATTAGTGAAAAAAAAACAGTGTAGCCCTGAGATAATAGGATGACGTCACTCCAATGAGAAAGGTCTGCAGAGGGCGCAAGGAATCACTTCTCTCTTGGACACTGGCGGGTGTGGACGCGATAATTCTGCTCCTAGCAATTGCGTTGGCCATTAGTTGAAGAGCGTAGCTTCGGTAGGGTTCTGTCTACCTCTGATGGGGTGCGGATGTGTGGTTCGTCACTGGTGAATGGTGTTCGACGATGCAGGTGGATTTTGTGACGAGCGGATTTACAATGAGGGAATGTAATGTACGCGTCCGATGATGGTGAGTGTCTTTTCACTCTGTTCAAGTGTCTCTGTGTTCGCTTTCCTCTGTTGCCCAGCAGTCGTGCGATTTTTCCTCGTGTAACAGCGCTCCTGACATGCCCCGACATGCATGCTTTCCTCGTTGATGCTTTATATTTTTTCTTTTTGGATGAAAAAGATTCATGTCTTGACGATGACGCTAGTGCTGCCCTGAATGGGAATAGTGCTAGAATAATTCTTAATAATTTTGCGATTAAGTTTGTTCAGAGAGTAATCGCAAGAGGGACAGATGCGTGATTTTATAGAGGAGAAAAAGCATTACGATTCAGTTCTGCGCCTGGTTGTCGGACGGAAAGGACGTGTCGTTCTGCGCTCCTCTTGACTGATGTGTTGTGTAACTAATTCTTTCGCCAACTTTGTTCCCGCTTTGCTTGCGATTTTCATGCCCGTGCATGTCGGGCGCTGGTTGCTGTTGTCCGGGCATCCCCGCCATTTTCTATCTTCTTCTGCCTTGGGAACGAGAGTAGCGCTGGCGTGATCCTTAATAATTTTGCCATGAAATTAGTTGACAAAGTAACCGCTAGGGGGGCTGCTGATGCGTAACTTTATAGAAGAGAAAAAAGCATTATGAGTCAGTTCTGTGCCTGGCTGTCGGTTGGAGCAGTCGCATCGTTCTTCGCTCCTGTTGTGGTAGGCTGATTTGTTGCGTAACTAATTATTTTGCGAACTTTGTCCACCCCCCTTTTATGATTTCATGCCCATGCATGTCGGGTGCTGGTTGCTGTTGTCCGGGAATCCCCGCCATTTTCTATCTCCTTCTGCCTTGGGAATGAGAGTTGCGCTGGCGTGATTCTTAATAATTTTGTCGTAAGATTAGTTGAGAATGTAACCACTAGGGGGTGCAGCTGTGGGACTTTATACAGGAGAAAAAACCATTACGAGTTAGTTCTGTGCCTGTCTGTCGGATGGAGCAGTCGCATCGTTCTTTGCTCCCCGTGACTGCTGTTGTGGTGCGCTGCTTTGCTTCTGTGCCTGATTCTTTTTGTTGTTAACTATTGATGGTAACCATATTTACTCTTGCTTTCCCAGCCTCTGTATTATGAGTGTTTCTCTCCTTGCATGTCCAGAGCTGTCCTAACCTGCCCAGACATGCCATGATGACGTCATAGCTGACGTCACATGATGTACGGAACTGGTGGTCATAGCTGCGATGCTTTGCAACCTGCCTCTGTGCTCTGTCGCCCAGCGATGGTCAGCGGCCGTTCCGGACCGCTTTCTTCAAGGTGGCGTCGTTGATCTTCAACTAAACTTCTTCTCTCCACTCTCTCTCTATCTATTTTTTTCTTTTTTATGAACTCTCGTTGAACTCTCATGAACGTTCATCTGGTCTGGACACGAGTTATACGCTCCCCAATTAGTGTGGTGACTCCCTGGAGGGTGCTGATTAATGCGGGGGTGTCCCCATTAGCTCTAATTAATTAATTAATTAATTAATCGTGTTCAGGACAATTGAGCGTTGTGCACTATGAGAGTCCATTCATTACTACTCACAATCACAACTTGTTCACCGCACTAAAGCTGAGGGCGTTCTGCCCTCAAAGCACTCTTCAGCTTTTTGGGTACCATAGGACTTGGATCCTTATGTGAAAGGGCTCATTATTTCATTCCCTGCATCACCACCAGCAATGGGGTAGAGTATTGCCCCTGGCGATGAAACTCCCGATTCATCATCTGGGAATAAAGTTCTTGTTGTTTTACGACCTTTTCTCCAGCAACAAATAACGCGTGAAGCCAGAACAGGACGTCTTACCAGATGTCTGTACTCTCGAAATCTACGATCGAGAAGGTACACGCAAGTATAAGCTGATCCAACCATTGCTTGGTTAAGAATCTTCTATTCCAGGGCGTTCCTGGACAGTCTTAAGCGGCCCTTTAGTTGACGTTATGTCACAAGGCCATTTTTTTGGCACAAGGATATAAATGTCACGAACGGAACTATTCGACGAACTTTGTGTTAATGTAGGAAGGGAGTTGCCTCAGGACAGAAGCGGCTTCTGTCCTGAGGCAACTCCCTTCCTACATCTCTACCGGTTCGCTGGATTTCTACCCATCTTTGTGTTAATGTGTATTTCAGTGCCGTCCACCACAGCCTTAATTGCTCATCTCCTTGTAGAATTGAATCGTGAATTTTATTGTCCCATCGAATGAAAGTACACATGTACATAATATACAGGTCGAGGACCCAAGGGGAAACAATTTCCTGATAAAAGGTCCTCCATAATGCATACATAAAATTACAAACAGTACACCTGTATACTAATAAATCCATATTACATGCATAAACATTAAATCAGGACTGGATGAATTATACACAGATTATTTTTATAAAGTGACGTATGTAGTGGTTGCTAGATATCCAACAGAAAGGTTTTAATTCGAGCTTAAGGTTTTAGAGGTCCTAGAGTTTCCAATGCTTCTTATTTCAGCAACAAGCGATTCCATTCGCTGCGGAAAAGAAATGAATATTTACCATAATTTGTTCTTATTGTTGGAAGATTGAATAGACTGACCGCTCGGTATGACGTTTTACTTTAAGTTGATTGTAATTCAGCATTTCTGACACTAGAAAGCCGATAATGTATGAGCGAGCAATAGTTCCATCTGAAATTGAACAATGCGGTACACTTGATGTCTCGAATGAACGGGGAAAAATTTATGTTGAAGCCATCGGTGAGTTATGAGAAATAAACGCTTTCCGAATTCTCTGCGCTCCGCGGTTCGGGAAATAGGAGAGGAGGAAAAAACTGCCTCTCATAAGACGATGTCGTCGCGCGCGGGTTTGAGCGTTCTCTACAAGGCTATTTCTTGTCGCATTATAGTAATTTCTTGATCTGGCTTTAGACCAGTTAGGGCACAATAGGATCCTGCGTTGCCAGTGCTGTGTCCGTTTTTGTTTGTCTCCAAAAAATATCAAAGTTGACTCAAAGTGCCGAAAAGCACAATATTCACTGCAACTTTGCGGACGATGTACAACACGGATAAGATTGAGCTTTAAGCTGTTTAATTTGTCATTCATGGGGCTATCGAATGATGTATAATTTGTTGTTCTGCTCTTTCAGGAACGTAAGCGATACCTCTTTTAGTAGCGCCATACCACCGAAAAATGATGAATTTCGGATGCCTTTATCTAAAATACCCCACCAAAAACTTGCCTAAAAATTCTATATGTTGTAGGTAGTTCCTTAGACTATGCACAGAAGGAAAATAAAAATTCGGACTTGATCAGTAGGCGCACTGTGAATTTTTCGCCAGCCCTATACGCGGAGCGCATCCAAGCGGCGGCACCGTGTCCCGCGTGTTGGAAAATCGAATTTTCCAAAGGAACTTTCAACCTCTGTCTTCACATAAAAAGTAACTGCTATTATTTGAAACCGTTCTGAGCGTTTGCGTTCATAACAGTGCTGTAATCGCTGAATCTAGATTGTGGAGCAACCAGATGTGCTCACATTTTTTGCAGGACATCATACATGCATTGCAAGTGCTGGGAACCCGTCAAGAACAGAATGGTTTAGAATACTTTTGCGTCTTTATAAGATGTATATTTGTACACGGTCATCATATCGAAGCATATTTACAGTACACAGAATAAAAACAACTTGACAGCGAAGAAGACAAGGTAACGAAGGTAAGAAGGTAACTTAAGTTATGCAGAGCATTCCGGGGGGATGAGAGTGCTCGTGTCATGAACTGCTTTAGGCTGTTGTGGGAGCCAATTTCCTTAATGATACTTTTTGTTGGCAGGTTCTTGTCAAATTTTCTTGATAGGCTCTTCTCACGTTACATGCTAACTCGCTGCAATCCTGGCAGCTACCCTTGGACGTTCCTGGCAAGGCAACACCGAAAGCGGCCTCTATTTACGGCTTGTCTTTCTGCCCATTTCTTCACGCATTTCGGAGTGCTTCCCCTGTGCATATGCCTCCGCCGACTTCCTTCTTGGCTTAAGCGGTGTGACGGTAATGGCTTCAGATGATATACATATATACTCATTGATTTCTTCGACCACGTCGGGCTGGTGCACAAACGGCTCACCGTGTGAGCTTCTTTCAAATGTGTGGCGACATTGCTGCGTGCTGGGATTCAGCCACATTTGCTGTGAAGTACCTGAAACAGCTTCTGCAATGCTGGCCCAGTTCTGTTACGCCTTCGGCTTGGTCTGCTGGAACCACAGTCTTTATGGCAGCTACGCCGATCTCCGAAGCAAAGCGAACGTCCTTTGTCCGAAGCACTTTTTTATTGTGTATGAGGCGGTAGTCAGCGAAATACATATGGTCAGCGCTGTACAAAGAAGAGGCCATTGAGGTAGGTGTGATGCCAGGACGGCACACTACAGTAATGCAGGTGTCTTCGCACACTTTGTATAAGGGCACTCCGTGCACTTCTGTAGTCGAGAAGTGAGTGAAGAAGAGAGTGCGTCTTCTGTGTGTAGGCGAAACTTTGCGCACGGTGTCTTCCGGGAGTTAATCCGATCAGGAACTTCCCATGGTCGCAGCATGTCGACCCGAAGAACATATTGGACAGCGGCGCCAGTCGGGCTGTTTCGGCAAGGTTCACAAAAGCAACTATGAATTAGCCTTGAATGTGTGCGTAAGACACTACACAACAGCACTTTCCTCAGTGCAATTTCCCCCTTGCGAGGTCATGGGGCCGCAGGGAAGGAATTGTTTTAAAGAATACTGGAAGTCACCGCGTCCCTCCTGCCATGATGTGTACAGTAAATATGCTTCTTTAGAATAACCCTGAACACATATACCTGTTACAAAGATGTAAAAGCATTCTGTTCTTCACGGACTCACAGCACTTGCAATGCATGTGTGACATCCCGCAAAAAATGTGAGCACATATGGTTGCTCCACAATCTAGATTCAGCTATTACAACACTTTTATGAACACCAACACTCAGAACGGTTTCAAATGATAGCAGTTACCTTTTACATGAAGACAGAAGTTGAAAGTCCCTTTGGAAAATTCGATTTTGCAACACGCGGGACACGGTGCAACCGCTTGAATGCGCTTCGCGTATAGGGCTGGCAAAAAATTCACAGTGCGCTTACCGATCAAGTACGAATTTTAATTTTTCTTCTGTGCATAGTCTAAGGAAGTATCTACAACATATAAAATTTTTTAGGCAAGTTTTTGGTGTTTTTTTTTTTATAAAGGCTTCCGAAATTCGTCATTTTCGGAGGTATGGTGCTACTAAAAGAGGTATCGCTTACGTTCCTGACAAAGTAGAGATACAAATTATACATCATTCGGTAGCCCCATGATTGACAAATTAAACAGCCTAAAGCTCAATCTTATATTGTTGTAGCAAAGATGCAGCGAATATGGTGCTTTTCGGCACTTTGAGTCAACTTTCATATTTTTTTGGAGACAAACAAAAACGGGCACAGCATTGCCAACGCAGGATCCTATTGTGCCCAATTGTGAATCCTATTGTGAACATTTAGTATTCTTAGGCTATTCAACACGGAAGTTACAGGAAACAGATATGGTAGTCTAAATATTATTTTTATGGCACGATTTTGCAACACCTGTAAGGCACGAATATGTGTGGTAGTCATACTTTGAACGTATAGCGCTAATAAACGCTGAGCTAAACGAAGAACGAGGTACACATGCAAGCTTTTGTACTTGTAATCGTTTTCCTTAAATCACATGATAAGATCGGATAAGAGAAGTCGCTTATTTAATTAGAAAAGTGAGAAATTAGGTTACCGTTATACCAACCTCCGCATGTTATTCAGCCAGTCAATTCCTAAAATTTCTGTGTGGGCTATAGGGCATTAGTGAACAGCACTGAGAAACAGGGGTCTTGAGATTGTGTGGTTTACCACAGGACTTTCTGAAACATAGTGCATTCATGAATCTTACGGTGTCAGAAAACGTGAGGCCTCACGATGAAAAGGAGATTTCAATCATCAACAAAAAGAAATCACTTTGAAGTGATGATTCAGCATCTGAGTTGTTGTCTACAAGAGTCCAGGGAATACAAGGCAGGCAGGTAGGCATCCTGGCGAGAGGAGATGAGGGTAAGGCGTTCATAGATGTTGAGGTGAGGGGAAGCAGCGTGTGAAATCATACCAAGAGCAAAATTACTCAAAAACCATTGCATAAAAATGATTTAGATAATTAACATTTTGTACAGCTCAGTGCCGTTACCGCTTGAGACAACTCGATTCTCCCAGATGCTGTCAGTACGGTGCTCTAGAGGGTTTGGAGGACATTGTTCTTCATTGTCCATACTACGAACCTTCCCGAACAGCACTCTCTGGGTCTCTTAATTAGTTGGACTCCCGCCCCCTCTCTCTGTCAAACAACAACTTTATTAAGAGAAATTCATCGCTCTCTGTAAACACTGCTTGGTCCCTGGCCAAATCCAACCCACCAACGCTTTTGCCCGCAAAGCTCTTCGGACTTCTTTGGACAAAAATATGACTTCGATCCTTCATTGTGAAGGGGCTCATTATTTCATTCCCCACATCACCACCGGCGATGGGGTAGAACATCGTTCCTGGCGATGAAACACCCCATTCGTAATAAAAAATAAAGTTGTTATTGTTGCTTATTTGCAAGGCCGCCGCTGCACGAAATATTTGAAACACACCTTCTTCAAATAATGCAAAATGTCGAAGAGCGTTCTCAAATAATTGCTATTCTTAAACAATGCGATGTAAAAGAATTTTTGATGCACATAGAATTGCAGCACCCGCCTCCATCTTTACTCGATCAGTGAGGGCCATGCCTTCCCGAACCTACAGGACCGGTCAGGAACTCCGGGGTACAACCTATAGTCATGTGATCTCACTCAACTCTGGAGTAGGAAAAGCATCGCATCCTAGGTTTCACTGACACATGGTATTGCTCCATGGCTCACCATCAGGCAATACCGTCACTCACGGCGCAGGTAGTCCCGCTCGGACTTCTCTATACGTGCTCCCTCCCAAAATTTCGCTCCCACTCGCAGTCTTGTTCACTCTCCTACTAATGTCGACGACCATATCTTCCGTATCGTTACGGCTTGCAGGACGCACGTTTGTGGAGAGCTCACAGGGTGCGTGCTTTCTGTATTCCATAGCGAAATTTCCTTGACTTACCTCGACAGCATTGGCGTATACGTCCCGATATCATGCAATGTGCACATGAGACGTTTGGTTTGCTGATGTGGAATGCCGTTTTTTATTGTAATTTCGCCTCTTCATAGCAATGTACGGGCCTAGCGCATCGCCGAAGTGAGATGCTTGACGTCCTTTGGGATCATGCGGTCAGCAATGCATCTCTGGAAAGGGATATTTAATTATGTGTTATCAGAACATGGTGGTAGACATTTAAAATGAAGAGAGACACAGACAGCGCTGTTTTACATGTCTTAGGTGCGCGCACTGTTTTGTGTGTACGCATAACCCAGGTGGCGAATTTTCATCATCAGTGTATTTGTTGTCCGTGTCGTTTATGCACGAAAGATAATAGAAGGCTAGTCAATTAATGTGATAGTCATAGTGAAGTTGAAGCAGCAAAAGACGAGAGTCAGTACACGAGTTCTGCTTAGTTACAGCAAAGCCACTGTCTGTAGTCCGGTCTTTTGCTGCTTGAACTTCATACTGACTACCCGATACCAACTACCCCATTTTAACACAATTGTGCAATTAGTGTGAGCTAATTTCACCCATTAATTCAAGGAGCATGAGGATGCAGCGTGTTGTATGTTGCATGTTAAGTAATTGCATGGAGGGCGATGCACTATCGATTGCACCGCGGGTGTGGATATGTGAAACGAAATAAGTGGAAGTGCCGGTCAACAGCCCTGAGGACCTGCTGTTCTACATTATTCGGTTATTGCAGGCAGAAGGACACATGAGTTCACTTGATTCGTTATCGTTATCTTTTATCAGCGTTATCCTTTGAAGTGGTACTCTTTGCAGAAACTGAATTGATTGCAGACTATCCTCGACCCGGCACAGTTTTAACAGGAATTCGCTGGAGCTAGTGTGTCTGCAGCTGTTTCAACTGTGCATCGAGGTACTCTTGGCAAGTATCGGCGTCTCAGAGCGCGCCGAACTGGTAATTCTAGCAGGCGTTTTTAAGTTGTTTCAAGCATTTGGGAAGAACAGCCATGGTGAGGAGGCTGAACGTAATACCTAAATACTCACGTTCACGTCGTTTACGAGAGATTCCACATATCTATTCGGCAACAAGTGTTTTGGAAAAAGAAAATTTAAGAACCAAAGTAAACATTTGAAGCAAGCACGTCTTTGTGTCTCTTTTTCACGTGCCTATACCTGGTTCCATCGTACTGCCACGAGTCCTGCCTTCACAAAGCAATTTCTGATTCTCGTTGTGAACATTCGTTCTGGCTCCGGGCACTGCGTGTAAAGATCGGTAAAAAAAATAACTTCAAGACTAGAACGTTCAGGCAGCGTACTTTTCGCCCTCGAGAAGAACACGCCACTCAAGAACATGCTTTATCTGTGGCATTGTTTGGAACCCCTTTTATTATTATTATTATTTCACAGTTAACAAACTGAACATTTCCTTACACCGTAATCAAGCATCGCTCTTGTAGTCCTGCCTTACCTGTACCTGTGAGTGGCCTTCAAAATCTGGAATCTTTTAGCATACGCCACCTCGGCTTCTAGCGCAGAGCTGGCAACGACGTGCGATTTTTCGACTATAAGCGAGTATTATTTCAAATAATATGCTACTCAAAATGGGACGAGCTGTAGTAATGGTATTCGAAACCTTTAAGGAATTCCATTCTTTTTTGAAATTTGATATTTTCCACGGTCCAAAAGGACTTCACAGAAAATGCCCATTGCCGTTACCGTACAGAGAATCAGTACACAGCCACTACAATATTCAGACAAGTGCCTAAGCATCTTGGCCTTATGTTGGCCGAATATTTGCAATACTGGACAAACATTGGTCGAGTTTTGGCATGTATTGCCGATCTCTAGCTAGTACTGGGCCAAGATATTGCGCTGCTTGGAATGCTCCCGGACTCGCTTGGGAGACTGGAAGGTGCCTCGTATCCCGGTTGTGCTGTCGGTATGTTTCCCCGATTCCTTACCCTGAGAATCTGCACACTTCAAGAGAATGTAAAGAGTAAATGCACTATAACCCATACTCTAATCACTCTACTCATCACCCAGCCTTCCGAGAACCGCTTTACTGTGCGGTGTGCGCAGATTCCTGTTACGCTTGAAAGAAAGAGTAAAGGGTGAGAGAGAGGCAGGGACTGCTGCTCTTCCTTTACATTTTCGACGTGGAATATATTCTTTTTACTCGCGGTGTTCTATGATAACCTTACCAACGTCCTGTTCCAATGAAACGCGTAGCAGAGCGTGGCGATCAGACAGTAAAGGTTGATTGCCTGCGTAAAGATGTGAATTAAAATATTGTCGAATTTTCAGCTTCTTTTTTTGTTTCAACGTGTAACACAACGTGTCTTCATCCCGAAGTACACATAAATGTGGTCGCGAAAATGAAAGGTAGAAATATAACTGTACCTCTGTGTAATATCAATGGAATCACAGATACATTGGCTCAGAACCTACTTTATTTCGTGCCTTTGTGTCTTTTCACAGTGACATCACTGTGACAAGATGAAAAAGAATCATAATTATCATTCTCTTCGGTCCCGTCACCACGCACTCCCATTCCCCCTCCTCTTTCTCACGCGAACACAAACGCTGGGCCGTAGGACATTCATGCTGCCGCCGCCCAGGCGGCCACACGACAGGACCGCTTCAACAAAGGCGGAATCTTTTTTTTTCTCGTGTAGTCTGACGCTGTCGTTGCTAATCTGCTTAGTTCAAGGTGTGGCGGCCCGTGTGTGATGACGAAGACGTGCCTCTGCTGCCACGCGCTACTGCGCTGGCACGGCAGTTCTACCGGCACCGTCCTAGCGTGAGGCCACGACCATCTGCCCGCTGGGACATTCCATCATCGCCGGTCAGGACTCATGTAGAGGAACTCCACCTCCTCTACATTTGGTGACCCGAACAACGAACACCATGTTCGGCATAATTCGGCCAAGCACCATCCCAAATTACTGCAAGCCCACCTCCGAAGGTACGGTGCAACGTTCTACCGAGGAACCGCTAGGCGACGACGTCAATTCACCGCGGCTCCACTCATCGCAACGCCCGACCGCGCCACACCATGGTCCTACCCACCTTACCCATCTACCCAGATCACGTCGCCATGGTCTCGCACTCTGCGTCACGTCGCCACACGCTTCACGATGGCACTCCTCGGGCTACCACCAGCGGCACCTTCCCGAGCATCACGCTCCTGTACCGGTCGCGGTACGCCGCTGTCGACCGCGCCACCCGCATCTGCTACGCCAGCGGTCAAGGAACCCTGCCCGCCTCGCCTTCCCACCTGGCTTTTGTGCAACATAGTGGCAGTCCAGTCCATCCAATTGCGGTCAAGGGGCACCGGGACCAACGTTCCACCGGGGTCACGCACGGAGGCCACAGTGAGTTTTACTCCCGGTCTCCACGTGCTTCACGATGGTCCTCCCCGGCACTCTCCGTGGTGACAACACTACGAGCTCAACGCTCACGAACCGGTCGCGGTTCTGTCGCCCCACTCTCTTATCACTTCGGCCTACATGCATGCTCTCTGCTTTGGCCCGCCCCTGGAACCCTTCCGGCCAGCTCTTGTCCGCACCGTTCAGCCCGCCACTTCTGCCCACTCATCACAAGACGCAAGACCAGCCGTCCCTGTACTGCGTGTCGCCCGTCTTCCTCTTCCTGTATCGACGCGGAATCTCAACCGCCAGCTCTACACCGCTCCGCGTCTGAGGGGGGGAGTGATGTGGCGGCCCGTGTGTGATGACGAAGACGTGCCTCTACTGCCACGCGCTACTGCGCTGGCACGGCAGTTCTACCGGCACCGTCCTAGCGTGAGGCCACGACCATCTGCCCGCTGGGACATTCCATCATCGCCGGTCAGGACTCATGTAGAGGAACTCCACCTCCTCTACATAGGTATGTTGCCGGCTGACGTGACCAATTCTTCCAATGCGAACTTGAAAAATATGTCCTTGCAATTACCAGGCGACGCCTTAACATGTGTGGAAACCCGTGTTTCCACAACCTCGGGGCGTCAGTCCGTCCGCTCCATCGCCGAGGAAGACACAGCAAGCGAAAAGGTTCGAACAACAAGCAAGGTTTATTACATGCCGCTAACAAGACAGAGAACAGCCGGCAGCAGTTCCAGATACTCCTTGACTCCCCCTAACCGCGCTGTGCCCGCGTATTTAACATCTTGCCACGCCCTTCTCCCACGTGAGGTCGCTCACCTGTACGCCATCTGGTGGCGCACCAGGAAAACAAAAAGAAGGAAGAAACTCCCGCACTCCCCCCACTCCTCAAAATTTACACCAGACTGTCCGACATGTCGACGATGACATCGTCCGTGCAGTCGTCTGTCAGGGCTCGATGTCTTGAGGGAGCGACCATTTCAGTCTCCTTCGCCCTCGGGGTCCCGGAGAGGGTAAGTTTTCAGGTCCGAGGTGTGTACTGGCCCAGTTTATTCGCCCGTGTCACAGCGACGAAGCCTGTAAGTGAGGCCGGAGGAGCACGCACTTACCTCGAAGGGGCCATCCCACCTATCTATGAGTGAAGCTGCAAAGCCGCGTGCGGCATCACCTAACGGGTGAGTCCGTTGAAGGCCGAGGTCACCGACGCTGTAGGCGAGATTCCGTCGTCCTCGGTTGTACTGGCGAGCCTGGTCCAACCGTGCGACGTCCAGATTCTCCCGAGCCGTCCGAGCTGCAATGCCCAGTCGACTCCGGAGGTCCTAAGCAAACCTTGAATAAGGAGGCTGGGTACTGCCGGAGGCGCAGAGCATTCTCCACTGGAAAAGGTGCCTCTCGTCCCAAGTTCAGGGACGCCGGGGTGAAGCCTGTAGATCTTTTTACTGTTGTCCGTGTAGCGAACGGCAGTTCAGCCATGTGAAGATCCCAATCACGGTGGTGCTGACTGACTAGTAAAGCGACCAACATCATTTTCAGGTTCCGATTAACACGTTCGGTAATATTAGCCTGAGGGTGATACGGGGATGTCTTCTTGTGCTGAATGCCTAAGACAGCGCAAGAGTCTGAGAACACCGTACTTGTAAAGTAGGTAGAGTTATCTGTGATGAGCTGAGCAGGAAACCCGAACCGGCAAAAGGTGTCGAGTAGCCTTTCCCACATTCTCTGGGAAGTCAGCGTCCTGAGAGGAAACAGCTCAGCCCATTTTGTGAAATGATCAGTAACCACAAACAAATACTTGTTACCTCTAGGACTACGTGGAAACGGTTTCACCAGATCACAAGCAACTATTTGTCAGGGCCTATTGCTCTGCACACGCTATAAGCGCCCAGGGGGTAAAGCACCACGAGGTTCTGCTCTCTGGCATACGGGACAAGTGCGAACATACTTACATACGAACATACTTACCTGCCTCATTCCTGGCCATGTCGCAACTCGACATAACTTTTCATAAGCTTTCCTGCCACTGCTGTGACCTGCCAAGGCCGAATCATGGAAGAGACTTACGCAACTTCCGTGGCACCACGACTCTGAATGGGGATGAGCCGTCATCGTCATCCGCCTGGGGTATGTATCTGAACAGGATGCAATCCTCGCCCAGAAGATAGGAGTCGCGCCTTCGGTCAGTCGTTCTGGTGCCTGCCGAGTCCTGCTCAGCTAACCATTGAGACACCCGCTGACAAAGGCCGTCCGCTCTCTGAGCGTCTAGGAGCTGCTGTCTGCTCACGACCGTGCTCAAAACGAAGATACGCCTCGTGCCACTTGTGCTGCTGCCAGGCGTTGAGAAGGCGCCTCGGTGCCTTCCTCTCTTCCCCCCGGTAGAGGCGCACGGGAAAGCGCGTCTGCTACCACGTTCGTCGCGCCCCGCCTATACTCCACGTTGATGGAGTAGCCTAGTAGCGTCAGGGCCCACCTAGCAAGACGTCCAGATGGGTTGCGGAGCCGCTGCAGCCAGGAAAGTGCTTGGTTGGTCAGTCTGGACGGTGAAAGTGGTGCCGTCCAGACATAGATCAAACTTCCTGGGAGCGAAGGTGATCGCCAAGCACTCCTTTTCCGTGACGGAGTAAGTCCTTTCTGCCGGAGTCAGCGTGCGACTTGCAAAAGCCACTGGACAAAGAACACCAGAAGCTGTCGCAGAAGAATATAGAAACTGAATGAATAAACATATTGTTTTAATCTATCCATGCTTATGTTGTTATATTAAGTCCTCTTGCAATCCTGCAGTAGGTACAGTTTAGTGCATATAGCTGCAGAATTGCTGCAGACTTTCAGCAGACACTGATACATTGTACACCGCAGAGGTGACAGACAAGCTGCACATTTTCTGCATACTTTCTGTCCACAGGAGGTCTGCAGAATTTCTGCAGGGGGATGTGTACCAATTGTCCTTACAGAGGTGACATAGGTGACAGAAAGTCTGCTAAATATCTGCAGGCTGTCTGTGGCACAGGTTACTTAAGTTCTGCAGACTTTCTGTCAGAAAGACGTAACTTTTTTTATAAGGGTGGGCCTGTAATTTACATCAGGGTTCGGAAAGGCTGCTAAATGCCGATGGCCGGCACAAGAAAGACGTGTTTGCAATGGTTTTCGTCCCGTTGCGGTTCCAGCGAATATGCCTCTTTTGCTGCTTCCTTCCTCTCTCTTCTTTTTTATTCTTTATCGTTTTTTACTGTTCTCGGTTCGTTCCGGAGCCCTGGCTTGGAAAGCTGCTCCCGTTTAGTTTGGTATCATCGGAAATTGGGGTAATCAGGGGCTTCGGAATGTCGGGGACGAGGGGACAGTCCATCCCTCCTCGAGTTTTCACGGTGGCTCGGCCCCCCCCCCCCCCCTCTCGCTCTGAGGACCCCGCCACCCCATCTTTCGTCCGCGTGTTTCTTCCGAGACAGATTTCATTTCGGCTCTTTTACCGCATAATGAAAATTTACACCGGTTTAAAAAGTAGTACGTAGAAGACGAGTAAAAAACGAAATTCACCCGAAGGGGTACTATCTACGTGATACTGTATGTGCATACCTACTACGCGGAGAGCAGTGACATGTCATGGAGCTGCCTTGCTTATATTGTACAAGAAAACGCAGATTTGCTCTCCAGCAAAGAACACTGCCTTGTTTCTGGTCAACGCAGGGAAGCCTTCAGTGGAAGCTCTTATCCTGCAGCGAGGAGTTCGCTGGTACGTTTGAGAACTCGTGAAGCTTATCTGGCCGTTTTTGCCACAACCATGGCTAGAATAATCGACAGAGCGTATAGTGCAGGAATAAACACCATTTACCGAAGAAATCAATGCACTTTTGAC
Source organism: Ornithodoros turicata (assembly GCF_037126465.1). Taxonomy (NCBI): domain Eukaryota; kingdom Metazoa; phylum Arthropoda; class Arachnida; order Ixodida; family Argasidae; genus Ornithodoros; species Ornithodoros turicata. The sequence goes on from NC_088204.1 coordinate 38,935,305, forward strand.
GATAATATGAATTCAGAAATAATTTGAACACACGCCATCGCTCGCTCACCTCTATAAATTTGTCTTACCGCCTTTAGTGAAAACATCAACAAGCATTTCAGTTCCTGCTGCTCTAGTGCGAGTTTTTTCGCCTCAAGGTCATCAAGAACGCGGGATGGCCTTCCCCATCTGTCCACCGTCGTCAGACACCACCGTCCACAACGCCCACCGTCAACAGATCACTTGGACAAGTCATTGCTAGTGGATCCTATTTTATTTTTGTATATGCTGCACTTCTCAATCTCTAACTCCATATCCCGCAGTGCTCTCCTCCAGGTTAGGTTAGGTTAGGGCTCGCTCCACCTTGCCGTGAAGGACTTCCCACGCCCCTACGGATAATAAGGGAAGTAGAATTATGGTAGCCACCATAGTAGAATAGTGCGAGCGAGGCATCTCCGTAATGGACAACCTGAAACAGTGCACTACAAACAAATGTCACCTCTGTGGATAATAATTTGAAGCATGCAGATATGAAGAATTCATCTCATATCTATAATTAACATGAAGAAAGATTGCCAGCAATTCTGCTCTTTCTGTTTCTCGAAAGAAAGAAAAACGGCTTCATTAAAAAAACTACATATTAGTGAATTATGGAAATTAGAATGTCAAAACACCTTTGACGAAAGGTTTGAAAGGTTGAAAGATTTGAAAGGTTTTCCTCCACGCGCATACGCGTAAATGCGAAACTAAAGTACAGGTAGTCCAAGTTGTTTTATTTAAAAAATTATGTATTAAAAAGGGCTACGACCACGAAGTATGCCTTTGTGGCACGTTCCTGTTTATTTTCATAAGTGTGTGTTTCAGCTTGGACAAAGTTTTACAAAAAAGCCACGAGAGCACGTCATTTTCACAGTTGAGTTCTACGGTCAGGCGCATATCTTTTCCAAAGAAAGACTATAATGACTAATAAAGATGACTAATTAATTAAATTCATTAATTAACTCTTTAATTAGGACGTCTTGAACAAAAGCCAGATACCGATATGGGAGACTGTCCTAGTTAAAATCCACACCACGTTTAAAAATTTTGAAACACGCACGTGTATCAAAATATCCATCCCTGAATTTTGACATGCAAATGGGCCAAAACCGAAACCGTGGCAACCACGTTTGGGGTGGTGGTCTTCACGGTACGGGATTTGAATATACTTCTGTATGTCAACTGCGCTCTCAACTATATTGTCTTGGCTCAGAACCCGTATGTTTCTGGAACGTAAAGAGAGGAAAAAGGAATCATAAAACACGAATATACTTCAAGTACTCTTCTCCTTAGAGAAGCGAGAGTCCTCCGTGCTATTTATTGACTCTACGTTGCACTAGTGTCAGCGCGCTGAGCGGTTAAGCCGTTGAGCGTTGAGCTGGAATTGGAATTAGAATTGGAAATGAAACAAAAATAATAATAAATAAAACTAAAAAGAAAAAGAATAAAAAGTGTTGATCAACAGATTGAGGTCGGTTCACTCTGGAAATTGTTGCACCGAAGACTAGCGCCCCCCTTCGAACCCAGCTAAAATTGGCCCTCTGTTGAACGTTGAACTGTCCTTCTCGGCTCGCATGGCCGCGCCCATGAAATCAGCAATCAGCTGTTCTCGTTCTGTGGAGTGTGCACCAAATTGTTCGCAGTTCAAGGTACAAGTACTTAATACGAGCAGGAGAGCTTCGGCAGTCTTCCAGTGATGGGCAATCCAGTTCACTTTGGTGAACTCGTTCGTACAGTTGAGTTTGGTTCACTGAACCGTTCAAAAGATTCGTTCTTTCCGGTTCTTTCGTTCATCTTTCCGTGACGTCATAACATCATGTGACCGATCTCAACGGCGAACCGGTATCTACTTATGCGCAGGATTGTAGGTTGTAGACAGTAACTGAGTAAGAGTTCTGTTTTGTGGGCGAGTGTGTTCCATGATGTTCCATGACATTACCGCGTTAAATCTGACAGTCACCTGCCGGCCATATTGGTCATATGTTGCGATAAGCGAATGCATGTTTATGGGACCGTCTTTCGTTGTCATGAAGAAAATAAACAATTCATTCTGCCGCACTGTAATTCTCTCGTAGTTTACATTTTCTTCAGTCCACTTTCCGCTTGCTTCCGCCTCTCGGCAGGGCTTTCTTTGGTCACGCAAATTCACTTTCATAGTAACTTTTTGGTCCCCTTCATAGTAGGTCCATTCTTTTCGCCTGCACCCCGGCCCTGAACTAGTTTAAGCAGTGCAACCCTCTCACATTCTTTTCGCCATGGGCCTCTCATGTATTTAAGAACTGGTGATGGACTTGTGCAGCACTTTTCTTTCGAAAAGAATGAACTTAGTCCACGGGAAACAGCGAGACTCACTGCGACCTGTTAGAAAGAATCGAAAACCACCCACGATCGAGCTTACTTCCCGCTCGAGGTAGTGTTTCCGCCGTTCCCGGCGGTCGAATGAATCAACACTCAACTATTCCGGTGCGGGCGCCATCTGTCGGCATTGCTCTGAAGCTTGGATATGACAGGCCACGAGCTCGATTGGCCACACTGAGAGCTTACCGGTTTATGATTGGCCAAGCCCACGAAGTAGAAGTAAGGAGGCTGATCTCTCTCCGAGCGCTGTTAGGAGACTTTCGTACCTAATTCATCGAATATTTGTGGCCGTGTGGCGGCGCTCGCGAACTGACGGAGGCTGGCACCGCGGCCCTTCCCGTAGTTACGCCTTGGTTAGCGCTATTTATTCCGGTTACGAAAAAACCTTCGAAACAAGAGCTCAAGGATAGCTTGATGAAGAAACACGTCCATCTTGTGTCCATGCAATTTTCAATCTACGCCTTTTGTCTCGAGATGCATTCTTATTTAACTCGCAATACCTTTTTCTGTGCGCCTTGTGGGAAAGCCGCCGTTATGGGACTCGCAGAGGTGTGTAGTGTGTGTAGAACAGCCAAGGGGAGTCCCGACTGTTGAACGGCTGTATACAACGGCAGGTTTTCTTATGTTGGTCGCTTTCTTTCTTTCAATGTAGTGTTACAGCATTACTGTTATCCGCAGCAGATATTAAGCCACAGCTCTACGGGCGCCTTTACATGCAAAATGTCGAACGAGAAATACCCGTGATGGAAGGTTGTTCTCAGGCTCCTTTTACAGACATACCCACCATACTTCGTACTAAAATGACTCATGAACACAGGTACGGATAAAACGTAAGTTTTTTCGTTTCATTTCCATCTGTTTTCATAGATCGTTAGCATTTGAAGATAGACCAAAAGCCAGGGGACATCATGAGAAAAATTTACACACATTGGCTTGACGTAACAATGAAACAAAATGTAATATGACGTTTCGATGCCTGTTCGGGCATCCTCATCAGGATTCAGAATTCAATCAATCATTCTGATGATGATGCCCAAACAGGCATCGAAACGTCATATTACATTTTGTTTCATTGTTACGTCAAGCCAGTGTGTGCAAGTTTTTCTCGTGATGTCCCCTGGCTTTGGGTCTATCTTCAATCGTTAGCATTTGCCTGTCACATCAAACACAATCGCAGTGTGACCGTGGTTCAATATAGGGGGAAAACAGTGCAGTCGTTCACTCAGTCTCTGACTTTTGCTTTTTCTTATCGCAGGTTTTATCAGTTCCCAGTCGAACTCTATCATTGTAACTTTGATTGCTTTTGCAGCAGTTTTGTCTTCCTTGCCTTGTCTCCGTGTCGTCTGTTTTCCATCTTACATCCGATGTGCATCCTCATCACCGTGTAATAAGATATGACAGATCTTGTTAGGTCATCCTTGTGTTCTTCACAGCCCACAGCTGGCACAAGAGTCTGTTCCATGTCGTCAACAATGCAAAAGAGCATATCCTCATGCATCCTCCCACTCAGTCTCTTCATTATTATGCTTTCGAGAAATGTTAGCAGGTTCAACAGCTGGCCTGATGGGAACGTTAGCCTCCCCCTACTCTTTAAAACTATCAGCCTGTACTGTTCATCAAGCTGTTCGTCTGCTGTTGCGGTGAGAGCCTGTTTGCAATCTTCGCAGCTGCTAAGAGTTGCAACTTTCCTTGCGACAAATCCGCCGACATAGGCCAACACGTCCAAATTAGTGTCCGTTATGTTGTAGCTGTGCTCGTCGGCAGTTGCTTGGCTGACCGCCTCACTTTGTGATGTGTGACCTGTGATGCCTGCTAGTCGTTCCCTGATATCTGCCTGTCCAGAGGTGGAACTTTGTGGACACTCAAAGTCTGCCAGAGCCGTCAGGATTTCGCCCCCTGTAATATTTGACCCCTTTGGTGGCTTCATCAGCGAATAAGCAGTGAGCAGTCGGAACATCTGAGCGAACATTGCAGAATCTGGGTGTTGGTTTTGGCCGCAGCTGTTCCGCATCATACCAAAGAATCGCTGAAAAAGGAAACAGTATTGTGTTTGCATCATGGCATAATGCCACACTTTTGTGCGCAGGAACATCAGGTACCTCCAAAGCATCCTGGTTCAGGCGTGCTGTCATCAGGTAATTGAATCTGTTGTAATATTCAAAACTGTGCGCGTCAAATATGTATTTTTGGGACTACGTCTTTCTTGTCAACTTGTGAGTTTTTTGAGCGTGTGCAATAAAAGCACCTGGTTGAGCGTGCAGCTCGAGCAGGGCATTCCATAGCTATCACAAGATCGGGGTCGGACGTGTATTCTTTGACTGCCGTTAGCAATCTGTTTGTCTGCGACGTGGTAGACTTCCACTGATCCCTTGCAACAAAGGTTATGGGCCCAGAGACGGATTCTACTACGGTCAAAGTCACAAGCGAGGACGATTGCTAGGAACCGAAGATGGCAGAAGGATTCTCTGTGTCCCACTTCGAAAAATTGGAAAGTAACAATTATCCGACGTGGAGGTACAAGCTCAACGTGCACCTCAAGGCAAAGGGGCTTTGGGCTACCGTGGAGGAGGACCCTCCGAGCGAGGCTGCCGCGAGGGTAGCTTGGGAACAGAAGGATCAGCAGGCGCTCAACGTAATCGTCCAGACTCTGTCGACGTCACAAGCATGCTATGTTATCAACCAAACAACGGCAAGGGGCGCTTGGCTGAAACTACAGGACGCGAACAGAGGAAGGATACTGGAGCGCAAGATCAACCTGAAGCGTGAGCTAAATGCCATCAAATGGAAGAAAGATGAGACAGCGACGCAGTATATGCAGCGTGTTGAAGCCATTGGTGAGCAACTACGTGCTCTGGGCGAAGCGATAGAGGAACCTGAGTTGGCATCATTATCCATACAAGGATTGCCGAGGTCCTACCATGGTGTTGCACGGGCATTCGACACCACCGCTATTGCGGACCTTACCACAGAAAAGGTCAGATACGCTCTTCTGCAGGAAGAAATGCGCCAAGAAGGCTACGGAAATGAAGCAGCTCATGAGGCAAGAGTCAGCAAACGATGCACCAGCAAAGGGGGCCCTCGATGTTTCAAATGTGGGAAGCCAGGACATATCGCTCGACGTTGTCCGACGAATGCCTCCAATAGTCAGGTGTCCAGCAGCATGGCAGATAACAACCTCAGAAGTCGAAGCTCAACTAGAGGGAGACATAATGCAAGAATCGCGTCAGAGAGAAATGGGCAATGCCCGGAATCTCAACAAGTCAACTTTCTAGCCCTTCGAGTTGTGATGGCCAACGCGAGCAACGAAGGCTGCGATAGTTGGTCCGTGGATTCAGGAGCAAGCAGCCATATGACCGGATGTCGCAATATCCTGGAGAATTTTCAACGAGACGAAGAAAAAAATGTCACACTGGCTGACGGCAACAGTATGTGTACAGGAGGAATAGGAGAAGTCACGTTTGAAGTACGGACAGGAAACGTGAGAAACATTGTGACTGCAAAGGATGTTCTTTATGTCCCAGGCATGGCGGACAATTTACTTTCCGTGTCAAAGCTGACGGAAAAAGGTATGGATGTCACATTCAGTGGTGATCTATGCAAAGTGTATCAAGGAGACAAGTTTGTATTTGACGCTGTAAAAGAAGGAGGAATCTACAAGCTACATACTGAGATACCCATTGGAAGTCAACGAGCCGGTCATGCACAACTGAACGACATAGAGTTATGGCATCGCCGAATGGGACATCTGAATCGTCAAACGCTGGTGCAGATGTCACAAACGGGAGTTGTTCGAGGTTTGCCTAGTTTAAAGCAAGCCAGCGGACAGTGCAAGGATTGCATCGTTGGAAAGCATTCCAGGGACCCCTTCAAGCCTACAAACGAACGTGCATCCAGTGACGTGCTGGATCTGATACACGTCGACGTTTGTGGACCTTTCCCGGTTAGCTCACTCGGGGGAAGCCGCTATGTACTCGTCATCGTCGACGACTACAGCCGGAGGGTAGCTGTGAGATTCTTAAAGTACAAAAGCGAAGTGGCCGAAAAACTGTTGGACTTCATAACTGAAGCAGAATGCCAAACAGGCAGAAACTTGAAGCGTGTCAGGACCGACAATGGTGCTGAATTCCTGAGCCGGCGACTTGAATCTTTCTTCAGGCAGAAAGGAATTCTTCACGAAAGGACTGTTCCATTCTCGCCAGCGCAAAATGGAATAGCAGAGAGAATGAACAGGACACTAGTCGATACCGCAAGAACGCTCTTGAAGGAAGCTGAACTGCCCATGGATTTTTGGGCTGAAGCGATCAACACTGCGGCCTACGTCCGCAACCGATGCAGTCGGCGGATATTATCGGGAAAAGTACCGGAAAACATCTACACTGGAAGGACGCAATCGGTCAGATACTTCCGTGTTTTTGGGTGTCTGGTTTACGCACCCAGGCAAAAATCTGGACTGGTCCCAGAATGGTTCCATTTGAATCTGGACTGGTTCCATTTGAATGTGGATGGTCCCGGAATGGTTCCAGTTGAATCTTGATGGTCCCAGCTGGATTCGCAAGTGGGGTGGCTGGTTCCACATTGGTGAAATCAGTGGTGCCACTCTGGCCTCAAATGGTTCCAGAACTTACAGTGGGAGCCTCACAGGTACCATTTTGTTCCCACAATGGTCAATTGAACCACTTCAGTTTCCAAGCTGGGCAGCTTCCCCCTTTGAGATCCGTTAGGGGAAGAAGAGTCCACTCTTGCCATATACCCTTCTGTTTTTTTGTGTTTTTTTTGCTTTTTAGCCATTATTTTGATGTATTTTAGCACACGTATGATCTATATTTCTTGTTTTTTATCCGTTTACGTCTTCGATAAAATATATGCTGTAACTTCAATTCGTGCTCATATTCTCATCTAAAGGCAAATGTCATAAGATGTACCAGCAAAATGCCAAAAGGCACAATCAAAAGATGACACACTCCGCCAAATAATTAGAAAAACTAAAAACAAAGAGGTAATTGCACGGCCTGACCCAAAGCAGGGCGCTCCGGCTCCGGTGCGGCGGGAGGCTTTCAATTCAAATTCGAACGGCGGGCCGCGAGAGGGAGCAGAGAGAGCGCGCGCAGGCGTCAGCAGTTTGAACGTTTGAACTTGGATGCGTCGTTGTGAGGTCGTTTTTTCTCTTCGGTTGCCGTGGCAGAGATCGGGCATCTCCTGTGCACTATTTACGTGGTTTTAGTGCGTTCTCTAAGACAACGTGATGACAATGAGTCATGTGAAACATATCTCGGAGAAGTTTCGACGCTAGGAAGACACGGCGTCCGCAGAAGAACCGGACGATGAAACGCCAAACGGACTGCACAGAATGCTTCTTCCGATGTTAAGAGGTATAAGTGCTTACCGTGGTGCTTCGATTACTACTGATTATGTGTTTTATTTCAGGAGCTAGAGGAACCTGAGAAACATGGTTAAGACGAGTATAAAGATTAGGATCGTTTGATGAAGTGGAAAATGGTACATGCCGCGACCTACATGGACGGAGGTGTCATCTTCTCTGAGAAAATACAGGTGTGAGGTGGCCAACAAAACGCCATGTTCCCTGTTGTTCATGTTGTCCGTGAGTGCATCGCAAATTCAACACAAGCACATGCCTCGTCTGAACGCAGTGAGTGATTACCCGTGTGCGAAAAAGTACGTGAGAGATGTATCGATTATTTCTTTATCCTTAGTGTATGCTCACAGCAGAATAAACAATAGTTACTTGAACTGTATGTGCTTTTCTACGCATTACTTTCGGTCATGCATTTAGTGGTCCCATCTGCTAAGTGGTCGGATCCGAGACCACTTAGCAGAGGGGACCACTGGATAAATTCCATTGGTTCCACTTCAAGTGGCACCACCGTGAAACTGGTTCCACTTTTAACTGGTCCCAGCCAGTGAATGGTTCCACATTCCAAGTGGTTCCTGTCCGATAATCCACTTCGAAGTGGTCCCACTCCAGATTTTTGCCTGGGCATGGATACCAAGTCGGTACAGAAATAAGCTGGAATCAAAGAGCAAGCAAGCGATATTTCTTGGTTATTGCGACAACAGCAAGGGATACCGATTGCTCGATCCCATAAAAAGGAAGGTCTTCATAAGCAGAGATCCAAGGTTCATGGAACATTCAAAGGGGTCAGCATCGTTGGCATCGGCTTGTAAAACAGGAGACTATAATGAAATGCGCTACGTGTCAATCACAAGCAGGTACGAGATGGATCAGGGGAGCGACTCTCAGGATGCCCTGGAGCCTAGCTCTGAAGAGAGGAGTGTAGAGACAGATGATAGCGATTCCATTTTGGCAGGAACCTCTTCACACAGTAGCACAGAGGAGTACACACTGCCCACAGAGTCCGAGAACGATGATGTACCTGCTGAAAACATCCATATGCGACGGTCTGTGAGGATCAGCGTTCCGCCTGATCGTCTCCAGGTAGACCCTAAGAAGAAAAATTATTGCCAAAAGACAACATCAATCCAACCAATGATAGAGGAGCCGGGAAGTTACACTGAGGCAATATCATCCCCGCAACACATTCAGTGGGAGCAGGCAATGGCAGAGGAATTAACTTCCCACAAGAAAATGAAAACATGGTCAATTGTCTCGAGAAAGCCAGACATGAAAGTCGTAAAATCAAGATGGGTTTACCGAGTCAAGAGAGGAGCGAGCGGTGAAATCGAAAAGTACAAAGCACGTGTGGTGGCTGTTGGATGCTCGCAAGTGCATGGAATTGATTACTTCGAAACTTTTTCACCCGTCGTAAAGCTTGACAGTCTACGTTTGCTTCTCACTCTTGGAAACGAAGAAAACATGGTAATGCGGCAACTCGACGTAAAGACAGCTTATCTTCACGGCAAGTTAGAAGAGGAAGTTTACATGGAGCTACCACCAGGACTAGACAAAACAGAGGGACAAGTGTGCAAATTGGACAAGGCTATCTACGGCTTAAAACAATCAGGAAGAACGTGGTACAAAACTCTTGATGCAATTCTAAGAGATCAAGGGTACAAACGTTTGGAAACTGACAGATGTGTCTTCGTACTAGAAACCAAATGTGACAAAGTTATACTCGGAGTCTATGTAGACGACATGTTGATGGTTGCTACGAGCCAACGAGCGCTACGAGAAGCTATCGGCGCCTTGGGAAAAAGGTTAGAATTGAAGAATTTGGGAGAACCGAAGTACATTTTGGGACTCGAGGTGAACCACAACAAAGAAGACCGTACTCTCAGTATTAGTCAGAAGAAGTATGTGGGAGAGGTGCTTAAGCGTTTCAACATGGAAAACTGTAAGCCTGTATCTACTCCTATGGATCCTAACGACTCTAGGGATGACCAAGAGGACGGCGCATGCGATGACGGAAACTCGCTACCGTATCAAAGCCTGATGGGCAGCCTAATGTACTTGGTACAAGGAACTCGGCCCGACATTGCGTTCGCCGTGAGTTATCTAAGCCAATTCAACAAATGCTTTACGACACGACACTGGAAGATGGCAAAACGCGTACTTCGCTACTTGCAAGGGACAAGACATGTTCAATTAACGTACAGAGCATGCGGAGAGCCGATCATAGGGTACTCGGATGCGAGTTGGAATGAGCGAAATACAGGAATATCCAGAAGCGCATACGTATTCACCATCTCAAAGGGAGCAGTTAGTTGGAAGTCTGTCAAACAACCAACTATAGCATTGTCCACCTGCGAGGCTGAATACATCGCACTAACTGAAGCGATGAAAGAAGGACAATGGCTGAAGATGTTTTTAGGAGAACTCGGTTTTGACAAATTTGGTACGGACGTGATTACTATAAAATGTGACAACCAATCGGCGATCAAGATGGGAGAAAATCCTGTTCAACACCAAAGATCTAAGCATATTAACCTCAAGTATCTTTATGTGAGAAATCACATTGAGAATGGAGATTTTGTGGTGGAATATCTACCTACGGAGGACATGGTTGCAGATGGTCTGACAAAGCCGGTACCAAGGGGGAAGAACTTGTTTTGTGCAAAAGGGTGTGGTTTGAATGTACCATAAGTATTGACAGTTTGACGCGAGTGGGAGTGTGTTGTAATATTCAAAACTGTGCGCGTCAAATATGTATTTTTGGGACTACGTCTTTCTTGTCAACTTGTGAGTTTTTTGAGCGTGTGCAATAAAAGCACCTGGTTGAGCGTGCAGCTCGAGCAGGGCATTCCATAGCTATCACAAGATCGGGGTCGGACGTGTATTCTTTGACTGCCGTTAGCAATCTGTTTGTCTGCGACGTGGTAGACTTCCACTGATCCCTTGCAACAGAATCCACACTCAGAAGTCAGGTAATCCACAATCTGCAACGTCGCCTTGATCGTAACCTTTAACCCAACTGATGTCTGAGTCGTCATGTAGTTCTCCTCAGCTGTTCCCCATGGCTGGTTGTTGCTCATCGCCTCCCATTCGTTGATGAATGCCAGAAATTCCTCAAGCACCTATGAACATAGCAAAACGGAGGAAATGTTGGCACCTTTTCCTTTTATGTTGTTAGCTGATTATTAATGAGCTGTTTACTTCAGGACCTGGAACATTCTTGCTTGCTTTGTGCATGTTTGTTACATGTCAGTATGAGTTGTGTATAGAAAAGTATTTTAGGCAAAAAGCTATGGAGCTAATACAAGGCAATTCATGACACTAATGCAACAAAATGCTGTGATAGGGAAGGGAGGAAAGACCCAGTGACATCCTTTTGTTTTAGAAAGCTGCTGTGTCCACAGTCTTGGCCATGTTTATTATTTCTGTATTACTTTGTCTGTTCTTGGCTATTAGGCACTGTTGCAGGTTCCCCATAAACAAGCTTCGATATGAAAGCACTGGAGCTTTTGTCTATACTGTTCCTGCACACACTGATATATAGTAAGCTCTGTTTCCATGACGTCAGTCCCATTCTGTTCCAGGAGGCGCCGTCCGTAGTTACTGCATCTACTCTGAGACCCGCCCCTTCCAAGAGCATGACACACTCAAGTACAAGCTTGTGTAGGATATTGCCTGGTGCACTTCCCTTGCTGAGGAAGCAGGCTAGAGCCTGTACCCATTTCCCCTTGAAGGGTTGAAACATGAAGACCAGCGCATGGTCTCCCTTCTGGGCCTTCTGCTCCTCCGTTGTGAATTTTCCAAGGTTGATGAAGCCATGGACCTTTAGTGTTGATTTGTCAACTGAAACAGCCTCGGTGAGCTTCATTTCATCCACGAGTAAAGCACCTGTAATTTTTTGGGTTAAGGATAAATTTTTCCCCCTTTTTGTTGCTGACTTGTTTGTTGTTTTTAATTTGTGGTAGGTTGCCCTGTATCAAGGCAGTCATCTTTAGATGTTGCTTCACTTCACATTGGATATGTCAAAACAAACTGTATTTTAGAGCCTCCAATTGCTACAATAGGTGTGGTCCAAGCCATACTGAGCACCGGAAGAAATGGGTTTAAGTGACAAAGTTGAAATAACAAGCAGAACTGCTTCAAGCTGGATAGTCTTCAGTATCATTTTAGTTACTGGAAGCTTGAGCAAAATGTTTGCTCCAGTTCATGGTGTTATTTATCACCGGAACACATATGCCACGTAACACATGGTCAGTGGCACTTTTTTGAATACACAACTAGCTTCGTGAAAAACGAGTAACATACCGTGCTTTTCTTCTGAGGCCATACTGCTTGCTTTCACTCTGATGCACTCAAAAATGCTATCTTGAAAGCCATAGATGCCTTTAAGCTTGCTGATGTAGGCATTGATTGTATCTACACAAGGCAGGGGAAGGATTTCACGAGCCCTCAAATGCTTGTAGAGTTTTGGGCTTTTGATTCTCATCAAAAGGCATTCATAGATCCATTCTACTGTATAGCGATGTCCCTTAGGGCCCTTTCTCCTTGCAGCATCAAAACACTGTCTCACTGCTTCTTTCTGTGCTTCAGGAAGGTCACGGAGCAATTCTTCGATAGCCTTGGCCTTCATTTCGCCACATTTTGCTTTTATTTTGTTGACGTTCTGCTTCAGCTTGAGTACCTTCAGGGCAAAAAGAATGGGGAGAGAGAGCTGTTTATATTAAACATACACAGGGGTCGTGCTCATTGTCCAATGGCTCGTGCATATGATTACCGTTTTTCTGAGGTAGTGCATGCTCCTAACTACATTCCTTTTACTGTGCTTTGCAGGCCTCCCTCTTTTTGCACTCTTTGCGTGGCTCTTTTGGCGTGCTCTGTCGCGGCTTCGTTTGCCATTTTGCCTGCAGTAGAAGCACCTTGAAATCTTGGGCCCAGGTACCTTATCATCCTTCTCCGTGTAGAAGCCAAGGCATTGTTCTGAACGGCTGTGAATGAACAAAATTGGTACACAATTCCCCTGTTACGCTTAGCGATGTACAGTGGTGTTCAGCCTAGAGCTGTTGCTTTACCTTGTACTGTTGCGTATTCCTGGGCATGGAAGAAGGCCATCCATACACTGCAGAATTGCCACAATGTCATGCTTAGACTGGGGAGGGATGACTAGATGTGTTGGCAGTTGCACAAGCTTATCTTCTATGAATACTTTCACTTCAAGCTGGTCTGTGATTATCAGACGTTTCGTCACGTTATAGTCCCTTGCTATGTACACAAAAGCTACAAAGTGTTTTTCAGCATCTACTGAGGCAGCCCACTGACTGTTTGGCCTCTGTATGCTTTCCACATCACTCAAGAGCACATTAAACAGTGGTTCTTCGTGCCTTGGGTCGTCGTCATCGTCTGGCATTTCCTCAAAGTCTCCTAAGGTATATGGCATGTCCTCAAAGTCTCGTAAGCTGACGGAATCAGGATCATCATGTGAGCAGCTGGGTATTGGCTCATCGCTTGACTTGAGAGCTGTGGTCGACTTCCTCTTTGCTGCACTTTTCTCTGCAGCTGCATCTCGGTCAGTTGGGGCTTTTCGCTTTTTCGTAGAGGTGCTTAGGTAGGATGGAAGACCAGGAAATATGGATGGGATAGCACTTGGCTTTAAAATGGGCCGTGTCCTTTCAATCCTTTCCACGGTCCCGTCTTTAAGGGTGATGGTATAGAACCGTTCAATATCGTCCTCTTGGAAGTGCTGCTCACACACTTTGTCCTTTTCTGTGAACTCCCTGTCCTTCCGTGGGATTTTCTGTCGCCATTTTTCAAGAACAATGGGGTCCTATGAAGCCAATATTAACATTTAGAATGTGATCCTTACTGATAATGATGTCACTTCAGCTTCAGCAACTGTTCATGTGTCATGTTCTGTTTTAGCCAACAGGAGGCAGAGTCAAAGCAGTAAGCACAGGCTATAAAAATTATTTTTCGTACTCTTGTCAGGTGCCTGCACTATACTTTTTCCAACAACAAATAGTTAACTGCTGAGTACACATACAACAGTGAAATAAGAAAGAGAGAAGGCTGTACTGACATCGGTGGTGGGAGTAAAAAGGGAGGTTCAGGGGCCGGGACGTTTTGAGCACCAAGCTCTTATTCGTATGGGAAACGAATAAAGAAAGGGAGTGAGGACGGCATGGTCTGCTAGGGGGCCAGGACTTGTGGTTGTGCCGCCATGCACCGCGATCCTCCAAAGGAAAAAGAAACTGATCACAAACCAAAAAGTAACCTATCGTTGAGTCCCCAAGATGAATAGAGCCAGGAAGGTAGATAAGACGACTGTCATTTGATTATTGAATCCTGATCTAATCGCAACTTTAAACAGCGGGGAGCATCACAGGGGAATGTACCACTTTGCTGTAACCAGTCTGGTGTCTGCAGTCAGCTATGGACCAGAGGGGGCCTTAGGATCTGAGGTTGTGCAAAGGTTATAGCAGCAAGTTTAGAGACATGCCCGGCAGCAGCAAGATCTGACACACTGAATGTAATTTGTCTAAGCAAGGGGAGGGTGGAGGGGTGGAACTCTGCTACCAGAGGAAGTGTAGCACCCCTGTTTAAGGAAAACGGGTTTTTCATCCTTTCTTTTTTTTTTCTTAGGACTGGAGCGCATGCTTTCACAACCGCACATGCAAGTGCTGGCCCCCTAGCCAACCATGCTGTCGCCATCCTCACACCTTTCTTTATTCGTTTCCCGTCTGAAGGAGAGCTTGGTGCTCGAAACGTCAAGGCCCTGATCCCCCCTTTTTACTCCCACCACCCATGTTAGTACACCTTTCTCCCCTTATTATTTACTATATTTTCTCCACCAGTGTTCCATCACTTACTGATCTCCAACATACTTGAAGGAAATAAAATGGGGGGGGGGGATATGTTTATTAAAGAAGAAAAAGGGAAAAAGAAAAAAAAAAGAAAATGGTCAAAGCACATTATAGGCGTAATTGAAACTCCATTAACAATTCGGTTTAACAACAGTCGCTCCTGAACACCGCGATGCATCCATGATCTCCACTAACCTTACTTATTATTGTTGCCTTCATTCATTACTTTATCACTATGCGTACAGCAGCGTTTTCACCTAACTGCGTCCGTATCGTCAAGGGTCTGAACAGACGTGTGAAATGGATAATCTGGTTTTGCGGTTCGTTCTCCCAACAACAATAAGCTGATTTGGAAACGGGTGCTGTCAACTGGAAAGCAACATCAGCGACAGTTGTTCCCGAACACTAAGTGTAAACAGTGCTGCTTACCTTTGGTGCTCCGAAAAGGTACGGATTTCTCACTCCTTTCGCCTTGTTTTCCCGCTTTGAAGCTGAGTACCCAGTTTTGCAGGCAGGTATGAAGCAGTTTTTGCTCATAATTTACACAAAAATCACGCGTCTGCTGTGCAGCAGACACGGCGCGCTAAACACTGGCGACTTTCGCTTTCTCTGAATTGCAGTGGAGTTGCGCAGTCAGCAAAACAACAGCGGCGTCATATCCTTGAAGTTGGCTTCACACCACAACATTCCAACTTAGATTACCATGATAACAAGAGGTATAGAGTTAAAACAGACTCAAAAGACAACTTCTTTCGTTTGTAGTGTTTTATTACAGAAGACATACAGCCCGTCACAGGCTTAAAGTCAGTCAGTGCTTCTTAGATGTCACTGGAAAACATATAAACATCGCTTCCAAGTTCTTCGCTAAGTGCTTCTGCTGCGTTTACACTGACAGTCTCATGCTAGAAGCTTCGACGGCACTAAAATAAAGACAAGCAATTGGGAAGATCATTTTTCGGCGTTCGCGTTCATCTCTGCGGAAACTTTGCTTTCGCTGTCGGTATCCCTTTGAGGTGGCTTCTCCTCATCACTGCTAGTGCCGTCAAGAAGGCTTTCCCACCAAGCTTGGAAACGAAAGCGTTGCTTGCTTCCCCGAATCATACTGTAGCCGCACCCAATTGACGAATGACAGTTGATACTTCCTCCAGTGAACGTGTTTATTTATCAAACCCAGTTTTAATCCCAGTATTTGACATGTAATATCAGTTCGCACGAAGCGCATTTCTAAGGCATAACTCCAGGAGAGGCATCCGACCCAGCCTCCGGCAGTTCACGAGCGCCGCCACGCGGCCACAAATATTCGGTGAATTATGTACGAAACTTTCTGGCAGAGTTCGGCCTCCTTACTTCTACTCCGTGGCCAAGCCCCACGATCTGGGATGAATCGGAGAGCACTGAAGGCGAGTCGCAAAGCCGGGGATCGAAGAACGATAGAGAACTCAACTGAATGGAAGGAATAGGAGAACGAGGAGAGAACCGTTCACTCGCGAGCTGAATCGAAGAGCAACGGAATCGTTTGCTCTCAAACGGCGCACTGGTTCTTCGGTTCTCCGCGACTCGCTGCGTTCTCGGCGTTCTCCGCGACTCGCTGCGTTGTGGCGTTGTTCTTGCTGGTCTCCTTTGGAATCTTAGCGTTGGTTCACTACGGCGCGTCTGCGTTCTCCGCGACTCGCTGCGTTGTTCCCCAGACAACACACATCGTCCTTAGGATATCCTCGCATTCCCATCATGTCCGAAACGACAAGACGTCCCGCTGAAACTTTGTATGGATGTCCAGTGGACATCTCAGCGGGACCGCATATGGTACATCTCATACACGCCTCGCATCGGAAATGCTGGGGACAAGAGATGCATCATGTGGTGCGATCTTCACTTTACAATATCCACATGCCTGCGATAAAGCATTCAGTGTGCGGTCACCGTCATTTTGATGGCGCAGCTGACGTGTACGCGGTGAAACGATGTGTCCAGACTCCAGAGGTATAACCGGAATCAGGCGGGCCAATCCGGTTGAAGAAAAGAGAAACAGAGAAGAACTTATCTTTCATGAACAGATATTGGCTAAGCGTACTTAATTGTGCCGACTGTTTCCGCAGCGTAAATTTGCTTGCAGCGCGTACTACGCTTTCGGAGCGTTTAGCTGCACACAGTCCAACAACCTTGTCGTCGTACTTCGCGTTCACCCGCTTGGCCAATCCAATCCAATCCAGCATAGTTCTGTTGAACGCGGAGCGCGTAGAGGACGCGTTTTGTCAGGTAAGCTCACCATTTAAGTTAATTTTTCTCTATTAATATGTTGTTTATTCATCTCTATAGCGACGCCAAGGGTACGAGGATCTCGGAGGGGTCGCCGTCAGAAGCGACACAGCATCGGCGGAATCTGAGAATTCGTCTATTTAGAAGCGTGGTTTGTAGGGATTTTCATTGCCGACAGTGAACGCATGTAACAACATTGATTTGTTAAATGGGTCGGATTCGAAAGCTTGGACAACCATAATTCGATTACTTCAAAGATTGTCATAAAAATGTCTTGTTTTCGCGTCGATGTGTAACATTTGTGATGTGGCGTCTCCCCCAGTTCGCATATGGTACAGCTTGTAATTCCCACCAAGTCTGAGCAAAGTCAACGTATGTGGGCAGTGTCTCTTCGTCTGTTGATCGCGGGGATATGAAAGCTGAAATGTTAATACGGAAAACATTTGGTTGCAGTGTGTCATCGTGGCGTTACCCTGGCATCGGTGACTGGACCGTTCACCAAGTGCCGGCGTTCACTTTGACTGACCATGAGTTCGAAAGGTATGTCACCCCATTATTTCGAGAATGTCGCGAAGAATGGTAGGGAAAGGTCGTGATAACATAGTGCTTGTTGTGTGATGTCACAGAATATACATAGAACATACACGCTCAATCGCAATACACTCTTAAGCAAATGAGCGACTATCAGGTAGCGCTGTTTCCTCGAGAACTGCTGGACCAGGGGATACCAAATTCCCGATAACCGAAGAAAAGCAGTGAAAGAAACACTTATTTTAAATACATAAGTATGATTATGAAGAGCGTCAAAATAAAAACATCATGACGACTAAACTGAAAGTCCACACCTGACTCAACACGATTGAACCCAATCTGGGTTTAGTCACGTGCTGTATTTTTGAAGAAAATTATAACTGTTATCTCTGAATTCGGTAAAAAAAAGTAAAACCCGAAAAAGTCAGGCATAGTTATATTTTTCAGCAAATTTGCGATAAGTACCATGATAAGGCAAGCCGGTAAGCATTACGCAATGTTTCTGCTAGAAAATTTGACTGTAATCAGGTTAAACAGTATGCGCAGGTGACGTGTCATTTTTCTAACAGCTGTGTCATAATTCTTCTAGGCATCCTGATGTCCAACCGGCTGCTTAAGAATGCCACACGCAGCGAAGTGGGGCACAACATAAAATCGTGGCTGAGGCACGCTAAAGAGCGCCACGACAGGACGTCTAAATAAGTGGCAAGAGTGGAAGGACTAAATCACAGCAAAAGTGGCAGCTATGTACTGTTTTCTTGCGTGCCAATGTGGAATGCCTTCACAGCGTCTTAACTGCCTTGATGCATCAGTTATGCTGGTTTTGTACCACTACAAAATGCTTCAAGGGGTGAACATGATGAAAGAATGCGGAGTGTAACACTAGGACGGACAAGCACGCACAAACAGCTTAATGTGGGTAACTTAGGCCATGTCTCTCCTGAGTTCCTTCAAAAGATGATTTTCACAGGGAGGTAGGCCTATACAGGGTGTTTCACCAAGAGTCACAAAACATTTAACTGGCGATGTACCTGCTGGAGGACTGTGGGACTTTCGGCAATTACCTCCTCGAAATTTTGGCACCATTGAGGAAGTCTTTGGCCAATTTTTAATTGTGGGAAATTTATTTTGTCAATTGAACTACAAAAATCGCCACGCGAAACTTTTTTAAACAGAAATATGAAGTGCTCCACGGATAACCGCAGACCCAACAAAAACTGCACAATATCGCAACAGAAATAGTCGACAAAAATTAGTGGAAATAAGGCTTCAGCCCTGCTTGCATGATTTTCTCAAAGGAATGTGTGCGAAATGTATGCCTTGAGGAGGAACTGTCCCTACCTTCATTTGTTTTGCCTTGTCACCACCGTCAAGGTCAGATCAGGGGAAATAATAATAAAGCAAGAGGCGGGAACCCTTCCTCCTCTCCCCACATCTTCCGTACGATCTTCTTAGTGGCAATCGAGCAGGCGGGGCTAAAGTGGAATATTTACTAATTTTCTTATACTATTTCTGTTGCAATACTGTGCAGTTTTTGTTGGGTTATCCATGGAGGACTTCACATTTGTGTAAAAAAAGTGAGGTTCCCTTAGCAATTTTCAAAGTTCGATTGAAAAAAAAGTTGGATAATAAAAAATTGTCCAAAGCCTTCCTAAATGCAGCCAAAGGTTTCCAGAAGGTAATTGCAAAAAGTCCCACAATCCTCAGGCGAGTACGTCGCAAGCTGGAATTTATCATTTTAGGTGAAACACCCTGTATAGTGGCTAACGTTACTCGCAGCCATCCCAATACAGAATAGCCCGTTCCATGACATGATGCAGAAGGGAGGCCATTACGCTCTTCCGTGTTGATGTGGCGGTAATATCGTTAGCCACCACTCACTAATCCTGATTCCAAGTGAGGTAATCTTTTCAAAGAGCTTGGGAGAGGCATAGGCTAACACATGTCAGTTAAAGTTGAATGACGTATGTGCGTGCTTGTCCGTTATAGTGTTCCTGTTAGCATGCCTTCATCATGCTTGACTATAACCAACACTCGGTTGTATACTTAGTTTTTAAGATGTGGTAAGAGAACATCGCTCTGCTTTTTCGTCACCCTGCTGCTACGTTGTGGAGCTACCATGCTTTTCAGCCGCCTTTGAACCTCAAGTAAAACTTCACGGCCATTCTTACATGTAACAGCAGTGTGAATACTTGGAAAACTGTTCTCTTTTTATCGTAACTGTTCTCCTTCTCTTTTTATGGTAAAATTATTTCCCGTTTGGCAAACACTAATTGTTGTTGGAATAATATTGTACCCCAAATTTTGCTTCTACCCTTTTGCTTCGAACACAGTTATAGTGCTCTTCACTAAAGGGACAGCCATGTTTCAGATCTATTTACTCATGTGAAACTTCTGGTTTTTGCTGCAACTGTTTTTGTGTGCCAGCTCACTGTGGCTGAAATAGCATCACCTAGTTCATGCCATATTTTCCAAACATTTACTTTTCTGCAAACGACTGTTTGCTTCAACCATTTAATTTTGGTGCCCTTTGTTAAAAGGGAAGTAATAATTTATCATGCAAGTTGCAACATTGGGCTTTTGTCTTCTTGCTTGCTGTTTACTTTAGTTTTTTTTCTTTCTACATCAGCTGACCATGATTGAGATTGCATTAGCTTGTTCATTTCACGTTTACAAATCATTTTTAACCAACAACCCTTTCTTTTAAACTTTCCATTCAATGTTCTTCCACAGTTTGGGATATTCATCATTTCTAATGCAAGGACTCACGTGTAGTTCTTTCATGCAGCAGTTGTTCATGGGGTTTGTAGTTTTCGATGTTTGTTTTCAGTTGCTTTACTGCAAAATTATGTGTAAAATGCTCATGATGCACTAGATGCTATGCTCATTGATGTGATATTTTTCAAACCTATATAAAGCATAACGCGACTTCATACTTAACTAGAGAGAATATGTAAATACGTAAGGATTCTGGTTTTAGATTATGTACTTCAGAATGCAATTGCCATTTGTGTAAGTGGGTAAATGGCTTGGTGAATTGGCAAGCTGTGCAAGCACCCGTCCTCACATTACAAGTTTTCACTTTAAGTAAGGATGCTTTACTCGTGCGTCTAGTCATACTGTATGTGTTGCATACTACATCTGTTATTTGCAATAAAGAAGTGTCATTACAATTTGAATTACGCAACCGTCTTGCGTCATAATGTCTCATTTCCCACAATCAGGAAACTATCTCGGCACGCTTCAATGCCAACGTATTGAACGTTGCTAACACCTAGCTACGATATAGTACGCATATCCCGACAGGTCTATAACATGTCCGTGACACGTCCCACACGAAGTCCATAGGATTGCCGTGGGACGTCTTCTGGCAGTCACCGGGATGTGACCTGGATGTCCGCGGGACGCGCATTTCCCGCATGGATATCCATTGGACATCCACTGGATATCACTGTGTTGTCTGGGTCTTGCTGGTCTCCTTTGGAATCTTAGCGTTGGTTCACTACGGCGCGTTTTTGGCAATAAAACCATTTTAGGATAAAGAACACCTCTCAAGGTGTAAGCTATGAAAAGCAGTAAATTGAGTGAGACATAGTGAGGCATTTTAAAATAAATTTTTTCCTTCATCTTTTCAATGTTGACATATATCTGCTTGTGTAACTGTCAACCTAGGCTATTCCAGCCAAAAACCAGCCAGAGGTGTAGCTTGACTCTCTTAAATATCACTGAAAAAAATTGTGTGCATTTTTTGGACGATGCATAGATAGAATGTAAATCATCATTTTGTTTTCTTGAGCAATGGGGGCACATTAAACTGTGCCGAAATATGAAGTTATCCCTTACGAGCTTCCTTCTGACATCTACATATACTTGCAAAAGCAAGCACTTGCAAAACGTATTTTTTTGCAAAACGTAAAAAAACGTATTTTTTTGCAAGCACTTGCAAAAAATTACGTTTTTTTTTTCAGATAGTATATTCACATATAGGCCGTCTAAAAGAAATCTTCCCTTATTTGTATAACCAGTCCTCCCCTATAACATATTGAAAATCTACAGGTTTATTTTTCTTTAAAAAAAGCAAAAAAATTGTCATCATAATGTGCTGCAGCTTGTTCGTCAGTTGAGGTCATCTACGAAGCAAAAAAAAATGCCTTTGTGGCTGTCTCCTGCGAAAATCGACACTCTGCTTTTCCATTTTGAGAACCTACAGGTGTATTTGTTTTTACGCAAGAAAACTGTTTCGTCAGCTCATTCATATCCCATCTGTATGACGCTATAGCACACGTTGAACAAGTTTTGCATTCTACTGTTCTGCCCAGTTCTACAGATTAGTAGCAGTTGCTGCTTCATAACAGCTTTGTCAACATTTAGGATTGTTTTCACATACCTGAAGTCATCTGGAAAGTGAACAAATCTAATCATTTCAGGGACAGACCCTCTCCTATAGCATGTTCAGAATCTGCTGGCAAGTGGTTTCTGTAGATCTTATTGCCTCAGCTGACCATATTGGCTTAGATCATGTCAGAATGCGACGTAACAGCTTTTGGAAACAATTTATTATGATCTCGTGTGCACTTCAACCAAAACAGAAAAAAAAGCCCACAGTCTTTCTTTAAGTGGAAATAGTTTTTTTACATTAACAGAATGTGGCTCCTCCTTGTGGCCTGGGTGGAGCATGCCTCACTGTGCTTTATGTCCAGTAATTCCTTCTCCAACCGTATGTCTTTGGCAGTGAGCCACAACGTATGCAGTCTTCAAGCTTTCTTTCACCCTTCTAGAAGAACAGCTTACATCTCTGTAGGCATCAGAATATCTGTACGCAATAGGGGGCCGCAATCTGGCCCTATAGGTGCCAACTTTTTAAATGGTACTGCGAACACAATAATAGTACCCTTTATCACGGCACAAATCATTTATGTCAAAGTCATGCTTGTGGAGGCAAAGCCATGCTTGCCAAAGCCAAAGAGGCAAAGTGATGCTTATGGAGGGTTTTATTATGCCCTGCTGCTCAGTGTATGGGCTTCTGCTTTTAGCTGGAACAAACCAATAAAAAAGTTGTGAGGAAAGAAATATGCCACCTTCAGTCGCCATCAACCAAGCAAACTAAGTCAGTAAAGGTTTTTGTTATGCACTCTGCTATGTGATTGTGCTCATGTTAAGTCACCTGTTTGGACCTGTTAGTACCAGCTAGGTTCCTTGTAATGTAACATGTATGTGACTGCATGGAGGACAAAGAGGAGGAATTAGGTAGTCTGGCGTAGGAGCTCTACACTGGCATACACTCTTAGAAATGAACTTCACCGCATAGCACGCTCCTAGCCAACTACAATCTCGAATGATATCGTTATCTTCCCTGATTTGCTGAAAACTGAAGGCGTACGCCTTTTTTGTAACAATTGTGAACAGCATAAGTGTCACAAAATAGGCTCCGCCCCACGTGTTCAACAAATCAGGGGCTAGAACGTTGTCATTCGGAATGTTGGTTGGCTAGGAGCGTGCTATGTGGTGAAACTCATTTTTAAGAGTGTAGCTGGTCAAAAAGAAAACGTGGGCCATGCATCACATAAAACACAAATACCAGTATATTTTCAGCAACCGCTGGTTAATTTCTAGTAGGTGCCGGGCATATAGCGTGTCCATGGACTGATTTTTTAAATCTTGGAATCATATTCTTGCAGTTATAAGATAATAATAATTGGGTGTTTACGTCGCGAGACAACTGAGATCATGAGCGACGCCACAGCGGTCGGTCTGTGGATTGCTTTTGCCCACCTGAGGGTTCTTTAACGTGCAATGAAAGCTCATTACACGGCACCCCGTATTTAACGTCCCTCGCGGAAGACGGCGTGTCTAAGCAACTTGTACCCTGCCACCAAGTTGCTGGCGTCCTCGGCCGGGTTCGAACCCGCGATCTCGGGATCAGAAGGCGAACACGCTACCGACTGAGCCACCGAGGCCGCAGTTATAAGAGATGACAACATGTTCTACATCCGAAGTGGATGTAGTAATTAGGTCTCGTTTGATTATTGGAAATAGAAGGTCGGTGCAAATGCAACGTCGGTTTCCCTATGTGCCGCTATAGTTTTCAAAAGCATGCTCGTGACCATTTAGTGTGAGGACATGGCTCCGAAATAATGGTTGTGTGAGAGCAAGTCTCGGAGCGTTCTTTTTGCCTTTTCACTTGAACGTGAGGGAGAAACAACGCTGCAGAACTGCAAGTAGCACATTTAAAGGGACCGAAAAGTGAAAAATAACCCCATATTTTTGCCCACTATCGTGCACAACATCGTTGTTTGATAACG
Source organism: Ornithodoros turicata (assembly GCF_037126465.1). Taxonomy (NCBI): domain Eukaryota; kingdom Metazoa; phylum Arthropoda; class Arachnida; order Ixodida; family Argasidae; genus Ornithodoros; species Ornithodoros turicata. Next base: position 38,958,995 of record NC_088204.1, read on the forward strand.
CACAGAAAGCATTGCTTCTCAACTCGGCATATTTTTTACGTATAAATATTTTGAAGATTGCCGGAAGGTCACCGACACACGAGGCGGTGAAGAAGTGAGAACACTTAGTCAATTTTATTTTAGTGTATTTACAATACTGTTTACCCTTACTTGGAGGTATGTCGCAGGTGGATAGGTCACACGGAAATTTACAACAACTCAAAAACAGACAATTACAACGGATGCTGCAGTTTCTAACTTAAAATCCCATGTCAGATATTTGATTGGCTGAAGTGTGGCAAAGGAAAATCAGTGACGAAACCAAAATAACATGAAAATGAGCTTTTTTTCTGGGGGTTCATTTTGAAACGCGTCAGGTGGTGTGTTATCGCATCTCTGAATCACAATGCACGTCTGCCGCCCCCCGCCTGGAAAGGAAACATTTCCGTGACGTGATCCAGCGGGTGAAAGTATTATACCGGGGCGACATTCGTCCCTTACAACTACAAATATAGGATGCATCGGATGCACCGTACGGATCTTGTTCTATTGTTTTTTTTTATTGCGTGTTAGCACCGCGAAGTAACTGCGGCTATGAGCGCCGTACAGACGTCGACAGATGTCTGTTGTATTCAGTGTAGTACAGCTATGCGTGGAAAATGTAAGGTGCTCCAAATATAAATTGCATAGCGATCAGCGAGTTTAGATCAGCTTGAGACTAAACAACAATAACGCCGTTTGATGGTGCGACCCGTTCCTTCAATCCCAGCCTATACCTTTCAACTTGATCTCCAATGTTTATTGTAGATTTTCAATAACCAGTTGTATGGATCCATGGTATGAAGACTGGCATGGGATTGAGTATAGCCTGTATAGGGGAGTAGAAAGTGGAACAGGGTAGAATATCGCCGGTGGCGATTAGACACCCCAACGTCAAAAATACAGTTGTTCATAAGCAGATTTGGAGATAACGCTAAACAAGTGCTACGCGCCCTCGACTACATTATTTATTTCTCGCTTAAGATGAAGCAATGTAATCAGGGGTCTATGCGATCAGGGCAATCAGGGCTCTCACACACGCGGGCCGCATGTGCATGGCTTGCAGTCAGCTACTCTGTGTCCCGAGGGCTCTTCACCACTAAATAGAATAAAGCTGCCCCCCCCCCACACACACACGCACACCAATAATGAAGAATTCGGAATGAAACCAGGTTTTCAGGCATTGTTTTTACCCTTGCTCGATGTAGTGCTGCTCCTGTCGACGCTAGAAAGTACATTCACATTCGAGCTTCTTGTGACTCATGAACCTCAACAAGTAGTTATAGCGATCTGGTCTGAACGTGCATTTTGATAAACTACACTGTAAGAATTATGATAACTGAGAAGTAATAGTGGAGACAAGTGCAGAGAATGACATCATCTTAATTATTGCACTAAGTTTATGGGCTTGCAGCATAGCAGCAGCCTCTCCGGATATCATGCGCGAAAAACTATACGGAGCACAGAGAGGCGAAGAGAGAAAAATGGAAAAAATAGAGATGGAGTAGTTATGTACGAGGGTCATTGTGTGAAAATTTTTAATTATTTCTCTTTCTTTTTCACGTTGAAAATGCAAGCAAAATCAACAATACAGTGTGTAAACCGACAATTTCAGTGCTCCTGAACGTTGGGATAATCGTTCGTGAAGACCTATGTACGAAGAACTTGAAACGCCGTTCAAATTTTCAGTGTCTCATTGGAAAAGAAGCTCATTTGTTTCTGTTGGTGTGTCAAGTGAAGTTTTTCATTGATGAATTGTATATGCGAATGCCTAATAACTATACCGCTCAGCTGTTTACGCTAAGGTACTTTGCTATAATTGCGGTCCTTTCCAGGGGCTTCATTACCCCCCCCCCCCCCCCCGAGGGAGATGTACACTCCCCCTGAATTTTTCCACCCCCCCCCCCCCGGTAATTCATGAGATTTCTCGATACATCTTGGCCACCAATGCATATACCCATAAATACGTATTCATAAAGATATACCACCCTATGGTTCGCTCCACTCGAAATCACGCAGACATCTTATCACGCCGGGTACGACATCTTTGCTTCTATGTGCATTGATGATAATGCCAGCCGCAACAACAATGACAAATAAGAAATTGTCGTTCCTCTTCGCTGCTGATACGAGTTGCGCAACGGACTAAAGGCTGATACCTTCCGTTCGAATTCAGCATGAGAGAGCCGCGACGATATGGCAAGGAAAAAAACTTGCCAAGATACGGGGCACAAAAGTGAACTTGCACGGCAAATCGCCGGCAGTCCGAACATTTACACGGCAACAGACACCTACAAGCACTGGGGCTAAAGTCTGAGGAAAAGACATTATACATATAACTGGAGTACGCGTCTATCATTTGGAACCCGTGGCAAAAATACCTAATTCAAAAACTAGAGTCCGTCCAAACGAAAGCCACTCGTTTTATTTTTAACCTTTATGATAGGGAAACCAGCATGACACAGTTTAAGAGAGACAAAGAAATTCCACTTTTAGAAAATAGGCGCAAGGTCCACAGACTAATAACAATGTATAAGCTTTACAACGCATCGTCTTCCTTTGTCACCCCTGCCCCCTTCTTCTCTGACCGCATTCACCACCATTACAGGTTAGCTCTTCCCGTCTGCCGTAGTGAGTATTATAGAAATTCTCCTTTGATATTATCTTTGCGCGACTGGAACTCTTTGCCACCTGATTTTCTATTGCCAATCAATGTAAGTGCTTTTGAATGGTTGTGCATTGAGTTGTACCTATTTTGAGGTATATAGTGTTTGTATATATTGTCTCCCCCCTTATGTAATGCCTTGGGGCCCTTTAAGGTATTAAAATGAAATGAAAAATGAAATGAAATGAAAATACATATCCGTTACGAAGCCGTTTGAATTTCACTGTTCATGGTAATCAATCAATTTTTCTCGAAGTGCAGCACGCATAAAGAAGTCCATGATTCGCTTACATGTCGACCTGCAAGAAATGACCCACAGTTCCCTTCTGAAACATTGCATCACTTGCCAACTTCTTTGAGAAAAGTAAAAAGTAACCTTTTGCAACCCCGATCATGGCAGGGGCAACCAATGAACACACCACAAAGAGTCACTGGTGTATTCTGCATAGCGAAGCCATTATCAACGACTTATACTAGGCACTTGTACTGGGATTTTAATAGTGGTGACGCAAAATTTGGAAAAAGCGCAGGCAGAGCCCTCTAAAACGGGCAAAACCCTTTGTATCATGGTGCCAAAGGCATATTCGAGACGGCTTATGCTATTGCCCTTCCCACTGGGATTGTAACGGAGGCGACCGCAAAATCCGTAAGAGACCGCAGCAGAGCCCTTTAGAACGGCCGAAACCTCTTTAATCATGGTTCCAAACAGATATTATCAACGGCTTATGATGCTCTTCTACAGGGATTGCAACAGAAGCGACCACAAAATTCGGAAAAGTCAGCATCAGAGTCCTTTAAAACGTATGAAACCCCTTGTATCATGGTACGAAATGCATATTCATGACGGCTTATGCTATGCCTTTCTACCGGGATGCGCAAAAGGGGACCGCAAAATTTGGATACGGCAGCAGCAAGGCCTTTTAAAACTGGCGACACTCCCTGTATCATGGAGCGAAAGAAAGTTATCAGTGGCTTGGACAATGCTATTCTGGTGGAGTTATAACACAGGCGATCGCCGAATTCGGAAAACGTAGCAGCAGAGCCTTCTTAAACCAGCAAAACCCCTTGTGCCATGCTGCCAAAGACATATTACAAAGACCTATTATCAACAACTATACTATGTCAATCTACCGAGATCATAGCACAGGCGACCGCAAATATCGGAAAAGGATGCAGCATAGCCCTTCAGAACGGGGGGGGGGGACCCCTTGTATCATGCTGCCGATGACATGTCATCAATGGCTTGTGCTATGCCCTTCTACTGGGATTGTAACAGAGACTACCGCAAAATACGAAAAATGCGGCAGCAGAGCCCTTTAAAACGGTCGATACCCCTTGTACCATAGTTCCAAAGTCATATAAGTATACACAACGCCTTATGCTATTGCCATTCTACTGGAATTATAATAGACGCGGCTGCAAACTTCATAAAGGGCTGCAGCAGAGCCCTTTAAAACGGACAAAACCCCTTTAATCATGGTGGCAGACATTTTACACGCATATAAACACGCGACGGCTTATGTTATGCCCCTCTCCTGTGATTGCATCGGAAACCACCGCAAAATTTGGAAAAGGCGGCAGCAGGGCCCTTTACAATGACTCAGATGATATGTATCATGGCGCCAAAAAGATACTATGAGCGGCTTGTACTGAGATTGTAACAGGGCTACCGCAACGTTCGGCAGCAGATCGAGCCCTTTAAAACGTTCGAAGCCCCTTTAATCCTGGTGAAAGGGCGTACATGGAGAGGTCGCGTTTGAAGAAACTGCTTCCAAAACGACACTCGCGAAGCAAAAAAGCGTCCTAAGCTGATTTTGTAATATGTATATGTGAAAGTAAGATCACGGGGTTTGAACCCCGTACGTTGTTCCCCAGTTGCACCCTGAGAGGTCGCGTTTGACAAAATCGTTTCCAAAACGGCACTCAAAATGGCCACGTGGCCAATTTCATCAACTTCGGGGCTTAATATCATTTGATATAAAAATAATAGTAAAGATGTCCTAAGCTAATTTTGTAGTATGTATATGTGAAAGTAAGATCACGGGGTTTGAACCCCGTACGTTGTTCCCCTGTTGCACCCTGAGAGGTCGCGTTTGACAAAATCGTTTCCAAAACGGCACTCAAAATGGCCACGTGGCCAATTTCATCAACTTCGGGGCTTAATATCATTTGATATAAAAATAATAGTAAAGATGTCCTAAGCTAATTTTGTAGTATGTATATGTGAAAGTAAGATCACGGGGTTTGAACCCCGTACGTTGTTCCCCTGTTGCACCCTGAGAGGTCGCGTTTGACAAAATCGTTTCCAAAACGGCACTCAAAATGGCCACGTGGCCAATTTCATCAACTTCGGGGCTTAATATCATTTGATATAAAAATAATAGTAAAGATGTCCTAAGCTAATTTTGTAGTATGTATATGTGAAAGTAAGATCACGGGGTTTGAACCCCGTACGTTGTTCCCCTGTTGCACCCTGAGAGGTCGCGTTTGACAAAATCGTTTCCAAAACGGCACTCAAAATGGCCACGTGGCCAATTTCATCAACTTCGGGGCTTAATATCATTTGATATAAAAATAATAGTAAAGATGTCCTAAGCTAATTTTGTAGTATGTATATGTGAAAGTAAGATCACGGGGTTTGAACCCCGTACGTTGTTCCCCTGTTGCACCCTGAGAGGTCGCGTTTGACAAAATCGTTTCCAAAACGGCACTCAAAATGGCCACGTGGCCAATTTCATCAACTTCGGGGCTTAATATCATTTGATATAAAAATAATAGTAAAGATGTCCTAAGCTAATTTTGTAGTATGTATATGTGAAAGTAAGATCACGGGGTTTGAACCCCGTACGTTGTTCCCCTGTTGCACCCTGAGAGGTCGCGTTTGACAAAATCGTTTCCAAAACGGCACTCAAAATGGCCACGTGGCCAATTTCATCAACTTCGGGGCTTAATATCATTTGATATAAAAATAATAGTAAAGATGTCCTAAGCTAATTTTGTAGTATGTATATGTGAAAGTAAGATCACGGGGTTTGAACCCCGTACGTTGTTCCCCTGTTGCACCCTGAGAGGTCGCGTTTGACAAAATCGTTTCCAAAACGGCACTCAAAATGGCCACGTGGCCAATTTCATCAACTTCGGGGCTTAATATCATTTGATATAAAAATAATAGTAAAGATGTCCTAAGCTAATTTTGTAGTATGTATATGTGAAAGTAAGATCACGGGGTTTGAACCCCGTACGTTGTTCCCCTGTTGCACCCTGAGAGGTCGCGTTTGACAAAATCGTTTCCAAAACGGCACTCGAAATGGCCAAGTGGCCAATTTCGTCAACTTCGGGGCTTAATATCATTTGATATAGATATAATATTAAAGATGTCCCAAGTTAATTTTGTAACATGTACATGTGAAAGTAAGATCACGGGGTTTGAACCCCGTATCTTGTTCCCCTGTTGCACCCTGAGAGGTCGCGTTTGACAAAATCGCTTCCAAACCGGCACTCGAAATGGCCAAATTGCCAATTTTGTTGCCAAGCTGATTTTGATACAAAACGGTATCATTTGTATATTACTCAGTCAACATAAATTTGTTTATTCTGTCAGCCCTTTCGATCGAGTTCTGGAAAAGATGACCGTTCGCCTTTCGAACTCCTTCAGACCGGCCGTACAGTCTCAGCGCATGCGTATTACGATAATACTGGGACTTAGTCCGTCGAGCGCCTAGGAGGGGAACCATGTCTGAGTCGCAACTTTGAAGGCCCTGGGTGCATCAGGATTAACACTCACACATCGTGCGTGGTTGGTATGTGGCCTGGAGGATGTACCGAACGAAAATAGGCGATGACATTTCCAGAATTTGACTGCCTTTGTCAAAAAATCGTAGTCTAAACATGGGCGATGTGCAAAAATCGACGGAATCCCCATAGGCGCAATGCATTAAACTTAATTTGGCCATGGTGCACTAGGTTTATATTCTGCTAGCGCCGTTCATGTCTCCAGGGGTTCTTTACATGGTGTACTTCTCTATTAGACGATGACATCTTAAAAATCTTGTCCTGCTTTGCTATTAATTGGCATGAACAATGTCTCCCATTGAATTCACATCCTGTAAGGCCGCTTCCCGCATAGCGGCTGAGTATAGTGACGGAGTGCGCCGGCGGCGGGGTGACCGCGAATATTGGGATTGCTCTATCTCGGACACAACTGTCATTTCTCTCTATTGCTCTCCCGATCCTACCTTCTCAGAGATTAATGTGGTTCTCCATGCATTCCTTGGCACTACCTTTTTCTACTCATGCTTTCAGTTTCTTGTTGTGTTGAATAAATCTTCAATTCAGAGTTTGCAGCCATCACGCTGTCTACTGTGTTTGCCCCTCATCTACATTGATGTGCTATAACAGTATAGCACATCAACATGCCAACAACCTACCAACAACAACCAAACAACCTTGCCTAGTCCTACTTTTGGATGAAAACTACATGTGGTGAAATCGACATATATAAAATTTTACTCGACGTAGATTTGCTGTTTTTGTACAACCTTCATTGTACATTTCTTTTGTCTCACTTAGCACACGTGAAGAAAAGTTCTCATCTTCATCAAGATGACAGGTCATTGTTGGATCTATCTGCAGCCTTATTGTTCCTGTATTTTTTTCATCAACACAGAATACAAAAGTGCACAAATGGTAAAATATAACTTTCTTGTTAAAAGGGAAAGACAAAACTGTTTATACTTCTCGTGTTTATTTTGTTGCAGGTTTTACAACTCTATCAAGCATGTCAAAACATCAGAGGGCAGGAAGTCCTGGTCTGTTTCCTAAATCCCTGGACAATAAAAAAAGATAATTTTTGGTTGTGACAAAATGTTGCTTCTGCTCTTACATTATATTTCAATTAAATGATACGTATTATTTGCCGTGTACACTGAAGCCAGCTTCAATTTGCAGGGCTGTCAAAAGTACTTTACAAAAGTAACTCTCCTTTAACTCTCAATTACCGTAACAGAGAACTTACACAATAAATTATTTAGCCATTTGGAGTATTATTGCCCTCACCAATGCTGCATGGTTAACTTTGAACCCAGATTAAGGGTTGCAATACTTGAAGTCAGCCCTGAAGTCCTCCTTTACGAATGTTAGTTGGTGATATGCTAATCAATCAGTTACAAGTACTCCTTTTAGCAAAACAGAGTTAATTAAGTGTTAAATCCCAATCTCAATAAGAAGTATATTAAAAAGTTATGAACACGGTTCAGCAGAATGACACTGATGAAAATTATCTTATTTACTCATCATATATACAAGACATGAGTATAATCTACAAATACAGATATGCCCCCAGGGTACTTAACCCACCAGGAACAAACTAATAATTATAATATGCTGTGACTGCAAAGAAAAAGCAATGAGATAAACTTGCAGCAAGCAAGAAATGAAAAGATGTTCAATATGTCTCATGTTCAACATATACATTTGTACAAGTCCGCACACTGATGGGGAAATCGTACCTAATAGCATGCACAACACAGGCAGGAAGAATACTTTCTATTGTACTTTCTCAGAGCACCCCATATCCTCCTTGTGAATAGCCGACAGGTGATATGACGGAATTTCCTGCAGAAATAAGGGTTTTGCGTCCAGTTTGCCGTTCAAGTAGCGCGTAAAGACCACACTGCGCTTCCGCGTATGCTGTCATGCTCTTCAATTTCTCGGATGTATGTGAAAGACACTTGCAGTACTTCGGTGTCCAGGCACAGTATTTCGAAATATTCGTTAGTTGTGATGCAATGGGCCATTTTCCTGAGATGTGGCGCCCTCTCGAATGTCGTCTGCTACTGGCTGAAAACAAATGCACGTGAGGAGCGCTGCGGTTTCTGTGTCTTTCGTTCCAGCATACTTCGTGCATTCACTTTTCGAGATCCATCTTAGGCTTCGAGCCTGCTGCTTCTCCCTGTACAAAGTGTAAGTGTCCGTTTGATGTATGCAACATGACCCGGGAGCAAACCGTGTCCGTGTCATTCCATGCCAGACCAATAAACTGTGCACAACTGTTTTGAAGAAGAGGAAGATGAAGATTCTTGCGCTTGTTGAGTGCAGTGCAGTCATCCAGCACTACAGCTATTCCTTATCGTTCCTGGGTCCTTTCATACATTTCTGGTGCCGAGAAGCGTAGCCTCGCTCATTGACGGAAGCAATCCATGGAACGGGAAAATGGTGTATAGCAGCGGTAACGTAGTAATGGCTACGGCTGTTCAGCAATGGTTTCAGCTATGGTTCCATTGTTTTCAGCCAGGAGAGCAGACGACGCCGGATGCGCGTGCGCACAGCGATCGCGTGAAAATGGCGGATTGTCTCTGCTTTTCACACGCATTCTCTACCTCTCGACAGCAAAAACACTGGTCCGTGATATCCATCGGTTTGCATTTCCCACAAGAACACCTGCACGACGAAAAAACAGCGCTTGTTTCGGCTTACACAAGTGTTTCTCCCCGATACATGTAAATTTCAGAAACCAGTCCGTGTTCACGGCGCTGTGAGCTACTGGTGAGGACGAATGTGACTCCGGTAAATCTCTGGACGAGGAATCTTCTGCTGCGAAGAACACACTTTCCAGCACGCTATCGCACGAACAGAGGTTGTGTGAGCGATAGTTCTCGAATGCGGAATTCCAGTGCACTCATGTTCAAGAAGTTCGACATTCTCGACGTAGAAAGTAGTCACAAATGATAAGGTCATTTTCGTTTTCGCCGGATTAGCGACCGGAAGCGCGCGTATTACATGCGTCCTCGACATATGGCGCGGGGTGATGCAATAGACGAGTTCAGAAAATCCCAGGGTGCTTAGCGCCGCTATGAACTGTGGGAGTTTACTAATACGAAAGAAACGGGTGGCCTCCAAACTGTTCCGATTTCTCCCCTACCGGTCCATTGTCCACGACGTGTCAAGGTCAGCGAAAGCGAAATGCGAAGGATTATTCTTCGTTCCCCCGCTCAGCAAGCGCCCAGGATGCAATGCGTGCGCAAAGAGCACTGGGATTTTCTGAACTCGTCTATTGTTGACAGACTCCTCGGTTTCCTACTAGGTCCCTCGATCATGGAAAATTCGATTACAGAAAAACTACAGCGATTTCAGCGGAGTTCTTTGATATTTGAACTTTTGAAGGTTCAAGCTTTTCGCTGAACATAAAGTTTCGATAGGTTTGTATTCACTTTTCGGTCCCTTTAATGTAATGTCGCGCAGGGTACAAGTTTTATAGCGATTTCATATTTCAGCACAATATTTATAAGCTGTAAAAATAGGTGCAAGGGTACCATCGCATAAAATGAAGTAACTGGTTCCGTAAATTTTAGACCTCTTCTTGGCGTGGGTGCTTAGCATAAAGAGTGATCTGCTAATAAACGTACTTCGGGATTTCTGAATGTGAAGATCATAGGAGAGCAAGGAAGGCAAACAAATACAACAGAGGGTACCATTCATTTCTCACACTTCTGGTTTCAGTTACTTATTGCTCTTGGTTTTCTTCAGCTCTGACATCTGATAACCAGAATTTGTACTGTATATCCACGCGAATAAAAAAGATGGAAAAATTTCTGTGAGAAAAGTTCATGGTTTTTAAGACCTTGAAAATGGGATTCTTAGGTTCCAGGGTATTCAAAGACCAGTGAAAACGAAGTGCTTGAAGTATTATGTCTAGATACACCTCTTGCAGCTTTTGCATTGCAAATCGTTATCTAGGAAGGTGCGCGAATCAATGTGGATGTTCCTGAAATTAGAATCTTATTTCGTTACACTTTAAAATTACCGTATGCTGGTTACAAAAAATTAAGGCACCTCTGCTGAGAGGTGCCATTCATCCGAGAGAAAATAGTTTTTACTTGCAAACAAAACAACAGTTTCCTGACATTCATATGCAGCTTTTTTGCAGAAAGGCATTTCGAGGGTCTGTCCAGTACCTGTTCCCCGCATTTATCAGAACGTTGCTGAAAAGCAAAACCACAGGCAGGAAAGTTCACAACCAGGTTCCGATTCCTCGATTCTACGGTTCTGAGGCTGGAACTCACACAAACACTGCATACGGAAAAAAACACAACACATCCACACGGTAGTAGTAATGTATCAGCTCAAGAAGCCGGCAAGTCACATCTTCGTCTGGACGCCATTAATTAGCAATTAGAGCTAATTGGGACCCCCCACATTAATCGGGACCCTCCAGAGAGTCATTACACTAATTGGGGACCATCTAAGACACGTCCAGACGAAGATGTGAGTTGCCGGCTACTTGAGCTGACAAAAAATAAAAAATAGGTAGAAAATAAAATGAAAAGATAGAGATAGAGTGGAGAGAAGGAGTTTAGTTGAAGATCAACGACGTCATCTTGAAGAAAGCGGCCCGGAACGGCCGCTGACCGTCGCTGGGCGACGGAGCACAGAGGCAGGTTGCAAAGCATCGCAGCACCAGTTCCGCACATCCTGTGACGTCAGCTGTGACGTCATCATGGCATGTCTGGGCAAGTTAGGACAGCTCTGGACATGCAAGGAGAAAAACACTCGTAATACAGAGGCTGGGAAAGCAAGAGTATGCAAACCATCAATAGCTAACAAGAAAAAACAATTAGTTACACAACAAATGAGCCCACCAGAACAGGAGCGCAGAACCATGCGACTGCTCCATCCGAGAGGCAGGCAGAAACTGACTCGTAATGCTTTTTTGTCCTGTATAAAGCCCTGCAGCTGCACCCCCTAGCGGTTACTTTCTCAACTAATCTCACAACAAAATTATTAAGAATCACGCCAGCGCTACTCCCGGTCCCAAGGCAGAAGATGATAGAAAATGGCGGGAATGCCCAGACAACAGCAACCAGCACTGGCACGAAAATTGCAAACAAAGCGGGAACAAAGTTGATGAAAGCATTAGTTACGCAACAAATCACCTCACCACAGCAGGAGCGCAGACCGATGCGACTGCTCTCGTCGACAGCCAGGGATCAAGTGACGACGGAGCGAACGACCGCACGTCTTCTCCCAACGAGAGCCAGAGGTGGACTGACGTAAGCGCCACTCTACGGGTGCTACGCATGCGCGCGCTCGTAGCGCCCTCTGCGCGCTCCTACCGCCACCTGCGAGGGGCTAAGAGAGAAGAGCATTCCTGCGCCCCCTGCTGCCCGTTCTCATTGGTCGTGAGGCTAAGTGAGAAGAGCATTCCTGCGCCCCCTGCTGGCAGTTCTCATTGGTCCAGACATCATCCTATTGTCTCAGGGCTACACTGTTTTTTTTTCCACTAATGCTCCTTTGGTCAATCTGCAGTGAAGCCACGGTATGACGTCATCATGCACCTGCGTGGCTCAAGGACGCGTGCGCTCTAGACAGGGGACCTATTATTTATTGAATCACTATCCCTAGATTATTTCCTTTATTCTACTATAATGATTGCGTAGGGAACTATTGCAGAAAAACACCATAGACAAGAGGAGATTGTAGCATTTCATTCCCAAAGTCTTACTGTACAGGAAAAAAAAAAATGGTTCAGCAAGACATAAAGTCACACACCTGTCCCCCTCGCGGTTACTCTCTGAACTAAATGAATCGCAAAATTATTAAGAATAGCTCTACTCCCATTCAAGGCAGCACTATCGTCAAGAATATGCCTTGTACAAAAAGAAAAAAACTACATGCAGAAGGAAAGCATGTCAGAACAAGCCCAGGCATGTCAGCACATGTTTGTCAGACAAGGGGGGAAAAAGCGAAAAGAAACAAAGAAGGAAACCAGCATCAAACTATTTCTAAGCACACGCACTCCTCTTATTCAAAAACAGTGCTCATCATAAATCTGCCCAGGACAATACACACTATTTTTCTATTGCCACACTTTTTTCCGGTAACGGTCAATGCATTGCTACAGACTGTGTGACGTCATCACATCCTGTCTGAAGAAGAAGAAGACACTCCTATTATTTATTGAATCGCAAGATTATTTCCTTTGTCCTACTCTTAATGACATTCATTCTCTCATTAAAATTCAACAAAAAAGCACCCTACATATTAACGATTTTCACCCCAAAGGCTCATCATGGTCATTAGAATTACAGTAAACTACCACTGCTCTTTTAAAATAATAATAAGTGAAACCACTCAACATCACCTCCAGGCTTATGTAATACATGACCCTTTCTATGCTCACACATTCGTTGTCTGAGGCTACACCTGCGAGCAAAAAAGGCGCGGAAGCCGAGTGGGCAAAGTTCCATTCGCGCATTGCGAGCATAAAGGCGGGAAAAGCCTGGGAGCAAAGTTCTATTCGCGCATTCCAAAGCACAAGACAGAACGCCTTTACGGGAACACGATAGCATTCCTATACTATATTAATGATTATTGCATTGCAGTTTAGAAAAACTACAACTAAACTATAATTTTAGGAGCCCAACTTTCTATGGAAACTATAATTGCCCTATTACTTGGATCGCTACTAATGAAGCGCCCAATTTTTTCACTCTTCCCATTTCAGCCTTGTCATGCAGGGAAGCAGACTCATATCCAAAATAATTAATTTACACTGAGGGTGCCGTGCTTCAGGAATTCCTATCCTGCGCTCAGATGCAAGCATTTCTTCACGGATACCTTTAACAGCTGACTTCCTCAACATATCGAACACCCAACAAAATCAAACAAACAACCCCACTTCCACTGGTAGAACACTATTTAGCTTTTACGCAGGAGGCTTTCTTCTACATAAAAAGTAGAGAAAATAAGAAAAGAGCAGCAAAAAATTGCGTGCACTTTTGCTTGACTTGAAAAACCTGAAGCATATGCCAATAAACCAAGAAAAAGACACTCATGTCTGGTATCTGATAGTGCCACATACACAGACGCATTGTCGCAAAGAAAGCACAGGACAGGGATACACAAATATCCTTAGGTGAGCAGGGAAAAGGCTTAAGACCTCAGGTCACCACACATCGCCACGCGGCTAACACAACATGACACCAACAACATACTAGCGGCGGGAAGAACTGCAACACTGCTAAACAAGTCCAGACATGCCACGATGACGTCACAAATCAGGGGGAAAAAAAGCACACGCATGCACGCACAGAGGACAACGCATTAAACACACGGAGCGCTCAGGAATAATCGTAGCGTTACCGCACATTGCTACGAAGCTCAACGTCTAACACAAGACCGCAGCAACAAGATATTAAAGGATAAAAATTGCAACACTACTGAACAAGTCCAGACATGCGACATCGCATACAAAACACTGCTCATCGGGGAAAAGGCCTAAGCCCGCGGCAGATCATCATAGAGCATACACAACTTCATTTTTCTATTTCGCGTAAACTAAACGCGGTCTGCTTGGAAAACGACGTACAAATTTTCTTAAGGAGCAGAGAAATATATCTACTCCGTGCTCAGATACCAGCATTTCTGCTCAAAAATCTGCAAAATTAAGCACTGCTTACTTCGTCAAGATATCGAACAAAATCAAACAAACAACCCCACTTCAACTGGTACAACACTATTCAGCTTTTACGCAGGAGGCTTTGTTCTACATAAAAAGTAGAGAAAATAAGAAAAGAGCAGCGAAAAATTACACGCATTTGCGCTCCAATAGCTGTAACTGCAAGAAACCGTAGCGCACGCCAATAAACTGAGAAAAAGACACTCATGTCTGGTATCTGATAGTGCCACATACACAGCCGCATTACCCTTGCGTAAAGAAAGCACAGGACAGGGATACACAAATTTCCTTAGGTGAGCAGGGAAAAGGCTTAAGACCTCAGGTCACCTCACATCGCCACGCGGCTAGCACAACATGACACCAACAACATACTAGCGGCGGGAAGAACTGCAACACTGCTAAACAAGTCCAGACATGCCACGATGACGTCACAAATCAGGGGAAAAAAAGCACACGCACGCACGCACAGAGTACAACGCATTAAACACACGGTGCGCTCAGGAATAATCGGAGAATCACCGCTTATCGCTACGCGGCTAGCACAACATGACAACAAAAAGATATCAGCGAAGGGTAAAAATTGCAACACTACTGAACAAGTCTAGACATGCGACATCGAATGCCAAAACACTGGTGATCGGGGAAAAGGGCTAAGCCTGCGGCGGATCATCATAGAGCATACATAAGTTCATTTCGCGTAAACTAAACGCGGTCTGCTTGGAAAACGACGTACAAATTTTCTTAAGGAGCAGAGAAATATATCTACTCCGTGCTCAGATACCAGCATTTCTGCTCAAAAACCTGCAAAATTAAGCACTGCTTACTTCGTCAAGATATCGAACACCCAACAAAATCAAACAAACAACCCCACTTCCACTGATAGAACACTATTCAGCTTTTACGCAGGAGGCTTTCTTCTACATAAAAAGTAGAGAAAATAAGAAAAGAGCAGCGAAATATTACACGCACTTTTGCTCGCATAGCTATAAGAGAAAAAAATAAATAAAAGAACGACGCACACGCTAATAAACTGTGACAAAGACACCCTTTTCTGCTATCAGATAATTATTGCATAATGCTAAATACTCATTTGCATTGGCCCTGCGTGAAGAAAGCACAGGACAGGGATACACAATCTATCTTAAGCGAGCACGGAAAGTCACTTCTACTCGAACAGCTTAATACCATAAAGTCTGAATTTTTGCAAAGCAAATAAAGCTTGAACAGCGCTACGAACGTGACAGGCACATACTAACAAACAAACACTTCTTCGAGTCTGTATTATCTTTAAAAAATAACGAAAGCACACAAAAAAAATCAAATCGGCTAGGTAGCCTACCAGACGTTGTGCCTTAAAGTTGGCTGCATGCAATGCGCGGAAGCATGCTGTGAAGCCAACTTGCGGTTTTGCTGGATGCACATGAAGTCAGATTCCAATTGGAAATCGCGCTAAGGACGTGCCAAACGTGGAATTTTCGCAAAATTAATCACAATACCTGGAATTCTGTTCATTTTAGCGGGAATGCTGGCGCTTGTGCTCTATTATTCGAAATTTTCGAATATTCGAATTTCTCGATTATCAAATTTTCGAATACGAATAGGGTTCGAATATCAACAATATTCCAACGATATCCGAAATTTCGAATATTCGTACACCTCTAGTGAATACTGACACTCATCAACATATAACAAAAAACAAACAAACAAATCCCTTTCTGATGAACTCTCCTCTGCCGAGCGGCTTTCTCCTCCTCTACCTGGATGCTGACTTTTCCCCCCCTCACCAACATTATGAGTAAAAGCAGTGAAAGAAGAAAAGAACCGCGAAAAATTACACGCATTTGTGTCACAGGACAGGGATACACAAATTTCCTTAAGTGAGCAGGGAAAAGGCTTAAGTCGTACCGCTCAGGAATAATCGGAGAATCGCCGCTTATCGCTAGGCGGATAGCGCTTGAACAGCGCTACGAACGTGACAGATACATACAAACAAACAAACAAACAACAGCAGGACCGGCGTCGGGCACTCATAAAATACCCTGCCCAAAACAAAGACTTCACCAGGTTCGCGAGGCAATTCCATTAAAAACGCTCGTGCTATCCTACAGATAGCAATGCAAACGCGACTGCCCTTATTTTTTAAAACCACTATTTCACGCAATAGTACATAAATGTATCACTCGTGTCACACGAAAAGGCAAACACTTACCTGTCAAGTGGGGTCCCAGCGCGTGCGCGCACGCACACACACACACACACACACACACACACACACACACACACTAACATTTTCACACTCACAAACACAAAGTCTATTTTCACAACCACATAAATCCATATTATTCCTCAGGTCAATAATTATCCTGCCATCGCCAAAAGACGGCACAGACATGTATGCTTACGCAAGACAATCGGTCCTCGTTCCGGATGTAATAGGATATCGCCACTCGGCCGGCGCGAACCAATAAAGAAAGAAAGGAATGCATGTTCGCTACGAAGAAAACGGTGCCGTGCTTCTACGCAGCGATCATTATAGAGACGCGTAAATGTGAACATCATTCGCTACACACTGTAGCTCTAATCATTTTTAAACCAAACCAAACCGTGTTCATAGGTCTTCACTAAATAGGTGAGCCGATAATGACTCAAAATAAAATAAAATAAAATAATCATTCCATCATCGCTGGCTGCAAGCTTGGGTACCCAACAGAGCAGCGCGCTCCTATCAACACGCCTTGGGCTGACCTTACACACCCGAAGCCTTTTCTGAATACAATCTGCCGGCGCTGGAATAAAAGATTTATCGCGAGGGTACTACGATGTCAGCTCTGTTGCTGTTTAAGTGATAGGATAGGAGCGCGCTGCTCTGTTGGGTACCCAAGCTTGCAGCCAGCGATGATGGAATGATTATTTTATTTTATTTTATTTTGAGTCATTATCGGCTCACCTATTTAGTGAAGACCTATGAACACGGTTTGGTTTGGTTTAAAAATGATTAGAGCTACAGTGTGTAGCGAATGATGTTCACATTTACGCGTCTCTATAATGATCGCTGCGTAGAAGCACGGCACCGTTTTCTTCGTAGCGAACATGCATTCCTTTCTTTCTTTATTGGTTCGCGCCGGCCGAGTGGCGATATCCTATTACATCCGGAACGAGGACCGATTGTCTTGCGTAAGCATACATGTCTGTGCCGTCTTTTGGCGATGGCAGGATAATTATTGACCTGAGGAATAATATGGATTTATGTGGTTGTGAAAATAGACTTTGTGTTTGTGAGTGTGAAAATGTTAGTGTGTGTGTGTGTGTGTGTGTGTGTGTGTGTGTGTGCGTGCGCGCACGCGCTGGGACCCCACTTGACAGGTAAGTGTTTGCCTTTTCGTGTGACACGAGTGATACATTTATGTACTATTGCGTGAAATAGTGGTTTTAAAAAATAAGGGCAGTCGCGTTTGCATTGCTATCTGTAGGATAGCACGAGCGTTTTTAATGGAATTGCCTCGCGAACCTGGTGAAGTCTTTGTTTTGGGCAGGGTATTTTATGAGTGCCCGACGCCGGTCCTGCTGTTGTTTGTTTGTTTGTTTGTATGTATCTGTCACGTTCGTAGCGCTGTTCAAGCGCTATCCGCCTAGCGATAAGCGGCGATTCTCCGATTATTCCTGAGCGGTACGACTTAAGCCTTTTCCCTGCTCACTTAAGGAAATTTGTGTATCCCTGTCCTGTGACACAAATGCGTGTAATTTTTCGCGGTTCTTTTCTTCTTTCACTGCTTTTACTCATAATGTTGGTGAGGGGGGGAAAAGTCAGCATCCAGGTAGAGGAGGAGAAAGCCGCTCGGCAGAGGAGAGTTCATCAGAAAGGGATTTGTTTGTTTGTTTTTTGTTATATGTTGATGAGTGTCAGTATTCACTAGAGGTGTACGAATATTCGAAATTTCGGATATCGTTGGAATATTGTTGATATTCGAACCCTATTCGTATTCGAAAATTTGATAATCGAGAAATTCGAATATTCGAAAATTTCGAATAATAGAGCACAAGCGCCAGCATTCCCGCTAAAATGAACAGAATTCCAGGTATTGTGATTAATTTTGCGAAAATTCCACGTTTGGCACGTCCTTAGCGCGATTTCCAATTGGAATCTGACTTCATGTGCATCCAGCAAAACCGCAAGTTGGCTTCACAGCATGCTTCCGCGCATTGCATGCAGCCAACTTTAAGGCACAACGTCTGGTAGGCTACCTAGCCGATTTGATTTTTTTTTGTGTGCTTTCGTTATTTTTTAAAGATAATACAGACTCGAAGAAGTGTTTGTTTGTTAGTATGTGCCTGTCACGTTCGTAGCGCTGTTCAAGCTTTATTTGCTTTGCAAAAATTCAGACTTTATGGTATTAAGCTGTTCGAGTAGAAGTGACTTTCCGTGCTCGCTTAAGATAGATTGTGTATCCCTGTCCTGTGCTTTCTTCACGCAGGGCCAATGCAAATGAGTATTTAGCATTATGCAATAATTATCTGATAGCAGAAAAGGGTGTCTTTGTCACAGTTTATTAGCGTGTGCGTCGTTCTTTTATTTATTTTTTTCTCTTATAGCTATGCGAGCAAAAGTGCGTGTAATATTTCGCTGCTCTTTTCTTATTTTCTCTACTTTTTATGTAGAAGAAAGCCTCCTGCGTAAAAGCTGAATAGTGTTCTATCAGTGGAAGTGGGGTTGTTTGTTTGATTTTGTTGGGTGTTCGATATCTTGACGAAGTAAGCAGTGCTTAATTTTGCAGGTTTTTGAGCAGAAATGCTGGTATCTGAGCACGGAGTAGATATATTTCTCTGCTCCTTAAGAAAATTTGTACGTCGTTTTCCAAGCAGACCGCGTTTAGTTTACGCGAAATGAACTTATGTATGCTCTATGATGATCCGCCGCAGGCTTAGCCCTTTTCCCCGATCACCAGTGTTTTGGCATTCGATGTCGCATGTCTAGACTTGTTCAGTAGTGTTGCAATTTTTACCCTTCGCTGATATCTTTTTGTTGTCATGTTGTGCTAGCCGCGTAGCGATAAGCGGTGATTCTCCGATTATTCCTGAGCGCACCGTGTGTTTAATGCGTTGTACTCTGTGCGTGCGTGCGTGTGCTTTTTTTCCCCTGATTTGTGACGTCATCGTGGCATGTCTGGACTTGTTTAGCAGTGTTGCAGTTCTTCCCGCCGCTAGTATGTTGTTGGTGTCATGTTGTGCTAGCCGCGTGGCGATGTGAGGTGACCTGAGGTCTTAAGCCTTTTCCCTGCTCACCTAAGGAAATTTGTGTATCCCTGTCCTGTGCTTTCTTTACGCAAGGGTAATGCGGCTGTGTATGTGGCACTATCAGATACCAGACATGAGTGTCTTTTTCTCAGTTTATTGGCGTGCGCTACGGTTTCTTGCAGTTACAGCTATTGGAGCGCAAATGCGTGTAATTTTTCGCTGCTCTTTTCTTATTTTCTCTACTTTTTATGTAGAACAAAGCCTCCTGCGTAAAAGCTGAATAGTGTTGTACCAGTTGAAGTGGGGTTGTTTGTTTGATTTTGTTCGATATCTTGACGAAGTAAGCAGTGCTTAATTTTGCAGATTTTTGAGCAGAAATGCTGGTATCTGAGCACGGAGTAGATATATTTCTCTGCTCCTTAAGAAAATTTGTACGTCGTTTTCCAAGCAGACCGCGTTTAGTTTACGCGAAATAGAAAAATGAAGTTGTGTATGCTCTATGATGATCTGCCGCGGGCTTAGGCCTTTTCCCCGATGAGCAGTGTTTTGTATGCGATGTCGCATGTCTGGACTTGTTCAGTAGTGTTGCAATTTTTATCCTTTAATATCTTGTTGCTGCGGTCTTGTGTTAGACGTTGAGCTTCGTAGCAATGTGCGGTAACGCTACGATTATTCCTGAGCGCTCCGTGTGTTTAATGCGTTGTCCTCTGTGCGTGCATGCGTGTGCTTTTTTTCCCCCTGATTTGTGACGTCATCGTGGCATGTCTGGACTTGTTTAGCAGTGTTGCAGTTCTTCCCGCCGCTAGTATGTTGTTGGTGTCATGTTGTGTTAGCCGCGTGGCGATGTGTGGTGACCTGAGGTCTTAAGCCTTTTCCCTGCTCACCTAAGGATATTTGTGTATCCCTGTCCTGTGCTTTCTTTGCGACAATGCGTCTGTGTATGTGGCACTATCAGATACCAGACATGAGTGTCTTTTTCTTGGTTTATTGGCATATGCTTCAGGTTTTTCAAGTCAAGCAAAAGTGCACGCAATTTTTTGCTGCTCTTTTCTTATTTTCTCTACTTTTTATGTAGAAGAAAGCCTCCTGCGTAAAAGCTAAATAGTGTTCTACCAGTGGAAGTGGGGTTGTTTGTTTGATTTTGTTGGGTGTTCGATATGTTGAGGAAGTCAGCTGTTAAAGGTATCCGTGAAGAAATGCTTGCATCTGAGCGCAGGATAGGAATTCCTGAAGCACGGCACCCTCAGTGTAAATTAATTATTTTGGATATGAGTCTGCTTCCCTGCATGACAAGGCTGAAATGGGAAGAGTGAAAAAATTGGGCGCTTCATTAGTAGCGATCCAAGTAATAGGGCAATTATAGTTTCCATAGAAAGTTGGGCTCCTAAAATTATAGTTTAGTTGTAGTTTTTCTAAACTGCAATGCAATAATCATTAATATAGTATAGGAATGCTATCGTGTTCCCGTAAAGGCGTTCTGTCTTGTGCTTTGGAATGCGCGAATAGAACTTTGCTCCCAGGCTTTTCCCGCCTTTATGCTCGCAATGCGCGAATGGAACTTTGCCCACTCGGCTTCCGCGCCTTTTTTGCTCGCAGGTGTAGCCTCAGACAACGAATGTGTGAGCATAGAAAGGGTCATGTATTACATAAGCCTGGAGGTGATGTTGAGTGGTTTCACTTATTATTATTTTAAAAGAGCAGTGGTAGTTTACTGTAATTCTAATGACCATGATGAGCCTTTGGGGTGAAAATCGTTAATATGTAGGGTGCTTTTTTGTTGAATTTTAATGAGAGAATGAATGTCATTAAGAGTAGGACAAAGGAAATAATCTTGCGATTCAATAAATAATAGGAGTGTCTTCTTCTTCTTCAGACAGGATGTGATGACGTCACACAGTCTGTAGCAATGCATTGACCGTTACCGGAAAAAAGTGTGGCAATAGAAAAATAGTGTGTATTGTCCTGGGCAGATTTATGATGAGCACTGTTTTTGAATAAGAGGAGTGCGTGTGCTTAGAAATAGTTTGATGCTGGTTTCCTTCTTTGTTTCTTTTCGCTTTTTCCCCCCTTGTCTGACAAACATGTGCTGACATGCCTGGGCTTGTTCTGACATGCTTTCCTTCTGCATGTAGTTTTTTTCTTTTTGTACAAGGCATATTCTTGACGATAGTGCTGCCTTGAATGGGAGTAGAGCTATTCTTAATAATTTTGCGATTCATTTAGTTCAGAGAGTAACCGCGAGGGGGACAGGTGTGTGACTTTATGTCTTGCTGAACCATTTTTTTTTTTCCTGTACAGTAAGACTTTGGGAATGAAATGCTACAATCTCCTCTTGTCTATGGTGTTTTTCTGCAATAGTTCCCTACGCAATCATTATAGTAGAATAAAGGAAATAATCTAGGGATAGTGATTCAATAAATAACAGGTGCCCTGTCTAGAGCGTACGCGTCCTTGAGCCACGCACCTGCATGATGACCGCATACCGAGAGACTATTGTTTCAGGTTGACCTTGTCTAGAGGAGCATTAGTGGAAAAAAACTGTGTAGCCCTGAGACAATAGGATGACGTTACGACCAATGAGAACGGCCTGCAGGGGGCGCAAGGATTCACTTCTCTCTTGGACACTGACGGGTCTCGACACGCAAATTCTGCTCCTGGCGTTGGCCGTCAGTGGAAGAGCGTAGCTTCGGTGGGGTTCTGTCTGCCTCTGATGGGGTGCGGATGTGTGGTTCGTCACTGGTGAATGGTGTTCGACGATGCAGGTGGATTTTGTGACGAGCGGATTTACAATGAAGGAATGCTGTGAACGGGAAAAATGATGGTGAGTGCCTTTTTCACTCTGTTCAAGTGTTTGTTTTCCTCTGTTGCCCAGCAGTCGTACGATTTGTCCTGACGTGTCCTGATATGCCCCGATATGCATGCTTTCCTTTGTTGACGCTTAGTATTTTTTTCTTTTTTGACAAGGAACATTGTCGTCTTGACGATAGTGCTGCCCCGAGTTCTGCGCGCGTTGATTTGTTGAGTGCCTAGTCCTCTTATTAGCCATTGATGGAGTTACATGTTAGGATGTTTTGTTCTTTTGCAAGTCTCATTTAGTAAGACTTTGGAATTCCTACGATCAGTTTTCATGCATGGTGCTCTTCTGCAATAGTTTCCTATGCAATCGTTATAGAAGAATAAAGGAAATAATCTTGGGATAGTGATTCAATAAATAATAGGTCCCCTGTCTAGAGCGCACGCGTCCTTGAGCCACGCAGGTGCATGATGACGTCATACCGTGGCTTCACTGCAGATTGACCAAAGGAGCATTAGTGGAAAAAAAAACAGTGTAGCCCTGAGACAATAGGATGATGTCTGGACCAATGAGAACGGCCAGCAGGGGGCGCAGGAATGCTCTTCTCACTTAGCCTCACGACCAATGAGAACGGGCAGCAGGGGGCGCAGGAATGCTCTTCTCTCTTAGCCCCTCGCAGGTGGCGGTAGGAGCGCGCAGAGGGCGCTACGAGCGCGCGCATGCGTAGCACCCGTAGAGTGGCGCTTACGTCAGTCCACCTCTGGCTCTCGTTGGGAGAAGACGTGCGGTCGTTCGCTCCGTCGTCACTTGATCCCTGGCTGTCGACGAGAGCAGTCGCATCGGTCTGCGCTCCTGCTGTGGTGAGGTGATTTGTTGCGTAACTAATGCTTTCATCAACTTTGTTCCCGCTTTGTTTGCAATTTTCGTGCCAGTGCTGGTTGCTGTTGTCTGGGCATTCCCGCCATTTTCTATCATCTTCTGCCTTGGGACCGGGAGTAGCGCTGGCGTGATTCTTAATAATTTTGTTGTGAGATTAGTTGAGAAAGTAACCGCTAGGGGGTGCAGCTGCAGGGCTTTATACAGGCCAAAAAAGCATTACGAGTCAGTTTCTGCCTGCCTCTCGGATGGAGCAGTCGCATGGTTCTGCGCTCCTGTTCTGGTGGGCTCATTTGTTGTGTAACTAATTGTTTTTTCTTGTTAGCTATTGATGGTTTGCATACTCTTGCTTTCCCAGCCTCTGTATTACGAGTGTTTTTCTCCTTGCATGTCCAGAGCTGTCCTAACTTGCCCAGACATGCCATGATGACGTCACAGCTGACGTCACAGGATGTGCGGAACTGGTGCTGCGATGCTTTGCAACCTGCCTCTGTGCTCCGTCGCCCAGCGACGGTCAGCGGCCGTTCCGGGCCGCTTTCTTCAAGATGACGTCGTTGATCTTCAACTAAACTCCTTCTCTCCACTCTATCTCTATCTTTTCATTTTATTTTCTACCTATTTTTTATTTTTTGTCAGCTCAAGTAGCCGGCAACTCACATCTTCGTCTGGACGTGTCTTAGATGGTCCCCAATTAGTGTAATGACTCTCTGGAGGGTCCCGATTAATGTGGGGGGTCCCAATTAGCTCTAATTGCTAATTAATGGCGTCCAGACGAAGATGTGACTTGCCGGCTTCTTGAGCTGATACATTACTACTCACGGTATCGGGCTTTTTCGTGAATCGTCACTTTTCAACTCTCCGATTTCACAACCAAGGCAGCCCTGCCGGAGAATGGCGATGTTCGCGACAATGTTCATAATATAGCAGGTGTCCACCATAGCTGGAACCAACACCGTGAACTCATTTGGTGACTTCCGTCACGAATTCAGAGTTCCACATACTCAAATTTGACAGGCGAGCAGCAGAACAAATCATTAACTGCAGTGTCAACAGAATCCTGATAGCCGGCGAAAAATACAATAAACGATTCGTCCAGACTCGGTACTCTCGTTCCCAGCCTACCGCAAAGAGCCACACCCTGCGGGGAACTATTTTCGGACGCGGGAGTCAGAAGCCTTCGTTAATCTCAGACTGTCGTGCCTGTCGACTAATCAGAGACGATTTATTTTGAAAGTTTGAATCTGAAGCGTTTGTATCGCAAGAGTTGATTTTTACGGCTTTATCTTTACACCGTGGATTTTGTCGTCATTTATTTCGAGGAGTTTATTCACGAAGTTTATTTTGCGAAGTGTAAACCAGAGTGATCCCGTTGGGGGTTGGACGCGTTGCGATGAGTTCGCTTTGTCTTCGGATGCTGTAGCAAGAATCGTGTAACTTCTGTGCAGTATTTGCTTGTGTTTTAGTGCTCTTTCTAAGACAATGCGATGACAGTGGTCCCTGCACAACACATTGTCAATTTCCCGGAAGAGTTTTCACAAGAAACGGACGGGGAAACGCCAACCGGACAGCACGTGGTGGTGCTTCTGATGTTCGAAGGTATGAGTGATGACCGTGATGTTTTGTTAACTATTAATTAGATGTTTCATTTTAGAAACTTAGGAGGAACTCAAAGAGATACTGATTCCGAACGTATCGTGAAGAGGAAACGGGTATATGCGACCTGCATGGAAAACAGGAACGTCATCTTCTCTGAGAAAATAGAAGATGTGAGGTGGCCAACAAAACGTAAAGCTCCCTGTGGTCCGCGAGTGCATCGCACAGTCAGGCATATGCTTTGTCTAGACACAGTGACCAGACTTATACTACGTAGTACGCATGTATGGAGATGCATTAATTATTTCTTTCTGCCTATAGTGTATGCTTTGAGCAGAATAAACAGTGTATTTACTTGAACAATATGTGCATTTCCACGTATTATCTTCGATTATGCATTCAGTGGTCCCAGCTGCCAAGTGGCCGGATCCCGAATCACTTGCCAGAGGGGACCAATGGATCAATTCCACTAGTTGCACTTCAGATCAAACTGGTTCCACTTTCAACTGGTCCCAGTCACTAAATGGTGCCACATTCAAAGTGGGACCTGTCCAATAAACCACTTTGAAGTGGTCCCACTCCAGATTTTTGCTTGGGCACAGTGGATACTTTGACTCAGCCACCGATTTTATGCTACACAATGATGATTCCTTATTCCCGAGCGCTACCATTTGCAAGTTTCACG
This sequence comes from Ornithodoros turicata, assembly GCF_037126465.1. Taxonomy (NCBI): domain Eukaryota; kingdom Metazoa; phylum Arthropoda; class Arachnida; order Ixodida; family Argasidae; genus Ornithodoros; species Ornithodoros turicata. The sequence goes on from NC_088204.1 coordinate 38,984,313, forward strand.
TGTTCTAAAATGTTGGTTGGCAGCTAAAAGTTGTATTTTCTCAAAATGCGGATTAAGTTTGAGTGTTTATGAGTGCTAATGCAGATGAATTGGGATGACCGTTCGTGATGCAAACTCGCCGTACATTACCAGGAAAAGGTCCACAAATTCCACAAACTATACCAAACTTTACACATAGACGAGCATCCCGAGAAAAAACTGGTTTGGGAGCAGATGAACAGTTGGATATCATGAACCCAGACATACGATGTACTCTCATTAACCTTACCACCGCAACGTCTTTCAGTTTTACTCTCTGGGACAGCGTTGGCCTCGGTTAAATGCTGTTCTGATATTTTCTCCGTGTTTGAGCTGTCCCAACTGCATTTGACTTGTACATGGTTGTCGCCGCGTGTATTTTTGCCTCTTTTACTGTGACCTTTTTTTTTACTTTTGGTTATATTGCTGCAGTGAGTCTTCTTGGACCATGCAAGGGTGCTACATTATACTTTCCTTTTGACAAGCACGTACCACTGAGCCCAGACGAGTGCTGCTTTGTAGCGGTTTTGGTAGGCTGGAAAATATGTAGTCACTTATAGTCAATCTGCTTCTCTTGTTTACCTAATAATAAATGAGACCGTCGCTTGAGCGTCTTGTTCTTTTTGGATGCAGAACACCTTCCGAACAGCCGTAAGAGAAGAGCTTTTTTTTTTCTGCGGTATGTTAAAAACTGGCGGTACTAAAATTGCAGTCATTTTCAGTCCAGCAAATACTGCAGAAAGAGCCAGTTTTCCTTTTACCGCTCGGTTCGGAAAGTGTACTTCGTGTGAAATAAAAATGTAGCCATAAAAGCGAAAAATGGAAAATAAAAGCGGGCGAGGAGGAAGGGTAGGGTAGGCTCCTACTCAGTACTGGGAACCAGTCCGGTTCGCACCGGGCTCTGGTACCATGACCCAATTTTGGTCCGATGTGTTTCCGGTGTTGCAAAACCGGTACCGGTCTGATGTTGGGCCCCGGTACTATCGTATCTCATAGCGCCGTCGGACCGAAGTTTTCCCGACGCGCTGTGTTGCTTGGGATGCAACGTTTCCAACAGCGTCACATTTCAAAGTATCAATGCCGACTGTTTTATCAGGTAATATATGTCCCCCCCCCCGGGTATGTACGGGTCCCAGCTTAAAGTGACAGTCGCATCCGGTTCGTGCGATTTCGAAACTGTAGTGTCATATTATTCCTTATGGACTGCTGAACGCACCATCGAAATCCCGACGCGAAATAGTGGCGTTGTTCAGCTGTTATTCGATTGAATACATGACAAGAGGAGGCGACGGATGTTGTGTGCATTCTGCTAATCCCTCTCTCAAAAAGTATGGAAACGTATTTATCAAAGAACCAATCAGGGCGCGGCCTCCAGAATCTCGACCGGGACGTTCTTGATCCGCCGTCGTCTGCAAGGCATTTGGATGTCAACGTGTCCGACGCGAGCGCATCTTACCTGTCGTCGCTATCCAGAGATTTCCTCGAGGACAGCAGTGATGCAGTAGTAGAGGACAATGATTCGTATTCTATGGATCCGTTGCAACGACACTGTATGCTAGAGATACGGAGACGAAACTGGTCACGACGATCACGCCGTTCGTCAGTTACGAGCAGCTTCTCGATTCAGTGCTTGACAGACGCCCACTTCAAATACAACAGCGCAGCAGCTGCATCTGCGGGTTTTTGCAGTCAGAGGAGCCGGACGTGTATTGTGTTGCCGTGCAGTGGGTCCGGTAGCGACGCTCTGCACTGGTCCGCACTAGCACATTGTTCTAGTGCATTACGGAGCATCCTCTTTTTTCCCCGACCTATGCTACCGCCTGCAACTTCCTCCTCCAACAGACAAGAGGTACAGTAACGTGGTTTTTCAATTTCTTTGAGGGGCACTGGTTATCATTTTCAAACGATAGCTAGATAGCTAGAAATCACGCAGCCATCGCTGATGTAATCGTACAGTTATACCAGTACCGCGTTAAAGTGGTGTCGAAAAGTGAAAGAAACTACAAATTCCGTATCAAATCTTGCGTCTATCTCTTCCTTCTGTGCTGTATCTCACATGAAATGTATGTTTCTCCACCACTAGTACCCCACTTTTTATCGCATGAATTCAGATAAGCATCTCATCTGAACAAGTCCCACCCTGCTTTATTATATTACGTGAAACATCTTGTTGGGCATGTTGGACTGCGACATTAAAGAGGGTAAAAGTGCTAACCGTACAGGACAAACACTAAGAAGGGATACACAAACACCAAACACACTTTGATGGCATACTTTGTATATATGTTGCTTCATGTTTATATGTACAGTCTTTCATGGCACAAGGTATATTTTGGTGCTTTTACCATTTTTAATTGACACACAGATTTAATGATTGTTTTTTTCTCACAGCTGTCAAGGTTCACCAGCTGGATCTGAGGCTACCTCGATGTACTGTTGTTCGGTCCCATCGCCATATGAGGGTACCAACGTATTTAGAAGGATGGCGTATCCCATTTACATGTTATAACTTACCTTACTATGGATACCATTTTTTTACAATGCAGAATATTGTTAACACTGAGTTTTGCTACTTGCCTGTATTAGGAGCAAACTTGTGAAGTGGGATACGTTGTACTGAGCGAGCATCCTTCGACAGGAAGAGACAGGGACACGAACACGCACAATGAGACAATCTGCTTTCCTAGCAAGTACTTAAAATATTACTAGAAGAAGTTGCTCACAGTTTTTTCAGAAGGGTGTGTTGATCTTGCGCATGTGTTCTTAAATTGTTCTTCAAGTAAACGAAATGCCTTTTCTGTATTCTGTCACGCAGTTGCTATAGTGAAGTAGATAGTCTTGTTGTGCATGTTTGTGTCCCTGTCTCTTGGTGCTTGAAGATGATTGCTTGTATTCGTAGGACATGGAAATTATGAGAGCGTACATGTGTTCGCCCACTTCTTCCATTTTATGCAGGTTTCTTTCGTATAAGTTCCAGCTCTTTGCATCCTTGTGCTCCACAACAATCCCGTGTTGTAAACTAACAAGCTGCAAGTAAATCTTTCTGATCAGTCCAATTGTAACTCATGCCATACAGTATAACATTGAGATCTGTCTAATTCCGGCTGTCCATGTCTTGTTTCAGCTCTGTAATGTGGTGTAGACGTACATTGAACTGCACAATAAAAGGATAAGCAAAGCATGACTGAAATTTTGCTTTATCTTGAGAACTTTACAGTGCAACAATAGAGCATGTCTGTTTGGACTTAACATATTGGAGAATGGACAGGCACAAGGACAACAAACACAGAGAGTGTTCAACTAGCGACATATTTATTTGGACTAGGGCTGTGTGTCCAAATAAACAAGGTGATAGTTGAACGCTGTGTGCGTTTGTTGTACTTGTCCCTGTGAGTTCTCCATCATGTTCATCTTCAGAGTGATGTATTCAGGTGCAGGGCCTTGTGGTCAGCCAGTAGGTCCAAGGTGCATGGGCATTAGATATTCACAGGGGAGGGCCAACCTAACGCATCCCTGAAATGCAACAGCAGTACAAGTGAGCGGCAAATGAAACAGCAACTAACCCACACAAAATATGTCCTCAATAACAAGTATGAAACAATTTCTCCCTGATGCCACTTTGTACATATTTCTGCATAACTGTAAACTGGTAAAAAATCCAGCGAATTGGTTAGGAAATGGGAAAGTGCCTCTGGAGGACAGCTACCAATATTTTGACTGTTGTTCTTCTGTGCACTGTCCTCATCATTGCCACGGTATTTAAAGGCCATGGAAGGGCTCGAGAACAAATATGATAGCAGAATTAGAATTACAAGCCTCTCCAGAATGTGAAAACATCTCAACAAAAGACACATAAGCACAGCATCAAAGCTTCGCCTCTCAGTGTGCTTAGAGCTCAGCTACGCCGATTTTCGAGTGTTACAGAATGGAATGGTACTCAGACGATGTGTTCATTAGGGAACACTGATTATGTGTGTAAGATAGTTATCCCAAACTCCTCGTGGTTTTTCGAAAAAGTGCATTTTTAGTTTCACTGACATTCCGTCTTGTGGCCCGGAACCGGTAAACTATAGAGTGAAGATTTAGAAATAATGTGTCATATCATGAACCACTATGGGAAATGGCAGTTTGAAAACCTGGAGAAGGCTGTCTTTAGAACGGGGGACATGTTCTATGGTGAAATTTTTTACAGTATGTACTGTACCACGTATTGCACTGCAGACCCACCACAGTATGCTAACGCTCTGAATACTGATTTGCTCAGAAAAAGGAACGTGTGCATTTCTTGTACTAACTTCCCCTTATACAAAGTAGTAGAAAAATGTTTTGAGCCAATGGGAGGGAGGGAGAGGGCATCATACTGGACTCTCGTTGACCTACAATGTGTTGTGTGTCAAGGGCATTTCGAATAGTGTACGTGGTACAAGACTGTGTTCCCACATTCTTGGCAATGTTGACTAATAACCATAATAAAGTAGAGGGTACATTTGTTGCTTCATATATTTGTGTCATGGCAAAGTATGTTGAGATGCTACATCTGTCTCAACATACGGGTGCCAAAACTGCTTTTTGTCAATGAAAAAATGGCTAGGAAGCAAGCGAGCTGGTGAAGATGATGCATAATGTAAAACCTGCATTCTTTTTGTGCCTAAAATATCACAAGTAGTTGTCTGTTTAACACCACTAATCATGAGCCAGCCTCCATGACATGTCTGTGACATTTCAAAGTGATTAACATGTCCCATAGATATGTGCAATGCAGAAGATGACTGTATACCGTCTATGGATTCTTGTTTCAAGAAAAGTACTGTGTGATTTGTGAACAGCGCCTGGCTGTACCTTCACAATTCTACACAAAAATATATAGAGTTTCCAGAAGGAAACATGAAGGTCCATAGCAAAAACCATGAGACGAGGGATAGGAAAAGGCATACACAATGTCTTAACATTGTGTGTGTATGTCCCTTCTTGTATCTCCTCTTCGGGTCTCCCCATCATGGATACTATCACCAGCTCGCTTACTATTGAACCGTTCTTTCAACGATAAAGGTCACTTTCATGAACCGGACGGCAGCCAACGTGCTCTAAAAAAAAAAATAATAATGGAAGGAGCTCAATATGATTCTTAGTGGGCGAGGTAAACATTGTTTCTAGCACCGTGTGCCGGAGATTTCCGGCGCACGTCAAAAGAACCCTTGGTGGTCCAAATTATCCGCACTCCTACCCTGCGGCACGTGCAACATGTCGCCACCACTGGGCAGACAACCCTTACGTTTAACATCGCAGTACCATCACAGTACCATCAGTGAACTGTTTGAACTGTCTCATAAGGCTAACGAGGGTATCCGCTCATTCATCGAACCCCATTCATCGAACGCCGCCCATTCATCGAACGCCGTTTCATCGAACGCGATTTCAATGCCAAATGCCTCGAATACCAAAGTTGCCAATTCGAGATGGAGTCCACATCGCCTGTCGTGTCACTGAAAATGCTTGAAAGCCCAGCAACGTAATTTTATTTTTCGCCTCCCTCCCCCCATACAGGGTGTCACAGAAAACGTGTCATGAAATTATAATAAATAAAAAAATACACACCTTAGAATCATGCGGTCAACGGCATTTGTTCTTACTAGGTTTTTGCCACCTCCTAATGTGAAAAGTCGTTTAGCGTATGTTTAATTATGTAAATTTTGCGAGCTGAAGTCAGAAATTTGTCAAGTAAAGGTCATTTTTATCCCACCAATGTGAAGAGCGTGTCTAATTTATTCAAATTAATGATAATTTACAGGGATATTCATGGGCTATCCCATCAGAAAAAATAGCCGAATATCATGTTCTACGGAGGTAGCGCGCGACAAATTTTTCAGCGCAGTCCTTGTCAGTCCGACGTAAGGAGGTCGGAAACCCAGCCTACACCAGAAACGCAGAAAGAGATAACATAAGTATGGCTTATCGGTAGGGTTCCGGTATTTCGGAGTTTAGTTCTGGGTGTTACCGGAGGATGTTTTTCGGAGTTTATTCTTTTTTCAAAAAACTTTTTTTTCGGACAGTATGATTTACTGCTCAGTTAATATCCGAAATTCGGAGAAAACTTCGGACGCACGCACAGTTGTGCAGCGAAAACGCAGTAGACACATTTATTACTTCAACACTAAGGAGACAAAAGCTTAACAGTACATTTCGTGCGACGCACACTGAAGTGTTCCGCAATTCCAAAGGCACCCTTTCCGTGTGCAGTGCTCGCTGTTATGCGGCAGTACTTACATAGGACAACCTCTGCATCGCGATCGACGGATGATGCGAACTCCTCGAAATCTGAGTACTACCTGACGTAGTCGCGGGGCTGCTTTCGCTGCCGTCCCATCTTGAAGTCAGCAGTGCAATTAGTTGCAATTTCAAAAAGACCACTCAGTATGAGCATGGTTCGATACTTATTTTAGTGCTTAGGTCACATGTAGGACAAGGAAATCGGGAAACAGACTTGGAAGACTGGGCAAAAACCCGGGCGCTGAATCCTCAAGTGGTCGAGATGACTATCGAAGAAAACGCTCGGTCACGGAAACCATTATTATGTTGCGGTGGGGCCAGTATCTGAGGTGAGAAGAAACCCAGGGCAGGAAACGGGAGGCCAAGAACAATAACACGGTTATCAGGGAAAAAATCTGCCAAGCGGAGTTTTTCGGATGAATCCGAAAACCGGGAACCCTACTTATCGGTTATCGCGTCCGACTTTCGCTGGGATCGCACTTTCCCTCTCCCAATTTCACGAACTGTCACTTTTTCTACTATCACTCTGTGGCATACCAGGGTAAATTACTTGTAAAATGTAATTAAATTAAAATTACTCATTGCTCCAGTCAGCGGTTTGTTTGACTGTTACTCATATCTGCTTCTGATGTTTAAATAGGCTACAACCTTCAACCGTTATCTGGTTTGGAGCTGGAGCGGCTTGCAACCTTTCTCCCTGACACCGCTTCTGCCCAGATTCTTCAGATATCAAGATTGTGGTGGCAGCACTGTGCGCCTACAGAACCTACAAAAGGACGCCACACCCCTCAGATCACTGCAGTCAGCGGCTTGTTTGACTGTTACTCATATCTGCTGCTGATGTTTGAATGGTGGGGGGGGGGGGTATGTTTATTAAAGATAAAGAAAGGGGGAAAGGTCAGACAGGCCAAGGCCGACTTGCTATTCCCAAAAGAGAAAAAAAAATAAAAAAGAAAGAGAGAGAGAAAAAGTGAAGCACGTACAACCAGTACTCATCAATTTGTAGTGGTTATTGGCGCCGCTGACTGCATCATGAGTGACTGTATTAGTTGCAATAAGGCTTTGCCTGTTGATGGTCATATGTTGTGCTGTGCAAACTGCACATATGGGTATCATTTAAATTCGCAATGTTCTGGTGTGAATGACAAGAGTTTTCGGTCACTGAGTTTTCTAAAGCGGCAGGAATGGGTCCGTCGTACGTGTCGGGTAAATGAGACTCATTCAGGGGATACTAGCCAAGGCGCCCAACTATAGCAGCGCCTTCTAATGAGGGTGTGAACGATTTTAGAGGTAGCATTGATAAGATTATGGATGAATTGTTGTCAGTTAAAGCAAGTGTAAGTCAAATTCCTTCACTGAGTGAGAAAGCCCGTAATTGAAACACTCCTACCTATCAGGGGCACCATCAATGAGTTCAGTTTCCCTCCTCTTTGCAGTTTACGATGAAGTTCATGCGATAGTAACCAAACACAAGAGTGAAATAGCTGACATCTCAAAGAAGGTAAACCATCTGGAAGATAAGGGGTGAAAGACTAATCTGGGGGGGGGGGGGAAGTAATTCAGAAACTGCAGATTTCTCTAAATGAAAGTGAACAGTACAGTCGAAATTTGAATCTAGAAATTCATGGCGTTCCTGTTGAGGCGAATGAAAACATAGATGACATAGTCGAAGACATTGCTAAAAAACTTGGTATGCCTGAATTGAAACCTGAACATATGCAGTCTGTCCACCGCCTCCCAGTGAAAAGCGACAAAGTACCGCCAATACTAATCAGATTTATCTCTTCGGCGATAAGAAAGACGTGGCCGCAGAAAAGGAAGCTTGTGCGTTTGCTGTTCGAAAAATGTGATCTGCAGTTTCCATTGTTTGTCAATGAGAATCTAACACGCTTCTACAGAGAACTGTTGTCGTGGCCAAACAACGCGCCAAAGAGTGTGCATAGAAGTTTGTATGGGTAAAAAATGGAAAAAGTTTTGTGAAGAAGGATGAAAAGGGTTCCATATTGCGCATTACCTCTCAGAGTGATCTTGTTAAAATTGTTTGAACGATATGGATTTATGTACTGCATGGTCTAACTTCAATGAATTGCAACAGAAGGTAAACGTTTTTAAGACTTCTGGAACTTCTGTTGGTGTTTTGCACATTAACATCAGAAGTATGCGTAAGCATTGGGCGTTATTGCAAGTTACAATTAGCAAAGTGAAAAACTGGGCAGACATTTTTGTTATAACGGAAATAAACGTATCCGCTGCTGAATTGAATCTCTATCAGATTCCTTGTTACTCATGTTTTTCGTTCACGCGGGAGAACAGTCGTGGGGGCGGTATAGCTGTTTTTGTTAGAAATGGTATTCTTGCTAGCATAGAGTCATCCATGTGTAAAGAGATGGAGTGCGTGGCCTTAAAGATAACTACAGACAATAGTTCATTTGGTTTGTTAGCCATACACCAGCCACCTAAGAGCAATATAACTATTTTTCAGTGACTTAAAACAGCTTCTTTCTAGTGTTTCTTCCGCTGACATATGTATGACTGGTGATATTAATATTCATGTTATGAAACCGGAAAAATCTGTTGTATGTGATTATTTGAATATTCTTGCGGATTTTGGTATTTCTTCATTGATACAAGCACTGACTAGGGTTGAGTTTCTGGGTGATCATCTTGTTTCCTCTTGTTTAGACCATTTTAATATGAGATGTCGTGACACTTCCGTTTGGGGAGGTGTTGTTGAGCAAAAACTTTCTGATCATTTTTTCACCTTTTTATTTATGTGTTGTCAGGATTTGTTCAAACCCCCTGCCCATCTACCCCTGCTACCATGCATCAGTTTGTTACTGCTTATGTTATTGATAATGATATATTTGACAGACATCTAGCATCGCTTGATTGGAATCATGATTTCAAAGATTGTACGCACTTAGAAATGTACGATATTTTAGTTGGCAAGTTTACAAAATGTTATGACATATCGAAAAGGCGAATAAGATTCCACAAGCGGAAGGTGCTCTAATTAAGCAAAAGGAAATTTTGTGGCATAGGTGTCGAAGGTTTCCCTCAGATCAAGACTTAAAAAATAAATTGAAGGCCATGCGTAATTGGATAACTGCTGCATTCGATCAGCGAGGAGCGCTTACTTCAATAATAAATTTAGTAGTGCGAAGAACAATTCGAAAGAGACGTGGAGTTTAGTAAACCAGTTGCGGGGTGTGCACGCGGAACGTAACTTTGCTGAATAGCTTTGGTAGTGTGGACAATCTTGCCGATAAGTTTAGCGATCATTTTAGTAGTGTCCCAAGGCAGCAGGGTTATTCTACTTCCTTTGGTGATGAGTTGCCAGTATTTTCCAATTGGGATTCGTGTGGGTTTCCCGAGTTGCAAATGGATGATCTGTTGTTTATTGTAAACAACCTCGAATGTGTGTTTTTTCTAGCTAAGTTGTGTTTAGTTGTCTTGCTGTTGACTGCCTCCAGGCCCAGCGTCACAAGCCCTTCGGCTTAGGCGGGCCTGCTTTGTATTTTGATTTGATTGACAAGGAATATAAAAAATATTATTATTATTATTATTATTATTATTATTATTATTATCTAATGAAATTACATTACAATTACTACGCAAAAATAATGACATTAAAACGTCGTTACTTTGCCATTATTAGCATACATGTTCCCGAGTTTTGTGGAAGGTACAAGGGACAAAAACACAAAAGTTGACGAAGCTTGCCTTCCCCGAAATTCAGGGAAATCTGTGGTGGCAAAGTAACAACAGTTAGCTTGTACTCAACTATTTGTCTCTTCTACATGTCAGGCTAGTGTGCCACGTATGACGTATCGTTCCATAATGTAGAGACGAAGGTGACACAAAGTATCACGACAACAGGAAGATTGTCCAGAGGATGGGGTCTAGAGGATGGGGTCTAGAGGATGAGGCGTAGAGGATGGAGTCTAGAGGATGCAGTCTAGAGGATGGGGACTAGAGGATGGGGCCGGCTGACAATGATCCTACAAGGCTACAAACCATTGACCTGAAGAACGCTTGTTTGTGGGTGCCCTAACTAAGGCAACTGATAACTGCAACACGATTTGAGCAACGTTTGTGCACGTTTGAGCAACACGATAACTGCTATGTGCTTGCGTACGCGAGGTGGTAGCGTGCTATACTAAAACCGTCTTGTGGTACCCCCCAGGTTCTGACGTCTTCTCTGAAATAGAAGTGATTCGATGAATCGGTGTTCGATGAAACGGGCGCCACAGATTCGACGAAACGGCGTTCGATGAAACGGCGTTCAATGAAATGTCCACTTTTCGACGAAACGACGTTCGATGAAATGTCACGGAACCGCTAACGAGAATCTCTTGTATTTCAATATTTCCGGTTAGTGCAAGCCGGGATTTACAATCATTCTTTACAGTAGCGTTCAACAGGACTGTGCTGTAATGTTCGTAATGCTGAAAAAATGTTACAAAATTGTACCGTCGCCTCTCATAATAATTATTCGCCGTTTCCTTTTCTTTTAGCTAAAAGTGCATGTCTGAGTCAGTTCCAAACTTCTGAAGTTCTCGAATCCACATCTTCTGGATTGCCGGTCGAGGGCTCTACCAATTGAGCTAAGCTCATGGGGAATGCCGCCGCAGACTAGTGTGTCAGACAGCAGACGACATGCCGAAGCTGTGCTAGCAGCGACTCTTTCCCTGTCCCTACTACCGCACTAAACGTCTCCTAGGTGATACCCACATGCGCTCAGAGCCGCGTTCTTGACAAAAGTCAGAACCAGACATGACGTTACTGTCAAATGCGTGCGATGAATATCCCTCTCGCCACGCAAGTCGCCAAGCAGCACCTCGTCGTTAGCTTCCTGTGCTGCATCCCTATACCTATCCTCAGGTTCCCGCTTCTCTAGGCCACCATTTATTCCAACATCCATAGCGACGAAACCATGAAACATTGCAATGCACATTGCATTGTACTCGTCCTGCAAGCGAACTCCATCACCGCCCCAGTGCTGCACGGCGATGGCACCAGAAAATTGTTTCGACTGTGCACATCCATCGATAACTAACGGAGCGCCTGTGCACCTGACACTAGAGAATCGCCCTCCTAATGTACTAAGCGGCATCTCTATCCGTGGCAACGTATCTTCGTTCACGTGACCAGTACGTGGTGGCTCTACACGCCTTTCACTCATGCTGCCTAAATTGCTTTCAATTCGGTCGCACCGCGTGTCCTGCGAGATTGCGCAGATTGACATCTCCGGATTGTCACTAGATCCGTCGTCCTAACAATAATCTGATCTGGACTTCGTACGCGAGAAGTTATCTACGTTACCGTGATCCTGCTTTCCAACTCGTTCCCAGGCGCCAGAGAAAAATGCGCTCTCCCGCTGCTCCTCTATGAAGTATTCTCCACGTAGGACTGCTGCGTCTCCGATGACTATCGGCTCAACGTTCTCAAGCTCTAGCTCTTCCACCACGCTTAACATGTCCACCGTGTCCACAATCATCGTGTCAATTACGCTACCACTGTTACATGCTGTCTGAAAACTATCATGAACCACCTGACCTTTGAGTCTGAAATTCAACCGCTCCCAGAAAATTGTCTCTGCCCACAAACTCTGCAGCTCTACCCGTAATCGATGTATCTCAGCATCTATTTCACCAGCTCTCAACTCTGTGGCCGCATGTACCAACTCTCGCGTCCTAAACATTGCACTGGTTCTCCCGGAGAAAATCGGTCAAAGGTCTCACCCACTCCTGAGATACGATATCCACACACAGACTTGCAGTCAGATGAGAAGATCAGCGCCTACAGACGTGGACGAACAATAGTGTCCCGCAGACGATCAGACCGAGACGGTGACCTAAGCTTCACTGCTGGAGTGCTGGACTAAGGCCCCAGTCGCCAATTCTGGATATACAAGTCCCAGCGAAGACTCTTCTGGCATCCTATCGACAGCGCCAGTCAAGAATACAATGCAGTTCAGTTTAGTGTGGTGGTCAACGGTTTATTGAATCCAGGCTCGCAATCTCGAGCTTCCTTGGTGCCACGTACCAGACTGTCGTCTTTGCAGCTCGCGGGCCCTTTTCTTAGCTTGGTTAGCTGACCGCCCCGTCGTCGAAACCCTTCAGCGTCCTCACTCCTGGCTGTGGGGATGGTCGACTGACATAATTTTTCTGGGCTGGTGTAATGTGAAACAAAAAGAAGAGAAAACCAGGGTGAAAGGAGTCTTTCAAATATGTTACTGAAGTTTCCAGGTAATAATAAGCAGTCTATTTGGCGACGGAAGTTTTGAAAAGTATTTTGCACCAACGCCTTGAAAATTAATTCAGATATTTGATAATACTAACTTACCAGAAATATACATGCCAAAATGTCATTTTTGCGTGAATAATATAGGTATTATCAAGGTAAATTGCGTGTAAGCGAGTGCAGGAAAAAAAAATGCTGTTTCGAGCACTAGATTTTCCAGACTGGCATTGTAAGCGCTGTGTGCAGCCTAATTTACAGCCGCTGGTACATCCAGTTGAGAGCCTCCGAGATACAGGCATCTCGGGCGAGCATATGAAGTAACCTTTCCGTGGCAGTTTCCGGATTTCTTAATTGGCAATCGACTAGTGCTCAGACTCAGTGTTGGCAATATTCGTTTATAATACCATCTGTGTGTGTATTGTCCATATTACCATCCGTACTATCCGATCACACTTGTACGTCGACATAGAGTAAGTATGCACTAGTACAACAATACGAAGAACAACTAAAATTCCATAATCAGTTAGTACCGACGCCAGAGACTTGTGAAAACAAGAATTATAGCATAAATAAATAACAACAAAATAAAGATAACAAAGTACTCATATAGCAATAGCCAGGAGACAAGCAAAAATACGTGAATGTCTCGAATCGAACTGCGGACCTTTTGTATCAAAATCCGACACTTCACCTCTCATACGAAGGGAACCCAGAGACAGGGGAAAGAAAACACGAAACACACACGATCTCAGACACGCAGCAACCCTTTTACTGAACAAACATAGAAAGTCAAGTTCCCAACAGTCTCCGTATGGGTGGCAAGGGTGAAATAGATGCAACACTAACGCAATTCCCTCTCGCCTTAAAATCTTTGTATTCCGCTGAAAGGCGGCCAACCGGGTCAAGCACTTTCCCAAGGACAGTCGTCTCTTCCAAGAGGGGCTCACAATAGGAGATATGCGAAATGAAGCGCCATCTCGTGCCAACTAGACGAAACGCGCCCGCCATCTTTGCTTAGTCGAGAAACAGATGTCCGCATGCCGCCCGCTGCATAAATTGTTCATTTTTTGCTCCCTGTGGCACTCAGCAAGTCAACTCTCGGGTTGAAGGCACAGACTGTAAGTAGCTCCAAACGTTCTTCGTCTCTAGTGAGACTGAACTATAGCTCAAATAATTTAATGCCATCGTTTTTCTAAGGAAAGAGCGTCGTACGTTTCACAAGACTGAAGATGCCGACACACTGCTGTGTGCCGCTGGGCAAGCAGAGAGGGACAAAAGATGAAAACGGCAAAAAAGTGCGTATTAACCATCCCCAGTAAAAACTTGAAAGCAAGTTTATTCCGTGCTGCGGTCTTCCAGAAGCATGCTCAAGGAATAGGAGCGATGCAAAGAGCATGAACACAGATCTTATGTCCCTACCAAAACAACGCCCCTTTGCCTACTCTGCTCGCGTCCAGTTTATTAACACTGGCAAGTGATAACATGTGTACAAAATTCACTTGTATTGCAGGTCTCCTTTCATCGTTTCCCAAGACAGGAGGAACTTTACAAGAAGTGGGTTATCGCCATAAAGCGGGATGAAGGAAGGCATTTTAAGATCACGAAATCAACAGTAGTGTGCTCGAGACACTTCAGAGAATGCGACTTCCTTCCCAACATTGCTAGCGGGCTGCATATTTTGCGGGACGCCGCCGTGCCATCGTTGTTTGCATTCAGAAAGACTGTGCAAGCCAGGAAGCCACCAAAAGTTCGGAAAAGTGCATCAGGAAGGGCAGTGCACTCCAAAAGTGATGAAGGTTCACAGCAGCTCGAATCCAGCATCCCAGTGTCTGACAATGCTTCTGGTGCTACCAGTGTGATGGAGCCCATCAGTGAAGATTTGCGACTGAGTGAGTCAGATGTGCCAACCAAGTGCACCAATGCACACTGCAATCTGCTATATGAAGAACAAGAAAGTACAATCAAGTGCATGAAGAACAAAATAGAAATGCTCAGGAGTGAACTTCATGAGGTCAAACAGAAAATGTACAAGGCTGAAGCCGAGAAAGAACTGATGGTGAATGAGCTGAGAAAGGAGAAGGAAAAAAAGACACCTTTCTGCATTGAACGCTTCAAGGACTCTTATAATGATTTCCACTCATACACAGGCATGGTTGATTACAGTTACTTTTGCGCACTGTTAGACCGACTAGACCCAGGACCCGATGGGTGCAATGTACGGCGAGGCCAACCAGACACTGAAGTGAGGTGCAACGGAGGTGGGCGTAAGAGGGCCCTAAGTGTTGAGAACGAACTTTTCCTAGTCTTGTGTAGGCTCCGTGTAGGCCTCCTGGAGTTCGACCTAGCCCATCGCTTCGGGATATCACAGGCAACTGTCTCGCGTATCTTTACCTCCTGGATAAACTTTGCATACTTAAAACTGGGTGCCCTACCCCTATGGTCATCGCGACGTGTTGTTGACACGACAATGCCCCCAGCGTTTGTAGAGAAATACCCGTCAACCAGAGTCATCCTCGATGCCACTGAGATACGGTGCGAGGTTCCCAGTTCACTTGGTTTGCAATCAAGCACGTACTCGAACTACAAATCGGCAAATACCTTTAAAGGGCTGATTGGCATATCACCTAGTGGGCTTGTGTCTTTCGTCTCTGAACTTTTTACTGGCTCTGCATCGGACAAAGAATGTGTGGTGAAGAGTGGCTTTCTGAGGCTTCCGTTTGAGCAAGGGGACTCCGTAATGGCGGACAAGGGGTTTCTCATTGGTGATGACCTCCAGCGCCTTGGTGTTCAGTTGAATATCCCTCCATTCTTGAGAAATCGGGAACAGTCACTTGAGGAGCTGAACGAAAGAAAGGAAATAGCCTCGCTGCGTATCCATGTAGAGCGGCGGATTCAGAGAGTGAAGTCATTTCATATTTTTGATACCTCAGTGTCTGCAAAACTATGTGGGGTCATTAATCAGATGTGGACGGTGGCTGTCATTCTGACTAACTTTCAGGGACCAATCATTGTCAAGTCCCTTACCGGAGAAGGACAAACGTCTCAGTGACACAGATCACATACTCCAAGTCCTTTATTTCCATTGTGCGTGTGTCTCACACAGTTGACAGCAAAGTTGCCTCTTGTACAAAAGTGGAGGACCAACCAAACTTATTCAGAAATATTTCTTTGGAAGTTGTTTATAAGGTTTTATGTATAATGATAAAATATTGCACACATTTTGGACTAATGATTCTTTGCAGTGAAGAGCACCACTATCTTGCCACACTTAAGATCAACATCCTGTCATGCACCATTATCTCATGACTTATTACAGTCTCATGTAAAAGTGGTAGTGAAACACACAGGCTCTGCAAAAGGCTTCACTACATCATGACTATCACAAACACTTGGGCGATGAAGGAAAAAATACAGTCTACTCTGGTAGTACTGGGAACACAATAAGTCCAGGGAATGAAGCACTCTTCGAAATAAAACTTTACGATACACAAGCTTTCGTGCAGAACCTGCACTTCATCAGGTGAAGATACAAATATACGTACAGCAGAACTATAATAGCCCGGTTCTGCTGTACGTTTATTTGTATGTTAACCTGATGAAGTGCAGGTTCTGCACGAAAGCTTGTGTGTATTAAAGTTTTATTTCAAAGAGTGCTTCATTCCCTGGACTTAATGCTTATCAGAAACACAAAAGTTCACCACATGGCTTCACCATGTTGTGCAATATTACAGAGTGATTAAACATCACACAAAAAATCCCAGCAAAGGGCTCCACTTATGAAATATCACAGTGCCACTGAACAATCAAACAAAAATTCAGCACATGGCTTCACTGTTATGAAATATCACAGCGTCATTAAATGGTGAAACTAAAAAATCCCAGAAAAGGGCTCCACTTATGAAATATCACAGTACCACTGAACAATCAAACAAAAATTCAGCACAGGGCTTCACTGTTATGAAATATCACAGCGTCATTAAATGGTGAAACTAAAAAATTCAGCAAAGGGCTTTGCTATCTAGTGCCCTATCACAGTGTCGTAAAACCAGTGGTTTATCCAAAGTCCCAAGCAAAAAAAAAAGGGGGGGGGGGCATTGTTAGTTACGTTATGACAGCTTAACATATAATATATAATATATAAATGCAGTGCAAAAGCAAGATAGCAACGAGTGGGGACAAAACAGAACAAAACACACTCAGTGCAGCACAAGAGTTCAGGTTAAAAACATTAAAATATATCGTACCAAAAGTAATGTGATGCAAAACCAAGATAAACAGAGCAAAGTAGACTACATATTACTAGATGCATCACAAAAAATCAGTTCTTAGAAAAGTAAGGCAACAAGTGATTGAAGTAAAAATAATCAAGCTTTTGCTTTGCATTCTTCCATTTGTCTTCGTCAAAGTAAATTCTCTCTACTATCATCCACTTTTCCGAAAACACAACAAAGTCTCCCCACTTCAACCCCGTGATAGCCATCTGTCCTAGTATCTGGTAGTAGTAGTCACTCTCTCTCTTCACCATTGGGTGACCACCTTCATCAGACTGCATTTGCTTCAACTCTGATTTAGCATGTTCAAGTTCACAGTCCCTGAGGCTGTAAGGACACTTTATTTCGAGAACCCCATGGGGTGGGTACTCCTCTGGGTCAAAAACAAACCTATCAGGTGACGCGCCTAACCAAGGGCAGCTCGGATGCACAGCAATGCCACAGTGAGAAACTACAATGTCATGCCCCAAATTCTGCAGGGCTCTGCAATAGTGCTCTGCAGCTGTGTCCTCGTGTTTTCTTCCATAGGCAACAGGTCGGCATCTGCTTACGTCTTTATGTGCAGTTAAATTGTGCAGCCCTTGCTGTGTCCAGTTTTCACGACGCATTACCAATCCAAATTTAGAAGCGGTTAGTCTGTATTGTCGGGCTGCAAGCCAACGGTCACTCTTGCTTTGTTGTTGAGTATTTTTTTCCAAGTCCAAGGCTGCTGCTTTCGTGAGAGCAATGCTCTGTAAGAGAAAATATTTTGCATGGCGGTGTGATCACAATGCAATGACAACAACAACTTTATTGTGAGATGATGAATGGGGAGTTTCATCACCAGGGCGATACTCTACCCCATTGCTGGTGGTGACGGGGGGAATGAAATAGTGAGCCCCTTCACAATAAGGATCGAAATCCTATGGTATCCAGAAAGGTCAAGAGAGCTTTGAAGGCAGAACGTTAGTGGGCTAGATGTGACCAGGGACCAAGCAATTTTGTGAGAGAGAGGGGGCGGGAGTCCAGCTCGTTAAGGGATCCGGAGAGTACGCTTCAGGAAGGTTGGTAGTGTGGGCAATGAAGAAGAATGTGCTCTACAATGTATCTTTTGCAGCCCGACAGTACAGACTAACCGCAGAATTTAACTGCACACAATGCAATGAAAAGAACCTGTTACATAGCTACTATTCTTAGATGTGAGTGGTCTAGGTTAGAGGTACATCCACACTAGCAATCAATCACGCTTTTGAAATGCTGCATAACATGGTTTAATATCATTATCCTGAGAATGTTGGCATGAGAGATGTCAGTAAGGGTGGGGACCGCGCATTCGGTGGACTCTTGAAACAGAAGGGGTGGCACAGGGATGCTGCTGGTCTTTGCCCTGGTCAGTGCTATATTAGGTGACATCCACACACTCCGATCTTGTAGCGACGGTGACTGCTGGTATACCAGTGGGGACCCAACGGGGGCAGGGCCAAATTTCGTGTCTGCAAATCCAAAGCTGGCTTCTTCAAGGACCATGGCAAAATCTGCACCCCCCTTTTGTCTAAAAAATTCTGCGAGCTTCGTGTTCAATCTCAACTGGTCTTGATCCGCATCGGCTGCTGCCCTAACATCCTGAAGGCGAGGTGGAGCTGGAGTGTCATTACCACCATCAAGTGGCCTTCGCCAGTCGATTGTTTGCACAGGGACAGGCCTTATCGCACGCTTCCTTGGCCTTCTCCAAGCCTGTGGGAGGTTCGTACAAGACAGTTCAGGTGGGGCTTCGCTGTAGCCACGGTCTTTGAGTATTGCAACAGTTCGCAGGAGTGCCAAAATGTGGCTGCATGCTTGTCCAACACCTGATGGGCACTTGCACCATGCTCCAGCAACCGCCCCTGAGGTCTCCAAGGCCAAGTATGCTGTGTATGGATCCCCTGTCTTACACTGGCTCCTGTAACACCGACCACGGATATGCACAGTGCCAGGCCTGGATGTATAATGGTTTAAAGTTAGAGCGCATATATACAAAAGAAAAGTAGTCACACACACACACAAATGGGACGACGATGTGGTGGGTCAAGTAGTCAAATGTGTGTGCATATATTCAAAAGCTTAAGAGGGCAGTTGACCACGAGAATGAAATGTGTAGGACAAGTCAGAAGACGAGAAAAAATTTACAGGAGCAGTCAGCGCTGCCTTTGGTGGGACTGGGCTTTGGTGACAAGAACACGCATTATATATATATATATATATATATATATATTACATACACACACATCGCACACATAGATGGGAATAAAAGTTGCGCAAGCGGTAGAGCTTTTACATGCTACGCTGTGGGACCATCCCGTACTAATATTTTTTCAGCGCTAAAACTACTACGCTCTTGTTCAGCATACAGCGAACCGCTTTGATAGCTCATGCAGCCCGCGGGTTGGTAAAGCGAAAGCCAACAAACTAGGTAAAGCTCTTGCTGTACAGCGTAAGCCCTGTAATTCGTGGTGTTTTATTTTTTCCAGTGCCCACGAAAGTATTTCCTACTTCTAATGCACCGGTAGTCACAGCTAAAGAACACCCATAAGACTTTGAAAAGCGTGGGTCCGCACACACAGTGCACTGTCAAGATATTATGCATATTCTTGGTGGACATATATCATCTTACCTCACATGTGATGCGTTGACCTTTATGGACGCGGCGTCAACATAAGACTCCAAAGCGAAGCTGTACGATTTCTGCATCTGCCGCCCGGAGTGGGGCCTCGATTCGCAAAATTCTTGAACGCATTCTGCAGAAATTGTCGGCACTGCGTTTAAAAGGCTGCACCAGTTCTCGTCGTTGTCATTTGGCAAGAACTTCGGTCGCGGATTGAGTTCAGGCGTCATGGTATTTGCGTAGAGCCGCTAGCGGCTACGCATACGAATGGAGTGCAGGCTAGGCAGGCTATGAGCCAGCCTTTATCATGGCGGCTGCTGCCGAAGTGCCCGGCAGATTGCGCCGTTTTGCATATCTCCTATTGTGACACAGCTTCAAGTGGGCAACAAGTTCTGAGTTCCCGGAAAGTGAAAGCACATTCCTTCTGTGTTCAAGCAGCCTTGTGTTTAAACAACGCCCGGTTTGCCTTACATAACAAAAACCGCAAGCGAGCGGGATACAGTATATCACGCGATTATTGCAATTGACAAACTGACCCCTATGGGAAACACTGCATACAGACTTTTTTGACAGAAACGGCGTTAGCGAGCTAGGACGTAGGACATTCGAGAAGACAACTTGAATCCCAAACCTTTTTGCTACGGCTAAAATATTGTGTGATACAGCATGGTGATATGGTATAGAAACACGCGTCTTGGCCGACTGAGGTTCTGTGGAAGTATCCCTAGCACCTTCATTCATAAACCCAAGCAGTTTACTGTAGAGGAAGGGAGGTCGGTAACCCGCTTTCCTCAGTCGGTCAAACTAATAAGCAATACTCTGTGATACATAATGGGCGCACGACTTCTTCTCCGCTGAGTGCAACAGGGAAGAAGCCAACCCAGACTTTATCAACTTTGAGTGCGAACTGTCCGCAGGGAGCAGAGGTTTCGCGTTGGGTTTCCCGTACGCCCAGCACAAAACCGGGGACAAATACAACCGAAAATCAAGAAACATAAGCATTCCCTCCGTGGGGTTCTCTAATGAGAAGGTCAACTCAGGGGACGAAGACACAATCACATCGGCCGTTTCCACAACATAACATAACAAGCGATGAATCAGTGCCAATGATCAAAATGTCGTCAACATATCTTCTCGCACATATGAGATCAGACGAAAAGGTCCGTAAAATCCGCATCGAGCAGATTCAAGTAGATTTCAGACAGCACTGGGGCGACAGCAGACCCGATACATACACCTTCGGACGGTACAAACAGATCATCATTGTACGAAACAGCCGTAGCATTCAAGTACAACTGCAAAACACGCAAGAACTCATTCGCTGACAAGCCTACGGCAGACTGGAACTCGATTAGTGATATTTCGTGATATTTTGATATTTTGTTGACCAGTCCGTAAATCGGATACCGAGAAATTCGTTCAGTACGCAAACGAGCAAGAAAAACACTAAGCGTCTTGCCGCAGTGAAAGATGAGCTACGTAGTATAGATCTGACTGTACTCCAGTGTGATAAGTCGGGGAGATTCGCTTTACTCCCTAACGACATGTTTGCTGAGAAAGCTAAGGAGGCTATGGGCAAGTTGTTTAGGCCCTTCCAAGGGAACATGAGCTCCATCAAGAATTGTATCTCGACTATTCCAACATTGGCACTGGTAGGGGAGTCAGGAATTTAGGGTCATCTGCGCTTGCAGTGAAGTTTTTCCTAAAAGACCATAAAGTTGACATGCCATTGAGAGTTGTAGGTAGCGAGGTTGGGTCTTGGCAAAGGTTAGTCTCAGGTTTTCTGCAAAAGGCTTTAAATGTGCTTGCCCTCCCTGATGGTCTCTCACTCAAGCACTCGGATGATTTACTTCCTCTCCTCTCCGAGTTCCATGGAAAACCCTGTCACGCGGTATCTCTTGACATCAAAGACCTTTACTACTCACTGAACGTGCATGAACTCCCCGACGTGTCAGGACAGTCATTGAGTCTCAGCTAATCAAGTTCCAGTCTGCCGTAGGCTTGTCAGCGAATGAGTTCTTGCGTGTTTTGCAGTTGTACTTGAATGCTACGGCTGTTTCGTACAATGACGAGCTGTTTGTACAGTCCGAAGGTGTATGTATCGGGTCTGCTGTCGCCCTAGTGCTGTCTGAAATATACTTGAATATGCTCGATGCCGCAGTTTGCAACTTTTTACGGACCTTTTCGTCTGATCTCATATGTGCGAGAAGATATGTTGACGACATTTTGATCATTGGCACTGATTCATCGCTTGTTATGGAAACGGCCGATGTGATTGTGTCTTCGTCCCCTGAGTTGACCTTCTCATTAGAGAACCCCACGGAGGGAATGCTTATGTTTCTTGATTTTCGGTTGTATTTGTCCCCGGTTTTGTGCTGGGCGTACGGGAAACCCAACGCGAAACCTCTGCTCCCTGCGGACAGTTCGCACTCAAAGTTGATAAAGTCTGGGTTGGCTTCTTCCCTGTTGCACTCAGCGGAGAAGAAGTCGTGCGCCCATTATGTATCACAGAGTATTGCTTATTAGTTTGACCGACTGAGGAAAGCGCGGGTTACCGACCTCCCTTCCTCTACAGTAAACTGCTTGGGTTTATGAATGAAGGTGCTAGGGATGCTTCCACAGAACCTCAGTCGGCCAAGACGCGTGTTTCTATACCATATCACCACGCTGTATCACAAAATATCTTAGCCGTAGCAAAAAGGTTTGGGATTCAAGTTGTCTTCTCGAATATCCTACGTCTTAGCTCGCTAACGCCGTTTCTGTCAAAAAAGTCTGTATGCAGTGTTTCCCATAGGGATCAGTTTGTCAATTGCAATAATCGCGTGGTATACTGTATCCCGCTCGCTTGCGGTTTTTGTTATGTAGGGCAAATCGGGCGTTGTTTAAACACAAGGCTGCTTGAACACAGAAGGAATGTGCTTTCACTTTCCGGGAACTCAGAACTTGTTGCCCACTTGAAGCGGTGTCACAATTGTGAGCCCCTCTTGGAAGAGACGACTGTCCTTGGGAAAGTGCTTGACCCGGTTGGCCGCCTTTTAGCGGAATACAAAGAGATTAAGGCGAGAGGGAATTGTGTTAGTGTTGCATCTATTTCACCCTTGCCACCCATACGGAGACTGTTGGGAACTTGAACTTTCTATGTTTGTTCAGTAAAAGGGTTGCTGTGCGTCTGAGATCGTGTGTGTTTCGTGTTTTCTTTCCCCTGTCACTGGGTTCCCTTCGTATCATCATGTACCAGCTCGCCTGCGCCCTTGCACTTCTTCCGTTACCTCACCTCTCGACATACAGCGCAGGGGAGCGTGCCGCCTTAAACTCGCGACCTCAACCGTGCACAATGGGGATTATTTCGGAGTCGGAGGCAAACGGCGTGATAAGGACGGCGAGCGTGGCGCCATCTAGAACCGGGAAAATCGTGGATCGGAGTTGCTCCCCGACTGGCCTCTTATCTAAAATCAGCTGCTTCAAGTGCGCACTCCCGCACTGAAAAGAGGGGAAGAAAAAGAACAAAGGGGAGTCGCGATGCATCAAATGCGCGCTTTAGCCGCTTTCGGCGTTTCTCCTGTAATGACTCCACCGCGCCTCCTCCCTTTCTTCTCGCACTTCTTCGGGCGGAATCTGCTGCGGACGAGAACGAGAGGATAGTGGAGCCACGCCACAGGGGTGACACAAACTAGAGCCTTGCACGGGCACGGGCCCACGACCCGGCACGCGGCCCGGGCCGGGCCGGGCCGACAAACATGTGTCCGAGAGTCAGGCTCGGCTGGGTCACGCAGTTAATTCCACACAATGGACGACTATTAGTTCATATCATCACGCGCTTGCGTCATTCCTGTGCATATATTTGCAAAGACAAGCAAATCACACCACATTATGCGTATGATTCGACCCTCTAGAACATTCTCAAAGCAACTTCACATTGGTCCTCGCTTTTCAC
This sequence comes from Ornithodoros turicata, assembly GCF_037126465.1. NCBI lineage: Eukaryota > Metazoa > Arthropoda > Arachnida > Ixodida > Argasidae > Ornithodoros > Ornithodoros turicata. The sequence goes on from NC_088204.1 coordinate 39,007,669, forward strand.
GTATTTCACAATCACGTTCGCAAAGCTTGTTGAGAGGGATAGAGACTGGGAGAAGGAGCTTGTTGACACATCCTCTACCTCCGCAAAAACTTGACAGTGTATCGATAACGCCCATGCCCGCGTGCGTTCTGGATTTAATTTGGTCTCGTGCTGTTACGGTGTTAAACCGTCAGCACTTGCAATGTTTGTGGCCTTGTCTTCTCTTCTTTTCCCTGAGTTGTTGCATTCGTTCGCTTCTTATAAATTTACTTATAAATTTGTTTGATAAGCGCCAGAAACGCGAACGTCACGGCTGGAAATACTAGGCCGGGATCTACTCGACGAGTAACCGGGCCGGGCAAGGAAGGGCTGTATTCGCTTGAACGCCGTGCCCGGGCCGGGCCGCATAAAAATATGAAGGTCCGGGCCCGGGTCGGGCCGAGCCATTTTTCGATGCGCCCGGGCCTGGAAAAGTCGGCCCGTGCAGGGCTCTAGCACAAACCAGCCATTGCTGTAACTACCCTCAAACGGGTGCCTTTGGGAAAACTGACATCTTGTCCTGGTCGCACGTTATAGAAAACGTAATTTTGAGGTCATGTGACTTTGTTTACAGGTCGTTTTGTCGCTTACCGACATATTTCCGTCGTCATAAAGCCAAGAGATGAACGTATTTTGCCAGCGGAAACTATGGGGTGCTTCTTCCGCAACATTGTAGCCCATTTCTCATTAGTTTAAGTACATCGCGTCGGCTCAGTGAGTCATAACGCGTGGTGGTCACATAACTTTGGAAATCGTCAACAATACGAGGCCTTATGTGCAAAACTGCGCGTTTTACTGCGAGATTATCCGGTAAAAAAAATTACTACGATCGAAAGACATCTAAAATGCGCCCAGAAAAAACAACCCAATTGTTTACGAACGTTTTGTCCGCCAATAACAGACGCCGCCATCTTTAAAGTCACGTGTGCCTTGACGTCTGCTGTGACGTGCGACCAGGACCTGACCAGGATGCATTTCGTTGGCCCGGCACACTTTCAAGGGCCCGAAACTGGCGAGTTCCTTTGCAAGATAAAGTAAGGCGCTTCATGCGTTTCTCGTCGTTGGACGACAGAAAACGCCATAAATTTAACGTCACGGCGACAAACGGTGGCTAGTGCTTACTTGTTGGTGCCCATGAGGATGGATTCGTTTTCTGAGCGCAAATTGGCCGTTTTCAAATTTGTTCGCGAGCGCTCAAACAGGCGACAGCGCAGCGGCTGTGCCGGCTGGAGCAGGCGTCCGTCTCGGATGGCTCATGTTGTGTAATGTGTATAGCGGTTGGTAGGGTTGCTCTACGAGTTCCGATTTTTTGTGGTTAAAAACTGCTGAGCCAGCTGAGTCGGCTGAGCCATGTCAGTGTCCCGAAACTGTCACAGCTGCCAGGGAAGATGCCTGCGCAACATTTCTGCTCTGCTTCTTGGTGTAGAAACGATTTGAGAATTCCAACGCCTCGTTCTTCCGATACCTGGTCAACGACTGTCGACAGGTAAGTCATTTGTTACTGCTTGTTGCCTTACAACACCGCGTTCACTTCGTGTTTTGTGGATAAGTAGCTCAACAGTCACTGTAAATTCGGGTCGGTCACGCTGTGACCGACCGCGTAGCTTTGCAGTTACGATGGTAGATTATATTTCTTTTCGTGAAACAATATCATTTTCATGTTGTGATTAAATACGCGCTGGCGGCGTACTGTCTAAAGGCATGACACTACTGGAAGTCTGTGATTCTGAATGATTTCGCTCGACAAGTTTCATCAAACGTTGATTTAGTAGCTGTTCTGTACGTAGCTCCAAAGCCAAGTTTTTCTGGATATTCGGTCTCAATATATCAATCCGAAGTAGCGCAATAAAAGATATTTTTCATATTTAAGTTGGTCATCACACCCCATAGCTGCGAGCCTCTCACAACCCTACCATAATTGTTCTTATTTTTCGCATTCAATATCACCTATATTCTTTGTGTTTACATTGGAACTTTCACATGCATAGCTATATATCTGATACTAATTTTCATCTTGCAGCCACCGAGCTCCAGTACCCCGTATAGCAGTCCTTGTACGAGGCAGCCCGATATCGTCAGGCTTCTTCAAGCAAACTCCGGAGGTGTGTACGTCTACTTGCATAAACGTATACCGCACAATAAAATACTTAATGGAACAAAAATAGCCAAGGCTCCGTCGTTTTTCTGTAACTCCCACTGCATTCGGACAACGCGAACCAAAAAAACACCGAAAGGGAGAAACGAGGAACAACAAAAGAAGACTGGAAGCAGAGCAGAAATGAGGAAAGTAGTGAGAGAGGAACGCGCGCACGTCATTCTACGTCATTGGCGACATAATCAAAAAAGAAAAGAAATAGGTAGCTAGTCCTCACTCATTGGTCCACGTGAGTTTTCCGCTACAGTAGGTTTCTGTTGGAGCTTCGCACCCCTGACGCTTTCGACTACGGAGCAATACATTTGTTGCACCCCTCTGATGCCACCCCTGTGAGTGGAGGAGCAGTAAACCTTTTGCTCTTAAAAGCGAAGACATACACGTACACTTACAATGCGCCTCCCAACTCATATTCGAGGCTCCGGGATTCGGCGCTCCGCGTTTTCGGTGCCGCCAACGGTCGTGAACCCGCTGCGAGGCTGCTTGCACATGGTTTTTGTGGTTTTGTAGCGTTTCGTTCGTTATTTTCGGCTCTGTTTGTGAAGTACAAGTCGTCGACGAAGAAAAATCGCAGTGGGAGGCGATCACCGTCAGGATGACGTAAAGGAGGCATTACTGGACTCAGGCTTTGGATATCGTAACAGGCAAACTACTGATTCGGGTAAATATATCTCCGATTTCGTTGCATTGCATGCGTTTTCTGCGCTTCTTCGCACAACGAATACAGGGGGAGTTGTGCTGTGTGGTGAGGTGTGTATGTCTAACGGGACGCTTTATATTTGATGCTTTGTCGTTGAAGATACGTGATAACCGTTCTTCACGTTCGATACGTGATATGTTCGTCACCAGCCCAAAAGTGCACATATTGTAAAGGAACACCATAATTATTTGACTGGATGTCGCAGCCGTGCCATTCTCGCGTTTGGGATGGGCGTGGGACAATGCGAAGGAGACAACACGTCGATCGGACGAACGCGCGAGCTTAGAACATGTTTGACCGGTGTCGCGTCTGTCTGCATGTTGTTGTGTCATTGATCATAAAAATCACTTGTTTTTTCTGCCCCTGTTTTTTGAATATGCTTGTGACTGTGATCTGCCTTTGCATTATTCAGGTGAAAGACAAAGCGGTTGGGGAATTTGTGGACATTGATGAGAGTACGGCGTTCCACGTCCTCCCACGTTGTGAATTTGACTGATGATCCCTTTTGATGAGGACTCATTCAAGGAGACGCATTCGTCTGATGCAGTCCTCTGCACGACCAGTTCAACGCTGGGCAGAATTTTTACGTAATGTTTAATTTTTATATAGTACAGCTGCTAGAATAGGAAAATATTAATGTGCAGATCGAGTGGTTCACCACGTTCATAGGTTCGCAACCAGAATAGAAGACTTGTGCGTTATGTGATACTACAAATTCGCATAGAATATCTCCGGATAGAATATAGAGCGAGATAGATAGAAGAGAGATAGATATATAATATCTATCCAATATTGATATCTCTGCGTCTTCACGATATGTGTGTACCTCACTCTGTGTGTTTCATGGAAACGATACAAGACAGTACCACTTCATACTACTACTTGGAATGGCGACTGCGTCCCTGCAGCTCTCATGCATCTCTGGCCTGGATCTCTGTACCTCTTTTCCCTGACATGGAATTCGCTGCGGTTCCCACGGTATGCATTTTATGTTTGTATTGTTGTATTTGGCCTTTGCATAACGTGGCGTCGCACCCTCATGGCGGTGGATACAGCTTTGGTTTGATTTTGTGTACGTTTCGTCCTTATGGATTTTTTCCTCTTTTTTGCGTGACATATGAATGTTCGTTCAGTATACAGCTTCATGTGAGCTGTACCTCGGAACACCACACCAGTTGGGATTGCGTATTATATACCTTTCATCCGTTAGCTATCTGTGTTTTTTTTTTTCAGTTCCTTGCTCTCGGAACGGAAGCACAGCAGGCGTGGGGCAACACGGGAGGCTATATCTCCTGAAAATCAGTACACGAGTAGAAGTGCCGCGGTATACAGGGTGTTTCAGTTAAATCCCCGGGCTAAGTAATTCGCACACCGCTGCACCAATCGAAGAACTTTCCTTTTTACTAGTACATGTCCGATACCGCCTACAAGCTGCGCACCGTGTGAATGAGTGGGAGGCGCTCATTATTCAAATTCAAATTCAAATAAATTCAAATGAGTTTTCATCGAAAAACATTATTTGTAAAGCAGGGCGCCGTTGGTATTCAAATGGGTACTACCCCTTTGTGGGACCTTCATTCGCGAACGTGTGTACCAATCGAAGAACTTTCTTCTTTACAAGTATCTGTCCGATACCACTTATAGGCTGCGCACCGTGTGAATGTGTGGGAGGCGCAACTTCTCAAGTAAGGCGCTGTCGGCATTAAAATGGATACTACCCCTTCTGGGACTTTCAGTGGACATCTTTTAGAGAAAAATCTGCCAGCGAAGAGGGTCATTCGTTGAAGTAATTAATTGGTTTCGGTTTACATATTTTTGTCGCGGCTGGTAGCGGTGAAGCGCAAAGGGACTCTCTTCCACTCCCTCACCCCGGGCCAACAAACATGTTTCCGAGAGTCTGACTCGGCCGAGTCACGCAGCTGATTCCACACCATGGCCGTCGATGACTATTTGCAGGTTACTGGCAATTTTTCGAGCGTCGCGGCGGTGCTGCGTTGCTGTTGGTCGAGTTGGAGGAATTGTAACTTTTCGTCGGTCCGCATGCAGCTTCACCTCCCGGAGCTCCAGTCTTCAGTTTTCCCGGTTAGGGCTGCGCCACACAGGTCGTCTTGCCGGTGACAGTGAATGTGCTCTTCCTGGCGACCTGCTGCTGTGGGGGACGCTCGGGGACAGGTCGCGTCGTGAGCCAGCAGAAGCATTCTGTTGCCGTAGATAGCATACAATTGCGGCGGGGCGACTACCGCGCTGAGGTCGAGGGTCGTCGGGTGAAAATCCGAGTAGACCCAGTCGTCGGTACGGGCAACGGCGGTAGACGTGATTGGCTTCGCCACAGTGGTAGCAAAGCGGCCTCAAGTCTGACATTCGCCATACGTCTGTCTTGCGAGTTCCTTGTGTGCGTGGCGAATAGCTGAGTGGTGCAGGTTGGGCGGGTCGCGAATGCGCCCAGCTGTTGCCGTATCGTGCTGCCGCTGGTGGCTGTCGTAGTGCGGTGGCGTAGGTTTGCTTCGGTACCTCGGCGTCGGGTGGCGGCGCTTGGAGTGCCTTGATTATCGCCCGGATGGAGGCCAAAGGAGCTCCGGTTTCTTCTGGGCGGAGGAGAGCTCGTACTTCTTCCCGGACCACCTCTCGGATCAATTGCCTGAGAGAATGTACGTCGAAGCCTGTAGGCGCGGCGAAGGCTTGGTAGTTCTGACGTCGCTGTCCGACGGTGCACCGGAAGAGTAAAGCTCTCTCAATCCTGACTGCTCCGGTCTGGAGAGTTTCCTTCGTCGTGGGTGGGTTACGGGATAGGGCGTGAAAAATCTCCTCTTTCACTCCACTCATGAGCCGCTGAACCTTCTTTTCTTCGGAGGCGTTCGGGTCAGCTCGTTGGAAAAGCCGCAGGGCATCTTCGACGAAGCCGGTGACGCTTTCGTTTGTTAGCTGTACCCGACTCTGAAGTAGTTGTTCAGCAAGTTCCGTTCGTTTCCCAAAAGTGAACGCTTCGCGGAGCTTGTCTTTAAATACCCTCCAGGACGTAAAAGAGGCCTCCCAGTTCTCAAACCAAGTCCGCGCCGTCCTGTCAAGAAAGAAGTACATGTTGACGAGCGTCTGGTCGTCGTTCCACCTGTTAAACCCAGCGATCCCCTCGAAATAGTCGAGCCAGTCGTCAACGTCGTCGTAAAGTTCTCCGGTTAATGTTTTCGGCGATCGTGCAGGGGCGACAGGCGCGGTGACCGGCTGCGCCGTTTGGGTGGTACTGTCCGCAGTCGTCATCTTGCGGGTTGGGGGTCCCAATGGGCCGAATTCCGCAGATAGACCACGCTGTCTTCGACTCAGTCGCTGCTGTTCTTCCAGGCCGCTGAGCAGGGATTGCCCCGCACCTCCACCAGAAATGTCACGGCTGAAAACAGACGAGCGAGACGGCGAATAATCGGCGAACGCTTTATTCTAGCTGCTTCACAGGCTAACACAAGAGCGGAAGCTCTTACACAGAACTAAGGTGAAGAATGCTCCGGCTGGGAGCTCACAAGCTTTAATACACAGCCCCGAATATTGTAGAAAGCGCGCGTCGGTGAAGGAGAGGAAGTAGAGAAGCTTCTCCAAGGTCGTCAATCCGTCCATGAGATTGATGCGAGTGAAGGAACAGATGCTTCTGGAAGCATCGCTCGCTTATCAGCGAGGATTGTCGTGGATCTCAGCCCGTCGCTCGACGCCTCCCCGCCCGCTGCCGCGTTCCGTGTGGCCGCTTCAAAGATGATACGTGGTAATATCATTCCACCACACGTACACGCGTTACAACAGCTTAAGTGTATGCTGCGAACACCTAACACGAATCCTGTTGTATTCTCCTGGTCCCAGGAAGCTAACGCATGCTGCTTTAGTTGAAAAAAAGAAAAAACTTTGCCCCACTTTGCCCCACGTTGTATGCCCCACTTTGTTTGTGCATACAACACTTTTGTGTAGGCACAGGGAACAGTTAATTTGAGAGATCCTAGACTACATCGTTATCGCTGACTATAGAACTGCGCGATGTGTCAGCACCCCATCGATAGCTAGACCACACTTCTATTGTCTATAGTGCAAACACGGAACATATCATTTCGGAATGGTGTTGCCCTAGTTATGACTGAATGGATTAAAAGAGCGCATCGTTCACGCACAAGGTCCGGACGTGGCCCAATGTTAAGCTGAGAGAAGAGCCCAGCAGAGTGTGTCCGAAGATCAGAATAAGTTATTATTCTCAAGACCCGCTTCTGTAATTTGAATAAACAATCAAGGTAGGTCACCCAGGTGTTGCTCCAGGACGTAATGCAGTATAGTAAATGGGACTGGAAAAGGGCAAAATATAACTGTCTCAGGATATACAAGGGAAAGCACTGTCTTACCAAGAACAGCGCATGGCAGGACTTTCTCAATTTTCGAGCCACACTGTCGATTTGTAACCTCCACGCCAAAGTACAATCCAGGATAACACCGAGATAACTGATGTGGTCAGATCACTCGATCTTCTGACCAGAGATACTTAAACTGATAACATTAGCCGTCAAATAAGATTTACAAAACACGACGAATTTAGTTTTAGTCATATAAATCGACAGCCGATTTACACGAAACCACTGGGCTATCCCCTCAGCCTCACAGCACAAAGTACGTTCCACATCACCTGCTATTCTAGCACTATAAAAGAAACACGTGTCGTCAGCATACATGTATGTTGACAATTTTGATGAAACACAGGGAAGAGCATTCACATAAAGAGCAAAGAGCATAGGTCCCAGCACTGAACCTTGTGGAACACCAATGGTTACAGGCAGAGACAAAGGACAGACCCCATTAATCTGCGTGTACATGACTCGATAAGTTAGATAACTTAAAAAAAAAATTAACGTAATCCCACAGATACTGACAGAATGGCGTAAATGCAGGCTAGCTGGTGGATAAATTCCATGATAGGCAAGCCTGAGCGATGGGCAAGACACCTAAACAAACAAAAACACGAAGGCTCAAAACCAGCAAGACGTCTAATTGATACAATGAACTTCATGAACATGTAGAAGGTGCGAGGGAAAACAGAGAGAGGGGAATAGGGAATTGAGGACAAAATGAGTTGAAGGAGGTCAAAGGAGGCGCTTGAAGGCCGGGTGGATACATACAGACGGCACACTAATACAATTGCCCACACTCTGTATGGCCAAAGGCTTCTCTCAAAAGACGTTTTCGCCTGTCTGGTTCCCACGCCAGCACCGCCGTCTGGGACCATAGGGGTTGACAATTATTACACATTCTTAGATGATCCAACAAATTTGAATCTGGGTTGTTTTTATGCTGGCCCAACCTATGGTTAATGCATTGAGATGTTTGACCTATGTATACAAAGCCACAAGCTAACGGGATTCTATATACAACATTTTTTGCACAAGGAACAAACTTGATGGTTCTGTGTTCAACATTACAGGCAGACTCTGGTTTTGAAAAAGGCGTTAAACGATCGAACCTGAAGTTGTTCCTAAAGAGCAGACGGACCCCCATCTCATTGGACATAGCCTTCAAATTATGCGAAATCTTGTTTCTCATTTTCTTCCATTAAGCGTTTCGGGCGAGCTTGAAACTGAGCAAGTAGATTGTGCTGCATTAGCTTAAACTCATATCCTGCTCTTTGTAATTTGGCGGTCTGTAGCTTGAGAGCACTGAACACAAAATGCGAGCAAGATTTGGTCAATGCACTGGTTATCAAGGAATTTATCAAACTATTTTTCTCCAACTTAGAATGGCAACTCCTTCTTGGCAGAAGGGATTTTTTACTTGATGCACCATATTCCCAGTAGTAAGTACTGACCACGCTTATCCGGAAACGCTACAAGGCTTCTGGACGCCATTAATTAGCAATTAGAGCTAATTGGGACCCCCCACATTAATCAGCATAATCCAATGAGTCATCACACTAATTGGGGAGCGTCTAACTAGTGTCCAGACCACCCTGTGCGTTTCCGGATAAACGTGGTCATAAAAAATACAAAAATAGATAGAGATAGAGTGGAGAGAAGGAGTTTAGTTGAAGATCAACGACGCCATCTTGAAGGAAGCGGCCCGGAAAGGCCGCTGACCATCGCCGGGCGACGGAGCACAGAGGCAGGTTGCAAAGCATCCCAGCTATGACCACAAGTTACGGACATCCTGTGACATCAGCTGTGACGTCATCATGGCATGTCTGGGCAAGTTAGGACAGCTCTGGACATGCAAGGAGAAAAACACTCGTAATACAGAGGCTGGGAAAGCAAGAGTATGCAAACCATCAATAGCTAACAAGAAAAAACAATTAGTTACACAACAAATGAGCCCACCAGAACAGGAGCGCAGAACGATGCGACTGCTCCATCCGAGAGGCAGGCAGAGAACTGACTCGTAATGTTTTTTTTTTCTCCTGTATAAAGCCCCGCAGCTGCATCCCCTAGCGGTTACTTTCTCAACTAATCTCACAACAAAATTATTAAGAATCACGCCAGCGCTACTCCCGTTCCCAAGGCAGAAGATGATAGAAAATGCCGGGGATGCCCAGTCAACAGCAACCAGCACCCGACGTGCACGGGCACGAAAATCGCAAACAAAGCGGGAACAAAGTTGACGAAAGCATTAGTTACACAACAAATCACCTCACCACAGCAGGAGCGCAGACCGATGCGACTGCTCTCCGTGACAACCAGCCAGAAACTGAGCGAGCGCGGGGAGCGCACGTCTGCTTTCCGCGACAGCCGGAGAGAAACTGACTGGGGCGCCGCTCCGCGGCCGCTACGCATACGCGCTCCTAGCGCCCTCTGGGGCGACTACCTCTGAGAGGCTAAGAGTGAAGAGCATTCCTGCGCCCCCTGCTGGCCATTCTCATTGGTCGTGAGGCTAAGAGAGAAGAGCATTCCTGCGCCCACTGCTGGCCGTTCTCATTGGTCGTGACGTCATCCTATTGTCTCAGGGCTACCCTGTTTTTTTCCACTAATGCTCCTTTGGTCAATCTACAATGAAGCCACAGTATGACGTCATCATGCAGCTGCGTGGCTCAAGGACGCGTACGCTCTAGACAGGGGACATATTATTTATTGAATCACTATCCCAAGATTATTTCCTTTATTATTCTATAACAACTGAATAGGAAACTATTGCAGAAGAGCACCATGCATGAAAGCTGATCGTAGGAATTCCAAAGTCTTACTAAATGAGACTTGCAAAAGAACAAAATATCCTAACACGTAACTCCATCAACGGCAAATAAGAGGACTAGGTACTCAACAAATCAACACAGAGTACAGGTAAACAGGAGCGCAGAACTCAGGGCAGCACTATCGTCAAGACAACAATGTTCCTTGTCAAAAGAGAAAAATTACAAAACGTCAACACAGGAAAGCATGCATATCGGGGCATGTCAGAACACGTCAGCACAAATTGTACAACTGCTGGGCAACAGAGGAAAACAAACACTTGAACAGAGTGAAAAAGACACTCACCATCATTTTTCCCGTTCACAGCATTCCCTCATTGTAAATCCGCTCGTCACAAAATCCACCTGCATCGTCGAACACCATTCACCAGTGACGAACCACATCCGCACCCCATCAGAGGCAGACAGAACCCCACCGAAGCTACGCTCTTCGACTGACGGCCAACGCCAGGAGCAGAATTTGCGTGTCGAGACCCGTCAGTGTCCAAGAGAGAAGTGAATCCTTGCGCCCCCTGCAGGCCGTTCTCATTGGTCGTGACGTCATCCTATTGTCTCAGGGCTACTCAGTTTTTTTCCACTAATGCTCCTTTGGTCAATCTGCAGTGAAGCCACGGTATGACGTCATCATGCACCTGCGTGGCTCAAGGACGCGTGCGCTCTAGACAGGGGACCTATTATTTATTGAATCACTATCCCAAGATTATTTCCTTTATTCTTCTATAACGATTGCATAGGAAACTATTGCAGAAGAGCACCATAGACAAGAGGAGATTGTAGCATTTCATTCCCAAAGTCTTACTGTACAGGAAAAAAAAATGGTTCAGCAAGACATAAAGTCACACACCTGTCCCCCTCGCGGTTATACTCTCTGAACTAAATGAATTGCAAAAGTATTAAGAATAGCACTATTCCCATTCAAGGCAGCACTATCGTCAAGAATGTTTCTCTTCAAAAAGGAAAAATCTACATCTAGAAGGAAAGCATGTCAGAACAAGCCCAGGCATGTCAGCGCATGTTTGTCAGACAACAAGGGGGAAAAAGCGAAAAGAAACAAAGAAGGAAACCAGCATCAAACTATTTCCAAGCACACGCACTCCTCTTGTTCAAAAACAGTGCTCATCATAAATCTGTCCAGGGGAATACACACCATTTTGCTACACTTTTTTCAGTAACAGTCAACGCATTGCTACAGACTGCGTGACGTCGTCACATCCTGTCTGAAGAAGACACCGACAAAGACTCCTATTAATTATTGAATCGCAAGATTATTTCCTTTGTCCTACTCTTAATGACATTCATTCTCTCATTAAAATTCAACAAAAAAGCACCCTGCATATTAACGATTTTCACCCCAAAGGCTCATCATGGTCATTAGAATTACAGTAAACTGCCACTGCTCTTTTAAAATAATAAGTGAGACCACTCCACATCACCTCCAGGCTTATGTAATACATGACCCTTTCTATGCTCATACATTCGTTGTCTGAGGCTACACCTGCGAGCAAAAAGGCGCGGAAGCCGGGTGGGCAGAGTTCCATTCGCGCATTGCGAGCATAAAGGCGGGAAAGCCTGGGAGCAAAGTTCTATTGGCGCACTCCAAAGCACAAGACAGAACGCCTTTACGGGAACATGATGGCATTCCTATACTATATTAATGATTATTGCATTGCAGTTTAGAAAAGCTTCCACAAAACTATAATTTTAGGAGCCCAACTTTCTATGGAAACTATAATTGCCCTATTACTTGGATCGCTACTAATGAAGCGCTCCAATTTTTTCTCTCTTCCCATTTCAGCCTTGTCATGCAGTGAAGCCGTCTCACATCCAAAATAATTAATTTACACTGAGGGTGCCGTGCTTCAGGAATTCCTATCCTGCGCTCAGATGCAAGCATTTCTTCACGGATACCTTTAACAGCTGACTTCCTCAACATACCGAGCTCCTAACAACATCTAACAAACAATCAGAGAAACCCACTTCTCAGCTGCACCATGCGACTTTCTTCTGCGTCAAATCGGTGATTTGAGGAAGAGAGCAGCGAAAAATTGCGCGCGCTTGTGCTCGACCTGAAGCATATGCTAATAAACTAAGAAAAAGACACTCAGGTCTGGTATGTGATAGTGCCACATACGCAGACGCATTGCCCTTGTGTAAAGAAAGCACAGGACAGGGATACACAAATTTTCTTAGGTGAGCAGGGAAAAGGCTTAAGACCTCAGGTCACCACACATCGCCACGCGGCTAGCACAACATGACACCAACAAGATACTAGCAGCGGGAAGAACTGCAACACTGCTAAACAAGTCCAGACATGCCACGATGACGTCACAAATCAGGAGAAAAAAAAAAAGCACACGCATGCACGCACAGAGGACAACGCATTGAACACACGGAGCGCTCAGGAATAATCGTAGCGTTACCGCACATCGCTACGAAGCTCAATGTCTAACACAAGACGACAACAACAACAACAAGATATTAACGAAGGGTAAAAATTGCAACACTGAACAAGTCCAGACATGCGACATCGCATACAAAACACTGCTCATCGGGGAAAAGGCCTAAGCCCGCGGCGGATCATCATAGAGCATACACAACTTCATTTTTCTACTTCGCGTAAACTAAACGCGGTCTGCTTGGAAAACGACGTACAAATTTTCTTAAGGAGCAGAGAAATATAGAAATTTCTACTCCGTGCTCAGATACCAGCATTTCTGCTCAAAAACCTGCAAAATTAAGCACTGCTTACTTCACTGCACTGCACTGCTAAAAGCAGCGAAATATTACACGCACTTTTGCTTGACTTAAAAAACCTGAAGCATATGCCAATAAACCAAGAAAAAGACACTCATGTCTGGTATATGATAGTGCCACATACACAGACGCATTACCCTTGCGTAAAGAAAGCACAGGACAGGGATACACAAATTTCCTTCAGTGAGCAGGGAAAAGGCTTAAGCCGTACCGCCTAGGAATAATCGGAGAATCACCGCTTATCGCTACGCGGCTAGCACAACATGACAGCAACAAGATATCAGCGAAGGGTAAAAATTGCAGCAAGAAAGACACTACTGAACAAGTCTAGACGTGCGACATCGAATGCGATAAACACTGGTGATCGGGGAAAAGGGCTAAGCCTGCGGCGGATCATCATAGAGCATACATAAGTTCATTTCGCGTAAACTAAACGCGGTCTGCTTGGAAAACGACGTACAAAGTTTCTTAGGGAGCAGAGAAATATAGCAATTTCTACTCCGTGCTCAGATACCAGCATTTCTGCTCAAAAACCTGCAAAATTAAGCACTGCTTACTTCATCAAGATATCGAACACCCAACAAAATCAAACAAACAACCCCACTTCCACTGATAGAACACTATTCAGCTTTTACGCAGGAGGCTTTCTTCTACATAAAAGTAGAGAAAATAAGAAAAGAGCAGCGAAAAATTACACGCACTTTTGCTCGCATAGCAATAAGAGAAAATAAAATAAAATAAAATAACGAGGCACACGCTAATAAACTGTGACAAAGACACCAATTTCTGCTATCAGATAACTATTGCATAATGCTAAATAGCCACTTGCATTGTCCCTGCGTGAAGAAAGCACAGGACAGGGATACACAATTTATCTTAAGCGAGCAGGGAAAGTCACTTCTACTCGAACAGCTTAAAACCATAAAGTCTGAATTTTTGCAAAGAAAAAAAAGCTAAAGCTTGAACAGCGCTACGAACGTGACAGTGACAGAAGAAAAGAACCGCGAAAAATTACACGCATTTGTGTCATAGGACAGGGATACACAAATTTCCTTAAGTGAGCAGGGAAAAGGCTTAAGTCGGTACCGCTCAGGAATAATCGGAGAATCACCGCGTATCGCTACGCGGCTAGCGCTTGAACAGCGCTACGAACGTGACAGATACATACTAACAAACAAACAAACAACAGCAGGACCGGCGTCGGGCACTCATAAAATACCCTGCCCAAAACAAAGACTTCGCCAGGTTCGCGAGGCAATTCCATTAAAAACGCTCGTCCTATCCTACAGATAGCAATGCGAACGCGACTGCCCTTATTTTTTAAACCACTATTTCACGCAATAGTACATAAATGTATCACTCGTGCCACACGAAAAGGCAAACACTTACTTGTCAAGTGGGGTACCAGAGCGTGCGCGCGCGCACACACACAGGCACACACACACACACTAACATTTTCACACTCACAAACACAGTCTATTTTCACAACCACATAAATCCATATTATTCCTCAGGTCAATAATTATCCTGCCATCGTCAAAAGACGGCACAGACATGTATGCTTACGCAAGACAATCGGTCCTCGTTCCGGATGTAATAGGATATCGTCACTCGGCCGGCGCGAACCAATAAAGAAAGAAAGGAATGCATGTTCGCTATACGAAGAAAACGGTGCCGTGCTTCTACGCAGCGATCATTATACAGACGCGTAAATGTGAACATCATTCGCTACACACTGTAGCTCTCATCATTTTTAAACCAAACCGTGTTCATAGGTCTTCACTAAATAGGTGATCCGATAATGACTCCAAATAAAATAAAATAAAATAATCATTCCAGCATCGCTGGCTGCAAGCTTGGGTACCCAACAGAGGAGCGCGCTCCTATCAACACGCCTTGGGCTGACCCTACACACCCGAAGCCTTTTCTGAATACATTCTGCCGGCGCTGGAATAAAAGATTTATCGCGAGGGTACTACGATGTCAGCTCTGTTGCTGTTTAAGTGATAAAACAGTGCGCTTACTCGGGCAATCGCGCGCGTCCAAACCGCGAGAACGGGTCCGCGTTGCGCTCGCGCCGCGGGGAATCGCACGAGTCGCGAGTCCAAACCGCGAGACCGGGGCCGCGCGCGCGCTTCGCGGTTCGTGCGCACTGTTTTATCACTTAAACAGCAACAGAGCTGACATCGTAGTACCCTCGCGATAAATCTTTTATTCCAGCGCCGGCAGAATGTATTCAGAAAAAACTTCGGGTGTGTAGGGTCAGCCCAAGGCGTGTTGATAGGAGCGCGCTCCTCTGTTGGGTACCCAAGCTTGCAGCCAGCGATGCTGGAATGATTATTTTATTTTATTTTATTTGGAGTGATTATCGGCTCACCTATTTAGTGAAGACCTATGAACACGGTTTGGTTTAAAAATGATGAGAGCTACAGTGTGTAGCGAATGATGTTCACATTTACGCGTCTGTATAATGATCGCTGCGTAGAAGCACGGCACCGTTTTCTTCGTATAGCGAACATGCATTCCTTTCTTTCTTTATTGGTTCGCGCCGGCCGAGTGACGATATCCTATTACATCCAGAACGAGGACCGATTGTCTTGCGTAAGCATACATGTCTGTGCCGTCTTTTGACGATGGCAGGATAATTATTGACCTGAGGAATAATATGGATTTATGTGGTTGTGAAAATAGACTTTGTGTTTGTGAGTGTGAAAATGTTAGTGTGTGTGTGTGTGTGCCTGTGTGTGTGCGCGCGCGCAAGCGCTGGGACCCCACTTGACAAGTAAGTGTTTGCCTTTTCGTGTGGCACGAGTGATACATTTATGTACTATTGCGTGAAATAGTGGTTTAAAAAATAAGGGCAGTCGCGTTTGCATTGCTATCTGTAGGATAGGACGAGCGTTTTTAATGGAATTGCCTCGCGAACCTGGCGAAGTCTTTGTTTTGGGCAGGGTATTTTATGAGTGCCCGACGCCGGTCCTGCTGTTGTTTGTTTGTTTGTTAGTATGTATCTGTCACGTTCGTAGCGCTGTTCAAGCGCTAGCCGCGTAGCGATACGCGGTGATTCTCCGATTATTCCTGAGCGGTACCGACTTAAGCCTTTTCCCTGCTCACTTAAGGAAATTTGTGTATCCCTGTCCTATGACACAAATGCGTGTAATTTTTCGCGGTTCTTTTCTTCTGTCACTGTCACGTTCGTAGCGCTGTTCAAGCTTTAGCTTTTTTTCTTTGCAAAAATTCAGACTTTATGGTATTAAGCTGTTCGAGTAGAAGTGACTTTCCCTGCTCGCTTAAGATAAATTGTGTATCCCTGTCCTGTGCTTTCTTCACGCAGGGACAATGCAAGTGACTATTTAGCATTATGCAATAGTTATCTGATAGCAGAAATTGGTGTCTTTGTCACAGTTTATTAGCGTGTGCCTCGTTATTTTTTTTTTCTCTTATTGCTATGCGAGCAAAAGTGCGTGTAATTTTTCGCTGCTCTTTTCTTATTTTCTCTACTTTTATGTAGAAGAAAGCCTCCTGCGTAAAAGCTGAATAGTGTTCTATCAGTGGAAGTGGGGTTGTTTGTTTGATTTTGTTGGGTGTTCGATATCTTGATGAAGTAAGCAGTGCTTAATTTTGCAGGTTTTTGAGCAGAAATGCTGGTATCTGAGCACAGAGTAGAAATTGCTATATTTCTCTGCTCCCTAAGAAACTTTGTACGTCGTTTTCCAAGCAGACCGCGTTTAGTTTACGCGAAATGAACTTATGTATGCTCTATGATGATCCGCCGCAGGCTTAGCCCTTTTCCCCGATCACCAGTGTTTATCGCATTCGATGTCGCACGTCTAGACTTGTTCAGTAGTGTCTTTCTTGCTGCAATTTTTACCCTTCGCTGATA
The DNA here is from genome assembly GCF_037126465.1 of Ornithodoros turicata. NCBI lineage: Eukaryota > Metazoa > Arthropoda > Arachnida > Ixodida > Argasidae > Ornithodoros > Ornithodoros turicata. The sequence continues at coordinate 39,024,365 of NC_088204.1, forward strand.
TCTTGTTGCTGTCATGTTGTGCTAGCCGCGTAGCGATAAGCGGTGATTCTCCGATTATTCCTAGGCGGTACGGCTTAAGCCTTTTCCCTGCTCACTGAAGGAAATTTGTGTATCCCTGTCCTGTGCTTTCTTTACGCAAGGGTAATGCGTCTGTGTATGTGGCACTATCATATACTAGACATGAGTGTCTTTTTCTTGGTTTATTGGCATATGCTTCAGGTTTTTTAAGTCAAGCAAAAGTGCGTGTAATATTTCGCTGCTTTTAGCAGTGCAGTGCAGTGAAGTAAGCAGTGCTTAATTTTGCAGGTTTTTGAGCAGAAATGCTGGTATCTGAGCACGGAGTAGAAATTTCTATATTTCTCTGCTCCTTAAGAAAATTTGTACGTCGTTTTCCAAGCAGACCGCGTTTAGTTTACGCGAAGTAGAAAAATGAAGTTGTGTATGCTCTATGATGATCCGCCGCGGGCTTAGGCCTTTTCCCCGATGAGCAGTGTTTTGTATGCGATGTCGCATGTCTGGACTTGTTCAGTGTTGCAATTTTTACCCTTCGTTAATATCTTGTTGTTGTTGTTGTCGTCTTGTGTTAGACGTTGAGCTTCGTAGCGATGTGCGGTAACGCTTCGATTATTCCTGAGCGCTCCGTGTGTTCAATGCGTTGTCCTCTGTGCGTGCATGCGTGTGCTTTTTTTTTCTCCTGATTTGTGACGTCATCGTGGCATGTCTGGACTTGTTTAGCAGTGTTGCAGTTCTTCCCGCTGCTAGTATCTTGTTGGTGTCATGTTGTGCTAGCCGCGTGGCGATGTGTGGTGACCTGAGGTCTTAAGCCTTTTCCCTGCTCACCTAAGAAAATTTGTGTATCCCTGTCCTGTGCTTTCTTTACGCAAGGGCAATGCGTCTGCGTATGTGGCACTATCACATACCAGACCTGAGTGTCTTTTTCTTAGTTTATTAGCATATGCTTCAGGTCGAGCACAAGCGCGCGCAATTTTTCGCTGCTCTCTTCCTCAAATCACCGATTTGACGCAGAAGAAAGTCGCATGGTGCAGCTGAGAAGTGGGTTTCTCTGATTGTTTGTTAGATGTTGTTAGGAGCTCGGTATGTTGAGGAAGTCAGCTGTTAAAGGTATCCGTGAAGAAATGCTTGCATCTGAGCGCAGGATAGGAATTCCTGAAGCACGGCACCCTCAGTGTAAATTAATTATTTTGGATGTGAGACGGCTTCACTGCATGACAAGGCTGAAATGGGAAGAGAGAAAAAATTGGAGCGCTTCATTAGTAGCGATCCAAGTAATAGGGCAATTATAGTTTCCATAGAAAGTTGGGCTCCTAAAATTATAGTTTTGTAGAAGCTTTTCTAAACTGCAATGCAATAATCATTAATATAGTATAGGAATGCCATCATGTTCCCGTAAAGGCGTTCTGTCTTGTGCTTTGGAGTGCGCCAATAGAACTTTGCTCCCAGGCTTTCCCGCCTTTATGCTCGCAATGCGCGAATGGAACTCTGCCCACCCGGCTTCCGCGCCTTTTTGCTCGCAGGTGTAGCCTCAGACAACGAATGTATGAGCATAGAAAGGGTCATGTATTACATAAGCCTGGAGGTGATGTGGAGTGGTCTCGCTTATTATTTTAAAAGAGCAGTGGCAGTTTACTGTAATTCTAATGACCATGATGAGCCTTTGGGGTGAAAATCGTTAATATGCAGGGTGCTTTTTTGTTGAATTTTAATGAGAGAATGAATGTCATTAAGAGTAGGACAAAGGAAATAATCTTGCGATTCAATAATTAATAGGAGTCTTTGTCGGTGTCTTCTTCAGACAGGATGTGACGACGTCACGCAGTCTGTAGCAATGCGTTGACTGTTACTGAAAAAAGTGTAGCAAAATGGTGTGTATTCCCCTGGACAGATTTATGATGAGCACTGTTTTTGAACAAGAGGAGTGCGTGTGCTTGGAAATAGTTTGATGCTGGTTTCCTTCTTTGTTTCTTTTCGCTTTTTCCCCCTTGTTGTCTGACAAACATGCGCTGACATGCCTGGGCTTGTTCTGACATGCTTTCCTTCTAAATGTAGATTTTTCCTTTTTGAAGAGAAACATTCTTGACGATAGTGCTGCCTTGAATGGGAATAGTGCTATTCTTAATACTTTTGCGATTCATTTAGTTCAGAGAGTATAACCGCGAGGGGGACAGGTGTGTGACTTTATGTCTTGCTGAACCATTTTTTTTTCCTGTACAGTAAGACTTTGGGAATGAAATGCTACAATCTCCTCTTGTCTATGGTGCTCTTCTGCAATAGTTTCCTATGCAATCGTTATAGAAGAATAAAGGAAATAATCTTGGGATAGTGATTCAATAAATAATAGGTCCCCTGTCTAGAGCGCACGCGTCCTTGAGCCACGCAGGTGCATGATGACGTCATACCGTGGCTTCACTGCAGATTGACCAAAGGAGCATTAGTGGAAAAAAACTGAGTAGCCCTGAGACAATAGGATGACGTCACGACCAATGAGAACGGCCTGCAGGGGGCGCAAGGATTCACTTCTCTCTTGGACACTGACGGGTCTCGACACGCAAATTCTGCTCCTGGCGTTGGCCGTCAGTCGAAGAGCGTAGCTTCGGTGGGGTTCTGTCTGCCTCTGATGGGGTGCGGATGTGGTTCGTCACTGGTGAATGGTGTTCGACGATGCAGGTGGATTTTGTGACGAGCGGATTTACAATGAGGGAATGCTGTGAACGGGAAAAATGATGGTGAGTGTCTTTTTCACTCTGTTCAAGTGTTTGTTTTCCTCTGTTGCCCAGCAGTTGTACAATTTGTGCTGACGTGTTCTGACATGCCCCGATATGCATGCTTTCCTGTGTTGACGTTTTGTAATTTTTCTCTTTTGACAAGGAACATTGTTGTCTTGACGATAGTGCTGCCCTGAGTTCTGCGCTCCTGTTTACCTGTACTCTGTGTTGATTTGTTGAGTACCTAGTCCTCTTACTTGCCGTTGATGGAGTTACGTGTTAGGATATTTTGTTCTTTTGCAAGTCTCATTTAGTAAGACTTTGGAATTCCTACGATCAGCTTTCATGCATGGTGCTCTTCTGCAATAGTTTCCTATTCAGTTGTTATAGAATAATAAAGGAAATAATCTTGGGATAGTGATTCAATAAATAATATGTCCCCTGTCTAGAGCGTACGCGTCCTTGAGCCACGCAGCTGCATGATGACGTCATACTGTGGCTTCATTGTAGATTGACCAAAGGAGCATTAGTGGAAAAAAACAGGGTAGCCCTGAGACAATAGGATGACGTCACGACCAATGAGAACGGCCAGCAGTGGGCGCAGGAATGCTCTTCTCTCTTAGCCTCACGACCAATGAGAATGGCCAGCAGGGGGCGCAGGAATGCTCTTCACTCTTAGCCTCTCAGAGGTAGTCGCCCCAGAGGGCGCTAGGAGCGCGTATGCGTAGCGGCCGCGGAGCGGCGCCCCAGTCAGTTTCTCTCCGGCTGTCGCGGAAAGCAGACGTGCGCTCCCCGCGCTCGCTCAGTTTCTGGCTGGTTGTCACGGAGAGCAGTCGCATTGGTCTGCGCTCCTGCTGTGGTGAGGTGATTTGTTGTGTAACTAATGCTTTCGTCAACTTTGTTCCCGCTTTGTTTGCGATTTTCGTGCCCGTGCACGTCGGGTGCTGGTTGCTGTTGACTGGGCATCCCCGGCATTTTCTATCATCTTCTGCCTTGGGAACGGGAGTAGCGCTGGCGTGATTCTTAATAATTTTGTTGTGAGATTAGTTGAGAAAGTAACCGCTAGGGGATGCAGCTGCGGGGCTTTATACAGGAGAAAAAAAAAACATTACGAGTCAGTTCTCTGCCTGCCTCTCGGATGGAGCAGTCGCATCGTTCTGCGCTCCTGTTCTGGTGGGCTCATTTGTTGTGTAACTAATTGTTTTTTCTTGTTAGCTATTGATGGTTTGCATACTCTTGCTTTCCCAGCCTCTGTATTACGAGTGTTTTTCTCCTTGCATGTCCAGAGCTGTCCTAACTTGCCCAGACATGCCATGATGACGTCACAGCTGATGTCACAGGATGTCCGTAACTTGTGGTCATAGCTGGGATGCTTTGCAACCTGCCTCTGTGCTCCGTCGCCCGGCGATGGTCAGCGGCCTTTCCGGGCCGCTTCCTTCAAGATGGCGTCGTTGATCTTCAACTAAACTCCTTCTCTCCACTCTATCTCTATCTATTTTTGTATTTTTTATGACCACGTTTATCCGGAAACGCACAGGGTGGTCTGGACACTAGTTAGACGCTCCCCAATTAGTGTGATGACTCATTGGATTATGCTGATTAATGTGGGGGGTCCCAATTAGCTCTAATTGCTAATTAATGGCGTCCAGAAGCCTTGTAGCGTTTCCGGATAAGCGTGGTCAGTACTTACTACTATTCCCAGCAAACCCACCTTTGAAGTGTAAGGTCAAATCTAAAAACTTCCCGTCGGTAGGATGCTCTTCCGTAAATGTTAATTCAGGGGCCGATTCACGAGCCACACGTTGCAGTTCTACCAAGCAGGAGCGGGAACGAGACATAAATATCAGATCATCAACGTATCTAGCCACCAAAACAGTGTCAGGCAAACACGAATTTACAAAAGCACTTAAATGAGAGTCGAGGCAACCTAAATAGATTTCAGATAAGAACGGTGCAACAGACGAACCTATGAGAACACCATCCTTTTGGGTGTATAAAACGCCATCTATACAAGTAACATTAGAATCCAAATACAAATTCAGCAATTCCAAAAAATCACTTATTGCAATGACAGCGTGAGACTGGAAACGTACCAGATTTGAGTTCAAAAGATCCGAAACCCGTTTCAACACCAAAGGTTTCCTAAGAGAATAGTACAGATCTTTGACATCCAATGACATCGCAAACATTTCGGAACCATGAGACGGCAAAAGCATTTTGACAAAATCTTGGGAGTTCCTCAGAGATAAGGAGTTGGGTACATCTAAAACTGACAATGATTTATGGATGAAGGTTGAAACCAACTTCTGCCATGTGCTATTTTCATTGAGTACAACTCTAAGGGGTAGCTTGGGTTTATGACCCTTCAATAAAAATTTTGAAGAGAAAGTGCAAGAATCAGTTCCTTTGATACTCTTTACCAAGGCTGACATTTCGTGTTCATTCAAAATATTCAAAACATCGCTTTTCAAAGATCGAAGGTTCCCAATGAAAGGCATTTACAGCTTGTCAATCGCGTCTGACCGCTTTTTTAAGAACTCTTCTCTCGGCAGAACACCAAAACGGCCAGATTTGTCAGTTTGAAGCAAGACCAGATTTTTAGCCTGCAACTCCTCCTGTGCCGCAACAACAGAACGGGGTTTGACACTGTAGCGGGGACCCGTGCAATGGGAAAGCTTGGCAATCCAATTTTCAATGAAGGCATGTTTCTGGGAACCACATTGCAGCTAAGCTATGAGGCCCACGTCGGAGATGAAGTCGAACTTTGAGGGTTTCGCATTAAGGCAGAACTTTGGAGTTTTGGAGAGAAGGTCTGTGAGGAGCGACGACAGATGCACACTTGCAGGATTGACGGGGAGAATCGATGAATGAACCGGCTCTTCACGGCGTTTTGCAGCAGGTTTGAGACCCGAGTGACGGAGGACTGACCAAAGAGAAGCGAATTCTTTTTCTTGAAAACGTTGCCAATGGTAAAATTCTTGGGTATGCCGAAAGTGCGGACCGAAAAGTAGGCCACACAGCATATTGGCTGCGCAGCTCAGATCATTTGTCTGGGTTCGGAGAGCTTGCCTATGAACTTGCAGAATCCTTTTCTTTGTATTGAAAGTTTCGAAGAAGAAGAACCCCGGAGGCGGAGGCGGTGGCTTTTCCTTGGATCGGAGACGCAAACTCAGGAAACACACGTGTGCCCTGAGCTGGGCCAGATTGTGACCAACTTTGCGCAACGACCACAGTGCATGAAGACGTAGAATCGGTAGGGACGAAGACGACACTGAGGTAAAATCCAAAGTGGTGAAGCCTGCTTGAGGGAAGGTCATTGACAGAATGGCGTAAATGCGGGCTAGCTGGTGGATAAATTCCATGATAGGCAAGCCTGAGCGATGGGCAAGACATGTAAACAAACACAAACACGAAGGCTCAAAACCAGCAAGACGTTTAATTGATACAACGAACTTCATGAACATGTAGACGGTGCGAGGGAAGACAGAGCGAGAGGAATAGGGAATTGAGGACAAAATGAGTTGAAGGAGGTCAAAGGAGGCGCTTGAAGGCCGGGTGGATACATACAGACGGCACACTAATACAATTGCCCACACTCTGTATGGCCAACGCTTCTCTCACGGATACCAAGCAATACAATTTCCTCAACAAAATGACGTGATCAACCGAATCAAAAGCTTTACGCACATCAACGAAAACCCCAACACAATAAAGGGAGTTCTCCAAGGACTCGTTGATTTTTTCTGTCACAGCAAGGACGGCGGTGGCAGTGGACTTTTCGTTCTGCAAACCATGCTGCGCTTCACTTAAGACACCAATTTTTTTTAAAACAAGATAGCTGATGGCATATCAACTTTTCAAACACAGTATTAATTACACTGAGCACCGAAATCGGCCTGTAGTTTTCGACTTTTTGCTTGTCTCCCGCCTTATATATAGGAACTATGCCAGCAGCTTTCAGCTTATCAGAATACACTCCTGCTGAACAAGCGTGATTATAGACACGATGAAGCGGTACGGCTAGAATATCTATACAAGATATCAAGAGGCTTACAGAGAAGCCGTCAGGCCCAACTGCTATGTTGTTACTCAAACCACGTACTACGGTAACAATGTCCTGGGCGGTTATCGGTGAAATAAAGAATGAATTGGAAACATCCTTGTTTACATAACTTTCTGGGAAACGCAGGGAGCCACTTACCAAACTACACGAAAGTGACTGCGCGACAGAAGCAAAATAGTGACGGGGTATCAGGAAGAACAATTTTCGGTTTCGCTCGGCCAAGGACTGAGTTGATAACAGTCCGTATCTTCCGAGTATCTTGTTTACACTGGGATATCGCAGCAGAATAATATTTCATTTTTAGATGTCGGGACAACTTTGTTGCTAAATTACGAAAATGCTTAAATCTTGTTTGATTAGATACGATAGAGGGGTTGCGCTTATACTTCTTGTACCAAAAGTATTTCTGCTTCAAAACGCCTAAAAGTTCATGAGTCATCCAAGGACAAACAGGTACGTCATGACGACGACGTGTGACAGAAAAAGTGGCACATTTCACAAAAAACTCTAGAACACAAACGAAATTGTTGTATTCAACGTTAACGTCATAATCCCAAATTTCTCTCCAATCATAAGAATATAAAAATGCACGAAGCTTTGCGTAGTTAATTCGGGTGCTAGTTACATGACTATAAGTCTGGACATTCGAGTCCACACGGTCATCACAACGATGGCAAAACACAGGGCTATTATCACTAATAGGGACATCCAAGACACCATATGAAGACGTACTGGAGGCCTGCGTCAGAACATGATCGATTAACGTTTTGGTCCTCTCGGTGACTCTCGTTGGTGTCTCTATCCTGTTTACAAGTCCGAAAGAGTGCAGTAGTGACACATACTCTGATTGCGGGGACTTCAATAAGTCAATATTAAAATCACCCATGATCAATATAGGAGTTGTCCCAAAATTTAACTTGAAAAGCGCATCTTCAAACTTATCTAAGAAGGCTGTCAAGGGCAACTAGGTGACCTATAGGCACAGCCTAAAAATCCGTGCTCAGCGATATCAAGAAATAAAGATTCACAGGTACCAGCTATTCCAAAATTGATATCATATCTTGCACAGAATGACAAGGACTCAGAGATAAATATGGCCACACCCCCGCCTCTAAACGACACTTCGGTACAAACACGTGCGGCAGACAAAAATGTGTAACCGGGAATGTCATAATGTTCGCCCCGTTGAAGCCAAGTTTCAGACAGACAAATGACATCATACTTTGTAAGTGACTGACATAAGATACTCAAGAGAGTGTCAAAATTTTTCCGAATGCTGCGAATATCAACACGCAGAACATTTAGAGAGATGTCTTTTCCATTTATGACAATCGTAAAGCCATCGTCGGTCAACTGGCAACAGACATCATATTTTGGCCGATTAACTGCTCGTGCCATCATCAATGCTTAGATTACAGCCGTCAACAGTCCGAGTTTCATCCAATTTTCCCAATAACTGCTTAAATATGCAGCCCTCCGACCAGAGGGCATCAGAGCAAACTTTATCAAAGTCGTTGGTAGAGACAGTGACATGAAAAGAGCTGTAAGTGGAATACCTTGTCTTTAACTGTTTCACAACAGCTCCTTCGTGACCCAGGGCACTGTTAACCACATTTTTCACATCAGATGTGGTGGTGTCCGGAACAAGTCGAGACAAAAACAAGGATTTCATTTGCGGTTCTCGTGGTACGGATTTGACACTGCAGGAGGAACTCGTTCCGACAGCAATAGCTGGCCGTTGTCTTTTCTGTACCAAGGTCCAGCCATTAGTTTCTTGATGCACACGAGACTGACTCTTCGGGCCGTTTCCGTTTCCTTGTGTAGGTGATCCTGTTGATGTTCGACGTTGCTGATGAATCAAATTTTGTTCGGAAGAATCCTTCTTTGCCGGCATATAAATCTTTGTAGAGCCGTCGCTTATTGATGGCTTTGACATCATTGTCGCCGCATAACTCTGTTTGCCTTTTTCGTCAGTACATCGCACGGGAACACTTGGAAGTACTTGAGACAGCATGCCCTTGAGAAAACTAACCTCTGAACGCAATTGCCTTTGTTCGGATACAAGCTCATCCACCTTAGAGAGCAGATTATCTAGTATGGCTCGTGGTACAAGACACCTATCTGTACGCTCGGTGCAAGCTGAAGGGAACTCTGTCGGAAAAGTAGGCTTACTTGTCGGATCACCGATAACTGACAATGGCTGCTCCTGGTTACACCCACTTCGTCGACTGCATTTGTTGCATTTCCACGAACTCTTCCCGTTTTTTACAAGAAACGGCCGGTCCGCTTCGGCGATATCAACACAGTGCAGATGAAAACGATAGGCACACATACCAGAACAAGTAATGAATTTCGCCTTCGCCACAAACGACTGCGAGCAACTCCCGCACACGTCCTTCGGCGGCGCCGCCATCTTGTAATCTCTCTTGTAATTTTGTAGGATTCTGTACATTTTCCAAAGCTTTCTTTGGATCACACTCTCCCATGTCATGCTGCGTCGTGTAGCACGCTACAAACTTCTGCGTTTCACGTCTAACATCTGGATTTTGTTCTTAATGAGCACCGTAGCACGAAAACATGCACACGAAAGCTCCAGAAGCCACGTGGTTCACCCCATGCAAACGCATTAGATACCAGAGCACATATTGCCACTTAGAAATGTTGTTTCGGATGTCTGAAGAGTTAGGGCATAGCATAGACCTTAGAAATCGAATCAGCGGGGGCACCTTATCCGTCTGTAGAGTGCTATTTCAACTCACAACTCAGCCCATGGGGTGTAAAAGTGTTAGAGGCAATTTATGTGACTGTAGTCATGGGTGTCGCGGGTCAGCCTCTGAATGAATTTCATACTCAGGAATTATTGCACAAATCACTTCGTATTTAATATTTATCATGTAGGACATAACAAGCAATCTGTAAGATGCAGCCATGTCTGCAGCATTCTCGACTGCCTCTTACCTTTACAGTTAGAGAGACGCTACCAAATTATTCGCAAAGGCCAGTCTTACTGGGCCCTAGAGTCTTCATGGAAGTTATGCTTCAGCATAACCATCACACACGAAATACAATCATATATGCTTGGACATCTCTTATGTAGTGCATCAACAAATCCTCTGAACCATATGTGTGGCTGCATACGAAATTATTTTTTATGCACATGCTGTACTTTCGTAGTCATATATGTGCACACGAATAAAAGTGAATATATGTGCAGTGGCAAAAACAATGCTGGACTCTCCCATCATTGTGCCCCTACAACCCCTTGCCTGCAACTGATGTCTTGTGAACAGGGAATATCTCACCAGAAAAGACGACACTTGTGTATTGTTTGGCAAGCAAATATATCTCTTTATTTAAATTTTCCATCAATCAGCAATGTTGGGACCTGGTGCAAATATAAATGTCAACAAGGAAAGTTTACAAGCTATTCCTATATATTCAAATGTAGATTTGACAATTCTCTTTTTGTACCAGCCATCTTAAAATACCTAAAGAGGGTAATCAGATCAAGCTCCAATAATAAGCTGGACAATCAAAGCAAAGAAAGACAAAATAGTCCCAGAAAAATATGAATAATTGGTTGCCATTGTGATCTGTACTACTACGTACAGTTCATGAGTGCAACATGCCTACACGTGAGCACTGGAATAGGCAGCTTTCCAGTTCGCTCCATTCGTGTTTTTCCACGTTTTTTTTTTCAATAACAAACATGGCCATAGTGCAGCGCAAGCAGCCAAGGATGAGACAGCAACAACACAACTGCTAGCCCCCAACTGAAATATTTATTAGCAGACTCTGGAATATACACACAAATCCTAAGTCACACAAATCTGCTAAACAAATGACAATTTAACCAACAGAATCACAGACAAGAAAAAAGGGTTATGCATTTCTTCCCCCTCTCCTCCTTCTATTTCACAGGCAGCCGTTGTGTCACTCTGAGTGTGCCCATGCGTCATCTTTGAGAAAACGTATCTCGGACAGAAGCAAATCCAACAGCGGACTGCTTACACATGCATCTGTCTTGGATTTCCCTAACTACTTGTTGTTTAAGCGCATCCTTGATGCATGTGTTCTGAAAATTTAGGGAGTATCCAAAGCCCCTACAATGTATTGCCAGGTTTCTTGAGGGCACCAAAAGTATGTCCTGCGGCTGCCTGTGTTTCACTATGGCTCACAGGTACAAACTACCCCATTTCGTCACAGTAGGAAACACAGATTTGTAAATAGCATCTGTTGATTGCACTGTACGTACCCCCCATATAAAGGATTATAGTGGATACTACATCCTGTGTGATTAGGTCAGTAGCACAAGAAAGCTAGATCTGAAACCACTCGTACTTCGTAGTAGTAGTAGTTTTTGTGTGAAGCTACGCAATTCCTGTCCACCAAATAATTTAAACCATGTGTTTCATCTGCCAGCGTGATAATGCCCTGAAAAGCAATTTTCACTTGGCTGGAACTATCGGTTCTAAAACCTATCCCTAACATGTGTATCATCAGGGAGGAAAACCAAGGCGCATGGTGGAAAAGAAAAACACACACGGGCTATATTCTCACTGTATAACAACTGCTCTGGCTACGAAAATGAACATGTTCAAATTAATACAACATGGCTTGACATGATACGCTGGTGAAAGCTAAGAAATAAAATGAGTAGCTAAATGTACAACACGTAAACACTTGTCATAACATGACAGTTTCCTTCCTGCATTCACACGCTGCCATTCCTCCCACTTTCAGAACTACTAAACTATATTGCTACATTGCGTGCCATTACACGCTTCTTTGACATAACATGAACAGGATTACATAGCACAGAATAAAAGTACGGTGAATATAATGTGTGGCTTTCCATTCACGCCTAATGGCCGCAGCAGTAGTGCAGGAAGGCCACTGCGCAGTTGTGTTGAGAAACACCGCTTCCTGTTTGCCATGTCTAAATTAAATGCACCTGACCTGATCGAAAGTAACTCTTCTGAGGCTGGACCACACAAACAGAAAAACACAACACAAGCCGCAACATTAACAGATAGGCAAATGAGATGTGGTGAGCTACACCTTTGGAAAAAGTCAACAAGTAATTCACGAAAAGTCAATGAGTGCCTGAAATGTAACATCCCTGATTGATAGCAGGAGGGTCCATGTTCAATTCCTGGTGCTTGCACTCACTGGCGTTTTCATGAATTATTTGTTGAAGTTTCCATGTGCCTGAGAATATGAACGACTCATCAACCACTGAATCCTCATGAGGAACCAGAGAGACTCACCCCAAAGAGACTCGTTTTCTTGCATGTGTCCTTAGGGTTGCTCACCACTGCAGGAAAAAAAATCAAGAAAGAATTTAATAACAAGAAACTGATAGTCATGTTTACTTTATAATGATTTTGCACAACAGAGAGCATTAAGATTTTAATTACACGAGACTTTTACGCAGAAGGCAGCACTTCTTGAGGTCTAACATCAAGTTACAAAAGAAAAAAAAAAGATATAACACATGCTGTAAGGCAGAGAGCAAGAAGAGCTAGTATCATATATAATAAAATAAAAAGGGAGTACGACAACATCACTTTCAAACAGACAAGGAATGAGTTGTGTAGCAAATACATGAATGGCCACGGTGGCCAGGTCAGTACCTGGCAAAAAAAGGCATTCACAGGCGACACGTTCAGGGAAAGAGTGCTACAGTGTCGTGTCAACTTGTCCCTTGCCGGCTTCAAACTGATGGAGTTGTACCTCCTTTTTATTTTATTATATATGTTTGTATATTTTTATGTTTGTACCAACCCTCGCTCTCTACCTTACAACATGTCTTATATATTCTGGGATTTTGTAACTTCATGTTAGACATGAAGAAGTGCAGCATTCTGCACGAAAGTCTCATCTCATTAAAATTTAGATGCTCTTAACCGTCTGCTTTCTGTTGTGAGAAATCTCTCTCGCGGGATACTTGCACATTGCTCTTCTAGGTACTATGATTTTGCAGTAAGATTATGAACTTTGGATAAAAATACACGGCACTGTTCAGGTATTTCAGCCTAGTGAACAGCACCCACTAAAAATATATGAATGAGAAATTGCCCACAGTAATGCACCAAAGGCAACACAAGTATTGTAGAATGTAAGTATTTTAGCTTACATGCCAATCCAGTACCACTATCCAGTGTGAAGTTGTGACAAGTAAATAGTTCCCATCTTTCTTTGCTATGAGCACACAGACAGTGAATTAATACGAGCAGACAATGTTAACACGAATTCTGGGCTATTCTTCAATCAAACATTCACAGAGAGTAAAAGCACCTTCCTCAGTGGACGTTGATAACAGTGAAAATTCTAAAACGTTATCGGAGATGACATCAGCTTCTGCGTGTAAGAAAGGATTATATGTCCAACAGTAATCCAGCTAACAGTAACAAATATGTTCAAAAGGCAAATTAACTGAACTACCTTCTAACGTACCTTCTATTTCAGACAGTGAAGCTTGTACTACCCCATCCACAGGAACCAGTGTTTGGACAACAAATGTGCTTGAACTGGGAGTTAGCAGTTAATCGGAATCAGAATGGCAACCTTTGTTTTCTACCCTGAAAGCAGAGGTTGTAACGTTGAAGGCAGATTTAAGAGTGGTGCCAAGATGTCTGCATGAGAGCTCCCATGAAAAGTGGACTATAGGTGAATGCTCAAATTATAACAGCACATTGTCATACCTGTTGGTGGCAGCTAGACTGCAAATGACGTGTCAGCACTTTCTTCATGCACCAAATGCAAGCCAGACCCTGCCCTCAGCGTGCACCTGTGGGAATTCACAAGTTAGATTATCAATACTGCTGTGTTGTTAATCGTGGCTGTATCAGAGAAAGCGCAGTAGAACAGCTGTAGAATCGAGTCATGAAGCTTCCTATTTTTATATCTGAACCTCGACTTACTTTTGCTTTCGTTTTTTTTTTTTTTTTTTTGCCTTGATCCTTCGTGGCACGTTCAAAATCTGTGTGTCGGGCATCTCACTTCAGACGATTTCGTGCCGAGATACCAAATTGCCTCTGGAGTCGCGCGTAACCTATGATAACCTTTCCATTCAATAAATATATATCCCCCCCCCTTATGATAACATTCGCGAATAAAGTCCTTGGAGTGGAGATGAGTTCGCACGGCTGTCGCTGTCAGCCAAGAGCTTCGCACTGCTTTGTCTTTTGGCAACTTATAATACGTAACACTCGAATGCTCCGTTGAATTGTTCTAACAGCGTAGCGCCGTCGCAAACTCGACAACTTCGCCAATGCATATGGTGTATCATATCGCTTCAGCTAACAAAAGGCAAGGCAAGGCAACGTCAGCACAAGGAAGTGCGCTTTCGAAACTACGTCGTGCCAAAGAAATGTTCACATGCTTTGTTTCCGGCATAGCAATAACATAACAACTGCTTGCCAATGTAAGATGCACAGAGACCGAAATCAAGGAAGCCAAGCGGCCAAGCCAAGACAGATAAACCTAGAGCAGTAACGTCGGTGCGCCCATGCGCAGGGTTTGCCGACGGTCTGACTGCCGAGCGGGGAAACTTAAAACAATGTTTTCTAAAAAACTCCAAACAATTGGGCCAATATATTTCGCTCACATATTCAGTGTTCGCTAATGAACACGCAGCGCGAGTATGGCTCAGTTCTGCGGTATTTCAAAATCGGCATATCTGCCCTTTAGCGATAGTCAATGCCGCGAGAGGATTCTTTTGTGGGAGCGCATCCTTCAGAGTTCGAATTGTCCTCCAGACCTTTGTGGCCCGGTTAAACGGTGAATGGTGTTTACAAGCATTTTATCCATTTGTAAATGCACCTATACAGTTGTTGTTTCCAATAAACCTGGTAGTTGAGGGTTAGCAGTTGTCCGTGTCACTTCTCCTCCCAGTCTCGTTTGCCGCTTGCTTATCCCAAGATGGTCAGTTACCAACGGCCCGGCCTATACTCTTTGGTCCAAACGGGAAGCCCAGCAAGGAACAGGACTGCAGTACAGGACGGTTTAGTACCTAATAACGGTCATTGGCAAGCTGCGGACATGTGCTTGGAGAAGACTCTCACCTTATAAGCCGGTGTCCGTCGTTTCAGTCTCCCATACGAGATCTATTCATGGAAGGACCTAGCGGTGGTAGCCCGACTACTACCTATCCCGTATTTACTTTATTTCCAGATTTTTTATAAAAGAGGCAATGAAAGCGGCATAGACACCGTTTTTTGCTGGTGTGTTATACGACCAGCTGGACATTCTCTATGAGACAGTACGTGACTACTACATGATTAATTTCCTAAAATTCATTAAAGGTGCTGTAAAGCAGCACCGATCAAATTTCATTTAGTGTGGCTATTCGATAATCCAAGCCACCAGGACAAAAACTGCGAAAATTTCATTCCAATCGACGGTGCAATTAACTAGAAAATTACAAATAAAGATTACGGGCAACACAGTACTAGGTATTCGAAATGAATCCCTACTCCTGACACATACGGCGGCAACCACATAGCATGCGTGTAACACTGGGCCCGACATAACAATCCACCACAATCCACCATAAAATCCGCCCCTGCAATCCACACAACGATCCACATCTGAGGATAAACGGATAAGCGAACTGAAATGAAATGCTGAGCCGTTGAAAAAAATGTGTCAGACGTTCAAGAAGCCAGACAGCGTCGGGACTTGTTTGTTCACAGAGGTTCACAGAGAGAGTTTGTTCGTACGAAAGAGGCCGCGAACAGAAGGAGCGCGCAGGCGCAGCAGAGAAATAGGGAGAACATCCATCGAACAGCGCTGGGTTACTTCGCAAAAACAGGGGTTAACATGTTAAACTGTTTAGAGGGGCTTCAGAATGCATAAGTAAACAGGAAAACTAATAATATGGTTACTAAAATAACGAAGTTCCGATGTAATAGTGTGTAATACCAATTTTCAGTGTTGCCCGCTGTACAGGGGGTTGTTCGACACCAGGCGGCCCACCGCTCCACTACGTCGCATCTTTCATGGCAAATTAAAAATATTTATAGCGCGTTGTCGGTCGTATGGTTCCGCATACGGTATTTAGAAGCAACAAAGTCTCTAGTCACCGCCATGTCATGCTTGTCTACTGCTTTACAGTACCTTTAATGAAGTCTAGTAAAAGTGAGACAGCGAGACAATTCTCGTTGAAAGCAGTATCTAAAAAATCATGAAATGAGCACGTCCGTTGAAATACCGTTGAAATTAGTTGAAATGCTACCCAGAGCCGTAGCGACTGGGGTGCGAGAGGGGCAGCCGCCCAGGGCGCCCTCGCGAGACAGGGCGCCGAAGTGCAGGTCCTGCCAGGTTGGTTGGACAGCATAAAGCGGAAATGAAGATAATTTGAATTGACGATCTCGGCAGTGCAAATATAGCGTTCTTTTCTTTGTTTACCGGGTTTCTGACGTTAACTGGCGAGAAGGAGGGGACGCTTAAGAGTTGCCTTGCCTTGGGCGCAAACTCGCCTCACCACGGCTCTGCCGAAACCGCGCGCATCAAAATCGCAGGGAGGACTGCACTTATTCCACGTGCTTTGAACCGATGCAGATGACTGGCACTCATCTGCTGTACAGATCATTCGCTTTGCTGATAACCGCGCTGACAAACCGACGACGACAAAGGTCATGCACTCCAGAGGCGCAATTTTGGTTCGGCTCATTGCATAGCAACATTCGGCGCTGTGTACAGGATTTTGTATGTGTGGGGGTGAGCAGAATTTTCTTAACTTCGTGGTTTGCCTTTCTTTCGGAAAAGCCGTTGAATATATATATTCCCGATGGGGCCTACACAAAGGTGGTCGTGCGTGACTGACAGTCGTTGTCAACTTTCATAATTAATCTTTATAATTAGTGAAAAGACATCGATTACGGAATTGCAACGTTGCTGGCCTCAGCCCTGAGGAGCATTGTAAACTAAAATTGGAACAGCGGTACTTTTCTGTGCTCTAGTAAAAAACATCAGAAAACGCACAACTTTCGAGCGTTGCGGGAAATTGGCGGCCGATTATTCCTGTCCCCCTCTCAGTATCACCCTTTCTCAATTGACATCAGGCTGTTCCACAAAGCATGAAGCTCCCCCACATCCTAGTGTCCCAGTCAATGCCATTATTTTTTTCTTTTGTCACAACGTTTAAGAACGAACCACACTTATCGAGCGGTAGAATCAGTGAGTTTATTTGTGTTATTTGCGGTGTCTTGGCGATGACATAGGTTGAAAAGCCACTGCCCTCCCCACTCCCGCTCCACTCCATTCCAGGGGACAGAGTGAGGAGTTTCATGTCGTCATTTGGTGACAGAGAGGTGGATGTGAAAATACGAAACCTGCGAAACCGCTGAAAGGTTGTGCATTTCCGTATATCTTTTGCTACAGCACAGAAAAGCACTGCGGTTTCAATTCTGTAGCGGACAAGACTCCTCAGTGTTGGGTCCTACAACTTTTCAATTTCGTGATTAACCTATATTCACTAATTATAAAGATTAAGTATGAAAGTTAATGAACGACTGCACTAACTAACGGTACACGACCACCTTCGAGAAGGCCCCATGGGGAATAAATATACTCAACAACTCTACCGAAAGAAAAACAAACCACAAATTTACGAACATTATTCGTCAGTCTTACGTGACGCACCCTGTATTTGAACGCACGTGCCCGTTTCAAGATAAAAAATAGAAATGCTCTCAACGAGGATTGCCTCCCATTTTGCCATTTCATTTTGCACAAAAGCGCCATTTAACAAGTTAAATAATGAATTTGGTGTAATTGTATAGTAACTGCATAGCAATTGCATTGCTAGTAGTTGCATACTCTCTTCGAAAGGTTTGTCCGCCTGGCCGTATATGCCTCAACTGCAAAAACGGCATCTATCCTGCTCACATACAGTTCTTTAAATAAAGTTCTGACACGAATAAAAATGCCCTGTATATAACAGCCCTCAATGAATAACCAAGCATACAACATTTGGTTATCCCCGCTCTCATGCAGCGAACAAGTAGGCCACTTAGGTATTCAATTACAATTAAATTATCTCAATGCAGTTCAGTTCAGTCAATTCTGCGCTCGGAAAGGCTTATATATTACAGAGGGAAACCGTTTTTTAAGCATAGTCCATCAGGACCGGTCATGCAAAATGTTTTCCTTTAACAGTGTCTTATCACTGTGCCATTTAATTTTCAAAAACACCCTGAAGACTCGGACGTATGCTGAGCGGCACGACTTGGAGGCACGTCCTCATCTGCTGCCTTCAGGGTCACAGTGTGACGTAGGCAGCGTAGCACAGTCGTGAACCACCTGATAGGCACTCCCATTGGGTCTCTCAGGGTGACGGGGTGACGTCAACCCCTCTCGTCCTCTTACGGCCTTCCTCAAGGAGTTGAGGGGTTCCTAGAACGCGTCCGCATCACCTTTCCGGCAGGCTACAAGTCAGCTACGGGTGTTTCAGGAGCACGTCAAAAGTGCCCCAGATGGTGAAAATTATCCGCAGTCTAACATGCGGCACGTGCAAATCATGTGGGCGGACACACCTTACGTGTAGATGTACTTCCAATTATTATTTTTTCTTGTGTGTGTGTGCAGGAACACTTGGTGTTTTTCGTGCGACTCGCAGATACCAAAAAGGAAAAAAAATATGGGAGGGCCCTTCGCTATCTATTTAAATGACCAATGAGCACAGACGTATCTTCAAGACACCCAAGTTTACTTAGCGGCGTACCTCCAAGGTCGTCCAGAACACGTATTAGATTCCGGAGTTGAGAGGGTTGTAATAAGACTACGGAGGAAGGCCGAAAGGGAGAAGCGAGGCAAGCGACGAGGAAGCGATGAGCGCGAGGCAAACCGTGCCTGAGGTGAAGAAAAAGAATCCGTCGACAGATCGCAGGCCTATCTGATGTCCCGGTCGACTACGTCCGAAGACGCAGTTCAGACGATCAACTTAAGCCTCCTAAGGGCACGCGACATCCGGGCGTCCTTGGAGTGCCTCGTCCTTGAGATACTCGAACGTTATGAACCAGTGTGTCGCTTCTGTGGTGGAGCTGATCGCACCGATCTCATGCTCTCAACTTGCAACTGTAAAGAACGTGAGTGCTCTTTTTTGTATTACAGGACGACATGAAGCTAATCGCACATTTCAGTATAAAACTGAAATCCTTGTATCTTTTGTTACTCAGGTGTACACGATGGGCTTTAAAAGAAACAAGTTTGTTATGCATAGAATAGTTTTGCATGTTTTTTAAAGTGCGTGTTAGCGCCGCGAAGCAACTGTGGCTATGAGCGGCGTACAGACGTGGACAGATGGAGAGACGACAGGAGGAAGCAGTGGAGGACAGCGGGAGTTTTGCATGTGATCACCGTTGTCTCGCCATGTAAAGCTCCGAATTATTATTATTATTTGTTATTATTATTATCATCATCATCATTGCCATTATTATTATTATTATTGCAGCTTTACACGTAAACGTGCACTGCGCACATCCAGTACATTTTATCGCAACTGTAGTGCTGTAATGCAGTCCAGCGTAGGCGCGGAGCCTTCATTGATGAATTCACTACCATTTGGCCTCCCTTGTAACGGCTGCGTCTGTGAATTGCAGCACACCATCGCTGGGCCCACGCGACCTGCCTCGAGACCTATGTCACCATGTACAACGCCGTCACATGTACAGTTTGCAGTCGCCGCTTTCCTGTTCGTAAGGTGCCCGCTGTAAGTCAAGTGCAACAAGAACCACCACGACTACAACACCACCAGAACCACATCACACCACAAAATTTAGCATTACAAAAACGTTAACATTATACACTTTTCCAGAGCAACTAGCAAGCCAAATAAACAGTTATAGTTCTGTGCCACGAGTTTCCTGGTACAGTACGCGAAAAGTCGTAGGAACCGAAAGCGAGCAATTTCTATTGCAATCAACTGGCTCCGTGAGGCGACGCCGTGGGCGGCAGTTTGCGGACAATATTGCAATAGAAACGGATGTGGCACAAGAAATAGACTCGTTCTAGTTGCTTTATTTGTTTCCCTAGTTGCTTTTGAAAAGTGCCTATAAGCAAAAATTACCGCGCAGGGGTGAGTGTGTTCACGTTGAAGAATATCAAGAAGGAAGCAACTCTTCAAAACCTGGGAATCTATTGTATTGCTTCCTGGGATCCTGCTGAGAGACAACTGCAGAATGATTATAAGAAAACTTTTGCAAGACGTCTCGAGGGATAGATCAATGAAGTTTGAACATGTCTCCTGTTTGCATCGCTGATTACAGCAGTCGTGAGGTGTGTTAAAAATTCATTAGTTTCCAATTTGTTCCTGTCCATGTTTGTTCCGCGGACTTCATGAACACATAACCCAAAAATACATGGCTAAAGGTGTACAGGCAAAAAATGCGGTTGGTAAGTACAGTGAGACACAGAGCTGTGTCTCAAATATTGTTAGCTGTGTGCCAAAGGAACCGCCCTCTTTCTTGACTGCATGGCACAGGTCACTAGGTGAAACGGAACTGCCTGCAGCATACGTTAGGTGAAAAGGGACTCTGTTGTTTGGGGCTGAGTGAACATGCTAAGGGATGGTATGATGATCCGCTAAAAAGGATTAGACAATATGGGAACATGCGTAATAGGAAGACACGAAATGGTGCAAGCGAGGTGGTATACTGTAGAAAGAGGTAATATTACCTTAATTTTGACGAACATACATAAGGCGACATTGTCCTCATGATCTTTTGTGTTCCTCAAACTCTAGGAAATGTTACGTCCTTGTACCAGATAAACAATACTGAAAACCGTGGCAACATGATGTATTCCCCAACAATGGATCGACTCAGTTCTGCAGGTTTTCACGCTCATTTTGATCCAGTCCCCAATTTTTTAATCTATAGGCGCCAGACTAAATAATCCACCTGCCACATTTATGGTTCAGGTACCATACCGTCTAATCCGCGCGTAGAATCTTAATCCGGGCGCCATCGCCACCAACGAAAGAAATTGCTGGCAAGTGTATTTGATGATGTGGTAGCCCAAAATGACTTTGTTTGGAGGAACAACAGCTTTATTTTTGACCTTGGACAGTGGGGAGTTTCATCGCCACCGGCGATAGTCTACCCCATTGCTGGTTGGGATGGGGGGACTAAAATAACGAGCCCCTTCACAATTTTACATCCCCCTTTTACAATTTTACACCCTTTACATCGTTTTTGACTTACATTGATAATGAGAGTTGACTTCGTCACAATTATGTTGTGTGGAAGGAAGTTGTGTTCTTAGGAGACGCGCTCCTATCAGTAAAATCCAAGGTATTAAACACATGTTTCGAGGACATGTGTTTAATACCTTGGATTTTCCTGACAGGAGCGCGTCTCCTAAGAACACAACTTCCGTCCACACAGCATAATTGTGACAGTCAACTCTCATTATCAATGTAAGTCAAAAATGATGTAAACAGACACGTTAACCTGAAACAACAAAGAAGGGGAAAATGGTGACTTGGTCATGGCTGTCCTGTGCCTCTGAGCATGAACACAAACCATCGAACGATGTTTCTGGCCTGGTAGCGTATGATTTACTTTGTGCAGGGTACACAGGGTGTCCCAGAAAACGTGTCATTGAATCATATATATATATATATCTTGAAAAGTTGGAGTTGGATCGGACGGCTACGTAATTATAGTTGAAATAAATGGGAGACAGAAGGCGAAAGTAGGGGAAGTAACAAAAAAGGGGTTTATTAAACCTTAAAAATTATAAAAGTTAGGGAGGATGTCTACGTTACGGCGGAAGCTCCGCCGCCTTCGGGGCAAAAGAGCTAAATGTGGCCACCAGGCTGATAAGAGGCTTGAGAATGACTTGGTCGGTTGGGGGAAATTCCCGCCACCTGGTGGTTGTCAGTTGGGGAAATTCCAGAGCGCTTTTGTGTCAGGTCCAGGAGTGGGGTCATCGTCCTTGTGGGTCAGTGGGGATTTTGATCTGGCTGAAACGAGAAAAGGCAACAGGGTCTTATCTAGGTTGTTAAACTTCTTATTGCTGACAGCATGCCAGGGTCCTCGTTAATGGCCGATCGGAATTTGTAAATTAGGTAAGATTCCCGTTGTTCCCGAAAGCGGTCGGAGATAAAGTTCGACTGGAGAATAAAAACTGAGGCTTCGTTGATTGAATGTTCTGGTTGTTTGAAATGGCGTGAGACTGGAAGATTAGGTTTCTTGGTAACATCCGATCGGTGATTGTTAAATCTAATTCGGAAAGAAGTTTTTGTCTGACCCACGTATTGGGCCCGGCATGTGTTGCATTGGATTACATAGATAACGTTGCATGAGTTACAGTCTACGTCTGCGTTGATCTTGACGGTAAAGTTGGAATTCGTACTTCTGACCGTTTGTGCGGTCTGCATTAACTTGCAAATCTGGCATCTCCTGCCATTACATGGATGACAGCCCGCCGGAGGGCTAGTGGGTTCGCCTACTTTAGAGCGGACCAAGCTATCTTGTAAGTTACCTGTACGTCTGTAAGCGACACGTGGTGGATTAGGAAATATGTTTTTCGTGCGTTCTGACTGGAGAAGGATACTGTGGTGGCGGCTAAGTATGTAGTTAATGTTTGGGATATTTCCGGCGAATGTTACAGTTAAGTTCACAGCATTACTTTCTAATTTGTTTTGTCTTTTCTCGAGTAAGCTTAGACGGTTTGCCTTGCGAGCTCTGTTGAGAGCATCTTGAACTAGATCGGGTGGATACTGACGACCGACAAAGGTTTGTTGCAGCTGTTCTAAATTTCTGTCCAGATCGTCGTCATTCGGTAACATCCCATTACGGCCCAAGTCTCATTACGGCCCAAGTCTCATTACGGCCGAAAGTCTCATTACGGCCGAAAATCCTTTAATCCCCAAGTGTCTCGTTACGGCCAAAGTCTCAATACGGCCGAAGGTAGTCTCATTACGGCCGAAGATGTCTCATAACGGCCAAAAAGAAAAAAGAAGCATCCACCATATTAGCTGTGCATATACTGTGTTTTATGCTTCCCAAAATGTGTCAGAGGCGGTGTGCCCCCACGGCTTGTGTCACACACAATGGTTCATGCACACAATATTGCGACAGTGTTTCATGCATCCCTCGTGAAAAATGGTTTTATTGTCATATGTGTCACACGATATTTGTATGTGTTATGCCATTTTCTCTCAGTATTCAAGCAACATCCTACTCGTTGGTTCTGTGAGCGAACTGTGTGCGTGTTCTGAAAAGTACTCCACAAGGGAGCCCACTGGGAGCTCCAGGAGCCACATGACCTATGACCATGATCTTCTCCCCCACTAGCTGCCTTCTACAATTTACGTCCACCTGAAATTTAAAAAAAGTACATAAGGCACAGAACAAAATGATATATGCTTTCGTTTGATGATGACCATGAGACATATGCTGTCAAGAAGACTTTTTTCCCATATATTCAAAACATATTCAAGAATTATGGACAACAATGACAGTTACGTCATAATGATGCAGCTGCATAGCCAGGAAAATATTTCAGGAGGTGCTTTATGAGGCTTGACATGGGGTGGAGGAGTCCTCCTCGTCAGTGCTTTACCCAGACCCCCCTACACCCCCCTAACTTTTTTGCCTGTGCACCCCCTACAGGGGGTGCCCTTGTGATTTCAGCTTCAGATACGTCTGTAATGATATGTTAAGCTGTAATGACGTAACTATAATGATGACCTCCCCCCACAATTTTTTCCAGCGCCCCTCTCGTGCTTGGGATTCTGGATAAACCACTGCCCCTCGTTCATTTTCGTGGGGCACTACATTAGGGCTTATGCCACTGCACTGATGTCACAATGTTATAAGTGTGTGTCACTCTGGGCATTCGGAATTCCTCTAAGCTACAATATGTAAATTCAGAATACCAGAAGGGTAAGCATCAGATGTTACCTGCAGGCTTCATGCTGAAACGCGTGTACGCAAAACACTTCCGCCGTGGTGGGCGACGTCGTTAGTGTAATCATACACGCAAGACAATTGCGGGCACATGGAGTAGTGGCAGCAACCTGAAAACGATACATTTTCTTGCTTTATATGAGTAATCAAAAATATACATTCCCACATGTTTCGTTTTGTCGTTTGCAGGAAGCGCTAATAAGGGAACAGCACTTGGTTGGTCACATGCAAGCCACAATGCGAAAGGTGCCGATATTTCGATTACGCGATCAAAAATTAAAAGTCTACAACCATGCACACTTCCCCATGCAACTACTTCCCCAGCATCGTGAGACATGACACCGTGTATTCACGTATAGTGTAATGTGAAATGATATGCAGGAATGAAAAAGATGCCAACATACCTGTAATCCAGTGTCCCATAAGTTTGATTCGATTTTCTGGCAGCTACCATGAAGAGCAAATGCACGATTCACAAGTTTCGTTTCGCCATTTTCATTGCTGTTAATTTCGCAACCGTCAAGCAATCCCACGTGACCTCCTTTGGATCAGTTAAAAGTGAAAATTACTCGCGTCATGAACATATATGTTCATCTCAGCGCAAATCACGTTTTGCATGCTATAGAAGGAGGGGGGATCAATACTCTTCCTTTCGTGTTTTGATATCTTGTTGTTTTGCTACTCTCACTTTGGAGTTCGGATGGTGTCTAGCAACGTTGGGTACCTCGTTTCTTGTGTGAGCGAGTGGTTGCTGTTTACGACGTGTTCATATATCGATTTGTAGTGCTGTAATGTGCAAATTAGCGGACTTTATAGCGGTTCTCTATTTTCCGTCGTTGTCTTTCGAGCAGCGCCTGTTGTTCCGGTACAAATCGAGTTGAATGAATCGCCACAGCCCCAACGTACGTATATCGCGCGGTGTTGACCAAGTTCAGCAGGAATTCTGGTGAGTAATGCTTTCGTAGATTGTCTGGATTAGTAGTGTGCTGTCCACACATAGTTGGATTCTCATACGAGTAATTTAAATGAATCAAAACAGCCGAAGTGCCTGTAATAGATGTAACTCGGTATCTGTTCGTAGGTTTGCGTTTTTCTAGTTGGTTGCGCGTTTAGGAACAACAAATTTATTCGAAGACGATAAGATACCGACAGTGCATCACCGTACAGCAGCATTTACTCGTATCATTGTGAGCCATATTTAATTTGTTAAAATTTGTCGTCGTATTTCTTCAAAAATAAAAGCGCAAGTCGGCGTACTTGAATTGATCTCCTTGAACTGCTTACGTCGAACGTCTGCAAATGTTGTACTTATGTGCCTTCGCGCACCATACTAGGCACAAAAGCATATCTGATTAGAATAAATACTTCAAGAGGAAGTCATTCAAATACATTGTTATTTATAGCTGGTTTTCCATTCCAGGCATGGTATGTGGCTGCACGGAGGATTCCGAAAAAGAAAAACAACATGGCTAAGAGGATGTTGCTGCCCAGGGAGTCCTGGCCGAAGAGGTGAGCTGTTAAGATCATTATAAGGTTCTGTTGTGAAGTGGGAAATTTTGTAGTAGTGCACGAATGTTAATTCGAGCACTACCTTTATAAAAAAGAAACCAGAAATGGAAAGTTATGCATGCATCATTTCATGAATTGTAATGTATCACTATTTGATATTCACATGTTTCCATTAAGATAATGAACTACTGAACCTATATTCATATAATGGTCATGCTCTGTGTTTACCTGGAAGTCACATTTTTAAGGCTTGTCATTCTTTTGTCTAGATGAAGATTTATGTTAACCTTGTATGAAATAAAAGACACGTATCAACACATGTGCAGCTTGTGCACATTAAAACCAGCCATGTAGAGACAAATGCTTGTTTTTTTTTATATATTCTAGCCTATTCATGGTTGCTCTTCGCTTCTTGCAGGTTTATTCATTCCAGAAGCAAGAGTTGTACAATTGTAAGGCGAATGGAAATAAACTGACATCGACTGAGATAGGTGTTCCGTCTTGGCCAGTGACTGTAGGATGGCTCCAAAAGCGTCACAACAAAGCCAATATTCACCTAGCTCTCTACAAGTAGCTAACTCCACATAGTAGCCTGCTTCACAGCAACATCAACACTACCTTGTGGGAGTACACATTACACAATATGTTGCATTGTGCTGTGGTATGATAACATACCGTTTGTCTCGCAATATGTGTATATAAATATGATAAGGGCACAGTGCATGCCTTATACCCTGCTGAATATATATCCATACCTGGCTGCGACATTGCATATCAATGCAGGTTACAATACACATTTTCACATTTGGCCGTTATGAGACATCTTCGGCCGTAATGAGACTGCCTTCGGCCGTGTTGAGACTTTGGCCGTAATGAGACACTTGGGGATTAAAGGATTATCGGCCGTATTGAGACCTTCGGCCGTATTGAGACATCGGCCGTAATGAGACCTCGGCCGTAATGAGATACAATCCGTCATTCGAGCAGATTCTCCTGTACCGAAGAGCTTGACTGTAGGGAATGGCCAGTTTCGTGTGGCGATGATGACAACTATGGAATGACAAGTACTGCTGAGAGTCTGTGGGTTTACGGAACAGATCAGACGTTAAAACTCCATTGGTTAGCTTAATTTGAACATCAAGAAAGCTAACAGTGACGGGAGAATAGGTGTGAGTGAAGTTAATAGAAGTATGGAACTCATTGAAATCGCGTATAAATTCCAATAGGCTGTCTTCCGAATGTGGCCACATCATAAATATGTCATCAAGGTAGCGCTTGTATAAAGTGGATTTGTCCTCACGCGTGCTCAAGAATGCTTCTTCTAGGAACCCATGAATAGATTTGCATAGTTTGGTGCCATTTTAGTGCCCATAGCAGTGCCGTTGACTTGTAAATAGTGGCCATCGTTCAATTCAAAGTTGTTGTTCTTTAGGATGAGTTCTGGTAGAGTAGATACGACAGATGGATCACAAGAAGAATCAGAGTACTTTGAAAAAGCCGCCTCGGCTGCAGCTATGCCATCATCGTGGGGAATATTGGTATACAGGGAAGAAACATCTAACGTAACTAGGAGACTAGATGGGGGTGGCTGACATTGATTTAGTATTTGCAGGAAGTGATTAGTGCCCTTGATGTACGATGGTAGTCGCGGGGGTATGTCCTTAAGAAGATGATCTACGAAACTAGAGAGTTTTTCAGTGGCTGTCCCATTGCAGGAGATGATTGGACGTCCGGGGTTCCCCGGTTTACGAATCTTTGGAAGCATGTAGAATCTACCTGGCTTTGAGTTACGGGGAAGAAGGTATTCATATAACGCCGAATCGATCTTCTTTGCAGCCTTTAATGCCTTTAGATGTTTTGTGATATCTGAAACAATCTGTTCCGTGGGATTAGTGTCTAAAGTTTTGTAAAACGTTGCACAAGCCAATTGTCGCAGTCCCTCATCGATAAAATCCTGCATATTCATTACGACAATTGCACCACCTTTATCTGCCCTTTTGATTATTAGGTTTTTCGATTTTTTAAGATGCGACAGACTACTTTGCTCGGCTTGACTCAAATTTGGTTTGGTTTTGCGTGAAGAGGGATTATATGAAGTAATTATATCTTTTTGAACTGCTGTTATATATATATATATATATATATATATCAGCTGTTATATATATATATATATATATATATATATATATCAAGAGCTTTTTCGCGATTGGGCTCTGGCGTAAATTCACACGGTGGCTTGAAAGGTTTGGGTGTTGTATCAGGCTTATAATGAAAATACTCTTTCAGACGCATAGGTCGGGCAAAATTATCTAAATCGAGATGGAGTTGGTATTCGTCTACCTTGTTATTATTTGGGCAGAATGAAAGCCCATGGCTAAGAAGTGATAGTTCAGAATCGCTGAGGGGGTGGGACGACAAATTAACAACATTTTGAGGTGACGTATTGGTTGTGTTGTCATGAGCGTTAGGATTTTGATTGTCACAGTGTTCGGCTTCACCTTGGGAATCTAACGAGGGAGTAATTATGTTACTTCTACCAGTGGAGATTCGCGTTATATTTAGACATAAGGTCAGGATTTATCTGGTCCCTTGTCATTTTTTTACGTTTTAGTGTTATTCACAGTTTCTTCCAAGTTCCTAGTGAACTGTGCCAATTCTGACTCATGCGCGTCTGTAAGGGTCACAGTATCGCGGATAGTTTTAGCTTACTGAGATATTTCTGCATTTGTTTCCTCACAGTGGGATATTAGAACTTCCAGTAATGCAGTAGAGGCGTTGCTAAGGGTTTCATTCCATTTCTTTTGAAGGGCGTGGTTCAGAGGGAAGGCTGGCTGGAGCTTAATCGCGAGTCCTTTAGGAATTTTGTTATGATCGCTATAGACTTGCAGTGCGGTACGGTGGGGATCGTAGCGTATATATTTGTCGTTTAATTGTCGGATTTTGAAAAATGCTTTGGTACTCGGGCATGGTTCATTTGTATTAGAAAAGGTACGCTCACCGGCGGTTAGTCAGTCCTGTTTACGTGCCCTCGATGTCCGTTCGGAGTGTCTTCGTCGCAGCATGGCTGCCTCTTGTGGGGTGGGCCACACTGGATCCGGGATGACCGGGGCGTCAGCTCTGCGTGGTGGAAGTTGTCAAAGCAGGTGTGGGATCAGGTCCTGGAGGTGGCGGCTCATCATCCGCACTCCTTCGAAGTTTGGGTGAAGGCCATCCGCCGCAAGCACCTGGGTTGGATGTCGTCGGCAGAAGCCATGGTCGAGGTAGAAAAGGTCCTGGGACCTCCTGCTTAGCAGGACCAGCTGGCGGTTGAAGGCGTGTGCCCGTGGGTTACACTGAAACTCCCTACGCCTGTCAATCAAAGGGCGGCGTCTGATATATGATCGAGGGAGCACAAGGGTACATACCGCCATTTCAATGCCTCCACGGGCACGGATCCTTTCGAGAAGTGTCTGGTAGTGCGAGATGGCCAACTTGGGCTCAACGAACGGCATGTCGTTAGTCCCACAGTGTAGGACAACGACACGAACGCTGGCCGGTAGTAGGTCCACCTCTTCGATGAAATCCAGGATACGTCCTCCGCTGCGGAACACGAACATCGTTGGTGTCGAGCGGGACCTGAAATCAAAGTGGTGGTACAGATGCTTAGTCTGGGAGTCACCGAGAACAGCAACTGTAGGATTATAAAATGGAGTCAGGAAGTATCCATTTTATGCTCCTACAGTTACTGTTTTCGGCTATCAAGGGACCGTGGCTGTACTGAGGCCATAGCTGAAAAGAAAGAAAAAAAAGGGAAAAAGAAGGAAAAAAAGGAAAGTATATCCCTATATATATATAGACGACCAGATTCCTTACTGTTGAAAGTACACCGGGATCTTCGTTAATGATTGATTGGAATTTGTAAATGAGGTAAGACTCGCGTTGTTCCCTGCCTCTATCGGAGCTAAAGTTGAAGAATAAAAGTTGAAGAATAAAAGTTGAAGAATAAAAAGGGCGACGTCATTTATTGAATGACCAGGCTGGTTGAAATGACGAGAAACAGGAAGATTTGGCTTTTTACTAACGTCCGACCGGTGGTTGTTGAACCTGATCCGAAAAGATGTTTTGGTTTGACCTACGTATTGTGCTTGACACGCGTTGCACTGAATGGCATAAATGACGTTGGATGAATTGCAGTCAAAGTCTCCATGAATTTTGACGAAGAAATTAGAATTTGTGCTGTTAAGCACGTGGGCCCTTTGCATTAGTTTGCATATTTGACATCTGCGGCCATTGCACGGGTGGCAGCCTGCCGTCGTACTTGTTGGTCGGTTGACTTTGGAGCTGACTAGATTATCGTGGAGGTTGTGCGTGCGCCTGTAGGCCACACGTGGCGGTTCCGGGAAGATTTGTCGCATGCGCTCTGACTGACGAAGAATACCGTGGTGGCGATTAAGTATACTGTTGATGTTGGAAACATTATTGTTGAATGTTACAACGAGGTTGACGGAACCATTACCTGATTTGCGGTTGCGGTTTTGGAACAGAGCTTTGCGATCTGCCCTGCGGGCCTTCCTTATTGCGTCCTCAACTAAACTGGGTGGGAATTGGCGACTGATTAATGTTTGCTTGAGTTGGTTCAAATTTCTATCCAAATCACTGTCGCTGGAACAGATGCGTCTATAACGAAGTACCTGGCTGTAGGGGATAGCAAGTTTAGTGTGCCGCGGGTGGCAACTCTTGAAAGCTCGGTACTGCTGGGAGTCCGTAGGTTTACGGAACAGGTCCGTAGTTAGGACCCCGTCCGTTAACTTTACGTCGACATCTAAAAAGTTAACAGTTAGAGCTGAGTAAGAATGGGTGAATTTGATAGACGGATGTGCTTGGTTACAATTGCTAATGAATATATTCAGATCGTCCTCCGAATATGGCCAAACCATACGGATACGGCTACGGATAACATTAGCAGTGATCTGTTCCGTAGGGTCAGCTTCGAGGACTTTGTAAACGCGACTTTGTAAAAAGCGACAGCGAGGACGGACGCCACGACCATCAAGACAGGGTTGACTAACCGCCGGTGAGCGTACTCTTTCCAACTTTGACCCTCAACCATCCCCTAGCGCCCATGCTTTCTTTAAACTTAGAAAACTAACTGATAAGTTCATACGGTATGGCTCTCATCGTGAAAGTTTGCAGCTCTATAAGCAACACAACAAAATTCCCAAGGGACTTGCTATCGACCTTAAACCTAATTTCCCCCTTAAAAATGGACACCAAAATAAGTGGAACGAGATTATCAACAATGCCTCCACCGCGTTAATCGATGTGTTGTTATCCCATTGTGATGACGCTATCAGCCAATTTTCTCAGGAAGCTAAAATTATTCGCGATAAAACCGCTCTTGGTGACAACCATAACTCAGATTTAGCACGCTTCGCTGAGAACAGGGAAGAAGCCGTGCACTGCAGTAAACGTAAAAAGCTCGCCAGGGACGGAGTTAGCCAGGTTGACCCTACTGGGCTTAAAACAACTTTTCAGGATAGTCGCCCGATAAGTATTGTCCAAATTACTAGTACTTCGTCACAGGACCAGCACACCATTATTAATCAAAATCAAGACGCCGCCTCCACTGATCCCGGTAATGTCGAAAGCCCCAAGTCTCATAATGTCGTTAACATGTCATCCCATATTCTCACCGATTCCGAAATATCTTTACTCAGCCATGGCCTCTCATATTGTCCCAGCAACAATAAATTAAATGAATATCAACTTCACATAGACTTAGATAACTTCGCCCGCCGCTTACGCCTCAAAGAATACTTTCATGAGAAGCGTAACTCAGACCCCAACCCTTTCAAACAGCCGTCCAGTTTTACACCGGGCGGTAACCGTGATAAAGCCCTGGATATGTATATTCGTGCAGTCCAAAAGGATATTATTAACGCGTGCGGCCATTCATCCAATCGTAAATCACAGTCCAATTTATCGCCATCTGAGCACCGTAGCCTTTCCGACCTTTAAACACGTGATGATCTGGTTATAAAAAAAGCTAATAAAGGTGGTGCAATTGTGGTAGTGAACAAAACTGATTATATTAACGAGGGCATTCGGCAGTTATCTTGCACATCATTTTACAAAGTCCTCGAAGCTGACCCTACGGAACAGATCACTGCTAATGTTATTCGTAGCTTGAAAGATCTGAAAACCAGCAAAAAGACAGACACCACCCTGTACGAGTACTTACTCCCTGGAGATCCCGTGCCAGGCAGATTTTACATGCTCCCCAAGATCCATAAACCTGGGAACCCAGGGCGCCCCTTCTTAAAGATATACCCCCAAAACTTCCATCCTACATTAAAGATACAAATCACTTCCTGGAAATATTAAGTCAGTGCCAACCTCCTCCCTCAAGTTTGCTGGTCACGCTAGACGTTTCTTCCCTCTATACCAACATCCCCCACGAAGATGGCATTGCTGCAGCTCAAAGGGCGTTTTTAAAATATTCGAACAACTCATACGATCCTTGTGTTCTATTCACATTCCTTAACCTTATTCTGAAAAATAACAACTTTGAATTTGATGGTAAACATTACTTGCAAGTCAGTGGCACGGCTATGGGCACTAAGATG
The DNA here is from genome assembly GCF_037126465.1 of Ornithodoros turicata. Lineage (NCBI taxonomy): Eukaryota > Metazoa > Arthropoda > Arachnida > Ixodida > Argasidae > Ornithodoros > Ornithodoros turicata. Next base: position 39,056,190 of record NC_088204.1, read on the forward strand.
GCACCAAATTATGCAAACATCTTTATGGGTAATCTGGAGGAGGCATTTCTGTTCCAATGCGAGAAAAAGCCGACGTTGTACAAGCGTTTATGGACGATATCTTTATGGTTTGGCCATATTCGGAGGACGATCTGAATATATTCATTAGCAATTGTAACCAAGCACATCCGTCTATCAAATTCACCCATTCTTACTCAGCTCTAACTGTTAACTTTTTAGATGTCCAGGTAAAGTTAACGGACGGGGTCCTAACTACGGACCTGTTCCGTAAACCTACGGACTCCCAGCAGTACCGAGCTTTCAAGAGTTGCCACCCGCGGCACACTAAACTTGCTATCCCCTACAGCCAGGCACTTCGTTATAGACGCATCTGTTCCAGCGACAGTGATCTGGATAGAAATTTGAACCAACTCAAGCAAACATTAATCAGTCGCCAATTCCCACCCAGTTTAGTTGAGGACGCAATAAGGAAGGCCCGCAGGGCAGATCGCAAAGCTCTGTTCCAAAACCGCAACTGCAAATCAGACAATGGTTCCGTCAACCTCGTTGTAACATTCAACAATAATGTTTCCAACATCAACAGTATACATAATCGCCACCACGGTATTCTTCGTCAGTCAGAGCGCATGCGACAAATCTTCCCGGAACCGCCACGTGTGGCCTACAGGCGCACGCACAACCTCCACGATAATCTAGTCAGCTCCAAATTCAACCGACCAAGTCCGACGGCAGGCTGCCACCGCCGCAGATGTCAAATATGATGGCCGCAGATTGCCGCAGATGTCAAATATGCAAACTAATGCGAAGGGCCCACGTGCTTAACAGCACAAATTCTAATTTCTTCGTCAAAATTCATGAAGACTTTGAGTGCAATTCATCCAACGTCATTTATGCCATTCAGTGCAACGCGTGTCAAGCACAATACGTAGGTCAAACCAAAACATCTTTTCGGATCAGGTTCAACAACCACCGGTCGGACGTTAGTAAAAAGCCAAATCTTCCTGTTTCTTGTCATTTCAACCAGCCTGGTCATTCAATAAATGACGTCGCCCTTTTTATTCTTCAATCAAACTTTAGCTCCGATAGAGGCAGGGAACAACGCGAGTCTTACCTCATTTACAAATTCCAATCAATCATTAACGAAGATCCCGGTGTACTTTCAACAGTAAGGAATCTGGTCGTCTAGATGGGATATACTTTCCTTTTTTTTCTTTCTTTTCAGCTATGGCCTCAGTACAGCTCACCCTGAGCTGGCTCCCCAAGAAAGTGACATCACCACCCGGACTTGACCTTGCGGAATGTTCCAGAATATGACTCAGACAACTGCCACGTGGCATACTTGCACCGATTGTGACGTCACCCAGGAAACGTATTTAAGCAATATTCAACCCTTCTACCTCTCTTGTCCTGACGAAGACAGTGCCACTGTCGAAACGTGGACCATTCTTTTTTTAATCTATGTGTTAAATTGCCCATTAAATAAATTAGTTTTGTTAACTTTCCTGTAATCTGTAGTCCAAGTCTTATTATTTCACTTTCGCGTTTTTGATGTTTGTTTGTTTGTATGTTTGTTTTGTGTTTGTAACTCAAACGTCGCCATGCCAGTACTGGACAGCTGTTTCGGCCTTGTTGGGCCTCATCAACAGTACGCAGGCAGGCAACGTTTGAGTGGATGGCGTCAGAAGGTCACGTAACACGTGATTCCTCCCGTCAGGGTGAGATAACTCACTCACTGAGAGCCCAGTGCAAAGCCAGTGAAGTGTAAAAGGAAAAAAAAAAAAAATAGCCAGAGCTCTTTGGCTGAACGTATAGCATATGTTTGTAACTCAAACGTCGCATTGCCAGTACTGGCATATATATATATATATACATATAACTACACCACCTAGAATCATGCGGTCAACGGCATTTGCTCTTACTAGGTGTTTGCCACCTTCTGATATCAAAGTCGTGTAACGTAAGTTTAATTATGTAAATTTTTGAACCTGAAGTCGGAAATTTGCCAAGTAAAGGTCACTTTTGTCTGATTTATTCAAATTAATGATAATGACCCCACTCCTGGACCTAACACAAAAGCGCTCTGGAATTTCCCCAACTGACAACCGCCAGGTGGCGGGATTTTCCCCCAACCGACCACGTCATTCTCAAGCCCCTTATCAGCCTCGTGGCCACATTTAGCTCTTTTGTCCCGAAGAAGGCGGAGCTTCCGCCGTAACGTAGACATCCTCCCTAACTTTTATAATTTTTAAGTTTTAATAAACCCCTTTTTTGTTACTTCCCCTACTTTCGTCTTCTGTCTCCCATTTATTTCAACTATATATATATATATATATACATATATAGCTGAAATGAAAATTGAAACACAGACTAGGAAGGTACGGGAAGTAAGAAAAAAGGGATAATTTATTTACATTTAAGATACTTGGAATGCTAAAAGGGTTGTCTACGTTACGGCGGAAGCTCCGCCTTCGTCAGGACAAAAATATGTCAGTGATACACAGAGCTTATAAAGGCTCGTATAGTGACGTCATCGGGAAAGGGAAAACCCCGCCACCTGGCGGTTGTCAATGGGTCACGTTCGAGAATGTTGACTTGTCAGGTTCAAGTGTGATGTCATCGTCCTTGGGGGAGTGGCTTTGTCCAGGTTGCGCCACCCATCCGGCTGAAAAGGAATTGGAAAAAAGTGCCTTATCTACGAGGTTAGACTTCTTATTGTTGATAGCATGCCGGGGTCTTCGTTAATGGTCGATTGGAATTTGTAGATTAGGTAGGATTCGCGTTGCTCTCGGGAGCGGTCAGAGTTGAAGTTTGACTGGAGAATAAAGATTGATACATCGTTAATAGAATTACCTGGCTGCTTGAAATGGCGGGAAACTGGAAGATTAGGTTTTTTGGTGACATCCGATCGGTGGTTGTTGAATCTGACTCTGAAAGAAGTTTTTGCCTGACCCACACATTGTGCTTGACATGCGTTACATTGGATTGCATAGATGACGTTCGAGGAATTGCAGTCTAGGTCTGCAATGATCTTGGCGGTAAAATTCGAGTTTGTACTTTTGACTTCCTGCGTGGTCTGCATTAGTTTGCAAATCTGACAACGTCGGCCATTACATGGGTGACAACCAATCGAAGGGTTTATCGTACTGTTTACTTTAGAGCGGACTAAGTTATCCTGCAGATTACGTGTACGTCTGTAAGCGACACGTGGTGGTTCGGGAAAAATTTCCTTAGTGCGTTCGGACTGGAGGAGGATACTATGGTGGCGATTAATTATGCTGTTAATGTTTGGGATATTTCCGGTGAATGTTACAGTTAAGTTTACCGAATTGGTTTTCGACAGCGCGAGACGCGTCTTCGAGAAAAGGTGGGCCAGCTGACGCGCCCTACGGGTCTCCATAACAATAGGCCGTTGGCTGACATACGAGGACGTTTGTATTAGCCCCCTTTGCGCTTGTTCTCTTCTCCACAGCTGGCGCCCCTCGCTGGGACCTGTCGAAGCTTCGTGTACATACACAAGACGTGAAAGTTCGTTTCGTCTATATGGTAGCGAAGCACCTGAGGTTCGTCCGCTTGAATCCACTGTACATATGTTTTTCACGTTTCTTTCACATCGCTCCTGTTTCCGTTCAGTGATTGGACAGTGAGAAGCTTTATCGAGCAACCGTGCCCATCGAACACTCTGTCAGTGGAGAAACTACTGATCTCCCAGCCAGGTCGCCTTCCTTGCAAGGCACATTTCAGCTGGTTTCAGCAGGATCTGCACGACGGTTTTGTCTGCCCTGGACCTCGCAGTTTTGAGGTTGAGAGCTGCTGCTATCTTTTTTAGGTCGCCCCCTCTTCAGGCGCAGTCCGTAATTCGAGCCCTGTCTTCTACCGACACCTTCCTGTACTTTTGACATGGTTCTCCGCGGTTCTTCGTTGGTCGTCCTCTTCCCATCGTCAATAAAGAAACGACATGCACCGCGATAAGCGACGGGGTTCGTCTGCAAAGCGTTCGTTCGCTCGTCTGCGAAATGGTCGTCAGCAATCACGTCTGCGTCGAGAACAGTATACACTCATGTATTTGTAAAAAAAAAAACAGCACTTTAAATCCGGTTGAAAACAACTGCCTGCGCGTCGTTAACGAAAAAGAAAAGAAAAACTGTCAGCTTTCCCGCGGAGCGGAGGCCCTGCGGGAGTATAGTCGCGATTGTTTCGTACTCCGCGCATTGCGCTACAGCTGGCGGCTGTTTTAGAACAACGCGTACTTATGACGAATTCGGGCGGTCATCTCGTGGAAACTTTTTTTTGCCAGGTCACGCCTGTTCTCTCCAGTTTTACCAGATCTCGCATATCTACGTGGCGCTTTCTGAGCGGCAAGAATTTGCGAGCTAGCACTTTTTCAACCCGGCCCCGATACAACAGGGCATCGGTTTCCCCAACTACATCCGGTGCTGTCACATCCGCACAGCGAGGGAGGCGTGGACCTGTGGCGGCATTGCCAGCGCCATCACATCAAGGCGCGAATAATAAATAGCCTTGCCTCGCTCAGCCCGAGCTCTCGCTCTGACCTGGCAATTCCACCGCCATGTTGTTGTCTGGTCTCGTTAGTCTTCAGTAGCACTACAGTGGTGACCCGGACAATACCTTGGACAATACCTGACGGACCTGGACATGGCAGTCGTCAATTCCTCCGGCTTCTCGGAACTGCCCGCTCCGCCTGTGTCCCAGGTCAGCTTCGAAAGCTCCGCCCACGCCTTGTCTCAGCAGGTTCGTCACCTTACCCAGTTGGTCGCAAACCTTTTATGCCGACCAAGATCATCAACTTCCTGCCGCGCTGACCATCGCGCTGACTCCCCATCGGTTCCTGCGCGTTCCTGCTCCCGAACCTCCAGCAGACTCTGTCACTACCACCACCGTTTCGGCGCCGATGCACGACGCTGCCTCCTACCTTGCTCGTGGTCGCGACAGCCGAAAACCCTTTCCACGACAAGCGCGCCCGAGTCCACCAGCAGCCGCCTTTTCCACATCGTTGACCGTACCACCGGGATGCGCTTCCTCGTTGATACGGGCGCGGAAGTAAGCGCCATACCCGCCGACAAATTTTCACGCCGACCCCGACAGCAGTGCTTCAGCCTAAGAGCCGCCAACGCCTCTACCATACCCGTTTACGGCCAACGGTCTCTAACCCTCAACATCGGGCTCCGAAGAGATTTTAAGTGGCTTTTTCTTGTCGCCGACGTCACCCAAGCAATTCTCGGAGCAGATTTTCTCAACAGTTTCAAGCTGCTAGTTGACGTGAACGGCAGGCGCCTCATTGATCGCTCAACGTCCCTGTCAGTCTGCGGCCTTAACCTCCCTGCACCACCATCCCGCGTACTATCTTGCACTGCGCCGGACGTCCCCTTCGCCTCTATCCTGAAGGATTTCCCTGCGTTGACTCAACCACCCGACTGGACGAAACCCGTACAACACGACGTTGTTCACCACGTTTCCACCCGTGGCCCACCAGTTCACTTCCGCCCGCGGCGCCTCGCACCCGAAAAGTTCCGCGTGGCAAAGGCAGAATTTGACCACATGCTTGAACTTGGTATCATCAGGCCATCATCCAGTACGTGGGCTTCGCCGCTGCACATGGTGCCAAAGAAGACCGGGGACTGGCGCCCGTGCGGCGACTATCGCGCATTGAACAAAGCAACCATCCCCGACCGCTATCCCATCCCGCACATCTTGGACTTCTCAGCTCATCTGGAAGGCTCCACCACGTTCTCGAAAATAGATCTCGTCCGCGCTTACCATCAGATTCCTATGGCAGAGGAGGATATACCAAAAACCGCCATCACGACCCCATTTGGCCTGTTTGAGTTCCTTCGAATGCCCTTTGGCTTGCGGAACGCTGCCCAGACTTTTCAGAGGTTCATCGACAACATCATTCGCGGATTACCATTTGTCTACGCGTACATGGATGACCTCCTCGTCGCAAGCCGCTCCCCAACAGAGCACGAACATCATCTTCGGGCACTCTTTACCCGCTTACAACAGAGCGGCATCATTATCAACGCCGCTAAGAGCGAATTCGGAGTCGGAGAACTCGACTTCCTTGGCCACCATGTCAACAGCCAGGGCATCATGCCTTTACCATCCCGAGTCGCTGCCATTCAAGACTTCCCGCAGCCCGTTTCCGTGACCAAACTACGACAATTCTTGGGGCTGGTGAATTTTTATAGGCGCTTTGTGCCATCATGCGCAGCCAAACTGAGTCCTCTCGAGGCTCTGCTCTGCACCAAGCGCTCGAAACACTCTGTGCTGGTTTGGACCCCTGAAGTGGCAGCTGCCTTCCAGGCTATCAAACAGGCAATCGCTTCGTCGTCCCTTCTATTCCATCCTCAACACGACGCCCCAACGTCCATCATGGTCGATGCCTCCAGCACAGCTGTCGGCGCCGTCCTCCAACAACGTATCTCTGGCGCTTGGCGCCCTCTAGCATTCTTTTCACGCAAGATGAAGCCCCAGGAGACTCGCTACAGTGCCTTCGGTCGCGAGCTCCTGGCCATATATCTCACCGTCAAGCACTTTCGCCATTTCTTGGAGGGCCGACAATTCACTGTATTCACCGATCATAAGCCCCTCGTCTACGCATTTTCTTCATGCAGCACAAGCTACACCCCTCGTGAGACCCGCCACCTCGCATTCATCTCGGAGTTCACCACAGACGTTCAGCACATCAGTGGTGCAGATAATGTGGTGGCGGACGCTCTCAGTCGCGTCAACTTCATTGGGACAACCTGTCAGTCTTCGCTCCTCGACGCACTGGCCCAGGCCCAATCATCCGATCAAGAACTCGCATCTTTCAGAAGTGACCCTTCGTCTTCCTTAACCATAGACGATGTCGACCTGCCAGGCGCTACACAGCCTGTCGCGTGCGACACGTCACAAGGTCGACCCCGCCCATTTGTTCCGGCGGCACTTCGACGAGAAGTCTTCTCGACCTATCATTCATTGTCCCATCCTGGCATACGCTCAACTCAAGAACTCATTTCTCGGCGCTACGTCTGGCCCTTCATGAACAAGGACATCAAGCGCTGGGTTCAAGCCTGCATTCCGTGTCAGCGGACTAAGGTTCACAGGCACACCCGCCTCCATCCTTCTCAGTTTCCTGCGCCAGACAGCCGCTTCGCTCACATCCACATCGACTTGGTGGGACCATTCCCAATATCATCCGGCTATCGTTACATCTTCACCGTCATTGACCGCTTCACCCGTTGGCCCGAGGCTGTACCGGTACCCGACGCCACTGCATCCACAGTTGCAGCCGCCCTCTTGAACACCTGGGTGTCGCGCTTCGGTGTACCGTCTATCATCACGTCAGACCGAGGTCCCCAGTTCGAGTCCGCCCTCTTCTCTAGACTCGTCAACACTATGGGCTGCAAGCGGATTCGAACGACTGCCTACCACCCGGCGTCAAACGGCCTCGTGGAGCGCTTCCACCGACAGCTCAAGGTTGCCCTCCGGGCTGCTCCCGAAACACCCTGGCCAGAAGTCATACCGCTCGCGCTGCTGGGGATCCGTTCCACCTTCAAACCTGACATAGGACATCAAGGCGCGAATAATAAATAGCCTTGCCTCGCTCAGCCCGAGCTCTCGCTCTGACCTGGCAATTCCACCGCCATGTTGTTGTCTGGTCTCGTTAGTCTTCAGTAGCACTACAGACCCACATGGCCCGCACGCCGAAGTTCACATGGGCTATCAGACGACGAGCGACCGCGATGGCCCTTGCGTGATCCCAGCGGCTAAAACCACCAGATTCCTGGCACTCGTGTTCGGCGGGCAACGGTCACATGGTCCAGCCCCGGCGCCGACCTAGCAGTTTCAGAGCGCTAGGCCGTGTTGCCATGAAAAGACCACCCGAACCATTGGTTCATTCACCATTGGTTGTTCTCTACTGGATTCAAAGTGACCTGTTAACAAACACACGAGTGTACACAGTTGTCCAGGCAGACGTGATTGCAGACGAACGAACGCTTTGCAGACGAACACCATCGATTATAGCGCTGCCTCTCATTTCTTCATTACCGGTGGGAAGAGGTCGACCAAGGAAGAATCGCGGAAGGCCGCGTGAAAACTACAGAAAGGTGTCGGCAGAAGGCAGGGCTCGAGATACGGACTGCGCCCGAAGAGGGGCGACCTAACGCAGGTAGCAGCAGCTCTCGGCGTCAACATCAAATCTGCGAGGTCTATCGCACGGAACAGACAGGACCGTCGTGCAGAGACGCGGAGGATCAAAAATGAAATTTTCTGAGGACGTACGCGAAGATCTGGATTCTATTGTTGACGAGTATGCCGCAGTTACCCTAAACCAGCTGAAATGTGGCTTGTAAGGAAGGTGAACAGGCTTGGAGATCAGTAGTTGCTCCACTGACAAAGTGTTGGGTGGGCACGGTTACTCGATAACGCTTCTAACCATCCATCCACAGGATAGAAACACGAGCGATGTGAAAGAAACGACAAAAACATATGCACATCGGCTTCAGGCGGACGGACATCGGATGCTTTCCTACTATTTATAGGCCAAACGAACTTTAACGTCTGGTGTTCACAAAACTTCGGTAGGTTCAAGCGAGGGACGGCTGCTGTGGAGAAGAAGAGAACAAGCACAAAGGGAGCGAGTATAAACGTCCTCGCTTGTATGTCAGCCAACGGCCTATTGCTATGGAGACATGTAGAGGGTGTCATCTGGCTCACCTTTAACGAATTTCTCGAAGATGCGTCTTCCGCTGTCGTGCAACCTAAACTTGAAGCAAATGGAGTTTTCATATTCGATAACGCTCCATCTCACTAGCGCGCGCATGAAGCCCATCTGCAACAAACGCACGTCACCTCCGTACAGTCAGGTCGATTGAAGAAATTTTTGCGAAAGTCAAACTGTGCGTGAAGGCTTGAAGGCTTTCTCTGAATCTCAGAGAAAGAAGTGATCAACTGCTAGAAGCTCCTGTAGACACCACAGAAAAAGAGCACGGGAAGGCTATGCTGACGTCTGCTGCGTAAGATGCCATGCAAAAGGTCCTGCGTGTGGACTGCGCGACCTACGACTGCAATAATTTTTAAGTTCGTGGCAGCTGTTCTTCAAGGTAGCGGTATGTGATCGCTCCGTAGTTACGTAGTTGCCAAAAAACTATACTGCATGGTGTTCTTTGTGTTACTTATTTCCTTATTTTTTTGAAGAAATTGTTTCGAATACGTGCAAGATCCGGCGGTTTTCATTCCAGACCATATAGTGCTTTCCACATTACATATACCAGGCTGAATGTAAATCAAACACTACCTGGCCAGACACGTCGTCCGATAGTTTCATGCTCAGAGACACGAAACAGCCATAATCCCGTCACCATTTTCCCCTTATTTGTTGTTCCATATTAACGTATATGTTTACATAATTGTTTAAGCTACATTTATAATCAGTTCGCTTCGCTACAACGATATTTCGTGGAAGGAAGTTGTGTTCTTAGGATACACACTGTTTTCAGGGAAAAAAAAGTTGCCCAGATGCCCTCGAAACAAAGTAATTTTGAGCTGCCGCATCATCAAATGCACTTGCCAACAATTTATTTCGTTGGTGGATTAAAATGAATGACGCGTGGATTAAAATTTTTCCACGCGGATTATTCAATTTGGCGCGCGGATTAAACTGCACGGCGTCCGGATTAAAAATCTGTAAAAGAAATGAAATGAGCGAGAAAACCTGAGTTCAGGTGCCTGGCTGTTGTAACAACGAGTGCATTCTACGTAGGACAGACATACCGGGAATACCTGGGAACTCGTGCAGCTCGATGGCATCTCCTCTACCTGATAGCGGCGACCATGTTTTTCGCAAGCTACTTGTGGGTACTGGGCAGTGCATGGTCATATACAGTTTTCACACTTCGACCTTTGTGGATCTGGGCAGTAATCGTGTACCCGTTGCTCTGCTGTCAGACGCTGTCCTGGTCTGGTGCCGCATATTTGGGATTCAGGTGCGCCTACATACGAACACTAAAATTATCGTCATGCTCTTGAAGACCTAGACGAGCTTTCTTTACTGATGTGGATGAGGACGTCGTATAGATAAAGAACGTAATCTCATTGGTCTGATTTGGAATGTGTTAATTGTTTGGAAATAGACAATATATAACTATGCCGGCCTGTTCGCAATGAAGGTTTAACAGCCGCGTAGTCAAATTTGTGAGGTGTGCAAATCATTGCAATTACTTATAGTGCGATTTACGGTGTATGGATCGCAGAATCTTTTTTTCCCCCTAGAGGCGCATAATAAACGCACAGTTTTACCGGCATATAATTGTATATTAACGTTCCTATTTACAATTATTGACGAGCTTTGAGGAGCATTGACGAGTTTTCCTGCAGTGTATGTACTTCATTAGGTGCTAATTTGACTACGCGGTTGTTAAACGATCTCTCGCTAGGACAAGACTAGGACGCGAGTTTCGCTAAGGACAAATGGTTCGGTCCAATGACAGACTCAAGGAGAATGACGAGAAACTGCCCGGGATCCTTTTAATGAAAATGAAAGTGAACCTTCTCAAGGAAGGAACAGAGATTGTTGCGGAAGCAGCAGAATACAGTAACCAGGGAATAACTAAGTAGTTCTACATTATTATGTACAGTTGCCTATTTCTACCATTTGTAAGTTTCCGGCAGCTGTTCTTGAAGGCAGCGATATGTGATCGCTCCGTACTTGCTATAGCAGTGCCAAGACAACTGTACTGGATGGCGTTCTTTGTGTTATTTATTTCCTTATTTTCTTTGAATAAATTGTTTCGAAATGTGCAAGACACGCCAGTGTTTTTTTTTGACCATGTAGTGCTTTCCACACTACATATACCCGACTCAAAGTAAAACAAACACACACATCACATGCGCCCCCCCCCCCCCCCCCCGATCCCCCGACATGTGCCGCAGCATACGATGTAGGATAGGTATTCTTGTCAGAGTTCGAGGTAACTCGTTACAAGTAACTCTTTGCTGTAACTAAGTTCCTTTTTTTGGTAACTTGTAACTTAACTCGGTACTTTTGCGTCGTGGTAACTTTCAGAGGAACTCGTTCCTTTTTCAGGTAACTTTGCCAAAGTAACTTAAGTTCCAAGTTACTTTTAACTCGCTTTTCACTCGCGTCCACATATTTTCTTGTTTTCTCTCCGGTTCCTTCGTGGCATTTTTTGCCATAAAACGTGATATTCAATCAATGACAGTATTTTATTCAGGAAGTAAGAACCGCTGCCATTGAAACGAAGCTGAACCATTGTACGCCCACAGGGAGTAAGATGCAAAGCGTTCGAATAGACTTCTACCAGAGAAACGTCATCATGACATTGGTAGACAGACTGAAACCGAAACAAATCGGAAGGAGAGGGCTGGGTTCCACGAACGGGCACTTGTTCGCTGCCTCCCATTGAAACAAAAGCAGAACAGAGGGTCGCGTCCCTTTAAGGGACTATATCGTAATCCCCTCAAGACGTGGCTTTCGGGCGCGACCTTGTTCACCTCTAGCTGCGAGTGTACTTCAATTCTAACAAATCTGTGGCGCTGTCGAACACTACGACGTCATTTGCTTACAAACAGGGAGATGTCTATTGTTGGACATATACGAAGACGATCTAAGCGTGTTGCACTCCTCCGCAGGCAACTCAAGGTCTAACTCAGCTGCTCACGCGCGCTGCGCCTGCGTAATGCTATTTTGTGTCCGAAGTAACTTGGAAGTATCTAGTTCTTTTTTTAAAGTAACTCAGTAACTGCGAGTTACATTTCAAGCTGAAGAACTTCGTTATTAACTTAGTTACATTTTTCACACAGTAACTTAACTTGTACAAGTTCTTTTTGACGGGTAACTTCTCAATCTATGATTCTTGATCTTGTGGCTGCACCTGGAAGTTGGAACCAACTACGCTTTGTCCCTCACAACGTATCACGATTCATTCAAATAAAGCTCCGTTCAGCTTAGATCATGTGATGTACTTCTTCCCTGCAGGTTCTATAAGGATATGGTATCGGGTTGGAGAAAGGAACATGGCACGTACGTAGTGGAGGCTGCACGCTTCTTCAGGTCTCCAGCTCAGTGTGACAAATTGAGGATATCTTCAGCTTGGTAGTCTCATCAACTACTACTATTCATCCATATATCACCATTCATCATTATTGGGCTCATCTATTTGTCGCCGCAAGTCAATAAGCGAACCTTTGTGAATAAACAAATAGGAAAAGTTTCTGATGTGCCTATATATGAAAGCGCGTTGGTAAAACAGTCTAAAATCGCAGAAGGTGTCAGCATTCAGGCCAGGTTGAGGTAATTTGCCTGCTTCATTGTGAAAACTATATACATGTTAAGAGTACGTATATTATTAAGAAATTATAACAAATTAATGTGGACAAATGGACAATTAATGTGTGTTAACAAATTAGAATTATAGTCGTTTGAGTGCGCAGTACTCTACTATTGGACCGCCCTATTTGGGGCTTACCCCTAAAACTTTTTTATTGCTATGCTGTTGAGTGACAGCAATAAATGGAAATGGCTACACGTCGGACTGAACAGGTGACTTACTGTATCCAGGATGCTTTCTCCCTGCAACTTGCCACTGCAGAGAGTTTCTTGCACCCGCACATGCCCATGAGTTGGGGACAAAACGTAAAGCAGGCTTCACCTGTGAGTAGGCTGCACCTGTTCACGTTCTCATACAGCCCATGTATTAGGAATATAAAAGCGCGTGCAACACATTCTGCTGACAGTGCTCTGCATTCGTTCGCTAGTGGCACAGCAGCAAAACACTGATGCGCCTCTGGGATCATCTTGTATGGTTGTTCTTGTGTGTTTACCTTAGCGCTTCCAGTTTTTATAACTCAACACCGGCAGAACTAACACACAGTTTTGATAATTTCTATAAACTGGTCACTTCGCTCACGGGGTGTTCCCACATTTGACAGATGGTGACATCGTTCATACAGCGCCGATTATGAGGCAAACAGGTATGTTTGCTTTCTTGGTCAACAGCCATATTTAACAGGACTTTACACAATGCGTATTACTGTAGTTGAAGTAGGACTCCTGGCCTGCTGTAAATTTATTTTGCAGTCGCCTAGCTAAGTCCGCGAATTACCACAACCGAAATGTAGTTCGGATATTCTCATGTTTTGGCATACTTTGCTAAGTACACAACGTCAATAACAAGAATTAGTCGAGACAGGCTAGAAACATAGACAAGGCAAACAAGGCAAGAAATCAGGAAGAAAAGAAAAAAAGACATCCGGAGGATCCAAGGTCGAATTTTAGCGTAAGCACCTTTTCCCGGAGTTGTTGGTTGTTTGATATTTAGCTAAGTTGAACATAACCTCTTGACTCTGTATTGGCATTACATATGAGCTGTTGTAAAATTTATGCATTCTGAAATCACAAAGCATCACCTAGGATATGATGTATTTCTAGAGCTACGGCAATGGGCTGGATCAAGTGGAGTATCACTGCTGCAACTACTTTCATTGCTGCCGTAAAAATGAAGCGTATATCAAAGAGAACAGGTGACACAGAGACACAGAGCTAAACCAATGAACTGTACAGCTTTAGGCAGGATCTTCTTGCAGTGCCGTAATCATTTGTAGCACTTCCTCAGAATCTGATATCAACATAAATGGCAATAAACAACTTGATACAAACTACGTTCAGTTCCTAACGGGGAAAGAGTATGGTTCAAGCCACAAATTGCTACTGTTGCATGGCAGACAATATAATGTGTTGATAATCAAGATAATTAAGTTGTACAGGAAACAAAGCTGTAGAGATGTGACACATCTCTTTCAAATTTATTCCAAGTGTTTATTCCGTTGAATGAAGGGTAATCTACAGGACAGCCCAAAGTTTCTGCTATAGTATTCCAACCATTGTATAAAGTGTTATGTATTATGTAAACGTATCGTATGCAGCATCTACACAATGAGGAGTTCTGAAAATCTTCGGGCTTGTGAAACTGTGCAGGAATGATTTTGTTGAAGCTGGAGAGGACAAATTAAACCAGCACAGCTGCAATGGTCGGTGTGTTAACAACAAAACAGAAATACCAGCCTAATTTCACAGAGATATAACTCCTAACAGATCATACTCAAAACCGTCCTTGTGTAAACCTCGAAGTTCAGGAAAAGTGAAATTTTGCACACTCATATTTCAGTTTCTCAAATGTACTTTGCTGCCTGTTACTTCCTTTGATTGCAGAGGGTGCACAGCTAGTTGAGTAATATGTTATCTGAGGGTGTACCGTTTATTACGATAGATACATATTAGGTCACTATAGATGCTGTTGGAAAAGTTCTGTTTCCTGAGACCAAAGAGGGGAAATTGAAGCCGATATATTTGCACAGCACCCAAGTGGGCTGTCACTACTGCATCTTCTTTCATTGTTGTGGGGAAAATGCAGGTATCAAACAAAGAACAGACCAGACAGACACAAAGCTTAACTGAATGCACTTTATGGGTCTTAGCTAGGTTCTTCTTGTGATGATAGTAGAACATGTACGAAGATGACAACGACGACTTATGTAGCGCGAGACGAAGGAGTTGATTAAACTGAGTCTGGTTCTTGGGGAATACGGCTGCTATTCTCTCGCTCGGGACACGACATGGTGGCAGCGTTCTAATTCGTTGGAATGTATACTCGACCCAACGAACCCGGACTAAATGGCTGAAGGAGGAGATACTTCGGGGAAGGAGCCCAGTAGTCTATTCAACCCGTTTGCGATCGAGCTGCCGGACAAGTTTGATTTCCGGCATCCCGAAGAGTGGAAGCGATGGATGACAAGATGGGAAAGATACTGAGTGATCTCCAGACTTCAACGACAAGACGTGACAACCCAAATCAACACCCTGTTGTACGCCATGGGCAGCGAGGCAGATGACGTCCTAATTTCTATGCGCATTTCCGAGGCGGACGCCGCGGACTATTCGAAGCTTACAAAGGAACTGGACCGCTACTTCATTCCTGCAGCTGGGGGTTATTCAGAGGGTTGACCGTGCTACTGAATGGTGTGCCCCACTCGTAGTAGCAAAGAAAAAGGACGGCAAGTTACGTCTGTGTGTGGACTACACCAGGTGAACTACACAGCTAGTACGGGAAAGAATCGTCATGCCGACGGGGGAAGAAAACTTGAGCACCATAACAGGGGCTGTGGTCTTCAGTAAGCTACATGCCAACGCGGGCTACTGGCAGGCCCAGGTGTCGCAGGATACCCGTGAGCTCACCACATTTATTACACCACTGGGAAGGTACCAGTTTCTGCGTCTTCCTTTTGGTATAGCCACAGCGCCGGAGTTTTTTCAGCGTGAGATGCTCAACATCCTGGAAGGCTTGGAAGGAGCCACTTGTCATATGGATGATATCCTGGTCTACGGGAGAAACGTTGAAGAACATGACAGGCGTCTGCATGCTGTTCTGTGCAGATTGACTGAGGCAGGTGTGACACTCAACGCAAAGAAATGCCAATTTAGAACAGCTTTTAGATTCACTTTCTGGGTCACATCTTGTCGGCCGACGGCATTTCTGCTGATCCCGAAAAGGTCGAGGCGATCGAGAAGATGTCTCCGCCAACGTCAAGAGCTGAGCTGAAGTCGTTTTTCGGCATGCTCAATCATCTGGCAACGTTCATGCCTGGATTAGCAGAGAAAACGACTCCACTGAGGAAGTTGTTGCCTATGCACGCCCCATGGATTTGGGGACCATCGCAGCAGAAGGCATTCGAGGCCGTGAAGAGGGATCTCTCAACAGCTCCAGTCCTCGCATACAACCCGCAACGTCCCTTGACCCTGTCAGTCGATGCCCCGTCTTACGGACTCGGGGCTGTTCTTCTTCAGGAAGGCGAAGATTCCGTCCGTCGTCCAGTAGCCTACGCGTCGCGAGGCTTGTCTGAGGCGGAGCAGCGCTATGCGCAGATCGAAAAAGAAGCGCTGGCCGTGGCCTGGGGGTGCAGTAAGTTCAGAATATACGTGTTGGGGCTCCAATTCCTCGTCGAGACCGACCACAAACCACTGGTCCTGATCTTCTCTACGAAGAATATCGCGGACATGACTCCCTGAATCCAACGGCTCAGGCTTCGCACCATCGAGTACGACTTTGAGATCGTCCACGTTCCTGGAAGGCAGCTCTATACGGCAGATGTTCTTTCGAGGAACCCGGTGACCACCAGGGGGCTGGCGGACGACACGTTAGAGACCAAGGTGCGCGAATACGAGGCGCTGGCACTGGAGCTTTCGCCGGCGTCACCCACCATGCTTTCAAATATACGGGAAGCTCTACAGAGAGGTGGGATTCTCCGACAAGTCATCGAGTTCACGAGGTCACAGTGGCCTTCGCACAACTCCCTGCCTGCGGAGCTAAGGAAATTCGCCACCGTAGTCGACGAGCTGTCTTCAGTGGACGGGCTTCTCCTAAGAGTTAGTAGACTGGTGATCCCTCCAAGTCTCAGGGAGATGGTCATAGAAAGACTTCATACTGCACATCAAGGCATCACGAGGTGCCGAGCAAGAGCACACGAAACTGCGTGGTGGCCTGGCATCGACGAGCAGTTACAAGAGTACATACGCCGATGCCCAGAATGTCAAGCAAACAGACGGCCAGCTGTTGAGCCTTTACGTCCTACACCGCTTCCTGAGCGGCCTTGGCAGGTCGTGGGCGCGGACATTTTCTACTTCAGGCGGCGACCCTTCCTTGTAGTAGTTGACTACTACTCAAAGTTCTTTGAGCTGGCAAAGCTGAGACGGACGACGTCTAAGGACGTGATCGCCAAGATGGAGCCAATGTTGGCGAGATTTGGCCTGCTAGACCTGGTACGTTCGGATACGGCCCGGAGTTCGCCTCCACTGAGTTTCGGCGTTTTCTCAGGGGAAAGGATATCAGACATGTCACTTCAAGTCCCTATTATGCTAAAAGTAATGGGCAAGTTGAGCGCACCGTACAGACTGCGAAGGGGCTGCTACGAAAGAACCCAGATATCCAGGACGCCTTGCTGACACATCGGGCCACGCCTGGACCCTGCGGCTAATAACCAGCGGAACTCCTTATGGGTCGAAAGGTGAAAACAAATGTCCCGGTTGCTTTAGACTTTAGTACCTCCGTGGACACACACCCAATCGTACCGTAGGCGTTACGCAAGGCGCCAGAGGGCGAACGCCAAGAGATGCAACACTTGACATCGAGCAAGGCACCGACCGAGGCTCCAGGACCAGACGAGAGTACGGCTGCTGACGAGTGCGGCGGCCCATGGAGTAATACTGGGCCAGGCGAATAGTCCCAGGTCATACGTAGTGCACACGGAGACTGGAACCACGTAGCGGACTAGTCGGCACCTGCAGGAGCAACATGCGGCAGTGCAGAAGCCAACCGAACAGGCAGCCATCCTAGAACCGCAAACGAGGACTAAGTCTGGTCGGGTGGTTAGAAAACCGGAATGATACGGCTATCAGTAAGGTTTCGCTAAGTAGAACATGTACGAAGATGACGACGACGACGTATGTAGCGCGAGACGAAGGAGTTGATTAAACTGTGTCTGGTTCTTGGGGAATACGGCTGCGATTCTCTCGCTCGGGACACGACACTTCTTGCAGTGCTGTCTCCTTATAGAAGTGTGGGGTCGCCTGAAAATGGCCGTTTTTAGCTGTGGTGGCAGGTCTCAGAGTGGCACAAACAGGCGGTCAGCAGCATTGCAATCGGTTCTAAATACTTAAATAATAATTTTTCTTCTTTTATGTGTGTGTGTGTGTCATTCGTTTGATCCAACTTCACTCTGTTGCTCCACAGCTTCTGCAAGAATCAGTTTGCCACCACATGCATGAGCAGGGAGCACTTCATCGTCCAGGACTTCGATGGTGATCTTGAAAGTAGGACACCACCGTATGAGTCCCAGCACCTGCGTATAGCCTACATAAAAGCAAAAACATTGTTTGTACATTGCATCATGTCGTGTCCATGATAGACTACTTATTGAAGTGGGAAGCATCACCTTCAGCTTCAGGGAATGAAGTAGAGAGACCTCAAGCTCAAGGTGGTGCTTCCCACTCCGACGTTAGACCAGCTCGCTTGTGTTGTTTTCCTTTTGGCAGACTAATTATTTATGATCTGGTCTTGCTTTATATCCGCATACGCGGTGGAAGAAATCAAAGAGAGATCAGTCCTTTATGTATTTGAGAAGGGCCCTTTGATAACGCGGTCCAACACTGGGTGGGCCGTGTCTTTGAATGCATGGTCTATAAAACAGTCGTCGGGGCAGTATGTTTGGTGATGCACTTCCCGGGAAGATTATTTCGAAAATTCTTTATTGACGTGATACATTATAATGGACATTGTTTTATTTATACATACATGCAATATACAGGGTGTCCCAGAAAAAGTGTCATTGAATTATAATAAAAAACTACACCACCTAGGGTCATGCGGTCAATGGCATTTGTTCTTACTGGGTTTTTGCAACCTCCTCATGTGAATGTCGTGTAACGTAAGTTTAATTATGTAAATTTTTGCGAGCTTAAGTCGGAAATTTGCCTAGTAAAGGTCACTTTTTTACCCCACCAATGTGAAGAGCGTATCGAATTTAGTCAAATTAATGATAATTGACAGGGATATTCAGGAGTTATCCCCTCGGAAAAAATAGCCGAACATCATGCTCTACGGAGGTCGCACGGAATAGCGCACGATGAATTTTTCAGCGCAATCTTTGTCAGTCCGACGAAAGGAGGTTGGAAACCCAGCCCTCCCCGACATCGCAGAAAGAGATAAAACAGGCACGGCTTATCACGTCCGACTTTCGCAGGGATAATGCTTTCCCTCTCCCAATTTTAGGAACTGTTACTTTTTCTACTATCACTCTGTGGGCTGGCTTCGGAGCCTCCTTTCGTCGCACTGAGAGCGATTGCGCTCAAAATGTCATCGCGCGTTATGGTCCGGTGCCCCGAAAAACATGATATTCGGCTATTTTTTCCGATGGGATAGCTCGTGAATATCACTGTCAATTATCATGAATTTGAGTGAATTCGGCACGCTCTTCATATTGGTGAGGTAAAAAGTGATCTTCCCTTGGCAAATTTCTGAGTTCACTTCGCAAATATTTATATAATTAAACTTGGAGTACATGACATTCACATTAGGAGGTGGCAAAAACCTAATAAGAATAAATGCTGTTGACCGCATGATTCTAGGTGGCGTAGTTTTTTTTATTATAATTCAATGACACGTTTTCTGGGACACCCTGTATGTACCTTGTTCATATTGGTTGCCAGTATTGAAATTATTCTTGAACTGATACCCACAGTATTGCAACTCACACAGCAGAGTGTATGTTCGTTTCCTGTTGTGACAACAGCATTAGCACTCGTCACGAATGAGTGTAATGCTCAGTTACTCAAGGAAATCCACAAAGGTTTTTCACTTTGGGTAGGCTGATTTAAAAAAAAAATACATCTTTCCTCTCCCTCGTCTCTTTACTTTGGTATGGTGGAAAAAAGGCCCGATACAACACTCAACACAGGAGAACGGTTTTGCGTCTTCCTCTGTCTCTGCGTTTTCTTCCACGTTGTATAACCAACTAGCCTGCATGCTGTCTTCTACATTACTTTAGTATGAGACGAACACATTGTTAGCCATTGCTTCATGTGTGGGGATCATAGCATGAATTTTCATGCCAATATGTCTGTTCATGCAGAAATGGGATATATTTTCAGTGTAGAATAAGCCTGTTATGTTGCTCTTTTTGTGAATGCCGGCGTTTCCCATATTGGTGTTTCTCAAATTTATTAGTGAGATCGTTTTGTAAAATCTTACAATAAAACAGCTTCTGTGAAATAAAGTGCACTCATTTGTTTTCAAAATCCGCCCCTTTCTATTCTTGTTTAGTTTCAGGAATACGTATGTGACCTATAGAGTATCATGGGTGTTATTACCAGCTTATGCTGCCAAGAGTACTCATGAAGTAGTACTCATGTCTGGCAGGCTGCCCCCATCACAGGGACGATGGCCCGTTCTGATTTTACTGGACTGACAGACAAAAAGTCACCAGTTAAGATAACATGACCGTCCACAAGTTCTGAACTATGGGATAGTTTTTAGAGAACCTGATCTGATGTTGACTAAGCAATGCACAGGCTTACATATGGCGTGTCGGAGGGGATTCTGCAGGCCGAGAACGAGGTGTTGCGTGCTCATTTTCATCCATTGGTCACTCAATTTAATCCAAGCGATACCCAATTTAATAAAGTGGTGAACCCAATTAATCCAGACACCAACCAATTTAATCCAAGCGCTACCCAATTTAATCCAAGCAACACGTGTAAATATATTCAGTGTGTATTCAGTCATGTAATGAATGAAAGTTTCATGATTTCGCCAATGTAACATGACTGGTTCAACAACCCCTGGATTTTGCAGTGTCATGCGGTGTTTTATGACTGCTTTTTGTCATTTTGACATTTCATGATATGTGCCATGAATCAATTTCATGGGACTGTTGCTGCTTCAGACAGGGTCATACAGTGGTTTGTGACTACCGACGGTCAATATGACATTTCATGACTATTTTCATGATATGCGCCATGAATTGATTTTATGGGACTACCGCTGCTTCAAACAGTGTCATACAGTGTTTTATGACCGAAGACGGTCATTGTGACATTCCATGACTATTTTCATGGTATGTGCCATGAATCAATTTCATGGGACTACCGCTGCTTCAAACAGTGTTATACAGTGTTTGATAACTACCGACGCTCATTATGACATTCCATGACTATGTCATGGTATTTGTCATGAATCGATTTTATGGGACTACCGCTGCTTCATAGAGTGTCATACAGTGTTTTATGACCGAAGACGGTCATTGTGACATTCCATGACTATTTCATGGTATGTGTCATGAATCAATTTTATGTGACTACCGCCGTTTCAAAGAGTGGCGTGCACCGTTTTATACTACCGACGGTCATTACGACATTCTACGATTATTTTCGTGATATGTTCCATTAATCAATTTTATGGGACTACCATGGTTTCAGACAGTGTCATGCAGTGTTTTATGACTAGCTATGGTCATTAGGACACTTCGTGACTATTTTCATGATATGTGCCATGAATCAATTTGATGGGACTACCACTGTTTCAAACTGTGTCATAGAGTGTGTCATGACTACTGGCTGTCATTCTGACATTTCATGAGTATTTCGTGATATGTGCCATGAATCAATTTTATGGGGCTAGCGCTGCTTTAAAGTTCCACTCCGGATTCGGAAAACAGCGTTTATTTTATTTAGTCCACGAAAAGAAGGACTTTATACGGGACTCAAGGACTTTATACGGGAAATTTCAATCCTGTTGCCGAACACTGTGGTTTTCTGTCAATTTTTGAAGGTCTGCTGATATCCTCCTCGAGTTTCGATGACGTCAGGAGCTGGTGACGTGACCCGCAAATAAACCTCTACCCGACAAACGTCATCATGACGTTGGTAGACAGACCGAAACCAAAACAGATCGGAAGGGGAGAGCTGGGTTCCACGAATGAGCAATATTTCGCTGAAAGAAAGTAGGACCGGAGGTCGCGTCCCTTTCAGAGACCATCGTAATCCCTTCAAGACCGTGGCTTTCGGGCGCGACGTTGTTCGCCACTAGCTTTGAACGTAGTTCAACTCAACCAATCTCGTGGCGCTGTGGAACATGATGACGTCATTTGTTTACAAACAGGTAGAGGTCTATTGCGATGATGACATGTTCTAGAGAGGGCACTCTTCTCCAAGTCACGACGCAGTCCGAGCAGGGTCACGTGGTAGAGAAGTCATGTGACGCTGACTGAAAAAGGCGAAAATGGGAGAGATGTCTTCTCCCTCCTTGTGTTTTCTCGAAGGTAGCAGAATACGTCATGTGCGGCTTCGCTTATGGAGCGCAAAAAGCCCCCCGGCGGACGCCAAGTGCAACAACGTTGCCAGATGACAGCCGGGCGCTCCATCGGAGCCTAACATGATGTCACAGTTCTCAAAGATAAAAAATACTTTTCTCTGGCATTCGCATCACATAGAGCAAAGATATTTTGCAGGAACGTAAAGTGAGACAATACTATCTCAGTAACATAACTTTGGTGGGAATCTGAAGGCACAAAATTTAGTCTGTAGTGGCACTGAAACAACGTCGTAGTGTTTTCTGACTTCCAATGGTCTTTAATACATTCCATGACTATTTTCATGATATGGGTCATAACTCAGCTTCATTCGACTACCGTTGCTTCATACAGTGTCACAAGTGTTTTAGAGACTACAGACGGCCATTATGCCATTACATGACAATTTCCATTATAGGTGGCATGAACCGATATTATTTCGTTTCATTTCATTTCCTTAAAAACCCGTTACGTAAAGGCGTTAAATAAGGGGAGAAAAAAGAACACCAAATAGAAATTTTAGACAAGTATGACTGTTAGAATCGAAAGAACATTTTCTCGCAGGCTATCTGAAAGGTACAAAGGTCTGGCACTGCGACAACATCTACTGGCAAGTCGTTCCAATCGCTAATAGTCAGCCGCAGTGTGGAGTATTTATGTGTGTCTGTGTAACTTAGTTTTCATTCTAGCTTGTAAGATGTCCTACACGACGAGAGGAAAAATGAGCAGGGGTAACATAAGAACCGGAATGATATAATTTATGTATAAGAAGAAGCCTAGCTATTTTACGTCTCACTGCCAATAACGGAATTTTATAACGCCTTTTACTCTCGGACATACTGGCTGTGCGATCACGTATAGTAAAAACGAACCTCATAGCATTCTTCTGAACAAGCAACTGTCTATCACACAAATATCCCTGAGGATTCCGCGCACCGGCTGCATATTTCAATTTTGACCGAACCAACATGTTCTGGGACTACCGCTGCTTCACACAGTGTCCTATAGTGTTTTATGATTACTGACGCTCATTATGACCCTCCATGATATTTACATGATATCTACGATGACCGACTCGATGCAACTCAGCTGCTTCACATCGTCTTATACAGTGTTTTATGACTATGAATACCTTAGTGACTATCGGTATTCATAAAACTGCATGACACTGCGTGAAGCAGCGGTACCTGCATAAATTTCGCGTCATGACCCATATCATGAAAATAGTCATAGAATGTCATAATGACCGTCGGTAGTCACAAACCACTGGATTATCTGTCTAAAAGCAGCGGTAGCCCCATAAAAGCGATTCATGGCACATATAATGAAAATAGTCATTGAACGTCATAATGACCGCCGGTATCCATAAAACACTGTATGACACTGTTTGAAACAGCGGTAGCCCCATAAAATTGATTCATGACACATGTCATGAAAATAGTCATGAAATGTCATAATGACCATCGGTAGTCATAACACACTACATGACACTGTTTGAAACACCCGTAGTCCCATAAAAAAGATTCATGGAACATATCACGAAAATAGTGATGGAAGTTCATAATGACCGTTGGCGGTCGTAAACACTGTGTGACACTGTTTGAAGCAGCGGTAGTCCCATAAAATCGATTCATGGCACATAACATGAAAATAGTCTTGAAATGTCATAATGACCATCGGTAGTCATAAAACACTGCATGACACTGTTTGAGGCAGCGGTAGTCCCGTAAGATTGATTCATGGCACATATAATGGAAGATTGTCATGGAATCCCGTAATGACCGTCGGCGGTCATAAAACACTGTATGACACCGTTTGAAACAGTGCTAGTCCCATAAAATCGATTCATGACGCATATCACGAAAATGGTCCCGAAATGTCATAATGACCATCGGTAGTCGTAAAACACTACATTACAGTGTTTGAAACACCCGAAGTCCCATAAAAATAATTCATGGAACAGACCATGAAAATAGTCATGGAATGTCATATTGACCATTGGTAGTCATAAACCACTGTATGACATTGTTTGAAACAGCGGTAGTCCCATAAAATTGATTCATGGCACATATCATAAAAATAGTCACGAAATATCATAATGACCATCGGTAGTCATAAAACACTACATTACAATGTTTGAAACACCCGTAGTCCCATAAAAATGATTAATGGAACAGATCATGGAAATAGTGGTGGAAGGTCATAATGACCGTTGGCGGTCATAAAACACTGTATGACACTGTTCGAAGCAGCGGTAGTCCCATGAAATTGATTCATGGCACATACCATGAAAGTAGTCATGGAATGTCACAGTGACCGTCTCCGGTCATAAAACACTGTATGACACTGTTTGAAGCAGCGGTAGTCCCACAAAATCGATTCATGGCGCATATCATGAAAATAGTCATGAAATGTCATATTGACCCTCGGTAGTCACAAACCACTGTATGACCCTGTCTGAAGCAGCAACAGTCCCATAAAATTGATTCATGGCACATCTCATGAAATGTCATAATGACAAAAAGCAGTCATAAAACACCGCACGACACTGCAAAATCCAGGGGTCGTTGAACCAGTTATGCTACATTGGCAAAATCATGAAAGTCTCATCATGACATGACTGAATACACACTGAATAAATTTACACGTGTTGCTTGGATTAAATTGGGTAGCGCTTGGATTAAATTGAGCGACCAATGGATTAAAATGAGCGGGAAAACCTCTAGATTCCATGGAACAATTTACTATACTTATGAAGAAAACCGGGGGCGCCACAAAGCACCACGTGAAGTGATCTCTGACAATTGTCACCGCACCTGACATGGCATGACTGGGACCTAAATATTCATTCTGATTATCCGCTGTTTTGGGAAATGGTGGCTAAAGCAAAATTTCAGAATGAGTATGGCATCAGTTTGTGTGGCTTTCACAGCGTGTATCATGATGGTTAGCCTTTCGCGCCCAAAACTTTATACATAGTGCACCAGTGTATCACTAGTACCACTGCACCATGCGTCAAGCGTAATTATGTTGGGATGTACAACAATGGAGAGTAAAAAAAATCATGCAGCAAAGATTTTAGCAGCCTTCTACAATGTCTCAAAACGGAAGGTAAGCCGAGTGACCTATCCTTGGAAAGCAATGAGACGCTGCCTTAGAGGTGTTGTGACACTTTCTCTGATGTGTTGAAGCATAATAGATATGCATCGTACTCATTATGAGAGCACCGTGGAAAAAATAATTTTTCCTCTCGCTAGATTGGTTCGGAAGATAGGCGCACCCACAAAACGACGACCCACGGTGTGACCTCACGGACCCCTCTCCCCCATTTGGCTTGGGTGACGCGCGTCTTCCCTGGCTGCTCCTGTGCGACGTCACCGATGTCGCTTCTTCGGGGCTGTTTTTCTCCGTACCTGCTCACGTCATGGACCTGGAAACTTGAATATGGGATGATGCCGGGTGATAGAATAGTTTTCCTATTTATCTGGGAAAGCTGGAAACCAACTGTCACAACACCTTTAACACAAGATATTCCAAAACGCGAGCTCCTCCGGGTGTCGTAATCATATCTGCGAAGCCTGACGCATCCACACGCCCACATTTTTTTATCTCCCCCACCCAATACCCGCCATGGATTGCTTCAAATTCGCCCATCGCAGTAACTCCTAGGTGCTCCCAGGTGCTTTGTGCATATGGGATCATGTGGCCGTGAGGGCGGGAGAAGCGGCAGCGAGCCGAGCCCTTGGTAGCCATCTATCGGCAGTCCCGTGTTCACGACCCGGTTTCAGCCGCGGTTTAGCACACCATTCATTCTAGCTCACCATAGCAAGAGCGTGTGCATAGCCTACAAAACGGAAAAAAGAAATTGCCAGAGTAATCGAGCATTCCTTGTTTACAACATAATGGCCCCAGTATTATCAGAAGCAGTGTAGATATCTCATGGGCTGAGGACGGTTTCGTCGGCAATCCGAGGCTCTCCACAAGCGCCATGAACCCGAAGAACACACGCACCTCCCCGGGCTATCCCAGGAATGTCATTCAGGGATAGGAATGGTATCCCCAGGACGTCCCCGAATGGTCCTCAATTTGTCAGAAAAGTGCTAGAATATGCGTATCATCCGCGTATCGTCCTCAGAACTTCCCTGGCAAATCCACCAAGGACACTGCTAGTATGGCTTCAGGAGCACAACCAGATACCTTAGTGAATTATTTATTTTGAGAAGTGAGGCAGCACCCACTGAGCATGTGTGTGTTTTTTTCCAACATCGGTCATCAGTTACCATTCGTGGTTTCTCATCTTTATTCGTTCAGCATATTTCTCATCACGAACAATGAGTATCACAGATTAAAAAGCAAAAATAGAGATCTATAAAAGGCCCCTAGGCCACTGAGACCAGCGTGCCCACTTAGAAAGGCATCTGCTGCAGCAGCATTTCCTTTAAAAGACAGAACATATACAACTTATTGTCTTCTGAACTTCCGCAAATTCCGGAGTCCTCTTCACATCTCAGTCCAAATGAAGGGTGACGTATCTAAGTTTAACTTGATTTCGCACTTAACCAACAATGAAGCGAGAAATCCCTTGGATTATTAAATCGCTGTCAAGGTAATGTCCGTGTTTCTTACTGCTTCGGTTTGAGGCATGCATCGTAAGTGAAGCTTAGGCAGTGAAGCGCTATATTTTTTTGTCTCTTTGGAAATAAAATGATCCGTGCAACCTCCCGCCAGGGACCCTTCGCGGACAGTCACGCAACAAGACCGCAGTGAAAGGTCTAGCAAACTGATTTACTGTACGTGAAACCCAGTACATGGACGGATTCCTTTAAAATCCGACACTCGGTATTTGCACCCCTATGTCTCTTTCTATTTTATATTTTTGTTTGTAATGGTTTTACAATTTATGCATGAGCACTCCTTCTTTGACTGCATTGGATAATGAGAAATAAATCGGGAACGTGATTAGTGCTAGCAAGTATTAAAATGCACAACGCAGAATTAAAATACTTTTCTTCTCCTGTGCTTGTCCCCCGTGTTGACGACCGCAGGATGTACTCATATGACAATCAGTGGAAGCTCCTATGATGACAGTCTGTGTACCTCCTCCGTCCATCCCATCACGGACGAGGACGTGATGATCGACACTTTGAGGACATCCTGAGGACCGCGTGTGTTCTTGGGGAAGGGAGTGTGCATCACGTTGTGACGCGCGTTGTGCGTCGCGTTTTGCGCCTGCATTGGCTACAACAACAGTTACTATATTACTGTCACTATCATAACAGAGATTACGTTTTGCGAACACGCACCGCTCGCACACTCCTTGGATGGTGGTCCGCTAGGAATGTCTCGTAAGGAGTGGTGTAGTCCAGATAACAATTCGGTCGTCACCTATGTGCACGTTTTTGTTGAAAGCCCCACTTATCTCCCTCGTCATGCTCTCGATATGGCAGCTGTTATCAACCGTCCAAATTTATATTGTATAGCTACAGTATTCACTCACGAAACGGTCACTACCCAGACAACCATCGACGTCCCGAGGACATCCTAGTTTGGTCCTAACGTCTAGATCCATGATGAATGTCCATTTGACATTCCATGGATATCCAAAAATATCCATAAACTTCCTACATTCATCCAGGGGTGTCGTAAGCGGGACGTCCCCTGAACGTCCTGTAGACATATATTTCGGACGTGTCGTGAAACTGACAATTAGGCTAACAGGTTTAAGGTGTGGTGCATTCTGGTCGCAACTAATATTAGCTACATGCCTAAAATTACAACGTAATTTTTTGTTGCCCAATCTTAGCAGCTATGTTCAGTTTCGACTGACGTCCTGAGAGAAATATTACACCAGTTTCATTTACTCAATACCTCCTCTATAAATTAATGTGCATATAACTGCGACAGTATCATCTGAATACGCGCTAGGTCGCTGGAATCAAAGAGCAAGAAATGTTGCCCGCTGTCCACTGCTGAGCGTCGTCTGCTACACTAACTTGTAGCGCCGCGACCAAGGCAGAAAGCACCATGGAAATCGACAACAGCGCCACATTCACCGTCATCATCATCCGCTCGCCTGCAGAGGAGGCACAGTAAGCGGGGTTCGCCGCCGAGACAATAGTGTCGCCGCTGGCATTTCCCACCAAATTCCGGCTATTTACTTTCCATTGGCTCCGGTCCCCCACGTGACCTTTCTCGATTATGATTGGCTGAGGCTCATTTAACCGGTGGATTCGCCCGCGTTCGTTTCTCCGAGGCGCCGACACGTCTGACCGTTGTGTAGCTGGCGTCTACGTATGTGAGCAGACGGTGATTTCGTTTCGTGGATTTCGAAGATGTTCGAGCCATGGACGAACGCCTGAATGAAAGGTAAGCAGACAAACGTATGATGCATGTCAGTGATCAGACTTTTAATACTATCGCCTAACTGTGTGCATGGAGGTACGCCTTGTCCCGTATTACATCACTTTCTGCCGGTTATGAGTCATGATCTGGTTGATGATTCTGCGTGGCGTTACTTGTTGCATTTTGTTCCGCTATTTGAATGTGTCTGATGTTTAATACACTGGTGTGCATGAAAAGGAAAACAGCGTGCATCGCGTACGCAGGGCTCCTCGAATTTTGTCATTAGTCGACATTAGGCGCGTAACGATAGCATGCCTTCCAGAGCGTATTCAGCCAATTAACGTTGCCTGTGCTCGGGTTTACCATATCGTTAACAGGTTCCTTTTTTTTTTTTTCATTCAGACACCGACAGCTGTTCGTGGCCCTGCGATCCGCGAGCATGTGGCCCCTGTCACCAGAAAATTCGACAGTTGTGCTGGGATGAAGCGGATGACTTCTGCGACTCATCACGAGCTATATATGTGTATAATCATATTTACTTTCTCCAAACCGAATAGGTTCCCTTAAGGATTGTATAATATGATAGTCACGCTTTCTGTTGCTCGGCACTATTTATTCTGCAGTATTCTGTAATAATCGTGTAGATTTACTTGCATTCGAATATTGCTTCTTGTTTATATGTTTACGGTGTCAATAAATTTGTACATGTGAATTCCTTCGTCTTCTGGATTTTCATTTTCTGCTTCCCGATAATATTAGCAGATGGCCTGGAGAAGCGCTCGGAACAGGGGGGGAGGGGGAGATAATTCGAGTGAGAGGTTGCGGAAAGGGCACGCAGCGCACATGCGCAGTTCAATCAGCCAGCGCGCGCTTTTTGGCGCCGTTTTCCGGCTACTTTGTCGTGATTCGTTACTGATGATGACGTGGTCAAGGGGGGCGGTGGTTTTCGTGGCGAAACTGTGGAAGCTACAGCTGCACTCCACTGCTCGCCTGTGCCGGCGTGCTTTCTCCAGTGGCACTTTCCGTTCTGAGGTTTCAATGTGCATGGAGCTGCCGTGATGCCGGAAGTTAAGGGTAAAAGGTATATGTACATGAAGGCCCTATGCGGGATGCAAGAAAGTTCCATGCGACTTCGGCTGACGCCCTGAATTACCCTCTGCGAGCAACACGAGTGTCGTGCGTCTCGTTCCCGGGATCAAGATGAAGACCTTTGTGTACATGTTGATTGAAAATGATGAGAATTGTGTTCTCAGCAGTCCCTCTAGTCAGCCACCCGTCGCTGAGGAGATTGAGGAAACATATTCGTCGACGTCAGATAGTGCTGAAA
Source organism: Ornithodoros turicata (assembly GCF_037126465.1). Lineage (NCBI taxonomy): Eukaryota > Metazoa > Arthropoda > Arachnida > Ixodida > Argasidae > Ornithodoros > Ornithodoros turicata. The sequence continues at coordinate 39,085,780 of NC_088204.1, forward strand.
AACAACAACTTGATCGTGAGATGATGAAAGCGTCCGAACAGTTTACTGCTAAACAGTTTAAAACACAAAACACTCAATAAAAAAAAAACCCCGCGGCCGTACGTTCACGCCAAATGTAAATGAAGTACCGCATATTTCGACTTCTCTCAGGAAGTTGAGTGTAATGTAAAGCATATGCTATCAGTGCCATCATCCCGAATGATATCGTTCTCGCCCGCGATTTGGTGAAAACGGAAGGCGTACGCCTTTTTTGTACTACTGATGAATTGCATAATTGATACAAAAAGCCCACGCCTCCGGTTTTCAACAAGTTAGGGGCGAGAGTGTGTCTGTGGGATTATGGAGCAGGCTATGAGGTAGTTCTTTTTTAAGAGTGTGCTGTTAAGAATCCTGTTTCAGATTTACTCCAGTGTGCTCAAGACAAGTTATTGTAGATATAATATCACAATCATATTTTGAATCGATATTCTGTGAATAATGGATTGAAATTTTTTGACCAACAAAATTCAGGCAAACAACATTCAGTTGGAGCCTCTCTTTGCAAGGGAGCGTGCTATCAAGCGAAGTTTGTTTTTAAGAGTGTACCATAAACGTTTCTTTGAAAAATTACTTTGTTACACTCTAAAGACAGAACTTCAGCACATGACAACCTCATTCGAGATGATGGTTGGTTAGGGGCGTGCTTTGTGGTGAAGTTCAATGTGTTCTTATATGCTCACGTAACTTATATTTCAACTTTTTTATTGTTTTAACAAGCTGTGAAAAACAAGCTACAGGTAATTCTGCACTATTTTACAGTTACTTTATTGAAGTGCTCCTTATGATGACAATCTCTAAGCATTTTATTTATTTTTTCATGTAAGCAGAAGCTGTGATGTTTACTCACTTCCTTGAAGTATGGGAAGTATGCCACAAGGCTATAGGGACCGTGCGACACCTAAAGGGGGCGCGCTGCTCCGTCGCGACAGCGCCACCAGTGGCGGTCTTGGAAGTATTCGACGTGATACCACGCCGCCCGTTCTATGCATTCTCAAGTGGAACCGTAGCTTGCGTGGCGACCACGGTGATTAGAAGGGCTAATTTTCGAAGTGCAAATAATGTGGAACCTTTCTGGAGCGCGAACGAAGAGAATGGAGACAAACTGCAGAGAAACAACCACAGTATTTATAATGTATCTGTATATGTATGTAACAGTGCGGAAGTAGAACAGCCACTCGCGTCTGTCTGTTCAAAACACCTGTAAGTCGAGAGGATGGTTATTTGACGCCTCACAAAAATCCTGGCTTGCTAGCGAAGGCTATATACGTGTATTTCTCTGACTCCAGCCATTTGTAATATCATGTTTTTGACTGAGTCTTGTATTCCTTTCGTCCTCTTTGCGCACACATACCTTCGTCACTGAAATCTACATCGTGCGTGCGTTGTATCCATACAAGTAAACGCGTCAGTTCACAACTTATTGTCTGAACTTCTACTGCAGCTTTTCCAGTATCTTCAGATACAATAACGCTAAAGAGATACTCAAAGAAGAAATTATATGAGTTTCTACCTCAGCTACCACCGTAGCTTGCGGCACGACAGCTATGAAATGGTCGGTGCGTAAATATTGAACCTTTTGGACAACGTAGAACTTCCGTTCTCACTCGTCAACCAGATTATCGGGAGCAATATCGGCTCTGGGCACCTCAATCATTATCTCGAAATGTGTTGCCGTTTGGTCGGTGCATTTGACGGTGATACAGTATCCAGCGGCGTTTCACCGTCACGAAAGTGGCAACTGTAAATCATTGATCATTTTGCAGGTCCTCATTCAGTTTCATTGAAACTAGAACAAAAGAAATAGAATATATTCGCTCATGTTGTGCACACCTCATGCAATGGCCAAACTCTATTTGCTGCGAGTCTAGTGCCCTCAGTGATATCGGAAGCATAGAAATCACGAGAAATCAAACATCTGGTCCCTAATGAAGAGTTCTTTTAGTTGCTGGCACAGTTAGCGATGCAACAGTTCAAGTGTGACAAAAAAAAAAAAAAAAGACGCCCGCACTTCACATGTAAACAAAGCTGGCTACCCGGCGGGTATCACGCAAGGTACTTTCTCCGGGGGCCGCATCGCGGCGCCACCAGTTTGTCGCACAGTCCCGATAGTGACATTCCTAGGAATGCGATTTCATGTGTTTGCTGAATAAATTTGACTGACATGATTTTCTGGGAGTGTTCTGATCAGCAATTTTGCTTTGCTTCAGGATAAGTGAGCTCGTGTATATAAGGCGTGTAATACTAGAGCCTACTTCCCCGAATAACCTAGCAGTAGTTCAGTGGATCCAGCATGTAATTCGGCAACATACATAGCTTGATAGTCACTGTAAATCACATTTCTGAGGGTGGGCTAGATGACTGTACAACATCCTTGAATCGTCAGTAAGGACATCCACTGGACTGACCTGGGACATCTACGGATGCAACTTTGGGAGTAAATTTGACTTCCATGAGACGTCATACGAATTTTCGTGGGCATTCCCAGGATGTCCAGATGTCCTCAAAACGAACGTCCACAGGATGTTCCTGGAACGTTTGTGGTTGTCTGGGATATCCCCTAGTAGCACAAAACGTTTTGTAAACGTCGAGGAAAGGTCTAGCCACAACCACCATTTTCATCTAGGAGACGTCTTCAATCTCTCTACATAACATCTTCTATCCCAGGATAAGTTGACGCTTTCCCGAGCCTTGAAGATGTGTTTGTGGCCGTCTTGAAGACGTTCAAAAAACGTTTAAAACACATATTTGAATGTGAGAAAATTCAGCCCTCAGGATATCCACCGGGCACAGTTTTGCGGATATCTGCCTCTTTTTTTCATTTTTCTACCTCAGTCACCGTCACCATACGTTCCATTTTCTGTTTCTCTAAGCAGAACTGCAAGCAACACTGCTACGTGACCTTTCGGCCAAAATCGAAGACGCAGTTCACTGGAGTGGACCGCGTTAGCAGAGGTGCTCCCACAATAAGAACAGCAGGCTCCTTCCACGGCATTACACGTAGGGGAACCAGAGCGTAGAGGTGACCATATAGACCATGGTCTATTTCCATGCAAAGGGAAAACAGATACTATACATTGTTCGTCTTAGGAACTCCCGCAAACTCGATAGTCGTTCTCGCCCCTGAGTCAAAATGGGTTGTGAGGTGTCTAAGTGTATTTCAATTACGCACACAAACAACACTGAATTGGGAAATTTCTGGGAATATTAGCTCACCGTCAACTCAACGCCTGTGTTTCCTACTGCTTTTGATTTGAGACAGTCAGTAAGTCCACCGAAAGTAAACTTACTCAGTGCACACAAATCGTCCTCGTCTAAGATACGTCTTGAACACAGATGGCGAAGACGCATTATAAATGGAAAGTTGGTACGTCTTGCAAACGTGAACTGAAGATATTTACAGGATGTCTTTTTTAAGGATACCTCTTCAACAGAGGTGGCGAAGACGTATTATAAATGGAAACTCGGTACGTCTTGCAAACGTGAACGGAAGACGTTTACGGGAGGTCTTCCTTTAGGATATCTCTTCAACAGAGATGGCGAAGACGTATTATAAACGTTAAATCGGGGCGTTCTATACACATACTATAAATTACGGCTTCTAGACGTCGCGTTGACGTCCTGATCGTCTTCTATCCTAATTTGACCAAATAAAGACGTTTTGCGACGTTTTGTGCTACTAGGGTCGCTTTAGGAAGCTGTTTCCTTTCTTTAAATATCCTTTCTATCCTAATAGTGGATGCAGTGAATGGCTTTGTGAATATGGTAGTAGGAATGTAGTCCACACTCTAAATCGTTTCACACCTCTAAAGGTGTAAAATAGGTGTATTAACAAAGATCACACCCCTTTCACACCCTACAACTTTGTTTTGGAAGTTCCTGAGGGTGTAACAATGGTGTACTACTCCCTCAGATGAACTATGGTGATAGGTGTGTCGCCTGGGTGTATAAAGGGAGTATGTTTATTTGCGCTCACATGAACAAAAGTAAATATATACAACAACAGGGAACGGGAAGTTACATTACAAAAGTGCATGGCGTGGATTTACAACACGTCTACCATCTGATAATGTATGCAGATTTAGAAGATCTGTTGAGATAGTGCTTAAATTTAAACACGTTGCTCCTCATTGCAAGACAGAACAAATACGTGATAGTGCTCATCATACTCAACCGAAGTTAATGTTTGTATGAGAAAAATGGTATCAGAGTTAATAACATATATGCCTGCAATCTCAACGAACACGGGTAAGTCCTCCTAGGAAGATTCTTTGGCAACAACACAGCCAACAGGAAATGTGTTATTATCAACTGCACTTTTCACATAGACTATAGATTCTGCGTGAATGTCACGGTTATGAATGTAACTCTGAATTGCTTCTGGGGCATGTTGATGTAGTATCTCCTCGGAACCATCAGTAGATGTGGCATTTCTGATGAAGGGCTGCGACCACACATTCATTTGATAAAATGCATGTCTTCTTGCTAATGAAAGGGTTATGTTCTTAAAATTTGAAGTTTTTCTAGTAACATCTTTAAAATGCTAGTGTTTCCCTTCGAAACGCATACATCATACAGCTAGGAGAGGACCAAACACCCTGATGAGTCGCGGATAATGAACAGTGTAATGCATTTTACAGGGGTTAGATATTTGTTGGTACGACACTGCAAAGCCTTGAAGAAACGAATAAATGCAACGTTCTAAGTAATGAACATGCATATGGGGGAGGTGCCTGCTCATGAGAAGGTCTACAATTTCACGAAAAGCAATATACAGCTGCCATGCCATACATGGTTGTCTGTTTGTCGGGTGTGCATGTTTACACATATATTTAATCACCTTGATGTGCATACATATATGGACCTCAATATGCAATATGCTGGTAATTGTGAATACGCAGTTACCAGCATATTGCCACGAACCCAGCAGTTTTATTCGGCGTTACACCCTTTACACCCCAATTGCCACGAGGACGTTAAAATACACCTTAAAAGGTGTGCGCCATGAACATTTTGATTTACACCCTTTAAGGTGTAAAACGATTTAGAGTGCATGCAGCACACACTATATATAGCTCAGTTGACAATACTGCGTTTCATTGCGTGCAGACACATGCGCGTATACGTACTACATAACTCACATAAGCAATCCGCTGGACTGTTCACGTACACGTGGGCATCGAAAATGTCAGCCAATGTCCACCTATATCATGAAGAGTTACGTCGGAAAGTTCGAAGTCCAAGTTTGACTTTGAAGTCCGTTACGCAAGCTGCAGTTAGTGTAGGTGTAATTGAAGCGTTAAAATGTAATTAGTCCTGCATCTTTCTTTCCTGCAACTTCCATGCACCTGTTTACTACGGCCTTGTTGAAATTCACGTCGCTTCCCAGGCAGCACATAGTGGGATAATAGACGTCTTAACATGTCTAGTTCGAAACTTTGTGTCTAAGGCTACGTATGGATGTCTTACAGACGTCTAACAGCCTATACGTTATTTAGACCTCTACAGAAAGCCGTGTACTAGACATCGCTCAGACGTTGCACAGTAGACATCTAATTTTTGACGTACAATAGATGTATAATTTCTGAACGTAGAGTAGATGTCTAATTTTTTATGTCTAATAGCTGGCTAATTGTAGACCATATTGAAAAACACCTGTATATGGCCACACGGATGATGATTTGAACTTTCATGCCTTGATCTATAGGGCCAATACGGTGTCATGCGTAGTGTATCATACAGGCGATGTAAGACCTACCTGAAGCAATACAGAATTCGACAGAGATCAGATATCTCAAGTGAAACATGTTTAATCCCATATCAGGCTACAGAGTACATCCAAAGCCATAAGGTGGTTTTTCACATCCTGCATAAATGCCCCTGGGGACAATCTAGGTCCATGTGAGAGGAACCGATGGGGTGTATATGTCCATCATTGAAATGTACTATGAAGGAATAACATACGGTAAAATTATTTGACAAATTTGTCGCAACGGTGAAACTCCAGCGCTGTGATATATCTGGTCACCAAAAGCTTTACTTTCGAAGATCTACGCTGCACAGAAATGTACACTTCAAGTGCTGAAATAAACATAATCTTATAAAAAGTGCCGTGATTTTCAAAGTATGTACAAGGCTGTATGGTTTGTATTGGTGCCCTCTCAGCTTAGTGCTAGTATGTTGGAACGAACACACGGTACTGTTTGCAAAGTTTATTGCAATCTATATCAACATTGCATGCAGTAGTATATACACGCACACTATCATGAAGGCTTCTAGCCTTCTGCTGTAGAAAATTAACATTTCTGCGAAATGAGATTTATACGTAAATCCTCAGGGTTTCATGGGCGACAGAAAACAAGAAAAAAATATTCTCCCAAGGCGGCTTTCTGACTTGTCCATCTTTTCCAGCCTTTTGTGTCCACCATCCGTGCACAATACTGATGTTGCTCACTTGCATGCAGGGATCGGAACCGTTACTTTTTCGGTTCGGTTCGGGTTCGGGTTCATGCATATTGGTTCGGTTCGAGTTCAGCTCCGCAGCAGAGCAAAATATTGGTTGGAACCGGTTTAAGCCGGTTCGAACCGGTTCAGGAGTATGAATTTTAAGCAAATTGCCATGGGTTAAAAGCAAGCACATCCTTACGATTCTCAAACAACACAGACGTACTTTTGTTGTTGTTGTTGCCGACACAGCAACGGTTCAGAGCAACACTGCCTGTGACAGGTCCATACTTCAGGTGCAACGCCACGGTACCATACTATATGTACTTCCTATGTTCACTCATCGTATACACCCCGTTACATCCTGCACAGGGCCTGGCCAGGGACTCGCAGCAACCAGTCTACCGTAGGACAAACGAAATGCGACCGCCAATTACAAATGCAAGGAAGTTTTCGTCTGATCTGGGGACAAAGTAGAAGTGTCGCACATGTTGAAGATATTGAGGAAGAAGATTAATATACTCTTAAATCCCCTGTCACCCGATGTGTGGTGGACTATACCCGATGCAACCACGTCAGAATTAATTACTGCGATTATTTACCACACCTTCACATGTGTAGTTCAAGCTCCGTGTAAAACGCTACACTGCGACTCACCAGCGTTAGGTCTAACTCTTTGCCTCTGTGTGCGCCACATGTACATATTTTCAACACTGAGGGCATATGGTTTCGCCGATGGTTGGGTGCGCTTCGTTGAGGTGCTATACAAAGGCGCAAAAAGTGTCGTTTCCGTAGCTGGTGGTCTATCGTCTCCGTTTGACGTTACATATGGTGTCCGACAAGGATGCCCTCTCCCCCCCCCCCCCCCGCCTTGTATGCCCTTGCCATCAACCCTCTCCTCGGGAGGCTGTGTTCTCTCTCAGTTATCCTAAGGCTACCTAATAGATGCCCACCGCCTGTGTTTGCGTACGCTGATGATGTATCCGTCATACTACCGCGCGAGAGTTCCCTAGAGCCAGTGTTGAAAGCGTTCGAAGACTACGGTACAGTTCCTGGGGCAAGATTGAATAGGTCCAAAAGTGTCGCTCTTTTTTTAAATGTTCAGCTAACCTGTGCTGCACCGTTTCAAGTTCCTGTAAGACCTCAGGTTAAAATCATGGGAGTTGTTTTTGACAGTGCAGGGGTCTCAGCTGTCAACTGGCCTCGAGTATTCAGCCGCTGTAGTGCTGTGCTGCGAGAACTTAAGTTTGTTGAACTGCCGATCACTTTCCGGGCACGGCTGTTAGCAGCATGGTATTACAGTCGCTTGTGGTTTTTAGCGGCTGTTTCATCCCCGCCAGCGGTAACTCCACGCCACTCCGGTAACGCCAGTAGGTCTCAACTCCACGGAAGCCGTGATCTGGGTGGCTTGGGAGTACCGGCTGTGCCAGAAAAGTGCTTGGCGCTTCAATCGCGTATTCTCTTTGAGGCGCTCTGTGCGTCAGAGCACCCGGCCTGCGCATTAGTGCAGTATTTCCTAGGATACGCCACCAGATGGTTCCTCGAAAGTCCCGAGCTTCGCCCCAGGGCGGAAGTACTCCCTGCTTATTTTTGTGCTTGTGTTACTGTTGTGCGGCGCTTGCGTGTCGAATGCCCAGATGAAGACATTTCCTTGTGGAGCGTCCGTGATTTCTACGCCGCCTACAGGGAATTGCGACCGGGTCCCGCAAGGCCAGCAGTGCCAACGAAATTCGCCTGTCGGCGTATCACTGCTGGCTGGCTTGATGCACGGCGCGCTAGTCTCCAGTGGAAGCTGGCCCATAGTGTCCTCCCACTGCGTGAACGTTTGCACCGTTTTCGGATATGTCGCACGGACGGTTGTCCGTCTTGTGGCATGTCTGAAACAGCAGAACATTGTTTTTTGCGATGCCATATTCCACTTTTACTGTGGAGCAGGGCGGCGCAAATATTTGGGCTCCCAGCAGTTGGTTGGGCCACCATAAGGTACCTGGAGCCGTTGCCGGTCACACGCGCAGAGCGGAAGCAACTAGCATTGCTGATTTCGGAAATTAACTTCCAACTTTGGATTCACCGGTGCCGGCTGTCCTTTGGTGGCCCAGATGTTGGGAGCATGGCTATTTTTCAGGCAGTGAGAGCCGGGCTGCGTGCGCATATCATCCGTGAGCAGTTATTATTTGGGTCTGTGGAGTGCTGTCGCCGCTGGCTTACAGCGACTCGGCTCTTTGATCATGATCAAGGTGAGTGGCATATCAAGTTCTAGTAAGCCCATTAGGACTGTACTGCTCCCCCGTACCGACTCTTCCGGAGTTTCAGGATTGTTCGCAGGGTATGGCACGTACAAAAAGCAATCTCCCTTTGGAGCGTTGTTATCTGGTATGTAAGATAGAGTTTGTGTGAAAGAGGCTACCTCCATAGGTAGTTATCTTGTTTGATGACAATACACACTCATCTGTCTCTGAACGCTGCCTATAAAGCGCTCGTCGGGGCAGCATCGCTTGCGGTGCTGTTCCTAGGAAGATTCTTTTCTTAAAATGCACTGTTTGGAGCGTTGCCCGCTACGATGCCAATACATAGATCTCATAGATCATAAAGTCAACAATACAATATACATTCGAAGCGTTGATATTTGGTACGTAAGATGGGCCCACAAAATCTATGACTCGTCTAATCAGTCAACAATACAACAAGATAGAGTCGGTGTAAAAGGGGCCCTCCATACGTAGCTCTCTTACTTGATGACAATACATAATCTTTCTTGTCGTGAGTCCAGTCCCTGCCCAGGATGGCCGTTAGTTTCAGAGCACAAAATGAAAACTTGGGTTTCTGAACGACTAAAATCGCGCACAACCCTAGTGAAAATGTATCTGAGAGGCCTCTCAGGATTTTTTGAGAGGTCTGAGAGGACCTTTTAAGAAATTCTGAGAGGTCTGAGAGGACCTCTCAAGCAGTCCTAAGAGGCCTGAGAGGACCTTCTACGAAATTCTGAGGGGTCTGAGAGGACCTCTCAAGCAGTCCTAAGAGGTCTGAGAGGACCTTTTAAGAAATCTGGAAAGGTCTGGTAGGACCCTTTAGCACTTCTGAAGGGTCTGAGAGGTCCTTTCAAGAAATCTTGAAAGGTCTGGTAGGACCTTTCAGGCAGCACAGAGGGGTCTGAGAGGACCTCTTAGAGAAAATCTGGAAGACGTTGTATAATCATTCATGTAGCCCTGAGAGGTTTGGGGGGACCTCTCAGACAGCTTTGCGACAGTGCGTCGTGCAACACCTCCCAGAGCAAGTTGCTACGTGTTTTCCGCGCCGCGGAACATGCTACCTCGTCCGCTTTGGAAAATAGATCGCAAGGTTTCACGTGTTTGTGCATTATTCCTCCAAGGAACACGTGCCGTGATAACCTTGTATTGCCTTCCCCCCTTGAAGCTATTGTTCTTGCAATCCGTGCATTATTGCACTGCACGTAAGTGGAAGCGTTTCCGCCAGTCGCCAGCGGTTGAATCAGTCTGTTTTGAAACGTTGAAGTGTGAGGACGTCGGCCGCGGATCTCAAGTAATTTGCGTTTTTTCTTCGGGATTGTAACTGTTTTTGAGGTATCTAGACGATGTCTCAAATATGCTTTTGTGATTGACAGCTATTCCTCTTCACTTTAGGCTTTTACTACTGTTCGCAGACACGCGTTATGAGCGCCGATAGGAAGATTACCAACCACGTAACGTTACCAACGGCGCTGGGTGCCAAACGGTGTGTTATATATTTCGATGCCTACACACTGACTTACACTCACATTTTGAAGTTGTATTTCTTACAGATGAATCTCGTACGAAGTGACAGGTGGTGAGAACACAAGGTGGTGAGAACCCAATCTCTCCAGTTAGTTGGTGGCTTACGCAAGCAGGGGAAACTAGACGGTGCATCGCAAGTCCCGAAGTATACGTAAAGCAGATGAACTTGATCACCGAGAAGTAGAGTTCCTCAAGAATATTTTTCATCGCCGCTGTACGGACATTGTGAATATGTGTCCCATGAGTTCACGCTTTGTAGAATACGACAGTATGTGTTGATGATGACTCGTACGCTTTCGTAGACATGTAAGTGCTAAATCTAGCTTCTGTTGGTGCAATTTACCGTTTCATGTAGTTTCTTGCGAGCGATCCTTCAACAAATATTAGATATTCACAATTCTGTAAGACATTTGACATAACTGTTACATAATCAGATAGCAGTGTGCATGCCTTGAGTGTATCTGTACAATCGAATGAACTCAATATATGTGGAGTTTTGTGACATGTACTTGTCTGTATCTATGTCTGGTGTATCATAGCACTGTATGATTATACCACTCCGACGACAGGTGCAGCGTAGACGGCGAAATTGAACATTGATGTTCCGATGTCAGATCTGGGCATTAGCTTCTGAGAGGTCCTCTCAACCTGAGAGGTCAGCCTGAGAGGTCCACAGGCCTGAGAGGACCTCTCAGCCTGAGAGGTCCTCTCAGTCCCATAACATATTAGACCTGAGAGGCCTCTCAGATACATTTTCACTAGGGAAGGAAGCCTATAACTGCCAAAAGGTCGACCCCAAAAACTGAATGAATGCAATAGTTGCAAGGAGCAAATACCTCGCGCAGTTGCAGTTTTGTTTTGTTTTGTTTTGTTTTGTTGAGTTTCGGTTTCGAATTTGTTTGGCAACGCGGCTCAATCCGCTGTGTAAATCTTAGTTCCGATCTCTCACAACGCGCATTACGTCTGAATCGCTTAGCGAACCGGTAACCGCTTAAATTTATTTCGGTTCAGTTCCGGTTCAGCGAAAAAGACGAGTTTTTAGTGGTTTTCGGTTCCGGTTCAGTTTCGGTTCCGATCCCTGCTTGCATGATAAGCATGTAAAAAGACAACGAGGATGAAACAAACTACACAGACATGCACTCACTTCAAATGCAATTTTTACTGCATGCAGACTTGCTTGGTACTGAGGAGCAGCAGCAGCAGACAAATACGAGATAAAACATATAAAACAGACACCACTACTGCCATCTGTGCCGACTGTTTTATGTGTTCTAATCCATGGCTTTGTCTGCTGCTGCCGCTCAACACCAAGCATAATGTACCAACTACCCCACGCTTATTATCCTGCCTCACAAACTTGCTCACGCATGCATGCATAGAACGGGCCACAGCTCCATTCTTCAATAAAGGACTTGAAAGGATGGGTTTCTGCATTACACCATTGCAGTGTTGGTAAGACCAATCCTATAGATTGTCAAAAAAGAATGTTGAAGGAAGTACAGGAAACAAGCGGGAACCGAGGCACAATGCAAACAGGCTGTTTGCACGCATTAATTAAGTTAAGTTGCATAATGAATCTCTAAACATTGCTCAGCAGAGGCAGCATTTTTTCCCCTGAATTCAGAAGCCTCTGGGGAACACACACTATAGACCTCTATCGAAGAAGCGTCACCGTGATGTAATCATGACGTTGGTAGACATAGTGAAACCGAAACAGCGTGAGGCAGAGAACACTGCCGTTTCACGAAGCCATATTCCTTCACGAAGGTCACGGATGGCTTCTTGTATTAGTGGTACACACAAATGAGGTCACATTTTTGGTCGCTTTCTTGTCTTCATTCGCGTTCCCAGTCCACCGCGGAAAGAAAAGGCGGCTACATCGCAAGAGTTGCATTGTCTGAAAGTCATGGTCGTAATGCTGTGCTGAATGTTGTTTGTTATTACGACTTAGTTCACGCTTGCTTTGTATAGAGACACTACGTGCACTCCGAGAGAAACTCGTGGCCGTCAGGCTCCAGAAGATGGAAGAGCCCGGCACCCATCTTTAGAGAGGGCTACCGAAAAGATAGGGCTACCAGTAGAATGGAGCAGACAAAGGCCATACAACTAATAATATGTAAAGAATTGCAAAAAAAAAACATCTTACAGTATCAGAAGCCACGTTTAAACGTGGCGTTCTTGTGATTTATTGATTTTTTGCTATAGTAGTTCCACTCTACCAAGTTGGCGGCTCTGTTGTACCATCTGACGTCATTTGTTTGTAAACAGGGATAGGTCTACTACGATCAAAACTACACGGTTTTTCACAACATTTCGACAAAAAAAAAAATTGAAAGACAAAATTCAGTAGCTGTGCAAAAGTGCGCTAGCTACCCCCCAAACACACTTCCTCGTGTGTAAAGAGTAAACAAACGATGCCCCAGTCATATCTTTCACCTTTATCAATCTGTCTGTTATCAGATGTCAGCCACTGATAATGATGGGCTGTGTCCCTTGGAATAGATCTTGATCATTCCTTTCCGCTTTGTCTAAAGTAAAGGAGGTTTATTAGTTTACTGGAAGTAAAGTAATAAAGGTGGAGCAAAGATTTTCGCAAACGCAAATTTCACCAGACATGCTTCATCCAGCGACTTATTTTCGGCTGTCTTCTGGAGCATATTCTTCTTCATTGCCCTCACTACCAACCTTCCTGAACCACACTCTCCGAGTCTCTTCGTCAGCTGGACTCTCGCCTTTTCTCCCTATCCAAATTGCTTGGTCCCTGGCCCAATCCAGCCCAGCAACGCTCTGCGCTCAAAGCTCTTCTGACATTTCTGGACACCATCGGACTTCGATCGTTATAGTGAAGGGGCTCGTTATTTTATTCCCTCATTCCAACCAGCAATGGAGTAGAGTATCGCCTGTGGCGATGAAACTCCCCACTCCCCAAGGTAAAAATAAAGTTGTTGTTGTTGTTGTTGAGTAGCTTTTTTTTTTTCACAAGCAGCTTGCATGCGGCGATAAATTGCTGCCCTATTCCCTTTCGGTAAATCGTCTCTTAGGATTCTAACAATTTTAAGAGCTGATTCACCGAATTTTCGATGCAGTTTCATACTTTTCTTAAGCAAAATCTATTTTTAGGAACTTAACTACATCATCTCGTCGAACACCATGTACACACGGTCTTTATTTTTATTTGCTACAGAATTTTTATAAACTAGCAGAGCAAAATAGATGTTCTTTTTGCAGCCGAGTTCTACGGCCTGGCTGACATCCTCTCGAAGAAAGCATGCGACTACAAGATGACTAAATACCCAAAGTCATTAATGAACTATAATTAGGAGATTTCGTTCAAAAGAGGGCGATCAAAATGAGAGACCACCCTAGTTGAAAGCCACTCGACGTTTGCAAAATCCTGAAACGTGCATATGTGTGAAGATATCCACCCCTGAATTTTGATATGCAAATGAGCCGAAACCACAGCGGCCTGGAACGCAGTTGGTACAGCCCTCATTTCACGTTAGAGGGCCACGTGAATTGGGGCGATCGAGATGATTGGAGTAGGTGCCCACCTGCTGGCCAGACAAACCAGTTTCCCGGCCAGATAAGCCTCTGTCGACTAAGGTGGTGCGCTTCTCAGGCGCGCTTTTTTCAGTTTCAGCTCATTCGCATATCAAAATTCGGGGGTGGATATCTTCACGCACGTGCATGTTTCAGGATTTCTTAAACGTGGAATAGATTTCAACTATGATGGTCTCTCATTATGATCTCCTACTTTTGCATGAAATATCATACTTAGAGAGCTCATTAATACATTTTAGATAATCAGTCGTCTTGTAGTTGCATACTTTCTCGGAGAGGATGTCAGCCTGGCCGTAGAGCTCAACTGCAAAAACGATATCTGTTTTGCTCTGCCGGTTTTTATAAAAATTCTGTAATGAATAAAAACAAACACCCTGTATATAGATAACAGTTAAACCTAGAGCGCATTTAAACGTAACCATTGTCTCTTTCTTGATGCTGAGGAAATGTCTCTCCCCTGCTTAACAGCGTGGTTACCAACCATCATTCTATTGCCAGGCTGCTCTATGTGCATGATTATGGCATGTGATCGAAACTCAGCTTCGTGTTTTGCCCACATTTGTAAAAAGGATAAATGCACCGATGTGTATAGAGTACCAGGTACATCAAATCAATAAACTCAAGGTATATGCGATGGGTGTTGTCTATAGGTTTGGTCCGTCTTGCGGATGTGAATATACTCGCTAAACTGGTCGTTATACGAACAGGCAGTTGAGGAAACATCAAAATTACTTTCCCGAAACCTTTCCGCTGCTTGTTCACATGCTTTGATTGGCTTCGGGAAATATGAGTTACGTGGAAATATTGTGTATGTGCGCATGGCTATGCTTGATAATGGCAACACATTTCCAATGGAGCTCACCTCCTGCTCGTGGCTGCTGAGCTGCCGAAAGGTGCCTGTAGAACGCCGCCGTGTCAGTCTTCGTTGTCTTGCATTGTCGCCACGTTTAGTCCAAACGAACATGCTCTTCACCACCTTGCATAGAAATGAAAAGTTCAGCTTCAACGACAACGGACAAGAAAACACAGAACAATGCTACAAATAACAACAAAGTAATAAATATATACCAAATACATACTAAATGAATTATAGTATTCTGCGAATGGTGGCTTCTAAGGCTTCTCTTTTTAAATGCGTCCAGGAGTGGGGGAAATTTTCTATGTATTCTATGTATTCTGCCAGGGAAAGTCAGCCAGAAACGGCTTGCTATTCCTTGTTTCCGAGGTACATATAACATTACCTTTCTTCCCGCATGTGATTTTCATTGTGTCACGTGGTTGCAGTTGTATGCGCTTGTGATGTTAAGTAAGGGTCATGAGACAGGCGGCACCAAAGGCGATTCAATTCTAGTCCAATTCCTATAGTTTACGTTACACCCATTACAGTTGCATTTTTTTAAATGACTTACGACACTGCTTTGGTACTGACTGCGAAGGCGCCACACCATGGTGTGAAATCAGGCCCTAGAGATGCTAAGGGTCGACCAGCGGCATGGCCGCTTGTTTGTGGTAGCCAAGGTCGTGCTGAAGACTGGGAGGTTGTGGGTTCGAATCCTACCACCGGCTGCCTGCCTGAGGTTTCCCCTTGGTTTGCCGAATACTTTCCCATTGAGTTCCCCCTGAAGTCGGCCCACGACACGTACTAGCCCCCGTCCTCCATTCCTTCCTGCTGTCCACATCTGTATGCCCCTCATAACCACAGTTGCTTTGTGGTACTAACACATAATTTAAAAAAAGATGCAAAGGCTCGACCTGCCTTGATGTGTCCATGGGTGGCATTGTACATATGTGAACCGATAAATGGGCATTAACAACAAATCCAAGTTCACTTAGAGATAACAACATTCACCGGAAAGAAGGAATATGGGTGTTGGAATATCAGTTTGTGGTCCTATATGCTCCACATTGCAGAATGAATGCAGATGCAAGCACAACGGAGTCACACTGTGCAGCGAGGTATCCGTTGCTCACCCAAAGATGTAGATATTTCAATGCGGGTGGATGAATCAAGCCAGGTGCTCCATGAACTGCCACGTAACTCTGTGAACTGAGGTGCTCCGTGAACTCCAGGGCGTAAATTATCCGTGTATTCAACTATATAGCAGCCCACAGGGTTCCAAAATGGCAAGTTGCTGAGAAAAGATGACCGTTTTAGTCCATTCATCTGTGTTTGTAGCCTCAGTGTCTCAGAGTCTGCAATGCAAATGAATGTGAACAACAACAACAAAAGAACAAAAAAAATCGAGGCAATCTTTCTTACCGTCTTCAAGATGTCTCCATGTGAGGCACCAGGGGCAGCCGAACAGACCACTAATATGTCTGTGGCTTCCAACACAAACACAAGTGGAATGTTCCTTGCAGCCCACAACGAATGTAGTCACGTTGCCACACGAGTTCGCCGACACTCTTAATTGCCGAACTTCCACACGAGTATCACCATGTCGATACCTCTTCGGGTATTCTTTTGGTTAGGCGTTGCCATTCCGCAAGTTGGCTCCACCGGCTTCATCTCATTATCGAAACAGATTTAGTGGGGCAAGGCAAGCTGATATGGCCTACAAACTACACGGCTGACTGCGTAATATCATAAACACATAGTTTGAGGTACTTCATAGGCTGGCGTAAGATCATGGCCGTAGATAGCTTGAACTTCACTACCATCACCGTCATAGTTTTTGGCAGCGTGGATCTTTCTATGATGCCGTCGGCTGTCATCACATGAATCTTGAACAATCATTACAGGATGTGGCCTGCGTAACAACGACAGTGCAAAAGGATTGGCGGCTCGAACTGTCGCCTGTTCTACCACAATGTAGATCGTGTACGACAAATGGCTCGTTGACTTCTAAGTTTGCCTATAGTGCACTAGAATACATATTCTAGTTCACCATAGTTTACCATGGTTTACCAAACAGAACACCTTTCGATCCTTTTGATTCCATTAAACCACCATTACGCGTCGCTGAATTGCCCGCCAGTGGCGGAGTCCGCTTCATTTTAGTACTAACATTCGTTTTGAAACACAGCATTTTTTTTAGCAACAGAGCATACATAACAGAGCAACAGAGCATATTTTTTAGAGCAAAATCTAAGAGGGTGGAGCCACAATTCTGTCTGGTTTCGACTGGAATGGTTATGTGCAATATGGCTAGTTGCTTCATGCTCTCTAAAACTGACTTCTTGTTCTGCAGGTTTTTCTGGGAAACAGCGTCCATGAGCCGCAGAACCACGGGTGCAAGATGGAATGCTTATTCTACAATTACCGCACATTTACGAGGATCCACACCGCTTTGTGGCTCCAGCACCAGTAGTGCTTCCTGCCAACACTTTCAAGCAGGTGACACTACAAATGAGAAGATTAGCGTGTCTATAACCACCTAAGCTAATCACATTTTTGCACAATATTTGTGCTTCATTGTAACAAATAGATCTGAAGGGTTCATCCCCGTGACTAGTTTTGCATGCTTAGTGTACAGTTTTTGGTTGAAATAAATTATTTACAAAATGCGTTGCTCTCAGACTGAAGTACTCACAAAGGGTTATATACTGAGACAAAATTCACATTTTTGTATTAATATGCACGGGGGATACGATACACAACACTTCTAAACTACGGATAAGGGTAGCAAAAGCGAGGTATAACAAAGGTCTAATCCTAGACCTATTCCCGAAATGGAGGTATAAAACAGATCTAAGTCTAAACTTCAGTGCTAATGCATGTCTAAGAGCCATGACTAAAATGTCGTGTCTTGCTCGGACCACAGCCAGTTCCAGAACACTTTATTGATCACGATGGCACTCGTGCCTCTACACATGCGCCATAGTGGCGACACCACAACTAATTGTAGGCATCATGTCTAGAAAAGGGGTAAATCACGTTTACGTACGTAGACGTTCAATGTCTAAGGTTAGACGGCAATTAGTGTTACATTAGCACGTCAACTGCTATGCCAGTAGGCGTCTACTAGACATTAGGTCTAGCCTTAGATTCTATATCTGAACTGAGAGCGCAAGATACACGGACAAAGAACGGAGAAAAAGACAGGACGGGCGCTAACTTCCAACTAAGTTTATTGAAGAAAATGAGTAAGAAAGCATAAACCCTTCACAGCACACGTGTCACATTCTGGGCGCACCGGTTCTGAGGAAGATCAGTTCCTTTTCGGTTAGAGATACAGAAGGTGTGCTAACGCATACATCTTGATGGTTATTTATCTTTTCTGCTTCTATTATTTCCCTTGTTAGTTTAGTCTTGCTTCTTGCGATGATATGGCAATCTCGATAGATGGGTTCACATCCATGAGTGTTACAATGATAAGCCAACCACCCCTCTTTTTTCTTGTTGTTCACATGGTTCCGGTGTTCGCGCAAGCGATCATTGATACATCGCCCTGTTTGGCCTATATAACATTTTCCACAAGTGAGTGGTAACTTATACACCACTCCTTCATCACAGGGAACAAAGGGATTTCTGTGCTTGGTACTGCATGTGTGCGTAGCCTGGGGACAACTCAACTTACTGAGCTTACTTAGCTTTTCTGGGGCCGAGAAGACAACCCTTGCTCCTGCCCTTTCACCAATCTTTTTTAGGCGGTGCGAGATGTTATGCAGGTAGGGAATGACAACTACTCTCCCTCTGTCGGGGTCGGGTGCCGTCAGTTGATTAGGGCCATGAGCTCGAATTTGCCTGAGCAAGGCTTCAGCTACAGATACCACAACATGCGTTGGGTAACCTGCTCTATGACCGCTTTGGGATTGTCGCTTTTCAGAACACAGCTGGCTTATCTGCTTCAGGCTTTGTACAGCTTCTAATTATGTATCTTAAATCTACATACATTCACTGGGATGGGAAACCGTTTCTACAGAAGAAAGGAGTTTGTATCGGATCTTGCATAGCCCCAGTGCTCAGTGATCTCTTGTTGGCAGATGTAGATAAGTCCATGTCAAGTATTCTACATAGTGAGGGTGTCATAAAAACGTTCCGTTTTGTAGATGACTATCTGTTAGTCATCAGAGGGAATGTTACCAACCCTGAGTCCCAAGCACTGAACATCATATCCAAGGTTCAAACTTTCTTAAGCCCATTAGAGCTTACACATGAGTTGCCAGTTAACAGTTCTATCAAGTTTTTGGACATTACTCTCACCTTCAATCAAGACCATATGTGTTGGGCGTACTGCCCACGAGCAAACAAACCACCCCTTCCTTACGAGTCTGCGCATTCAAAGTTAGTTAAAAGAGGGATTGTCAAGTACTGCCTACGTAATGTGTTGCAGAAGTCTTGCCCGCATCAAATGGCAGAGTGTCTTCAACGACAAACCGAGAGGTTGCATAGAGCAGGTTACCCAACGCATGTTGTGGTATCTGTAGCTGAAGCCTTGCTCAGGCAAATTCGAGCTCATGGCCCTAATCAACTGACGGCACCCGACCCCGACAGAGGGAGAGTAGTTGTCATTCCCTACCTGCATAACATCTCGCACCGCCTAAAAAAGATTGGTGAAAGGGCAGGAGCAAGGGTTGTCTTCTCGGCCCCAGAAAAGCTAAGTAAGCTCAGTAAGTTGAGTTGTCCCCAGGCTACGCACACATGCAGTACCAAGCACAGAAATCCCTTTGTTCCCTGTGATGAAGGAGTGGTGTATAAGTTACCACTCACTTGTGGAAAATGTTATATAGGCCAAACAGGGCGATGTATCAATGATCGCTTGCGCGAACACCGGAACCATGTGAACAACAAGAAAAAAGAGGGGTGGTTGGCTTATCATTGTAACACTCATGGATGTGAACCCATCTATCGAGATTGCCATATCATCGCAAGAAGCAAGACTAAACTAACAAGGGAAATAATAGAAGCAGAAAAGATAAATAACCATCAAGATGTATGCGTTAGCACACCCTTCTGTATCTCTAACCGAAAAGGAACTGATCTTCCTCAGAACCGGTGTGCTCAGAACCGGTGCGCCCAGAATGTGACACGTGTGCTGTGAAGGGTTTATGCTTTCTTACTCATTTTCTTCAATAAACTTAGTTGGAAGTTAGCGCCCGTCCTGTCTGTTTCTCCGTTCTTTGTCCGTGTATCTTGCGCTCTCAGTTCAGATGTCTCATTACCAACTAGCCCAATCCTCAACCCTTCTCAAGTTTAGATTCTATAGTTATCCCAGATGTCTAAAGTTAGACATCACATAGACATCTATTATCCCACCATGTGCTGCCTGGGTTATGTTCATTTTCTTCAGCAAACGTGTCCTCATCTCCCGCAGCAGTGACGGCAAATCTGCGAGCTCTATACCTGCGCGAGTGCTCCGCAGTGCGTCGTTTACACTGTAACTCCTTGGTGTCAGACGACAGTGACGGCATACATCAAATGCGATGTGCAGTAACTATAGACTAGAGGGAGCGAGTACTCTACGAAAAACGATACAATAAAAGGACGAAGAAATAAAAGAAGTAAAAAATAACAACTTTTTTTTTTTTGCTTTGGAGAGTGGGGGAGGTTCATTGCCACAGGCGATACTCTATCCCATTGCTGGTGGGAATGTGGGGAATAAAATAACGAGCCCCTCCACAATAACGATCTAAGTCCGATGGTGTCCAGAAATGTCAGAAGAGCTTCGAGCGCAGAGCGTAGCTGGGCTAGATTAGGCCAGGGACCAAGCAATTTCGATAGGGAGAAGGGGCGAGAGTCCAGCTGACTAAGAGACTCGGAGAGTGTGGTTCGGGAAGGCTGGTAGTGGGAGCAATGAAGAAGAATATGCTCCAGATCCTCTAGAACACCACAGTGGCAGCAGGTGGGAGAGTCAACTTGTCTCAAGCGGTAACGCCACTGAGCTGTAAAGGCCACATCGAGGCGCATGCGGTGGATTAATGCAGCATCTTGACGAGAGGTGTTTCGTGGCATGCGGAAAGCTAGCGTTGGATCAACTCTGCTCAACATAGAGGAGGGGGGGGGGGATGTCGGTTGTCCATTGTGGGAAGCCAAGGGTGTCACTAGGTGTCGGAGAATTGAACGGCGGTCTCCTCTCTGCAGAACAATACTGGTCCGTTTCCGATACGAGAGTGCTGCTTCTGCGGCGCTGTCGGCCTGCTCGTTCCCCACGACACCACAATAGGCTGGAACCCACTGGAGAACTAGCCTGTGGCCTGCTGCGTAGATAGTGTGGTAAGCCATTAGCACATCTGTGACTAGGGGTGCGGATGGGCCTCGTATGCCGGAATTTTCAATTGCTTGAAGTGCAGATTTGGAGTCTGTGAAGACTGCCCATTCCCGCGGTGTAAAATCAGTGGTGCGTTGCAGAAAGAAAAGAATGGCATAGAGTTCGCAACGCAATAGATTTCGGCAAACGCACGTTGTTTTGGGGTTGGATGTGAAAGGCGTCTTCCGTGCACTACGCCGTCGGATGGTATGACGAATGCTGAGGCGGACTTGTTGTTTTTATTATTTATTTATTTATTAATACTGTAAGCCAATATGTGGCCCAAACAGGAGTGGCATACATGTTTGACACATACTCAACAATGGACAACTAAACAAACTAAACAGAGCTCAGTAAATTGACCCATCAAAACCCGATCATACACTATATCTATTAAATCAACTTTTTATCAACACCACAAGACATTCTATTGAGAACAAAAATAAAATTGTTCCACGTTACTTATAAAATTACCTGACTCGAAAACACTTCTGGGCAATGAATTCCAATCTTCTATCGGTCGAGGAAAGAAACTATATTTAAATGCATTAGTTCTTGCAAAAATTGGTGCTAGCATTTGTTCCCGCTGACTGTGTCGTGTTCTTCTCAACAAGGACGGTTTCAGAGAATTTGGTAAATTTAATGCGACATTTCCCAACAGACCCTTACGAAGAAATAATATCCGACTAATTTTTCGGCGCAGTTTAAGTGTCTGAATGTTGTTTACCTGCATCAGCTTACTAGGTGAGTCAGTTCTTCTGTATTTCCCAAAAATGAATCTGATGGCTCTTCTCTGTACCCTCTCCAGGAGTGTAATATCCTTTTTCCGATACGGGTCCCAAACTACTGCTGCATATTCAAGTTTTGATCTAACAAATGTGTTATATGCGAGTAGCTTTGTTTGTGCCGGTGCATATTTAAGTTTCCTTTGTATAAATCCTAATTTCTTCAGGGCTAATGCACAGATGTCAGAAATGTGATCAGACCACGTTAGTCTACTATTGATTGTCACCCCCAAGTATTTATACTTCTGGACTTGGGATATTTCTTGACTCCCAAGCAAATATGGGAACACACTCAGTAACTTTTTTCTTGTAAGTCGCATCAGTACTGTCTTGTCCAAATTAATCTTCATTCCCCATTGGCTGCACCATTCTAAAACTGCTACCATAGAATTCTGTAATAATAAATGATCAGCATGGCTCGTGACCTCCTTAAAAATCACACAATCATCTGCAAATAGCCTTATTGAAACACCTTCTGGAATCACAGTAACAATATCATTGATATAAATTAAGAACAACAACGGTCCCAATACGCTTCCTTGAGGGACACCGGAACTAACAGCACACATGCCTGAAGGACGATTACTAATTTCTACAAACTGTTGCCTGTCATTGAGGTATGTTTGGATCCATCTCACAACAAATGCAGGGAGCCCTAAGCTTTCCAAACGATATAACAACTTTCCATGTGGGACTTTGTCGAAGGCTTTGCAAAAATCCAAGAACAACACATCTAATTGACCACATTTGTGTAGTACACTGGAAAATTCATGTACAACATCCACAAGCTGAGTGACAGTTGACATATTTTTTCTAAAGCCATGCTGATATTTGGACAAAACAGTGTGGTCACTTAAGAACTTCTGTATGTAGACAACAAGAACGTGTTCAAGTAATTTGCAACTAGTACTAGTAATTGACACCGGCCGGTAATTGCTGACAAGTAACTGATCACCTTTTTTGTGAATAGGGACTACACGTGCCTTAAGCCAATCACCAGGTAAAACACCTGTAGTTAACGACAAGTGAAAAAAGTGTGTTAAAAAAACAGCTATCTGTTCCGCGTAGCGCCTCAGGAATACATTTGGAACCCCATCAGGCCCTGTTGATTTTTTGGGGTTCACATTGAGGAGCATCTCAAGGACACCCTCTCTACTTAGAAAAAGGTCACAACCGGAATTAGCAAGTTGATTCCGTAATTGGTAGTAATCCCGTTCCAAGTAGACACTTTGAAAATAGTTGTTAAATTCGTCAGCAATTAAACCCGCTTCAGTTATAGGTACATCATCTATACTTATTTTTGTTACCTCTTTTTGTGGTTGTTTCAGATAGCGCCAAAATCTCTGCGGATCGTTCTTAATAAATCCTTCAACCCTATGCTTAAGAAAGTTTGTTCTAGCTTGTTTAACTTTCGTCAAAAAGGAACGTTTTAAGGATATGTATTCTGGCAAGTAAGTTCTAAATTTTTTACGTAACCGCTTAATTTTACGTTTCATGTGAATAATTTCACGGCTAATCCAAGGGTTTACTCTGCGCTTTGGGACTCTTCTTATGGGAACAAAATTGTCAATACAATACCCGACAGTGACACGAAACTGTATCCACAGGGTCTCAATGTCAGTTGAAAGAGTGTCAAGGTTAAATTCAAGGTAGTTAATTATCCCAATATCATCTGCTTTACTAAAATCCTTCGTCGTCGGAACATCAGAAGCACTCAAGGAATGCTCTTCGTGAAATGTATAGTTATAATTTATTAAGTCATGATCTGGAATACCCTCTTCCACCTTAACTGTACCCTGAACAAATCCTTCACTGACAAAGAGAAGATCCAAAATTGAATTACCTCCTGTGGGTTCTCTTACCAACTGAGATAAATTCATCGAAAACATTATATCCAAGATCATATCAATAGCTGATGCTTTACCGTAAGTGCAGTTATTCCAGTTAACAGAGGGTAAATTAAAGTCTCCTGTAAGTAAATTAAAGTTTCGGGATGCGCCATCGGTATATGCTGCCGTAAACGTAGAAAACTTCCCGTCTACTAGAGCATGAAAATGGGCTCGGAGGACTTGAGGGGGGACCTGATCTCTTCTTTCCAGAAGGTTTGGAAGGCGTACAAAAGTGTGCGATACCGGTAGAGACCAGGGGGCTTCCGGCGGTATAGTGTCCTTAGTTATGAAGCCAATGAGAATCTGGCGTGTCCTCTGCGCTACTCAATAGAAGTCGCTTTCAGGGCAGTATCGAATTTTCCTGAGGAGCGGGTGGCGGGGAACGTGAGCACGCAAACGGAGGAAGTGCCGAGCCGTTTCACGTTCACGGAGAACCTCAATCGGGGCTCACCAGCTTCAGCCAATACTTGCCGTGTTTAAGCCATTCTTGGAACTCCGAGGCATCGTGAAGGCTTCGAACAAACAGGAACCGAAGTGTATTTAATAAAATTGTTGATTTCTTGTGCAGAATAGGAAGGCTGTAAAGCACAGTCGCCCTCACCAATGCCGCGTGAACCGCGAGCAGGTTGACGTGGTCATAAATGTTGGTCATAAATGTGGTCATAAATGTTGACGAAGCTATTATGAAGCAGCGATTGCAACTAATCTATAGAACTGGGCAGAACATTAGAATGCAAAATTTGTTCAAAGTATGATATAGCACCATACACATAGGATGCGAATGAGCTGACGAAACTTTTTTCTTGCGTAAGAACAAATTCACATGTAGGTTCTCAAAATGGAAAAGCAGAGTGTTGATTTTCACAGGAGGCAGTCACAAAGGCATCGCTTTTTACTTCCTAGACCACCTGAACTGACGAACAAGCTGCAGCACAGTATGGTGAGAAAAGAAAAAGGAATATATTCTTGTTGAAAGAAAAGTACACCTGTAGATTTTGGATATGTTATAGAGAATCTGTTATACCAATAGCGCACGATTTCTTTCACTTTCTAGACAACCTATATGTGAAGATACTATCTGAAAAAAAAAATTGTTTGCAAGTGGTTGATATCGTCGAACACTTTAACAATGTATATAGATCAGCTTGCTATTTTTATGCGGATCTAATCTCCATACAGCAGTTCACAAGCTTATAAATCTGAGGCTCCTTCAGGAATGCTAATTTGCCGGAGATTTATCGTAAACTTGACCCAAAACGTGCTCGGGTTGAATGAATGAGGTCACCAAATTTGTAGAACTAGCGGGACAGAACAAGAGTCCGTGCTGAGTGGCTGCCAGGAATCAACTGGGCGCGCTCATTTATTCTTCGTCCTTCCTTTCTAGCATTGCCACCAAGGGCGCTACAATCACAGCCCCATCCTGAGCCAGAAAGATGTTGAATTGCGGGGAGCCATCGCTGCACTTTAATTTCAAGGTGTTTAATGTACCGAGCCCAGCGCAAGTCCGAGTCGATTACCACGCCAAGGAAGCGGTGGAAGCGTACCGGCTCAAGCTTCTTTGTACCAAGCCAAAGAGGGAAATTGGCCATAGCTTTGCGCATGCAAGGGAGCTCGACACACTTTTCGGGTGAAAGGTGCGTGAGGTACGTATGGATATTATTTAAAGCGAGCTGCAGGAGGCGCTGTATGGCTGGGCGTGATTTTCCTAGTGTGCAAAGGGCGACGTCATCTGCATACACGGAAAATGCTTCCTTGGGGGACTCATTGTGGAACAGGTTGCTGAGGGCTTTGGCCTTGGGAGGTACGGACATCGACAGTTCGGTCCGTAAGGAAGTCTTGGAGCCAGATGAAGAGCCGACCGGATACCCCACACGAGCGCAAGGCGTGCAGCACACAAATGTGCGAGACAGTATCATATGCGCGCTTGATGTCGAGGAAAACCGTGGGACGATCCGTCGATGGGCACGAGCATGTTGAACTCTAGAGACGAGGTCGAGAACTGGATCCATGGAGATTCGATGGCGACGAAATCCAGCCATTTCGTGAGGGAACGCACGTTGTTTTTCGAGCCACCAGTCGAGGCGATGCAAAACCATTCTCTCCATTAGTTTCCCCATTCAGCTTGTCAGGCTCACAGGGCGAAAGGAGGATAGGGCATTTGGGGGCTTGCCTGGTTTCAGGATGGGAACAACCAATGCCTCCTTCCATGTATGTGGTAAAAATCCTTGTTGCCAAGACGTATTATACACACGAAGGAGAGCTTGGAGTGACCGCCCGTCAAGGTTTCGCAGGGCGGCATAGGTGATTTTATCGGGTCCAGGGGACTAGCCGGCGTTCACAAGCTGGAACGCTGCCGTTAGCTCGATTAGTGTGAAGTCGCGGCCCATAACTTCCGGGGGACGGGGCCAGTCTTGGTGAAGTTCAGATGTCAAACTGTGGACAAAACTGCGGTGTAGTGGCGTGGTCGAGGCAGCAGCCGGAGTCGTTAGTACTAAACAGAAGTCCGTCGCTAGCGTGTTTTCGTCTACACCCTTAACGATAGCCAAGGCCCCAAGAGGATTCTTTTGAGGGGGCGCATCCTTCAGAGATCGGATTGTCCGCCAGATCTTCGTGGCCGGATCAAACGGTGAAAGGTGGTGGCAAAACTTACGCCAACGCTTCCTGTCCTCTTTCTTAAGTTCTCGTGTCACTTTAGCTTTCATCCGGCGGTATTCCACAATGTCCGTAAGTTGCCCTGTCCGACGAGTCGTTCTTTCTGCTCGGCGACGTAATGCTCTAAGGTGGTTAATTGCTGGGGAATGACCGACATGGCCTGTTACCCTTTTAGACGTGACCACCGCTTCCTGAATACCGCGCGTAATTGCTTGAGAGAGAGCCTCTGGAGACATACCGGTGTGCACTGATGTTCTGAGGCCCGCACGAAAACGTCTCCAGTTTGTGAAAGAAATCAGTCCAGTAGTTGCTGAGAGGGGCAGTCTGTCGTGCGAAATATATAGAGGAAAATGATCGCTGCCTCTAGTGTCGACGTCCGTAGCGCACGACAACTGGCGAATTATGTCGGTTGAGCACCACGAGAGGTCCAATACATCGAGTGACGTTGGGGATCGCATGTAAGTGGGCTCGCGGTTGTTCAGCAGGCACATGTTATTATTCTCCATTGCCTCCAACAACCTCCTTCCCCTACCGTCCGTCCTTCGGCTTCCCCAGGCCGAGTTATGTGCATTGAAGTCACCCAGCACAAGCGCCGGGGCTTCCACAGAACCAAGTAAACGTTCGAGGTCACTCCACGGGACCTGTACCGCGGGACGGATATAGACACTGACGACTGTTAACAGCGTGGGGCCAAGGCGGATCCTGCAGGTGACGTAATCATAAGAGCGATGACAAACTGACCCGATTTGCGCAGCAACGAGGTCATTGCGAACGTATAGCGCTGTTCTGCTCTCAAGGGATTGATGAGATCGATAGATTGTGTATCCATTGACGGCGATGTGTAGAATCCATGCCGTGTTCGCATATATCTATGAAAGGGAACTTGTACTGTTGTAGATATAATTTAAAATCAGGGAGCTTGTTACGCAGGCTTCGAGGATTCCACTGCATTGCCATGGCTTTTCTACACGATGCCGTCATGCTGATGCGAAGATAATGCCTCCAGTGCCAGAAGCGCTTGGACCTCGGGCAGTTGCCAAGCACCAGGAAAAGCAGAGGCAATTGCCTTAAGGGCAGCGAGTACCGCTGAGAAGAGTCCCAGAGAAGGCATATCTCCAGAGTATGATGAGGGCAAGTGTCTCTCGTGCCTGCTGGTTCCGTCACACTGGCGTAAGTGTTTCTAATCTGCCTTGATGGACGAGGAGGCGGTGGGTGGCTGCTTGTGATAGGCCTAGCCGCGATTGTGTTCAGCGACCCTCGTTCACGTGGTGCAGATCGAGGGGTTAGTGCAGGAAATTCTTGTGCAGACGGGAGTGTGGCACTACCACCCCTAGGAGCGTCATACGTCTGGTCTTGGTGCCTTTTTGTGGCGGCGGTCTTGACAGGACATAAAGAAAATGATGCGTGATGGCTGGATTTTCAGTTAGCACACTTTGGCTATCTTTTATTGTTGCAGTCTGATCTCCGTCGAGGCCTGGCGCAGATGCCGCACTGTGTAGAACCTCGGCAATTTCGTGCAGTATAGCCAAATCGTTGGCAGTTATAACACTGTATGGGGCATTCTATGTACTCTTGGACTGTGAAGGTCTGAAACCCAAAGGCAATTCGGTGGGGAAGACGAATTGTAGGTTCAAAAGTCAGGATCACGCTCCGTAACGGGGTAAACATCTTCTGTCATGGAATGCCGAACCTATCGCCGTGCAGATAAAACCCCTGCGTCTTTGAGGCAGAGAACGAGGTCGTCGTTCGAATACTCTCTTGGAACATCATATATCTTTTCTGGCGAACTATTGGGGTATTGATGGTATCACCGGAATCCCAGCTAAGCACTTAGCTGACAAAAGGTTGCGGGCAGCTGCTTCGGACCGTTCGGAGACGAACAGAGAACCATCTTGGTGGAAACGGTGGTGCATAACCTGTTGTTGAGCTAGCAGTAGCGAAACAGCAGTAGCGAAACAGTATGGGAATACCGCCCGCTCGGTTCTTCCTGTAGGTTACAGTGGAGAACGGCTCATGAAGAGAAGTGGCAAGGTTGACATCGTTCATCTCATCTGTCTGCTGAGGAGCTGGCGGTACCGAAGTGTCCATGGTGTTATCGGGAACATACACGGTCTGTGGATTGTCGGGATCACCAGAGGAAGGGCTCCCTACCCGTTGTCGCTTGGTAGGGCTGACGGGGACCTGTTGACCTGTGGTAAGTGTCATACAGACGTTGGACCTCCCGTCCAGATTACGGCGGGAGGTCCGTGAAGTTTAGATGGCTTCTTTCAAAAAGCTCTGAAAAAGCCTAAGGGCCGCTCCACTTGACAACGGTTATCGGAAGGAAGGTTTATGTTGTGTTTATCTGCTTTCATGTTCCTGCCTCTGAACACTTACTTTCCAAGAATAAAGGAAGCAGTTAAACCAAAGATCGAAATACTTGCTGCTCATGACCCCAATACGCGTTAGAATAATATTTCTAATTTTCTCGCTTGCTTTGAGTTGCTGAACGAGGACACAAAATTCAGTGGCAATTTAGCGGTAAATGCGACAGAAATGCGTTACCATTAAGCGCCTCTTGCGGTCTATACTTGACTTTCGAATATCCACTTCCAGTCTGGACCCGACGTCTATACTTGATTTCTGGTACCCACTTCTGGTCCAACTCAACTTCCGGTTGTCCACCTCCGGTCTATGCTTGACTTCCGGTTCGACACTTTCGATATGTAGGTCCATTTAATTAACCTTTAATTAGCTTGAATTACTTTCAATTACACTTTATTTACCGAAGGTAACCACAGATTACCTGAGGTACACTTGGATTTCATTTAATTACCTTTAATTACGTTTACTTGCTTTAATTACTCTGAATTTCCGTTTCTCACTTTCAGTTACGTCGTTCAAAAGGCCGTTATACCTTCAGCTACGGACGAACAAGGTACACTCTAGAGACCCTCCGCAAGTTGAAAGTACGCATTTCTAGCAGAAAATTTCCGGCACACTAATAGCGTCTTCGATTTTCTGCAAAGGTGCCCACTGGGGCGCCGTGTGGCGGCATCCCATTTTCGATAAGCTGCGTCTTCTATTAACGGGGTGCACCCGCTAGGTGCGCATCGGAAACCGAGGAGACCGGCTGGGCGACGAAGTGCAATCGCAAGAAGCATACACAGAAGCCGTACATACGTACGTTATGTCATCGTCCGTACGCAATTACGTGCTGCCTGGTGTAGGTGTTTCTTTCCAGCTCATTAGACAGCGATGACGATGAACTCTCGGCCATAATTCATGAGAATAAGTGGGGAGGATCAACTCCGCAGTGATCAGTATTATATTATATCAATATTATATTATTAATAATTACATTACATTACATTATATAAATAAGTGATCAATAAAAAGGGCGCTCGACATTTTTTAGCTATTTCAGCTGCACTTGCATCATCGTTAGCCGATCATTTCTTCCGTCTATAATAACGTCGACCGCGTTCATATTTGCGTTGTCATCACGTGTTGCTGCGCAAAACTGGGGCGCGCTACAGTCTGATCGAAGTGCTATAACAAAAAAACAGAACTTTTCAAATTCCACTCGAAACACTATAGTCGTATTCAACTTAAGAAGGAAAAGAAATCTAGTGCGTCAGATTCCAAAATACTACTGCTCCGCAGATACACTCTCAGAAAAAGAAAAGAAAAAAGAAGAAAGAAAACGGATAGTAAACGTAAAAAAACGATCAAATTCTTGACCTTTATTCTATGCGTCATATGCTTCCACTTAGCGCTTTTGATGAATAGTAAACGTCAATAATTTGATCATTTTTTGACGGCTACTTTGGAAGTAAGCCATTGAGTACTATTTTAAGCGTAGTGTCTGCTTGTATTTCCCCTTATTAGGCCGTATACCACTAGTTATATCGGATAGTATATGTCAACAGAGAACGCTGTATACACTCCTAAGAATGAACTTCACCACATAGCACGCTTCTAGGCAACCATCATCTTTAATGATATCGTTTTCTGCCCAGATATGTTGAAAACGGGAGGCGTAAGCCTATTTTGTGACACTTATGTTGTTCATAATTCTCAGAGAAAAGGCGTACGCGTCCCATTTTCAACAAATCACGGCAGATAACGCTATCATTAAAGATGGTGGTTTGTTAGGAGCGTGCTATGCGGTGAACTTCATTTCTAAGAG
The DNA here is from genome assembly GCF_037126465.1 of Ornithodoros turicata. NCBI lineage: Eukaryota > Metazoa > Arthropoda > Arachnida > Ixodida > Argasidae > Ornithodoros > Ornithodoros turicata. The sequence goes on from NC_088204.1 coordinate 39,116,281, forward strand.
TGTAGGCGTAACAGATCACACTTGTCGCTGCAAGGTTAACGGTTTTGTACTAATGTAATCCTCAAAATAAATTCCATGCAAAAACTGCGAGAATTCTGCAATAACAGCTTGAATGAGACCGAATACGACGCTATGCACATCGTCGTATTCGGTCTCGTCCAAGCTTTTCGTGAATGCATTGTTTTCGTCTAGGTGCATGCGACGCCATTAGGAATGTTTTACCGCTACAGTACTTGGCGAAGAGTATTGGATGACGGCACAGAGGTGCTATGAGCAAATGATAAATCGTGGCTCTACGTCAGAGGACAGCTTTAATGACCACAATGCTCGGTACCCGGAATACCTTTGTCCACCTGAGGGTATTGTAACGTGCGCGCAAATCTCAGCACACGGCATACCGTATTTAATGTCCCTCGCGAAAGACGGCGTATATAAGCAACTTTTACCTCGCTCCCAAGTTGGTCGCGTCTTCAACCGGGTTTGTAGCAGTGCCTTTAAGATCCACAGGTGGACGTACTTCCAAGTGATCCACCAAAACCGTTTTCTTACGAACCGTGCAGGTTACACATGTTTGGGTCATACAGGCACAGAAACGGGACAACAAAGAAACAAGGAATAGTGTAGGTTATTAAGAGGAGTGTTAGTACATAAATTAGTGTGAATAGTACATAGTAGTTAGTACATAAGCAGTGAGAAGTGTGTATATATGTGTCTATAATTTACAACATTTTCCACGCAACAAGGCGCAATAATGAGATAATGAATCAATACATACATTCCCAAAGCATAAAAGCACCTCGAAAGGTTTATCTTCACTGCACTTCATTTTAGTTGTAGTTCAATTTACGCGTTTTATTCATTTCGTTTCATTCATTTACCTGAAGAGCTTCAGAAGAGGCATTACACCAGGGGGGTAGAACATACGCCCGTCATCTGTGTATGGGCACTAAACAAAACCTCCAGCAAGCAATTTTCTTAGGCAAATTGAGGCGTTGTATGTATTTGTACCTTCTGTGTTGTTCCAGCCTCAGAACATCAGTTCTTTCATGTTCAACAGTTGCCGCCTGCGTCGATCCCGTCGTATGAATGTGTGTATGTGTGAGCAAAAATGTAAGAGTGAAAGGAGGTTGAGTGAGAGAGAGAGTGGCTGGTTTGTCCCTTCAGATGACGCACCCTGGAAGTCGCTGAGAAGGCGTGTTAGCTTAGCTCAATTGGTAGAGCCCTGGACCGGCAATTCAGAAGATGTGGGTCGAGTCCTACAGCTAGCTAAAATTTTCAGTGACTTTCATCTTTCATCTCAAGCTCACACAAGGTAACAAATTCATCGTGATTGATTACAGTAGCAATATGAGAAGGTAAGATATTCCATTCACGTATAGTAATCAATATGAAAGTTCCAAGGTATATCTGAACACGTAGCGTAACCCCTATGGGCCCCTGTGTCTTCAGAATGACGCCATGATAGAGACGGTCAGGGCCATCCATCCGTTGCGCGGACTACTACGATTGTAAATAAATAACGTGAGGGATGACGTAAGCATTATGAACAATAAGCAGTGCATAATTAGCCTTGGCACGTTTACATTCGCGCACTTCGTTTCCGTTGTATTCCCTTTCCTGATTGAACCATACTAATCATGATGGCAATTGATGTTCTGAGACTAGAACACATAGAAGGGACAAATACATCCAAAGCCTCAAATGCCTAAGAAAAAAGAAGGAAGTCACTGAAAAAGTTAGCGAGCTGTAGTCCAGTAGTAGTCCAGTATATTCCAGCTGTAGTCCACTGGTAATCCAGAAGATGTGGGTTCGAGTCCTGCAGCTGCCTAACCTTTTCAGTGACTTCCTTCTTTCATACTTATCACCAGGGCAATAATACCAGACGTGAAGAGAGAAAAATAAATCATAAAAGGTTTAATGACGCATATCAATTCGAAATACATAGAGTCATCACAGATTTTGACAACTCCAAACAGAAGGGCATCCTGATGACAACATAGAAATTAGGACGGTTCACTTAAGGTCCATTTCTCATCTACACTCTTAGAAAAAAGGGTGGAGCAGTTACACCTTTTAAGAGGTAATAGTTGTCGCATATGTTGTGCCTAAAAGGTTGCAAAGTTCTACCTGCTACTTACGAATGATAGGGTTACCGCTTCTGATTCGGTGAGCGAAGGGGGCGTACGCCTTTTTGTGGCAATTTGGATATATGATAATTGTTTTTACCACACTTTTACACCCTTAATCAGACGCTATGTTGACGTACACTCTTAGAAATGAACTTCACCGCATAGCACGCTCCTAGCCAACCATCATCTCGAATGATATCGTTGTCTGCCGTGATTTGTTGAAAACGGGAGGCGTACGCCTCTTTTGTGGCAATTATTGACAGCACAAGTGTCCCAAAAAGGCGTACGCCTCCCGTTTGCAACAAATCAGGACAGATAACGATATCATTCGAGATGATGGTTGGCTAGGAGCGTGCTATGCGGTGAAGTTCATTTCTAAGAGTGTAGGAGGCAACTATAGAAGTTACCCCCTTTTCACGCCCTTTTTTGTTAGAGTGTAGAGCTATATGTACATGTATAGTGATTAGACGTTTGCATTTATTCAGTGAGTGGCCATAATGAATCCATTACAAAAAAGAAAAGAAAAACATGACATCGTTGGTGCAAAGCTGATTCCTGCTAGCACTCACGCCATCATGGCCGGTCGTGCCATGACGAAATCTTTTTTTCGGGGGGCCAGGAACAGGGGATGCATCGTATTCATCTGTTCGCACTTGTTAATCTTGGTCTATACAGCCCCGAGATGTGAACGTCGCTTCCTGTTTAACCCAAAATGTGTACGAACTCCGTATTACAATGCACGGACACACGGCACGGATACAGACATGCAAGGGCCCACAAGGGATATACAAGCCCACTGTGACACATGCGCAGGGGAGCAGGATACGGAAATGTGCTCGGGTGGTAGATGGTTTCATGTATGTGCACGAGTGGGGAACAGGTAGTTTTTTCTACATTGAAATTATGAATAACCTATTAGTACGCACACACGCCATGGCCATGTTGTAAAGTTTTTTTGTTTACGATCGTATCTCTACTAACAACACACAGGATCGCTCGAACCTCATGATGATAGCCTTGCCGATGGGTCTGATTTGGTATTCTAATTTATTTTCGCTACCAGTTTAAATATACCTTGAAACCTCCACGAAATAAATTCCTAAGTATTAGTAACTGCTTACTCGTTCGACGCGGCAATTTGACAGGAAGTACTGATTAATCGTGTGTCGTTCGCTTTTTGATGTGATCATATGCTTGCTCTTGAACGTGTTGATCTCCATTTGTCATTTCTTGCACCAGTCCATTACGTGGTCTAAATCAGACTGCAATGTTATTCGATGTCCTCAGTTGTCTCCCTTTCGCTTGCCTTGGTATCGAATCTCAACGAGCTACCCTACGGTACGGAGGCAGAAAGGGAGAGCGGATGTCATGCACTACAGGCAAAAAGACTTATTTTACAAGCTGTCGTTCGTTGTTTACTTCTGCCGCATGCGCTCTGTGTGTCGAGATTAGAGGCGCTAAACGTCGTCGCGTAATGCCGTTTTACGAGATGCGAGATTTTAACGGGCACAGAAACAGAGACCATGTTTGCTACAGCCACGCTAACGCATCGCTCTAATCTCACCAAAGGGAGAGTTACGTAAACCCATAAAGTTCTGCCGTTTATCGACAGAAAAAGGATGCGATGACACATGCACGTCTCTCGCCGCCGTCATGACAACATTATTCCGTCTCATCTCTCGCTGCCTACTGTTTCTTTACGACATGTGTTTTCATCGGTTCTCGACACATCCATGTAAAATTGGAGGCAACGTCACACCGACAGACGGGTGTCTATGGAATCACGAACCTATTATACAGTGCCGTTTCGAGGGAGGTGCTAGAGGGGCGGCTGCCCCGAGCGCCTTCTCTATAGGAGAGGGGTGGGGGAGAGTACGACGGGAAATAAAGAAATAATTGGAAGTCAATCAGGGAATGACACACCGCGTTGTACATCTCTTGCCGCGTCAAAATACGGAGAGTACTAAAGCGCGGACCCCATAACAAGCGACACGCGACGCGCTGCAGAATTTGTCGCTGTCGCGTCTGGTCATGGCGCGACTTCCTGGTCCATTTGAGCAGCGACATTTCGTCACCGAGAAATGATGTTTTTGGAGAAGCAATGCTTATTTTATTCGAGCTAAGTTGTAAATTGCCATAAATATACCAAAAATAGTATGTCATTCGTCAAAACGAGGAGAAATTGTAATGAAGTTGCTATGTAATATTCGCCGTAACGCAGTGGCGCTGCGGTTGAAGTATCCAACGCCCCGCCTACTTCTTCGTCTGCTAGTTTTGTCGGTTGCCCTCTCCACCCTCTCCCTTGACCACGCGTTCAGTTCTTGTTTCGCGCCGCCAAATCTAGCTGGTTTTGTCAAACAACAGGCAACGAACTCAGCGACATGCTACAAATATCTACTGGGAGTAGATGCCAGTGTTGCCAGGTCTACTGCAATTTCATTAGATCTACTGGACTTCGAGTCGGTCTACTGAAATACTGAAAAAAGATCAAAACGTGCTTAAATCTACTGAATTTTTTGCCTGAAGCGTGGTTTTACATAGCGAACTCCAATTTACGTTTGCTGGCACTGTCGCATCGTAGTCCGCGTACGAGCGAGAAAATCGTGTACTTTTGACATAGTGAGGGGTCTACGCGTTATGTGGCATCCGCAAGCAGTCACCTTTAAAAAAGCGAGCAGCTGCCCAAGTAAAACAATTCATAGCAAAAACATTGCAGAAATATATGCCACATGACACCCGGTAACGCATCAAACGTGAGGACAAGTTCCGACGAGCTTATGTTTCCGTCGTTAGGAAGTTTTGTTGTAAACTTCCTCTGCTTGCCGTATGGCGGGCTACTTGCCGCTTTGGAGCGCGTGCGTGGAACGAATATTTTCTTCGGTGAACCTCATGAACATCTTTCGACAGAAACTATCACTGGACTGCTGCACACGAAGCGACTGTTCGGAGACAAGAACTGCTATAACTTTACTGTGACTTGATAGAAGCTGCGAATATGTATGAGCGAGAGTACGTGATCGAATGGCGGTGTGCAAGCACGTTTTTATACTGTGTATACACCAAATTACACGTATATTTTACTTATCCTATCGCCTATATATCGTGGTAGTTCGTGCTTATTTATCATATAGCCCTCTAGTTAGGTCGCCGTGGAGCGTTTGCCCTTGTTTTTAGTACATCTACTGAATTCTACTGAATTTTCTGGCGCCGACTTCCTGAATTTCCGCCTAAGTGACCTGGCAACACTGGTAGATGCAGAAATATTGAGCCGCGACAAAGCTTTTTTGACGCTCGTGTGGCGGCAGTGACGTCGATTTTGTCGCTTCTCGCGTGTATCTGCCGCGTGTCGCTTGTTATGGGATTCGGGCTTTACGTTCGTGCCTACGGTTGCGACATTTACTCCTTGCATTTAGGCCACCTAGAAAATTGCTCGTTGTGTGTACGTAGCTCAATATGCCGAGCAGGTATAATGTTCAACAGCAAAAATATTGCTGGGCATTGTTGAGTGACCTTCGATGAAAATGCACATCAGGAAAACGAGGGGGAAGGGGGGGTGGGGTTCAGGTTTAGCCAGCCCCGGGCGAACTTTGTCATCGCGACGACTCTGCCGTTACAGGACGGGATCTCACCAAAGCATCATTTGACGTATGCAGCATAAACATCGTCTGCTGCAGGAACACACCCTTACTCGTTCGATTTTGCGCTTAGGTGTAGAGCGAGAGTGCACTGTGAAGAGCAGCACCCCTCTCTCCATGTGCTTCATACGTAGTGAGCAATGAAGCTACTGCGCGTACTGCGAAAAAAGAAAAGGAAGAAGAAAACAGGAAACAGCAACAACGAGAGAACTTTACCGCAAACACGCTGACCAAGTTCAAGGCCAACTAGGATTCAGAATTATATTGTGCTATGCTTTTCAGTAATATTTTATAGAGTGACCTTATGTGTGTTATGCTGTAGTGTTGTTTTCGAAAACGAATATTTGGTGTTTGCTTTCAGAGAAAGAGAGAAATTTGCCCCAAAATGGTCCGAAGGAGGGTTTTTCAAGATTTTGCGGTGCAATCAGTTGGTGCTTTATTATCGCTCCTTGTAGTTTTTCTCCGCTGAATGAATGTAGAATACAAGACACTGTAATACACAAGCCCCATAAAAAGGTTGGGGACGTGCTCATAGACGGTTGAAGGAAATAATCTTTATTGAGTGTTTCACTAAGCGCTAAAGTAAGTTGCGGCGCAGTGGTCTTCCTACACTCTTGACTCGGTACCCTTTATTGTAACATTTACCCAGGCAGCACCCCAATGTGAGTCCCAGGCCTGACAAATATAGGCTATCTTAGATTCCCAATGTTGGCCCGATTTTAAAATTGCAACCATGCCCACGCAAAGCCTAATATTGGCAGCCGATTGGCTCCAGCATTGCCAATGTACACCCCATATTGCGCAGTCAGCAGCTCAATATTGGCCTCACATTGGTACCATGTTGGGTAAATGCGAAGTCAATATAGGCCCAATCAGGACATTGCTCACGGCACGGTTGTCTCGAATCACCTGTTAGAAGTCCCGCAGCCCATATTACTTTCATCGCGCTTTAAAGCGTTGTGCCAATATTGCATTTGAAAGTAAACCATATCCCAGGTCCGCTAACCAATATCTGCTCCATATGGGCTGCCTATATTGGCAACCTCATTTGGCCCGAATTGTGCCAATTCTTCCGTGACATTGCGATGAATAAATGCGTGTAATAAATGCATTATACTTTGTAATATCCACCACTATTACTCCTTTCGCCTTTTTTTTTCGTGCACATCTAACTGATTTGCGCTGCGTCGCGTTACAAAAACAATCCTAGATCGCCCTAAAAACGAAGAACAGGTGCAGTGCCCGTCTTGCTCAAGGATCCAGGTAGACCCAGAGAACTACCCATACGAAACATCCATCTGAAGCCGTCATTGGGATGTCAGTACTATTGACCCAAAATCCCACAACCCGCTCCTACAGTACAGAGGAGCAAAACATTTTCGTGATGGTGACGGACATACGCCTCAGCATCTCGCACTCTATCTGCATAACTTCAAGGCACCTAGCGGTACAGAACGGATATCCCTTTCTATGAGACATTGCATTTATTACTTGACCTGCAGTTTACATTTTCGCTCGAATGAAACGACCGATCCGAATGTCGCGCATGCGCACTACGCGTTGTAGGACGCGCGATTTCCCTGAAACGATCACACGGTCGTCGTTTCGTTTCGTCCGCAGCTACGAGCGGTTGGCATCGCGAAGCAAGGTGACGGCTGTTTGCATCAGCTGTACCAGATGAGTTACAGTGCATGTTACTTTGGGAGTGCGAGATATTGACTGTTTCGAACAATGTGTATCGTCTGCGGAAGTTGTTAGATGTACAACAACAACAACAATAAATGATGACGGTCAGACGGGGTGTTTCACCGCGGTGGTGCGGTACCCTAACCCATTGCATTTGGAACATTATGTGAAAATGATGAAGGAAGGATGAGGATACAAGAAAGAACAAGAAAATACAAGAAGAAAGATGTAACGACGTATTGAGTAGGACATTTCACACGCTTCAATGTCCAATCTTGCCGTGCTGCTTGGCATTCGGTACAAGTACTCAATACGGGTTCGTCCGATTTTCCGCATTTTCAGCCGATATGAGGAGCACATGGGCAATAACGGAGCCCATATTGCCGACATTTTCCAAAGATTCGCTCTAACTTGGCTATATGGGCCCATATTGCCAAGTGTGAGCCAGTATGGGGAAGTCATGACAAAACGGGTCCCATATTGTGTGCTGCCTGGGATACTAATTGTTCTACGGCCTTATGTAGACCATATTGCCTAGCTGCATCCAATGTTATTTGCTCAACGGCTATATGTACACCATATCGGCCGGATGCGTCCAACATTATTTGATCGACGGCTATATGTAGATGATGTTGCCCACTTTCATACAATATTATCTGTTCTACGCTATATGTAGACCATATTCCCCAGTTGCATCCAATATTATTTGGTCGATGGCAATATGTAGACCATAGTACCAGTTTTCAGCCAATATTCGTTAGTCGGGCTATATGTAGGCCATATTGCCCATTTTAATTCGACATTGTCCGGTCGCCGGCAATATGTTGACCATATTTCCAGCTTCCATGGAATATTGTTTGATTGATGGTCATATGTAAACAATATTGCCAGTTTTCAGCCAACATTTTTTGGCCGACAGTTATATGTAGACCACATCGCGCACTTTGAGTCAATATTGTTTGGTCACCTGCTATATTCGGACCGCATTGCCCGCTTCCATCCGATATGGTTTGCTCCTCGGGTATAGGTATATAGACCATGCCCATATTCGCCTATTCCATGGCTATATGGCGACCATATTTCCTGCGACCAGCGAATATTTACCGGTTGATGGCAACCTTGGACCAACAGTCCCATACAGCAACGATTATTGGAAGAACAATGGTAAACGTGGTCCTATATAGACGGTCCTATGGTTGTCATAAACGTGGTCCCGTGGTCCTATATAACATCTCTATGGACGTACGAGTAGATTTCAAAATATCGTAGAGGTTACACGCCCAATCATACACTCTTATTTTGGTAACCTTAATATAAAGGTAAAAAATTGGACAAAAATATGCCTTTATCTATAAGTCTACACAGTTGCCTTTGGTTCCTTTAAGCTAGAAGTCTACAGCGTTCCCTGGGAAAATATCGCGGTTACCTATAAATTAAGAGTACATATGCCTTTTATATGTTTTGTTGTAACCCCTAACCAGGGTAGTGACTTGTGGCTAAATTTACCCCATAATTTATTATTTAAGTTTAACCCTTTATTGTGGGTGCTGGTTAGAACAGGGAAATGGCGGGCAACATATGAGAGAGAACACTGTATGTGTGTGGAGAGAAAAAACAGTACAATCAAGTCAAGGTTAGTGGCAGAAATATGTATTTTTGAATGCTTGCAAGATACATAAATCAGGATAGATACATTCAGATACATTCAGTAATGTCAAAATGCAGCCCTTCACGATAATACCATACACCACATTCATAAATACGTACAGTCCAAATCAGGCTGAGTTGTTTGGGTTAGCTGATTGGAGATACAAGGCTGTTCTTGCTGTGAAACATTTCTTGGCAGTGAAGCTATTTGGCAAACAAAAATACTTTACTCAATATGATAGTATTAGATTTCGTGCTTTTCTCAGTCATGGCAAGGCACATTAATAAAAGTAACTGCAGCTGCATTTGTGAATACACCACACTGGTACCAAAAGAAGCATTAGTTTCCCATTGTTTCAAAGAAGCTGTTTTTCTTTCCGTGCGACTTTTCGAACAGAGCATTATAGCTGTGGACGCTGTACTTTGAGTAGGCTAACATTGTGGCTCAGACGTATATGGAGTACAAGCAAAGCAAGAAACTGTGCACACACTAATACCACGAAATTTACTGCATAAAAATTGCAACTCTTACTGTCTGTGTTGTGACTTACGCGTTCCTCGACTTCAGCGCTCCCCTATCGATTCCATTTTCTTTTGGATTACTTATTAGCGACGTACTTATAATAACACTTTCATGCGAAATTTGTTTCAAAACAGTTAGCACCGCGCACTGTCTATCCTGTCGTTTTTATTAACTGAAATCTAACCAAGAAAACGCCATTACGGCCTCCGCAGTCGAGATACCTATGGACTAGTGATTGGTAGACTAGGTTTTCGGCAAGCTTTTTTTTTCTTCTTCTTACCCACCTATTTCACAAAGTCCAGATTGCTTTCCCGGAGCATGCTCGCAGTAGCAGCACAATATTATTTTTGGCATACCCGCTTCGTTGGTCTCACATATATACTCTGGGCTGTCGCAGTGTCCATCAGTGCACCTCCCGCGGTGTACCCCATGGATGTCCGTATTCTGAAATAGCAACGCCGCCTGAAACAGTTAGCAAGTTTCAACGACGTGGGCGTCCACTAGCCGCAAGCTGTCAGCTTACCTGCTTCGGCGCGAAGGCACCGCAGGAATACCGGGTTACCACAAGCAGCAAGTCCGAGTTCGAACCCCAAATGATCGCTAAGAATTTAAATGCAACGCAACCGACCGCGTCCGTTGTTCTCGACTTGTTCGCACGACACACTTCACATGACAACGCACCTCAGTTGAAGAAAGATAAAGACTCAGGTGGCAGCGCGAGCGCTCGGACAAGTCACGCGGGCTGTTTTTAGAAGTTGTCACCGTTGCCTTTATTTGCAGGGAACACCGAATTTACAAGTGACGCTGTTTCAGAATGTAGTCGTCACCTCTAAAAATGGGCTGTAACCTTTCCCGCCACTCGTTGTAACCGCAATATAGGACTGTAACCTTACGAAGAGGAAAGAGTACCTATTATGCTAGAAGTTACGGCTTTTTATACGTAACGTTTACGGTTACCAGATTAAGAGTGTAGGCGCCGACAGAAGGGTGGATTGGTGGACTGAGCCCCCCGCCCCCGAACTTCCAGGAGGGGGGGGAATGCCCCCTCCGGGAAGTCTACCCAGCTGACAGTCAAGACGAAAGCTTCGAGGGATATCCTAAGAATCGTGTGTTTCGTGCAAGTGGTCATGAAGATCCTGTAAAAATTTGCCTTACAACGTCGCAACACGAAATTCCCGACACCCTGCCCGATCTCTGTGCATGAAAGGCGGAGGGTAGGGGGCGTTGTGCCCCGGCCCCCTCCGGCAGGTTGTAAACTCTCCGCATGCGCTCACGATACCTCTATTTAGAGGTTAAAAACGACTTGCAGCCTGACTTTGTGTGAGCAATAGAAGTTACTTCTGAGTTCAACCCGAATCCAATCGTGGTACCTTATAAATGTATACCCTTTATAGGAACGTCGTAACTTCTAAACAAATTCCGCGTTTGCATATTGTTTTTCTTGTTTGTTTATAAAGTAACCCGCACAAATGGTACTACTCAAAAGGTACTATGTTCTCGTTCTAGACGTGCATTCAATACGAGAGTTTCGGATCATTGGTTGTTACATTATTGCGTTTCTGCTTCTGTATTAACTGCAGACCGTGCTCAGTATGTATTTAGAACGCACAAGATTGAAGTAATTGAATCTTATCATGGTATTTGTACCGTATGTTGTCTACAAAGTTTCCAAAGTTACGTTTTTACAGGACAATCTAGCAACTCTGATCGCAGCGTCTGTCTCCTGAACGCTGTCAACGCGATTCAACACATTTGTGTTACTTGTGTGTGTTACGTCCCTTTTTTGTTTAATCCATTGTCATCCCTATGTTTTATTTCTTTATGTGCCTCTGATTTATGATAGTCGCGTCGCTGATCGACGCGTCATTCTCAGACATCAGAAAGGAATATGAACCTTTTCGGCGTACTAAGAGCGAGTTGCAACAACGGTGAAGACGTAGATATAACCAGTGGCGTAGCCACGGGGGGGCTAGGGGGGGCTCGAGCCCCCCCTACCTGCCGCGACGGACCTACGCAAATCGCGCAAATCCAAGGAGAAAATAATATATATATGTGGGGGGGGGGGGGCAGTGTGGCGATCGCGAAAGTTCTTACAGTTCATGTCGTCTATCTAATCGGCACTCTTGAGTGGTTTTCAAAGTATGAGCTTTTCAAAATTCTTCCGATCTCGTGACACCGCCTCATGGACATCACTGTGTAATCGTATTGTGAACGCCCAAATCAATTACCGCATTTTGAGGTGTGCACAAGTATTGTGTGTTGTTTCACCCAGGATCAGCGGGGGGGGGGGGCAAGTTTTCGTATCGAGCCCCCCCTACCTTGGCGGTCTGGCTACGCCACTGGATATAACCCATTGAAACTGAATCGTTCCTTAGAGCTCAAGTGTTTGTATTGTGACGTCCTCGTGCTCCTTCATCTGCTGCAGTGCCAGGCTTGTCAATTAAATAATTTCCAGTTGCAATGGTCTTGACGGTTTGCGTTCTGCGTTGATGAGAGGTGATTTTCAGCACCATTTGTTGCATAGCGCCAGTGAAGATGCAGGCGAAGCAGTCGTGCCTGGCCAAATTGCAACTTTGACATCTGTGTTGCGGGTATAGGAAACAGCAACTTCTATCTATAGGTGATCTGTGTAACGGTTATAGAGGGTAGTGCCCATAGTTTACAGCACGGGTTTCCAACTCAAACTGAGTCGCGGGCCGCATTGGCCTGGCCTATACGCCACGGTGGGCCGCAGGCAGTGAGCGTACACAAAAACTGCTTCTGATTTGGGAGGCCGAGTGGCATAGCGGCAACTTTCTCAACTGTCTTTAATATGACATGGAACTCGTTCTCCAGGCGATACATGGATGCCGTTGGCTACGATTCTATCGTCTAGAAGAGAAGCCAGAGGAAATACGCAGTAGAACAGACAATTTCGTCTTGATTACAGCCAACGGCAGGAGGCTATGCACCTCGGAATAAGCTGAACTCGAACAAGGTTATAGGAGGACGCGCTCCTAATGACGCGCTGACGACACTTGAGGCCCCTTCTTCTTCACCAGATTCCCGATAACCACTTGTAGGTTGAGCGCACTGGCTATTCTCCACAGGGCTCGAAGATGGTCATCAGACAGCTGGGACCTCAGCTTACTCTTGATGATATTCATGATTGAAAAGAACTGCCCGTACGAGTATGTGCTTCGAAACATCGACAGAACACTGCTCGCGTTAGACATCAGGCATAGAAGCAATTTTGTGTCTACAAATTTGTCCGAGGTAGATTTAGCCAGGTAGCGGAAGCGGGGAAAAGAACCAAATCTGACCCGGCAACACCGTCATCTCCGTGACTCGAGCGATCCTGGAGTTGGTAGCACCCCTCACAAATATGAAAGTTTAACTGTCAATTGACTTCCTTTTTATTGACCGTATTGACTTCCAACTTTTGTTTATTTTTTATTGACTTTACTCAATCAAGACCCAATTGACAAAGAGTTGACACAAATTGACTGTATTTTAATTGCCATGAGTCAACTGGCAGCAAATTGAATTTTGCATTACGTTTCTAAAGTTTTCAGGTTTCTGCACATCTGGTACCAAGAAACAAAACTTGTCCACCTTTTTGGTCTTCCAGCACAATAGTTTGCATCTGTACGCCTGCAGAAAGAAAAATTTGTACAATAACAATATACTGTATATTGCACACTCACGATAATAATAATATCAAGTAAAGATGCTGCCACATATCGTCACTTCAAGCTTCCAGTGAACTGCAATGGCAAAGTGCCTTTCGATCTCGAGGAAAAGGTTGTATGTTATGTTCCACTATACAAGAAACCAACTCTAAAGCAGCACCGGAACGGCGAAAACATGGAGATCAGACATGAATCAGAGGGCCATACGTGCAACCATAAACTATATACTCAACCACAGGGACAATTTTGGGTAGTACAAAACGTGCTTGTTGTTCTGGGGCAGAACCAGGGACATCTCAGGGTACACGTGCGCAAAATTTCAAGTTCAGCCCATCACCGTGAAGAACAGCCTGAGCAACATGCTCATCAGGAACTACAGTTGAAGCCATTGCAGGAGGAACCCTAGCTCGAGATGAGGAGAGCTGATAGCAGCCTTTTTAATGTTCATTGCTCACCGAATTTTGGTTTTCTATTTATTATTATTTTACAAACGTCGAACTGTCAGCGTGTATAGCCCAGCGTTAGTTTTGCACCAGTGTAGTAGGTGGTCAGGCTAGGGTTTGACTTCCATGGGCATGCAATGACGGTATTCATGTTTTTGAATCGCTTTTTCCATATGGGGATGAAGAGTCAATGGCAACTGTGATAGTTTTTGCTGTCATATATTTATTATTTATCACATTATTTTTCTACCTAGTAGTTCAAAAATCCATCTATCATCTTACACATTTAAGATTCTCAGTGTTTATCTGCATTAATGGTTAAAACTAGGGTCGCGTTCTTCCAAAGTGCAATATAACAGTACTGAAATAAAGTTTAGTATATACACCCTGTAGGGTACAGAAGGACTAGCAGAGAAGGCTGAATGCGAAGTGTTTAATGTGGCAGCCAGGCCACAACTGAAAGAATCGAGGATACGCGCGCTCGATAGAAAATCATGCGCGAGATACGCGCCGTGACGAAACGTCCACGGCGGCGTTCGTCGTCCATTTCCGTCGGCTGCTACAACTCTAAACCCTGTGACGGACACGTGACGGTTAAAAAAATTCCCGCAGAAAGTACAGTCGGTACACAGCCGTAACCGTCTGGAAACAGGCGTAACGGTGCACAGCGATCCACATCGCCAAATTTTAGCAGGTACAAAGCCGTCACGTCGGTACGAAACAGCTTTGTGCCCCTTGAATAATATGTGTGCCTCCTGAGCCGTGTAAAGGTTGTAGTTGTAGTTACACGGTTCACCAGGGCTCTCCTCAGTGACATCCATGTCTTGACGATGAGCTTCTCTCTCAGTCCCTTGGTGTCGCAGCATTACTGTGCCCTCCAGGTCTGGAGCCACATTTCCCGATGCAGAGCTGCTAACGTCAGCATGCACTAGAAGCGCTCTGTACGCGTAGCGGAACTGGAGAGCTGAGGGGTTGTTGTTCCATCCACCTCTCTGTCGGACGCATCCAAAAAACGTCTCCAGGTGGTCCTGGCTGAGGCGATAGGTGCAGATGTACCTACAAGGAATTGTCATTAGGGCGATGTAATGTGTACGCTCTTTTGCAATGCAGCATAATGAACTGAATCATTAATAGGGTACACCTACTTATGTATAACGTGTACAATGCTGAATACTTGTGCAATTACCTCAGGTGCATTTCATGTTTTGTACCTCGTAAAAGCCAAGTATTTAACATCATATGTTCCCGTCATGATCCTTAGTGCCAAAATTGCACATGCCTAAATCTTGCTTTAGTATTTTGTGTCAAGGAAGGTCCTAAATAAAAGACTGTTACAAAACTAAAACAAATGAGCAACTCAGAAGATACAAATGCCATTGAAAGTCTGTATAGATAATGCTACTAAAGGGATCAGCTCAATGTGGAAGAACAAAAATTTTGAATTATTTCTGCTGTTCCTAACATTCTCAATAATGGCATGCAATACACACACTATACACTACTGGTAAAAGCTCCTGTGCTCCCATACCTGCACATGCTTTGAAGGAAAAGGTGGTCTGTCAGCTCTGCTACACTTCGAAGCGTGAAAGCAAGGCTGATCACAGACATCCTCCGGCCATCTTCGACAGATCCCTTCCAGATGGGAGTCTCAGCGCCATCAGCCTGGATGAAATCTCGAGCATTCTTCTTTTCTGCTCTGAAAATTTTTCAGGGTGAAGAGGTGCTTTGGAGCCGGTGCCGTGTGGCTTGTACGAGTTCAGCAGGTCGAAAGCCCTACAATAACAATGATATATACAGCTTAGTGGTACATATATTATTTGGATTTTAAGATAGCTGGACTTACTCATTCACATCTTCCAGAAAATTTTCCGTTTCTTCACTTCCTTGAAAGGACGGCAAGCCAAGTGTCCTGGCCAACTTTAGTGCAAGGCTTACTGATCCACTGAAAGTCTCTGCTGCGAGTCGTACCTTCATAATCTGCTTACGGTAGTCAATGTGTGCCCTAGTGAGCTTATTCGCTGCTCGGAAACCCTCCTTGTCTTGGAGCTCATGCAGCTGGACGATGTAGCTCCACTGGATCACCTGCAAGGCATTTTGTTTTAAGTTTCAAGAGGACTATGAATCATTTGGTGAAAACTTACTCCATACTGGTTGAAGTAGAAGCTGCCTTTGTCTCCTAGGAGATTTCGCAAAAGCTTTAAGGCATGAGCAGCATCAAAGATGACAAACACTTTGTCGTCTGTCCTTGTCGGGTGCGGGAACCATGTGCGGAACTGCTGAGATGCCTGGACGTGGATTTGGCAGCCAAAGAGCTTTCCCATGCTGACGTTCGACGCGAGCCCATCACATACAATGCAGACAACATGAAGGCCACATTCCTCTAGATTCTCAATTGCATCAGTAATGATGGACTTCAGCAGGCCCCCGGAGCAGCCGTTGTTGAGAAAGTATGCAATAGGGAGCTTCCATGGTGACGCCACACCAACTGCCATCAGGACAAGGGAGTCCGTTGCTATCCGTACGTCGTCAGTCTTCACGTGTCATAGACTGCCCAAAATTTACATACCCAACAACCTTTCCACTCTTTTGGTCGAGCTCACACTTCTTTCTAATGCTCATCCCATCCATCATTATGGAGCACAGCCTCTCCTCTTCCGTCGCATTCTTGTGCTTTTCCTTGAGGTGATGGAGTGACTCTGCTGTGAAACCTGGCCATGCGTCAACTACTTTCAACCAGCTTCTGATTGTTTCTTCTCATGGCATTGGGAAGTGCTCAGATAAGAATTTGTAGGCTCTTGGCGAGTAAAAGTGGAGTGTTGTAGCAAATTTCCTAAAATTTTCAGTGTACCGGCGCCCTGATGGTTTCCTTTTCTGGTTTTTCTTCCACTCCTTCTCGAGTTCATCTGGGAGTTCACCGAATGAGTCCAGCTCCTTCTCTGCGTCATCCGATATGAGATTCCTCTTCTTCAGGTCACTTATTAGTTGCTGCAGGTTCTGAATTTTTTTCTCTCTTCTTTTTATGACTTGTTTTGTTGCATAGAGCTTTTTTCTTGCTTTGCCAAGATGTTGATGAATAACTCTTAATTTTGTGCGTGGTGTTGTCTTTGAGGAGTAGGAATGGTCTTCTAAAGTGACCTTTCTCTTCTGAGGAGTTGACATGAAATGGTGACTCTCCTACAATTGTGAATGATGTATTAGAGCTGCTGCCTTAGGAGTGAAGATGCACATGTACAAGATACACTCACATGGAATTGCCTCTTTGAAGGGGAACTCTGTGCCTCAGGTTCTGAAATGCCACTCGAAGTAGCCATTGTCTGAAAAGAAAGCAGAACAAGCATATTGTAAACTGATAGAAAAAGTACAAATTGTTTTAAATGTCTTTCACTTGTCGCAAAGAGTAGATGCTGCCCTGTGTTGACATGTTCAAGTATGAGAGTAAACTTAACAAAAAAATCAGAAGCACACTGATGTGGCATTTGGAACATCTGAGCACTCACTAAGTAGCTACAGAGCCATAATAAGGGGCTACCAAAGGAAGTAAAACAATTGAAACCCATGTGGAATTACCACTGACCTGCAAAGAAGCACACGTGAACCTTTATATTGAAAAAATGCACGGTGATCGTGATTTATTTAATCATCAATTTGTCAATGGTCAATGTTCCTGCAAGATATTCCCATTAACTGAGGTTCATAAATCGAGATTTGTAATAAGGAAAATGATACGTTGTGTTCCAGAGGGCACGCTTAATAAAATGAGGCAATTTGTAAATTGAGAGTTCAAAAATTGAGGGATGATTGTTTTTTGTTTCAATGAAGATATAATTACATTGACATATTTTTCTCTCTCTCCTCCCACCCACTACACGCTCCGACAAAGGAACTGCCCCCCCCCCCCACACACACACACCAAGGGTCTGGATCCACCCCTGTACATAGGTCCCCTCACTATGCCACGTTGCACCCTAAGCTACCCCACATATCAAAGAGATGAACGACTGAGCAGCCAAGATGTAGAACATGTCATAGCACATGGGTCTTTGGTAGAGACAGTTGTAGTGTCTGCACACTTTGCTGGAGGTTCTTGCTTGTTTTGGTTTTGCATGAAACTCTAAGCCATAATTTCATGGTATGTTAGTGAATTTTAATTATTCATCATGTGGTGGATGATTATACCTCAGATAAGCTGATGCCTCAGATAAACCCACCCATGTAACACAATTTTCAATATTACATTTATGCAGTGATCATGTATTTATGCTAGACACTAACAGATTTGAAAAAAAAAAACCTGCGCAAACAAAAAGTGTACCTCGAGCACATCTTCAACTTAGTGGTCCAAGTCAAGCTCTTCCTCTGTCACGGCTTCGTGGCAAATGCTTGAAGGTCCAGGGGCTTGCATTTCAGGCGTACTTTGCTGTGGGTACTCTTGGACAACCTACACTCTAAATCCGACACCCGATATGTACCGCATGAAAGAGGACCCGCACCTGGGCCAGGCGGTACACATGAGGTGCAGTCCTCAACCAGCAGGTACAGTCCGCGACCACTGCGAAATTCAAACGGTACAAGGGCTCCGAGACCCATCCGTACCGGCTAGGTACCTTTTAAGCGCGATCTATAGCAGCTGTACCTCATGTGTACCGCGTGTTTCCGGCGCATGAGTACGAACGCCTTCTCACGATATCCATGCGCTGCAAAAATATTTCGTGTGATTCCGAATACCAGTCTATAAATTCCCTTATGCAGCAGTGCCGTAATGGATGAGCACTATCATTCTGTCAAAGAAGTGCAATAACTAGAACCCATGACCGTGAGGGATCGCATGTTTGGGAAGAATTCGTTTCTTGCAACCGCTGCAAATCAGTTTGTTTTGAAACGTCGGGGAGCGAGGACGAGTCTGCTCGGTCTTCGAAGAAATTCGTTCGACGCGTTCAAGATTGAAGTCATTTAGAGAGACTATGAAATTTCCCGAGCCCCCATACTTTTTTTCGATGGAAACTGTTCTTCCCGCAGAGAAACTAATATGCCACAAATTTTTCCGGACGAAATCGCTCCACTCTGCGAGGAGCGCGCGCTGGAAATGTCTCTTCCGCGTTCCTCCTCTCCCGCGCATATTTCCCTGCCGATGGTGTAACTGTACGGACCGCTCTTCGGTTCCCCGTTACGTCACCAGTGTTGCACAATGGCAAGTAATGCCGCGAGCTCGCGCTGTGGCTGCCGCCACTGCCGAAATCTGCCGATCGCGCTAAAGCTGCTGTCATGGAGATTTCCACTCCCGATGAACGCATACGCGGGATCCTACGGCGCATGCTCCTGGCGGGATTCCTCGGCTCGGCAACACGTCACGATGACGTGTTGCTGAGCCGGCCGCGGTCGCGTCAAGTTACCCGTTGTGTCTCCGCTCGGCAGCTCGTCACGGGGCGGCGCCAGCTGTCCTCCCTTCGCCGCTCCGTTTAAATTCGCTCCCGAGAAATCCGCTCGCGCGACGAAAGTAAAATTTCGGTTCTAGACTCAGAAAAATGTATTCTTTCGAACGAAACGAAGAAAAAATCGTTTCATAGTCCCTTTAAGGTGCGTATTATATCTCTGAAGTAATTATTCGTCTTCACGACGCATTTTCGTTCATCTTCGCTCTGATTCCCAGTGGTCCAGATCACCGGCAGACTGGACACAACGACTGAGGGACGGAGACAACGAACTTTGTGCTTCATGCACGAACGTTGATGCGTGAATTAGAGGAGCCGAGAGTGCATTTTACACCTGGATTACACGAGCAAGTAGGCATGTTTTTCAGGCAAGCTATTTCGGTTGTTGGATTTTTTTTACATTGTATTTTCTCCTAGGTTACGTCAAGCGATGTCGTAAATGGGTGAGTCAATCGTCTACTGTGGTTGGTGTTACGTTCTGCGGAAGAAACGGAAGTTGGGGAAGAACAGCTATCCAAAGGTGTGGAAGAGATAAAGAAGCGTGACCACGGAGCAGCTGCAGTGGTGAAGGAGAGACGCAGTGGTCATCGTTCATTCATATACGTTGTGCCCCGTGTGTTCGGCGTTTGTGCATCATGACAATGCACGCTCGCGATGGACAAGCATCAATCCTGAAATGGATATAATTTTCGAATAAAGGTATTTGTTTGTTATATTTATCGTGCAGCGTAGCTTCCTGGGGCTGTTAATATATCGTGGAGGAGGGGAACCACCTCGACGGGTAGGCCTAAATCACTGCGCGCTATCCGTTACATGTACCGCATGTGAGGGCGCATGTACCTCTTAATTTTAAGAGGTACATTTTTTTAAAAATGTACCTCTTGGCCAAGCGGTACTTAACCGTTACATATGCGTTACCTGATTTAGAGTGTACACACGAGCAAGATAAAATTACATTTATAAGTTACATCTATGCAGCAATCAGGTATTTTTATTAGACCTTGGATTTGAAAGACCCCTGCTCAAACAAAAGGTGTACCTCAAACAGATCTTCAAATGAATGGTCCAAGTGAAGCTCTCCCTCTGTCACGGCTTCGTGGCAAATGCTTGAAGGTCCAGGGGCTTGCATCTCGGATTCACTTTGCTGTGGTTTACCCTGCATGACCTACATACAACGACAAGTAGAATAAAATTACATTTATGCAGCCCATCATGTATTTTTGTTACACGTTTCAAACGGATTTGAATAACGCTGCTCAAACAAAAAGTGTACCTCAAGCAGATCTTCAACTGAGTGGTCCAAGTGAAGCTTTTCCTCTGTAACGGTTTCGTAGGAAATGCTTGAAGGCCCAGGGGCTTGCATGTCGGATGCACTTTGCTGCAGGTACCCTTGCATGGCCTACACACAAGCACAAGTAGGATAAAATTGAGAAAATGCACAGACAGGCATGTTGACACTAAAAAGAAAGAAACAGTGTAGAGTGTCCATCACCTGAATATGTATACTTTCTTGACCTGGTGCTGGAATGCTAGGGCATGCATCAGGCTTCAGGACAGCTCGACTGTATCCACCATAAAAGGAGGACTGATGAAAATGAGTTGAGCATACGAGGTCGTGTTTGCGGTACGTGTAGGGCTTTGCATTCACTTCCTCAAGCCACTGAACCCATTTGGAATATTGTTCCGTATGTTGTCGGGGAAGCCTGTAGGGTGACAAAATTTCATTAACATTACAACAGAAACAATAGAAGTAGTGCCCTTATTTCCTTATGTAATGGTTGCATAATACACCTTAAAACATGTTGGGAAAAGGCAAACGCATGCATCCCCGTGACAACAGGAACAGAGCCTTCCCGTGTAAAGCCGCGATACTGCAGCTTCTACTTGGCATATGTGCAGAGTGAAAATGTCTGGATCAAACAATATAACTAGCTGGGATAAGGTGGGTGGCAGCTGGCAGGGGTGTTCAACGGCATGTGCCCTATCTGCCCTATCTAGGCAATGTTCTGTCAGTACAAAATTTATTGAGTTTAAATTTAAAGTTCGGGTAAATATTACAAAAATAAGTGAATACGCTGGTACTCTGATGTACGTAGATGGTTTCAGAAACTCCATTCGCATACAACTGGAATGCAATTTCTTTTTCTGATTCAACATTACCACTTTTTAGATTTCGCGTTATAACACGCGAAGACATTCGATCATCACGTGCACGCGTGTAGCTATCGGCCGTTTGCAGCACAAGAAAACGAAGCAGAATAAATCGGTAGCATGTGGATGCGCGCGTATATACAAACACTACGCCCGATTTCAGATGATCCCTTTTTCCGATTATTTTGATTCTGTAGCAGAAAGATAGCTCGCTTGTAGGATAAGATAGCTCGCTGTAGCTCGCGTATAGACTATAGCTACCACCGGTTTGTAATCCTGCTGAATCTCTGCGTCGATTTGAGAAAGCGAAAGTCCGCACATTAGGCCACGCAATTTCTCAAAATATATGGGTTGAAACGTAATTTCATATACACGTTGTTGATTATTCTCTATAGAGTTTCATTGCTTTAGTTTCAGTTCCTTCATGTTTAATTACGATTTTTTCTTCTTTTTTTTTTTTGCGAAGGATATATGCGAAGCGCCTTGTTTTCGGCGCACACAAAGCTTACAAACAGGTCAAACTAAAGTGACATTGCTTGGATATTACGGTCTAGCTAAAGGCAACAAATAAGACATTTCACTTTCACGATATAAAATTTGCTGCCTGAAAAAAAAAAAGAGAAAAGAAAGGAAAAACAGTACGGAATGGTTCGGAAGGAGAAAATACTATATCGTTACAACGAAGTACAACCAAGGAAACACGAACTCAGTTCACTCAAAAATATATTGGAAGAATTTGACGCAGATGAAAGTTGGTTACTTACTTGTGGAAAGATATTCCTGATCCCTTGTCCCTGAAGTGCTTGCAGCTCTCTACGATGCACTTATTGGGCATGTTGACTTCCAAAACTGAACATGGAAGCTTTCCGATTTCGGCTCCTTTTAAATGCATCGCTAACCAGGAAATCCTTGAAACCGCTGATAAACTCACTAATTAAAGTCGCCTTGACGCGCTTTATGGCTTGACCGGACTGACGGCTTCGGAATAGAAGCCGAAACCTAAGTGGACTCTAGTTACAAAGTTGTGTGCGAGGCTGGCTTGAAAGACTACATCGGAAACAGAAAATGCAAGATATGACTCAGTCTTCTTTTAATGGATTTATTAGCACATTTTACAAGTATTTGTTTGGCATACACAGTGAAAAACGTCAAACATGAACCAAAGACATCGTTCAGATTTCTTCCGTCAAAACTAGCGGACTCCTCCATTTCTGGGCGGGCAACCCGGGGACGCCTGATGGCGGCTTCCTTCGTTTGACGGTAGTTCTGGGTGAGCTCCGGTGACCTGCCTTAGTCAAAACAACCAAGATGGCGGTTTGTCAGAGGACAGTTAAGATGCTGCTCCCCAGACGGCGACGAGTCGCTTTGGCAGAGGCGTGTCCTCCGTACCGCTAGCCAAGCCAACTTTACCGCGGTATCCAGTTCCAAATATTTGATCTTAGAACGATTAACTAACAGGTAGAAAATTACGCAATGTTCGCGGCGGGTTAGTTTTTAAAACTTTCTGTAAATCTGTATTGTTGGCTACGGCAGCTTTTCCGTTATTTCGCTGTCTTTCAGTAAGCAGACGATATCTGTTTTGGTTATCGTCTGATAATTACGCCGGCAATTTGGTGTTTCACGTTGCTTGTTTCGCGATCAAAATGCGACAGTTAACCGCTTTTGAGCGCAGTAGGGTGGTACTCTGGTATGCGCGAACCAAGAGTATCAAGGAAGTACGCATTCGGTGGCGCCGTAACTTTCACAGGCGACCACCGAGCAAAAAGACCATACTGAAGTGGCTGAAGCGATTTGCGCGAAATGGCACAGTCCTCAACCGCAAGCACAGCCGCAGCCAAAAAGTATCAAGCACTGGATTAAAAAATGCCGTGGTTGGTGTATTTGAGGCCGACCCCGACATGTCGATTAGTCGTGATGCCAACCTTTTTTCGGTGTCCAAAAAGACAGTACACAAGGCATTGAAATCGAACAAAATGTACCCGTTCAAGTTGCATAGGATCCATGCCCTGTCTGAGAACGACTGCCGGCGAAGGAAGCAATTCTGCCTCGAAGAGTTGGAGAGGATCCAACAGAACCCGACTCACCTGCCGTTCCTGGTGTTCACTGACAAACAGTGTTCCACCTTGACGGCAGAGTTAACACTCAAAACTGTCGATACTGGGCACGTGACAACCCTCATTGGGAACTGGAGCGACGATTTCAAACACAAAAAAAAAAACTGTTGTATGGGGTGGAATTTGGAACCAAGGTGTGATTGGCCTATTCTTCTTCCCCAGTACCGTTCGCGCCGTCAACTATCTTGACATGCTTAATGAACTCTTTCTCCCCGAACTGGAAGAACTGCACATGCAG
Source organism: Ornithodoros turicata (assembly GCF_037126465.1). Classification (NCBI taxonomy): domain Eukaryota; kingdom Metazoa; phylum Arthropoda; class Arachnida; order Ixodida; family Argasidae; genus Ornithodoros; species Ornithodoros turicata. The sequence goes on from NC_088204.1 coordinate 39,139,947, forward strand.
AGAGAGGTGTGCACATTTATGCACGACGGTGTGCCACCGCACTGGGCTGTGTCAGTCCGAAGCTGGCTCAATGATATGTTTCCTGGTAGGTGGATGGGTCGAGGATCGCCTAACATGCCATGGCCCCCACGATCTCCAGACCTCACAATATGTGACTTTTTTCTGTGGGGTTACTTCAAATCAAAAGTTTATGACGGTAGACAAATTCCAAACCTGCAAGTGCTTGAAGAACGAATAGAAGCAGCATTTCTTTCTGTGTCAACCGAAATGCTAGAAGCCACAACTCGCGAATATGTGACACGGCTGCATCACTGTATTGCCATGGACGGACGCCAGATCGAGTCACACTTCCAAAAATCAGCAAATTCATCGAAGCAAATTTCATCATATCCCTCCTTTGACAACGGCCCTTGGCCTTCTCAGCGAGTTCTTCGACGGCCCTTATTAGGGTACAATTGATTGCACAGAGACTGCGTCATGTCGAAAAACCCAATCGCAATTATTGTGGTGAAACACCTCCATGGTCATTCAGGTTGCTGTTGTTGTTGTTCAAAAACCCACTTCACGTTCGCACACGGAGAGACATTCGTCAACAAACAATGCAACAACAACAACAACAACGAGAAAAAAAATCAGGCGGAATCAATGGCACTTCGCACGTCACCGCTAAAGTATCAAACATGCACATTTGATGAGAAAGTTGGGCAGAGGGTCAACTTATTGCTTTGCCTGTCTACGGGCGTCATATGAGGGGAAGAAGTAGGCCCTGATGGTTGTCGTATACCTCAAAAGGGTTAATTTGCACATAACGCTTTCCAAACACGCAAGCGAAATTGAAACGACAAGCAGGTTATGCGGAACCGCAGTTCCACATAGCTGGCTGCGTGATGTTGTGCGACTCGTCGCTGTTTGGGGAGCAGCGTTGGCAACATCCGAAGTGCTCTTCGCAATTCCGCCATCTTGGTTGTTTTGACTACGGGAATCACACATTTCGCGTTATAACTTCACACAGCGCAGCTCCATTGCGCTGAAATTTAGCACGGTTGATTGTCCCTAAGAGCTTTACACGTAGACAACACAATGTTGCGCGTTCATTGAGTATTTGCAAAGCACGGCATGCCGGCGCTGGTAGACTTTTATAGGGTAACACCCTGTACATTACAAGCGAGGTGAATTGTATTCTTTATTCCTATAAGTGACAGTGAGACTGTATCGATTGCAATGGCGTGAGTTACAAAATGGTGTACTATTCAAGCATTCGCGTTGGAACAATACCAGCGTGATATTCACTTCGGTTTCTTTACAGGTTGTTTGCCGTCTCAACGGTCACACATACGTGTGCAAAACTGCAACTGCTTCTCACATCGAAGCGTGTCTGGTGCCACTTGCTTGGACAATTGTTCGTCGGCCATTTCGTTTGAGGAACTGTCGTGTTCGTCACTAACGGTGATCTATTGAGCTTTGCAGTGCCAGCCTGTTCGAAGTTTCGAGGATTGCGTGTTCCATGTTTGGAGGACTGCCTGGTGTATCGGATGGGTTGTGTGTCCGTGCAACGTGTGCTCCAAATGTGTGTGTTGGGATTAGTGAACCGTGTATGCTTTCCATTCGGCAAACGATGATGTATTGGATGCAATATAAAGGTACCTGCACTCCAATAAAATTTGGTGTTTCAAGTTCGATGTCCTTGGTGCATTTTCTCCTTTCTGTTTCTTTTTTGTGAAGCCTTGAGGTCATTTTTCTTTTAGGGAACTCGAGAGGCACAATGTGTCTTGCGTATTAGTGGGTACAAGTAACCCCTCAATACGTCCGGACACTGTGGCTCCTGGCGTCAGCAGGGATACCGTATCAGTTGTTTCAGGGGGTACAGAGCCCCTGCGCCTATTGCAGGCACCGCGGACCTCTTGAAGTCACTTGGCACATTAAAAAAAGTGCCAGTTGATCAGAGAGTACCTATCCGTCACTGGTTTTAGAGTGTACATCAGATTTCCATCTCATTGGTGTCTTCTTTCTTAGGATGTGATGTTTCACTGCGCAGCCAACCAGTTTTGCTATTTCTGAGGTACCTTTTTAAGGGCACTTTATTTCAATAAACACAGTGCCCATTCTCAATTGAAAATAGTCAATCACCAGTCCATAAAAAGGCATATAAAAGTCGGTGAATAGAGTGCCTAATCTCAATCGAAAATCGTCAGTCACCAGTCAATATAAAGGCACCGGCCAATTCCCAATAAGAAAAAGATAACAGTTGTTTCCAAGTCCAAAAATAAGTTGTTTTCCAAGATAGATCTAATGATGGCATATCATCAAATCCCCGTTGCATCAGAAGATATCCCTAAGACGGCAATCACCATCCCATTTGGTCTTTTTGAATTTCATCGTATGCCGTTTGGATTGCGGAACGCCGCTCAAACCTTTCAAAGATTCACCGACAGCGTCCTTCGCGGCCTTCATTTTACCTGGCAGACCACGGTATTGTCATGAACATACAGAAATGCGAGTTCGGGCAATCGTCGCTGGAATTCCTCGGCCACATGGTCTCGAGTGACGGCATCGCGCCTCTTCCCGCCAAGGTCGAAGCGATCGTGACTCTGATCGTACTCTGACGTGGACCGAACCAGCCCGCCAGGCTTTCCGGGGTATCAAGACCAGTCTTTCTAACGCAACACTCCTTCACCACCCTAAGCACGAAGCCCAAACAGTCCTAGTGGTCGACGCCTCAGCAGTTGCAGTCGGCGCTGTTCTCCAGCAGAAAATCGATGACGTCTGGTGCCCCATACCGTTTTTCTCCAAGGCCCTCAGATCGGCAGAGGTCAAATACAGCACCTTCGGAAGAGAGCTCCTGGCAGCGCACCTGGCCGTACGCCATTTTCGTTTCTTTCTCGAAGGCAGGAAGTTCACTCTCTTAACCGACCACAAGCCCCTGACTTTTGCCTTTCGATCTGCAAGCACCCGCTACTCCCCGCGGGAAACGCGCCATCTAGCTTTCCTTTCGGAGTTCTGCACCAACATCGTGCATGTGAAGGGCTCAGACAATAGTCCCGCTGACGCACTCAGCCGCATCGACGCCATACACGGCACGACTTGTTCCTCCGAGGATATTGCTCGAGAGCAGGAAGCGGACGTCGAGCTCCAAAGCCTCCTGCAGTCTTCCTCCTCTCTATGCTTTGAAGATTTCGAAATTCCCGGTTCCTCCCTCCGTATCGCGTGTGACACATCTCCAGGCCGACAACGACCATTCGTGCCCTTGTCACTCAGAAGAACTGTGTTCGAGTCGTTGCACCGCCTCTCGCACCCAGGAATTCGCGCCTCACAAAAACTCGTTACTGAGCGTTTCGTATGGCCCAAAATGCACGACCCTGGGCCTGGGTTGCTTCCTGTCCTGCTTGCCAGACCACCACTAAAGTCTTTCGCCACACCACAGCTCCCGTAGGACGTTTCGCCCCTCCCGACGCACGTTTTGACGTGGTGCACTTGGACGTTGTCGGGCCACTGTCACCTTGTCATGGGTTTCGCTACCTACTGACGGCGGTTGACCGCTTCACGAGATGGCCTGAAACCACACCAATGCCTGACGCCTCAGCGCGAACGGTCGCTTCCACCTTCCTTTCATCGTGGATCTCTCGGCTTGGTGTCCCATCTAAAATAGTCACCGACAGAGGCCGTCAATTCGAAGCGCACCTTTTCGCCGCCTTCGCGACGCTCTTTGGAACATCTCGCAGCCGCACAACCGCCTACCACCCTGCTTGCAACGGCCTTGTAGAACGGTTACACAGGCAGCTCAAGGCAGCCATCATGGCTCACGGAGACCCTACCAACCGGGTTGACATCGTCCCCATCGTCCTCCTCGGAGTCCGTTCTGCCGTCAAGCAAGACCTCTCGTGCAGCAGTGCTGAGCTTGTATTTGGCACCACGCTTCGACTTCCGAGCGAATTCTTCCATCCGTCAGCTCAGCCCTCCACAGCAACGCCCGAATACATTGATCGCCTGCGCCATACCTTCGCTCAGATTCGTCCCACGGATACCCGTGTACCCTCCAACCGCCCGCATCACGTTCCCCACGAATTGGCCACGGCGTCTCTCATGTATCTTCGAACGGATGCCACGCGGAAGTCGCTTCACCCTCCATATTCCGGTCCGCACCTCGTCTTGTCCCGTTCACCCAAGCATTTCACCATCACCGTAAACGGCCGTAAGGACACAGTCAGCATTGACCACCTGAAGCCCGCCCACGTCGACAACGAGCGCCTCGCCGCCGCTGTCTTTCCCTTGACGACGCCTTCTCCGCCGAAGACCAAACACGTTTGTTGGTCGGACGTCTCTTATAGCAGAGATTCAGGCAGACAGCGAGTGTATAGGAAGTAAGAAAAGGGGGGGAAAGCTATTTATTTACATGTGAAAAGTTAAGGGACACGTCGACGTTGCAGCCAAAGCTCCGCCTTCGTCAGGACTAACCCAATATTCACAGGAATCGAATTTTCTTTATTCTGCCGGCAGCAAGTCGGGAAGGAGTGAGAGGACATCCGAGATAAACGAGGTCACTACGTCTCTGGATTACGCCCGCTCGCTCTTTATCATTCACACGAGTCAGTTTTCCGACGGCTGTCAGTTTTCTGATCCATTTTGTTTTCGTTTTCGCGCTTGCATTTCGTCTGTGTCAAGTGTACACTCTAAGAAAAAAAGGAGTACTTTTACTGCTTTTGGGGAGTAATTGCATTGCCACAAAAAAATAGTCCCTTTCGGGAGTAAATGCACAGGAGTAAATGAATGTCACAGAGTGAAGACCGCATTTCACGCGCTGTCGTAAGAGTCCCAGGTACATAATTGGTGCGCATGCATGAAAATACTTTGAAGCAAACCGTCAACCGTGATATGTCGAGTGATAGAAAATCTTGCGCCATACTAGGGCACAACTTGCGAAGAAAGATGCGCTAACTGTTTCTTACTCTGTGTGGCTGGAAAATTGCTACGTTGTCTGAGTTATACAGCCTTATGCCCTTCAAATTGACCAAGGGCACATATTTACGGTGACTGTTGCATTCAGGAGACCATTCGCGAAGTTTAGTGACAATTTGCAGTCCTGGGGAGTAAATGTCGGGACTAAATGTTGGGTTAGGGGACTAAAATGGGGAGTAATTGCACACTAGGGGAGTAGAAGCTGCAATTACTCCCCGTTTTACTCATTTTTTTCTTAGAGTGTAGAATGGACCATTGAAAGAGAAAACTTATTGCACTTGCGCTCCTTGTAGATGATGCACAGTGCATTCACATGAGAAACCGGGGCAAGATATGGGCCAAAGAATAGATTCTGAAGAAGAGCTATTGAATGTAAAACAGCATTAACCCAAATCTCCGTGTGGATGACCCAAAAGCCTGTCGGAGTGGTTTAAGAATAGTCGTTGTCACATACGATTTTATTTTCCACAAATGGAGCGTATCCCGATGCCGAGCACCAATATGGGCGCGATAGCGTGTTGACAAGTGAACGACTGGCGATGACGCTGCGATATCGAGATACAGGCAGTCAATAATTAATTTAATTGTATTAAATCAATTCAATTTTTATTTTCCTTTTGGTGGGAAGAGTTGCTTCCAATTATTATGTTTTTATACATGCATTGGAAAGGTACAAGCGAACGATTATGTGTAGTCGAGGTCTGTTCACCGAAAGAAATCTCCGAGTTTATAAAATTCATACTTTGTATTCCGTATCTGTTTCGCCTCACGGAGAGAAAAAGCGTCCTATGCAACACTACATTGTAGGCATCCATCTATGCATTGCATAATTGTTCCGAAGCTGCTGCGCCGGTGTGTCGTTGCACCACTTTTGGGGCAAAGCCAAGCATCGTTGGCGTACCAATTCAGAATTGGCCATAGTACAGTGAATGCCGTTGTATGGGACACATGCACAGCAATCCTGTTGAAATAAAAAGCAAGCGCGATCCGTTTCCGCTGCGTCACCTTCTCCTTCTGGCGGCAGCGCTGACGGTCGTCAGAATCTGTGCCGGGAAGATAAGATATCCGGCTGCCTCCGACTGCCGCTCCTGAAATCCTGAAGTGGTGACGGGGCGAAAAGCGCCGGTCACGTAGCACTAGAGAGCGGTGACGTTCCCTGCCGCCTGAGCGTCAGCCGGCAGAAAATTGACTCATGTGAACAGGGTAAGGGTGACAATGAATGCTTGGAGCTTGTGCACGTGTCTAGAATGACGTCAGAATCGGGAGGGCCCTGCTACCTGGCGGCTGTCAGTAGGTCCGGGAATGTCATGTCAAGTCTGGGTTACGTCGTCGTCCTTGGAGTCGGGGAGGGGGCGTTGTCAGGACCCCATCTGAAACTGAAAGAAAAAAGAAGCAGTACCTCATCTAAGTAGTTAAACTTCTTATTGTTGACAGTACACCAGCCCAAGCAGCACAATGTACTGAAAGTCGAGTGCAATAGGGGTGGACGTGTAGGTGGAAGGCCTTGAACAGACTCCTGAAACTAAAGAACATTGATAAGACACATACCGTCCACCCCTACTGCACTCGACTTTCAGTACATTGTGCTGCTTGGGAGGGTCTTCGTTTATGGCAGACTGGAATTTGTAGATAAGGTATGATTCCCGTTGTCCTCAGGATCGATCGGTAGTGCAGTTTGTTTGAAGAAAAATTGAAACGTCTTGAATTGAATGGCCCTGCTGGCTGAAATGGCGCGAAACTGGAAGATTAAATTCTTTCGTCACATCGGATCAAAGAAGTTTTAGTCTGACCCACGTACTGTGCGTGGCACGTATTACATTCGATTACATATACAAAGTTAGAGGAGATGCAATCTAGATCAGCGTTGATTTTGACGTAAAAATCGGATATTGTGCTCTTGACTGATTGGGTCGTTTGCATTAATTTACAAATCTGGCATCTACATCCGCTGCATGGGTGGCAGCCTCTTGGTGAATTTTCTGGTTCGGTTACTTCAGAGCGGACTAGGCTATCTTGTTAGTTGCGTGCACTCCTGTAGGTGACACACGGCGGTTCAGGGAAAATTTCCTTCGTGCGTTCGGACTGGAGTAGGATGCTATGATGGCGATTCGGTATATGGTTGATATTCGGGATATTTCCAGCGACCCAATAAACCAGAAATATTCCAGGTACGTCCCACAATGGTCGCACACGTCGCATACGTCCGCCACGTCTATGCGACGTTACCTGTACGTCCACAATGCGACTTCAAAAAGCGTCGCACTTTCTATATCCCTGGGACATCTGGTAGATGTAAAAAGAAAGGAGCAAGCGCGTCATTTTTCGGAGACATCTAGGACACGTGACCCTTAAAGGCATGACGTACGTAAACGGGGAAAATTTTGGGATTTACTACTTTATTTACCAAGTACACACATTATAGATGGCAGCTTGGGTCACAAACATGATACTTGCCAGGTTGGGGTGTCTGGAACGTTCGCAGGTATACGCTGACGTCGTTTGCAGACTCACTAGTTAACTGCAAAGACGTTGTCACCGTTGCAAACGTGATACGCCACGCTACACTTGAAGAACGTACTCCAATAATTTGTATTTCAGTATATGCTCGCTGTGGTATCTCTTGAAATCGGCGTCCGCGGTGGAGGGGCCAAAAGGGGATCCTGCATCTCATATGGTGAAAGGCGAAAGCACATTTATTAACGCGCGGTCTGCGTTGGTCTTGGATTGTGGCCGAATGGTTACTGAACACCCCGCCCCAAGTGGTGTGTGCTACCAAAAGTAGATGCCTTTTTGCTTAATTACTGTGTACAGCATTCATTTGCTATAGCAATCAATCACTATCAATTTCAAATTGATTCAACACAAAAATAGCATAAGTTTTAAAATATCCCTGGATCATCCAAATATCCAAAATATATGCCTATGCCACGGTCCTGGGATGTGAAAACAGTAGGAATCTGACAGTCGCATGGATGTACTTTCTACGTTAACGAGCTCTCTGTGAAGCTCCTCTGTGTGAAATGTTAAAATGAGGTTTACGGAATAATTACCGTAATAATTCCGTAAACCTCGTATAAACATTTGGCAGCAATACTCCAAGCGTTAACAGTATACTAAACCGTCATCACAGCATCCTTCTCCAATCAGAGCGCATGGGACAAGTATTTCCTCAGCCACCGCAGGTAACCTACAGGCGCGCACGCAACTTGCACGATCATCTGGTTAGAGTTAGCCAACCAGAAAATCCAGGAACCGGTTGCCATCCGCGCGATGGTCGCAGGTGTCAAATATGCAAATTAATGCAAAGCACCCAAGTACTTAAAAGCTCTAACTCTAATTTTGCCATTAAAATTAAAGGGACTATCGCATCCGTCCCGGTCGATTTCGAAACTGTAGTGCTTTTTTACACCGCGTTCATCACTGATAATAACGCCGAAAACCCGACGCGAATTGGCAGCGTTGTCCCTCTGTAGTTTGACATAAATCTTGGCAAGAGCAGACGACGCATTCCGGGATTCCCTCTCTGGAAACGTCACACGGACGAGGCCAATCACTGCGTGCCCTTTGACATGGAGAATACCAATCACGGAGCGGCCGGAGGGACCTTGGTAGCCTTGGCAACCGACCGACAGGCGGGTTCGCGAGTCGGAATGCTAGGGGACGGCGTCTTCTCTGTTACCGGCTCGCGGAATGTTGTTTCTCGTTAACATTGAACGTGTTCGTACAGCCAGGAGCGTAACGCCGTGTTTCACGTAACATGGTTACGTCTGCACTCACACTGGTAAGCGAAAGTCAGCGTATTTACCGAGGACTTTTCATTTATTATAGTGCGATGCGAACGCCAAGCAGACGATCTCGGAGACAATCGCCCGCGCTGCGCTCCAATTCGTGTGCCTGGCTTACGTCATCATCGCGTTGGCTGAAGACGGAATGCGGACCTTTAAAATTCGTTTACTTAATATGTAAGCTGTTTGCGGAAGAGAAATTTGGCAAAGTTGACTCTGAAGCGGTGACGAACATTACCCTATCGGTATCATACATACGTTACCGGATGCGATAGTCCCTTTAAAGGGACTATCGCAACCGTCCCGGTCGATTCCGAAACTGTAGTGCCTTTTTACTCCGCGTTCATCACTGGTAATAACGCCGAAAACCCGACGCGAATTGGCAGCGTCGTTCCTGTGTAGTTTGATATAAAACTTGGCAAGAGCAGACGACGCATTCCTGGATTCCCTCTCTGGAAACGTCACACGGACGAGGCCAATCACTGCGCGCCCTTTGACATGGAGAATACCAATCACGGAACGGCCGGAGGGACCTTGGTAGCCTTGGCAACCGACCGACAGGCTTGCGGGCGAGGCGGAATGTTGTTTCTCACGTCCGCACTCACACTGGTAAGCGAAAGTCAGCCCCCGTATTTAACGAGGACTTTTCACTTAGTACAGTGCGAACGCCAAGCAGACGATCTCTGAGACAATCGCCAGCGCTGCGCTCCCATTCGTGCGCCTGGCTTACGTCATCATCCTGTTGGCTGCAGGAATGCGGACCTTTAAAACTCGTTTACTTAAAGGGACTCTGACCAGAAACTGTGGGAGCTCTTTCGTACCTGTATTCAATAAAGCACCCAACAAGGACTCTCCATGCGAAAATTCACGCATTAAAACCCCACGGTTTCTCTAAAGTCGAATTTTAAACATTCGACTTCATCCGAGTGCAGCACGCCTAGCGTCAAACCGAGAAAACATACGTTTATATAGAATATCCACCCCGGTCCACCATCAAGATGACGTCAACACGGGGGCCACTCGCAACACCCACAATTGGCTCAAACGCGTCACGTGGTCACGCAATATCTGTCAATTTCCTTCATGAAATGGCATTTCTACGTTAATATGTTTTTGTTAGAGAGCCTCAAAAAGAAAAATATACCCTGCATTTATCACCTGCAACAGTTTCTACGATTTTCTTTTCAATCTGTACACGGCGTTCGATACACGCTTCCGTATCCGGTCAGCTGTAATGGATGCCGTATGCCGAGCTTGCGAACTGCGAACTTGTGTGACTCCCGGTTCATCCTCTTTGTTCGGGTCATTGGGTTGGTGTTGGAGTTGGTCACCATATTCTGAACGTTTCACCTATCGTTGCGGTGTACTGTTCTTGATCTGCTGCGAAGCGACGAACCGCAACGGCAGTCACTCGCCTCAGCGAACTTCTGTCTGCTGCATCTCAAAGGAACATGGGGACCTGATGATACCTTCAACTAAAGAAACCAAATGTGCTCTCGTGTGGTCCTGACGGAAAAGTAGTATCAACAAGGTTAGCACATTTATTTTTCAGTTCCAAGTCTACGTACTGAAAACCATGCAGGTGCAGTCGATCATTCTCGTAGCTGTTGTGTAACGCGTATGCTTTCTTACATATCCCACAGAACCCTCCACTTTTTCGACCAAGTTATCGTTATGAGATCCTTCTGATGGCTTCTTACTAGGCTATGCCGCTCCGAAGCATTGAGATGACGAAGCGTCGTGGTAGCTGCACCTCTGCCTTCGAAAGATGAATCAGTCATTCCACACTGTGCTTACTGGCTTTGTGTAGAGTCTGGCAAATCCGACAGACTTGGACTGCCTTTTTCAAGAAAGTTTGAAATGTAAGTATGTGTATATTGGTTTCACATATCCACCACATATTGAGCGTGTGTATGATTGTACTTTATATGCTACAGCGTATCAGCGTACATTACTATTCAACACGTAGTGTGGCAAACTCGACATCAGTCACACAAAGCCGACAATTGCCTTTTCTTCAATTGCTTATTTTTATCATATCACGTTTTTGTCTATATCTCAATTTACCAACCAACAAGGTATATTATTTTAGTATAATCGTCTGATATTTAACAAGTCACAGTTTTACCATGGTTTTGGCACACTATAGCCCGAGTTGCTTATGCGTCATTAAATTGAATCATCGTCATCTTCAACTGCCATTATTCAATTGAAGTGCCAGGTGGATATAATGATATGGCAAGATATATTTTTTTGCTGTCATCCTGGAATTGCTCATTTCAGAAGAATAGTCACCGTGAAGTTTGTTTTCGTTTTCAGAACCATTAAGAGGACTAAAACCAAACACTTTTCTTTCAGAGCATCCCTTATGCACCTGCATTTCAATTCCAATCTGTATTACAAGAATGACAGACCACTCAACAGAGATGAACACCTGAAAGTGAAAGAGCTGGAATGAAGATACGTTAATCTGTGTCAACGGTTCTTAGTATGTGTGCGAGTCGAGGACATAGGTCTCAAGCTTATTCCTGTCTTCAGAAGAGGTGACAACTATGCTCCTTCTATCTATTAACCAGCTCCACTTTTTAGGGTTCCCTGTAAACTAATGGAGCACATCATGTACTACCACGTTGTCAACTAAGTTGACTCTGTCAATTTCTTTTTTTAAATTCCAGCATGGCTTTAGAAAAGGGTATTCAGGCAAAACTAACGTAGTGGAATTCGTTCACAGCATTTCAAACTGTCTTGATTTCTGGGTCCATGTAGATGTAGTATTCTTTTTATTTGGTAAGGGCTTTTGACACTGTGCTCTACGCTCGCGTGTTGGCCAAAGTAGCCTAATTAAAATTTGATTCTGCTACCTGGATATGCAGTTTCTCAGCTAACTGTAACTGTGGCGACAACTCGTGAGGAGAACCTATCATATCGCCACCATGCAGCATTTGTTATATTACAATCGCTTCACATTTTAATCTAGTCAAAAGCAAGGCCTTTTGGTGATCGATCTTGTATAATTACGTGCCCCTCCGTTATGTAACACCACACTGGGTTCTTCAACCTATGAGAGAGAAATAAATATATTGCCAAGTAAATTGTCTACAAGGCTCGTTATTCCATTTCGCCACACTATCACAAGCAATTGTTGGAGTAGTGGCCCAGGGTATGAAGCTCGCCACTAATCATCATTCAAACAAAGTTCATAATGTAAAATGCTTTACTCAGAACACTGGCTTAACACAACAATTAAGAATAAAGAGAGTAAACGTTTCATTGCCTATCCAGGTGGCATCATCCCTCCAACAGAGAACAATCAAAAACAACATCAAAGGAGTCAAATCGGTGGTCCGCATTCCTTTCATCCAATGTATTTCATACGCTATTTGGAGGGCACTGTGCCCATCAGGCATTTTGACTGTGCATATGAAGTTGAGTGCATAGAATCTGATGCAACCTACATTGGCGAGATAGACAAAAGATGTGGGACAAGACTAAAAGAGCCAGTTGCCAGGGCTACTAATGCTTAGCTTAACTAAACAGGACCGAATCAGTCTACCACTGCTGTCCTAAGGGACATATATTTTGATGGTGCAGTAACCTTTGCTCATGACTAGCGATGGGACCCTAGAAAGTTCTTAGAATCCTTCTTGATCAGGCGTGATGCTTCAGCCTGTTAATACATACCGTGGCCCCCTATCGGATGTGTAAGATTCCCTCTTAGATAGGCTGATGTGCTCATCTTTGGCCTCTGTTGTACTGATGATGCCACCCGGATAGGCGACAAAACGTTTACGCTGTTTTTATTCGTTGTGTTGAGCGGTGTTTGCAGTAAAGGACGCTACATTATGAGGTTGTCACCCGGCTTTTGGAATATATTTTCAAATAAAGTTGTTGTTTTACAAAGCTCAATACATTGCAGAAATCATTCTTGTTGCCTATTGTTTTGGGGGTACCATTCTTGCAGTCACATGAAGCACTGAAGGGCCAATTTAAAAAGTAAAGGCAGTCTGATTTATGTTCTTGCCGACATGGCACAGCGTATGTACGAGGTAGCTCCATTTCAGAAGCCTGAGAACACTCAAAGCAATTAGTGTGCTAGCATCAGATATGGTGTACAGCATTACATATTTGCTTTTGCTAGGGCAACTAAGAAGGGTGGATAGAAAGACAGTTACAACCTGTTTCCACAAAAGACACTCAAGATTCATTAGCAATTTCCTCCAAGAGAGTCAAGGCTTTTTCTAGATTACTAGAACATGGGTACCTGGTTATAAATAACAAGAATTCATCTACCAGAGGTCAGTGTTTCACACACCCTGCTTTCCATCAACACTATGAAAAGGTGTGATCCCCAAACCTGCACAAAATTCCTGGAGAGACTTTACTGGACACTGTTGCTGTCCCTCTCACCAGGTGCTCTCTATGAACCTGATTCACAGTTCTGGATGCACTGCCTGAACTAACTTTAGCATGCTTTCCCAACACGAATGGTAACTGCTATGAGGAGTGTTGTACTTACTGAAAGCAACATGTAACGCTGTACCTTGACAGGTAATGTTGATAGCCTTCTTAAGACCGTAGAGAGATGTTCCTGATGTTGCTCCCTTTATTCCAAATTGTACTATCAGACGCAAGCCCACTTGCCACCAAGCCAATGAGTTGCGCCTCACAGTCAGTGCAATCAAGGGAATCTATCACTGAGGCTCAGAAAAGCTGTTTTCCATCGGGGGACTGAGCCGTGAGTAGCCCCGTGAAAGCACCAGGGTTTCTTCGAATTTTAGATGTGCCAGCTTTTGTTTTCCTCCCCCTCCTCCTTTTTATGTAGTAGCTGATTACTGTAGCCTTGTACTGCTTTGGGGATTGAAGTTGTGGAGATGATGTAAGAGGTGGAACTAGGCTTTAGGCAAAATGAGGCAAAGTGTGACCATGTACAAATCTTCTGAGAATGATAACGAAAGGAAAGTTTGGTAGCAAGTGAGCTGGTGGGGGTGATCCATGACTCGAAAACCCGAGACGAGGTAGGGACGATAACAGACAAACACAAACACGGTCTCTGAGACCGTGATCTCTGGGACCGTGGGATCTCTGAGACCGTGTTCGTGTTTGTCTGTTATCGTCCCTACCTCGTCTCGGGTTTTCAAGTCATGGATCTTCTGAGAATGTTTATGCATCATTCGCACAAAGAGAGGATAGGTGTTACATCTTGTTCCGGTTTTGATATTTATTTATTTATGAATATATCTCAAATGCCCTCACAGGCATTACATAAGGGGGGACATCAACATGGGTCACTTAACAAATACGGAAGTTACAAGGAACATACATATTTGGAAGACAAGACTCTATTTTTTGTTCGTCCATCAGTCTTGCTCAAGAAATTGTTCACTGTAGCAATGGTACACAATGTCACGAAAGGAGTGCTCATCTATCGTTCCGCAAGACTCATTAAAAAGCACTAGTGTTGTGCTTCAACACAACATGTTGAACTCATGAACCATGCATCATCCTGAGAGCTATAGATCATCCTAAATACAGGTGCTGAATTATTTTAAATGTGATAGACGAGCTGTGCGAAGAGGTACCCCCAGTTAGGATCTTGGGTACTGGAAGCCTGTGGCATTTTCTGTGGGAAAGGCTTGCCAGACCCTCTTCACTGCACAGGCTGGGATGACCATGATCTTGTTTTTTCCAAGCTTGTGCCATACTCACCTTGCAAACTGGCGATACGCAGTGTATCTGCATCGTCTACACAGATGTACATAAAATATAGTTTAGGCAAATAGGTAACCGGTTACAGTACAGTGTGTGTGCATTGTCATTTCTACATGTACCTGAGAGTAACTGCAGTTTACCTGCCCACACCTTGTACATTACTACACATGCTGTGTTCTTTTAGAACCCAAAATTGTTTTGCTTTTCACTGAATCGACATTCAAGAACACTCAATATCGCTAAAAACCTACGCTAAAACCTTATGCACAGGGTAATACATAAAAACGTGACTCAGGACACAGCACACTGACAATTACAAAACTGCCTATATTGGTTTTCTCCAGTTCAGAGTCGTGTACTGTATAGCCTTTTTATGTGCTGCGCCCTGTACTGGAGTTTTTAACGACTCTATTGCAGGACCAAACCAGTTTTGGGCACCCAAATTTTAACATCGTTCGACAAGGACACATGTGACTTACTTGTGAATACAGTCGCTCTTAGGTTCGCGCTGCCCACGGAGTTCAATATGCGACCTTCAGGACAGTCATATTGAAGAATAGAAGTTGGAAATCTTTGTGGGTTGTAATGCACTCATACTGCAGTCATTCGGCAGTGTTTTCGAGCTCCTTGCAGCACAAGCATTCGATCTCCTTCGGCATTATGACACACCAGCCACACCGGCACCATGAACAGCAAGTGCGCATTAGATATCAGAACACGAAATTTCTGAGAACGTTTACATGTTCGATCACAGTGTGCGTTAAAAAGCTCATCGCTTACCTGAAGACAGTCGACTCATGCTGTTTGCTTCATCTGTAACTGATGTTCGTAGAGCTCTAACTTCGTCTCGCATTCGCGGCATCGGCGACGTTTCGAAAGCCTACCGAGCTGTTCAGCACGCAGAATTTTCTTCTCGATGTCTCGATCGCAGAAAGGTCAGAAAGAAGTTCCAGGCTCGAAGTCTCCGCATTTCTGCCTTCGACGTCCATATTGAAATATTGAAGATCGCTTTCCGGACGGATGCCGGCGCTCTCACAAACTCACTAACAACAGAACTTCCGGTCCGGGCGCCCAATGAAACGTGGCCCTCGTGACTTCGTCACACACACGGAAATTGGCGGATGTCCACTGCAAAGAGGCTAGATTTCGGCCCCGATTGCGCGAGTTGAGGGGGAAAAGCGAAGCCGGTTTTCAGCTCCCTGTTTGGCAAACTTTGCCTCCGCGCACAGCCAAAATATTTCGCGCGTGGCTTGGGGGCATATTATACCTTCGTAATAGATGCAAACGAAATATTTGTCGAACTTCTGGTCAGAGTCCCTTTAATATGTAAGCTGTTTTCGGAAGAGAAATTTGGCAAAGTTGACTCTGAAGCGGTGAGGAACATTTACATATCGGTATCATACATACGTTCCCTGATGCGACAGTCCCTTTAAAGGCGACTTGAGCTGTAACTCATCTAACGTCATTTATGTCGTTCAGTGCCACATGTGCAAGGCACAATACGTAGGCCAGACCAAAACGTCATTACAGAGCAGATTCAACAACCACCGGTCTGACGTTACAAAGAAGGCAAACCTCCTGGGGTCGGATTCACAAACGCGATCGTAAGTTACGCTAAGATGCCATAAGACGTCATAGCCTGCGATGCGCGTACGACGGCGTCGTAAGCGCGATTCACAAAGTTACCGTAGTGGAGAGGGCACCCCCTTTGACGAGGAAGAGGAAGTTGCTCGCTTCCTGTCACGTGCACCTCGAAGAGAAACAGCCAACGGGTGCGAGACTATGTTTTCGCTATGGTAACGATGACGAAAATTTATAATCGCACCAATAAGAGTCGTCCCGTTAGAAGAAGACGAAGTTGTTCGTCCCCAAATGTTTCGTTACTGCACGCGCTCTCGGTCGTTCGGTAGCCATAATGGATGCCATGCAATCACAGGCGAAACGCGTTCGATGACACAGTAAATATATTCCCAGTATGTTCGTCTCGAGGAGGGGGTGGGTGAGGGTGTTTTGTAAGCGGTGTGTGGCACCCAGTTTTGCAGGTTTTATGGCTTCTTTTGCCTTTCTTGCAGACAATTTGGAGGGGTGTTGGGGGTGTCTTAGCGAGCTGTAGGGGATGCTTGAAAAATCCCTGCGACCGGATTTTACGGAGCACAACGCATTCGTTGAAGGTTACCAAGCAAAAAAGTGCCTCAATGTCACTTCGGGGACGGTCTCGAAGGTTCTGTGGCAAAGCGTAATACGTTGGCGCGTATTACGGAGTCTTTGTTTCCCATCACCAAATCCACCGCTGCCAAATAACGGCGCCATCTTTCTTCGTAAGACTGCTCGGGAGCTCTCGCAGGATTCCACCGTACGCTGCGAAGATTTTGAGACGCGCGCCCTTCGTGAATCTACACTTCGTCGTAACTTTCCCGTACGACGGAGTTACGGCAGATTCCGTCGCACGAGCTCTTTGTGAATCCGACCACTGGCCTCTTGCCATTTCAAACAACCAGGACATTCAATAAATGATGTGTTACTTTTTATTCTTCCGTCAAATTTTAGCTCAGGTCGAAAGAGGGAACAACGCGAATCTTATCTCATTTACAAATTCCAATCAATCATTAACGCAGATCCTGGCGTACTTTCAACGGTAAGGAATCTGGTAGCCTAGATGGGATATATTGTCCTTTTTTCCATTTCGTTTTTTTTTTTTCGTTTTCTTGTTTCTGTTTTTTTTTTTTTTTTTTTTTCAGCTAAAGCCTAAGCAGAGATCACCCTGAGAATGACATCACCACCCGGACTTGACCTTGTGGAATATTTCAGAATATGACTCACAGACGACCTCCACGTGGCGTACTTGAACCGATTGTGACGTCACTTTCGGAACCTATTTAAGCAATGTGTACTCCCCTGTACGCCTTTTGTGCTGACGAAGACAGTGCCACATTCGAAACGTCGACCCCTTGCCCATTTTGCTTTTTAACGTCTCCCTACGTAATAAACTTCCCTAAAATCAGTTTCCGCGTCTTTTTCTGCAACTTCTGTGAAACTTCATGGCCGTTTGACTATCTTTTTTCTTGAACCTAAAGAAAAAGTGCCACATTAGTATTATTAACCCAAAAGGCTTCAATGGAATTGATGCGATACAAAGGTTCCTAGAACATCATGTTAAATACATTTTACCCACCGTTTGAGCGGCCTAAGAGCGCTGTTAGCGTGACATTATACAACAACAACAAATACACTGATGATAAATGGGGAAATTCGCCACCTGGGTTGTGGCCCACTACCGACAACCACAATGCGGACATTATATATTATACAGTTTCAAGTTGAAAAGACTAATATAAGTGCGCCATATGACCTGCTAAGCGTGTGCTTGGTGTGCCCCCCTCCCCCGTGATATTACTTCTGTCGTACTACCTTCACTGTTTCTGAAACCTTTGTCCTACATTTTGCGCGTTAACCCGTTCACCATATGTGCATCTGTGTGCATTTTCACCGCTTGTAGGCGTCATTGGGTAGCCAGTCCGACTGTGTCGCGGCTCACATTCCATTCTTTTTCTCTTACTTCATCACAACCATCATCAGGTTATATTAAAAAGTGTATACCACAGAATGGAACCTATTGACATTGAATACAGTTAAGGATACAATGTCATGATTGTTGAATAGTCCCATCTTGCGACAGTCGTGACGTTGCCCGCCTAAGCGTGGCCGACTACGGCAACAGTTACATGCCTTCTTTCTTGAACACATTATGTGGTTACATGATGTCCAACAGTAACACATCATGAAAAAGTTATCCTCGCGGGTAATTGCGGGTGTAAATTAGGAAACCTTAACCGGAGCTGGAGACTTTAGGAATGGAAATGCACTATACTGGATATTGCCTTTTGCTATGATCTTTCAAATGTCAAGAGCTGCAATACAATTCAAGAATCTTCTGCTTCAATACTTGATCTGTTCCTGGTGTCTAACACCTTTGACTGGAGATGAGACTGCCAAGTACTTGGTGGACTTTCAGATCACAAGATGGTCCTTTTAAAATGCACCATGGAAAATTTATGCATGATAGACCTAAAATCCAGACACTCTACGATTTTCCTAGCACACATCCTTGTACCATTTTAACCAGATCTGTACGACCACGAGAAATGTTAATGTGGCCTGAACTTTTTTCAAGGCCACTATACACATGTGCATAACAAAGTCCGTGCCGAAGAAGTCTTGCAAGGCTCGCTAAAGCTTGCAAGGCTTGCTAACTCGAAGACCGTGGATAACACGCGACGTTTAGCTTCTTAAACGTCGCATAACCAAAATTAGATGGCGTTGTAAACTAACCCTGGTTCCAGGTTTGACCAAGGCTCTGAAGGAGGAAATTAAGTGAGTCTAAAAAGAAATATTATAGCCACGTCTTTTTTTCCGTACCCCAGAAAGTTTGGCGTATGATTACTCTAAGTATCGAGCAAAACAGGAACATAGTGACGCACAGGAGAGAACAGATAATGTGGGGAACTCCTTTGGTCACAGACCAATCACCGTTGTCTCACGACTTAAAACCCCACATTATTATTACTATTACATTACTTGAAACCAGTACTTGTTATGTTATTGTGTTGTTATTTCTTATTATGTAATAGAAAAAGTTGAATATCAAGAAGTCTTCTGCGGGTTGGTTGGTAAAGGAGAAAAGTGGATATACTAGTCCAAAAGGACTCGGGACTGGCTACTCCAGGGCGCGTTATTGAGATATTGTGGACAAGACAATGATAGCTGTGATAGAAAAAAAAAAAAAAAAAGGAATTTAAGTCACGACAAAGTCAGACTGGCTACCCCGGACCACTTAGCCGCAACTAGTCGAAACAAATAAACAGGAGAAAACCCAGCAGTTGAGGGGCGGGAGTCAAACGTCCCGAACTAGTGGGAACACTTGTCATAAACGAGGAACCAGAAAGTGTCACAAAAGGTCACTCAGATGCGTTTCTTAAAGGAAACGCAGGAAATGCAGGAGCGCTTTCAATGTAGCCGCTTGATGATTGAATGGATGTGGAGTGGACGCAGGAGCTTTACAAGACAATATGCCGAATGATTTTCATAGAAGGTACGCCCAGTGGACTCCGCAGTTCCTCAAAATTATTTTCCAGATGTCGCTGCACGAAGGGACTGTCCTGAACGAATGGAAATGCGCTCCTGTCAAACCGTGGTTTCGAATTATCCCTTCTTTTCAGCTGTTGTGAATTGTTAGCGCACACCTTTTCCAACCAAGTAACATCATTCCTCGAAGAAAATGGATTACTAGCTCCCTTGCAGCATCGATCTCGTGGGGATTACTCTGCTGTGACGGCCCTGTCTGATTTCATCCACGACTTGGCATTATCCTTAGATAATAACCTACAAATTAATAACCTACAAACCAAGGCCAAGGCCCATTGTGGCAGAGTTCTGCTCATTCAAAAAATGTGTTGTCCCCAGGTCATAAGCTGAAAGGGTCAGACATAAGTATCGCGAGTGACTTTTCCGCGGCCACGAGTTTGGCCCGCCGTAGAGTTGGTCGTGGAACTTGAAAAAAAAAAAAACAAAAAAAAAAAACAACACAGCACGATGTTTTTAAGCTTCGGCACGATAGTCTTCATATAGGGCATAAAATATACTACTTCGACCCAGAGTCAAATAGCGTTCAGGGATCTCTACCATAGCTACCATCACATTCAGGATCTACGTTATTACCATGTTTATCCATTATGTTTACCAACATTCGTAGCATCATGTCCAAGCTCGACGAGCTCAAGGCGTTTATCCACTCCAGCTCTTCAGATATTGTTGTACTAACCGAGGCTGGTTGGCGCTTCGATCCCGAATAAAGAACTGTCGCCCTTTCTTCCCGATTTCATAATCTTCCGGAAGGACAGACACTCTAGAAGAGGTGGCGGCGTCCTGATAGCAGTAAAAAGCTGTCTCTATCCTTCTTTCATTAACACCACAAGTACGCTGGAAATTCTATGGGTTACCTTATCGCAATCCCTTCCTCCAACTGTCTTTGGAGTTTGTTATAGACCACCTAACCTCAATGACGGTTCGTTCTTCCCGAATCTATGTAATGACTTAGCAGAAACCACGACTAAACATCCCACGAGTCGAATCTTCCGTATGTGGCAGACGTCAACTACACTGCGATTACTTGGGATACCACCAACCTTACAACGACGTCATCTTCGCAAGAAGCTCAATTCATCGACTTATGTTTAACATTTAACCTCACCCAGGCTGTCCTACACCCTACAACCGCCACCACCGGAACCACTCTTGACCTCGTACCAACATGTCTCTTCACGCGACAGACGGCCTGAGTAACCACAAAATGCATATAACGGGCTGATTTCCAAGCCATTAATGAAGATTTGTACTCCCTTTATGATAACTTTTCCACCACCTACGCAGCACGATCGGTGGGAGAAAATTGGTGCTTCCTCCGTGACTCTCTAAATCAGCTAACGGAAACCTACGCTCCAAAAGTACGCATTAAATTATTCCAACATAACCCATGGTTTTCTAACGTATTATATTTGGAACGTATTATATCCACCTAAATCTGGCCTCCTTACGTTAACAGATACAAACGGCATTCCCATCCCATCTGATCAATGTGCCCTCGAATTCGCTTCGTTTTTTTCATCAGTTTTCAATACTCATAGTCTATCGGACCACGCGACCTTGCTCTGCACCCTGCTCTGCACCTATGCCCAGTCTCCATATAACACATCAAGGTATTTGCAAGATAATCGAATCTTTAAAACTCACGTCCAGTCCAGGCCCCGATGCTATTAACCCGAAGGTGCTATATAATAGAAGAATAATGTCGAGCAAATTCTTAAGTTGCATACTCAAGCAATTCCTCCAGATATCTGTGTTGCCTAAAGACGGGAAAGGTCATTCCAATCCATAAATCAGGTAACACACAGGAAGTTAGCCACTATCGTGCCATTTCTTTAACCAGCATTCCATGCAAAATATTTGAGCACATCATATATACTAACCTTGTGAATCTTCGGGAATCTACTAACTTCTTTTACCCTCTACAACATGCTGTAGCGAGCCGCCCAACCTGCAACGCCATCAGCGCTCGTTCACATTGGTCGCGCTAATAAATGCACGGCGCACGGGCCGCTCGACCAGTTGTTCCCGGGGATTAGCCAGAACGTTGTCTCATTTCCTGGAACACGCTACCTACAAACTGGTGACCCGACGTCTCAACGAACGCTCCACGGACGGCGTCATCAGCCCCGACGTCCCCTCCAGTCCACGATGCTGGAAACCATCCGTCGATCGCCCCTTCTGGACCAAGAATCCCCGGACCTGGTTCTGCCAAGTTGAGGCGCGATTTGCATATTTCGTCACAACTTACCAAGTACCTCAACGTTGTGTCTGCGCTGCCCATGGAAATCGCCGACCAGGTTGAATACCTCTTGGCTTCACCACCGCCTGACAACCCCAACGATCGGCTGAAGGAGGCTATTCTTTCCCGCCCTGAATGCACCGAGCAATCCCGGCTCCGCCAACTTCTATCCGAGGAAGAACTGGGCGATCGGCGGCCAACCAAATTACTGCACCGCATGAAGCAGCTCCTCGGAGACTCGGCTGATACTCAGCCCTCGATCCTGCGGGAGCTCTTCCTCCAGCGGCTCCCACAGCAAGTCCGCTTGGTACTGGCCGGATCTGACGAGGTCTCCCTCGATAACCTTGCCCAGTTGACGGACCGCATGATCGACTACTCCGCCCCTTCTGCGCCACCTTTCACACGGACTGAGAACATCGCGGCTGTTCCCCGTCTGATCCTATGCTCCGTGATCTACAAGCGGAACTCAAAGAGCTTACGGACGCTGTTGCCGCTATGCGCACTGACCTTTCTGGGCGCCCATGGTACCGACGCTCTCATTCTCGTCGGCGCCGATCTCCTTCCCGCAGCCCGGCCTCCCAGGTGGATATATGCTATTATCACCAAAACTTTGGCGACCGCGCTCTCAAGTGCACTCTGCCGTGCTCCTGGGCGGGAAACTTGGGGGCCAGTCGATAGCGGCGGCCTACGACTCTGGCACACCGGCAAGCCGTCTGTTCTTCATCACCGACCGGGTCGCGGGCCATCGGTTCTTGGTGGATACGGGTGCCGAGGTCAGCCTTGTGCCTCCTACACGGGCTGACCGAATCCACGGCAAGTCCTCCGCCACCCTCCTCACCCGCCTCATCGATGTCTACCTTTGGTCTGCGGTCCCTTGCCATTGACATCGGCCTGCGAAGACTCTTTCGGTGGGTCTTCGTAATCGCCGGCGTGCCTCACCCTATCCTCGGCGCTGACTTCCTCCAGCATTTCGCACTCGACATCAGTCTCTCGCGCAGGAAATTGACAGACACCCTGACCACCCTTTCGCTGTCTGGTACGCCCGCGCTGCAGACTTCTACGGGCATTCGTTCTGCGCTGCCTGCGTCCTGCTACGCCGCTATTCTCGCTGATTTTCCCGCTGTGACCAAGCCGTGCAACCTTGAGGTTACGCCCAAGCACTCAGTCATGCACCACATCCAGACCACCGGACCACCCGTGGTATCACGCCCCCGTCGGCTCTTTGGTGAGCGCCTCCAGATTGCTCGCCGTGAGTTTGACCACATGATGCAGCTGGGGCTCATCCGTCCATCGTCTAGCTAATGGTCATCACCGCTACATATTGTACCGAAGAAGGATCCCGGCGATTGGCGGCCTTACGGCTACTATAGAACCCTGAATTCCTGCACAGTGCCAGACCAGTATCCCTTGCCGCACATCCACGATTTCACCAGTGGCCTTGCTGGTGCGACCACCTTCAGCAAGATCGATCTGGTCAAGGCCTACCACCAGATCCCAGTAGCGCCCGAGGACATTCCGAAGACGGCCATTATCTCACCGTTTGGCCTCTTCGAATTCTTCCGAATGCCGTTCGGTCTTCGGAATGCTGCACAGACTTTCCAGCGCTTTATCAACGAGGTCATACGAGGTCTTCCATTCGTGTTTGCGTATCTGGACGATCTGCTCATTGCAAGCAAGTCTCCTGAGGAACACGAAGCACACCTGCGCCAGGTGTTCCAGGGCCTGGACGACAACGGCCTTGTCATCAATCCAGGCAAATGCCTTTTCGGCGTTCCATCGTTGGAATTCCTCGGCCACAACGTGTCGGCGGATGGCATTTCACCGCTCCCGTCAATGGTACAAGCCGTTTAAGACTTCCCCGTGCCTTCTTCACTGCGGAAGCTCCGCGAGTTTCTCGGCCTCGTAAACTTCCCATCGCCGTTTTATCCCACACAGACATACCTGCTTTGTACGCACACCAAGGCGAACTCCCCTCTGACTCTCCACTCAGAAGCTCTCACTGCCTTCCAAACAATCAAGACGATCCTTGCCTCAGTTGCCATGCTCGTACATTCGGTGTCTTCGGCACATACACGCCTAATGATGGACGCCTCATCTCATACTACGCTGTCAGGCACTTCCAGCATTACCTCGAAGGCCGGCGGTTCTACGTTCTC
Organism: Ornithodoros turicata; assembly: GCF_037126465.1. Classification (NCBI taxonomy): domain Eukaryota; kingdom Metazoa; phylum Arthropoda; class Arachnida; order Ixodida; family Argasidae; genus Ornithodoros; species Ornithodoros turicata. The sequence continues at coordinate 39,163,931 of NC_088204.1, forward strand.
ACGGACCACAAGCCTCTGACGTTTGTTTTCAAGTCCAATCGTGACACATACTCCCCGACTGATCTCCGTCGTCTCTCGCTCATCTCGGGAGTACACCACCGACATCCGCTTCGTTCGTGGTGGTACAGAACGCTGCGGCTTGGATGCGTGCGTCGGCCGCAGCCTGCGGCCGACGCACTGTGACACTTCGAGGGTGCAACGTGTTCGGCCGCCATAACCTTCGACACTCTTGCCGCCGCGCAAGCAGGGGTGCGTTGCTGGCGAAATAGTGACACCGTCACTCGTCAACGGCATTCGTGGTCGTCATTTTCTCCTTGCTCGAGTGACGAAACACGAAAGATGGCCAGCAACGCGATATTGACACATCGGCATTTCATACCTCCTCTCCGCTTTTTATCATGGCGATAGTCTCGACACCGGATGGTCCCGAGCGAATAATATTTGTGCTTATAAAGCATAAAATGTACAATGCTTGTAATTTATATTCCTTTAAAATCGTTCTGAAAATAAAAATACATGACTGTACGATCTAAATACAACGGCCCTGCACCACCAATGAAGACGAACCAATCACGAGGCAGCAGTGTCGTCTGCTAAGCTTAAGTTTCGTGCGCGCGGCAACGCTTGAATATTACTTCGGTGCTTTTTTTGAGAAGGATCTTCCTGTCTTACGGAAACATTTCAGGTGATACAAATCACTGAACTCTGTTTTACACATTGTCACAAAGTATTTCCAGCACGCATGTTCACAATATTTTCGTTGCAGTCACCATGTCGACGTCGGAGGCTCAGAAGCTGCTGCTTTGGTCTTACATGGAGCAGTCCCCAGAGCTCTGCAACAACAGAAGTTTCATGGCTGGGGAGACAAGGCAGCAGCGCAAAGCGAAATGGGACGGAATTGCTGCCTGTCTTAACGCGATAGGCGGCATCCAAAAGGACGCCACCGGATGGCAGCTCATTTGGAAGAGCTGGAGGTACCGCTACGCAAAAACGTGCGCGGTAACATTTGCAACATCGGGGGCACTGGTGGAGGGGCAGGTACGGCAGTCAACGCAACGACAGAGCCTGGAGAAGAAGGAGGAACGCGCGTGGTGGACGTGGCTGCGAACATGCAGGTATGGTGAGCTAGAAGGACTGGTGTGTTGAACGGCGGTTGCAAACGGGTCGTGCCGACGGGCCTGCCGACAGGTGGCTACGAAGGGCTCGGCTCGCTCACGCTGCGCGCGCCCTCGTGGTCACGTGGCCCTATGTGCAAAGAGCAACGTGGAGAACCCCAGAGTACCTGCGATAGGCGCAATTGAAGCAGTACGGCGCAAATTCTAGGGAAAGAAAGATATGCGCGTGCTGGTGTGTCACGCTGATAAACTTGATAAACTGCTGAAAACGGGGCGTGCTTGAAGTCAGTGCAGGGTTCTGCCTAGCAATTGGCAGTGATGTTTTTGTTTTTAATGTATGCTACAGGTAGCGCCTTAATATTCAGGAAGGAAAATGTCAGTCGATGATTCTCCCGTTTTGGCACATTACAAGAAGGTGGCAAAATTTTCGCTACAGTATTTTGAGTTACCTAGTTACGTTTGGATTTCGTTATACATCCCGTTCCACGCTGCTTGTAGTGTGTGAATGCAGCTTGTATGCGACACGTTAAGGTATCCTTGGAATTCTTTGGTGTGAATAAGTTTCGCACATAGAGACACACTGAGATTTATTATATGTTCTGGAAATCAACTGATGTCGTTCCCGCGGAGATCAGTATTTTCCATTTTCGGATTGTAGCGATACATGTTAATACATTCAGAGTGTTTGAAATTGTCGAGGAACTAATACCTAAACCAACTCGTGTCACCCAATTACAGAAAATCAAGAATCATCAGAAATTTACGTTTCTATGAGCAGAAGGTGTCTGTTCAAAATCTATGAACAGAAGGTGTCTGAGCTGAGAAAAAAAATACAGAAAATACTCATTCAATAATGCCTTTGTGAATAAGGAATGTGGCACAGAGAAGAGAGGTGGTAGGAACTGTAGGAACAGAGGAACTGTAGAAATGTAAACGGAACGCTGCTTGATCGTTGCATTGCCGTGATTGTCGGGCTTCAAAGACAAATATGTGGATACAGTTTTATCGCGAAACCATTGGGGAAGGCGTAACATTGAATCGATACAAGCTAGTAACAACAGCCGGTGATCTTGCCTTATTTAGTGACTCTAATCTTGCCAGATGCCATCAACATTCCCGAAATGATGCAGTACATCGCTCTCAAAAAAGTAAAAGGAGCATCAATGAGACTCCTTGAAAAGGGATTGCGAGGATGAGTACGACAATTAGTAAATTCTACACAGGGCCGGTGCTAGGGGTATGCGGGGCCTGGGGCAAAGGCACATCGCGGGGCCTGTTTCACACGATTAAGTGCAAACTTGATATTTAAAAAAATAAGCAATCCCTGATTGAAGGCTTCGTGCGCGGGGTCTATGCAAGCGCGGGCCTTAAGGCGGTCCACTTACTCCCCCCCCCCCCCCCACTATCGCCGGCCCTGATTCTACACGAGGTAATCATTGTGAACATCGTAGGATGAGGTTGAATTCCAAGTGGCACACATATTCCAAAGATAACTGACGTGATTTTTAGTTACTTGTGGAGGTAATCGCACGCTAGTCGCAACCGCATACACATCGTGCACACACATACATGGGATGATGATAGGACCCGCAATTAACCACCGCCGATACATTGCTTTTCCAGAAGATCGTTCGCTGTACCGGTACCGTACACGAACTGGACTAAAGTGCTTGTTACAGAAAACTAGAGCTGCGTACAGTATATGGTTGTGTATCGAAAATGACATCCTACAGTAATTACTTATCACAGTTGCGCGATGGCATTCACACCAGCAACCTGATGGGTGCCAACTGCCAAGGGCACTTGAGTAAGCTAAGACGCCCATCGACCAAACTTTTTCTCAAGTGAGGTATCCAAATGGCACTGAAAGCGTCACGCAACATTACATAAGGACTAGTATGAACAATGAGTTAGCTCGAACTGCAGACTGTGGTGACTAGATTAAGTATTACTCATGTAAGACCACATCTGTCATGGAAAGAACCATGATATTTTGAGCGACGATTGTGCAGTCTACTTGCTTGACACTTTAGCGCCAAAAATCTACAGCGAACAACGGAAAGGTCATAAAAAAGAAAGTACTCCAAGTAGTATAACAAGAAATATCAGTAACATAAGTACTGTAAAGAGTCCATAAATTTGGAGACAGATTCACGTGAGTTGCAGTACTCGAGACCAGGTTAGGATACTTCAAATCTCTACCTGCAATTCAGCACTTCGGCAGCTTGTTCTTCCATACCTAAATTTCGGCACACTCAAATATTCCACATTTGTCTCTAGAAAAACGCTTCATCTGTCCGCGTTATCACGTATTGTAGCCTGTGACGAATGTCGCTGCTTTCTTTTCCTTTTTCTTTCTTATTGATACAGAAAAGCTTTCCGCGCGCGAATGAACTACCCACGATTGAAATGCTCCGTTGTTTCATGATGTATCACTATTTTTTTTTTTTTTAGAATCTTGAGAACTAATAATACTTTCTCACTGCATGCACCTTCCCACGTTACAGCTGGGGAATAACCGCAGAAGAAAGGCACTCTGACGCAGGGCAGTACATAAATATTTAATTTTTTCTCATTGGCATCTCCAACTTTAGCTACGTTCTGCCATTCTTGTTATTGCGCACTCGTGCCCAACAGATGACACATGAAGCAGCACACATTCAACAGCACACATACACTTTACACCAAATGATTGGTCTCCGAAACCGCACTTCCTTTATTTTGTGTACTCTCATTCGAAAAAGAATAGCTAGCGACAGGAAGTGATTTTATGCGGTTGTAATGTGGACGTGAACAGCAGGTGCACTATCGCCGAAGTTCTTGACATTCTATCCTGTGTGCTTGTCTAACAAAACGTTTATTTTGTACCGGTACACCACCTTAACGTTCCAGTACAAGGAGAATAGTATGGCAAATAGACGTCAGGAGGCTTATTACACAAACACAACAAGTACTGATGCCACATCCATTGTAGCCGCACTCAGTAATTTATTTACACGAAATGCATTGTGGAGTGTAGGACATATGGTAACCTTATTTGATGAAGCACTGGTCGGCGAAGCATAGTACCTGTTGCAATAAAGCACTGCACGCCTCTGCGTTTCGGATCCGGACCATACCCGAAGCGACTAAGATTTACCCAACCGCCGAGAACTGAGCTGGACCACTACACCTTGATCGCCCTCTCCGTTTCGAGCGATCGAGGGACCGTTGCTGGGCAAAAGACTCATACCACTTCTCTGCTCGTCCGCGGCCGGACACGATGTGAAAGGGGACTGCTCACAAAAACAAACAAAAAGGCTGGGCAACGACTCAGGGCCCGGGACTGTTCGGAGTGGACACGAATTCGAACCGCGCTTGACGTAAACACGGCTGGGAGGCCCTAACCCTGCACGTTGTGTTGCTCGAGCCACACCAGCTCATTTTAAGTGCTCTAAGTTAGGAACCACAGAAGGTTTCCAAAAACTATGCTAAAAAGATGTGTGAAAATTTAATATCCACAATGCGTCTATGCCGACATGCGGTACTTATACCGTGGTGTCCCGGTAACGGTGATTAGTGGACCCCTTCAAGGAGACGGAATCCTGTCATGCTTGTGCCTGAATGATGGTCGTCGTATGAATAGAGATATTGAACGCAAGGAGAATAAGCAGCCAGGTTATAATTAAGCGATATAGTCACGGGACTGTGTGCTTTACATTTCCAAATGCGTCCTCCAAGTACCCGTACCATACAATCAGGATGCCCTCCCCCCTTTACAACCTCCAAATTTTTTGTGACACTCGCACCCTTTGTTTCCTGCCCACCTGTAGTAGGGGTATTATTACAAGTATAGTTTAGACGTGTGGCAGCAACGCTGCCTGCACCACTATACTCTAAGGCACCAAACGAAACCCATCGAAACAAGAACTTTATTTTTAAGATGAGGAATGGAGAGTGTTACAAGGCATTGAAAGCTGCCATGATGCGTTCGTGTATCAATAATGTTATGTTGCAAGCATCACGCAGAAAGCGTGAGGCAGCATAAGCAAACGAAAACGAAGTTGCACAGCGCGAGAGCTCGCGGCCCGTGACGCCGCGATGGGCGATCCACCGACGCTGTTCTTAGTCAGCACGGTGCAAGGTTCTGCGTTTCACGGGAAGGCACGTGACTCGAAGCAGAAGAGCATCTCGGAGCACCACAAAAATCGTTTTGCGAGGCGCGCAACGAGCGTCAGCGCATCCATGTAAACAATCTTACGTCACCGGGTGCCATTTCCGCGACCACGCGCTCCCATGCATTGGATAGGCCGGTAAGCACACCAGTCCTTCTAGCTCACCATAATGCAGGGGTTAGATACTAGGGTCATGACCCTTGTGGGGTGGGATACGGTAGGTGGTATCGCGGGTAGCCACAATGTTGCCCCACAAGGAACGGTTCCACTGACGGATGTCGTCGTCGTCGTAAGAACCCAAACTATATAAGCTATATATTACTGTGCAACCCAGACACATAGAGCTAGTATACAGGGTGTTTGCTCTAACGTGTCCAGAAATTTTATTTAAAGCGAGCGATAAAAAAGAAACGAGCGCTACTTTTCAGCTACTTGAGTAAGAAACAGCTGCTACTAGTGAAGCAATACCTGTTTCTTACTCAAGTAGCAGAAAAGTACCACTTGTTTTTTTTTATCGCTCGCTTTAAATATAATATCTGGATACGTTAGACCGAACACCCTGTATATCATTTGCTACTTGCAGAGTGCCCAAGCACCAGCAGAACAGCCTGCAGAAATACAAGAACCTGTACGGCAAGAAGAGTCTGCATCAGCAGAAGTCCCTGCAATGGTGGGCATGCGTTGCAACAGAACAAGGCAGAGGTAGTAACGCTGTTTTGTACAGGCTCCTGAACCAGCGGGGAGCAATGGTCTGGTGCAACCTCGCCCAAACAGCCAGCCAGGAACACGGGTTCAACGTCGCCGAAGGCGGAGGGTACCGATCAACATTGCACAGCAGATCTTAGCAGCCCAGAGAACTCTTGTTGACCGCATTGACCGACTCACCGAGGTAACGTAACAGAGACACTCGTGTCATGACATGTGGCCAGATGAGGCATCCAAGTAACACAACAGCAGAAGCACAAGCAATGACATAGGTACCAATGAAAAGTAGATTCCACGTGCACGGCACTGAGGTACTACATACAAATATACAATAACTGTTACCCAGAATTAGAACTTACACTTGAGCATGCACAACGTGAAGAAATACACATACGCACTCTCGCACACAGTGCAAAGTTTCAAACTAAGTGATGCGAAAATGTACATGTTATGCACTGTAGAGTATTGACCATAATGAATGACCTGGTGTATATTGCACTCCAGCATTCTTCTTTTTTTTTTTCTTGTACTTGCTTCCCAATAGTCTTATACGTACATTTTTACTCTAAGGTTCGTAGTTAAGTTAGTAAGTAGTAAGTTCGTAGTGTAAGCTTCAAAGTTCAGTTTCACCCAGTGCGAGCTGTTAGTTTTCTCCTCATAAACATAATTGCATGGTGCTTTAGTGACGGCAATTAAATGACATGTGGACAGTGGGGGCCCCCATGGCGAAAACGGGCCTTCTTATGTTGGTATTAGTCCCAGAAATGAGATCACCATTGAATTATTCCTCCGTTACATCTTTATAACTTGCGATTTTTTTTTTTTTTTTGCTTTCGCACATAGGCAATGACACCCATCAGCGAGTACTACAGGCTGAAGCTGGAGAGAATGAGGCAACAAAATGTGCCGTGTTCTGGCAGTAGTAGTCCGGCTAATATGTTGTGTGCTCACCTTGGGTGAGTGAAACATCGTTGCTACAAAACAGCTACCAGCATGACCTGTGCAAGTACAAATTTTCTAAACTGAAATGAATACGAAGGAAACACTCATAACCAGAGAAGATAGGACTGAAGCTAACATTTTAAAAAACTGGAAGAAATTCTTTATAACCTTACTGCAAAGTAAAACGTGCAAGCAGAAATAAAGCAAAGCAGAAGGGAACACGCATGTGGTGAATACTTGATATACTGGGTGTTTCAGTTAAATCCCCGGGCTAAATAATGCGCGAACGCGTGCACCAGTCGACGATCTTTCTTCTTCGCAAGTATCTATCCGATACCACCAACAAGCTGCGTACCGTGTGAATGAGTGGGAGACGCACATTATTTAAATAAAAATTCAAATGAGTTTCGTAAAAAAACATAACTTCTAAAGCAAGGCGCTGTCGGCATTAAAATGGGTACTACCCCTTTTGAACCTTCAGTGGACACCTTTTAGAGAAAAATCTGCCACCGAAGCGGGTCATTTGTTGCAGTAATTAATTGGTTCGGTTTACATATTTTTGTCGTGGCTGGTCGCAGTGAAGCGCAAAAGGACGCTCTTCCATTCACTGACCCATGTACCAACGAATTATGTCCTATTGCGCTTCACCGCGACCAGCCGCGACAAAATATGCAAACCGAAACCAATTAATTAGAGCAACAAATAACCCGCTTCGGTGGCAGATTTTTCTCTAAAAGGTCCACTGAAGGTCCCAAAAGCGGTAGTGCCCATTTTAATGACGACAGCGCCCTGCTTTAGAAGTTATGTTTTTTACAAAACTCCTTTGAATTTTTATTTAAATAATGAGCGCCTGCCACTCATTCACACGGTGCGGAGCTTCTAGGTGGTATCGCACAGATACTCGTAAAAAAGAAAGTTCGTCGATTGGTGCACCCGTTCGCGAATTATTTAGCCCGGGGATTTAAAGGGACGGTCTCGTACCCCCTGCCCCTTTCATAAAGTGTACCATTCGATTGCCCTTTGTTGAAAATGGAATACTGCTAATTTTCCCGACAAAACACGCCACGGTTATTAAATAACCGAATTAAATTGATAAAGATTGCAGAGCATACCGCGATCTGTGTTGGCAACAATAAGAAGGGCCACGTCGCCCTGCGGGTAAGTCCGTGATAGGATACAGAAATCGTCTGCTTTTGCGCGCGCTAGTGCATCGGCGTGAGCAGGCGACTTTCAGAAGTTACTGGGCACCGCGGCAACTCTTGTACATTTTCTTTCAGTTCTCAGGTGAAAAACGCACATTCTATGTAATGGCAAGCATGGTGGTTCAGAACAACTATGTTAATCCTCAAATACAAGTTAAAAGTTGCAGAACAACCCCATCCACAATCACAAATCTGAAGTCGCTGGCCATCGGCGCGCGCGGTCGCATTACAGCTCCGACCAAAAATATAATACGCGCGCTTCCATTACACTCCCCGTTGTACACTGATCATGTTTCCAAATGAAGTGTCGCTGACGACGTACATGGAGAAGGAGTACGTGTTTATTTAAAAACCGTATTAAATACTCGCGGAAAGAAAACACGTGACTTAGCTTCCACGTATCCGATTGTGCGCCACATTATGGGAGACGGCACAGTCAATGCTCGGACTACATTCTCCGCTCGCGGAGGTATATGCCTGAGTGTCCCCGTTTCGAGAGCAAAGGGGATTACTCAACCCAAGGTGCGTCTGCAAGTTACAATTACCATGACAACGACGACGCACCCGCAGGCCGACGTCATACGTGACGTATGCATGAGAGAGCGCAGCTTTCGTCGTCTCCTCTTATGGCACGTTTCGACAAATTCCTCGAAAACGACTTGGTTATTCCGAATGAAACTTTGACGGTTGTATGTGTACAGTACTCGTGAAACTAGTTTTGGCTAAGTTTCGGAATCGCCCCGGCTGCACGAGACCGTCCCTTTAACTGAAGCACCCGGTATGTTTAAACAGGGCGGAAAACCATTCAAGGGCATTAAATCTGAACTTGCGGAACAAACTGACACGCTTTAAGTGAGAACATTCTCTCGCTGGATAAGACTGCAATGCCACCATGCTGTTATTCAGGAACCTCACACAACGTGGATAACTCAATATCATTGTCATCATTTATCTCTTTCTCTCTCTCGATTTTGTTGCATTACATGAAACAAAATATTACATATGTTTGCAGACCTAGTTACAAGTTATCTAGAAGTTATTTACAAAGGTGAAATTACAACCCCCAATTTTGTTTGAATTAGGTCATTTTTTTTCAGTGACAGTGAAATTTCGATCCAGGTGCACAGCATTTTGCATACATCGCCACTAATGTTCTGAAAGCCCTTCTAAAGATTAATCCGTTACTCACGCTCTCTTTTATCAGCCCTCTTTTTTGTGAGCATATATGCAAATGAAGTGAGAACGTAGTGAGCATGAGTGAGTGAAAATTTCTAGCACTCACTTCTGTACACATGCTGCCCAGAAAACACCATAGATGTGCAATTGTGTTGCACAGCTATGGTGCAACACCATTGATTGTCAATGTTGAATGACATATAACTATGTTATTGTAAATACATAAGTTGCTTGTATCAATTATTAACCACAGATAAACATTTTCCAAAACGTTAAATGTCGGAAGGGCATGTGGAACAGTGAATATAGTCATGCTATTCTTCATGCATTAAACAATGCATATTGGTGATACAAATCCTAGCTCGGATGTGTTTATTTATGTCTTACCCCTATTTAACCAGTACTGTTCGAACCACAATTCAAAAAGTGGACAAGAATATGAATATGTGTAGTGGAAGCACTAATAATGTTGCCATTATCAGGGTTTCTTCATTCTCTTTTGCATCTATGACTTTTACACACCTTCCAAGCTCTACATGAAACATATTTATGAAAAATGACGCTGAAGATATTTGGACGCTCCCGACACAATCACTTGTCGTACTCCACTTGCAGATCACGTTACATCAGGGTGGGGTACAGATTTCTTTGTTGCGATGACGGGGAAAGGTGATGGCATGGTGGGAAAGCCCAGACCTATGGGCTTGCTACTCCCGATGAACGAAACCTGATTACGTGGGTAGTACAATGTAACCACTAGTACTTGCACTCCTGAAGCAAGCACTACTTTACTAGCAGCATAGTGAGCAGCTTTCTGCTGAAGGTGTTTTCCTTTTTCCTTTTTTCAGTACACAGTCTTGCGCAGATAACTGCTTTCCACGCAAACAAATGTGGAAATATTTTGTTTACTGTTTCTTCTCTTGGAGGAGTGGAATGTATACTTGCCTAAAAGCCATTCGCCATCTGCAATTGAGAAGTCTGGCGATGGAGGTCACACAAACTCCATATAGCTGAATCGTGGCAGCTCCCTGGGTAGCATGCATTTAGGTAAAGGATGCGGCGAGTAGCATCCGACACCTGTTAAAATGTTATGGATATAAAAGAGGAATATGTATGCTAAGCTATCGTATATGAAATCTACCTTACCCCAAACACATTGATGGCATGATATCCCTTCTGACAGTAATAGTTACCATCCACAAAACATTGTCCTGCTTGGAGCCATTATTGATATCGCTGTCCCATCAATTGCGCCTGAAATGTTAGAATGCGGTCGGTAAGCATAAGTTTTGCATGTTTTAGAATACAACATTATGCTGTAAAGTCACGTTGACGTACCTAGAGTCACTAAATAAGCTACGCTTCAGAGTATCGACACTGAGCCGCCATGTTGTTTCGGACGACCTCCAGCGCCATCCATTTAGCGCTCTTCGAAGTGTTGTCTTCTTCCACTGCTGAACTTCATCTTCATCTATTTCTACTGCCAAAATAGAGGTGGGGCTGGAGGTCATCCGAAACAACATGGCGGCTCTTTTTGCCTCAGTGTCGATACTCTGAAGCGTAGCTTATTTAGTGACTCTAGACGTACCAAGGCAGCCAGGCAGACCTGCAATCTCGTAAAAGCCTCGTTTTGCCCTCAACTTTTCCTCGGGTGACATGGGAGAGGTATCGCAGGGCAAGCTTACGGATGATTGCGTGCTGACATCATGAATGGACTCCGACACTGGTCGCTTGCTCGTAAGGAAGTCTTCCTCCTCTGCGATGTTCCCAAGAAGCGCACCGGTTGCGTAAAATCAAAATGCTATAAGCAACCTTTGTGCAACTGGTAGAGTGGTACTGCGCCATTGCTGTGCTGTAAACGGACGTAATATTTCATATTATTCATAAGTGCACACACATAGGGGTATAGCCTATAGGTGTATGTACTTTAGGCCTGTGTACTATAGCTGTGTGCAACACAGAGTTATTAACCCTACTGAGACCATAACTGACAAAACAAGCTCGCCCATTGCAAAAGTCTGATGCAATCGGGCAAACCGACCTCTGCAAAACAAAATAGGAAATCCAGGAGGCGTGAAGCAGTGTGAAACGTTCACTCAAAGGAACTGTGTTTATAAATGAATCCGAGAGGTAAGTATGGGGGCTACGGAGAGCTTCCCTCAAACCGTGAAACAGCAGCTGGCCGACAGGCACTTCATTTTCTTTCCCCATTCCTTCTCTCCATAACAGAGCTCAGCCAATAAAGTTAGTGAAATAGTACAATACAATTGAAGACTGGTCATTACATTTTACTATTAAAGTATGATCACATACGCTTGTATTGCATCACTGGTTTCAACTTGTAAACATAAATAAATAGTTTCGAGCCGGTTGTGTTCCTTCGTTTATGCTACCAAAGTTGAGGTATTTCGTTGTGAGATTATAATATCCAGTTATGCTGTTTAGAAACATTAAACTAAGGGGATGTTCAGAGCAGGGGTTCTAAGCATGCACAGTCTCCGGCTCTTACACTGTACGATACAGACGCGATACGAACGGTATTAAGAAGCCCTGCAGAAAACCCTGTTTCAAACAATGCTATCTTGTAAACGGGACGTACGATGAGAGATCATACGTTGCTTTCAATTCTAGAGTGAACATGAGAGTACATACATCTTTGCAGATCCCCTGCGACAGCGTCGCAAACGAAAGGCGCGTGTCCTTTCATCTTCGCATACGCCAGCATCAGCGAGGAACAAATAGATATCCGCCATGTTGATGCCGATGCTTGTGTGAATGACGAGAGATTTACCGTCACTAAGCTATCGTCATTCCGTGCCGACCTCCTCGCGTCGGCATGACGGCAACGACATGACCAGCAACGGCATTTCGAGTGCAAGTGTCGAAATAGGCCACGCTATAGGCACGTTGTCATATAAACACTGCCGACCACCCTGAGCTCGCCAGCAACATGCCCCTGGAGATCCTACGCTCAGTCACCTTCTCTCGGACACGACCAAGCATTCCCTACAGCTTCAGAAGGCGCCTCTGCCCTTTTCGTCGTCTGACATATGGTGCGACGTCTCTGACCCCGTCCCCCGTCCCTACTTGCCGCCCTCCCTGCGCTTCCCTACCTTTCAAGATCTTCATAACATCAGCCATCCTGGGATCCGTGCCACGTAGCGACTATTGTCATCTCGCTCTGTGTGATCGGGAATGAACACGGACGTTCGGTGTTGGACGAGGGCTTGCATCGCTTGCCAGAAGGCCAAGATCACACGTCACACCAAGACACCCGTTCATCCCTTCACCTTGCCTGACGCAAGGTTTCAGCACCTTCATGTACACCTCGTTGGTCCATTACCCCCGTGCCACGGCCACCGCTACCTTCTTAATATCGTGGACTGCTATACACGATGGCCGCAAGCGGTTCCCCTTCCCGATGCGACTGCAGATAGCGTGGCCCACGCCCTCCTCTCCGCCTGAATCGCACGGTACGGCTGCCCCGCCCGCATTACCACCGACCAGAGACAGCAGTTCCAGAGTGCCCTCTTCAGGCGACTCATGGCGCTCCTCGGCATTCACCATCTGCGGACCACAGCCTACCACCCTGCTGCAAACGGTCTGGTGGAGCGTTTTCACCGCCAGCTGAAGACTGCTCTCATATCGCTCGCCAGGCCGGGACTCATTGGGTCGACCATCTACCCCTAGTCTTGCTGGACATTCGCTCTGCCCTGAAGCACGACCTTGCCTGCTCTGCCGCAGAGTTGGTTTTCGGCACGACTCTGCGTTTCCCCGCTGTCTTCTGGTGCCCCGGTCAAACTGAGCAGCCTGTTCCCCCGTCAGATAATGTCAACGGCCTCCGACCCTTCTTCCGTCAGCTTGCTCTGACCCCTCCGCGCCAGCCCACCACTGTCCCGGTTTTTGTTCCCCAAGACCTCAAGTCCTGCACACATGCCTTCCTACGTCGTGGCGCCGTTCGCCGTCAACTGGCCCCTCCCCAGTAAACCATCAACGTCCCCAGGACATCCACAACTGATCCAGACGTCCTGATCCATGCTGGATTTCCCGTGGACGTCCTCTGGACGTAGCTGAAATATCCATAAAAGTCCCAGAACGATCCGGAACCCATCATCCTTTAGACATCCACAGGATATCGTCGGGTTCTTCTTTTTGTAATGTAGCACAAACTTGCGAAGGGGTATCATCGTATCAGATCACAGCACATTGGTAATATCACAACTACGCTGTCATATATGTAACATTTGCACTACATGGACACGACGTCACACTGACAGATATGCATTAATTATGTTATCTTGATGGAATCTATACAATATTATTTGTAGAATATTAATAAACTAGAATGCGCGGAATAAACTCTCCTATGATGAACTATAAAAGTATTTCTAGATGATCGGCAACGACTCTCTCACAGATACGCGCGTCGTCTGCTCCACGGAGACTCTCAAGCGGTTCTGCTTTGAGGAGGGAGCACCATCAACATCGTGATCACCATCATCATCTGCGCGCCTTTTCCTGCCTTTGTTGCGTCAGTTGCGGTCTGTTGTACTTGTTGAGCTTCAAAGGTGAGCTTTTGCAGTTCTATGTGAAAAGATACGCGAAGTGGTAACGATGCCAAAGGTGCGTGGTAAGCGCTACGTGTATATGAAGGCGCGGCGGGAAGTGAGAGAGTCTCTCACAGCGATTTCTGCAGACACCTCATACGAAGACAACGACCGTCACGCTTGCTGCTCGATTAACGAAGGAACTGTTCAATACGAACATTTGGAAAGCGATATTGGCGCAGAAGGAACGTCTAGTGATAGCGGTTCTTCGGTTGAATGTGCCGTAAGACCGAATATCGAAGAAGCGGTTTTGACTGCGTCGGCGAGTGTAGCACATTTGGAAACGGAAACGTTGCTAAATGAGAACGCAAACGTGACACCCGGATGGGGTATAACAGAACTGGATACCGAACAACGATCTGAAGACCGCTCAGATTTATTGAGCTCTCTGAGCCCTCTAAGGCGTTGGGCAATTGAGCATAATATAACGCACGCAGCTGTCAGCGCTCTTTTAAAGATTCTGAAAAGTCACCCGTGCCACGCAGAGTTTCCTAGTGATTCACGTGCCCTGTTGTGTACACCTCGTAATACAGCATCGAGAACTTCGCGAATGGGCACTGGAACCTACTGCCATTTTGGCCTTGCTAGCGGGCTAACCACCACCTTATCCCATGTGAGCAATCTACCAGCCTGTATACCGCTGCGCCTTAACGTTGATGGCTTACCAATTAGTAAGAGCTCGAGGCAACAGCTATGGCCTATACAGTGCTTAGCCAATGTACCCGGTGCAGATAGCCCATTTCTTGTTGGTGTCTACGCAGGGATCGAAAAGCCAGCATGTCCAAATGAGTTCCTCACCCAGCTTGTAGAGGACATGAAAGAGCTCCTCCAGTCAGGACTCATTATTAATAATAAGCACAATACTGTAGTTCTGCAGAGTATTGTGTGTGATGCTCCTGCACGAGCATTCATTTTTTGCACAAAAGGCCACAATGCCCGGGCTGGTTGCCCAAAGTGTACTGTGGAAGGCGAATACTTAACAAACCGAATGTGTTACCTCGAAATGGCAGCTCCGCTGAGAACAAATCACAGCTTTAGGAACCAAGATGATATTGAACATCACAAAGGAGAAAGTATTCTGACAAAGCTTGAAACACATACAATGTAACGGACTTACCAAGAAATCACATTTCAATATTTGTTATCGAATTGTCATCATTGCTGGAATGGCATTGAACAGTTATCCTTCACACATAATCCAAAATATGTGTTCTCAAACCAAGAGTAGACCCATACATTGTATCTTATTGTATCTTACATTTATTATTATTACATCTTACATTGTATACATTGTTGCAATCAAATTTCAATTACGCAAAATTTAGTGACCTGAAGTATGTGCCCAACAAAGATCTACTTTGCCCCGCCACAAAATGCTCTTTCTACTGCTGGCAGTGGCAGCACCATACTGAATTTGTACCCTTCCCTTTATTTTTTGCTTCTCAGTATGAAGTTAAGTGAGCTATATATTTTGAGCAGTTTTGTTGAAATGTTCAATAAAATTCAGTTGAGCATATCAATAATAAAACATAGGTTGTATATTCACACTATGCCTTGCACACTTTCCCATTGGAAATTGGTTTCACACGAAGGTAATGCTTCTTTCATAATTCAGTGCATGACCTGTGCTATGTTGTCGAATACTTTCTCGCATTTGGGCTAATTTGCAATGGCAGTTAGTACATTATACAGGGTGTCCCAGAAAACGTAATTGAATTTTAATAAAACAACTACGCCACTTAGAATCATGCGAGCAACTGCATTTGTTCTTACTATGTTTTTGCTACCTCCTGATGTTCATGTTATGTAACATGCATGTTATGTAAATTTTTGCGAACTGAACTCTGAAATTTTCCAACTAAAGGTCACTTTTTTACCCCAGCAATGTGAAGTGCGTGCCGAGTTTACTCAAGTTCATGATACTTGATAGGAATATTGAGGAGCTATCGTACTGGAAAAAAATAGCTGAAAATCATGCTCTACGGAGCTCGCACAGGATAGCGTGCGACAAATTTTTCAGTGAAATCATCGTCAGCTCGACGAAAGGAGGTTGGAAACCCAGCCCACACCGGCACAGCAGAGAGAGACAATACACACATAGCTTATCGCGTCCGGCCTCGGCTGGGACCATACTTTCCCTTTCGCAATTCCCCCACACCACCCACCCGCTTCTGAAATCTCCCTAATTTGGAAGTTCCCAAGTTGGCAGGTATGCTATCACTCTGTGGGCTGTGTTTCAAACCTCCTTTCGTCGGACTAACAGCGATTGCGCTCGAAAAGTCCTCGTGCGTTATACTGAAGTGCCTTGAGAAGCGTGATGTTCGCCTATTTTTTCAGATAGGATAGATTCTGAGTATCTCTGTCAATTATCATGAATTAGAGTAAATTCGGCATGATCTTCATGTTGGTGAGGTAAAAAAGTGACCTTTACTTGGCAAATTTCTGAGTTCACTTCGCAAAAATTTACATAATCAAACTTAGGTTACATTACACGCACGTCAGAAGGTGGCAAAAAACATAGTAAGAACAAATGTCGTTGACCGCATGATTCTAGGACAATTCATTTGGACAATTCATTTGTGCACGTGAATGGTACCAGTTCGCCACCCAGGGCGGCAAAGTTAGCATGTAAGGATTTAGGAGTACCACACGGACTGGACACATTTATGACAAGCCATTATCACTCTAAAGGGTATATCATTGTCCACCTTTCCTTAAAGCGTGCATGTGGAGCTTTGGCTGCTGATCTTTTAACTGCGGCATCCTATCTGAATTACAAATTGTGGGGACAAATGTGCATTTAAAAATGCATCATGTTACTACTGCGTAATCCCAGTGACAATTTTTTTGTAAATTTGCAGCAACGTATGCTGAAGCTCATGCCAAGCTTGACCGTGCTCAGTATATTTCGGACTTAAATTCAGACATGAGCGACGATGGCAGACGAAAGCGACTTCCTCCATGCCGTCTCATCCAGGAATCGGAGGAGCCCACAATTGGTAATCCCTGTTCATTCTTATTATCTATTCTGCTTCGTATTGGTTTGAAGCATGTTTCGTGCCATGAAGCGTTAAACGTCAGTGTCCGTTCTTTTGCCCACTATTGCAAACGCTTCTCCTCTATGTGAAACATTTTATAGCTATTGATACTTCTAATTCAAATGTCAACATTTTCTTTTCTGTTGACAACCAGTGGCTGTTTTCATTTGCTTGCTGCTGCCAAGATACAACAGACATAGACAGGTGTCAAGCAACTAGCGTAGCTATATGGCTCTTTTAGGTTGTTAAGTTTGTGTCACGTCGAGTCACACTGCGTTATTTTTTTTGTCTTTACTCTCAGTCACATTGCGAATTGTATAAAATTGATTTGATTTGAAGATATTACCTTGTATGTCGTGTTATTCTGTTGCTTTTCCCATTCTTTCTCCATTGTTGTATAGCGCCACAGAGGTGTAGACTGTTGATGGATCCTTAAAATAATAAAATAAAAATATGTTTGTATGCTTTGTGTTTCCACAAAACTTAACTTCTACTTTCTTCACAGGAAGGACGAAGCGTCCACGCGTGTTTCCCCTTCCTGAGTCTTCCGACTCTGAAGACGTCGACAACACACTTCCTGATGTGCCTCCAATCCCTCACAATTTTCCAGAATGCCACGCAGCAGGTAAGTCATATTTATTTTTAGGTATGTCTCATACAGGATACAGGTCATAGGCTATAGTATTCTGTCCGGAAATAACTAATATCTTTCTGGAATAACCTGCAGGCAAGAAGACCACTGCTCGACCTTGCAGCTCCCAAGGTAGGATTTGATATAGCAGGTGGTCTGTACTATCTCCTGTTCTAATGTGGTTCACCCTTTGCAGGCAGCAATGATGATTCAATCCATGACACCATCTCTGGCACATTAGATGAAATGTGTGGTACATCATTTGCTGGAATGAGTAAGGAAACAAACTGTTTAAACAAAACTAAAATTATGTTAATGTGGAAATGATGCAAGCTTAATAGCAATCGTTGACACAGTCGCCAATCAATATTTCAGACTAGAGTTTCAAATTTTTCAGACAAATCTTGGTAGCGTCAAAAACCACATAGAGCCGAACAATTTCCACTTCCAACATTTTGGACTGTGTTTCGGATAAATCGTCCGGTTCCTCTTACTCCTTTCGGTTTGAGCACGTTCATTGATTAGAATGTTTTTTTCTTCCAAGTGCCAAAATGTACTCACTACAGTGCATTTTGGGACTCCACAATTCTGACCACTCCAGGAAACAAAGCGCACTGACCCTGTGTGCCATTATGCCAGCATTATGCCATGTGTGCACGTCAACTGTTATTTGAAGGCTGTGGAAGTGCTGAAATAAAATTTTGTTGAAACAGTGCATGGAATGTTTAAAAATTTGGACTGCTCAATAAATTGGACTGATTATGTGGTCCTTTCAATTATGAAAAATTGGTCGGCAACTGTGTATAGGAGCAGCACTGGTTTGATTCTTTGGTCGATGTGCGCTGTTATTACAATCCGAGATTACATCAACAGGTGGTGAAGCAACTAGTCATCCACGTCAGCACGAAAATGTTGCCTCCACAACAGGTATTCCTTTTATAAATGTATTGACCAATAAACCGTCACACTCATATGTTGGCATACCATCATTACCATTGACAAACAGAGATAACCTTTTCCCCCACTGTGAAAACTGGATGTGATTGTCAGTGGAGCTCACTGTTGAAAGTAGAGCTTTGTGTGCTTCGTCTCATCTTAGTTATTGTATTTTCGCCCAGCGCATGCATGACTGTGGTCAATGATGTTCCCATCAAGTTTACTGCATTCTGTAACTGATCTGTATGCTGTTTCCAGAGTTTCAGAAGCAGGTCCTGCAACTTTTACACCTGGTGCGACTGACACAACAAAGGGACAGTGCTGTACTCCATGAACTTTGCGCACAGAGGATCACTAGTACGGCTGCGAAACCACTAGGAGCACTAATAAAACAGCCATTTGCATCTTCCGAAGACTTCGAGCAGTTTGATTCATCTCTAAGTGAAGAAAGGAAATTGTTGCCCGTAAGTGTTTTGGTTCATTGTTGTCTTGTCCCGTGTGTACTTAGTCGTCTCAATTCACGAGTAGTTGTAATGATTTTGGAACATAACACTTTTCAGTCTATGTACATATTTATACATTTAGAATGCTAAAGTGGGATGCTGACTGCCAGGTGACTCTTTGTCTTCGGACATTGTTCCCATGTTCTGTGCACTGGTTGTTCATGCACCCATTGCTGGCATTTGTGCGTACCAGGTTGCTGGACCCTGTTAGAGAAGCCACTTTACAAGGGGCAGTGAAGACTGTTAACGTTGGCCCTTTGTCCTATTTTCTTCAGATTGTGCGATCACTTATGAACATAAGATGTGGCACAGATATTGCGTCGTTCGTGGGTGTAGTTGTGATTACAGCCTACGAAAGAGAGTACAGCGCAGATAAGGGACTGAGCCACCGAGTTCAAGAGGAACACAGGATACCAGCATCATTCAACCCTGATACCAGATCGCAAAGACTAAGGCATTTGATGTGGCCATGACTTCTTAAGAGAAAGCAACATATTGCCACATGGTTTATATGCCCAGCACACCTGTTTAATCTTCCTTTCAGTATGGAGTGCCTATTTCTCACTCAAACCACATGACCCCTCAAATAAGAGCATTCACTCATCTGTACATCTAAAAATCGACTGAATAGACCCTAGACTAAAAATATACCTCTTGTACTGTGGACATTCAGAGCGTGAGATCCGTTTGACTTAGTCAGAAAGATATAACCAAGGATGGGCGCAATGCAAGACCAGATACAGACTCCTGTTTTCCGGAAATGGAGGTTCTTGCTCCGCATAATATGTGTGGATCTCAAATATGAACTCAAGTATAAGTATAAGTTACTGCTGTGGCTGGTCTTTTTTTTTTCTTTTAGGAAAAAAGACAGTGTCTTCTGCCAAGAACAACATATACTGATATGATAACACGAAACGGATATTGACACTATTGACTCTGACACTAAAACATACAAGTACTAGAAATTATTTGCAGCTGTTAACGATGCCATGGGTAAGCTTACTGAGGTGTAAGTTGCATGAGACAATCCCAGCGTTGGACGCACACTTTACAATTTACACTTGGCTAATAAGCTAATAATGTTTTAATGAGAGCGTCATCTTCCATATCTCTGACAAATATTTAAACTGTCGCAGAAAACGGAGTGCTGAGCAATTTGTGCTCAGCCACCAAATTTGCACGTCCTCTTTAGACTTTGAACTCACAATCTTTGCAATTGATTTTATACAGGGTGTCCAAGCTAAGTGTGAACATACTCTTAAATATAAAGTATATACAGTGAACCCTCGATTTATGAACATCCTCGGTTCCCCGAAAAATTGTTCATATATCGAGGGATTCATAAATCGAAAATCCTAGTCAGCTTCCGTGCATTAGAATAGGGCGGTGATGACAGTACATGGTAGTGCATGGTGGTCTCAGGAGAGTTATCTGCAGGCACCGCTAGGGGCACTACCAATTAGCATCCATGTGGGACATCGTTTCGATTTCTGCACCGGTAACTCCCCTATCGGTGCCTAAACACAACTCTCCTACGACAGCCATGTTGCTCAATTCTGATGCACGGAGGCTGACGTTTTCGTTGCTCAGTATGGCTTCATTGATTTTGCTGCAGATTTCGCACGCATAAATGTGCGTCATCGTGCGTCAACGGAAGTTCGTTAGTTGGGTAGACAACAAGCCCAGTTCCTAAATGCAGGTCACGTTTTCCTGCACACTCCCTGTATATCATTTTTTCCAAGATGAAATCAGTTGCAACATAGCATATGCTGAATGGCACTCCTTAGGAGGGCATCACCAGACTCCTAAGACAATGTCTTCACTTTCAATAGTAATTAAAATTTTAATTATAAAACCTACAAAGTTGTCCTAGTGAGAACATCTTGCTATTTTTTTTTGTTTTGTTTTTTCGGTCACCTGATATTGTAGCAGATTTCAGAACAAAAATCCGTTTGGTAGATCGTTCGCTAAACATTCGTGAAAGAACACCGTCTTTTTTTCTTTTGTTCATTGTGCATCTTCGGAGATGCTTATTTCCTTCATCCCCAATGTGAGTGGGGGAAAGGTGTTCACACTTAGCTTGGGCACTCTGTATAATATAAATATGATGAGTTTGCATACGGTAATCACAGGTTATGCAGCTGCAAATGCTCTCGCATTGCAGCTTATTACATGCATGCATGTTTATATGTTCTGTCTGATGTAGGCGCAGGAACTTGTGTGCATTGGAGGAAACGACGTGGGCCATGCTACCAGGAACATCTTAGCTTACATGCTAACAAATCGTGTTGCCGAAGAATATAGCTGGTTTGGCCAGAAAGGGAAGAAAAAGTTTTGCACTCTTCATGCACCCTTGGTTATTTTTGGTATGTATAAGCAATGAACCATTCTGTGTAAACGTTATGTGACAACCTACTTTTTCTTTTTTTTTATTTTGTTTTCTATGGCGGCTGTGGTCCTGGGACACTTCCCTTCATACTTCCTTACTGGTTCGCTGGATTTTCTACCCATCGTATTTCCCATACAATTTGCGAAGGTGCAAAAACCAACTGCATGCAAAATATTTACCGCAACAACATGTGTCTCGTTGTAGCGTTGGTGGCACTGTCTTGAGAGTGTGACATTGATATCGACGAAACACGGAACGCAGAGGGCGACAGCGTTCTGAGTCTGGTCGCTGTTTGGTGTTTTGTTTTGCAGTGTGAAACGCCCTTAAAGAGATTTCTTTTCTAAATTCAAGAGGTCAAATAAATATGCTGTAGGAAAACAATGAATAACAGCTGTAGTTGTGTTCAAGTTAAGAAAAAGATGACTACAGATGCCGTTTACATAACATGTACTACGTAAACATTTTCGTGCTTGCTCTCATATCTCATCACCTGTGCCTAAACAAACAAACTCCACGAGTAACCGACCACTTGTGTTAGCTCCAGTAAAGGAGCTAACACAATTGGAGATCAGACAGTGGGAAAAACGAGTCAGAAAGACTCAAAGTTATTGCTAGCATGCGATTTGCGGTAGATCTGCATCCTGAGCTCTGTCATTCAAGGTCAGAGATGTCGGCAATAGGAGGTGCCAATAATCCTGTTAAGTGTCTGGCGTGGTTCTCCCGAACGAGACGTATATCGTGTGCTCTGCACACCACGTTTGTTGAGCGCTATTCCGAGTTGTGTTGAGAGGGAACCTTTCATTTTGCGGAAACATGTAGACCATAGCCAGGGCTATATAACTACAAAATATGAAGGAAATCTTTTGAGAAACTGCAGTCCAAAATCCCAATTTTTGAGAGCATAGCTGTACTCTACACAGACGTGCCAAAAGGGGACAAGGTACAGACATGCAAATTTGATATCAATTTACAGAGCACGCTTCGACCTACACGCCCGTACTTCATATATCTCGATGGCATGCATAGGACGAGTACAGCGCAGAGACAAATATGACCAAAACCGGAACTTTGGGGCAACTTTGGCAATTCTTAATTGAAGTTCAAAACATAATTGACCCGTGCCGTTTAGAAAGGCTGAAAACCATTGTGCCTGATATATTGCGCAAAAAAAAATTATTCTGGGACCCTCCGCTGGCGTGGAATAAAATGTCAGTCGCTCTGTCAGAAAGCTCCGCCGCAGGGTCAATTTCGTTCAGATTTTTTTTCTGGTGGACCACAACACATAGAGCCAAAATATTTATTGCTCCTGTGTGCATTCGTGTTGTGGTACAGCATATATTTTTCAAATGAAATCGGTGATGGTGTCCGGACCACCCCGCCTGAGTTGAGATGGAATCACCCAGTTGCTTTTACGTTATTTGATAGCGACCCAATGAGACTGTTCTGCGTGCACGAAGGGAAAGGCAAAACACTGATAGGTTGCACGAACAGCTGACCTACTTCCATACCATATAGCATTTTCAAACTGCCCAAGCCACCTCCATACAGTACGTAGCTGTTAATACCACCTGTCTTCATTTCATTTCAGAAGCAATCAGAATGAACAGGAAGTTCTCAGGAGCTACACGAACGGAAGTGGAATGTTCTATAAAGTCCTGGCTCAGACACGCGAAGGAGCGCCGCTGTTCAAAGGAGTGATGGAGCTCCCTCCCAGTAAATTTGCCTCTGCATCGAAAAAAGTGACGACTTGCTACAGCGTGACTTTTTATTTTTGTCATTCATTTAATTCATTTGACATGACAAGTCTAGTTTTTCAGTGGACTTTCATTGCACCAACGTGTTTTAGTCAATTGACTTTTACAATATTTCTACCTCATGTTGTATTCCTATTTTTGTACCATGTGCATTTGCATAGTTTTTCAGTAGACTGTTCTTTTCCTTTTTTTGCAGCTACTTGTTTTAGTCATTTTACTGGTACTCTATTTTAACTTCATGCTGTATTCCTATTTACGTGCATTCTCCCCATGCGTTTTTGAGTCGGGCATTCTTTGCAGCAACATGTTTTATTCATTAATTTTACTTGTACAGTGCTGGACAAAAGTTTACGGTACACGCTGTGGCGCATTCCTTCTTTAGAGTGACACAGTAGCATCGAATGGAACGATAAGGACTTAGACATATGCTTAGGTAACCCAGTCGCCTGTTTTTGTCTGTATGGTACCATTCGCTCCTAGCGTGTTACTCAGGAAAGAATGCAGCGGAACGTGTTCCGTAAAGTCTTGTCCAGCACAGTACTGTATCTCGACTTTATGCTGTATTCCTACTTACGTCGGGTTGACCTAATCTGTGATATCTTATGGCACGAGTACTTAGGTCTACTTTTATATACAGGGTGGGTGCTATAGAGGGTAAGTCACATTTTCGCACGTGGCGCGACACCTACTTGACGGACAGACTTCCGGTACCACAGAGTGCATAATTTGTGCTAGAAAAGCCTAAAAAATCGTGGTTACCAGGCACTGCATAACAAAGTAAATACGACTACGCAAACTTTTGTCTTCATGCAGTTCTTATGCGCTATACCAATGTAAACACAGCAGTCTGCCACTAGTCGAGTGCAGCTTCCGCCCAGGGGCGCTAGCGGCGTCAAAACCGAAAACAAATTCGTGTCAGCTGGCGCCCCTAGGCGGATGCTATACACAACAATTTGAGACCGCCGTGTTCACATCGGTATAGCGCATAGGATATGCATGATGACGAAAGTTTGCGTGGTCGTATTTACTTTGATATGCAGTGCCTGGTAACCACAATTTTTTCGGAGGCTTTTCTGGCACAAATTATGCACTCTATAGTAGCGGAAGTCTGTCCGTCAAGTATGTATCTCTCCACGCGCAAAAATGGACTGACCTTTTATAGCGCCCACCCTGTATGTACTGTTACAAATATAAAATGTATATGCAAGCAAGCAAGCTGTGATACAATATATTTGAAAGTGATATTTTCTATTAAATGTACACAATAAATAATAATTGCTAGCAATTGCTCCCTACCTGACTCTGAAAATGGGCATAAAAAGGCTGAATTTAGCAATCGATAATAGTGAAAGTGCGCATACTAGCTGGTTCATACTGGTGACGTGAAGACCCGAGACAGGGAGGAAATAACAGACAACTGGTGCAAGACAACTGGTGACAACGTTCTGGTGCAAGTAGCAGCAGTGCAATACACAAAACTGCACTACTTAAAAAAACTCCTAGCACTGTCCCAAAGACGTCAACAAAGACGTCCTGTGGACCTATCACGGAGATCCATGGATGCAACTTTGACGGTCCCAGAGACATCCGCAATACGTCTGCAAGACCTTTATGGACGTCCTGTAGACGTCGCAATATCCAGGTCGGTATGTCCATAGGACATCCCTATAATGTAGATGGTTTGTTGGGTCATTACGACGGCCCCTTCCGTCTGCTTTGCCGATCTGACAAGACGATTACCCTCGACATGGCCGGACACAAACAGGTGGTGTCGTTAGACCGTGTGAAGCCCGCGTACACGCAGTCCGACTCTCCTTCACCACTTCCGTGCTCCACTGTACGACCTCCGCACCCGGACCCCAGGCTCCGTCGTACTGTCTCTTGGGCCAGCACCATCACCCAGTCTTCAACTACCCCCTCAGCCAGTCGAAGGGGAACGCTGTCTTATTCCTGGAACACGCAACCTACAATGGCTTTATGAAGAATGTGAAACGCAACTTGCTTGTTTTGTACACGACCTACTTCTAAATGCTAGTAGTATAGGACGGACTCTCATAGTGCACAACGCTCAGCTGTCCTGAACACTATTTAATTAGCAAAGAACTAATTGGGCCTCCCCACATTAATCAGCACCCTCCAGGGAGCCACCACACTAATTGGGGAGCGTCTAACTCGTGTCCAGACCAGCTGAGTGTTGTGCACTACGAGAGTCCATAGAAAAGAAAAAATAGAGATAGAGTGGAGAGAAGGAGTTTAGTTGAAGATCAACGACGCCATCTTGAAGAAAGCGGTCCAGAACGGCCGCTGACCTTGCTGGGCGACGGAGCACAGAGGCAGGTTGCAAAGCATCGCAGCTATGACCACCAGTTCCGGCCATCCTGTGACGTCAGCTGTGACATCATCATGACGTGTCTGGGCAGGTTAGGACATCTCTGGCCATCCGAGGGGAAAAACACTCATAATACAGAGGCTGGGAAAGCAAGTGTATATAAGCTAACCATCAATAACTATCAAAAGAATTAGTTACACAACAAATGAGCCCACCACAACAGCAGTCACGGGGAGAGCAGAACGATGTGACTGCTCCATCCGACAGCCAGGCAGAGAACGGACTCATAATGTTTTTTTTCCTGTATAAAGTCCCGCAGCTGCACCCCCTAGCGGTTACTTTCTCAACTAATCTCATGACAAAATTATTAAGAATCACGCCAGCGCTACTCTCGTTTCCAAGGCAGAAGCAGACAGAAAATGGCGGGGATGCCTAGACAACAGCAACCAGCACCTGACATGAAAATCATAAAAAAGCTCGGACAAAGTTGCGAAAGAATTAGTTAAATAACACATTAGTCACGAGGAGCGCAGAACGATGCGTCCATTCCATCCGACAGCCAAGCGCAGAACTGAATTGGAATGCTTTTTCCTCCTCTATAAAGTCATGCATGTGTCCCTCTTGCGGTTACTTTCTGAACTAATTTAATCCCAGAATTATTAAGAATCGTTCTAGCAATATTTCCATTCAGGGCAGCACTAGCGTCATTGTCAAGACAAGAATGTTCCTTGTCAAAAAAGAAAAAAATACAAAGCTAGATGCCTCAACAGAGGAAAGCATGCATGTCGGGGCATGTCTGGAGCGTTATTACACGAGGACAAATTGCACGTCTGCTGGGCAACAGAGGAAAGCAAACACAGAGACACTTGAACAGAGTGAAAAGACACTCACCATCATCGGACACGTACTCTACCCAGACAATACGAAACCTCACTGGGACATCCGAAAAAGATCCCCATATCCCACGTCCGGCGTGGGCAATCCCTTAGACATCCCAGGAACAGCCGCAGAGGGCAACCACCATGAAGTCCATCATGAGTACTTCGGCGGTCGTATTCCCCGTAATCCCTCCTTCTACTCTCTCGCAAACACTCGCAAACTGCGAGGCCGAATTATGGCGTCCGTTAGCAACCAGATGGCGCTAATCATTTTTAATTTCTCACTAGCTTTGTAATGTTGCTCACAGCATTGTTTGAGTAACGCAAAGCTGCTAACGTAGACAATAGAGAATAACGTGCCGCGGATAATTGCATGTCATGGTCTTGAAGTTGGTAACAAGCAAACGGTCATACGGTACTGCGGCTGAGTGAAACTGAACGCTAAAAGTGGCGGGAGCAGGACGGTTGTCCGTTCTTTGTATTTATGGCTTCCATGATGGCGGCGTGCGTCCGTGCGTATTGGCGCAGTTTGATGTACAAGTAAGAGACATGGACGGCAATATAGGTATGTTTGCTCTTTTTTAGATAACGATAGTTTGTCACGGATTCTGTTTTTCATAATGCAGTGAAGTTTTGCAGGGTACGGACATAATTTTCTGGCAGTTCAGAGCGAACACGTTTGACAACATAAAGAGCATTTAGTGTGTTTTTCCCCAGTTTCAGGGATCGTTATGAAGATGTTTGACAAATTGCTAAGTTGAGAAGTTGTTTGAGAACTCGCTACCAACGGCCGAGTCCAGAACAACACTGTAAGTTAGAGTGACAGTGAGTTTTATTATCAAATACAACTAGTATGAAAACACTGGCTTATAACAAACATGTATCGTGCACCGTAACACGTTGAATGTCATTACAGGGGATCAGTCAATGAAGGATTTGTCAAGTTATAACAGCCTCCTATCCATCACAAGCTTTTGGCCTGAACGCAGACACAGTAAGCTGTAGTACTCTTTCTCTAATTTCAGGTAAACCAGGGCCAGTGCATTCATTGCGTGGGAATCAGCTTGTACACATGGATAGCGTAAGCTAGCTTCCAGTACAACAAAAAGGATGCTGTGGCAGGGATAACTGACTCTCCTCTGTCCTATGCACTTTAAGATTGCTCTCAGCAGAAGATCTTCTCAGTTCAGAGGAACAAGTCAGCGTCATTTACAAGGTGCCCCACTTTTTCATTTCTATCCCAAGCAGAGCACCCAGTGATGCAATTCTTAACATTTTCCTATCTACATAGGTAACCACAACAGTTCTTTCACAATGGCCTGTCCCGCAGCATCACAACGAACAACTACTGTACGACCCGTATGGGAATTTTTTTCATGAGCAGATCAACAATGCCAAGGTAATTAAATTTGTGATAGGATTCCAAACGTGTCCCTGCTTGCAGGGGCTCCATTTTGCATGCCACTGACCTGTATTACCACGTGAGGCTTGGGAACTGGGCATGTTTACCTCCTGTACCTCCTGTTATTTTCTGTGTGTATATGCATACTATGTCGACAGTATAAGTACAACTTGGGACAAAAGTTTACGGAACACGGCACCTGCGTATTTCTTCATCGGAGCGCTTCCTTGCTAGCTATCACGAAGCGGCCAAATAGGGAACAGGTGGCGAGCTATTCTATCCATCTCTCAGTATGTATGTCCACTCCTTTTTGCTGCTAGGTTGTCACTCCATTGGAGAAATGCGACACCCTGTTGTTCCGTGAACTTTTCTCCCAAGCTGTACATACAGGTTTTCGCACCAAGCGGTATCTAAGTAGCTTTTTTTTTCTTTTTTTTAATTGTATTCTCAATAACAAAACATTTTGTATACCGCCCTGGAACGAAAAAAAACTCTATGAAGTATATGATCTAAATATTTAATGATGTCTCGGTTTTGTTTGTTGTCAGGTTACCTCACGAAGATCCCGGTGCCTCAAGCGTTGCTACCTTCATGGGAGGGAAATGAAATAGACAACTATGGCGTGACTGTACCACGCATCACCAACTCAGGAACGTCACAAATCAGGAGCAGCAGATGGAAGCAACAAAGAGGACATTTAAACTGTGTGTACTCAGATACATAGCTTTGTTTCGGTTACTTAGTTGAAAACTGCACCGCTTGCTTATCAGACAAGCATATGTTGCCTTGCGCGATAGAAAAATCTATTAAGATTGCCTTTGTAGTAAGCTGTGTATTTTTATATGGACACGCTATATCAGACATCAGCTCTGGATTCATGGTGTAAAAATCTGATACTAACACGGCAAATTTTGAACTGTAATTTTGAAAATTTAATTTCTCAGCATGAGAAAATTATTAAATTGCTTGTAATTTGTGACAAAAGTTATAGATAAAACTTAACATTTCAAGTGAAATGTGCTGTAGATGTGCAAGCTATTGTTCCTATCTTTTTTTAGTGTGGAAGCTGACAGGACTTGTGGGTGCAAAAATTCTCTATGGATATTTGTGGCAATCTCAGAAACGGCATTATATTAATTTGCTTGTATCTGTATGTCGATATATGCATAGTTTGCTACACGTGCTCATATTTGGGCATACCAGTGCTACACCTTACCTTTTTGGCTTCAACTTCTGAATTCAATTCGACTTGCCTTTTAATATAATTGGTGTCCCGTATCTGTCTAGTCATTCACTGTGCCGTAATGAGGCTGACTGGGGAACAAATCACTCGCTGTGACAAGCCAAACTGTTCTCTTTACGCAGATGTGATGTCATGCTTACGCTGTTGCACATGCCATTTTTGTCTGTGCAATGTTCCAAGTAAATGTGTTTTGTAGGATTTTGGATTGCTGTGGGAACTGTGCAGTGTGATATTTTGTTCCTTTGCAGCTCAAATATATTTGAAACCAATAAACTGACAGTTTTTCCCTGTATAAAAGTGAATGTGGTTTCCTTATAGCGTACACACTAACAGTATGGAGGTCGCAAATACGCGCACCGGATACCGATGACCGCTGACCCTACAGAACAATCAGCAGATGCGGCTAGCACCTCCGCAGAGCAAATATGCTATGCTGTGAAGCCTCCTACCAGCGTGGGCGTGAGGTACCGGTGAAATCCCTCAGAAATCCTTTAGAGATCCGGAGGGACGTCTATGGGACCGTCACTGTTACGTACTTTGAAGTTTCATTCAGATCTCCCAGGGACGTGTATGGAACCAACTGCGGTCATCTCTGGGATGTCTGCAACATCCGCATGGAGGCATACCTGGGACGTCCCTGGTACGCATCTGTGTTGTCTGGGTACATTCCCTCATTTTAAATCCCCTCGTCACAAAATCCACCAGCATCGTCGAACACCACTCACCAGTGACGAACCACACATCCGCACCCCATCAGAGGCAGACGGAACCCCACCGAAGCTACACTGTGCCACTAACGGCCAACGCAATTGCTAGGAACAGAATTAACTTGTCCACACCCGCCAGTGTCCAAGAGAGAAGTGAATCCTTGCGCCCCCTGCAGGCTTTGCTCATTTGTCGTGACGTCATCCTATTGTCTCAGGGCTACACAGTTTTTTTCCACTAATGTCCAACCCATCGCCTCTGGACAAGGTCTACCTGAAACAATAGAGTCGCGGTATGACGTCATCATGCAGCTGCGTGGCTCAAGGACGCGTACGGTCTAGACAGGGGACCTGTTATTTATTCAATCACTATCCCAGGATTTTTTCCTTTATTCTACTATAATGATTGCATAGGGAACTATTGCAGAAAAACACCATACATGAGAGGTGAGTGTAGGAATTAAGCATTTCATTCCCAAAGTCTTACTAAATTAGACTTATGAGTATAGGAAAAACCAAAATAATGGTTCAGCAAGACATGTCCATCCTATCCGAGAGCCAGGCAGCTAACTGAATAATGACGCTTTGTTACTCCTCAATAAAGTCACACACCTGTCCACCTTGCGGTTACTCTCTGAACTAAATGAATCGCAAAATTATTAAGAATCGTTCTAGCTCTACTTCCATTCAAGGCAGCACTGTCGACATCGTCAAGAATGTTTCTTTTCAAAAAGAAAAAAACTAGTAGAAGGTAAGTAAGTAAAGTAAGTAAGTAAATAAGTAAGTAAGTAAAAAAATGTAGAAGGAAAGCATGTCAGAACAGGTCTGGGCATGTCAGCGCATGTTTGTCAGACAACAAGAGGGAAAAAGCAAAAAGAAACACTTGAACAAAGCAGAAAACCAGCATCAAACTATTTCTAAGCACACGCTCTCGTCTTATTCAAAAACAGTGCTCATCATAAATCCGTCCAGGACAATACACACCATTTTTCTATTGCTACACTTTTTTCCAGTAACGGCCAATGCATTGCTACAGACACATGAAACACTGCGTGACGTCATCACATCCTGTCTGAAGAAGACAGCGGCAAAGACAAACACTCCTATTATTTGTTGAATCGCAAGGTTATTTCCTTTGTCCGACTCTTAATGACGTTCACTTTTACAATAAAATTCAACAAAAAAAGCACTGTGCATGAATCTTGATCTTAGCGATTTTCACCCCAAAGGCTCATCATGGTCATTAGAATCACAACACCAGTAAACTAACACTGCTCTTTTAAAATAATAAGTGAGACCACTCAACATCATCACCAGGCTTATGTAATACATGACCCTTTCTATGCTCGTATACTCATTGTCTGAGGCTACCCCTGCGAGCAAAAAGGCGCGAAAGCCTGGGGGCAAAGTTCCCTTCGCGCAGGACAAAGCACAAGACAGAACGCATTTACGGGAACATATATATTATGTGATTGCATTCCCACTATATTAATGATTTTCTATCTTGCATTGCAGTTTAGAAAAACCACTAGAAAACTATAATTTTAGGAGCCTATTAAAATTCTACTTTGTATGAAAACTATAATTGCCCTGTTACTTGGATTGCTATTAATCAAGCGCTCCAATTTTTTCTCTCTTCCCATTTCAGCCTACCGGGTCTTGTCATGCAGTGAGGCAGACTCACATCCAAAATAATTAATTTGCACTGAGGGTGCCGTGCTTCAGGAATTCCTATCCTGCACTCAGATGCAAGCGTTTCTGCACGAATACCTATAACAGCTTACTTCTTCAACATACCTCTCGAGCTCCTAACAACATCTAAGAAATAAGCAGAGAAACCCACTTCCCATGAATTCAGCTTTACCATGCGACTTTCTTCTACGCAAAAGCGGTGATTTGAGGAAAGAGCAACAAAAATTGTGCGCACTTGTGCTGAAATTGCTATGGCTTCAAAAACTGAAGCACATGCTAATAAACTAAGAAAAAGACACCCGTGTCTGGTATCAGATAATTCTTGCATAATGCTACACACACAGCCGCATTGTCCCTTCGTAAAGAAAGCGCAGGACAAGGGCACAAAAATTCCTTTAAGCGAGAAGAGAAAAAAAGGCTTAAGATGGAGCGCTCAGGAATAATAGCATTATCACCTACGTAACTCAACGGCTAACACAAGATAAGAACAAGATAATAGCGGCCGGTAAAATCAGGGATGGGACACTCCCATTGATTGCAATGGTTGCGTTTTTCGTGCAGCAGCAGCGCCAAATACGACCCCAGTGGTTGCAAGACCAATTCTGCGCATGCGCATTCGCTATGAGTTTGGGTAAGGCGGCGGGTACCGCATTCGTCCGAGGACGCTGTTTTTCATGCTTATCCAACATGGCAGAGCGCTCTTGCGGCCTCTCCGGTGCTGCGGTTGTGTGCCTTTCATTAATTATTGTAGTGGTTTACGAGGCGGACGTCAGAAAGCGACAAACACAGATATTTGAACGGATACATTGTATTCATCAAGCTTATTCATAGATATGCAAATATCATGTCACTACTTTTCTCGAAATCGCTGCGCAGGCGTTGCGAAAAAGTATAATTACATAGTTAACAAACACATCACAGGGTGTCTTCGCAACAAGTCCCTTCTGGAGGAGGCATGCTTCGTGACTTGCTTTCCAGTATCATAAAGCTTGGTTTTTAGGCGGCCTTTATATATTTGCAAGGTTCTTTGGCATGCCAATATGGATTTCCGTACGTACACAACGCTTCCGGGAACGCAGTTTCGGTGCTCTGCACCTCGAAGGACCTGAAAATAATCGATCAAATGTGAATCCTGCAATTCCGTTTTCGGCACGTACTAACTACCTTCGCAGAGATACGAGTATTCTTATTCTTACCAGTGCGATTTTGCTTGGCATATATCCGTGTGTCCGGAACTGGTGTCTATCACATCTGTGCAATACAAAATTGCCTAACAGTTCACGCACCCACCCAGGCACATTCATCATAACTCATAATATTTGTACGGTTGCTTACTTTGAAAAATACAGGTTGATAGAAATCGCACACTAATTTCCGCCTTCAACTGCTGCCACTCCAACGGTCAACGGTTCAAAGCTCGCGCCCAAAGTTTCGGATTGCTTGCTGGCGGTTGAAGGAATGTGACCACGTGACGCAAACATTCTAAATCGAAGAGAACGAGTTTACTCAAAGAAACGTAGGCTCGCACTTTGTTCAGTTGTTGTGGAAGAAGTACACCAATTAAGTCTGGTTTTGTTTTCGTGATGTAGAAATCTTGCGAAGTGATGGCGCCCCAATAGATACTACCGTAGCGACACACTTGGCGCGGCCGCGAAACTCTCGCAGTGGCCCTCCTGTGGTAAGATTGCAACACTGCTAAACAAGCCCCAACATGCCATGATGACGTCGGAAACCAGGAAAAAAGCACACATGCGCGCGCGCACACAGTAGCTCAGGAATGCACAAGGAGAGGTGCTTTATTCGAATTTCTCCTCCACGCTCACATACCAGCATTTCTGCACAAATACTTATAACTGCATACAGCTTACTCCATCAACATATCAATCAAAATGAATACTGACACTCATCAACATATAACAAAAAACAAACAAATTCAATTCTCATGAACTCTCCTCTGACGAGCGGTTTTCTTCTGCTCTGCAGTGAAAGCAGTGAAAGAAGAAAAGAACCGCGAAAAATTACACGCATTTGTGCCCCAATAGCTGTAACTGCAAGAAACCGTAGCGCACGCTAATACACTGAGAAAAAGACACCCATTTCTGCCACGAGATAATTACTGCATAATCCCACATACACAGTCGCATTGCCCTTGCATAAAGAAAGCACAGGACAGGGATACACAAATTTCCTTAAGTGAGCAGGGAAAAGGCTTAAGTCGAACCGCTCAGGAATAATCGGAGAATCACCGCTTATCGCTACGAAAATCGACGAGTAGCACAACATGACATCAACAAGATATTAGCGAAGGGTAAAAATTGCACCAAGAAATGCACTACTGAACAAGTCCAGACATGCGACATCGCATACAAAATACTGCTCATCGGGGAAAAGGCCTAAGCCTGCGACAGAAAATCACAGAGCATACACAGCTTCATTTTTCTATTTCGCGTAAACTAAACGCGGTCTGCTTGGAAAACGACGCACAAATTTTCTTAGGCAGCAGAGAAATATAGGAATGTCTACTCTGTGCCCAGATACCAGCATTTCTGCTCAAAAACCCATGACTGCAAAATTAGGCACTGCTTACTTCATCAAGATATCGAACACCCAACAAAATCAAACAAACAACCCCACTTCCACTGATAGAACACTATTCAGCTTTTACCAGGAGGCTTTCTTCTGCGTAAAAGTAGAGCAAATAAGAAAAGAGCAGCGAAAAATTACACGCACTTTTGTTCGCATAGCTATAAGATAATAAAATAAAATAACCAGACACACGCTAATAAACTGAGACAAAGATAGACACCCAGATACTATCAAATAATTATTGCATAATGCTACATGCTCAGTCGTGTATCCCTGCGTAAAGAAAGCACAGATCCAAGGTACACATCCCATAAGCGAGAAGGGGAAGTCACTTCTCGGATAGCTTAATACGGTAAAGTCAGAATTCTTACCAAGAAAACAAGGCTTGAACACAGCTACGAGCAAGACAGACACATACTAACCAACAAACAAAACACTCCTATTCACTTCTACTGATAGAATTGGAGTGAACCACTCTGTAAGAGCAAAGCACGCCGCTTCAGGAAGGCATATCAAATGCAGCGCAACAGGATCCGCGTGCAGAACTGCTAAAATATGCCGCCCAAAACAAGAACTTCACCAGGGTCGCGTGGTAATTCCATTAAAAACGTTCGTCCAATCCAACAGATTACAATGCAAACGCAATAACAATTATTTTTTAAACCACTATTTCACGCAATAGTATATAAATGCGTCACTCGTGTCACACGAAAGGGCAAACACATAGCACTTACTTGTCAAGTGGGGTCCCTGGTTCAGAAATGCGCGCGCGCACATGCACACAGACACACACTCACATACACACTCACAAACACAGTCTATTTGCACAACCACATAAATCCATATTATTCCTCAGGTCAATAATTATCCTACCATCGTCAAAAGAAGGCACACACATATATGCGAACGCAAAACAATAGGTATTCGCTCCTGATGCAATAGGATATCGTCACTTGGCCTAGAGCCCTGCGCCGATGAGATTTTTGGCATCCGCATCCGACCCGGATCCGCGCACACGTTATCCGCATCTGCACCGTACACAACAGTTTACATCCGCATCCGATCGGCTGAGCAAAACGCACCATCCGTATGCGATCCGCAAAATCCGCACGTTTCGAAAGACGCGTAAAGCATGTTGGTATAATTTCGGATGCCTCCATGCTGTCACGGAAGGACTCGGTCATGACGACAAGCAAAGGTAAACCTTCCAACAAACGCGATATGGAGAGACTTCTGGAACGCGTGCAACGCTACCTCGTCGGTGCTCGCGCGGTTCGAGACGCCAGAATGCCTCCTCTCCCGTCTTGGCGCCGTGCATGGTCAAAGGTGAACCCGAGCATGCGCTCGCTGTCGGCTGTCGGCGCGCAATAAAAATAAATTGCTGGAGGAAAACTGACAGCACGCGGTATATCCGCATCCGATCCGCGACCGATCCGCTGCCTTCGTATCCACATCCGAGCCGCATCCGACCTCGCGCCATCCGCAGAAAGTGCTAAATTTTCATCCGAATCCGCAAGTATCTTGCGGCTATCCGCTTCCATCCGCGGATGCTGCAGGGCTGTAACTCGGCCGGCGCGAACCAAAAAAAGAAAGGAATGCGTGTTCGCTATACATCCACGAGGAAAACGGTGCCGTGCTTCTGCGCAGCGATCATTATGCTTGAGTGAATTCACTTCGTTTTGCTTTTATTTCCTTGCACCCATATATTTTGCAAGAATACTATAGAGCAGAACGGGTAAATGTGAACATCATTCGCTACACACTGTAGCTCTCATCATTTTTAAATCAAACCACTTAACATGTGTTCATAGGTCTTTGCTCAAAGAGGTGAGCCGATAATGACTCAACATAAAAACAATAAATTAATCATTCCAGCATCGCTGGCTGCGAGCTTGCTTTTTCTTAATAAACATACCCCCCCCCCCCCCCCCATGACTGAAATCCAGAACGCAATAGATGTACCCGCAGACAGATCCGATATGCTGCTCCTCGACGCAACAAGTAATGCCGCTGAGACCTACATGAGTATGGTGGCGCGTACAGTTGGTGGCAAACGCGTTGACTATGCAAAGGCTAAAAGTTACGGTAACAGATGTCACGTCGCAGCACTTGCATACAACATGAGAGGTGCAAGATGGCACGTCTTCTATCTGCGCAAGTTCGTCGCGTAAAGTCCAGCATCCATTCTGAAGAAACTAATAACATCAAGACACAAGCGCAAAGAACGAAAATGCAAAAGAGAGTTGCGGTTCGACAAGGCTCCAATGTCGAGAACACCCAAATACGCCGTTGAAGACGAGGACTATGGAGAACAGTCTCAAAGACCAGATCTGGACAGGACAATTTTTATTGAGAGAGCTAAAGACTTTGTGCGTGGCATACAGTTGACCAGCCAGGAAGCTGACAGTATGCAGAAGTCTGCACTAGAACTGAACAAGTCTGACCGATGGCACTCAGAAAGAAAGATGAGGATACCATCAACCTCAATACAAAGTGTATGTCGCCCACATAGAAAAACATTCAAGCACTCTTCTTTAGTGAAGGCCATAATGTATCCCAAGTCGTTCCGCAGCAAAGATTGTCAGTCAGTACAGCATCGACCACGAGGAAGCATCATCAGCATTCCAAGCGAGATACCCGAACGTTGAAGTGAAAAAATGTGGCCTTTGCGTCGGCCCTGATATACCCTACGTATGCACCACTCCTGACCGCCTTATCGACAACGACAGAATCGTCGAAATAAAATGCCCTGCAACAGCACAGAATTACATGGCCATCGCAGAAACCGCTCGCAACCATTACATTGGCGTAAAAATATCGAAATACGGCAGCTTATATCTTCCAGAATCACACAAGTACTTCGATCAAATACAAGCTCAGCTAAACATTGCGAAGAGGAGCTACTGCAAACTCGCAGTGTGGTCGTCGACGGACCTGGAAGTTGCAAAAAATATTGCCTGACATTAGGAACTTGTATGTAGGATATATGACTCCTGAGCTAGTTGATCTACGAGTCATGAGACACATGGAACTACGGGATAAAGCTGTGGACATGAGCGAACTGGACGAACTATTTAAATTATGTGGCAACTTCATCATCCTGGCAAGCTGCAGAATAATGCTATTCGCGTGCAGTGAGTGTAGATATCGTGTGTGTATACAGTCAGTCCAGACTTGTACGTATTTGGAGTACTGTGTTTAAAATACTGTCTTTCAAATACAATTAGCGGTATTTTGGCACTCTACTTAATACGTTTTGTTTTGCGTATTTGTACGCTATTTAAAATGCATTGTATGATATTTTCTACTCAATACCCCAATTATATATCTTGGATCTCCCTCTCAAACTTTCTGTGTCTCATCTTTCCATTATCTTGCTTGTTCAGTGGAAATTTCCTGAGTCCCTCGGACTTGACCCGGACATTGGCCCTTCTTGGAAGTCTTCATTTAGAGATCTTGCCCTGTGTGTACTAATCCTTGGCCAGCGATGGTTCAATTATGTGCGCCCTGACGCGGTGACGCCGAATTCTGACCTCGCCGAGCAGGGACCTGCTAGAAGTTGGCTTTGTTTTGGGTCAGATATACTTAGTGAGTTATGTGGTACCTCTTTGTCATCTTTTTGGGACTTGTGTTTAGATGATTTTTATCACACAGGGGCACCTTTTCGTAGTGCGCGGGGTTTAGGTGATTCATGTCACATGGCAGCGACTTGCCGCATTGACCAGTGACTTTTTGCGTTCAAGGATAAATAGTATCTTAATTGTCTTTCAAATACCATTTGAAGTATTTTACTCTATCTTAATTACTTCAATTTTCATGTACTCATACTCTATCTTAATTACAATCTAACGTTAGTGTTTATTATATTTTCTTAAATAGATTTTTGAGTATCTTGTACACGTCTGACTCAGTATACATGCAATGCAATCCCGGACTATGCACAACTTTATACGCTGCTGTTGGTGAGCGCATTGCGGAAGCAATCCGACTGTGTATGGCTGGCGCTTCCCTTTCATTCTTTTTGCAAGAAATATATCCGCCCCCCCCCATCCCCCATCAAAATGTTGTGCAAATCACACCATGGGGATAGGGTGACGGCAGGAATATCCCCGTGACTTGCCTGCGTCTGTTATTTCACCTCAATTCAACATAAGTTGACGGCCGAAAATATGATGTGCTGCACCATCGGTGCAAGCATATATTAATATGTTAATATATGTTAATAATGTTAATAACAGTGTATATGTTAATAACAGCTCATATGTTAATAACAGTAGCAGGATATTTTGTACCTGTTGTACTTACGGTCACCTGCATGAATGTCACTTATGGTCACCTGTGTGTCCTTGCTGCAACAAAGCAGAACTGAATAACACTTGTCTATGCAGAGGAACAGTCCAGTTGATTGACTTTCATTTTGTCCTCTACACTCCCACACTTGGGGATGACTCAGAGTACATAGAAATGACACTAAGGAACGAAGAGAAACACATGCACGATAAAATTCCATAAACAGATGGTCTGATTTATCATGGACAGAACCTGCTGTTGCATATGAGGACAGCCGCATACGGCGTTCGAAAATACCTAATGAGTGGAATGGTACACAATTCGCGCGTCTTTCCGACAAACCTGTTCAAAACAAAGACACGTGTTCTCGTTCTCAAGCCACATTTCACGGGGGCTCTACCCGTAGCGGCCACCTAGTAACATCTTCGACATCTCAACATGCACACCTCATGTTATCCTGCACTTGTGTTGGTTGCATGACATGTCAGCACATCTTGACCAAGCCAGATTCAGGTATGACTACTGAAAAATATCTGTCCTTCGTTCCATATTTGGGCTGAAGCCTACACTGGGACGTGCACAAGTGTAATCAAACAAGTGCACCCCCGAAAACAACAAGCACCTGACACACAGAAAGCACAAGACGTACCTTCTCTTAAACACCTATTTGTATTGTGCACGGAAAGTGATTACGCCAATTTATGTCCTACTGATTGCAGCCGAGGTCGCACTAACAGGTCATGCGTAAGGAATATCGAGGCACGATGCTGACGCTGGATAGAGCGGGCAAAGTCATCTTGGATCATCTTCCGAGCAACGAATTTGGGCGCATACAACTCACTTCGTTCGGCAGAAAGTGGGCGAACCTGCTGTTCAGTCTTGGTTATTAATCAGGTTTCACCATGACAAGACACGCGTCGTTCTGGTCATCGCCGAGGCAGGTTGAAACAACAACCTCGTGCAATGCTCCTAGCCGTTTGCCTTTCCTCTCACTCTCGCTCCTCCCACCTCGATGTGTCCCTCTCTCCCGGAGCGGAAGCTAATTGCGGTGGCAGCACAATGCAATCCAGGCTAGCAGAAGACAAATGTCCACACTTTTGTCCAGTTCATCTCGAATAATACGAAGGTTAACGCTGCAACTTAGCTTGTACTGTCATCAGAGGGCACAGATGCACTTCCTGACATATTTTTCAGGCATTTATTTCGTCGCTGAGAGATCTGAGGAAGTGTTTTCTGCTGCTGCCATAGGACTCCATGCATTCGCATTCACAGAAACGAAAAATTGTATAAATTCGCCTATTTGCTGTATTCCGATAAAAAATATGTCAGGACGTGGAGAATTTACCCATGTATTACCAGTTCTGTGTACTGCTTCATTACTGCAGTAGCTTTCGAGATGAACTGGACAAAGCAATGCCCATAGAGTATACACTGTGGTCACTCCGTCTTAAGGAAATTTGTGTATCCCTGTCCTGTGCTTTCTTTACGCAAGGGCAATGCGACTGTGTATGTGGCATTATGCAAGAATTAGTCTTTTCCTCAGTTTATTAGTGTGCGCTACGGTTTCTTCCAGTTACAGCTATTGGGGCACAAATGCGTGTAATTTTTCGCGGTTCTTTTCTTCTTTCACTGCTTGTACTCAGAATGTTGGTGAGGGGAAAAAGTCAGCATCCAGGTAGAGCAGAAGAAAGCCGCTTGGCAGAGGAGAGTTCATGACAATTGAATTTGTTTTCTGTTATATGTTGTTGAGTGTCAGTACTCACTTTGCTTGATATGTTGATGGAGTAAGCTGTATTTTATAAGTATTTGTGCAGAAATGCTGGTATGTGAGCGTGGAGGAGAAATTCTAATAAAGCACCTCTCCTTATGCATACCTGAGCTGCTGTGTGCGCGCGCGCATGTGTGCTTTTTCCCTGGTTTGCGACGTCATCATAGCATGTTGGGGCTTGTTTAGCAATGTTGCAATTTTACCCACCGCTATTATCTTGTTTTTATCTTGTGTTAGCCGTTGAGTTTCGTAGCGATGTCCGGTGACAATGCTATTATTCCTGAGCGCTCCGTCTTAAAGGGAGACTCCGCACCAAAAGCGTTATGAACTAACAATGCTACGTCAATCTATATCGTATGATGTTTCAGTTTTCGGAATATCTCATCTCCAGGTGACATAGATAATTAGAAAACGATTTTTTTCCATCGAGTGATTCGGCGATTTTCCATGGAACGGCAGTCTAGCAACATTGTGCTTCACGTCACCGGTAGTCTTCTCGAGCGCGCTATTTTCTGTTTCTTCTGCTTGGTTCTGTTCTATCGTTGGCGAGTACTTTGCGTGATATTTTTCATTATAAACTCCTGTGCCGTCAGTGGTAGAGGAAAGACGTTCACCGAGCGGAATGGTTGCGACAATGTGTTGCGCTAAAGGCTGCAAAAGCAAGTACCCGACGACGCCCGATGTTTCGTTCTTTCACTTTCCGAAAGACAGTGATTGTTTTCGTCAGTGGGTGGCCGCTATTCCGCCGAAAACGAGGAGTTGGCATCCGACAACTCACAGCAGACTTTGCTCCAAACACTTCAGTCCCGATATGTTCGATCCCTCGACCGAACTCATGTTCAATATGGGCTGCAGCAAGAAACGGCGATCTCTGGTGCCCAGCGCCGTGCCCACGATTTTCGGAAGGCATATGGAACTACCTGCGCGTGCATCGTACGACGAGCAAAGGCGGAAAGAAGGTGAGGTTAATTTGCAATGTGTGTTCACAAAATAAAATTTGCTAATTTTGTGTGCAGCTTGTCGACGAAGCACTCAGTGCGTACGAGCTGAGCACACCCACAATGCCTGCAAACACGGATGCGGAAGATCACTTCACTGCC
Source organism: Ornithodoros turicata (assembly GCF_037126465.1). NCBI lineage: Eukaryota > Metazoa > Arthropoda > Arachnida > Ixodida > Argasidae > Ornithodoros > Ornithodoros turicata. The sequence goes on from NC_088204.1 coordinate 39,205,075, forward strand.
GAATGTGGCGAGTGCAGCATAAGTTTGCAGTTGGAAGAACGCTGTGAATGAGTGTTCTTGATGCTGTTACGTTTCGTGTTCACTTAATTGCATTGTATTCGCTATTGGCTTCGCTATCACGAAATACACTGATGGTATTTCGCAGATATCGGTGGAGTCATTTGTGACACTGGTGGCGATGTGGAGACAGCACAGTTGCCCCCACCTGCTGCTCAGGTTGTGTCACCTGTGTTTCCCAGCCCAATCAGGCTAACATGCACGGAGCATGGAACACAAACTTTGGAGAACAGTGGTAAGTTTTCTTTGCTTTTCATAGGAATATGGATAGGGATATTATCTGCAAATTTACTTTTCTTGATTATAGTTCCACAAGTCATCGTACAAACACGACCGCCTCCTCAGCCTAGTTACGCATCTTGTCAGACAGAGCCAGTTGTATTCTATGATGACGTGCGTCGCACTTCAACTCCAGTTTTTGATGGCCCCATGCTCCCTCCTGATGGTCCCGTCATCCATGATGGTGTCCCCATGAATGATGTCCCCATGGATGATGGTCCCCATTCTGGTGACGAAGACAGCATGGCAGAGTAGGTCTATGAACACTTATACCGGATTATATTTTCTGTGTTCATGCAGCCCATTTCTGAATGCATAAGTGTACCTGTATACTGATTTTGTGCAGGATGTTGGATCCTAATGATGCTAGCTACGTTCCAAACCAGACAGATGGGTATGGTACTTTTCAATGTCACATTTGTACATGGGTAGGTATGGTACTAATGGTATTTCCTCATTATGGAATTTTCATAGGACATTGGAGTCGTCATACTTTGAAGCCCCGCTTGAGGCCCCACTTGAGGAACCTGATCTGCTGGAACTGTAAGTGCACTACTCGTTTGCTTTGTGCACTGCAGTTACACAGATGCACATGTCATTCAGGTTGGGTACAAGGAAGTAGTCATTTTTATGCTGAAGCACACATGAAGGAACAGACACATGTGACATGGTTCCAGTGTTTCAATTCCGTTAGCCTTCCCACCCACTTCTGTATCATTTCTAAAAAGCTATTCAGATTTAGCATGCTAAGTCAAGTAAATTTATGTTGCTGAACCCTTTCAAGTTTAACCTCATTTCCACACTTCACAACAAGTTCACTGGCCGCAATAGAGTCAATGCCTCACCTAGTCTATATAATGAGAAGGGAACATTGTGGTCAAAACAGAGCACTTTAAAGTAGGTAGATACACACAGACATACTACACACAACATGAAAACACACCACAAAGCGCTCTAAGGACACTAAGTTGTTTAGAGGTCTTCCCAGGCAGGAATCTCGTATTGCTTACATTGTGTATATCAACTGAAAAGCAACCATGTAGCTACACACATAAAAAGCGAAAGAAGTAGATGCATGAACAATGCATGGCATCCTTGCTTCGCAAGAAATTTCTGAGGTTTCACAGTCTGTGACAAATGTTACATCTTTGTGCCACTTACTTCCTGCATGTTGGCTGGAAGCTAATTAGAGTACAGTTCAGGAATTTAAGCATTGTAGACAATAACATATTTCAATTGCAAGATTCATTGACAAATGGTTCAAACAATAAAGTATATCTTCTGTTATTCTTATCATTTGAATACAGTTTAGGTGTTGCAACATTATGCATTGTTTACCCATGTGTTTGTGTTTACTCTCTTTGTTTCACATATTTGTGATGTCGAGATCCATCAGCCCCCCCCCCCCATCTACAAGCTGCTTATAAAGAATTTCCTTGTAACCCTTGTAATGCATATTTCTCCAGGCCTCCAGGCCTGCCGACACTGATGAGCAGCCAAGCTGCAGTGCAGAAGATGAGGATGATGAGAACAGGTAGACTGACTTGTCTGTACTAGGGAGCGAGAGCATTTGTTGCTTGATTCAAATGAAATCTTGCATGTTAACATAAGCTGGAAACAAGCTGAGAAGGATATGTTCCCCAGTGCAGAACATATCCTCAAACACAACCACCTTTGTAGTGGACATAAGGGAGCAACTTCTGGTGAGGTGCCCAGTTAAAAAAGGAAAAAAAAATGTTGGATGTTGATCGAAGCTTGAGATAGAGGTGCTTTGGACATTGAGTGTTGTTCGATAAACATTTTTGCATCGAGCGAGCTACATTACTCATTACGAGAATGATCCCATTCACATTATAACAGAGACGTTATTGTAATGTACTGGTGAAAGTGAAAATCATGCCAGCTATATTGAAGCCTTATACTTATGTTTTCCATTTTTGAGGTTTGAAAGCGTACCTGACTCCAAAGGCCTGAGGGAGAACTTTTACATGGTTGCAGAATCTAACCTTCTTGACCTGCTCCTCATCTGCTCAACGTGCCTGACAGACCAAACAAAAGTCAGCCTCAGCTGCAAGGGATCCTTGCTGCGTGCAAGAGTCACATGCAAAAGGGAACACACAAGAGTGTGGCATAGCCAGCCGCTTTTGGGTGCAAAGCCAGTAGGGAATGCCCTAATGTGTGCTGCCATTTTATTTGCCGGGTGCTGTCCAACAAAAGTGCTCCGCATGTTTGACTTCCTACACCTGGCGAGCATCAAGAGGACACAGTACTACAAAATGCAGCACTGCTAACTTTTCCCTGCAATTAATGAGGCGAATAATGAGGTCTCATTAGAGTTTCTGCTGACGAATGTATTGTCCATAAACTGATCCTTACAACTCTCTGGCTTCAAGAAAATCAACCCATGGTGAGACAAATGGTTAGCAGTAAATACTGACAAATGTAGCAGAGTATCTTTTACACGATCCCAAATCCGCCTACACTCTTATCACATGGATCCCCATGCTCTCCAACATGTTGGCTCCCATGAATATCTTGGTCTATGCATTACTTCCAATATGTCTTGTTCTCTCCAAATCTCCCATATCATACTGAGTGCGAACCGCAGCCTCGGATATCTACACTATAATCTCTGTTAGCTCATAATCACTCTAAAGCAGATAGCCATTGAGTGCCATTTATATTTCCGGTGTGTCCAGATCTCGTTATTTCGGATAACACTTGCAGTATATTTTGTCCATTGTGGTATCCTTCGTAACATTGTGAAATTTATTATCTGCTCATCCTGTATGACATTTCCTGTCTAAGTACTTATTGATGTATATTTGTGTCCCATTGCGATAGGTAATGCCCTTACAGCGCCCTAAACGTATCATCAAAAATAAATAGATAAATATACTTCCTTTTCAGCATATTTGCATTATTTCTGCATGCTAATGAAAATACATTTCTTTTAGGCGTGGCTCTCTGAGCAACAGGCACTCATCCAGACGGTGAGGGGCAGAAAACTAATGTTAGCTGGAGATGCTCGGTGTGACTCTCCAGGCCACAACGCGCTCATGGGGACATACACTCTACTGGAGAAATCCGTCAACAAGATATTACACTTTGAATTGATCATGGTATGTGAAAATAACCCCATAACTGACAAAAATGTGCTTTGGTCTCTTGTGTAATCACTAGAGGGAGAGAAACTCTACTAATATAAAAACATACGTTCCAGTCTCCACAGGTTGTCTACAGCAACAACATGGAAAAGAAAGGACTTGAGCAGGCATTGGCATTTCTTGATGAACATGAACTGTCCACGGACCTGCTTGTCACTGACAGTCACAATGGTGTCAAGGCTTTCTTGAAATCAAAGCACACCAATATTCGTCATCGTTTCAACGTCTGACACGTGGCAAAGGGTAGGGATTTATCTCTACATTAGTGTTTCTTGACAGATATGGTTTGGTGCAGTACAACATAATTCGAAAATTTTAGGTATAACGAAGAAAATGCTAGCAGTAGCAAAATCAAGGCATCATCGAGGTGTGACAGCATTGTTAGACACCTGTACTGGTGTGCACGGACAAGTGGGGACAGTGGAGAAGAGCTGCTCGCAAAATGGGTGTCCGTCATCCGTCATGTTGTGAATGTTCACACCCATCCTAATCCTCTTCATCCGGTGTGCTACCATGGTGATATCGGGGACAGACTGTGGCTGCGTGAAGGTAACTCCCTGGTTCACTGTTATACTATCTACTTCATATGCTTCGTATATATGCTTTCCTCTTGCACTTGAGATGAGCCATTCTTGCGAAGGGTGAAGTTTTCCACAGGTCTCCAATAGTCTTTTCATAAACATAATATACACCGCAATCAGTGTACATTTTGTGGTACGCACAATCATACAATTTTTGTGGTATGGGCTGTGTGGTACATTGCCACGCCGAAATTCTTCATACTATTTGTTTTATAACCAATGAAGTGTGTTTTGCAAGCATATGTGTTCTCGTCAGCCATTCATCATGTGCGTTGTGTAGAACTTTGTGTGTGTTAATTTTTTCTTTGAGGTTCAGACACATTCAGGAAACTCCACGACATCATTATTGCAAAGAGACTTCTCGCTGACATCCCTAGGCTTTCACCACGAGAGCAAGCGTTCGGCTTGGAAGCATTCCACAGACTACTGATCAATTTTGCGCCAAAATCACGGAGTTACTCATTTGAAGGCATGAAAGCAAGGTAATAATTCAAAGTGTTATTGCTTATTTCTTAAAATATATTATGAGTAATACAACAGTCTCTTATACCACATAATCTTCAAAGGACACAAATCACTGCCTTGCACTACAACTACAACTCCGACCGGGTAGTGCCGCAGAATGATGATGGGAGCAACAAGTGCCGTCTCAAGCCATGTAAGCCAAGGAAGCAGTGGGTCGTTGTTCCCTTGAAAGAATCAACATCATATGGTTAGTCAATTTGTGAGATGCAAACGTATCCACATAATTTATTGGACTTTCTAATTCAAAGTAATCATCATTTTAATATTTCTCCCTAGGTTATGTTGATAACCTGTTTGACCATGTCGTGAGGTGCCTGGAAAAGTGGCCATCCTATGACGCTGCTGAAAGGTCCAACCCTCGAGTTTCTATGCCAACACTCTGCAGCTCATATGGTGAAAAGCCAAGTCTAGGAGATGCTGCCAAGGCACATCGTTCAAGGTTCAGCACAGACGCAGACTGCTCCTCGTTTGAGTCAGCCTAAAGGATTAGGTATTATAGGTCGTACATTTCTTTTCACTATATTTATTTTTGCCAGCAGTGTAACGGATATTACAAGATGCAAAATTACTCTTCAGCAGCCTTGGAAATGCAGAAGCTCAAGCAAACCAGCGAGGAAATGCTAAGGGAAGAGTCTGGGAGATTTCGAACACAGGCTGTTCTACTTGGGCTTCCCTCCCAGCCTTTCCACTGGCATGGTATTTAAAGGGTTAGGGATGACATGTTAATGGGTGTTACAGATGGGTCATTTGACCCATGTCAGAATATTTTTGTTGTTCAACAGGGTGTCTACTGAATTGGAACCTTGAAATTTCACTGACTATTGCAAGCAAATACCCTGACCAAAAACAAGTGCGAGCTTCATGGCTGCTGCTATATTTTAGTGCAGATCCCTCATAAAAGAGGTCACTACTCGGTTGCCCCACTTTTCTGCCTTGAGCTTGTCGTACTGACGGTTTGCTACTCGCGGCAACGTTGCAGCAGCGTGGTTGCTCAACCATTGGTTGGCAATCGCAATTTGTCGTGCATCGTCACAGACTTTCTCTGATTTCAGATGCCTTCTGGCAAATACCCTGACTTTTCCAGTCATATCCAAATTCCCTCATAACCTCTGGTTTTCCAGGTTGCTTTGTAGTTCAACCCTGTTCAAAAACTTTGTTTCAGTCCAGTGTGAGGGCCTTGCAGTGGATTTCGGTTAGAAAGGAACCTGGGTAATCTCATTGTCAAAGTGTACTGCAGAGTTCTAGTGTGCGTGTGCGAAGGACCTTGTCTTCTAGGGACCATATAAAAAATTGGCATACATGGGTGAAACTTCGTGGATTTTTCATGGTGCTTCATGTGCAAAGGCCACTGTGGGAAAACTGCTATTACATTGCGTGGCATGCTGGTATGGTCACATTCACCTGCTGGCTTGCTTGTTTGTCTGGACAGTGATTGCCTTCCAAGGGAGCAGTACATCTGTAGTGTAGAGTTCGTCAATTGAACCTCTGTATGCAATAAGGGGATAACTTGACTTATCCCCTTTTTACTATTTTTGCTGCGTTCACATCTATAATCCAGTATGCACCTGTGAATGAAAATTTAGGACCTTATTGTGATTTGCTGACCTGCTACAGCATGGTGAAAAACGGGAAATGCATGTATGTCAATGGGACGGACAATCGGACCAGGCCCCTGTTCTCCGTTTGGGATTTTTCCACTTATCGCCTTGTTGCACACAGAGGTTCAATTTTGGGAAGTACCGGCATCGTCGAGTTGAGGCATTTCAGGTCATCATGTATGATGAGATTTCATTGGTGGGTGTCCTGTATTGTATGACCTATAAGTGCTGCATATTCCTATGTTGGCTCATGATCATCTTTTTGGTCATGTTGCATGTTGTCAAGGTGCTATGAACTTCAGCAATGTACTTATCTATGGGCAAAACAACAATGTTGTTTTCTACCTGCGCTGTTTTCTAACTAGTTATGTACCAACTTGCCCAAATCTCCGCCTTAACAACAATGCTGTCACCTTTTTCTGTTGGTTGGATAATATCAAATCTGTCAACTAGCGGTTACACCAATATTCTTCAATGCACGCACAATATTTTGGCAAAGTTTAGGTATTGTTTTCACTGCATTATTCCAGCCATATTTCTTTACCACAACCTTCAGGCAACAGTTATGTAACATTCCTACAAGATTGTAAGGCATTACATCCATACTTGTTGAACACACCCCAGGTAGCACCAAACGGTATTGCAACATTTCATCAATGTCATACTGCAGCGTTGCCCAAACGTCGGTAATGTCCATGACTTAAACTTAATTTGCAAAAATCACTTGTAACACTCGAGTAATGTGTGCAAAACACTGCGACAACACTGCAGCACAGTACGCACACATCTCTCAATGCGCAACTATGCAAGTGCCCAGACCTGTATTGTCATCAAGCAGGAGAGCTACCTATGCTGAGGAAACCGCTTGGGCATCCCACTGAATGGAGCATATACTGAAACACGAACTGTTGGGGTACTTTCATTAAGTGTAGTGGGGCGTAAAACATTTGTAACGGTGACGATTATGCATACTTGTATTTAACCCATGTATCTATAACGAGCTAAGTATACCCAACAGCATTCCTGACATCCTTCATTCATTCATTCATTCATTCATTCCTGACATTCCTGACATCAAGTAGCACATTTTTAAGTCAGGCCTGTGCTACACGGGATATGATCTGAGAGGAATGCACGAGACTCGCTCACAAAACCTGGACACTTTACTAATATGTTGCCTCAAATGTTGTACTATTTCTTTTCCAAGGAGCATTGCTGTAACGCTGTCTAAATGCTAAAAAAATAGAACGCAAATGTTGCTTCCACATTGTATTTGTGTTGGAGAAATATGGGTATAACACTGTCTCCACTGTCTCTAAGTTGCAGAAACTCAAGACACATGTTGTCTCAATATTGTATTTGTTGGAAAAATATGACTAATGCTGTCTCAATGTTGCAGCAGCATAACACAAACGTTCCCACCGTGTCTCATTTGTGTTGCAGGAATGTGGCTTGGAGGCTGTCTAAATGTTGCGAAAATGTTCTCCAGCATCACTGCTGGCTAAAAAAAATTTCAAGGTGACATTACCCACATTTGCGCAATGTTTGAGGTAACATTTTCAGAAATGTATTGCAAAATACTGCGCGACTATAGGGTACAGTCAGGAGCTTGGATGAGTGACGTTGCTCGGAGGTACTATGTTCAGACACTGTCCCTTAGCAACAGTGGAGAAATATTGCGTTGCCACGTTGCAGGAGCATCGTAAAGTGGATAGTAACATTGGGCCACTTTTGGTAATACAATAATGTTAACGAGTGTTGCAAAACTTTCCTCTCTAGTGCAATATTGCTTCAATGTCATGGCAACAATGTGTGTGTGTGGGATATTTAGTTGTTTGCACTAGAGCTTCTAGGTTGGCTATATTATGATCAGACTCTGGTATGCGAAGGTCAAGAGTGTTCGTTTATTGTGCTTATGTTGTGTTGGATTGTAGCAAGATGTGGTGCTAATGTTTGAACTCCACTGCAACAACATTCACGCACCATGTGTACACATTTTCATTTTTCAATGTGTGTGAAGCCAGACTTTGGAGATCTGTATTGTCATCGAGCAGGAGAGCGACGTATGGGGGTAGACTCCACTGGGGGGACCGCTTGAGCATATCACCAGATCAAGCATATGCTTAAACACACACTATTTGGATAATTTTAAGTATGGCGAGGTGTAAAATATTTGTAACAGTGACAATGATGCATCCTTGCAATTAACCCATGTATCTACAATGAGTCAAGCATACCAAACAACATTCCTGACATCCCTTCCTGTCAGGTACCATGTTTTGAAGTCAGGCTTGTGCTACATAGGATATATTAACTGAGAGGAGTGCACAAGAACCCCTCTCAAAAGACAGTATGAATTTGTTTCCCGAAATGTTGTATTTTTGTTCCAAGAGACATTGCTGTAACACTGTCTAAATGTTGCAGAAATACAACGCAGATGTTGCCTCCACATCATATTTGGTGTAACGCTGTCTCTATGTTGCCGAAACAGAAGACAAATATTGCCTTCATACTGCATTTGCACTGAACTAATGTGGCTGTAATACAGTCTCAATGTTGCAGAAATACAACACACATGTTGCGTCCACATTGTATCTGTGTTGGAGAAATATGGCTGTAACACTGTCTCTATGTTGGAGAGGCATAACGCAAGCGTTGCTTCCATATTTTATTTGCATTGACGAAATATGGTTGTGACGCTGTCTCAATGCTACGGAAATGTTATCCAGCATCGTTGCTGGAAAAAATTTTCAATGGGACTTATCCGGGTTCGCACAATATTTGCGCTAACAGTTCCACAACGGTCTTGCAAAATATTGTGCTATACAGGGTGTTTCAGTTAAATCCCCGGGCTAAATAATTCGCGAACGGGTGCACCAATCCACGAGCTTTCTTTTTTACAAGTATCTGTCCGATACCACCTACAAGCTGCACACCGTGTGAATTAGTGGGAGGCGCTCATTATTAAAATAAACATGCAAATGAGTTAAGTAAAAAAGCGTAACTTCTAAAGCAGGGCGCTGTCGGCATTAAAATGGGTACTACCCCTTTTGGGACCTTCAGTGGACACCTTTTAGAGAAAAATCTGCCACCGAAGCGGGTCATTTGTTGCAGTAATTAATTAGTTTCGGTTTACGTATTTTTTTCGCGGCTGGTCGCGGCGAAGCGCAAAATGGCGTATTTCATTGGTGTAATTCATTGGTGTAAGGACGTAATTCATTGATGGATAATGGAGTGAAAGAGCGTCCTTTTGTGCTTCGCAGCGACAAGCCCCGACAAAAATACGTAAACCGAAACCAATTAATTACTGCAACAAATGACCCGCTTCGGTGGCAGATTTTTCTCTAAAACGTGTCCACTGAAGGTCCCAAAAGGGGTAGTACCCATTTTTATGCCGACAGCGCCCTGCTTTAGAAGTTACGCTTTTTTACTTAACTCATTTGCATTTTTATTTTAATAATGAGCGCCTCCCACTAATTCACACGGTGTGCAGCTTGTAGGTGGTATCGGACAGATACTTGTAAAAAAGAAAGCTCGTGGATTGGTGCACCCGTTCGCGAATTATTTAGCCCGGGGATTTAACTGAAACACCCGGTATAGGGTGCGCATGAGTAATGTTGCTCGAAGGTGACTGAGGAACGTTGAAACACTGTTCCCTAGCAACACTAGAGAAATATTGAGGTGTCACATTGGGAGAATATCGTGAAATGGATAGTAACATTGGCCCACTTTGGCAATATTATAACAATGTTAACAAATGTTGCAAAACTTTGCTCCACATGGGACGACATTTGCATAGACAAATGCAGATGCACAGCCTAAACCTCAATGTGATACACTGATGTGATGCATACCTTTAAACCCAAGCAAAGTGGGTGTATGCAGTTGAGGGGAAGGCTTCTCGTGTCCGCCTTAGGGCACAGCCTGGAATTCGGCGTCTGTTGCTCTTACCGAGGCCACCCCAAATGCAGTACACAAATTCCCTGTATGCTGTAAACCGAAGGACACTGCATGGACAAAAATAAAATACCTATACATATTGGTACTTCTCTACATTACTCTCTCATAGTTCCCATGCATCATGCTAAATAACTGCAAACCCTACATACCGATGCATATAGTCAATGCTGCTATCGTCGTCTCCACATCTCTCCATATAGGTAGGGCAGTCTGCCCTCAGCACTCGTGAGCGCATTTCGAGCTGCTTTCTATGCAGACAAAGCATGGAGAACAACTCGTGTTCTGTGATGCATTCAATCACTTCTTCATCACACACGGCTGAAACCTCATCTATTTCTTGGCAGCACAGGTGCTCATCGTCTTCCATTGGACGGCAGCGGCCACATGAGCATCTAAAAATGCAGTGCATGCAAAAACAGTGCATATGCTTACTGAGTAACTTATTGGTTGTGTTGTAAAGCTTTCTACAAAATATAATAACTATGCAATCCTAGGCAATAACATGTGTAACATATGTACAATTGTTTGTGTGAATGTTTTATAAAAGTTTTGCCCAGCGAATTGATAGTCTATTACTGTGTGTCCCATTTCTGCAAGCAGGTTTGTGAGCACTGCAAAATAAATGTTAATTACATTCGTAACGCCCGAGGCCCCCTTCCAGTTGTGCTGCCGACTGGGTGGCCCCTCCTGCACCCCATCTAACCCCAAAGAAGGACAGGGTCACAAACTGCTCGGGGACCCTAAGAACGGATATGGGAAGTGTAGTTGCTTGCTGAGTGCGACAGAATAAACCCGTATTCTTCGCGTGACTCTCGTCTGTTGTCTCCTCCGTCACATACATGTCCTTGTAGCTTGCAAAATATTCTTGAAGTAAACTTTTGCAAAATGCACATCATAAATAATAACAGTAAAAACGCACATCATACTGCTAAGCATTACTTGCTAAGCAAGCATGTATGCTGCAGAGCATCAACTCACATAATCGCCCGAACGGTGCCGCTGGCTGGTTATGCAATGGACTTTCAATATGTTTCCAACATACACCGAATTCAAAATCTTGGCGGAAGCACGCCCCACGTGCAGTCAGCATGCCATGTGCGCTTGCTAATGTGTGTGTGTGTCTCGGCTGGAAGACTGCACTGGTGGATGGGCTAGGATCGCAGCGTGCAGTCGTACCAAGTATCGTGCATTATTCGTACGAATTCTCGAACCCTCACACTATACACTATAGTTTGTTTTATTAACGTCGCCCCCAACAAAAGAAATGTCAAACCGTACTGATATGGCAGAAACATATACGCTGTTACTCACCATAGACTAGCATCCACACGATCACAACTGCTTTCGCTTTCCTCGCTGCGGCCTCGTTGGCTTGGCATGGGATCAGTCATGAACGGCGATTCCTCATCGTCTATGCATACGTTTTGTTCGTTGAAATGAATTTCTTCGTCTGAACTGTAGTCACACTCAGATGAAGAAATGGAGGAAGCAGATGATTCGTTATCCATGTTCCACCGAGAAGCTATAACGCGCGCGTACCCGAAACTGATACAGACGGCAGCCTGCGGCCCGCGGGAGACTACCGGTGACGTCACACAGGGTACGGGAGGCCGGAGAGGAAGCGGTCTGGAGTTTCGGTTTCGGTATACAATTTTCGGCTTTTCTTGCAACTAATATGTCTCCGACTGCCAAACCAACTTTGTTTCTAATTTCTAAACCATATTCGGGACTCATATGCACAGTTACTACGATAGTTTCGATTTCTCCCGGAGTCTCCCTTTAAGCCTTTTCCCTTCTCTTTACGAAGGGACAATGCGGCTATGTATTTAGCATTATGCAAGAATTCTCTGATACCAGACATGAGTGTCTTTTTCTTAGTTTATTAGCATATGCTTCAGTGTTTGAAGCCATAGCAATTCCAGCACAAGTGCGCGTAATTTTTGCTGCTCTTTGCTCAAATCACTGCTTGTGCGCAGAAGGAAGTCGCATGGTAAGCTGAATTCATGAGAACTGCGTTTCTCTGCTTGTTTGTTACGTGTCAGGAGCTGGGTATGTTGAAGAAGCAAGCTGTTATAGGTATTCATGCAGAAACGCTTGCATCTGAGCACAGGATAGGAATTCCTGAAGCAGGGCACCCTCAGTGTAAATTAATTATTTTGGATGTGAGTCTGCTTCACTGCATGACAAGACCTGGTAGGCTGAAATGGGAAGATAGAAAAAATTGGAGACTTTGATTAATAGCGATCCAAGTAACAGGGCAATTATAGTTTCCATAGAAAGTAGAATTTTAATAGGCTCCTAAAATTATAGTTTTGTAATAGTTTTTCTAAACTGCAATGCAAGATAGAAAATCATTAATATAGTGGGAATGCAATCACACCATATATCTGTTCCTGTAAATGCGTTCTGTCTTGTGGTTTGTCGTGCGCGAATTGAACTTTGCCCCCAGGCTTTCGCGCCTTTTTGCTCGCAGGTGTAGCCTCAGAAAATGAGTATACGAGCATAGAAAGGGTCATGTATTACATAAGCCTGGTGATGATGTTGAGTGGTATCACTTATTATTTTAGAAGAGCAGTGGTAGTTTACTGGTGTTGTGATTCTAATGACCATGATGAGCTTTGGGGTGAAAATCGCTAAGATCAAGATTCATGCAGGGTGCTTTTTTTGTTGAATTTTGTTGTAAAAGTGAACGTCATTAAGAGTCGGATAAAGGAAATAACCTTGCAATTCAATTAATAATAGGAGTGTTTGTCTTTGCCGCTGTCTTCTTCAGACAGGGTGGGATGACGTCACGAAGTGTTTCAGGTGTCTGTAGCAATGCATTGACCGTTACTGGAAAAAAGTGTAGCAATAGAAAAATGGTGTGTATTGTCCTGGACGGATTTATGATGAGCACTGTTTTTGAATAAGAGGAGAGCGTGTGCTTAGAAATAGTTTGATGTTGGTTTTCTGCTTTGTTCAAGTGTTTCTTTTCGCTTTTTTGCCCCTTATTGTCTGACAAACATGCCCAGATCTGTTCTGACATGCTTTCCTTCTACATGTAGTTTTTCTTCTTGACATTCTTGACGATGTCGATAGTGCTGCCTTGAATGGGAGTAGAGCTTGAACGATTCTTAATAATCTTGCGATTCATTTAGTTCAGAGAGTAACCGCAAGGTGGACAGGTGTGTGACTTTATTCAGGAGGAACAGAGCGTCATTATTCAGTTAGCTGCCTGGCTCTCGGATGGGATGGACATGTCTTGCTGAACCATTTTGTTTTTTCCTGTACTGATAAGTCTCATTTAGTAAGACTTTGGGAATGGGATGCTTAATTCCTACAATCACCTCTCATGTATGGTGTTTTTCTGCAATAGTTCCCTATGCAATCATTATAGTAGAATAAAGGAAATAATCTTGGGATAGTGATTCAATAAATAACAGGTCCCCTGTCTAGAGCGTACGCGTCCTTGAGCCACGCAGCTGCATGATGACGTCATACCACGACTCTATTGTTTCAGGTGGACCTTGTCCAGAGGCGATGGGTTCGACATTAGTGAAAAAAACAGTGTAGCCCTGAGACAATAGGATGACGTCACGACCAATGAGCAAAGCCTGCAGGGGGCGCAAGGATTCACTTCTTTCTTGGGCACTGGCGGGTGTGGACAAGTTAATTCTGTTCCTAGCAATTGCGTTGGCCGTTAGTGGCAGAGCGTAGCTTCGGTGGGGTTCTGTCTGCCTCTGATGAGGTGCGGATGTGTGGTTCTTCACTGGTGAATGGTGTTCGACGATGCAGGCGGATTTTGTGGCGAGCGGATATACAATGAGAATGTAGTGTACGTGTCCGATGATGGTGAATGTCTTTTCACTTTGTTCAAGTGTCTGTGTTTGCTTTCCTCTGCTGAGGCATCTAGCTTTGTATTTTTTTTCTTTTTTGACACGGAACATTCTTGTCTTGACGATGACTTTAGTGCTGCCCTGAATGGAAATAGTGCTAGAACGATTCTTAATAATTCTGGGATTAAATTAGTTCAGAAAGTAACCGCAAGAGGGACACATGCATGACTTTATAGAGGAGAAAAAAGCATTCAAATTCAGTTCCGTGCTTGGCTGTTGGATGGAATGGACGCATCGTTCTGCGCTCCTCGTGGCTAATGTGTTATGTAACAAATCCTTTCGCAACTTTGTCCCAGCTTTTTATGATTTTCATGTCCGGTGCTGGTTGCTGTTGTCTAGGCATTCCCGCCATTTTCTATCTTCTTCTGCCTTGGAAACGAGAGTAGCGCTGGCGTGATCCATAATAATTTTGTCATCAGATTAGTTGATAAAGTAACCGCTAGGGGGTGCAGCTGCGGGACTTTATACAGGAGAAAAAACCATTACGAGTCAGTTCGCTGCCTGGCTGTCGGATGGAGCAGTTAGATCGTTCTCCGCTCCCCGTGACTGCTGTGGTGGTGGGCTCATTTGTTGTGTAACTGATTCTTTTTGTTGTTAGCTATTGATGGTTAGCATATTTACCGTATTTTCACGCGTATTAGCCGCTTATTAGGCTTATGCGCGATTTTTTTTCGCGGACGCTCTGCGGCTTATCCGCGGGTGGGGCTTATCTGGTGACTATTTTTCCCTGGTACTTTCCCCATACCCCGGATTAAACGAAAGGGCCGACAGTGCCTCATGTTTTTCGGAACAGGACCGCCCTGCCAGTGCACGAACAATACCGAACAGGGGCGGGTCTACATGCGCTTTAACAAAAGGGGTGACAGTGATTCATGTCTCCTGGAACACCACTTACCCGTCAATCCACGAAAAACACGCAACAAGGGCACAATTCGATCTTAGTAGAACACTAGAACTGACCTCCTTTGTTATACATCATTCCGACACCGGAATGTGGACAGGGTTTGTGGCCTTCCCTACGGTCTCCTCTGTCGGCAGACCCACAGGAAGGGTTCAATACGCCTGGCATCGGGATATAACGTGGTCAGCTAAGCGTCAGTTCTCATTTGACCAGAGCAGCAGCATTCGTGGGCACGGCAGTTAGAGGTGAGGCATGGCTCCAACGCGAAGGCACAGCTACGACAGCGGCTTCAAACGAAAAGTCGTTTTCTTCGCGGACCAGTACGGGAACAGGGCAGCTGGTAGGGAGTACGGCGTCGACGAGCGTTGAGCGTCTCTATTGATTTTGTATGTGCATCACTGGCTTAGCGCACAAAGCAGTCGCGTCGTATTACCCGCGGCTTATGTGCGGTGCGGCTAATACGCGTGAAAATACGGTACTCTTGCTTTCCCAGCCTCTGTATTACGAGTGTTTTTCTCCTCGCATGTCCAGAGCTGCGATGGTTTGCAACCTGCCTCTGTGCTCTGTCGCCCAGCGATGGTCAGCGGCTGTTCCGGACCACTTTCTTCAAGATGGCGTCGTTGATCTTCAACTAAACTCCTTCTCTCCACTCTATCTCTATCTATTTTTTCTTTTCTATGGACTCTCGTAGTGCACAACGCTCAGCTGGTCTGGACACGAGTCAGACGCTCCCCAATTAGTGTGGTGGCTCCCTGGGGGGTGCTGATTAATGTGGGGGGCCCAATTAGCTCTAATTGCTAATTAAATCGTGTTCAGGACAGTTGAGCGTTGTGCACTATGAGAGTCCATCCCATACTAATAATGCTGATACTAACTCCCAGACCGATGCAATTTTTCTCGATTTTCGCGAAGCAGTCAACATGGTGCCCCATGATAAACTTCTCCACAAGTTCTCACTACTAAATATGAACCACTACATGCTTCAGTGGATACGTGAATTTTTAACAATCCACACTTTTTTCGTCAGTTCTAATAACCATTCATCACGCAATGAACCACTTTTATCCGGTATACCGCAAGGCAGTGTTCTAGGTCCCCTCCTATTCTTAATTTAACGACCTACCCGCAGATATAACCTCTACTGTTAGATTATTCGCAGACGACTGTTTCCTGTACCGCAAAACTACCACCCCTTATGACCAGTCCATCCTGCAGCAAGACCTAACTATGATAGGAAAATGGTACAGCACATGGGGTCTGCCGCATTAACAAATGTAACATTGTTTCATTTTCTCGACAGCGGATCTCCTGTATTCCTTCGTACCCCTACTCCATAAATAACACACCCCTCTCACCTGCAGATTCCTATAAGTACATCGGAGTTTATCTTTCTGCTAACCTAACGTGGAATAAACGTATTGGTCACATCGCTGCCAATACTAATCGCTCACTTAGCTTGATCTGAAGATGACCTCCTCACACTTAAAACTCTGATCACTCGCTTGTACGACCAAGGCTCGAATATGCCTCCGCCACCTGGGACCCTCCACAGCGATACCTTATCGATTCCCTTGAATCTATTCAAAACCGAGCAACTCGCTTCATCGCTAACGACTACTTATCACCTACGTCAGTAACAGCATTAAAATACAATTTTGGTCTTTCTCTTCTGGAACACCGGCGCAAAATAACAAAATCATCGCTATTTCACCGATTTTTCCACTCATTTCCACTAGCCAAATGTCCCATCTCTCGTTCCGAAGTTATTTTCCCACGCATTGACCACCCCAACACAATTAAGCACTTCAATTGCAACACTAATTTGTTCTCAAAATCGTTCTTTTCTAACGCTGCCATCGAATGGAATGACCTCCCCACTAACCTCGCACTCATCGAAGAAAACTGTACCTTCCGCAAGCAAATCCTCACTCTTATGCCACGATCACCATTCATATCAATGTATATAGTGTTATTTTATTGTATTTATACTTTTTTCTGTACGCATTCATGTTTTTGTATTGTTTATTGTAACAACCCACATCTTAGTGTTGTATAACTGTGTATAGCAAACATTCCTTTCTTAATTATCACTGTATTCCCACCTCCATCTAATGTCCATTAGGTCCCTTGGGGTACTGTGAAATAAATAAACAAATAAATAAATTGACATTTTGTTTTTGCATATCCCCAAGGCATTTGACAGTGTACGTAACTAGAAAGCTGACACCGAATACGAAGATCATGGCTTGGCTCCGGGACTTCCTGTGTGATCGAACTCCAGTTTGTGGAATATAATGAATTTAAGTAATCCTGCGAAGACTGGGGTATCTCTATCACATCTGGGGTATACCACAGGAGTCAGTCTTGAGACTTTTTCTGTTTCTTGTTTATACAAATGATATGTAATGTAAGATTAATTGTAAAGCATGTTTATTCGCTGATGACTGCATAATAGATCGCGCGATATATTCCGAAAAACATAGGGATATCTGAAAGTGGCGTCCTGTATATGCAGATCTTTTTTTTTCTTTTTCGTTGTGCTTCGCCTATGGCTCACCCTGCTCTCCTGGCTCGCCTCGTATTGCGCACGTCTCCAAAACATCGTTTAGAACACATCAACGAGTGGTGTTACAAATTGCAAATGATGCAGAAAATCGACAAAATGCATGCATGCTGTTACATGTAGAACAAAGGCTTTGCCATCATCATACTACTTGCAAGTGAGCTTCGTAAAGAAGACACACCGGTACAAATATCTATTCCATCCAGTGTCCCTTCTGCGACCAGCAGAATTGCGAAATAAATAAACAAATCATTATATTTTCGTGTCGTCCTTTTCGTCTTCCGGATTTCTTCCTTCTACCGACTGGTCATACGCAGAATGTAATTAGAAATTATATCGCTTCTGTTGGTTAGCTGCAATTAACATATATCTCACGCTCATGGCCTAACACCGACTTAAACATTTCTATCACAATTCCCCGTTACCGGACATCGCGACCTAGAAGGTAAAGGTCTCTCAAATAAAGGGAAGTATGAGCACATAGCACCAACAACACTACACGAAGGCAAAACCGGCTGCTCGAACACGTCTTTATCGTTATAGCAGTACCTTATGTGTCACTGATATACGCTGTGTCTTATTATCTGAGTACCTGATACAGGCATACCTTATAAGGGCTGTGACTTTTAGCGGTGTACCTTGTAAGGACTGTAGATTTCCTGTACCGTAGCAAATAAACGGTACCTTTATCTAGTTTAGGGTGCAACGGTATCCAACATAATGACTCAAGGCAATGAAAAAACTACGTAACATCCATCTTATACAGAAGCAAAAGTAGAAACTAAACAACGTTGAGCGAAACGGTTTAATCGCAATGCTAACATGTACACTAACTTTGACGTGCAATTTTTACTGTGAATATGACGATGGGTAGTAGATACGTCGCTATTCTGGTGGTCATTTGGCGCGACAACGAAGCATGATCTCTCCTCCAAGTCCTACTCAGATAATACCTGCGTCCTATTTTACAGTAAATGTGAATGTCTTCATTTCTGCAATCTGCATATAATTAATTTTATTACGTTGCATCAAAAGCATCGAGGAAACTTCTGTACACATGTCATCTGCTGTGCATAATGGTTGCACACCAGTTTCATCGTAGCAGAAAATAGCTGGTGATGAAAACAATAAGGCTACTCTTAGTATTTCCTTCTTTTCGAAATTGGGATGGGTGACAGACGCAAATTCGTGCTGATTGAGGATTATCGCCAGTGCCGCACTGTGTTTACATTTGCCGGCCGGTCCCGCTTTACACTCGCAGTGTCCCTTCATTATACGTAAGGTTTGTGGTTTTCAGCATTTACTTTCAAGCGAATTGAGGGGGTGTTTATTGACATTTATTTCGTTTAGTAAAAATCGTATTCTTTCTGCAGCTACGTTCCGTCTGGATGGACGGGATGTCCGAATGCGGACGTCTATCTAATTGTACACGAAGCAATGCCTATTTTGTAAGTGAGAGAAACAACCAACTAGCAAAAGTGAACAGTGACGTTTATCGTCAGTACAATTGAATACAAGGAATACGACGAATTCGAAAAAAAAAATCGGGGAGTGTTTTTCGATATGTTTCGGAAAATGCCGAACACCACAAAACCTACGTCTGAGTTAGGCATGAACCTGAAACGGGAAGCCTAGTTGAGAAAAGGGATGTTATCACCGCAGTGTCCCCTCCCGGGTGTTCGAAGACATCTCCCACTTCAGAAGAATAATGACTCATAAAGCCTTCCTTGGTCTAAAGTTTTACTGTTATAGGTCGAAAAAAGAAAAACCCTGCCTTTTTAGAAGGTCAGAAGCCGCATCTGAGTTTGCTGCTAGCTGCTGCATTCGCCACTGCTCAATACACGACAGCAGTCAGCGCCCAGTTAGGTCATACCGATTTTCTCCCCAACAGGCGCATTTCACATTTCCGCATTTTCTCCCGAAGAGGTGCGCGTGTCAAATTTTCGCCGCGCTCTCTGGTTAGCGCACGGAGCCTATACCACTAAGCACAGACTACCGGGTGTTTACAGTACAGATTATGCACGAGTCAATTTTGCGTGGTTGCGATATCGGGTTGTATTTGTACAGGTTAGTGTCTTCCTTTACTGGATTGCCATACGGGCTAATATCTGCTGCTAGAATAACATTGGAAGTAGTAAGGAATTGACTCGTGATATTTAGCTTTTCACATATTCACATCCGCATTCCACACATCCGCACAATTTCCACGCATTCTCAATTGCAGTGCGATAGTATCTGGCAACTTCAGGGCTCGGTGAGATCTCAACATCGGATTTATAGGATTAGGTCTCATAGAGGCCGCAAAAATGAGCTTCCCAACATGGATAAGTGTCTCATTGTGGAACAGCATCCCAGTACGGGTGACATAGTGTTGCCACACCTACAGATTTATCATGAGATCTACCTACTTTTTGAAAAATCTACAGATCTACAGAGATTTCTGGAAATCTCATGATTTTTCGCTCCAACGAATGAGTCAGTCGACCCAGTGTTACGCATCAGTGCACAAAACGACAACGATGAAAAACGTCAGCAGAATGCGGGAATGAGTGTTTTACGGACTATTTTTTAGAATGTTTTCCACAGTTAATTTGATGAAAACGAAGCAAAGAAACAACCTCTCAACGACCACCATAACTGGCTTCCTGCACAAAAAACGCATGCTTTTGGGTCAAGCTGCTTCGCCTTTGCCGTTGACAAGGATTTGATCCGCCGATGACGAAATTGGCGGAGCTCGCCAGAGGAGAAGGACGTCTACAGCGACTGAACCATTGGCGAACCTCAACGCTAAATAGATTTTCTTGAGTGTTTGTGTGTCCGTTGCCAGTTGTGTGCGCCTCACAGACTTGACTGACTTTGAAATGAAACCACAACGTTTATAATGCACGTCACGCATGTACGCTTTCATTATGTCCGTGGAAATAATATATCGGGCTTTATTGTCTTTGTTATCCATTGGGATCCTCGCTCACCATTGTGATGGTGGAACGAGTGAGAGAAGTGTTCCTACTACACGCGATGCGTTATTCTTGCGTTGGAGCGCCACATCTCATGTGAATACACATGCCAAAGTATTAAAATTCTAGTTCTAGCAGACTTTTCTCGCGACAAGCGCAGAAAGTTGGGCTAGTTGGTGAGACAGCATACTGCAGATGTTGGGACGCGGAAGACAGGGACTGAAGGAAGCACACAAACACAAGCGTCACTCGCAACTAATATGTATTGCAGGCAAAAGAATGCTTTTAAAACACAACCGGTAGGCGACACGTGCCGGGTTATAAGCCTCAAACCGTGCTGATAGACGCACGGCAGCCAGTAGATAGTAAGGACGTAATTAGGTACCTAGGAAGGCAAGTTCTTTATCAGAAAGTGTTAGAGATGGTTGACTGACACACTTGCCTTCCCCCGCCAAAAGTATGTGAAGCGCTTCTATTATCTCCCGGGTAATTTGAGATCTGGCCCTCCCCAGGACAGTGGTACCCCGAAAATCCGGAACACAACCACATCTATCGCAATGGTATGCCAGATTGCCCGAAGGCACATTTCTGAGGCTGCAGGAGTGCTCACGTAGTCTAGTA
Source organism: Ornithodoros turicata (assembly GCF_037126465.1). Taxonomy (NCBI): domain Eukaryota; kingdom Metazoa; phylum Arthropoda; class Arachnida; order Ixodida; family Argasidae; genus Ornithodoros; species Ornithodoros turicata. Next base: position 39,226,159 of record NC_088204.1, read on the forward strand.
TTTAGGCACCTGCCCGTCTGGCCAATGTAAACTCTATTACACGACAGAGGGATTTTGTATATAACACCAGAAGAACAGGGCACGAATGTGCCCTGTTCTTCCTACCGTTGTCCTGTTGTGCCTACCGGTTGTGTTTTAAAAGCATTCTTTTGCCTGCAATACATATTAGTTGCGAGTGACGCTTGTGTTTGTGTGCTTCCTTCAGTCCCTGTCTTCCGCGTCCCAACTTCTGCAGTATGTTTTCTCGCGACAGAAGTTCTAGCGACATCGCAAACTCAAAGTTCCAAAATGCGCAATGCCAGTGCGCTCAGCAATAAATTCCGACTGTGGTCTTCAGCAGTGGAACAAAATAAGTTCTTCCACTAATTTAGAGACGCAGGCAGACATTCCGGATCTGAAGGCAAAACGTTCAAGAAACTGACTTTTGAGTGGCTACAGATTTTTAGGACTCGGATCTACAGATAAATTGCTTTCACGTCTGGCAACACTGGTGACATCAAGTAATACAGGGTGTTTCACCTAACTCACGACGTATTTTTTACAAAAATATGAAGTCCTCCATGGATAACCACAGACCCAACAAAAGCTATGCAGAGTATCGCAATAGTAAAAAAAAAAATGAGTGAAAATTACGCTTTAACCCCGGCTGTTTGATTGTCTCAAAGAAGCGCGCGCGACATGTGCGTCTTGAGGAGGAAGTGTCCCCGCCTTCATTTGTTTTGCCTTCTTTGTGATAAGACGGTTATTTTGTTTTCTCTGTGATAAGACGGTAGTCACCAGCATCGAGGTCAAAGCGGGGTAAAGAAAGGTAAAACAAGAGGCGGGACACTTCCTCCTCTAGACGCTCATGTCACACGCGTTTCTTTGCGCAAATCAAGCAGGTGAGGCTAAAGCGTAATTTTCAATGTTTCTTTTTTACTATTTCTGTCACGATACTGTCCATAGTTTTTGTTAGGTATGTGGTTATCGGTGGAGGACTTTATATATGAAGTCCCAAAAAGTGAGGTTCGCTTCGCAATTTTCAATTAAGAATTGTCCAAAGCCTTTCTTTTGGCGGCGAAAGTCCGACAATCCTCTGGCGAGTACGTCGCCAGTTAGAATTTTTTATCTCTTTAGATGAAACACCCTGTATATGCGCAATGGTTTATGCGCGGACGATCCCCAATTCAACTATTCGAAATATCAGCTTCATTTCATTTCCACTTTTTCTATTAGAATTAAGTGCTGTGAGCTTTCCGAGGACCTGTCTGGACGTGCGGCCTTCTTATGGTGCTAGCACAACAGCAACCTGTGGCGAGAAGCTCTCTTTCAGGGAGATATGCAGCCCACGTAGATCTGTTATTCCGTCTGTGATGGTGCGGGCTGCTGCTCCAGACGAAACCGTTGCTTTTTTGCACTGGTTTGGTTACTTCGCATAGGGCATGACTCGACAGTCGGGTACTGAGATGCATACGCAGTAACGAAACCGTTGCCACGGTGTTAAGCGTTACTTTATTGGCATAGTTTGAGTTTGTGCACGTACTTTCGGTTTGTCCAGAATACGTTGCTGTATGTATTTTCTGTTGCTGGAAATATTTTCTGTGAGCACACACATCAAAAGGGTAACAAATAAAAATGCATTCGCCGAGTCTCATTGCTTTCTTGTTACTTCGATGAAGATATCTTCCAGTGACTTCGAAGACACATGCATGTTGTTGATATTGTAGTGTTTTTGAAGGTAGTTGACCCTCATGAAAAGCCTGCTGAGTGCCATCCTGCCGCTCAGATGATAGATAAGGCGACCCTGCAGAAGAAATGTTCCGGTTTCTAAGTGCTTGCTCCGAATAATGGGAAAGCAGCCGAGATAGCAGGGAAGACATATACGTCGCTAACACATATTCCCATCCCCTTGCGTTTTGTTCGTGTCAGGTTCAGGTGTGAAAAACAGCTGCTTCCAATCCGGTTTTGGACAATTATAGTAGCCCCTGTTGCGTGTGTCTCACGCGTCTACTTTTCAATCGTATTAAGTGCAGGGATTATCGAACACAGCCCAAGCGCAAGCAGTTTCTATCCGTTCAGTGCCTTACAATGATGTACAACAGTTTCAAACATTATGGAGCATGGTATGTCTGAAAAGAATAAAAACACAAATGGAGGGACGGTTACGTAATTCACCGCTCTTTGCAGCGTCAGCTGTGTGTAAATCAGTGCTTAATGATTCTCATAATACGATGGTTGAAATGGTTCATCATCATACGATGTCTCTCGGCTAGCTAGACACGCTTGCTAGCCCAACAACAGGTTATGCACCACCATTTCCACCGAGATCGTTCTCTCTTCGTCTCCGTCCAGTTAAAACCGGCTGCTCGCAACTTTTGTCAGCTAAGTGCTTAGCTGAAATCCTTGTGTTACCATCAGTACCTCAATCGTATGCCAGAAATATGGGCAAGATTTATGCTGCACCTAAGGGTACTCGAATGACGATCTCGTGCTCTATCTGAAAGACGCAGGGGTTATATCTGCAAGCCGACAGGTTCGGCATTCCATGACAGAAGATGGTGGAGATATGTTCACCCCGTTACGAAGCGTCATGTTAACTTTTCAACCCACAATCCCTCTTCCATACCGAATTGCCCTCGGATTTCAGACCTTCATCGTTCACGAATACATAGAAGTCCCCATGCAGTGCTATAACTGTCAACGATTTGGCCATATTGCTCGAAATCGGCGAGGTTCTATTATGTTGGCATATGCGCTGGGCCTCACCGCCGATCAGACTGTAGCAATAAGAGAGAGCCAACGTGTGCTAACTGTAAATCCGGCCACCCTGCATCGTTCTCTTTAGTTCCGTGGAGACCGCCGCCACAAAAAGTCATCAAGATCGGATACTACGACTTTCATTTGATGCTCCCAGGGGCGGTAGCGCCTTCTCTGACACTCTTCCCTGCGGTACTCGCGGCAGTCAAGGCAATGGTCTGCATTTCCTGGTGCGTCGCAACTGCCCGAGGTTCATGCGCTTCTGGCATTGGAGGCAATATCTTTACCTCAGCATGATGGAATTGTTTAGAAAGGCCATAGCGTTGCAGTGGAATCATCGCAGTCTACGTAACAAGCTCCCTGATTATAAATCTCATCTCCACGCCATCTCAGTTCGCTTTCATAGCTGCATGCGAACATGGCATGGATGCTGCACATCGCGTTAATTGTTATACAATCTGCCTGTCTCATCAATCGTCTGAGAACAGAACAGCGTTATGCTTTCGTAATGACCTCGTTGCTGCGCCCATAGGGTCAGTTTGTCATCGCTCTTATGATTGTGTCACTTGCAAGATCAGCCTTGGGCACATGCTGTTAACAGTCGTCAATATCTATCTACGTCCCGCGGTACAGGCTCCGTGGACTAACCTCGAACGCTTATTCAATTCACTGGAATCCCCAGCTCTCCTACTGGGTGACTTCAATGCTCATCATACGGCCTGGGAACGCCGTAGAACGGACGTATGGGGAAGGATGTTGTTTGAAGCAATGGAGACTGCTCGCATGTGCTTACTTAACAACCGAGAGCCAACTTATATGCGATCACCAATGTCACTCGATGTCCTGGACATTGCTCCAGATATCGCTATCTGATATTGCTGGATATTGCCTGGAGCTCAGCAGACATAATTTCCCCCTTGTCGTGCGCTACCGATGTCGACACCCGAGGTAGTGACCACTTTTCCCTATGTATTTCGCACGACAGACTGCCTCTGTCACCAACTACTGGACTGATTAATTTAACGAACTGGGGACTCGTGCCGGCCTCCGAACATCTGTGTACACCGGTATGTCCCCACAGGCCCTCTCGCAAGGCATTCGTTACCCCATTCAGGACGCGGTGGTCCTGTCTAAAACGGTATCAGGTCACGTCGGTCATTCTCCAGCAATTAGCCATCGTAGAGCTGTAGAGGACGATAGTCTTCCTCTACATGAGTGCCCGAGTTCCCGACCGACGATAACGGTATGCCACGGAGAGGCGATGATGGTGGCCTATCTCCATGGCCGCGCCGGTGGAACTGAGGCAGGTGCTCCAGTTGCGTGCATAGGTGGGCATTTCCCTGCGGCCTCACTCATCATCACCTCACGAAGCACGGACTTCATCAGCCTCATTCACCCTCACCAAATTTTCCTCAACAGTAACTTAACCTCAGTCGCCCTCACCCTCACATTCCATTTCAAATTTTTCCCTCACGAACCTCACTGCAGGGCATCGGGATCCCGAAAGTTCTCACCATCCTCATCCTCACGTGCCTTCACCTCATGAGGCTATTCACGACCATCATGGCCTCACGTATATTCACTTCATGAGGGTCTTCATCCTCACGTGCCCTCACCTCATGAGAGCCCTCATGTCCTCAAGGCGCCTCACGTATTTTCGCCTAATCAGGACCCACATGGCCTCACGTGTCCTCATCCTCACGTGCCCTCACCTCATGAGGGCCCTCATGGCCTCACGTACCTTCACCTCATGAGGACCCACATGGCCTCATATGTCTTCAAGTCACTAGGAGACACGTGAGCCTCAAAAGAACTTTCACATGAGACGTCGGCGTTTATCTACAGTGTCGGTAGTTACTACTGTGTCGGTACCAGTCGTAGTCGGTACTGTGTCGGTGTCGGTAGTTACTAGTAATGGTACTAATGATACTGCGAGGCATTAAACTGTTTACAGGGTTTCGTGCTGTGCTTGGATAAATGTGCTGACAGTTGTTACTGTCACAGTGAGGTTTAACGTTAGAGTTTGGCATCAGTAAAGTGGAGCCCGAAATGAAATACTACAGTGCAGATGTACCGTTACGGAAATGATCGGGTGGTGGCGGGGAATAGTGCTTGAAGAGATCCTGTACTCGATTCTCAGAACCGTATGAAGCTGCTGCCAGAATCGGAGGATCCGCTCACAGCTGAAGTGTTTGGACACAACGATGGTACTTAATCGCACCTGCGATCAGGTGCCTTTTTGTTGTTGTTCTTTCTTCTCCTCCTTTTACATTTCAAAGGAGCGCTACAGTCACGGGGATTCCAGTTTTCCTGGCTTCGTTTTGAGGAGACAAAGAACGAATTTGAAAATTCTTACAACTCCATGATGAAAAACCCGAGACTGGGGAAAAGACGAAAAACAGACGACGCACACGAACTCTCAATTTCAACGTCTGTTTTTCCTCTCTTCCCCAGTCTCGGGTTTTTCATCATAGATCTTTTTGATTGTTATTTGTTTGTTCTGCTTTGTTAGTTCGTTCGTTAGTACTTCCTTCATTATTGCTGTCGCACAGACTATGGGGAGCCCGGTAAAGGCTGCTTTATATTGATCTTATGCTGTTAAGAACAAAAGATGTCAAAATAAAAAGAAAGCCTCGTTACAATCCCAGCAGCGGTAACATTTGTTTAAACAGAAAATACAAAAACACCGCACATGGCACCTTTGGCACGACACAGCACGCGTGTGTCCAGTTGCAATCATTCGAAATTAGCGGTGGAAAGCAGCTGCACGCGCTTTCGAAAACGCGGTACAGGGCCTCTCCAAACGAGGCTGCTGTTCCAGTAAACAGGCAGATAAACGAATCCACAACAGGTAGTGTGTCGCTCAAAACACGACTTCGAAATCGTGTTCCCTATTCTCGGGGTTTTATCTTATGCAACAAAATAACGTGACCGCCGTAATGACTTATCTGTAAGGTCACTCATGAAAAAGTCGCGCGCCCCTTTGAAGTGAGGTTCTTCATGGTAGCCTTCATACAAGGTGGTCCACCAACCCTGATAGAAATTCATAGTAAAAAACGTAGGCCCTGGAGAGACATGCGGTGAAGGGATTTTTTTCTGCCAGTAACTTTTGTCACATATTTGTAATATTTTTATTTCATTTCAATTGACCATTTTCCTGAGGTGTGGCGCCCTCTCGAATGTCGTCTGCTACTGGCTGAAAACAAATGCACGTGAGGAGCGCATCTGTTTCTCTGTCTTACATTTCAGCATACTTCGCATTCACTTTTTGAGTATCCATCTTAGGCTTCGAGGCCTATTCCTGCTGCTTTTCCCTGTACAAAGTGTAAGTGTCCGTTTGATGTATGCAACATGACCATGGAGCAAACCGTGTCCGTGTCATTCCATGCCAGACCAATAAGCTGTGCACAACTGTTTCGAAGAAGAGGAAGAAGAAGATTCTTGCGCTTGTTGAGTGCAGTGCAGTCATCCAGCAGTAAAGTTATTCGTTATCGTTCCTGGGTCCTTTCATACATTTCTGGTGCCGAGAAGCGTAGCCGCACTCATTGACGGAAGGAATCCAGGAACGGGAAAATGGTGTATAGCAGCGTTAACGTAGTAATGGCTACGGCTGTTTTCAGCAATGATTTCAACTATGGTTCCATTGTTTTCAACCAGAAGAGCAGACGACGCGGGATGCGCATGTGCACAGCGATCGCGTGAAAATGGCGGATTGACGGAAAGTTAACTTCTTGAATGAACTCCGAAATTTCCCAAGGCAATCTAACGTATTATTTGCGGAAATGGGTTCCCCGTCGTCATTTTACTCAGTAACCCCACTCGTAATGCAATGGCAATTGCCGAAATAAATTCGCCGAAAATCGTGGAAATGAGAGCGCTTGGCACCGCCTCTTTTTTGACGGCTCTAAGTTTGAGCGCAAAGCTGCGAAGAAAGGAGGTTACATTGACACGCCACACGAGGGGGAAACGGTGACAAACCGCAGAACAGTTCCGCTGCCAGGTATCAGCTTTGCCCACGTCAGTTTCAGGGTCGCGCTCCTTTTCCTTTATTCGTGTTTTGCTCAGTGTGTTTGTTTGCTTTTGGGTGCGTACGCGGCAGTTTTCACTATGACCGCTGATAGCGGTCTCGTAGTTTTTCTGCACCACCTTATTGTCATGAACCTGTGTATGCGTGTGTGTGTGAGAGAGAGAGAGTTGTATGCACGAACGCCTGTCAGCTCTCGTCTTTTTTCAATTCGTTTGTTTCGACATGCTACGGATTTCTTCACATTCAACACACTTATTGTGTACTTTGATTAGGTTATCATTAGCGTAAAAGCGTTCGAAGCGTTCGCCATCTGCCGCAATGCACAGGTGAGCTCTCCGAATTGTACCTTCCACGGTCCTTTTTATGAGGGGCGTTCAAGTCAAACCGGGACTTTTCATTTTTTGCGACAGTAAAATGAACTTACAGGCGAGAAATTAGTTTATTTTACTACGTAATCTCCAGCTGCACTAATGCACTTGTCCCAGCGTTTCACGAGGGCTTGGATGCCAGCAGCGTAGAAATCCTTACCGGCGCGTAGCAGCCATGGTCGGACCGCATTCTTGACCTCGTCGTCGCAGTTGGGCCCCCAAGGAACGCCTTCAATGACCCGAAGAGATGGAAATCGCTAGGGGCGAGATCTGGACTGTAAGGGGGATGTGGCAGCAACCCCCAGCCAAGTCCCTGTAAGGTGCGTGTGGTGAGTTGTGCGGTATGCGGGCGTGCATTGTCCTGTAGGAGGAGGACTCCTTTGGTGATAAGGCCCGGCCGATTTGGCTTCAGCGCCTTATGCACACCCCTGAGAATCTGGCAGAATATGCACTATTGGTCGCACTATATGCACTACTGATATCGAGACATGTTATCCGTCGTTTCTTGAGGATCAGGCGCTCCACAAGTTGGATGTTCTCAGGAACTCTGACATTGGGCTCTGAGCCGCCCCGGCCGGGGTTGTCCTGCACTGATGTACGGCCATCTCGGAACCGTTTGCACCGCTCAAACGCTTTGTTGCGGCTAAGTGTATCGTGGCATTACTGAGCCTGAAGTCTTCTCTGAATTTCAGGTGCCTTTACGCCTTCATTCACGAGAAACCTCATGGCAATTCGCTGTTCGATGTGCGCGCTCACCTTGTTTTCGGCCATCTTGTCCAGCACGTGTCTTCTCTTTTGCACAAACTTTGGACTACCACGTGGTGAACGCGGAGGCCTGTCGCGTGTGAAAATTACCAAAAAGAAGTAGCGCGAGTCATTGGTACACCCAGGAGACAGAAAGTCCCGGTTTGACTTGAACACCCCTCGTATTTCAGATCTGGAAAGCGGCGAGCGGAAAGCAGTGATTTCCCCTGCTGGTCAGCCAGCGATCGTGGTTCGCTTTTGTATACTTCGTCTTTGACGGGACCCCAGAGGTAAAAGTCCATCGGCGTTAAGTCAGGAGAACTGGCGGGCCATGACACTGGACCAAATCGGCCAGCCCACTTCTCCCGGAACATGTGACGGAGCAGCTGTACTGCACGCCGCGCGCTGTGAGGTGGAGCCCCATCGTGCTAAAACCAAACGCGGGTCTGTTCAGCAAGAGGCAGGTCATCAATATCAGCTGAACACGGCACCTAAAATTTCACTACAGTAGCGGTTGGCATTTAGGGGTCCCGTGAAAAAGATTGGCCCAATAATGCCTCCGTTATAAATCCCGGCTCATGCATTCAATCCCCACTCGTACTGATGCTTGCAGTCCAGTAGTCAGCGTGGGTTTGTTTGGCTCCAATAATGCTCGTTGTGGCGATTCACTTGAGCGCTATGGCAGAAATGAGCCTCATCAGCCCAAATGACCCTGTTCACAAAGGTTCTGCTTGGCTGGGTCCGACATCGGATCCAGTTACAGAAATCCAACCGTTTCTGGTTGTCGCCCGCCTGGAAATGTTGATGAAGGCTCACGTGGTACAGGTGGAGTTTGTGCTTGTGTAGTGTCCTCAGCACACTTGACTTTGATGTCTGTACTCACTTTGCCAGGGTGCGCAGACTTTACGTGGAGATCATCTCCTACTTCTTTCAGGGCCTGGTCTGTTTGTGTCGACTCGTTGGCAGAGATTGGGTGTGACCGGCTCCGGGTACCGGAATGTAAACTTCCTGTTGTGGACAATCTTACAGATGCACGCCTTATGGTACAAGAGCTCACCACCCTAGTTCCTGGAAGCATTTAACTGTATTTGAGGACTGCTCAGTCATAGTCCGTACCTGCAGCCCCCAGAGCGATGATCATCCTTGTTTTTTCTTGGTTGGAATACACGACGCTTGCCATCGCTGCCGTTTACTTGTTCACTGCATTCACTGATACCGTGCAAAACGGTCCAAAAATGTATTTCCTTCCGTACCTGTGAACACGTCGGGTGACCTCACTTTTGATAAGATAGCTCTGATTCCCGCACTCACCGCGGGTGTTTGTTCCGTGGGTAAGGCATGTAACCCTTTCCCCCCTCGTGTGGCGTGTCAATGTAACCTCCTTTCTTCACAGCTTCGCGCTCAAACTTAGAGCCGTCAAGAAAGAGGCGGAGCCAAGGGCTCATCTCCACGAATTTTCGACGAATTTATTTCGGCAATTGCCATTGCATTACGAGTGGGATTATGTTCTATACTGAGAAAAATGTCCACGGGGAACCCATTTCCGCAAAGAAAACGTCAGGTTGCCTTGCAAAATTTCGGAGTTCAATTCAAGAAATCAACTTTCTGTCAATTAAAATGAAATAAAAATGTTACCAATATGTGGCAAAAGTTATTGGCAGAAAAAAAATCCCTTGACCGCATGTCTCTCCGGGGCCAACGTTTTTTTACTATGAATTTCTATCATGGTTGGTGGACCGCCCTGTATATGGAGGAATGAAACCTAAGAACGGAACATGGCAATCCTCGAAGATCTTCGAATTTCCATTGGCCCTTCGCGCAGAGTGATGTCATCTGCCGCACACCTTCTCCAAGCCAGGGGATACAGTGGCTTCCCCTTCACCCGTGAGACTCTTCACGAATGACCCATGACCTCACCCGTGAGGTTCCTCACGAAAGGCCTCACAGCCTCATCTGTGAGATTCCTCACGAAAGGCCTCACGGCCTCATCCGCGAGGTCCCTCACAAAGGGCCTCACGGCCTCAACCGTGAGGTTCCTCACAAAGGGCCTCACGGCCTCATCGATGAGGCTCCTCAGAAAGGGCCTCACGGCCTCATCTGTGAGGCTCCTCACGGAATACGTTGTACCCTCACGTGTTGATGGCCTCACGACGATGGCCTCATGAGGGCCCTCACGGTGGACCTCATGAGGGACAATGCCTCACGACTGTCCTCATGAGGAACTTTCAGCGTGGTCTGTCCTCACCCATCCTCACCTTATCGTCGTGAGGTGGGTGAGGCGTCCTCATGAGGATCCTCATGAGTGAGGCCGCCCAGCTATGGTTGCGTGGCCATCTTCGTCATTGTCCACGACCCGCTACAGTGCCCGCCCCCCCCCCCCAGACGCGGAGCGGCGAGAAAGAAGAACGGTGAACTACGTCTGCAACGGAGGGAGAAAGCAAGAGCGCCCGTGGATGACGTGCACTACTGGACGTATTCGTGGTACAATATCCGTTGCGAGAAGCTCTCGATGAGCGGGACAGGTGAGGGGCGAATCGTTTTGCGTCAGAGTCGTGGCCTGGGGTGCCGCAACCGGCACGGGAGCGAGAGCTCGTAGGGTCCCAGGAAGTGAGGCTGCGTACCCGTGAGGACTGCCGGGAAAACTGCCGAGACGCCGGCTATTGCGTGCCGTGGCGTCGGCAGCTGCGACTTCCGAAACCGGCAGGCGAGCACTTTCCTCTGGTGTCGCGGCGGCGGTGGTGAGCGTCAAACGAGGCGAAAGTGAGGCGATGATGGTGGCCTATCTCTATGGCCGCGCCGGTGGAACTGAGGCAGGTGCTCCAGGCGCGTGGCCATCTACGTCATTGTCCACGGTCCGCTACACAGGATTACGTCGCAGAGCAGAGAGAACGGCCGGCCGAACTGTCGCCGAACGTCATTTACGCTATTCAGTGCGGCATGTGCCAAGCACAATACGTTGGTCAGACTAAAACATCATTTCGGATAAGGTTCAACAACCACCGATCTGACGTTACAAAAAAGCCAAACCTCCCGGTGTCTCGCCATTTCAAGCAACCAGGTCATTCACTAAATAATGTCACTTTTTATTCTCCAGTCAAATTTTACCTCAGATCGGTGCAGCGAACAACGCGAATCTTATCTCATTTACAAATTCCAATCAACCATTAACGAAGATCTGGGAGCACTTTCAACGGTAAGAAATCTGGCCGCCTAGATGAGCTACACTTTCTTCCTTTTCGTTTCCTTTCTGTTTCTCTTTTCCTCTTTTTTTTTTCAGCAAAGTTTGAAGCAGCCCTCATCCTGCCTGGAATTTTCCCCAAAGCGGACAGCGACCTACGGCGAATGACATCATCACCCGGACTTGACCTTCTGGAATATTCCCGAATCTGACTCATTGACAAACGCCTGTGGCGTGCCCGTACCGATTATGACGTCATGTACCAAACCTATTTAAGTAATGTGTAACTAGCTACCCATCTTTTGTCCTGACGAAGACAGTGCCACTGTCGAAACGTCGACCCCTTGCCCATTTTACTTTTTAACGTATCCCTATGTAATAAACTAGTGATTGTAACTTCCCTAAAATCTGTTTCCGCGTCTTTTTTTGAACTTATATATATATATATATATATCCCTATATATATCCGACCTATATATATATCATACACATATCACATCATCATCACATATATATATCCCTATATATATCTCCCCTATATATCCGACATAGGGGAGAAAAGACACCAGAGACTGAAGTAGGGAGTAGGGGAAAGTTATTTATTAAGCTGGCATTTAAACTAAGGGTCTGGGGAAGTCTACGTTTCGGCGGAAGTTCCGCCTTCTTCGGGACTGAGACGAAAATCCATGTACAAGGTCTTTTAAAAGGTTACAAAAGGTTACACTCACTGTTGACTTTTGTAACCTTTTAAAAGACCTTGTACATGGATTTTCGTCTCAGTCCCGAAGAAGGCGGAGCTTCCGCCGAAACGTAGACTTCCCCAGGCCCTTAGTTTAAATGCCAGCTTAATAAATAACTTTCCCCTACTCCCTACTTCAGTCTCTGGTGTCTTTTCTCCCCTATCTATATTCAACATCCTGGTCGTTCGAACCTAAATTTTGTAGCGTATATATATATATATATATATATATATATATATATAATGAAGAAAAATAGCATACGCTCTTTGGCTGCACGTTGAACATATGTTTATAAGTCCTAAACGTCGCCACACCAGCATTGGACAGCTGTTTCGGCCTTATTGGGCCTTCATCAGCAATGCGTAGGTGGGCGACGTTTGAGCGAGTGGCGTCGGAAGGTCACGTGGAACGTGATGTCCTCCCGTCAGGGTGAGTGATTCACCTCTGAAAGCCCAGTGCGAAGCCAGTAAAGTATTCAATGAAGAAAAATAGCATACGCTCTTTGGCTGCACGTTGAACATATGTTTATAAGTCCCAAACGTCGCCACACCAGCATTGGACAGCTGTTTCGGCCTCTGAGCCGAAACAGCTGTCCAATGCTGGTGTGGCGACGTTTGGGACTTATAAATATATATATATATATATATATATATATATACCCCTGGTTTGCCAATTCGGAACGATGCGCAGCTACCCAGGGCCGACGACCCGCAAATACGGCGAAACACGTGTCCTCTGGTGCTGCCGCATCGTTCCATGAGTATCTGTTTCTGTGCGTGCAGCCATAGAAGCCATGTTAATCTGTAAGTTTGAATTTCAAACACGTCTAGTATCATTTATTTGTTTCTTTAATGGCTTTTTTTCCTGCATTATAATTCACTGGCTTGCACTGTGGCATTGAGGAGTGCTCAGTCACCCTCCCAGGTGCATATCGCTCGCTGAGTGACCCCTTGTTTGCCAATCCGGAACGATGCGCAGCTACCCAGGGCCGACGAGCCGCAAACACGGCGAAACACGTGTCCTCTGGTGCTGCCGCATCGTTCCATGAGTATCTGTTTCTGTGCGTGCAGCCATAGAAGCCATGTTAATCTGTAAGTTTGAATTTCAAACACGTCTAGTATCATTTATTTGTTTCTTTAATGGCTTTTTTCCCTGCATTATATATATATATATATATATATATATATACAGGGTGGTCCACCAACCATGATAAAAATCCATAGTAAAAAACGTAGGCCCCAGAGAGACATGCCATCAAGGAATTTTTTTCTGTCAATAATTTTTGCCACATATTGGTAACATTTTTATTTCATTTCAATTGACGGAAAGTTACCCGCCAGGTCTCCTGACCTAACGCCGATGGACTTTTACCTCTGGGGTCGCATCAAAGGCGAAGTCTACAAAAGCGAGCCACAATCGCCGGCTGACCTGCAGGGGAAAATCACTGCTTTCTGCTCGTCGCTCTCCAGATCCGAAATAAAAAGGGCCGCCAAAGACACGATTCGGAGAGCCCACCTGTGCATTGCAGCCGATGGCGAATACTTTTAGCCATACCTGGTGCATGGTGATATTTGAGTGTAATGGTGATACTTGAGTGTATAACTCAAGCACTTTTTTGACGTATAACTGCTCTGCCCTCGTGTCATCACCGATGCGAACAAACTAAGAAGGAGAAGAAAAAATCGAGCAAATATTTATGTGCGTTCAATTTTGGTATCGTCTACCGCCAAAACCACCCACTGCTTCATTTACGGTAACCTAGGTATGGTAGCACGCCATACTTCACTTAGTGAAAACTTACTTTGGTTTCTTTACATTCACCCACTGTTGACTGAGCGTTTCCTTTCTTTCGAGGTCATCTATTTATTTATTTATTTTTTCGTGTGAATAAGTTCGCAAATTATGGTGAAATGAATGTGGAAAGTACAAACTGGAAAGGCATGACCCCTGCCTGAAGCCAATGCTCGTGTACCTATGTCCTGAAGATCAGGATATATGCCTGCAAAACGGCTGAGCCAACATTAGAATAACGGTTAGCTTAAACCGAGGAGCCCAAAATACCACAATTCTTTCCACCTTCTGCCGTTATGTGCAAACCATGTTCTATGCGTGCACATCCCGTAGTCCAAAGTAACCTCCACTCTTTCTTTTTCATCTATGGGGTAATGGAGCAACCAGGGTGTCGGAGCGAACCGAAAACCGGAACCGAAAACCAAAAAAAAAACGCTATTTTGGTGCGAACCGGAACGGAATCGAAACCGTATACGTTTTTTTCGCTCAGGAGGGAAACCGAAAAATATATTTAACGGTTTTCGGTCCAAAATAAAACTTCGCCGGTTTGGACTACGGATAGGCGAATGAAACAGACGTCGTGTGCTCTGAAGTCATGTCATGGGTACCATACGAGGGTTACGGTTACGGTGGAATGTATGTCGGTATACTATGACCCTTAGGCTCCCTTTGTAATGGTTTATCGTTCGCGCACGCACACAGGCTTAGAGGTACATGTGACTCTCTAGCAATGTGCCGTACTGTTCGTTCTAATTTGATCTCCGCAAACTCTCCTCAACTAAACAGCGACCCAAGGGGGCTGCATAACGGCTTCTTTATATGTAATGTCGTGCAACGCGTCCCTTGCTTGAGAGCAGCTAAGTTGAATACATTTACGTATACGCGAGGGCAAGCCCGTGCGAAGTGGCAACTCTTTTGTGGACAGGACACAAAGAAAATAAAACGGAGCCGTCGAGCGCGTTTGTGAGTGAAGGTGTTCCTCGATTTGCGTCGTGCTCTTGCGGTGGTGCTTGCTGGCTAGACATTAGCAACAGACATTCGGATGGGACGCGATCGCTCCAACCCAGCAAGAAAGTACTTTACGTATGACATCACGACAAACAAGTCCGTTTGTAGCACGTGCTTCAAGAAAGGAGAAAGCCTATTTGAACAGACAGTAACCTACAGGAACCAGGAGCTACCAATTTCACAGCTGTCTATTAATATTAAATACCATGTATGCGGAATAAACGGGTTTACATTTTGTAACATTGATTTTTTTTGTGGGGATACATATTCCCAGCAGAAGCGGAACCGGTTCAAAACCGGTATGAACCGTTATTTTTTTGCTCCGGAGCAGAACCGGTACCGGATCGTTTATGATGTAACCGGAACGAAAACCGGAACGAAAAACGTTTCGGTTCGACACCCTGGGAGCAACACGTATGAATGACACTGCGACTAAGGGGCAGTTAAGATTCACGCTGGAATTTCAGCAAAAATGAAAAGCAGGCTGCGCGAAGCTCAGGCTAAACGCACTCACGCAAGGAATCTGCACATGTTTTTGCACATTGAAAATATCGCTGGCAAACGATACAACAACAAACAATATGAAAATTTTGGTAGGGACAATTCGCCACGTAAACTTTTTGTTTGTTGTGTGTTAGAGCCGCGAAGCAACTGTGGCAATGAGCGGCGTACAGATGTGGACAGATGGAGAGAGGACAGCAGGAAGGAGAGGGGGACGGAGGTTAGTATGCGTCCTGGGCCGACTTCAAGGGGAACTGCGCCGACATTCGTCTGGAAAGTCTTCGGAAAACCCAGGGAAAACATCAGACAGCACAGCCGGTTGTAGGATTCGAACCCACCACTTCCCAGTCTTCAGCACGACCTTGGCTACCACCAACGAGCGGACGCCGCCACGTAAACTGCGGTCCAGTATACTCCTGTTGAGGAAATAAGTGCAGATGGCCAAAAGGCTCCGGAAGTCACGGACGTCCACTGAGAGCTGCGACGACGCTCGTCCCCGGCTGTAACCTGAGCTGACACAGAGCAGTGTCTTTTCTCCTCACGCTTTCCCGCTTTTCCCCGGTTTCTCGGTAAATAAAGTCCGTTGCATTTTTGTTCTCGAACTGACTGCCTCGTCGCCTTCTTTCTTCGAGTTTTCAGCCGAACCCATCGAACGTTTTAACTGTAGAGAGGGAGATCTTCAATTTGTGATACTTTCTCCTAATTTCTACTACATTTTGGTGCCGAAACCCGGGAAGCTGGAACTCTAACTGTGAACTGCGTCGACAGTCCTACGTGAATGCAACGAACATGGATCGCATGAAAGTGAAACGTGCCAGCCGTCGTACACAAACAACTTAGCTCATCAACGACGCCACGGCTGCGCTGAACGATGGATCTACCAGATTGGATGTGATCAACAGCCTACTGGAACGACTCACAGTAAGTCACAGAGACTTGACTGCTCTAAACAAAGAGGTAGAACCGCATGTGCGAGAGGAGGAACTCGAAAGCGAGTACGTCACTGTGATGGACTATGAAGACAGAGCGACGGAAACGATTGCCAACTTGCGTTGGAGACTGTCGCAATCTCAGACGTCGCCGTCTCCACTGCAGCTTTCTAACGTACAGACAGACGTATTAAGAACGCCTCATGCCCCACGTCCTGGAGTGAAACTTCCTAAGCTTAGCCCTCAGCAATTTCGTGGAGACCTCTGTGATTGGCAAGGGTTCTGGGAACAGCTCAGAACAACTGTTCATGACAACGAGGGGCTAAGCAAGATCGAAAAGTTCCACTATCTCCGTTCGCTACTGCATGGTCCAGCAGCTGGAGCTATCGCCGGCTTGCAGACCTCGGAGGCATCTTACGACGACGCGGTGGAAATCCTTTCACAGCGTTTTGGTGACCGCGGGCGGATAGAAAAGCAATACCTGTCTAAGCTCCGCAACCTATCGGCTGTTACATCAGCAGATGATATATATGGACTACGTAAGCTATACGACAACGTACAGATGAACGTCCGTGGTCTCCCATCCCTGGGAGTTTCCAGCGCGAACTATTCTGCTATGCTGTCTGAAATCTTATTGTCGTCACTCCCTACGGACATTGTACTGGAGTACCATCGCTCTGCAAATCGTAAACAGCAGGACGAGGACACCTCCGAATCGACCTCAACGCACGGCGCTTCGGACGCATCGACGGACGCCACATCCGAGGCCACGAGAGAACTAAACAATATACTTCGGTTCTTTCGGATAGAAGTAGAAAGTCGAGAACGCAGCGGATTGGCTCCAGATAGAGAGAAACCTTCCATAGCGCCCAAGAAACGACAGGGCTTCAACCACCACAGTACGCCTGCGTCCGCGGTACTCCACAGCGCTAGAGTTCCTAAGTACGGCTGCCTCTTTTGTTTGGGTTCTGCGCATACAACGGAGAACTGTACTGGACCACTTCCCCTGGATCTGCGGAAGAAGAGGCTGGCTGATGATCGACGCTGTTTTCGGTGTACTAAACGAGGTCACAGTGCTAAAGAATGCCGAGGAAAAATGCGTTGTCCGAAATGTGGTGGGAGGCATGCAGTGGCGATGTGCGACCCATCCTGGACGACCCCTATGAGAAACGCTGACGGTGCGACATCTACTATGCTGGCAGCTGAAGACACTACTGCGGAGAGTAACACCGTGCTGCTGCAAACTTTCCGCGCCTGGGTCACGGGCGACAAGAAATGCACGTACGTCCGGGGAGTAATTGATGGAGGCAGTCAGCAAACCTTTATCCGACAAACTTCGCCGGCCGACAAACTTCGCCTCAACGTGCTGGGCAGCATCACGGTGAGCCTTAACACTTTCGGCAGTACTGCTTCCACCCCACAACGACAGCGATGCAATGTAGTGGAAGTCCGGTCACGGAGTCAGTTCGCACCAACAGAATTTACTGTGCAAGCTGTCACCGTGCCTTTCATCTGTCGTGACATTTGTCAGACCCCTGTGGAACATGAGCTCGTTCGATCCATACGTGCGGAAGATGGCTACATAGCCGACGAGCTGTTGTTCCCCGACATACCCGCCGAGTTCGGGGTTTCTCTGCTGTTGGGTTGCGATCAAATCTGGAAGCTCACCACTGGAAAAATTAGACGCAGCGCATCCACCAGCGGACTGGTCGCCATCGAGACAAGCCGTGACTTTCCAAGGTCCCACGTCTGCCTATAGAGGCTCATCAAACTCGAATGCTATGATTTGCGTGTTGAAGGCGAGAGTCTACCTACAGGATGAAACAGCCACATCGCTTTGCACCTTGGGGGAGTTGGAGAGCATCGGCATTATCGACGACTCCACAAACAGTCGTGAAATCGACGACCGTGTATGGGACGACTTCCGGCAAAATGCCACAATGCAAGAGGGGCGATACGTCGTTGTACTGCCTTGGAAGTCCGTTGAATGTCATCTTCATGACAACCGCGAGGTGGCCCAGAGCCGACTGGTAAGACTCGTTCGTTGCGTGGAGAAGGAGAGAGCTCTCGATTAATACGATCGAGCTATCCGCAGCTACCTGGACAACGTACATGCCGAAAGGGTTCCGGTCGAAACGTCTGAGGACGATTGGACATATTACATGCCTCACCGAGCCGTTGTTCGACAGGATTCAAAGTCCACGAGCGTGAGAGTAGTGTTCGATGCGTCTTCTCATGCGCCTGGGGCACTGTCGCTCAATGACTTTTTGGAAAGGGGACCAAAACTGAACACAGACCTGGTCCCCATCCTATTGCGTTTCCGCATGAACAACGTGGCAGTCATAGCCGACATTAAGAAGGCCTTCCTCCAGGTTTCTGTCAACGAGCAGGACCGTAACGCTCGGCACTTCCTCTGGTTCTCGCGCTCTCCAGAAGTAGGTCAGCCACTCCCTGATGTTGAAGAATGGAGGATGATCAGGGTGCCATTCGGCACCAAAGCAAGTCCGTTCCTGCTAGGAGCTACACTCCATCACCATCTAAGCAGCATCCTGAGACCGGACCAGGGATCGCCAAAACAATTGCCAACTCATTCTACGTGTACGATCTTGTCGCCAGCGCATCTACACCTGAGAAAGCGAGGAGCATCGTCGACGCGGCGAGCAGGATAATGAGCGCAGCTGGAATGGAACTGAAAAAATAGGTATCGAACTCAACTGACCTGCAAAACTACTTCGATGACCACTTTTCGGAGATGCCAGAAACACATCGAGCGATAACGACTGAAGAGGTGACAAGAGTTCTTGGGATCACCTGGGACAGAAAAAGCGACACTTGGACGTTCACGGGTAATAACATCCTGGACGCTCTGCACCCGTCTCACAACACCAAACGCTGCGTGCCGCAGGCTGCTTCGAGGGTGTTCGATCCACTGGGGCTCATCGCGCCGTTTACAATAAGAGCAAAACTACTGTTCCAGCGACTCTGGGAGAGAAGCATCGACTGGGATGAAGAACTACCGGTTGACCTACGCCAAGAATGGTGCGCCTGGCGTTCGGAGCTGCTTGATCTGCTCAGTATCTCGATCAACCGTCACTTACAACGAGATCTGGATGGCCCGAACACTCTACAGCTCCACGTATTCGCAGACGCCAGCCCACTAGCCTATGGAGCATCCGCACACCTGCGTGTCGAGGACAGTGCTGGCAATACACAGGTCAACCTACTTTCCGCCAAGACCCGAGCGGCTCCTCTGAAGAAATTGACACTCCCAAGACTAGAGCTACTGGGCTACTACTTATCGCTGCCAGAACAGCAGATTTTCTTAAAGAAGGAATCCGGGTGGGTACTCTTCCGGTCTATTTCTGGACGGACTCATGTATGGTGCTGCACTGGATCAAAGGATCTGCGGCGAGATGGAAGCCATTCGTCTGCAACCGCGTAAACGAAATTCAGTCCATCTGTAACCCCGACGACTGGCCGCTACTGTTCTGGGAAGGAAAACCCTGCTGATTGCACAACCAGAGGAATGACCGTCGAAGCGCTCAGAGCCTGTGCCGCTTGGTGGCACGGACCTGACTGGCTCAGACGGGGCCATGAGAGTTGGCCAGATGTCGAGACCGGCCCGTGCCGCACAGCGACACGGACAACGAGGCACGTCGCCCCTCAGCTACAGTCATTCGGGTAGTGGTCGTCCCACAGGCCCCTCTGCTAAAGTCTTTAGCCGCTTTTCGAGAGTTCTCCGTGTGACAGCTTGGGTTATGCGCTTTATCAACAAATGTCGTAAAGTTTCACGAGAGGCTTCCCCGTGGCTTACAGCCGAGGAGATAACGACTGCGGAGACGTTCTGGGTGAAACAAGCACAAAGAGACAGTTATGCTCCAGAAATGGATCGTCTCGAAGACAGAGCCGCTGTTCTCTCGACCTCCAAGATAGACGACCTGCAACCTTTCCTCGAGGAGGAGGGCATTATGCGTCTGAAGGGTAGGCTGCACTACGCAAACGAAGAAGAACATGTAAAACATCCCATCATCTTGGCAAAAGATCACCGTGTGGCGTATATGATCGCGGAAGCCGCGCACTGCTGCACACTGCACGAAGGAGTGCAAGCCACTCTCAACGAACTACGAGAAAGGCGGTGGGTCATGCGTGCTCGACAGCTGGTGAAAAGAATCATTTTCAAGTGCCAAGTTTGCCTTCGTTTCCGTCTAGAGCCAGCGGCTGCACCCACAGCTCCACTTCCGGCGGATCGCACGCACCGGTGCCATCCTTTCGAAGTTGTCGCTATCGATTTTGCCAGACCGCTCTTCACCAAGTCACACGAAGGATCTAACAAATCCTACATCAATTTATTCACCTGTGCGACGACGAGGGCGATACACCTGGAGCTGGTGTCCGACCTAACCACGGCGTCGTTTATGCTCACTTTTCGAAGGTTCATTGCACGAAGAGGACTTCCAGCGACCAATATATTCCGATAACGCACTCACTTTCTAACCTGCCTCCAGGGAGATCCAAGCTCTCTGGAAGATGCTACGCCAAAGGGAGACCCAGGATTTCATTGCCACGCAGAGGGTGAAATGGAGGTTTATCGTGGAACGTGCAGCGTGGTGGGGTGGCTGGTGGGAGCTGCTAGTCCGTACCGTTAAACAGTCTCTCCGAAGGGTGCTCGGACGACAAACGCTGACCTTCGAGGAACTCGAAAGCGTCTTGATGCTGAGGCTGCCATAAACTCTCGTCCACTCACATATCTAGAATCAACACCGACGGAGCCGGACGCTCTCACGCCGGCCCACCTGCTCATAGGACGACGACTAACCGCACTTCCCGATCGACCTGCCTCCAGACAAGAGAGTTCGTGCGCCGATTCAGTTACCCGACGATGGTTACATAGCCAGAAAGTGGCAGACCAGTTTTGGCAACGCTGGCGTAAAGAGTATATGCTACAACTAAGATCTGCGCATCACTCTTCAGTTTCCGGTGGACACGTTCCAGAAAGGGGACTTGGTGCTATTACACGAAGACAAGGTCCCGCGACACGTGTGGAGAGCTGCACGAGTCACCGTGCTTCATTATGGGAGAGACGGCAAGTTCTCGCGTGCGAAATTCTACTTCCCTCAGGAAGGAGTACAAGGCGACCTGTTCAGCACCTCTACCGCATCGAGACAGACTTTGAAAGGAGTTAACAAATTATCTCCTGTCGGGGGGGGGGGGGATGTTGAGGAAATAAGTGCAGATGGCCAAAAGGCCATGCGTGTTGAGTGGACGCTCCCTTTTCACGGAACCCCAATGTGAGCTGCGACCACGCTCGTCCCCGGCTGTAACCTGAGCCGACACAGAGTAGTGTCTTTTCTCCTCACGCTTTCCCGCTTTCTCCCGGTTTCGCTGTAAATAAAGTAGTTGCATTTTTGTTCTCGAACCTACTGCCTCGTCGCCATCTTTCTTGGAGTTTTCAGCTGTAGAGAGGGAGATTTTCAAATTGTGATACTTTCTCCTAATTTCTACTACACTCCAGTGCACAAAGTACGAGTCTTGTTGTATTCAATATGATACGTCGATCCCAGACTTGGTCTACAAAGGTGAGGCACCCGGCTGGTGACGAGTTCTCCAGGACAGGTTTTAGGTTTTGATGATACTTGGACAACGTTGGCCGCACACGGAAGAGACAAGTTTGCGATGAGTCTGGTAGCCGTTCTTCGTCACACAACTTATTAAATGTTTCGTTTAAAAGAAGGTAGAAAAACTGCAGTCAGGTGATGTGCCAGGATCTACTACTGTGCACCGTGTGTCGGAGATTTCCGGCGCACGTCAAAAGAACCCCAGGTGGTCCAAATTATCCGCAGTCCTACCCTACGGCACGTGCAACATGTCGACATACTGCGCAGACAAACCTTACGTGTAACACCACGGTACCATTATTTTTTATTGCAATGCGATGAAGGGCAGCTCTTTCGTTTAGTGCGGGCATTGAACGTATCGCAGGAAAAGGGGAACATAGTGCATAGTAGAACACAAACAGTGAAGGCAAAGCAGGGATAAACACTTACTACCAGCAGATTTATTAAAAAGACGAAGTGGAAGAAGTGTGGGAAAGGAAAATTAGTGACGAAACCAAAATAACAAGAATATTAGCTTTTTTGAGGGGCCCATTTTGCAATGCGCTCGGCGTGTGTAATCGCTATGTCTGAATGACACGGCACGTCTGCCGCCCGCCGCCTGGAAAGGAAACATTCCCGTGACGTGATCCAGCAGCTGAAAGTATTTCTACCGAGACGACATTCGTCCGTTACAACTACGATTGTGGTGTGCATCGGATGCATCGTGCAGGACTACTTGTATTCCATAGTATAGTTATGCGTGGCAAATGTAAGGTGCTGCAAAACTATATTGTAAGCAGTCAGCGAGTTTAGGTAATCCTGAAGAAAACAAAGAAAACGCGGTTTGATAATGCGACCTCTTCATTCAATTGCACCGTACCTTTCAACTTGGTCTCCAATCTTTATTCTAGATTTCCAATAACTCAATACACATTTGCATAGATCCATGGTATGACGACCGACATGGGATAGAATATAGGGTAGTAGAGAATCGAACAGGGTAGAGTATCTCCTGTGGCGATTAGACACCCAAACCATCGTCAAAATAAAGTTATTCTTTAGTAGAGTTGCAGATAACGCTAAAAAAGTGCTACGCGTTCCCGAGTACATTATTTATTTCTGGATGAAGATGAGGCAATGCCTAGATCAGAGTAATCAGAGGTCTCACTCACGCGTGCCGCATGTGGCCCGCAGTCAGCTATTCTGTGGCCAGAGGACCCTTGACCACTAAACAGAATAAAGCTGCCCTCCCCCCAAAATAATGAAGAATTAGGAATGAAACCAGGTTTTCAGGCATTGTTTTTACCCTTGCTTGCCGTACTGCTGCTCCTGTCCATATTACGAAGCACATACACATTTGAGCAGTTCTTGTGACTCATGAACCTCAAGAAATAATGGTCACAGCGACCTGGTCTGCACGTACATTTTGGTAAACTACACTGTAAGTAATATGATAACTAAGAAGTAATAGTGCAGAGAAGAAGAAATGAAGAGAATGGCTTCATCTTAAATATTACATTAAGCAAATAGCAGCAGTCTCTCCGGACATCATCCGCGAAAAACTGCACGGAGAAGAGAGGCGCAAAGAAACGAAGAAAATAGAGACGGAACAGTTATGTACAAGGATCATTGTTGCTACTGAGTTCCTCTCTAGCACTGGACTGATGGACGAACTCTCTCTCATCCCCCCCTCCCTCTTCCATCATCATCCCTTTCTCATCCCTTCCAGAAGGGTAGTGGGGCAGTGTACCGCCATAACAGCAGTGAATGACATGGTCATCTCATTTATGTGTGTGTGTGGGTCCCATTATATTTGCTGTTTACATTTATTATTGCTTACTCTCTTTCTCTTATTATTGCTCTTTCTCTGGTTTTTCTTTTTTTCACGTTTAAAATGTAAGCAAACGCAACAATATCGTGTGGAAATAGACAATTTCAGGGCTCCTGTTAGTTGGGATAATCGTTCGTGAAGAACTACGTACGAAGAACTTGAAACGTCTTTCAAATTTTCAGTGCCCGATTCGGAAAGACAGCTTATTTATTTCTTCGTGATAAAGCAGCACAAAGACGCGGACAAAGAAGGAAGACGGGACGACTGCTAACTCAACTGCTAACTCTAAGAGTTAGCAGTCGTCCTGTCTTCCTTCTTTGTCCGCGTCTTTGTGCTGCTTTATCACGATGAATGTACACCAACTACCCTGCCTTCACACACTCCTTATTTATGTGTCAAGTGAAGTTTCTAGTGATTAACTGTACATACACCGAATGTCCAATAACTACACGGCTCCTGTTTTATGCGCATTTTTTTTATGCTGGGACATTTTGCGATAATTACGGTCATTTCTTTCCTGTCCGGTCCGCCATGATGTCGTCCAATGGTCAATGCGAACTTTACAGCACCCACTTGCGGAGAACGTACGACATGAGGGGGTGTTCGCGCCCATCTCTACAACACATCAGTCGCATTTAGACGAACTCAATAGGAGCAAGTCGAGTTGACTTGTCGAGTTCGTCTGGCACGAGGCAACCGGGAAACACTATAATCATAGTTGTAAGGGACGAATATCGCCTTCGTATAAATTTTTACCCCTTGATCAGGCCGCGAAAATTTTTTCTTTGCAAGTGACGGGCGACAGACGCTGCTGTGTCATGGAGAGATAGCGATAGCGAACGGAGAGTACATACCTCACAAAGCTGCTGGTCCAGACAGCTCATTTTCTTTTTATTTTGGATTCGTCACTAATTCTTCTTTCCCACTCTTCAGCCAACCGAATGTTCCGTACCTCCGGACGACGAAATCTGTCTCGGGGCTTTAAATACACCTTCAAATGCTACCCTCTCCCTCAACTTGGGAACATTCCCAAGCAGAACAATGTACTTAAAGTCGAGTGCAATAGGGGTTGACGGTATGTATCTTATCAATGTTCTTCAGCTTCACGTGCCTGCTCAAGGTCTCCCACCTACCCGTCCACCCCTATTGCACTCGACTTTCAGTACATTGTGCTGCTTGGGTTGTTTACACTGAACAAACGCTTATCTACCCGCGCCAGTCAGTATAAGATATACACCCTATGGGTATGGGATATGGAAGAGACGCCAGTTCTTGTTCTGTCGTTGCCTTGTTTCTCATCATGCTCCCCAGATTCAAGGACATGTCTTCGTTTTAGGAAATATTTCCTAGCTGTCGAATGTGTGTCGCTTCCACTCCTCCTACTGAGGGAAGTTTTTGATTTATACATCACTTCGCATTGGTCCACCACAGAGCCAAAACATTTTACATTATCATTTGTTACCAGTGGTCTGTCTCCCTTCCATAGCCCTTTAATGCTCTCGTATTCTTTGAGCAACGCGTCGACCACTTTGGCTTATACTCTCCGCACGAAAACGATATGGAAAGAGATATGGAAGGGAGCATTCCAGTGGTAACGAATGATCATGCAAAAAGTTTTGGCTCTGTGGCTTTGTTGGATCAGTGCGAAGTGACGGGAAGTGCGATCCACACTACTGCATTCCAACGCGTAAGTCTGTTAGCATCTGTGTGTGACGCACCTTTCTGGCGCTGCTTTGCAAGAAACGACTCAGACAAATACCGAAACAGTTCCCTTGAAGTCGGCCCAGGACGCATACTACCACTGTATCCCTCTATTTTCTGATGTCCTCTCTCTACCTGTCCGTGTCTGCACGCTGATTATAGCCACAGATGATTCGCGGCACAAACATAAAAGTAAGAAAAGCAATAGAAATAAAAGAAACGACATCACGATCATTGGTGTCATAGGGTACGCGTCATCCGAGGCAGGGGCTCTTTGCCTCACCCCCACAATAATGAATCCCCTTCCACACCAATCGTACGAGATATATAATAGTGAGTTTTAGTATATCGTACGCTGTCGCGTTTGCGTACGTAAGCGATGGCGTGGTGGTTCTGCGCAATGCGCAAAGCTTTGTTTATGTTTTGCGCATGCGCAGGACCACCAATGCTATCCCATATGCACGCAAAGGTATAGCGTACGATGCACTAAAAATCTCTAATAGAGAGTTTTAGTACACCGAACGCTATCGCCTTTGCGTATGCAAGGGATATCTGAGAGTTTTAGTATATCGTACGCCGTATCCTTTGCGTACGCAAGAGATAACGTTGGCAGTTGTGCGCATGCGCAAGACAAACAGTGCTTTGCGTTTTGCGCGCGACCACCACACGATCCCTTACGTACGCAAAGGCGACGGTGTGCGATATAATAAAACTCACTATCGTTGTGGTTGTACGCATTGCTCAAATGTCTTTTTCGGTTATGGATGTGCGCAGAAGCAACAACGGTATCCCGCAAAGACGATAGCGTACGATGTACTTAAACTCTCCATTAGAGAGTTTTAGTGCATCACACGCTATTCCTTTGCGTACGTAAGCGATAGCATTGGTGGTTCTGCGCACGCGTAAAACATAAAGAGAGCTACGCGCATTGCGCAGAACCATCACCCTATCCCTTACGTACGCAAATGCGATAGCGTACGATGCACTAAAATTCACTATTGTCATATCACACTGCAGAGAAATGAGGTACTATTATGGCGCGTCACCCACTTTCTATCCCGTCACCCAGTGCCGACCGCACCCCTGCATCCCCCTACTGACGCCATGCACTACTGATGATCCAGTTACAATAGTGAGATTTAGTATGTCGTACGCTATCGCCTTTGCATAGATAAGGGATAGCGTTGGCTGTCCTATGCACGCGCAAGAAAAAGAGAGCACGTGAAAAACAGGGGTCGGATTCACAAACGCGATCGTAAGTTACGCTAAGATGCGCTAAGACGTTGTAGCCTGCGACGCACGTACGACGGCGTCGTAAGCGCGGTTCACAATCGTAGTGGAGAGGGTACCCCCTTTGACGAGGAAGAGGGAAGTTGCTCGCTTCCTGTCACGTGCACCTCCGAGAGAAACAGCCAAAGGGTGCGAGACTACGTTTTCGCTATGGTAACGATGACGAAAATTTGTAATCGCACCGATAAGAGTCCTCCCGTTAGAAGAAGACGAAGTTGTTCGTCCCAAATGTTTTGTTACTGCACGTGCTCTCGGCCTTTCGGTAGCCGTAATGGATGCCATGCAATCATAGGCGAAACGCGTTCGATGACGCAGCAAACATATTCCCAGAATGTTCGTGGCGGGGAGGGGGTGGGTGAGGACGGTTTCTAAGCTGTTTGTGGCTCCCAGTTTTGCAGCTTTTATGGCTTCTTTTGCCTTTCTTGCAGACAATTTGGAGGGGTGTTGGGGGTGTCTTAGCGGGGTGTAGGGGATGCTTGAAAAATCCCTGCGACCCGATTTTACGGAGCGCAAAGTTGAAGCATTTGTTGGTTACCAAGCAAAAAAGTGCCTCAATGTCACTTCGAGGATGGTCTTGAGGTTTCTGTGGCAAAGTGCAATGCGTTGGCGCGTATTATGGAGTCTTTGTTTGCCGTCTCCAAATCCACCGCTGCCAAATAACGCCGCCATCTTCCTTCGTAAGACTCCTCGGGACCTCTCGCAGGATTCCGCCGTAAGCTGCGAAGATTTTGCGCCGCGCGCCCTTCCTGAATCTACACTTCGTCGTAACTTTCCCGTACGACGGAGATACGACAGATTCCGTCGGACGAGCTCTTTGTGATTCCGAACCCGGAACTGTGGCTTACGTACGAAAAGGCAATATCGTACGATATACTAAAACTACACTACAAAACGATACGATACACAAAACTACACACATCGTACACTGTCGCTTTTGCATCATTCTACCCAAGTGTTCTTTTCTACGTAGAAAACTTTGTTCCCTGTGCTTGCACGGTGCTGGGTGAGGACACCAACTTTCATGCCTTTTACCCATTGAACACTTCCGCTTATCAAAATGCTCTCCAGCATTAAAATACTAGAGGCATAGTTGCATCATTCTACCAAAGTATTCGTTTCTAGGTAGAAAGCTGTAGGTTCCTTGTGCTAGCGCGTTTGCCCAAATTTTTACTCTTTGGGCGATAGGCCAGCTATTTCCATGCCTCTTAATTCGTAAACACTTCCGTTTATCAAAATGCTCTTCGGGATATAAATACTAGAGGTATAGTTGCATCATTCTACTCAAGTATTCTTTAATACGTAGAAAACTGTTGGTTTCCTGTTCTTGCGCGGTGCTGGGTGAGGACACCAACATTCATGCCTCTTAACCATCAAACGCCTCCGCTTATCAAAATGATCTCCAAGATCGAAATACTAGAGGCATATAGTTGCATCATTCTACCAAAGTATTCGTTTCTAGGTAGAAAACTGTTGGTCCCCTGTGCTTGCGCGGTGCTGGGTGAGGACACCAACTTTCGTGCCTCTTACCCATTGAACACTTCCGCTTATCAAAATGCTCTCCAGGATTTAAATACTAGAGGCATAGTTGCATCATTCTACCAAAGTATTCGTTTCTAGGTAGAAAGCTGTAGGTTCCTTGTGCTGGCGCGCTTACCCAAATTTTTACTCTTCGTGGGATAGGCCAGCAATTTTCATGCCTCTTAATTCGTAAACACTTCCGTTTATCAAAATGCTCTTCGGGATATAAATAATAGGGCTATAGTTGCATCATTCTACCGAAGTATTCGTTTCGAGGTGGAAAACTGTTGGTTCCCCGCGCTTGCGCGATAGACGATGACACCAACTTTCACGCCTCTTTAGTCACAAACGCTTGCGTTTATCAAAATGCTCTCGGGGATATATATACTTGCGGCATAGCTGCATCATTCTACCAAAGTATTCGTTTCGAGGTGGAAAACTGTAGGTTCCTTGTGCTGGCGCGCTTGCCCAAATTTTTACTTTTCGTGGGATAGGCCAGCAATTTTCATGCCTCTCAATTCGTAAACACTTCCGTTTATCAAAATGCTCTTCGGGATACAAATAATAGGGCTATAGTTGCATCATTCTACCAAAGCATTCTTTTCTAGGTAGAAAAGCGTTGGTTCCCTGTCCTTGCGCGGTAGACGAGGACACCAACTTTCATGCCTCTTGAGTCACAAACGTTTCCGTTTATCAAAATGCTCTCCGGGATATAAATACTAGAGGCATAGTTGCATCTTTCTACCAAAGCATTCGTTTCGAGGTGGAAAACTGTCGATTCCTCGTGCTGGCGCCCTTGCCGAAATATTTGTTCACGTGGGCAAGGCAGCAACTTTCATGCCTACTAACTCGTAAACGCTTCCGTTTTTCAAAGTGCTGTCCGGGATATCAATACTAGGGCTATAGTCGCATCATTCTAGCTAAGCATTCTTTTTTAGGTAGAAAACTGTTGGTTCCCTGCGCTTGCGCGGTAGACGATGACACCAACTTTCATGCCTCCTAACTCGTAAGGGCGTCCGATTATCAAACTGCTCTCCGGGATGTAAATACTAGGACTATAGTTGCATCATTCTACCAAAGTATTCGTTTCGAGGTGGAAAACTGTCGGATCCTCGTGCTGGCGCGCTTGCCCAAATTTTTGCTCTCGTGGGAAGGCCAGCAAATTTCATGACTCCTAACTCGTAAACTCCGTTTATCAAAATGCTCTCCGGGATATAAATACTAGGGCTACAGTTGCATCATTGTATCAAAGCATTCTTTTCTAGGTAGAAAAACGTTTTTTCCCTGTGCTTGCGCGTTTCCACCCATTTTTCCATTGAGCCCTTGCATTTCGCATATACCTCCGTGGAACCAAGGAAATTATTCGTAGACGGTTCAAACTGCGTGAATGTATTCGTTTTGTAACATATTCGAGACACCCCAGAGAGCATTGCAATTTATGAAAGTGAAATTAAGTTATTGAAGAAAAAGCGTTCAAAATGTATGGCGCCTAGGGGAGGTGTTGGGGTAGGTTTCACCCAACACACGGCAGTATGAGGTGAAGCACGCTTTACGTTTTGTCACTAATTCTGGGGAATGATCAAGAGGCGGAGCCAAGGGCTATTTTCCACGGACTTTCGGCGAATTTATTTCGGCTATTGTCATTGCATTACCGAGTAAAATGACCACGGGGAACCCATTTCCGCAAAGAAAACGTTAGGTTGCCTTGGGAAATTTCGGAGTTCAATTCAAGAAATTAACTTTCCGTCAATTGAAATGAAATAAAAATGTTACCAATATGTGGCAAACGTTATTGGCAGAAAAAATCAATTGACCGCATGTCTCTCCGGGCCTACGTTTTTACTATGAATTTCTATCATGGTTGGTGGACCACCCTGTATATATTCGAGGTATGTACGTTTTTCGTATGTTGCCCCCATGTCAGTTAAGTTCTTAAGCATAGGTGCTTCGAGGTTCTCACACGCTTCCTGGTGCAGAACTGCGCTAATACCCCAGGCAGACACCGTAACACTCCTCTCTGCAACCATGGAAACGATTGCACATTCAAAAATATGTGGGATTCGACGAACGAACCTTGCGGAATTCTTTGAGGAGGACATCTTTCTGAAAAATGGCGAAAACGGCCCCATCGATGCGGGTGTCATCGCCGAATGTTGGTGCGGGAATCATGAGCATGTAGGTACGGCCGTACGTCGCCTTCAGCTCTATCAACGTCCCCAAGCAACGCAGATGCCCGTCTTGCATGATAGCAATGCGGTCGCAGATGGCCTCGCACTCGTCCATACTGCGTGAATAATTACATATAAGTGTATGATATATTTCTAACGGGATCACTAGGTCCACAGTATAGAGAAGGACATTGCATAACTCAATGTAGTGTATAGAGTTGTCGAAAATTAGTTGGGCAACGACACGCTCTGGGGTTGTCCACCACTGGTCCGATATACCCTGTCCAGGAGGCACACGTTGTACTGTTGCTTTAAAGAAGCACCCAGACTCCCCTGTTAAAATTCGTCATTTTTGGACGCGAGTAGTAAAGAGGGTTGTCCCATTAAACCGCTGTCCAGTACGTTCCATGGGTGTCTGGTTCGAACCCCACAGCGTCTGGGACACCGTCACGTGTGCGGAGGGCGCGGCGCCAGTGCGGAGGGTTGTCCGCGCGCTTATAACATGCAGAGACATGCAAAGAAGGGTCATACACAAAAAGTACGTGTGAAAATATATTTATTAATGCCAATTGTAATGCCAATCAGGTTGCGATATATTTATTAAAGCCAATTGTGCTGGGAATTGTGCCAATTGTGATGCCAATCAGGTGAAGGAGAAAAACCCAGCCGAAAAACCTTCACGACCTGTAACAGAAGAAACACAATACACATAATAAAGAATACATACATTTATTGCTCTCTAAATATTTCCATTAGTGTATTAACAATTACATTTTTTTAAAACTCTTTTGTTTCAGCCCCTGAAAGAAAACATAAAATTAACATCGTCACATTTGCTTACCACACGATAACTCACGTTGGACACAGCACTGACCTGAAAAGTAGATATTGTTATTATGCGAAACCACACTTATATTTCAATAATACATACAATGCTGTGGTGGCAGACCCCAGTAATCTGTAAGTGAATCTAAATTAATATCAATTTATACATTTCATTAATACATGCACTGTGGCGACGGACCACAGTAATCTGTAAGTGAACATCATTTATTATTGTAATTATGCTATAACTTTTACTTACATTCAGGCGCTGGTCTTGGTACTGGCGTGAATGCTGAAAAGATATTATCAATTAATAACACACACACACACACACACACGACACAATAATACATACACATCGGCGGCGGCGACTCTGGAGCTGAAACAAGAAGTCAAATTTAAACATCTTTTTCATATTCTTTATAATTCCTTACCATTTGAAAAAAATGACGGACTAGAGCTAAATACTGAAAAAAAGACAACAGCCATGAGAAAAAAGAACTACACTGTAAATAAAAAAACTTACTGCTCTGATCCGATACTGGCGTGTATGCTGAAAAGATATTATCAATTAATAACACACACACACACACACACACACACACAACAACAACAACAACAACAATATACGCGACACAATAATACATACATATTGGCGGCGGCGACTCTGGAGCTGAAACAAGAAATCAAATTTAACCACCTTTTTCATATTCTTTATAATTCATTACCATTTTCAAAGTATATCGGACTCGATCTGAGTTCTGAAAAAAGACAATATCCATGAGAAAAAAAGAACTATGTTGCGGATCAAAAAACTTACCGTTTTCGTTGGACATTTTTTGGAATATGTGTCAGTCAAGTGAGGAAGAAACTTTTAAACGCGCGCATCCTCATTATCATACAACCTCCTCTCCACTCTTTCCCATTTATTACCGTTCGAGCGAGCCCACCTCCTCATTCTCCCATTCGTTCTCCAGACCAGGAGCTCTCTCCCAAAATAATTATGTGGAAGCTCTTTCGTCGCTGTTTCGGAAAGAAATGTGAAGAGGAGGAAGTTGAGTCTACCGAAGACAGGAAATGGCGTCTGAAACAAGAAATCCATGAAGCAAAAGCTGAAGCTATCAGACGCGTTTTGTCTCACGAACGTCTCCTCAGGATCAAACGAGAGTCTGCGAAAAGTCAATTTGATCAAATCGACAGTGGATGGTAATAAATCTAGTTATCAATACACCTTATTATCAGTTTCACTTCTACCTCTGCGACACAATGTCCGACGTAAGACCGTTTTCTTTCATCCATCCTGCACGAATTATTATATGTGGACCTTCCATGTCAGGAAAAACTTACTTAGTTCGTAACATCCTTAGAAATCTATCAGTATTCAGTGTAGTCCCAGAACAAATATTTTATGTTAGTAAATATGACGCTAGCTGGCAAAATGAATTCACTAAAATTACATTTAGTAAAGAATTACCAACGACATGGGATGAGAACATACCAACACTGATTATAGTTGACGATCTCATGACTGAAAAGAATGTTATGCAAGATATGGTTCACCTCTATACAAGAGCGTCCCATCACAAGAATGCATCAATTATTTTTCTTTGCCAATACTTATTCCATAACGATGTAAACTACCGCACTCTATCACACAACAGCACATATATAATATTATTCAATAATTTAAGATCTCGTACGCAACTCGAACTTCTAGGACGACATATCTTCGGGAAATCACGGTTGCCATACTTTCTGAATGCATTCGAACAAGCAACAGAGAAACCATTTGGTTATCTAGTGATTGACCTACACCCACTTACCCAGTCTGATAAAAGACTGCGAACAGGTATAACCAAGCTCGAGCCACAATTTGTTTTCATACCAAAATGAAAAGTCTACGTCACCATTTAACTTTCCTTAAAGTGCTTGCAACCTGCACTCCAAAAGAGCGGGAAAACATATTGAAGGAGGCTCCTCCGCACAGCATTGAAGCTCTTTCCGAAGTTTGCAAGAATATATTGAATGGTAATGTTAAACTTTCACCGAAACTATACAAAGATTTAAAGAAATATAAAGCTACAATTCGATACATCGCATATAAAACATTGCACAAATCACCGAAGAAGCTACAAAAGTTTTTATATCGACAACGAGGAGGTTTGGTCCCATTACTCCCACTATTACTGACAGGCTTGACTAGTATATTAGGTGGTGTAGCAGGGCGGGCTATAGCTAAGGTAGCTGGTGTTTGAAAATGGCAACAAAAATCGAGGTATTAAATCCAGTGGACACTATTTTGGAATCTAATGAAAGTGAAGATGTAAAGGTAAAGCGTATGCTAACAGCTATGTACTACACTATAAAAAATCAATTGAAACCGACAATAGAATCAGATCCGCCAATAATAAAACCATTACAAATGGAGGAAAGTATTAGCAGAAAGTTCGATTATGACGCTCTACCAGATAATATAAATATTAAAAAAGTTAGGCGCATAGTGTCAGCGATACCGAGGAGTTTGTCATGGAATGAAAAAGGAGAAATCATTCATAACAACAAAACCATTCAGGGCTCTAGTATAATGGAATTGGTCTTGTACCTATCCGGTCATAAACGAGTGAGGCCCGCTTGGTTTCTAAAGGTGTCAAAACTTCTACCATCACACAAGATCAGACAGAAAAGAAAATCAAAGAAGAAAATATTGTGGGAGACCTACAAGTCGCCGCAAAGAACAAAGTTGATTTCATCTTCGGATGAAGAATATTTCTCAGAAGAATGAGCTACAGATCACCTGACGGCGGGCTCGGAGGGGTCAAACGTTATCAAAAGGCACGGAAAATCACAAGGAAAGAAGCACTACAAGAATTACAACGCGATGACGTCTATACTCTCCACAAAGATGCAAGACGAAGATTTAAGAGAAGGAAAGTCATCTCACTCCACCTGAATGACCTACATCAAGCAGACCTCATTTCATTCATCCAATACAAGAAATACAATAAAGGATTCTCATACATACTGCTTGTGATAGACTGTTTGTCGAGGCAAGTCATGGCCACACCTCTCAAGACCAAGCGAGGTGAAGATGTGAAGAAAGGATTTATGAAGATATATCAACAGAGAGGGAAAACCCCCAAGCTAATCCAAACAGATCAGGGGTCTGAGTTCTTCAACAAACATGTGCAGGCTTGGTGTAGGCGTCACGGCATCTCAATATATGCTACTAGGACTGGACTCAAATCTTGTCTAGCTGAACGCGCCATTCGAACTATTAAAGGCCGCCTATTCCGCTATTTCCGCAGTAAAGGACATCACAAGTACCTTAAAATTCTTCCAAAGATTATAGAAGATTATAACAATTCTTACCATAGAACTATTAAAATGGCACCGAATGAAGTGAATGAAAGCAACGAAGTTGAACTCTTCAATAGACTAAACAGTAAAAAAGATGATGACATCACAATACCATTCGAAATTGGCCAGCAAGTTCGTGTTCTATTGAATCGATCAATATTTGACAAGGGGTACACAGGACACTGGTCTCACGTTATCTATACAATTTCGAGGTATAAGAAAACAGATCCACCTGTCTTTTACATTGCAGGCCCAGATGGTGTAGAAGAAGAGGGCACATATTATGCAAACGAATTGCAACGCGTTATTAAAGAGCCTGATGACCCATATCCAATTGAAAAAATTATATCCAGTAAGAAAATTGATGGAGTCACTCATTATAAAGTGAAGTGGGCTGGTTATGACGATTCATTTAATTCGTGGGTTCCAGTGCACGATGTTGCCAGGCTCTGAGTTTTATATGTACCTCCTGTCCAATGATTGTACCGAATTATATCCAACAAATACACTGGACAACTTTACAATTGCTTTGAATGCACCCCTACAACTGAGTGGAAAGTATGAAGTTGGATTACAAGAACTATCGATCGGTAATCTATTCTACAATATACCGCGGAGTGATGATGGCGTCATGCAGGTTGATTACAAAGAATTTGCAGAGGTTCGCAAGACTATTATCGTTAAAAAAACTATCGAAATGGCCCTTCTAGAGCTTTTCAAAGACTTGAACAGTTCTATCAATTATATTGAAGGGAGATATGTATTCCGTTTACCACATTCTGTTCGGTCAATTAAATTTATAGATGACAACTTGCAAGAGACTATTGGAGTGTCAACCATTCAAGGCAATACTGTGGTAGGTTCTAAGGTGCCTCGTCAGGACACATTCCTTCGAGAGGAATACGCTTCGCAGCTATGCATACTAGAAGAAATTTCTATTCTTACTTCAAATGGCTTGATCGCATTCATTCCAGGTTGTTCTATCAAGACAACATTAAATCGCTTTTTTAAAACACACAAAATTGAAGCAAATGTAACATTCCGGGAGAATAGTTATAGATTGACACAGCCATTACACAGTCTCTTTGTTATTCCAGAACAGCTCAAGAATCTCCTCAGATTAAATAATTTTAATACAAAAGATGATACAGCCTACTACTATGGAGATCCATTTGAACGCACTTATGACCTGATTATAGAGAAAGAAGTACTTGTTACAAAAAGAATAACTATTCCACCAGATCATTATGAAACTCCGAAATTACTGCTACATACAATCAACAATCAATTAGAAGGCAAAGCTCTACTCACATATAGTAACGAGAGAAAGCTCTGCACTATCAACCCAATTCACGGTGTTACTATTCATCTATCAGAATACCTCTCTAATATGCTAGGTTTTGCACCACTTACAACTTTCGCGAACAGTACAATTGGAAACACACACCTCAGACTTACACCATTATTCCATCATTTTATAGTTTATTGCGATATTATCGAATCATCGCACTTGGGTGCAAAGAAGTTTCCCATATTAAAATTAGTTCCATACTCTGCAAAGGAAGACAGTATCATTCATTATGCTTTCCAAAACATACAATATTTTAAGCTATTGCATAATGAAATAAATTTCATTTCAATTAAGTTGTGTGACGACTCTGGTCGACCTCTCCACT
This sequence comes from Ornithodoros turicata, assembly GCF_037126465.1. Classification (NCBI taxonomy): domain Eukaryota; kingdom Metazoa; phylum Arthropoda; class Arachnida; order Ixodida; family Argasidae; genus Ornithodoros; species Ornithodoros turicata. The sequence continues at coordinate 39,262,141 of NC_088204.1, forward strand.
TCAAAGGACCGGGCAAAACAGCTCTAGCTCTACATTTTAGACATGTATCTTAAAGAAATTCCGGAAATCCACTACGGTCACGGACTGGACATTACGCCGTACTCAGGTCCGATGTTCCAGAGGGGCAGTGGATTCTTTAAATCATTGCGCAAGTTTGCATTACCACTGCTGCGACGAGCACATCCATACGTTACTAAGACTGCAATGAATGCAGCAAAAAACCTGGCACGAAAACTATCAGATGGTCAACATCTGAAAGAAGCCATTAGAAACAGTGCATCCGAGCTTAAGTCGCAAGTGTTAAAAGATTTTGCCGGCGGCGGTGGCAGACGTAGGAAAAGAAGAAGAAAAGACGTCTTTGACAAGCAACCCAATTGGAGTGAGGAATAAATATTTTCGTCAACGCTGGCGTCCGTTTGTCTGACTGGATAGTAAAAATGTGGGAAATAAGGCAAGATTGCAGTGGGGATAAGTGCGACTGTCCACTTAAAAAAGCCATTAGAACCGGCGCATCGACACGGGAGGTCGCGACGATAACGGATTGCGGTGGGGGTAAGTAAAAAAAAAAAAAGCCGTTAGAACCGGCGCATCGACACGGAGTTGTCCAATTTGAAAGAAAACCATTAGAAGTGGTGCGTATCGGCGGTCTCGACACGGGATCGCATTTCGTACTCGTTACCATAGGTTGTGGGAAGATGCGATAAAAAGCTGCTTAGGAAGAGTCGCGAAACGACGCCGGAGGTCTCGACACGGGATCGGATTTTGTACTCGTTACCATACGTCATGGGAAGATGCTTAGAAAGAGCTGCGAAACGATTCATTTCTTCTTAGAAGCGACACACTGTCTTCCAACTTGAAAGAAGTGGAGGGGAGGAAAAAGGGGCTACAGGTAAACAATCCTAAAAAATAAAACATGGGAGAGGGTGACAATTGTATTCAGTCGCAAACATGTCACTGGTCAACGTAGTCCACGCCCAGTCCGAATTGGTTTTGAAGGGGGAGTGTGAGCTTTTTCAAATCCCACCCACTCAAATTTCTATAGAATCATGCGAGAATCAATTATTCTACCCTGTATCAACAATTACAGGCGGCGAATCTACGATTGAATGGAATATAAGCAACTTATCCGATCTCTATCTCGATGTTTCTAGTATGTACATTAAACTAACTATGCAGATATTGAGAAGCGATGGGAGTGATCCGTATACAAGAACGGCGGATGGTGTAGTCAACGATGTTGTATTCCCCGTGAATAACTTGGGAGCTGCAATGTTTAAGTATATTAATGTGTATATCAATCAGCGATTGGTATCATCAAATTGTTTGAATTCCTACCGATGTATGCTTGATACTTTGCTCCACACCAACACGCATCTTCAGAATACGGTAGATGATTGCGGAATGTATATGTATGATTCAGGTGAACATGCCGCAAACGATCCAAATTCGAATGTTGCTAAAGCACTCATTTCTAGAACAAGTGGTGGCAAACTATTTGAAGTTGTCATGCGTGTTAATACGGATTTGACAGATCAAATTAAGCTATTATTACCAGGATTGGATGTTAGGGTGTCTGCCGTGCACGCCAGCGACATGCATCGCTTATTGACTGGTCCAGGAGAAACTCATCAACATCAAATCAAGATACACAATGCAGTACTGTCATTACGTAAAGTCAGTAACTCAACTTTCCTCTCTCACCAGTCTATACTGAAGAAACATCCAGCGTGTTATACTATGCGAGGTTTGGAAAGCAAAATTAAGACAATAACTGCTGGGTCAGTGGATGGTATTTTCGACAATCTATACACCGATCGCATTCCAGATCGGATCTCAATGGTTATGACACGGACCGACGCCTATCAGGGTGACTTCAAACTGAGCCCTTTCAATTTTGAACATTTCAACGTGAGTTCAGTAACACTAACAATTGATGGACATCGAAAACAACTCTCATACGACTGGGACAATGACCTATGCAGAGGAAGCTATTATGATTTCCTATCTCAACTGAATGATAGAAGCGTCGAGCTGCGTTATCAGAATTATAAAACTAATCCATTCATATTGCATTGGAACCTCAGTGCAGACGAATCCGTTGGCGGCTACTTTAATCCGATACGTAAGGGAAATTGTAGAATTGAACTTAAATTTGCAAAACCATTGCCTCACGCTGTGTCGATTATACTTATAAGTGAGAGCCCCAAGATATTGACAGTCAATGCTGACCTTGCAATTCACTTGGATTAAATCATGGACGTTCTAGATCTTGAATTATTGTTTTCAATGAACCCTCAAACTGTGAGAATGTATCGAGGAACCTACGCTGTCGACAGAGTTTCGCCACTTCAAGAAGAAGGTTTCATTGTCATTAATACGCATCCACACGACGGCCCGGGAGAGCATTGGTTGTTGTACATGATGGATCGAAATGATAGATTCATCTATGTGGACAGCTTTGGTCTACCACCAATTGAAGAGGAACTGTTAGATCTACCTGTTGACGAATATTGTGACAAGTGTATACAGAGTCTCTACAGCTCCCACTGTGGCCTATTTGTTTCCGTATTTGCTTCCCGTCTTTGTAAGAATTATTCACTCAAAAGCATTATGTCATTATTTGACAATAACCTTGTACACAACGATCTCAAGGTAATAAAAATGACTGAAGAGGAATACCTCATTTAAGAAAAATTCTCTCATTTATTCAATGTACAAGCACTTTGAAGATAATCCTCCAGACTCACTATCTTGCGAGATCCGTCTTCTTTTCGTTGGACGATATAGTGCGAATGCTGAATGTAATAATTCCGAAGGATCGGTCTTCTCAAACCGGCATTGATAATGGCCGGTGAAATCTGTTCACCATCACGGTATCGTCTTAACAAGTCACATTTCACGGCGACAAACTTTTGTAGTCTCTTCCTTAGTTGTCCGCGTCTTGTTTTGAGTTGATACGGTAAACATCGCAATAAGAGTGTGAAGTCACTCTCAGGTCCGTTGCAATTCAAGTACGAGTTTAATTTCATCAGGTCTTTATACATCATCCACTGTATAGTCAAGTGAAATCTCTCAGCCGAGTTCATACTCAATCCGAGTTGGGATGACATCCGAGATATGGTCTGATGTTAGGATCTAGCCAGTCTGACGATTTCGATGAAATCAATCCCCCGCAGCGACATTGTCTCAGATGATTGCCATTTTGTATAAAGAAACTTCTGGGCGGTGTCTTCAATGTTTGCACAATGGGCAAGTCGCCTGTCAGAAGACACTCATAATCTAAAACAAAAAAAATCTCCTTAAGTCAGTGGAAAGAGAGGAGAAAAGCTGTAAAAAACTCACAGTCCTCCAGGGAGAGTGAATAGCACTCGTCTGTTTCCATCGTTGATTTGGGAGAGAATGAGATGGAAAGGATGCCTATTGGTTTTCTTAGTATGCCATTGGTTAACGATTTTCTATATGCAATTTTCGGTTCCGCCCACATTTACTATAAAATAGTGACCCATGGCTTGTTTTTTCCACCAAGTTCTGTTGCCCTGGTTGCAGTGCTTGTTTCCTTTGCCAAAAATTGTTTTGGTGTGCTGCCGAGATCTTTGAAAAGTAAGTCTGCTTCTTGCTTATTGTTCTTATTTTAATTTATGGAATGTCTGTTTCTAGTGCCTCGCTGTGGAATCTGTGGGTATGATTGCGTTGAGGAGGTAATTCGTCGCATGGAGGAGGATGCTAATGTTCCAAATTTAGATCCTGCTTTGTTTGATGAAGAGTGGGGATTAGAATTTGATCAGGTTTTGATGGATGGAGTTTTTGATGATAATACGCCGGCAGATGCCGTGCAAAATCCTGATAGCCCAGAGCCTGTTGTGAACAATCTCGCGGAACATGTTTCGGTGGCTCATCCTGGTGTTAGCGTACCATACTTTCCGTTCTTTGAAACCGCTGCGGCCTTTGAAGGGTACCTTGGACGTTACGTCCTGTTCGCGTCACCGTATGATGACTTTGTCGAGGATCCGTTCGAATACCTGGTACATTACCAGCACGATATAGTTTCCATATTACAACAACATCCCATACCTTTTAAATTTTATATGCGCGTGAAAGTATTGATGGTAAAGCAAGTTGGCGATTCGATGAGTAGCCATTTTGCTTTTCTAAGTGCCGTGTCGCGAGAAATTCATAGTCTCGCGGATATAATGGTTGCGCTAAATGAAATGATTAGCGAGTTAGCGCGCAACCTTGAAAATTATCAGGGTGAAGGTAGTGGTTACGTCTCACGAGACGTATCCGAAATCGAATTGAACATAAGCGCGATTGAAAAAAAGAAGATTGGCTGTGACACAGTAATTCCTGCCGAATTGAAAAAAAGAAGAAGAACACTCACAAATGTAAAATGTCCAGACAACGAGTGTTTCAAATATAATACTTTAGCATTGTTGCATCCTCAACAAAAATATGGAAATGATTGGAAAACATATCGTAAGTATCTGGTGGATCTCGATTCGAATCCATTGGCACGAGTCAGATGGTGGCCCGATGGTCCGGTATCGTATTCGGAGATTGCAGAATTTGAAGAACGGAATCAAATTGAAGTGTATGTGTACTCATATCAGGATGGGAGTATCCACACTTCCCGTGTTCCGCGTCTCGCATTTAATGATAAAGTGCAATTATTGGAATTTGATAATCACTTTTTTGGGATAAAGAATTTTAATACATTGAATGGTAAGAAAAGTAGATTTTTTTGTGAAAAGTGTACGAGGGGGTTTGCAACACAGGAAAACCTAGTGTCACATAGGAGAGTGTGCAGGAATTTCGATGAGCTTTTGATGGAGTTCCCTGAACCAGGTAAGAATGTTCTAAAATTTAACAAGTTTGGTCACATGTTTGCATTTCCATATATTATCGGACTCGATACAGAGTCTGTCCTCGATCCTAATACGAATGTGAAAAGTGCCGTGCAGAAGCATGTTATGAGTTCCTTCTGCTGCATTCTAATCAGAACCTATGATTCGAAAATACTCGCAAATGAAAAATATTTAGGCCCCGATGCCGCTTCCAGGTGCGTCGACTGCCTGTTACGTTTTCATAACAAGGTGGTCGATATCAGCCGTTGCCCGTTAGTGCCTACAGCAAGTGTATGGTAATGACGTTTAACCAGGAAAGGTGTGTACCCTTATTCCTGTATCAAAAGCTTTCAAGTCTACAATGAAGAATGCCTGCCAGCCAAGGATGGTTTTTATGACGATTTGAATGGAACACACATCAGCGATGATGACTATGCTTTCGCACGGGAAACATATGATCATTTTGATTGCAAGTCATTGAAAGATTATACAATGATCTATTTGGAATGTGATGTCCTGCTCCTGTTAGATGTTATGCAGCATTCTACACAGCTTTCTATGAAGACATATGGATTGGAAGTGCTGCACTTTGTCAGTCTACCCAGATTCAGTTGGCAGGCTGCTCTCAAATATACAAAGGCCGAGATTGAGCTGCTTACAGATGAAGATATGTATCGAACCATCGAGTCTTCTATTAGAGGTGGTATTTGCCAACAAGGATTGAGGTATGCTGTTGCCAATAACAAGTATTGTGCAAACTTTGACCCGAAGAAACCGCAAAGTTACATCTCCTATTGGGATGCAAACAGTCTGTATGCTGGTTGCCAGACATTGCCATTGCCTATTGGAAGATTCGAGTGGGTGCCCGAATCCGAATTTTCGAGTTTGGACATCATTAACCATCCTCAGGATGCAGAGTATGGCTACATTTACGTGTGCGACCTCGTCTACCCACCGGAGCTACACCAGAAGACTAGGTATTTCCCACTAGCTCCATTGAACCAAAAGGTTGACGAGAGCTGGTTGTCTGAGTATCAGTTGGCTCTAAAAGACCAATTGAATTACAAACCTGCAGCACAGGGTAAGTTACTTCTCACTTGTAATGATAAAACAGAGTATGTTGTACATTATCGTTTGTTGAGTCTGTATTGTAAGTTAGGTATGCGGGTTAGCAAAATTCATAGAGTGTTGAAATTTCGTCAGGGTGTGGTCTTTGGTCCATACATTGAAATGAACATTAAGCGACGCATTGCAGCGCAAACAGACTTTGAGAAGAAGATACTAAAACTAAGCTGTAATGCGCTTTATGGCAGGACGCTCCTTTCCCCCAGGCGATTTAGATCAATTAAGATAGCATTCAGCAAAGAAGAGGCCCAAAGATATAGCTCCTCGAATGACTGCATTCGATTTGAAATTTTGTCTGAGAATTGTGTGTTGTATGAGATGAAGAAAAGGAAGGTAAAGTGTAGCTTTCCATTGCAGATTGGTTTTTGTATTTTAGATTATAGTAAGTTGGTAATGTATGAATTTGTCTATTGCACTCTCTTGGAAAAGTTGAATTGTCCCATCACCATCATGTACTCGGATACCGATTCTATCATCGGTGTGTTTCATACGTCAGAGTATGAAGAGGAAATCAAAAAGATTGCAGATGATCACCTCGATCTTTCATCTTATCCCACTGATCATCCACTCTATAGCAATAAAAATAAGGGTGCATTGTTCCACTTCAAGGATGAGACTGGAGGTAGGATAATTGAAGAGGTGGTTGCTCTGAAAGCAAAAATGTATTCTATCCGATTGAGTGACGATAGTCAAATTGCTAGAGCAAAAGGTGTTAAGAAAAGTATTGTTCGTAAGGAATTGTATCATGATGTATATAAAGATGTTTTGTTTAATAGTGTGAAGGTAAGTCATCCACAAAGGACCATATGTAGTAAGCGCCAATGCATGTATACAGTAGAAACAACTAAGCTTGCACTCATGCCCTATGATGATAAGAGATATCTCTTTAATGCTATTGAGTCATATCCATATGGAAGCTGTGAAATTGGTAATGAGTAAGTATATTCTTTATTATGTGTATTGTGTTTCTTCTGTTACAGGTCGTGAAGGTTTTTCGGCTGGGTTTTTCTCCTTCACCTGATTGGCATCACAATTGGCACAATTCCCAGCACAATTGGCTTTAATAAATATATCGCAACCTGATTGGCATTACAATTGGCATTAATAAATATATTTTCACTCGTACTTTTTTGTGTATGACCCTTCTTTGCATGTCTCTGCATGTTATAAGCGCGCGGACAACCCTCCGCACTGGCGCCGCGCCCTCCGCACACGTGACGGTGTCCCAGAGGCTGTGGGGTTCGAACCAGACACCCATGGAACGTACTGGACAGCGGTTTAATGGGACAACCCTCTTTACTACTGACGCGCAGCATCTTATGACAAATAACGCGCATTCTTGGACAAGAACAATGATCACAGCTGTAGTATAGCGCGCGCCGGAAGTCTTTGATACACCCTCTGAAAACCCTCAACTCTTCGAATGTGTGGGTGAAGTCACACCATGACGCATTGTCTCCAGGTGGGATTACGAATCATGTCTTGTAACCACGATGGTGCTGTCCGGCTGTGCTCCTCATATTTCGCGGCAGCAGATCGAGCAGCGCCTCCAATCTAACACAGCTGCGCGCATGGCTGCTTCTTCGGGGCATTTTTGCACTAAATTGCACACTAACAAAACACTGCTCAGCTGAAATGTTCTACATGGTGGCTTCTGACGGCCTTTCGAGGAATGTGCATTGATTAATGTCATTTAATTGATTCCCTTAAAACCCTTTGGCTTCTGACGGCCTTGTCGAGGAGTGAGCATTGATTGACGTCATTTAATTGATTCCCTTAAAAACCTTTGGCTTCTGACGGCCTTGTCGAGGAATGAACATTGATTGAGTCATTTAATTGATTCCTTTAAAACCCTTCGATATGCCTCCGCGGTGGGTTACTCGTAATTAAGTGTTACGGTCGCATTATAGGAATACGAATGGACGGGCCATGCTAATGCAGGAAAATTGTTTAGATGCGTCCCGATTGCGTTCTAATATCGATGATCCACAAATGCGGTGCATCCACGACCACGAAGCGCATCCTACACCCTAATATCTACCCAGTGACACGTACTGCGATCCATCGAAGGAGTCACCTGTGGATTTGCTGCAGACATATCATTAACGTTCTTATGGCCCAGGAAGATATTATCCAAAACTGGTACGAGGTGGGAAGAAGGGAAGCCGGGTGCCCTACCTATACAAGACGAGTTACGCTGAAACATGTGCACTAACGTAGCAAGAAAAAAATATTTCGAGAGGGGATCCACGGAACGTTTACGTGGTGGAAGGAGATATCAACGTCGTTTCGTGGTCCCAAATGTGCAGTTTTGGAGAGAGGGTTCGGGGTTTACCCCACCCTCTTCGCCACTGAACCACTGCTGTGTTTATGTAGTTAATCGATGGTGTTTTTCAAAGTAACTCATAGTATGACGCGCGCTCAGTTTTCTTAGGCGCTTAAAAAAAGAAAGAGGTCATTCGAGAGTAGATTTATCTACACTCTAAATCTTTTCACACCTTTAAAGGTGTAATAACGTGCATGGCGCACGCCTTTTTAGGTGTAATTTTGGTAACATCATAATGGAGCACGGTTTCGCACAAATTTTCTTTACTCGAGTGTTGTCTGTCCTCCATAAATTCAGTCTTGCCACAAATCAACATTGTTCAACAGTATTGTAGACACTTGCGCGTGCTCGATTATCGATAGCGATGCATATATGCATTAGCTCGTACCTACGATATCCAAGACATAATGAAAGCAAGATTTGTACTGACACTTGATCTTTAGTAATGCTTTCCAAATTTTGTAAAATATCATCCTGGAGATCCAATGTTACGCAACCAGGTTGAATGTTCATAGCGCACACCTTTAAAGGTGTGAAAGAGTTTACAGTGTAGGTTGAAATACACTTGTGGCCCATGACCGTCTTGGAACTACGAATTTCTGTGGCGTTTTCATCAGTCGAAGAAGGCGAAGAAACATCCTAAATATGTTTTAAATGAATACTAAGGCGGCGCTGGCTCATATATGCAAATATATCGGTGGAATGATCAGGACAAAGTACGTGCTGTTGAAGGAGCAAAGGAGGTGACATTTAACGTGTCTGGAAGCCCTGTTTCACTCGTCAAGTTGTCCACGAGGAGGCATCATGCAATATATCTTCGCTCTCCAGTGTGTTAAAACTGCACTCTGAGATTCACCTCCACTCATCGTTCTTTCCCAAGAAATCATTTTACTAGGTGTCATCTCGCTGCTCCTTTAGAGTACAGCTCGCATCCTACCCAGATTTGTTTCTACTAATGAGGCGGTTGTGAAGGATCGCATACGCTCCACGATGATAGGAAGCTAATTACACCTTTGGGTAACAAAGCCAGCCATTATGCGCACCCGCAATGCGCTGCCGTCCTCACCAATAACGCTGCGAAATCTTCGGATTGCTTTTCTTCACTGCGTCAATTTAGCATTTCATCTCAATGTTTTACTGAACTTGATGTAAGACAATCTGCTCAAATTAAATTGTCTAAATAGGTGAAGCGAAATAGTTCGGTAATGTCTTGAACTCCTTTTCTCTGAAGTATACTCCGCTGCTAATATCCCGTAATAGAAAACATTACTCTTGTGATGTGAGGAGGATGGAGATCCCCGAGGATTCCCTGAGAGCCTTCACGGCGGCTAAAATTCTTCTCTGCGTGAACAAGTCCAATCCACTGGTCGGTTCGTCCAACAACATCAGGTGAGGTACTCCCACCAGGGCAATTGCGGTACACAGCTTCCGCTTATTGCCCCCGCTGAAAGAAAATACATTTAAAGCATAAAAAACAGTTACTACGCATCAGGAGTCAGCATCTACATCAGCGCACTTTATTACGACAATGTTTGAAGTGATGTGCAAATACGCGTCAATAATCAACTGTGTAATTTTGGCACCGAAGCGAACACGAAGCGAATGGGTATGCACCTGTAGCGAAGTATATAGTAGTGCATAGTAGTATAAAGCGGAGTTGTAAAAGCCAATGCAACTTATATACGAGGGGCGATCAAAAAGTTTTGCAACTTGGGTAAAAAGGGTAAGGGGTTGGGTTGGGTAAAGGTGTTTGTTTTTGAACATAATTACCCATTAACTGAACACAGTTGTTTCATCTGTCCCACAGACTTGAGATGCCCTTGCGAACAATAAAAAGAAAACAGACAAACTTTCTGCTTGGTCGTCAAACCACTGTTCCGTGACAGCTTTCACAGTGTCCAAGTCCTGGAACCTCGTTCCCTCGAGGTTACCTTTCAATTTGTGGAATCAAAATAGTCACTGGAGGCTCCCCAGTGGGGAAGTGTCCCAGCGACTAGTTTTTACTTCACAAATTGAAAAGTAACCTCAAGGGAACGAGTCAGAGAACAGTTGTTTGAAGACCAAGAAAAAAGATTTTTCGTTTACAAGGGCATATTAAAGGGACCGAAAAGTGAAAAATAACCCCCATATTTTTGCCCACTGTCGTGCACAATATCGTTGTTTGATAAGACACAGAATGCATTACTTCTCAATTCGGCATATTTTTTACGTATACATATTTTGAAGATTGCCGGAACATGGACGGTGCTGCCAGCGAACGGCGAAAAGGAGCAACTTGGGTTTCAGGTCCAGGGCTCCCAGGGATTGGTGGTACCCTTACCACGTGAGAGTTAATTTTGTAGAGAACAGAGCTGACGCACATTATCTTACAGCTAAACACTATTTTAAAAATGACGCTCACTTCCATAGCTTTTACGTTAATAAAACATTCAGCTACTTCGCCGCTACGAGCTACGATCCGCCGCGCCATCTGCAAGGCCGTCTGTGTTATCGCGTCTATTGTTTACGTCGTGGGCGGTCGTGTTGGTCGCGCGAAGAGAAGTGAATGACATGTTCGTGGTTGTTGTGTCAATTATTCGAGAGACCTACATATGCCTGGTGTAGTTTTGGTGTTCGGGGATGCAAAAATCATGTTCGTTCACCATCGGCGGCAGGCGTTTCTACCACAAGATTCAACAGGAGAGTGCGCGAAAACGAATGTGGTTCAAAACACTTGGTTATTAGATGTAGCAGTCGTGTGGTATGTGCTGAGCTCATTTTGCTGCCGATGACTACGAAGATGCCGTAGAAGGCGAATTGCGAAGACGTCCGAAGCACACTGATGCTCAGTACCCAGTGATTTTGCTTCACCGAGGTGACGAGTCAACACAACGTCTTAAGTATGTAGAGGCGTCACACATGTATAAATTATAATATAGCGACGACGTATTCCATTTAACTTATGTTATCCTACTTGTGCCGTACTCAACATTGTCAACATCAACAACTTTAATTTTAGGGGCCTTCCAGTGTTGAAGTGGCGCAAGACTGCTTCGTATGTGCGATCCAGGCACTCAAGTTGACATGACAGAAATAGCTGAAAGCAGGTATGCAAAGTCCACAAATGGAAGCACTAGATTTGTTACGTGTTGCAGACTTTGTGACATTTTTTTTTAGTCTTTGGACAGGTGCAGAACATTAGTATGACGTCAACAAGAGGAGAAGAAACCGATGAGAACTACTAGCTTGTTTGAAGGGTACGAGAATACTTCCTGTTGAGATGGAGTTATGACTTTATGACTAAGGAACGCTAATTAATTTTCTAGAGGTGCATCCTTTACACTTGATTACCCAGTGGGCACTGCCTTTCTCTACTCATGCTTTCGGTTTCTTGTTCTGTTGAATAAATCTTCACTTGACTTTGCAGCCATTACGCTGTCTACTGTGTTTGCCCCTGATCTATATTGATGTGCTCTAACGGTATAGCACATCAACATCCCAACGACCTACCAAACAACCTTGCCTAGTCCTACTTTTAGATGGAAACTACATGATGTGGTAACATCCACATATATAAAGTTTTAGTCGACGGAGATTTGCCGTTTTTGTACAACCTTCATTGTACATTTCTTTTGTCTCACTTAGCATGCCTGAAGAAATGTTCTGATCTTCATCAAGATGACAGGTCATTGTTTGATCTGCAGCATCATTTTTCCTGTAATCTTTTCACCAACAGAGAATACAAAAGTGAACAAATGGTAAAATATAACTAGCTTGTTAAATTCAAAAGGGAAAGACGAAACTGTTTATACTTCTCTTGTTTATTTTGTTGCAGGTTTTACAACTCTATCAAGTACGTCAGAACATCAGAGGGCAGGAAGTCCTACTCTATTTCCTAAATCCCTGGACAATAAAAAAGAAAGATATAGTTTGAATTATGACAAAATGTTGCTTCTGCTCTTAATATTATATTTCAATTAAATGTTACGATGCATTTGTAGTGTCCACTGAAGCCAGTTTCAATTTGCAGGGCTGTCAAAAGTACTTTACAAAAGTACATCTCAATTACAGTAACAGAGAACTTATGCAATAAATTATTTAGCCATTTTGGAGTACTATGCACACCAATGGTGCATGGTTAACTTTGAACCCAGATCAAGGGTTAATAATAGTTGAAGTCAGCTCTCAAGTCCTCCTTTACAAATGTTAGTTGGCGACGTGATAATGAATCAGTTACAAGTACTCCGTTTAGCAAAACAGAGTTAATTAAGTGTTAAATCCCAATCTTGGTTCAATTATTAGTTGACATTTGGAAACGTGGTCACTAAGAAGTATACTAAAAGGTTATGAACACAGTTCAGCTGAATGACACTGATGAAAATTGTCTTACTTACTCCTCACATATACAAGTGAGAGATGAGTATAACCTACAAATACATCTATGCCCACAGGTTACTTAATCTCCAGGAACTTATAATCTCCATATAATAATCTCCAGGTAATTATAATATGCTGTGACAGCAAAGAAAAAGCAATGAGAAAAACTTGCAGCAAACAACAAATGAAAATATGCTGACAACATTTCTACAGGTCAGCGCACTGATGGGAAAGCATCCCTAATAGCATGCATGACGCAGATCGAGATCCAGTGGAGTATTTTCTATTGTATTTTCTCGGAGCACCCCATATCCTTGTGAATGGCCGGCAGGTGGTATAACGGAATTTCCTGCAGAAATAAGGGTTTTCCGTCCAGTTTGCCGTTCAAGTAGCGCGTAAAGACCACACGGCGCTGCCGTGTACGTTGCCATGATCTTCGGTTTCTCGGATGTATGTAAAAGACATTTGCAGTACTTCGGTGTCAAGGCACACTATTTCGAAATATTCGTTAGTTCTGATGCAATCGTCTGTCTGCTTTTCACACGCATTCTCTACCTCTCGGCAGCAAAAACCGTAGTATCCATCCGTAGTATCCGTCGGTTTGCATTTCACACATGAACACCTGCACGACGAAAAAATAGCGCTTGTTTCGGCTTACACAAGTGCTTCTCCGTGATACATGGAAATTTCACAAAGCAGTCCATGTTCACGGCACGGTGAGCTACTGCTGAGGACGAATGTGACTCCGATTAATCTCTGGACGAGGAATCTTCTGCTGCGAAGAACACACTTTCCAGCACGCTAACGCACGAACAACAGTTCTGTGTGAGCGACAGTTCTCGAATGCGGAATTCCAGCGCACTCATGTTCAAGAGGCTCGGCATTCTCGACGTAGAAAGTGGTCACAAATGCCCACTGCCATTTTCGTTTTCGCCGGATTAGCGCCCGGAAGTGCGTGTATTACATGCGTCCTCGACAGATGGCGCGGGGTCATGCAATTGTTGACAGAGTGCTCGGTTTCCTACTAGGTCCCTGGACATGCAATTATGGAAAATTCGATTACAGAAAAACTACAGCGATTTCGGCGGAGTTCTTTGATATTTGAACTTTTGAAGGTTCAAGCTTTTCGCTAAACATAAAGTTTCGATAGGTTTATATTCACTTTTCGGTCCCTTTAAGTCTGTAGGACAGACGGAGCAACTGTATTCAATCGCGTTGAAAAATAATAGTTTTCAAATAGTTGACATAATAGTTGACAAATTTTTGTCAACTTAGCCGAGTACCCGAGTTGCAAAACCTTTCGATCGCCCCTCGTATGCCAAATTCCGGTCCAGCATGAATGGTGCACGCATATGTACCGTCACAGGAAGCAGTACTCCGTGTGCTTCTCTTATGGTGTTTTCAGGCTGACTCATGTTTTCCAAGTTCGAAAATAAATATCCGTATTCTAACTGCTCAATGCCGCAGTGCAAAAATACTGCGAAGAATAATATCCAATGTCGAGAAAGGGAAGACGAAAAAGATACTATCACAGCAGCGGCGTGAACGAAAACAACGAATACAGCGGGAAACGACACTCGAGCTATGTGATTTATACAATTTTGAAGCGTGTCTCGTGGAAGGAGGCACGCAGAAGCTTGATTTATCAATCGGCAATCATTCTTTTCTCCGCCATCTTGAAGACGACGCGAGCGCCTCTACAGGTAGTTGGAGAGGCGAATAGGATAGCGGTGACTCCGTTTGTCATCCCGTCGGAGTCATCGACGTGTCAAGTGATCAACGAGAAACGAGATAACATATGTCGCTGTAAAATATCTCGTCATATATGTTACCACGGTGCCCGTTTCTTCGCTTAAAGGACGACGGAAACGAAAATAGGCTGCCAAGCTATTTGCCTCATATTGCGATGTGTACCAAAACAATCCGGAATTCGACTTAGATTTGCGTATATTAGTTGGAACGCCGCCACAATCGCGATATAAAATTCAGCCGTGGAGCACTCTGAGCCCCTGGTGAGCGTCGCCGTGCCGCCGTAGCAGACCACGGAAGTGACGCACGTTGGCTCTCCTGTTGGAGTTCCTGACTTTCATTTCGCTTCATTTCATTTGGTGTTTCGGCGTACGTCTAATTCCTGCTACGGGGAAAGAACGGAGACGAAGAAGCATGTACGCACCCATCTCTCATAGGATATATTGTCTTCAGACTTCCACGAGATCTTCGAATCAAACATTTTCAGGCGTTATTCAGAATTCGCCGTGTTTGTGCCGGACTAGAGTCACTAAATAAGCTACGCTTCAGAGTAGCGACACTGTGCCGCCATGTTGTTTCGGATGACCTCCAGCGCCATCCATTTAGCGCTCTTCGAAGTGCCGTCTTCTTCCACTGCTGAACTTCACCTTCATCTATTTCTACTGCCAAAATAGAGGTGGGGCTGGAGGTCATCCGAAACAACATGGCGGCACAGTGTCGCTACTCTGAAGCGTAGCTTATTTAGTGACTCTATGCCGGACAGCCGCACATGGAGCGCGAGAGATATTTGACGTCACGCGCTCCTCAGATTTTCCCGCAATGCTTGGCGCGCTCCATGGGCGATCGTGTCGAGTGGGCGGCCTAGCGCTCTCGTAATCGTCAGAAATATGGCCATCCGCACAGCGCACTTGCAAAATACTAGTGGCACCATAATTTTACATAATATTTACACCTTGTTCGGTCCCCTTTTTTCAATGGACAAATTTCGTTTCCGTTGTCCTTTAATCTTGCTGGGTTTTCGGCGATGCGAGCCACACGTACGGGACAAGGTCTTCACGAGATTGAGCTCTAACAGTGTCGCTGGGTGATTCCAAGCAGAGTCAGGCATGGTGGCCCGGTCGACCTCACAATATTTTGTTCCAATATATATTGAAGCCTAGTGCTTCGGAAATACATTGACGGAGGAAATAGCTGAAAATATCGAATAGGTGTTTTTTTTTTAAAGTATCTTCAAGAGTGACCATTTCGAGCACTGCGCTTCCTCGCAATCTTCAGGCCTCGTTCGTTTGTAACCGCTAAGGCCGTGCAGTTATTTTTTTGTACGTTTATAGCCTATGTGCTGCAGTATTGTTTCTTTGAGGTTCTAGATTGTACGGGTGTCCAGCTAAAAAATCGAAAGACGCCTTAGTTGCAAAAAATCGGACTTTTTCGGTGCTTTTCTGTAAATGCTAACACTTTCTAACTGCTTTTCTGTAAATGCCCGAATATTAACCAGTGTGACATCGTTCTCTTCGTCTTTAACCGCTCTTTCTATTCATATCGAAGAGATTGTTGGAAAATCTCGGAAATACTTCCTGACGCGCGGTGAGTGAGTTGTGGTAAGGCAACTTCGGTGACGTATTTTTCATATTCACCCACTCGTGACGTGGTTCACATTCTTCACACATATTGTTCATGAGAAGCTCGCATAGGCTAGAAAAAAATTTCACTTCAGAAATGGACGAGGTTCCGTTGCGGACACTCAAACGTAACCCCATCACAGCAACATGAATGGCGCGGTGTCGAAGCCGCGGTAGCGGTTTATGGCGCCGTAATTTGACTAAGGTCACACACAAGACGCGAACTAAGAAGCTGCATTTCTTGCAGAGCGGCTGAGATCATGTGTCGTAAAGCATGTGAAACATAATCCGCTCCCCGGGTAGTTATTGGAGAGGCGATCGGCAGAAGTGGAGAAAGCGCCTCTTTCCATCGCTCCTGTTGTATACATGCCACTTCGTCTAGGCGGAACACATTCTATTTCTGCTGTGTGTGAGAACACAAAAACCTCAGTGCTCCTTTGTATGGGCGTACAATGAACAAAGCTGATAGCGCAGACCGTGTGTTCTGTGCGGACGACGGTGGTAAGCACTGCAGTGGTAAGAACTACGAAGCAGAAGTTACCTAGTAACAAAGTGGGTGTTTACTGCAACGGGACACGGGAAGAGTGGATGCGATTGTGTCGGTAGCGCAGTTAAGCACAATGCCACACTGTGCAACCTGAGGTGTACGGCAAATAAGGTAATTAGAAATGCGAAGTCGCCCAATATTCAGATGCTTCACCTGCCGGCGCAAGACGTCGCAAACTATCGCACAACAACAACAACAACAACAAAAGAAAAAGAACAAGAATGGGAACACTTCCAGCGCGTTCCTAGAATACAGTCCTCAGATGCAGCACGTATGCAGGATGAACAAGTAATGGCGTTCGTGAAGTGTACACGGCAGTACAAGTGTACTCGAAGAGTGCATGGAGGAAAGTAGCCCCCTTTCTGTTTCTCATCAAATAAGGGCCGTACGTGCTTTGAATTTGTGTTTTTCGCGTGTGGCCAACACTCATGCCGACCTACGGAGCGTAACTCCTGTCTCTGTAGATTGATATTTGAACATTGTTTCGTAATAAACCTTATAAATGTGAAATCTGAAATGTGAACCCACGAAGGGACGAAACTCCGCTGTCCGCCCTCGCTGCGCCCGTCACGCACCAGCCACGGCAGGAATGCGCGGAAAGCCAGAAAATGAACTGAAAGTGAACTGAAGTGAAGTGATTTTTTTTTTCACTACGCTATGTGAGCTTCTTATGAACAACATGTGTTAGGAATATGAGCCACGTCACGAGTGAGCGAATATGGAAAATACACTACCGATGTAGCGTGTTTTTGCTTACCACCACTCACTAAGCCCGCGTTAGGAAGCACGTCTAAGATATTCCAACAATCTCTTTCACATCAATAGAAACAGCGGTTAAAGTCGAACAGAATGATGGTACCCGTGTATAACCTTCTGGTCATTGCAGAAAAGTACTTACGCGCCGAAAAAGTGCAGGTTTTTGTAAATGTGGCGACTTTGTGATTTTTTATTTGGACACCTTCAGAACATAGAACCTCAAAGGTAGAGCAAACAGCACTGCCGCACATAGGCAATAAGTGTGGAAAAAATTAACTGCATGACCTTAATGTTTACGAAGATACGAGGCCTGAAAATTGCGAAGAAGCGCAAAGCTCGAAGTGTTCAGTCTTGAAGATTATTTAAAAAAAACTATAATATATGGTGGACAATATAATCTATAATATAATATACAGGGTGTTTCAAAAAACGTGTCATTCGGACTTTATAAAAAAAACGGGGCAACGGAAAAATACAGGGTAAACGACACTTGTGTGGCAACTGAATTTGCCATCTTGCAAAAATATTTTCATTTGATTTTCATTAAAAGAAATTGAATTTCTTTAATTGAACTCCAAAATTTCCCAAGTCAACCTAACGTTTTTTTTTACAGAATTAGAGAGCCCGTAGCGAACTTAGTCAGATCCATAAGGAAATTCGCTCGATATTGCAAATAGAACTGCCCAAAAAAAGTCCCGAAATTGAGGCTTCAGAGTTTCGGGTATTCAACGGCGCACAAAATCAGTCGCAAAGACGCGCGCAGCTGACATGCTCCTGCCCCCACGAAGCTAGTACAATTTATCGCCGAACCGGCGTGCAGCACAAGACGTGCCGATAACAAGGCGGTTGACATTGCACCTACGTTGATAAGCGGCAAACAAAAATGATTCCGCCTCTTTTTTCCCGCCCTCTTTTTTTTTTCGACCTTCTATCTTTCATGGGGGCAAGAGCAAGTCCTCCTCTCCACGAATCTTTGCATCGGATTTCGTGCGCCGTTGAATACCCGAAACTTTGAAGCCTTAATTTCGGGTCTTTTTTTGGGCAGTTCCATTTGCAATATCGAGCGGATTTCTTGGTGGATCTGACTAAGTTCGCTACGGGCTCTCTAATTCTGTAAAAAAAAACGTTAGGTTGACTTGGGAAATTTTGGAGTTCAATTAAAGAAATTCAATTTCTTTTAATGAAAATCAAATGAAAATATTTTTGCAAGATGGCAAATTCAGTTGCCACACAAGTGCCGTTTACCCCGTATTTTTCCGTCGCCCCGACTTTTTTATGAAGTCCGAATGACACGTTTTTTGAAACACCCTGTATAATATATCGTGGATAATAAACAAAGTGGGCACAGCACACCTTCTACGAACAGGATGTTTAACCATATTTTCGATATTTTTCGCATTATAGTGGATGCATTGCTGCTGGAATCCGGGAAGTTTTCTTTCGACTGAACAAGCGCCTATCTATGCATATTCAACTATCGGTGTCTGGTGCCAACGCTTCGGTTTTGCCTTATCTTCTGCTCAACTCGAGTTTCTACTCGGCATCCAAGGTGGCATCGACAGTAGCGCCAACAGAAGCTACAAGAGCACACCCCCTACAGGTTTTCTTCAGTGGGCACAGCACACCTTGTACGAACAGGATGTTTTAACCATGCGATATTTTTCGCATTACAAGTTGGTAACGTAAAACAAGTTCCTTCTTTGAAAAGTGACGATCGCTGCCTTGTGTTCATGCTGTTCCCGCAGCAATACTTGTTATACTGCTATATTGCTGATGTGTTCTCCGCATTACTGATGCTTTCTTGCGATGTTGAAGAAACTCCTAGGCCCAAGGATGATCCCAAAACTAGGGCAGCTAAAGCAAAAGCAGAATTTACGGACCTACTTCTGCAGATTCTACAAAAACAGGAGACTATCGCCAAGGATATTGCAGAAATGAAAACAGAGCAGAAAAGTACTGACGAGATTATGGCCAATATTAAAGGTCAATTGGGTGAAATCAGTACAAACTAAGCAAGAGTGGATATGAAACTGCGGGAGATTCAATCACGTCTGGATAAGATCGAGACCATGACAAATGAGATTAAGCCACTTAGATTAAAGGGGCTGTAAACAGGCCACCAAACATTTCTGAAATAATGGTACCCCATGAAAGAACGCAGCTCATAATACCCAAGTATACATTTCGTTCGGCTCGTGCCAGCTCATATAACTCCGTATAACTCCCGTATAACTGGACCCGTATAACTCCTTTCGAAGATGAGTAACCAGCCAGCCTCTCTCCACAACGTATACGTCACATGGATACGTAGCGTTTTGCCGTCCAATCGGGGGGGCCGGGCTGCGCACATGACGTTTGAAATTAGCAGCCAGTAAACATACTTCGTTATCAGCTGTGAGTCGGAGCGTTCAGTTTGTTTGTGTGAAACGACGTTTTCCGTTCCGTGGTTCCGAAATTCAACGTCATGACATCTTCAACATCTCCGGCTGGTGCAAACGTCAATAGCTGGGCTGCTATCACATGACGCGATTCGAACCCGGGTTCCTCCCAGTCACGACGTGACATGGCCAGCACGCTATCCACTGTACCACGCGAGCTGGTGACGCGATGCAGCGTGGCTCAAACCAAAGTACGGCAGCCCAGTTGTCGGAACCATTCGAAGATGACGAAGATCTTCCATCGCGCACCTGCCTAAGATTTCGCAACTGTAGTCCCGGATATTCATTCGCGCTCGTGGTGCGCTGCGTGCTACTGCCCAGAAAACGTAGTGCGCGTATGATACCTAAATTAAACGCATTTCTTTCTCAGTTTGAGACTGTAACTGTTTAGATTTTGAATAGAAGACGATTCACGTTCATCTAGAATTCCGCATTTGAAATAAAATCATACGTGGAACACTCAATCCTAATTGGTGGGGAAAGCGCTACGTCAAAATGGGGGGGGGGGACGTAAAGTTAGAGCGCGGGGCGGAGCTAAAATGCGAGTGCAGTGAATATTTCATTCGTATGCAAGCGCCTTTTGTTTTTGAGCGTTAGTAATTGAAAGGAGTTTTCACTGCCTAAGTTCCAATAATATAACACAAAGAAATGTGCACCTTTTGTACCTGTTTACGGCCCCTTTAAGCCAAATAGACGGAACATGTAGTAAAGTAGAAGGATTGGCAAATAAATACGTCGCCCTAGAACGCAAAGTAGACGACCTTGAAAACCGAAATCGTACGAATAATCTACTTTTGTTTGAGTATCAAGAACGCGAAGATGAAACACAAGAACAATTATCTGATCGCCTGACATATTCTCTGTTATTTTGGACCTGAAGATTGTTACTGTAGAAAGATGTCACAGACTTGGCAGAAAACGTGCTGAAAGTGATAGGCCACGACCCGGCATCTCACGCCTAAATGATTATCGTGAGAAATTACTTGTGCTTAGGAACGGAGGTAAATTGAAACAAACGCCATATCGTATTGCTGAAGATTTCTCGAAACGTATTCAGCGTGTGCCCCCTGAAGTTATGGGAGAGCACTGTCGAAGAGCGGCGGGAAGGGAAGAAAGATCAGTTGCGGTTTGATCGTGCGTTTGTAAATTCAGAAGTGTATACATGGAGCGAGACAACAGCGAACGCAAAAGACTAGACAAGAGCTCAACTGCAGAATGACATACAGAACAAAGGTTTCGAGGTTCTTTTCGACTTCTGAATATTAATATCAGGAGCATAGTAAACAAGTTAGAGTATATAGAGGCCATTCTGATGTCATATGAACATGATGTTGTTGAACTGACGGAAACTGGGTTCAGGAAGGACGTGCTAGACTGTGAACTGATTCCGGAAAATTATGGTATTCTTAGGAAAGATAGAGGGACAAGAGGTGGTGGAGTGGCTCTGATAATAAAGAAATCGTTGGCATACTTTCCGATGAATCCGCTTGATATTGAGGGAGTTCTTTTTTTTTTTTGTAAAATAAGATTAAATGATACTAGCATGGTTGTTGGTGCAGTTTACAGACCTCCTGGCGCCCCACCTTCCTACCTGGAATCTTTGCACAGTTACATCTCCTCCAATGTTAACTCATCTTCCAAGATGATTTTGGCTGGGGATTTTAATATGCCGAACATTAATTGGGAAGTGTTTGAAATATCAGCTGGTGACCGCCAAAGTGCTAATTTGTTGCTGAGCCTTGTATTCTCTTATGACTTCTGTCAAATTGTCAAAGAATATACTAGGGTACAAGCTAACAGTGCCTCATTGCTTGATCTAGCATTTTTGTCTAATGCTATGAATGTCGAACAATGGAACTGTGAGTCGGTTGATGGTCCATCGGATCATAAAATTGGAGGGACGCGTAGGCACGTGTGCACATGCAGAGTTCCAAATTGAGAGGTTTCATGACTTCTCTAGAGCCGATGATGTAACGATCATAGATTCCTTGGAGAGATCACTGAATTACTTCAGGCGGTCGTGCTCTAGATACAGGTATGTACATTTTGCCTAGGAAGCCTTCAAGAATATCGTACATAGTACAACGCATTTCATTCCGGGCGCACATGAGCACCGGGAATGAAAGCGCATAAAAGATCATATCGGGCCTGGTTTTGTTGGTCGACAATTTCTAATCACGTGTCTCTCTGCTACTCAGTGTACTCCATTTTGCTGCTGTAAAGCAGGCAAAGCACTGATTAGGTTGCCGTTGTGATGAACCCGGCAACACAACATAAGCATGTGATAATAATGGGTTTTAGTGCATCGTACGCCATCGCCTTTGAGTACGTTTCTCTTTTTTTTTTTTTGATTGCGTGTTAGCGCCGCGAAGCAACTGTGGCTATGAGCGACGTACAGATTTGGACAGACGGAGAAGGACAGCAGGAAGGAGTGGGGGACATGGGGATTAGTATGCGTCCTGGGCCGATTTCAGGGGGAACTGTGCCGACATTCGTCTAGAAAGTCTTCGGAAAACCCAGGGAAAACCTCAGACAGCACAGCCGGAGGTAGGATTCGAACCCACCACCTCCCAGTCTACAGCACGACCTTGGTTACCACCAACGAGCGGACGCCTTAGCCCACTTGGCCATGCCGCTGGTCCTTTTGAGCATGTATGGAATAGCGTTGGTTGTTCTGCGCACGCGCGAAACAGAGCTCCGCACATTGCGCAGAACAGTGCACCACTCTATTCTTACGTACGTAAATGCGACAGCGCACCATGCACTAAAACTTTCTAATATCCCGTTACCTACGCCGAGGCGATAGCGTACACGATGCAGTAAAACTCGCTATTGATAGACAAGTATCACATTTCTTGAGGTCATGGAAGTTTTAGGAAGTGTGAGTTTCCAGAAACAGTGGCTACGAACATTTGCAGGAACTAGCCTTAGCTGCATATACCTCAGTGATCTGGATATGACATCTGAACACATCTCTAGGTCGACCAGGCTGATGACCGCTTGGACGCTGCTTGCAACGTTGGTCTCAGGGACACCCCGTAGACGGGCGAATAAATAAAGAATCTCTGTGGCTGTCATCATGTCCAGCAAACCCTCTGCCTGGACACAGTAGCCGATGCGGGACTGCCACTGCATAAAAAATCGATAGGCGGCTGCTAACGACACATCAAAGAAAGACGAGATTTCCTTGCACATCACCACGTACTGCTCGCAACACAGTTGTCTTAAATCTCCAGTCTGTGGCTGAACGGTGCCATATCGGCGGTGTCGCACACGAAGGAACCATACCAATACAGCCTCCTAGGGGAGGCCGCTATCCCTCTCTCTTACTCTCTTGCTATCAGACGACACCCTTGTATCCGAGGGTTACTGCTCCCGACAGGTGGCGACTGTGAGCGACTCACAGTCGGTATTTGTATAGTTCCATCGAGCGCGACACCGCCGATAGGGGACCGCTCCGCCACAGGCTGGAGATTTCAGACAACCGTGTCGCGAGCAGTACATCGGATGACAAGCACGACAAAACCTATCTGGTCTTAAAACTGCTAGACACAACATCACAATTTCGTTTGCCCGTCACAGCTGAGTGCATACAAGCCATTCCGGACTTGTTTCGTTACGAGCGAGTTCAGCGAATTGATGCTCACAAAGGAGTGAACATGAACTCACATTTCCTTTGATACAACCAAGACAGACAATCTTGGCTTAGAGAATCGTACGTAACCACACGCGCGGAAGGGCTTGATGAACATAGAAAGGAATCTTAACAATTGATTACGGGAACGCGCTAACAATATTGAAAAAAATATAGATACAGACAACGGCGCATCGGACTGGAACGAGAACATCTGCATAATGCTACCAGCCGTACAAGAAATTCATAATTAATTAATTAAAAGTAATTCGCTAACTTGTTGTTAACTTCTTGTTAATTACTAGAATTGGATAAAGGTGTTCAACAGTGAAGTTGTGGGCGCTGACATGGTGACGAATGCCAATGGATACAATTCTCTACCTGTTACGCGTTGTGTTTTTGAGTGTCCAAAAAAGGTGCGCGGACTTCCAAAAATACTACGTGACCTTTCTCCGTCACGCGAAATGTGCTCCTGATCGTAGCGGCCTCTGGCGCCCACTTAACGGACAAGCGATTCTGCACCATTCCACCAACTGCTTTGAAGACATCAGAATTGCACATCTTATATCTGCTGAACCATAAGCTGGACACGAAAGACGGTACAGACTTCTTTTTTTTTTATGAAAGAGAAGATTCAGAGGGAAACGGCAAAATTACGTTTGAACAGTGCAGCTTGCGCGTTGAGCATGCTGCTGTCGTGTGTCGCTTTTATTAATGCGTTCCCGTTAGGATTGTCAAAATGGAAAAAGCTGTATGTATGCATAAGTGTACGGTAAGGTAGTTGATATCTAGACATATTGTTGAATGCATGTATGTGTGTGTGTATGCGATGGTGAATCCTTACTGAGACTGCGGTATAATTAGAGGGTAAATGTAAATGGAGGTAAATTATTTGAAATTGAAGTTGTCGAAGGTAATGGTAAGAGGTGAGAGTAATTGAAGCTAATTAGAGGCAAAGCAATAAAGTTCAGTTTAAAAGTAATGAATGTAAGATATATGTAATCAAGAGAAACATTAAATGAAATTAAAGATTACCGAAGGTAACCGCGGAGGTACTCAAATGTAATTAAAGTAATTAACGTCAATTAAAAAGAAATTGAGAGTAATTAAAGCAAGAAAAGTAAGTAAATGAAATTCAAGATTACCTCATGTGGCCTGCTGTTACCTGCGGTAATTAAAAGGTATTTACAGGGTAATTGAAAGTAGTAGTTGAGGCTAATTCAAGGTTAATTAAATGGACTTACATGTAGTAATTGAAAGTGACGAACCGGAAGTCAAGTATAGACGGGAAGTATAAACCCGCAAGTTAAGTATGGACGGGAAGGAGCGCTTAATGGCTAACGTATTTCTCTCGCATTTAGCGCTAAATCGCCACTGGGTTTTTGACTCCCATTTCGATACAGCTGTTACATTTTGAACATCCTGTTATGCACACCAGTTTTGGGCATGAGAGGTTTTCAGTCAGGTCAACGTATAGTTTACCGACCCTGCTTTATTGCTGTGTCTTGGTTTGGAGCGTGTTGTGCGACTTCTGACGCCGTGGTTTCCCACCGTGGGATAAGCCTTGAGCAAGCCTTGGAACCCCGATGACACGGAATGAAGGTCATCGTCACTGCCGCGGCCTTTAGTATGGCTGTTCACAAAGGAGAATGTCGTTTTGCTGCTCAACTGAACGAGGTCGTAGGAGCACCATTCCCCGTTGAGGGAAAAAAGGAAAGGTGCCTTTAAAAGCGAAAGCGAAGGACAAAAAGGCAATCTGCCTTGGGAGTGGAAGCGAGATTGACGGACGGGGCGGAAAGCGATAGCCGAGAGCCTACTGAAGTGACCAAGACTCACTGTTCCTACGGCCAAAGATCGTGGGTCAACAGCAGCACCACCGCAACTTGGCAACGGGACGCCAGCGGCATACATCGACTATGCGACAAGCCAGCAACGACCGACGTGGCACAATGAGAGACGAACAGACGTAGTGCGAAATCCGGCGTCAGAAGTAAGTCCAAACCGCACGCTCTCACTTAAGGCTAGGCGATAGGGCAGGAGCGTGATAATAAACAAATAAGGAGTCTGATAACGAACAAATATTGTACTGGCCTTAAGTGCAGCACGGGACAATAATAAAAAAAAGAAAACGGTGAACGTATTTCAAAGCAGGCATCCAGGTACGAGACCAAGCCCTGCGACCATACAGCAGCACTATCGGAAGCCCGAGGTCAGACTTTTCGCTTAAGGAGGTAAGGAATATTTGGTTGGCTTCGAAATGACAGAGGGTGATCAGTGACGAAACCAAAATCACAAGAAAATGAGCACCAAGGGCATGGCCGAGCGGTTAAGACGTCCCGCTCGTTGGTGGTAGCCAAGGTCGTGCTGGAGGCTGGGAGGCGGTGGGTTCGAATTCTACCACCGGCTGTGCTGTCTTAGGTTTTCTCTGGGGTTTTGAAGTCGGCCCAGGACCCATACTAATCTCCTTGTCCCCCACTCCTTCCTGCTGTCCTCTCCCCATCTGTCCACATCTGTACGCCGCTCATAGCCACAGTTCCTTCACGGGGCTAATAAGGAATCAAAATTAAAATGAGCGCGCTGTCTCGGCTCACCTTTGGTCGCGTGTATAGCGGCGCTTATCATAGTCCTGAATGTTTCTTCTAGCCCCGATTCACCGCCGTCGGTTCAACAATGCCTCGAGTGTGCCTCCTCGAGACTGTCTCCACATCATCTGCGCCAGTGGGAACGGTGTCAGCAGCTATACTATGTTTCCTTACCGTCTTCTCGCTATGTTACAGCTGCTGCTCTATTCACACGTGCATCGAAACATCCTGAATGTTTCTTCTGGCTCCGATTCACCGCCGTCCGTTCAACAATGCCTCGAGTGTGCCTCCTCGAGACTGTCTCCACATCATCTGCGCCAGTGGGAACGGTGTCAGCAGCCATACCATGTTTCCTTACCGTCTTCTCGCTATGTTACAGCTGCTGCTCTATTCACACGTGCATCGAAACGTCCTGAATGTTTCTTCTGGCCCCGATTCACCGCCGTCGGTCAACAATGCCTCGAGTGTGCCTCCTCGAGACTGTCTCCACATCATCTGCGCCAGTGGGAACGGTGTCAGCAGCCATACCATGCTTCCTTACCGTCTTCTCGCTATGTTACAGCTGCTGCTCTATTCACACGTGCATCGAAACGTCCTGAATGTTTCTTCTGGCCCCGATTCACCGCCGTCGGTTCAACAATGCCTCGAGTGTGCCTCCTCGAGACTGTCTCCACATCATCTGCGCCAGTGGGAACGGTGTCAGCAGCCATACCATGTTTCCTTACCGTCTTCTCGCTATGTTACAGCTGCTGCTCTATTCACACGTGCATCGAAACGTCCTGAATGTTTCTTCTGGCCCCGATTCACCGCCGTCGGTTCAACAATGCCTCGAGTGTGCCTCCTCGAGACTGTCTCCACATCATCTGCGCCAGTGGGAACGGTGTCAGCAGCCATACCATGTTTCCTTACCGTCTTCTCGCTATGTTACAGCTGCTGCTCTATTCACACGTGCATCGAAACGTCCTGAATGTTTCTTCTGGCCCCGATTCACCGCCGTCGGTTCAACAATGCCTCGAGTGTGCCTCCTCGAGACTGTCTCCACATCATCTGCGCCAGTGGGAACGGTGTCAGCAGCCATACCATGTTTCCTTACCGTCTTCTCGCTATGTTACAGCTGCTGCTCTATTCACACGTGCATCGAAACGTCCTGAATGTTTCTTCTGGCCCCGATTCACCGCCGTCGGTTCAACAATGCCTCGAGTGTGCCTCCTCGAGACTGTCTCCACATCATCTGCGCCAGTGGGAACGGTGTCAGCAGCCATACTATGTTTCCTTACCGTCTTCTCGCTATGTTACAGCTGCTGCTCTATTCACACGTGCATCGAAACGTCCTGAATGTTTCTTCTGGCCCCGATTCACCGCCGTCGGTTCAACAATGCCTCGAGTGTGCCTCCTCGAGACTGTCTCCACATCATCTGCGCCAGTGGGAACGGTGTCAGCAGCCATACTATGTTTCCTTACCGTCTTCTCGCTATGTTACAGCTGCTGCTCTATTCACACGTGCATCGAAACATCCTGAATGTTTTTGCTGGCCCCGATTCACCGCCGTCGGTTCAACAATGCCTCGAGTGTGCCTCCTCGAGACTGTCTCCACATCATCTGCGCCAGTGGGAACGGTGTCAGCAGCCATACCATGTTTCCTTACCGTCTTCTCGCTATGTTACAGCTGCTGCTCTATTCACACGTGCATCGAAACGTCCTGAATGTTTCTTCTGGCCCCGATTCACCGTCGTCGGTTCAACAATGCCTCGAGTGTGCCTCCTCGAGACTGTCTCCACATCATCTGCGCCAGTGGGAACGGTGTCAGCAGCCATACTATGTTTCCTTACCGTCTTCTCGCTATGTTACAGCTGCTGCTCTATTCACACGTGCATCGAAACGTCCTGAATGTTTCTTCTGGCCCCGATTCACCGCCGTCGGTTCAACAATGCCTCGAGTGTGCCTCCTCGAGACTGTCTCCACATCATCTGCGCCAGTGGGAACGGTGTCAGCAGCCATACTATGTTTCCTTACCGTCTTCTCGCTATGTTACAGCTGCTGCTCTATTCACACCTGCATCGAAACGTCCTGAATGTTTCTTCTGGCCCCGATTCACCGCCGTCGGTTCAACAATGCCTCGAGTGTGCCTCCTCGAGACTGTCTCCACATCATCTGCGCCAGTGGGAACGGTGTCAGCAGCCATACTATGTTTCCTTACCGTCTTCTCGCTATGTTACAGCTGCTGCTCTATTCACACGTGCATCGAAACGTCCTGAATGTTTCTTCTGGCCCCGATTCACCGCCGTCGGTTCAACAATGCCTCGAGTGTGCCTCCTCGAGACTGTCTCCACATCATCTGCGCCAGTGGGAACGGTGTCAGCAGCCATACTATGTTTCCTTACCGTCTTCTCGCTATGTTACAGCTGCTGCTCTATTCACACGTGCATCGAAACGTCCTGAATGTTTCTTCTGGCCCCGATTCACCGCCGTCGGTTCAACAATGCCTCGAGTGTGCCTCCTCGAGACTGTCTCCACATCATCTGCGCCAGTGGGAACGGTGTCAGCAGCCATACCATGTTTCCTTACCGTCTTCTCGCTATGTTACAGCTGCTGCTCTATTCACACGTGCATCGAAACGTCCTGAATGTTTCTTCTGGCCCCGATTCACCGCCGTCGGTTCAACAATGCCTCGAGTGTGCCTCCTCGAGACTGTCTCCACATCATCTGCGCCAGTGGGAACGGTGTCAGCAGCCATACCATGTTTCCTTACCGTCTTCTCGCTATGTTACAGCTGCTGCTCTATTCACACGTGCATCGAAACGTCCTGAATGTTTCTTCTGGCCCCGATTCACCGCCGTATGTTCAACAATGCCTCGAGCGTGCCTCCTCGAGACTGTCTCCACATCATCGGCGCCAGTGGGAACGGTGTCAGCAGCCATACCATGTTTCCTTACCGCCTTCTCGCTATGTTACAGCTGCTGCTCTATTCACACGTGCATCGAAACGTCCTGAATGTTTCTTCTGGCCCCGATTCACCGCCGTCGGTTCAACAATGCCTCGAGTGTGCCTCCTCGAGACTGTCTCCACATCATCTGCGCCAGTGGGAACGGTGTCAGCAGCCATACCATGTTTCCTTACCGTCTTCTCGCTATGTTACAGCTGCTGCTCTATTCACACGTGCATCGAAACGTCCTGAATGTTTTTTCTGGCCCCGATTCACCGCCGTCGGTTCAACAATGCCTCGAGTGTGCCTCCTCGAGACTGTCTCCACATCATCTGCGCCAGTGGGAACGGTGTCAGCAGCCATACCATGTTTCCTTACCGTCTTCTCGCTATGTTACAGCTGCTGCTCTATTCACACGTGCATCGAAACGTCCTGAATGTTTCTTCTGGCCCCGATTCACCGCCGTCGGTTCAACAATGCCTCGAGTGTGCCTCCTCGAGACTGTCTCCACATCATCTGCGCCAGTGGGAACGGTGTCAGCAGCCATACCATGTTTCCTTACCGTCTTCTCGCTATGTTACAGCTGCTGCTCTATTCACACGTGCATCGAAACGTCCTGAATGTTTCTTCTGGCCCCGATTCACCGCCGTCGGTTCAACAATGCCTCGAGTGTGCCTCCTCGAGACTGTCTCCACATCATATGCGCCAGTGGGAACGGTGTCAGCAGCCATACTATGTTTCCTTACCGTCTTCTCGCTATGTTACAGCTGCTGCTCTATTCACACGTGCATCGAAACGTCCTGAATGTTTCTTCTGGCCCCGATTCACCGCCGTCGGTTCAACAATGCCTCGAGTGTGCCTCCTCGAGACTGTCTCCACATCATCTGCGCCAGTGGGAACGGTGTCAGCAGCCATACCATGTTTCCTTACCGTCTTCTCGCTATGTTACAGCTGCTGCTCTATTCACACGTGCATCGAAACGTCCTGAATGTTTCTTCTGGCCCCGATTCACCGCCGTCGGTTCAACAATGCCTCGAGTGTGCCTCCTCGAGACTGTCTCCACATCATCTGCGCCAGTGGGAACGGTGTCAGCAGCCATACCATGTTTCCTTACCGTCTTCTCGCTATGTTACAGCTGCTGCTCTATTCACACGTGCATCGAAACGTCCTGAATGTTTCTTCTGGCCCCGATTCACCGCCGTATGTTCAACAATGCCTCGAGCGTGCCTCCTCGAGACTGTCTCCACATCATCGGCGCCAGTGGGAACGGTGTCAGCAGCCATACCATGTTTCCTTACCGTCTTCTCGCTATGTTACAGCTGCTGCTCTATTCACACGTGCATCGAAACGTCCTGAATGTTTCTTCTGGCCCCGATTCACCGCCGTCGGTTCAACAATGCCTCGAGTGTGCCTCCTCGAGACTGTCTCCACATCATCTGCGCCAGTGGGAACGGTGTCAGCAGCCATACCATGTTTCCTTACCGTCTTCTCGCTATGTTACAGCTGCTGCTCTATTCACACGTGCATCGAAACGTCCTGAATGTTTTTTCTGGCCCCGATTCACCGCCGTCGGTTCAACAATGCCTCGAGTGTGCCTCCTCGAGACTGTCTCCACATCATCTGCGCCAGTGGGAACGGTGTCAGCAGCCATACCATGTTTCCTTACCGTCTTCTCGCTATGTTACAGCTGCTGCTCTATTCACACGTGCATCGAAACGTCCTGAATGTTTCTTCTGGCCCCGATTCACCGCCGTCGGTTCAACAATGCCTCGAGTGTGCCTCCTCGAGACTGTCTCCACATCATCTGCGCCAGTGGGAACGGTGTCAGCAGCCATACCATGTTTCCTTACCGTCTTCTCGCTATGTTACAGCTGCTGCTCTATTCACACGTGCATCGAAACGTCCTGAATGTTTCTTCTGGCCCCGATTCACCGCCGTCGGTTCAACAATGCCTCGAGTGTGCCTCCTCGAGACTGTCTCCACATCATCTGCGCCAGTGGGAACGGTGTCAGCAGCCATACCATGTTTCCTTACCGTCTTCTCGCTATGTTACAGCTGCTGCTCTATTCACACGTGCATCGAAACGTCCTGAATGTTTCTTCTGGCCCCGATTCACCGCCGTCGGTTCAACAATGCCTCGAGTGTGCCTCCTCGAGACTGTCTCCACATCATCTGCGCCAGTGGGAACGGTGTCAGCAGCCATACTATGTTTCCTTACCGTCTTCTCGCTATGTTACAGCTGCTGCTCTATTCACACGTGCATCGAAACGTCCTGAATGTTTCTTCTGGCCCCGATTCACCGCCGTCGGTTCAACAATGCCTCGAGTGTGCCTCCTCGAGACTGTCTCCACATCATCTGCGCCAGTGGGAACGGTGTCAGCAGCCATACTATGTTTCCTTACCGTCTTCTCGCTATGTTACAGCTGCTGCTCTATTCACACGTGCATCGAAACGTCCTGAATGTTTCTTCTGGCCCCGATTCACCGCCGTCCGTTCAACAATGCCTCGAGTGTGCCTCCTCGAGACTGTCTCCACATCATCTGCGCCAGTGGGAACGGTGTCAGCAGCCATACCATGTTTCCTTACCGTCTTCTCGCTATGTTACAGCTGCTGCTCTATTCACACGTGCATCGAAACGTCCTGAATGTTTCTTCTGGCCCCGATTCACCGCAGTCGGTTCAACAATGCCTCGAGTGTGCCTCCTCGAGACTGTCTCCACATCATCTGCGCCAGTGGGAACGGTGTCAGCAGCCATACTATGTTTCCTTACCGTCTTCTCGCTATGTTACAGCTGCTGCTCTATTCACACGTGCATCGAAACATCCTGAATGTTTCTTCTGGCCCCGATTCACCGCCGTCGGTTCAACAATGCCTCGAGTGTGCCTCCTCGAGACTGTCTCCACATCATACTCGCCAGTGGGAACGGTGTCTGCAGCCATACCATGTTTCCTTACCGTCTTCTCGCTATGTTACAGCTGCTGCTCTATTCACACGTGCATCGAAACGTCCTGAATGTTTCTTCTGGCCCCGATTCACCGCCGTCGGTTCAACAATGCCTCGAGTGTGCCTCCTCGAGACTGTCTCCACATCATCTGCGCCAGTGGAAACGGTGTCAGCAGCCATACCATGTTTCCTTACCGTCTTCTCGCTATGTTACAGCTGCTGCTCTATTCACGCGTGCATCGAAACGTCCTGAATGTTTCTTCTGGCCCCGATTCACCGCCGTCGGTTCAACAATGCCTCGAGTGTGCCTCCTCGAGACTGTCTCCACATCATCTGCGCCAGTGGGAACGGTGTCAGCAGCCATACCATGTTTCCTTACCGTCTTCTCGCTATGTTACAGCTGCTGCTCTTTTCACGCGTGCATCGAAACGTCCTGAATGTTTCTTCTGGCCCCGATTCACCGCCGTCGGTTCAACAATGCCTCGAGTGTGCCTCCTCGAGACTGTCTCCACATCATACTCGCCAGTGGGAACGGTGTCTGCAGCCATACCATGTTTCCTTACCGTCTTCTCGCTATGTTACAGCTGCTGCTCTATTCACACGTGCATCGAAGCGTCCTGAATGTTTCTTCTGGCCCCCATTCACCGCCGTCGGTTCAACAATGCCTCGAGTACAAGGGCCCTGTCTCTGGAAATGAAGATAGCCAAGGCACCTTGCCATACGAGCTGGCTATCTGCATCGTGTCGTCCTCCAATCAGCTACCGAAGAACATCGAAACAACGATGACGTCAACGCAACCGTTTTCTACTAAAGACTGTCTCCACATCTTCTTCGCCAGTGGGAACGGTGACATCAGCCATACCATGTTTCCTTACCGTCTTCTCGCTACGTTACAGGTGAGCACGTGCGTTACCTGCTACCGCAATAATGTTGTATGTCTTGTGCTGCTGCCCTTCCCACACCGTGCATATTTTTCGAGGTGCTTAGAATGTATAGCCTACCTAGCACGGTTACTCATGCAGAGTGGGGACGTAGAATTGAACCTAGGCCCTATGACCAAAGCGCAGGAAGAACTGTCACGCACGCTTGACAGTTAACAAATCTGAGCAAAAACGTAGATACACTGATGACTGACGTGAAGTCCTTGCAATCCAATAAAAAAAAAACACAGATAAAGCTATCTCAGGACTTTCCAGTAAACTGACAACCGTTGAGTGCGAGATCGCAGCCATGAAAACCACCCAGTCAACTCTTGTTGACACTATCCAAGCCGACCTTTCTGACATTCGTTGCTCCTGTTCGAGTACTGTTGTCCGTGTTGAGTCACTTACTGCCCGCATTAACGACCTATAAGAAAGATCTCGCCGATCGAATGCTGTATTTTATGGCATACCCGACACCCTCAACGAGCCATGGACAGCAAGTGAGTCAAAGGTGATCGAAACCTGTCGTAATAAGCTCGGCATCACGTGCAACCCTCCAGACTTCGAGCGTGTTCATCGCGTAGGAAAATTCAACAACACCAGCCCCCGCCCTATTATTGCAAAGTTCTGCTCTTTTAAACTAAATGATCAAGTCGTCTCTTGTGCCTCCAAGCTCAAAGGCTTGTCATTAAAAATCGCAAATTACTTTTCGGCAGCCACTCGCTTAGCTCGCCGCCCCCTCATTGAATATGGAAAGTCACAATCATGCCCATTTAAACTGCGTCATGATAGTTTACTGATTGGGAGCAGGACATTTGTGTTCGAGCCTCAGTCTAACACTGTAAAAGAACTCCTAGAACTAGCCCCGGAAAGTTCACCTGAAGCTCCTCTCTCACCGCCCCATTCAATCTTACCGTCCCAACCAGGTCCACCTAGTCCTTCCATATCAGTGCTCTACACTAACATAAGTAGTATAGTACCAAAGCTTGACCACCTACAAGCCCGTGTTCACACCACGTTTTCCGACGTATTATCATTAACTGAAACCTGGTTGTCCTCTGCTATCTCCGACAATGAGCTGTCCAGACCACCCCAGGGTTACCACATATTTTGCAGAGATAGGGCGTCTCAGCGAGGAGGAGGCGCCATGGTATGTGTAAAAAGAACCTTTTCCCGTCACTCCTTGACATTTCTTCCTCGTTGGAAGCCATATGGATCACGCTAGATAACGTTTTTCCCCCAGTGCTTATCGGTTTGTTATGGTCCTCCAGGTTCTGAACCGAAAAGTTTTCCTGTCGCCTTACAGTCAATGTTGACAAAAGTCAGGGCTAGGTTTCGGTCACACCGCATTTGCTTAAATGGAGACTTCAACTACCCTTCCATTGACTGGACCCGCCTTACTTGGTAACGGTCATTACCTCATCAGCGAATCACGAGACATCGTTGAAGTATACCAAACCTTTTATCTGTCACAAATGGTCGAGGACCCCACCAGAGTTGCATCAAACTCTGAATCCCTTGTGGACCTTGTGTTAACAACACACCCTGATCATACATCTCAGTTATCAGTATTCGATGGCCTTAGCGACCACAAAGCAATTATATGTAATATATCTTCTCATCGCCCCCTGTCAAGTAAACACAGCACTAAACTAATTAGTGCCTATAACAGAGTCAACTTTTCCGCTATAAACAGCGGCCTGACTTCCCTGTACAACACATGTTTCTTTAATCAGTACACATCTCGCTCAGTTGAGGAAAACTGGGCTTTGTCAGGGATGCACTTCGTCACCTCGAGGAGTTATACGTGCCCAAACTCCGCATTAAGTCTTTCTCTCATGCACCTTGGTTCACAAAACGTCTCGGCAAACTGCTAAACAAGAAAAAACGCCTGTTTAGAACTGCTAGACAACGTAAAACTACTCAAGCTTGGTCTAAATACTCGGAAGCCAACCGTGAATATACATCAGAATTAAAGCTCGCAAGGCATAAATACTTTAACATTGATTTGCCTTCTTTACTAGTAAACAACCACAGGAAATTTCGGAATTGTTTGAAACCTCCCAAAAGAAAGCTCAATTAGCCTTAAAAACGAAGCAGTGGGTTTTCATTCCACCGAGCATTGTGCCTCCGCTTTTGCTAACTTTTTCTCGTCAGTTTTTTGCACACCTTGCTCAGATATCCATCCCAGCATGTCGCCGAATGACTATGCTCCTATGACCAGCATAACCATCACGCACAACGGAATTACTAAGGTTATTGACTCTTTAAAACTTTCCACGAGCGGTGGGGCAGACTCCATTAATGCTAAAATCCTCTGGGGTACAAAGAACATCCTGAGCATCATTTTGGCCTGCATATTTATTCAATCATTAAACGAAGGGACCCTGCCTGCACACTGGAAGCTAGCAAAGGTCATTCCTATCCACCGCGTCAGCAACGCGTCCAACGCATCAGCGTCCGCAACTTCACTATCGAACACTTTTATGTAATCCTAATAAATAAACAGTTAAAGAACCAATTTTAATTACTTAGGAAACAAGAATATGCTGATTGGGATGGTAACGTTATGCAGACGGTCTTGTTCAAGTGCTTGTGTGCAAGTTGTTCTTTTCAAAGCTGGCGTTCAACTAAAATGAAACACCCTGTATAAACTGCTTCCAAACTTTGCAATCATGCAACATACTCAGTGACATGTGATGCTAATTTCACTGATTCCAAACCATTAATTTTCGGTTACCACGATACCACAATAAACGGGTTACCATGAATTCCTCCTGAATGATTTGTGATCGCTACCACACATCAGCGTGTGATTGAACCAACCGTTCTTTCCTCTGACGGGTTCGTCGCAGGACTTACCCCTTATATACCGGGGTGTCGCCCCTCTAGCCTCGTTCTGGTAGCTTGTTTCCGTCGATAGACCTGTCCAAAACTGTACCTTCTTTGTTGTTCCGTTGCGTTCCGAAAAGTTATCCCTACTTCTCGGTCCGTCGCACTCGCTTCGTCCTGCTCTAGTCTTTCCCGTTAATTTTCGAGTTCCTCCAGTTGCCTTCTTCGCTATCATACATACGTTTTTCGTAACTGATAGCAGAGGGACCCAATAATGTCTATGGTGCTGTTCACACATTTCACACATACACTTTTTGCGTGTTTTCTTTTTTTCTCGAACCGTCCGCGCCGAGAAATTCGGTGCACTCGTATTGTGGCTTGGGTTCCACACATCAGACTCGGCCATGAAGGACTATCGGCTCGTGCAGAAACAGTATAGGAAGATACACGGACGCACAATGGGATAGATGGAGCATCATCTTTCCACGGAAGCAGTTACGCTAATATGTGAGATAGCCCTAAAGGCTGATTCACATTTACGGCAGCGTACAACGTATTACGTGTATCTTCGTTCTATCCTGAAGCATGTTCCGTTGTAGTAATTCGCTGTCAGCTTACGTAACCTTACGTAACACGCGAGTGCAACCGCAAAGCAGTAGTTGAATCAGCCTAAAAGTGAGATCACGATCTACTAGATTATACCGACCATGTATTAGGCACTCCTTCCCAGCGCCGCATTTGAAAACTAGCGGTGGTGCTACTCATCGGCCCGGCTATTGCTTCCTCAATTTCTGTAATACTTTGTACTTCAGCTTTCCTTAGTATTTTTGTACAAGCGGTAGATGTCCCACGAGAGACGTTTCTTTCTCAAATCGATTATCATAATCATTCTTGACGTTTTCGTAGGAGCTGTTGCTGTCGTCTGCTACAGTAGTCGTACGTCCGCTTCTGCGCGTTCACAATTCAAATTTCCATTGTCCAATCATGACGTAGATCTCGCGGGCAGATGAGTAGCGCCCCTAGCGGATCGTGCGGACGGGCTCCTCATAGGGGTTGCAGATTATGTCATGGTCGTTATAATCTAGTAGGTCGTGAGTGAGATACGGATCTGGGTGCACAGTGGAGCATGATATCCGGCATAGAACGTTCGCGCTTGACGGGCACTACCACCGCTGAGCACAGATGCAGTGTGAAGAACTGTCATACAAACCTGTCTAACATTCTGGCTCATAACCAGGGTTCCAGCATAGGCTTCTCCGCTGGTGGGCTTCAGCGTTCCAGTTAGTATACGAAACGTCGTCGATTTTCCTGCTCCGTTCTGTCCCAGCAGCCCGAAGCACTCACCGGGTTTCACTGTGAAGCTGAGCCCTCGGACAGCCAACAGTCCCGATGAACTATTTGGCACAGAAGGCATGTAAGACTTGTAAAGACCGTGAACCACAAGGCTATAACCCGAAAAGTTGTTCTTCTCCACGAGACCGTGGACCAGTTGCCTTTCAGCTTCCACATTGGACTCCGGAAGTGTTACGTTTGGCGGAGCACTTGGGACGTAGTTCCAGGCGCTGTCCAAGATGCAAATCCACGTAAACAGGCATATGGCCTCGATTGCCATGAAGATAATCTCCATAATTATACTGAGATCGGTTGCGAAGCTGAACGGGCTGGTCAAATGGAGGCTGTCTGATGTGGTGTTCTCGTCTGAAAGGGCCAGAATAGGAACTCAGGAAAAGGGTAATATTCAACAATTGGCTTCGGTAGCTAATGTGAATTCATA
Source organism: Ornithodoros turicata (assembly GCF_037126465.1). Classification (NCBI taxonomy): domain Eukaryota; kingdom Metazoa; phylum Arthropoda; class Arachnida; order Ixodida; family Argasidae; genus Ornithodoros; species Ornithodoros turicata. The sequence continues at coordinate 39,299,509 of NC_088204.1, forward strand.
GCGGGCGGTTACAGCTACGACTACGGCGTGTATGCGACGACGAACCAACGCCATATGTTCGCAACAACGTGGTCCCTAGACGTTTCTAGTGAGTTGGAGGCAGAGTTGTGCCTAACTCGTTAGAAGTAACTCGTTACTTGGTAACGGTTACTTTTTTGGTAGCGAAGTAACGATTCAGTTACTTTTTAAAAATGGTAATAGTAACGGAATCAGTTACAAAAATTGGTAACTCGTTACTGACGTTACTCGTTCCTTTTCTTCAGCGCCGGGGAGCACACCGGCACTCCTTCTCGGCACTCCGTGTGGCGCAATGCGTGGACCGGCGTGACCCACATCCACGTGTGAAGTATTATTGCAGTCTCTCGTTGGATGTGTTGCTGACGTGCTGAATCGTCTTAAACGAAAGCCCTTGTATTTTATCTTGTTTCCGTAATCTCCGACCATCACTCCTTCCCAAGGATGGGTACCAATTGTGCTATGGCTATAAAAAACGCGTTTCGACTTCTAGCCTTTTGTTGTCTTTGCTAAGCTTTTGAGAGCCCTAAATTATGACGCAGCCCCTTGTCTGTTTTTGGGAACCGTTGGTGATCGGTGGCACGAAAACCGGTGTCTTTTCTTGTATTTTCATAACCTCCGATCACCCCCACGTCGGCAGCAGATGTCATCACACGAAAGAGAACGAAGATCACTGATGTAAATTTCGAGTATCAGCTTCTTGTGAAGTGCAATTTCTCTATAATAATGAGTTGAAGGCAAGTGACGGCATGTTTGTTGGCTCCTTTAACTATGCAGCGGTAACGAAAAAGTAGCTCGTTACCTGTGAGTAACGAGAATTCGTTACTTTTGTATGCTGGTAACGAGTAACGTATTTAGTTACTTTCTGAAGTAACGGGTAACGGTATTTAGTTCCTATTTTTTGTTAACGGGCACAAGTCTGGTTGGAGGCCCTGTGGGCTCCTAGTATCATCACAGCCAAAGTAGCGCAGTACGACTCAAGACGGGAAGCCAACGCTCCTACCACATTGACCAGCTGCGTCAAAGGGAACTACTTAACAGTGACTTTTCTAGCGATAACGTCAGTGAGATGGCAGATGACAATCGCCAACAGGCACTGATCCTCTACAAGACTCATATCCTGAACGATGGTGCAGCAGCCAGGTCCACCGGATGTCCAGTTTGTGTGACCAGCGAAATCCTGTACAACACTTACTTCTACATTATACACTATCGCTTTGCTGTTCAATTTCAAGTTACTTCTGCACAAACATGCTGCTCAAAGCGTTGCACCGGGGATTTTACCACCACCACCCCCCCAAAAAAGGGACAATACTGCAACACCACCAATATATACCTGCCAGAAAAGCTAAAAAGCCCTAATTCCAGTGGATATGGGATCCCCCCCGGTGCACCAAGATGAAAATAGTCTTCGAGAAACAAGAAGTGCATGCACTGAATCTGACAGAAGTGCGTTCTGGTACCTTGGTATTAAATTCGTGTATGGTGGCATGCGAAATGTAACTCTCTATCCCAGCGGATGCTTCACAATTACAACAAAAGGCTCCTGTTTCCCAAAGCGTTGTGCATACGAAGTGGCTAGTAGAAACGCGTGCGACAAAGCTCTCGTGCAACAGCTAGAATGCAAATGTGGATTAACTAGCCCAATGACATCATTACCCTACGCTGCGAGGTTTTCCTGGGAACTAATAGTGATCAATGCAAACCATTCATCAATGTACATCTCGTGGTCGTGCGTCGGCGGTTATGTAAATACGCGTACCATTCTGTACGATGTCGGACAACAACGTTTGTGCTTCTTCGGTTGTCGTGTTTTATCGCAAATAAAAAACAAAAAAGAGAAAAGCTTCTTGACTGCTAGAGCACCACGCTTACGGAGACATTCAAGCCGTCCAGCCAACGCGGAGCCCCTTCACGGTGGCTTTCTTGCATTCTAAAATAAAAGCTTCTCGCTTTGCACTAACAAAAACCGTAGGCGGAAAATTCACGGAGGGATCGTTCCTTGATACACGACAAGCGTGTATTCTTATCAAAGTATTTTTTTCTGCTTGCACTGGACACAGAAGTACATCTGAAAGAGTGCATTACAGCAACCTTATTTCAGAGGAGCAAGTACCTGACGGAGCGCGAGCGCCGCGCCGAGGCCACATTTAGACTCGAGGAATAAGGACCACGCTTTCTCAACGGCGGCTCGTCAGAGTTGGTTCTCCTTACTTCTCCTCTGTGGTCGTCTGCTCTCACTCCGCCAGCTTATAGTCTGTTTTCCTTCGGCGCTTGCCAAGTAACGTGTTGCCCCAAAGTAGAGGAACGAAAAGCGATGGCAGTTGATAGAGCAAATTTATTTGTCTTTATCAATTGTTTCGAAAAAGTCACACTATACATATATACACATGGCTTGTACCAGGCTCCACTGGACCTCTAGGTGTTGCAAAACTCAAGAGCAGTTCAAACTAACCGCAGCCCGCACATTCAATATGTGCAGGTGAGTAAGGTGTGTCGTTGTCGCCGATGGCCACGGGAGCACTAAAGAAATAAAATAAAAATACTTTATTGATCACGCATAACTCTGGACAAAAATTACAGTACTGTCTATGAATAGGCAAACCATGTTGATTTTCTATTTGAACACCAAATCGCACGTATCACAAACGTTCGTAGATCACATTGACAGAATAGCTGGGACATGAGGGGCAACTTGTGTAATCAGCACATATAATTGAATTAGCGGCATATCCGAAATGTACAGGTTGCGGTACCGCAACGCACTATGAAACGCCTCTAACGTTACAGAGTGACTCGTAAATGTTGTAATACACGTCACACCATAAACCTGCATTACTTCCTTTAGTAACAAATCGTAACCAAACTAGCCTTACCTTTTACCTGCGGGACACACCGGAAGAAGGAGTGCAGACTTCCTCACGTACGATTTCTGAGTCCTTTTGAGGCGTGGGATTCCCTTTCATGAGATGATCAGCTGGATCAGCCATTCAGTGTTCACAGGCGTTTACGGGAGTTCGCCACAATATAAATCGACCATCAAAAGCATCTAAAAACCACCGCAACTACCTGCTACCGTCTGCGAACACAACCGTCGGAGTCTGAGAAAGCACGCGTGACCATGTTTGTAGCTCGCCTCGGCTAATTTCTCGTTTCTTACCTAGCCTGCTGTCGTGGTGGAGCGGTAGCATATGTGTTCGGATATCAGAATGTCCAGGTTCGAACCATGGTGTAAGAACGTTTTTCCGGAGTGGTTTGATTTCATCTGCAACAGGTACTGTAACACTACAGGAGCGACCGAGGTCTACTCTTACGTGGCATGTGCCACCACAGGCAAGGCGGCGGTTACTCTCGGCAGTGTAACCGTCCACGCACTGTTCCAACTCAGTGTCAAGTCCGACGGAGGACTACGTGACAGCGAACTGAACACCTTCCGGTGTGCATTCAGACCAGGGTTGCGGAGTTGCTACTCTGGAGTTGGAATGATTCCAGAATCATTCCAGATTTATCAAAGCCTGGAATGGAATTGGAATGGAATGGCGGAAACTCTCGTAGGGTCGGAATGGAATTTGGCATTGTTTGGCAGGAATGGAATTGGGATGGAATGGTCTGGGTGCCCCGGTGGTAGTTTTGGTTTCAACCCGGTGGCTTCTGCCCCCTTCTACCATGAAATAACCTTGTCGTTGTGCTTTTTCCGTGCTGGGTAATCACGGTCAGTCTCCTCTAGCAGTGCTGCGCTAGCCAGCACGGTTGCCGGTCCTTTTTCTTTTATTGATTGAATTAAAGAAATGGAATAGGGTTGCCAAGGCATTCCAGGAGTGCGAACTGACCATACATTTTCATTCCGAGGAATTGAAAGGAATGGAATTATCACAAATGTCCATTCCTCGGAATTGAATTGCAATGGAATGGTTGGCCCCATTCGGCAACCCTGATTCAGACACATCAAATGTGTCATCATAGACGATGTCAGCATGATGTCGACACATATGCAACGCATCGACACCCGCCTGCAAACAATTCCTGCAAGTACCTCGACCCATTTGGCCCATTGGATATCATACTACGTGACATCAAAGTGAAAAACCGGGCGTGTTGGTGTTGATCTTGCATGACGAACTAGCTCTCGGAACGGGACAGAGAGAAGAGACGACAGGACAGGTGCTACGGCTACATGTCTCTTCTCTCTGTCCCGTTCACAGTGCTAGTTCGTCATGCAAGATCATACTACATACTATGTGGTCCGTGGTCAAGTATTTAAACGTACTAAAACGGGTGGCGTCATCAATACATAGGTAACGTGGCGACACCACTCCGACTTTCCAGTAATGCAAGTTGCACGTCAGAGAGGCATGATTCTCCACCATACTCACCAAGATTGGTGACGGTGCTGAACTGTAACCTGACGAATGGAATGGAATGCAGCAGTCTTCTGCCCCAACTGCGTTCGACGATGAGTACAACGTCAAGGCGGCCATCGGGATCGAATAGGTCCGGCTCTCGACAACATCATCAGGCATCGCAGCGACCTAGTCAAGCAAGATGTGGAGCAATGCGCTCACAACATGTCAAAGACAGAGCTTGGAAACTTTTCTCGCGACATCATGCTCGGCATCGGCAAGGCTTTCATGGTCACACCAAGCACAGACGTCGCCGACAGACTGGTCAACGATACCGTGGGGCAACTACAGCACATTCAGTGCGACCGTCAAGCAAGACCATCGTGCTACTGCTTGGCCTTTGCTGCCTGCTGCTTGGACTTTGGGTCAAGCAGCGGTAGGCTACGTCGCTCGTACCGATCGAGTCATGCAACGTAACGCGCATCATAGACCGCAAGACCAAGGTGTCGGTGCGAAGGACCCAGTTCCCACTGGTGCAAGGAAGCGTCATCGCGACACACAAGTGGCAGGAGGCTACATACGAACACGTCGTACATGCGTATGCCAAGAACCATCTGCGGAAGTTGGTCTGTGTCGCACAGTCTCGAGCCACGGACATCGCTGCTCTGTACCTAGTAAATTCGAAAGGAGACTTCCACTTCCATCGCGGGAAGCTTAACGTCGACCGAGTACTGACCGACGATTTCCAAGGGTACAAGCCCATCGAATCGGCATCGTCATTTCACGGTGCATGCACTGCTACGACAACCGCATTCACTCTCCGTCGCCACACTCAATGTTCGGTCTTTAGGAGCCCACGCACGTGACATTCACCACGGCCACGTCATCGCGCCCTGTTCCATCCTGTGTTTATCAGAAACTTGGATGGAGCGTAACGAACCGTTGCAGGTGAACGGCTCTGGGTAGAGTTGTGGCTCTCGACGCCACTGCAAGAACCGCGTCGCCGGAGTGGCCATATACATGCGAGATGCGGTCAACGCTTCACCCCTAGACCTCTTTGCTGACTGCGAAGATGCGGTGCAATTTGAGAGTGAACTCGTCGTCGTGGCCACGTTCTTTGCCACCACCGCAGTGTAACATCGAGTTATAACATTGCAGTTAACAGTACAGCCTTAACAGTCTACATGCCATCGCCGATACTACACCAACCTTATTACAGGTCTACAAGAAGCGCTGATGTTGCAACTCGGGTCGTAAAAACCTTGAGAAAGACCTGCAATGATTTGGTCTTCCAAAACCGAGACCTCCTCAACGATATCGACCACATCACCACATACCTCACTGATTACAAGGTAGTACTCGTCATTCTAATGTAGTGTGTCATGCTAATGTTCATACATCAGCAATAGAAGTGTAAACATTCACCCTCAACAGATTTCGCTGAAATTCGCGTTACGCAACCGTAACCGTCCTGTGAACTTTGTTTAAGCGCACTAAAAGGTCAAATGTACACCTTCATGTCCAATAGGTGCACTTTCTCACTAGTTATAATGTTTACCAACCACTCGAAATATTATTGAATAAGTTTGAGTCTGCCGCAGTCTCGTACCCTTGCACCATTTCCGGCGTTGGGGAGTTCTCAACATGGCTTGTAGGCATCTCTTTCTTTCGTTTTGTTTATTCGCGACTAGGTGGCGAACGTGTGAGCGACGTGGGAGAGGGGCGTGGCGGGAGTTAGATAAAAGCACAACAGTGCAGACGGGAGGGCCTTATCTTCCTGGCTTCCGCGACTGGCGGTGTGGGTGGCTTGTCTGTTCAAAGGTATGCAATAAATCCTTGTTTGTTGTTTGAACCTTTTGCTTGCTGTGTCTTCCTCGGCGACGGAGCGGACGGACTGATGCCCCGAGGTTGTGGAAACACGGGTTACCACAACTGGCGCACAACGTTTGGGGTCACAGTTCGTCCGTTCGACAGCGGGGAGGACGCAGCACGCGTTTTTTTGTTTTGTACGTTTATTCCTTTTCTTTTCTTTCATTCAGGACTCCACCGGTTTCTTTGTGTTCTTTTTCCGGTGTGTCATATTTTTTTTAGCTAGCGTTTTTGTTTGTTTGAGTGCGTTTGCTTGTATTTGAGTGTTTTAGAGCTCCCACTCGGTGCCCGAGCCCCGGAGCCAATGCACCATTCGCCACCAGGCCGATACGACCTCCGGAGCGGAAAGAAAGGCCTTGTACTGCAGCGGTCCTGTTCGGAGGAGACGCTGGTATCCAAAACCTCGGCGCCTTCGGAGAGAAAGGACCAGCCGGGGACAAAGACGTACATGCAGTGCCTCCATACCAAGGTACGTTAACTACGGTACCTGCAGTGCCGCAGTTGGACTCCGCTATAACGACAGAACTCTTGTCACGCATGGCGGAGTTATGTTCGTTGGTGGCACAGCGCCTTGATGCCGGATGCAGGCACAAGCGCCCCTGCGACTGAATTTACCAGTCCCTACCTTCTCAGGGTACACCGATAAAAAGTCGGTTTGCAGACTTCTTGGATGACCTTACAGCCTATCAGACTGGTATGGGAATCTCAGATGAGGTCCTGATACAACGCATCCTACAGGTTGCTTTGATCGGAGACGCCGCTCGCTGGCTTCGGCTGCCGTCGAGGTTTACGTCAGTTCAGGACTTTCAGAAGCGGAAACCGCTTCTGAAAGTCCTGAAGAGAGAATTTCTTCCCCCGGATTACGCATATCGTATCCTGGAGGAGCTGCAAAAGCGTACTCAGCACCCAGATGAGACCTTAGCAGAATTCGTTCTGGCCTTGCAAGACCTGTATAGCAGAGCTGAACCTACTGCTACAGAGGAGCAGCGTGTGGCACGGGTTATCCGTCAGTGTCATCCTCGCTACCGGCCCTATCTTCCAGCCCATAGCTTTAATAGCCTTGAAGCGCTGGCGCAAGAGGCTCGCACAATTGAAGGCGACCTCTTAGCAGAACTCGAGTATCGGCCCCCGCCGCCGCCTGAATTGGCGTTAGAACCGCGTTGTGCGTGGTCAGCGGGAGCAGCCTCGGTTGAGCGCCCACCTGCCGTGGGACTGGATGAGCACAACCGCAATTATTATGCGGAGCCATCACGCCAAGCACCTGATCCCTTCCGTTATGAACGGGATCGCGATCCCTGCAGGAACAAGCCTTGGCAGACCCGTACTGTCCCATAATCATGGTCAACCCGGCTATTTAGCTGGCGAAACCCCAAGGAGGCCGCAGGAGCAACGGCATGTTCCGCGGCAACAACGCAGAATGCACGCCGGCTGTTGGACGTGCGGCAGCCCTGACCACTTTCGTCGGGACTGTCCGCAGCAGAGACCAAACCCCCGTAATGTGCCGACGGGAAACAGTCGCAGCCGACGCCGGTAAACAATCGCTTGGCGACGTCGGCTATCTGCCGAAAGAACGAACGAACGGTTACAGTCCGTGACCCTGACAATTCAGAAGCTGGCTTTGCAAGCAGCAAGAAAAAAGGATACGCCTTAGCTCCTTTTGCTCTTTCCGTCCGAGATAACATCGAGGACAAACAACCAAACATGGCTGTTCGAATTTTGGAGAGAGATTACATCGCCCATATCGACACGGGAGCTACAGTCTCCCTTATCGGCGATTGTGTTTATGAGCACTGCGCATCACGCAATGTGGAATTGCAATCCACAGATGTCACTCTTGCTTCCAATGACGTCTTGCTTCCAATGACGTGATTCCAGCACAAGCTGCAGTTGTGCTCTGGCTTCGCTTTGATGAGAGACGACGAAAGCAGCGCTTCGTCCACCTTCCTGGCCTGGCAGTACCCGTTATCCCGGGCAGAGACTTCATCATCCGGCAGAAATTTGTGCTGGACCTGCCCAATGGAGGATACGTTTACCACGGATCGTCAGGAATTTTACCTTTCGCCGTGCCACAGGACAGCAGTTCAGCTAAGCAAGCTGCAGTGACGTCTGCCGAACCGTTCCCGCTCCTGACTGTCTTGGGGTCATTTCATGGTCCCGAGGAGGAGCGCCGTGAGCTTGCGTACTGCGGCAGTTTGACGGTGTCTTCACGGAAAAACCCGGTAACTCGTCATTGTCACAGCATAGCACAGGCACGAGTAACGCTATGCCCTGGCGTTGTAATCAGAAACCATTGAGTGTGCATAAGCGTGCTCTGTTAGACGCTGCTGTTGATGAAATGCTCCAAACCGGTGCAGTTCAAAGGTCCCAGAGCCCTTGGGCATTTCCTGTCGTGTTGGCTCCGAAACGTGATGGTACGGCTAGGTTATGCATCGACTACCGTCGACTTAACGCAGTAACTGTAAGGGACTCTTACCCCTTCCCGTCCATCGAGTCTATTATGTATTCCCTGGGCAACGCTACAGTGTTTTCAACGCTTGATTGTAGTAGAGGGTTTTTGCAAATCCAAGTTGCCCCAGAGGATGTCCCGAAAACAGCCTTTACCTGTTATAGGGGTTTGTTTTTGTACGGATGCCTTTCGGTCTGTCTAACTCTCCCGCCAGTTTCCAACGGCTAATGGATACCGTATTGGGAGATGCGAAGTATAACTTCGCGATGGCGTACATGGATGACGTCGTAGTGTTTTCCAGAAAGTTTCAGGAACACTTGGAACACCTGTCAATCGTCCTTGCAAGGATGAAGCAGGCGGGGCTAACCATCAACCCCCGCAAGGTGCAGCTGGCATCGCCTAGGATCAGCCTTCTCGGCTTCATGGTTGACGGAGGAACCATCAGTCCTAGCGATGACAAGCCAAAGGCGATCATGGAGTATGCGGTTCCCGGTAACGTAAAAGCCTTGCAGCGTTTCTTGGGCATGATTGGTTTCTACACACAATTCATTCCTAATTGCGCTGAGTTAGCGCAGCCGCTTAACCGGTTGTTGCGCAACGATACACTCTGGCAGTGGGGAGAGGAGCACGAACGATCATTTCGAGCTCTTTCTCACGCAATCGCTAATACGGCCAGGTTATATTTGCCTGACCTGAACGAACCGTTTGTAGTGCAAACAGATGCTAGCGATTATGGGGTTGGCGCAGTTCTCTTGCAGGAGCATGACGCTATTCTCAGTCCAGTGGGTTTTGCAAGCCGCGCGCTGAATCCGGTAGAACGGAATTGCTCCGTGATGGAAAAGGAATGCTTGGCGATCATCTTCGCTCTCAGGAAGTTTGATCTGTACCTGGGCGGCACCACTTTCACCGTCCAGACTGACCACCAGGCACTTTCTTTGCTGCAGCGGCTCCGCAACCCATCTGGACGTCTTGCCAGGTGGGCCCTGACGCTACAAGGCTACTCCTTCAACGTGGAGTACAGGCGGGGCTCGACGAACGTTGTCGCAGACGCGCTTTCCCGTGCGCCTCTACCGGAGGGGGGAAAGGAAGGCACGGAGGTGCCTTCTCAGCTCCTGGCAGCAGCAGAAGTGGCACGGGGCGGATCCTCGTCTTGGGGCACGGTCGTGAGCAGAGAGCAGCTCCGTGAGAGACGCTCAGAGAGCGGACGGCCTTTGTCAGCGGGTGTCTCAATGGTTAGCTGAGCAAGACTCGGCAGGCACAGAACGACTGACGGACGGCACGACTCCTATCTGCTGGGCGAGGATGGCATCCTGTTCAGATACGTACCCCAGGCGGATGGCGATGACGGCTCATCCCCATTCATAGTCGTGGTGCAACGGAAGTTGCGTAGGTCTTTCATACGTTACTTTCATGATTCGGCCTTGGCAAGTCACAGCAGTGGCAGGAAAACTTATGAAAAGTTGTGTCGTGTTGCGACATGGCCAGGAATGAGGCCGGATGTAACTAAGTATGTTCGCACTTGTCCCGTATGCCAGAGAGCAAAACCTCGTGGTGGTTTACCCCCTGGGCGCTTACACCCTATTCAGTGCAATAGGCCCTGGCAGATAGTTGCTTGTGATGTGATGGAACCGTTTCCACGTAGTCCTAGAGGTAACCAGTATTTGTTTGTGGTTACTGCTCATTTCACGAAATGGGTTGAGCTGTTTCCTCTCAGGACGCTGACTTCCCAGAGAGTGTGGGAAAGACTACTCGACACCTTTTGCCGGTTCGGGTTTCCTGCTCAGCTCATCACAGATAACGCTACCTACTTTACAAGTAAGGTGTTCTCAGATTCTTGCGCTGTCTTAGGCATTCAGCACAAGAAGACTTCCCCATATCACCCTCAGGCTAACATTACCGAACGTGTTAATCGGAACCTGAAAATGATGTTGGTTGCTTTTACTAGTCAGCATCACCGTGATTGGGATCTTCGCCTGGTTGAACTTGCGTTCGCTGCACGGACAACAGTAAACAGATCTGCAGGCTTCACCCCGGCTTTCCTGAACTTGGGACGAGAGGCACCTTTTCCAGTGGAGAATGCTCTACGCCTCCGGGATGGCAGTACCCAGCCTCCTTATTCAAGGTTCGCTGAGGAACTCCGGAGTCGACTGGACGATGCAGCTCGGACGGCTCGGGAGAATCTGGACGTCGCACGGTTGGACCAGGCTCGCCAGTACAACCGAGGCCGACGGAACCTCACCTACAGCGGCGGTGACTTCGTCCTTCGACACACCCACCCGCTAAGTGATGCCGCACGCGGCTTTGCAGCTTCACTCGCAGATAGGTGGGATGGCCCCTTCGAGGTGCACTTACTGGCTTCGTCGTTGTGACACGGGCGAAGAAACTGGGCCAGTACATATCTCGGACCTGAAGACTTACCACCTCCCCTTCTCCACCCCGAGGGTGAAGAAGCAGACGGTCAGCTTCCTCCTCAAGACCTGGACCAGGATCCCGTTCCCGGACCCTCCAGTCGCCACAGTTTGCGTCCCCGCAGGCGGAGCAAGTAGCTGCCATTGTCCTAGTGCTCTTGAATAGTTGGTATTTCTTAGTGTGATTTCTGTTTCGCAGTCTTCAACTATAATCTTCTGGGGAGAGCTTTTTCAGGCTCTCGCGGTTTGAAATAGCTTTCTCACCGTATTCCCCTTGTGTCCTCTCGCAGGCGCAATGTCTTCTCGTGGGAACACGTGTGGTCGGAAAGCCTCTGGCCACACAAGATCCGTTGCTGAGCCTGGTAGGTCTTCAAGACGGTCCCGTTCCCCATCGAGGCCGGGTTCTGGGACACCTATACGAAGAACGGTGTCCACTTGTAAGGTGGTCTCCACTGGACGTCCGGTAGGATGGGCTTCCCGGTCTAAGTGGCAGTCGCAGCCCCGCCCTCTTCGAGGTGAAGACCCCAGCAGAGTGCCGCTTGCCTTCCGGGGGTTAACGTTGGCAGATAGACACCCCAACGATCCCCCCATCCTGCTCTCAGCGGATAAGCGTCGACAGTTGTTCCAGCTGCATGGCGTTCCCGAGTTACACCGTCGCACTCATCGTCGAAGCCAGCTTCATCTCGCCAAACTGGACGCTACCCGGTGTCCTGTTGACATTTCCTTTGCTATCGCCACCATTCAACGCTACCGCCCTGACCTACTCGCCAACCCCGGACCTTCTGACCCCAATGCTGCTCCCGCGGAACCACAACCCAGACGACACCCGGTGTCTTCGTAGCGTCCTTCCCTCGCAGGACAGATGAGGACGTAGTCCTGGACATGCCGGACGACGAACTATAAACAACGAGTGGGCACTTTGACGGTGGGGGAGTGTAGGCATCTCTTTCTTTCGTTTTGTTTATTCGCCACTAGGTGGCGAACGTGTGAGCGACGTGGGAGAGGGGCGTGGCGGGAGTTAGATAAAAGCACAACAGTGCAGACGGGAGGGTCTTATCTTCCTGGCTTCCGCGGCTGGCGGTGTGGGTGGCTTGTCTGTTCAAAGGTATGCAATAAATCCTTGTTTGTTGTTTGAACCTTTTGCTTGCTGTGTCTTCCTCGGCGACGGAGCGGACGGACTGACGCCCCGAGGTTGTGGAAACACGGGATACCACAGGATGCATGCAGTTTTATTGTGCTTCAGCCGTTGTAGGTCGAATATGTGAAAGTCGCAAAGCGTTCTTCATATTGAATATATTTGGCAGTATAGGTCCACCCACACGTTCACGAGAAGTTCGTTTAAACGGTAAGGCTTAAGTAAATCGATTCTGGTATTGTGTCACAATCTTGGTTAGGGCGCCAGACCATGTTTATTCAGATTGAAACAAAGGTGAGCTCATCTTGCCTGACTGGGCCTTTCGATTGTTTTTTCAGTGAGTCGCATACAGCGTACGTCTGCGCCTTTTTGAGTTTTGTCGGAGGTCGTGGAACGTGATGTTTGATCCTGGCTTTACGAACACGTCCGACGCTCACCCAGAAGTGACATTCCGCAAACGGACTACGGGCAGACTCTCCGCGACCTGCAGACACCGCCCCACCTGCCCGTCTGTCACTCGCCAAAAGTTCTCCGGCGGCTCACTGATTGGACTTGTCCGCGCAAATAGACACTCCCTGATTGGCCTCGTCCTTGCGTAGCTTTCTCAAATTTTCAGAAAGGAAATTTCGGTATACGGTCAACATGATCGTCTGCTTTTGCCATGCATTACGTCAAATTGCGCAGAAACTGCTCCATTAATTCGCGTTCGATTTTCGGCGTTATTTTCGGTAATGAAAGAGGAGTAAAACGGCAGTATAGTTTCGGAATCGACCGGGACGGATGTCTTTTTATTCTACAATGAATCCTTCACAAAGTTTGTGAAAAAAAGGTGTTATCAGGCCGCCAAAATTCCTGTACTAGTCGATATACAGGGCTTCACTGCTCTCATGATACTCATAAAGATCTCCCAACAAAATAACAGGTTGAACCTGTTCATATGGAGGCTGTCATTTGATCACAATTCCATAAAATATTCATAGGGTGTACTGTTATAAGGGACTCGAACGTATCCATGAGCTGGGTCTGCGTCTGCGCATTCGAAGTGGCATAATCGCGCTTAAAGGGACCGAAAAGTGAAAAATAACCCCCATATTTTGGCCCACCATCCTGCACATTATCATTGTTTGATAACACAGAGAAAGCATTACCTCACAAATCGGAATATTTACCACGTCAGTTCGGGGCATACTTCTCACTGTTGTGTCCGAATGTGCAAGCGGCCACAAATTTTCTTGGAACAGTCAGCCAGAATTGAACAGGATGGCTGCAGGAAACGTTCTGCTCTCCGGTGCAATACTGTTCAACGGAGCCAGTCCCACCAAGGTGTGTACTTGCATGTTTGGGAGCATACATAATAAAACGTTACATCCCTTTCTAAAGGTTCTTCGACTGCTGAGCTCCATCAACATACAAATGATTTCAAAGGTTGCATACGACACATATCAGAAAGGTTGCCTACTGCCTGCTGTATCACAGGTACCAGTTCCTAGTCGCTTGCACAATACTTGAAAATCTATCTAAAAATATTAATTATCATCATATGATTGTAATAAGTAGTAACTGACAAGCATTGGTGCATCAGTGTATAAGGAGGTACTGAGTTTGCTTTCTGCAATAATGGCTGTTATATTGCACAAATCTTACAGGTTTGGAATGCAGAACACAACCACCTGCTCCTTTCACTTCAAGGCAAGCCTGTTGACCTCCTTGGAGATGGCAGGTGTGATTCTCCTGGTCATTGTGCCAAGTACATGACATACACTTTTATGGAAGCCCATTCAAAGAAAATCGTCAGCTCCGTTCAAGTACAGGTTGGTGAGGTAAGTGTTTGGCACATATATTACTCGTATAAGGCCTACCAGCTGCCATAATTTGATTCTTTCTTTTTGTGTGTTCTTCTTGCTCTAGTCTCCAGATGTTGCTTCCAGCACAAACATGGAAAAGGTGGGATTTGTGAGATGCCTGGACGAACTGAAATCAAATCACATCATCGTGGCATCCATTACGACTGATCGACATCCTGCAGTGAGAAAGCACATGCGTGAAATGGAACCCAGCATAGTGCATGGATTTGATACCTGGCATGTGGTGAAAGGTGATATTTACTTGCTTATTGTGTAACCCACACCCTAGGGTCGATTGCACTGCTACTGATACGCTGTACATCATGACCATTTCAGTGCTCTGCCGTTGAATTTATGTTATGAATTTTTATTGTTGGGCTTATGTATTTAAATTTTGTATGCAGGCTTGAAGAAGAAATTGGACACAGCAGCCAAAACCAGTGCAGGTGCTCCTTTAAAACCATGGGTGCAGCATATTTGCAATCATCTCTACTGGTGCAATTCCGCAGCTGAGGGGAATTCAGAACTGCTACTGAGCATGTGGTAAAGTAAGACGTAATCAGATAATAACAGATATGTAGATCTGACACTAACGTTACTTCATTAGGCATGACACCCCACATTACAAATGTCCATACGGGTCACGAAGGTCCATATCATCGCTGCTTACATGACACAGTTGGAAAGGCCGTGGCTGCAGCCTGGTAATTTGAATTAGGAGAAGCACATTTTTCCTTAGTGTGTTAGTCTAGCATACTTCACAGGTACCAGACATAATGTATGTACAGTGTACATGGCGAGGACAACAAATGCTCTGAATGTACAGGTACAGTAGCTTATGCAAGACTTCTGAAGATTGTACTGAACCCAAGGCTACTGAAGGATGTTCAACAACTATCAAGAGTGGGTCAGACATCGGGGCTCGAGTCATACCACTCCGTCATACTGAAGTTCGCTCCTAAGTCCACAGCATACACACCGAAAGTTATGCGTGCTAGGTGCGTACCCACGCTTTGAAATAGGAAGAAAGACAAGGGGTTGACGTAGTGCTTGAAATTTTTTCTTTACTGTATAGGTTGTCAAAAAGGTTATTTGTGAGGTGTCACATTTACAATGTCTTATCTCTTCTATCACTCCTTGTAGGACACAAATAGCTGCCCTGCACTTCAATGAAAATGCTCACCGGGAGTATGCTTATGGAAAGGATGGACAGCAGATGTTCAGGAGGAAGCTCCTAAAAACAAAGAAAGGGGCAGAAGTAGTTTCTAGAGTGAAGACAAAGGCCACTTACAGTATGAAAATCTCTTTCCGTTTATGATACAGGCATTTGTACTGCTTATCTCTTTACAGCTTATGTGGCAAATCTCCTAAAGGGGGCTGTGACAGTGTGTGAAAGCACAACATACAGTGCCATGGTAGCAGCCCACCATAGTCCCGAGTCTGCACCAATGACTGCAGCTTACCCACGTGAATCGAAGGAGGTCCTGATTGCGAGAAGGATGCTTCGCTTTTCAACAGAGTGATGTAATGTTGCTTTACCCTTCTTGCATAACTTCCTGTTGAGCACTGTTGCCTTCACCTTGCACTATAGCTCTCATGAGGCCACCTGCAACTGCAGTCCTGACGTGGGAGCTGCTTTGGATAGCCCGCTCTACCAAAACTCCGTCAAAGCCTCCAAAGATGAATGAAGGGAAGTACCAATTACTTCGGATAGGGTGTTAAAGGAGCACTAAAATGCAAAAAACAAGTTAACTTTACATTGCGTTACATGCAGTCAGGGCCGTTTCATGGGGGGGGGGGGGGGTAGAGGGGCAGTAGCCCTGGGTACCTTCCCTAAGGCGGCACAGGATGGTACATCTGGACAGCACGGTGCGCAATAAATCAACAGTCGGCATATTTGGCACCCGCACCTAAGTCAGTAGGCTCCAGTGGCTGCTATAAGCTACTGAAAGAATAATAGGAAATGACTGTGTTACAAAAAAGCACCACTTTGTTCTCTTTGTAGCACACTGGAGTCATGTGACCAACTACTGCAATTCACACAGATAAATTGGCACCGGAAACGGTTTGTCTTTGTCAACTGCTTTTTCACCGGTCTTCACCTCGGAAGGGCACGCTGTGTTAAGTACTGGGGGGGTCTTCAGCTTTATCGTGCCCCAGGCAGATTTTGACATCGTAACTGCTAACATGCTAACTTTCCACATGACATCGTAACTCAATATGTACACTGATTCCATTACAAAGGTGCAGTCAGAACTATACCAGGCTCCTTGCTTCGGCACGAATGCAGTGAATGTCTGCCGCACATGCTATGCTATAGAGCAGTAACTGTGAAAAACAATAGTGCGAAGGACGTGAATATAATTGTTGTCAGTGGAACATTTGTGATAACTGTTGTGGGCAACGATTCAGTAAATCTGTATTGAAAAAGTGATGTGACCAACACACATAATGTCGCACATATATGGTGTACGTGCTACGGCCAGCCCCGTTCCAAATCCACAGAAACACGAAAGGCTTCTCCTACTGTCTCATTGGATGCTGCCAATCGTTGCTGCCCCTCTTCAATCGTGCTCATTGCTGCCAAATACTGTTTACATTGCGTTTTTCTTCAAATGGCGGTGCTTTGTGAGCTAGTTTCGATTGTATTATGCTATAATCCGAACACGTACTTTTATGTAAATAGTTCTTTTTGCATTTTAGTGCCCTTTAAATAGACATGATCTGCCTTCACCGGATTATGTAACAGTTCTTTTTGAATTTGTGGCATAATAATCAAGTGGCATGTTGAAAACCTATAGCCCAGCATATGAGCCTGTAGCCCAGAATGTAGGTGTCATCCTCCAGGTGCACGCAATAACTGGAGCCTGAAATTTTAGGGTTGAACCTGATTCTTCCCTGAATTTGCAGTGCATGCGCTTTTTCTTGCTTTCTGTTTATTTGCCTGTTATAGAATGCCAGACTTCTTTGATATTGTTTCACTTGCTTTTCTTTGAAATCTTAATCCTTTCCCCATGAGAGTGTGTTCCACAACCTACGTCCCATCTCCATACTCACAAAGTGCATGAAGGTGCACCTAATGCTTCCTGATCCATGAATATGTAAATACTGTTACGTGACGCCAGTGATGATAAGGTGGCCAGAAGAACTTTTTACTCATATAAAGTGTTGCGACTCCTTATCTGAGGTTTTTGTTCATTGAAGTTAACTATACTGCAATGTGACTTATTGACTTGACTTCGTTGTACTCTATAGTATGAGAAGTACAGGTCTGCACAGACAGATTTGCTCATATGTTTTGTAAGTGTCCGTCTGTGGCATCATCATGCCACGCAACTCTTTGTACAGTGAGGGGAGGTAGGTTCCTTGGGAGAATGAAAAAGGAGATTGGTGTCATGCATCAAAAGCTTTTCTACTTTTAACCAACTGTCAAGTGACCATGGCAAGACTAATGGAAAACTTTGCAACCACTTACGTACCACAGCATGTTACAATATCACTGTCATTGTCCGCGCTATGTGGCTGTAGCTGCACTCTTCTTTATATCATGCTTTCACATTGTAATTCCAGTATTTCTTCTCTTTTTTTTCCTTGTCTTTCAGTTGCAAGTCCTCGCACAGGTGCATAACAAGACCCTAACCACTGGTCATGAAGAGAATGGCGTAGTCCAGGGCACAGAGGGGGACAATTGCAGCAGAACCCTTTTTCTTAAACAAGGACACTTCTAACATGCATATTGTTGGTAAGGACCTCATATGTGAATTTTGAGCTGCTACCAATGGACTTCATTTGACATACAAACACCCTAAGGTCGTAGCTTTATAGTTTCTGTATCTTAACATCAATTATGCACTGATACACGTATGCAGCTTCTGCACGTCAAGCTCAAGGAAATATGCCTTGCAGTATTATTCACTGGCCCCACACAAATTGTCAAAGCACTTCTAACGCTTTTGGACACCATAGGATTTCCGTCATCGCTCTGAGGCAACCCATTACTCCATTTCAGCACATTACCTGAAGAGATGGGGTAGAGCCCCATAATATTTATTGCAATTCTGAATGTAGAGTGAATCTAGGTACCTTGATGCTCTTTCGCTCGATGCAGCAGAAAAATACATGCGAGACAATTGAAAGGGTACTATAGAAACAGAGTGTGTATTGGAGCAGCCCATATCCTCGGTCCTAACTATGCCAAGTTACCCAATTTCGGACGCAAGTCATTTATTGCTCTCCCGATTCTACCTTCCCTGAGATTATGTGGTTCTACACGTGCTGCATGGACGCTATCTTTTTTTACTCATGCTTTCCGTTTCTTGTGCTGTTGAATAACTGAGTTTGCAGCCATCATGTTGTCTATGTTGTCATGTATGTTGGTGTGCACTAATGACCTTGTGAACATGCCAAATCTTTTTCTAGCCACAACTTCCACCTCTGCACCGTGCTGCGACTGAAGAATGTCGAGTAGTCCTACTTTTGGACGGAAACTACATGAGGTAGTAACATCCAGATTTCCAAAACTTTTGTCAGCAGACATTTGCTGTTTCTGTACAACTTTCATCGTATATTTCTTTTGTCACAATTAGCACACTCTCGAAGAACAGCTCTCAGCTTCATCTATGTGCTCCATTATTATTCCTGTACCCTTTTCATCAACAGAAGAATACAAAAGCACATATATGGTAAAATGTAACTTTCTTGTTAAGCTCAAAAGTGAAAAGCAAAACTGTCTATACTTCTATTCTGTATCTTATCTTCTTTTTTTTTCAAGTTTTACAGCTCTATGAAGTACCTGAAAACATCAGAGAGCAGAAAGTCCTACTCTGTCTCCTAAATTGCTGGAATTAAAAAAGAAAAATACAGAGTTGTGAAAAAATGTTGTTTCGGCTGTTTTATTATATTTCAATTAATTTTTCCGAGAAGTCTGTTGCGTACACTGAAGCCAGTTTCTATTTGGAGGACTGTCAAAATTTCTTTACAAAAGTATCTCGGTCACAGTCACCGAGAACTTATGAAAAAAAGAATACGTGGGTACAGTCAATCTCATTCACAGAGACTGTTCACAGTAGTTTTGTTGTCGAATGGTGGTGAATCGAATACTGTGTGCAGAAAAGTGTCACTGTATTTCATCTTAAAAAATAGCATTGCAAAGGTAGTGTGAGCCTGTTACTGCATAATAAATTATGTAGCCATTTTGGAGTACTCTTGCCCACACCGATGCTGCATGGTTAACTGTGAACTGAGATGAAGAGGTGCTGTACCATTTAAGTCAGCACTAAGGACTTTCTTTACAAATGGTAGTTGGTCATATGATAATGGATCAGTTACAAGTGCTCCTTTCAGTGAAATCAAGTTAAGTGTTTTCAACCGTTAATTAGCATTTGCAAACCTGGTCAATCTCTAGTGTATAAAAAATTATAAACACAGTTCAGGTGAAGTACAATGATAAAAATTATGTTATTTACTCTCCATATATACAAGACATGAGTACACTAATGTACAAATAGATATGCCCCCAGGCATCCATGCACAAACATAATAATTACAATATTGTGTGACTATCTGAAAGGAAAAAGCAATGAAAAAATTCGCAGCAAGCTAGAAATGAAAATTTGCAGGCATCAATATACATTTTTACAAGTGTGCAAGTTCAAAGCCCTTATACACATCTGATGGAAAAGCATCCCTAATGGTATGCACCACGCAGACAGGAAGAATCTTCCTATGGTGCTTTCCCAGACCACCCCATATCCACCTTGTGAATTGCCGATAGGCGATATAACGGAATTTCCTGCAG
Source organism: Ornithodoros turicata (assembly GCF_037126465.1). Classification (NCBI taxonomy): domain Eukaryota; kingdom Metazoa; phylum Arthropoda; class Arachnida; order Ixodida; family Argasidae; genus Ornithodoros; species Ornithodoros turicata. The sequence goes on from NC_088204.1 coordinate 39,319,363, forward strand.
AAATAAGGTTTTTCCATTCAGTTTGCCGTTCAAGTAGCGCGTAAACACTCACTTGTTCACGGCGATGTCACGTATGTTGCCATACTCTTCAGTATCTCGGATGTACGTAAAAGACACTCGCAGAACTTCGGTGTCGAGGCAGAGTATCTCGAAATATTCGTTGTCTGTAATGCAGTTGACAGTCTGCTTTTTACAGACGTTCTCTACCTCTCGGCAGCACAAACACTCGTCAGCGGTATCCATCGGTTTGCACTTCCCGCAAGAACACCTGCACAACGAAAAAACAGCGCTTGTTGCACCTTAAACAAGTGCTTCTCCCTAATACATATAAATTTCACTAACCAGTTCGCGTTCCCGGCACGATCAGATCCTGGTGAGGACGGCGGTGACTCCGGTATATCTGAGGACGATTAATCTTCTTCTGCGACGCACACACTTTCCGGCATGCTATCGTACGAACAGAAGTTCTGTGCACGCGATAGTTCTAGATTGCGGAGTTCTAGCGCACTCAGGTTCGGGAGACTCGACATTTTCGACGTAGAAAGTGGATGTAGACGCTCACAGCCACTTTCGTTTTCACCGGATTAGCGAGTGGAAGCGCGAGTATTACATGCGTCCTCGACAGATGGCGCGGTGTTATGCCATTTTTGAGAGACTGCCGGTTTCCTACTAGGTACCTAGACATGCAATCATCGAAAATTCGATTTAAGAAAAACTACAGCGATTTCAGCGGAGTTCTTTGACATTTGAACTTTAGAAGGTTCAAGCTTTTCACTGAACATAAAGTTTCGATAGGTTTATATTCACTTTTTGGTCCCTTTAACAATGACGCCATGGCGACGTGTACTTACGCTCGCAGCAGTAGGCTAAGGCCTGGTACGTGTCCACCAGCTTGCTATCGGCAGGACACCACCATACTGGACCGGAGCTTCGCGTAAGGCATTCTCTGTTCTGCACGTCAAGAACCAATATCTTTCGAAAGCCTTCGCGCAACGCAGCTCCAGGAAACACCAACATGAAGGAACGTACGAGACCTTCCGGCATAGCGGCTACCACATGTCCTGCGCATGGATGTTAAAGCTATCAACATGGCTGAAGTGTTGTGGCGGCTCGCATATGCACATGACAAAACCAAGATGTTGATTCCTACCGATTTGGGAGTAACAAGGAAACCCATGTACCCGTATTCACCAACTCACTTAAACCATTGGTTTAGTGACGTTGAGTTTAAATCGATCACGTGAGACTTTCGTTCGCCAATCCTGGATCACCACCCCGTGCCCTACAACCTGCTGCTGTGAAGCCAATGGCACCGCACATAGCGAGTTTCCTGCACGGCGCATGCGCATTTCGCCAGAATCTGCTAGAAGCGGTTGTGGCCGGTAGGCCTAATCCCCGGTTCACGAAGAATTTTTCATCAAATCTTGGGTAAGTTTTGATTGATATAGTTGCTAGAAGCGCCCAGGAGATGGATTTTATTGCAATGGGACGAATATTCCCTTCAAATATTCCATTTCGATCATCCACCCAAGCTACTTAAACCGGTGGTTTAAGACCCATGCATTTGAATGGGACGTCTTTTAAACTAGGGGAGGGGCTAGTTTAACGTCGGCCTAAGTACGTTGTAACTGTGAACGTGTGCTGAAAAAACTATCGTATAGTGGTTGTGGTAGGTGATGTTTCACTAATTCGAAGTCTAACTGGTAAAAATTAAGCAGAATCGGTTTAAATGCGCGGTTAGTAAAGCAAAGTGGCGTAACGCTTGACCTGGATCACGAAATGCAGCAGTTGTTTTTCGAAGGCGCTATTGCAAGCTCTTGCATGGTAAACGTAAAAGCACCGTCGAAGTGTGGTCAAAGAGAGTGACATCGATATGTGCCACTGGACAAAATCCAGATACCAATCCAATGGACCGACAGAGCGTGCGGATGGCCGAACATCAATGTGTATCTTCAAAAACAAAGCGTAGTGCTGTCTGTGCTGGCGCTTATTATGAGTGTCATCTCCTGTGATACACACTGTAAGCACCCCTCTCATTGTACAGTAAGAGCAATAACGTGCTAGATGGTTGTTGCGAGCCCCGATGGAGAAATTGAGGGGCGTTATCCACTCGCATGTTTACAAACCGTCCCAGTATCTAGCATCTCTTTGCAGCGTGCCTTATCTCCAGAGACCTTTAACGGTGCAATAGGACTGATCATAAAGTGCATTAGCGTCTTGCGGCTGTTGTGTGGATACTATCTAGGCATGGAAATATGCATGTTGTTGCACTACACTGAACACGGAATTTGAGCAGATTTTGCTTTCCCAGGTTATGAAAATACTGGAGCAAAACCGAACGAGGTTTCCATTTTCCCTGGATTCACATGTAATAGATTTGTAATTCACATAGATTAAACTGAAATGTGTGTTTTACTTATTTCAGCATGCCATAGCAGAGGAGACCAATGGAAAAAAGTTCTTCAGGTATTGTGTTACTACTGCTACATTGGAAAACATTCAAAAAGACAGCTGCTTACTTCTATTTTGATTTATTGTATGGTAACAGTAGATCTGCTTTTGTAGGGCTGTTTCTGCAAAAGACACTACACAGCAGTGTGCTAAAGGAGGCTGGAGACCTTTTGGATGCATCATTACTTTTTTAGGTTAACTATTGCAGGTACATAACCATAACCAATCAATGACAGTTTTTGTGCATTGTATAAGCACAGATATTCTGGAGATAATTTCTTAAAAAATCTCTGTTGTGGACTCATTCGTCACAACAACTTTGTATTCGTGAGATTTTTGTTTATATTGAGACAATAAAGGCTATTACGTAGTCCCACAAGGATGACTTTTTTCATAGAGGCATGCACTCTCGATACCCTGCTCAATTAGATGATGAGGTCACGTGAAAGCATAAGTAAGCAACGGTGCTCAAGGAAAAAACTCCTTGCTACATTCCACATGCTGACTCCACTAATATGTCTGAGGTTTACTGCAAAAGAGCTGAATTGCATAGGAATCAATGGCAATGTGTACAGAAACTTTAAGCTCTTTTGCTCATTATTGCATTGCACTTGAAGTTGAAAATTAGATCAACTGCAATTACTGCATATAACACCTTCCAGATAGATTTAACAAAACATAGGGTACAGACTTATCAGTAGATGGCATTGACAATTACAATAGTAGCCAGCTGGTACACGCAACATCAAAATGGAAATGTGATTCTGTCATAACTTTAGCATGAGTGCATGGAAATATTGTACATGGCCACGTGACTGTTGTCAACTACTTAAAAGAAAGTTAGCTTCTGTTAGCATGGGTACAGATTTGTCCTGCCAGTGCAGCTGTTTGTATATACACTGAGCACACGAGAACGTGAAAGAGCACGGTCCCCTGTTAACAGTAGCTATCATTCTTTTACGTTATAGACAGCTGCCGTATGGCTGCATAGTTAATTTCTGTGTGCACGTGTTCAGTGTGGATATTGATGACAGTAGTAAAGCAGGGTAAACATGCACCCATGTTACACTATCTCTCCTTTTATAATGAAAGAATGGCTAGGAAGCAAGCGAGCTGGTGAAGATGATGCATAATGTAAAACCCCCGAGACTAGGGAACACGAAGAGACAGACACAACACGAAGTCTGTTGTGTCTGTCCCTTTGTGTTCCCTAGTCTCGGGGTTTTTACATTATGCATCTCCTTTTATGTTGTTGATAGCTGTCATATGGCCACAGAGTTTATCCATGTATGTACTCAGGTGTTGAGTGTGAATATAGTACTAAACAGAAAAACAGAGTCCCTTTTGTGTCTCCTGAAGCTCAAGGCTTTTCTTTCAAGCTAAAATGTATGCATGCTGTTCTGCATCATTTCTCTGAGCACGACTGTTAAAAATTGCTCGACAACACTGTAGCTTTACACTAGTGTGATCAGTGCACCCTTGTTGTGTAGTCTCATATCCTGTAGAGGTACATCTTAAGAATGGGAAAACACATTCCTATGGAATCATGCTACATGATTTATAATATACTCCCGCATGCACATTGCTATCATGCTTCTATTTATCACGAATGCCACAATGCCTCTAATTTGGTGTTGTGCCTGTCTTCAACGTGTTATGAATAGCTGAGTTCAAAAATAGTGAACAAAACCAATATCCACTTCTAATATGCATATGTGTAATACCTTACTGTACATTCAACTATGTTACAACTTGTTCCCCTTACACCAGCTCAGGTGCATGCTAAGGGTCCACAGTTTTTCCCGTACGACATGTCCTGTACAATAACTACGCAGAATGGGTACTCCCATTTCACACCAGCTCTCCTCTGCCTTGACTCACACTGCACTCCTAAAGCAGTGAGTGGAGGGTATACAGAATATTGGAATACTACGGTAACAAAGTTCGGATGTAGCTAAGAATGTGTCATCAGCGTCATGACAAATGGTTTTAACATCTATGGATCTGTCACTCGGAACAGTGCCTGAATGCTGTTGCAATACATGACACCATGACATACATTTATCGCTGGAAAGCCGCCTTCCCCCTCATCGTCACCAGGAGAATATGTGGCATCTCGTGCAAACTACCTTCACTGAATGACTGGCACCAATCTGCTCCCAAACTTTGTCCTTCATGACGCAGTGCACAATGCTCACTACATTAAACTGTCCAGTTGCGTAGATTTGTGTTGACACAACTGGATGAATATGTCCGCCTCCACAAAGTGACAACTACCAAAGTGGTTCAAAAAAAGAGTGAAATTGTGGAAGAAAGATATACAAACATGTACATTTTAATAAAAGTAATACAACACATTGTAGCTAAGACGCACGTGATTTCAAGTTGCATTTCTTTCTTTGTGTGAGCTTATTTGCATTGTGCATATTTGTCCATTGTGAACTGCCTGCTATAGATCAATACAGAAAGCAAGCAGACAATGATCAGTGCTACTACAGAGATTTCATGCTAGAATGAGCACCTGTAGTTGTGCCTTCCTTTGATATTCCACTGTGTTGTTTTTTCAAGAAATAGCACAATCTCTCAATACAAAGCTGTACAGTCAAACTGCATAACCACACAGTGCAGAAATGCAGCCTGCGCAATGATTTTTCAGAGCTTTATCATCGGTGTAAAGAACGAGAATTAGTCGAGGCAGGTCACAAACATGTAATCCTCGAATGTCCAGTTGCTTGAATCACCGTGTATATCTCAGGATGTCTGCAATCCAGTAAGGCATGGAAAACGGGGAAAATAGTCAGAGAACTATTCCGTGACTGGAAAACTAAAAAAATGCCAAGCAAGCGGTGAAATAAAAATTAACAAAATAAGTTTACACAATTATACAGTGGCAGTTATCATTCTCATGGCATCACACAGGCCTCTTATGTCATTTCACAGTCAAAGTTGAGTGATCTGTGTTAGGGTGGAGTGATAACTAACTGCATCACTAACGCAAATTCTTTCTGAACAGGAATCCTAAATTAAAAGCTTAAATAAGGAATGATTTCACAGAGCGTAGTGCATGATGCATTCGTCCGTGTCATTGTTCTTATGTCCGCGTCCTTTGGCTGTGTACACACCATAATTCGTACGACCTACCCTGCCTTGCTACACTTGGTTAGTGTATGATGTGCTGTTGGCAGCCGTATTTTAGCATGACATGGCATGAGCTGTGGGGAGTTTTTAAGCATTGGTGGTCGTGATGGTTTGGCATGTAATGGTGCGATGATAATACTAGTGAAATTTACAATGCCAGTATGATGTTGAAAGAGAAGCTTGTAAAGAATGAGCATGGAAAATGTGTAAGTCCCGAACCAGTTGCATAAAAGTGTTCCCTCAATAATATATGAAGTTGAAGAAATAAGCACAATGCAATTATTGAACAAAATAACAGCACAGGCTTATTTGTAGCTGATGTTGCAGCTGTTGTATGTGTTTTCTTTGGTCCATTCCTGTTTGCTCTATCCTTTGAACACCACTTGTGAAACTGGTATAACACCTCCTCCTTTATGATATATTTGGTTCATTTTAACATCTGTATTTTGTGTACATGGTCTCATTAAACTACAAATCCTGAATGGTACAGACGAAGTGTGCTGGCACTAAAGTATGGCCATTTATTTTAACAATGCCGAATGCTTCATGTCAAATGACAAATATGCTCAGTAACTGTAATGACAAATATATACATTAGGTATGTTCCTATTTCGTGAAATTTCATCAGAGCAAGAGACAGTCACAACGTAACGATGAATCTTTGTGGGCTGAACAGAACAATCAATTTAGTGCTTAGTGATTTCTACAATAATCTGATATGCCGAAATGCAGAAATAAAAGAGGTCAGAGTTAAGCACAGCAACGCAACGCACTGACAGGGGGTCACGACACTTCCACGCTCACAAGCAAGGACGCCCTGGGTAACATGATGAAAACAAACAAACAAACAAACAAACAAACAAACAGACAGACAGACAGACAGACAGACAGACAGACAGACAGACAGACAGACAGACAGACAGACACACACACACACACACACACACAGAGAGAGAGAGAGGACGACGACGACGCAAACATGGCAGCGCCATGAGTACGTCTTCCGTATCAGTCGCGCTCCAAAGAAACACAGCCAGCAAAGAGATACCCTAACGCGTTGCAGGTTTGTGACACGTTGAAAGTATCACGTCGATTTCTCAAACGATAGCACCGTAAAAGTTGTGCGTGTGGGAGCCCCATACAACATAAGGACACCCTTGCATAAACTTTCTTTCCGTTTACATCGACCACAGTGATCAAACACTTGCACACACGTTGCGCTCATGACACCAGGCTCGAAAGCGTGTAAAGGACGCTGCTGGAATGCCCCGCAATCGAGAGGCAATCCTGATCGTTGCAGTTCACCACACATATCGCACAACAGACGATAAATAAGCGATGGTCGATTCGGATGAAATTATTACACGCAACCACAATTGACGACCAAACACTGACAATAGCACAACGATCACCTCCGCGAGGATACCTACGTCTGTTTTTCAAACATTGCAAACGCTGACTATGACACCTTTTTAGCGACCATAACAACCATATCTAACCAACCAGATCTAACCACCGATTACCGATACCCTGATCCACAACCACCTGCAGCAGCGCCATCTCAAATTTTCTTCCGTAACAACCTCATAATAAAAAAATATAAAACAACAGGAGCCTCCCTCCTTCGCACTTCTGTCGTCTGCTACTTTCTCCCTCCCCTCAACCGTCGCGTGACATTGTGAATAATGCGCATGCGTTGTGGTCAACCCTTTGGATGGCGCTTCATAGCCGGAGAGATCACGTGATCGATTTAAACCCGACGTCACTAAACCAATGGTTTAAGTCGACTGGTGAATACGGGTAATGATCTTTCTGTTGATTAGATCTATACACGCAATCCAGTGCTCCATAATGACATTTTCCAGTTTCCCAACCGATTATATTGATTACCACCGATGCATATTAGATTCCTGCAGCATTGTTTTGTGTCCCGTTCCTAACAGAATTTTGTTTGTTGCCTTCACTGACAATGTACCATAGCTCTGATACTCACACCCTATCCTTTATTTACGTGTCTTAGAATGGCAGAACATTTTGTATAAAATAATTAAGGTCTCACTATTCTCCTTGTTCACCCTAGTCCCGGTTTATCTATGCAGTGAAAAGCGGAACGAAGAGGGAGAACTTGTGTTGCCAAGAGGTCGTGTCTCTGTTCCATGTTTGAATGATCGTATATGCGCTCTTGCTCAAAATGTACAGTACAGCATACTATGCTGTATATAATTCGAGGCGCACTGGAATGCCGCGTGTATTGTAGGAGAGACCAACTTACCTGAGATGTAGAAGAAAACGAAAGTACCGGCATACGCAGTGTACTGCTGGTCGACGATATGCGATAATGCATAAACGATGCTCATACTCGCTGCCACGAAGACCAATGTCAAGATGACCAGGGCAGCTGAAAAGACGCTTTGGTTGCTAGAAGGAATACCGAAGCACACCAGCTATTCAGCGGAATCACCACCAATGTGATATTTTACTCAAGCTGTGAATTCATCAAACGCAGCTTAATGGGACTTGGTCAACTGGAAGCATAACTTGGGCTCCTGTACGCTATTGCGACATTGTTACTTCGTGATGCCCAACATCACGTTCCCTTAACTTCACCCATTTCACTACACGACACCAAATACATAAACAACTGCCTGTCTAGGCTCTTAAAGACATCCCTTTCTTCAGCCTCATTTGGTAAGCGGAAGTTTAGTCGTCATGCACCTTACGGAAATTGAATTTCGGAATGCTGAATGTGACACCTATAAATCTTATGGCATTGTGTTCCGACAGACGATCTAAGAAAGAAACGCTTTTTACGTTGTATTTTATTTCGTAGACGTATCGTATAGACCTGTGATATTCGCGGGAAAGTACATCGCTCTGCCCGAGCAGTCTGCTTCACAGGGAAAAAGGGAAGTGCAGAGGCCTCCTTTATTCTTGAAGGTTTGAATTCTCCTGTAAATTTTGTAAGGATTCGGTCTTCCGAGAGAAGACGACAAAGAGTCAAGGGCAGAGAGCAGACGACGAAGAAGAGAAGGACAGGAGAATTCAGATTCCAACGGAACGACGAGCAGCCGCTTGATCGGCACTGCATGGGACTTGATGATGGATTTTTGTCGTTAATTTAAGTGTGGTGGGAAAGTAAACTTGTTCTTAAACGTTCCGCCTCAGGTCTCAAGGAGTTCATTACAAGAACCTCAAATATTTGTTCAACCTGTGGCCCGTCACAGTAAGAGCAGGAAATTTAGAATAGGTTAAACTTGTACGTAGACTAGGTTAGTCTTAGGCTTGAACCTAGTTTAATAATTTGAAACTGCAAATGATTTAAATAGTTCTATAATTCCACGTGAGAACAATTACAATAGCGTAGGACACCGAAACGACATATAGGATGCGTCAAGAGAAACGAGCAAGATTCATATTATGTTTTCCCTTCAGAAACTGCACTGCACATGCTAACCTGCGGTATTCTCCTACTTTGATTATATTAACAGCCGGCGCCAGCAGTAACGAGCTTTCATAATTTCGTTGAATAATAAGAATGGGTCAAAACTCGAAAGTTATAGAGCAAAGGCGTGAGGTCTCTGTTGCGTAGAAATGCCCAGAGCACAATCGGCAATCAATACCGCAATAAACAAGAACTCATGATTTGTGGCGAAAGGTAACTTAAGTAGAACTATGGGAACCCGACATGATTTTCTTCTTTAGGGCGCTGGCGTTAATAGCAGAACAAAATTCCTAATTTGCCGAATATCCACATCAGCCGGCACGAAAACTGGTACTTAAGGCGGACTCACTTCTTAAAGGGACTCTGACCAGAAGTTCGACAAATATTTCGTTTGCATCTATTACGAAGGTATAATATGCCTCCAAGCCACACGCGAAATATTTTGGCTGTGCGCGGAGGCAAAGTTTGCCAAACAGGGAGCTGAAAACTGGCTTCGCTTTTCCCCCTCAACTCGCGCAATCGGGGCCGAAATCTAGCCTCTTTGCAGTGGACATCCGCCAATTTCCGTGTGCGTGACGAAGTCACGAGGGCCACGTTTCATTGGGCGCCCGGACCGGAAGTTCTGTTGTTAGTGAGTCTGTGAGAGCGCCGGCATCCGTCCGGAATGCCCGATCGGGCAATATGGACGTCGAAGGCAGAAATGCGGAGACTTCGAGCCCGGAACTTCTTCCTGACCTTTCTGCGATCGAGACATCGAGAAGAAAATTCTGCGTGCTGAACAGCTCGGTAGGCTTTCGAAACGTCGCCGATGCCGCGAATGCGAGACGAAGTCAGAGCTGTACGAACATCAGTTACAGATGAAGCAAACAGCATGAGTCGCCTGTCTTCAGGTAAGCGATGAGCCTTTTAACGCACACTGTGATCGAACATGTAAACGTTCGCAGAAATTTCGTGTTCTGATATCTAATGCGCACTTGCTGTTCATGGTGCCGGTGTGGCTGGTGTGTCATAATGCCGAAGCAGATCGAATGCTTGTGCTGCAAGGAGCTCGAAAACACTGCCGAATGACTGCGGTATGAGTGCATTACAACCCACAAAGATTTCCAACTTCTATTCTTCAATATGACTGTCCTGAAGGTCGCATATTGAACTCCGTGGGCACGCGAACCTATGAGCGACTGTATTCACAAGTAAGTCACATGTGTCCTTGTCGAACGATGTTAAAATTTGGGCGCCCAAAACTGGTTTGGTCCTGCAATAGAGTCGTTAAAAACTCCAGTACAGGGCGCAGCACATAAAAAGGCTATACAGTACACGACTCTGAACTGGAGAAAACCAATATAGGCAATTTTGTAATTGTCAGTGTGCTGTGTCCTGAGTCACGTTTTTATGTATTGCCCTGTGCATAAGGTTTTAGCGTAGGTTTTTAGCGATATTGAGTGTTCTTGATTGTCGATTCAGTGAAAAGTAAAACAACTTTGGGTTCTAAAAGAACACAGCATGTGTAGTAATGTACAAGGTGTGGGCAGGTAAACTGCAGTTACTCTCAGGTACATGTAGAAATGACAATGCACACACACTGTACTGTAACCGGTTACCTATTTGCCTAAACTATATTTTATGTACATCTGTGTAGACGATGCAGATACACTGCGTATTGCCAGTTTGCAAGGTGAGTATGGCACAAGCTTGGAAAAAACAAGATCATGGTCATCCCAGCCTGTGCAGTGAAGAGGGTCTGGCAAGCCTTTCCCACAGAAAATGCCACAGGCTTCAAGTACCCAAGATCCTAACTGGGGGTACCTCTTCGCACAGCTCGTCTATCACATTTAAAATAATTCAGCATCTGTATTTAGGATTATCTATTGCTCTCAGGATGATGCATGGTTCATGAGTTCAACATGTTGTGTTGAAACACAACACTAGTACTTTTTAATGAGTCTTGCGGAACGATAGATGAGCACTCCTTTCGTGACATTGTGTACCATTGCTACAGTGAACAATTTCTTGAGCAAGACTGATGAACGAACAAAAAATAGAGTATTGTCTTCCAAATATGTATGTTCCTTGTAACTTCCGTATTTGTTAAGTGACCCATGTTGATGTCCCCCCTCATGTAATGCCTGCAATGGCCTTTGAGACATATTCATAAATAAATAAATATCAAAACCGGAAAAAGATGTAACACGTATCCTCTCTTTGTGTGAATGATACATAGACATTCTCAGAAGATTTGTACATAGTCACACTTTGCCTCATTTTGCATAAAGCCTAGTTCCACCTCTTACATCATCTCCACAATCTCCAAAGCAGTACAAGGCTAAAGTAATCAGCTACTACATAAAAAGAAGGAGGGGAGGAAAACAAATGCTGGCACATCTAAAATTCGAAGAAACCCTGGTACTTTCACGGGGCTACTCACGGCTCAGTGCTGGATCAGATCCCGATGGAAAACAGCTTTTCTGAGCCTCAGTGATTGATTCCCTTGATTGCACTGACTGTGAGGCACATCTCATTGGCTTGGTGGCAAGTGGGCTTGCGTCTGATAGTAAGATTTGGAAGAAAGGGAGCAAGGAACATCTCTCTACGGTCTTAAGAAAGATATCAACGTTACCTGTCAAGGTACAGCATTTCATGTTGCTTTCAGTAAGTACAACACTCCTCATAGCAGTTACCATTCGTGTTGGGAAAGCATGCTGAAGCTAGATCAGGCAGTGCATCCAGAACTGTGAATCGGGTTCATAGAGAGCACCTGGTGAGAGGGACAGCAACAGTGTCCAGTAAAGACTCTCCAGGAATTTTGTGTGGGTTTGGGGGTCACACCTTTTAATAGTGTTGATGGAAAGCAGGGTGTTTGAAACACTGACTTCTGGTAGATGAATTCTTGTTATTTATAACCAGGTACCCATGTTCTAGTAATCTAGAAAAAGCCTTGGCTCTCTTAGGGGAAATTGCTAATGAATCTGAGTGTCTTTTGTGGAAACAGGTTGTAACTGCCTTTCTATCCACCCTTCTTAGTTGCCCTAGCAAAAGCAAATATGTAATGCTGTACACCATATCTGATGCTAGCACACTAATTGCTTTGAGTGTTCTCAGGCTTCTGAAATGGAACTACCTCGTACATACGCTGTGCCATGTCGGCAAGAACATAAATCAGACTGCCTTTACTTTTTTAATTGGCCCTTCAGTGCTTCATGTGACTGCTAGAATGGCACCCCCAAAACAATAGGCAACAAGAATGATTTCTGCAATGTATTGAGCTTTGTAAAACAACAACTTTATTTGAAAATATATTCCAAAAGCCGGGTGACAACCTCATAATGTAGCGTCCTTTACTGCAAACACCGCTCAACACAACGAATAAAAACAGAGCGTAAACGTTTTGTCGCCTATCCGGGTGGCATCATCAGTACAACAGAGGCCAAAGATGAGCACATCAGCCTATCTAAGAGGGAATCTTACACATCCGATAGGGGGCCACGGTATGTATTACAGGCTGAAGCATCACGCCTGATAAAGCAGGATTCTAAGAACTTTCTAGGGTCCCATCGTTAGTCATGAGCAAAGGTTACTGCACCATCAAAATATATGTCCCTTAGGACAGCAGTGGTAGACTGATTCGGTCCTGTTTAGTTAAGCTAAGCATTAGTAGCCCTGGCAACTGGCTCTTTTAGTCTTGTCCCACGTCTTTTGTCTATCTCGCCAATGTAGGTTGCATCAGATTCTATGCACTCAACTTGATATGCACAGTCAAAATGCCTGATGGGCACAGTGCCCTCCAAATAGCGTATGAAATACATTGGATGAAAGGAATGCGGACCACCGATTTGACTCCTTCGATGTTGTTTTTGATTGTTCTCTGTTGGAGGGATGATGCCACCTGGATAGGCAATGAAACGTTTACTCTCTTTATTCTTAATTGTTGTGTTAAGCCAGTGTTCTGAGTAAAGCATTTTACATTATGAACTTTGTTTGAATGATGATTAGTGACGAGCTTCATACCCTGGGCCACTACTCTAACAATTGCTTGTGGTAGTGTGGCGAAATGGAATAACGAGCCTTGTAGACCAATTTACTTGGCAATATATTTATTTCTCTCTCATAGGTTGAAGAACCCAGTGTGGTGTTACATAACGGAGGGGCACGTAATTATACAAGACCGATCACCAAAAGGCCTTGCTTTTGACTAGATTAAAATGTGAAGCGATTGTAATATAACAAATGCTGCATGGTGGCGATATGATAGGTTCTCCTCACGAGTTGTCGCCACAGTTACGGTTAGTTGAGAAACTGCATATCCAGGTAGCAGGATCAAATTTTAATTAGGCTACTTTGGCCAACACGCGAGCGTAGAGCACAGTGTCAAAAGCCCTTACAAAATAAAAAGAATACTACATCTACATGGACCCAGAAATCAAGACAGTTTGAAATGCTGTGAACGAATTCCACTACGTTAGTTTTGCCTGAATACCCTTTTCTAAAGCCATGCTGGAATTTAAAAAAAGAAATTGACAGAGTCAACTTAGTTGACAACGTGGTAGTACATGATGTGCTCCATTAGTTTACAGGGAACCCTAAAAAGTGGAGCTGGTTAATAGATAGAAGGAGCATAGTTGTCACCTCTTCTGAAGACAGGAATAAGCTTGAGACCTATGTCCTCGACTCGCACACATACTAAGAACCTTTGACACAGATTAACGTATCTTCATTCCAGCTCTTTCACTTTCAGATGTTCATCTCTGTTGAGTGGTCTGTCATTCTTGTAATACAGATTGGAATTGAAATGCAGGTGCATAAGGGATGCTCTGAAAGAAAAGTGTTTGGTTTTAGTCCTCTTAATGTTTCTGAAAACGAAAACAAACTTCACGGTGACTATTCTTCTGAAATGAGCAATTCCAGGATGACAGCAAAAAAATATATCTTGCCATATCATTATATCCACCTGGCACTTCAATTGAATAATGGCAGTTGAAGATGACGATGATTCAATTTAATGACGCATAAGCAACTCGGGCTATAGTGTGCCAAAACCATGGTAAAACTGTGACTTGTTAAATATCAGACGATTATACTAAAATAATATACTTTGTTGGTTGGTAAATTGAGATATAGACAAAAACATGATATGATAAAAATAAGCAATTGAAGAAAAGGCAATTGTTGGCTTTGTGTGACTGATGTCGAGTTTGCCACACTACGTGTTGAATAATAATGTACGCTGATACGCTGTAGCAGTACAATCATACACATCATATACAAATACAAATCATACAAATACAAATACAAATACAAATAAATACAGATACAAATCATATAAAGTACAATCATACACACGCTCAATATGTGGTGGATATGTGAAACCAATATACACATACTTACATTTCAAACTTTCTTGAAAAAGGCAGTCCAAGTCTGTCGGATTTGCAAGACTCTACACAAAGCCAGTAAGCACAGTGTGGAATGACTGATTCATCTTTCGAAGGCAGAGGTGCAGCAACCACGACGCTTCGTCATCTCAATGCTTCGGAGCGGCATAGCCTAGTAAGAAGCCATCAGAAGGATCTCATAACGATAACTTGGTCGAAAAAGTGGAGGGTTCTGTGGGATATGTAAGAAAGCATACGCGTTACACAACAGCTACGAGAATGATCGACTGCACCTGCATGGTTTTCAGTACGTAGACTTGGAACTGAAAAATAAATGTGCTAACCTTGTTGATACTACTTTTCCGTCAGGACCACACGAGAGCACATTTGGTTTCTTTAGTTGAAGGTATCATCAGGTCCCCATGCTCCTTTGAGATGCAGCAGACAGAAGTTCGCTGAGGCGAATGACTGCCGTTGCGGTTCGTCGCTTCGCAGCAGATCAAGAACAGTACACCGCAACGATAGGTGAAACGTTCAGAATATGGTGACCAACTCCAACACCAACCCAATGACCCGAACAAAGAGGATGAACCGGGAGTCACACAAGTTCGCAGTTCGCAAGCTCGGCATACGGCATCCATTACAGCTGACCGGATACGGAAGCATATATCGAACGCCGTGTACAGATTGAAAAGAAAATCGTAGAAACTGTTGCAGGTGATAAATGCAGGGTATATTTTTTCTTTTTGAGGCTCTGTAACGAAAACATATCAACGTAGAAATGCCATTTCATGAAGGAAATTGACAGATATTGCGTGACCACGTGACGCGTTTGAGCCAATTGTGGGTGTTGCGAGTGGCCCCCGTGTTGACGTCATCTTGATGGTGGACCGGGGTGGATATTCTATATAAACGCATGTTTTCTCGGTTTGACGCTAGGCGTGCTGCACTCGGATGAAGTCGAATGTTTAAAATTCGAGTTTAGAGAAACCGTGGGGTTTTAGTGCGTGAATTTTTGCATGGAGAGTCCTTGTTGGGTGCTTTATCGACTACAGGTACGAAAGAGCTCCCACAGTTTCTGGTCAGAGTCCCTTTAAGAAAGTCTATGGGGAATGTACAGGATGTCGCAAAAAACGTGTCATTGAACAATAATAATAATAAAACTACGCCACGTAGAATCACGGGGTCAACGGCATTTGTTCTTGCCAGATTTTTGCCACCTTTTGATGTGAGTGTCATCTAACTTGAGTTTTATTGTGCTAGTTATTACGAACTGAGTTAATTACGAAAATTTGCAGTAAATGTCGCTGTTTTACCTCAACAATGTGAAGCGCGTGGCGAATTTACTCAAGTTCATGATAAACGACAGGGACATTGCGGAGCTATTCCATCGGAAAAAAATTGCCGAACATCATGCTTTCCGGAGCCCCCAGAGCATAGCGCTCGACGACTTTTTCAGCGCCTTCGTGTAGTCCGTGGAAAGGAGGTGGCGAAATCCAACGCACAGTCTGATAGTAGAAAAAGCGACAATTTGGGACAAACTGGGAGAGGGGAGCATGATTCCAGCAGAAGTGGGATACGATAAGCCTGCCTATCTTATCTCTTTCTACTATCGCTGTGTGGGCTGAGTTTAGCAACTTCCTTTCGTCGGGCTGACAACCAAGCCGTGTAAAAAGTCGTCCAGCGTTATGCTCTGAGCGCCCCGAAAAGCATGACGTCCGGTAGCTTTTTCCGATGGGACAGCTTCTCAATATCCGTGTCAATTTCATGAGCTTGAGTAAATTCAGCGCGCGCTTCACATTGGTGTGGTAAAAAAGCGACCTGTAGTTTGCAAATTTTCGAGTTCAGTTCGTAGAAAATGACATAATAAATCAACGTTGCATGACTAAACGTTGAATTCCCTCCCGAAAAAATGGCTGCGTCTTGGATATTTTGCCAAACGCGTCGAGATACGGCAATTGAACGTCTGTATTGCTTGCCATTGACCTTCTCCAGGTAAAGCACAAGTTTGCAGTAAAAATACCGTCAGTTGCCAAATATAGGAGCAGTTGGGGAATATTCTACTAAATTTGTAATGACAGACACAACAGGTTTTTTTTATTTTTTATCACCCCAGCCAAGATTACCAGTGGGTCAGTTTTGGGCACTTGATTATGGCAACTAACTTTGATGCCAGATGGCCGGCATGCAAATTCCATGATAAATGTCTGCCCCACCATACAGCAGCCAACTTATGCTGAGACGTGTCATGAGCACCCAAATGAAGACAAGGAGGACGAAAACACGGACACTTGTTCGTGTTTTCTTCGTCCTTTTCTTAATTTGTGTACTGCCTCTACGCATAACTACCAAGTAGCCCGCTTTGTTGTTCTAATGATCAAAGCTGAGAGTTTCGTTGCTGTTTCGTTATTGATGTGCAACTGATGTCCAAGTTTTGTTTACGTTTAGAGATGACGTAATTGTAACTTAATATCAGCGCAGTGCCCGCTACCGAAGCTAAGTAACGGAATCCCGCTTCCCGAAACATTGAGAACTAGGACTGTACGATAGTGTCGCTAGAAATTGGAAAATGTAACGGGACACGGCTACCGCTTACAAATAAAAGTACCGCAGACAAATTTCCCTCTGCTTACCTTTGGAGTTCACGCATATGTTGTATCCAGCTATGTTTTCTTTGTTAAACCCCTTCAATTGGTCAACGTGCAGCATAGAATGCAGGTAATTTATGCCATCAAGTAGATTTAAGATAGGGTAGATGATTTAGGATATGGTACACATGCGCTTTGAGGTCCCAAAGAAGTGAGGGGAGCACGCCCAGAATCCAAACAGTATTACGCGCAGTGAAGCTTCCTTTCTTCCTTGGGACCTCGTACCTACTGTGTATGCGTAAATCACAATCATGCCTGTCACGTGGAGTGTAACTAGCGCCGAGCATTCAGAAGCGAAACAAACACAACACATAGAGGTCCCGTGCCATTGACTGTCAATGAGGGCAAAGCTCACTACCAGCAGGCTTCATATTTGACGATGAATATCAGCTAAAATTATTCAACCTCGACAGAAATGCTTTACCCACGTCTGCTAACACCATAAAAGAAAGAGACGAACATACAAAGTAAAGCTTTTTTTTTCGTGAAAGGACCATGAGACATTGTCTTGTGCTTCCAATATCTCAGTTTCCATTCCGTACGACACAACATACTCTTTAGCAAGTGCGAAAAATGCAATTTCACTGAAGAAATGAAATTGTATCTAATCGAAGCACAATAAATAGACTTTGCATGTGCTTCTATAACTAAATATCGGCCCCGTTCGTCCATATTGATCACTGTGCGTTTACCGAAACGTTATAAAGTACACGAGCACGCAAAACGAAGGAAAAAGAAGTGCTGGGTTGGTCCTGTGAAACTAGAAGGGAATTGCATCATTTGTACTTGAAATCGAGGAGGATTCTGAGACATGTTCACCTGAATGGCAAGAAAGTGAAATAAAAAGGAAGAAATGTTTTGTTGGTGTATCTCTGTTTTCACTACTGTGTTACACGTTTTCCATTTGATTGAAAGTAGCGGAAGCGGAGGAGGGGTCCGCCGCTGCCCGAATTTGTTGCGGATTTTTTTTTTTTTTTTGCGCTAGCAATTTTACAATGTAGCGAGATCGATATCACTACTGCGCAACTAGAAGCAGTATCGAATACGGTAGCGGCGCCACTAGTAGCACCGTACATCATTGATCATTATTTACTCAGAAATCTAAACTTTCGAGATACTTGCTATTAGTAATTTTAAAAGCACCAAGGGTTTTTAGCCTTAGCAAAATAGATATGCGTATGATCTCCATACCTTGTAATATTAGAAGTATTGGATATTGGTTGGCTGGTGGCCTGTTATTAGCAGTCGCACAGCCTGGGCCGACTTCACATGAAACTGTGCCGACATTTGTCGCTCCCACTATCGGCATGACACGCGAACGTTTTAGACGCTAATAAACGTCAGCTGCCATGGGTTCCTTTTTAGGACGTGCCTTGGTACACAAACCGCTCCTCACTTTCAATATTCCATTTCAATTGGGCTCTTTTTCCATTTAAGGCGAACTCATGCGATCTAGTTAACGTTCAGTTCCGGAGAGGGTTGGTTGCACCGTCCCAAAATTGTTGGTTGTTGGTTAGTTAAATAACAAGGGGAGGTTATTTGTTATTTGCTTCGCTTTGCTTTTCTCGCGTGTTCTAAGGAAGTAATATAATCGGCGCCAGCGTGCAGAACATGCTATCAAACGACCAAGCCATTATTTTCATTCGCAGAGATCTGGAAAACTGCAGTAAGCTTGTCGAATTTCTTGATTGCATTCAACTTGACTGCAACTCTAAGGAATTACATCATTTTGGCCCAAATATCACCGGCGGGCGCACCAAGAGAAGCGATTTTGTTGCGTCTCCCATAGACTCCCATGTATTGAAAATTTGATAAACTTAATTCGCCAAAAATCACTGCATGGCGTCAGGCCTTCAGAAATGTGTCATTCCCTAGATAAACTCGAGGAGAACACGCCTGTACTTGTTTCGTATAGACATTTAGCGAGGTTTACGGGAACCTTGCGAACAAACATTCCCCATACACATTCTAAAGAAGTGAGTCCGCCTTAAATCTAGACTCAATGTAACTTTGTATGTCAATCCTGTCGCTGATTACACTCTTTAGTTTAACCTGGAAATGTCACTCTGAAAGTAATTCTCTTGGGTTCTCACAAGGTGAGGTGGAATGAATGAAGCACACACAAGACCCCGTGAAGAGAAAACAAACACGTGCTTTTTTTTTTCGTGCAAACTGCCAACTGTTTTTGATCCTGCTCCTAGACTTTCTGCACTCGTGGGTAACGTGAGAAGTCACGGAGGAAATGAAAGGGCGGAAGGAGAGGAAATGTAGCGCAGGCAGGGATGACTGTGTTTCTACCAGAAACCAGATGAAAAGAACGAAATAAGAAAATGCGAACACTGTTTTTAGACCGGTGCGTGCGGCTCCCTACAAATCTGCAGGGTCGTACCAACTATTAGAGCAGAGAACACTGCAATCCTCAGGAGGGAAACAATCATGAAGCCACACTCACCTGCACTTAGCGGAAGAAGACCAAAGTTTAGAGCATAGATGATCCCTATAGCAGCCCACGTTGTCATAGCGACCATGGCATCGAAGACGAGACTAGATGACCAAAAAACGAAGCTTGATACACCGGTCATTAGCTGCATCGCCTTGCTTGCCGACGTCCGTTCGTGGATGATGAAGACAACGGCGCTGGACGCTATGAGCGCCGACGCCACTTGTACGTGAGGTAGTATTCCCTCCACAATCGCAATTACCTTCCCAAAGACTATACTATCTTCTTCAGCGCTCTGAGCTCGGTACTGGATGGTGGGTAAGGCAGTGTCATTGGACACCTCCACCCTCAAATGCTGCGTTATGGAGATTTCGGCCGTGGTATCGTTTGTTGTGGCTCGAAGCAGGGCAGTAAAAGCAATGTATGCTGAGATGAGTTCGCTGTAGGGGAAGTAAGGGTTCCACCAGGCTTCGATTCTGCAGTGAGGGACACTTTTTGAGGGTACTCCAGGCTTTGATTTTTACAGAATGGTGCATTATTGGATCGCTACTGCCTTCCTTGTACAGTGCTGGACAAAAGTTTACGGAACACGCACTCTAGCGCATTCCTTCCTCAGAGTCACCCGCTAACAACGAATGGGATCGTGCGGACATGCAAACAGGTGATTGGGTTAACCAAGCACATGTCTGTAAGTCCGTGCTGTCCCATTCACTGCTAGCGTGTCACTCTGAGGAATAAATGCCTCGGAGGGTGTTCCGTAAACTTTTGTCCAGCACTACAAGAGATGCGTGCCGTTCGCGAAATTCATTTCTATTCACTGCAATAATTGGTTGGTTGTTTGGGTTAATTACCCTAAATCGGCGTCTCTGGCTTCTCTTTTGAAAAGAGGTGACAGGCGTGCACATTTACAGGTCGACGAAATCCTTGTAAACCGCACCTGAAGTTCTTCACAGAACTACAGGGCTAATCCAAGGTAAACATGAAAAGGTAGCGAACGCGGGAAAAAATACGAAATCTGACCCGACAACCCTGGTATTTTGATGCGCGAGCGAACCTCGGTGTTGCGAGGACAAATACGAATGCAAAGTTAGGTGTGTACTAATCACTTACTCGGTTATTCAATATAGGAAAATGTACTCCTCTGCCTGCTCTATGCATACGTCAAAGTCGTAGATAGTAAGCGAGTTTCCGCATCCTGCTGCTCTCCGGGAGCTGCACATGTGCAGTTCCTCAAGTTTCTCCGTTTATTGTGCCGCACGGACTGCTTCGCATTTTTTGCGTGTATTTATCAGGGTGTCGAACCGAAAACTGTACCCGAACCGTTATTTTTGCCGGAACCGAACCCGAACAGGAGCAGAACCGTAAAAAATAATAGCGGTAACCGGTTCGCAACAAAACGGTTCGGACATAAAGTCCGCATAAGAGTTCCTCTCAATCCCCGAACGAAGACACATTGGTATCATCATCACGCGTCCATATCACGGATTTCGGAAATTTTCACCTAGCAATCAAACGACGTTGTATAGTAAGTATACTTTCAGCGTCTTGTTAACACGATGAAGCGCAGTTGTCCTTGTCAGCGCCGCGGCTAGCGCCCCACACACGCGCTGCGGAGTCGACTCTTCAGATACGAGGCGCCAAGCGGACGAATGAAACAGGAATGGAGTAGGCCAGTTATGTAGCTCTATAAGACGAATTAGTGATTAAGTAAGCGCCCAACGTTTCCCTTTACACGTGAGCAGTAAAAATTAAACAAGTCAGAAACGTGAGAAGTGGAGAATCAGTGTACGCAGAACGGGTGCCTGTTGGATTGGTCGTGGTTTGAAAAGTAAATGCAGTTCTACTTATTGCTAGTGCAATTGTGTCGTGACATATTGCCTTTGCGTTGTGGGTTAACTATAGTACACTGCTGTGAGCTCGGACAGAGGAAGGCCGGCAGGCTTATTTTCGACATGCTACAGTACGGTTTCAGATCGATTCACGCTGTGAATGCAGTGTGCCGGCAAGTACCGTCGTCTAGGGCCCGGTTTCGCCAACACTGGATAACTTTGAACAGAGATCCGCTAAAAACCGCTAAAAACATCAATGCAGACAACAGCAGTAAGCTGTTAGCCACGCATTCCCTGATAAAAGCAATTTTATGGAACATATAAAATGGAAGCGTTGAACCGGTTTCGGGCTGCGAACAGGTTTGTGAACTGGTTCGATTTTCGGCGTGGCCGAACCGGAACTGAACTGGAACGAATTCAAAGCCACAGGAACCCGAATCCCTCATTTTTTACGGTTCGACACCCTGGTATTTATTGCTATATCGTACAAGAACACTCGAGTTACACATTTGGGGAGTGGAAGGTAAGCTGAACGTGCAGTACAGAAGCTGAGCATAGTCAGAACATTCCCTATTGTAGGCCGCAGTAAAGGCGTGAGCCATGTCCAGATACACACATAGGCGTGCCGTCTGAACAACACAGGAGACTCGCTGACGGCACCACACAACCGGCACAACTTTCTACCGTTTTCTTTAGGATCCTGGCAGGTGAGCACCTGAAGAAGCATTGATGTTTTGAGAAGCGCTACACGTGCATATACACATGCGTCTGCAGTTATTCTCATTTACGCATGCTTCAAGAGATTAGCTTTGGATATGATGGGATGCCTAGAGCGAAAAACAAAAAAAGAAACAGTCAGGCAACTACATGTGATAGTTTGCTGATGCATCAACGATAGTGTGATTTTCAGCGCTGTTGTTAGGTGAACATCTGTCCGCATTGATCAACATCAACTGAGCTGGTAAACACTCAAGATATTAAGCACGTGCCTTGCTGTTTCTGATATTGGGTGCGCGAATTTAAACAGTGTGCACCACTGCACCTCAGAGGCACGAGCTTGTCACATGATTCCTCCTGCCGATATTTGAATGGATTCTGGAGCTATGTGGTTTATCTGGCGGGCACTTGGGTATGATTTTGGGCTTGCTTTCTTGCTTGCTTCTGATTGCATTTCGAGGTTGTGCATTTGAACATGGTGTTGCAGTGGGCTCTGGGTCTTGGTGTTTCACAGTCTGATGCATGCTTGGGGTACCGGCCGGTTCTTGTGTAATATCCTGCATACATTTTGTGTAACCTCTACTTACAACAGGAACCACTTTACAGGTGCTAGCATAGCTGGAACTTTATGACGTGAAGCTGCAGAGTTGTTCTTTTTCCTTGGCACCCCGCGTTGCTCTGTGCACAACACTTTGGACAGACTGCACTTTACACACAGGAAGGCTGAGGTCGGGTGCAGTCCCGACACTTAAGTGCTCTTCATATATTGCTGGTAAGTATGGAGTCAACAGAAACATAGAACTGAGCAATATTTTCTGTGTTCCTATCATTATATCAGCATGACCTCAAAAGGAGTAAAACAGATGCATGTATTGTTGTCCAGACGTATGTTGACACCATATAGCATAAAGCAGAAGCGTTGGGGAGGACAGCGGACAGCATGTCATCATCTTGGTGCCCAGCAGGCCCGTCGGTGGTGAAACTGCAGGGACAGAAGGTGATACAGGGAGCACTGGGCCACCACGCTTACCCCTTCAGGATCATCACCATCACCGCGACAGCAGTGGTACACTGACATAAGAAAGTGGCGTAACCTGAAGTTACCAGTGCACCACCTTGCACAACAGGAATGGGGCTGAGGTCTCACCACCTAGCAGAATACTGAGCATCGTGACGTACGACTCCTCCTTTCAGGACCACCGCTATGCGAGCACCTGCGGTTGACAATCTTCTACAAGTGCCATCAAGACCACCAACTCGAGCTGCAGGTATGCACGCCCATTGAGTAGCTTTGTTGTCACAATTTCTGCAATCGGTAACCCTTTCCTTTTGTCATCATTCCCATAGGCACGGGTGAGCAATTTCTCCTTCAGTAGCACGTGATTCAATGAGAGACAGCACAATAACACCCAAGGAGCCAGCTGCAGGAGCTGCGGCAAAAGGTGCACGGATTCCAGGCTTGCAACGAAGAACTGCACAAAGATCTACAGCGACGTCGGCAATCAAGAACAATCTGTGAACGCGTGCAGAGTCTGAAAGAACATTGCTGCATTTGCTAACACATGCGAAGAAGCTTTTGAGTGCAATGTTGACAGGTTCCTTACCGCCTAGGGGTCAGGTCTAAGCTATCGGCAAATCTTAGATATGGTCAAACGAAACATTTCAACTTTATGTCCTCTGTCAGTGTATGCTCACTTATTCAGTCCTTTTCTTCGAGTGCGTTTGTTTTGATCCGTGAGGACGCTAAAATGCAGAAGGGCGGTACAGTGCATCCTAGGGCAGCAGGGCAAGTTGCAAGGCTGAGGTTGTAATTGCTGGACTGCTGTTTGTACATATTTGTTTAACCTGTGTCATAATTTTACTCGGTGCACATGAAGACCACGTAAATGCTTCAGGGAAGATTAGGAACATTGTTCGTAGTAAGGACTGCTTTGTTGAGTAATATAGTGTGGCTTGGTCCTTATTATGCATTCTGTGCATTGCGTTATTTTTAATGTCTCAGGTTGACTGTCATGTGCATATACCGTGCAGAGCTATTGCCTGTGGAACTATGTCATACCAGTGGCATATATTGCTTAGTGCACTCCCATAGATTACAGACCTTGTGTTGCAGTGACGTGTGATGGTGGAGTGAACTAGCTTGAAAGCTTGTAACCCTTTCCAAAACTTGAGCCTATCCAAACTTGAGCAGGACCCTTATGAGATCATAAGTGCACCACGCCATGTCTTGTACCACGCAATGTCTTGTAGCGTGCATAGGCTTGTGTGTGCTAATTGCGCATCCTCTAAAGGTCAGGCTACCACACACAAACCTCCCAATGTTCGCACGACTTGTCATATGTTACTATGGCTCACTATTATGGCTTCTTACCGGTGCACTCTTACATGAAGTGTCTTCTGTCTTGTATTTCATTGCTTTCTTCAGTGGGCTGCTTCCATGGCCAAAGAGGCGATCCATCGCCTTTCGAAAAACTGTTCGATGTCGCGATTGAAGTAAAGGAAAAAAAGCGCGAGCGGGGTGATGGGGAAAGGGAAGTAAACGGAAGTGCGAGAACACGTAAACCGACGTCACAAGTGACGTCGACTGGGACGTCACCTAACGTCACAATTGTAGTTGTCTGAACACAGGCGTGACCGTGGCGCTGACCGTAAAAACATGGCGTAGATTTGAAGACGCAAGGCCTCACGGGAGTAGCGCTGCCTTTTTACATAGGGAGACCCAAAAGAAACCAGAGTTGTCCTCGGGAGTGCGCATTCGTTGCAATACATGCTTCCACCACTAGCTGAGAGTTTTACGAACTGTTTTGGATCAGTGCACCAGATGGCGTTGTTGTGCAACGCTGTGTTCGGCTTCAGTGAATTCTATTCCTAGACCACTTCAACCCGTTTGCCTATTTCGTGATGGCTGATTTGCACGAACAACGTGCGGCAGTGCAATTTTGTTTCCTGTTGAGCAAAAACGTATCAGACACGGCAGTTATGCTACAGACGGCTTACAAGGAGGCTGCTTTGAGCAAAACACAAGTGTACGAATGGGTTTCTCAATTTAAACGAGGCGAAATGTCGATTGACGATCAACCTCGTTCTGGACGGCCTTCGACCAGCCGTACTGAAGAAAATGTCGACAGAATTCGTCAAGCGGTCTTGCAAGACCGCCGTCGGACCATTGATGAGCTTGTGGAGTTAACAGGGGTGTCATGGAAGCACATGTCAGCGAATTTTATCGAACGATTTGCACATGAAACGAGTTGCAGCGAAATTTGTGCCTCGACTGCTCACGCCCGAACAAACAGAGAATCGCATTGCTGCATGCTATGCTTTGAAGGACCAGTAGGAGACGGACCCCAACTTTCTTTCTAAAATCATAATCGGGGACGAATCTTGGTGCTACGGTTACGACCCCGAAATGAAACAGCAGTCTAGCCAATGGAAAACAGCCAGTTCCCCACGACCCGAGAAAGCATGACAAGTGAAGTCGCACGTCAAGACAATGGTGATGTGCTACTTTGACGTGAGGGGGCTTCTGCACTCCGAATTTGTTCCGCCGGGTCAAACAGTGAACCAAAGCTTCTATTTGGAAGTTTTAAGAAGATTGCCCCACGATCTACGGAAGAAACGTCCCGAGTTGTGGCAGTCAGGTGACTGGTTCCTTCACCATGACAACGCACCGGCCCACACCGCGCTGAGTGTTCAGCAGTTTCTTACCAAAAATGGCATGACCCCTGTGCACCACCCTGCCTGCTCACCTGATCTCGCCCCCTGCGACTTTTTTCTCTTCCCACAAATGAAGAAAGTCCTCAAAGGGAAATGTTTTGCCGATGTCGAAGAAGTGAAACAGAAAACGGCACAAGCACTAAAAAGCATCAACGTCGACGAGTTCCAAAAGTGTTTTGAGCAGTGGAAACAACGTCTGGACAGGTCTGGAAAGGGAGATTACTTTGAAGGTATTTGAAATTAGAGCATGCAACAATAAAAACACATTTTTTTAATAAAATAATTCCGGTTTCTTTTGGGTCCCCCCTCGTATACCTTGGCTAACTTCTTGGATCGCCAGGAAAGAAACTAAAAAGAACTAACGTCCGGATATTGGTGATGCCGATTATGTGTTAGAGTTTTGATGTTACCTATGACGCAGTCTCTACACTGCAAACGCACTGAATTTAGCGTTTCCGCAAAATAATGCAGTGACCACTGCGAACTACATTTAAACATTCTGCTCTCCTGCGGCGCAATTATTCAAATCTGCGCTATGCCAAACTATGTTTGACATAATGCAGCATGTGAACCTTATCACGCGAAACATACGCAGAGGGTTTTGTTTGGTCGTCATACTGAAAATTTATTTAATCGTACTGTACAAATAATTCGGTCAAGAATGTTCATAAAATTTAACACGTTCATTTTTTGTACGCTCATGGTAAATTTTCGCTATACAGTTCGTGTGTAGATGCTGCCGTTTCGTTGTTTTGATTCGGCAGCGTACATTACTGTCTTCCCAACGTTTACACCGATGCAGTCCCGAAGAGGCAGCTTAACTACACACGCACGCACGCACACACACACACAACACAGTGGAGCAGCAATACGTCTGCTCACTAAATAACCGGGTGAAAAGTGTATCATGCCAAACTTCCCGGACACTGAAGCACATGGCGTAGTCATATCACACCGCTATTATCGTTAAAAAAATGAAAGGAAAGTCAGATTCTATCGCCACCAGGACACACGGTTTACCTGACACCGCACATGTCAATGTGAGCACGGTGTTCGCTCGAGACTCCAAAAACAGAATGATACACCAAATCCAAAATCTTTAGAGTCCAAAACCAAGAAAGGTTCTACGGATCCATGGATCGTACGAATCTCGAATCCTTCGAATCCTTTCTTTAAAAATATTTTAAAAAGCCAGGAAAAAAACACTTTGAAAACACACAAAAAAAAAACAAAAAAGTGTTTTGAAGCAGAATATGATGCCTTTGTTTAACGAAAAACAAATTGAATAATATAATAAAGTAATATAGTATAATATTATAATAATATATATAATGCTTCACTTTCAGGAGAAAGTATAGCCATATAGCTCTTCTTAAACGTATTTTATTTAGCATGTTGTTCACAGACTACAAGAAACGCATAAATTCTCGAGTCCGAATTAGTTCCATAAAACTAAGGAAAACCAGGTTAGTTCTGAACTTGTAACAGTTCCTGCCTGAACTTGTCCAGAGCAATGTAAGCAAACAAACAAGAAAACACGTGTCGGCCAATAGGGCCTTTGGCGGACTCCGAAGAAACAAATGAACGTGGTTGATGGATTCGAAAGATTCGATTCGCCATTCTCGGCACTGGGATTCGGATTCGCGAATCCCTCCTAGGATTTGAGGACACGAGGATTCACGGAATCGGTTTGCACATTCCTACACGGAACCATATGTAATGCACAGCGTGAGAGTTTGATTGTGTGTAATGCAGAGGGGTCTTACTTGTCTTTCATGATGCTGATACCAAGTGCGTATTTGTAGGCATTTTCTCTCAAATTGCCGTTCGATAGCTCGAGAAGCTGCAGGGACGGATCGTCGAGGATGTCTACGTGAGCCGAATTGCGTGAAAGAACAGGTAGGCAGTATTCATTGGCCATGTTAGTACTGTTGGCATCGTGATGCAGAAAAACTCTTTCGCCTGAGTAGTAGTCCCCCATAGTAGACGTGAGTGTGATTGCGCCGGGTTCGTCCGATTTGAGGGACAGCTCTTCCGTATCCAGGAGTATCGCATCCAGCAGCTGCAAAATATAGTGATCAGCATTATCTTGATCCGGAATTTTTGTAGCAGACAGAAGTGAAATGTCCAGCATATGTGTGCCTTCATTTCCTGCCTGGTTGCGACAAATATAAATGCTCTCTGATTGCTGCATTCGCACGTTGGGTTAAGATATACAATTAATGCAATATCAACATGAGTCTTGCCAATCGTGCATAGACCACTCTAACAATTATTTAAGATATTCAGGCGCCACCTTCGGTTTCAATAATTAGATAGATATGGGTAGCATAATAGAAATCAGTAGATGTTACCTGTGACTGATTGTGCATCACGGCCATAAGCACAGCCACTGGAAGCAAGGCTCCAAGCAAGAGAGGTATACAACCTCTCCAGTGGTTGGTGGCACGCTTGATAATCAGCGCTCGGACGCATTGGAAAGTCCTCGGCTGCTGGCATCTATTCATCAGGGTCCCTTTAATTTCTTCGGCTGAAGAGGTTACATTATTTTAGCAAGCGACAAAAATAGTCTTTTTGCCACACATTTACTAAAGTAGAGTCTCGTGGGGAGCATCGCAGCACACTTGGTTATACCTTCCTTACTATTGTAGGTATCAACCGGCTACGATATCGTGACAAGACAAACATCTTCGACCTCAACTGTCTTCACTGATTTCGCAAGCCTGCGGCAACACCCCCAACTACGCCCACATGGCCCGCAGGACATCTAGAATCAACGTCACTGCCAGGACCCCCCAATATTTGATACGTAACGCTGCTAAAGATCGCTTCGGCTGCAGTGTCGTGGGGGAGCCCCGCAGCACACCTGATCATATCTTTCTTACTGTTGTAGCTCTGAACCGGCTACGACATCGTGACAACACAAACATCTTCGCCATGACCCAAACTGTCTTCACTGATTTCACAAGCCTGCGGCAACTCCCCCAACTACGCTCACATGGCCCGCAGGACATCCGCAATCAACGTCGCTTCCGGGACAATATTTGATATTTAACGCCGCTAAAAATACCTTCGGCTGCAGTCTTGTGGGGAGACGCAGCACACCAGGTCATATCTTCCTTAGTGTTGTAGGTCTGAACCGGCATACGCCATCGTGATAATACAAACATCTGCGCCTGGACCCCAACTGTCTTCACTGATTTCGCAAGCCTGCGGCAACACCCCCAACTACGCCCACATGGCCCGCAGGACATCCGGAATCAACGTCACTGGCAGGACCCCCAATATTTGATACTTAACGCTGCTAAAGATCGCTTCGGCTGCAGTGTCGTGGGGGAGCCCCGCAGCACACCTGATCATATCTTTCTTACTGTTGTAGCTCTGAACCGGCTACGACATCGTGATAACACAAACATCTTCGCCATGACCCAAACTGTCTTCACTGATTTCACAAGCCTGCGGCAACTCCCCCAACTACGCTCACATGGCCCGCAGGACATCCGGAATCAACGTCGCTTCCGGGACAATATTTGATATTTAACGCCGCTAAAAATAGCTTCGGCTGCAGTCTGGTGGAGAGCATCGCAGCACACCAGGTCATATCTTCCTTAGTGTTGTAGGTCTGAACCGGCTATACGCCATCGTGATAATATAATTCCGGGACAATATTTGATATTTAACGCCGCTAAAAATAGCTTCGGCTGCAGTCTGGTGGAGAGCATCGCAGCACACCAGGTCATATCTTCCTTAGTGTTGTAGGTCTGAACCGGCTATACGCCATCGTGATAATACAAACATCTGCGCCTGGACCCCAACTGTCTTCACTGATTTCGCAAGCCTGCGGCAACACCCCCAACTACGCCCACATGGCCCGCAGGACATCCGGAATCAACGTCACTTCCGTTACAATATTTGATATTTAACGCCGCTAAAAATAGCTTCGGCTGCAGTCTTGTGGGGAGCATCGCAGCACACCAGGTCATATCTTCCTTAGTGTTGTAGGTCTGAACCGGCTATACGCCATCGTGATAATACAAACATCTGCGCCTGGACCCCAACTGTCTTCACTGATTTCGCAAGCCTGCGGCAACACCCCCAACTACGCCCACATGGCCCGCAGGACATCCGGAATGAACGTCACTGCCAGGACCCCCCAATATTTGATACTTAACGCTGCTAAAGATCACTTCGGCTGCAGTGTCGTGGGGGAGCCCCGCAGCACACCTGATCATATCTTTCTTACTGTTGTAGCTCTGAACCGGCTACGACATCGTGACAACACAAACATCTTCGCCATGACCCAAACTGTCTTCACTGATTTCACAAGCCTGCGGCAACTCCCCCAACTACGCTCACATGGCCCGCAGGACATCCGGAATCAACGTCGCTTCCGGGACGATATTTGATATTTAACGCCGCTAAAAATAGCTTCGGCTGCAGTCTTGTGGGGAGCATCGCAGCACACCAGGTCATATCTTCCTTAGTGTTGTAGGTCTGAACCGGCTATACGCCATCGTGATAATACAAACATCTGCGCCTTGACCCCAACTGTCTTCACTGATTTCGCAAGCCTGCGGCAACACCCCCAACTGCGCCCACATGGCCCGCAGGACATCCGGAATCAACGTCACTTCCGTTACAATATTTGATATTTAATGCAGCTAAAAATAGCTTCGGCTGCAGTCTTGTGGGGAGCATCGCAGCACACCAGGTCATATCTTCCTTAGTGTTGTAGGTCTGAACCGGCTATACGCCATCGTGATAATACAAACATCTGCGCCTGGACCCCAACTGTCTTCACTGATTTCGCAAGCCTGCGGCAACACCCCCAACTACGCCCACATGGCCCGCAGGACATCCGGAATGAACGTCACTGCCAGGACCCCCCAATATTTGATACTTAACGCTGCTAAAGATCACTTCGGCTGCAGTGTCGTGGGGGAGCCCCGCAGCACACCTGATCATATCTTTCTTACTGTTGTAGCTCTGAACCGGCTACGACATCGTGACAACACAAACATCTTCGCCATGACCCAAACTGTCTTCACTGATTTCACAAGCCTGCGGCAACTCCCCCAACTACGCTCACATGGCCCGCAGGACATCCGGAATCAACGTCGCTTCCGGGACGATATTTGATATTTAACGCCGCTAAAAATAGCTTCGGCTGCAGTCTTGTGGGGAGCATCGCAGCACACCAGGTCATATCTTCCTTAGTGTTGTAGGTCTGAACCGGCTATACGCCATCGTGATAATACAAACATCTGCGCCTTGACCCCAACTGTCTTCACTGATTTCGCAAGCCTGCGGCAACACCCCCAACTACGCCCACATGGCCCGCAGGACAACTGGAATGAACGTCACTGCCAGGACCCCCCAATATTTGATACTTAACGCTGCTAAAGATCGCTTCGGCTGCAGTGTCGTGGGGGAGCCCCGCAGCACACCTGATCATATCTTTCTTACTGTTGTAGCTCTGAACCGGCTACGACATCGTGATAATACAAACATCTGCGCCTGGACCCCAACTGTCTTCACTGATTTCGCAAGCCTGCGGCAACACCCCCAACTACGGTCACGTGGCCCGCAGGACATCCGGAATCAACGTCACTTCCGGTACAATATTTGATATTTAACGCCGCTAAAAATAGCTTCGGCTGCAGTCTCGTGGGGAGCACCGCAGCACACCAGGTCATATCTTCCTTACTGTTGTAGGTCTGAACCGGCTACGCCATCGTGATAATACAAACATCTGCGCCTGGACCCCAACTGGCTTCAATGATTTCGCAAGCCTGCGGCAACACCCCCAACTACGCTCACGTGGCCCGCAGGACATCCGGAATCAACGTCGCTTCCGGGACAATATTTGATATTTAACGCCGCTAAAAATAGCTTCGGCTGCAGTCTCGTGGGGAGCATATTGCAGCACAGCAGGTCATATCTTCCTTCGGATATTCACTTTGTAACTAGTTCTATCGTATCACCCTGCGGGACTGCACTTTATTGCTTCCACATAATGTCGATTTCTGACATCTGTTTGGCCTGTATGCAGCATCTCTCAAAGAAGAACAAAGTCATAAAATGTGCAAACTGATCTAATTTTTATCATGTTGGCAAGTGCTCTGGCCTGACAAAAACTTCATACAAAGCTTCATCTACCGCTGAACGCGAAGCTTGGTCCTGGCCCACATATATGCTAAACAATGCACGAACGCAATAGGTAGAATCAAAGTCGGAACCATCACTCACAGCTATTCTGCTGGAAATACATAGTAACGGTGGGAAAATGTCGACTGTTTTTGAAAAAATGGCAAACCTGCAGTTCAAGATCTTCACTACACATAGGGGATAAAAACGAGTCAGGAGATAATATATCCTCGATTAATGTTGACGGCACGTCCATGACCCATCTTACCTCTATTGCGGAAACATTCAACGAGTATCTTTTCAGTATTCACACCCGGGTTGCACTGTCGCCAGATACTCCACATGCTCTACCCCTCGCATCAGTCAACTCAAAGTCCTCCCTTCCCTCCCCCACGAATCCGGCTGAAGTCACTTTCGTTATAGGCCTCTTGAAGCAAAGTAAGTCAGACGGACATGATGGAATATCCACGGATTTCATCATGCGCTTCCCAGTTCAAGTGTTCACCTAGCAGAGCCCCTAGCGCACATTGTAAATGAAATGTTTCTAGATGGAGAATATCCTGACAACTTGAAAATTGCTAAGGCTGTTCCGATATTCAAATAAGGAAATCGGAGTGAGATAGTTAGCTACCGCCCGATATCCCTCGTTGTATCTTTTAGAAAGGTTATAGAAAAAATAAACCTAGGACGTTTAGAGTCATTTCCTAATCATTGCGACTTGTTTAGCCCTTTCCAATTTGGTTTTCGTAAAGACTATTGCACTAATCCATGTGACAGAAAAATAAAGAGCAATATAGAAGCCAGACTTATCACAATAGGCATTGAATGCGTGACGTCACTCCCTAAGTGGAGGTGTGAGAGACGACCCGTAACTCTATGAGACGCCAGCGGCATTCCTTTTTCCAAGGTCATGCCCTTATTGGTTCCTCGGTATTGACGTTTTCTCGTTTTTCCATAGAGGGAATTCCGAAATACTCTCAATAACTGTGTTTATATGGATACTATGTCGACTGAACGGTGCAGTCGACTGGCGGCGGTTTACATGCAGGCCGCTAAGGCGTCAAAGAGCTCGATGGGAATTCGAGCAACTGATCGACTAAAGCGCCACGTTCATGTCTGAGCTATAACCTTATAACTAGGGCGTATTACATAAAAATTTGTTGCCGCGCGCGTTCTTTACATGTGAAACACATCTGAAGTCGTCATTTCACAAATAGACTACAGGCACTACCATTCTTTCGGTCGTACTGCGGAAAGGTCTACCAACAAGTGGGCTAGATTTGGGAACACGTCGGCTGCAGATCTCCGGAAGCTATGGACGACACAGTTTTCCTTTGTTGCTCTCAAAGCGAGTTTACCATGATCAATTTGTTACTGAGCCGTCAAGTTCCACCTATAATTGTGGTGCACCAGCACAACTAAATTGTGCAGCGCATACCCACTGCTACACCCATGAACGGAGACGACGCCGGGCTGGACACTCGGAGAATGGGCAGCTAGGAACGGTAAGGCGTGTAGCGAACTGCACCGCTATCCGGATAATTTTCTGTGGTTCCGCTTGTCTGTTGTTGCTTGCCCGTTTTACTTTATTTTCCGTATGTGGGCATGTTTCGGAAGATAGTGTCCCACCGGCAGCGGCAGCAACGGCAAGGAAAAACTTACAGGTCGCTGTAATGCTTGCCTGTTGCGCATTTATTTTATTCCTGGATTTTATTTTAGACACGTACCCTTGCATATCCGAACCGCATAACGCTCAATATAATGCGTTAATGTTCGGTTTAAACTGCCTAGCTTGCTGGTCTGCAAACTCCTAGGTAGCAAACTTGCAAGCGCGTTCTAGCTTGCTGTTTTCGCATTGCGGCGAGAAAGTAAGTGACGGCAGATTTTTTTGGCACTTTCTCAAGTGCATCAGCTGCATGGTAATGCCGTGACGCAGCGCAGCTGTGCCATATTTGTTGTATTTCTAACTATGAGAATATTGCTCATAAGAAGGCAGCATTACAGGTACTGCTACTACACAACTGTCTGTTGTCTGTCTGTCAGAGGTCTGTCTGTCTGCTCACCCTTTTGTTTTTCATGCATTTTATCTCTGACAGCAGTGAATGTTCCACCAGACAACCACAATTAACCTGTATATGTCCAGACCTGCAAGTAACAGCGCGTGCAAGACGGCGCATCTGGAAGTGGACTTGCCCAGACGCTTGGTGGGAAAGCCTTCGCCACCGGTAGTCCGTGCCAGTAGGAGGAGAGCTTCAGGACTTGGAAGACCTTCGCACGACTGGTTTCCCTTGTAGGACCACACATGTCCCCCGACCCAAACTGGGTCCGAACGCCACTGCCAACTGACAAGCGTGTCGCCATAGCATTGTACAAGCTAGTCAGCTGTGGTGATCACGTTTTGCTGCATCACTGTTTGGCGCACATAAATCGACGATTCATAATTGCGTCTGTTTTGTTGCACTTTGCGGAAGCACTTTCTGAGCCAGTTCATCAACATGGCTGACCATGATGATGCAACTGCAATTGCACAGCGCTTCCTGCTGAAGTGTAGCACACCGCAGGTGACTGGCGCAAATCACGGTACCACATCCCTGTTCTCCCTCCATTGGACTACAACAGGAAGGGGTGGCCGTCCCTAGTACTACAACCTGGTGTGGATGACAGTGAGATTTGCCAATGTTATTTTTTTAGGCTGTTCACAACACTTATAACTTGCACAGGTCCTGGTTTCACCAAACATCTTGATTTGATTCATAAATTCGCCTCGGAAACACTTTGGAGCGTCCGCAACACCTGTTGTGCACTCTCAGGGTCCGCTCATGATGCCTCGGTGCTGAATCCTCGAGGCTGTACACAGTTAACAGACAACTTATTCCACAAGTATATATTACCGGCCATAATTTGCAGTTATTAACATACGGGGACGAGACGTACCGATTTACACAAGTCACCACTTGCTTTCAAATATGATAACATTATATTCACATAAGGAACTACTATATGAAAGTATAAAATATAAACTTTCTGAGCTTATATGTAAAGAGAGACATCAGCGGAATCCTCGTTCCATACGTGATACCTGGGGACCCGTCATAGCCCTTGTTGCCCTGGCTATTAAAGCCGTTTCCCCAGAGCGGAAGGCTCACGACGGAGGAAACGATTACATTTTCCTCTTTAATTTACACGAATTCAGAATGCATGTGATTAAATATATTTCTTCAGCTATTCTGCATGCATATGAACGCATATTTCCGAGAAGAGATTGTCGGGACGGGGACTGTCCTCAACTAGAGGGTCACGTTGGTGCAGTGACGATATATTTGCTCACAGGGCTGTGTTGCGGTGAAGCACAACGTTTCAATGCCCTTCTCACCCTCCCTACTTCTCGCTCTGTAGACCTTCTTCCTCCTACTACACAGAAATAAAGCAACGGAAGGTGGTTGATTCGATGGAGTTGAAAGCGAGTTGCTGAATGCTTTTAATGAACAGTTACATTACTAGGTGTGGGCAGAGTGGAAGAGCAGTGTAAAAGACAAGGCATCGGGACGTAGACGTGAAAGGCACAAGACAGGGGGAGATGAACAAGCATCACCATAGTTGACGCTCCTTGAAAACAGAGCGGCGATTATTTATTTTTAATTATAATTTGTTTCATTATTTTATTGTTTCGTCACAACATGTCACTCAAGGTCTGCCGGATTCATTCAACTGCATCACAATACTTCCCCGCAGATAGCGCATTGTGGGTTGCAATTGATGCTTGTAAATTCCAAGTCCATGTAGGCACAGAAAGGAAGCAACAACTAGTAGCAACAACTGTTCAACGAGCGCCTGAGTGCAGGAAGGGCCATCGTTGAAGACGCCTTTGGACGGCTGAAGAGCAGGTGGCGCTGCGTTATGAAGCGCACGGACATCAACTACAAGTTTGTACCAACACTTGTAGCAGCTGTCTGTGATGTATAACATTTGCGAGGAGAGGAACGAGGGCGCCAATCCAAGGTAACACATTGTAGCTTCTCATCTTTGATGTTTTCTAGCGTCTCCACAATTATATGCACATATTATTTCCATTAGTTGGGCTTCAGACATGCAGGACACGGAGCGAAGCTTACCTCAGCGGACACGCCAGTCCCAGGCAGATGGAGGCAATGCAGCCGTGCTGGATGCCCTGTGTGTCTACACAGCAGCACAACTGCACTTATGTGAACATGGAAGCATCACAAAATATGGATGCATGGCAGGATCAGTTGGTGATTGATTCACATCACATTCACATTCAGGTGACGCCGTGGAAGGGAAGAACAACAAGGGACAACGGCAGGAACCACACTAGCAGACTGCTGACTCTCAACAGGTTGGAATACAAGCTTAAACAAAAAAAAAAGTTGCTTAACAAGAAAAGATGAAAGGAATACAAAAAAAAAGAAAACATCGCCAGGTAGCTTATGCTTCTCTAACACTGTACGTGTGTACATACAGGGTATCGACAGGGGTCGCCCGTGGAATCTTTCGTGCTGCTTCTTAGCAAGAACTTTCATCTTAGACAAGAGCGTTTCAGATATATCATGCAACAATCCTAACAGGTAGCCCCCTTCACACCCTTCACATAAGCTCTTCACTTTGAGAGCAAGCGACTGCCCTTCACATCATGCTCACATGACATGTCCGGAGCAGCCCCAGGAACGCTGAGGCGATGGCTCTTTTTACCACTTTAGAGTGACAAGAATCGGAGGACAGTACGACTTTTTTAGACCTAGGATGGTATGCCCAACATAAATGAAGGGGGATTTTGTCAGCATAGATATAGGAGCTACAACTCCTAGAACTCCAACTAGAACTCCAGGCAACCCGCGCTTGGCATTTCCGAAGTAAACTTCATGCCATTTGCATGTAACCGAAAGGCATCCGAAAAGCCATTCTCAGAAATTCCGACGGAGATAATCTATAATAAGAACGGGGATAATCTTGATAGTATAAAATAAATAAACAACATCAACGGACCTAAAAAATGCAGTATCTGTAACTATCCTTCCGTGCGCAACTGACAGACCTGACAAACTGTGCCAAGAAAATTTGGGAAAACAATGGGGGAACCCTAGATCCATGAAGGAGACCGAGAGACACGGACACAGAAGACAACACACGCAAGTTCCCAGGGTGCCTCTCGGTCTTCTTCATTGATCTACACCAATTAGCCTGCACCCTTTCCCTAGTTTCATTGGGAACCCTAAAACCAATTGCGGTGCTACCTTTTTGCACACGCAGTTTGTCCCCCTCCCTAATGATACCAAGACAAGTAAGCACGTAGTAGATCAATGAACACAGTCAGCGTAATCCCCGCATTGTTTTGGAACTGGACAGGGTCGGACCTCTCAAGCGCATCTTGCACTGATCATAACAGAGTGCCTTGCGGAAGAAAATAAAGCAGGTCCTCGACGTCTATAGAAAACATATTCAAACAGGCAGTGTTCTCATTCCGAGGGAACTGAATAACAGGTAGCGTATTCAACTGTGTAGCAAAGCTATGGCTATATCATATGCGTGTACTACAGCGAAAACACAAAAGTAAACTTACTGACTCTAATGTCGCCGATGGTATCCACACTGGTCTCGCGAAGGTTGACGCTGCAATGAAACATTTCTGATGGACACTTGCGTATTAATAGATACTACTGATGTCACGAACTTTTCGACGGGCTCGACGAAATTTTGAATTTTTCAGTCAGGTTCGGCGTGGTTCGCAGGCTTCCACTTCCTAATGAACCGCTAAAAATTCTGTAGCCTGATATAACTCTTAAAATTTTGACTGTCTGTTTGTCAAACATGAAAAAACACTAGGTTTATCGGTGAAACGAGCCCAGCACGGACACGGATCCAGGAAGAACGCACCACAGAGGTGCTAACAAACGACTACGGAAAGTCTTTTAACCATATCACAGGAAGTGCAATCCAAATAGCAATAATGTGCAGCAAACCTATCAAACTTACCCCTTATGTCGTCTGTGTGCACCTGTGCGAGAATTAGTTTGAAATCGCATGTTGCTAGCGACGCACCAGAAAACACGGCTTGTCCGGCGGCGTCTCACTTTTTTTTTTCAGGGGTTTCCAATTTACCTTGCTATTGCAATAAGTATAACTATATGACACATAACAATAAAGAACGAAAACTCTAAAGAAAACACAAGTACTTGGCGGCTTCTAAAACACATCCTTCCGCTTCCGGTTACGATATAGACGCGCATGCGCAGTCAAGGTAGAACTCTGCGAACTTTTTCGATTTCCAGAAGAATTTTTTTAATTTCGCGAACTTTTGCTAATTGGAATCTTGAAAGGTTCGTGACATCACTATTGGATACACGTACTATAGGTTAGCAATATGACACAGCCAGCTGGGACGCTATCGTGAACTGTGTTAGATGGGTGAATAGTTAGAGGCCCATTTTGAGTATTATCTGACTACTGGTGTGAAAACCGTGTAATTGAGCAAAATGTTCAGCACTCTCATGCAAAGAATATGAATGCCTTGTACTTGAAAATTCCCCCTTCCTCTGTCTTGCATTCTGTGTTGAATTACCACCATATAATGTACTGCCTGCAAGGACGTGTGAGCCAAACATTTTCTGATAAAAATTAATTGGTCGATATGAAAGATGTCACCTAATGGCTGGTTACGGGCATCAAAACAATTTCATTTGATGTGTTCCGTAAAAAGTGATGGTGTATGTACCATCTTTCTTTTTAGATCTGCAATGCCGATCCACAATGCATTCCATTTTTACGATATGCATTTACATTGACTGATATGCATAATGTTGTGTTGGGGCTGTAGCTCTAGGCCTGGGCGAACAACCATACCGTGTAGCACCAGACGACAGGTCTGATTCCCTTAGAAATCATCATGCCATCATGGGTGGGACGGCGAAAGACCTCCTACCCCACATCGCCTGACTACTCCAGGAACTTGACTACCCAATAAGGAATTATTTAGCGAGGAATAGCAAGCCGTCCTTTCTGGCTGACGTTTCGTGCCAAAATAAATAGATCCCCCACTTTTTGAGAACAGCAACGAAAACAAGAGGTTTCTTTTCCCAGAGCTTTGCCTTATAAAACGTTCCTAAATGAAATGGTACACGCCCCCACTCTCCGATACAAGCGATTCGGTCACGACTCAACGAGAGATAAGGGCTCGTATCGGGCGAGCATCACACATCCCCCTTTCTTGGGAATATTCAAACATTTTAACGTACAGCAACTAATCTGCATATATGTCAGGCGATTACAACGAGAGTTTCTCGGGGGCGTTAACACAGCGACCACTTCTGTGCTGATGTCCGATGTCCGATCAAACGTCTCTCGTGAGTTGTCCTTCCGTGAGGTCACTTGGGACAGTAACAGGAACACAAGTCCCCACTGGCACTTCTGAAGAATTTGTAGTTTGCACGTGGTGATCCGATAGTGCATCACTTGACAGTAATATTGCGTCGTCCCTCCCGTCGTTCCTCCTGTGGTATGGGATGGGTGTGGGCTCGGCGTACCTTGCCCTGGCTGTTGAGATCCAAAAGGATCATGGCGTGCCGGCCCATCTTTCCACGATCCCTTGGCGTTTGAGGTCTATGATCCATACTCTGTCTCCTACTTCTACTGGAGGGAGTCGTCGTACCCCATTGGAATTAAAAGCTTTTCCCGCTTCTTCAATTCATTGTAGTCCGGAGTTTTTGGCAGATGGTTGTCGCTGGCGATGGAAATTGGTGCGCAGAGCTTGCGGCCCTTCAACAACTCCGAGGGGCTGTATTCATTATGCAAGGGAGAGGATCGGTATGCAAGGGGATTTCATAAAGGTCACCCTTTTTTTTAAGTTTTTTTTACGACTTCCTCGGTGCCTTTCCGCGAGACCACTACTCTGTGGGTAACGACGGCGTGATATAATGTGAGCAAACTTGCAGGCTTCGGCGAACTGGGGACCATTATCTGAGATTACTATATCTGAGATGCCGTGGCTTGCAAAGACTGATTTACAGTGCTGGATCACCGAACTTGAAGCGAGGTTTTGAGGTTCGGGGCGATTTTAGAAAACCGTGAATAGCAGTCGGTTATGAGCTACCATTGCCCCTTGAGAAAGAAGAGGTCTAAGGCCACTTTTTGCCGGGGTCTCTCGGAAGTCCAGTTGAAAGCAGTGCATTTTTGCTGTTCATGCCATGCTCCGTACATGTGCTAAGTTTCGTTCTCGCTGGTCGGTCTCGTTTCTCGTTGTAAGTTCTCGCTGTCCCGTCCTGTTCCAGGCCACCACACGCTATCTGTCACCTTGGCTTTGCATTTCACTATACTCATGTGTCCCTGATGTATTTGCTCCAGAATGTACTACTTCCGATACGATGACGGCACGATGGTTCGATTCTTATACATCAGCAACGAATTTTCGAAAATGATAATTTTCCGGTAGTCCAAATTCGCGAGGAGAACGTATCGTACCACCACTGCGTGGCCTTTAGCGGAAACCGTCAACAGTGTGGACCGGCGCAGGCTATTCGCATTACATGCTTTACGTTCGGTGCGTTCCCTCTGCGTTGTGGTTTTTGCTGTCAACACGGTAAAAGAAAATGAGCACACTGTGAGAAGTAAGATGCTATTTACAGTGGAGATACGAATTGCTATATTCTCTTGAGCAGGAATAACGCGTCCTTTTAACGGCACGAAAATGTACCATATCGGCGTTTGTTCGTTAGGTACTTTGCGCACGTGAATGACGGTTCCTTCTCCCAACGCATCCCTCGAAGCCTTTATCCTGCATTAATTCGGTACATTCGGTACATGTCATACGATTAATCAAAAGAACGCGGCTAGCGCTGTGACTGCCTTGCAAAATTCGTCGAGTAATCGCCTCAGGAATTCGTTTCACTTTGTTCACTTGTTGTGCACTTTGCTGTTTGCTTTCAGTGCCCCTTTCATTGCTCACTGTAATGGAGCACGTTGGGAATAGTAGCTTCAGGCGGTCATATTATCGATTGTAGCGTGCAGTGTTCTGCGTATGACCACATTGGCATTGAAGATGCTGATGAACCCAATCTCATAGTGCGGTATCGACGTCGATCTCGAACGCCCTGTACTGTCACCCTGGTCAATTGAATTATATGGGCCGATATCAAGATGTATGAAATCATAACACAATTACGGTAGGTGCATTTGCATAAGTCTTTCTCGTGTTTGCGCATGATGTTCTCACTTGGTT
The DNA here is from genome assembly GCF_037126465.1 of Ornithodoros turicata. Taxonomy (NCBI): domain Eukaryota; kingdom Metazoa; phylum Arthropoda; class Arachnida; order Ixodida; family Argasidae; genus Ornithodoros; species Ornithodoros turicata. The sequence goes on from NC_088204.1 coordinate 39,360,481, forward strand.
TGCAAATCTATTATGCATTTTTCAAACGTTGTAAGGGACCTTACACAAACGCTTACAAAAGCTACACAAATTTAAGTGCATCTTACTTCACAAAAACTTGTTCGATGGAGATCATGCTGATGAGCATTTTCTTTATTCCGAACTTTAAGGCACGTTGCTCCAGGGACTTGAACATTTCCTCGAAGCCTTCAGAGTCCGAGGTGCCCAGCGCAATCCTCAGCTCCGTCGTAGTCTCTTTGTTGACCGTAGCGTCCGGGCAGGTGCCCTCAACAACTTCCATTATCTCTTGTACCTGGGCTTTTGAGTCTTCTATCTCGATATGAACCTCGTATCCGCCAGCTGCATACAATATTGAAATATCAGGAGCGAACCAGGGGTGTCAGAAGGTGGGTCAATTGGGGCGGCTGCCTCTTATTTCAGAATTCAGGGGCTCACCCTCTCCAATTCATGGCGGTCAGGCAGGGCCCATGGTATTCCGCCTTATAAATAGGGTTCCCGGTTTGTGAAGTGCGTCATTTAGTTCCCCCCACCTGTGTTAATAGGGGGTTTTAGCGAGTCGTTTTCGCTTGAACGAAACGGCCGATTCTACTGTCCGCATGCGCATTACGAATTGGTAAGAGTCGTGGGGAGCGCGGTTTCGTATACGAGCGACCCACTCACGCTGAGTCGTTTCGTTTCATTCGGCGAGCACGATCATCAAGCAAGATGACTGCTCTTTGGAGTATCGGAGTTGCAATGAGACTGTCAGATGATGACTGTTGCCGACTATGTATATCTTCTACGGTAAGTTGTTGGATGTAACGACGTATTCAGTAGAGCATTTCACACGTATCAGCAATCAATTGTGGGTCCGGATCATGTGTTCCGTGTGAGAATGTTTGCGTGTATATATGTAACGCGTATTAAATCTACGCAAAGTACTCACCCCCGTGTCATTTCCTGCTTGCACTCTGAAAAAAAAAAAAGGAGTCGTACCGACTCCTTTACGGGGGTAAAACGTCCTAACTCTGGGGTGCAAAATAACACCCCTTTTGAAGAGTATCTGCAACTCCGGGAACCACGGAGTAAAGTTTACTCCTATGGTACAGAGTAAAAGTTACTCCCATACAGCTCCCTATTTACTCCAGCATATTGGGTGTAAAAGTAACTCCGTTCATGAGGCTAGCGTAACTCCACTGGGGAGTTCTTGTTATGCTACATAAGGCATAAAAGTTATGCCCTTCACCTGGAGTGCACATTACTCCAGTCGTCTCTTCACCTTGAAGATCATGCAAATAAGTGTTGCAAAACAATATATCGAAATAAAAAAACATTTATTGTGTCTCTGATACAAAATGGCAAGAACAGAAAAAGGAAGCTTTCAGTGCTTAATATGATCCTATGAAAACAACTGGTAAGAGACCACAGGTACAAGTACATTCTTGCATTATAAGGTTGCCACACACCCAATGCAACTATCACCTGGCATATACTTCCAACTCCTACAAACAGGAAACAAAACAGTTGTTCGAAGTTCATCTGTCACTATACATTAACATATCAGTGCATAGGAATTTGGCATATCGGCACCCACTTTTCTGCTTTTTCATGAGAAAGCAGGGGGAGACGCGCCTTTTGAAGTGCATCTGGCTGAGGCATAAAGTGTAGTACATGTACTTTAGATTTTTCTTTTTTCTTGGCAGAAGGGTAGTTGCCTTATATGAGAAACCGCTGTCATATGTAATTCACAATTTGGAGCCTACAAGAATATCTTGCCTAAAATAGATGTGTGTATACACTTCCCAATATATCTATAGTGAAACACCTGTAATAAGATGAGCACTTACACAAGTGAAAAGGTCAGATGCACATCCTTCAGCAGATGAGCAAGGACATGAATTACTCATGCTGGGTAATAATCTAGGTAATGGAGTCCGAGCAGTGGCGATATGTTATGTTATCATAAGTCAAATACTTTCATAACTAACAATTTCTTGTGCCAAACAAACTATGCTAGGAAAATGAATGGTTTGAACCATTTCTGTGCGTGCAAAAAGTGATTGGTGCTATGTCGGTTACTTACTATCTTGTTCATCAATAATATTCTCATTTATGAGCTGATGATTACTGTAACTAGTCCCTTTCTCTTCCTTGCAATGTGCATCCATCCTTTGTGGAGTTTTTTTTTTTTTTCATTCTCTGTCTGCCCAATGTGCCGTGCAAACGACTCGTAAATCTGAAACAGTAACAACAGCATTAGAACTCAACACTGATGCAGTGGCGGATCCGGGGGGAGGGACGGTTGGGCGATCGCCCCCCCCCGCTCAAAACAGTAGGTTTGGCAGCAGTGTCCCCCACTACCCCCCCCCCCACTTAGGGGCTTCGACAAACAAACCGCCCCCCCCCCCCAAACAACAACAACAAAAGCGACACGGACTGGATCCGCCCCTGCACTGACACCACTTGTCGTCGGCAGGATACACGTGAATGATAATACAGAACGGCGGTAATACCTACCCCATTGAAACTTACCAGTGCAGGGTACCTCCTTACCACAACCTGCACAGTTGACTTCTCATTCCAGAGCCATGCCGAGTGATGCTAGCCTTTAGGTAACTTGCCACCTTCGTCATCTGCAGTGCGTTCCATTAAAGCCAGACTATTCTGCAATGCTGTTAACATTAATTAACAAAGCGTCCTATCCAAAATACGATTTCACCTATCGTCAATTTGAAGTTCCTGTTCTTCAAAGAAGTTAGACTTCTTAGGATACAAAGGCCCACTTACGAAAAGAAACTCTCTTGAAGAAGCATAACTGTGAACAGCTACCACATTTTCATAATTCGTGTACGTAACACCGGACGCATACTTACCTGAAGTACATACAGGACGACACTCAGACACATGATTTGTAGTTGTGGCATTCCGACGTTGTTCTTCGAAGATAATCTTATTCATCTTTGAGAACATCGTCAATACATACAGTTTCAAGTTCCCGCACGACAACGGCCAACCGCTAAACGACCGCGCGATGTCAGTGTTGCTAGACTACGCAATGAAAAGAATGAAAACGGTCCAAGAATATGAAGACGACTCGCGCTCAACTCTTACCACGGAGTAAAGCGCTGGTTGAATGGAGTTATTAGAGCATGAAAACATAGAAACGCAGAAACAGGGAGTTGCAATGGTGTTTGGTGAGAGTTGCATCAAGGGGTGTAAAATTGCCTAATACTCTCGTTCGACTCATTTTTTTTCTCAGAGTGTGGTCCAACTATCGAGATAGTCTCTCACACGGGCTGTTAACCCTTTTTAAAGCGAAACTGCCTCTTACATCCTCCTGATTCATCAACGTAAGATCAAGTCTCCCAACTGTGCCGGCGTCTGCTTGGCAGCACGGTGAGAACACGGTGACGGTTTTTTTGTCTCAACTACAGCCTTCCAAAAAGTGAAAGTAAGTACACGGTGATAGTCATATTTACAATAACGAAACACGCGAGTGGTCCACCACGATCCAGTTGCTGCTCAAACCCATTTGGAATACATGTGGGGATGGACGATTCTTCGATTTGCTAAAAGTCTCTGTAGTTCGCTTCCCATAAATTTTGGAATTCGCAGGGACGATTGTTTGTTTCGGGCACAAAAAACTCGCTAAACCTGTGTACTGGAACTTGGACGAGAAGCAACGGCTGTGAAACGATATAATCACTAAAATGAATTAGAAGCTGATTTGCAAAACACGCTTACATACGACATAAGTGCGACGACAACTGCATCACGATCACCTGATGACATCATATCACCTGATCTAGGTCATAGCGTGATTCTCAGTGAAACCATTGGGGCTGGAGGTTTTCCAAGGAGACCTGGCAAATGGACGAAGTGGCCTGGAAATATCCTCAGGTCGAGCAGAGTGACTAGGGTAACCTATTTATTGACTTCAATGTCGAAGTGCCTCGGGCAAGGATTAAGTTAACCCCCATTACAGGAATGCGTTGTGCATTGTTAAATGAAGCAGTGTTGCACATTGGATCAAGATATTCAGTTTCCCGTCTTGCGGGGGCTGCTAACATGCGGTGTGAGGCAATATTCATACAAACAGAAACTACCCTAACCGTTCAACTAGGTATCACTGCACGACTTTTCTTGCTGAGTTCTCGATTACTGGTTTTTCTGGTAAATCTAAAAACCATAGATATAAGGCGAAGTTTTACAGGGATCGCACATTGACACGTGTCAATATTACTTACTGCTGGCAACTTTCAGCCTTGGAGGGAAAAAGTACTAAAAAACGATAAAATCCACAGCGCCGGGGAGACAAAAGGACTGGACGACACACTGTACTGACAGAAAAACTCCAGTGCTGACAAAATCGATAAAAAAACCCTAGTGAAAATGTACTACTTTGCACCAAGATATTCATTTGTTACCCGAGAACAACAAGAACGAAAGTTTGAACAACGAGATGTAAGCGCACCTGGCATTGCACAGCCCAGTGACTTGGTAGAGCCGTGGGAACAATGAAAACAAAGGACGCTTAGAACAAAGTTGCTGATAAGATAAACGCTATGCACAACAGGAGCCCGTCTATCTTGCGAGCGAGCGCAAGCAGACAACAGGAAGTTGCGTACTTCTGAACCTGGGCGTGTCACGGCAGAGCAAGCTAAGGCCTTCATTCGGATGAAAGGGCCAAGGGAGAAAAATATACTATAAATTATCCGATCTCATTTCGTCCAAAATATTTGGCGTGGAGGTGGTGCACGCATTAGAAACCATATGTTAGTGGTACCTAGACTTGTGGCAGGGACCAGATTGCCTCATTAAAGGAACTGTAAAATAACGCGAATGTTTCAAGATACCATCAAGTAGAACCTGGCTGTGTGAGCACTAGAGAGCGGATTTTGACGCAGTAAGAAAAAAAAAACGCGTTTTAGGTGCCTAAAGAGAAACCCAAAGGGACCCAACAGGGCACGAATTTTCTCGGAATAGGCACGATCAATAGTGTTCGACGAGCACTACAAGCAATGCCGTGAGCATTGGTTGCTTTGCGGTAACATACCACTCTATTGCGTGCACTTCTGTGAGAATTACTGCTCAGAAATAATACGGTTGTCTTATAACTTCTGAAGTCATTCTCGGGTTGCACAGCAAATATTCCACACAACCAGCGAGAGAGAAGAAGCAAGAAAAAATAGTATAGATGTTTTGGCATTCACAAAAACCGCTCTGATCGCATGATAATCTTTATTTTAAAATTGAACTATAAACACCGTGCACACGTTTTCTTACTGAAAGCACGAAAACGGTAGAAAACAAGCATATAATTTCAATGTGTTCCGGCGTGAAACTGTGGTCTGTCACAACAAATTGTCCTGTCGTGAACGACTTCACGGCTACAGGTGTTACACGCAGCAAAGGCACAGGGAGAGGGAGAGGGAGAGGGAGAGAAAAAGAGGCCAACACAACGCTACTGCATCGACCGATTCGATGCTGCGTGCCGGTACGAACAGGGGTATACTTGCGACGGATATCGACGGGAATAAGAAGAGAGCGTCACCACCAGAGCTGTAAGGTAACTAATACAAAGTAATTGAGTTACTGTAAGTAATTACTTTTTGTGTAGCCAATTACTGTAACCAATTACTTTCTGAAACTGAAAAACGCGTATCTGTAGCTGTAATTTAATTACATTTTTCGAGTACCTTACACTCTGAGGAAAGTTACATCTTCAATCGAATTTCTATGCTAGTGCAAGGTCTTGGGGAGGAACGTTGCAGGGTGATTCTAATGAGAACATAAAATATGTCCTGCTGCTAAGAACAAATTTACCTGGAGTAATGGATGTGCGCAAAATTGTTTTGTTATTCGCTATGAACTTCGTCTTTCCCTGAAATGTGAGTTGCATCTGCGCAAATTTCTAGAGAACGAGAAATGGAAACACGTTCCGGAAAGGGTAACAGGGGTAAAGGTCCTATTCTGCACAGGATATCAACAACTTCATTAAATACACTTCAGTCCCTGTTTGCTCGAAGCTTTCGTCGATGCCTCGGAGTTCCAAGAATGGCTGAAACACGGCAAGTACTGGCTGAAGCTGGTGAGCTCCCGATTGAAGTTCTCCGTGAACGGGAAACGGCTCGGCACTACCTCCGTTTGCGTGCTCACATTCCCCGCCACTTACGCTACTCAGGAAAATTCGATACCGCCCTAGAAGCGACTTCTATCGAGTAGCGCAGAGGACACGCCAGACTCTCACTGGCTTCATAACTAAGGACACTATACCGCCGGAAGCCCCCTGGTCTCTACCGGTACCGCCCACTTTTGTACGCCTCCCAAACCTTCTGCAAAGAAGAGATCAGGACCCCCTCAAGTCCTCCGAGCCCATTTTCATGCTCTGGTAGACGAGAAGTTTTCTACGTTTACGGCAGCATATACTGATCGCGCATCCCGAAACAACAAGTCCGCCTCAGCCTTCGTCATTCCATCCGAAGGCGTCGTGCACGGAAGACGCCTTTCACATCCAACCTCCTCCACAGCTGCGGAACTCTATGCCATCCTTTTCTTTCTACAACACATCGCTGATTTTCCACCCCGGGAATGGGCAGTCTTTACAGACTCCAAATCTGCACTTCAAGCAATTGAAAATTCCGGCATACGAGGCCCATCCGCACCCCTAGTCACAGACGTGTTAATGGCTTACCACACTATCTACGCCGCAGGCCACAGGCTAGTTCTCCAGTGGGTTCCAGGCCATTGTGGTGTCGTGGGGAACGAGCAGGCCGACAGCGCCGCAGAAGCAGCACTCTCGTATCGGAACCGGACCCGTATTGTTCTGCTCAGAGGAGACCGCCGTTCAATTCTGCGACGTCTAGTGACACCCCTGGCTTCCCGCCAACGGACAACCGACATTCTTCCCCCCTCTATGTTGAACAGAGTTGATTCCACGCTCGCTTTCCGCACGCCACGAAACACATCTCGTCAGGATGCTGCATTAATCCACCGCATGCGCCTCGATGTGGCCTTTACAGCTCAGTGGCGTTACCGCTTGAGACAAATTGATTCTCCCACCTGCTGCCACTGTGGTGCTCTTGAGGATCTGGAGCACATTCTTCTTCATTGCCCTCACTACGAACCTTCCCGAACCACACTCTCCGAGTCTCTTCGTCAGCTGGACTCTCGCCCTTTCTCCCTACCGAAATTGCTTGGTCCCTGGCCCAATCCAGCCCAGCAACGCTCTGCGCTCAAAGCTCTTCTGACATTTCTGGACACCATCGGACTTCGATCGTTATTGTGAAGGGGCTCGTTATTTTATTCCCCCCATTCCACCCAGCAATGGGGTAGGGTATCGCCTGTTGCGATGAAACTCCCCACTCTCCAAGGCCGAAAATAAAGTTGTTGTTGTTGGTAACAGGGCGTTTAAAGCTCGCGATTTGCATCTGCGCAACCTTCGTTCATATTAAGTGGAGGAAAAAATACTGTGTCCAATAAGTGGTACATAAGACTACACTGACACTGTCATATAATTGATCTAATACTTGCTGCTGTTATGGTCTACGCATTTAAAGGGATTGTGACATTCTGATAGACCTGATTCATTACACATGCACACGATGTACTACATGTCACAGTATTGAGGAAAAAAGAATTGTAATGTCGTAGTCTGTGATTTATACAACCGTCGCACGAACTATTTTGTGTAATTTTTGACAACGAGTTACACTTGCACTTGGTGTCATTCGTGTGCTGTGACACGGGACCTTTCGTGACACTTGGCAGGAAGTGCACTAAGGATAGTGTCAGTTTTCCAAACTCCCTTCACTTCTCTTTGGCGAACCGAGTGCGTAGCTTAGACGGCATGCTTTGTGGCACAGGTAAAAATGTTGAGGAAAAAAGGGGGCCCCCACACCACAATATTTTGAAACAAGTACTTTTGACAGCGTGTTTATTTGCTTTTAGTATACAGTTATCAGTCTGTGAACACATGTCTGAGGCACAGGTTTCAGGCGAATTTGTTTTATTTTGGAAGAAGATTTGGAGAAAGTGTTTCTAAGCAAAAAAAAAAAAAAACATTATCAGGAAGGTATTGTGGCGTGCATCTAAAAATGTTGAGGCACTTTAATCTTGCCTATCGTAATTGCCATCATACTGCTACTCGTGACACTTAAGCCATGTAGCAACAACTTAGTGAACGTGACATTCGCTTGGGAGTGCACTTCATGCCCATGTTTCACTAAATTAGCCTGTGTGGCAGGTGTGTTAGAATTATTTCGGAATAAACGTCCGCATCACGCTCCACTCGGGAGGTGCGAAAGCCTCAGTTATTCCCATTGGTTCCCGAAAGCATGTGACCTCTCCTGTGGCCGGCTCACTTGCTTGTGGGGATATCACAGCCCGATGAGTTTGGGTGTTCGACGTGTAGATTTTTTACGCGTGCGACTCCCTTTGCTGTAAAACTTCGAATCCCGCTTCACGTCGACATCTGCCTCTGGATTTATGCGGTGTAACTTGGTAGAAAATGTCACAACACCACTCACGCACAGGCGTGAAGAACCTAAACCGAAATTTTACTTACTTAAATTCATTGTTAGAGTTTGCCCGCGTATGCCACGTGCACAAGTAATCCGAAAGCCGTTCGGGATACAGAGCTAGAGTACACATTTCCAAGAGTTCTTCTTAGAGATACATCTTCCATGTATATCGTGTGGAACACGCTTGCCGGAAAATACTTCTAAGGAACTATGTTGGGTTCGAAACTGCAGCCTTGCAGTGCTTTCTTGTTTACTAATTTGATGTATACTGTTGCCTACAACGGTCCCTCTGAGAAGATAACAGCATGTGAAGCAAATAAGCGAAGACCTTTAATATATGTTTCCTTATGACGTGCACACCCTTTCTAATATATGTTCTGAATGATACTACACTGATGAGAATTGCAGTACACTGAAGATTGACTAAACTTTATTAAAGCGAAAGCGGCGAAACACGAAGGACGTAGTATGATATGTCTCTTGGTAGAGCGTAGCTTGCTACGCTGCGGACGAACTCGGTTCGACTGATGGATCCCTGACGATAGTACGGTATTTTACCTTTGAGCTCAAAATTCTTTGTCGGTTCGCTGTGTCAGTGTCTCGGACACATGTGCCACTTTCCGAACTACGTATATTCAGGTATGTCTCCACCTGAAAGCCCAACAGAACACTCAAGAATCGAAAGCCATCTGGATGTGGACTGTAGAAGCACCCATTGAACCGACTGTGGAACGACTCACAGGCGTTGGTGGTTTTCTGCATGTTGTCAGTCATCTCAACCCACATTTCCGGAGGAAAGCGAGAGCCGTCTTTGATGTACTCATCGACAAGATAGTCCATAAATAGCCGGAGCTTTTCTTCCCGCGGAGCTTCCGAGCACATATCAAACACAAAACAGTCTGCAACGTCTGATGGTGGAAGGTATGGCAAACCATACACCTGTTTAAGCCATAAACCCACTTCGGAATTCTCACGTTTGAAAGACGGTGACAGACCTAGTTTCTGTATTTTGCGCCACCATGCCTGGCCTAGGTGAAATCGGCATCCTACAATGTTAGCGTTTGGCCAGGAAAGTCTTACGGCATTGCGTAATGGCTGTCTGAAAGTCGACAACAACTGTTGTTGGTTCAAAAGTTTTGGTGGTGGTGGTGGTGATAGGCAAAAGTTTTGCCTGTCTCCGCTGCCGCCTGCTTGACCAACTGCATCACCTTCAAGTAGCATGTTTCTTCTTTCGATGGCAGCAAGCTGAACACGAGCGGGATGTAAATACCATTCCGGAGGCCATGGATTGTGAAGAGTTGTTTGAAATACTTCGTGCACGATCTGAATGTTCCGTCCATGAAAATCTTGTCCAGGGTGCAAAGAAACGAAACATTTGATGCGCAAGGACAACCACTCCCATGCTGCTGTCGTTCGTCAGTATGAAGCTTTCTCCCTGTTTGTTGTTGTTAAAGATGCAGACGATGCCAAAATTTTGTGTACGTCTTCTCTGGACTTTGGCAGACGAGGGAGAATACATCGCCACGCACGGTATGCCGCTTCTCGAAGTCGCTGCAAGGAGTATAGCAGCGTAATTTCGTGTCAGCGTGATCGAGAGTTGCTTCATGTGTTTCTGCCTTTCGTATCTCCGCGCAGATTAGTCGCGACGGTTTTTCTGTGCAGTTAGTCGCAGCTTTTTGTTTCACTACAGCTCGTACCACTTGTCTGTCTAACTTGTGGCGCGATGCCTCGTGGTTGTGGGAGAGACGCTGTAGGTGATCTTGCACCATGGTGTCTTGACCGGTAGTGGAAAAACCAGCACTACAAGTTTTCACAGTGCATCGCCATCTTACAGATTCATCTTTCCTTGTGTAGCCACGGCGAAACTTAAATCCACTACCTAGAACAATTATATCCTTGGATTTGTCGCTACCGCACTTAACCAAATCCGTGGTGATAATAAGTGAAACTAGAGCGAATGCGTCCAAGTGCACGAGCAACAGGGCACGCGCATTTTGCGCTAATGCATTACGCCCAATAAAGCATCTTCCTTTTTGCGCAGATCCATGGTGGTATTTTGCGCAGATGCATGACTCGAGCGCGTGCTCATGCAGACTGCAATGACATTTTGCGCAGATACAATTTCCCCAATTTACCAGCACTATCAGCTTGTCTACCAAGCGAATAAGTATATGAGTTGTTTCAGAAGTTTGTTTATAACAAGCACTACGTTTGATATACAGGGTGTGTGCAGAAAAACATGACCCGCATTTAGGCACATAGCTTGTTGCCTACCTAACTAACGAACTTCCGGTGGCGCACGATGGCGCATTTATGCGTGCGAAATCTGTAGAAAAATTGTGGAAGCCATACCCAGCTTAAAAAATAAACGGAACAACGAAAACGTCGGCTTCCGTGCATCAGAATAGGGCAACATGGTGGACAACAGGGTGTATGTGAAAGGGCAACATGGTACACGTAGGAGAGTTGTGTTCAAGTACCGCTAGGGGAGCTATCGGTGCATAAATCGAAACGATGTCCCACATGGATGCTCATCGGCAGTGCCCCTAGCGGTGCCTGCACATAACTCTCATGAGACCGAAATACACTACCATGCAGTGTCATGACCGCCCTAGTCTAATGCATGGAAGCCCATGTTTTCGCGCTCTGTTTATTTTTTTACATTGAGTATGGCTTCCAGGATTTTTTTGTAGCTTTCGCACGCATAAATACGCCGTCGTGCGCCACCGGAAGTTCCTCGGCTAAGTAGACAACGAGTTACATGTAAAAATGCGGGTCATGTTTTTCTGCACACACCCTGTACTGTGTTCGAAAGTCTTACATGCAGTAACATTTAACATGAGATAATTCAGAAGTAACTGAATGACATTTCACGAGTAACTATAACTAAGGTACATTTCAGTCTCAGAAACATTTCCTGTAAATCTAGTTTCTGCTAAAGTCATGGAACTGTAACCTAATTACACTGTGAGTAACTTATACAGCTCTGGTCACAGCTAGGCACAGCTGCATGGGCAGACACGGTCTTTGCACGGGGTGCAATGAATGCAGGCGAAGAATAATTCACTTTCTGTCACACTTGCATTCTGTGATGTAGCTCGGCGAAGCGTGTCCCGGCTGCTACGAATTATTTCCACGACTTTTGGTAAACTTTTCGCAAAAACTATAAAATAAACATGCAGCCGCATGCAAAGTGCCTGTTTATGCACTTACCGGCGCCTATTTAAGTGAAGAGGCACTAATCGAAAAAAAGAAGGCAAAAAAAAAGCACAAACATCAGGGTACTAATTAGTCCCCTTCAACCCGATCCGTGCGTAGAACATTGAAAAGCAGCATCTGTACGCCTGAAAATTCGCTCTGGGTCACGCACACACACATGCAATCACCTCTCAGTTCTTCATGCTTTTCCTACTAATTAATTTTGAACACTTCTAGAAACTGAAAGGTGGCCACCCTCGACGTTCGCGGAGTACAAAGTGGGAGCCGGCGACTGGTGGACATATATCACGTGATATTGAAGTGCAACGTACCACATTTGAGGCAGGATACGAATCACCATTAGACCTGTTTTGAAGAACAGCAGCAACTCTTGAGGAGTTCGGTTTAAGCTGCTAACCGTTATAACATGTAAGCACCGTGCCTGTGAGAACTATATATGTGCGATCTGGGCCATGTTTTGGTCTATCTCCGCTACTGCGTGTCCTCTGCTCGCTCCAGGCGATTTATCAGGAGTTCTTGTGTTTCGGGATACACAAACCGTGTACCTTCGACGATGAAACGCGCACAACACTCGTGACAACCGCCGCGACGTCGCCTACAGTCTAAAAACAGATCTTCACCGCACAGCACGCTGTGCGCCAAACACTGTCACGAATGACGGGGTAATCGCTTGTCATTGGAAGACAGAGCTGGCCGTGCGCCTTTTTGTGACAATTTTCATATCCAATTGCCACAACAGCCGTACTCCCCCTCTCTCTTCGAATCAGAAGCGATAACCATATAATTCGTGGCAATGGTTGCCGCACAGCGTACTCTGCGGTTTTTAGAGTGCAGATGGCACGCCTAATTGCTTGAGTTTTCAATAGCTGGCGCGCGAGTCGCCTCAGGGTCTGCCTGTCGAGAGTCCTGAAGCTTTGCTCTGCGTATCAATCGTTGAAATTCGGTTGCTGAAAAAATGTTCAATGTACAGCTGAGCTATTACGTATCTGAGGCGTCCAAGTTAAAAGCTTTCGGAAAAGCACACAGTTCCTACATGCTTGCCATTCACTATACAGTTCCTTAGGGTGAGTACTTCCCAACGCTGCAGCCGTTTCCTCGCGTAGAGTTTCGCGATCACTGCGCTATTCATGTCATACCGTGACAGTGTTCCGCAAGGCATACTGATAAATTCACGTTGTCGCGCTCATCAGGGAATTTTGCTGCGTTTATACTCCGAATAACGAGGGCGTTCAACCACTCCCTTATTTTTCCAGGTCAGGAAGACCGATACCAAAGAATACTCACAGAAAATGGCTCCTAGGAATGAAGGCGTTCCCCAGCATGCCATCTTGCCTTTGACCAATATAGCCATGTGATCAGCCAATGTGTCTGCCTCTTCCATACTATGCGTTGAGAGGAGTATGCTACGCCTGCGCCGTAGTGTCAGCAACATTGTCCACAGCTCCGACCTGGCAGCCGGGTCGAGAAACGAAGTCGGTTCGTCCAGGATTAGAACCTAGGAAGAAGCATTCCCTTCAGAAGTCACCGAGAGGATGTTTTAAATTGAGATGACTCGTGTAAACGGATTGCGAAGCTGTTTGCTATATTATTACATTAGTTCAAGATCTTGATTAAACAACTCGGTGATCCTTTCTGTTCAGATCCAGAACGTCACTGACAGAGTTTCAGAAACATACCAAATATCTCAACATTTCCTCGCAGACGCGTTGGGCTGTAAATCCTGACAATGAAAGCGAGCGTCTTGTCTGAGGATCAGGCTTACACGAATTTTCTATAGCGTAATTATGAATTAATTAAAGTACCCGCAGTATTAATTACGTAAATTTCAATTAACCCAATACACGGTCTGATTGTAACTTTCGTCGGTCCGGAGAGCAAGCGTACGGACCAATGGAGATCAGCTTAGCGATGAAGACTCAGCAGTTCTCGTTCAAGAAGGGGTTTTGAACACAGACAATCATTTACTAGAACGTAAGGACAGCCCTAACAAGTACGAACATTCGTACAGACCGTTCAACAGTACTCCTACGCCTCCCGTTCCCGGGCCAGATCAACAGCACCTTCTTTATCACGTATTCGCGCATGTCCTCGTCCAAATACTCCAAATCACCGTCTGTTTAGTCCAAGACAATAAATGTTCCTTAAGAAAAGTAGCGCAACACATGGCTCACAAATGAAAGATGTGACTCTTCTACTCAACTCGTTACACCATTGTGCAGCTTTATTTACGCATAGGTGCAACAGAATTCTTTCCAGCAGGTCAATAGATCGACTGTGCCAAGTTTAGCAGTAGCTCCTCAATGATGGAATCCGAAATAATGAATGCCACAGCATTCAACGAGTAGCGACAGGTTCTTTTTAAAAGCCAGCGTGAACCTTAATGACATTTCATAATTTTAATAATAACTAAGAATGCTATATTATGGAACCCTGAGGTCTCCGCATGCAGAAAAGGAAATCGAAACGAACTCATAATGCACCATGACAGACAAATAAATTAGGGATTTCCCTGCTGAAGCAACGAGGACCGAGCGCTAAGGGGTAAAGGGAGGACCGGTAAAGGGCGAGGACCGGTAGAGGGACCGAGCGCTAAAGCTTCAGAGCGCACGGCCGCGCCACGTGTAGTGGGACGTGGCATTTCTGAAGTAAGCCAGTCAGTGAAGCTGGATTCACACATGCGTTTCTTGAAGCGGCGCCACACGCTCTGAGACCGCGAGGTAGCTGTCGCGCGGTGTTTCCAGACGCCCATCCATAACCGCTTCGTGGTGGTGGTGGTGGTGGCGAGAACCCCATGCCAAAGTGGCCTCGCAGAAGTGCGGGCAACGTCACGACGAACGGGGAAGGGGAAGAGGGGGCAAGGGAAGGGGAGGAGGGAAAACAGCAAAAACAAAAAAGGGGCGGCTTCAGGGCCGGAAAAGGGGGAAAGGGGGAGGGGGAGTTAAAGGCGGAGATTGAGATTGGTTTCCTTGAGGAAGGAGGCCAAGGCTGCAGCGTGGGAGTAGTCTCCGAAGAGATAGTCGTTGATGGTGGCTGAGCCATTAAGCAGTGGAGAGAGGTGTTTGAGCCTCTCTTGGTGATAGCCCGCACAGTCGAGCAGGATGTGGGAGAGAGTTTCCTCCTCATCATCACAGGTTGGACAGAGGTCCGAGGACAAACCGCTTCGTGCTGCATCTTCGCATCACTGTTCCACAAACACTTTTCCGTCCAGCCAGTGCAGAACAGCCTTTGCTGTGGTTGTGTGGAGATTCTTCTACGGGAGTTTGTCGTATAAATGTCTCCTCGTTACTAGTATTGGATATTTTGATTTACCGTGACTGTGAAATGAGTACGTTGCTGTTAGTGAAATGAAGCTGTCTAACGAAAACAATTCACCACCCTTCTGCTAGTCACAGGTACTTTCTACCTGTTTTCACAAGGAACGTTATTAGCTGCAGATAGTAACACAAATGAACTGAGTTATGTCCTGAAAGGGCATTTCATGCGGTCCCTATGATTGAGCGCTCGCTACGAACCACTGGCAATCACAAGCGCGTTCAGGTCTTCAGAAAGAAATCACAGAAAAACCACACTCTAAAAAATAAGGGAGTCAGGGTGACTCCCCCTGAGGGAGTCAAACCCTGCCACATATATACCCCCCCCCCCCTCCTGGAGTCACTATGACTCCATCAAGGCAGAGGGGTCATTTGATGCCATCTAGGGGAGTCATTTGACTCCCACTGGCATGGATGTTTTGACTCCTACTGGCATCAAGTGACCCCGTGCGGGGAGTCACTTGATGCCCCCGGGAGTGGGGGGGCGGCTTCCACCCCCACACAAAAAACGCGCCAAAACGAAGCACCATCGCAATAAATTCTGTTTCCCTGCAGTACTCGATAACTGCACCAGTTCTTGACCAGAACGTACAAATATAAATTCCGTTTGGTCACTTCCATCAAGGTGTATGGCAGTTAGAAAATACAGCAGAAATACATAATTTGTTGCAAATGGTTGGTATTCTATGTTGGTATTCTACATTTTTGACAAGCTACTGAATGGTTCCAGACCATAGGCTTAAGATAAGAGATTTTTATTGCTTTGACAATTCGTACTCCTTTGAGACAAGAGCAGCAATAGGCTGCAGTGACTAGGTTACACACGCTTTGCTCTTTAAATTGGAACACCTGAACCACCTGCTCAACTTTAACATTGTTCACAGCCGTGCACAAATCTGATGATATACATCGATTAAGTACTAGCACTTGCTGAGCGTAATGGCTATTGACTGTCCTATACTTCTTCAAAGTTCGAGTGAATAGCTGAATTATTCAATTTTTTACCATGATGAATGTTTTTGTTCTAGTATTTTTTTTTTTCATCTGCGGTCAGAGAAAATGTCATCTACAAGGTGGTGCCTTCAAAAACCCACCACTCTGATATTTCCTGTACAGCGGATACGGAAATGGTACCTGTGGATTTCCGAACTGCCATTGAACGAATTCTCATTACCGGAGAGAACAATTGGAATGTGATTCGATATGAAAAGCTGCCTTAAAAAATGCGCAAAATGGGATGAAAAAGGTTTCTGGCAACAGCACGAACGTCTTGCTGATGACGCCGCCGCCAGAATTCAAGTAACACTTGCATACTTTCCGTTGATGCTGCCACTGTTACTGTGTAAGAAGTTTGCTAGTAACACTTACGCGCTGTCTTCAACATCTTTCTGTATGCTGTTTCATACATTCCAGTAACGTTTTGCTGCTATTCCAAATTACTTCCCAGTTTCCCCCCTGATAACAATAGGTCCTGTGTCCTTGCAACCTCAGAGACGTTTTTCACACAGCTGTAGCACGCAATATACTGAATAGGGGCAGGCTTTCTGAGGCAACCCCCTCTACGATGGAGCATTACATGGAAATTAATGAAGCACAGCAACTAGTTATGGCAACTAGTAGTACTTAAGTACTACTGAGATATACATTATGAGATTTGTGCAAAGCTTCAATCTGTGTCAGCTCCAAACAGTGATTCCATGTTAATCTAACAGTTAATGTAACAGTTAATTAGTTAAGCTCCAGGAATGTACACAACGTTAACGGTAAAGAAGGTAGCGACCAGCAATGCCGATGTTTCCTCCATGCAGGATGCCCGACCATGAAACCTTCGGTCAAAACAGAGAATGATGCAGAAATTTGCAGGTCATCTGCTTTGTGATAGATGATGGTAGGATACACATGGGACTCTCCCGGCTTCTGCATGTAAAGTATTTTAAGAGTGAAATTATAAAGAGTGCCAGGAAAACAATACCGCATTATCAGGTAATAACAATTTCATAAGTTCTCTCTCTTCCGCGGAAAATACATGCGATAATTCAGGCGTTAAATTGAGTTGGTATTTGCTGTTGGTATTTGAATGAAATAAGGTAAAATGAGGATGCTTCTCATCAGCACTGCAGTGATGTGATTGACCCAAGCCATTTTAGAGAACCTACTGCAGCAGAAAAAAAAACATTTTCAAGCAAAAGAAAGGTGGTTTTGAGCAGATATGCTACATCACCACGCGCACACCATATACTTTATATTTAATATACTTTCAAAAGAGAGACGTACATGTCGTCATCGAACCCGAAGCCCATCTCCTTGTAGCGATTGTCATGTACTGGAATCAGTTAAAGTAGGTTACCTGTAATGACAAAAATTAGACCAGTGTTCGTAACAGCGACAGAGCGGTATCAAAATTCGAAAATACAGATAACTGCCAATAATTTCACTTTAGTAATTTTCTGCCGATATGTTGCAGCCACAATGCCAAATATAAACGAAATAGTCAAAGTAAAAGGCAAAGCTAGCTTACTGTTGAAAAAGTACTATATGTGCTCTAAACACTATGCCATCCTTTTAGTTATTTCCGCACTCAATTTGTGCACTGTGCTTTCACGTAGTGCTACAATCACATAGGCTGAACATGACCAATATTTATTTCAAGTTTCTCCTACCACCACACCAATTAATTGATCGCCTATTAGGAGCGTTCTCACAAATCTTTTGCGTTATCGCCTTAGAGACGCCATGTGACATCAGCGATAAGGAGCGGAAACACAGCACGGAAACAGCAATGACTTCAAAAATGAAAGAAAGGGTGATAGCGATCTTATATCTATCGCTTTACTATTGCCTGACTCCAACAGGTAGGAGACAAACTCATCCGCAGTTTCACGCTTTAAACAACACGTGTCAGGAAAGGGTTTCCTAACGGCAGGACACCGGACTGACATCTGCAAAACAGAAGCGAAACTGTACAAATAGGACACGCGATTTCTGTCCCGCGATGACTTGCGCTACCTAAAGTAGCGCTACCCAGTAACTAAGCCCGCGCTAAACAAGCAGAGAGCCTCAGCTGGAGGCTTCCCTTCGCTTTTAACAGCGCAAGTGGATGTTTGGGCTGGCCTGGCGCGGATTCCTGATATTTTGCGACAATGTAGTAGAATGTAGCAGGATTGGCTGTATGGCGCAATTGGCGGAGCAATCACATCACTGGACTGCAGCGCCTTCGTAGCGACGTACTCGCCGGATGATTGTGCTAATTTCGGAAATTACCTTCCTGAAACTTCTGCCACCATTCAAATTTTTAATTGTGAGTAACTTATTGTTTCAATTGAACTTTGAGAATTGTCAAGTGAATCTCACTATTTTTATTTGTACAACAGTATCGCATCAGAAAAAAAAACAAAAAAAAAACGTAAACTTTCCGCGTTATTCCCGCCTGCTCAATTTGCAGTGAAGTTTGCACAGCGCCGTTTCGGGCCCAAACGGCCACGGATCCCAAAAGTAGGTAGTTTCATCAGCGGGTTTTGCATGGTGTTTCAAACGGTATGGTGCCAAGGAAAGCTACAAAACCTGTAGGAAATCCACAGAAAAAGCGGTGCTTCTCGAAAAGTGCGAACAACTCGAAACCGTGTATTTGAAAGTGCCGCGTCGTCTGCTAAACTACAGCTTGTTGCATAATTTCGGGCGCTGACGTTGCTGCTCACTCGCGCCACCTGGCCCAGAGCAACAAGTCTATTGTCCCAAAGAAAAGAGCATGGGAGATGCGGGGAGAGGAGTAAGTGACCCCATCTTGTTTTACCTTTATTTCCCCCGCATTGACCTTAATGCTGAGGACAACAGTCTTATCATCTGCACATTAATATTTTGCATTCTAGCAACTGTATTATATAAATATCAGACATTAAGCCTCTCCCAAAGTCTCACAACAGCCTCAATATTTGCGTCTTTTTTTAGTATCGAGTATCGTTAAAATACACGATACACTAAAAATGTATTTTCGATACCGATACTCCGATACTCGCATTTTTGGCACGCGATACCTAGTACCGATACACAAAATGTATCGAAAGATAGTATCGAAGATATATGTATCTTCGATACTTGCCACGGCTGCTGCGCGCCCTCGCGAGAGAGGGCGCCGAAGGGCAGGCCCTGGCAGGTTGGTTAGACAGGAGAAAGCGGGAACGAATAAAATTTGAACTTGCGATCTCGGCAGTGCAAACAAGCGTTTTCTCATCTTCGTTTACAGGGCTTCTGACGGCAGTGGGTGAGGGGGGGGGGGGCTTCAGATTTACTCAGCCCTGGTCGCAAACTTGCTCCGTGTATTCATTGCTCAAAGAAGCGCAGAAAACGCATGCACTAGTACGAAATCAGATATCCATTTACCTGAATCAGCAGCTTGTCCGTTAAGGTATCGAAAGCTTGAGTCCAGTAATGCCTCCTTCACGTCATCTGCACGATGATCGCCTCCCTCTGTGAATTTGCTTCATCGACGACTTGTATTTCACAAACAGAGTGACACTGGTACTATATTCACGCAACCGTCTCGCGAAAGTGATAAACGAAAAGCTACAAAACTACAAAGACCATGTGCATGCAGCCTCGCGAGATTCAAAACCGTTGATGGCACCGAAAATGTGCAGCGGAAAATCCCGGAGCCCGGGATATGAGTTGGGAGGCACATTATAAGTGTATGTGTATGTTTTCACTTTTTCATTTTACTTTTTAATTGTCTAAGCAGGTGCAGTATCATTGTTTGAGCAGGGCACATTACAAGAGCAAGCGTTTTACCTATGCGTTTCACTGTATGCGAGCAGCTGTTTCACGCAGCCTCACGTTTCACTGCTGGCGGCTCCACGGGTCCACTCACTGATCTCTATAGTAATAGGCTGGATAGCGGACTGAGGGTGCAACCGTACGGTCACCGGCCGCCCCCCCCCCCCCCCCCCCCGTTTCTGGAGTTCACTGGTATGATCTCAGCACGCAACAGGCGTTGAAGCGCGCTTGTCAGGTGCGGGATCTACCGGTGAGTTTGGCGATCACAGTATCGCCGATTGCTTGCCTGGATCATCCTTGTCATCCCTGCCGCAATTCATGGCATAAATTGTTCAATACAGGTTCCCTCACGGCCGCCCAGATCTTTTAAAAAAGTGGGTGGTGAATGTCAGGCGAAAGGACTGGACGCCGTCGAGGACATCAGTGGTCTGCAGCAAACATTTTGAAGACAGGTGCTTTGACAGAACGGGGCAGACCGTTCGATTGAGGCCTGACGCTGTGCCGACCAAGTTAGACTTCCCAGAGCACCTCCAGAAAGTAATAGTGCATGCGTCATATGTAGAGGCCGGATTTATATGCACTAAAAGCTGGTTGAACACACATGCATGAAAAATTCATTAAACTTGCTCAAAATATGCACCTTTAGAAATGCACTTGTGTGCACTTAAAACACGCAACAAATTCGCAGGGCCAACAGTATCTTACGTTATGCAGTGTACAAAAAGCATGCAGAGTTGAAAGTATGTATTTGATTGAAAATCTGACCTCTATGAATCATGTTTCCTAGTTTCAAGCGATGGTTGCTGATTGGAATCAAATTCGGATTGGAAAATTCGGATTATTGGAATCAGTGCTACATGAAGGGCACCTTAAAGCTGCAGCTAGTCCAATATACGAAAACACTCCTGAATTATGCATTCACATGCAGTTAAAATCCACTCCATATTGCATAGGGCAATACTAAGATGGGCAAAAGCATATACAGAAAAAAAGTATTGCATGAAAATTTTGCCTAGCCTCATATTAGGGGATATACTAACACACCAGCCACATGTCCTTTTGGTGCGTTCCAGCATGTTTACTTTACTCAGAGACAATAAATAAATTTTCAACCTCGAACGTCTACTCTTTATTCTCCCTGGTTAAGATAACTGAGAACTGGCGAACAGAAACATTTTGCAATATCGCTCCTTACATTTTCACACAGAATGTGCAACCAAGGGAGGGCTTCTAACGAGAGCCGTCTTGCAACATATCTCATCAACATCATTGCTGCCTAGCATCTTCCCCAGTTTGCGACAACATATGTTTGAATGCAGCCCAAATGAAAACCATGTGATCCGTCTGATCAAAGAAGTTTCCCAGTGCTACAGCAGGATCAGACTGTACCACCTTGCCAAGGAATATACAGAGAAGGTGACAGCCAGGCCTCATCTGCGAAAGAAATTGTCAAGGTTGATTGTATTCAAGAACTAGTAATGCACTCTGCTGGCTTACATGGTTGACTGCTTCAAACTTGCCTTTGCAACTGGACTTGTGAAGGTTGATCGTATTCAACAACTAGTAATGCACTCTGCTGGCTTACATGGTTGACTGCTTCAAACTTGCCTTTGCAACTGGACTTGTGATACTTTGGTGTTGGAGCTTTCACCACAAGACCTTGCTACTTAGCCTTTTTATTACATATTCACTCTACACCTTGTCATTTTCAACTGTCTTTACTGCCATTTACCTTCCTAGTGCACATTTTTCTAGTCGATATGTTTTTACCGTCATATAGCCTTTATATCACATACTTAATCTCATTCTAGTCCTTTGGAAGTACTTTACTGCCGTTCGCCCCCCTCCCCCCCTTTCATGTCATACCTAGTCAAATCTAAACTTCCTGTGCAAAGCATAATGTTGATGCCGAAGCATTCATTGCATATTGGGGTAGTTTCATAAACGAACGTGCCAAACATTGCTGAATGCCACGACTCAATTCTGAGAATACTGTTCCCTAGCATTCCAGACACCGAGCAGAAAGGAAATGGGAGAAACACGAGAAGGAACACGCGCACTCGCTGTCAGGCCACAAAGGAAACGTAACACAACAAATACAGCACAACACAAAACCAGCAAATCACATAATAGAAGTTCAAAGTACAAAATTGGAACGACACGCCCTCACACGAGTAGAAAATAGACAGGAAATAACATGTACGTGACGGGATTTCACACAAAAAACGTAAGGAACCCAATCACGAGGGATTTCTGCAGCGACCCGTGGCAAAATTTTAGCGAAGCAGCAAGGGAAGCGCTCACAAACAGCAAAACATGTCACATGCAGCTTACATGCATTCCTATGGGTTGTAATCGCTGTTTTGAGCACCGCAATATGGCGACCGGTTGGGGTACCCTTTTCCGCAGGTGGGTCAAGCTGCCGTAAAATCAGCGTCAAACAGCGGAGGCTGCCATCTTGTGGAACGTAGTTGCTAGACCCGGAAACCCGAAGTTCGCCAGTTACGGCGGCACAAAACGCCGCTGTTGTCTCTGTCATATTTGCTTAAACAAACGAATTTCTTGAAAAATGATGCAGTAAACAGGTAAAAGTTAGTAATAACTAACCCATGTTGCCTTCGACATTCTTAGCGATTGTTGTAACGCTCGCATTGTAACGCATGCACAAGCTAGAATGATAGTTTCGGTTTCGTGGTTGCGGGTTTTGCCGTGCTACATATCTATCATATGCAGGCACATCGAACTACATGTTGAGCCAAAGTCTGTCTGAATGCTTTTCGATATATTTGCAAAAGAGGGGAGGATGGAACGTTCAACACTCCGCATTATAATACTGCAAAGGGTAAAACCTAATTGATAAATGCAGACGTCCAAAGATCACGAAATGTGACCACACCTCGATGGCATAATCCTGATGTGAAGCCTCCATGGACCAGAGGAGAAGGCATAGCAAAAAAAAACAAAAAAAAACAAAAAAACAAGACATCTACCTCAATGACTTGATGCTTCCTCTTTTCCTCTATCGTGATTACTCAAGCAGCTCAGTTCTAAGGTACAGCAGTGACGAACTCTCACCCTCTTCCTGCACCAAAACGAGTAACCTACACTAAGCGTATATTGGTATTATGGTTGACCACAGTGGGAACAGCATACTTCTGCTTATGGAAAGCAGTCTCAATATAGCTTATCCCTCTTTACTGGAGAAAATCTTCTTCACTTTGATGAGCATACATACAGGCAAAGCACATAGGTTGCTTTGCAACCACTTGTCATCTTGTCATCTGTGCATTATAGATTTTCGCATAGAGACAACGCTTTGGAAGTGCACGAGAGAGATATTTTACTGAAGGCACAGTGCGCGTGATTTCAAAGTTCCTCGGAACGACGTGCCAGTCAGACACAGGTAACGATCATGGTACATGTCCATATATAAACAAATTTTACTTCAAGGCAATAAGTAGTTACGTCCAGCACAGTAATGCCACACATTTTGTGTACGCAATGACGGTGTTCCACATTTCACTTCTATCAAGTAGGAAGAGCTTGTGTGGAAAAAGCAACAAGCATATGGGTGGGTGAATATGAATTTTGCAGATATTAGTAACGTGTAATACAAACCATTTACTTATCTTTTACAGCTGCACAGATTTCTTAATTGTATGAATGCCTCAACTCATGTGAAAGCGAAGCAAACAAATTTTGTTAAGAAATCTGTAATCAGAGATCTACAACAAAGTAAACTTCATTTGTGCATATGCTTTAAACGTAATCACTGTTTCACATCTTACGTCTAATATAGTTAAAAACAATAAAAACCTCTGTGCAGGAAAAGACAAGAACGGAACACAAAAAAGATGAGGACACCACACTGAACTGCCAACCAAAGAATTTTTATGTTGTGAAACGAAGCCTTAAATACATGAGACCTCCTCTCCCCTTTATTCCCTCTCATGTTGGACTTCCTGTTTACACCACAAAGATAAATACAGGGGTTACTGACGCAGTTAGTACCTGCTTTTTTTTATCTCATGTGCCTCTCGAAGGCTCCTCATGAAGGCTACTTTGTTTTTTACACCTGAACAAAATTCTTGTTTTTTGGAATTCTGCCTGACATCCCACACATAATGTAAAAACCCCGAGACTAGGGAACACGAAGGGACAGACACAAACACAATGACTTTTCACACAAGTCACACACGTCAAACACGAAGTCAAGTCAAACGAACACAAGTCAAACACGGTCACGTTTGTGTCTGTCCCTTCGTGCTCCCTAGTCTTGGGGTTTTTACATTATGCATCATCTTCACCAGCTCGCTTGCTTCCTAGCCATTTTTTCATTGTCACATCCACATGTCAATAAGTGGTCCCCCAATGCACCGTATCTATAAGAGGTATTAGTTGAATGTTCTTTTAAACGAGTGTTCACGCACCTTTCAATTAAAAACAATTGAAAAAAAAACAGTGCTATATCAACCAGCCGAAACATTCGCTCTGTTTATGCACCTTGATGATTCCCCGATATATACCTTATCACACTTTCGTGGTATAGAGTAAACTATATGAATATGGCATTCTGCAACTTTCTTCCCGTGATCACCAACCAGGCCAAGTTTTAACCGTTTTTCATGTTATATCTAGTCAATCAGGCTTTCTGTTAATTCATGTGAATCACCAATCAATCTTTTTTCATGTTACGTCAATATGCTTGCATATGTGGAGAACTGAAAGGTATATGCTACGTCTGAATATGAATGTCATCAGACTGGACGGTGGGAAAGGTCTTACGATACAGCTAAACACACACCGTCCTTATGCCGTCCCACACACACCGTCCTTCTTTGAGTGTGGAAGGGGATGACGTGAACGATACGGTTGCAAAAAGAGGTGCATGACAGCGGTTCCACTTCCAAACCAGACTTTTAAGAGAAAAGTTACATGGTGGTTGAAATTGATTCATGGAGTACTTGCGAGGGATTCGAAGTGGTTGTGCAACTTGCCTTATCAAATATAACCGATTACCAAATATATATTCAGGGTCGTTGCAGAAGAAAATTGTTTCACAAAGCACTTGTGACAGAAAACATTCTTCACTTGCGAAAGCGAAAACAAGCTGCCTACTTCAAGTGCTGCCGTTCATTGGCAATCACAAAACATAATCTGCGCACTAACGAATAAGTGTTTTAGCCAACATACGCAGCACGACGTGCATGAATGTACAAATGTAGTCACTTCTTCGCACAATGTCGTCGTAGAGAGATGCGCGTCGTAGAGTTACGCTGGGCACCTTCTTCTACATAATCCAAAGCAGCCTCAGCTGGCTGGCGAGCATCACAATATTTAACGAACATCACAGTGCACAGACACAACTGCACAGAACGCACAGGATCGTACGTCCGCAGTGATTGGAAATACCGTGAACACATCCACACACCCATTGAGGAGCGACGGCAGCCATAACTCACGCTGGATTGGATACCGATTGAAGTGGCTATTTTGAGAAATAGCATGCTCGGTACACATTGTTTGCAGATAATTTCTACTTCGGTACAAATCTAGGGGGCAGATTTTGCGATGTTGGCAACAACCGTCCCACAAGATGGCGATCCCCGTTGTTTTACGCGGGGAATGGGCCGAAATACATGACAAGATGGCGACTTTGACCCATCTGCTTTTCCGCGATACCCTCACCCATCCGCTATCCAGACTTCTCTGAATAGAGATCAGTGGGTCCACTCTCCTCCCGTTCTCGCACGCAACAGATTCCGCCCGAAGGAGTGCAACAAGGAAGGCGGGTGTCATTGTCGGAGAAACGGCGGAAGGGGATAAAGCGCGAACTTTACGCCTCGCGATTTTTTTTTTCTTAGAATGCAGGCGCAAACCTTCTGGCGTCACTCACCGTCCTGCTAACCCTAAACACCGCCGAACGAAAACATTACGAACCAACCTCTTGATTGGCTCGCAAGACCTGCGGCCGAGGCTGCAGAGCAACAGGGCAGCACAGCAGACAAAAATTGGATACGGGAGTAGCAGGGAATTTCTATTGCTCTCGCCCAGTGCTATGCAACCGCTCGTGCCGCTGCAACTCTGTTGCTGCTGCTGCTCAAATCGAGGCTATGGGACCCCGTCTTGACAGGCCGCTCTTGGCCACGCCGCGAGCGCTGAGGCGGCGCCGCTTTTGAAACGTATGTGTGAATGAGCCATGACGGCGCGGCGGGTGTGCACGAGTCCAGCATCGGAGGTACTGCTAAATGCGCCCCTTCTGTTACGTTGGCAGATGTGGAAATAGATTTTCTACGCATGGACAAGGTGTTGAGTGCTATCTCCCATCCGGCAGCATGATAAATGCAACGTGAACTTAAATATTTATCCCTTCAGTGGATGTTTTCTCTGCCACAATGCTTGTCCGTGCACTACCCCAGATGAGAGTTCATAGTTGACTGTACTGTGATCCGAATTAAAACGTCTGATACACCCGAGAGAGAACGTGCGTTTTTTTTTAAACTACAAGGGTCCTCAACAGTAAAATTCGTAGTAGTAATTGCGCAGAACGGGACTGTCTGCTTCGTGTCTGAAAGCTATTTAGGGCGTACATTACATTCTTACGTAACTGTTGACTCAGGTTTTCTATAGTACATTAATCCAGGTGAAGAGGGATTGACTGACAAAGGATTTCCAGGAATAAGGACCTCAGTAGGAGAAAGGAATACGGGGTTAGTTATGTCTCCATTCTTCGCTGGTGTATACTCCTCGTGAGACACCTGGCATCCAGCCAATGGACAACTGACATTGTCCCGCCATCTATGCTGAGAAGAACTGATCCAACGCTGGCTTTTCGCATGCCAAGATACGTCACTCCTCGAGATGCTGCATTGCTTCATCAAATGCGACTCGATGTGACTTTTACAGCCCAGTGGCTTTATCTGTTGAGATAAGTTGACTGCCCCAAATGCTGTCACTGCGGTGTTCTAGAAAATCTAGAGCGTATTCTTCTTAACTGCCCACACTATCAACCTTTCCGAACCGGACACTCCGGGTCTCTTAATCAGCCGGACCCTCGGCCCGTCTCTTTCAAAATTGATTGGTCTCTGGCCAAACCCAGCCCACCAACGCTCTGCGCTCAATGCACTTTTGACGTTTCTGGACACCACAGGACTTCGATCCTTATTGTGGAGGGGCTCATTATTTCATTCCCCACATCACCACCAGCAATGGGGTAGAGTACCGCCCCTGGCGATGAAGCTCCCCATCGATCATTTTAAAATAAAGTTGTTCTAATGTATACAGCTTACGGAACAATAACTGTCAGATCGTTACAACATTGCACAAGTTCGCATTCAGATTGAGAGAGCACTGCGGGCCGCCACAGAGTGAGGCAGCTCAGAAAAATATCACATTCTTAACAATGACGATCGGGTCGGAGTCGTCTGTTGTCGTCTAAGTGTGTAGGAGGAGTTGCTCCTCGGCAATTTACAGCCAGGCAGAATTCATAACGGCGGCCCAGAGGAACAGTGATGTACGCCCCCCTCCGCCCGCCCTGTGGTGCGTTGCCGTCGTTGCAGCTGAAAGTACGGACTGCCTCTGTATCTGCGTTTGGTGTTGCACAAATCAAAGAGCGATGTACTGGATATTCACACCGGAGGTACTTGTAGTTAACACGAATAATTTTACACCATTTTTAGTCTATTGCACATCAACATTGCATGAAGCAATAGACAAGGGGTCATGACATAGTAACCCAAGCAGCACAATGTACTGAAAGTCGAGTGCAATAGGGGTGGACGGTATGCGTCTTATCAATGTTCTTTAGTTTCAAGAGTCTGTTCAAGGCGTTCCATCTACCGGTCCACCGCCATTGCACTCGACTTTCAGTACATTGTGCTGCTTGGGAAGACCTCCGAAAAGCACTGGGAGGTAGCTTGTGAGGTAGAAGTTTCATAGCTTAGGAGCATAGCTCGGCGTTTCGGGCCTTCGAAACTCACGATCACAATCATGTGATAAGGCGCACTTTCGGGCCATGTCACGTGAAGGTCGACATGGCGTCTCGGTGAGCTCGATCATGCCGCATTTTAGTGCGCCCACCGGATGATATCACACTTCGAAGCAGAGCAGGCTTGCGCAGCAGCCCCCCCCCCCCCCCCGACACTCCCATAGTTTGCGGTTCTGGATAAACTACTGCCCGCGATGCCGAGATTCATAATTTCAAAAGAATGCTCCTTAGATTGATTGACGCCAGACACAGCAAGAACTTTCGCGATCGACACGCTGGACATCCCTACCTCTCCCCCACTTTATACTTTGTTCTCCTCGGACTTACACGATTTGTGTGGGTCAGCACGTGGTAGGTAGAGGGGGCTCGAGCAACCCTTAGCCCCCCCCCCCCCCCCTAGCCCTAGCGACCTAAAGGATAATTTTAAATTGTGCGTAATGGTTTAGAGGTATGGTCCACATGTAGGAGCAGAACTGCAATGAGATCCGTTGACTTTAATGATCTGAAGCATTCGTACGAGACCTGTGGAGATGGCGACAGGCCTAACTTGGTTTACTGTAACGCGTAGACAACGGCCACCAACACATATGTGGCCACTAACATATAACCCCCTTCCGCTTCATATACAGAGATCAGGTAGGGCGCCGGGGATTCCATGTTGTGACGACTTGTGATGTGTGAGTTTTTTTACAGGGTTTTCATGGTCACCTGCACATTATTCTTACGGTATCCCTCGATACGTTAATCGTGAGTGTCAGCTGGGTAGTCTTCTCGGTGTGGACCTGCCCCCCCCTCTAGGAAAGTTAGGGGGCGCAGGTCCCCAAGCCGTCAGCTCTAATGCTGCAACATGGAAAGTCCGGGAACAACAGTTTGTTCATGTCTGCAAGTCCACGTCACAACGAAGTAAGACATCGCAGACATTGCTGTCTCGCCTTGGCACTACACAGCAAACACACATGATTCCCAGATCATCCCGTTTTCATCTCACTGCCTCATCGGGATGAGTTGACCCATGCGCAGTCCTCCGGACCTCGGGGAGCGAGCAATAGGAAATCGTCCCGTATTCATCCCTGCGAGCGCTGCGTGCGAGAATGCAGACGCCGCGAACCCTCCGCGTCTCCAACTGCGCTTGCGCGGTACGCAACTGTGGCTGCATTTGGTAACATTATTATGTGCTCCTTAATATGATCGTTACCGAACTCGATGTAAAATTTATCAATTTCATTCTTCATGTTTTCGCATCGGAACACCCAGTATTTTTCGGTTTTAATGAAGATATGCGGCTTGCGCTGCTTCTAGGCGGCAAGTGGGAGCGAGGTTCAAATGTTCAAACCGTGCCGTTAGCAAGCTCGTCCGGGTTGCAGGCTGGAGGTGTTGTGGTGTGATGTTACAATTGTGAGCGAGTTTCGGAAGTCCATCATTTGCCACTGTGCGGAGCTAAGATGGCTACTAGCGGCAAATGTGTTGTTTGACTGCTTGTGAGTGTAGCTGGCAGAAAAGATACCACACTGGAACCAGACTGTTTAGGGTTGACTGTACGCAGAAGTGCCAAAAAATGTGTATGTCATCACGCACATTTCGACGAAATATCAGTGCCCCCTGAGTGAGAGCCTGCAAGCAATACGTTCCAAGGTACAGCGGCGAAACTAACAATGTGACGGCAACGAGGGTAGCCTCAGTCCAACATCGATCCAATGCTCTTGGAACCATAGGTCGGCGCGATCATTATCGCTGCAGCCTTGCCAGTGCTTCGTGATCGCACCCATGATCGCGATCATCAGGCTTTGATAAGGCATTGTGATCATGATTGCGCCAACCTATGCTTGGAACACTGCGCGTTTCTATCCTGCAATTCACAAACAAGTGGTTCGCATGTCAGGGACATTTATCAAGACGGTTCCGATGAAGCTACAGAAGGAGAAATACATGTGTTACACCAGTGAGGGCCAGATATGGCTCATTTGAGCAACGCTTGTATGGAACAGGCGTTACCGATCGCAAAGTGCCGATGACCAAAGTGCATGGACGCTTGTACAGACGTTTAGTCAGAGTACAATTCCGAAGGACGCTCTCCACTGACATACATGGGCTTGACCAACGTTCAAGGTAAATTAATCTTCATTACCACAATTCGGGAATTGTTGAGAGTAGCGAATACTGTGTCAGTACATTGCTCTTTGTAGAAAATTCTGTCACACCAACTTCTGCACCATGACTGTTCCCCCACACTGAAAGACCTGGCTGTTGCATGTGAAGTGAGACATCGTTACAGAACACGATCACTCCTTGTTGAAAATAGGAGAAATGCTGTCACGCTGTCTCTGCTGCTGCATCAAAAAGTGCAGACCAATCCAGGATGTGCGGTACGTCTCTACCTACGTGGTAACCTGATTGATTTTTAAATTTAAAAAAAATGACAACCTTATTCTCACTGTATGATTCATTCCACTGTTTTGTGGCCTTACATTGAAGTTGTTGAGCTTTAGCGCTGGTAAAATTACAGACATTCGTCATGCAGTGAATGAAGCTGGGCATCCGGACCTTAAATTTCCCATCGGGGTACGCAGAACCCCGATGTATTGTTATGTATTTCCAGCCAAACAAAACATTTTTGAACATGCTTTCAGCATGGTCGTCAAGCAAATGCAACCCAAATTTCAGAACCGCTGGATGACCTTGACAGTTTATGCGCTTCATATCGCTTTCGACATTGTCACACAGAGTCGCACACAGTCCGCCAAGTATACTACGATGCAGTGAAAGGCGAGGGAAATGGATGAGCGTCTACTTGAGCGAGTGAGGCAGTCAGCCCAGCTGTATGTCTCAGTCCCAGCCAATAAGGCAACCAGACGCGCACGCGGAACTTCACAGTATGGTAAGCCAATAGAGATGCTCCCAAACGATATTGTGATGCGTTGAGTGTTGCATGGAGAACTTACTACAAACCAAACCGTTTCAGCTGTGCGTGTCCCAAGCAGAAATCAACAAGATGAGCGGACTCTCCCCCGTACTGCTGAAGTTTATATCCTGCACATGGTAGGAACATTTTCCTGTATAGGTTAGAAGTGCATTACATATCATAATTCCGTAGTCAACATCATAAAAAAGAAAAAAAAAGAACGCGTACTATACCAAGCATACAATTCCATTTGTCATTAATTTCTTCCCTTTTCTTTCTCCCAGGTATTGTGCATGAGTAGCTGGTGCTCTTAACGAGTGCATACATCTCCATTTTTGTTCTTTGACATTCCATTCATGTTTGCACATATTTCCAAATCTGTAAAAACATTTCTAACACTCTGTACTCATGAAACAATTGTGTGCTTTGACGTAAAAAATGTCATCTCCTGTTTAGAAGCCAAAGTCTTGCGCACGTCAGCGGAGCAGATGCTTGGCACATCGGTCACAGGTATGTAGCTTTCAACGTTTTCCTTGATTTTGTGGCAGATTGCACCTTTTGTACGTTGTTTCTTCTTCTAGGTCTTAGGGTGTTAATACGTGCTTCTCGAGGGCCGTCTCAGGAGATCTCCCCACATCGGAAGTGTATACCTCCACCTTGCTCCTGTGCTTCAAGCGATAGGGCACAAACGATTTATATAATTTACTTTAGCCTTTACAGCTGAAGTGCTCAGAATGGTGCATACCATGATGCTTATCAGGAGCACCACACCGCGCGGCTTGACCTCGTACTGGCCAAGTTAACAACGGCACCAACGGAAGGACCTGCAGAAAATGACATCTTGAGGGAGCCATTCTAATATCGTCAAGAGCTTCTGCGATTCGATGTCTCTCGTTACCATCACAAAGGCTATAATTGGTACGTTCTGCACAATCCACGCGCATTGTCTACATGTATTTGGGATAAGGTTGTGCGTAAAGTTCTGTTTTCGTCAGTTGAGTAGCTCAGGGCTTTCCTTAATGTTGCGGGGGCACGTTCTTCTGAGATGCTGGGGCAGTGACGAAAAGGACACCACTAGACTGATTTTGTGTCAACTGATGTCAGAGGATGTCGCAGAGAACTTCAGTTACAAGGGTCGTAATGGAAAAAAAAAAAAAAATCTCCAGCGCCCTCAATCTGTGGCAAGATTGTCATTCGTATGTGCTTTACTCTGCATACTAAAGCGCTTTTATCACTCAAATCATCCATTTGCAGCCTTGAAACTGTCTTGTCCTGTTCTCATGCATGATCAAACGACTAGAATGTTGCCCGCTCGAAGGTTCATCCAGTGTATAAATTTGTGGATGGATTATTTGCCTCCTGTAACCCTTTTTTCTCTCGTGGGGTTTAATATCCGCAGTGGTACGTAATACTTTCTTGAGTACTACAGTAATAATAAAATTGTAATAATAGAGTTGTTATTAATAAAGCTATAACAAAGTAATTGCAGGTAATAAAGTATTGAGTACTACATCCACTGTAGTACAATTTTTTTCTTTCCTAGTTTCTGTTCAATCCCTGTCGGTTCACTTGCTGCCGTTCCGCGATGCGGTGCCCCCGCACTGTAGTGGCATAAACCAAAAGGCAACAATATCTTCGTTGTCGTTCTCAGAACTTCTGAATTACAAAGTGGACCCTCCTCTCCCGTACTCCTCGCTGCTGCCCTGTATGTCAATGTCTGTAAGATGATCAGGAGCCACAGTTTCTTCGCTTCGCTAACAAGAAATATAAAAAGAAATAAAAACAAATAAAAACAAAGTAGACCGAAAGAACGAAGAAATAGAAAAAAGCGCGGATGGTATAGTTCCATATCGGGACCACTGTCTTTTTTTGAAGAAAAATGAATAGAAACAAAAATCAAACGCTTTTATGTGAAAGAGGAGCTAATTAGTAACGAAATTAAACAGGAATGACTGATCTTCATATATTGCGTATATTGCGTGAAACATATAAAAATTAAATTTTATCGCCCATTGCTTGAAGGCGATTCGCGTTCTTTACTGAGGACCTTTTGATCTATCCCGAGTCACAGTCTCGACACCCGTACCGCCTATAGTGCGTGCCTGGTGGGGGGGGGGGGGGGGGATGCCACCCCAGGCCTCCTGAATCTGCAGAACCTAACCTAGACTAACGTCACTAAAGTGAGGTGATTTATCCCAATTCAGCCTCCTGCGCTAACAGTGAGTCAGATGGGGTTTTTGAAATGCATATAAAAAACTTCTAGTCCACAGTATGTTTGTAATTCTTGCATTTTTAATTCAGTATATGATCTTCTTCCCCTTCAATGCAATATTTACCTTCCTAACGCTTTCACTAATTTTTAAAAACCAGTGGTTCCGATGCGGAACTACATCCAAAAGCGCATTAGCAACACTTTTGTCGGCAGCATGCAGAGCGTGCACCGCGAAGCAGATTTTCAGTTTCTCCCCGTCCATATTCCAGCACAAAAGCTTGCTGTTTGTTTTCGCGGATTTCAGACTCCGTGCCTTTCGTCGACAACCTTATAATTTACACCACTGACTCATTTAGATTACAAATTTAATTAATTACCATTTAACGGGGCCGTAAACAGGTACAAAAAGTGCACATTTGTTTGTGTTATATTATTAGAACTTAGTCAGTGAAAACTCCTTGCAATTACTAACGCTCAAAAACAAAAGGCGCTTGCATACGGATGAAATATTCACTGCACTCTTTTGCATTTTAACTCCGCCCCGCGCTCTAACTTTATGTCATTTTGACGTAGCGCTTTCCCCACCAATTACGATTGAGTGTTCCACGTATGATTTTATTTCAAATGCGGAATTGGACTAGATGAACGTGAATCCTCTTCTATTCAAAATCTACACAGTTACAGCCTCAAACTGAGAAAGAAATGCGTTTAATTTAGGTATCATACGCGCACTACGTTTTCTGGGCAGTAGCACGCAGCACACCAGCTGCGCGAATGAATATCCGGGACTACAGTTCTGGAATCTTAGGTTGGTGCGCGATGGAACATCTTCGTCATCTTCGAATGGTTCCGACAACTGGGCTGCCGTACTTTGATTTGATCCACGCGGCATCGCGTCACCAGCTCGCGTGGTACAGTGGATAGCGTGCTGGCCATGTCACGTCGTGACTGGGAGGAACCCGGGTTCGAATCGCGTCATGTGATAGCAGCCCAGCTGTTGACGTTTGCGCCAGCCGGAGATGCTGAAGATGTCATGACGTTGAATTTCGGAACCACGGAGCGCAAAACGTCGTTTCACACAAACAATTTAGCGCTCCGACTCACAGCTGATAACAAAGTATGTTTATTGGCGGGTAATTTGAAACGTCATGTGTGCAGCTGGGCGCCCGATTGGACAGCAAAACGCTACGTAGCCATGTAACGTATGCGTTGTGGAGAGAGGCTCGCTGGTCTTTGAAAGCAGTTATACGGGTTAATGAGCTGGCACGAGCCGAACGAAATGTATATTTGGGTATTATGGGCTGCGTTCGTTCATGGGGTATCATTATTTCAGAAATGTTTGGTGGCCTGTTTACGGCCCCTTTAATTGACCGAATCCATTATGAAAGCGCTGCGCTGCGCCATTATGCAAGCGTGGCGCTGGCGGTCGAAGTAGGGCATGCCGCTAAGGCAGCGCAGTTTTCGAAGGAACTGCGAAGGAACCCAGTCCTCGAGACGCATCCTGTGTATTGTTTTTGACCACGAGATTGATATTGAGCATTTTCAACGAAGCCTTCAGGCGCTGCACCTGTTCATCAGCTCCGATGGGTAGCTTTGCAAAAACGTGTACCTTCTGGTGCTCTTAGGAAGTTCTACAAAGGCGACATGGGGTACACGTATCACGACATATCGCGGGGATATATCCTCATAATGAGGGCTCTTGTTAATAGAACGACCTCGATGGTGTTATTTGACATGTCACATGACATCTACCTAGAAAATTCAGCAGTTCCAAGTTATGAAAAAAGAAACGAACTTGTTAGAAGAGCACGTAAGGTAGAGTGCGGCACAGTGTGGCTGCCGTGCAGGGGGTGCGTCACTGCGGGCCTCCAAGAGAAGGCTTGTACATTGAGAGTAAATTCTACCAACCTGGCATGGGTAGAGGGTGGCCATAGCGATGCTGAGCCTCCTCTTCATTCCACCAGAGAGCATCTCGGGTAGCTTGTTCTGCACGTCAGTCAAACCCATAAGCTCCAGCATATCCTTGATCTCGTGTCCGAGCGTATCCGAGGACATACCTCGTATCTGATAGAGCAGTGCCTTCCGTAAGTGCTTATACTCCATATCCGTATCTCACACGCATAGTTTCTCGGAAATTGCACAGCGTGTCTGACTGCCATCAGTAACGGGCCTCGTCATCTACGAAGTCTGGCGAATTGCTTACCCCCGCGTGTTGGCCGTTCTGCTGGTCTAAGAATCTAGGTAGGTACCAAAGAGTGTCTCTACGAGAGCTCAGTTATGTCAAAATAAACCTATTGATGAAAAGACCGCTTCTATGAAATAGTGAGGCATTCGAAAGATTGTCAGGGTTGTGTTCCCTTTTGGCTATTTACAAAAGCAAAGAGATCACAGAGGCTGACCACAACACGAGGCCTTTTCGACTTCTGTAGGAACAGTGCCACAAGTATTCTACAGGTCCGGTTTTGAGGAAGTTGGCTTTTTTTTCACGACCCTCGTGAGTTTCTTCCGGTTGTTTAAAGGGACGCTCTCGTACAGCCGGGGCGATTTCGAAAATTAGTCAAAACTCGCTTCACGAATACTGTACACATACAACTGTCAAAGTTTCATTCGGAATAACCAAGTCGTTTTCGAGGAATATGCCGAAACGTGCCGTAATACAGGGTGTTCAAGTCAAACGGGGACTTTCTGTCTCCTGAGTGTACAAATGGCTCGCGCTACTTCTTTTTCGTCATTTTCACACTCGACAGGCCTCCGCGCTCACCACGTGGTGGTGAAGTTTGTGCAAAACAAAAGACACGTGCTGGACAACGAGGTGAGCGCGCACATCGAACAGCGAATTGTCATGAAGTTTCTCGCGAATGAAGGCGTAAAGGCGTCTGAAATTCACAGAAGACTTCAGGCTCAGTATGGCTACGATACACTTAGCCGCAGCAAAGCGTTTGAGTTATGCAAACGGTTCCGAGACGGCCGTACATTAGTGCAGGACGATCCCGGCCGGGGCGGCTCGGAGCGCAGTGTCAGAGTTCCTGAGAACGTCCAACGTTTTTCCACGGTTTTGTGGGACAAGGCTGGCGTTATTCATTTTGATTTTCTGCCCAGTGGTGCCACCATCAATAGTGCATATTACTGTCACGTTCTCAAAGATGTGCATAAGTCGACCGGGCCTCATCACCAGTCCTCCTCCTGCAGGACAATGCACACCCGCATACCGCGCATCTCACGACGCGTACCTTACAGGAACTTGGCTGGGAGTTGCTGCCACGTCCCCCTTACAGTCCAGACCTCGCCCCCAGCGATTTCCATCTCTTCTGGCCACTGAAGGAGTTCCTTGGGGGCCGCCACTTCAGCTGCGACGACGAGGTCAAGAATGCGGTCTGATCTGAAGGATTTCTACGCTGCTGGCATCCAAGCCCTCGTGAAACGCTGGGACAAGTGCATTAGTGCAGCTGGAGATTACGTTGAAATATAAAACTAATTTCTCGCCTTTAAGCTCATTTTACTTTTACGAAAAATGAAAAGTTCCAGTTTGACTTGAACGCCCCTCGTAGCAGACGACGAAACCTGCGCTTCTCTCATGCATAAGTCACATATGACGTCGGCCTGCGGGTTCGTCGTCGTTGTCATGGTAACTGTGACTTGCAGAAGCACCCTTGGTTGAGCCATTCACTTTGATCTCGAAATGGGCACACACAGGCATATACCCCCGCGAGCGGAGAATGATGTTCGGGCATTGACTGTGGGGTCTCCGATAATGTGGCGCATAATGGGATAAGAGGAAGCTAAGTCACGTGTTTTCTTTCCGCGAGTATTTAGTGCAGTTTTTAAATAAACACGCACTCCTTCTCCATGTACGTCGTCAGCGACACTTCATTCCAAAACTCAAGCAGTTTTTTCGAAGCATGATCAGTGTGCAACGGGGAGTGTAGTGGAAGCGCGCGTAATATATTTTTGGTCGGAGCTGTAATGCGACCGCGCGCGCCGATGGCCAGCAACTTCAGATTTGTGATTGTGGGTGGGGTTGTCCTGCGACTTTTAATTTGTCTCTGCGGATTAACATAGTTGTTCTAAACCACCGTACTTGCCACTTCTTAAAATGCGCGTTTTTCACCTGAGAACTGCAAGAAAATGTACGAGAGTTACCGCGGTGCCCAGTAAGTTCCGAAACCCGTCTGCTCACGCCGATGCACTAGCGCGCGCAAAAGCAGACGATTTCTGTATCCTATCACCGACTTTCCCGCAGAGCGACGTGGCCGTTCATATTGTTGCAAACACAGATCGCGGCTTGCTCTGCAATCTTTATCAATTTTATTCGGTTGTTTAATAACTGTAGCGTGTTTTGTCGGGTAAATTCGCAGTATTCCATTTTCAACAAAGGGGAATCGAATGGTACACTTTATGAGGGGGGCAGGGGTTACGAGACCGCCCCTTTAGCTTGTTGTCTCTGAAACGAACTTCTGAGCTATGCTCGACCATGTTTCGTGGGCCTTTTGTTGTGTCTAGTATCGAGTATGGATCTTTGCCACCAGAGTCTTCGTTTTTTAGCCGTTCTTTCGAAAGTAATGTTTGTTAAATCACATCCCCTGTTGTAGAAGATTGTACCATACCAGGCCAAAAAAGTACATGTGCTGCCGGACTGTGAGGTCGTTGTACAATATGTCACCCTGTGGACATACGCTGACACATTTTCGAACGGCCACCGAATCTTGAACCACATCCAAACCGCAGACCGTGGCGGTACCGGTCGTTGGAGGCACCACGCCTGCAAAAATATGAAATATAGGTCAATATCAATTCCTGGCGGTCACATCTGTGGAGGTTAGCTTCCCCTTCTCGGTATTATCTGCTAGCACAACATACTGATCAGTGTTCATGTGACATCGGGAGCGCGAGCGAAAGGACGGGAAAGCGAATGCAGGAACAAGCAGCGGCTAATCTGTGATGTCTTTTCTTCGCATGCAGACAGAGCGGAAGGTTGTGGGCATCCCACAGAGGCATTGAATAAACCTTTGTTGCTGTGTCTTCCCTTGACATGTACCGAACGGGCTCGTACCACGTACCTGGGATCTTTGCCTGGCTGAAGTGGCGTTCGCAACATGGACGACGGTCAACCGAACTGCAGGATTTACTCCGACGTGCCTAAACTTGGGACGAGAGGCCGATTTTCCAGCAGATTTTCGAGCGGAGGATGCCATGGGCTTCCGGGTTGCAACTACCCGAACTCCTTATTCAAGGCTTCCCGAGGACCTCCGGAGCTGATTGAACGCTGCAGCTCAGACTACTCGGGAGAACCTGCACGTCGCAGGGTTGGACCAGGCTCTCCCGTACAACCGAGAATGACGAGCTCTCACCTACAGAGTCAGTGAGAGGTCGTGTCCTTCCTCGTGTCCTTCCTCAGAAGTCCTTCCTCGTGTTCGATAAGCCTGTAGTCTTTATTATTCCCAAAGGTCTGACACATCAATGAACAAGACATTATTTCGCTGCACAAAGGAATGAACCCGAACAGCGCCGCTCACACCGATCAACTGACGCATCCTTCAGTCTTACACTTGCGAATACCCTTCGGATTCTGAGTATACGGTTACAGTCTCTCCTTCCCTTTCGCCTGGCGCTGGCTGACGTTTCTCACTCTGCCTTTTGGCGTTTATATCTTCATTTTTGATCCGTTACATTCGGCCATCCTCAAAATTTCTCTTGTCCTCGAGGTGTTGTACTAGTTTTCTTAAATTATATGCGTTGGCGTTTGTCTCTAGAGGTTTCCAGGGTGACGCCTTGGAGTTGGGGATTCCACGTCATCAAACTCATCGCTTTCGTTTGATTCCTCTTATTCTATAGAAACGTCCTCGCGGTGTTCCCGCAGTTTCATCTGGGAGACATGCGCCGTAGTGAGCGAACCTATGCTGTCGTCCACCTTCTCTCAAATCCCTCACTCGGTACGTGTCCCCTGGAATACATCGAGTAACGACCAGTGGTCCTCGATACTCCTGTTGCGTTTTCGTACGTTGCCCTTTCTTCTCAGGGGCATGAGTGGGACAACAATGCCTCCTACTTGATACCGCGTGGCTCTGTAGTGACGCCTGTCGTAGGTGCTTTCATGTGCTCTTGTTCTTCCATAAGTTTCTTCCTGGCCTGCTTTTGCAGTTCCCTTGGGTCGCTCCACGTCGCGTTATTCCTATCATCCGCTAACTGATGTGGCCTAGCGCCATAAAAATTGGGCGAGTAACCGTGCAATGTTTCAAAGGTGGGTAGCCTGTAGTTTTGCATACTGCGTTGTTTAAATCTCTCTCCACGCCAGTGATTCAGCGTCCCAGTCGTTGTGGCCTCTACTTTTGATGGCAGTTGCAATAATCGGCACAAGTACGCGGTTCACGCGTTCCACTTGTCCATTTGCGTGAGGATGTCTGGAGGAGCTGGGAATGTGCTGCACGCCCCTTGACTGCAAAATTCTTCAAGCTCATGAGAAGATTCTTCGGGGAACGCCCTCTGCAGAATAAGTTGCTATAACGCCTTCAGCACGCTCTTACTTGTAGTATTCGCAGCAAACAGTCGACGAGCTTTAAGATTATCCACAGCTACGAGAAGGTGTTGGTTTCCTTTTGTGCTTTTTACAAAGGGCCCCAAGTGGTTCATGTGTATCACCTCGAAGGGATACGTTCCCGATGGAATCGGATGGAGTAAACCTGGCTTCCTTCCGCATGTGCATTTGTTGAGAAGGCAGCGCACATAGCGTCTCATTTTGGGGAACCAAAAACGCTCTTTGATTTTTGCGACGGTTCGCTTTGTGGCGAAATGTCCCATTCGTGCGCCCATACCGCAATGCTTTTTGCCATCGGTCACCCTTTACACCACGAGTCCGTCTTTTAGACCGAAATCATTGATCTGATTTTGAAGCGACGACGTGAGTCCTTTCTGCCTTTCCTCAGTACGGCAATAATTTCCGAGAGAGCAGAATCCTGCCACTGCACAGTCAAGATTTGATTTTCAAAACTCAGTGTTAGCAGTACTTTGAGTTTGTCCGTTACGATACCTTCCAGGTGTTTTCTCCAGGCTCCACCGGTGCTCTACTTAAGGAGCCGACATGAGCCATCTTCGTTACATTTCGATGCATCACCTCCAAGTCATATTTTTGTACAAGATCGAACAATCGAGCTTTCGCATCGAGCATTGTGGCTTTCGAGTCTTGTAAACCAGTGCTTGGCAATCAGTCACTACCGTGAAGTGAATCCCGAGCAGGTATGGACGGAGACGCGCTGTCGCCCATACAACAGCTAACAGCTCCAACTTGCTCGAATGATAGTTCCTCTCTGTTTCAGACGTTCGGTTGCTGATGCAGTACACGAGTCGAAAACGTCTCTGCTCATCCCGCTGCTAAGCCATCCTGGCTAGGGTCGGAATAGAGTTCAGTCTTCGCCTCTCGGTTGAGAAGCCTCTCGTAATGTCTGTTTGAGGTCCTCGAACGACTCATTTGGTTCCTTTGTCCACATACAAGGAGTTGCCAATTAGCAGTCCTTGCAGTCGTTCTGCCCTTGTAGCATAATGGTCCACAACACTTCTGAAGAAACTAGTCAAGCCCAGAAACTTACGTAATTCGTGGAAGTGTAGTGGCGCGGGAAAATCCCATATAGCGTGAACCTTGCGCGGTCCAGGCTTGATGCTACTTGCTTCAAGCGTAAATCCCAAAAACGCAACAGAGCTCTTCCCGAACTCGCATGTTTGCAGTCTGAATGTGAGCATAGCTCCCAAGAGCCTCTAGAATTTTTTGGAGCCTTTCTAGCACCTCATTCCAGTCCTTGGGCGGCACCAAGACATCGCCCAAATAGCACGGTGCTATTGTATTTCTGTACGGCCCTAGCATCTCCTTCATAAGACGGTGTCGACTGACTGAGTCGCTCAAACCTCCCAGTGTTGCAAAAGCTGTCTAGTGCATCGCAGTTTCCGTCAGGGGAACTTATAAATATCCGTGCGCGAGATCAAGCGTTGTGTAAAGGCGGCTGCCTGCAAGGTACAGCAGCTGATCGACGGTATTTGGAAGAGGATAATGTTCATTGACTATTTGACTGTTTAGCTTTCTGTAGTCCACCAGTAGTCTGCTCTCTCCATTTTTCTTCTTTACTAGGAGTACGGGGCTTGCACACGGTGATGTGGTGTCAGACACTATGCCATGCGTCTTCCATTCCTGAAGAATCACATATATTTCGTCCCTTTCCTTCGCTGTTGCCCTTTACGGACAAGTTACGACAGGGCTGCTCGCAGGCATTTCCTCAATGTCCATCGATACCAGCGTAGTGCAGTCAAGCTGCTCAAGTCTGAAAGGTGAGGAGAT
Organism: Ornithodoros turicata; assembly: GCF_037126465.1. Taxonomy (NCBI): domain Eukaryota; kingdom Metazoa; phylum Arthropoda; class Arachnida; order Ixodida; family Argasidae; genus Ornithodoros; species Ornithodoros turicata. Next base: position 39,401,697 of record NC_088204.1, read on the forward strand.
CAAGAAGATCTCCATCTAGTTCTGATATTTCATTGCCCATCTTCACCTGCGACATTTCTATTGGTACCTTCTGTTATCACGATTCAGCCTTCACACATCCTTCCCATGAGTAGTAGTAGTTAGCCTGCTGACCATGTAACGTCGAGACTGGGAGGTACACGGGTTCGAATCCTGGTGCTGTGCTGTCTTTGGTTTTTCCTGTGTTTCCCTCAGACGCTTTCAGAGATAAGTCGGCACAGTTCCCTTACAAGTCGGCCCAGGACGCACATTCCCCAGAGCGTTAGTGGTGACGTTGCTCTCCTCTCTGAGGCCGACAACGGTGAGTCTTTTCGCCATCACCACCTTCCTTTGAGACTTCTCGTAACAAATTGACGTTTTCGATCTGTCCTAGTCGCTGCTCGCTCCTATAAAGCCACTCTTCCTCTCCAAAATTGCACTAGGGAATACGGACTACGCCCTCATATAAACGTAAGAACCTGTCCGCCCCACACTCTTGTACGTAAAGCGCATCAACTGTCTTCCGTTGAACACTCTCCGTTTCTACCCATACAACTGTATTACTGTGCACGATGGTATCCCTCTGTACTGCGATTCTATGCCGCTTGCTTAGAGGCGAGACAATGTCGATGTTACGAAACGGTTCTTAAGTCTCTGTAACACAGCATGAAAGTTTGACCAAATTTGCAATAGGCTATGTCAAGAAGCTCTGTCCAAGTTCAGCCTACCAAGAGTGCAAACGGCTGCACAGAGCCATGAACAACCAGTACCTCTACATCGTGTGCGGCCACACCATCAATCGTTAAGTCCACCGGTGCCTTCCCAGTAGTGCCTATTGTTCATTCTGTGTTTGAGGCGTAGAGCGTCTTGTCGTAAGGTATAGAATGTTCAGTCAACACAGCAATCTACTGATGCATAGAGTATACAACTGGAGCTGCATGTATCCAACATCGTATGTATCTCGTGAGAACCATTGACCTTGGCAACCTTGATGAACTTGTCGGGTCCACAGGGGTTGACGTTCTCGGCCGCGACATATTGCTATGATTCCTGACTTGCGTCGCGCGCTTGAAGATCGAAGTTGGTATCCTTAGCAACTGCAGACAGCAAAATCACCCCAGACGACAGACAGCACCCCAGCAGACCCGACAGACAGCACAACACAGCAAAATCACCCCAGAGAGCGAAGTCGACAATCACGACAATGCTCTCTTTTATTACAGTTAAAGCAGCGTGTCTGCCCTTTCTGATTCTCTGACTTGGACACCTGTACTCGCGATTTCTCTGAAGAGTTTTCCTTCGGCTGTTCAGGTGGCTTTCCTTTCTGTTGCCTTTCTGTGCACTGTCAGGTGGCGAGCTGGACTCTTTCTTGATGTGTCATAACAGTCCGTTGGTGTTCATATAGTTTCTCACACTCAAACACTGAACGATCTACACGTCGGTGAGCCCTGTGATAATGTGTTCCATAACATTTGGCTCGGAGAGGTTGTACCGTCTTGCCTTCATCTCGTTGTCGTAAAAGTACTCTTCTGATGTCTCCCCTGGACATTCCCTTCGGGCGACCATTTCTCTGTAGAGCGACTGAAGGCCCCATGTGGAGGGAAATGACTCGTGTAACAGTTCTTTCCATTCCTCCCAAGTTCGACGACGTACGGGCACACCTTCATGCCACGTACGTGCAGTTCCCTTCAGTTTCGGAACAGCCATCACAACTGTGTCCCAATATGGCAAGCCAAATGTTTCTGTACGTTCGTCAATACGTTCCACCCATCTTTCTGCTGTCATCACCTTCTGGGTGAAACCCGGGAATGAGATACTTTATGTCGTTGACACGGTGATGAGGAGGACGAGCTGTGTTTTGCTGCAGAACTGGTGATATGCCAGCAATTGCTGCTCTGACCGCCGTCTCAACTCGTCTCTCTCTCCGGTTTGAAGAATGGACCTTTTTCACACACGCGTCGTATCCTAGCGGTTCTCCAACGAACTATGCTCGCCGCGCGTCAAAACAAATCCCCATGGGTAGCACAATAAAGGACCAAAACCGGTCCGGAGTGGAGTCGACAAGGTCGCGCCATTCGTGCGGTCTCCCCACTGGTCCCCACTTCTGTTGTCCCCATAGTGCGCCATCTAGTGAAGATGGAGATAATCCTCTCCGGCGCCATGATCAGCGGGGTTTTGCACATATTGAACAACTATATCGGCAGTTGGTGTTGTGCCGTCTCCCGCATGTGAAACTAGAGAATTCGAAGCAGATGTATCTCCTTCTGCCTGTGGCTGAGCTCCCGACTACGGACGCGTCTTTTTCGATCATACCATTGCTAGCTAAGCTAAATTCCAACGAGGGATCAGCTTACTTTACGTTTTGCATGTTGTCTTCGTCCGAAGGTGTGTTCGCGATCCCACTTCTGATTGATGTTGGGTAATAATGTAGTTATTCTTCCCAACGGTGTTTCGCATCAATTCAAAACCAGTGATTTTCCCAGAAATTCACTGCTCGGAGGGTGCCAAGCCCTCAAAGGGGGGAGGGGGGTATGCTTGGTGAAGGTCCCACTTAAGGAACTTTTCTTAGACACGGAAAGAATCGTGGCACAATGGTGAGATTTCTGCACAGCTTTCCCGTTTTATTAGTACATGTTATTACGGTAGAACACCATACATTAGAATAGAGATTCATTATGAACGGCATTTCAACATTAAGATGCATAATCACACGACCGCCAAAGAAAAAAGACTAGCACCTTCTCTGACGAAGCTCAATGAATACCTAGCAACCAACGAAAAAGCCGACGAAAAAAGCAGAATACCTCGCTTGATTGAGTTGTGCGCAAATGGTTCTTGATTATCCACATTGAGTTTACGTCCCCGCACGCATTTTTGCTCGTATATGCTCGCAACATATGCATTAAACAGTCACTTTCAAATGATTTTGTACAAATGCATGGTACGATCATCTGCATGACTGTGGTCCTACAGCCCAAGTTTGACAGTACAGGATATAAATCGCTGCGCCAGACTCTCTACCAGAACGTGTTGGTGGCCGAGCTGGGTGGGGTCACCTGAGAAATTTCAGGGGGATGTTGCAAAAATGCAGGGGCGGAGGGGAATCCCTGTACAAAACGCATTATTTCGGTGCACAAAGGAATGAATCTGAACGTCTTTCTCTCTCGCAAGGCGCTGGCTGGCGCTTGTCACTTTTCCTTCTGGCGTTTATATCTGTTTTTTATCCCCTGCACACGGACTCGACCGCTTAGTGATGCGTCACTGGGCTTTGTAGCCTCGCTGCACATAGGTGGGATGGATTCTTCGAAGTAAGCGCGTGCTCTTCCGGCCTCATTTAATCTTCGCCGCTGTGACACGACCGAAGAAATTGGGCGAGTACGTGTGTAAGACACCTGAAGGCTTACCACCCCCGAGACCTTGACGAAGAGAACGACCCTTAGTCTTCTCCTCTTCCGGACCTGATTCCAGGCGCTACAGTTTGCGGCGTCGCAGGCGGAGCACGTACGGAGGACTCCTCGTATGGACGACGTAGTCGACGCCAGCAGCGTATGTCCGCCTCCGCTTCCGTACTTTTGTAGGGCTCCCCGCCCTTGCTTGCTCGTCACATGGACCGTGATACAGTTTGACAATTTTTGGGACGTCCATCCCAGTACGTCCGTGGGCCTGTCCTCTTCGGGTGCCCTTTCGCACACTGTATCCAGCCATTCCAATGACTCTTGCTCGAAGATTGCCAGCCGCCACGGATACTTCGTTGCCCGACGTGCGGTGTCCCGCGACTCCGCCGGGCAAAAAATCGCTCTCTGCACTCCCTACACAGAAGCAAAGTGAACGGAGCAAGGACTGCCCGGTCAGCAAGCTCAGATGAGGCTCTGGTTAGTTTCACCGCAGTATCGCGGGACCCGCTGAGAGCGGCGAACCGGCATCCGACTCCGTTGACTTCGTAATTATATGCTTGATGGGGGCGGACGACCTGTGAAACGTCAATTGGGCTTTGGTTTTTGAAGGCACACTGGTTAGGGTTCGTGTGACGTCGGGAGCGGGAGTGAAAGGGCGGGAGAAAGGACGGGTTCACAAACAAGCACCGGCGAATCTGTGAAGTCTTTTATTCGCCTGCAGACAGAGCGGAAGGGTGTATGCACTCCTCTGAGGCATGAAATATTTGTCGTTGTTCAGTTACTGTGGTTGTTGCTGTTTTTTCCCTTGGCGATGTAACGGACGTGTTTCTCCGGGATCGTCCTGAGTATGCTCTAGTCATTTTCAGTTGAAACATCCAACAGCAATCTTAACCTGCTGTTGAGATTTCGTCCAAACCGTGCAATGAAGCTTTTACATGTCAGTTGTTTTTTTCTGGCATTTTTTTATTGACGGTTTCAAATTTACATAACTTACCAGACACAATGTTGAAGAGTGTCGACTTTCCGGACCCGCTGTGGCCAAGTATCACAGTTATTTCTTTGTAGTAGACATCCAAGTTGAGGTCTTCCAAGGCTGGGTTCTTACCGTATATCTGAAGAGGGATTATTGGGAATACTAATTCACGTGTGACATTCTTGTGACTCCCATTGGTAAGGTGACACAATCTATACCTCAGATCAAGTAAATAATTATCAACCTGAAAGCGTCAGATCCCTCTCACAATAAAACACCAGTTTCTGCCTTACTCTGAACCAGTATGAAACCAAGGAACACAGCGCACAAATTACACATGTAGTGGAATTGACAGAGAAATTACCGTCCCATACTTCATATACTGCGATTAAAATTGTGTGTTTTTGTGGCCAGCTACTATCGTTGGCGTCACAACACTGTATGCATTAGTGGTATTTTTGTTTTAGGCCAGGATAAGAGCGGTGAACTGTACTACAGAATTCCGACTCAGCAACGAGTGTGAATCAGCACTTATGTGTACAGTCAAACGCAACCAACAATTTGACACGAAGCTATTGAAAACGACAATAGTGCCCGTCTCATAGGTATTCAAGATCTAGTTGACGTCACTCGTATTCTTCGCACTAACATGTTCCACACATGCGAAGAATCAGCCTGCGCACAATGCCATACGCGTACAAGGAGACTGGCTTACCTCGTGTTTTTATAGCAAAGTACGACCCGTTGTTTTTTTTTTGTTTTTTTTACTGATGCGCTGAATGGCCTCTTCATGCGCGTGCTGAGTTACGGTAACCAATAGGTAGTAGTTGTGAATCGCAAAAACCTGAAGTGTTGCGAAGGAGATAACGGTTGGAAACGGCCGTGTCTATGACTAATCCTCCGCGTGATCTGCATGGTTTTAGTGAATCGTGTCAACCATTCCGTTTGGCGATTCCTCTTTACCCCGATCTTGAAGCTTGAAGAGTTTACCAGACACGCAAACACACAGTCTGTAGTCCGTACGAAAGCATTAGCCAGAAGCCTTGTGTGCTGCCCTCGCGTGGATGCTGATATCAAATCCATGAGTGGCCAATGCACGAAGTAACAAATGACACGGAACATGCTACCGAAAGACGTGACGCACCCTGGGATTAACCCACAGAAGCCATGGTCTAGAGTCCACATAGACTATTCGGGCACCTTCCAAGGTCAGACTCTCCTGGTTATTGTAGATGCGTTTTCAAGATGGCTGCAAGTTATAGCAAGTTTCAAAAATGTCGTCAGCGCGATTAATCTGTCATCTGCGACGAGTCTTTACGACGCGTGGTACCGTCTGCTTGACGTTGTGGTTTCGAATAATGGCGCATCATTTACTTCAGCGGAGACTGCTAATTTTCTAAGGCGAAATTATATCGAGCATTTGTTTCCTCCGCCATACAGTCCAGAATCGAACGGCGCGACGGAAAGGATCGTGCAAACAGTGAAGAACAAACTCTGCTAACTACAGCCTGATGATGTTGCCTTTGCGTAATGCCTTTCACGATTCTCACGATTCCCACTTCGAGCAACACCGTCTACAATAAAAGGGACATCACCGACAGAACTGCTCATGAACCTCAGCTAAAGACCTTACTCCACGAAGGTTTCCCTCAGTTGACACATGATCATGCAGGCTATGACGAGAAGCGTAGATTTCAAATAGGCGACGAAGTCTTCGTCCGGATCTGCCTTGGTGCATGCCGAAGGCAGTTGCACCTACAAGCTAAGACGAGGAGGATGGCGAGCTCTAGAGCGCGGAGTAAGTCAGATGCGAAGACGTCGCTCCACTGCCATAAGGGTCGATCAATGGAACAATGATTGGTTATCACTACCGATGCCGACCCAGGTATCATAGGAAGTTCTCTAGGACACGACTTCCACAGGAAGCGCTGACGGTAGTGCAGGTGCGCTGCGCGGATCAGAACAAGCAATGAGAAGTCCAGACTTTTATCCATACAAGTATCCTACTAGGTGTGAAGGACTGTTATGTACGTGTTTCAATATTTCACGCTGGACTAAGCATGAGTTAGTGCACCGGCGTGTGTGCTTGACTGTGATCGTTCGAGACGAAGCTCGCATGCTGGGACTTGCAAAGTTGCAATAAAGATTGTTGGTATCTCCGGCTGCACCACGGTTACTTCAATTGGTCGAGTATGGTGTTGTGAAAAGAAAGCTGTCAGTTCTCATCGCACCTGCACAAGGTCCTTGTCTCATTGAACGTCCGTGGTTCAACGATCGGGGAATCAATATATAACGGGGTTCATCAGATATGCATACAGCCATCGAAGTGGCTGCGAAACAAAGTTATTGAAGGAGGACTTGGGCGGTTCATGATATCATACTTCACCATTGCCATTCATGAGAAGGCTGAATCGAATTTCAAGGGAAGCCGCGGAATTCCATTTGCCATCCGTAACAAAGTAGCAGCGGCTATCCGGAAAATGGTGCCTCTGGAATGTACTTGAGAACGCTGTTTTTTCAAGGTAGAAAACTCCTATTGCACCAGTTCTCAAGCGGGATCACAGTTTAAGGATATGCGGCGACTACATGTGCACAGTCAACACAGATAGTCCCGACAACTATCCGCTTCCCACAACGACGGAGATCGTTTAAATGTCGACCAACCATGTATTCTCTAAGGTCGGCTTCGGTCAAGGCATATCTACAACTTCCAGTCGATGAGCAGTCTGGAGAGATTCCAACTCTTAGAGACGCCGGGGAACCTTCAAGGTTACGTGTCTGCCCTTCAAATTTTCAGCAGCTCCAGGTATATTACAAAGGTTCACCGAAACACTGATCTAAGGAATACCTGGCGTCGCGGTTGTTACCACATCGTCATCACGGACCGAAACATGTAAGAGCACAATATACGGGAGCAGGAAGTTCCGGAAAACGTAGCCCGTCTGGGTTGCGTCTCATGTGCAGGAAATGCGTTTTCTGTGTTGAATAGCTGAACCTTCTAGGCTTTGACATCGACGCTCAAGGTATTCGCTCTTGCCAAAGCAAGTTGCAGCGATTCACTATGCACGAGAGCCGACGAACCAGAAGGAGCTTAAGAAGGCGTTCTTAGGATTGATCAACTTTTATGATCGCTTCCTCAAGAAGAAAGCTATACTCCTAGAGCCCCTGTGTATCGGCGTTTAGACAAAGAAGAGACATCGAACAGCTGGAGGTTCACAAAAAGCGTTCCAGAGCATCAAGAGGGTATCAGCACGGAAATCTTGATGGTCCTCTCCGATGTCAACAAGGTGGTAGCCTTGATATGCGATGCTTCTCATGATGTATGATTCGCCTTCGCCGGAATATAATTCATATTTTACAGGCTGGTCATAGGGGCCTCGTTTTGACGAAGGTCCTTTCAGGAGCTACGTATGGTGGCCGAGCATAGGCGAAAATATCGAGTTCATTAAAGCATAGTTCATTATAGGGGAGCGCAGGTCATATCAGTTGACGCGAAATGTGCCTGCAAAATCCTGGCACCCTTGGTTTCCTCCCCCAGCGACCCTGGTCACGAATCCACATGGAATGCGCGGGACTTTTCCAAAGACGGACGTTACCCGTAGTCGTGGGTGTTCCTTCCCGTTGGCCGGAAGTTGTTCCAGTGTTAACACTGCCAGCATCTGAGCTTGTAGGGCATCTTCGAGATGTGTTTGCAGTGCATGGTCGGACAAATGTAGCAATGTCGCGCAACGGTACAGCATTCCCGTCAGCCTTCGTGGTGGAGTTTTTCAAGCTCGGCGGCCACCCTATCCCCCATCAACTAATGACCTGACCGAGAGGATGGTTCAGTCTGTAAAACAAACAAGTTAGGACCACACAGCAGCGGCGCCTGGAAGTGCCGACTTGCACGGGTTCTATTCGCCCCTTCGAACGACGCTATAGGGCACATTTGAATCGGCCTGGTAAGTGGAAGTTGCCACCTTGGGAGACTTCCAGAGGCAGTTGGCTGCTACTGCCAAGTGAACTCCAAGGCAGCCTCTCTGACAGAAGTAGTTGCTACTGGAGAAGCGGTACCTCCTGAGCTTCAGACACGACGACTGCCGGAAATCGGGAGCTGTCTTGAAGAGTCACGCCGATCTGAGCGACAAATAGGGATGCCGGACTTTTACAGGGCCCCTATGGCTGATTGAGTTTGGGGGAAGGGATGTTATGCATAGATATACAATCAGCCCTATAGGAAATATCGTACGTACTGCGCGATCTCACGCATTGCGTGAGCTGGTTCTGCTTTTTTTCTCGTGCGGCGCTTCAGTGGCTTGTACTGAGCGCCATGCTCACATCTTACTGGCGAAACGGAGTTCGAAAAGAAACATATCATTTCGTGTACGGTAGCGTGGCGTACTTTTCATTCATTATAAAAATATAGACATAAGCTAATTGTGTTGAACGAGAAGCGGCTCACCTCGCATTGAATGAAGGAGGAAGTTGCACCTACCTTGCAGAGTTCTCTAATTTCAATAATTGTCGTCATGGTGTCTGACGCTCTTCTAAATCCCTCTTCACTAGAGGGTTGCGGCCGTGGCATGCACTTCGGAAACCAGTATTCGATCTAAGGAATCGATTCAGAAGTAACGCTTCCGACATCAGAGCATCATTTCAGCTACTACAGGCAAGTATACGAACTAGTGCGCTAGAATAAATATAGAAAGGAACTACGAATTTGCATGGTGGTTGATTTCAGTAACCAATCTGCCATTATGCAACACAGAACAATTATTCTATTTCATGGTTCTATCGCTAGAGATCATTAAAGGGACGGTCGCATCCTTTCCAGTCGATTTCGAACCTATGGTGCCATTTTACAACCCCCCCCCCCCCTTGTCCCCCGGTCCTTCCTGCTGTCCATGTCTGTACGCCGCTCATGGCCACCGTTGCTTCGCGGCGCTAACACGGAATTTTAAAGAAATTACTCCTTGTGAACGACTGACTCGGTATCGAATATCGCACATGAATTTGATTGCTGTGAATACATGTTGCAGACATGAAAACGCCGGATATTGAGTGTATGCCGGAATTCCTGTCTAAAGAAAGGCGAAAACGTCATTTCCTACACCACCAATAGGAGCACGGCCTTGAGGAAAAGGATGCCGCGGCCGTGCGGGTGTCTCGAGAGCACCTTTCTGCTCTAAGCGGCGCTTTCTCACTCCTCCTATTAGGGATTGGCGTCACGCTGATGTCGTCGCCGGAGCCTCCGCAGCTGCTGAAGTAGCGCGGACCTTTAAGGTTCATCTATTTGACATCCAAGCACTTCCACATCCAAGCCAAGTATTGTTGACCCTGAACATAGTGGTACCTGTTTCATAGATAACTTTCCGGATGCGACCGTCGCTTCGTCTGCGTCATCACTTGTCGGTGTTCGCGCATACTGCTCACTGATCGTGCCAATTTGCGCATACAAATTTACAGGAACCCAACAATTTGGAAACGCGCAGGTCGTATAAGCTTTTCTTTGCTCAATGGCTCGTAGTTTATGACTTATTTGGTAGTCGAGTCTGTCCGTGTTTGAGCGCTTCATTATGTCCCGTGCTATATGCGTCGGGCTGAGGTGTGTATTTACAATGGCCTTGTAGGATTTCTTGATATATTTTCAATTGTAGCGCAATCCAAAAAGTTTCCAAGCACTAAAAGGGTTTCTAGAACCGATGTTCCTGGAGTCAGGAACATAGGAAAATAGCTCCGAGTGTAAGTTCCTGTTAATTGGCACAATGACTAGCTTTGGTGATTTTCATTCAAACTGTTCGCGAATGATACGTGGAAGGCCAATGAGAAGAGTGCGTGACCCGGAATAGAATCCTCTGGTTAGGCAGCAGCAAGACCGTTAGCGAACCGCTTGAGCAAAACGATTCACTAAAACTCCCTAACTTCAGAATGGCTACACGAGAACAAGAACGTTGACAGCGACGTATCGCGATTCTGCTGTCGGATGGACACCCCAACTAGCGCTGATGTGTATCACACAGCATCCTTAATTCTAATTTTAATACTGCACGGGATTCCTCTCACTTGACGCTGGGCTAAGCTCGATCCTACCAATTACCTACCTAGAAAGCGGTTGCTTAACCATGCTGGGTGCGAAGCCCGAAGCTGCTGTTGCGTCGACCGTAAGGTCGACATAACAGAACATCGTACAGTAAGTAACACATGTTGCAGTTGGTCTCAACGGTGGAAACTTTAACTGTGGCTACTGTTGCTTCCCAACAACATGTTGTGCAAATTGGCAAACGCTGAGCAGGCGACAGGTTCGCGATACCAGTCGACAGCTAAAACACAATTGGCTTATTTATCGCCGCTTGCCAATTGCACGCTCCCGTTACACCCCACGACGTGTGTGCGAACAGGGAAGGAATCATTGGGACCGGGAGCAAACGCGTGGCACACGCTAGGTGAATCTCAGACTCCACAGACGTCATGTAGTGCGCGTCCCTCTTTTCCCCTGTCTCTGGCTGCTTTCAGTTTTTTTTTTTTTCTCCCGGTGTTGTTCCTTTTCAGTGCGAACGGTGTTTTCGCATTAGACAAGAATTCGAATGTGAAACTCATTGGGCAGGACCCTGCATGGAATCCAAATGCGTGGCAAAACAGAAGAGGAATGGGGATCATTAGTACGGTTCCGTTGTAACATTGCAGTTAACTTTGCCGATATGCAATAGCACAGCAGGACAAGAAGGGAGGAGGTATCGCCGAAGAATTGGGAAGGAGGGAGGGCTCGGTAGGGCGTAGGAAGTCTGGATAAATTACTGCCTTAGGCTAAGTTACAAAAGGGACAGCTACACGTACCAATTACTGGGTACTTGACATCATGAAAGGGCGGATTTCATCGTTCCACATATTTGGGTTCGGTATAACAAACGTTTTCGAATAGTCGTTTTCAATGTATTTAAAATTTACCACGGGGCTGTGATGGAGGACATAAAGCGTAGACTTGTACATAAAATAACACCATTTACAGCGCAATGTAATCAGAAACTATCTATAGCGCGCGTAAATTGTGACAAAAATCACAGCAACGTACTGCTCGTGTGCGTAGTGTTGGAAATTTACACTATTTATGAGCGGCAGAATAACTTCAATATATTAGTCGAAATCCTCACTTTTGAAAAACTATTTGGCCGAGAGGTATTAACTTTCAAGGTTACTGACTTAATGATCGAACCATGCTCATTTCACAATGACTAATAACTAAAGCCGTAACTAATTTCCACTCATCATTACAACGGCCGGTGATAACTACTTAGCTCCCACCGTATTCTAGTATAGGCGGTAGGTAAAGGCTACGCAGCTTGCAAAATGTCTTCTTACCATTAAGGGAAAGTGGAACGGCAAGGGAACATCGGTGACCCAATAAAGAACTCTACTGAAGTACCAGACCCATAGGGAGAGGAAGACCATTGTGCCTCCCATCACACCCCAGATCTGCAAAATGGTGATGTTGTCCAGCTGAAGGGCTGGCCGGTTGACAATGGACCAGTCGGCTGATCCTGTAGTTAAGGAATCACATTTGTAAACTGCCAATTAGGATGATATTTCAAGGGCATCTAAAGATAAATTATACAATTATACGCTAATGCCCACAGAGGTAAGGTATTAGAGAGAACGAGATGTTTGAAACCCTATGTGAAGTCCAGTCGAGCATGAATATTGCTAAATTCATATTCCCTAAATGTGCCAGCTTGCATAAAAGTTGAGTGAGAGTCTCGGACTCAATATGTCAATATATATCTCAACAGCTTGGGCAGTGCTTCGCACACCAGCGACGAGCGCGTGTTCGATGGGACCCGTGCTTAAATTTTATGCAAACGTGCCATACGTGCAACACTTCCCGTGGTGTTCCTGAGGATATCTTTTCCCGGAAATTCGAATCTCCCTGGGAGACCGACATTTCTCCGACGGACGTCCCCACATCTCCAAGCTTGGCTCTGGGCTTCCCACAAATACCCGTCGTTTGTCCTCACAGGAAGTTACGCCGAGACGTTTCACGGGCTTACTTGCGTACGTGCTCAGAGCCCTGTATTTTCTCCTTATTCATACTGTTTATTGAGCTGTTGCGTAAGTGAACAGATTCTTGCCAGGCCTGTATGCGCTTTTTTTCCCTTACGTTTTGTTTCAGCTTCGGCCACTGCATCTTTCTTTCTATGTTGCTCATATTTGTTTGTTTCTCGTACTTCCGTTACGGACAATGAGCACGAAGTTTTCGTCTTAGTCTTAGTGCGAAAGTCTTAGAACCATGAGGATCACTTAGAAAGGCAGGGACATACCTTTTCAAAGCGAAAACAGATATTGTATATTGCTTGTCACGCGAGCATCCACAAATTCGTGAGTCCTGTTTGCCTGCGAGTCAGACTAGAGGGTGAGGTTGAGGGTGAGGGTGAAGTTTAATGCGATTGCGTCTACCGATAACACTGGACTGGAGAAATGCTTAGTGCCTTAAGCGATATCCATTTCAAGACAGGGACGTTGCAATGGGATCTATTTCGAACGTCCGTTCCGTCTAGTTCCAACGTCGAAATAGAGTCCTACCACTTTCCTGTATTTTGCTCTAATTTACACCGTTGCTGTCAGTCCATATTTATATATTTAACGGTCAATTGAGTCTGGATGCTCGATAGATGTACATTTTACTCGCACATCGTTTTGAGAAATCATAATCAAATATTTGGTGACAACAGATTCCAGTGGCAACAGGCAGGCATTCCGAGAAAACGGGGAACAATGCTTCGTCCTCCACTTATACAAACTAATGGGAGTCAGCAGCTGCACCTGTCACTCAGTCTTCCTCACAAGCATGGTCAGAAGTGTATCACGATATTGCGAATTAGTGAGAGCGCATGTATATCATGACGACGCAACGTCAGGTAGGACAGGACCTTTTCAGACATGGCTTAACGTTGCAACAGTTTGTCCAGTGCCTACCAGTGCCTGGCTTTGCTTTGCATAGCCTTCATATAGCTCAGAAATTATAAGCTTTCGATTCGGCACTGTTATGCTGGTTCGTAGAAAATGCTGAAAAAGTACGGAAAGGAACTATCGCATCCAGAAACGTGTGCAAGACCGATACGGTAATGTACGGCACCGCCTCACACTCTAGTCGGCACAGTTTCTCTTCCGAAACAGCTTACATATTAAATAAAAGAGTTCTGAAGATTCGCATTCCCGCTGCAGCTAAGAAAGTCCCAGTGATGGTAACATCATGATCAGGTAAGCCAGGCACAGGAATAGCAACGCAATGGCATGGCAACGCAGGCGATTGGCTCCGAGCTCGACTGTTTCGTGTTCGCATCGCAATATACCAAGTGAAAAGTCCTCAATACATACACCGGCTTCCGCTTGCCTGTGAAAGCTTTGACGCGACCACGTCGCGTGGAGCACGGTGTTACACTCCTGACTGTACGAGCACGTCCGACGCTAACCTAGAAATGACACATACCACCAAAGATCACAGAAAGTTCGCGACTCTGCGACTTGCAGACACCGTCCCAACGGGGCGCCGGTAGTTCGCCAAAGGGTGTCCGACCGCTCCCTGATTTGACTTTTCTGCACGAAAAGGCGCTTGCTGAGTGGCCTTGTCCGTTTTCTTGACGTTTTCTCCGATTTTCAGAGAGGGACTTCAGGAATGCTCTCAACGTACGTCGTCTGCCCTTGCCATGCTTTAGGTCTGATTGGATACAAAGTATTCCACTAATTCGCGTCGGATTGTCGGCGTCATAGTAGGTGACGACCGAGGAGTAAAACGACACTATAGTTACGGAATCGACCTTGACCGATGCCATAGTCCCTCTATGTTAAGTTACAGAGTACAAGGCAAAAAGGAACACAGTAGTAGGAGTACTAAACACTCAGCACTCTGCAGTTATATCAAGAGCATATAGGTGTTACGGATTAAGACGAAGAAGAGGGATGTCGGAAGGGGGGGGGGGGCTGCGCGCGCGAACCTGGGAGGGGGTTTTAGGTCACTTTTGGATTCGTGGATGAAACGGTTGGTTGCTGGGCCTGCGTTCTTCAGCAAGAGGTATATAGAATATATCTAGGGATATGTACTTTACATGAGAAGGGATCCCTCGTTTCCCTCTGCGAAATGCACTACAAAAGGTATCCGTTTGGGGGTTCAACAACCAGAAACCCCTGGCTACGCGTGTATTTCACCCCCTGTCGTCCCTGAACAAGTCGTCCTCCTGACCAACCAGTTCCCTGTGGATTCGGTAGCCGCACGTCGAAGCCACACGCTCGATTTAAGGATAACTCATGACGGTCTTTGTGGCACTGGCAAATAAGCTTAAAAAGCAGTGGTCAAAGCTTGGTCACCTGGTCAAACGTACGGGAACAATACAGAATGACTTTGCGCAACAGAAAGAATGCAGAACGCATTTGCCATTGAAAACGCAATACTACAATTGGGAATTCTACGGCTTGAAAACGTAACGAAGTAGACAAGTTTATTGGATGTCTTCCGGAATCTCAGCAATGACTACTGTTTTCTACAAAATAATCCAGAGCATTGTGTTACGCTCAGGGTTATCTTTGGATTATGTCATCTGCTGTTAATATGACAATTCGCTTTATGATCACTGTCTGCGGGAAAGGGTCGTGGTCATATTTTCGATGGTAGACCGTAGCGATATTTCTTGTCGTATCATTTTCCTATGTAATGGGATAATTTTCATAGCGGAATTCCTTACCTGGCAAAGTGCAGAATAAACTATACCTTGAAAGTCTAGCGCAATGGCTATAATCCTGAGCATCATGTCCGCGGCCAGACACGGAAAGACGCAGAAGGAGAGCTTGAACAGACTCGACGTGCTAAAATACACATGCAGAGACTCCGTTCTTGGGCGGAAGAAATGATATGGTATGCCATTGATCACGAACAGCCAGTAGGCGGCGCCACAGGCCGCTGCAACGCTTGCTGGAAAAACAAGTGACAGGCTTCAGGGATATTTCGCACTGGTTTACGATCAGAAGTGTCTATACGCACGCCATTTGGTCCAACTCGCAACAGCGAGCGCGTGCATTGTTGTCAGGCAACTAAACATGAAGAACGTTGTGATCAGGAGGGACCATGATACGTTTGGTAGTATGTGATAATAACGAGAAGCTAGACTGCCGGTGTGGTTGAACATATTCTGAAGGGATATGTGGTGGGGCCAGCTGTGCAACCATATAGAGGCCATGATGCCGCCGGTGAAGAAGATCAGGAAGGAAGATACGCCGTAGCTGATCCAGAACACGTGGATACCCATGCTCTCCAACCAGCCCTAGAGTTAGAGAAAGAGAAAACGATCGAGGTATGTCGACCCTGTGACGAGGGACGTGGTGGGCGCTAAGAGTGCAAGCATTAACGTAGAAATTTTCGAAGGCAGTGTAGAAAGCTAGAATGTATTGAGTCTGAAGCCCGGGGGCTGCAACAAGGATCTGTGCTGCACCATGATGCAAAGCACAGTGCGAATACAAAGTACAGTACGGACCTACACAATGAAAGCTCTATAGTACGGACACCAACGGCTTATGCTTCTTGTTAGCGTAGTGTCCGTCTTGGAGAGGTGCCGTAATGGAAAGTTTCAACGTGGTATCAATACTGACTCGAGAAGGTAATCATCTAGACTTTCACTGACGAAATCTTGTATCACGCGCCACCTGAGGTCTGTGGTTTGCGAAAGATTTCTAATGAATTGATCCTTAACGTTGTGCGAAATCACAATAAGCCTCGTAGCCGCTGACAACAAAATAGCATCGTTGCAGCACGGGACAGCATCCTTAGTTGCATCTCCACCATGTGCAATTCCACATACAGCCAAAGGAGTGATATCTATAACAACAACAATGGTTCTTACTTTAGTTCCCGAGGAGTTTTCAGCGACGATGTTACTTATCCGCAGACAGAAAGGAAGAGAGAATCCGACGGCCAATGCGATTGCGAAACCTTGTCGGTAGCACTGCACGTCTTTCGGAAGCTTCAGTGGTGGAAAAGCTCGCGTGTACACCTGGAAGGCAAAAGCGCATCAAAAGCCCATCAGCCCCAAATATCGTGCCGTTCGATATTGTAAGAGGTTCCGTTTTATAAGGCGCTGAGCGTGCTATCAGCCTGCCGGACACTGTCAGTTCAGCGAGATACTTCGCATATTGTGCGGAGGTATTCAGCCATTTTTTATGCTTAAGTGTCGGTTCCTAATGTAGATAATCTGCTTGAGCTTTCAACGTTCTACCATTAAAAACGGTAACCAGTATATCAACGTACCGGAAGTAGACTTTCTGTTTTTCCTCGATGAACCCAGTTCAAATGGGCATTGGGAATATTGAAAGCGAGAGCGCGGGCTTCGGTACCTACACAGGAGAAAGAAGTAGCGTGAGCGAAATTCACCGGATACAGCAAATGTTATACACTTTTACAGGTTATTAAAGGTGTGCTGTTGTCTCTAATAAAAACTAAAAGCATTTCTTAGCAGCTGTGCAAAGAAACTAGTATAGGAAACTTTCTTGACATTATGCACCGCGTCGTAAAGTACAAGGGGCGCTCAGAGATTTCTCTACCTCATTGTAAAAGAAAATAATGAGCGGGCTGAAAGAAGCCTGTGGATGTTGGGACCAGAGTTGCAGAATGGGATCACCCATTCCATTCCAATTCCGTTCCGAGGAATGGAGATTTGTGATAATCCCATTCCTTTCAATTCCTCGGAATGAAAAGGTATGGCCAATTCCCACTGCTGGAATGGCTTGGCAACCCCATTCCATTCCTTAATTCCATCAATTCCATCAATTAAAGAAAAAGGACCGGTAACCGTGCTGGGTAGCCCAGCAGTGCTATAGAGGAGATTGACACTACCCATCACGGAAAAAGCAAAATGACAAGGTTATTTCGCCCTTGACCGTGTGGCACCCAGAACAGTCGATTCCAATTCCATTCCGCCTGCGAAAAAAATGCCAAATTCCATTCCATTCCTAGGACAGTTTCCGCCAGTTCATTCCAATTCCATTCCGGGCTCTGATAAATCTGGAATCATTCCGGAATCATTCCAACCCCGGAGTGGCAACACCGCAAACCTGGTTGGGACGTGTCAGGAGATGTTACATAAACAGCCTCAGTTCAGTGTGATCATAACCAGTAGAAAGACCAAATGTCAAGTGAACACATATGTGAGCATCAAAGGGAAAAAATGCAGTGCTTGATATGGAGCAAAGATCAGCTATAAAGTTTCGTCCCAAGTGGACCAGAAAGGGAGTATATCTGAAGGGAGTATACCTGAAGGGGGTATATCCCTTCATACTAAAACGTGAAATTCCCGAGTAAGCACTTTTCAGCAGGAAAGACAGTCGATTGAAAATGACCCTAGACCGGGGTGCTGGGAAAGAGATTTCTGAAGAAATGTGCAGAAAAAGAAACGCTTGACTTTGGCTAGAAAGCAAAGCCAAGAAGACCGATGTTACACTCTAAACCAGGTAACGCATATGTAAAGATTAAGTACCGCTTGGCGAAGAGGTACCCCTGTACCTCAAGATGTACCTCTAAGAGGTACACGCGTCCTCACATGCGGTACATGCAACGCATATTTAAACCTACCCGTCTACGATATATTAACAGCCCCAGGAAGCTACGCTGTACGATAAATATCACAAACAAATACCTTTATTCAGAATTACATCCCTTTCAGGGGTGATGCTTGTCCATTGCGAGCGTGCATTGTCATGGTGCACAAACGCCGAACACACGGGACACAACGTATGGATTAACGCTGACCCCTGCATCTCTCCTTCACCATTGCGACTGCTCTGTGGTCACGCTTCTTTATCTTTTCCACACCTTTGGATTCGTGTTCTTCTCCAACTTGCGTTTCTTCCGCAGAGCGTAACACCAACCACAGAAGATGATTGACTCCCATATACGACATCGCCTGGACGTAACCTAAGAGAAAATCCAACAACCGAAATAGCTTGCCTGAGAAACATGCCTAGTTGGCTTGTGTAATCCAGGTATATAGTGCAATCTAGGCTTCTCTAATTCACGCATCAACGTTCGTGCATGAAGCGCAAAGTTCGTTGTCCCCGTTCCACAGTCTTTCTGTCCAGCCTGCCTGTGATCAGGACCACTGGGAATCAGAGCGAAGATGAACGAAAAGGCGTCGTGCGGACGAATAATTACTTCATAGATATAATACGCACCTTAAATGACTCCAATCTTGAAACTTTTGAACGCGTTTCCTCAAAGACCGATCACACTCGTCCTCGCTTCCCGACGTTTCAAAACAAACTGCAAGGAACGCATTCTTCCCAAACGTGCGATCCCTTACAGTCACGGGTTCTAGTTATTGCACTTCTTTATAGAATGAGAGAGAGCAGACCTATTACAGCACTGCCACATAAGGGAATTTATTGCCTGGTTTTCGAAATCACGCGAATTATTTTTGCAGCGCATGGAGATCGTGAGAAGGCGTTCGTACTCATGCGGCTGAAACATGAGGTACACATGAGGTACAGCTGCTAGACCGCCCTTAAAAAGGTACCTAGTTGGTACGGATGGGGTGTCGGAGCCCTTGTACCGCTTGAACTTCACAGTGGACGCGAACTGTACCTGCTGGTTGAGGACCGTATGTGCGCCGCTTGGCCAAGGTGCGGGTCTTCTTTCATGCGGTACATATCGGGTGCCGTATTTAGAGTGTAGTAGGAGCTGTTTGAAGCATTATTCGTGTAAAGCTGGACATGTATAAGGATAGGGATGCGACGACTGCACAGAGGCTTCGGGGCTTGGGTATCCCTCCCTCCAGTGGTCAGGCACCCAAACTTCACGCTCTGTATCACACAACTGCGCTACAAAAAGGAAAGCGTGCTCCGCAAAGGCAAGCAGCAACCCAGTATAACGCAACAAAACAAACAAAAAACAAGACTTCACTTTATGTCGTATTGCGTCTCCAAAGGAACCGCCTCTTTCCACCTTCTTTCATGTCACTGCATGCACTCTTGCTCGCATTGCGTCGACGACCAGAAAGAAATGAAAAATTTAATGCGATCAATGGGATTCGTGGGACAGAAATGCGTTAGCATTAAGTTCCCCCTCTCCGTGTTGCCCCTTTACCATGATCCTGTCTTGCGCGGAATGACATACACGGTACAATCCAATGCACCGCTAACACAAATACGGAACGCTGCACTACGGACAGTGTTGCCAAGTCATTTCCGGCCGTCCCTCAAGATGAAGCCAAAAAACCTCCAGAATTTGACCAAAAACCTCCGTTGATTGAATTTTCTCAGAAGTCTCCTTATAAACATGAACTTGTTTGAAACATGAACATAGTTGCGTCATAAGAACTGCTGCACGAGGCTGGATATACGCTTACAACATAACAGAAACAATGTAATGCAAAACTGTAAAGTGGCTAAACATGCGGCAAGCATGTCAAGTTCGGTAAGTTCTAGTTCGGTAGTTCAAGCTCGAGTTTGGTATATAGTCTTGGATATCTGCAGCTTGCAGCGTTAATCCATAAGTACTCGGTGAAGTACAGTGTCAGTTGTGAGCACCGTAGTCACAGTCGATTCGTAACGGGATCACTGAATATTATTTGATAGGTTACATACTAGATATAGCATAACATTAAACGCGCCGTGCGGCCACGCGTCCGCTTCCGTTCGTGTCTCGTGGTTCTCTCTCGCGCGCGTCGGCCGGTGCGCCTCCGTTGTCATCTGATGCCTGTATTTCGATAAGCAGCGATGCCTGGCGATGGATTCTTACTTCGCTATCACCACAGGCCTTTAATCAATTGCGACCTCGCCACTGTCGTCCAGCACGATGTAGTTATTGAGCCATCGTGGCTGTCGCTTTGGACGTTGAGACGTCGTCCGTGTCCGTGTGTCACAGTCGCTGTCACAGCTGTCGGGCTGCGATTGCGGAACCTCTGGCGAAGTGTTGTTGGAGTTGTCTTCATTCGAACGTGTAACCACTCGTTTGAGTTGTATGGCTGTAGCTAGACTTGATTCGTGTTTGCCATTACACGTTCTTTCGATGGTGTACGTTTGGTTTTCCGCAGCAGTGGTTATAAATGGTCCGTCGAATGGAGCGTCAAATTTGTTCTGTGCAATGCCGTTGTTGTACCACATAGTGCCTCCGATTTTGTAGCTCGGTACGAAATGTTTCTGGTCGTACGATGACTTCATACCCTGAAGGTATGCGGTCAGGTTTTCGTAAGCCTCAAGTGGAGATGTCTCCGCATCCTCGTGCATTTCGATTGAGATTCCTAGTTCGTTGTCAATGGAAAGGCGTGGTACGTAGTTGTACAGTAGTCCGAAAGTGGTCTGGAGTCGCACGTGTTTTGGGGTATTTACTTCAAAGGTCGATTTTTGAAGATAGGAACTCCAATTATCAATATCCCCATTGATGTTCTTTCGAAGTGGTTGCAGGCTTCGTCCGTTTGCTCGTTCCACAAGGCCGTTTGTTTGTGGAGCATATGGCGCAGCGAGAATGCTCGAGATGTGGCGGTCTCGTAAGCACGTTTTCACAGTTTCAGAAGTCAATGTTTTGTCGTTATCGCTGATGAGCGTTCTGGGATGTCCAAATCTGTTGACGATTTCGTTCTCTATGAATTCGATGACGTGAAGCGATGATTTGTCAGGTACTGCCTTCGTTATAACGAAGCGGGTTGTCACATCTACAGCTGTGATGAAGTAGTGATTGCTGTCGACTGTGTAAATGGGTCCAACGTGATCAATGGCCACTGCTTCGAATGGCATCTGTTTAGGGAAACGTGGGCTTAATGATCCAGGTTGTGTACCCGTAGGGTGATTGAAGCGTTGATATACGTCACAAGACTTTACATATGTAGCGATGTCCTTGGTCATGTTGGTCCAGTGATATTTTCGTTCGATTTTTGATCGTGTTCTTGTCACATCTGCGTGTCCCGCGTTATCGTGGTGTGACGTCAGAATTGTCTCTCTGAGGTTTTTGGGACGTTCGATTCGAAGTGTCTCGTTCTCACCGTTTCGGCTCACGAACATAAGTGTCCCGTTTACCATGCGAAATGTTTGCGCGATGTCACCTTTCGTTGCTTGCGGTACGTCTGCGTCTTCTAGGTTATAGATAATGAGAGAGAGTTCTGGGTCCTGGCGTTGGATTTCTCGAAGGCGAGAATCTTCTGCAGCGATTATATAGACAGCGTTGACCGAATGTGGCATTCTGGAAAGTGCGTCCGCGACGGTGTTGTAGCTCCAGGGTATGTGGCGTATGACGAAGTTGTAGGCCATTAAGTCTAGTACAATGCGTGCAAACCGTCGGTTAGGGTTTTTCTTCGTCATAATATGAGCTACTGCCCAGTTGTCAGTGTATAGTTCGAAGTGTTCCATGCCGTGGAGGTAAACGTGGAATCTTTCGGTGATTGCCAAGTGTGCTGCAATGACTTCCAGCTCTGTCGAATGCTTGTGTCTGTCGGATTCCGGCACTTGGCGGCCAGCGTATTCCGCTACACGATTGTGCTTTCCATGTGTCTGGGTGATAACAGCTCCAAAACCGTCGTACGAAGCGTCAGCATGGAACTGAGTTGGGAGCGTCGGGTCAAAAGTTGCAAGTATGGGCGGAGTTGTCAATTTCTGTTTTATGGTGTCCATAGCCATCTGACATTCATCCGTCCAATTCAATAATGCGTCTTTTGTCGTCAGCTGCGTCAAAGAGCGAACAACCTTGGCGAAGTCTTTAATGTACTTGCGGTAGTGAGATGCGAACCCAAGGAATGAGCGAACGTCTTTCTTCGAAGTACGCTTGCCATAATGCGTAACAGCTGATACTCGTTGTGGATCCACGGCGGTGCCCTCACGAGACACTTTGAATCCAAGAAATGATATGCTCGACCTTACGAATTCGCATTTGCGCACATCAGCACGTAGACCCATTTGCGTGATGGCCTTTAGGGTGCGATCGAGATATTCGTCTATGTCATCGTTGAAGATGCACACATCGTCCATGTAAACAACGACGTGACCCGTGTCGATGAGCCCTCGTAGGCCGTCGTTCATCACTGCCTGCATAGTCGCTGGCGCGGTAGACAATCCTAAAAGCATGCGGACAGGCTCGTAATGTCCGTCTTCCGTAGCGAATGCAGCTTTCGGTATGTCCTCCTCTCGAAGTGGAATGTTCAAATATGCTTTCTTGATGTCAAGCTTGGTAAAGTATGTCGACCCCGAAATTTTCCGAAGGATACTGTCCACATTCTGCATTGGATAGGCTCTCGGTTTCGTTCGCATGTTGAGGAACCTGTAATCCATGCATAGACGTTTAGGGTGGTTTCATGATTTGGCTGGTCACCAACAATTGCTGGCGATGCGTACTGTGAACGAGACGGTCTGATGATGCCTCGTTTGAGCCAGTCAGCGATTTCGTTGCGGATGAACTCTCGGTTGGCATTTGAAGTAGTGTATGGTTGCATTCGGACAGGGTTATCATCCCTAAGTTCAATCCTGTGCTCCGTTTGTGAGCAGAAACCCCATTGAGCGCTCGGCGTTCGAAACACATCAGTGTTGGCTAGAAGAACATCCTTTAGTGTCCCGAAATTTTCGTTGCTGATGCTAGAGGAATTTTCGAAAACCTCAATGAATGCTGTAACGTCTTCCCGTGATGGGAGGTCCCGAAAATTATCCTGTTTCGCTGAGGTGTCGGTCCTTCGTCGTTCGATTGATCCGCAGACCGTGACTTGGCGCTTGCGACTGAGCTCGAAATCTGTTTGCTTGACCTGTACGGTATTTCCCAGTTCCGCTGCAGTATCGTGTAAATCTCGGTTCGACACAGTGATAAAGTTAGTCGCACGAATGACATTGCTTGTGATTTTTTTCGTGGATGTTATAATTTGTGGTCCTGCGCTACAAGGGAGTGTAGGCACTTGTTTCGGAATCCATTCTATAGAGAACGACTGGTCATGCCAACGATCAACGAAGTCAAAGTCAACCGTTCTCTTCCAGTTGAGACCCACTATAACGTCCCGAGGAAGGCTTTGTACCACACAAACTTCAATAGTTGCGGTGGCAATCCCAATGCTGATGGTCGCCTGCGTTGTACCCCCCAAACGGTTCGCATAAAGTTCCAAAATGACCACGCAGAACAACGTTCCATGTGGGTACGATTTCAAATCCACGACTTTTTGCAAAGTATTCGGTTACCAGTGTCAGCGCAGACCCTGTGTCCCACAAAATACCAGTCTCCACTCCATTAACGGGCAATTAATTAGCGGGCAAAATAATGCAGTCGTTCGTGGCTCTTTTGCGAAGGCTACGTTGTTAATGTCTCTCTGTGAATTTCCAGACGTGGCAGAACGAATAGCTCGTGCTTGTCTACGTTGTGCTGCTGCTGCTTTTTCTTCTTCAGTTCGAGTGTCTGTGAGATCACATTGCCCTGCACGATGTCCCGTTCGGAAACACCTGGCGCACAAATCGGGTGTGACTTTATCTGGCTTGGTGAGAGGTTCACCGGGTATTGGAACAGCAGGAGTTTGGTTACGTGGTGTGGAATTTGACTGTACTGGGCGTCGGACGCTGTTGTTGTGGTTCCAACCTTCTTGTTGTCTGTCGATCTGACCCGCGCACTGCAAAAATTCGCTCACCATACATCGGCGAAGGTCGTTGCAAGCATAGGCCCCTGTGTCGTGCACGATACACCTTGAATCAGCCAGAATATCTGCATCGGTCAGATTGTACTTCGCTCTTCGTATGCGCTCGAGTCGCGAGTACATGTAATCCAAAATGGATTCGTTGGGTTGTTGCTTTCGTGCGTTTACGTTCGTCATCCACTAGAAGAACAGAAGTGGCTTGTCGAATTCCTTTTTCAATGCAGCTATCCAGTGCGTCCATTCTGTGCATGCGATTCCGTCCGTCTTGTGCCATTCGAGAGCACGTCCTCGAAGTCGTGAAATGGCAGCGCTTAAGGTTGCTGAGTCACTCCATAAAGACCCGGGAGACGTTTTCCGGCAAACCCCGAGGTCGAGAGGAGGGAGAGGGCGAATAGACGGAAGTGACGTTGCCCACTGGCTTGCATTCAATATGGCGGTGTCTTGGAGCGCCGATGTGTATGTCGTGTCAGAGCCTCTGTGTCGTGTGTGTGTGTACTTTTCGTCCAACGTTTTGTAGTTTTGTTTCGTCGCGCTTGTCCTGTGTGCTACCAAAACCCTGTTTGCGCCCCTTGTCCATGCTTCGTACGCCAACGTCGCTGTGAATTAGTGCAAACGACAGCGTGAACCATAACTTTGTGTGTGGCGGGTTGTGATTGCGATAGGCGCATCTGATGAAGGATTCGGACGTGCGGTTCGCCGCGAAATTTGCTTCATGAGAATGTATTAATATCTGATGAGGGAAGTTCCGACTTTTGCTTATTTCTAACATAGGCCTGAGCATTCCTTTGGTAGAATTTTTGTGGAATGCCTGCACGTCAGTTGATGGGTAATCATGTGGCAAATGCTGTGTAGCATATGCGTAGACGGTATTAGCCGGCACTTCTTCACTCACACTCAGCATTTCTTCCTGCTTTTGCCTTCGTATTAGCCAGCTGTGTTGTATTCTTGTGGGTAACCGTTAACAGTATGGCATGAGCATTTCCAGTGCAACAAAGTATTCTGTATATTGACGTATGGACAAGAAAAAAGGGATTGAATCCCCTCAGCCGCACGTAAAATACGATTATACGTATATAAAGTACGAGGCGCTGCCGAGTGCAGTGTCACAGTCATTAGTGTTGAGCACTGTCTCGGTTACCTCTGCTTCGAGCACCAGGTGCCTGCCCACGGCAGATGACCCCAGAATTTCGGTCATAGTTGGACTAACGAGTTGCTTTAATTACGAGGAAGAAATGCATGGTGCTTCTATGGGGAAGAAACGGTTCCCTAGAAAACAGGTCACAAAATGAGGATGTCATTAACGAGTGTAGACTGTATGCTGTGACGAAAGGTCCAGATGTGAAAGCAGGTTGTTCGTGTCTTTAACTGCTAGCTATTGGCGTTCCAGCAAATCATGCTGTTCATGGTCTTTGCACAGTGGTGACCACTGCAGGGAATTTCCTGCCA
Source organism: Ornithodoros turicata (assembly GCF_037126465.1). NCBI lineage: Eukaryota > Metazoa > Arthropoda > Arachnida > Ixodida > Argasidae > Ornithodoros > Ornithodoros turicata. The sequence continues at coordinate 39,427,109 of NC_088204.1, forward strand.
CTGTCGGTGGATGTGAATGTGATGAAAGTGCCATGTACCCGTATTGTTTCCCTTTTGATACAACCATTCCCAATCTCCTTGCCTGTGGGGACCATGGAGTGCAATCACATAATGGTGGGAAATGTTATGTTTGCTATATTTATGTCTCCTTCACAGAAATTGGTCCTCTAGTGCCCCATATTTGCATCAAGCTGAACTACAAACATGTCACCTGGTTTTGTGGACCACCTTTTTGATGATGATAATTAAGGCTTCGTTGGTGCAGCAACAACAGAGATCATAATTCATAATGCACCAAACACGATGATATGTGAAGAAATTAGGTTAGAAGTAAAGTAGGAAAATAAAAATTTCAGACCACCTTTTTGCAAATGCTTGGACAGCCAGATAGAGATCAAATATCCGGATCCCAGATTATCTGATTCGTAAAGCAAACACTGAAGACCAATCAAATGTTAGGCTATTTCTGTATAACAGCCTGTAGACTGCCTCAAACAGTAGCTGTGGGCTACGGGTGAGATCCTAAAGCAACTTAAGTTACACTGTGCAGGTTTCGTCTATGTGGTGTGTATGCACAGTATGAACTGGAGTTGCTTAGGAACCTGCCTACATTACATAGCACTCTATAGTAGATGGGTAGAAATCCAGCGAACCGGTAGAATGTAGGAAGGGAGTTGCCTCAGGACAGAAGCCGCCGATATTTCGAACAGAGACTGTTCTTCTTCTGGGCACCGTCCTCATCATTGGCATGGTATTTAAAGGGTTAGGTGTGACGTGTTTAAAGGTTCATGCGAATTGTGGGTCAACAGCCCGGAGGGAAGAAAGGTTCCGTACGGGTTTTTACGGCCGGAGTGAATGGCTGCTTTGTTAGAGTGTGGAGGGGATTATGTGAACGTAGTGATCTAGGCTACAGACCGGTTACAGAAAAATGGAAGGTTCACGAACACGTGGACGAAACGGGACAACAGGCAAGAATTGGCAAGCATAGCGAAAGATAAGGAGGTTAGTGGTTACGTGGGGAAAATTCCAGAACCAGAAAAGGGTTTTTTTTTTTTTTTTTTTTTTTTTTTTTTTTTAATATTTGTAATGCAAAGTTGTGGCATGCAATAAAGAAAGTAGAAAGCTGTGGCCATGCATAACGTAACAGATGATAATGGAGGTAGGAGGGAAAATATATTTTATTTGTGAAGTGTTTCTAGGGTGCCTTGTGATTTGTTGATACCGGACGGGTGAAGAGCGTTGAACTTGTATATGAGATAAGACTCCCTATCACGTCTGTCACGTGTGGATCTAAACCCGGTTTCTAGAATATATAGTTTAATGTTGTCAAAATTGTGACCAGGAACGTTAAAGTGTTCGGCGACTGCTTTGGGGAGTTTGTTGGACGTGTCGGTTCTGTGTCCGGTAAGGCGGTTGTTCATTTGTTGGCCGGTTTCACCAATGTATTGCATAGAGCAGTCGCCGCATTCAATGCAGTATATGACATTGGAGCTTGTGCATGTGAATGCGTGGTTAACGGGGTGGGTGTAATTGCTCGCAGTGCTTTTGATGGAGTTGGCGTGTTGAACGTGCTTGCATGTTTTGCAGCGCGGGAGGTTGCAGGGTCGTGTTCCCGTGTACGGGGTGCTTGTTTTGCTGATTTTGGCATTGACCAAGGAGTCTGCCAGGTTTTTTGCACGTCGGTATGTCACCTGTATAGGATTTGTGAATATATTGCTAAGTCGGTCACTGCTTTGGAGGAGGGGCTCGTGCTTCTGTAGAATGGCTTTGATGTTTGGAAGTGCGTTGGAATATCTTGTGATGAAGCTTATTTGGCACGCGTCAGGATTTTTTCGGTTTTCCAGAACCTCGTCTCGATCGAGTGTAAGTGCCTTGCGACGGAATTCGGTTAGGAGGGATTAGGGAGGTTCCCTCCTAACCGAATTCCGTCGCAAGGCACTTACACTCGATCGAGACGAGGTTCTGGAAAACCGAAAAAATCCTGACGCGTGCCAAATAAGCTTCATCACAAGATATTCCAACGCACTTCCAAACATCAAAGCCATTCTACAGAAGCACGAGCCCCTCCTCCAAAGCAGTGACCGACTTAGCAATATATTCACAAATCCTATACAGGTGACATACCGACGTGCAAAAAACCTGGCAGACTCCTTGGTCAATGCCAAAATCAGCAAAACAAGCACCCCGTACACGGGAACACGACCCTGCAACCTCCCGCGCTGCAAAACATGCAAGCACGTTCAACACGCCAACTCCATCAAAAGCACTGCGAGCAATTACACCCACCCCGTTAACCACGCATTCACATGCACAAGCTCCAATGTCATATACTGCATTGAATGCGGCGACTGCTCTATGCAATACATTGGTGAAACCGGCCAACAAATGAACAACCGCCTTACCGGACACAGAACCGACACGTCCAACAAACTCCCCAAAGCAGTCGCCGAACACTTTAACGTTCCTGGTCACAATTTTGACAACATTAAACTATATATTCTAGAAACCGGGTTTAGATCCACACGTGACAGACGTGATAGGGAGTCTTATCTCATATACAAGTTCAACGCTCTTCACCCGTCCGGTATCAACAAATCACAAGGCACCCTAGAAACACTTCACAAATAAAATATATTTTCCCTCCTACCTCCATTATCATCTGTTACGTTATGCATGGCCACAGCTTTCTACTTTCTTTATTGCATGCCACAACTTTGCATTACAAATATTAAAAAAAAAAAAAAAAAAAAAAAAAAAACCCTTTTCTGGTTCTGGAATTTTCCCCACGTAACCACTAACCTCCTTATCTTTCGCTATGCTTGCCAATTCTTGCCTGTTGTCCCGTTTCGTCCACGTGTTCGTGAACCTTCCATTTTTCTGTAACCGGTCTGTAGCCTAGATCACTACGTTCACATAATCCCCTCCACACTCTAACAAAGCAGCCATTCACTCCGGCCGTAAAAACCCGTACGGAACCTTTCTTCCCTCCGGGCTGTTGACCCACAATTCGCATGAACCTTTAAACACGTCACACCTAACCCTTTAAATACCATGCCAATGATGAGGACGGTGCCCAGAAGAAGAACAGTCTCTGTTCGAAATATCGGCGGCTTCTGTCCTGAGGCAACTCCCTTCCCTCATAGCACTCTATAGGTTGCATGCCTTGGCTCCTACTCCATATTTCTTTCATGAGTGAATGTGGAAGTAGTTTTTCATTACTTTCGTCAGTGCGAGCAGTGCTCCATCTGTCCAGAAATAAACACCGAAATGGTTGCATCGACTGTTGTTACTGTGTATCACGTGCTGCTAGAGCTAAATAAATAAATCTTTAGAATAACTGGAATAAATATTCTAAGTTCATACTCTGCTTCTTTTCTTTCTTATGTTTGGTATTTGCTTCTACCTCAAATATTGGGCTCTGTACAGGTCTAGTGGTGATCATTCTCTGCCAAAAATTCCTTCACTGCCATTCATGCCTTCAATGCCCACCTACTGATTCACTGCTATGCACGGCAGTTTCCTAGATATTGGAGTAATCCATTGTGATGGTGGAGTACTTTGTCTCTGCCACGATGACGTCTGCAGAGCAGTATGTGATGCCTTTTGCTCTGTGGAACCACATCTGCATTTTGTCCTAAAGTGTGCTCATACTGCTTGAAGACTGCCTATCCAAGTCTATGATGTACTCTGCAAGATGCTCTCACATATGAATGTTAGTACATTCACTGTCACTGTTCATGAAACACGGCACACAACCATCAAGTGCTACCGTGGAGCTGTCGCCTTAGGCTTGTGTCAGTTTATCAATGCATGGCTTGTACACAGGCTATGGCACAAAAGAGCTTGTATGGAAGGTGGAGTCCTCTGAAATCTTGCAGTACCAACTAGGCAAAATACAGAAACCGACACTGAAGATTTTTGTTTAAGTTTAATTTGTACAAGCTCATGGAGGTCCACGATCCTCAGGAACAAAGTGAAGTGGTGACACGAATAAGTATATATAGTATAGAAACATACACGACTAAACACAATGCTGTACAAAGAAAGGGAACGGGAAAGGAGATATGGTGCCACATGTCTGTGTACAATGAATTGCTGGGCAGACAGATAAGTGACCTCTAACAGTTTAAGAACAGTAAAAGGTGTTATTGTGAACAAAAAGGCTCGCCAACCCAGTTTCGCGGAAAGGGGAGTCAGGAGTATGGGAAACGAGTGGCCCAGAATGGACAAAAGGGAAGGTTACCGATTATCTAACTGAGAGCCAGACGATGACTGAAGCGAAGATTCAAGAATTGTGCACAAATAAATAAAGATATATAACTATATATATAACTATTAAATTTACATAAGCTGATTACTTGATACTTAAGTATTTGTTACTTGATATTCTGCTGCAAGTGCAATTCACAATACATCGGTGAAACCTCCAACACAATGAGAAAAATATTTTATGACCACAAATTTGATATTCTAAATGCCCGCCAAACTACAGTCACCATTCATTTAAATCAGCCTAATCACGATTTTGAAACTGATTTGAAAATTATATTGCTAGTATCTGGGTTCCGCACCGACATTAAACGTAAGAATAGGGAGTCCTACTTAATTTCGCAATTCAAGTGTCTCGCACCAAATGGTCTGAATCTGAGTCCTGGCTCGTTATATCAGCTTATGTAAATTTGATACTTATATATCTATATTTATTTGTGCACAATTCTTTAATCTTCGCTTCAGTCATCGTCTGGCTCTCTGTTAGATAATCCGTAACCTTCCCATTTGTCCATTCTGTGCCACTCGTTTCCCATACCCCTGACCCCCCTTTCCGCGAAACTGGGTTGGCGAGCCTTTTTGTTCACAATAACACCTTTTACTGTTCTTAAACTGTTAGAGGTCACTTATCTGTCTGCCCAGCAATTCATTGTACACAGACATGTGGCACCATATCTCCTTTCCCCTTCCCTTTCTTTGTACAGCATTGTGTTTAGTCGTGTATGTGTCTATACTATATATACTTATTCGTGTCATCACTTCACTTTGTTCCTGAGGATCGTGGACCTCCATGCAAAAGCTTGTACCAGTTAAACTTAAACAAAAATCTTCAGTGTTGGTTTCTGTATTTTTTGTCTATGTGATCTACAGGACTTGACTCCCCTCTTCGTATACGCTTCAGTACCAACTAGGTCAATCCTCGACCCTTCCTTGTAGCAATTTCTGGTCTCGCATTTTGTATACCTTTACCACAGTGTGCTTTTGGATTGCAACCTTTCTTCTTGGGCTCTTGTACCTTCACTTTCTTCCTGTCAAAAGTTGTGTGCCAGCTGAGTTTGTCTCTACCTTTGTAAAAAAAATAAGCTATAAGCAGACACATGTTCAGGTGCTGCTTCAATATAGTAGTAGTGACATATATTGCATGCCTTTAGAAAGAATAGCAGCACGTATGCAGCAAGGAGCATTGCGATATTGCTTTTGGTCCATGACAGCATTGTTTTCTTTCTAAACTGTGCCATATGTGCAGTTTCATGGGATGCTGTGTGAAACTACAGAATGTTTCCCCTTCTCAGCTGTGTGGAATGACTGATTGGTTGATCGGGTTATCTGTTCTTGCTGGTCCATCTGGGCTCTTTTTCACACTGTCCTTCCCACTCGTCTTCACTATTTCCCTTCTTTTGATGCATATGCATACTTAAAGCATTGTCTTTGCCGTGAACACGCACCCTCTGCTTCCTGAGCATTCGAAGGGGACAACTGAGTTCGATGGACAGGACGTGCCCTTCCTGCTTTGCGGCGAACTACGGGAGATACAAGCCGAGAGAACGCCAGGATTGCAAGTACAGGTGGAAATATTGTATGCATGATGAGAACGTATTGCATGAGCTATTAGAGGATTGCTGTGGGCTTCATACCATCATAATTGCCAGTACCAATACCATATGTCCCGTACAGTGCAAAGATGCTGTTACGTATATTTGTCTTTGTGCTTCTGTATCTGATTCTACTGTGAGTAGTCGTCGCATGGGTGATCTTCATGAAATTTTTAGGCATGTACAAAGATCATTTTTTGTTTTTGAATTGAGTACAAACGAATGTCAAGTCTGAATATGAATCAAATAGTTTTCTAATAAATACGAATAACGATTATCCATTACACAGTTCTTCTTGCCTAAAATACGAGAAAGATAATTTGGTTATGGAACATGTTGGTCTGTTTCATTCCTGACACTTTGGAAACGCTCATGGTCCATAATTATATGTGACAAATGTTAGCAAAGTATCTATGAAATATATGACTTTATGGAAAGAGTGCATATTAGAAAACTGCGCGCTGAGTAGGCTTTGGAAATTAGTTTTTCTTCATGCAGAAAATAGTCAATCTCCATAATGCATGTACGAGCACCAGGGTAGAAGTTCATCCACTGCTCTGTACATCTTGCTTTAGCAGAATAAATATGGTTTCAAGCTAGTCAGAGGTGTAACGAATAGGGCCCTCACTTTTTTGGAACTTATTTTTCAAAGTCAGGGTAAATATCAGGCTTGGCATGTGGAGCTATTAAACAGGGTAAAATTGAGTGATGCAGGACCAATAGGCATTGGTGGAAAAACAGAAGTGGATCTGGGTGATGAGTGCGTGAGGCCGACCTGCGGGAGATAGGATATGAGCAGTGCATTGTCTTTGGAGGGGCTGCTGGAGCAGGATTGACATGGCTTTGCATGCAGTGCACGGTATCGTGCCACGTGCGCCTTGCGTACATTAAAAACAAACACAAACAACAAATGATTAAATTAAATAAATGAGTAAAAGCGCGTTTACCAGTTAGCCCGGTTTATCAGGTTTTACCGTACAACCGAATGCCCAAGTAATGAATAAATTAGCTTTATGCGCAATAACTGCAAGAAGTGGCGTTCACAGAGAGTAATTTAAAAATTTTGCTTGCCAGGTATTACCTCAGCTGCTACCTAACATTTCTGTAAGGTGATCTTCCCGCAGTGCACATGAGCGCTAGGTGAAGCCCACATTACAGGCGGAACGACCGCCAAAGTGTCCGAAACATTCAAATAATTTTCGAATATCACGATTCGATTCGAAGATCGCGTCGCATACTTTCGAAACGTCCAAATATTCGCACACGTGCCTAACATTTTTAACTCAAGTACCCCCCTTCGCATATTGACTGCTGTCTGGGTTGTGACTTCTGTTTGAAAAGACAAATTTGATGCACGTGAGCTTCCTCCACACGTCAACCTCTTCATCGCGAAACTTCCCATCTGAAACAGCATCATAAAGGTTGCGCGTGGAAACGCGAGTACTCGCGTCCTCACATTACAACGCGAACGCGCGCGGACTTGTGTTTTCGCGCGCAATCTCCTCGGGCACGATGAATACTGTTTCCGACGAGGAGCTTCGCGAAGAAGAGACTGTCGTGCGAAGACACCTTCGAGAAGCAAGAAAAATTGATGAGAATTGGACTGGGTACGTCGAGAGCGAAGAGGCCCTGAAAGAGTTCGAGCGCGGCCTCGCCTGCATCAACGTGTCCTTTCAAACAGAAGTGACAGCCCATACAGAAGCTGACAAAGGTGGGATTTCAGCTTAAATACCATTAAGTCCATTTATATACAGATCCAAGAGCTGCTCAAAGTAGTTGCATAGAGAAACATAGGGAAAAGTATAAGTGTTTCTGCACTGCACAAGGCATGACATTTTGGTACACACATGTGACTTTCTATCTTGGCCATCAGTGATGTAAAATTATGTTACCCACAGCAATCCTCTGAAACCTCAAAGTATTATGGTCCTGAGCATGCATACAATATTTCAACCCGTATTTACAATCACGGTGCTCTCTCTGCTTGTATCTCCCTTAGCACGTATTTTGTTCACCACAAAGCAGAAAGGGGGTGTCCTGCCCATCGAACTCAACTGCCCATTTCGAATACTCAGGAAGCAGATTAAAGGATGTGTATTTGGAAGAGAACGCCATGGTGTTCATGGCAAAGACAGCACAGTAAGTATATACAAGTATCAAAAGAAAAGAATTTGTGAAGATGAGCCGGTAAGGCAGGGTGAAGAATGCACAGATAGAGAGCCAAGGACAGATAAACCCAATCAAACCAATAATTTCATGTAGCTGGGAAGGCAAAGCATTTGAGATCTTCAGATAACAACCCTAGAAACTGCACACCTGGGCAGTTTAGACAGGCAACATAGTGCTATCATGGATTAAAAGAAATGTCACAGGTCTCTCACATTCTTCCTGAAACCATGGAATATATGCCACAGCTATGTTGAGAGAGCGTCTGGACATACATTGCTGATCACCTACTTGTCCTTTTCTCTTACAAAGGAAGCAACAAACACAGCTGACTGCGACTGGGATGCAACAACTTTTGCTAGAAAGAAGGTCAAGGTCCAAGGGTCCAAGAAGAAAGGCTGTGTTGCCAGGCTGCACATGAAAATGATAGAAATATTTCCGGAATATGGGTTGAGCTTGAGGCACCTTATGTTCATTCTGGTTTTTGCACCACAATCATGAAACCTGGCCTTACATGGTGGATGAAAACATAGCCATGACTAACCCATGCTGTTGACAGTGGTGGATGGAAGCAGAAAGTTTTTAAGAAACTACCTGGTATTCTGTAGTACAGCCAACAGAGAACATAACAAGCAGATAACAGAGTCATGACCGCTAGGCTTTTTTTGCGTTGGCCAGCGGCTTGCTCTTAACATAGCCTCAGGACTGTCATGTGAAAGACCTGACAGTTTTGCCAACTGCCACAGAGAACTAAAGCGCTACCACATGCTGGCATGCATCTGCTTACCTAGAACGGTATGCTTGGTTACAGATAGAACTCCCTCCTGGATCTTCCACATACAAAAGGAAAGAAGCTTCAAAGGCCACACTGGAGAGACTGGAAACTGCGCTTTCACTGGAGCCTGAGCATGTGTCACGTCAGATCCGAATTTATGTGGCCTTCTCGCCAAAGAATGGCCATACAGAGCACAACTTTGGCATGGCACTAAGTTACGGACAGCCCATGAATACCGACGTGTCTGCAAAAATCAAGCTCCTTGTCCAACAGGGCATCACTTCTGTCAGTGAGGTCCAAAAATGCCTACGGTTTTATGTTGAGGATGTTCTCTTTGCGGAGAAGGAGAAACCACAAATTACATGTAGGGCATTCCACCCGACACGAGAGGACATCCGCTCACACATACAATCCGCCATACGGAGAGACAGATACAGCCCAACAGATCAGATAAATGCACTCAAGCTGGTCGAGGATATGCAACGAAAGAATCCCACTACAAAGTACTTCTTTCAGCTCTGCAAAGAGCAGGGAACGGCACCCCAGCCCCATGAGAATGACGACGTCCTACAAGATGTCTCAAATGACTTTCAGCAATCGCTCATGTTCTGCATGCAGACCACTTTTATGAAATCTGCCATGGAGAAGTACTCAAATGATGTTGTGTGTCTCGACGCCACACATAAAACAACAGACTACGCTCTTCCTTTGTTCTTCCTTGTGGTAAAGACGCCAACAGGCTACGTAATTTGCGGTGTGTTCATTGTTCAGTTTGAAACGTCGCAGTGTATCTCAGAAGCACTAGAGATCTTTAAGTCATGGTGCCCAAGTCTAAATCCAAAATACTGGATGGTCGACTTCAGCCAGGCAGAAATAAACGCCATAAATTCAACATTTCCAACCAGTAGGGTGGCACTCTGCGACTTTCACAGGGAGCAAGCCTGGGAAAGATGGTGCCGAAAGAAAGAAAACAATGTAGCCGATAGGAACATAGCACTACGTCTGTTACGACAACTGGCAAAGGCCCAGACAGTGGAAGAGTTTGATGTGGCGTTTGAGGAAATGAGCACAAGTGACCTCTGGGCCAATAGCTCCGCGTACCGTGGGTACATCGAAGGCCACTGGCTTCCAGTAAAGGACATGTGGGTAGCATGCTTCCGACCAGGGCTTCTGGTGACAACAAACAACGGGACAGAGGCCCAAAATAAAATGCTGAAGGAGCACTATCTCAAGACTCACACCGGACGACGAAGCCTCACTGGTCTTCTACAAACTCTGCACACCTTTCTGGCTGATCGAGAAATGCAATTTCAGCGCGAAAATTTGAGGTGCTCTTCTGAGTACAGACTGTACCATGATGCAGTACCATCGTACTTGCACAACCGACCACATGCAGTAGTCCGGCACATAATGAGGAGAATCTCAGAAGCAAAAGACTTTGACCAGAGGTCTGTGAAGCCAAGTGCATGTGATGGTACCTTTGATGTACAAGGTGCCACTCGTGATGGAACTGTTTACCATATTGATTTCTCTGTGTCCAGCGGCAGCTGCCCAGATTTTAAAAAACACCACCTTCCGTGCAAGCACTTCTGCGCTGTCTTCTCGTTGTACAGTGAGTGGGGTTTTGATAAGCTGCCAGAAGCATACAGAAATGGACCAAGAATGGCACTTGACAGCTCTGTGCAGCAAGATATCAGCAATGACAGTGAGAGCACAACCATTCACATGCCAGAGGATCTTGTAGACTACAGCGTAGACTTAGAGAGGCCATCTTCAAACAGCATGGGCACACTCAGGGCAAAGATACAGAGAGAGCTGGACAGAGCAAAGAGTCTCACGTACTACTGCACAGATGTCATGGTGCTCGAAAGGGTGCTCCAACAGCTAGAAGACTGCTCTGCACAGCTGCGATCAGGCACACCAGCTTGCGAGGGCTTGGACTTGCGAGGTTCTCCAACGAAAGGATGCTCTAGGAAAAGGCGGCTTGACGATCACCACACAGGGCCAGGAGGTGTGTCTCAACTAAAACGATGGCGTGGGGCCAGTCAAGAACACTGGCGCTCCAAGGGACGCTTTGGGGAAAGTGCTGCAACGTTACGTGAAACTTATCAGAAAGCACCACAAATATAGACAGAGCGGCTACTATATTTGCGTTTGAGAAATAAAACTTATTTCGAGCTTTTGATTGGGCAGATTTTACACCTGGCTCTAGATTGATCATTTTGACCATAGCAAGAACAGGGGCGGATCCAGACACTCTGTTTGGGGGAGGGGGGGCGGTTTCTTTGTCGGCGCGCGTAGTGGGGGAGGGGGAGAGGGAAATTCAATGTCTAAACTGACTTCCCCCCCCCTTCTGGATCCGCCACTGAGCAAGAAGCATAAAAACACTGTTCTCCACGAGAAGACAAAAAAGCAATCGAAAAAGGAATCACTGCCAAACACACTTAAAATTAAAACTTTGCAGCAGTAATTTATCTAGACCCCCAACAACACCATAAATTTTTTTTCGCCTTGCAGCCTCTGCAGGTGATGACCACCTCTGTAGCTTCTTGCGACAGCACCCGCGGCACAACTTTTTGGATAAACCATACTTCCCAGTGCTAGTGTGACATCGTTTCATGACTACAACATCCTCAGCTCTATTTTATTTCTTAACGAACAAGACTTTGTGGCAATATAACTTGCAGTTGTCCAGTTCACAGTTACAAAACGGTATTGCCATGTTGAGGCCTACACCTGTCCTCCTTTTCTGTTGATAAAGGTGATTAGCATGGAAAGATGGCATGGTGATGTACCCCTTTGTGTCTCCCAGCCGCAGGAAAACTTCCCACCACGCGATTAGCATGTGAGCTGTGATAGCTCTCCTGTGGTGTAGCACCAAGTACCAACCGGCATTCCTTTGGCAGGCGTCACCACTTGAAAGTTGGCTTCACCTAATACTTCCGTGTACTGCGGGCAAGCCCACTTCAACGAACTTATTGTTGCGGAATTGTTTGTTTGCAATTTTTGCGGAACTTTTCTATTCATTTATTTGTGTTGCGGGAAAGCCAACTTCAACCTGACATCATAGACATTGTTTAGCAATAAATTACGTTAGATCACTGCGGCTGTGGCAGCTTGAATCTCCTTCTCAACCTCATTATCGAAGCAACTTTGTGGGCAAAGCAAGCTGCCATGGCCCTATTAATCTAACCTAACTTCACTAAACTAACGTAAGACATCATAGTCTTTGTTTAGTGATCAGTTAGGTTAGATTAGTGCGGCTATTGCAGCTTGCCTCTCGCACCCAACTGCATAATCTAAGCGGTTTTGGGGGCAAAGCAAGCTGCCATTGCCCTGTTAATCTAACCTAACTTCAGTAAACTAACGGAAGACAGACATCAGCAACTTGGTTAGTACCAAAAATGGAGCAAAAAAATACTACACTAAACACTCTAAACAGCGAGGTAACAAAGATTTCAGCAACGCTCAGCATTCCTTGAAGTGGACTTGCACGCAATACACGAAAGTGTTAGGTGAAGCAAACTTTCAAATGGTGACGCCTACCAAAGGAATGCCGGCGGACGGCAAATCCAGAAGATGTGGGTTCGAGTCCTACAGCTGGCTAACCTTTTCAGTGACTTTCATCTTTCGTCGTTCATTTCTTAGGCAATTTGAGGCTTTGTATGTGTTTGTCCTTTCTATGTCGTTCCAGCCTCAGAACATCAGTTCTCTCTTGTGCATATCAAGACTGAAGCGTATACGAAGAGGGGAGTCAAGTCCTGTAGATCACAAACAAAATACAGAAACCGACACTGAAGATTTTTGTTTAAGTTTAATTTGTACAAGCTTTCGCGTGGAGGTCCACGCTTCCTCAGGTACAAAGTGAAGTGGTGACATACATAAGTATATATAGTATAGCCATATACACGACTAAACATACTGCTGTACAAAGAAAGGGAAGGGGAAGGAGATATGGTGCCACATGTCTGTGTACAATGAATAGCTGGGCAGACGGATAAGTGACCTCTAACCGTTTAAGAACAGTAAAAGGTGTTATTGTGAACAAAAAGGCTCGCCAACCCAGTTTCGCGGAAGGGGGGGTCAGGAGTATGGGAAACGAGTGGCCCAGAATGGACAAAGGGGAAGGTTACGGATTATCTAACGGAGTGCCAGACGATGACTGAAGCGAAGATTCAAGAATTGTGCACAAATAAATATAGAAATATAACTATTAAATTTACATAAGCGGATATAACGAGCCAGGACTAAGATTCAGACCATTTGGTGCGAGACACTTGAATTGCGAAATTAAGTAGGACTCCCTATTCTTACGTTTGATGTCGGTGCGGAACCCAGATTCTAACAATATAATTTTCAAATCAGTTTCAAAATCGTGATTAGGTTGATTGAAATGAATGGCGACAGGAGTTTGGCGGGCATTTAGGATATCAAATTTGTGGCCGTAAAATATTTTTCTCATTGTGTTGGAGGTTTCACCGATGTATTGTGAATTGCACTTGCAGCAGAATATCAATTAACAAATATTGGGTGAATTACAGTGGAGTGAATGACGAATTTTCAAACAGAAGTCACCCAAAGTACTACGGGCAATGGTGGACGGTGCGATAAATTTACAGGTCTGGCACCGTGCACTACCACAGGGATAACAACCCGGCAAGCGCTTCATGATGCATGATGACGTGAGGATGTCGCGCAAATTTTTGGATCTACGGAATGCTACTAATGGGGGAGTCGGAAAAACTTCCTTTAATTGCTCGTCAGCATGTAATATATTGAGGTGGCGTCTAAGAATGGAATTGGTATTGACAAGTGATTTATGATATGTAGTGGATAAAACTACATTACTTAAGTCTTCTTTGCGTTTCGGGGTGAATAAGGACTCCCTGGATAGGCTAGATGATTTGGCAACAGAGTCATGAATGAGTTCAAGTGGGTAATTTCTTTTTTGGAAATCAGATACCATTTGCTGAGCATGTTTTACAGAATCAGTACGATCTGAGCAGATTCGTTTTAGGCGCAAGAACTGACCATATGGAATACTCCTTTTCTGGTGATTAGGATGATAGCTTTCATAGTGGAGATATTGGCGCTTGTCCGTTGGTTTCTTGTATAGTTCAGTGGTCAGCCTACCAGATTTACATGACACTGTCACATCAAGGAAGTTGATGGATGACCTTGAATAGTTACAGGTAAATTTAATTTTGCTATGCAGAGAATCGAAGTGATCAAAAAATGACTGCAAAGATGCCTCATCACCAGACCAGAGGACAAAAATGTCGTCGATGAACCTGAGATATATGAGTGGCTTAAGGGGGAAAGAATTAAGGGCTAAGTTTTCAAAACGACCCATGAATAAATTGGCATAATTAGGTGAGACCCGGGAGCCCATGGCAGCGCCATGAATTTGGACGAAGTGTTGATCGTTGAATGCGAAGTTATTACAGCCAAGAACTAGTTCTAAAAGGGGGATGATAGCGGGCATGGGAAGAATATCGGAAGGGTGAGAATTAAGGAACTGTTCAACAGCAGAGAGACCCTCGTCATTAGGAATATTAGTGTATAGCGAAACGACATCCATTGTTGCCAACAAAATGTCAGCATGGTTACTGAAATGGTCATGGACAGCGTTAATTTTGGAAAGAAAATCGTTTGTGTCTTTGACAAAGGATGGGAGAAGGGGTGGGATGTGTTTGATGCAGTGGTCAGCAACTAAGGATAAATTCTCTGTCGGTGTGTTTATTCCTGAAATAATGGGCCTCCCGGGGTTATTGGGTTTATGAACTTTGATCAAAAGATAAAAATTACCTGGTGTGACGTTCTTAGGACGCAAGAATTTGGAAATGTGGGACGGGATAAGTTTACTTGTGACGAGTTCATCAATTTTCTTATTAATAAGAAGACAAAAGGAAGGGGTAGGATCCTGATCGATAGCTCTGTAGAACGAGCGGTCACTCAACTGCCTGTCCGCTTCTGCGATGTAGTCGGATGTATTGAGAACCACTATACCGCCACCCTTGTCCGCTGGTCTGATGATAATGTCATTACGGGCTTTAAGATTTCGTAGCGCTACTTTCTCACAATTAGACAACTTATCAGTGTGTACGATAGATTTCGAATAACTAGTCTTGATATCCTTGTGAACGGCCTTGATGTAATTATCAATGAGGGGGCTAGTTCTAGAGGAGTCCGGCGTCCAGCTAGAGGGGTTTCGGAAGGGCGCAGCATCTGAGCTAGGTTTATCGTGAAAGAAGGTTTTCAGGTGCATTCTCCTACCTAAGTTGTGCAGATCATGCAAAATTTCAAATTCGTCAATATTACGCTCCGTTGGTACAAAACTGAGACCTTTTGAGAGAACACTAAGTTCAGCCTGGTCGAGGGTCACATCAGAAAGATTGAAGACGGTGTTATGGCCAGCCTCTGTGGAAGATGGTTCAGAATTTATCGCGTCACAAATGCCATGCGCTAAAATGGGAGATAGGATAAGATTGTCGCGTTTCGATTTTTTTGTTTTGATTTCGTGAATTTTCTTCAGCTTATTGGCAGTGAATTCAGAGAGATTAAGGACTTCATGATGAGAGAGTTTGTTCGCAAGCTGTTTGAGCTGGTTATCAATATCTTTCAAGGCGTAAGAACTTTCCTGCCTGAGAATTTTAATTAGTTGGAGCGACGCATTATTGAGAGCGGTAGCCCACTTCGTAGAGCTCAAGGGGGAATGGAACTTAAAAGACGGCGTGATGGACAGTGATAAACCTTTGGGAGTTTTACGTTGAGATATACAATCTGTATAAAAACTAAAATTAGACAGGAATCTAGCTTTCCTAGCCAAAAGTTTACGCGCTTTCAAGAAGGGCACTGAATGACATTCATTGTTCTGTACAAGTCATCGTGTCCGGCCGGACCTGCGTTGTCTAGACTGCTTACGTGTTGTCATAGGGAAACGACGGCCAACTCTCCTCTGTACCTCGGCTGGAAGAGAAGAGCGTACTTGAGCAGACGCACCACGCGAAGTAGAGAAAGTCCAGAGAAAGGATAGAGAAAGGTAGAGAAGGAAAGGTAGGAAGTAGGAAAGGAAGTAGGAAAGGTAGAGAAGGAAGAGAAGAGAAAGGTAGAGAAAGGATCCAACCCCTTCCTTTTGTCTTCTTATTAATAAGAAAATTGATGAACTCGTCACACATTTCCAAATTCTTGCGTCCTAAGAACGTCACACCAGGTAATTTTTATCTTTTGATCAAAGTTCATAAACCCAATAACCCCGGGAGGCCCATTATTTCAGGAATAAACACACCGACAGAGAATTTATCCTTAGTTGCTGACCACTGCATCAAACACATCCCACCCCTTCTCCCATCCTTTGTCAAAGACACAAACGATTTTCTTTCCAAAATTAACGCTGTCCATGACCATTTCAGTAACCATGCTGACATTTTGTTGGCAACAATGGATGTCGTTTCGCTATACACTAATATTCCTAATGACGAGGGTCTCTCTGCTGTTGAACAGTTCCTTAATTCTCACCCTTCCGATATTCTTCCCATGCCCGCTATCATCCCCCTTTTAGAACTAGTTCTTGGCTGTAATAACTTCGCATTCAACGATCAACACTTCGTCCAAATTCATGGCGCTGCCATGGGCTCCCGGGTCTCACCTAATTATGCCAATTTATTCATGGGTCGTTTTGAAAACTTAGCCCTTAATTCTTTCCCCCTTAAGCCACTCATATATCTCAGGTTCATCGACGACATTTTTGTCCTCTGGTCTGGTGATGAGGCATCTTTGCAGTCATTTTTTGATCACTTCAATTCTCTGCATAGCAAAATTAAATTTACCTGTAACTATTCAAGGTCATCCATCAACTTCCTTGATGTGACAGTGTCATGTAAATCTGGTAGGCTGACCACTGAACTATACAAGAAACCAACGGACAAGCGCCAATATCTCCACTATGAAAGCTATCATCCTAATCACCAGAAAAGGAGTATTCCATATGGTCAGTTCTTGCGCCTGAAACGAATCTGCTCAGATCGTACTGATTTTGTAAAACATGCTCAGCAAATGGTATCTGATTTCCAAAAAAGAAATTACCCACTTGAACTCATTCATGACTCTGTTGCCAAATCATCTAGCCTATCCAGGGAGTCCTTATTCACCCCGAAACGCAAAGAAGACTTAAGTAATGTAGTTTTATCCACTACATATCATAAATCACTTGTCAATACCAATTCCATTCTTAGACGCCACCTCAATATATTACATGCTGACGAGCAATTAAAGGAAGTTTTTCCGACTCCCCCATTAGTAGCATTCCGTAGATCCAAAAATTTGCGCGACATCCTCACGTCATCATGCATCATGAAGCGCTCGCCGGGTTGTTATCCCTGTGGTAGTGCACGGTGCCAGACCTGTAAATTTATCGCACCGTCCACCATTGCCCGTAGTACTTTGGGTGACTTCTGTTTGAAAATTCGTCATTCACTCCACTGTAATTCACCCAATATTTGTTACTTGATATTCTGCTGCAAGTGCAATTCACAATACATCGGTGAAACCTCCAACACAATGAGAAAAAGATTTTACGGCCACAAACTTGATATCCTAAATGCCCGCCAAACTCCTGTCGCCATTCATTTCAATCAACCTAATCACGATTTTGAAACTGATTTGAAAATTATATTGTTAGAATCTGGGTTCCGCACCGACATCAAACGTAAGAATAGGGAGTCCTACTTAATTTCGCAATTCAAGTGTCTCGCACCAAATGGTCTGAATCTGAGTCCTGGCTCGTTATATCCGCTTATGTAAATTTAATAGTTATATTTCTATATTTATTTGTGCACAATTCTTTAATCTTCGCTTCAGTCATCGTCTGGCACTCCGTTAGATAATCCGTAACCTTCCCCTTTGTCCATTCTGGGCCACTCGTTTCCCATACTCCTGACCCCCCCTTCCGCGAAACTGGGTTGGCGAGCCTTTTTGTTCACAATAACACCTTTTACTGTTCTTAAACGGTTAGAGGTCACTTATCCGTCTGCCCGGTAGTAGCTCATAAGCACCAAGTGCTCATAACCTCCAAACACTCAAAACCTCCAAACGCTCATATGCACCGAAAAAAATTTGGTGGTTTTGAGCGTTTGGTGGAAGTGAGCAGGAGGGGAGAAGGTGCTCATAAGCACCAAACGTCCAGAACATCCGAATGCTCATATGCACCGAAAGGCGGGAGACCACAAAGGCCGGGTCCTCCTCTCCCGCATTTGGAACAAGGTCATAGGGTGAGAAAGGTGGAATTAATGGCGACTACCAAGGCCGCTTAATGTGTCAGTTTGAAGTTTATGTAACAGCTTAGTCCTGCTTGTATGTAGTCAGAACGAATTTTTATGGAAGTTTATTTTTATCTATCGTGAGTCAATGGGTGTTTGAACGCCGTAGTGACCGCCCATTTGGTCGAACGCCGTTTGGTCAAATGACGTTTGATCGAAGGCATTTGATCGAACGCTGCTTGGTCGAAAACCGTTTGATCGAAAGCCGGTTGATCGACGCCGTTTGTTCGAAAGACGTTTGTTCGAAGGGAGTTCAAAACTGCATGCACTGTGTCATCCGCACCTCTTTTTCTGTAACTTTTGACTCGAGCATACGGAGCTGGCAATCAGGGTACTCTGCTTTTTTTTCATTTTTACTATTATTATTTCTTTTTATTTTCTTTTTTTCTTTTTGCAGGGAGACCGCTGGTTACTTGCAGACGTTTGTAATTTACGAACCAGTCGGACACATGTTGAAGGAAGTTGCACCAGGTTGGGAGCAGCCGATAGTCTGTTTCTTCTGAGCACCCTTCTCATTGCTGGTGACATATTTAAAGGGAACGGTCTGAAACGGGATAGCCATATGTGCGCGAAAGCCACTCGAAGTCTGTGGATGCTAAGAAGGAAATTTCGCCATGGCACAACGAAATATATTAAATTAGCAGCATATAAAACCTTAGTTCAACCTCGTTTAGTGTATGCATCTGCAATCTGGGTCACTACACATGCACGCTATCCGAAAAAATAGAGAAAGTACAAAGATCTGCTGGCCTGCTTATCTTGTCTAGGTTTCGAAGGACTTCTTCGGTTGCATGTCTGTTGCAAGAACTAAATTTAGATTCACCTGCACATAGGCGCAAAGTAAATAAACTAAAACTGTCCTTTCTCCTATACAATGGTCAGTTGATTGTTAGAAACAATAATACATTGTTAAAATTTATCCACATTCAACAGGAATAAATAATTGAAAAATGTCATTAATTTATTTTTTATGTATTTGCCAAGAATGTTTAATACTTGAAATCAATTATTATTTGACAAAGTGGGTTAGCATGAGGAATGTGTTTACGAGCAAACGGGTTACACTCAGTTAAATGTTGCTTAGGATAACAGCATTTAGAACGCCGGCGTTCAACACTCCAAGTGAACCAATAAAAAATCGATCAAACGACCGCTGGCGTTTCGATCTTCGATGAAATGTCTTTCGACCAAACCATATGTCGGCACAGTTCCTATAGAAGTCGACCAGGATGCACATTCCCCCAGGCCGTCAGTCGTGACGTTGCCCACCTCTGTGAGGCCAACAACGGCGAGACCTTTCATCGTCACCGCAGTGAATTAAATTCGCCTACCTGAGGTAGAGTGTGGTTGACAAAACGTCTTAGAGAAAATGTGGCCGATGAACGGATATCAACATGGAACGCCGTCTACTCCATAGCGCCTTAAGCTACATAAACGAGTAAACACAAGAGAAAACGAGTATAGTAAAAATAAACTGAAGAAATAACATTAAACTGGATATATGTTAGAGGTTCAACGATAATACCCAGTGAGCTTGAACTAGCGGTGCAGGAAGGAGGATTGACGCTGCACAGCGTCGCAGTCAGGCACTGGCGTCATCGAATAGTTCTGTAGCATTCGCTACAGTTCCACAGTATAAAGTCTGCGTCGTGAAGCGTACATTAGAAGTAGTTTTGGCATGTGCTACAACGTGTCTGTCTTTGCATGTTCTTGCATGTTTAGGTATTTTTGGGGGTCTAAATATCTGTCCATTTTCATGGTTTTGGCACATAGATTTCCGAGTTCTACTTATAAGAGGAAGTAATGTTGTTCTTGAATGCCTAAAACGGTGGGCAAACAGAAATGAGTTGAAAACCAATCATCCAAAAAACCAAGCCAGTCATCTTCCAGACCGAAGATAGAATAACTATAGGAGCGAGAATGTGTAGAGCATGTTGGATGGAGTTTCGGAAAAAAATTGTCCCGGAAAAATTCGTCCCGGAAAAATTGGTCCCTGGTTGCGTAGCGGAAGAAATGGTCCCGCGCGGTTCTCCGTGCGCCCAAAAATACAGAAGCGTTGTTGTGGACATCTGATAAACCGAATCATAGCCAATCAAGTGCTATCATTCACACTCCTCATTTGTTCGAAATTGTTCGACATGCTTTTTAAATTAACATTAATCTTAATGAACAATAAATGCTGCACGCCATTTAATGAGCAACATAAAAGCGGTTCCATTTGCTGCACTGCTTGTATTGTACAAATTGCGTCTGTTCTTTCTGTTCCTCTCTTTATTTTGCGGAGTACAGACAACGCGACAAGATCATGAAGCAGTTCTGCAATGTCTGCTACGTTCTCCTAAAAGTGAAAAAAAAAAATATATATATATATATAAGGAAGAGTCGTCTTTCTGCAGAATGAAAATTCAAATCTCAGTTCTCTCTTATTCTCGCTGATCAGGCCATATCTTCTGTTTTGTCGACCAACTCGTGGAGTGGTAAAAGTTATTTGGATTTCTGTAAAACGCTAACAACTTGGGGCAGTGTCAATGGGAACTTGAACTGGAGAATCGCAGCAAAAATTTTGAAGTAAAAATGGTAGATATCGATGCCAGCGAACTTATAATGGAATATCCTTTTGTGTCATTGAGAAAAAGAGAGGACGCCAAACAAAGAGACGCCAAACAATTTTTAACGTACACATACAAGAGAGCCTCCAGGAGATATATCTGAATCCTCGCATTTGCGTCAGCATTCTATTTTCTGACCACACCAGCTACTGTCGCTGATGCTGAAAGAAGTCTCAGCACAATGAATCTGACCGATCAAGAATATCCTGCGCTCAATTAACCATAAGAGATGTCAAGCTTTCTGAGTTCGTAGTCAACCGAAAACATGATTATCATATCTCTGGACTATGACGCATTGATTAACCAACTTGCGAAGAACAAGGCTCGAAAGAAGGGTTTTGCGCAAATGTTCACTGTAGGCCTGTATGCATAATATAAACCCTATATAAATATCGTATTCCAGTTTCTGCACTGTAAGTGAACCCGGATATATGTTCGGAGGGGACCACACTCTTTGTTGCTACAGCCCTGGGAGCCGAGTGCCTTTCGAGCTAGAATCAAGTCTTTTGTCCTAGGCTGCCTCCATGTCTATGAAAATAAAGCTCAAATTGAAATGAATAAACGAGAAGGCGCTATTCGTTCTGGCTACATACAAGCAGGACCAAGCTGTTACATAAACTTCAAACTGACACATTAAGCGGCCTTGGTAATCGCCATTCATTCCACCTTTCTCACCCTCTGACCTTGTTCCAAATGCGGGAGAGGAAGACCCGGCCTTTTTGGTCGCCCGCCTTTCGGTGTATATGAGCATTCGGATGTTCTGGACGTTTGGTGCTTATGAGCAGGTTCTCCCCTCCTGCTCATTTCCACCAAACGCTCAAAACCACCAACTTTTTTTCGGTGCATATGAGCGTTTGGAGGTTTTGAGCGTTTGGAGGTTATGAGCATTTGGTGCATATGAGGCACAACCCGTCTGCCCAGCTATTCATTGTACACAGACATGTGGCACCATATCTCCTTCCCCTTCCCTTTCTTTGTACAGCAGTATGTTTAGTCGTGTATATGGCTATACTATATATACTTATGTATGTCACCACTTCACTTTGTACCTGAGGAAGCGTGGACCTCCACGCGAAAGCTTGTACAAATTAAACTTCAAAACAAATTAAACAAAAATCTTCAGTGTCGGTTTCTGTATTTTGTTTGCATATCAAGACTGTGAACAACAGGAGAGTTCCTCTTTTCCTTCCCGCACAGTCAGCACAGCTTCTGAACTTATGCTAACACTATACTCACGCTACAAGCCTCACAAAGTATGCGACAGGTTCATTCATACGCTTACAGCACAATTATGTGATACCACCGTCGTCATATACACACGCAAGTCCACGCTCCTCGAACTGCGCAAGTTTGGGGCGTTGTCATCGTCGATAGGTCGTGTCAGCAGGAGACAATCGCCTTGTCATAGCAGCGATCACAGTAGTCTTTGTTGGATCGCACCCCCAGCATGTAAATACAAAATACTGCGAAATACCACCGGACTTTAAAGATCAAAACACCCACTCTTCGCCTATGCAGCGCCAAACAGCACCACCAGCGACCCGTACAGCACGAGAGCCCTCTGAACAGCACTGCAAGAGCGCCACCGCTTCAGTCACGTGACTTCCAGTCTTTTTCTTTGTTTTTACATTTTCCTCCTCTCTCGACCTCGGGCGTTTGCCGGAAAACGTCTCCCTAAAGACCTCTTGCGCATGGAGTCGATTGCGGTGCACCATTCGTTGAGGTTGTCATTGTCTGTTCCGGAGTACGTAGGCAGAGTCGACGTTAAATCAGGAGCCGTAGTAACGTGGATCGGCATGCTCTGTTTTTCCAGGAGTTTAGCAATCATAGACATCGTGGTGACAAGCGAGTCTGCAATATTACGATTTGCGTACGTCACCGCTTGAGGAGGTAACACGGGCGAGGTTTCGGTTGCTGCCGTGGTCGGTGTCCACTTGTTTCCTTCGTCATTCGCAGTGCACGGTTTCGTTGCTCCGTCATAGTTCGGTTGGTTCGGTTGCACGTTACAGTCGGTTGCGCTGTCGTTGATGGGCTGCTTTTTCCTCGTCACCATGTCAGTTGTGAGCACCGTAGTCACAGTGGATTCGTAACGGAATCACTGAATTTTATTTGATAGGTTACACTCGTCCTCGCTTCCCGACGTTTCAAAACAAACTGCAAGGAACGCATTCTTCCCAAACGTGCGATCCCTCACAGTCACGGGTTCTAGTTATTGCACTTCTTTATAGAATGAGAATGCAGACCTATTACAGCACTGCCACATAAGGGAATTTATTGCCTGGTTTTCGAAATCACGCGAATTATTTTTGCAGCGCATGGAGATCGTGAGAAGGCGTTCGTACTCATTCGTCGGAAACACGAGGTACACATGAGGTACAGCTGCTAGACCGCCCTTAGAAAGGTACCTAGTTGGTACGGATGGGGTGTCGGAGCCCTTGTACCGCTTGAACTTCACAGTGGACGCGAACTGTACCTGCTGGTTGAGAACCGTATGCGCGCCGCTTGGCCAAGGTGCGGGTCTTCTTTCATGCGGTACATATCGGGTGCCGTGTTTAGAGTGTAGTAGGAGCTGTTTGAAGCGTTATTCGTGTAAAGCTGGACATGTATAAGGATAGGGAGGCGACGACTGCACAGAGGCTTCGGGGCTTGGGTATCCCTCCCTCCAGTGGTCAGGCACCCAAACTTGACGCTCTGTATCACACAACTGCGCTACAAAAAGGAAAGCGTGCTCCGCAAAGGCAAGCACCAACCCAGTATAACGCAACAAAACAAACAAAAAACAAGACTTCACTTTATGCCGTATTGCGTCTCCAAAGGAACCGCCTCTTTCCACCTTCTTTCATGCCACTGCATGCACTCTTGCTCGCATTGCGTCGACGACCAGAAAGAAATGAAAAATTTAATGCGATCAATGGGATTCGTGGGACAGAAATGCGTTGGCATTAAGTTCCCCCTCTCCGTGTTGCCCCTTTACCATGATCCTGTCTTGCGCGGAATGACATACACGGTACAATCCTATGCACCGCTAACACAAATACGGAACGCTCTACGGAACGCGCGACACGTGTCCGGACTTGTCTGGGATCGAAGTGCATCTGCCGACGGCCGAGCGCCAGCTGCGCAGGGCCGCACAAATCTGAGCAGCGAGGCAAGCGACTTCAACCTCCGTGCGCCCGTTGCATTCCCTTGCGTATAACTGTGGCGTTGCTTTGAGGTACATCGTGGTCACCGTGCTCTGTAGGGTTGAAGTTCAAGTGTCACAGAAGACTTTACCCCGGCGCTTTGTCATTATTTCACGGTAAGCTTCGCTTGAAATATTTCGTTATTAACTCGCTAGCATACCCGTTTCATATAAAGGGTGTTTTTCACTCGCTACAGAATTTTTACAAAAAAAAAAACTACGAGAGCAAAATAGATGCCCTATTAGCAGGTGGGTTTACGGCCAAACCAACATCCTGTAGGACAGGTTTGCAACTACTGGACGATTAATTATCTCAAATTAACTTAGTAATGATATGTGTTCTGGGAAATGCAAGATGGCAGAATTGGACCCAGTCATTATTCAAATTCACTGTCCTTATTAAACACCCTGTGAGGCGAACGTACTTTGTGATTTAAAATGTCAAATTTCGCTATGCAAATGAGTCGAAACTAGAACTACGCGCTTTTTGAGCGCAGCAAGGACGCGGCTTTCACCTACTCCAATCAGGTTCATCGCTCCAAGGCACGTGCCTTCTCAGTGGAATCGCCGCGCTTTCTGCGCTCGCGTACTGCGTAGTTCTGGTTTCGGCTCATTTGCATCGCAAAATTTGGAAATTTATAGCTCGAAGTAAGTTCGCTTCTGAGGGTGTTTAATAAGGACGAAGTATTTGAATAATGACTGTCTCCAATTCTGTTATCCTGTATTTCCCAGAAAACATCTAACTGAGACGTTAATTAATTAATTTCAGCTAATTAGTCGTCCAAAAGTTGCATACGCTCTCCATACACTGTACAGAATGTCTGCCTGGTGTACTCATGTCTACAGGATGGCCGTATAACTCACCTGCTGAAATGGCATCTATTTTGCTCTGCTATTTTTTTATAATAATTCTGTAACGAATTTAAAAAAAAACACCCTGGATAAATTGGCTGCACTACCACTCGCATTTTCACCGTGGCACTATCGTGTCTAAAAATGTTTTTTTTTTTTTTTTTTTTTTGTGGCCTACAACGGCCTGCTCACGCAAAGTCGGCCCTCTAGTAGTGGTGCCCGTTGTTTAACTGAGTAGTCTGCCTCCCTTATAGCCGACCCTGACGGTGTGAATGCTGCGCAGCATACATTTTTCCACTTTTCCAAATTCATTATGTGTCTGTCATTCATGTCCCCAAACTGAAGGGCATTTATTGTTCCTTAAGTGCAGGGGTCCACTGCCCGAGGCGTTTTTATGAATCGCCGCGACATGGTGTCATTAGACGCGGCGCCCTGTTAAGGGCTAAACGCATGGAGTGTTTTTCCGACGTTTTCAGGACGCGCGCGCGCTCGGCGTGCGTGTGACCTCGTAAAAACCAGTTTTTCAACGCGCGCGGAGGGCGTACGCCGCAATCTGTCGACTACAGATATTCGCGCGCGTCTTGGCGCGTTTTCCGAGAAGTAGACAGAACCATGGCCGTCAGGCCGGCAGACAAGGCGGCGTACAAGGTGGCGTATGAGCAGCTCGCATAAATTTTTGGGACATTATCCATCACACTAAATTTACGTGAACATTTTAATGGTATCTGGAATGAAGGAACGCAGGAACCACAGGAAAGAAAAGCATCTGCACGTTCTAACAGATATTTGTGGTCGACGAATATAGCAACAGTGGCGTGCGTCACTCGATCCGTACGCGTCCCATGCGTTTCGGATGGTCGCCTAGCTGGCGTTTCTTCGCCGCGTGTGCAAGGCCATGGCGTACGCGCGACGTTTTGATGCTGAGAAAACGTCCAATGCGTTTCGCCCTTTACAAACTGACGTGAAGTTCGACATGGCGTATCGGTGAGCTTGATCATGCCACATATTAGCGCACTCACCGGATAACATCACACTTGTAAACAGAGTAGGTGTGATGGTATCTGGTGAGTGTGCTAACATCCGGCATGATCGAGCTCACCGATACGCCATGTCGACATTCACGTCAGTTTGTAACAAGGCCCGAACTCACGCCTTATCAGGTGATTGTGATCGTAAGTTCCGAAGGCCCGAAACGCTGAGCTATGCTCGTAGAATACGATTGCGTGCACGTATCATGGCAAAGGAAATGGGACTAGAGGACTTTCTCGGGGGACCATCCTGGTGCTTCCGCTTTATACAGCGGCACGACTTACGCGTGCGTTGCCGGACTACTGTTTCTCCAAGCATTGCCCAGCGGATTGAAAGATATGATGCATCATTTAATGAATATTTGACGGCAAGAGTGCAAGAACGCAGGACACCTCGCAGTTCTATTTTCAACGTGGACGAAGTTCCCTTTTCGTTCGACGCGCCTCCGAGGGCAGTAGGTGACCTGGTATCTAACATTATTAACGTATACGGCCCAGCGCGTCCTGGTTTGTCAAATGCCTTTTTTCGTAACCTCCACGTCTTCATGGTAGATGCTCACCCATTCATTCTAGCAGGGGATTTCAACTGCGTTCTTGATTCCTCTAGAGATGTGTCAGGTCCAGGACGGGGGAGGCCCACCTGGAATGCCCGCGAGCTAAAGCGCATTGTCCAACAGCACTCCCGCTCTGACGCTTGGGTTCACTCTTTTAGTCGTCTCGATAGAATATTGTCACGGATAAAAACAAACGAGCGAGACGGCGAATAATCGGCGAACGCTTTATTCTAGCTGTTTAGATGGCTAACACAAGAGCGGTAGCTCTTTGACAGAACTAAGGTAAAGAACGCTCCGGCTGGGAGCTCACAAGCTTTTCTACACAGCGGCGAACATTGTAGAAAGCGCGAGTCGATGAAGAAGAGGAAGTAGAGAAGCTTCTCCAAGGTCGTCGATCCGTGCTTGAGATTGATGCATGCAAAGGAACATATGATCCTGAAACATCGCTCGCTAATCAGCGCGGCGTGTCGTGGATCTCAGCCCGTCGCCCGACGGCTCCCCGCCCGCTGCCGCTGTTCCGTGTGGTCGCTTCGAAGATGATACGTGGCAATATATGTGCCATGTGATTTCACAAACCACGTTGTGCAGTGTCGAATGCTGCAGTTTCCTGTGTCTTCCGGGTACATATGTGACCATGTCCCTTTTTTGGTGGTTCTTGAGATATCCCCTTTATACAGTCGCAGAACCGAATGGTGGACGTTAGGCTGTTCCATATTACGCGACGCTGAAGCCGCTTCAGATGTTGAAGGGGCAATACGCAATTCTATTCGGTCAGTTGATCTTGTGCCGGGTGCTGGGACCAACTTAGCGCCTACGGGCGGCATCGTTACCTGATGCAGACAGACGACTTGCAGACGAGATGCAGGAACGATCGGTGAAAAAATTGCTACACATTGTTGTTTGTGCATAACATCCACAGTGTTACCTACCATCACCTTTGTTTCTTTCTCGTGTGACGAGATATGCCTCAAATAAGCGAGCAATCAAGCCGAAACAGGAATGTGGAGAGGAGTCTAAAAGATATTCCCTTCCGAATGCCACCGCGTTACGTCACCCTGCATGGAGCGGACAAGTAGTATACCACGCCAGCCGTAGCCGCTGCTTACATTCCCGGACAGAGCCGTAGCGACAGGGGGGGGGGGGGGGGGCGAGAGGAACAGCCGCCGCAGGCGCCCTCACCACAGAGGACGCCGAACAGCAGGTCCTGACAGGTTGGTTGGACAGGGTAAAACGGGAACGGAGAGAATTTGAATTTGTGATCTCTGCAGTGCGAATAAGCGTTTTCGTTTCTTTGTTTACAGGGATTCTGACGGCAGTGGGTGAGGTGGGAGGGGGGGGGGGGGGCGCTTAAGATTCCCTCTGCCCTGGGCGCAAACTTGCCTCGCAACGGCTCTGTTCACGGAACAAAACAATGGACGAAGCTTGTGGATCAGATCACTCAGACGCACATGGAAAGATACAAAGGTCATCTGCTTCCCTGTGAGTCAGAAAACAACGTAGGAATGGTATGACTGATGCACGGTGACGTGTGACGAGCAGAGAAAGGAAGAAGTACTTTCCTCGACGTTCGATGGGAGCCAGACGTTTTCAAATTTCGAAAGTCGTTTTTATGATTCCAGCTTCGTTTTCAAGTGTGATATTTCACAAGTGTGTTCAGTTCGTGTAAATTATTGTGGGGATACCGCAAGGTTGAAATCCATTTAATGCCGAAGTCCCCCTGTAACGGTCCGTCTGAACGAGCTTTGGCGGATGATGCTGATTGTGAAACGGGGAGGTTCCGCCACCTTGTTTATGCAGGAGTACTTGGACATTTTGCCTAAGAGGTATTATCGTCTGTTGCGCCTGTCTTCGCGTACGGCAGCTGTCAGCAGCACTCAATCGCCACCGCCCTGTATCAGACCCGGACGCCCTGCGCTACGTCAGGAATCAAGAGGTCACCCAACGATGCTCGAGCCGAATTAACCATGTAACGGTAGGGAATGGCTGAGTGTCCAGTGCTCCGGCTGATATTGCTGACGTGTTCTGCTTTTTACGTGTTTTACGGCTATTCTCGTCACAGTGTGACCCTCAAGAGGTCGGTGAAGGCTTAGCACGCTTCTTGGGTAACCTGCATGTGCTCCCTGAGAATATTAGCACTACACTATGTCACCCTGCTTCCTTGGACGAGGTCGGAAATGTTCGCAGAATGAAGCTCTCTTCTGCTCCGGGCCCTGATGGCCTTCCTGTGGACTTCTACAGGCGCTTTTGGGTTAATCTATAGGGCCGTCCGTTGTTGCTCTTACGAATGACTTTCTGTGCAGCAAGCAGCTCCCTCAGTCCCTTAAGCATGGTCGGATTATCTTACTCCCGAAGAGTGGAGTTGCGGATAGTAACCTGCCCCAATCATGGCGGCAAATAAGACATTTTGGTCCTTAGTCTGTCGGGCTTTCGTCTTTAGGCGCCGGATGGAGAACCGCGTCTCCGACAGGTTTTTGTTTTTAGTGGTATATTTGCCCGCTTCGTGTTGTGGCACAACAGGTACAGGGCCGTCGCACAGAGTCGCAGCATATTCATGTGATGTTCCCTCTTATTTGGTCGTTGCACAAGTATATTGTGGTACACTTAGAGGCACAATTGATGGTGCTAGGTGAAGTAGAGTTCTTGCGCCGCTGGTCCACCCGTATATTTCTCTGCGGAACGGTGGCGTGGTCGTGCATGTGTACTGGTTCCCCTAGGTCAATCCGATTGTAAATGTCTTAATGTAGTTATTTCTTGTTGCTATGTGCTGAGTGTGTTAATGTAGTATCTATATGAGTAATAAACAACATCCTGACCAACAACACCGGGCATGAGAAATGCTGTATTGCAGTTGTCCTCGGATGCAGTGCGACGGTTGAACAGTTGCGGCCGTTGATCATTTTCAAGAAGAATCGTGTGCCGAAAGAAGTGCTGCAGAAGGAAGTCGTCATTGTGTGCAATGAGAAAGGGTGAATGAATGAAACTGTCATTTTAAATGAATTGGGAAAGGGTTCATTGCGCTGGACATTCTTTTCGAGAAATTCAGTTCTTATTATGGATTCTATGCGGTCCCGTTTGCTGGAGTCCGTGAAGAAGGAACGGTTAAAGGAGCATGGGAAGTGCGGAGAAAAAATTTCTCTTTGACCACGTTCAAATGTGGCACCACTGTATTATGTTTTTACACCATCAATGCTGTTCTAGAGGACATATTACGCCGACGGCATGCATGAATCCCACGCTCGCGCGAAGCTCTCCGCTTTTCTGTGGAGGCAACGTGACAAGCCAGAGAACCCGGGTCACGATGTCACGAAACACCTGCATCCACTCAGAGGAGGGATCGCGGAGTGACGTAAGCCGGGATCGGTCATCGACGCGGCGGAGGTCGGAGCGACGTCTCCTGCGTACGTTTCTCGCGGTTTCTTCAGACAGACGCTTCTGCTCAGCAGCTCGGGTTGTGGTGCAAGTGCTTATTCTTTCTCTTCTTCTTCTTCGTGTGGGTTAAGTGAGGTCAGCGAATGCCCACGGCTTGCTTTGACGTTTACATTGCTCCCTCGCGTCAGGTAAATTTAACGACGGAGTACAGCATCGCTTTAGATTGATTCAGAAGTCTAAGACTAGAAGGCGACGTCCACGGTGAAGTGTTTGGACGAGCGGCTGATGACTCGGTATGGGCCGTCGTATAAGGGTACTGCAGGCACGTACGAGAGCCGTCGTGGTGGACCAAAACATGGGAGCTGGTTTCTAGGTCTGGGTGTCGATAGGCATGCCCAGCAGACGGAGGTCGGGGCGGCGGCGGACGCAGGTCTTGCATGGTGGCACGCAGGCGATCGGCGTATGATGCGAAATCGGGTGTCGCGGCAGTAGAGGACGATGAGAAGAGGTCACCGGGAAGGCGGAGTGTCGTCCCATACGCCAGCTCTGCCGGTGCGCATTCGATGTCTTGCCTGACAGTAGCCCGCAGAGAAAGGAGGACGATAGGAAGTGCTTCTGCCCAAGGCGTGGGAGAAATAGAGTCACTGTACCGGGGGAAGAGTACCGCAACCGCTCCGCGTCGCCTGCTCCGGCAACCATATTGCTTCCAAGCCGCCGCGGATCGCGTGTTAGGATAGCTGTAGTCAGTGTTACATCGCGTTGATTTCGCGGCTGTGCACCAAAAAGTTTGTGACTTCCTGTGATGGGACTCGGCTAATACTTAATGAAACACGGCACAAGCGTCACTACAGTATAGTTTGTTGTATTCTGTAGCTAACAGACGAATTATGTTGGCGGGTGTTCGCCTCTAAAGGGCATCGTCCAGTCTCGTTTGCGCTCTATAGATCAGTTTTTTTTCTCTTTTAGTTCACTTGTTTTGTGGACATAAAACTATAGTGCTCGTGTGCGCAGCTTCAGGTTGACATAAGTAACCTCCACCAGTTTTATTCTCATCTCTTCGCAATTAAATTTCTATTTCACACGTTCAATGGCTATGTGAATGCCAACGTTTTTTCACGCGCATGTAAAGTGCTGTGGATTGTTCTTCCAATCCCCCGCTCCAACGCAAGCAGTTGATCTTCCATGAGGAGTAGACCGTGAGCTTCAAGTCACTACATTCCGTCTCAGCCTTTGCTCGTTTCTTTTAAGACTCAGACCTCGTCGAGGGGACCATCACATGACTTGTCTGCAGGTTTTTCCTGCGCATATTCCTCGATGCTCTGATCACAGAAATTTGTGACGGTGTTGTCTTCCTCTGCAAAGTTGATTCACTCACAATTACAGTTCGATATTTAGGAATAGTTTTCATAAGTTTCAATAGTTCTCATAGTGCATATCTACATATATTTCGACGCATTACCATCCTCCACTGCCCCTTGATCAAAATTTAGGAATAGTTTTCATAAGTTTCAATAATTTTCATAGTGCACATCTACATATATTTCGACGCATTACCATCCTCCACTGCCCTTGATCTTACACTAGGTTGTCATCAACTTCAGTGTGTAAGTCTTTTGGTGACTCCTCGGCGAACTCTGCGTGCGAAGAACGGGGGATAGGAGCCTTCATCAGTCTCGTAGGTGTCCGGTATGCAAAACTGCTTGGGACTGCCGTCCACTTCAACTTCTTTCGAATCTCCTTGTCCTCGAAGTCGTCGCGTGTGAAGTGGTCCTGATAGTGGCGTTTTGTTAGCACCGCAGGACAGGGAACGCAATGGGAAGATCCAACAAGCACTACTTTGATACGCCCGGCTGTTCTTCGCACAGTTGAACTGTTATTCAATACTGTGTGCAAAGGTTCTGCAATGAAAAATAAACACGCCACGAAATTTACCTCGTTCAAGCGTGTGTTATTCGTAGGCGTGAAGTTCTTCCGGCAGGTTCTGTGCCGATCTACGCGTCTCGTCACTTTTGCCCGTCGGAATGCAGAAAAATGCTTTGTGTGACTCTGTCCCGTTGCAGCACAACATCCAGACATGGTTGTTCGTAGTTCCTCCGCTCTCTGAGATCCATTTCACGTACAAAAAACCAAGAGCGGCATACGAACGTACGCGCACATGCGTCCCAGCTATTGCGTTCCCCGTAGACCCGGCAGGAGGTTGGAAGCAAAGAGGAGGAAGACGCACCACGTGACGCGCCTCGGCGAATGAGTAAGGCGGCGGCACGGGGAAAGCGATTGCGATACTCTTCCCCCGGGTACAGTGACTCTAGGGAGAAACGGCCTTGAGCGCCGCCTTGAGGTCACGATGGAGCCGCTCAAACATACCATTTGCCTGCGGGTGGTAGGCGGTAGTTCGGGTCCGATGCGAGCCAAAGAGGCGAGTTAGGTGGGCGAATAGGCGGGACTCAAAGTGCCGTCCCTGGTCAGTTGTGATGGTTGCCGGAACCCCGAAGCGGGCCACCCATGAATTGAGGAAGGCAGAGGCCACGGTTGAAGCGGTAATGTCAGGTATGGGAGTGGCCTCCGGCCAACGGGTAAAGCGGTCAACGACCGTCAAGAGATACCGGAAGCCTTGTACGGGAGGGAGAGGTCCGACCAAATCTAGGTGAATGTCATGAGAGTCCGGCAGCGGGAATCGCGACGATGGAGTGCGGGTGTGACGCAGAATTTTCGACTTCTGGCAGGAAACGCATGACCGTACCCAGCGCTTAATGTCGGAACGCATTCGTGGCCATACGTAGCGGGACGACAACAACTTCTGGGACGCTCGTATGCAAGGATGCGCCATGCCGTGGAGCTGGTCAAGAACGTGACGCCTAGCGGCAACCGGCAGGAAGGGACGGGGCTGGCCGGACGAGACGTCGCAGCAAACGGCGCACGGGATGCCGGGAAACGTAATATCTTGCAGCGTCAAGCTGGTGGGGTTCGAGTCGCGCAGGGACAGGAGCTCGTCATCGCCGGACTGCAGGTCTGCTATGGTTTCGAGCGAGAGAGGGGTAGTTGATGTCGAGAGAGCAGCGATCGCGGCACGGCTCAGAGAGTCCGCCACTGGGTTCTGACGGCCAGGGACGTGACGGACGTCAGTCGAAAATTCGGAGACGAAGGCAAGATGCCGTTGTTCCCTAGTCGAGTAACGTTGACCGGCAGATTGGAAGGCGTAGACAAGTGGCTTGTGGTCTGTGTAGATGACGAATTGCCGGCCCTCCAATGACGAATTGCCGGCCTGGCGGAAGTGCCTCACACTTAGGTAAATCGCCAACAGCTCTCTGCCAAAGGTTCTGTATCGGGTTTCGGGAGGACGTAATTTGTGAGAGAAGAAGCCGATGGGCTGGCAAGGGCTTGAGGTATTCGCCGGCTCTTGCTGTAGAACAGCACCGACCGCTGTATCAGAGGCATCCACCATGAGAGATGTAGCCGCGTCGGGTTGCGGATGGATTTGGAGCGTGGCAGACGCAAGAGCTTGCTTGATGCGACCGAAGGCCGCCTCGGCGCCTGGGGGCCAGACAAAGGGACGGGAGGACTTGGCAGGAGAGGTAACAAGTGCTTCAAGAGGGCGGAGAATCTCTGCACAATGAGGGACGAATCGGCGGTACAAGTTCGTGAGTCCTAGAAACCGTCGGAGTGCGTTGACACATGTTGGACGTGGGAAGTCGGAGACGGCGTGGACTTTGCTCGGGAGGGGAGTTATGCCTTCTGGAGAGATCTTATGCCCCAGAAACTCCAGAGAGCTGACCCCGAATTCGCTCTTGAGGGCGTTGATAATAATGCCGTGGTCGGAAAGGCGGGCGAAAAGCTGCCGGAGATGGTTGAGGTGTTCTTCGTAGGAGGAACTCGCAACAAGAATGTCGTCGATATACGCGAATGTGTAGAGGACGGTGGTCTTCCTCTACATGAGCCCCGACCGGCGATGATGGTATGCCACGGAGAGGCGATGACGGTGGCCTGTCTCCATGGCCGCGCCGGTGGAACTGAGGCAGGTGCTCCAGGCGCGTGGTCATCTTCGTCGCTGTCCACCGGCCGCTACATCACTCCCCCCCTCAGACGCAGAGCGGCGCTTGCGGGTGAGTGGTTGAAGTTCGCGTCGATACTAAGACGGGAGGAATGACGACGGCACGTGAACGTGGGAAAGTGAGGCTTGAGAAGTGAGAAAGTGAGAAAGTACGGCTTGAGTTCGCGGCAGCAGGCGCGGCAGGATAGCGGGCGTGGACATTCGTTGTAGAACGTTGTTGCGGACGGTCGATTTAGTGCGCTGTGCCGTCGTGCTGCTGCGCCAGTGATCAGCTTGCGTCGTGTCAAGTGGAAGCAGGACGATGGGGGCAGCGTGAGACATTTCCGCGAGCGTCCTCCGGAAAGCGTTGCCGAGCTGACGCATGTGTGGCGTCAGGGCGTAAGAACAGCGACGTACCGATACCGGTAGTGGAGCGTGTTGCTCATTCAACAGTCGCTGGTGATGCCCGGGTGTGCCATCGCGAAGTACGTGGAGGCCTGAAGAAGAGTGCGGGACCACGGCGTACCGCGACCGGTACGGGGCGTTGAAGCCGAAGAGTGCCGGGTCAGAAGAAGCGAGCGTAGCCTCCGATTACGAGCCCCGGCGGAGAGACGTGCTCGGTGACTCACGATAGGTGGGCCCTAGCGCCATCGTCTGCTGTCTTGAGCAGGTGAGCGGATGTTGCTGCCCCATAATAGCCGTCGTTGCGAAATTGGGGTGGTATGAAGCCGAATTACGCCGAACATGCTCCGAACTTGATGTTCATCGTTCGGGTCACCAGTGTAGCGCGATCCAAGGAGGGATAACCGGGAGCCTCGGAAGGTCAATCGAAAAGGGATTTATTCGCAGCGCACGGGGAGCGTGCTAAGCTCGGTGCGCGACGATGACGATTATGCTACAAATGTAAATGAGAGGCCACGTGTGACGGCGTCAATAAAGCTTTGAAACGACTGGGCGGCGTTGCGGAGGCCGAAGGGCATACGAAGAAACTCGAATAATCCAAAAGGCTGTCTTCGGAATGTCCCCTTTCGGCAACCGGAATCCGATGGTAGGCTCGTACCAAGTCAAGCTTCGAGTAGATGTTGGTTCCGTGCAGAAAAGCCGTAAAATCGTGCACATGCGGGATAGGGTAACGCTCTGGGATTGTGACACGATGCAGGGCACGATAATCGCGGCAGGGGCGCCAGTCACCTGTCTTCTTGGGCACCATATGAAGAGCGGAAGCCCAACTGCTAGACGAAGGCCGTACGATACCCATGTTTAGCATGTGGCTGAACTCGTCACGGGCTATCTTCAGTTTTTCCGGTGCGAGACGTGGATAAAGATATTTTGTGGAAACGGTAAAGGGGCTTCTATCGATGGACCACCTAGTACGGAAGAGATTGAAAACGCTAAGAACTATTGGCTCCGACATGTACAAGTCACAGCTTTCCCTGAGGAATATCAAACCCTGAAGGTCGCGAAATCACTAAAAAACCAAAACTTCATGCAGAAGTACAGACCGTTTCTTGATGAGAACGGCATATTCAGGACTCAAGGGAGGTTACAGATGGCAAATCTTACGTTCGATGAAAGGCACCCCATAATCATGCCACAAGATGCTCACTGCGTCTCATTACTCGTCGAGCAAGCTCACCGAAGGGTCATGCATGGAGGAGTAGCAGACACTCTTGCAAAGCTCAGGGAAAACTATTGCATAGTTCGAGGAAGGCAGGTGGTGAAGGACATTCTTCATAGGTGCACCGTTTGCAGGATATTCAACCAGACAAAAACGAACACGCCACCACTTCCTGCTGACAGAGTGCAACAATGCCATCAATTTACTGTTGTAGGAGTGGATTTTACAGGACCTCATTTTCACGTTGCGTTGATGACTGTGCGTGTCTCTGACGTATGTCGGAGACACGCACAGTCATCAACGCAACGCGAAAATGTACATTGCCATGTTTACTTGTGCTGTCGTAAGGGCTGTCCACCTAGAAGTTTCCCGCGACATGTCGGTAGCAGGCTTCGTTCACGTACTACGAAGATTCTTCGCACGGCGAGGGATGCCTAGAGTGATATACAGCGACAACGCACCCACCTTCAAAAGATGCAACAAGGAACTTGTTGCATTATGGCGACGTATACGAGACGATGAAGTGCTGGACTGGCTTGGGACCAACAGCGTGAGCTGGAAGTTCATTCCTACAAATGCATCGTGGTGGGGTGGATTCTATGAAAGATTGATAAGGTCTGTAAAACAGGCATTGAGGAAAACCATCGGCAGAAAATCACTGACGTATGAAGACCTGTTGTCAACCGTAGCAGAAGTGGAAGCCGTCATTAATTCTCGACCGCTTTCTTACGTGCACGATGACCCACATGAGATTCTTCCGCTAACACCAGCGGAGTTCATCACAGGGAGACGCCTTACCATAGTGCCTCCAGAGGTGACAACAGAGGAGACGGAACCCATCCATCGCACATGGCAGAAACGTGCAACATTGCTCCAAGCAGCATGGCGAAGGTGGCAGAGGCATTACCTCATGGAGCTCCGCTCAGCCAACCAGTGCAAACAAAACAGGGGGAAAACTATGTCGCCAGGCGACGTCGTGATTTCAGAAGAAAGAAAGCCAATGATGTTCTGGCCTCTGGTCCGCATTCAATCCGGACACAAGGGACAAGATGGGACGGTACGGTCACATACAGTGCGAACGTCTACTGGGCATGTGACTAGACGCGCTAGCAGGTCGCTGTACCCACTTGTAATACAACAGCATGACGTTGCCGGTCCGCAGTCTGTTGCTAATGCAACGGACATATCATGATCATCATGAGTACAACACAACTAGGCGCATGTCTCGCACATCACATCTTGACTATCATCCGTCGCGAGCGTTGTTCATTCTGGAAATACACATCATCGTAACTAGTCACGTCTATTCTCGACTTGGTATCGACAGAAATGTAGCTGCTCAGTGAGGTTCTGTTACTTTTTTTAAAAAAGCGAGAGAGAAAGAGAGAAAGAAGCGCGAGAACGACTTTTAGTGGGCCTACTAAATGTCTCACAGCGAAATTAAAACAGTAAGAAACATATATTCAACACCCCAATCAATTCCTTCCTTGCGTGTTCTTTGTATACGTAATTAATCGTATACACGTCTCCCTTCCATTTTACCTCATAGGCATGCAGGACTTTCCAATTTGCGGAAGGTCTGAAAACACGGAGTAACACCGTCAATAACCCTGGCGGTTACCGAGGTACAGGGAGCCTCCCAATGAAGACTACTGAGGGATGCACGCATGTGTACTGTGGTGGATAGTTCTCTTGGACTGTCCAAATCCCAGAGCAAGAGGAATAGCGAACCCCTCCCTAACCCACTACCCCCGCACCTACCCCCTACATCACCCCCCGCCCCCAAGGTCAGAAAACAAAGAATATAGAATATGTCTTCTCTTTCGAAGGAAGTGCCACTGGTGCCATTCGAAGTGAACTTTTTGGACTTAGTGGTCCTGGAGTGCTAGACTCGTGGCATCTTGAAACATGAAAGTTCAAGAGATGGGTAGGAAGGTAACCATTGGATGTTTTCCGTGGTCCACGTGTGAGTGCCTGACTGTCAATCACAGTCAGGTCAAGGTTACTGAGAACGCGTGCTTTGAGATATTTTCGTGACGTTAAAATAACGTTTTGGATTCTCGTGAGGATGGTGTGTTTGCTGATTTCGACAGTGCAGACAGTTCTGGAGATATGGGGGAAAACAGCCGTTGGACAGTTTCTCTGCCCCACGCGACGGCCTGTGCTGTCAATCGCACCAAAGTTGAAGGAAAGAGAAAATGCAGCTTTCCTTCGGCCGAGAAAACTTCATGTATAGACAGAAGCAAACTGTGAAATTTCTTAGAAAGATGGTGACCGCTTTTCGTTGCCCTGCATTTCCTACTGCGCCATTGACTCCGCATTTATCGTGAGTATGAAGACGCGTTTGAAATGTCAGACGATGATTTTCGCCGGTGTTACAGACTCCCGCAGGCCACTTTCCTTGGGGTGTGTGACTATCTGCGCAGCGCCGACGTTTCACGCAAGATGCGCTTCACGTCACGAATTATGATATAATTGCGGACAAGATTGTTCTGGTTCTCCTGGTATGGCACCGTACGTCACGGTTACAGGTTCCGTGATATCCTCCGCACATATGCATATATATCGGGTCTTTCATGTAATGTGTCACAAAATATGTTTAAAAATTTACTTCGCGGTGTCACTAGTGTTTGTCATCGACAAACTGTTGCCGTGACTTGCAAAGCATTTGATCGAGTTTCAATCGCGAGAAATAGCGTTTTCTGAAATGTGCCAAGTCAGCGCAACTATTTTTTATTTGGTTTGTTTGATGTCTTCCTTTTTGTTTTCTTTTCCGAAACAGAAAGGGCATTTTGTCTTTTCCCTCCATTTCAGCACAAAACACATTGTCCTACTACAATGATAGTAGGTGAAAAAAATGTGATGTGCAAATGGTCATGCGATGGTCATGCAAATGGGATGCGCAACGTCACGTATAATGTACAAAACTGTAGAAAGAAAGGATGATTGTTCCCTTCTCCCAATCCGTTCTCTCTTCCAAACTTCTGCTGACAGCAGCATCAAGGCTGAAACCAAACAGCTACCTGAAGCAACAGTGACGAGATAACAAGAAATGGCGGACCACCGGTGTTGCGTTTCGGTCACTTTCCTTTTTTTTTTTTTTTTTTTGCTTTTGTATAACTTGACGGAGGACTGCGCGGCCGACAATTTCCGCAAGTCAGAACAACGTTTTCAGCTTTCTTTTTGCCGTTACCAAGAAGGGAAGGTGTTTTGTGATGCTATTGGATACACCCCCAAATCTTGCTGTTTCTGTATGTACAAAGTTCGAACATATAATTCCGTAATCGATTCGAGGCACAGTTACGCGCACAGATATCCGAAATATTCTAATGTTCGCTCATCCCAGATGCATTTGACATTGTACCGGCCTCGGTGGCTCAGCCGGTAGAGTATTCGCCTTCTGATCCCGAGATCGCGGGTTCGAGCCCGGTCGAGGACTCCAGCAACTTGGTGGCAGGGTACAAGTTGCTCAGACACGCCATTTTCCACGAGGGACGTTAAATACGGGGTGTCGTGTGGTGAGCTTTCATCGCACGTTAAAGAACCCTCAGGTTGGCAAAAACAATCCACAGACCGACCGCTGTGGCGTCGCTCATGATCTCAGTTGTTTCGCGACGTAAACACCCAATTATATAACAAAATTTGACACACTACGATTTGACCTTGAAGCCTCCAACGATGCATTGCTGTACATTTAGGTCTTCACCGGAGCGGACGGAAGCGGAGCACTTTCTTCATTCTATCACGCTCGTGCCAGTCGCTCACACACTGTTTTTGGTCGGCACCGACGTAGAGACCAAACTTGAGTTGCCGGGAAAGGGAAACATTTTCCTTGAACTTGGGAAAGTTCAAAACTCCTCCCCACGCGACATCTTCTATTGAACTTTGTACAGCGTTCACGGGTCAGCGCCCCTGGAAGCTTTTATATTTTCCTTTCGTTTTTGGCTTTGCAAAACGCCGCGCTGTTGCCCGTTATAGGAGATGGAAGATACGAACAATTATGATTCAAAAATTTTGATGATGGCACGCATTTTTGAAGGTGCCACATTTATTAAACGACAACCGTTGAAAATTTGCGTTTCCCTAATGATAATTAGAAATCAAGCAATCATACTATACAAGTTCCACGTAAGTCCCGTGCACATCCATCTCGTCCACACATCCAGATTTTCGAGAAGAGAGGACAAGACGACGTGCTGTTGGGCGATAACAAATTTGGAACGCCAGCAGGTTTTCCAAAATACCTAAGGACGTAGTACAAAATTACTACGTGCAAGGAGGTCCGAAACGAATTGACGCTTGTCGCCTTATACTGGGAGCCAGAAAGATCCACAAGAGAAGACATCGTCGTTTGTCCCGGAAGTCGACATGCCGAGGGCCACACAGGTCAACCTGGTGCAAATCCTCCTGAGCCACCATGACAAAACAGCGAAGCCTGCGCGCATCAGCTTCGTCGGTGTACCCGAAGGAGCGCATTTCCCACTGACTTTCCAATAATTTATTCCAACAAATGACTCTACAGGGTGTTTATTTTTATTCGTTAGAGAATTTTTATTAAAAGCTAGCAGAGTAAAATAGATGCAGTCCTTGCAGTTCAGTTCGATGGCCCGGCTGACGTCTACTGAAGAAAGTATGCAACTACAAGATGACTAGTTTCATTAACTAACTCTTTAATTAGGGGCTTTCGGGAAAAGCGGGAGATCAGAATGAGAGACCAACCTAGTTGAAAGGCATTCCACGTTGAAAAAATCTTGAAACACGCGCGTGCGTGAAGAAGTACACCTTGAAATTTTGATATGCAAATGAGCCGAAACCGCGGCCACCTGAACGCAGGGGTAGGCCTCTCATTTGACGTCATGGAGCCACGTGATTTGGAGCAATGGGGATGATTGGAGCGACCTGCAGGCCAGATAAGCCTCCGTCGGCGAAGGTGATGCGCTTCTCAGGCGCGCTTTTTCAGTTTCGGCTCATTTGCATACAAAAACTCGGAGGCAGATATCTTAACACGGGTGCGTGTTTGAAGAACTTGAAGCGCGGAATGGCTTTCAACTACGACGGTCTCTCAATTTATCTCCCGCTTTTGCGCGAAATCCTCTAATTAAAGAGTTAGACAATGCATTTTAGGTCACTAGTCATCATGTAGTTGCATACTTTCTTCGAGGGGATGTCAGCCTTGCCATAGAACTCTACACGAAAAACGGCATCTATTTTGCTCAGCCTAGTTTTTAATAAAAATTCTGCAACGAATCAAAATAAACACCAAGTATTTGTTGATACATTATTTTTTTCGCTTCTGAGAAGGCGGACGTATTTGTAGACACGCCTAATTTTTTTGAACTAGGCATGCATGTTTCGGTTGTTCCGCCATGATATTCAAGACAGATTATGTCCAGTGTTCCGAAAAATTTCGGTTACATGGCAATACTAACCAGCGTTCTTCGAATGCTTCAAACGGTTGTTGAAGCATTTGCTGACTAATTGAGCTCACCGGCAAAACAATTTCCACATCCTACTATACATGATAGTGACTCATATCACTACCAGTCGGAATTTCGGAGATGAGTAACCCCGAGCACTGTTTCTTTTTTTCTTAATAAACATATACGCCCCCCCCCCCCCCCCCGATCATTGGACCATCCACACCTAACACATGCTGACACATTTCTCACCAGGAAATCTGGAGCCTTTGTTTGTGTTCATTGGAGTCTTCAGATCCAGTTCCAGTTTCCTTGGAGGAGCTTCACCAGATACTAAAGTGTAGCTCGTCAGATTGAGCGAAGGCCCATGACCGGTCACAAAAAAGCAGAGACTGCTGTTTGCAGGGTTGCAAGACCTCTCGACAGCTTCGTGCGTTCCATACACATGTATCTTACTGGCAGGAAAGCGATGCGAGTGGCTCCCTGTCGTGGATGTCATTTGCGTGACGTTTCCTTCATCTGAAATTCAAACGTCAGAGCAATTAGAGAACCAGTCCTTACCACTCCTATTTTGAATAAATACTTAACCTTAATGTTGATTATTTCCATGAATTGTATTTCGATATTCTCGTTTCTCTTCAGTGCTGTGTGGAAGGAGTATTTGTGGACGTACTGCATTGGTGAAAATCCGAACCGTCCTTCGCAGGTTCCTACTTTGTTCCGCAAGACGTGAATCTACATAAGGCTGGAGTTTCGTTTCATGAAATGAGATTGACGGCTTTGTCTGATACGCAACCAATGAGAGAATTTCTCTTCGGCAAGTTAATTTTCTTAAGAGACCGTCGGCCATTTCTCCGATTTCCTAGACTAGCCTTCTCTGCCTCAACCACGGCACTGTCTGTCGGCGGCACCGCCTCAAGCGCGCGTGGGGGGGGGGGGGGATTAGCCGCTTCTCCTCTGGCGGGGCACTAGACGAACCTAACATACAATGACCTAACTAATCTACTCCAGACTAACTTGATCTAACCCTCTATTGGGCGTTGCTACAAGCGCAGCCTCCCCGCTACCGTCGCTGAGAAGTGTCGTTGCTGTAGTTTATTACTTAGTAGAGCCAACTTATTGAGCAAATTCTAGCTTACATGTGTACGGTACCAGTCCCTCATCCACCAAAAACTGCTTGTGCGGATCAACTGGGCCATAGACGATGTTGTCGACGAAGTTCACCACAGTCCACTGCGTTGGTTTGGCATTGGGCACTGATATCTTCCCGCGATGCAACCATCTTGTGGGAGGTACTTCTTGCTGGAAATAGGCGAGGTAGAGGGTCATAAAGATGATTTCCAGTATTGTAGACAGGTAGTGGCGACGCAGCATCTGGATATAAATGTTTTTCCACAGGAGGGCTGCGGCCTGC
Organism: Ornithodoros turicata; assembly: GCF_037126465.1. NCBI lineage: Eukaryota > Metazoa > Arthropoda > Arachnida > Ixodida > Argasidae > Ornithodoros > Ornithodoros turicata. Next base: position 39,469,297 of record NC_088204.1, read on the forward strand.
TGGATGAAATTCATTTCTTGCAAGCAGATGTGATCGGATGCGGATACAACTGTGCTTCAGAAGATTTCTCGGCGATGAACTGCTGTGAGGACGACCAGCAGGTTAAATATTATACTGTTATACAGTCTACATAAAAGGCTAGGTAAAGTACGCGAGAGGAAAGATGGAGCTTCGCATAAGTCGAGAACGTCGTGGTTGGTGACTCGCGCTTTCTTCTTTTTCATCTAATCCGCATGTTCTTCCGCATGTCAACCATGGGCACATTAGGTTGGTGCTCCAAGAACGTTCTCTCTTTACCGGGCTCACTTATAACAGCACCAAAGCAGCGTCCGCTGCGCGTTCCCGTGTGCACCCTGCCAGCGCCACCTAGATACAGAAAGCTTGCTTACTCGTCGACGTGACGTAACAACTAAGGGCCGGGTCCCATAGCTTTTGTTTGAGCTGCAGCGCCAGAGCGCCACTGCAGCCGGAGGTTGCTAACGCCCTGGCGCTCCGCGGCAGCGGCAGCAGCAGCAGCTTGAGGCGTCCCATAAATTTAGCGGCAGCGTGGCTGGCAAGGCAACGCGGGTGTTTATGTGCAGAATCATGGCGCGGAGCGTGTACACAACATCTACTATCCGAGGTCCTTTGCAGCATGCTTTGCAGTGTGGACTCGAACAAGAACAAGACTCTCGCGAACCTCGAAATAACTATGCCGTGCTCCCCGTGTCTCTATACGCTGATCGTTTGTTGATGTGTACAGACCAAGGATATGACTCAGAGTGGTGGCATGATAGTGAACGTCGGATTGTGGAACCGAATATGCTTATACGTGTACATCGGTACCCTGAACAGACCTCTCAGGTATTTTTTTTACATGATGTCACATTCTCAGACGCGTTTGATACGGCTGACTGTCCTGCCAGCCTTAAATTGTACGTAATTCATTTCATTCATGAAATAAAAATCGTTGCGTCAGGAATTTCCCCCAAGGTCCCTTTCTTTCAACAATCATGCCTCTGCCCATCCTACGCGAGTGAAAGTGATAGATTGTGGTGGCCCAAGGTCAGGGTTGAAAGGTATCGGGAAAGTAGGTAATGAGGCCAGCACGGTGTTCATTTTTCCCGAAATGGGGAAGTTTTTCGCTTTCCCTTTCTAAAATGGGTCTATCTTTCGAGACGGTCACTGTTTTGTCAGTCTGGATTCGCACGCTTCCATCGCAAGTTCATCTTCGAAAGAATGCCGCGCTACAATCACCGACTGCTCCTTCGGCGACGAAGCATCTTGCTCAGAGCCGCAGCAGCATTCCTGACCCTCTACTTTCGTGTGCAACGCAAACATACGAAAAAGCGTTCACAGTGGGTCAGTGTGCTGTGGCGGGCACGGGAAACAGAGGGTGACTTTCACACCCTGGGAAGGTACCATCCATATTATCTTGAATTTATGGGTTCTGAAGTTACATCTTATTGATTTTATAAATATTTTTGTTACATCATATTCATACAGATTTACATTCTCATTAAGAGTCCCAGCATTTTGAATAGTCTTTGCGTCATACTAACTGTTTCAACGAAGATGCTGCTATTGTTCAACTTCGCAGATGTCTAAGATAAGGATTCACGACACTACCGCATTCAGGAGATATGACCGTGTATCTCCTGAGCGGTTTGACTACTTGTTGAGCCTCATCAGACACAGGCTGCAGAAGCATCCCCATGGCCGTCCAGCTCTGGAACCAGCACATCGATTGGCCATCACTCTGAGGTAAGTTTTGTCCTGTTTGATCAAAAGCGGCTCTTCCTTTCATGCTTTAAAACAATTTAACTGTGATTAATTGCTCATATGCTGGTTTAACAGAGTGCTGGTGAAAGGGCTCGCCTCACAAAGGTGGGCAACGTCACAACCAACGCCCTGGGGGAATGTGCGTCCTGGGCTGACTTCTAAGGGAACTGTGCCGACATATGTCTGAAATCATCTGAAAGGCTTAACAGAGTGCTCATTTGCTAACTCTACTGCCCACGAATCAGTATGAATTTAACGTTGTAATTTCAGGTATCTTGCGTCTGGAAGCTATCTCAGTAGTGTGGCATACAGCTTCCGCATAGGATTCACAACGATCAAGAGGATTGTTTACGAGACATGCACGGCCTTGTGGGAGGAACTAATGCCCATCTACCTGCCTGTAAGTTGCAAATCATACTTGCATGCTGCTTGTAGTAAATGCATATGTACTCATAAACTTTGTGGAGCCATTCAAAGCTACATATTGCCTTTTGTTCATTACCTCATTCTACAATTTTTTTATTCAACAATGTAGCTATAAGATGGCAGCATTGTAGCTTTGAATGGCAGTCTTGCAGTGTTGCAAAATTACGGAGTAGCTACCATAGTGTCTGTTTAGCATTGTCTTGACAGCCCATGTGGTTCACCTGCCGAGTATCATATCTGATGCAATCATGTCATGAAATTACCACATAATGGAATCCCTACTTAAGAACAAAGTCAGACAAAACTGTAGGAGTTTACAGAAAAGCAAATGCCTTTCTTGCTGTTCATCTTTCTGTACTGAAGGACTGACTTTCACGTTGCCATTGCCACCATGTAGGTTGTGCTATGCTATATTCAAGCCAGTGTTTGGTATGTTACAGAACCCTACTCCAGAGGTGTGGGCACAGTCCGGCATGCACTTTGAGGACAGGTGGGCATTCTCAAACTGCATTGGTGCTGTAGATGGGAAGCACATAGTGATTGAAGCCCCAGAGCATGGAAAGTCCATGTTTTATAACTACAAGGTGGCGTAATATTCTCTCATTCTTTTCTGTAAGTTGGGATCAAACCATAGAGAGCATTTTTTCTCATAGGGGTCACACTCCATCGTACTGATGGCCGCAGCTGATGCCAGCTACAGGTTCCTGTATACTGACATCGGAGCTTATGGCTCTCAGTCCGATGGAGGGATATTCAAGTCATGCACACTGGGCAGGGACCTTGAAGCTGGTGGCCTGGGACTCCCAGCACCAAGGAGGCTTCCTGGATCATCCCTGCAAGCCCCCTATGTGTTTGTTGGGGACGAGGTCTTCCAGTTACGTCCAGATTTCATGCAACAATTCTCAGGCACAGACTTGGACGACACCAAGATAGTGTACAACACAAGGCTCTCACATGCCAGGTATTACAGTTCATATATTTCTGTGACTACATGAATATGCTCTACAAAGCATATGTACGTATTTCATAGATATGCACATTTGTAGTACACTATCCGTGCCTGGATAGCAAACATGAGTCACTGTGACCACAACCAGCAGGAGCCTCACATGTGGTGCACTGCAAATGTGCATTTCTATAAAATTAGTGCAGGTGAATTCATTCACTGAAACGGGAAAGGACAATGCAAATAAGTTTACTGATGATGGCTAAGGAAGATGTTTTATGCCACGCCCAACATATTCGATCCGCAATGTTTGTGTAGGTAGTTGCAGTAATCCAACATAAAGTACAGCGGGGTGGTAATAGATTTGCACATTGCAGACGGTGCGTAGAAAATGCCTTCGGAATCCTTGCGTCCCGATGGCGCATATTCAGAAGACCTCTGAATGTCAAGGTGGAGAACGTCGAGCTCTCGGTCCAGGCTTCCATCGTCCTGCACGATTTCCTTAGAGCACAGGAAGAGGCAGCTCCGGGAGGGGAGACATATTGTCCACCGGGTAAGGCAGCATCAACAACAGTAATAATAAGAAAGAAATGAGAAACCAACCACACATAACACAGGTGAACATAACGCATAATGTAAAAACCCCGAGACTAGGGAACACCTTCGTCCCTTCGTGTTCCCTAGCCTCGGGGTTTTTACATTATGCATCATCTTCACCAGCTCGCTTGCTTCTTAGCCATTTTTTCATTGACAGGAGAACAATTTATTTCCCCCTTTGCACAGACGTGTGCTGATGCACTGCTGAAAATAGACCACTGAGAAAGTAAAAAGTTTGCAAGTTTTTGTAGGAACTTGTAGTTTGATGCTTTGAGTAGGTGATAATACGTATAAACAAAATGTGAGGACACACATTACTTGTAGCATACAAATCCTAAAGGTACATAGAACAAAAAACATACAGGTACATGCTAAAATGCCTAAGTATAAGATCAGAGAACGAGCAATGTTAACACGTGTATGCTTAAAAATTTATGCTATTTAAGTATCTCATTCGTTAAGGACTTAAAAAAATTGTGAAGTGGGCATGGAAAGAACACTGTATTGAGGACACCTTATTTGATAATGTCTCAAATTACTGTATGACTTGTCCATTGATGTATTGGCTCTCAAGTCACTAATGAAAGTGTTAGTTAATTTTAGTTAGTTAGCAAACATACAAAATACTATCTATGAGGTTCGGTGATCCTGAACAAATCAACTTGGCTTCATCCAAAAACATACAGGGTGTTTCTTTTTATCTGCAACAAACCTTCGTAAAAAGGGGAGTTGCCTTAGGACACTTTTACATTTGTCATAAGATTACTCGACGGGGATGCTACTAGGAAACCATATTTTTCCTCAATTAGGGGTCTAATTATATGTCAATCAACTCATTAGTTATTGACTTCAGGGAGCACATTGCAATTGCGATATTAGAGCGTGATGTGCACATTATGTGCTCGGGGCACAGATGAAGCACAAAAGCAGAGTTGTACGTAACGCGTTACAAAGACTTACAAAGACAAAAGCGTTACAAAGACAAAACTTTTTTCTGGTAACGAAGTAACGACTTCGTTACTTTTAAAAAGTGTGTAACTGGTAACGGAATTCGTTACAAAAATTTGGTAACGTCCCAACGCCTTACCCGTTACTTTATCTGCATGTTCCTCCAACGTACGATGGCAGGCGACGCGGCACAGCAAAATTTTCCCGTGTTCCGCGGCCTGTGAGCACGTGGCTGGTGCGTGTCGTTGGCCACGGGACCTTCTGGGATTTGTTTCTTTACTGCATATCACATCTGGTCATGAATAACAGAGTGCTCGAGGAGGAGGAGGAGGGGTGTCGTTGGGAGGAACCCGAGAGGTCTGCCTGCCTGATTAGGCGGCATGTTTCTCGGGAAGGGAAAGGTGGTGGAGAGGAGGAGAGGAAAGGGTGAAGTGGAAGACCAAGCGGAATCCGCTCGGGGGGAGGATAGCTGCGTCCATGGGCCGACTTCAGGGGAACTGTGCCGGCATACGCCTATTACACATCTGAGGGAAACCCAGGAAAAACCCCAGACGGCACAGCCGGCCCGCGGATTCGAACCGCGGACCTCCCAGTCTCCAAGCGCACGCGTTACCGCTGCGCCACCGGAGCTGGTAACAGAGTGTTCAGAGAATAAAAGACCAGCATTCTGGATCGTATTTGTTCAAGATCGGTTTAGCTCCATTTGGGAAATGTTACACGCTGCTACAATGGCCAGCCTTCCGTAAGACGCCCTTTCTTGCTTGTAACCTCCTTTCTTAGAAGTGAGCGTATTTCCGTGTGGCCTGTTCCTGAAAGAGTTGTTCGCTGTTTAGTGACCTCGTTTTTGTCTAACCTCTGTTCCCTTCTTCTGGAACATATCTTTTCAACCTAAAGCTCGTGGCCATGTTACTGTGAACAGCACCACTTGTCTTTTAGCTTCTCTGAATGTGCTTGAAACCGGTCGGTCACAGCCGTTGTCAATAAGAAAGACCACAGAAATCCGATGATTTAGGGCCTGGGAGTTCATTGTCGGAGTTTGTATGACGTTCACCTTCTTGGAAAATGTTGTTAGGTTTTTCCGTTGGCTGGATTAGTAGGTCTGCCAGACGACTTTAAAACGGGCCTACCTCCCCTTTCTTTGCAAAGTGTGTCCACGCTGTCAGTAAGATGGTCGAGGCAGCGACAGTGTCACCGTGGCCAGCTTTAGATGATATATTTCGGCTAAAGGAAGCGAAAGACAATGGCAACCTAATATATGCCTGTCTTCTTTGCCTTCCTACTACAAAACGTATCAGCACGCCCAAGACATCGTACTCAACTCTAAAGAAGCATGTGAAGGTAAGCAAATTTATTCATTTATTTTGATGTGCTGAGTTTGAGAGCTTTTTGCAAGTGCCTGTGTCCGAGCGTTACATCCCATCATGATTGCATTTTATTTCCTATAGTCCGTACATTCAACGAAGATTGCCGCTTTTGAAACGGCAGCCAGCAAGAAAAGGAAGAGTAGCCTCTCAACGGAGCCGTCCATGAAGCAACTTCGCATCCATGAATCCGTCGCTGGCTGTAGTCGTGTGTGTCAGGAGACACTGGACAACCTGGTCGTCGACTTCGTCGTCAACGGAGCTAACGAATTTTCTGTCGTAGAAGAGCCATCATTTGTAAATATGTTGTAATGTCTTGCGCCAAACAAGAAAGTTATGACAAGAAGAATGGTCACGACAAGGATTGAAAATCGATTTAGGAAGCTGAAGTCTAGGTTGCAAGACACTTTCCAGCATCTGCGGTACGTGACCGTGACAGCAGACTGCTGGTCACCTCACCACAGGTAATGTGTACTTCGTTGCATTGAATGTGTTGTGCTGTGACCGTTTTCTACCTTCATACGGTCCCTCTGCGACATGCATTATTTCTATCTGAGCTGAATTCATTGTCGTGTATCCAGGCACTTTCTCGGTGTTCCTGCACTGTGGCTGGAGCCAGACACTTTGAAACGGAAAGTTGCTGCCTTAGCTTGCCGTCGCTTGGTCGGTAGCGCTACGATCGAGAGGCTTGCTGAAGCTCTCACCGATATCTTTGACGATTATGGCCTCCAAGGAAAGGTTACCAAGGTCGTCACCGACAATGGCTCCAATTTTGTAAAAGCATTTCGGTAAGAAGTTTCGCTGAACGAGTTCTTTGCTCTTGTATCGACATTTGGTTGTTTATACGTCTCCTTTTGTTTGCTGCATAGCTGTTTCGGACCCGATGAGGCCGCTCTGACGGCGAAGACGAGGGGTCGTGCACGGAAAGGGAGGACCTGACTTCAGTCCTGGCAGAAGACGACCCGGAAATCCACCTCCCACGTCATCAGCGTTGTGCTGCACATACGCTAAATCTCATCGCGACAACAGACGCTGCACGAGCCAACCAAGATACTGAATACGGCCGGACATCCCAGGGAGTGTTCAAGAAATGGAATGCCCGGTGGAACAAGCAGGGACAATCTGCGCGCTCTGCTGGTATTGTGCACAACTTTTGTGGGAGGTACCTCATCAGGCCGGTGCCGACTCGGTGGAATTCACTTCACGACTCCTTAGAATGTATTCTGCGACTTGTGGAAGAAGGGAAGGACATCGAGGCCCTGTGTAGGAGACTAAATATTCCAGTACTCAAGAAGAGCACTGATATCAAGTTCATAGAGGAGTATTGCAGAGTAAGTTTTCTTCCACAAGCACAGTTAATCTTTTTTAGATTACTATCTGACTTACAACACCGTGTGTTCTTCACTTTGGCTGGTAATGAAGTCACTCTGCGCTGCCTTGGACATCTTACAGGGGGATAATGACATATTTGTAGGGTACGTGCTTCCAACCCTATCGGTGCCAGCACGGAGGATAGAGCACGAAGCAATGAAGGGGCTGCTGTTTTGCGGACCACTGGTTAGTCCTCGAGTGCATCCATGAAGGTGAGAGTCCAATTTCAGCAAGCTAGCGTAGAAACAATATAACCGCTAATATGACCACCGGTGCAAAGTGTGCCGGCGTTCCCCTTCTCTCTTTTTTCTTCCCCACGTTTTTTTTTTTTTGCTGTTTTAAGGCCGTTACCAAACTTGTTTGTGTTGCATTTCCCGTCTGCATGGCCTGCTCATGCAATTGTCATCTCCTCTCCCTGGAACGTCTCATATATTTCTGAACTATCGCAGGTTTGGGAACCTGACGAACGAAAAAGAGCTCCTCATTGCTGCATCCCTCATTCCACATTTCAAGCTCTCATGACTCAGTGACACAACTAAAGTAGGTATCGTCAGAGACCTGCTTCAGAGAGAACTTTGCAACGCCCCGCCAATGTCAGCGACGACGCCTGGGGAGGCGGCCACAACGTCAAGCCCCTGTGGAGACGACTTTTTCATGTTTGCACGTGATCCTGAACAGCCGGGTGGTGAAGATGCTGGGCATTCTGAGCTCACTGGCTTTCTGGCAACTCCTAAAGATTACCCGCTCTCGGGGATGAAGGCAGACTTCCCGCGACTTCACGACCTATTCTTGAGGGTGAACATCGCTAGCTGTGCGGTAGATATGTTCACAAGCAAATGTGCAAAACTCTCTGACCTCAATTTTGAACACTTAATTATTACTGAAATGTAATGGTCCATAAATCGCCTACTATGAATAAAATATGAGACGCTCCTACAGTCCCGTTCATGCTTCTTCACTAATGGGATGAGTAACGTGGAGGGAACTCGTTACTTGGGAGTAACGGGAACGCGTTCTTTACGCTTGCTGGGTAACGGGTATTTCGTTCTTTATTTTTCGACGTAACGAGTAACGATATTCAGTTCCTTTTTTTCGGTAACGTGTACATGTCTGCACATATGGTTTTGAGACTGTAATTAGGTTCCTGTGTGTTTTACTATCTGGGTTGTGTAACTATACTTGTAAAATTGCCCATGTTTTGCTCATCATGCAGTGCATTACAGTGCATCAGTGCATTTCAAGGCACAAGGAAAATTTCTCAATTTTGCATTTGTGTTGTAAAGATTTCTGCAGTTCCTCAGAAAGTACTGGTAAACAACATGTGCGGCGGTGGTATAAGTACAGACGTCGTCATTGTCTATATGCCGTAAAAAGAGTGGCTCACAGCACTGGTATGATAAGTTCAACACTGCTCATGCTCTTTGTTGCACGTTGTTTGCCCGAGATAAAACACTTTTGCTCGTATTTACCAGTCCCACTTAGCCACTGCTTTAGTGACGTCTGGTTTAAGTTGATCACGTGATCTCTTCGGCTCTGAAGCACTTTGACCACAACGCATGTGCATTATTCACATTGTGACGAGATGGTTGAGGGGGACGAGAGGTTGAGACGAGAGAGTTGAAAACTCCCCCCACAGCTGATGCCATGCTATAATATGCCATCTGAGGCTTTTAATTTAGGCTTTTTGTTCAGAAAGAATTTCTATGGCGATGCAGTTGGTTACCAGTTCAAGGAAGTCTGCAATGGACAAAGGAACGTAATGCAAATAAGCTCATATAAAGAAAAGGATGAAACTGGAAATCAGATGCATCATATCTACAATGTGCTGCTATTAGTTTTTGGGAAAATACAGGATTGTATATCTTTCTTCCACATTTTCTGTTATCTTTTGAGACACTTTGGCAGTTGTAACTTTGCAAAAGCCGGCATATTCATTCAGCTGTGTCAGCACAAAGCTTCACAACCAGACAGTATATTAGGGTAGTGAACGCGGTGTACTGCATCATCAAGGACAAAGTCTTTGAGCAGAAATGTGGGACATTGCTTAATATGCAGAAAAATAACTTGGATGTTTTTGCATGGCTGACCACCTAACTTCAATAGCCAGTGATGAACATGCATGTCTTCAGCTAGTGTATTCTGGAAATTAATAGGTGACGTATGGGGAGGGGGGGATGGTGTGCAAGTTAACAGCACCCAACAGCAACAACAGTTTCACAGATTATATACCCATAAGGGTGCATTACAAAAAAAAAAGTGGGAGGGGGCAGGGGTACAAAAAGAAAGAGGTAGAGGTAGTGCGAAACTCCTCTTTAGAAGAAAGGAAAAATTCTGCACACACAACCACAATATTCCTGAAGCAATGGTTTCTACTCCTACAATTACATGTTTTTCATGCATTTAAGCAGGGTTAGTCACGTTCCAGCCACATATCTGTACGACAATTAGTTTTCTTCACGTATTGCATTGAAGAACTGCTTTCCTGAAACAAACTAAATAAGAAGGTGTAACATATGTCATAGGCATTTTGTGCCGGTTCTGCAGTAAAACAGCTTGAGGCGCCACATATTCTCCTGGTGATGATGTGAAGGAAGGAAGCTTCAATCTTTCGAAATGTAAATGAGTGCCGTGGTGTCTTGCATTGTAACAGCATCTAGGCACTCTTTCCTGTGGGATTTCGAGTGACAGATTCATACATATTAGAATCATTTGTAATGATGCTGATAACAACACTCTTAATTACATCAAACTTTTGTGACGGTAGTATGCTCATATTGCGTTCATCCTTCATTCACTGCTCTGCATTTAGGCGTGGAGTGTGAGTCAAGGCAGAGGTGAGCTAGTACGAAATGGGAGTACCTGTTCCTATCAGGGAATATACAGGACACGTCAAAAAGTAAGAACCGTGGGCACTTAGCACGTACCTGTACTGGTGCAAGGAGGACGAAGTTGCAACATAATTGAAAGTACAGTGAAGTGAAGTATGGCGGGCTAGCCCGCCATAAGTGAAGTGTATATTACAAGTGGCCATTGGTTGGGTTCATGCAGTATTACTACAATTTCTACTATTCTATACTTATTGCTCGAACTCAGCTATTTAGAACACATTGAAGACGGACACAACAGAACGAAATCACAGGCATTTGGGCATTCATGATAAATAGAGGCGTGGTCGCAATGTGGATGTGAATGCAGATGTATAGAATAAATCTTGTGACCCGATTACACAGGGGCGTGTTTTTCTATTCTTAAGATTTGCCTTCCAGCATATGAGACTACACAACAAGTGCACAGATCACACCAATGTAAAGCTGGAGTGTCGTTGACATCCGTGTCGCCACCATGTCATGACAGCTGTCAACAATGCATAGCATGTGAGATTTGCCAGGAAATCTTGCAAAAAATGAGCATGCCTGTGTTCTCAGATCACGTGATCTGTCATACATCTGCAGTCACATCATAATGATACCCATGATTTAACATAGACGATACAAATGTCAATCTGCCACGTGGTGACTGTCCTCAGCATGGCTGCGTTTCAGACAGATCGATGTAATTGTGCGCCGCAGTACAAGGTGGAAAAACCGCATTACCAATAACAACAGGTCCCTGTGATCTACATATATTTCACGGTACTGGTAATTGTGTTACTGGTTCTTTTTGCACTGGCTCAGACACATCCTACATGTCCTTCCATCACAGTTCCCTTTTTCATGATCTTTATTTGTTCGTTATGTGTAACAGATATCATTTCCGGTATTCAGTCACTCTTCATGTCTAATGTACAGCAGTAATTTCAACTGTTCAGCGTTGGTACTTCCTGTGCAGTAACAGTGTCAGCTAGTGGTTCTGCTTTTCATGCTAAACTGCCCAATAGAATGCCGCTCTGTTGCACTATCAATGCATTGGAGTTGTGTCTCCATGCACAATGTAGTAAATATTTCTTTTTTCCATAGCATGTGGCATGGGGCAAACACCTGTACTTCACAACTAATAGTTGATATCCTTAATAATAAAAATCCTTGTGGAAATCCGTAACAAGTTTTATTGATTTAGTGCAAAGAAACAACTCAAAAGCATGAGGTACAGGCACTGCTGTGCCCATTACAGATAATTTGGAAGAAAAGAAACAAAGTGTTGGGCATACACAGTGCTGCTCACACAATGAAGACACTGTGTGAATCATGGTCATGGACTTGTATTGGCAGTAATCGCATCCCAGAAATATGTTGCTTTGATAAAGTCTGCAGCCAGGTTTCTCGTGTTTTGTCTCTTGAGGTGGCAGCCTACAAAGCCACATCTACTGTTAGCAGATGATAAATGTGAGCATAAAAGTAAGTAGCTGTCACCTTGAATATTTTCTAATATTACGGTACATCATCATTGCAGAAATGTTGGTTGTTGGCATATTTGCCCTCCCCTTCTGGTGTGGTGTGCTGTGCTTCTGTGTGGTGTGGTGTGCCGGTAGAGCACACATTTTAGCTGCATATGTACTTACATGTGCGTCCTTATAAAATTTCGAGACCTTCACTTCTCTGTGGATTTTCTCCTGAACCGGCAAGGTGAAACCTGCTCACAATTTTGCACGCAGCATCTGCACACACCTGACAGTGGTATTGACATCATGACTACATGGGCAGCTTGACACTCTTGTGTTGTGTTTATATGCCCCCGTGAAGGCTCTCATTTGTCCATACAAATTCGTTGACACAAAACACTGCTCGCAATATTTTCTTGTATGCCTCTGCAGGATATTTCTACATGTACTTTTATCGAGTAACCAAGTCTGATATCCTAAAGACAGGCTTTTTTGTCAAAATTTCTCCCAGTCGACATATACAGCAGCACCCTGCACTGAAGCCGATAAGCATAGCCAGATCTCGCCAGCACAAAACTGTGCCAAGAAACATGCTCATAGCGATTTCCAAAAAATAATTAGTGCTTTCATAATGACAGAACACAATAGTGCTTTCCTATGGGGCTTGCATCTTTCTAGGCAAGCAAATCAAGCTTCCAAGAGGATCTAGAGTTTCCTCCATATGGTGCCCTTTCCAGAGTCAGATCTGAAATATTGTACCTTGTTAATGCACTGGGACATCCAACATATAACTCCAGGTACCCTCTCAGTGCTACTATTTTGGGATGTCACTCATAGCATTTCAAAGGCGAGCTACGTGCTTGATATTTGTGCCTTTACATGCTGGGTAACATGTACCATACTCCGCTGTATAGCTGTAAGGCACATGGAGGTATACCTGCTCCATGGAACCTCCCATCCCTCTTGTGACCTCCATTTAGTTTAGAAGACAAACATGATGAATCCATTTTTAACAGGAAACACTTAACAGTAATCTAGGAACACAAAGCTCGTTCACAAGTACCGGCGATCACTGTAGTGTGCAGCAGGTCGTTCAATGAGAACCAGCAACGGCAGCACAGTACGAGCTATTGTTAGCGATGTATAACAGAGGCAGTAGGGGTTGTATTAAAAGTACCACGCACAATGAGCGTCGTTTTTGTTGCTGGAGGTAACAGCTGTTTGTGCACGACCTCCTGTCAGCTTTGCATGGATCGGAAAGTGACTTGTGCTGCCAATGTTGCCATCACTAACTTTGAGGATGTTTTTCCTAAATTAGGGGACAGATTTCAAAATTCCACTTCATACCGATCGTTAACTTTTAACTCAGCGGCGGGTTTATTACTTCACTTACTTCGCTCACCTGATCCTCACAACGTTCTTTTTGCTTAATTTGCGCAATTTCGACTTGAAAACTAGGCAACAGCGTCCAGCAAAAACCATTTTTGGGTTGTTTCTCGAAAGGCTCATTCACAGCTGCTCCGCGGTAGACAGGTATTAAACTACCCAAACCCCTAGTCTAAATCAGTCCAATGCAAATACATGGGAGTTAGATCATCGCTAGGTCACCGGGTTTACGTCGTGTGAACGGCGAACGAAGTGAGACGTTGAGGCCAAATATTGATTAGAGTGCAACAACATTCGCCTTATGAACGCTTCTAGTAGCTTTACAAGTCAAAACTTACCTGTATTTCGCCGAAAAATTTCCGGCGAAGCGTAGATTAGGCCTATGCGTTGTACACACAAACTCCATGGAGGCCGTCATGGGCCTCACGGTAGCAGTGTTAGACCAGGTTGTTCGTGGTTGGCGGACGAAGTACTCACGTGATCAACTTAAACCAGACCTCACTAAACCAGTGGCTAAGTGGGGCTGGTGAATACGGGCATTTATGACAAGTCAGTCGGGAAGAATCTAAGGGTCGATTCACACGATGCAACTTTTTGCTGCAACTCGGTTTCCGCTATAGTTGCACGCAACCGAAGTTGCACCAAAAAGGTCCCTTTCATACGGCGAGCAACTCGGAATGCCGTAGTCGTCAGCGAGCTCGACAGATGGCGCGAAAAACATCATTGTCATCATTTTCGTCCAATCGCACTGCGACTTCTGCTCGTTACGAGTTCAATCCGTTGCGAGTTTGATAATTTTGCATAATTTCCACTGGTTAGTGATAATTTCATCGTCTCGCGTACTGCCGCTGCAATAACTGACACATGGAAGTCTTCCTGATTGGTCGCGCTTGCAAGGCGGAGCCGTGTGATTGACAGGTTGCAGCTATAGAGTTGCAGGAGAAATCGCTCGTGAAGCGATTGGCTCTGCAACTCTTGCAACTCGAGTTGCGCAACCAGAGCTTCGCGTTCACACGGTGCAACTTGGTGGCGCAACCTGGTTGCGCGCAACTAATGTTGCATCGTGTGAATCGACCCTAAGGAGCAGACTGAAAAGTTTTTTTGAAATCTGTTAATCAATATAAAAGGGACAACCGTCCTTATTGCCTCGCAGTATGGGACAATTCTCGCATCGCTACTGGCCCTGCTATAGTGATGAAAGATGAAAGTCACTGAAAAGGTTAGCCAGCTGTAGGACTCGAACCCAAATCTTCTGGATCTTTCATCGTTTATTTCTTCGGCAACTTGAGGCCTTGTATGTGATTGTCCCTTCTATGTTGTTCCAGCCTCAGAACATCAGTTCTCTCACTGCTATAGTGAGCAACATATTTGCAGCCCAGTTTAGTTAGTGTTATTTTTCTGCTACGTTTTTTACTCGGCATGTCACACTGGAATACAGAGTAATGAGTAAAGTCTTCCACTTGCTACCGTTAGCAATCATGAGGTTCTTTCTGCCATTCAAAGTGTCGAGTCTGAGACAGCCTCTGGTATTGACCGTATTTCTAACTTTATTTTCAAAAGCTGTGCTGGGTACCTGCTGTTTGCTCTTACTTATATTTTTAACTTGTTTTTGCAGACAACCGTGTCTCCCAGTAACAGGAAATTAGCTGATCTTATGCCTGTTTTTAAGTCTGGTTATCCATGTTCTGTTAATAATTATTGACTGGTTTCTTTGGCATGTTATTTTTTTAAGTGCTTGAAATGGTTGTCTATGCTCGTTTCTATTACTTCTTATGCAACAAAATTTGTTCAGAACAATATGGCATTATGAAAGGTAGATGTATGGAAACGAACTTATGTACATTTCTGCACTACACAGCACCACTTGTCCGTAATCGGCAACGAGTAGACACTGTCTATTTTGACTTCAGTAAGGCGTTTGACTGTGTGGAGCCTGAAGTGCTTGTTCTGAGAGGTAGTCAGTATTGCTTGTACAATAATTATTGTGTTTGGCTAAAAGGTTACCCTAATGACAAAACTGAGGTCGTTAGTGTGGGTGGGGAGTTGCTTACTTCGTTTGTCTGTATATTTGGGGTACCTCCAAGAAGTAACTTGGGCCCTCATCTATTTCTCATCTTTGTCAACAATGTCGTTAACGTAGTGAAGCAATGTGATATTTTACTGTTTGCAGATGACATACAAATTTTCCGTTCAGTATCTTCTAGTATTGGTTGTGATTTTGTTCAAGTTGATATTGACGCGGTTACCGAATGGTGTACGCTACATGTCCAAATATTAAAAATGAAATGCATATATATACACATATATATTACGTACTGCTAAAATAAACATTCTGCCCCTCACCAGGAAACCTTCAATGTTGTTGTACGATTACTGGTTAGAGCGTGTGCTGATTGAACAAGTGAATGTTGCACATGATCTCCATGTGATACTCGATAGCACTTCAAAGCTTGGTGATTACATTTCACACATTTATGGCTCCTGCATGAGGATGTTGGGGTGTATAAGGCGTATTCCTTGGAGCTTCTAAGGAACTCAATCTGTGATCTGCTTGTTTTACAGCCTTGTTCGCAGTAGTTCAGAACCCGAATTAGACTACTTGGAAAGTATCCCGAGAAAATTTGATTATATTATTTATATTAGATTTTTAGATAGGGCGTGGTACTACGATTACCATCATATTTTATCGAAGCTGTGTATGGTGTTCATAAGAGCACGCCGTCATCGTCAGGACATGACATTTGACATTTCTGTACAAGCTTATGCATAGTGTCGTTGATGCAACGTGTTGATATTTGATTTTCTTGTGATTGATATATATCTCCCACTTAAACGAAACAGACTCCTGTTAATCTGTTCTCTATCATCATGTGGCTTATTTGATTGTACTTCCCCCGTTGTTTGCCTTGAGTACATGCACAATCACTTTAAATTTGAAAGTCCAGATACATTTCCAGACTTTTTTTTTCTTTTGCTTCCCGTGTTAGGAATATTTTCATGTAGTTTGATGTTAATATTTACCTGCCGTCTTCTGTTTTGTATCGTCTGTTACTTATATTATTATTACACCTTCGCTTAGGCTTCCGCTGTTGGTGGGCACTACATAACTAAATTCTTTGTCGCTCTCTCTCAGCATGGGAAATAACATATGCCCCCATGCGTGGAGGAAATATTCGAGTTAATACCAAGTTAATTCGAGTTAATACGTTGAAGGTGGGTTTTTTCCTGGAGCATGCAGTCAGATATGCTCACTCAGCCAAGAGTCGATAGCTCATACTTCTCCGAGTTTTTTTTCTCTTTATGCACACAATCAATAAAGACACCGTAAAATGAAGTGTGCTATTAGGGTAGATTATTATTTACTATGTAATCTTCACTGTCACAGTTCTTCATCTTGTGTAAATAATAACTAATGAAGTAGTCATTAATGATTTACTCTGCATTTATTGTTCTACAGGTGGCAGATTATGTTTCATGCAAAATTTATTTAGCACGTCACGTATTCTGTATTCAATGTTGAACACGTCGTAAATCTGAATATTTAGCGTTGCCTACCACCATGCCTACAAAAAACTCAGCTGTAGCGTATTCTGTAAGAGTATCCTGCACATCGTATTGATTTCTGATAAGTGTTTGTCGTTTAACGAATTTATTGTTCGACCAGGTTTCCAATACTGTGTAATACATCAATAACCCTAAGACTGGGGGACACAATCTCACGACACCAGTTCGCCTGCTTTGTTGCCCTCTTTTATTGTTGTGTTACGTAAGCTTGAAGTCACCAGTTGAGTAACTGGAAAGTAGCAAAAAAACCCCAGTACTGACATAGCGTGCCCAGTATTTTGCAATTAGAAAAGCGACAAGTAATTGGTACTATTTCAAGTAAACTGCTTGTTGGTCTTCTGGCGGAAATCTGCTTTCTTTGTGAAAGAACTGTTCCATTTGCCACCGGGACAGAGTCCCCGCTATGCAGGCTCCTCCGAAGGTGTGGGCGCATTTGTATGTGCGTCAAGGACGAGGGCATCAGGCTCAAACAGCTGAAATGTCGACATTTAGCTTAAATAGTACAATAACTAAGACCTAACATCTACACATACACATTATATGCTATACATGCATAATTTTTATTTTTAATAGAACACAGGATATGTTCTGTTTTACATTGTCAGACAGCTCATCTAACATCTGTATTGGCACCAGTATTACCAGAAAATAAGGGCTGAAGTAGCTGCACGGCCTTGCAGGATGCTCAGAGCAAGTTGAACTGGTTGAACAGAGCAGTACACCACTGGTATGATAATGGCTGGTAGGGTTATTTTTTTGGTAATGTGAAACAAAGCGCACAGTTGTAGCAGGAACAAAATCTCATGAGGACATAGTGCACCAAAGGTAGGTTCCTTTAATTTAGAGGTGACCTGGAGAGCACTTGCTGGAGTTGTCCTGGCATGTTATCCTGGTGAAAGACTTCAGCTGCCATGCACATGGGCTACCATGATTTGAGAAAAGAAAATAACACAATACACAACAAATGATGTGCAAAACAAATGTACAAATGTGCAAAAAAATGTACACAACAAATGATACATGCAAATGATGTATTCTAACTGAGCAATGATTATAAGATAAGAAGTGTAAACAAGAAAATGTCCCCCTCAATATCACATTTGTGCACATGATAAACCAAACTGTAGATCAAATAACAAAAAAGGTCAAAAGAAAACTTATGAACAATATACAGAGCCCGAATGGTAGGCAAGACACTGCATTAAAGAGGAATCTGGAAAGAGGGTGCACAGCATTTGTCTGCTCTGAATAGTGGGTTACAATGATCATACTGTCTCACCTAAGTGGTTTCAGGCTCCGCTGAGGAAGTCACCTGTGAACATGAAAGCAGGTTAGTGAAGAGAAAAGAACGGATACGTATGTTCACCATATCACATAAATATTCTGTTGAAATATGGTTTCTGAGATCATGCTAAACGAAGTGTACTTTTATCAACAGTGCACCGCCTGAGTTTAGGGACTAGATTCGGTAACTTCTATTTTTTTTTTTTCTTACTCTCTCTCTGCCGTAAACGGCGGCAAGGTTCAGAGTCACGCAGATGAGAATTAACCCATTCACACAATCCTGAAATCTATGACAGTATTTGAACCACACGGACTGAGAGACCTTTGTTAGCTCCAATAACGAAAAATACTCACACCTTTGCGCCGTTTAGGTGGATGTTCTTTCCCCGGTGTGGACAGGTATTGTGATGGTGCTACACCTTGACTCAGACGACACTAAGCTCGTTATCCAGTACGTTGAAGAGGTTCAGCGTACGCTTCGTAAATTCGATCATGCAAATGTCCGCTACAAACACGAGCAGCTAGTCGATGGCACCACATCGTCTTTCCACTCCGGCGGTCCGATTGCTTTTTGGCGTCAAAAGCTGTCCGTCGCTGATAAGCATGAAACATTGGATACCAGGCGAATATTGACGTAAATTGGGGCAAGCAACTATCCAACATCGTCGACGAACATGTCGACGAAAACCACAGGATGCGAACATCGCGCGAAAGCTGCCGTCATGGAGATTTCCACTTCCGATGAACGCATACGCGCGATCCTACGGCGCATGCTCCTGGCGGAATTCCTCGGCTCGGCAAAACGTCACGATGACGTGTTGCTGAGCCGGCCGTGGTCCCGTCAAGTTACCCGCTGTGTCTCCGCTCGGCAGCTCGCCACGGCGCGGCGCCAGCTGTCCTCCCTTCGCCGCTCCGTTTAAATTCGCTCCCGAGAAAACCGCTCGCGCGACGAAGGTAAAATTTCGGTTCTAGACTCAGAAAAATGTCTTCTTTCGAACGGGACCAAGAAAAAAATCGTTTCATAGTCCCTTTAATGCGCCCTATGGGAGCAGGTTGGCTCGAAATAACTGGTTGGCAGTTGTTATCTCCTTTGTATTTTAGTCCAATCGTTTGTCGTTCCTGTGCAGGGGATTTTACCCGTTCTAAGTTGCAGGTTATTCACCATTTCTTTTTCCGCTCTTAAGCATTCCTAAAATCCGAGAAGTTTTCCTGTTTAGGTAGTTCCCTATGTCCCGGATGCAGAAATAGGGCGAGTTGCGTCCTCCTTTTCTGATGAGGCAACAGTCTTGTTCGCGCCGATTACACGTTCACGTCTGACTCTGCTCTCTTGTGATTGCGCGGTTATTCCGCGACTGGCTATTTACAAACAATCACGTTCCAGCGTGTATCTGACTAGATGTCCGGGGGGGGGGGGGGTCTGGGTTGATCAATCATACTACGGCGAAAATGACATGAAAGTAGCTGCTAACTTTCGTAAATTTAGTTTCCTTTTTTTTCGTTCATTTAGTTCAATTCTCTACACAGAAGCGTAAATTGTAAGCGTAAAGTGTGACCAGTAAATTCCTCATTCTGGATTAAATACTTCTCATACTAAACAACAACAACAACGATATAGATTTTCTTTAAAGGAAGTGAAATATAACCACAATGTTTCAAGGTACCACTAGTAGAACTTGGTGGGTGATGGTGATGGTGAAAGGGCTCGCCGTTGTCGGCCTCACATATGTGGGCAACGTCACGACTGACGCCCAGGGGAAATGTGCGTGCTGGGCCGACTTCTAAGGGAACTGTGCCGACATACGTCAGCAAGCGTCTGAAGAAAACCCAGGAAAAACCCCAGACGGCACAGCCAGCACCGGGATTCGAACCCGAGTACCTCCCAGTCTCGACGTGACACTAGACAGTAGAACTTGGCTATATGATCACACACACACAAGTAACCTCTCTTAGTGCTTCCTAGTTTTCGCACTGATTAATTTGAACAGTTTTAGGAACTGAAAAGTGGAAACCCTCAACGTTCGTAAAAGACAAAAATTGGGGTCGACCTTGGATTTGCGGACACACATCACATGATGTTCAAAAACAACGTAACGCATTTGAGACAGCTGACTAATTACGATAACACTTTTTTGAAGCACAACAGCAACTCGTGGGAAGTTCGGTTTAAACTGTTAATGGTTGAAACTACTTGAAACGTGTGCGTTCCGTGCCTGTGGAGAAATATCTGGGCGATCTGCGCCATCTGTTGGGTTTTCTCCCTCTCCACGTTGTCGTCGGCTCGCTGTATCACTGCTCTTCGCAAACCCTCGCATGCAGGTGATTTACACGAATGTCTGGCATGCGTTCTTGTGTTCCGGGATACAGAAACAGTGCACCTTCGACAGTGAAATGTGTGGCGAGAAACGCACGATCTGCTTCATCCGCCTGATGGATCGCCCAATTGCTTGCGTTCTCAATAGATGGCGCACGAAACGTCTCAGGGTCAGTACCGTGTATTAAAAAGGAGTCTGGTCATACATAGGGAAGAACCTAAAAAAGAGGCACGACCTGTCAATCACACTTAGGCGTATTTCATTGGTTGCCGTTTTTCATAGGAGATGCCATGACACAAAAGAGAACTGATGTTCTGAGGCTGGAACAACATAGAAAGGACAAACACATACACAGCCCCAAATTGCCTAAGAAATGAACCATCAAAGATGAAAATCACTGAAAAGGTTAGCCAGCTGTAGGACTCGAACCCATATCTTCTGGATTACCTGTCCAGGGCTCTACCAGTTGAGCTAAGCTAACACGCCTTCTCTGCGACTTCCAAGGGAGCGTCATCTGAAAGGACACCAGCCACTCTCTCCACTCATCCTCCTTTCACACTTACAGTTTTGCTCATTCATACACACATACATACGACGGGATCGGCGCAAGCGGCAACTATTGAACAAGAGAGAACTGATGTTCTGAGGCTGGAACAACATAGAAAGGACACACACATACAAAGCCTCAAATTGCCTAAGAAATGAACGATGAAAGGTGAAGGTCACTGAAAAGGTTAGCCAGCTATAGGACTCGAACCCACATCTTCTGGATTACCGGTACAGGGCTCTAGCAAATGAGCTAAGCTAACACACCTTCTCAGCGACTTCCAATGGTGCGTCATCTGAAGGTACAAACTAGCCACTCTCTCTCACTCATCCTCCTTTCACTCTTACATTTTTGCTCTCTCATACATACGACGGGATCGACGCAAGCGGCAACTATTGAACAAGAGGTGTTCTGAGGCTGGGACAACATAGAAAGGACAAACAAAAAAACAACAAAGCCTCAAATTGCCTAAGAAATGAACGATGAAAGATGAAAGTCACTGAAATGGTTAACCAGCAGTAGCACTCGAACCCACGTGTTCTGGATTACCGGTCCAGGGCTCTACCAATTGAGCTAAGCTAACACGCCTTCTCAGCGATTTCCAAGGGTGCGTCATCTGAAGGGACAAACCAGCCACTCTCTCTCACTCATCCTCCTTACATTTTTGCTTACATTGCTTGTCTTACATTTTTGCTCACTCATACACACATACATACGACGGGATCGGGACACATACGACGTACCGCGGACGGCCGACACAATGCTCTTGTGACGTTGTTAAGGCTCCATGCATTTTTCTTCGTAGCTCACGCGCCGCTTATACATGTTCGAGCTGTGCCGCTGTACTGGTAACCTGAGGGATCTAGCATACGTCACGGCGTTCTGAGATGCGCTCTTTTCACGAGGAGAAGGATTTTTGAAAGGTGTGCGGAACAGAACCCTTGCACTCGCTGGTCACTTACGCTCATCGTTCTTTCGCAGGAGCTCATTTCATTTGTTGGAGAACACTCTGCACCGAAAACAATTTGGGGGTCACTTCAGTGGTCCTTTAACACTTGCTACGTTGTTTGTAGGCCAGTTTTAACCGACATACCATCGCCTTTTGACGTAGAACACATCTTCGTCCGCGTGGAGCCGCTCCGGTAAATCGAGCATAATGAAATTTGGATAGACCTGAAAAGTGTGCTGCGACATGGTGCAATACTCGGAGGCACATGTCAACTTATCACGTAACAGATCATCCATGTACGGGACATACCTTCTGCGACTTATCGCGACGTTGACTTTGAGAGGACGGCAGCGGCAGCACATACAGGCGCGCGAATCAAACATGCATCTATTCCGCGTCTCTGCCGCATTCATAACTTCATAACATAACATAACAACCCGAGGGACTGCACGCGTATTTAGAAACTCGAACGATTCGCAATAATAGAGAGTTTTAGTACATCGTACGCTATCGCCTTTGCGTACGTAAGGGGTAGTGTTGATGGTTCTGCGCACGCCCATAACAGAAAGAGAGCTTCGCGCTGTGCGCAGAACCACCAACGCTATCGGTTACGTACGCTATCGCCTTTGCGTACGATGCACTAAAACTCTCTAATGAGTTTTTCCCGGGTCGACACGTCCTGTAATAGCTCGTTCTCCCCCTCACCAGATACGTATAAAAACAGAGCCTGGCCATTAAAGGGACCATGAAAGGATATTTGACAAACCCACAATCATTTTTAATCTGTTCCCCTGTACTAGTTTCAATTTGACCTGGAGGCAAGATTGTGTCTAGCCGTTGACACAGAATCCTACGAAAGATGTAATATAGCCGTTGCCTGTCAGCATGGTTACCGGCCGTTTTCTTCTTTGAACTTCTTCTTCGTCAGAACATACCTCCGTCGGTGAAATTTTACGAGCTGCTGAGTACCGAACGATCCATACCACAGAACACACGCGGTCCTGAGGATGTCCCCAAAGTGTCATCGTGTCCTCGACCTTCGATATGAATCCGCAAAGCGTCCTGAGGACGATACTCGGGGACTGTCTGCGAAGAGTCATCCAAGTACGTCCTGTGCGTGTCCCTGTGGGTAACTGACTGGATGAGAAATATTATTTTGTACAGTTCACCTGCTAAGATTCCCCAAATATTGAGTGATACATTTGTTTTGTTTTTGTGTCGATCTCTCGCGCTGAATGGCATTTGTCATAAACAAAGTGTGGTCCTGTGTCAGATTTTTCTGCCAATAAATTCCCCACTCTTCCCAAAAAAAGGTGACTGTCTATGACACATGGAGCATTTACCGCGAAAAAGACAGAAATGCGCGATTCTGTTGCACTGACTTTGACCTCCCAAGGTCCCACCGAATGTGTCAAACCAAATGGAATAAGAAACACAGGATTTGCATCGATGGGGAGTTAATGCTCTAAGCAATTCCTCGTTTGTTGTATTATTTGTTTGCATAATCGAATTAAACTTAGGAGCTTACCCTTCGTTTCTAATTCTGAAGCGACTAAGGCTCTCGAATTTATGGGAGGACGCGTAACAAGCAATAAATAGTACCTGTTTCTGTTCGGAGGGAAAGTCCAGTACCTTTCGAAGTGAGTTTCTCGGACATAACGCTCCTGGAACTACTTTTTCACAATCTTTGATATTTCTTTCTGCTTGCTTTCTAAACCGCCGCGCTCTTTGTCCGTTATGAGAAATACGCTAAACAAATAAAAAGCAGCAAACGAAAAGCTGGTGACTGAGGTTGAACAAGCGCCGGAATGAGAAAAACGACCTTGTACTCAAAATGGGCCACCTTTCTCAAAATAAATACAGTCGACCCCCGTTTATCCGGACTTCATTTATCCGGATCCCGCGGTATCCGGACAAAAGGCACGGGAACGGATTTTCCTCCATGTATTTTGTTCTCGTTTATCCGGACTTCAGCTTCCGGACTCGGACAAGAATTCCAGGGAACGAAAGTCGAAAATTCTTGTAATCCAGCTTCAGTTATCCGGACTACCGTGAGTAAGAGGAGACGCTGACCCCGCTTCGTCACCCTTTTCGCTGTTTTGGGGTTATTCCCGTCACACGTCAGAGACCTACATTCCTCCGTAGGGGAGACAACCGTGCACGATGACCCCCTTTTCTATTTGTGTGCGTTGGGTCACGTTGACCAGTCGAGTCATTTGGAAATATCTCGAGCAACTGTCCGGTTCTAGAGGGGAAAACTCCAACCCGAGGGCCTGCTGCTTACGGCCCGTTGAGCTGCAATCTCTGATGCAGAGACTCACTGCGACTGCCGTAGATGACGCTGCGGTTTCTGACTACGTTGACGTTGATAAGGATAATGACGCGTGTGCAGCTATGACTGATGACGGTGTGATTGCTGCTGTTGCCTCCGATCATGTGCGGCAAGACGGTGCCGATGACGCCAGTGAGAAACAAGGCTCGGACATTGACACTTTGCGACCGCACTGACATTCTTCGAGCAGCGCAACATGCAGCGTGGCTCAACTCAATGCAATCAGCAAAAGTTTGCAGGAATCGAGTGCCTACACTACTATGTAACAGCTGCCATTGACGAGATTTCTGTGTTTTAATTAAACCTTGCTCTGTAGGACGTTTGTATTCGGTCGTTTCATTTATCCGGATGCCCCGGTATCCGGACGATTTCGCCGGGAACGGCACCGTCCGGATAAACGGGGGTCGACTGTAAATAATAAATAAATCATCACTGTAAGATATCCGCTTTTGCTCCTAAAACCTTACTGGTGGTGTTTTTGGGACACTTCCTGAGGAGCTTCTGGGGATGGCCCGAGGCGTTGTATTTTAACACTTTTCTGACAAACTGAGGACCATACGGGGATGTCCGAGGGATGTTATTCCTGTCCCAATGAAACATCCTTGGGATGACCTGAGGATATCATTGTGTTCTTGGGGTAGACGCTGTGTGTGTCGCATGATCTCTTCCTCAATTGCTGACAATTGCTGACCTTTCGCCATATTTCAAGTAATTTCGACGGCAGATATACGACGTCGTTGTTGTCCAAACCGAAACTATGCACCCACATGGTACCGCGGGGTGTGTCTTCCTCGTCATTGACAGTTGGCTGAGAGAATTGGATGGCGACGACGTAAGCCCGCTTCGAAGGCATATATTCAACGGTCACGCCCCGCTATTTTTGTCTGATAACTGCGCCCCCCTTGTACTGAATACGGTTAAAAGTCGATGTGTGTACGTTAGAGAGGGATCATGAGAACGGTTTCCTGCAGAGTACTCAGAATTGGCGAAAATCATTCTATGCTCCCTTTAATGAATCTGCCTATACCAATGGGATAAAACTCGCGAGTTCATTTGCTGACTAAAGTGAGGCGAAGCTAAAACGGGTAGGAACACTTTATAGGGCTGTTGCACTGAAGTTTGCACAGCGCCATTTCGGGCCCAAACGGCCGCCGATCCCAACAGTAAGGAGTTCCATCAGCGGGTTTTGCATGGTGTGTCAAACGGTATGGTGCCAAGGACGCTACAAAACCTGTAGGAAATCAACAGCAAAAGCGGTGCTTCTTGAAAAGCGCGAACAACTCGAAACCGTGTACTTGAAAGTGCCGCGTCGTCTGCTAAACTGGGGAGTGTTGCATGATTTGGGGCGCTGATGTTGCTGCTCACTCGCGCCACCTGGCCCAGAGCAACAGGCCCATTACAATTAAGATGAACAAGGGTTTCTTGCAGAGCTGCCAGCTTTTCGCGTCATCAAACGTCATCAAACGTCAGAATTTTCACGTCGGAGCGCGAGTTCTCAACTGTCACCAGCCCATTGGCTCTTGTTGCCGCTCCCCGGGTATGCGAACGCTCATTGGTCGGTTTGAAATTATGAATTCTCCGTTTCGCGCGTATGCCGGTGACACCGTGTCGGCGATGCCTGAGCAACTCGCCGTAAAGTTTCGAAATATGGTGGGTGCAGTAGGGACGCATGCCGCATCTACACCGGTACCGCTTTGGATGGTTTTTAGTGTCATTCCCTTAACATGTTGTCAATACCGACTCTGAAAAACTCGGAGCTTCTTGGATACTTCTTCAAGTCAATTCAGTGATAGATAAGTGGAAGGCAGGTCCGCATCCCTTGCTTGCCCTATCAAAAAAATCATTAAATCCTATTGGTTCAATTAATAAGATTCAATTGGTTCCAGGTGGGTCTCCTGTGGATCGAGTGATCTTTCATGCGATCCATCAGGAAACGCAAGGAGTGTTTTGTGTGACCCCTAGTGGACCCAATATCATACATCTTGGAGCTTTATGAGGCCCCATAGAAGTGCTGTATGTGAACCTAATGGATTGAGGATGACCTATAATAAGCTCATTGTATCACATATAGCCATTCCTGTGGGGACCCACCGCTAGCAGAACCACATAATGTCAGTCAGACACACAAAGTTGATCTGCTGTTACACTGCTGTGATGTGTTTGTTTCTATGTGGTACGGCCAAAGAAAAGAGAAATAAGTAAATAAACAAATAAATCACCTGAGCATGCAAGTGGGGATGGAGCGCTTAATCATGCTGAGTACTTAATATGGCACATTTCAAAGCAGAAATATTTTTCGCTTACGAACAGACTGATAACAGCAGGATATCACCTGATAATGACCTGACAAACGTACAACATACTTCTATATGAACAGCATATACGACAGCATATATGAACGATTATGCGGAATATTTATTGTAACATTATTTATGGACGTTTTACAGACAGCTGAACAATTGTTGGCAAGGGAGAGTAATTTCTTACAGAAAGCCCCCTATTTTATGTGCATGTGAGTCACAAACCATTTAGAACAGATCTATAAAGATGATCATAGTGTTTGTCATCGTATTCATTGTATAGACTATAATTATGTGTACCACACTTACTCAGCTGACGACATGTTTGTTTACCTGACATGTTGATACGATGTGACATTTTTTAACAGTGATTGTAATTGATAGAAGAGATAAATGGGAAAGCAAATAAATAAGAAAGCAAATAATTAAGCAAATAAATCTGATTGGCTACCCCAGGTCTAGCAAAAAGGAGAAGAGGAATGAGAAAGGGGAAAAATAGCTTTACCACATTGTTGTGTGTTCCTTATTGGGTTTGTCGTTTAGCTTGGTACAAAAGCTTACGGAGCACACGGGAGCCACACTTTGCCATTGAGGCGACATCTTAGCAGCAAACAGCAGCCGATACAGATACTGATAGATATCACCCACTTCTCATTCAATCTCTTCCTGATATCCAACAGGGTTCCAACCCGATGAATAAATACGCCTGTGCCGTGTTCCATAAACTTTTCTCACAAGCTGTACAGGGTACCACAATGTTCAGTAGATATTATGATATCACAGAACAACAAAAATGTAAACGAAGAGGTAGAAAGATAACATACCGTATGGTCTACAGGTACTGCTGACACACAGTCTGACATATATTGCACTGCCACTGACCCATAAATTGTACACGTACAGATGAGCTACGAACAACATATGGCCGTAATGTGTTCTGGTCAGTCTCAATGTCATTGGGAATGTCACAGATCAAGGACTATCCCCTGGTCTCCACGAACAGACACACTTGGACCTCTGATGGGTTCCATATACGTAGTCCAACAGTGCTGTCAGAGATAGCACGTATATGCGGACGAGATGTTCTCGATACCCTAAGGAGCTCACATATGAGCCAGCAACTCTGTTTTCTGCCATGCCGTACATCAAGGATTTTAGCAATTCTGCCATACAGTCTTTGAGATTTAAAAACAACACATGACGTGCATGTCTTTTTTGGCCTTCTATATGTCGTTGCGTGCAGAGATCTTCCACTCATTGTCACGCGCTCAAAAATAGTGGTTGTCCATTGGGGGGGGGGGGGGGTATATGTTTATTCACACAAAGGAGATGTCAGCCAGGCCATTGATTGTGCCCTACTTTCTCGGTTAGTGCTGCCGTCTCCTGCAGTGTGAGTTGTTGTGCAGAGGGGTTACTGAGACATTGCTTGCCTAAGGTAGCAGTCGAACACATCATGGGGTCCACAGAGGAAATGTTCGAATAGAGAAGGCACTGAACTTTCTGTTGCAGGCAGTATCGTTTCACAATTTGAATATGTACACCCTTCGCCGCAGTTATTAATTTTAGAAGTCTGCCATTAGTACTCTCAAACGGGAAGCATGAATGAGCCCACAAAGGACCCATCTTTGAAACGCACTTTAGCAGGTGCAGTAACTGGTGTACATTGAAAGTCGTGAAATCTTTGCCATACAACGTCTCTGCATTGCACACAAAGTTCACGAGGAGGTTGTTGGCCTTATCAATGTCCGCTAGGGAAACTGTCTCTTTCAGCACCAGAAATACAGACTCTGAAAGTAATTCAAAGTGGTGCAGATACTTTCTTCCCTGTACTCCTTTCAATGAAACAGGACTATAGAAAAGAAGCCAGTTCTTCCACTCACTTGCGTTCCAATTTCTCAACTCTTTAAGTGGACGCGGCAGACGTGTAAATGAAATAGGTGGCTTTATTGTGGACAGAACGGCTTCAATAGTGTTCATCTTAATAGGTCCACCGATGTTGCACTCCCCTGACGTGTGCCGCAGCCTGTGACCTGCCTTGTCACACCCAGCAGTACCGCATGCATATAGTCATCTGACACTCCCCAGACGACATCAAAATTTGGTAAAAGTCCTAAAGCCGGTGGTCCTTTTATACCGTGGGAGTCGCACCCACTTTGAAGAGCCACAATCCCGTCTCGTACCACTGTTGCAGCAGTTCGTTCCTGAGGCAGCACATCTTCGACAGGGTACTTCATTATTCCTGCATACAACAGAACATAGAGTCATAAACTGATCAATGTAAGAACTAACATGCTGCAGTGAATGAATGTTGAACAACTCAAACAACGGAGCTCAAAATTTCCAAAGCGTGGATCAAGCCAAATTCAGGTTGAGCAAACAGTGAGAACTCAGTAATGTGTGTGTACACTGAATTTGCAGCAGCTGAACTCATGACTCAGTATGCAGCACTTCTCTCAACAAGCAGTGATAGGAACCACAAATATTGGATCTTGTGCTCACAATATGAATGCATAAATTCTTGATCAAAGACAACATTTAAAAAATTTCTGCAAATTACTGCCAATACTGTACCATTTGTATATATTGCTCGTTATTCTGCAAATGACATGCATGTACAAAGTATGTAGATCAGATCTGCTGTATATGTGACAGAGTTGTGTACATATCTTTGACAGTTTGTCCTTCATGAAGACACCATGTACAGCCAAAATGTCCATTGAACTGTTTCGAGTTAAGTTTTGCACTAGCACTAGCCTGGGGCGGCAGCCCTTGCAGGTAAGTGGAAGCATGCGTAAAGCACATGGACGCCCGAATTCATTTGACGGCCAGCCCATTCCCATGTTATCTTTGGGATGCTTCTGACAACGTCCACAAACTTTTTCAAAAAGAGTCGCATGGCAAGGTAGCCTTTCCCAAACCATAACTCACACACCACGACGTTCTGCCACCGCAACCTTGTTGAAAGTTCATTAACCACTGCCGGGATTGGCCAAATTGATAAACGTGAGGAGCTGAATGTTGGGCTGCCATCCGTGTTGACCATCAGCATCACATCATCCATTCCAATTCTGCCTCTTTTTGTAGAGTGATTGAAATATACGGCCATCACCAATGTCTTGCATTCCACGTTTTGAAAGGTGCCTTCGGTCTAATGTGTGGGCAAGGGCACGAGAGAAGTTACGAATAATATCTTGTAGTTGCGCACCGATATTCATTACAGTGAAAAATCCAACTTCAGTTTCGCTCTGTCATTCAGGACACATCATTTTGTCTTGCCCGTTTGGCTCGTTGTTTCGTTCTCCAAGCTGGAAAAAGCACAGATTGCAGTAGAAATGGCAAGTGTGTCCAGACGACCTCCACAGGTTCCGAAGGTGATAGTGATAGTTTACACCAAATAGCGTGCTCAACAGCTGTAGAAGACCATCTAGCTGCATCCATGTGATATTAAATGCTGATACATAGGTCATAACGAGCAGTATCACGTCCGCTTTTGTGAAATTTTTGTTGTCTCGAAACTGTTGTCGCGAACCACTGTCCAAAAATCCAACACGGGTCGGCATTTGAACTCTCGCCCTCACGATGCTCCGGCTCTTGAAAGTTTCCTTCTTCGACATTTACGTTCTCAGAGAAATGGGACAAAGGCACAACTTGCAGTCTCATTGATAGTGCCTCGGCCATCGTCTGGTGACGAGCTGGTTGCTTCGGCCTGGTACCGATAGGAACTGCTGTCGCTGCAAGGGGCACAGTCTTCTTCAATGTAGGAACCTTGCGCTGGGAATGCACTGCGACCCGCTGAACGTTCACCTTCGTTTGCAATGTCTTCTGTCACGCTTTATTCTGACTGTTCACTAACAGACGCAGTTTCCGATGGCGCACCTGAGAGTCTCCGGCGTGTTTTGCATAGCAGTTCGAAGAGTTGGTTAGGTTCCAGGTACCTCTTTCTGACCCCTTCCATGTTTCGTATCTTATGCGGACGTCAGTATATCGAATGTTCACACGGGCAGGGGCAGTACACGGGACTTTAAAACAGCGCTGCACGACGCACAAACACACCGAATACAAGAAACCGGAACTGGAAATGCGACTCTCGGTTTGTGGGGATGTGCATTGTGTATCGTACTCGTTCTGGAATAAATTTGGCATTGACCAATTTGAGAGCATGTAATCGTGTTCTAAATGCACCAGAGTATAAAAATCCCTAGAAAATATGTGCATATCTAAAACCGCTATATGAAAACATGTCAAGACCAAGACCGCCGCAAACAAGCCAAGACGGGGCAAGTCTGAGCCGCTACATCTGTATGTTTTACATTTTCCACGTGGGATGCATGAAACAATGTCGCATTAGTGTGTCCATGAACCATCGTGTGTGACACAAGCCAAGGGGAAACATCCGCCTCAGAGACACTTTGGGAAGAGTACAACAAATGGTTTAACAGATAGACGTATCGTATAACACAGTATATGAAAAAGATTTCACGAGGGATGCCCCTGTCACAGTCACAGTATTGTATGCATGAACCATTGTGTGTGACACAAGCCGTGGGGACCTCAGAGACACTTTGAAAGGAGTACATATGGTGGATGCTTCTGTTTTCTTTTTGGCCGTGACGAAACATCTTCGGCCGAAATTGACGGATTCTGGCCGTAATGAGACGATACCGTAGGATCTAACCCACCACCTCCCAGTTGTTGTGAATGGGTAAAAGGCGCACCAACGGATGGCGCCACGGGACTTTGAGGGAAAGTGTTTCTGAAGTGAGCCGTGCTCTACGTGCGCTATAAGAGAGATCGGAACGGGGATCCGCCGAGGCAAGACGCGACTCTAACTCAACCGCCATGTAACGCATGTTCATATCTGTATTAAAGGGTTGCTGCTATACTCCGTCGAGCCTATCCTACGCCGACTACGACATGGTGGCAGCGGTGTGAGATCTAATCGTTCATCTTCAAAAGCATCAAGTAAGCCGTGAAGGGCTATGACGGAGCTCAACAACCAAGACAGCGGAAGAGGCAAACGCACAAGGAATGCAGAGCGTCCCAGCAAACTTTTTAACCCGTTGTCGGTACACCCGAAAAGTTTGATTTTCGGCAACCTCACTCGTGGAAAACCTGGTTCATAAGGTGGGAACGTTACAGAATCATCACGGAGCTACACCTCCGTCCCCAAGAAACCCAAGTAAATACTTTCTTGTATGCGATGAGACGCGACGGGGAAGACATACTGTGCTCGTTGAAAATGACGCCGGAACAAAACATAAGTTACGCTGCAGTCACAACGGCATTCGAAAAGCACTTCGAGCCTCGAGTAAACGTCATATATGAACGAGCAAAGTTCAACCGGCGCCGGCAAGAGTCCCATGAGACCGTTGACGTTTTCATAACGTATTTGTACAAGATGGCAGATCGCTGCCAGTATGGGGAACTAAAAGAACAACTGGTACCAGACCGTTTAGTCGTCGGTCTGTCGGATGTTCAACTGACGGAACGTCTTCAGCTAAACCCAGAATTGACTATGGAAACGGCAGCTAGGAACAGCGAGACAATAAAGCTGCAGCAGAAGCATACGGGCCCAAGAAAAAGGCGAGCAAACCGTTGACGAAGTACGAACAGGGAAAGGGGGACCCGACCGCGCCAGGACAAGAAAAAGACGTCGCAGTCCAGCACGCGTTCATGCGGGTGGTGAGGAAATGCACGACCCCACAAATGACTTCAGTGCCAGGTGCACGACAAAATCTGCAACAACTGGAAGAAAAAAGGACATTTTCCCAAACAGAACAAAACCTCCTGGGGTGTTCCAGTGGATATCCGTTCACGGAAATTCGGATCTCCCTGGGAGACAGACATATTTCCGACGGACGTCCCCCACATCTCCGAGTGGCCACGGTTCGGACTTCCCACATATATCCGTCGTTTGTCCTCACAGGATGTTACATGGAGATGTCTGGACATTCCACGGACCTGCATATGTACATGCACACGTTGTGTGGATATACAAACATCCGTAAAGGAGATAGACATTTATCCTCAGTTTTCGTAGAAATCAGCATTTTTCTGCCTGCCATTTTTTTTTAATCCCCGCCTCCGAACCCTTTAATTTCTGTTGCTCCTCTTTCTTTCTCGTACATGCCGTGACGGAGAACGAACGCAGCGTTTTAATCCGAAAAAAATAGATACAAACGCTCCGACAGGACCACCCAGTCCCAGAAGCTCACTTCGAAAGGCAGTGCATTTCCTTCCAAAGAGAGAACAGATACCATGTAATGCTTGTCTCGCGAGCATCCCCATATTCCAGATACCTTCTCGCCTGTGAATCAAAATGATGGGTGAGTTGCCTAAGCCTAATTCGATTACGCACGAATACAACAACGAAGTGAGAAATTGCTCGGTGTATTAACTCGCTATCAAGACAACGTCTGTGTTTCCTACTGGTTTTGGTTAGAGACATTCAGCTGGTAGATCGAAAGTCAAACCTCGCAGTGCTACATTGCCACCCGTTTCTCTCTCTCCCGCAATAAATGATCCGTGTAACATCCCGACAGGGATCTAACTCGGACAATTCTTGAAACAGCCGCGACCGGACATCCTGTGGATACAGATCCTGGGACGTCCATGTATCAGGCTCCCAGTGATATCTGAAGGATATAGATTTCCGGAGATGGACTTTGGGATCTGTTTCGGACGTCCACAGGAGAAAGTGTTCTGTCTGGGTTGTCTCAGTTTGCAAGTCTTCATAATTCCCCAAGACACCTCAAAAGAGTCAGCCCCACCATAGCGCGGTACTAGAAGAGGTCTACGTGGGAGAAGTGCTCAAAGAGTCGAGCTCCGAGCCATGGAGGATTAAAGCCACAGTTGGGGGAAGAGACATCACATTCAAAGTCGACACCGGGGCTGACGTATCAGTAATAACCCAATGCCTGCACTATGAAGAAATGGGCGAGTTGAAGTACCCCACCGAAGTCCTTTTGGGTCCAGGTCAAAATGCTATCAACACCCTGGGGCAGGTAAAGACAATAATCAAGTGCAGACATCAAACTGTACAGGAGGAAGTCTTTGTCGTCACTGCCTTACGGGAAGCCCTGTGAGGCCGACCCGGCATCAAAGCACTGGAGGTCCTAAAGCACCTACATGAAGTCTCTACAACACCGAGTGCAGTTTTAGATGCCAAAGAAATTCGTAAGGACTACCCCAAGGTCCTTTCAGGACTGGGACTGATGAAAACTCCTTACAAGGTAGCACTCCTGCCTGAGGCAAAACCTTACGCCGTAACCTATCCGAGAAGAGTGCCCATTCCACTCCTGCCCAACGTTGAAAATGAACTCAAACGCATGCAAGAACTGGGTGTGATGGTCAGGGTCGACAGGGCTACTGGGTCGTGTGCCCCTATGATAGTAGCAAAAAAACGAGACGGGGAATTGCGAATATGCATAGATTACACTGAGCTTAACAGACAAATAGTGCGGGAACGTGTGCTGATGCCAACGGTTGAACAAATCCTGGCCAGACTGGCGGAGGCACAAATCTTCAGCAAACTGGATGCAAGAGCACGCTACTGGCAGACTCCTTTGGCCAGAGAGTCTCAGGAGTACACAACTTTTCTGACTCCCTTTGGGTGCTTCCAATTCCAGAGACTTCCCTTCGGGATATCAACTGCACCAGAGTTTTTTCAACGTGAAATGCACCGCATCTTGGAGGGACTGGAAGGCCTAGCTTGCTTGCAAGATTACAAATCGTCTTCGGTAGAACAAAGGACGAGCACGACCAAAACCTACAGCAAGTGCTTAGTCGCCTGCAGAATGCCGGCATCACTCTAAACGCCAAGAAATGTGCGTTTAGCAAGAATGAGGTTAAATTCCTTGGACATATAGTCTCACATCAAGGCATAAAGGTGGATCCTGAAAAACTCAAAGCCATATTACAGCTGCGACCACCACAAAACGTTTCAGAAGTGCGGTCCTTCTTGGGTATGGTGAACCATTTGACCAAGTTTCTTCCGGGACTTGCTGAGCAAAGTAAACCTCTTAGGGATCTTCTCCGTCAAAACGCCATGTGGCAGTGGAGTGATGCACAACAACGTGCCTTTGACCACATCAAAGAATCCCTCACTAAAACGCCAGTGCTTGTGCACTACAACCCACGTGAGCCACATACACTCTCAGTGAATGCTTCGTCATATGGACTCGGGGCTGTCCTCTTACAGGAGACGCAGGGGCCAGCGACGACCTGTCGCTTATGAAACTAAACAGTACTACTGAAAACGGTACTACTGAAACTGGACGGTATGCCCAAATAGAAAAGGAGGCTTTGGCCATCACCTGGGCAAGCTCCCATTTCAGAACTTATCTCCTGGGCCTACGGTATCACATAGAAACAGATCACAAGCCTTTGGTGCCTCTTCTCACCTCAAAGAGGATTGACCGATTAAGTCCACGTTTGCAACGGTTCCGCATGCGTCTGTCGGAATTTGACTTTTCGGTGTCACATGTTCCAGGCAAGGATATCCACATGGCCAATGTACTCTCTCGGAATCCTTTATCAAACATAGACACTGAAGCTAGACGTGATCTCGAAGAAGCAGTGAGTCAATACGATGTCCTGACGATGGAAATTTTACCAGCATCAGCCGACATGCTTACACGCATCAAGACAGAAACCGCGAAAAATCCCACATTATCTCGAGTTGTTGAATACTGCTCCGAGGGCTGGCCCGACCCAAACAATCTGCCTTGGGAGGAACGAAGATATGCAGAATGCTCAGCTGAACCTTGCGTCGTGAAAGGGCTCCTGTTCAAGGGCGACCGAATGGCCGTACCACTTGTCCTCCGCAAGGAAGTGTTATTCAACATTTATGCTGGACACCAGGGAGTTTCAAGATGCAGAGCACGAGCAACGGCAGCAATATGGTGGCCAAGTATAGGCACTCACAAAGAAGACTTCGTACGCAGGTGTTCCATCTGCCAGGAACACAGGAAACCAGGGCGAGCACCACTCTTCCAGACGCCACTTCCTGAGCGACCGTGGGAGGAAATAGGCATGGACCTTTTAAAACTACAAGGCGAAAACTACTTAGTAATAGTGGACTATTACTCACGTTTCTTCGAGCTCGTCAAGTTGAAAACGACAACAACTACAGATGTCATCAGGGGTCTCAAGCCAATATTTGCACGCTTTGGGGTTCCCGATGTTGTACGATCGGATAACGGACCTCAATTAGCGTCAGCAGAATTTCGGGCGTTCTTGAAGGAGTGGAACGTCTTACACAGGACATCGAGCCCTTACCATGCTCAAAGCAACGGAGCGGCGGAGCGTACTGTGCAACTGGCCAAGCAGTTCCTAACAAAGACACCTGAAGTTGAACAAGCTCTGATGGCACATCGAGCCACACCGGGACCAGAGGGCTACACTCCCACTGAACTACTGATGGGAAGAAAAATAAAGACTAATGTTCCAGCTCCTGCTAAATCCCTAGAACCACACTGGCACTATGAAGACTTCAGAGCTCGTAACTGTCAATACAGAGAGGGCCATGCAAAACATTACAACAGACGCTACAGAGCGCAAGAGAGTGAACCTCTGCAGCCGGATAGCAGTGTAAAGATATTGGTGCGAACTGCCACACACGGAAAAATTGTAAAAGCAGCAGAAGAACCAAGGTCCTACGTTGTGGAGACGACGTCAGGATTACAGAGGCGCACGCAGAGCCATCTCCAGCCCTTGGAACAAAAAGTGAACCGGTCTGTGTGGACATGCGTCCAGGAACCAAGATCAGGAAATGGGACACCTAAGTGAACCCGTGGCGGTCGTACGATTCGATCACCAGGGGAGCTATTCTCGATGAAGTAATGCGTGCATTACTTCGTTTGCAAGCTATCATTGGTCGCCGAGCGAAGAAGGCGTGAAGATACCTCACGCGCACGCAACCAATGCTAAACCAATTAAGCATGCAGTTGCATGGTTGCACTGGGCTACCGCCTCACGAGAATTGAATTGAATTCAATTGCCCGAAACGGAAGAGCACAGTGCGAAGGAAAGATCTGTGGGAACATGTAAAGGGTGAACCGCATGGCACGAAAAACTGGCCGAAAACTGGCCGAACCGAAATCGGGACCGAACTTTTTTCTGTGCATCACCGCATGCTACCGAAATGCACCCCGAATTTCGGCCGAAGACTTCTGGCCTTGGGGAACATCGCCTTTCAACCATCCAGGTCAACGAGATAATCCCTGTATTCATAGGGGCAGAAGTCGCACACACGGCAACAGTAAACCCTATTGCTACGTCATCGTTGCTATGGTTCTCCTTCCGGCTGAATAGCCATTGGATGTTTCTACTTTTTCGGTTGGCGTCACTTCCCATTTCGGAGGAGAAATCTGGCTTGGCCAGATCGGGCCGAATTCGGCACGGAATTCTGTTCTCCGAAAAACGTTCGGTCCCGAATTCGGTTCGGAAAGAATTCGGACGCTTTTCGGGCCATGCGGTTCACGCTTATGAGTGTAGCGATATGCAACTTAATTGCGACGAGACAATTTGCTCGGACTTGTAAAAGCTAAACAGAAGAAAATATGTGAACGTGAGCGCATTGCATTACGAATTTGCTGACAGTATATGGTGGCGCTCGCGCATGAAATTTTGCTGCAGTTTTGAACAAACCGAGTGGCGCGAACAAAATTTGTGCAAGTGTATAATGGCCGTTGGAGCGATTGCTAGTTCTTGTCTTGTGAACACCGTCGCAGTTTTCACCAAAATTTTTGAGGACATTCCTCTAATTTCGTCGTTTGACAAATACACAATAGTTATTCGCTATGTGCGGGCATCGTCGCGTGCATGGAACATATGATGCAGCCGCATCCTCGCGAGCTCGGGCCATCGACAATGACCATCGAAGTGACCATGCATAGCTCACATTGCCAACGTTTTGTTTTTTTTTATTTCCCTTGAGAATCAGTGTTTGCCAAGTTCTTCGAATGGGAGGACATCCGTCCCCCACCCACCCACCTACCCACCCACCTAATACCCCCAAAATCTGGAAGAGACCCCCCTACAATTTTGTGACATTGCGCAATACTTCATAAAAAGCGTGTAAAAGCCCCCCCCCCCCCCCCCCCGGAGGAAGCAATTCTGTGTAAACTACTGAGACCATCCCTTTGCTTGCATGACGTTGCATGGGAGAAACGGCTCAATGGAGATGCTGTGTGGTGAAGTACATCGGACGTGCGGTGCTATGTGGTGAAGTACGAACCAACGACAACATACACCGGTCATCATTATCCCAAACAAATGCAGTATACGCCACCGTTGAATCGCGAAAACAGTTGCGGAACATGATAAAACACCATAACCCAAAATATGTATGCTATGTCGATCATACCGCCGTCTTTGATCAAAGTAATGCACCCCCTATGCTGCCTTACTTTTCCGCGTTAAAAGTGATGCCGTATGTCATTGCCTACATCAAAATGACGTACGGCCTAACGCGATGTTAGCTTGTGTCTGCCGGCTAGGGTGTGGCGCCACTGTATCGCTTTGGAAATCTTCACATGCATGTCTACATAAAGGACTCTATGCAATTTTTTGCTAAAGTTGGAAATAAAATATTCTCATGGACGTCTTTCTCACGAACATTTCTACGCCGCATTACGATTTCGCTTGCGTTTTGCTCCCACATTTATTACATCTTGTACATAGCGCCACCTCATTGCATTATATTACAACAGAGCATGCCACTGCAAAAATGTACTTAGAAATGACTTCGCTAGGGACAAATGTCCCTAGAGATGGGCGGAGCGTGTCGCGTGGACTCCACCCAAGAGCTCGTGACGTGCAAGTAATGCACGCATTAGTTTAATCGAGAATAGCTCCCGAATGCGCTTGAACTTGTGAGTCAGTGTAGTGCAAGACTCCAAGAAAGGGTGGGGGGGTGGGGGGTCGTGAATGCTTAAAAGGCGCACCAACGGATGGCGCCACGCGACTGAGAGGGAAAGTGTTTCTGAAGTGAGCCGTGCTCTACGTGCGCTGTAAGAGAGATCGGAACGGGACTCCGTCGAGGCAAGACGCGAGTCTAACTCAACCACTATGTAACGCATATTCATATATATATTAAAGGGTTGCTTCTATACTCCGTCGAGCCTATCCTACGCCGCCTACGACACCAGTCTTCAGCATGACTTTACATTCAGCATTAGAGTTGCTGATGATTAGATTAGCGGATGTCTAGTGCTCTGTGCCTCAACTTCAGAGCAGGCTGACCACACCTTCCCCCTACATCAACGCTCCCCTAACCCGCTCGGCCATGCCGTTAGTTTTGCATTTATATACGTTACCGATTAGAGTAGCTGATGATTAGATTAGCGGATGTCTAGTGCTCTGTGCCTCAACTTCAGGGCAGGCTGACCGCACCTTCCCCCTACATCAACGCTGCCCTAACCAGCTCGGCCATGCCGTTAGTTTTGCATTTATGTACGTTACCGATTAGAGTAGCTGATGATTAGATTAACGGATGTCTAGTGCTCTGAGCTTCAACTTCAGGGCAGGCTGACCGCACCTTCCCCCTACATCAACGCTGCCCTAACCAGCTCGGCCATGCCGTTAGTTTTGCATTTATGTACGTTACCGATTAGAGTAGCTGATGATTAGATTAACGGATGTCTAGTGCTCTGAGCTTCAACTTCAGGGCAGGCTGACCGCACCTTCCCCCTACATCAACGCTGCCCTAACCAGCTCGGCCATGCCGTTAGTTTTGCATTTATGTACGTTACCGATTAGAGTAGTTGATGATTAGATTAACGGATGTCTAGTGCTCTGAGCTTCAACTTCAGGGCAGGCTGACCGCACCTTCCCCCTACATCAACGCTGCCCTAACCAGCTCGGCCATGCCGTTAGTTTTGCATTTATGTACGTTACCGATTAGAGTAGTTGATGATTAGATTAACGGATGTCTAGTGCTCTGAGCTTCAACTTCAGGGCAGGCTGACCGCACCTTCCCCCTACATCAACGCTGCCCTAACCAGCTCGGCCATGCCGTTAGTTTTGCATTTATGTACGTTACCGATTAGAGTAGTTGATGATTAGATTAACGGATGTCTAGTGCTCTGAGCTTCAACTTCAGGGCAGGCTGACCGCACCTTCCCCCTACATCAACGCTGCCCTAACCAGCTCGGCCATGCCGTTAGTTTTGCATTTATGTACGTTACCGATTAGAGTAGTTGATGATTAGATTAACGGATGTCTAGTGCTCTGAGCTTCAACTTCAGGGCAGGCTGACCGCACCTTCCCCCTACATCAACGCTGCCCTAACCAGCTCGGCCATGCCGTTAGTTTTGCATTTATGTACGTTACCGATTAGAGTAGCTGATGATTAGATTAACGGATGTCTAGTGCTCTGAGCTTCAACTTCAGGGCAGGCTGACCGCACCTTCCCCCTACATCAACGCTGCCCTAACCAGCTCGGCCATGCCGTTAGTTTTGCATTTAAGTACGTTACCGATTAGAGTAGCTGATGATTAGATTAGCGGATGTTTAGTGCTGTGAGCTTCAACTTCAGGGCAGGCTGACTGCACCTTCCCCCTACATCAACCCTCCCCTAACCAGCTCGGCCATGCCGTTAGTTTTGCATTTATGTACGTTACCGATTAGAGTAGCTGATGATTAGATTAACGGATGTCTAGTGCTCTGAGCTTCAACTTCAGGGCAGGCTGACCGCACCTTCCCCCTACATCAACGCTGCCCTAACCAGCTCGGCCATGCCGTTAGTTTTGCATTTATGTACGTTACCGATTAGAGTAGCTGATGATTAGATTAACGGATGTCTAGTGCTCTGAGCTTCAACTTCAGGGCAGGCTGACCGCACCTTCCCCCTACATCAACGCTGCCCTAACCAGCTCGGCCATGCCGTTAGTTTTGCATTTAAGTACGTTACCGATTAGAGTAGCTGATGATTAGATTAGCGGATGTCTAGTGCTCTGAGCTTCAACTTCAGGGCAGGCTGACTGCACCTTCCCCCTACATCAACCCTCCCCTAACCCGCTCGGCCATGCCGTTGGTTTTGCATTTATGTACGTTACCGATTAGAGTAGCTGATGATTAGATTAGCGGATGTCTAGTGCTGTGAGCCTCAACTTGAGAGCAGGCTGACTGCACCTTCCCCCTACATCAACCCTCCCCTAACCCGCTCGGCCATGCCGTTGGTTTTGCATTTATGTACGTTACCGATTAGAGTAGCTGATGATTAGATTAACGGATGTCTAGTGCTCTGAGCTTCAACTTGAGAGCAGGCTGACTGCACCTTCCCCCTACATCAACCCTCCCCTAACCCGCTCGGCCATGCCGTTGGTTTTGCATTTATGTGCGTTAACGATTAGAGTAGCTGATGATTAGATTAGCGGATGTCTAGTGCTGTGAGCCTCAACTTCAGAGCAGGCTGACCGCACCTTCCCCCTACATCAACCCTCCCCTAACCCGCTCGGCCATGCCGTTGGTTTTGGATTTATGTGCGTTAACGATTAGAGTAGCTGATGATTAGATTAGCGGATGTCTAGTGCTCTGAGTCTCAACTTCAGAGCAGGCTGACTGCACCTTCCCCCTACATCAAGCCTCCCCTAACCCGCTCGGCCATGCCGTTGGTTTTGGATTTATGTGGGTTAACGATTAGAGTAGCTGATAATTAGATTAGCGGATGTCTAGTGCTCTGAGCCTCAACTTGAGAGCAGGCTGACTGCACCTTCCCCCTACATCAACCCTCCCCTAACCCGCTCGGCCATGCCGTTGGTTTTGGATTTATGTGGGTTAACGATTAGAGTAGCTGATGATTAGATTGGCGGATGTCTAGTGCTCTGAGCCTCAACTTCAGAGCAGGCTGACTGCACCTTCCCCCTACATCAACCCTCCCCTAACCCGCTCGGCCATGCCGTTGGTTTTGGATTTATGTGGGTTAACGATTAGAGTAGCTGATGATTAGATTAGCGGATGTCTAGTGCTCTGAGCCTCAACTTCAGAGCAGGCTGACTGCACCTTCCCCCTACATCAACCCTCCCCTAACCCGCTCGGCCATGCCGTTGGTTTTGGATTTATGTGGGTTAACGATTAGAGTAGCTGATGATTAGATTAGCGGATGTCTAGTGCTCTGAGCCTCAACTTCAGAGCAGGCTGACTGCACCTTCCCCCTACATCAACCCTCCCCTAACCCGCTCGGCCATGCCGTTGGTTTTGGATTTATGTGGGTTAACGGTTAGAGTAGCTGATGATTAGATTAGCGGATGTCTAGTGCTCTGAGCCTCAACTTCAGAGCAGGCTGACTGCACCTTCCCCCTACATCAACCCTCCCCTAACCCGCTCGGCCATGCCGTTGGTTTTGGATTTATGTGGGTTAACGATTAGAGTAGCTGATGATTAGATTAGCGGATGTCTAGTGCTCTGAGTCTCAACTTCAGAGCAGGCTGACTGCACCTTCCCCCTACATCAACCCTCCCCTAACCCGCTCGGCCATGCCGTTGGTTTTGGATTTATGTGGGTTGACGATTAGAGTAGCTGATGATTAGATTAGCGGATGTCTAGTGCTCTGAGCCTCAACTTGAGAGCAGGCTGACTGCACCTTCCCCCTACATCAACCCTCCCCTAACCCGCTCGGCCATGCCGTTGGTTTTGGATTGATGTGGGTTAACGATTAGAGTAGCTGATGATTAGATTAGCGGATGTCTAGTGCTCTGAGCCTCAACTTGAGAGCAGGCTGACTGCACCTCCCCCCTACATCAACCCTCCCCTAACCCGCTGGGCCATGCCGTTGGTTTTGCATTTATGTGCGTTAACGATTAGAGTAGCTGATGATTAGATTAGCGGATGTCTAGTGCTCTGAGCCTCAACTTCAGAGCAGGCTGACTGCACCTTCCCCCTACATCAACCCTCCCCTAACCCGCTTGGCCATGCCGTTGGTTTTGGATTTATGTGGGTTAACGATTAGAGTAGCTGATGATTAGATTAGCGGATGTCTAGTGCTCTGAGCCTCAACTTGAGAGCAGGCTGACCGCACCTTCCCCCTACATCAGCCCTCCCCTAACCCGCTCGGCCATGCCGTTGGTTTTGCATTCATGTACGTTACCGATTAGAGTAGCTGATGATTAGATTAGCGGATGTCTAGTGCTCTGAGCCTCAACTTGAGAGCAGGCTGACCGCACCTTCCCCCTACATCAACCCTCCCCTAACCCGCTCGGCCATGCCGTTGGTTTTGCATTCATGTACGTTACCGATTAGAGTTGCTGATGATTAGATTAGCGGATGTCTAGTGCTC
The DNA here is from genome assembly GCF_037126465.1 of Ornithodoros turicata. NCBI lineage: Eukaryota > Metazoa > Arthropoda > Arachnida > Ixodida > Argasidae > Ornithodoros > Ornithodoros turicata. The sequence goes on from NC_088204.1 coordinate 39,511,978, forward strand.
TGAGCCTCAACTTGAGAGCAGGCTGACCGCACCTTCCCCCCACATCAACCCTCCCCTAACCCGCTCGGCCATGCCGTTGGTTTTGGATTTATGTGCGTTAACGATAAGAGTAGCTGATGATTAGATTAGCGGATGTCTAGTGCTGTGAGCCTCAACTTGAGAGCAGGCTGACTGCACCTTCCCCCTACATGAACCCTCCCCTAACCCGCTCGGCCATGCCGTTGGTTTTGCATTTATGTACGTTACCGATTAGAGTAGCTGATGATTAGATTAACGGATGTCTAGTGCTCTGAGCTTCAACTTGAGAGCAGGCTGACTGCACCTTCCCCCTACATCAACCCTCCCCTAACCCGCTCGGCCATGCCGTTGGTTTTGCATTTATGTGCGTTAACGATTAGAGTAGCTGATGATTAGATTAGCGGATGTCTAGTGCTGTGAGCCTCAACTTCAGAGCAGGCTGACCGCACCTTCCCCCTACATCAACCCTCCCCTAACCCGCTCGGCCATGCCGTTGGTTTTGGATTTATGTGCGTTAACGATTAGAGTAGCTGATGATTAGATTAGCGGATGTCTAGTGCTCTGAGTCTCAACTTCAGAGCAGGCTGACTGCACCTTCCCCCTACATCAAGCCTCCCCTAACCCGCTCGGCCATGCCGTTGGTTTTGGATTTATGTGGGTTAACGATTAGAGTAGCTGATAATTAGATTAGCGGATGTCTAGTGCTCTGAGCCTCAACTTGAGAGCAGGCTGACTGCACCTTCCCCCTACATCAACCCTCCCCTAACCCGCTCGGCCATGCCGTTGGTTTTGGATTTATGTGGGTTAACGATTAGAGTAGCTGATGATTAGATTAGCGGATGTCTAGTGCTCTGAGCCTCAACTTCAGAGCAGGCTGACTGCACCTTCCCCCTACATCAACCCTCCCCTAACCCGCTCGGCCATGCCGTTGGTTTTGGATTTATGTGGGTTAACGATTAGAGTAGCTGATGGTTAGATTAGCGGATGTCTAGTGCTCTGAGCCTCAACTTCAGAGCAGGCTGACTGCACCTTCCCCCTACATCAACCCTCCCCTAACCCGCTCGGCCATGCCGTTGGTTTTGCATTTATGTGCGTTAACGATTAGAGTAGCTGATGATTAGATTAGCGGATGTCTAGTGCTCTGAGCCTCAACTTCAGAGCAGGCTGACTGCACCTTCCCCCTACATCAACCCTCCCCTAACCCGCTCGGCCGTGCCGTTGGTTTTGGATTTATGTGGGTTAACGGTTAGAGTAGCTGATGATTAGATTAGCGGATGTCTAGTGCTCTGAGCCTCAACTTCAGAGCAGGCTGACTGCACCTTCCCCGCTTAAGACGACAGTCAAGATATCAGTCCAGATAAGCTACCGCTCGCAAACGTTATGCAAAGGTTTTGGTATCGCATCATTTACATAGCAAAATTGTGTGAATAATATTTAATAGCATGTGCTCCTTTCAAGTATTTTTTAAAAAATAGAATGGCTACGAGTATTGTCTCCCATTCTGTTGTCTCACTTTTGCCAGAAAGCCCGCAATTAAAGAGTTTATTAGTGAATTTTAGATCGTTAGTCATCTCGTAGTTCAATACTGTCTTGGAGAGGATGTCCGCGTTGCCGTATAACTCACTGTAAAAATATCATCTATGCTGCTCTCACATTTTCTTTTTATGAATCTAGCGAACGTATAGCGCAGGACGTCCAGGATCATAAAATTACTCGAAATATGCCTACTGAATATACTTCCTCACAGAGCTCACAGGTGACGATTGTCGATGGTCTCCTGAAGAGAAGCCCGCAGATTATCTTGCAAGAAGTTGCGCAAGTTGTTGTGTGTTAACATGGCACCTAGGTTTGCAATCTGCGACGCTATCCACGTGATGATGGGAACACTGGGAACTTTTATCCACACCCGACTTAGTTGGGTAACTTTGACAGACTTTGACGCTAACAGGTCCCGTCTGCAATGGGATTTTCAGCTGGATGTCCGCAGTGGCACGTTCAGCATGCGCAATGAACCGTCCGGTGATGTCAGGGAAGGGGACGAAATTCCACCCTGCAGAGAGAGCTCACTTACGCCGAGAAAATCAGAATTAAAAGACATAAACATACATACCTGTAACGCACGTGCGGTCCTCGTAATCCTAGCAGCAAAGTGATGTTGGCATTTGTGTCGGAACATGGAGTCCGGAGTTCATGGCGTAACTCAAAGCTAAGGCCCCAGAGGACGCCGTCTGTCAGACTCATGGGCCCAGTTTGGTTTGGAAGATGGAAAGGTTCTTCTTCTCGGATCCACTTGCGGACTTTCTCCACAAGGCTTTTGAAACGAGCCTGTCGACCAACATCGTTAATGCAAAGCCAAGTGGTGTTGCGTCGCGTTCGATTCGAATATTAAGTGTTTTTCAAGAGAAAACGCCCAGATAGCACAAGGTATGGTAGTATACGTTTAATAGATATTAAAATGTAGACGTGGCGAAAAAGAGAGAGCGAGGTACGCAGACACAACACCTCAGGCAGCACCCCAATGTGTGTCCCAGTCTGGACAAATATTGGCTATCTTGGATTCCCGATGTTGGCCCAGTTTTACAACTGCAACCCGGCCAAGCAAGGCCTAATATTGGCAGCCGATATTCAGCTCCAGTATTGCCTCACATTGGTACCATATTGGTAAATGGGAAGTCGATATACGCCCAATCAAAGCACAATATTTTCACGCCCAAATCCAAATGTCGGTTTGCCAGTGCAGTTATCGCATTCCCTATCTTTTTGCTTTTTCTCCTGCGTTACCGGCAGGCCTATGAACTATGGCCCGATGACTTTGTGCTGAAAAAAAATAGAGAAAAAGGAAAGTAAAGCAAACGCAGACGGAGAAGAGCCAGATAAAAAATGCCAAAACTGTTAGTACAAGACGCCTTTTTAGGTCCACATTGGGTATCACACCACAGGCTTCACGTTATTGTTGCGCTTCAAACTGCTCACCAGGGTTCAGTGGTTTTAGCACAAATCTTCCCGGCAACAGCACCACCAGCTATGCTGCATTGAAAGACACGGCCAACCCGGGGGCTTTATCAAGGGGCCCCCGCTTTATCAAGGGGCCCTTCTCTAGTATATATGAAGGACCGGCTCCCCTTTGCCTCCCTCCACCACTTCGTATTGCCAACTGTAGGATGGCACAAGCGCAGGGTGTCGGAGAGAACCAAAAACCGGAACCGAAAACCGAAAACAACCGCTATTTTGGTGCGAACCGGAACGGAATCCAAACCGTATACGTTTTTTGCGCTCAGGAGGGAAACCGAAAAATATATTTAACGGTTTTCGGTCCAAGAAAAAACTTCGCCGGTTTGGACTACGGATAGGCGAATGAAACAGACGTCGTGTGCTCTGAAGTCATGTAATGGATACTATACGAGGGTTACGGTTACGGTGGAATGTTTGTGGGTATACTATGACCCTTAGGCTCCCTTTGTAATGATTTATCGTTCGCGCGCGCACACAGACTTCGAGGTACATGCGACTCTCTAGCAATGTGCCGTAGTGTTCCTTTTAATTTGATCCCCCCAAACTCTCTTCAACTAAACAGCGAACTAAGGGAGCTGTATAACGGCTTCTTTATCGGTAATGTCGCGCAACGCGTCCCTTGTTTGAGAGCAGCTAAGTTGAATAGATTAACGTATGCGCGAGGGCAAGCCCGTGCGAAGTGGCAACTCTTTTGTGGACAGGACACGAAGAAAATAAAACGGAGCCGTCGAGCACGTTTGTGAGTGAAGGTGTTCCTCGATTTCCGTCGTAGTCGTGCGGTGGTGCTTACTGGCTAGACAATAGCAACAGACATTCGGATGGGACGCGATCGCTCCAACCCTGCAAGAAAGTACTTTAAGTATAACATCACGACAAACAAGTCCGTTTGTAGCATGCGCTTCAAGATAGGAGAAAGCCCATTTGAGCAGACAGTAACCTACAGGAACCAGGAGCTACCAATTTCACAGCTGTCTACAGAATAAACGGGTTTACATTTTGTAACATAGATTTTTTTGTGGGCATGAATATTCCCAGCAGAAGCGGAACCGGTTGAAAACCGGTATGAACTGTTATTTTTTTGCTCCGGAGCAGAACCGGTACCGGATCGTTTATGATGTAACCGGAACGAAAACCGGAACGAAAAACGTTTCGGTTCGACACCCTGCACAAGCGTAAGCTTGCCCTCATCACGGTTCAAAAATAGTACTGCCCTCGCCACCGCTTAGGCGGATTTGAAGGGAGACCTGAGTGGTTTTCGCTCGACACCGCGTTAGAATAATAGATCAAGAAATTATAACAAGCCCAATGCGAGGGAGGGTAGGACAAGGGAGCGAAGTGCGGTCATAACGGTATGATGATTGGGTTTTAACCCTTAGAACACGCAAATCGTAAAGAATTCTTGACATGAATGGTTATGGTTCTGATATTCATCCGTAACCGGCATTCAGTTTCTTATTGGATATGTCACCTGTATTATGGCAAACTATTACGTATCGAGGTGGCCACAAATGTTTTCCATATCCTGGTAGGAACTGTAGTGACAACATGTGGTATGAATGAGGGGATGCCAGTATTTCACCCGCCTAGGGTAAGGTTTCATTTGTAAAATTGGCCCAAATTTTGCCAACATTTGGCCAATGTGGAACCAGTATTGGCCTTCTGCTGCACAACTCGGTGTACTAATAGGGGCCCCACGCTAGACAAATATTGGATATATGGTTTGGATGCCAGTACAGGCATAATTGGTACAGTGGCAATGTCTGAACCGAAAACAGGCGTACCGATACTGGACCCCTCTTCGACCAGTTCACAACTGCACAACTGTACCAATAGTAGCATCATGTTTATCAAATATACGCCCATTCTGGGACCCATATGGACCGAATTTGATGGGATATTGTTCGGCCGGCATTTATATGTAGACCAAATTGCCCACTTCCTGCGAATATTGTATGGTCGCCGGCTGTATTCGGGCCGTATTTCTGGCTTCGATCCAATATTGCTTGGTCCTCGACTATATGCAGAACAGATTGCCCATCTTCAGGCAATATCACCTGTTTGATGACTATATGGAGACCATATTTCCAATCGCCAGTCAATATTGACCGGTTGTTGGCAATCTTGGGACAATATTCCCATGCTGCAACAATTACTCGAAGAATAATGCGAAACATGGTCCTTTATAGGACCGGCGGTTCCAGTGTGCCGGCAATAACCGACCAAGTTACTGGACTGTCTGGGACCGGGCAGGATCAGACTAGCAACTGCATTAATGGGAACACGGCACGTAACGCAACAAGAGGAAGGTCAAGTAGCTCTAGACCGGGCGCGCTATCTGCAAAGAGTAGGAAGGCGAAGGAAAGATATTTCTTCACAGGAAAAGAAAACTGATGCCTGGCTAACACAGTTGTCCAGTCACTCGGAGATTCTTGTCGCCTCAAAAATTTCACGTTCGAGCTGCGTTTTATGCCGACCAATTACTCGTATTTTAGTCCGTCCGTCAAGTATTCAGTCCCTTTCCAGTGGGGAGATATCTTCCCTTCGGCTTCTTCCCGTTACACGATAGCGCGCCTCGTCTAGAGCCACTCTGTACCTTGACCTTTCTTCTTCCGGCTCCTGTGTTACGTGTCGTGTTCCCATTAAAGCAGGTGCAAGTCTGAGCCGGTCCGGTGCTGTCTCTGTGTATCTCGGTCGGCCCTTTTACGCCACGTCTATCCAACTATCCCAGCTCTCCACCTTGAATAAATCTAGACTTCGGGAATGTCTAACAAGTTAGCTCTATTGCTCCGTATTCGTCCCCTAGCCTGCCCTTGCACGGCTAACGTTACGCTAAAATAAGGCTAATCGCCGTACAACTGTAGACCTTTTTTTGGACCAAACGTCTAAAATGCGACAGCATTTAGCTGTCCACTGAGCCGTCATATTGGCATGTATTATCTGTGATGTCTAAAATTATGCCTATTTATACCAACATTTTTGGACCACCGGGTCACGTATGGATTTATGCAAGTATACAGGGCGTCCCAGAAAACGTGCCTTTAAATTGTAATGTAAAAAAAAGCCGAACATCGTGAGTTTCAAAACGCAGAGGGCCTAGCCAGCCTAGCAGAGAACCTAGTGAACCAGTTTTTGCGCGCCCTCACTCTCTGTCCCACGAAAGGAGGTTGCGAAACATAGAGTCACTAAATAGGGATCAGAGTAGCGACAATGAACCACGCCGCTGAGCGAGCCCGCTATCTTGGGTCAGGCGCGACTTCGTCGCCTAGCAATGAGACGACAATCTCTCCATTCTCTTGGAAGGAGAAACAACGTAACACGATCGGCCCAATCGTGAACATCGAACTGCGGCACCGGCGCGGAAAACGAATGCGATACTCTGTACCCCTATGTAGTGACTCTATAGCTAAACCCAGCCTCATGGAGGAAAGAAAATAAATGTGTAATGTAATAAAAAGTGTGATGTTATTCCACGCGATCGCAAGTTTGGATGAGGAGAATCATCTGCGACAAACGATCCTCCTCTCTCAGCTCGCCCCAGCACGGTCGCGCTGCTTCACTAACGCTCGTTAACTTCGAATCAAGATCAGTGGTTACTAAAACTTGTATTCAACACTCCTTTTCTTTTTTCCAGAAAGGTAACTGGGTGACATAATGAATGTTTCGGTGACAATAGCTCCCATTAGTGAACATCAGATAAGCGTTAAATTCAAGCAAAAGGGCAGTTGGTCTCCACTCAAATGTTAAACCGAGCCGGTCATGTAGCTTAATCGTCGCTTAATGGAACCGTACTAGTTCTTCCTTTAGGTTCACAGCGTGCAGCGACACGGCTAGGAAATTCATCGCATCCCTTGTCTGTCGCTAGTATCTCGTATCTATGCCAATCTACCAACACGGTCTACGCGATCTACGTTGGCAGCTGATCCGCTCCATTGTTTGACCCAGTTGTAGCGGCGTCTCACCGGAGCGTGTGGTCGGCTCCGGTCACCTGATCTATATGACGTGCACTACATGTCGTTGCTTCCGCTACACTTTCGTGATTCGGAAACAAACGGCTGTGCTCCCTCCTTAGTTTTCGTTCCTCCTTGCACGGCCCGCACGTTCGTCAACCGCATTCTGCTGACAAAGAAAACGATACTCAGCCCCACACCTCTATTACATGAAGATCGTTGCGAAGAAGGGCAGGCAGAAATATTTAAGAGAGATAGAACAAATTAAGGACTCGTCCCTGAGACTCGAAGCCAGAGTACAAAGGAACGCTGCCTCCCAACTACCACAATACTCGCTGTTACGATTAACGCCATTAGTAATAGCGTCCCAGACAACCATCAACGTCCCAAGGATATCCCAGTTTGGTCATAACGTCCACATCCGTGATGGATGTCCTAAAATATACCTAAATATCATTTCATTTACTCAATAGGTCCATAAAATAACCAGCATACAACTGCGACAGTACCAACCGTAATGCGCGCTAGACTCCCTGGGATCAAAAAGCAAGAAACGTTGCCCGCCGTTCACTGATAAGCGTCGTCTGCTGTATTCACTTGCACCGCCGCGCAAAGGCAGAAAGCGCCATGAGCATCGACAATAGCGCACTCATCATCATCATCATCATCCGGTCGCCACTGTGGTCGTTCACATTCCGATGTGCACTTTTAAGTTTCAAGGTGAGCCTATGAAATGTGCATGAAGTTGCAGTGACGCCGAAAGTTAAGGGTAAAAGAGTAAAAGGGTACAAGAAGGGTCATCGTACTGCAAAAAAAAAAAAAAAAAACTCTATGCGATTTCGGCTAACGCCGTGAGTACGCAACGCAATCAACACGAGTGTCGTGCGTCTTGATCCCAGGATCAAGATGAAGTCTTAGTAAACATGTTGGTTAAAAGTGATGAGGACAGTGAGTCCTCAGTAGTTCCTCCAATCACCCGTCGCAGGGGAGGTTGAGGAAACTTATTCTTCAATGTCAGAGAGTGCTGAACAGTTTGAAACAAAAAGTACTCAACGTGATCTCCAAGACAGAAGAGAATCGGGCACGGTTGTACATGGTTCGTTCACGAGCGATGTAAATGAAGTACCACAGATTTTCACTCCTCTGAGAGCGTAATGTAAAGCATACTGCTATCAGTGCCATCATTTCAAATGACATCGTTCACGCCCGTGGGATGTTGAACAAGGGAGGCGTACGCCTTTTTTGTACCACTTATAAATTTCATAATTGGTACAAAAAAGCCAGCGCCTGCGGTTTTCAACAAATCAGGGGCGAGAACCCTGCCATTCGGGATTGTGGTTGGCTAGGAGCGGGCTATAAGGTGAAGTTCGTTTTGAGGAATGTCACGTCGAGACTGGGAGGTACCTGGGTTCGAATCCCGGTGCTGGCTGTGCTGTCTGGAATTTTTCCTGGGTTTTCCTCAGACGCTTTCAGACATATGCCGGCACAGTTCCCTTAGAAGTCGGCCCAGGACGCAGATTCCCCCAGGGCGTCAGTCGTGACGTTGCCGACATCTGTGAGGCCGACAACGGCGAGCCCTTTCACCATCACCACCGTTTTTAAGAAAAAAATTCTTCGTCAAAAGTTCCACAAGTTTCCCTAGACGGAAATAAGACTACAAAGAGGTACACACACAAAATGAAACTTAACAGTGTCAACCCTGTGTTCCTTTCTACTGTGTTTTTTTGCGAAATTTTTGATCTGGTGTATTGTTACGTATGCGACATCTTCTGAACTTGTGAACGTCTGTGACATTTACAGGGGGTAGTTCTTTTAGCTTAACTTATGTATGCTGTTGGCTGTGTTCTACAGTTCCCGACAAAAGTTAACGGTACACGCGAGCTGGATAACTTTTCTCTGGTGCGGCACCCAAGCGGTCTTCGCAAGCGGTAGAGTTCGTTGCTGAGAGAGGCGTAGATGAGTGTGCTGCTCGGAACTCGCTACGGTAGTTTGGGTATTGCTTCTGTTCAACGTGCCCACGAAGGTCGTTGGATTTCACTGCAGTGCTCCCCAACACCACGTGACTGAAATATTGTGTATGTAAGCTGTCATCTGATCACACCTGATACTTAATATAATCACAGCTATGTCCCGTAACGATTAATTCGTTTAGAAGAAATGTATTGCTTCTTCGCTTTTTAATACGGGTGACACAGTATCGTGTTTCTACAGTGACTTATTCTTGTATCCCCAATGATAGCGGAGAGCCACCAGTCTTCACAATCTTTCAGTGACGTGGTGTTGCAGAACACTGCAGTGGTTTCGAACTCACTTCGCATGCACTATCGTGAGAAGCAATACCGAAACTACCGCAGTATGAAGCTTGCAGTACGCTCATCTACCCCCCTCTGAATCAATGACAGCGCTCAGACTCAGACTCAGGTCTAGGGTTATACATTTCCTGTACCTTACTTTAGCCACCCTTAGACCTACTATAGCACCCCCTTGGGGGTCCTCAACGTATGTAAATAAATAAATAAATAAATAGACCATGACTAGTCCTGCTACCGTCCTGGCATGCATTCATGCAGAAATGTGATATAATTGATAGCAACACGGATCTCAGCATAAACATTTATTCACAGTAAACCACACACGAGGTCTACGGTACAAAACTCTGTCTAAAACTGGATTGACTTTGCCGCCAAGCAGGCGTCTTGTGTTTTGACTGATGAGTGTTGAACTGGCAGCAGGGTGTTGATGACCACCTCATTCCTTTCTTCCAATGAGTGATTGTTGGTGCAGCAGCACTGCCTCCAATTACTCACTGTGGCTAGAAAATAGAATAAAACATGTCAGAAAGCATTATGTAGCCTGCTAGTTCTAACTAGTTTGTTTAGTGGCTATGCACACTCTTTCACGGGATGGTTGTCTGGCCACATAAGAGCAAAAACTGTATCAACACTGATCTGAGAGACACAAAGAAAACAAGCTGCACGTACAAAAATCACGGAAGTGTTACAGCTACACAACACAAATTGCAGCAACAGCTGAAAAGCTGTTTGCGCGTGACTACCTGATGTGGACGCTAGAGCCCTGCACCATCCGCGGATATCCGTAAGATACTTGCGGATTCGGATGAGAATTTATCACTTTCTGCGGTGTGCGGATCGGATGGCTCGAGGTCGGATGCGGATATATCGCATGCTGTAATTTTTCTACTAGCAATTTATTTGGATTGCGCGCCGACAGCGAGCGCATGCCCGGGTTCACCTTTGACCATGCACGGCCAAGACGGGAGAGAAGGCATTTTGGCGTCCACACGAGCACCGGTGAGCAAGCGTTCCAGAAGTCTCTCCATATCGCGTTTCTTGAAAGGTTTACCTTTGCTTGTCGTCATGACTGAGTCCTTCCGCGAGAGCATGGAGGCATCCGAAATTATACCAACATTCTTCCGGTGGTGTTTACGTGTCCTTCGAAACTTGCGGATGTAAACGGTTGTGTATGCAACGGCGTGGATCGGATAACGTGTGCGCGGATGCTAAGAATCTTATCCGCGCAGGGCTCTAGCGGACGCTGTCAGGATCTCAGGGAAATGAGGATGTAACAGCTGTCGCTGTGAAAGTACATCAATGTGACAGGCGTTTTCTCGTGACGCACGACCTTACCTGGTCGAGCAGGCGACTGCAAAGCACTCCATGATTGGCGCAGCACTTCTATCACTGCATTACGCTAAAACAACATCTGTGCTGCTCTCATAACTTTGGTGCAAAAATTCTGTACAGGATAAAAATAAACACTGTGTATATTATAAAAGACAATACAAAGCAAGAGCTGTATCACCATGTCAAATATTATAAGGTTTATTCACATGAGGTCATCCACAGGAGACCGCCACTGTCGCTAGCAGGCAGATTTGCTGCCACCGGCTTTTGTAGATCTCGGCCCTATTGTAGATTTCAGTCAAGCTGTTACTCATATTATACTCACCGTATATCTGGTGTTTAAAACTTGTTGCTCTATGATTTGTAGAATATCCAAGCAATTTCCATATTTTCGGTGTTAATAGTGACCTAAAAAGCATAATGCAGAGAACAAATACAAGGACTTAACATTGAGGGACCTATAGTATGGCACTGAGGTGACTTCAGTGAATAAACCTTTTAGGATCTCAAATCTTGCACTATTGCCGGATAGCTGTTTGGGGAAAGTAAGACGGAATGACAGAGTCACGCTGTTCTCCATACAATACCAAGGGTGTTTCAAAACGACCAAGCACAGAAATACTAGTTTTGTACCGTTTGATGAATATTTTATCTGCTGCCCACACATGTTGTGCGGTTCCTTAGCAAGCTTCTGGCAGTCGTTTCCTCTACATCGCGCTTCCCTGCTAACTTTCACAGCATCTGAAAAAAAAGTTCGATTTCGTTAACCACACGACAACCATGTAAATGGAGAGCAGTTAGAGCCTTCCACCAACTGTATTTGCAGTACTTTGTTGACAAAAAATTTAAAGAGGCTCCCTCTAGAGTAAGATTAGGGGGCACATCGAACATCAGGAACATTGGAGGACAACACAGTCACACGTCAGAGACAACTGCTTCCCCTCACCTCACAGGGAACTGTTAAGCTTATGTGCAAATAGCTGTTTCGTAGGGTAGGTTACCACTATTTCCATATCCACCGATGCAAGATAGTCCAAGCACCTATAAAAAGAAAAATCCAGTTGCTATGAAACCATGATATGCAAACAAAAGTACTTGCGCAAAATTTTCAGTGTGTAGTTTCAGCGAAAAATGCAACAACCGAAGTCGGGCTGACAATGAACTAACCAGCATTTATGTTCCGGCATGTCCGCCCTGCAAACCGTAATTGTCGACTTTCGTTTACTCAAGACTTCAACAGTCATCGAAAACTCGTGAATCTCGATGGTTAATTATAGTGATACCGTATATGTTTTAGCACCAAGACGAACCAAGGCACTTACTGAAACGTTGTACTGCCGAACATACAACGTTAATCGCTACTTTGAATGCAAGTGCAGTCAGGTCAACCCACACTTCCAATGTGCTTAAATCGGTGATACGAAGCCGAATTAACTAAAGGAAACGATATTCCGATATTATGCCACGCATCTCTACTACATGCGATTTGGTGCACAGAAACAGGCACATACTTTATTGAAGAGTGAACTCACCCCTTAAACTTGAAAGCCAGAGAACAAAGAAACGCTGTCCACCACAGTACTCTGGGAGCTCTGCTGCGCTCAACAGCTTTTATCACTGGACAGCACGGCGTACGTTCTCGCTATGCTCAAAAATTGCAGGACAAAACGCGCGGGAGATTAGAACTTCGAAAGATTTTCGTATAACAACCAGTGGAATGCAGCCGCCAAGACCCAACCACCCAACTGCTACCCGTTGCGCGTCCGGAAAGTTTGAAGTTTCAACCGTTGAAACTGAACTGGTTCGAACTGGTTGGATGGATGGATGATGGATGGTGATTGGGTAGACGGGCAGACGTCATTGCCATTGCTTTAGCTCGTTGAGTACTTATTTTTTGTAATATCTTTAATTTTCGTGGTCGTTCATTATAATTGGGCGGTGGAGGTTAAATGTTAAATAACACATATGCCAATCCAGCGGAAGTGACACCAACATCATCATCATTATGCCATCGCCATCGTTGTTGCAGCGATGTTGAAAATCGCTGCTCTTTTTGCAAACATTTTATCAGTGCCTTTGCTACTGAGCTACAGGTGTGCCTAATATGTAGCGCATTGCCTGTTCAGCGGTTTCAAAGAGATACCATGGGCAGTTTCAAGATTTTTTGAAGGGTCCTGAAATCCCTGAGTCACGTCAGATTCCATTTTACTGCTGCAGCTGTGTAGCTTGTGGGAAAATGTTATGTGCAGTAAACAAACATCTGCTATCTGCTGCCCACAGTACGTGCAAAGTGCTTTTGTGTTTGTGGAGCTATGGTTTATAATGCTGCGCTGCACGATTCGTCGGAGTCGTCGACTTTTTTATTGACGTTTCAGTGATTCGATAATTTAGTTGCTAATTTCTTTAAGTTGGTGTAGCGTAGTATTCTGAAGGGGAGTTACTAACGTACAAAATTTACATTTACCAGCAACTGTAACGCCATCAGGAACGCTAGTTCAAGAAACATTGCCCCGAACAAATGCGGGCTTTCGTTAAGAAAAAAAGATATATATTCAGGAAAATAAAAATATTACTTCACAGCACTTAGATTCTGGTAATGTCTTCTAGTTGTGGATGCTGTCAGTGTATATGCATGTCAGTGAGCCAAAAACACTCAGATCATCATATGTGTGGACATTATTTAAATTATCTACGTACCTCAGTCAGACTGCCTTCATCTGACTGATCTTTTGTTACAATATATGGGCATACAACTCACATAGCATGAAAGACTACATATTATCCATTTGGTCATACAACTCACATAGCATTAAACACTACATACTATCCATTTGGTCATAATATAACTGGACAAAGTTAATGTGGTCCATTCATGCACAGTTTCTGAAGGTTGTTACAGAGTCCAGTTTTATTACCTCAGTATGATCATTTGCAACCAGATTGTACTTGCTGCTTCACACACGTATGATGGAAAGTAAGAAAATAAGGAATTTCCTTCATGTATGGGGATCATCCAACAAAAGTTGCTCTGCTGTGAACAAAATAATAAATCTATAGCACAACATTGGAAAAATTTATGTACAGATTAGAGCTCACCATTACTCCCTAATATAGTCACCTTATTTAGCTGAACATTTTTGATACTGTGGTACCATGGATGCAATACGTTGTCTGTGCCATGCTATGTCCTGTTTACAAAATGAGGCATTCACTTTGCATTTCACCTGATCAATTTGTGTTTCATGATCACTTGCGAATTGGTGACTGCCGAGGGGTGCTTTGAGAGGAAGATGGAACAGCAGATTGGGCAAATTTTCATTGAAGTAGGAATCATCACCTTGAACATGAGGAGAACGAAGTACACGGGAAGCTCGTGAGCAGGAAACTCACGTTTGTGTGTCTCCTGTATACTTCATTCTCCTCATGCTCAAGGAGATGCTTCCTACTTCAACGTTGTACCAGCTCGCTTGTGTACTTTTTGTCTCTTTTGCAAATTTCCAGATGAATTTCTGGAACAAATCCCGAGTCTTTCAAGATGAGTGCAGACAGCGTTGACGTGGTACGCTACACCCTTCCAAGTCCTGTGCGTTTTTGTTTCATTGTAGTTTGGCGCTTTCCCAGGATCTCGCAGTACATCCGCATTTACTGTCATTGTGCGTGTGAGAAAATCCACAAGGTGCACACAATAATAGTTCTAAAACATTGTCGGCATAGCCTTTCCAGACGAAAACGCGAGTCTGACCTCCTTCAGAATGCTTTCACCGGGCACCCACCATGACTTCCTATGGTATTTTGTCTCAGCACTTGCATAATGCATCCACGTTTCATTAATAATAATCGTTCCAAGAAATTCATCTTGACCGTCTTGGCAACTTTCGTTGACCAAGCTGAAGGAAATTTGTTCCAATTATATCAGAGTGCAGTACCAGTGACCTGCCAGTCTCCGTTAACAATTCTCGGAATTTCAGAAAAGAAACGTTGTTTCGTGGTGTTATAGCTGATCTCATGCTGTACCGTTCATTGTGCAGATTTTCACGACCCTGTATAGAGGACACACCATTTAAATGCCTGTAAAGTGTTTTGTATAAACAGGTGTTAACCCTCAGCGGATATTCTCTAAAGCACTCTTTTTTTCTTTAGCGAAAAGTAGGATAGCTCTTCCTTATTAGGATAGTCAGACATACTCGGAAATATTACATCCATGCTTGAATGCCTGACACATAGGTGAACGGCCCTCCATTAACCAACATCTGCAGTGCCGGGATGTCACACCCAACACTATACCATTTAGTTTGTCCTAGTGGTGTTTCCTTTGACTAACAAATATCGGGAAACTTTGGATGACCCCCCCAGTTCTCTTTCTGCGTTTGGCTACATTTCTTAGATTTCTTGTGACGACTCTTGTGGACAGATACCAGCATGGAAGACTTAATAATAATTGGGGTTTACATTGCGAGACAACTGAGATCATGAGCGACGCCACAGCAGTCGGTCTGTGGATTGCCCACCTGAGTGTCCTTAAATGTGCAGTGAAAGCTCACCACACAACACACCGTATTGAATGTCCCTTGTGGAAGATGGCATGTCTAAGCAACTTGTAACATGGCACTAAGTTGCTGGTGTTTTTGGCCGGTTCGAACCGGCGATCTCGGGATCAGAAGGCGAACACACTACAGACTCAGTCTCCAGGGCCGGTTCACGGATAACTTGAACACCACAATTATGTTAACTCTGCCATCAAGTAATTCAGTTTCCTGCATATGTTTTGTAACAATTGAACTTCCGTTTTGTAAGCCTGAAAGCTAAGCTTAGAACCACCTCTTATAATTTAGTGACTCTATTTGATGTGTGAATGTGTTCACACCTCTTAAAAAGCTAATAAGACAAAATCTTGATGATTTCTAATATGTGGTATATACAAGGCCAGCTACAAGACGTCTACAATTAGACGTCAATTACTAAATGTCTACCAGATGTCTAGTAAATCACTAATTTTAGACGTCTAAATAATGGTAAGACTTTTAGACGTCTAGTCAACGTCTAGTTTGGGCACTATCCTTAAAGTCTAGGGTTAGAACAGGTCTGGACGTCTAGTAGACTACCATTTGTTCCCTGGGAAATAAAGGGTGGCCCAGCGTAAAATTTTCTGCATCTAAAAAGGATGTCTGTCTATGATAAAATGGAGCGCATTACTCGTGGAATGGAGAGAAACGCGCGATTCTGTCGCACTGCTTTTGGCTTTCAAAGCTCCTACCTGAACGTCTCAAATCAAAAGGAGTAAGAAACGTAGACTTTGCATTGATGTGGACCTAATACTTCAATCAATTCCTCACTTTGAGTATTCTTTCTTTGCGTAATCGAAAGAAACATGGATAGCTCGCCCTTCGTTTTATGTCACAGGCGAGCAGGACTCTCGAATGTACGGAGGATCCCGATATAAGCAATAAACAAAGGTGTCTGTTTTGGCTTCGGTCTGGCTGGTTTGGGTCTGGGCTGTTTGGTCTGTTTTGTGAAACGTTAGAGGGAGGATTCTAGTACCTTTCGGAGTGGGTTTCTCAGACTTCGTGCCGTGCGTCTTTTATATTTCTCTGTGCTTTCTTTTTAAACTGCTGCGCTCGTTGTCCGTTATGAATTGTACAAGTTAATCAAGATGTATGGAAAAAGAGAAGTTATCAAGACTGCGTCTGGTTTCGTATAAATTATAAGCAGAAAAATGAGGTACGGGTGGGTGCAGGTGAAGTCGTCCTCACAAGGTCCTGCGAGTGTTCCAGGTTGACACCCTGAGGATGTGCAAGTGATATGACCGGGAGTCCCACTTTAACACGGAGGTAACACTGGGAGGACCAGTTGATAACTTCCTGAGGATGTCATCGTCGTCCGGGGTTGACATCCTGGGGACGATAGCAGGACGTTTCTGTGTTGTTGGGGTAATGACAAGCGTTTCATAAATGTTGCTGTACTGTACTATGCTTTGCTGCGTACCTTCCAAACTCCTCGATAAATTGTTTTTCATTATATATTTAAACTCTCTTTCCATTTGTATTGTTACACATGCAAGCACACTGTCAGGGAACAGATTAACACGTGACATTATTTCCTAGTACGGTGCAGTAGAGTAGTTTGTGATGATGCCTCTACAAGCATAGGTGCAGAAGCATTAATGAAATACGCGAAATACAGGTCCATAAAGCGTAGGTGGCAACATCCTGGTTCAGTCCTCCAAATGTCATATATGACATCCTGTGGAGAAACAGTGGACGTCCATGAATGCACCTTTGACCGTCCCGCAGACGTCCGCAGGACGTCGTGAGGAGTTTTATGGATGTCCTCAGGACATCCATATGTCCATAGATGTATGTTGAAGATGGGCCAAAAGCCAGGCGACATGTTTCTTTAATAGTATGGAGTAACACTGGCTTGCATAACAAGTTGTAAAAAGAAGAAAAGCGTGAACGTTTCGACACCTATTCGGGCGTCATCATCAGCACAGGAAAATGAAACGGGGGCTTAAAACGGGAATCCTTTTAAACCCTTGTAACAGACTGGTAAGGGCCCCTTGTGACTGTTACAGGCATTTATCTCGCTATGAATGTGCCAAGATTCAAGGAATTTTCTCACCCCCCATCTGTGTTCAAAGGTCAATGTTGTCGCGTTGTCAAAATTGAAAGTATGTCCTGTTCTTAACACGTGATCGACAAGTTCGGTGCGTTGATTCTTTGCTGGTGGTTTTGTCAATTGTGCCTTGTGCTCCTTCATTCTGGTGACCTTCTTCCTCGCAGTTTCCCCTACATAGCACGTGTCGCATTGTTGACATTCCAGTTTGTATACAACCCCTGCTTTGTACATGTGGGGCACAGAGTCCTTGGGATGGCACAGAATGTTGCGTAATGTTTGACGGGGCTTGAAAGTGGTTACAATACCAAATGGCTTTAACAGCCTTCGTACTGACTCTGATAGGCCACGTACATAAGGAATGCATACAATATTGTCGGGGGCAGGTCGGTTATCTGAGACGGAACACATTTTGGAGACCGTGTCTTTGATGAAACGCTCGGGGTAATGACACTTCGATAGAATGTTAGTGGCTAAAAACTGCTCAGATTTCTTAGCTTGATACGTGCTAGGTATCTCGTCAGAACGATTAAAAAGGAACCTGATGGCAGCACGCTTGTGTTCGGGCGCATGGTCAGAGTAAAAATCTAAAACCGATCCATTATCACAGGGTTTATGATAGACACTGGTGTTAATTGCACCTGAGTCACTACGTGATACTAAAACATCAAGAAAAGGAAGCTGTGAATTCTCCTCCTCCTCTAGGGTAAACTGGATGTTGGGGTGAACACTGTTGAGTAATGCATGAAATGGGATGACGTCATTGCGTTTCAGAACTACAAAAGTGTCATCCACATAGCGTTTGTAGAATTTAACATCGATGATATGGGAGCTGAGAACCTGTTCTTCAATGTATTCCATGACAAGGTTCGCGGCAGAGACCGAGACAGGACTTCCCATAGGGCAACCTTCAATCTGCTTATATATCACGTTGTCGAATTTAAAATATGTTTCGTGGAGACAAAATGTTAACAAGGATATAACTTCGGTCACGGAAAGTGTAGTGCGTTCAGAAAGGGTGTCGTCACGTACAAACGGCTGTTTTCGTCCGATGGAGCAACCCCCAGAGCGTACGGCTTACCTAAGGTACATAAGCCCGACGTACCACTCCGACCGATAGTGTCCTTCACGGGTGCACCAACGTATCAGCTTTCAAGGTTCCTCGTTGAACTGTTGAGTCCCATCATGTACAAGAATGGACACTCTACAAAGAACTCACGTGAATTTTGCTCCAGTGTTCGTGATGTAGTGATCAACAGTGATGAAACCATGGTGTCGTTTGACGTTGTATCACTCTTCACGAATGTCCCCATTGCTCTTGTTATCGACGTGGCCAAAGATCGCCTGAACAGTGACGACACCCTTTCTGAACGCACTACACTTTCCGTGACCGAAGTTATATCCTTGTTAACATTTTGTCTCCACGAAACATATTTTAAATTCGACAACGTGATATATAAGCAGATTGAAGGTTGCCCTATGGGAAGTCCTGTCTCGGTCTCTGCCGCGAACCTTGTCATGGAATACATTGAAGAACAGGTTCTCAGCTCCCATATCATCGATGTTAAATTCTACAAACGCTATGTGGATGACACTTTTGTAGTTCTGAAACGCAATGACGTCATCCCATTTCATGCATTACTCAACAGTGTTCACCCCAACATCCAGTTTACCCTAGAGGAGGAGGAGAATTCACAGCTTCCTTTTCTTGATGTTTTAGTATCACGTAGTGACTCAGGTGCAATTAACACCAGTGTCTATCATAAACCCTGTGATAATGGATCGGTTTTAGATTTTTACTCTGACCATGCGCCCGAACACAAGCGTGCTGCCATCAGGTTCCTTTTTAATCGTTCTGACGAGATACCTAGCACGTATCAAGCTAAGAAATCTGAGCAGTTTTTAGCCACTAACATTCTATCGAAGTGTCATTACCCCGAGCGTTTCATCAAAGACACGGTCTCCAAAATGTGTTCCGTCTCAGATAACCGACCTGCCCCCGACAATATTGTATGCATTCCTTATGTACGTGGCCTATCAGAGTCAGTACGAAGGCTGTTAAAGCCATTTGGTATTGTAACCACTTTCAAGCCCCGTCAAACATTACGCAACATTCTGTGCCATCCCAAGGACTCTGTGCCCCACATGTACAAAGCAGGGGTTGTATACAAACTGGAATGTCAACAATGCGACACGTGCTATGTAGGGGAAACTGCGAGGAAGAAGGTCACCAGAATGAAGGAGCACAAGGCACAATTGACAAAACCACCAGCAAAGAATCAACGCACCGAACTTGTCGATCACGTGTTAAGAACAGGACATACTTTCAATTTTGACAACGCGACAACATTGACCTTTGAACACAGATGGGGGGTGAGAAAATTCCTTGAATCTTGGCACATTCATAGCGAGATAAATGCCTGTAACAGTCACAAGGGGCCCTTACCAGTCTGTTACAAGGGTTTAAAAGGATTCCCGTTTTAAGCCCCCGTTTCATTTTCCTGTGCTGATGATGACGCCCGAATAGGTGTCGAAACGTTCACGCTTTTCTTCTTTTTACAACTTGTTATGCAAGCCAGTGTTACTCCATACTATTAAAGATAGATGCATGTCCAGACGATGTCTCGACGTATATGGTTGTCTGGGATTGGACAGTACTGCCTCGTTGTTTCGATGCTTCAAAGATTGCAAGACAAAATGTGCGCGACTCTGGGCAAAAACAAACCGTCTAACAGACTACACGCACACTTTGAAACTCTTCCGTAGCGTAGAGCTATCGCAACCGACAAAATGCGCCAAAACAAGTTTTAATATTGACGCCCCCGGAAGGAAGTCGCTCCGGATAAGGCAGACTATGGGTTCTTTCTAGCTAACCATAGGCACTCCTCGACTTCATTGCTTCCTTTGGGGAACTTTGGAAAAGAGTAAATGCTACGCTACTCAATTACTCTTACGGCTATGCCTGACTGGAGTACGGTGATATTCTTTTCAGGAATCTGTAAATGCAGGTCATAACCATGAACGCATTTATTTGTTGCTCAGTTACTTAAAAAATGAACCTCAACAGTCTTTGGTAAATTACCTTGTATACATTTCTGCTCGTGGTATATAAATTATCCACATAACGTAGGATACAAGAAACAGGGCATTGAAACCGAACATTCGAAGCATATGCCTAAACATGGTGTACACAGGGTACGCTGTTGGACGTCTAACGATAACAGGAATAGCAGCCAGGGACAGGGACAAGGAGGCGCACAAACGAACTGCTGACTCTGAACCCACAGTAGTATACTTGCCACACATGCTTAGATACTGTAGCGGGCCACGCCGCCTGGAGCACCGGCTTCAGTTCCACCGGCGCGGCCATAGAGATATGCCACCGTCATCGCCTCTCCGTGGCATACCATCACCGCAGGTCGGGACTCATGTAGAGGAACAACACCTCCTCTACATTTGGTGACCCGAACGATGAACATCAAGTTCGGCGCAATTCGACCCTTCAGCATCTCAAATTTTTGACACCATCGACGAGCACTACCAAGGCAAGCTATCCAAAACAAACAAACAAAACAAGTTGGAATGCAAAAACTAGAAACAAGGAAGGTGACACTAACACCTTATCACAATAGAAAATATGGCAATAAAACACTAGATGCGCACCAGACGCTGGTTGCGATCCGGGCACGTCCCAAGATATTCCATCTCGGCTGATAAGAGAGCCAAAGAAGGTGTGCTCAAAGAGTGATCTTCTTCTGATGTTGTGATAAGGCCTCTAGAAATTCTCGAGCAACGCGCGCTTTGAACACGACCTCTATTGTTGTATCACTGGATAGCGGGGAGCACCCGCGGGTCCTGCAGTGATGAGCCAGGTGTCCTGATGGAGTGGTGCTCCGGATCAACGCTCGTTGTTCGTTAAGTCTAGTGTTCATATGCACTACTACAATTTTTTTGAGAAATATGAAGTCCTCCACGGATAACCACAGACCCCACCAAAACTATGCACAGTATCACAACAGAAATAGTCTAAAAACGTTTAAAGAAATAGTCTAAATTCGGATTTAGCCCCGCCTGCTTGATTGTCGCAAAGAAAAGCGCACGTTATTTGCGGGGAGAGGAGTAAGTGTTGTCAGTTACTTTACTACAGAAGGTTACTCAGTTCATGGCCGATGTCCCAAGGACCTGTACCAAAAAGGAATTTCTTCGATGGCGCCACCTTTATTATTACCACAATTACCACAATTATCCAGCCGGGGGATTTTGGTGGGACACCCGGTATAAGGAGTAGGATCGGTGAGGGGAGGAACCAAAGAATAAGAGAGGAGCAACGCAATGCTGAAATCACAAAGAACAAAACAGAAAGCTATACAGTGGATAGATATCTGACGCCAAGGCCGTTGGAAAAAACGTGCTCCACTTTTTCCGTTTGAATTTCTGCCGGACGCGCTTGTCCGTTGAAAAAGAAGCTTGTTGAAAAGAAGCGCTTGTCCGTTGAATACATATTGCTTACAGCTGATGTGAATGGCTTGAAAAAATTACTTGTGCATTCAAAAGTTGGACAGTGACATGTTGAAATAACAGTGCACACACACCAAGATAATGAGCGTGGGAGTCAGACAGCTTTCGCAATTATACAATGCTAACGTATATGGTATAGGGGACGCATACGCATTATAGTGCATCAATTAATCACTTAATCAAATTAATAAACAGAATGGCAAGCATTTACACAGTATTATTCACTTTTGGAACAGCCTGCGAAATACCGATGTTTCTTTTCCTCAGCAGGTTAAGCGGGCCGCTATGTACATTCATACCATGGGGAACCAGACAGTGCAACTTTGCAATTAAAAAAGATTCTCTATTCTTACGCGTAGAATCTTTAGTGATACCGGATTCTAAAATTACAGTCTTTAAGTCGTCATTATAGGCGTGGCCCGCAGATTGAAATACACAGATTATGGACGATATCTGTGCATTTCAATCGCCCAAGTTTCGCAGTCTGGTTCCGCATGGTATAAATAAACACAGCTGCCCGCTATTCGCTCCGAGATCGAAGGGTGTCGGCGCGCTGCGGAGAACTACCGCAGTGTGGACGCGTCGTCTGCTTTTACACGTTTATTCCGCGTTCAGTGCAGTAGGTGGAGCATTGGGTAACCGAACAGTATCGTACCATCGCGGCACATGTGATCTTCCGGCGAATATACACAAGAATTGCGGAAAAGAACCATCAACTCCGAACATCGGCGTACGTGTTATCCACACTAGAATGGTGACAGTGTCGCCCCTTATAGGTCGATCTCGCAGCGAATACCACCTGATGAAAAGAAACCTTGATATTTCGCCAGCTTTCAACAGTCAATAATATTGTGTAAATGCTTGTTATTTGGTTAATTAAGTAATTGACTGATCGATTGATTCATCGACAATAACGTAGTATACTTCCCCTATACCTTAGCATTGTGTAATAGTAAAACCTTTGGATGCACCAGTGATTTTTTTCACGCCAGTCACATTAGCTGTAAACAACTTCAGGGGCTTTCTTCTTTCTCAACGTACAAGCGCAGCCGGCAGAAATTCAAACAAAAAATGTTGTGTACGTTTCCTCTAACGGTCTTGCCGTCAGATATTTATCCAATGTACAGCCTTCTGTTTTGTGCTTTGTGATTTAATCATTGCGTTGCTTCTCTCTTATTCTTTGGTTCCTCCTCTCACCTTTCCCACTCCTTATATAAGCAATGTTTTAACTGCTCCTTTTGTCTGAACAAGGGCAGGCTCTGCGCGGAAGCTTACGTATTAAATTGTTACTCTGGCTTCGTGCGTCATTCTTTCCTTATTATTTTTGTTGATGATGTCCTATGAATCTCTATTTTTAGACGTCTAAATAATGCACAAGTGTATAGGTGGTCTAGACAACCCTAAATTAATGGTTAGCCCTAAAGGCTCAATTTAGACAACATTTAGACGTCTACACGCCCACCATGTGTTGCTTGAGCAATATCAAGATCATACTCCCAGAAAACAAGTGACAGAGGGCTCGAAATGACGTTATGACCAAGGATGCGTAATGAGTGATATAAAAAGGAAGCGCAGGGGCCTTGCGACGACCATTTCTTCGTAGTTTGCTTCGAAAAATTCCAACTAACAGCACTGCCCTGTCAGCTGGAAAATCACAACTACTGGCTTCCACATGGCTGCTGCGTTGCGTCGCCGCGCAGTCACTTGTGACCACGAACGTGGTTTTGAGCGGCTTTCATTGAACGGGGGCGCTATACTCGTCAAACTAATGCGTGCATTACTTTCTCTTCAAGCTATCATTGGTCTCTAAATGATGGAGGCGTGAGGAAACGTCACGCGCGCTCAACCAATACCCGAGCATTTAAGGATGCAGTGCATTATTGTAGCACGGCCCGCTAGAGAGAGTACGCTCTTCTCTTAGGGCCTCCACTTTCGCCTCTGAAGCATTGCACAAGCGTTTGCCGGGAGTATGCACCTCCTCCCGATTGGGTATGATGCGTGTCGTCATGCATGAACCCCAATGTGCAAACCTGGCAAACCGCTTACGCGTACTGTCGCAACAAGAGTAGCCGGTCAGTGAAACCACGTGCGTTTGTCTTTGTTTGTGGTTAGTGTCTCGGGTTTCGATTACGCGCTAGGGGTATTTGTTTGTGAATAGTGTGTGTGCGTTCGAATCAAGCCAAGCAAAATTGATGAATGGGCTGTAATACGAATGGTGCATCTATGGTGATCTAATGGATCTAATGTTGAAAGGTGCATCTATATGGTATCATGGAAACCGTATCCACCCAGTAACAATAGAAATTGAGTTCTCATATCATGATCCAATAACATGTCAACATTACTCTCTCCACCTAAAAATGCGTGATGCTGTAACATATATGTCAAATAATCGTTTAAAAATTAAAACAAGCAGAAATATTTGACGCCGTTGGTAGATATAGAATAGAAAACAGGAATGAGCGAGTTTTCTGAATCTTATTTCATCTTTCTTTGTTTCATATATTTTATGAACCGTTACCAAAGGTAATTTGAAGCATTCCTGCTTCCCCCAAATACTTGAGCACCACTTCAGAAGGCTGCACTCAGAGTAGGCACCCCAACTATTTCTTTGTTCACATTCAAATGCAACATTCTTGAAACTGGTGTTTCGTAACAGCATTATTCATCAGCGTCTCAAAGCTTGTGAACTCAGGCGTGCAGTCGTTGCATTCGAAAGAGAGATGGGCATCTGCGCTGATATTATGCATGTTTGCTATATGCCTTAGTAGCGTTGACGATCTCGCGAATAACTTGTCGCAAAGCGGCATGTCGTTGACATCGTCAAGTTCGATGGTTCTGACGTAGTTGGCCTTTCCACGATCCCAGCATTTGAATGCGATTCAAACGCACGCACAGCAATCGCAAACAAAGGCTCGTAGCCAGAAATCGAAGCCCGAAACACTAAACACAAACAAAGACAAACGCACGTTGTCTACACACAAACAAAGTTTCACTTGTAGTTTCACTGGCTGGATACTCTTGTTGCCTTTTTCGGCTGTTCGCGTGCGCGGTTTGCCAGATTTTCACATCGGGTTTGGAGCATGACGTCACTTATCATACCCAATCGGGAGGAGGTGCATTCCTCCCGGCAAACGCTTGTAGTATTGCAAGTTTTCTTGTCGGCTAACTGTGTTGCTCGCAGTTCGAGGGCGCTGTCACCTTTTTCAGAGCTCTGACGCATTGAAGTTAGTCAGAGCACGCGAACAATTGCCACGATACAAGTTTTATCTGGGAGTGCGAGCAAGAACCTGCAAAGCGGCCCCTCTCAAAGAGAACTAGAAGAAAGAGTGAACTAACTGTGACTTTATTGATCTTTTATGTCCTCAACTGACATTATGTACTGTGCACCTATAGAATGAATTGTGTGTTTTATGTTTTAAATATGCTATTGTTGCGCAGGTATGTGTTTAGTAATCGTTTGAATTCACATGGCCCATTTCGATGCAGAATTTCCTGCTTCCCTCCACGAATGCAATGTTGAAAACGCTACAGAAATAATTATTCTTAGTGCATGTTTCTGTAGAAGGTAGATTGGTGCAATACTGTGGGATATGTTAGCCCGTAAATTTGTATCACATACATAAAATATGGTTCAAATAATTTTGTGGATACTCATGTTTGTATACAGGAAACATAAATCTCAGTTTTGATAGCGCGGACATGCCCGACAACACTTTTTCCGGACGTAATTCACTTGTTGCCACCGAGACAAATTTCAATAAATCGTAACACTTAAAATTTGGTAGACGGAGCGCGAGCTATTCCATAATCTGACTGGGAGAAAGTAAGGTTATCTGTTTTAATAGGTTCTCGTACTGTGGAAAACAGACGCGCATGACTTCTCGAAAAAGAAATTCCTCGCGCGTGTCTAAGAGTAGCTTACTAATGTCTTAGGAGCATATAGTGGAAGAATTCTGCAATCGAATCACACTATTATGCTAGTTTTATCTGGACATTCCGAAAACCCATTTCGAAAATTGGTAAATTTGCGAAAATCTCGTTTTCGAGTGTCGCTAGCAAAGGAGGCACTGCACGGAGAACATGAAACTTTCTTAATGTACACCTCAAACAGCATACAGCAGTGAGATCGCCTTTATTTTACCCGTGAATGCGTCCCTTACTCGTGCCTGAATTTACCCGTGAGGCGATAAAAAATAACAGACATAGTGAAAATCGCGTCACTTGTGCACCCTGTTCGAGGATGAGGGGGAAACCTGTTTTGCATGTTGTGAACTGTCTAGAGTGCCGCATCATTGGAAGATGCGACACTCTAGCCTGTATACGGTCACCTGTTTATCAACCAAGTCCTTTGCGCTGCACGCCGACAACTGGACAGTCCAGTTGCAATACCATGCAGCCGAGCACAACCGCATTGTAGTTTATCTAATTTGCGCCGAGCCAGTTCATTGCTAGCGTATATATATTGTGCAAGCGTATATTGTGCAAGTCTCTGGAAGCATAGAGTTACTTCACCTTATAGGCGACATGTTTGATCAGGACATTTCTGATAAGCGCTAATTTGCTAACGTGCATCGGTTCATGTTAGCGTTGTTTATGTGTACAATGGTATCGTGAGGGAATATCACAAAGGCGATGCCAGGGAATCTTTCCGTTTAACTGCAGCGATCAAACGATTTCTTGGTTCTGTGTTGCGTGGAAACTGATTAAAGATGACTTCGCCCTATCGGGTTGTGTACCCGTAGAATACACAGCTTTGCAGCATGTCCACTTTGCATGACAACCATCACTCCAATTACTCCAATTTATTGCTGATTTGCCCACACCGGGTAGACCATCTGCTGACTGCAGCGCCACCGTTACAGTGCGACGTTAAGTGCGCAAACTGGTCTATAGAATTACGCGAGATAGAATTAATCTCGAAAATGAAAGGTACACTTTTGTCGCTCGGCGCAACCTCTCCAGCGCTTTCAAATATTGAAGAAAATATAGTTTAAACAGAAACCTTCAAAACTACTGCTCGCTCGTATCCCTGTACCTGCGCGCTTTTGTACACAAAAAATGTCGGCGACGGTCGAGCGGCATGTTTCCGTCATTTGGCGCACGTGGATCCCAAGATCTAGTATCTTCGAACAAGCAGGACGGACGACGACTTAAAACACTGCCTTGCAGAACGTCGCAGTCAGGAGCCTGCATTACTACGCATACCTAACCGGATTCTATACTGGTATACCAGGTGGGGTAACTATTTATTCTTTCGTAACCGTACTCACGGCTGCTGATTGGTATGATGGACTATACCTTGCCAGCATGGCCGTTCCCGTGATTTTTTTTCAAGGGAGGTGGGGGAGGGGGGCGAAGCACTTCCGGAGGGGCAAGAGTGCAAACCCACCCCCTACATATTTTTCTGTAGGCGGACGTTGCGCACTGTGTGGGTGTTCAGATGTTCCTATATCATGACATCTGAGAACAATCATTACGGCCTATAAGTAAAGAGCGCCCTATTTTAACAAGCGACCTTGGAGTTCCACGGGGGGGGGGGGGCATGCCGCCCCCCTTTCCCCCCTCTCGGTACGTCCGTGCTTGCCAGTTATTTGTATGCAATTTCACGAATGTTGCAATTGTTGCAACATTGCGAAGTATTACCCGGCGATGGTAATTATGTCACATGTACTGGGTGAAATGAACTATCACATAGGAACTAAGTGCTCATGTATACGTGAAGCATGTCTTCGTAACAAGCAATTCAAGGAAAGCTGGAAATGCCGTACATGTCGACCTGGAGCTGGACGTACCAACCGCAGCACTGAAGCACATCAGGAATCCACGCTATCTGGTGCAACAAGTGTGCTTGCGGATATCAACCGTAAGGTAATCGACCTGTTGCATGAAGCAACAACAAACTATGTCGAACATAGAGTTAATGAACTTGTGGAAATAAGAAAAAGTGTCATGTATAAAAACACAGTTCAATATATTCACGTTGCTGTTGAATTCGTCCCTTCACAGTACGATAAAGGGATACAGGCGTTAGTAATCATGAAAGCACTTGATAACCCAGAGAAAGAAACAAAAACACTCTTGGATCAAGAAGGAGAAGTCCTGGAATTCAAGATATCACTAATTAATGAAGAGCAATACAACATGCTCTTGAACTATGGCATCGATAACGAAAATCTGCTGCATGTGCTGACAGACGTTGCGAGCACATCCAACAGATTTTAGTTATCTTTTATAGCGATCTTGCGAGGAGCCTAAATATGCCCCGCTGTACTGAAAATGATCTCCAAGCGCCTTCCTGCTCGTGCCGATAGAGTACCCGCCATAGTCGTCCGTTTTACGCACAGCAAAGCTGCAAGACTCGCTGCACGGTATTTCGAACGAAAACCTAACGGCGAAAACGAGGATATCTTTCAGAAAGCAAGAACTACTAGCAAAGTAGAAAAAAGAAATATGTATGGGAGAAAAACGGAAAGATGTTTCTCATAAAAGGAGTTGGACATCCTGCATTTCGCAAGCATGCATGGCTTCCCAAGCAGCACACAATATTGGGCCCATATTGGCTGGTTATTGGCGATACGGGTCCAATATGGGACCCGTATCGCCAAGATTTTCCCCATATTGGCTGAAAATGGGCAATATGGGCCCCATATTGCCCACTTTGAGCCAATATTGTTTAGATCTTGGCAATATGGGCCCCATATTGCCCGCGTACACCCCATATTGACTGAACAGAAAATGGTACGTACCCGTGTACAAATGCCCAAGCAGCACGGCAGAAGCGTGTGAAATACCCAATTCACTACATCGTTACATCCAACAACTTCCCGCAGATGATACACATTGTTCGAAACAGTCAACGTACGTGGCAATCCCAATGTAACGTTCGCTAGAATTCGACAACTCAAAATTCCACGTCTTCAAAGTCGCCGCCATCTTCCTTCGCGATGCCAATGCCAATCGGTCGAGCCGACTGAGAGCAAGCGGGTTGTTTGAGCGAAATCACGCGTCCTACAACTAATGCGCATGCGCGACAGCCGGAACGAATGTTTCATAGGGCTAAAATGTCGCTGGGTGCTGTAATGATAACGAAATTGCGGCAGGTCAAGTAAAAAACACAATGTTTGATAGGAAGAGATGGCTATTTGTAAAGTTAGGTGATTTCAAGTTGCTGCAAGCAGTGTAAATTGCTCTGGCATATGTTCGTCACCGTCACGAAAGTGTTTCACTGCTTTGTATTCTCGGAGTGGGTTGGAAATTGTTAGTTCACAGAATACTGCAGTCGCAACGAAGGCCTTGAGGTATCTTTGGCCCCTTGGAGATGACGTCTCCCGTGCCCAATTTCTTGCGTGTCAGGGGTAAGCGAATTATTATTCGCTATCCCGGGATGCGGCGTGTTTGTTTTCGATGTGGACAGGCTGGGCATTTTAAGAAGGCGTGCCCGGTACCTGTATGCTCTCGATGCGGCGAGGTGGGACATAACACGTGTGCGAGGCCTTGTCCAAAATGTGGTGGGGATCATTCATCCATCACGTGTTCGCGGAAGACATGGGCGAATCGTGTGGCGACCGTTACTAATGGTTCGGAGACCGATTTCGCTGGTTCAGAGTGCCGTGACAATGTCACTGTCCTGCAGGAAACAGAGGCGCCGGCAGAGATTGTTGCTACGGACAATAGGGCTGGTTCGGGGCAGGAAGCCCTCGTACTTCCTGTGCAGGAGCAGTCTGCAACTAAGGTGCAGGAGCAGTCTGCAACTGAGGTGCAGGAGCAGTCTGCATCTGGAGTGGAGATGCAGTCTGCTTCTGAGGTTGTACAGCAGTCTACATCTAGAGTAGTGGAGCAGTCTGCTTCGGGAATAAAGGTGAAACCTGTAGTGCTTCAGGCGAACGAAGATGCTGCGGGACAAGCTGTACGTTTTTTCCCCAGCGATTCTTCGCTGGAGAGTGTAAACAGTAGCCACAGTGGTCCGGAAGATATGTGTGGGGTTACGTGCCAGGGTCTCAAGCGGAGGGCTTCAGATTCTGCGCTATCCTCTCCTATGTGGGCAAAGAAGCAATAGACATGTTACTTTCACTTTTACTCATGTGTCTAAAAGTTATGACGCTAAATTGTAGGGGATTTAGCAGGAGTCCGAAACAGTTTTCAGTTATTCAGTGGGCCAATAATTTTCGCGTTGATATTCTACTCCTGCAGGAGACTCGCCTCTTATCTGCCAGTGCTATTAGAGCGTTGGAAGCGGACCACACAGTTAGGGCGTTTTTTAGCCATGGTTCGC
The DNA here is from genome assembly GCF_037126465.1 of Ornithodoros turicata. Taxonomy (NCBI): domain Eukaryota; kingdom Metazoa; phylum Arthropoda; class Arachnida; order Ixodida; family Argasidae; genus Ornithodoros; species Ornithodoros turicata. Next base: position 39,542,004 of record NC_088204.1, read on the forward strand.
CGCGTCGCTCAGGTGTGGCAGCGATTCTCTTCCCCTCTTTTCCTGGTGGAGTAAGGTGGTACGACCGTGACAATGATGGTCGGGTTCTCTCACTAGAATTAGACGTGGGAGGAACTTTGTTGCGACTTATTAATCTGTACGCGCCTGCGCGTCGCGGAGAGCGCGCAGATTTTTTTCGGAGCCTTGATTGTTTCTTTTTAGGAAACTCTAATGTTGTAGTTGCGGGAGATTTCAACTGCGTTATTGACCGGCATGTGAGTAGCCGTCGACCAGTTAACGTAGAGCTTTGTCGCTTAGTTAACGAGCTTGGACTTGTAGATGCCTTTCTGCACCTCAACAATGGGCAGTACCAGTCCACTTGGTCAAACTCTCGTGGTGCACATAGCCGTATAGATCGTTTTTATGTTTCTTCTGGCATCGTTTCGCAAATGCGCGAGTGTTTTGTCTGCCCTTCTGGGGACTTATCAGACCATGAAGGGGTTCTTTTTGTTCTTAATGGCTTTCGGCGTTACCGCACTGGATCAGGCTGTTGGAGGCTGGCTGCTTCCCTGTTGAGTGACTCGGAGGTACGTAATGATGTCAAACTGTGGCTCGAGAGTCAGTGCGCTGTCTCTGTTGTTTCGCCAGAATGGTGGGAACAGACGAAGCTCGGAGCCGCGAGACTTTTCCGCCAGTGGCGGGCAAGACGTGCTCGTGAGAGCCGGGAGGAGATACAGCACCTCCGGCAAGTACTCTCTATCTTGCGTCACCCAGGTTCGAGGGGCTCTGGAAACGACGACGCTATTCAGGACGTACTCAGGAGGATCACCTCTTTGAAGTTACGTGCCTGGGACCAGTTCGCTGCTTCGCAGTCGGTCGAACGCTGGTCACGAGAAGCATGTTGCTCTCGTCTTCTTCTTGGCCGTTACTTTCGCCGCCCTCGAAACACTGTCGAGGAGCTACTGGCGAGTGATGGGTCAGTATTGACGGAGCCTGACTCCGTGCGGTCACTCTTTCGTGATCACTTTTCCGCCCTGTACGAGTTGGTGGTACCTCCTGATGCAGGACACCAGACTTTTTTGCCAGAGCCCAAAGACTTCGTTCTGAGCACAGCCAGATTTACTCAGGATGAGTATACGGCAGCTGTTAAGGCTTTGCGAGCTGGTAGGTCTCCCGGCTCCGATGGTCTCCCTGCTGAATTTTATAAGTGTTTCTGGGGGGTACTTCGACGCCCCCTGACCGAGTTATTTAACAACTGCTTAGCTGCCGGCCTCCTCTGCCCTTCCATGAGGCAGAGTATAGTGTCTATGCTTTGCAAAGATCCCACACGGAGTCGTGACCCTAATGCCTACCGACCGGTATCTCTTCTAAATACAGATTACAAGATCATTTCTACCACAATTCTAAATCGAGTTTCTCCAGTCCTGGGTTCTGTCATCCCTGCTTCACAGGCCTGCGCTGTCCCTGGGCGGTCCCTTGTGCTTCACACTCAGGCTTTGCGAGACGCGATTTATTGGGCTCATAGTCGCCACCAGTCGGCAATGCTGGTGTCTTTTGACCAGAACAAAGCTTTTGACCGAGTGAACCACGAGTACATGTACCGGGTGTTGGGAGCTGTCGGTTTTGATCGCGCGGTGGTATCTTGGATAAGGGCTCTCTATGCTGAGGCCTTTGCCTGCATTGGAGTCAACGGGGAAATGTCTGATACCTTTTCCATCAAATCGGGGGTGCGACAAGGTTGTCCCTTATCTCCTGCTTTGTATGCCATGGTCTTTAGCCCGCTCTTGGAAGCTCTCGCAACCTCGCTTCGTACTCGCATGCTACAGCTGCCGGGTTCCGTAGCCCTGCCGTTGTTTGCATATGCAGATGACTTATCCTTAATCCTTAGCAGTGAGGACGCGATAGGTCAAGTGTTAGCCACCCTGGAGGCCTACGGTAGAGCATCGAACGCGCGGATAAACATGGATAAGAGTGCAGCGCTCTTTATCAATTCAGTCCCCTCCTGTGCGTCTCCATTCGGGATACCAGTAAAAACTGAATTACGCATACTGGGATACTACTTCAATAGTCGGGGAATCGCAGTATCATCGTGGATGCGCATTCACCAGCGTAGCATTCCCGTGCTCCGTGAATTGAAGGGTCTGGTTCTTCCACTTACTTGTAAGGCCCGGCTAGCGGCGTCGTGGTTCTTAAGCAAGTATTGGTACCATGGTACCATATCGCTTCCGCCACGCCAGATCTTTCTTACTGTGACCCGTATTGCTTTTCAGTTCGTATGGGGTAACAGTGTGGAATGGGTGTCGCGCGCGCGTCTGTACCAGTCGCGTGAGGTTGGTGGCTTGCGAGTGCCACATGTAAAAGTGAAGTGCCTTGCTTTAGGTATAAAGGCAATTTTTGATGCCCTGAGTGAGCCTAACCATCCCGCACACGACCTTTTGCACTACTTTCTTGGCCCGGAGATTCGTTTCTTTTGTTCCTTTCAGCAGAATAGGCCGCGCTCAGAGTTTACTGCTCCCCACTTAAAAGAGTACGTGTCATCAGTCCGTCGCCTCCGCGAGAGCCACGTGGACGCTGATCTTTCTACATGGTCAGTGAGGCGGTTCTATGTGTACCTGCTGGGCTTACTTCCGGCACCCACGGGTGTACCGGAGCTATCTGTGCCGCGTCAGATCGCGTGGCGCTACGCTACTGCAGGATGGTTGGACTCTCGTCGTGCAAGTTTGCAGTGGAGACTTGCGCACGATGTCCTGCCGCTCAGGGATCGTTTGCATCGTTATGGTCTCACCTCGCCTCGATGTCCTTTCTGTTCTAGCCATGAAACTGCGCAGCACGCTTTTCATGAGTGTCTCGTTCCCGACGTTTTGTGGCACAGAGTTGAGGAGCTGTATGGGGTTCCACGGATTCGCTGGGGCACCATTCAAACGCTCCTTCAACCCCCCGTTCCAATCCGGGATAGACGACAGTTCATTCTCTTAGCCGTAGAGATAAATTACCAAGTGTGGATTGCGCGCTGCATAGCAGTACACGGCGGTCGCGCTCGGGGGACGTCACACGTTCTAAGCCTCGTTCGAGCGGGTGTTCGCAGAGTCTTACAGAGGGAGAGAGCAGTCCTCGGTGCTATGGAGTTCGGAAGACGCTGGCTAACTTCGTCTGTGCTATTCGAAGAAACGCATGGAAGGTACGTTGTTCATTACTAAGCGTTACTTTCTTTCGTGCCGTTATCCCGTACGCAACTCTCCGCAGTCTTGGTCTGTTGCATGGCGACGACAAGCACGAACAGCAATCCTTAACGTGACGTGATTTCACAAGCAGGAGTTGGCATTGCACTAGTTCTAGTTTTAGTCCTAGCTTGTTGAGATAGTTATATGGGAGCCAGTCCTTGTGACTGGTCTTCCGCCTCGATGCCAATACACGATCTTTGGCCCCTTGAAGGCTATAAGAAGGGCCCCTTGATAACGCGGTCCGCCCCTGGGTGGGCCGTGTCTTTGAACGCGCGGCCGATAACATGGTCGTCGGGGCAGCACCGCTTGCGGTGCTGTTCCGAGAAGATATTTTCCTGATCTTTGGCATTGCGGTATCGCTTGCGGTGCTGTTCCGGGAATATCTTTTCCTGATCTTTGGCATTGGCAGTTCCGTGGGACTGCTTGTGTCCTTCAGCAAGGCGGGCGTAGCACCTGTTCTTCGCTTTTTTGGGGCAATGCCGTGTTTCTTTTTTTTTTTTCTTTTTTTGCAGTTATCTGAACGTGGATCAATTAGATCCGCAGAAATAAAAAAACAAAAATCAGACAAAGGTAATATCAGTGGTGAATATTATACAGCATAATGCTTTATTATTACACGGACTCCCCGTTGGCGTTATCACAGAAATATTGGCAATATTGGCGCAAAATGGGCTTGCCAATATGGGCAGCCCATATTGGTCCAATATTGGCAGCCCATATTGGACCAATATTGGCAATCTTTGCAGCCCACATGGGCCCAATATTGGACCAATATTGGCGTGCTGCTTGGGTTGTGACGTTATTGAACTATAATGTTGTACCACCAGAAGGGTTTTGTATAATTTTTCATAAGAAGGCCAGGCTGTCCATCTTTAATCTTTTTACACAAAGCGTTAGAACAAAGAAACTTGGTTTGAAAAGTTTGTTCAATTGTCAGTGTTGCTCCTTTGATGTAAAATGTTAACGGAAACAAGGTATAGCGCCGAGCATAGGTCGGCATTTTGCTAAGAATTCATTCAACATCACATCATGGTCAGTTTTCCGCAAAGCCCATCACATCACATCACCGTCATAAACCATCACATCACGAGCCCGTAACTCAACTTCAACCTCAGAATTCATCACTTCATAACCCATCATTCAACTTCAACTTCAGAATTCATCACATCATAACCCATCATTCAACTTCAACTTCAGAACCCATCACATCACATCACATCATTCAACTTCAACTTCAGAATCCATCACATCATAACCCATCATTCAACTTCGGAACCCATCATCAGAATTCAACTTCAGATCCCATCGCGCTTTTGAAGTTGAATTCCTATGATGGGTTCTGAAGTCGGTGATGGATTTTGAAGTTGAAGTTTGTAATGGGTTTTGAAGTTGAATTCCTATGATGGGTCCTGACGTCAGTTATGGATTTTGAAGTTGAAGTCTGTGATGGGGTTTTGAAGTTGAATTCCTATGATGGGTTCTGAAGTCGGTGATGGATTTTGAAGTTGAAGTTTGTGATGGGGTTTTGAAGTTGAATTCCTATGATGGGTGCTGAAGTCGGTGATGGGGTTTTTGAAGTTGAACTCCAACAAAGGCCTACGTGGGGTGTGCCCGGCTGCAGGATTACGACGCTAGCGTCCTGCTCGCCTGTGTTTGCGTGGGTTTCTTGGTAGTGGCAGTAAAAGCGTAAGCGAAGGAGGGGCATGCTGTTTGGAGGGTGCGGTCAGCCTGCACTCGGTTGGACTTGGAAGCAGGGTTTACCAATGAAGGAGGAAAGGGAGGGATGCCACGTTTGACCTCAGCTGTCGCACGTGAACTGCGGAAGGTGTATTGCTTGCGCGGTAGGGTTGTTGCACAATATTGCGCCCGTTGTTGACAGATAAGTGAGCGCATAGCACATTGCGCGTTCATGTGGCTTCGGGTGACCGCTGATGGGGTTTTGAAGTTTAATACCAACGAAGGCCTACGTTGGTGTGTCCGGCTGCTCGCTGCTGGAGGATTACGACGTTGGCGTCTTCCTCGCCCCTGTTAGCGTGGATTTCCTGGTAGTGGCGGCGAAAGCGTAAGCGGAGGAGGGGTATGCTGTTTGGAGGGTGCGGTCGCCTTGCTCTGGGTTGGGCTTGGAAGCAGGGTGCACCAAGAAAGGAGGAAAGGGAGGGATGCAACGTTTGACCTCCGCTGTCGCACGTGAACGGCGGCGGGAGGTATATTGCTTACGCGGTAGGGTTGTTGCACATTGTTGCGCCCGTTGACAGCTAAGTGAGCGCATAGCACATTGCAGGTTCATGTGGCTTCGTACGGTATCCTTGCCTGCCGGCACATTGAACGTCCATATGACTTCGTACGATCGCCGTGCCACTTTTCACTCGTGACGCGGGGGTATTAGCTTCGGCATCGGAATACATCGTGGCCAGCCACTCAGTATTACATGAGTTCTTGTGACATGATGCTTACTGACACTGGAAATAGCCGTCATGAACGAATTCAGCGACCTGTAGTCACCTTCGCTGGACATATGTTTTTACTCAAATTCTTTCATGCAATACACCACTGCAGTGGTTTATCCGGAACCCCAAGCAGGGGGCGTGGTCATTATTACAGCTACGTGATAACAGCTTTACACGTATAATTACCGACATGTCATCACAGCTGAAACGGCAAGCCCCTTTTTTGCAGGGGGTGTCGCCAAACTTTTTTATTTGGGGTGGGGGGTGTCACAGGGATGTATCATGGTCTGGATAAATCACTGACACCAAAAACTGAGAATCTGTCCTCGGAAAAGTGTAACCCATTGTATTATTTTTCCTCCGAGTAGGGTATATACGGACGAACACTAAGTGAATTATTACCGACCGAGGCGGCGTTTGGACACATGTAATACATACAGAATGTGAGGCGCAAATTGAAGTGAAGACTGCAAGGAGTCCGGAAGACGACCAACTTACAGTCCGTGAAACAGTTTCTTTTCCTCTCTCACAATCTCTAAATAAATATGTGTCGACACCGTTTACAACAATTCCCAATCTTACCTGTTTTTATTTGATGTTTGAAACAACCTCTCATCATAATCACTTGACTCTAGTGTTAGTCACTTTTTGAGGTAACTTCGCAAAAGTATCATGAGCAAAGTTAGAAATTTATATTTCGCTTCACGTCCAAGCAGGCAGAACGCACAACGCGGGCTCCTTTCTTCTTATTTTGCTGCTGAAAAATCCGACGACAGTGACCCCGCCTCTTGCACGTGCGCGGCGCCACCAGCCTGTCTGCTCCGTCTTGTTGCAGCGCGATGTACTGGATGTACGCAAACGCAATTCCGACGTGCTTCTGAGTTAGGTCGCAGCAGAGCGTTCGTTTGGAGTGCGTGGAGTGCATTTTTTTACGGAGAAGGTGATAAGGCTACTGGCAAGGTTCTATGAAATGTGCGCGGAAAATGGGAACTCGCAGAACTTGGAATTCCAATTCTCACTTTGTGCCCAATTGACAAGGTATATTCGGAACTCCGCTCCCAACTTAATTTCGGCATGGTAGCAAGAACTTTCATTTCTCACTTAGTTTCATTTTGATAACTTGAAGGTTGTAACTTCATTACATATTTAGCTTAATGACGTAACTCGTAACTAGCAACTTTTGGGTGGTAATTAAGTTCCCCGCCTCTGCTGAAATGTACTTTATTGGCGATGAATATCTATGAAATAGCAGCTGCGTGCTCTGATGGAACACTTGTGTCCGATGGATGCTACATGCATGCCGAACACATAATTCCCCAAAACATTACCTATGCACCTCAGATAAATAAGAGACCTATGACCTCTGTGCATTACATTTAAAATAAAAGACGTCCACAAAAACAATGCCAGCATGATCTTGTCCTATTTGGATCCCAATCACACAAAGGAAAAAGAAGCAATCTAAGAAGACACAAATTAAGCCTAATAAAACACACTTCGTCAGCATGACAGCAATCTACTGTCGTCTAGTAAAACGCGCGTATGCGACCGAAGGCGGAGGCTCAAATCCAAACCCATCCAATATACATATATACGCACATTATAGCTGTAGGCGAGCAAATGAGTCAAACTGAACAACCGCAACGTGCAGAGCGCGCGACCGCAAAACGCCAAATCGCATCTCGATGTAATCTACCGCTCACATTCGCAACATACAGTTGCCTCCGGCTACATGACATTGCCCTCCGCGCCCTCCTACGCCAGAGAGTAACGCGTTCCAAACACTTTCCCTCCCTGCGACCGCCGATACACAGCAAGGGGGGGGGGGGGGGAAGTCCGCCAGGCATCTGCAGTGTCAGGCCCATACGCCCACACCAGAGACGAAATGCGAAGCGTTTATGTTCGCTCGGTGCACTCCAATACACATTTGCCATTCACTCCGCACGCGTTCGTACAAGTAACAGTCACGACACGTGAATGTCAGACATCGACTAAACATTGTCGACTTCAAAACCTACCCGTCATCTTCAAAATCCATCGCGCAGACTTCAGCTTCAAAACCCATCCCGCCGACTTCCCTTTAAAAACCATCGCGCTAACTTCAAAACCCAACACACGGATTTCGACTTCCAAACCCACACACGCTGACTTCAACTTCAAAACCAATCACGCTGACTTCAACTTCAAATCCCACCACAATGACTTCAACTTCAAAACCCATCACGCGGACTTCAACTTCAAATCCCACCACACTGATTTCAACTTCAAATCCCATCACACAGACTTCAACTTCAACACCCATCACGCGGACTTCAACTTCAAAACCAATCACGCTGACTTCAACTTCAAATCCCACCACAATGACTTCAACTTCAAAACCCATCACGCGGACTTCAACTTCAAAACCCATCACGCGGACTTCAACTTCAAATCCCCATCATAGCCATTCATTCAACTTCAACATCAACTTCACATCACATCATAGCCCTTCATTCAACTTCAACTTCACTTCACATCATGCCGTTCATTCAACATTAACTTCAACTTCACATCACATCATGCCCTTCATTCAACATCACATCATTCTCTATGAGGTGATGGTGAATGAAGTCGGTGAAGGCCATCATGAATGAATTCGCCGACCTATGGCGCCGAGGAGCAGGTCATCTTTATTTCTGCTGCATGGTGGGATTTCTTCTTCAATCGCAAGAGCTGGAGAGCAGGCGGTGTCGCGTTTCTGGTTCAGGTTTTTGCTCCTGAATTATTGACGTAGAAGTCTGAGGTATCGAGTCTCAACGTGAAATGTTTGCAGTCCTCTGTCGTCAGCCCAGTGGAAATATTATGAACTCGGTGATAGAATCACTTCTGAAAATGTGTTCAAATAATGCATATAACTTATACCTAGCCGTCGATTTCAAGGTAAATTTACTATAGATACCAGCACGCACACGGCAGCATTCTTGGATCTACTAGAATCGTATGGATATTCTAGCCTCATCACACACGCTACGCGAATCTTGGGGTACCTCTGCGACTCTTCTTGGTGTATTAATCACAAATATCGACACTACTGAGCTCTGACACAAGGTCACCTGTTGTCTATATGGATATAAGCGATCATCGGGGAATGGTTTACAATATTTTGTATTATAATGCTGCAATACTTTTCGTAGTTGTATTACGTATTATAATACGCAAAAACGCGTATTACGAGTATTATAATACTCCAGTAATACTTTGATGAGTTCATTCACCCCTGTGCGCTATCAGCATGGTGATAATCCGGTCAGGCGGGTCAGCGCACCCACGTTTTAGGTCATCCGCTCTTTGAACACCTACTCCTCTGGGGATTAGTCTGTGTACCCTCTCTGGTCATAAAATTCCCGGGAAAGAAGGGAACAATCAGAAGTGTTTTTAGATCTGTACTCAAGGTTAATGCACGCACCAGGGCCGACTTCTACTTCTGGTACGCGGACAGAAAATTTTCTCCCCCCTCCCACGCCGGGAGGGGGAGTGTCAGCTCAGGAGGGACACTTGCCCTCAACCCTGGCTAGTCTTAAAAGGGACAGGTCGTAGATGACTTCTGGCATATTCAATATGCAAATATCCAGGGGGGAGGAGTGTCGGGGCGCGTAGTGGGGCAGGGGAGAGAGGGAAATTCGACGTATCAACTGACTTCTTTTTTTTTTTTGGGGGGGGGGGGGGTCATCGCCAGACCCCGACGCCTGGATCCACCACTGATTCAAAGATTGAATTTTTGAGAAAATGTTGTTAAAGTCAAATAATCAGTAATGCATCCATTGTTTCATACAACAGGCACTATAAATTGTGAAATAAATGTTCTGTACGCCCTGGGCTTTTCAAAAAGTTATGTATTTCTTTGTGACCATAATGTATTATAACACAGTCTTAGTATTATGTATTATAAGACACGTTTTCAAAAGTATTCGTATTAGTATTATAATCAGAGTTTTCGTGGAATATTATGTCTTAGTATTATAATACGAAAAAAATAGTATTATTGCCCACCGCTAGCGGAGAGTACGGTTCGGGAAGGTTGGTAGTGTGGCAATGGAGAAGAATGTGCTCGAGATCTTCAACAGCACCGCAGTGGGTGCAGTGGGGAGAGGCAACTTGTCTCAAGCGGTAGCGCCACTGTGCTGTGAAGGCCACGTCGAGGCGCATTCGATGAACTAATGCGGCATCTTGACGAGCGACATGTGCAGGCATGCGGAAAGCGAGCGCTGGATCAACTCTGTTCAGCATGGCGGGGGGTAGAATGTCGCGGTCCGTTGGCGGGTAGCCAGAGGAGCCACGAGGCGTCGAAGTACGGACCGACGATCTCCTCTCAGCACTGCAATACGCGTCCGTCTCCGAGACGAGAGAGCTGCTTCGGCGGCGCTGTCAGCCTGTTCATTGCCTTCGACACCGCAATGGGCTGGAACCCATTGGAGAACGAGCCCTGCTTCGTAGACAAGTTTGTAAGCCATTAACACGTCCATAACCAACGGTGCGGAGGAGCCTCGTATGCCAGAATTTTCAATTGCTTGCAGCGTAGATGTTGAGTCAGTGAAGACCACCCAATTCCGTGGGGTAAAGTGAATAATGTGCTGCAGAAAGAAAATTATGGCATAGAGTTCCGCAGCTGTGGATGAGGTATGATGCCAAAGGCGACGTCCTTCAACAACGCCTTCGGATGGGATGAGGAATGCCGACGCGGACTTGCCATTTCGAGATGCGCCATCGGTGTATGCGGTGGCAGAGGTAGAAAACTTCGCGTCTACGAGAGCATAAAAATGGGCTCGAAGGACTTGAGGGGGAACCTGATCTCTGCGGTCGTGGAGGTCAGGAAGACGTGCGAAGGTGGGTGGCACAGGCAGAGACCAGGGGGCGTTCGGCGGTGTGACGTCCTTAGGCGTGAAGTCAGTGAGAGCCTGGCGTGTCCTCTGCGCTACTCGATGGAAATCACTTTCAGTACGGTATGGAATTTTCCTGAGGAGTGGGTGACGGGGAACGTGCGCACGCAAACATAGGAAGTGTCGAGTTTCCCGCTCACGGAGGACCTCCACCGAGAGTTCACCAGCTTCAGCTAGGACTTGCCGTGTTTCAGCCATTCTTGGGACTCCAAGGCAGCGACGAAGGCTTCGGGCGAACAGGGTTCGAAGGGTAGTTAACGATGTTGTAGAAACCCTGTGCAAGACTGGAAGGCTGTAAAGCACAGTCGCCCTCACTAAAGTCGCGTGAACGGCGAGAAGGGAGCTGTTACATGGAGGGCCAGTTTATTATTTTAGAGAGAGATACATAAGATACGTGTGTACCGGCAGATAGTTCGAAGGAGACTGCGCCTTAGCGTTCGTCTTACGTTTACACTAGAGTGCGGGAGAACAAAGTTCACTTGACAGCGTTCGACCTCGAGTGTTTCGGACAGGTGTGTGTGTCTCGAATAACCGCTCACATGATCGGTTGCTATGCGGCGTACGCAGCACCCTTTCCCACCCATGAAAAGTGGTCAGTGGTGTGACCTCTGTCGCGGTCGGAGCGAATATCGATGTTCATCGGTTTTCTGTCGACTCTGATGTGTCATCTGTGGCGTTATGGGCCGCGTTGAACGGGTCCGATGCGTGAGCTGTACCACTTTCGGTAACCGCGGTATTTGGGCCGTAGCGGGTCCGCATCTGGTCGAGGTGGCGTGTGTCAATACTTTGGGCCGTTTGCACTTTAGCCATGCGACTTCCTAGTCCTTCAAGCACGATACCCAGCATCCATCCTGGTCGATCGCATTGTTTGCGAACGTAGACAGGTGTCCCAGGTTTCAAACGACTGTCCACGTCTTGCTGGGTTGTCTTTTGGTTTTTGAGCACATCGGCCTTGATGATATCCAAGCGACTACGTGGCAGAAAATTGAATAACATTTCCGCAGGAGCCTTTCCCCCATGGGCAGCTGATGGTGTCCTTCTGTGGTTATGTAGCCAGCGTTGGAGCCGGATTTCCGTGGTCCGTCCGTCAGCTTCTTAAGAGCTTCTTCGCTTCTAACAGCCCGTTCTGCAAGTCCGTTTGACTGCGGATGATAAGGAGCTGTTCGCATGTGACGAATCCCATTTCTCTTTACGAATTCTTGGAAGGCCGCACCTGTGAATATGGTGCCGTTGTCAGTTACGATGCACATTGGTAGTCTGAAGCGGGCACAAATGTCTCGGAGATGAACAACGGTCACGTCTCTAGTTGCAGATTTTACTGGGATGGCCTCTATTCAGCCAGAATGACTATCCACAACGACTAATATCATTTTTCCTTCAATCGGGCCCGCATAGTCCATGTGTATGCGAGTCCACGGTTCGGTAGACGATGGCCATGCCAGTGGATCTTGAGATGGTGGTGATGATGCCGCTTGCTGGCATATCGGGCAGGAACGTACGCGTTGTTCCACGTCTCGGTCAATCGCTGGCCACCAAATCAGGGTTCTGATGAATGCTTTGGTTGCATTAATTCCCTGGTGTGTGCCGTGAAGCTCTGCGAGCACAGCGTTTCTTGCTCGTTCTGGTATCACTATGCGCTGTCCACGAAGTATCGCGTCTTTTTCAACAGACAGTTCATGACGTCTCGGCCAGTATAGTTCTAGATCCGGGTCGTCCAGTTTTGCAGGTCAGCCGTTCACGATCCTAGCTTTCAGCTTCTGCATAATAGGGTCGCTGAGTGTGATGTCCACAAGCTGCTTCCCCGATATTGGGCTCGCGTCGAAGATGTCGAGAACGTTGATTGCTGTGTCAGTTGTTCCCTCGGGGTGCACGTTACACAGAACTGGAAGCCGGCTAAGAGCGTCGGCGTTTCCATTGTTTGCACCAGCCTTGTACTTCAGTGTATATTGATAACTAGCCATCAGAGCCCAACGTTGTATCCTTGCTGCAGCTACAGTCGGTACAGGCTTGTTTTCACCAAGAAGTCCCACCAGTGGCTGATGGTCAGTTTTCAGGACGAATTTTCTTCCCAGTAGCTAGTCCCTGAATTTTGTGATGCCGAAAATGATAGCCAGTGCTTCTTTTTCCAGATGAGAATAGTTCTTCTCTGCATCACTTAGTGTTCTTGATCTGAACGCGATGGGCCTGTCGACGCCATCAATGTTGTGTGAAAGTACTGCTACCAAGCTGTACGGCGATACGTCACATTCGAGGATGACGTCCCTCGACGGATCAAAGTGTACGAGAAACTCCGCTTCTACGAGTGTTTTCTTGGCATTTTCGAAGGCCTTAGCTTCTTCATTTCCTCAGCGCCAGCGGGTATTTTGTACCAGCAATGCGTAGAGTGGTGCTAGTAGCGTTGACATGTTAGGCAGGAATATGTCAACAGTCCCAGGAAGGAACGTAGTTCCGTCATGTTCCTCGGTGGCATAATCCTCGAAATTGCATCAACTATTAGTTCTGACGGATGCAGTCCATTTCTGTCAATTGTGTGACCCATGTACGTCACCTGTTCCCTGCCAAACTCGCACTTCTCACGTTTCAGACGGACACCGTACTCCCTGAATACTTGGAATACCTTCTTTAGAGTCTGACCGAATTCGTCCTTTTTCTCAGAAATTAGGACATCATCCAGGTATACTTGACATCCTGGTATGCTGCGTAGCATGGACTCCATTTTCCTTTCAAACAAGGCGCCGATGCAACGCCAAAGGGTAATCTGTTGTAACAGTACAGTCCCTTGTGCGTGGTTATTACTGGAATTTTCCGCGACTCTTCCTGAAGGGGAACTTGCAAGTATGCATCGCGGAGGTCGAGTTTTGAAAACCAATAACCTCCTCCCAGTGAAGCGAACAAGTCATCCACCTTTGGCAGTGGGTACAGTTCAGTTGTGCATGCCGGATTAAGTGTATCCTTAAAATCACAACAAATACGCACTGAACCGTCCTTCTGCACAGGTAAAATTGGCGTCGTCCAGAGCGAGTGGCTGACAGGTGTGATGATTCCTTCACTTGACAGTCTGTCTAGCTCTTCTGCTGCTTTGCTACTTCTTGCTACTTTGTCGCGCAATGCGTAAGGCAGAGGTCTTTCTTTGAAGTACTTTGACGTGGTTTCGGGACGCAGGTGAAGATGTACAGGTTCTCCTTTCATCATCCCAAGGCCAGGCTCAAATAAGTCGCTGAACTCACTTGTGAGGTTTCTGATCGTGGCATCATGCGGTGTTCGCAGGACGTTGATGTTGTGATTCAGAATACTCAAGGCGTCTATAAGGTCCCTTCCTACCAAGGCTGGTCCGGAGCAACCGACCACACATAGGTGTCCGTCAGCCTCTCTACTGGTAGTCTGAGAACACCGAGAACAGGCAAAGTTCCAAGGTAGCACGACAGTTTAATGTCGCATGGCGAAATAGGTGGCCATGCCGTGGCATGTCTCTTGTAGACGTCTTCACTGATCACACAAACTGAAGATCCTGTGTCGAGCTCCATATCTAACACAACTCCAGCCCACTTCAATTTGAGCATGATTGGCTTCATCTTACTTGAAGATGGTCCCTTTAGCGTGTACAGGTTGAAGCATTCTTCCTTAGAAGATGTCTCAGCGTGGTTGCCTTTGTCTTCTACCAGTTCCAAGGAGTTGGATTGGTGCTTTGAAGATATATTTTGCTGTCCCGTCTTACACTGACTAGTGAGGTGTCCGCGCTTCTTGCATCGGAAGCACTCTTTGTCTTTGAACGGGCGGTTGGGAGGTTTGTGCTCTTTGCTTCCACATCTGATACACGAAAACGACTTCTGTGAGTCTTTCGAGTGACGTTCTTGCTTGCTTTGCTTACGAATCGCGTTGACTGCTCCATTGACACCTGACGCGGATGCCGCACTCGACTCAAGTTCCTTAGAGCTCTGAGCTGCAAGCTCCGCTGCCGTAGCAATCTCAACACCTTGTGCGAGTCTCAAAACTTTCTTCGTCAGCAAAACTTTCTGGACGCTCTTATCCTTAATTCCAATGACAAATCTGTAGCGCAGGTTACGTTCAAGCGCAGCACCAAAGCCACAGCGATCAGCGATTGCACGGAGTTCGGCAACAAAAACAGTAACGGTTTCTCCCTCACCTTGCGTGCGGTTGTGAAATCGAAATGTTACCGCTATTTCCGATGGCTCTGGACTGAAATGGCTTGTAAGAGTCGTCATGATTTCGGTATAAGGCACTTCCATTGGTTTCCTTGGGGCGAGAAGTCCACGCAGTCTGTGGTGTGTCGGTGCACCCACCGAAGAGATGAAAATGGATCTCTTTTTCTTCTCGTCTGTAATGCAGTTGGCATCGAAAAAGGCGTCCAGTCGTTCCTTGTACTGGTCCCATGTTTCCTCGAGCTCAATGAAGTCCGGTACTTTTCCGATGGCAGACATGAAGGTAGGAGCAGGGCCGGTTCCTTCCGTCTTGGGCATGACGTATCAAGCGCTACCACCAAGAATATGTACGGTGAATGTCACGTAGATCCAGATCCCGTACTCGTCGCCAGTGTTACATGGAGGTCCAGTTTATTACTTTAGAGAGAGATACATAAGGTACGTGTGTACCGGCAGATAGTTCGAAGGAGACTGCGCCTTAGCGTTCGTCTTACGTTTACACTAGGGTGCGGGAGAACAAAGTTCACTTGACAGCGTCCGGCCTCGAGTGTTTCGGGCAGGTGTGTGTGTCTCGAATACCCGCTCACATGATCGGTTGCTATGCGGCGTACGCAGCAGGAGCGTTGATCACAGCCCCAGCCTAAGCCAGAAAGATGTTGAATTGCAGGAAGCCATCGCTGGACTTTGGCTTCAAGGTGCCTAATGTGGCGAGCCCAGCGCAGGTTCGAGTCCAGGACCTCACCAAGGAAGCGATGGGAACGCACAGGCTCGAGCTTCTTTGGACCCACCCAAAGAGGGAAATTACTCATAGCCTTGTGAATGAAAGGGAGCTCGACGCACTTTTCGGGCGAAAGGTCCATTCCAAGTCGCGTAAGCTAGAGATGGACATTCTTTAAAGCTTGTTGCAAACGGAGCTGAATGGCTGGCCGTGACTTGCCTACTGTCTAAAGGGCAACGTGATCGGAGAATGCTACCTTGCGAGGAACTATCGATTTTAGTCCTGTCATTACGACATTAAAGAGTGTAGGACTGTGAATGCTGCCTTGGGGTACGCCTTCATGAATAGGGTGCATGGGGCTTTGGTCGTAGGATGTGCGGACAGCGAGAGTTCGGTCCGTGAGGAAATCGTGGATCCAGCTGAAGAGGCGACCAGATACTCCATAAAACCGCAACCCGTGGAGCACACAGATGTGCGAGACGGTATCGTACGCGCGCTTAATGTCCAGAAAGACCGATACAACGATCCGCCGATGAGCACGAGCACGTTGGACTGTAGATACTTGGTCGAGAACTGGATCCATGGAGCTTCGGTGGCGAAGAAATCCAGCGATTTCTTGAGGGAACGCACCTTGTTTTTCGAGCCACCAGTCGAGGCGATGCAAAACCAATCTCTCCATCAGTTTTCTCATACAGCTTGTCAGGCTGACAGGGCGAAAGGAGGATAGGGCATATGGGGGTTTGCCTGGTTTCAGAATGGGAACAACTAATGCCTCCTTCCAGGTAGATGATCGGATCCCTGTTGCCAAGACGTATTATAAACACGAAGGAGAGCTTGGAGTGACTGGTCGTCAAGGTTTCGCAGTGCGCGGCATAGGTGATTTTATCTGGTCCTGGGGACGATCGCACATTCACAAGTTTCAACGCAGTCTTCAGCTAGAGTAAAGTCGCGGTCCATAACGTCCGGTGGGCGGGGCGAGTCTTGCTGAATTTCTGTCGTCATGCTCTAGAGACAATACTGTTGTGTACCGCAGACGTTGAGGCAGCCGCCGGTGTCGTTAGGACGACGGAGAAATCTGTCGCTGGCGTGGTGGTGGTGATGGTGATAGGCCTCGCCGTTTTTGGCCTCACAGAGGTGGGCAACGTCACGACTGACGCCGTGGGAGAATGTGCGTCCTGGGCCGACTTCTACGGGAACTGTGCCGACATATGTCTGAAAGCGTCTGAGGAAAACCCAGGAAAAACCCCAGACAGCACAGCCGGCGCCGGGATTCGAACCCGGTTACCTCCCACCCTACACCCTTAACGATAGCCAATGCTGCGAGGCCGCATCCTTTTGCGGGGCCGCATCCTTCAGAGCTCGAATGGCCCTCCAGATCCTTGTGGCGGGGTCAAACGGTGAAAGGTGCTGACAAAACTTACGCCAACGCTTCCGGTCTTCGTTCTTAAGTTCTCGTGTTACCTTAGCTTTCATCCGGCGGTATGCCACAATGTCAGGAAGTTGCCTCTGGGGACATACCGGCGTGTACAGATGTTCGGAGGCCGGCACGAAAGTGTCTCCAGTTCGTGAAAGGGATCAGTCCAGTAGAGGCAGTCTTTCGTGCGAAATATAGAGGGGAAAGTGGTCACTACCTCGGGTGTCAACATCGGTAGCGCACGACAAGTGAGTGGCGAATTATGTCTGCTGAGCACCAGGAAAGATCCAGGACATTGAGCGACGTTGGTGATCGCATATAAGTTGGCTACCGGTTGTTAACTAGGCGCATGTGAGCAGTCTGCACTGCTTCCAACAATCTCCTTCCCCGTTCCGTCTCCTCCCCCGTGTAATAGTAATTCTGACGTGCAAGTATCAGGCTTTTCCCGTTACCTAGTACCACAAAAAGAGTTTCAAAACCAATACAAGTAGCTTTCCATTCGCAATTACCTTCCCTCACTGGCAGTCTGTACATTCAACAAAGGTGTGAGAAGGTGCGGCTTGCAGGCACAGCCAGCGTCTCGAAGGGCGATGCCTGGGTACTGCGAACTCTCCAACAAGGTGCCAAATCTGCTGTTCTGCAGGATGCGGCTGTCGTGAATTGACCCAGCCCAGCTTGCCACGATGTTGTAGAACTCCAGGTTGGGTCCGGACACAACGTGCTTGTTATTGACAAAACAAGAAAACACAAAAAAAAAGGATATTAGGGCCACATAACGAAGTAACCTAGAGATCAACAACTGTGCTAAGCTCCAATTTTTTTAGGTGCCGCACATATCTATATATGAGGCACGTAATTGGCATTTACCGTTACGAGACAGCGTCATCACAGGTTCAAGACGGCACAGTCAGATTACATTAAAAATCTTGAGTCTGTTACGCATATTCAAATGAAAGCAGTAACCGCGCGCGATTGAGAGAATGTTCAATGAAAGTACGTATCGCTAAGCGTTTACTGACAGCGGCCAGTGTATAACGAACTTGCGTGCTAAACCACTACTGCTGAAACGCATTATTTTAAATACTCACTTGGACATTCACGAGAAGACTCCTTTGCTGTTAAGAAACAGCGCGGCGTTTTCACCCCCGGGACTTTGTATTGGTATGTGTGTCCAATCTATACATCTTATGACGCCAGGAAACCCTGCGATCTTGTAGAACTGCAGACGTACGTCTGGAATTTCATCGGGCGTTGGCAGACTCAGATGATCCGGCCGGAGACTTGCAAGCGCCCTTGACGCTTCCGCAATTGCCCGCGGCACTGTTGGCTGGCTCACGTTGACGACATCGCCGATTACGGTCTCAAACGAGCCCGTGCGATAAAAACACAGGGCCAAAAGCAACTGGTAAACGTGTGGCAATGGGCTCCCTCGGTTGTTGACCCTACTTCGTAGGCCTAGCATTTCCACGAAGTCACACACAAGCTCCTTCGGGAATCCGTACCTTCTTTCGAAATCGTGCCGCCACACATCAAAAGGATTGCTCCAGTTACGCTGTCGTGGACTCGCTGTGAGGTGCCCTTCCTCTGTCAAGGCGCAGATATAGTCCAACGTTTTTGGCGTCGCAGTCAGCGATAGCCGAAGTGAGACACGCTAAGCGAAGCGATCCGGGAAATATGCGTTTATAGTCAGACGCGCGTCAGCAGTGGCCTGCGACCGTTGCGCATGCGCAAAGTCGCTGTGACTGCGGCAGCGCGACTGCAACAGCGTTGATCTGACTGCGCGAGCGCGGTCGGCGAAAAATAGAACATGTTCTATTCTGCTCGGGCGACGTCCTAGCGCGTTGAATGCCGCCAGCCGCGTTAGCCACTAGACTATAGAGGGTGTGATTTCCCCTGGCGTAGCGCAACTGTGCAGCGCACATACGCGCAGCACAGCTACGTCGGACTATATCTGCGGCTTTAGCCTTTCAACGTAAAGAGCAAAATCGATGAGATCGTCGTCATCTATGTTTCATGCGCTCGGTACACTCAAGGGCTCGTCGAAGGTGCTCTGGCGTGCCCTTGAGAGGAAGGGTGCCACTAGTGGTGGCGCCACTGTCTGCCACTGCCACTGTTTAGTGCGGTTTGGGAATCAACGGAAGGGCCCCTCGAAGTGCACTTGGCATTGTGGAACACTGGGGGCTGAGCGGGAATCGGGGGCTTAGCGCTACGTTCCGTCGAGGATCATGGGGCCTTCAGTTATTCATTTGTCGACGGCGCCCCACATCTGTCACCGACTCTCCTCGTTGGTCCGCTCTCTTTTCCCCCCTACCCATCCACCCCGTTTTGTAACGTACATCTTTTGCCTGCATTCTGAGAACTTCAACAAACCCTATTTCATCAGTCTTTCCGTGTCGATAAAATATCGTGGCGGAAGAAGAAGAAGAATCATTTATAACCTGTCCTTCTGTGAAGAAGAAACATCCTCTCGCTACTTATGGTACAGGAATATGACTCTCTTTTATCAAACTGCACATGTGTATCTTCCCCCTGTGCCTCCCTTTGCATCGAAGTCCTGTGCACCACATACTAATGACCGGTTTCTTTTCCTTTACTCCAATTTTCAATAATGTCATCGGGACGGTGCCTTCTACGCGACGCTCCAACACACGGAATGTTTGTATCGATCCTATTTCGCAAAAGACGGCCACTCCCTTGTGCAAAATAAGCGTTCAGTTGGATTCCACCTCGTTAGAACGCCTTTCAACAGATGCTACTTCCCTGTTAGACAAAATGGCAGACCTAATTGAGTCACCGTAGAGAAAATTACCCTCGAATTTTGTCCGGCCGCGTAAACCATCTAGTCTTATTCACATGAATAGCTTTATTTATAGCAGAGTCCGGTCTTTCAGCGTTGTTAAAGAGTTTAGCCAGTTTGAGTCCGAACTGTGTCTTTCGGGGGCATTCATGGGTGTACATTGTTTGACTCCCACATCGGCATTTTGGTCATCCATGCCAGTTTTGATACTATTTCTTCCTTATCGTTTGCGCGATTCATTCATGTCATAAAAAAAGGAAAGCGTGGTCTAGTTGCAGTTAACTTTTCAAGATATACGACCGAGTCCCAACGGACAGCGACTTTTTAAAGTAGCACAGAAGTCATTTTAACACCTGTTTTCTTTCTACAAAACTATGAAACATGCCAGTAAGATGCACCATGAGAAGTAATGACTCACCCCACACAGTCAGAAGTGTAGCAGAAATCGAATTTAAAGTACGCCGCAAAAAGCGACCATGCGCAACGGTGGTGGAGAGCAGTACCAGCCTGTGATCTGCCTGTGACCTCGCGCTGACGCTACAGAGTCCGCGCTCGCTGATTGGTTTAGAGAAATGTAGTCTGCTACTCATCTGTAGTCTGCTACTTGGGTGTTCGGGGCTCTGAAAAAGCATTGCTCCTGGGTCGGTCTTGATTCGGCCGCTGCTTCTATCCCCAATTCTCCGGTTTTTCTCGCTTGGTGCCCACTACAGCAAAATATAACCTCGAATCAGTCTTCCCGTGACGTCACATGCTTCTAAACAGAGGGTCATCTATATTGACATACAGGCTTCATATGGTTCTTTTTTTTTTTCCTTTGTATCTTAGCGCAGTGCAGCTCCAAATTTAACAAAACGCTAGAGAAACAGAAATGCATATGTCTCACGAATGCAGTCACATAAAACACCAATAATAGGCTGGACAACCAAAGTTCCAAAAGGTGAGCTCGTCCTAGAGTAGCATGAATCCTTGGTTGCTGTTCTGATGTAATCGTATACAAGTATGCGCAGTTCATAAATGTAACGTGTTTTCCGATTACGTTGCCTATACGTCAGCTGTGGAACGGAATTCCAAGTCTCTTTCTTCGTGATTTTTTTTACGTCCGTTATGAAGCATTTCCAAAAACAGAAAAGAATAATAATCGTGTGAGACTTCCTCCAAAAGAAAATGCGAAAGACTATAAAAATTAATAGCTATCAAGTTAGCCGCCATTCCGCAGATACAAGGCCAGAATGTAAGGCACATTAGTGAGCATGTTGGTGTACTCTGACTACAGAAGGATACTATTCTGAACGCGCCTGCATGTGGACGCAGACGGCTGCACTTCGAAGCGACACTAGTTTTGTTTCTTCCTGGCTTAATGGAACCACTTCCTACTGTACTGTCATTACTTTGGGCTTTAGCGACGGCCGAGTAGGGGGAATGCGATAACGTAACGCGATTATCTTGGATGGCGTTTCTGCGCGTAAATGTATTTGGCGGCCTTTGTGTATTGCACTATGCGCTGTGCTTCCTGGGTATAGGCAGTGTGCAGAGCTACCGCCGCGTCGCCATGCGGGAGACAACCGCAAACGTGCTGGGAGTCGTATGCGCGGCGGCTGCATTGAGAGACAGGCAAATCCACAAGGAGTGATCCAACTACCGTGTTGGTTCATCACCGTGTTTCATGAAAAAGAGTCCGGATACTTCTCGCCACATTCAGTGACATGCTGGAAATTATTTCTGCGGAGATCAAACGGCGTTCGAGCATATAAGCTTCATAATTTTTATTTTAGCAGGAAGTTGCTATAGTTTGGAATCGATACAGCAAGAAGAATAAGTGCCATACGCCACCATAGTATGTTCTGTACTCGAGACGTTATAGTGAAACGTTATTTTGGGTATAGCAGTGAGAATCAGTGCTCTTGAGTGCAACAAAGTGCAATGTCGTATAGGAATACAGTTTCTGAACGGGGATAGTAACCTGAATTCCAACCAGAGGAAATGCAGACCTAACACTGAATAGATGAAATGCAAACAAAATCAATATATGGGAACGCGTGAATAAAACTGCTTGCACTACATACTTTGGAAGTGTGTACAATGGTGCCAGCCGTGTTATACAAATAAAAGAATGTATTTGCAATTGTGTACACCAAATGGGAGTGGTTAATTAGTAGGAGTCATCAAATTAATTCGTTTCAAGGCAAGTACTTCTGTAGTTTGTATGGTGCAAATGTATATTTTGCTATTTGCTTCCCGAACAAATGTATGTGTGTGTTAGCGGGTGAAAATTCCCATAAAAATTTAGATTTGGAAAATTTACACAGTCTACACTCTAAACCAGGTAACGCATATGTAACGGTTAAGTACCGCTTGGCCAAGAGGAACATTTTTGAAAAATGTACTTCTTAAATTCAAGACGTACACGCGTCCTCACATGCGGTACATGCAACGCATAGCGCGAAGCGATTTAGGCCTACCCGTCGGGGTGGTTCCCTTCCTCTACGATATATTAGCAGCCCCAGGAAGCTACGCTGTACGATGAATTACATCTCTTCCAGGGATGATGCTTGTCCATCGCGAGCGTGCATTGTCATGATGCACAAACCCCGAACACACGGGGCACAACGTATATAGATGAACGCTCACCACTGTATCTCTCCTTCACAATTGCGGCTGCTCTGTGGTCACGTTTCTTTATCTTTTCCACACCTTTGGATTCCTGTTCTTCCCCAACTTCCGTTTCTTCCGCAGAACGTAACACCAACCACAGAAAATGATCGACTCACCCATTTACTACATCGCCTGGACGTAACCTAGGAGAAAATATAATGTAAAAAAATCCAACAACCGAAATAGCTTGCCTGAGAAACATGCATACTTGCTTGTGTAATCCAGGTATAAAGTGTAATCTAGGCTTCTCTAATTAATGTATCAACGTTCGTGCATGAAGCGCAAAGTTCGTTGTCTCCGTCCCTCAGTCGTTGTGTCCAGCCTGCCGGTGATCAGGACCACTGGGATATAATACACACCTTAAAGGTCAGCTAATTTCCCGATGTGTTAAAACGGTTGTGATATTCAGAACGAGCACGTCCAACTGCCCCCGAAACGCACCTTCGTTTCTCAATTTTGTCTTCCCGTTACGAGAATTACGAAAAACAAAGAAACCAAAACAAGCCATGGGCGCAGCCATTTTTCTGACGTAGATAGAAAAACCTGCTCCATCTACGTAGATAGAGAATCGTGCTTCTGATTGGATGAAAGCTGAGGCTTTCTCCGACTTCCCTGGCGGCTTCTCCCGTTTGCGAGGAAATCCAGTTGTGGCCGGCGGCTACGATTAGCATTTCGTCCGAGGTAATCCCGAGAACTATTGAACGATGGAAACAACAACTGTGAACTCACCTCAACAACATTTTCGACGTAAAATTGTAATTCTGTGCTCGAGAACTTCGCAGTTCAACGTTCAACCGTTCAGCTGCCATTCACGTCCACCCGTTTCCTGCTTTCACTGCAAGTGCAGGAATGGAAGCGATTGAGCAACAACGTGAGACTTGGTGGTCATTTGAGCATATACCTGCAGAGGACTGGTCTTCAAAGAAAGAAGACCGTAGTTCTGCCCGTGTGCACATCGTGCGATTGCCAGACTTGTTACACGAGATACATACATATATTGTGCAGCATCATAGCGTGATCGCAATGAACGACGTAGGAATGTATCGTGACCATTCGAACTGCATTCGTTCAACCATTCGTAGGTCATATGAAAGTGGTCATTAGAGTTGCCCCGCACAAAAAGTGTTGGATGTAGTTTTGTAGTGTGTTGTTTATCTCGTAGAGCGCATCGCGGCATGTAGATCGAGAGCCCTTATACGTATTTTTTGCATGTTTACTTGAGTGTGCGCATTGCTCTATACCACAGGCCATATTTCATTCATAATAGTTTCGCAAATAAACACGTATGGGTGGATCTCGTACTGCCTTTGAGTTAGGTATAGTGTCTTCAAATCAGGGTATATGTATCCTGTTTGCTGGGCTCAACAGATATTACTAAGGGTAGTGCAACATTTCCCACTTCTTGAACCATGCTAACACTGCCAGATAAGGAAGATTACACTGTGCTGTGTATATCACACTCGGTTGTCTCGCGACGTAAACCCCCCAATTATTATATTGTGTACTTCACATGTTCAACCAGGCAGCACTTCCCGTACCCTATTTTTTTAAACATGTGTTTAAAATTGCACAACTGCCACTCAAGTAACTTTGCCACCAAATTAGTCAGTGACAAAACGTATATGTACTTTATCACAAATTTAATAACCTTGGTGGAAATGATTGGTGCTGTCCTCTGCCTTGTACGGTGCACTTCGTAGCAAAATACATAGAGTCCAGATGTTTCCCTTGTCCACAAATGCCCTGTCAAAGCTGAAAGTCCCTTATCAAAATGGGGAAGTCCGGGCTTGCTTGTCCAGAGAAACAAATATGAAACTGAAGCGCTCAACGTAAATAACTGCATGCTCAGCAACTAAGGCTGGTGCTGCCGAAGAACTAATATTTCTAGGTTAAAAGGAACAAAAAAAAAAGAGCACTGCGCCGTATTAATGTTGCTTCAAAAGTATAACACCACAAAATTTGTGAAAGTCAGTTGGTATATTTAGTTATGTTGGTCACCTCCTGCACCAATTTTTAATAAGGATCAATTGTGTTGCTACCAACCAGGACCTAAGCCTGACCTATGATCTAATAATAATAATAATAATATCTATCTATGACCTATATGGACCTTCAACACTAGTTAGGTCTAGGTGTCACACGTAGCTTTAGCGAAATTCGAAGCTGCTCTGTAGAGCTGACAGGAAACTTAGAGTGTAGTGAATTTGTTTATTTATATTTTCTAAAGAACACTTAAAAAAACAACGTGATGTACCAACTATATTAAAACAAATACAAATATGCTTTGTTTTAGCTATGTGCGTGTAGCAGATTATAGGTGACCAATGACGCACAATGGGCGTCAAAGGTGAGAACACAAGTATACTACCACTGCAGGCACTGTCCTGAAATTCTGAGTCACCATTTATCAGGAAGGAATGACCACTCACAGCCTAGAAATCATATTGAGCTCCTTCCATTATTATTTTTCTTGACAGCATATATATCGTTGGCTGCCTGTCAGTACATGAAAGCGTCCTTTATCGTTGAAAGAACGGTTCACTAGTAAGCCAGCTGGTGATAGTATTCATGATGGCGAGAGCCCAAGCGGAGGTACAAGAAAAGACATGCACACACAATGTTGAAGCATTGTGTATGTCCCTTCCTATCCCTCGTCTCAGGGTTTTTGCTATGGACCTTCATCAGGTTTCCTTCCGGAAACTTTACATATTTTTATGTAGAATTGTGAAGGTACAGCCAGGCGCTGTTCGCAAATCACACAGTACTTTTCCTGAAACAAGAATCCATAGAAGGTACACAGTCATCTTCAGCATTGCACATATCTATGGGACATGTTAATCACTTTGGAATGTCACAGACATGTCATGGAGGCCGGCACAGGGTTAGTGGTGTTGAACAGACAACTATTTGTCATATTTTAGGCACAAAAACCAGTTTCGGCACCTGCATGTTGAGACAGATGTATAGCTACATACTTTGCCATGGCACAAATATATGAAGCAACAAATGTACTCGCTACTTTATTATGGTTATTAGTCAACACTGCAAAGAATGTGGGAACACAGTGTTGTACCACCTACACTCTTCAAAATGACCTTCACACACAACACATTGTAAGTCAACGAGACTCCAGAATGATGTCCGCTCCCTCCCCTGTGGCAGAAAACATTTTTCTATGACTTTACATAAGGGGAAGTTAGTACAAGAAACGCACGCGTTCCTTTTTTGAGCAAATCAGTATTCAGAGCGTTACCATACTGTGGTGGGCCTGCAGTGCATTACGTGGTACAGCACACACTGTAAGTTTCACCGTAGAACATGTCCCCCGTTCTAATGACTTCTCCAGTTTATCAAACTGACATTTTTCATAGTGATTTATGATATGACGCAGTATTTCTAAATCTTTACTGTAGTTTACCGGTTGTAGCAGAAAAAGATACCATTGTTTCCGATCACAGGACGCAAGCCATAAATGCTATACGGCAACAGTATATGCTGCTGTCTAGCAGTTGTTCGTGTTTGGACATGGTATGGTGCATACAGGCTAAATTCCATGGTTAAAATATCCAAAAGTGAACAACTGTTAGATTACATGATGTAGAATGCTGTATAGTATTTATGTCCTGTGTCATGTGACCGAAAACAATACGTGCTTTTGCTCATGCTTCACAGCGCAGGCGAAATGAGCCGCATGTGAGGATAACAACATGAAACCGGAGGTGCGGAGGAAAAGGCATGACTTTACGATCTCTGTGTCAATTGTTTCATGTTGTAATTGCGTAGCCAGCTCGCCTGTACCTGAGAATAAGCTTGATGCATTGTACACGCACCTTAGACATGCAGTGTGTGGTGTATTGTGATAGTAATGCCACTGCCAATTGAAAAATGATGCTCCAGGTGGATTGTTTCGGTACAATCTTGAAGTAAGCATACCAAGGGGTAGGGCATCTGCGTTTACCTGGAAGTAAGAATGTAAATGTTAGCTGAAGTCACTGAATAATTAACATCAATATACTGCTGCAGTTCATACCAACAATAGCACACAAGATGCTTCAATATGTTCTGCAGGAATGTCTCTGTACTCACAATATTAGTACGGCAGCTACAGAAAGGCATAAAACAAGTTTTTGTATAAATGATACCACTTGAATGCAACACAAGCTTCTGTTGCATTGCCAGAACACAACAGTGGACAGATTTACCTTATGCAGTTATGCTTTACCTTACCTTACTGATTTACCTTACTTAAACCTGAGAAAAAGAATGTACTGTTGCACACATGATGCTGTTTGAATGTAATCCTGAGACGTCTCGAAAAACATAATTTATGACCGAAACACATGAACTGGAAGATTCGATTTACCTTACTCAAAACTAACAAAAGGTATGTGCAGTTGCACACATGAAACTGCTTGAATGTAACCCTTGAGGGCTCTGGAAAAACACCTTATTCGTGACCAAAATACAACAGCTGAGCCAACGTTTAAATTTATACCTTACCCAAAATACACAAGATGTGCTGCCGTGCATATGATACTGCTTAAATATACTCTGAAAGTGCTGGAGTAAGAACACAAACACCTCAGGGTTGCTCTAAGCTAGCGAGCAACAGCAAGGGTATACGAATAAAAGAAGTGGAGCACAAGTGATGCAATGCAATTGTTTCATCAGAAAATGAAATGTCTCAGTAACAGGCGTCACAGTTCCGTCAACAAAAACAAATGGACTTTGAAGGGACGTCTGGTTGGCACTGGTGACAGCCTTCAGCTTCAAACCCAGAAGATGATAGTTGAGACATGGAGTGCGAGCTTTTCGGTGTGCCAGAATTCCTTCGAAATCATTTAACAAGTAAGGCAATTCCAAATCTGTTCTGAGAATACACCCGCTGGGGCCTAATCTCTAAAAGATGATACAGTAACTGACAGATAGCGTCCCAAGGAACACATGGTAGTCTACTAGACGTCCAGACCTGTTCTAACCCTAGACTTTAGGGATAGTGCCCAAACTAGACGTTGACTAGACGTCTAAAAGTCTTACTATTATTTAGACGTCTAAAATTAGTGATTTACTAGACATCTGGTAGACATTTAGTAATTGACGTCTAATTGTAGACGTCTTGTAGCTGGCCTTGTATGTACCACTTATTAGAAATCATCAAGATTTTGTCTTCTAGGTTTTTAAGAGGTGTGAACACATTCACACATCAAATAGAGTCACTAAATTATAAGAGGTGGTTCTAAGCTTAGCCTTCAGGCTTACAAAACTGAAGTTCAATTGTTACAAAACATGTGCACGAAACTGAATTACTTGATGGCAGAGTTAACATATTTGTGTTGTTGAAGTTGTCCGTGAACTGGCCTTGGTGGCTGAGTCTGTAGTGTGTTCACCTTCTGATCCCGAGATCGCCGGTTCGAACCCGGCCAAAAACACCAGCAACTTAGTGCCAGGATACAAGTTGCTTAGACATGCCATCTTCCGCAAGTGACATTAAATACGGTGTGTTGTGTGGTGAGCTTTCATTGCACATTTAAGGACACTCAGGTGGGCTATCCACAGACCAACTGCTGTGGCGTCGCTGATGATCTCAGTTGTCTCGCAATGTAAACCCCAATTATTCTTAAGACTTCCGTGCTGGTATCTGTCCACAAGAGTCACCACAAGAAATCTAAAAAATGTAGCCAAATGCAGAAAGAGAACTGGAATTAGGAGGGTCATCGAAAAATAAGTTTCCCGATAGTTGCTATTCAAAGGAAACACCACTAGGACAAACTGAATGGTGTAGTAGTTGGGTGTGACATCCCGGCACTGCAGACGTTGGTTAATGGAGTGCCGTTCACCTATGTGTCAGGCATTCAAGCATGGGTGTAATATTTCCGAGTACGTCTGACTATCCTAGTAAGTAAGAGTTATCCTACTTTTCGTTAAAGAAAAAAGAGTACTTTAGAGAATATCCACTGACAGTTAACACCTGTTTATACAAAACACTTTACAGGCATTGAAATGGTGTGTCCTCTATACAGGGTCGTGAAAATCTGCACAATGAACAGTACAGTGGGAGATCAGCTATAACACCACGAAACAACGTTTGTTTTCTGAAATTCCGAGAATTGTTAACGGAGACTGGCGGGTCACTGGTACTGCACTCTGATACTAATGGGAACAAATTTCCTTCAGCTTGGTCAACGAAAGTTATGCGAGATGGGGGCCACATTTGCTCGGTAACGTTCGTAAAGAGCAACGAATGAATGCAGCTTGCATTTTCCTTCAATGGTATCAAGACGGTCAAGATGAATTTCTTGTAACAATTACTATTAATGAAACGTGGGTGCATTATGCAAGTGCTGAGACAAAATACCATAGGAAGTCATGGTAGGTGCCCGGTGACAGCATTCTGAAGCAGGTCAAACTCGCGTTTTCGTCTGGAAAGGCTATGCCGACAGTGTTTTAGGACTATCGTTGTGTGCAACTTGTAGATTATCGTACACGCACAACCACAGTAAATGCAGATGTACTGCGAGATCCTTGGTAAGCTTCAAACTACAATGAAACAAAAACGCAGAGGACTTGGAAGGGTGTAGCGTACAACGTCAACGCTGCCTGCACTGGTCTTGAAAGACTCCGGATTTGTTCGAGAAATTCATCTGGAAATTTACCAAAAAGAGAAAAAGTACACAAGCGAGCTGGTACAACGTTGAAGTAGGAAGCATCACCTTGAGCATGAGGAGGATGAAGTATACAGGAGACACACAAACGTGAGTTTCCTTTTCGTGAGCTTCCTGTATACTTCATTCTCCACATGCTCAAAGTCATGATTCCTACTTCAATGAAAATTTGCCCAATTTGCTGTTCCATCTTCCTCTCAAAGCGGCCCTCGGCAGTCACAAATTCGCAAGTGATCATGAAACACAAATTGATCAGGTGAAATGCCTCACTTTGTAAACAGGACATAGCATGGCACAGAAAATACAGTATTGAGTACTTGATATCACAGCACCAAAAATGTTCAGCTAAATAAAGTGACTATATTAAGCAGTAATGTTGAGCTCTAATCTGTACATGAATTTTTTCAGTGTTATGTTATAGATTTATTATTTTGTTCACAGCAGAGGAACTTTTGTTGGATGATCCTCATACATGAAGGAATTTCCTTATTCTGTTACTTTCCATCACACATGTGTGAAGCAGCAAGTACAATCTGTTTGCAAATGATCATACTGAGGTAATAAAACTGGACTCTGTAATATCTTTCAGAAACTATGCACGAATGGACCACATTAACTTTGTCCAATTATATTATGACCAAATGGATAGTATGTAGTCTTTCATGCTATATGTGAGTTGTATGCCTATATATTGTAACAAAAGATCAGTCAGATGAAGGCAGTCTGACTGAGGTTCGTAGATACTTTAAATAATGTCCATACGTATGATGATCCGAGTTTTTTTGGCTCATTGGCATACATATATATAGCATCCACAACTAGAAGACATCACCAGAATCTAAGTGCTGTGAAGTAATATTTTATTTTACTGAATATATATCTTCTTTCCTAACGAAAGCCCGCATTTGTTCTGGGCAATGTTTCTTGAACAAGCGTTCCTGATGGCGTTACCGTTGCTGGTAAATGTAAATCTTGTACGTCAGTACTCAGTAACTCCCCTGCAGAATACTACGCTACACCAACTTAAAGAGATCAGCAACTAAATTATCGAATCACTTAAATGTCAATAAAAAAGGTCGACGACTCCGACGAATCGTTCAGCGCAGCACTATAAAGCATTGCTCCATAAACACAGAAGCACTTTGCACGTACTGTGGCCAGCAGATGTTTGTTTACTGCACATAACATTTTCCCACAAGCTACATAGCTGCAGCAGTAAAATGGAATCTGACTTGACTCAGGGGTTTCAGGACCCTTCAAAAAATCTTGAAACTGCCCATGGTATCTCTTTGAAACTGCTGAACAGGCAATACGGTACATATTAGGCACACCTGCAGCTCAGTAGCAAAGGCACTGATAAAATGTTTGCAAAAAGAACAGCGATTTTCAACACACACAGCACCAAAATACGACACTCGTCACTCGTCGCTGCAACGACGATAGCGATGGCATAATGATGATGATGTTCGTGTCACTTCCACTGGATTGGCATATGTGTTATTTAACATTTAACCTCCGCCACCCAGTTATAATGAACGGCCACGGAAATTAAAGAATATTACAAAAAATAAGTACTCAATAAGCACGAGCTAAAGTAATGTCAATGACATCTGCCCGTCTACCCAATCATCATCCATCATCCATCCATTCAACCACTTCGAACCTGTTCTGTTTCAACCGTTGAAACTTCAAACTTTCCGGACGCGCAACGGGTAGCAGTTGGGTCTTGGCGGCAGCACTCCACTGGTTGTTATACGGAAATCTTTCTAAGTTCCAATCTCCCGCACGTTTTGTCTTGCAATTTTTGAGCATAGCGAGAACATACGCCGTGCTGTCCAGTGATGAAAACTGTTGAGCGCAGCAGAGCTCCCAGAGTGCACTGTGGTGGACAGCGTTTCTTTGTTCTCTGGCTTTCAAGTTTAGGGGTGAGTTCAGTCTTCATTGAAAGTATGTGCCTGTTTCTGTGTACCAAATCGCATGTAGTAGAGATGCGTGGCATAATATAGGAATATCGTTTCCTTTATCTATTTCGGCTTCGTATCACCGATTGAAGCACACTGGAAGTGTGGGTTGACCTGACTGCACTTGCATTCAAAGTAGTGATTAACCTTGTATGTTCGGCAGTAGAATGTTTCAGTAAGTGCCTTGGTTCGTCTTGGTGCTAAAACAAATATGGTATCACTAATTAACCATCGAGATTCACGAGTTTTCGATGACTGTTAAAGTCTTGAGTAAACGAAAGTCGACAGTTACGGTTAGCAGGGCGGACACGCCGGAGCATAAATGCTGGTTAGTTCATAGTCATATCAGCCCGACTTCAGTTGTTGCATTTTTCGCTGGTAGTGAAACCACACAGTGAAAATTTTGCGCAAGTATTTTTGTTTGCATATCATGGTTTCATAGCAACTGCATTTTTCTTTTTATAGGTATTTGGACTACCTTGCATCGGTGGGTATGAAAATAGTGGTAACCCTACGAAACATCTATTGGCACATAAGCTTAACAGTTCCCTGCGACGTAAGGGGAAGCAGTTGTCTGTGACGTGTGACTGTGTTGTCCTCCAATGTTCCTGATGTTCGATGTGCCCCCTAACCTTACTCTAGAGGGAGCCTCTTTAAATTTTTGTGAACAAAGTATTGCAAATACAGTTGGTGGAAGGCTCTAACTGCTTTCCATTTACATGGCAGTTGTGTGGTTAACGAAATCAAACTTTTTTTCAGATGCTGTGATAGTCAGTAGGGAAGTGCGATGTAGAAGACAGGACTGCCAGAAGCTTGCTAAAGAACCGCACAACATGCATGGGCAGCAGACAAAATATTCATGAAACGGTACAAAACTAGTATTTCTGTGCTTAGTCGTTTTGAAACATCCTTGGTATTGTATGGAGAACAACGTGACTATGTCATTCCGTCTTACTTCACCCAAACAGCTATCTGGCAGTAGTGCAAGAAATGAGTTCCTAAAGGGTTTATTCACTGAAGTCACCTCAGCGCCATACTATAGGTCCCTCAATGTTACGTCCTTGCATTTGTTCGCTGCATTATGCTTTTTAGGTGACTATTAACACCGAAAAGATGGAAATTGCTTGGATATTCTACAAATCACAGAGCGACAAGTTTGAAACACCAGGTATACGGTGAGTATAATATGGGTAACAACTTGGCTGGGATCTGCAATATGGTGGCCGATGGCAGCAAATCTACCTGCTAGCGACAGCGGCGGTCTCCTGTGGATGACGTCATGTGAATAAACCTTATAATATTTGGCGTGGTGACACAGCTCTTGCTTTGTATTGTCTTTTATAATATACACAGTGTTTATTTTTATCCTGTACAGAATTTTTGCACCAAAGTTATGAGAGCAGTACAGTTGTTGTTTTAGCGTAATGCAGTGTTGGAAGTGCTGCGCCAATCATGAGTGCTTCGCACTCGCCTGCTCGACCAGGTAAGGTCGTGCATCACGAGAAAACGCCTGTCACATTGATGTACTTTCACCAGGTGCCTTTCACCAGCGACAGCTGTTGCATCCTCGTTTCCCTGAGATCCTGGCAACGTCCACATCAGGTAGTCACGCACAAACAGATTTTCAGCTGTTTCTGCAATTCGTGTTGTGTAGCTGTAACAGTCCTGTGATGTTTGTACGTGCAGCTTCTTTTCTTTATGTGTCTCTCAGATCAGTGTTGATACAGTTTTTGCTCTTATGTGACCAGAAAAGCATCCCGTGAAAGGGTGTGCATAGCCACTAAACAAACTAGTTAGAACTAGCAGGCTACATAATGCTTTCTGACATGTTTTGTTCTATTTTCTAGCCACAGTGAGTCATTGGAGGCACTGCTACAGCACCAACAATCACACATTGGAAGAAAGGAATGAGGTGGCCTTCAACACCCTGATGCCAGTTCAACACTAATCAGTCAAAACACAAGACGCCTGCTTGGCAGCAAAGTCAATCCATTTTGAGACTGAGTTTTGTACCATAGACTTCGTGTGTGGTTTACTGTGAATAAATGTTCATGCTGAGATCCATGTTGCTATCAATTATATCACATTTCTGCATGAATGCATGCCAGGACTAGTCATGGTCTAAAGTACGTCTAAGGGTGGCTAAAGTAAGGTACAGGAAATGTATAATCCTAGACCTGTCGCCTGAATGGAGGGATAAAATTGGTCTAGCTGTAGACTTCATGTCTAATACATGGTTAAGTGTCTGACCCTGTTCTGGCATCAGGTCAAAAGAATGTCTAATCTCGGCTAGGTACATAGACATCGGATGTCTAGGGCTAGATGGCTAGGTGGCGTAACGTTAGACGTGTTATTTGACGTCTAGTGGACGGATACTTGACATTTGGTCTAGTGCCTAGACATTCTATAGACATTCCTTATCTCTTTTTTTAGACGTCATTTAGACGTCTACTAGCCCACCATGTGCTCCCTGGGGTATTTGTCTTTTCTGTGTGATGTCATTTGCACCGCATGACTGACTTGTCCAACATTGCGCGATTTACCTTTATCTGCTGCCTAATCCTGCCTCTGCAATCTCCTGCTGCAGATAAGGTTTGCACAGCTCCCCGGACGAGATATCTTCGGCTTCGTGTGAAACAAGTTGCACATTGCTAACATTCGTATGAGCGAAATGAACACATCAAATCGCTGCTTTCGAAGGTGGCACCCAGTCGGAGTTGTAACCGATTGTTGCAGTAAATAGGTTTTTCTTTCGCCTTTCGGAAAGTTGAGGTTTGAAACATTGGAACTGCATGTTGAAGTGTTGTTGCATACGGGGGCAAAACGCTGACGCATTCTCGGCACGCAGCACAGCACACGAAACACACCAGGAAGTCTGTACTGGCCTAACAAATGCTTTGCAGTCGAAGGAAGCAAAACTCACGTTCCTCGTGGGTTCAGTGAAGTCTCCCCTGATAGCGTACTGCGAACCGGCCGGCTTGGCGGAAGAAGCCAAATGTTATGCAAAGCCGGAGCACGGGCAGACCAGGAATGTGTCGTCGACAGAGGGTTTGCAGGCCACAAGACGAACTATCAGCGAAACTAAAAATTCACTTTTTCGAAAAACCGAGGCGAGGGGAGCCGAGGAGAAAAAAGCGAGGAGTTTGGGATAACTATTTTTCACACATAATCAGTGTTCCCTTATGAACACATCGTGTGAGTACCATTCCATTCTGTAACACTCGAAAATCGGCGTAGCTGAGCTTTGAAGGAACTGTAAAGTGAAATTTCCACCCCCTGTTTCTGTGTGCGACCTAGTAGTATTTGCCTGTGTGATGCTGCACACAGAGCCTAATCACTCAAAGCACGTTAATTATTACACAGCATAAATTAGAAAAATTAAATCTGATGGTAGGTCGCGCCCCGCTAACAGCTAAAAAAGTCATGAGCGGAGTACTCCCGTCACGTGATACGTAATAACCGGCTACAAATTACCAATAAACACTACTTCAAGAATCACAAGAATTAAGCGGGAACCGCATATGACGTTTTCTCAGCGCAAAGTTTGTACTTGAGGCCCCTGGCGGCATTTTTCGTTGTTATTAAGAGCTATTATAGGCTGGCATAACATACGCGACAGATATCACTTGAAAAAGATGCAGTATAACTTTGTATAAATACAATATCTGGTAACCAAAGGCCATAACCAAGGCGCGCCGACCATCAACGTGGAAATCTCTTGCTTGTACTTCCGCTGTTCTCCCGCGTCTCTCAGTATGGACCAAAGGCGAAAATTGCTGCTGCTGTTAAAAAAGAAAAAAAAAGAGCTTCTTCTCTAAAAGCGACAGCTGTTGAGGTAGAAGGATTGAAGAAGACCGTCCAGAACACACTACGGGTCCAACGATATCTAGACCAGAGGGAAACGACAATCGAACAATGGCTAGCAAGTGGGATGGTATGCGTTTTGTCGCTCCCATGTCCGCATTAATTTTCATTTCCAGCCAATTCTGCCTGGTCCACTTCATTCTGTCTTCCACTTGTGCGTACATCGCGACCAAACCGTCTATGCCCACGCAGCTGAGTGGCTGTGGAGACGGTCGTTTCCGGCCAAGCATGCGATTGGTCAAGACGGACACGTCGCTTCCTGCGCTTGGCGCTCCGATCTGTTCACCTCAGATGTCGGCGTCCCCGCTCGACGGCTATTGTTCATGGAGCTGAACGTAAAAACGCCAAGCGCTCGGCGTTCTTGCGTCGAGAAAACGTCGTATGCGGGTCGCCCTTTACTGGGACAATTCTCCAAAATACCAAAGAAACAGCATCCCAAAATACAATCAGCGCTATCAGCGCCCTCTGTTTGCTCTCCTTCCATCCATATCACACAGCGTCATGCACGGCGTGAATTGCGTCTCTCGGGATTTGTGTATGTAAAATGTTCATTTGCTGCCGAAATTGAACGGAACTTCACCTGACAGCGATGCCAGGTATCTACTCTAATGTTCGGGGATACACCAAGTGTGCTTTTTCGACAAGGGACGTTGTGTACCACATGATTCCAACGGATAATGCGCGGAAACGAAAGTGGCTGCAGGCGCTTGGTCAAGACATTCGTGATCCATGCCGTATTTGCTCAACTATAATTCCTCTGACGAGTCGTACGAAATGGTAGCAGTGGACGATCGAAAACGTCTCAAACGGACCGCAGTCCCGACACCATTGTTTCTCCTTGCGACGCCTAACGATGCGAACACCAGCGCACACGAGGTATGTATTTACCGATACACAGGAATAATACATATATAGTGATAGTTTATTTCAAATTAAGATTGATTTTTGTAATGCCTACGCTACGTAATGTACGAAATGGAACATCCCCCTCCCCCTGGGGAGCCCTGAGCTCTCGCAGGAGAATGTAAGCATGAGATAAATTGTGTGCAAATACTTGTCGTATTCTTCATTTATATAAGCGGCGCAGGCTTCCATCGTCACTGACAAGAAAGTGAAAATCGGAAGTAAAAGCATGATTGCAATGGATGCATGCATGATGCAAATGGATGATTTACCATCAACACCTCTCAACCTTTCTCTAGTGATTATTTCAACACCTTTTGTCCTCATGCTCGCAGGCAGGGGCGGATTTAAAGAGGGGCGGGGGGGGGGGGGCACCGCCCTTCCTCCATACGGCTGTGTTCCCTATGTAAAAATCCGATCTCCTGGATGATGCTGTGCCGCAAAGCACGAAATTTCCTAAAGACCGCCCCCCCTCCCCCTATGACGGACCCTTAAATCTGATACAAGTTCGCAGACACTAAATACTCTTCTAATTTGTAGTCTTGTGCCCTCTGCTTCACCAGACCAGAAGAAGTACATCAAATTCAGAGCTCTAGTATTAGAACTGTTTGAGAAATGTAGGACTTAGGGTGCATCACACAAAGTGGGCACCAGATGTTCGCATCACGCTTCTCACCGCAAAAGCTGGGTGCCCATGTGAACACAATTTATCTTGGAAACGTTAGTCAGAGGTGAACAAGATGGCTGCAGGGAACATCTTGCTGTCTGGCACAATCCTTTTCAGTGGGACCAGGACAGCCAAGGTGTGAATTCATAGCCTGTTATGTTTGCTTAAATTCAAATGACACCTTGTAGTATTTGCTGTTGATCAGGTTCTCTGGTTACTCGAGCCAATTAATATTCAAGCGATCTCACTTACAACATCTACCAGAAAGATTGCAGCCTCCCTCTCGCGACACAGGTAGGATTATCAGAACTCACGGCCGTGTTGCAGAGCATAGAGTGTAAACCAGCAGGCAAAAATGGGAAAAGTGTAGCACTCGCAAGTGAATTAGACAAGTATTTCAAGAGACTCAAAACATTCAAATAATTTCTTTGACTAAAACAAGCTGTCGGACGGAGTGCATCCTTCATCAGGTGTGATACAGACACACACACACACACTTGGTACATATATTTATACTGATGTACATCAAAGAAAGGGACAAAGAAGGTGGCGAGGAGGAAATACAAATTCTTGTTAGAGATGATTGAGGGCACGAAAAAAATAATACAAAAGAAGGCACACAAGCTTTGCATACTTGAATTTTCTGTTACAATAATTCTATCTGCAACAATGACGTAAAAGGTATATGTCGTAAAAGGTAAAAAGAACTAGCGTGTAGTTACTTATAATAACCGATTGCAATATGCAGTTTCCATGCTTGGAAATGCTTATGGACTATGTAGCCCACAAGAGGATCTTGCAACAGAGGGTTAAGAAAAAGCTTGAAGCTGCGGCCAACCCCCGTGCATGTGCTGAGCTAAACCCGTGGGTGCAGTATACTTCTAACAATCTTTACTGGTGTAGTTCCAATTCTGAGAGAAATGCAGAGCTTCTGCTTAGCATGTGGAGACGTATGAGCTTACGTATACAAACGAGCTGGCATTCAGGATGTTGGGGAAACGAACGTATGTTTACATGTATGTGCTGTCTTCTCCGCTAACGTAAAGACAGACCGTTTCGTATGTGCTTTCAGTGTCTGGGGTTCGATCTGTGAACCACTTGGGGGCGAGCATCCAATTACATAAACTTCCTTTGGCTTCCCATCCTCGTATCGTTCCCACGGAGAGTGTCCGTTTACTTCCCTTCTGTGGTCTCCATCTCTCTCTCTGTGTTTAGTTGTAGTTGCAATAAAGAAGTCAACCTGTGCGGACGTGTGTGAGCGTGTAGTCCGTCTCCAAACGACATATCCGCGGATGGCACCCTTACTGCTTGCCTCTTCCCGGCGCATTTAGCCCTTTAGAGCTACATTTTTCTGGTGCCGAAACCCGGGAAAGAAGGCCCTTTATCGACAAGGTACCACCGTGGAGTAATCGACGATGGACCGACTCAAACGAAAACGTTCCACCATCCGTGCAGCAGTGACAAAGATAACGGAAGACATCGTGCAACTTACTCAGCAGCCAAGCACAACGAATGTTAAAGGTGAGCTGCAACAGAAACTCGACCTCCTCACTGTTAAAGAGAGTGCCTTAGAACAGCTAAACGTCGCAATAGAAGAATTAACGACCGACGAGGCCTATGACGAGGAACTGACTGGTTCGCAGGCTTATGAAGACAAAATTTGCACCACAAGGTCGATTGCCAAGCATGCCCTAGATAGTGCCCCCACTGACCCAAGGAGCTCCAGTAATTCGAGAAGTCAAAATTCCACAAATGTGAAACTTCCGAAACTGGAAATCTCAAAATTGGACGGGGATCTCAGAAACTGGGAAAGCTTTTGGGACCAGTTCGACTCTACCATCCACTCTAACGAATCGCTCTCCAAGGTGGACAAGTTCAAATATTTGAAAAGCTACTTGACAGGAAAGGCAATGACAGTGATCAAAGGACTTTCGCTTTCCGAAGAAAACTACTCGACCGCCATTGAACTTCTGAAGGACCGATTCGGGAAGAAAAGTCTAATTATCGACGAACACATGTCAAGATTGTTAAACTTGCCAAAAGTAAATGATTCAAGTCAAGTCACTAAGCTACGCGAACTTTACGACGAAGTGGGAACTGGGGTCAGGTGCCTGGAAGCCTTGGGTGTGGCCCATTCTTCATATGGTGTGCTGTTGCTATCCGTTTTACGCAAGGCAGTCCCTGTGGATATCAACTTGGAATATGATCGAAAGCATGCGGACAAGGATGATTTTGACTCCTACTTGACATTTTTGAACTTAGAAGTTGCCGGACGCGAGAGAGGTCAACGCGGGGGAGCTAGCAAGCCTCACATAACGAAACAACTTGGAGACGGTACCCGAAGTCGCCAACACAACAATCTCCCATCAGGAGTTGCTTTAACGGTTGGCGCAGAACAAACAAAATGCGTATTTTGTGAGTCTACTGATCATTCCCTGCAGAGCTGCGCGGCTCCTCTTTCTTTGGAACAAAAAAAAGGAGAAGCTCAAAGCAGAGAGACGATGTTTTCGATGTGGCAAACAATATCATCGGGCACGGGAATGCAGAAGTGGGTCCCGACTGTGCTGCGCATTTTGTAATGGGAAACACTTGACAGTGATGTGCGACCCAACATGGAAACGTGGCGCCGGATCCGAAGTTGCCACAACAGCTACTGAAACTCAGATAATGAAGCCAACGGTAGTTGCCACGTTGAGAGATTCCAGCCCGACTTACGCTGCAAACAGCACAGTGCTCCTTCAGACTCTTCGTGCATATGCAGAAAGTGAAAATGATCGAAGGCTCACACGCATTCTGATGGATGGGGGCAGCCAACGCACATTTATTAAGAAGTCATTGTCGGAGATGCTTAAATGCCAAAC
Organism: Ornithodoros turicata; assembly: GCF_037126465.1. NCBI lineage: Eukaryota > Metazoa > Arthropoda > Arachnida > Ixodida > Argasidae > Ornithodoros > Ornithodoros turicata. Next base: position 39,581,226 of record NC_088204.1, read on the forward strand.
CTTAGGAGAAGAAGACCTAACAGTCCACACCTTTTGCTCTACATCAACTATCCAGAGAAAATGCCGCAGGGTGCAAGTATGGTTGCGTAGCCAGTTTGACCGTAACGAAATCGCAGTCGAGGCGCTCCAGATGCCAGAAATTTGCACTGATGTCATGCGAGTGCCGAACAACGACCTCATAGCCAAAATGGAACGGGACGGTCTCTGCGTAGGTGACGTTCCGATGACCAACACCGACTGCGACCATGGAATCGGAATCCTTATCGGAGCAGACTGCTATTGGAGGGTCGTCACCGGAGAGACAAAGTATTTGAGCGAATCATTGGTGGCTATCAATACAATCTTTGGTTGGACTCTTCAAGGACCGGTACCAACAAGTACAGTTACAACTTGCACTAATGTCTGCGTCATGAGAACGGTAGTTGACCAAAACGAGGCAGACATATCGAACGAACTGAGACGATTTTGGGAACTAGAGCATATGGGTATACAAACAAAGGATACGGTTTGCGACAAGGTAAACGACACTATCGTGCGAGAGTTCGAAGCAAAGATAAAGCACAATGAAGACGGAAGGTACGAGGTACACATACCGTGGAAAACCAGTGATTCCTGTTTGCCAACAAACAAGCGAACTGCAGAGGAAAGACTGAACTCGTTAACGAAAAGGCTTTTGAAGAACCAGCACGTCATGATGGAGTACGACACCACTATTCGGCAATATTTGAATGACGGACACGCCGAGAAAGTTGATATTAAAGCAAACGCCGACGGACCAGTCTTCTACCTGCCTCATCGAGCTGTATTTAGACCTGACAAAGCAAGTACTAAAGTGCGCATCGTGTTTGACGCTTCGTCCAGTGCTTCGGACTGCCCTTCGTTGAATGACTGCCTGGAAGTTGGACCAAACCTGAATCCTGATCTCCTGGCGACAATTCTAAGATTCCGTAAGCACAGTGTTGCCGTTACAGCCGACATTGAGAAAGCATTCTTGCAGATTTCTCTCAATCCGAACGACAGAGACGCTTTCAGATTCATGTGGTACACTTTCATGCCGGAGAGCGGAAGACCACTGTCCGAGATTGAGGTGTGGAGAATGACGAGGGTGCCCTTTGGTGCCGCGTCCAGCCCATTCCTTCTTGCAGCAACACTTCGTTATCATTTCAACTTAATGTCTAGCACTTAGCCTGAAACTTGCAGAAAACTAACGGATGGCTTCTATGTGGATGACTTTGTGACTAGCGTCAGGTCAAGAGAAGAGGCTGAAATTCTGCACGATGAGGCAGATAAAGTTCTTTCGGCTGCTGGCATGCATCTAAGAAAGTGGGCAACGAACGACAGTGAGCTACAGGTATCGTTCAGGACTAAAAACAATGACAACAGTCAGATGAAAAAGGTCTTGGGCATTGTTTGGAACACGACAAATGACGTCCTGTCACCTCCAATGGACTCATTGGACCAGTTCCTGACAAAGAAAAGAGACACGAAGAGATGCTTACTTCAAGTTAGTGCACGAATATACGACCCCCTCGGCATTCTCTCGCCCTACACAGTCAAGGCAAAAATACTAAGTCAACGAGCGTGGGAATTGGGCATCGGATGGGACGACGAGCTACCCGAACACATCGGTAAAGAGTGGCAACAGTGGTGCAAGGGAATTCCATTTCTACCAAAGATCACTGTGCCAAGGGCAATCACAGACGATGACTCAGTTGTGTCCCGAAGTATTCATTGCTTCTGCGATGCGAGCCACCAAGCGTACGGTGCAGTGCTGCATCTGCGCACAGTGTACGAAGATGGACGCATAAATGTCGTTATCGTAGCTGCTAAATCGAGAGTAGCCCCACTAAAGCGAGTTTCACTCCCAAGACTTGAACTTTTGGGTGCTCTTGTGGGTGCTAGGCTTACTCACTACGTGACAGCAACTTTGAACTACGAAGGCCTCACCGTGCGGTATTGGACCGATTCGACCGTGGTTCTTCACTGGGTAAAAGGAAGCGCTAGTAGATGGAAACCCTTTGTTGCCAACCGCGTCACCGAGATTCAAAGTATGTGCAACCCTTCAGACTGGCATCACTGTCCAGGTGAATCTAATCCAGCTGATCTGCTGACAAGAGGAGTGCTGCCCGACATGCTCATGAAAGACGACTTCTGGTGGAAGGGACCTGAGTGGCTCAACAATGAAGAGGCCCTCTGGCCGAAATTCGAAGTTGACACCTTGGAGCTTCCTGAAACAACATCGCGAGAGGAAAGAAAAAACGCAACAGCGATGATGGCGACGGATGCCGATGTTAGCACGCCACTCCTCACTCTTGAGAACCACAGTTCTCTTCTGACTGTGCTTCGAATCACCGCGTGGATCAAGCGTTTTATTCACAACTGTCGACAGAAAGATGCTAGGATTTCTGGCCCGCTCAGTGCGGCCGAAATCCAAAGTTCGCTGAGACAATGGATCCGCCAGGTGCAGAGGGAAAGCTTTCCAGGAGAACTGGAGATACTATCATCGGGCAAAAACACTGTCGGCGAAACGTCTCCACTACGAACCCTGTCACCCTTCGTGGACGAGGATCAAATAATGCGCTTGCGAGGAAGGCTGCAACAGCGCGATGCAGAGACAGCAGTTAAGCATCCCATAATTCTTCCCAAGGATCACGACTTCACTTCGAAACTCATCACGCAAGAGCATTTGCGACTTCTGCATGGAGGTGTTAGAGACACGTTAGTGCAGCTCCGTGAGTCCTATTGGATACTGAGAGGAAGGCAAGCAGTCAAATGAGCTATTCATCAATGTTTGACCTGTCGGAAATGGCGATCCAAGCCAGCGGATGAGGCAATGGCACCACTACCACGCGACCGTGTGACAGAGGCAGAGCCATTTCTTGTATCTGGGATAGACTTCGCCGGACCTTTGTTCTATAAAACTGAGACCGGAAGCAGCAAGGCATACATAGTTCTGTTCACGTGTGCCGTAACTAGAGCCGTGCACCTCGAATTGGTAACCGATCTAACAGCAGCCACTTTTCTATTGGCTTTCCGTAGATTTATTTCCAGGAGAGGAATATGCCACACTGTGTACACAGATAATGCCCTCACTTTCAAACGCGCATCGAAAGACCTTAAACAGCTCTGGACCGAAATGCGAGGCGGCGAAGTACAGGACTATTTCTCTGGGACGCACATAACTTGGAAATGTATCGTTGAGAGAGCAGCGTGGTGGGGCGGATTCTGGGAACGGATGGTGCGCACCGTCAAAACGACTCTCCGGAAGGTCCTGGGCAAAAGTAGCTTGACGCTTGACCAACTAACAACGCTACTCACAGAGGTAGAAGCCATGGTGAATTCTAGGCCCATCTCCTTCGTCTACTCGGACAGCAACGAACCCGATCCCTTGTCACCAGCCCACTTCCTAGTCGGTAAGCGTATAACCCGACTGCCTGACCAGCCAACTGTTACCTCGGGGCCCGGCCAGCCGCAGCTATCGAAGATGCTGCGTTACCGAGAGGCTCTCCTGCGGCGCCTGTGGAAGCGGTGGGTACACGAGTACCTCCTGGAACTGCGTACAGCACATGAGCAGCGCACTGCGACCTCAACGGCACCGCAAGTAAACGATTTAGTGTTGCTAAAGGAGGACCGTCTTCCCAGACAAATGTGGAGGATGTGTCGTGTTGTGAAAGTGTTCCCTGGCAGAGATGGACGTGTACGATCCTGTGAGGTCCGACTTCCCGGAGGTGGAACACTTAAACGTGCCATCCAACATCTCTTCCCGCTAGAGATTGTATAACAGAATGAGCTAGTGCTCATTGCGGGGGAGTGTGTTGGGGAAACGAACGTATGTTTACATGTATGTGCTGTCTTCTCCGCTAACGTAAAGGCAGACCGTTTCGTATGTGCTTTCAGTGTCTGGGGTTCGATCTGTGAACCACTTGGGGGCGAGCATCCAATTACATAAACTTCCTTTGGCTTCCCATCCTCGTATCGTTCCCACGGAGAGTGTCCGTTTACTTCCCTTCTGTGGTCTCCATCTCTCTCTCTGTGTTTAGTTGTAGTTGCAATAAAGAAGTCAACCTGTGCGGACGTGTGTGAGCGTGTAGTCCGTCTCCAAACGACATATCCGCGGATGGCACCCTTACTGCTTGCCTCTTCCCGGCGCATTTAGCCCTTTAGAGCTACATTTTTCTGAACCAGAAAAATGTCGGCGTCTCCGACCAAAGCAACCTGCAGGATGCGTTGGATTAGAACTTCATCCGAAATTCCCATACCCGTCTGATAGGCGGTGAGGTCATCCAGGAAATCGGCAACAGACTTCTTATCGGTGTAACCTGAGAAGGTAGGCACCGGTAAGTTGAGTCGTAGAGGCGCTTGTGCCTGCGGTGGGGAAACCGACCCGGCATCCAGGCGTTGAACCATCAACGAGCACAACTCCGTCATGCGTGACAGGAGTTCTGCCGTTGCAATGGCGTCTGACTGCGGCGTGGGCACCTTCGCCTTGTGAGCCATCAGCTCCGAGAGCTCATCCACCGGGTGGGAGCTGAAAAACTCGAAGAAAAAACACGAAAAACGCACACACACAAAGAAACAACAGCAATAAACTACAAACTAAAACAACTGAAAACTGCGCAAACTACAACAAACTACGCAAACGAACAGTGCCGCGTGTTCCCCGCCACGGGACAGACGAGCCCGAACCCCAAACGTTGGGCGCCAGTTGTGGAAACCTACGTTCCCACAACCTCGGGGCGTCAGCCCGTCCGTTCCACGCGCAAAGGAACAAGCGGCACACACCAGAAATTCAAACCAACATACCGGCTTTATTCGCTAGCAACAGCTTCAATTCCCAGCGGGGAACAACCGAGCCTCCGAAGAGGCATGTGGCCTCTTATGTAGCTTAACGCCACGCCCTCCCAGTGATTGCGGCCCCCTGGCGGCTTTCGTGGTGGCTCACCCGATAAGATAGGGGAGCGTGGCACGCCACAGACATTAAGGCTATATGTATTATACTCATTCACTATATGAGCTACAAGTTACAATATATACATTCATTGCGCACTTCCCGACTGGAACCTTCTTAGACGGAGCTTCAACTCCCCGATACTGTCTACGACATAGTACCCATTTATATACTTTGTGTGGGGGCCAGGGCTCCCAGGCGGTGAATGCGTTTGGTTAGAACTTGGATGAGAGCATGCTAAAAAAAAATACTGTCCACCCGAACTCTAAGAACGGAAACGGGATGCCGTCCTCCTCGATCATGGGCAGAAATTCTCAGTCTCCTCGATCAGAACGACAAACACCCAAAGAAACAGTCAACAAGACGGCAAGAAACAAACGGCGATATTTCAAGAGCGTTCTAACCGAACACTCTCGGACGAAGGGAGCACTATAGTTCCTTCTGCGTCTAACAGATGGCGACAGTTTCTCCGCAAGTGGTGGATTGAGCCACCAATACGGGCATGGAGGACCCTAAGCATTGGCCTTTCAGCACAGTCGTTCTACATAATATTTTGTTCTCTTGCGTTCATTTTTCTTGTACTGTTCTACTACCACTGTTGTTGTTTCTAATGCTGAACGGTGCACTGCCCGTTAGGCGGTTATTTAGCCGTTGGCAGGCACCAGTGCCAAAATAAAAGCTCAATCAATCAATCAATCTGAATCAATCTAAAATGCAAGAAGCGACTTTTTGTTTCCCACTGTAAAATCTAGTTTTCCACACGGCATCACCCAATTTTGTCCTCTTTAACCACTCCTGAAATGAAACCCAATTTTTATCCCCGACTTTAAAAAAAACATAAAACCCGAAAACACAGGCGGCGCTAGATACAAATAACATGCGACAACTTAGGATTCAGCTCCAGCATGGACGCTCCCTAAAAGAATCCGGGCCAACTATGTAGCACACATTGTTGTGATTGCTGAGCTGAAGAGGGGGATAGTAGAATGTTGGAGGTTCTTTGTACACATTCGTGTGCAGCAGCCCTTCCGAATGGTCACCGACAATTTGCTCGCAGAATCAATGAGTAGCATTTTGCTTGACACCTAGGAGCAAATGCATATACCAGATATCTAATGAGTACAAATATCCAAAACATTTTTCACAGAAATTCATGAAGCACTGTCACATACTACATTAGGAAGTTTACGACACAATGATTGCTAACACGGCGGATGTTTCTTTCTTTTGGTCGTAATGAGACGCCTTTGGCCGTAATGACAATTTGGGCGTAATGAAACACTTGGGGGTAAAATGATTATCGGCCATAATGACACTTTCGGCCGTAATGAGATACAATCGTGACGTTGGCGTGTGACAGCGGCGGGGCGGTGGTCGCCGCTTCACATGTCGGGGCATGTGAAGGGTTGCGCCGTGCGTACCGCCTTCTCGTCACCCGAAGGAGCAGCTGAGACGGTATTGCGTCTGTGCGCGGAGATGAGCGTCGGGGTTTTGGGCCGTCCTAGGAAGGAAGTGTAATGGTCGGCGAGTCTTCAATCACGTAGTCCCAACATGAATCTCTTACACACTAGGCGAGGGGTGCCAACTCATTCGTACCCGTGGGTCGCATTGAGCCATGGGCTGCATCCGGGTTGGGGTAGCCTGCTCCTGATATACAGGGTGCCTCCTTTTTCGACGCAGATTTTTCATTAAAAAACTATAAAGGCTATAGACATCCTGTTTTCACTGCTATAATCTCTTGCCCGCGGGCGTTGTTGGCCATTTATTGCTCAACCGTCAAATGACTACTTACCTAAAAATCGTTAATTAACTTTTTAAAAATAAAAGCTACAAGGTCGTCCCAATGAGAACATCTGGTCCCCTCGGTCACCTGATACCGTTATCGCTTTCAGAACAAAGATTCCTGAAAGAACACTAATTCTTCTTTATTTCTTTATTTTGTTCAGTGCGCATCTTCGGAAACACGTCATTCTTTCACCCCCAATGTGAGAAGGTGAAGGAGCACAGTGCTGCCCCATTCGCCCTCGAAAAAAGATTAAAGAACAACAGAAAATGCAACGCAAGATAAGAGCAGTTCGAATAGCGTCACAAGATACATTTCTTTTTGTTTTGTTTCCGCAAGTTCGAGCTCATCTTCGACGTATGGTGCGGCACTGTGCTCCTTCACCTTCTCACATTGGGGAGAAGGAAAGACGCGTCTCCGAATATGCGCAATGAACAAAATAAAGAAAAAATTGTGTTTTTTCACGATTTTTTTGCGGGCGTTCTATCGAACAGTTTTTTTTTCTAAATACGGTAACGGTGTCAGGTGACCGGACGGACAAGATGTTCTCATTGAGACGACCTTGTAACTTTTATAGTGAAAAAGTTAATTAACGATTTGAGGTAATTAGACATTCAACGGTTGAGCAACAAGTGGCCAAGAACGTTCGCCGGCCCAGAGGCGATAGTAGTAAAAACAGGACGTCCATAGCCCTTATAGCCTTTTAGAAAAAATCTGTAACTAAAAAAAAAAGACACCCTACAGATGACGCAACACAGAACTTACGGCGACATAAAACGTATATATTTGCAGTGTTGAATCAGATGATCAGCAACCATTTTTATTTGCTAACGTAGACGAGTAGAAATCCAGCGAACCGGTAGGGAAGTACGAAGGGAGTTGCCTCAGGACGAGAGCCATCGATATTTCGAACAGAGACTGTTCTTCTGCTGGGCACCGTCCTCATCATTGGCATGGTATTTAAAAGGTTACGTATGAAGTGTTAAAGGTCAGCTATGCCGATATCCCAAATAGTCGAAACGGTTGTGATATTCTGAAAGCCCACATCCAGCTCTCCCCAAAAGGCACCTTCATTCTCTCAGTTCGGTACAGCATTATGTCAAAAAATAGATAATGCATTCCGAAACACACATGGGCGCAGCCATTTTTATGACGTAGATGCGCCCGAACGGGCATTGTGACGTGTACGCGCCTTCGTACTTGTCAGTGGATTACAGCTACAGCTTCTCGCGGCTTCACGTATCTGTGTGTGCGATGTTGTGACTGGAATTCGTCGTTTGTGTTTTGTGAGCACGTACAATTTGTATCAAGTCGCGTCTGCGTTAGCCCCTTTACAGCACTGGCCCATTATAGAGACTGACGTTTCGACAGCCGTGTTAGCAAGAAAATGCCGACAGCGTTTTATTCCTGCAGGAAAAAATTGTGCTATGTATTTGAAAAACCGCATACTGCTATGGGACAAGTTTTACGTACGATTTATCAATGTGCAACAGCGTCGACGATGGTATGTAACGACGAGAGACGTAAAACGAAATACAATTCACATTTTAAACTTTTTGTGGGATTCTGTGCATTTTCCAGAAGCTTTCTTTGAATCGCACCCCCACGCTGCGTTGTGTGGCACGCTACAAACTACTGCATTTTATGTCTAACATCTGGATATTGTTTGTAATGAGCACCGTCGCACAAAAACGTGCACACGAAAGCTCCAGTAGCCATGTGGTTGCACACTATGCAGACGCAAAAGAAGTACCAGAGCACATATTGCCACTTAGAAATGGTGTTTTTAGAAATGTGGTGTCTGAAGAGTTACGGCATAGCATAGATCCTAGAAATCAGGTGCACCTTATCCTTCTGTAGAGTGCTCTTTCAATTCACAACTCAGCCCATGGGGTGTAAAAGTGTTAGAGGCAATTATGTGACTTGTCGTCCTGGGTGACATCACTGGCCAGCCTCGGAATTAATTCCGTGCTCAGGAATTATTGTAATAATCACTTTGTATGTAGGACATGATAAGCAATATGTAAGTTGCAACCTTGTCTGCAGCATTCTCGATGGCCTCTTACAGGGGCCGTGTAACTTGAGTTTTGAATTTATCAAAATATAAGTATACAATATGTAATATGAAATTGATATCAAATGAAAAATAACATTTATAAAAAGAATTTATAAAAAATAAATAAAAAGGATTCATGGAAGCAATCCTTTATATATATCCTTTATATATGCTTGGACATCATCTAATTAATCTTCTGAACCATATGTGTGGCTGCATACGAAATTTTTTATGCGCATGCTCTACCTTCCTATTCCTACATGTGCATCACGAATAACAGTGAATATATGTGAAGTGGCAAAAAGCAACGCTAGACTCTACCATCCTTGTGCCCCTTTAACTTTTCCGCATTTATGTCTGGTGAACAGGGAATATCTCACTAGAAAAGAAGACATTTGTGCATTGTTTGGCAAGGAAATATTTATTTCCTTGCCAAACAATGTACCTGCACATTGCTGTTCTACGTACTGTGACTTTGCAGTAAGAGTATGGACTTTGAGTAAAAAGACTACACAGCACTGCTCAGGTATTTTTGCCTATCGAACAGTATGTATGTATGCAGTATGCACACAATATTTGTGCACCGGACCCACTAAAAATGTAGTGAATGTGGCATTGCCCACGGTAATGCACGAAGTTGAACACAATTATTGTAGAATCCAGGTATTTTAGCTTACATATCAAGCCAGTACCACACCCGGTGTGAAGTTGTGACAAATAAATAGTTTCCATTTTTCTTAGCTCTCAGAACACAGACAGTGAATTAATAAGAGTAGACAATGTTAACATGAGTTCTGAGCTATTCTTCAATTAGAGATTCACAGATAGTAAAGGCACCTTCCTCAATGGACGTTGATGACACTGAAAATTCTAAAACGTTATCAGCTTCAACAACATCAGCTTCGGTGTGTCAAAGGATTGTATGTCCAACAGTAATCCAGCTAACAGTAACAAAAATGTGCAAAAGACAAATTAACTGAACTAATGTAATGTAGCTTCTATATCAGACAGTGAAGCTTGTAACACCCCATCCACAGGAACCAGTGTCCAGACAGCAAAAGTGCTTGAACTGGGAGATAGCAGCTAAACGGAATGGCGACCTTTGTTTTCCACCCTGAAAGCTCAGGTTGTAACTTTGAGGGCAGATTTAAAAGTGGTGTCATTTAAAAGTCATTTAGAAGTGCCTGCATGCGAGTGCACATGAAAAGTTGAACATAGGTGAATACTCAAATTATAACATCACATTGTCATACCTGTTGGTGGAGGTAGACTGCAACTAACGAGTTGTGGCAGACAATAAAGGATGTAAAAAGTAGTGGCCATGTAGAACATAACAGATGATAAAGGGGATAGAAGGGTAAAGGTCTGCGCGTATTTTATTTGTGAAGTGTTTCTAGGGTACCTTGTGATTTGTTGATACCGAACGGGTGAAGGGCGTTGAACTTGTACGAGGGGTGTTCAAGTCAAACCTGGACTTTCTGTCTCCTGAGCAGACCTCGGCAAAAACTAATGAGTGCGATAAATCACGATATGCACAATCACAATCACCGAAGCGAAGAGTCTGAGGTGATTACAATCATTTTGACAAGGGATTTGCGATTATCTTAAACAAGGCTGATGCAGCATGAATGAGGAGGGCACTTTTTACGGTTGCGCTCAGCTGTCATCTTATCTCGCTGGCCCAAGCAGTGCGATCCCACTGTGGCGCCCCACGGCGGTGCGAAAAAGCAATCTCAATACAACCGGACTACGAAATGTCGCGCTTCATGTAATGATTTCGTGAGTGCGCCATCACAAGCTGCGACGCTTCGAAGGGCAGTGCTCTTTGCTTGAAATTGAAACAGCTCGCGCTTACTTTTTCTTTTTTTTTTTTTTTTTGTGGCATGGTCGATTCTTTTGCATTCTATCCCGTATCGATGCCGACGCGCATTTGTTGTACTGCGGGGACAATTAGTTCTTCGTTAGATCCACATTGTTATGTAGCCTCACGTTTTTATAACGGCTTCCACCAGGCCTTCAAGAAAATCACTATTTGTCCTGTTTCCAGAACACTAGTTTTCGTGTACACAAACTCCCCTGCATGCCACTTGCGGGATGCAAATCACTATTAAACGTTTGAAGCACAGTATTTCCGGAGCCGGCGACAAAGCCGTGGCACAATAGTGCATCGTACGCTATCGCCTTTGCGTGCGTAAGGGATAGCGTGATGGTTCTGCGCACCGCGCGAAGCTCTCTTTATCTATTTTGCGTGCGCAAAACCGCCAACGCTATTCCTTACATACGCAAGGACGATAGCGTATGATGCACTAAAACTGTCTTGTCGTTGTTGTTTGCTACATGAAACGTTGTTCTACATTGCACTCGTTTTGGTCGTTACCGGCTTCAGAGGCTCATCGGTGTAGCGTGTTCGCCTTATGATCACAAGATCGCGGGTTGGAATCCGGCCGAGGAACTTTGTGGTAGGGTACAAGTTGCTTAGAAACGCCGTCTTCCGCGAGGGACGTTAGATACGGAGTGCTGTGTGGTGAGCCTTCATCGCAGGTGACCCTTAGGAGGGCAAAAGCAATCTTCAGACCGACCGCTGTGGCGCCGCTCATGATCTCAGCTGTCTCGCGACGTAAACCCCTATTAATAATAATAATAATAATCACCTAATAATATTAATCACCTACCTCCAGATATTGTAACAGTAAGTACAAAATCACAGCTAAAGCGTTTGTTAAAACAATACTGTTACTGTTAAAGTTGTAATTTACTGTGCCTTTTCCCTCTATATTTTTCTTCTCCATGACTTCCGTTTAGCACCTTTTCCCGTTATCTTGTGGGTATTGACGCCCTTCCGCTGTTGACTCCAGTCCCTGCTCACAAGCTCCCACGGGCTTAGGCAGGAGTGTTAATATTATTCACTGTAACTTGCCACAAGTATACATAAACATTGAATTGAATTGAATTGAATTGAATTATTATTATTATTATTATTTCGTTTCGTTGTCGTAAAGGTGCACGGTGCCTTTTCTTCTCGTTACTTTCCCCCTTCAGGTGTTCCTCAAGGCTCAATTTTGGGGCCGCTCCTTTTCAATGTCTCTATTAATGATTTAGCTGGGCATATTCGTCATTCTCATGTTCTTCAGTACGCCGATGACGTGAAGTTATTTAAAGTTATCCACGACCCAAATGACGTTCATCAGCTACAAACTGACGTTTCTTCTGAGGTTGAATGGTGCTCTAAAACTGGGATGACAATTAATCCATTCAAGACGAAACATGTGACTTATTCAAGAAAAACTACCATAATATGCAATACATACATGTGTTCCGATGTCATCAAGCGTGTCGATGTACTGAAGGATTTGGGGGTCGTTTTCGACTCTCAGCTGCGTTGTCATGTTCATGTCTCTTACGTACGCTCTTCAGCTCTCAAAGTTCTTGGCTTGCTCACATATACATACAAAATATTTTCCACGCACTCTGTATTTCTTCACCTGTATCGTTCCTTAATTTTACCGCGACTGGAATACGCGTCTCCAGTGTGGAACTCTCTTTCCTGCACTGACTCGTCGCGGATTGAATCTGTCCAGAAGAAATTTCTACACATTGTACATAGCGTATTTGTAAGAAAAAGCCCTCACTTTAGAATGTATGTCTATAGAGAGATAATGTCATTTCTTAACCTCCAACCACTCTCAACGCGACGCATTTTCATGATATTATGCTCTGTTATAAGATCTTACACAGTTTTCTCGATACACCATCTTTATTACATCAGCTTCATATCGCCGTACCTGTCAATGTAACCCGACACACGAATATATTTTACTTATCCCACCATATGCCTGCAAATCCGATTGTACGTATTCAACAAATGACAAACGCAATTCACCCCTCTGTTGATATCTTTAACTCCCATTCAAACGCTTTTAAAACTCTCTCGCGTTCACTCAGTAACACGTGAAGTTGTACAGTTTTTTCCCCTTTTAGTGCTATGTACTGTATATCTCTAAGTCTGTACTGTATGTATCAGTGTGAATATCTTCCTGTTACGTTCCTCTTCCTGAATATGTTATGTTTCGCCTAATCTGTATATGTATGTAGCGCATCGTCTTCATCCTCCGCATTCTCATCGGTATCGTCCGCTCGACAACCGCGAGAGCGCGAAATTAAACCTTCATTCTCATCCCGACCTTCTTCGGACTCAGTCGTCTCTTCTTAGTGGTCCTGACACCACAACTGGTGACCCGGACGTCGCAAGCTGGACACCGCAATGTTCCCAGGCGACGGTTCCCAAGCATCCACCCCTGCCACGGCGGCCACAGCGGCAACGTCCATGGTTCCGTCTTCCCCAAGCATCTCCCGTGTTGCTGTTCGGCTTCCTTCATTCATCACCGCCCATCCTGACCTATGGTTCAAAATGGCAGACAGTCAGTTCGCGCTGGCTGGCATCACCCAGCAAGCTACGAAGTTTCACCTCATAGTCAGCAACCTACCTCCGGAAATCGCGGTGGAAGTCACAGATATTCTGACGGCACCCCCCACCCCCAACGTCTACGACGACCTTCGGAAGGCCGTCACGGAGAGAATCATGACGTCGGAGCGCGAGCGCTTGCGCCAGCAGCTAGCAGCCGAAAAACTCGGCGATCTCAGACCCAGTCAGCTGCTCCGACGTATGCACTGCCTCCTCCGCTCTCGGCTTCCAACCTTCGACCGACCCCTCCTGAAAGAACGTTTCCTGAGTCGGCTTCCTCACCAGACACAAATGGTACTCGCGGCACTTGCCGACTCTTCCGCGGAGGCACTGGCTGAAGTCGCCGGCCGGGTTGAGCTTTCACGAGTCACAATTGCCCATGTTCCCACCACATCTCTTGCTTTTGAGGTTGTGCCGCCCTCCACTTCTGGCCACGTTCCCCAAGCGACCGAGCGACCCTCCTACGCTGTGCCTCCTTCGCCTGCAGATCCAGTTTCCCTTCTTCGTTCGGAAGTTCAGGAACTCCGACAGCTTATTGACCATCGCCTTGCATGCAGCGTTTCGCAGCCGTTTTCCTTTGCACAGCCTCCAGGACGTCAACCTCGACCCCGCTTCCGAAGCCCTCGACCGCGCAATCCCCGCCCGTCCTCCCCTCACACGCGTCGCCTTTCATCACCACACGCGAGCGGCCCATATTGTTTCTATCATTACAATTTCGGTGCCTCGGCGCGCAAGTGCACCGCCCCTTGCCAATGGCCGGGAAACGACATGGGGCGTCGCTAGCGGCGACAGGCGACACCCTAAACCACACACCCAGTCGCCTGTTCTACATAATAGATCGAAACTCCAAGATGAAGATGCTCGTCGACACGGGTGCAGTCGTGAGCGTCCTTCCTGCAACAGTGGCTCACAGTCGTCAAGCTCCTATCTGGTTCCTGACGGCGGTGAATAACACCGGTATTCCCGTTTTCGGCCAAAAATCTCTGACCCTCCATCTCGGCCTGCGAAGGCAGTTCACATGGTTGTTTACCATCGTCTCCGTCAGCCAGCCCATCCTAGGCGCATATTTTCTCGAGCGGTTTGGCCTTATGGTGGACCTTGCTCGGCGTCGCCTCGTGGACTCTGCCCCATCGCTCGCAGTGCACGGAATCAGCACTTTCGCGTCCCCTCAACTTCGCACCGAGCCACTGTCTGCGCTTGCATCGCCATACGCCGACATCCTCAAGGACTTCCCGTCACTTACACAGCCCACCGATTGGTCCAAGCCTGTGAAGCATGATGTCGTCCACAAGATCATAACTTCTGGCAACCAGTCTCCTCCCGGTTTCGCCGACTGGCCCCTGAAAAGCTGGCCATAGCCAAGAGCGAATTCCAGCACATGATCGACATCGTCGTAGTCAGGCCATCATCGAGCAACTGGGCGTCACCGTTACACATGGTCCCCAAGAAGACCGGGGACTGGAGACCATGTGGTGATTACTGCGCGCTAAACCTTACCACACTACCTGACCGCTACCCCCTCCCCAACATTCAGGACTCGCCGTTTACCTCCAGGACTCCACCACCTTCTCTAAAATTGATTTAACGAAGGCGTACCATCAGATTCCCATGGCTCCAGAAGACATCCATAAAACAGCAGTAACGACTCCATTCGGCCTCTTCGAGTTCGTTAGGATGCCTTTTGGATTGAAAAACGCAGCCCAAACATTTCAGCGTTTTATTGACTCGGTGGTAAGGGGACTACCCTTCGTTTTTGCGTATATGGATGATCTACTCGTCGCAAGCCAAAGCCCCGAACAACATCGCCTCCATTTACGCCAGCTCTTCGCGCGCCCTGAAGAATACGGCATCATAATCAATGTGCAAAAGTGCCAGTTCGGAGTCGCGTCCCTGGAATTCCTTGGCCATCACCTCTATTGCAACGGCATCAGACCGCTTCCTTCGAAGGTACAGGCCGTCCGCGAATTTCCAAGACCGGCTACACTGCCCCATCTTCGACGCTACCTTGGGCTACTCAATTTCTACCGGCGCTTTATTCCGAACTGTGCCTCTGTGTTGGCACCGCTCGAAGCCCTCCTGCGTTCTCCCAAGAAGTCTCACAATGCGGCCGGTTTTGCTTGGACGGCGAATGCCGAGGACGCTTTCCTGACTGCCAAAGAGTCACTCGCCAACGTCCACATCACCGCCCACATCACTAGCGGTGGATGCGTCCGGCTCAGCCATCGGAGCCGTGCTCCAGCAGCACATCAACCAGCCATGGAAACCCATCTCCTTCTTTTCCGTCAAACTCTCGCCAGCCCAACAACGCTACAGTGCCTTCGGCCGCGAACTCCTCGCTGCGTTCGCTGCCGTCAAGTACTTCCGCTACTTTCTGGAAGGCCGATCTTTTATACTGTATACGGACCATAAGCCACTCGTCCACGCCTTTCGAGCTAGCCGTCAAAGCCACTCACTCCGGGAAATCCGACAGCTAGCCTTCCTGGCGGAATTCCAAGTGACGTTCTCCCACATCAGCGGCTAGGCTAACGTACCCGCTGACGCATTCAGCCGTATCAACGCTTTTCCGCCCAAAATCTTTTCGCTTGAACGTCTCGCATCTGAACAGCGCGCCGACGAAGAGCTCAGGGCGCTTCGTGCGTCCAAGAAAACATCGCTACAGTTGGAAGATGTCGTTCCGGCAACGCCTCCACCATCATATGCGACGAGTCAACCGGCGTTCATCGGCCGTTCGTTCCATCCAGTCTCCGCCGTCAAACCTTCCATGTCCTTCATGACGTTTCCCATCCTGGTATTCGTGCAACCAGACGCCTGCTCGGCGACCGCTACGTCTGGCTGGGCATGGCCAAGGACATACACGTGTGGACCTCTCGCTGTATCAACTGCCAACGAACGAAGATAGTCCGGCACACGCGCTCGCCGCCCGGCAAGTTCCTTCCGCCGGACCGTAGATTTCAGATCATCCATATCGACCTTGTCGGTCCTCTACCTCAATCATCGGGATTCCGCTACATCCTCACCATAGTGGATCGTTTCACCAGATGGCCGGAAACGGTGCCCATCATCGACATGCGTGCCGAGACCGTTGCCCGCGCTCTTCTCGCCGCCTGGATCTGCCGATTCGGGACCCCTGACCAAATCGTCTCCGACCGCGGGGCTCAATTCGAGTCTTCCCTCTTCCATGACCTCTGCAGCCAGGTCCCCCAAACTCACATCGGAAAAGCGTGCAACGAAGGCGGCCGCCACTAGATACCCCATTGTTGCCGTTCCGGATCACTTCAGCGCGCTAAGTTTAGCGGCAAAATGGTTTTGTTGTTTCTGCGAATGAATCTAGTCTTTATATGTCCAAATAAAACGCGTATAACAACTTTCTGTGTCGTGTTTCACTTTTTGGTCCCGTTTTTGAACGTGTTGAGCGATCTGAAGGATCTAGTGCACGGCTGCGTGCATCACATAGCGTACCTGTCGTACCAGGCGCCGCAGGCGCAGTCGTCCATTTCTCCTTCGGTGACTTGGCCTGGCTTGGATTGTGCTTCAACTGGATCTTTAGCGCGCTACAATCAAGCGCAAGCCAACGTCTGGTAACAATGGGGTATCTAAGGGCGGCCTCCGGCATTGCACGCATCGGGATAGGAACAAATACATGGGAAAATGGCGACCTTGGGGGACCTGTCTGCAGCCTTCTTGGCACGACGCGCACACGCACTACTGCCTACCATCCTTGTGCCAATGGTCTTGTAGAACGTTTTCACCGGCAGATGAAAAGCTGCTTCCGTGCCCTTCGCCATCCCGAAAAGTGGATCAGCGCTCTCCCACTAATTTGCTGCAAATCCGAGCATGCCTCAAGCCGGACCTGCTCCGCCGCCGAGCTCGCCGCCGCCGTTCCGCCGCCGAGCTCGTTTTCGGCACGCTTCTAAGCCTTCCGGCCGACCTCGTCACCCAGCAACCTCCCACCTCCTCTGAAACCCAGCCGCAAGCCACAAGCCACTCTGAGTACGTCTCGCTCCTCCGTGACGTCTTCAAGTCCATTAGGCCGGCTTCCCCACGGTTCCCTTCCGGCCGGAACTCTTACGTTACCGGCACTCTCGCCGATGCCACGCACGTTTTCCTCCGGGCTCTAACCCCTCGCAAGTCCCTAGACCCCCCTACACAGGACCCTACCGCGTCATCTCCCGGTCCGAGAAGACCATGGTGCTTGACATAGGCGGCCGCCAGGACACAGTTTCGGTCGACCGCGTCAAGCCGGCCTTCGTGGAAAACGAAGACTTCCCGGTTGCCCTCCAGACCGTCGACATTTCGCTTTCTTCCCCTAAGCCCAAGCGCGTTTTCTGGGGACCAGCTCCATCGATGTGCCTCCGTCGCATCTGACGGCGTGGGGACACCTGTAGCGCACCATCTTCATCCTCCGCATTCTCATCGGTATCGTCCGGCCGACAATCGCGAGAGCACGGAATTAAACCTTCATTGTCATCCCGACCTTCTTCGGACTCGGTCGTCTCTTCTTCGTGGTCCTGACACCACAATGTATATATATATATATATATATATGTGTGTGTGTGTGTGTGTGTGTGTATTTGTAAGTACTGCATTGTCTGCGTGCGCCAACACCAAGGCTTCGGCTGTTCTTGGGCACATTAATGAAGGTATTATTATTATTGCTGTTGTTGTTGTATGTATCTGTATGTTTGTACTGTATGCATCAATGTGAATATCTTCCTGTTAGCTTCCTGTTCGTGAATATGTCCTGAATATGTTATGTTTTGCGTAATCTGTATATGTTTGTATATGTATATGTATATGTGTATATACAGGGTGTCCCAGAAAACGTGTCATTGAATTATAATAAAAAAACTACGTCACCTGGAATCATGCGGTCAACGGCATTTGTTCTTATTAGGTTTTTGCCACCTTGTAAAGTTAATGTCATGTACCCCAAGTTTAATTATGCAAATATTTGCGAACTGAACTCAGAAATTTGCCAAGGGAAGGTCACTTTTTTACCCCACCAATATGAAGAGCGTGCCGAATTCACTCCAATTCATGATAATTGACGTGATATTCACGAGCTATCCCATCGGAAAAAATAGCCGAATATCATGCTTTTCGGAGCACCGAACCATAACGCGCGATGTCTTTTTGAGCGCAATCGCTCGCAGTGCGACGAAAGGAGGTTCCGAAGCCAGCCCAAAGAGTGATAGTAGAAAAAGTAACAGTTCTTAAAATTGGGAGAGGGAAAGCATTATCCCAGCAAAAGTCGGACGTGATAAGCCATGCCTGCGTTATCTCTTTTTGCGATGCCGGGGTGGGCTGGGTTTCCAACCTCCTTTCGTCGGACTGACAAAGATTGCGCTGAAAAATTCATCGTGCGCTATTCTGTGCGACCTCCGTAGAGCATGATGTTCGGCTATTTTTTCTGGTGGGATAGCTCCTGAATATCCCTGTCAATTATCATTAATTTGAGTAAATTAGACACGCTCTTCACATTGGTGTGGTAAAAAGGTGACATTTACTAGGCAAATTTCCGAGTTCAGTTCGCAAAAATTTACATAATTAAACTTACGTTACACGACATTCACATGAGGAGGTGGCCAAAACCCAGTAAGAACAAATGCCGTTGACCGCGTGACTCTAGGTGGTGTAGTTTTTTTTTATTATAATTCAATGACACGTTTTCTGGGACGCCCTGTATTTGTGAGTACAGTATTGTCTACGTGCGCCAATACCAAGGCTTCGGCTGTCCTTGGGCACGTTAATAAAGCTTTTTTTTTTGTCGTTCCTGTGCCCAGGACGGGAAGCCCGCTCTTATTGTAACTCCTATACGTCAGAATTTACAACAAACAGACTATCGCTGTTTATAATAACCACCCTCTCTCCCCCAAAAATGAAATAGTTGTTTTCTCTCACAGACCGCTCCTGACCGCTGGCGCTGTGGGGTGGCACGTGTGTTGTTATCGCTATAGTATGAGTGCACTAGTAATGCCCCTTGATCACGCTTTATAATCTCGCGAACGTGTGACGGCAAATACCAGTGTCACTGTTTTTCCTCGTAGCGTGGTAGCCTGCAATAACGAGCGACCCTCGGCTTAGTGCGTACAGTATCGCACCGCCGCTATAAATAGTTTTCCTGTGAGTACGAGATGACGGACGTCATAGCAGCCACCGCTGATTACGCGTGCGACTGAAATGGGCACACACTATATTAGATGATTGTGATCGTGAGTTATCGTGAGTCAAAATGCCGAGCTCTGCTCCTGAGTGTACAAATGGCTCGTGCTACTTCTTTTTCGTCATTTTCACACGCGACAGGTCTTCGCGTTCACATGTGGTGATCTAAAGTTTGTGCAAAACAGAAGACACATGCTGGACAAGATGGCCGACAACGAGGTCAGCGCGCACATCGAACAGCGAATTGTCATGAAGTTTCTCGTGAATGAAGTCGTAATGTCATCTGAAATTCACAGAAGACTTCAGGCTCAGTATGGTCACGATACACTTAGCCGCAGCAAAGCGTTCGAGTGGTGCAAACGGTTCCGAGACGGCCGTACATCAGTGCACGACGATCCCGGTTGGGGCGGCTCAGAGCCCAGTGTCAGAGTTCCTGAGAACACCCAACGTTTTTCCACGGTTTTCTGGGACAAGGCTGGCGTTGTTCATGTTGATTTTCTGCCCAATGGTACAACCATCAATAGTGCATATTACTGCCAGGTTCTCAGGGATGTGCATAAGGCGCTGAAGCAAAAGCGGCCGGGCCTCATCACCAAAGGAGTCCTCCTCCTACAGGACAGTGCACGCCCGCATACCGTGCATCTCACGACACGCACCCTACAGGAACTCGGCTGGGAGTTGCTGCCGCATCCCCCTTACAGTCCAGACCTCGCCCCCAGCGATTTCCATCTCTTCGGGCAACTGAAGGCGTTCCTTGGGGGCCGTCACTTCAGTTGTGACGACGAGGTCAAGAATGCGGTCCGATCATGGCTGCTACGCGCCGGTAAGGATTTCTACGCTGCTGGCATCCTAGTCCTCGTGAAACGCTTGAACAAGTGCATTAGTGCAGCTGGAGATTACGTTGAGAAATAAAACTAATTTATCGCCTGTAAGTTCATTTTACTTTTGCGAAAAAGGAAAAGTCCCGGTTTCACTTGAACGCCCCTCGTATATGAGATAAGACTCCATATCACGTCTGTCACGTGTGGATCTGAACACGGTTTCTAGAATATATAGTTTAATGTTGTCAAAATTGTGACCAGGGCCCCTAAAGTGTTTGGCGACTGCTTTCGGGAGTTTGTTGGAGGTGTCCGTTCTGTGTCCGGCAAGGCTGTTGTTCATTTGTTGGCCGGTTTCGCCAATGTATTGCATAGAGCAGTCGCCGCATTCAATCAGAGTTCGAGGTAACTCGTTACAAGTAACTCGTTACTGTAACTAAGTTCCTCGGTACTTTTGCGGTGTGGTAATGTTCAGAGGAACTCGTTTCTTTTTCAGGTAACTTTGCCAAAGTAACTTAAGTTAAGTTCCAAGTTACTTTTAATTGGCTTTTCACTCACGTCCACATATTTTCTTGCTTTCTCTCCGGTTCCTTCATGCCATTTTTTTGCCATTTTGTGATGTTCAATAAACCTCTACCCGAGAAACGTCATCATGACCTTGGGAGACACACCGACACCAAAACAGATCGGAAGGGGAGAATTGGGTTCCACGAATGGGCAATTGTTGCTGCCTCCTATTGAAAGAAAAGTAGGACCGAAGGTCGCGTCCTTTTCAGAGACCATCGTAGTCCCCTCAAGGCCGTGGTTTCGGGCGCGACCTTGTTCGCCACTAGCTTTGAACGTAGTTCAACTATACCAAAATCGTGGCGCTGTCGGACATTATGACGTCATTTGTTTACAAACAGGTAGAAGTTATTTAATGACAGTATTCTATTCAGGAAGTAAGAACCGCTGCCATTCAAATGAAGCTGAACCATTGTGCGCCCACACGGAGTAAGATGCATGCGTTCGAATAGACCTCTACCAGAGAAACGTCATCATGACGTTGGTAGACAGACAGAAACCGAGACAAATCGGAATGGGAGGGCTGGGTTCCACGAACGGGCACTTTTTCGTTGCCTCCCCTTGAAAGAAAAGTAGGACAGAAGGTCGCGTCCCTTCAGGGACCACCGTAATACCCTCTGACCGAGGCTTTCGGGCGCGACCTTGCTCACCTCTAGGTTCGAGCGTAGTTCAACTTTACCAAATTTGTAGTGTTGCCGAACACTATGACGTCATTTGTTTACATAAAGGGAGAGGTCTATTGTTGGACATAAACGAAAATGATCTAGGCGTGTTGTACTCCTCCGCAGGCAACTCAAGGTCTAACTCAACTGCTCATGCGCGCTGCACCTGCTATTACCTAATGCTATTTTGTGTCCGAAGTAACTCGGAAGTAACTCGTTCTTTTTTTTAAGTAACTCAGTAACTGCGAGTTACATTTCAGACTGAAGAACTTTGTTATTAACGTAGTTACATTTTCCACCCAGCAACTTAACTTGTAACGAGTTAATTTTGACTGGTAATTTCTCGATCTATGCATTCAATGCAGTATATGACATTGGAGCTTGTGTATGTGAATGCGTGGTTAACGGAGTGATGTAATTGCTCGCAGTGCTTTTGATGGAGGTAGCGTGTTGAATGTGCTTGCATGTTTCGCAGCGCGGGAGGTTGCAGGGGCGTGTTGCACTGTACTGGGTGTTGGTTTTGCTGATTTTGGCGTTGACCAAGGACGTTCCTGGTCACAATTTTGACAACATGAAACTACTCAAGCAGCACAATGTACTTAAAGTCGAGTGCAATAGGGGTGGACGGTATGTGTCTTATCGATGTTCCTTAGTTTCACGAGTCTGTTCAAGGCCTTCCACCTACCCGTCCACCCCTATTGCACCCGACTTTCAGTACATTTTGCTGCTTGGGTATATATTCTATTAACTGGGTTCAGATCCACACGTGCCGGACGTGATAGGGAGTCTTATCTCATATACAACTTGAACGCTCTTCACCTGTTCGGTATCAACAAATCACAAGGTACCCTAGAAACACTTCAGAAATAAAATACGCCCAGACCTTTTCCCTTCTATCCCCTTTATCAACAGTTATGTTCTGCATGACCACCACTTTTTACTTTCTTTATTGTCTGCCACGACTTAGTATTACGAATATATATGTTACAAAAAAACACACTTTGCTCGCTGTGGAATTTTCCCCACGTAACCACTAACTTCCTTATCTTTCGGAATGCTCGCCAATTCCTGCCTGTTGTCCCGTTTCGTCCCGTTGTTCGTGAACCACCCATTTCTGTAACCCGTCTGGAGCCAAGATTACTTCATTCACATAACCCCTCCACACACTAACAAAGCGGCCATTAACTCCGGCCGTAAAAGTCTGTACTGGCACTTTCTCCCTCCGGGCTGTTGACTCACAGTTCGCATGAACCTTTAACACGTCATATCTAACCCTTTAAATACCATGCCAATGATGAGGACAGTCCCCACAAGAAGAAAAGTCTCTGTTCGAAATATCGGCGGCTCTCGTCCTGAGGTAACTTCTTTTTTACTGTTTTTATTTGCTGTGTGCTGAGGAAACTTGGCAACTCTTGTTTTTAGCTATTGCGTCACCATCACGTGAAAGTGATTGCGCAGTGAAGTGCGAGTATAAGTTTCACTTATTCAGGTTCATCACAGAAAACACCTGCTCGCAGACCTGTGTTGATACAGCTGTTTTGCGACGTAAAGCCACGAATTAGTATGATTACTATTAGACGTCTGCCGTACCGAACATGGACAGGTTTCTCTGAGACAACATACGCGTCTTCGGATACTTTCGTCCAACGTAAGAATCAAACGAATCCCCACCAACTTGACCGTTCCAGATCAGTACGTCGCACTGCAGGTCATTCAGTTCAATCTGTAAGGCCGGAGTCACACTGGTTATACATTATACACGAACATCCCGTCATACATGTATGACGAACGTGTATAACAAACATCCCTTAAACATGTATGATCGTACAGTGCTGGTCACACTGCTTATACAACGGCAAAACATGTTTTAGAACACGTGTGTATAACCAGTGTGACCGAGCCGTCATACAAGCAAGCGCTCTGACTATGTTTGACAACATGTTGTCAAACACACCACGATGTATTTGAGCACTGTCGAAAAACGGTGATGGATAAGTTGGATAAACGGGCGTATTCGCCACCACAGTTTTCGTTCGCACGAATCAGTGTCAACGACATCGTGATGCGCCTGAGTTATTTTGCGGGGGTAAGTTCTAAGTCAGTGTTCGCGACGTTGTGTTGCACGTACGTTCAAAATGGCGAGCTCTTTGCCGCGCACATGGAGCATGAGACAACCGAAAATCAGCAACTGCATGCAGCCCCGTCTTCGTTGTCTTCGTACATTTTGAATAGCGATATCCGCGAATGGAAGCTATATAAACTCCTCGGTTTGTTACTGTGACACTGACGTGTGCCATACATCACGGTTTAAGCCACTCCCACTGTTGCTGCAGTTAAGTTGTATAACAAGTGTGACCGATGTTTGAACAACACATGTTCGAGACTATGTATAATCGTACAAGCGTTTGGACCAAACGATGTTGTCAAACAAGAATTGTATAACCAGTGTGACCGAGCATTATACATGCGCCATACACGTTTGAAGGCATGTTGTCATACATGTATGGAGCACGTGTATAACCAGTGTGACTCCGGCCTAAGTCATCGGGAACGTTGTGCACAGAAAACGGCGACCAAAAAAGCCCCGTTTCAAGTATCCTAAACTTCAAGAATCTTTGCTCGGATTCACTAGGGAGATCACCAAGCCTGCGACTGAACCTGTCCGTTTCTGGTGGCATTGAAGGCACCAATGTTACAAATGAGCCATGTGTAGGGTTTGCTGAGAAATGTTGGTGGGAATGTACTAGTAATATCAACCATGTACGGGGCATGTTTAGAGAGTCATCAGCGAAGACGACGAAATTAACAGAGACACAGACAGGCAACGTCGAACTTTCAACCTTTAATCATAGGATTAAAGGTTGATTATGATTTAAACTTGAACGTTCGACGTTCCCTGTCTGTCTCTGTGTTACCTTTGTCGTCTTCGCTGTCACGTACCAACCGGCCCCGATCTTCTCTTATTTAGAGAGTCATCGGCTGTTACAGATAAATGGCAACAGTTTTCTATCACTAATCAACGCAAGACAAACTGCACGACTACAGAGCCCAAACAACGCACAGTACAACGCCACGACCGTTCATGAAGCTTGGGACGATTTTTATTTCGGTTTCCTTTTCTTTTTTTTTTGCTCAGGGACCACGCGGACAGCCACTTCGACACCCCTGCACTAGATGCTCCTGCACTTCTGCTGCAAGTAAGATCAGACTGCGAGCCTTCGAGACGCGCGAGATCTAGATGACTAGATGTAAACATACACTCGTAATGTATCACGCACAATAAAGCGGAGAGTATCTCACGAGATGTCGGTTCTGCTGTTCGGGGATAAACCCCCAACAACATAACAAAAAGTATGTACGGCAGTACACTTTTTTCAGGCTCTTTCTGCAGATTTCAGCCATTCGTTTCTGCAAATGTGCATCGGAATATGTATGAACCGCGGCCGGCAGTGATGTACCTAACCCTCTTAGGCCCCACCGACACCCCAAGTAAATATTTGACGACATCCTTCAAACTTTTCCGTTTGCGATATTCAAATTCACTGCTATATTCTTACAGAAAGAGTTTCTCCCATCTTTCTTTGCTCATATAACTCAGCATACAGTCACCACCATTTTTGTGAGCCAGAGAGAGCCAAGGAGGCAGCTTTCTAACAGAATAGCCCCATTCGCATTTTGCTTTTATGCATCGTACGGGGTGCCCACCGTAACTATAGAAGTAATCTTTAAAAATAGAAAAATGACTTTTTCCCAGTTTTAACCAATGGCGATGTACTCTACGCCTAAATGCCCACCTTAAGCGGGCACAGGCAAACGTCTGTGTCGATGCATTAATTACCTTTCGTTAATTAACTTTTTGATTATCAACGATAGCAGATTGACCCAATGATAACATCGAATCCCTTGCAGTCACTGGTAACATTACCGTTTTCAGAACAAAACTCGAGACAGTTATACACTCAAAGAAAAAAAAAGCAGTACTTTTACTCCTTTTGGGGAGTAATTGCATTGCCACAAAGAATAGTCCCTTTCGGGAGTAAATGAATGTCACAGAGTGAAGACCGCATTTCACTGTGACCGCTTGTTGTTTCAGTGACCGCTGTTGTAAGAGTCCCAGGTACATAATTGGTGCGCATGCATCAAAATACTTTGAAGCAAACCGTCAACCGTGATATATCGAGTGATATAAAATCTTGCGCCATACTAGTGCACAATTAGCAAAGAAAGATGCGCTAACTGTTTCTTACTCTGTGTGCCTGGAAAATTGCTACGTTGTCTGAGTTATTCAGCCTTATGTCGTTCAAATTGACCAAGGGCACATATTTACGTAAACTGTCGCATTCAGGAGACCATTCGCGAAGTTTAGTGACAATTTGCAGTCCTGGGGAGTAACTGTCGGGACTAAATGTTGGGTTAGGGGACTAAAATGGGGAGTAATTGCAGACTAGGTTAGTAGAAGCTGCAATTACTCCCCGTTTTACTCCTTTTTTTCTTAGAGTGTAGCGCGAGGAAAGGGTCTGGAAATAAGGCGATCTGGTGGTCGTTTTTCGACGCTCAAGTACAAGCGCTCCCGTTTTCCTTTCCTCTGTATGCGGGGGAGGGAAAACACTGTCGCAGGGGGGACAGATTGCGTGGGGACAGGTTGGTTCGACAGCTATTTCCCACCCCCGCATACACAGGAAATGAAAACAGGAGGGCTTCTACTTTAGCGTCGAAAGATGACCACCAGAGCACCTTATTTCCAGGCCCTTTCCTCGCGCTATAACTGCCTCAATTTTTGTTCTGAAAACGGTAACATTACCAGTGACCCCAAGGGATCCGACGTTCTCATTGGGCCCATCTTCTATCGTTGATAATTAAAAAGTTAATTAGCGAAAGTTAATTAATGCATCGTCACAGAAGCTTGCCTGAGGCATCTTAAGGTAAGCCTTTACGCGTAGATTTTTCTATTTTTAAAAATTACTTCTATAGTTACGGTGAACGTCCTGTATATTCCAACATCAAGTGCTCAATTTCTGTCTCAAGTGGAGAGAAGCAGCTTGATGGTATCTGCTTTAGCTGGTGAGTACAGGAAGCTTCCATTTATTAGGAAAGTTTAATATCTGTGTGGTACGGTGAATGAAATATGAATTCTGAGTCACAGTGAATGCTCATGTTGTGAAACTGGCAGCTTATGCAGGAGTATCAGCCTCTACGAGTGATACATATTGCTCGCATACAGTCATGGCTTGATGTTGTTATATTGTGAATTTTTACTTTTAGGTTCCAGAAGTTAAGCTTCCACCTGCGTCATGCAGTGAACGAGCCATTAAACTAAAGTAAGAAAAGGCCCTTTTCAGGGCCACCACATGTTTTATGCAGAGGCAAGCATTGCGTTATGAACCCGCCAACGTGCACATTATTGTTTTCGGTCTAGCTGCAAACACTTTTCTGAATAGTGTTGCTGATTTTTTTTAAATTCAATTTTAGCAACTGGCTATGCGCACCTGCGACTTTAGTACAATTCGAGTTACAGATCCAGTGCACAAAGGACACTCCAAGGGTTCAAGAATATGGTGGTGTTGGCCACTGATATGCGCACGGTGTAAGTATTTTTTTCTTTTCTCTTGGTCTATATTTTTTCGTCTTTTTTTTCAGCACATCAAGCTTCACATCTGTACTGCTCGTATACAGTATGGAAGGAAAGAACCAGTCACCACCCTGTTAACATGAACCTAAATGCCAGCTCTCTCCA
Source organism: Ornithodoros turicata (assembly GCF_037126465.1). Lineage (NCBI taxonomy): Eukaryota > Metazoa > Arthropoda > Arachnida > Ixodida > Argasidae > Ornithodoros > Ornithodoros turicata. The sequence continues at coordinate 39,608,415 of NC_088204.1, forward strand.
CGCAGCAGCTAAAAATATAGCAAGAACGAGGGGAATAAAATCTTCTGACATAATGTAATCAGCTTTTGTTTGACAAGTTTAATATTTGTATCAGGTTCACAAAGCTCTCAATACACAGGAGGAAATAAAACTGTGGTAATACACACATTGGCCTTAACCTCTATCCTCCAATTAGAAATGAAGCATAAATCCATGCTCAGAGCAAAAGGCATGTTTCTTTTTTTTTTGCAAACATAGGTGAAAAACGTGGTACAAAAGAAACCTCTCTACACTGTAAACTTTTTCACACCTTTAAAGGTGTGCGCTATGAACATTCAACCTGGTTGCGTAACATTGCATCTCCAGGATGATATTTTACCAAATTTGGAAAGCATTACTAAAGATCAAGTGTCAGTGCAAATCTTGCTTTCATTATGTCTTGGATATCGTAGGTACACTCTAAACCGTTTTACACCTTAAAGGGTGTAAATCAAAATGTTCATGGCGCACACCTTTTAAGGTGTATTCCAACACCCTCATGGCAACTGGGGTGTAAAGGGAGTTATCATATCTGATGATTGTATCTCGGGTTGCTACCTGCTCATATCTTGTTTGGGCGCGCATGTTGTTCCTGAAAATAATTGTCAAAGGCGCTGTTGCGTCATGTGCAGTGCTTCCCCTCAGAGTCAATAAAAGAAGGCCCCGACCGGAAGACATTTTTTTCAGGTTCTCGGCGCTACCAGTTCAGGTTGCACTACTTGTCATATCTTGTTCTTAATGCACAAACGACTATGACAGGTGTAACGCCGAATAAAACTGCTGGGCTCATGGCAATATGCGGGTTACTGTGTATTCACAATTACCAGCACATTGCATATAATCACATTGAGGTCCAAATATGTATGTACATCAAGGTGATTTAATATGTGTGTGAACATGCACAGCCGACATACAGAAAATCATGTATGGCGTGGTAGCTGTAAATAGCTTTTCGTGAAATTGTAGACCTCAGCAGGTACCTCCCCGATATGCATGTTCATGACTTAGAACGTTGCATTTATTCGTTTCTTCAAGGCTTTGCAGTGTTGTATCCACAAATATCTAACCCCTGTAAAATGCATTACATTGTTCAGTATCCGCGACTCATCAGGATGTTTGGTCCAATCCTAGCTGTATGGTGTATGCGTTTCGAAGGGAAGATGTTGCTAGAAAAACTCTACATTTTAAGAACATAACCCTTTCATTAGCAAGAACACATCAATTTTATCAAATATACGTGTGGTCCCAGTCCTTCATCAGAAATGCCACATCTACTCATGGTTCCAAGGAGATACTACTTCAACATGCCCCAGAAGCAATTCAGTGTTGCACTCATGACCGTGATATTCACGCAGAACCTATAGTCTATGTGAAAAGTGCAGTTGACAATGATAACACTCTTGATTATTAACTCTGACACAATTTCTCTCATACAAACATTAACTACAGTTGAGTATGATGAGCACTATCATGTATTTGTTTTGTCTTGCAATGAGGAGCAACGTGTTTTAAGAAATTTAGGCACTATATCAATAGATCCTCCAAATCTGCATACATTACTAGATGCTAGACGCGTTGTAAATCCACGTCATGCACTTTTATAATGTAACTTCCCGTACCTTGTTGTTGTATACATTTACTTTTGTTCACGTGAACGAAAATAAACACACTCCCTTCCTACACCCAGGCGATACACTGATCACCATATTTCACCTGAGGGGGTATTACACCATCGTTACACCCTCAGGAACTTCCAAAACAAAGTTGTAGGGCGTGAAAGGGGTGTGATCTTTGTTAATACACCTATTTTACACCTTTAAAGGTGTGAAACGATTTAGAGTGTACGAGCTAATGTATATATGCATCGCTATCGATAATCGAGCACGCGCAAGTGTCTACAATACTGTTGAACAATGTTGAGATGTTGAAAGACTGAATTTTTGGAGGACAGACAACACTCGAGTACAGAAAATTCGTGCGAAACCGTGCTCCATTATGATGTTACCAAAATTACACCTAAAAAGGCGTGCGCCATGCACGTTGTTACACCTTTAAAGGTGTGAAAAGATTTAGAGTGTATGGAGAAGCTAAAAAAGACTATTCAAAATGTGCATTATACAAGTACCAGTGCTTGTCGTCGCCCTGATAACCTTGGTTTGTACTCCAGAGTGAGTTGCAATGAAAATTATGTACACATTCCACTGTACTTGAAATATCTGACTACAAGCCTACAGTGCTTCTTGCTTCTTGACCTGACATGCTTCTTGACCTGAAACAAAGGGTTAAAACTACCACAACTGTCAATGCATACACATACGACTAACACTATCACCAGTATATCCGCTCAATAATTTGTGACTTCTCACTGCAAAATTTATTCACCACATATGCTTATGAAAACCAGGAACCATCGATATTCTTTTGATTGTGTACATTTGTGACTTCACATTGCAACATTTCTTCACCACATATGGTTATGAAAAGCAGGAGCCATCGATATTGTTTTGACTGTGTACACAGTTACGTCTGCTCAATAGTGAAGCAGCTTTCATAAACATGCAAAAACAACAATGACAGTAGATGAGTCCTGGCTCATTCCAGCTCAGTCGTCCGAGGTCGGTGGCTCCACCATCAGGGATTTCGAGGAATTTTTTTTTTTTTTTTTTTGGCATTTCACTTCACGCGCACAAGACAAATGCAAAATATTTCGGTCCCAAAGCCAACCGCTTCTCCGCTAGGTGGCTCCAAACTTCCGCGCGATGCACGAAACGTCGCACCCTTTGCTCTTGCTCTTGCTCTGCCTGGGCTCTTGCGTGCCAACCGGCCCTTCAAGGAATCGGGACAATTTTAACGGGATGCGCTTGGAGAAGGGTATGTCTACTTGCCGGCGTGTTTCTAGCGATTTTGAACATAAAACAGCAAAGACGAATGACTGCCAATGTTGCAAAAACATGCAATATTGATGATTTTTTATCACACGTTACGTATTATATATCGAAATATTTTTTCGTTTAATCCCCACAATGTGGCCAGTACCTCAAAAATTTTGAAGCCCCTAGGTATAGCCATTTTTTAAACAAAAAATCCAAAATTTCAGGGGTTTTTTTTTTTTGAAAAAATGCCCGAGTAGAGACGAGGAGAAAGCAAACTGCCGGACAGCCTAGACCAGCGAGCTTGGCATCAAAGTGTAGATCAATGCCTCTAGTTTGTAGCAATAAAATATCTCGAGGGTGTTTTTCCTTGTTAGGAATATACAACTTTTTGAAGTAGAGCGCTATAGGAGCCACGCCGCACGTGAGGTTTCCGGGTTCCGGGCGCTCCTTTTCTTCTGATGTCATATGGGTACGTGTGAATAACTGAAAAGTGAATGGATAGATGTCGCTCTTGAACGTGTCGAACACCGACTTCGTGGCGTCGTGCAAGCTATGGCGACGCCGAGGTCAGTCATGCGGACGCCCAAATCTGAGGTGCTGTGCAGTTCGCTTTTTCACTTCACGACGGAAAGTGCATTGGTCAGTAGCCGCCGCAAGTATCTGGAAGATAAGAATGCTGATATTGCGGAAACATGCTCAAATGGACCACAGAAGTGCAGGCCTTTCTACAGCATCACGAGTATTCAGCTTCCAAGCATTACCGAGGACAGCAGTCTCGATCTCGGCGCAGCGCAGCAACCGTCAACGGCATATGTGGGTAGCACGACTAACACCTCTACAATAGGAAGTATACACTTGCAATAACGTCCAGAAACTGCGCGGATACCTTTGCAAATCACAAAAAGAGAGTTCCGGGCACAAAGAGCATTGCCGTCAGCTTGGCCCAAAGGTTGACGTCAATTGGCCTGGCACCTGGAGACAAGCTCTGCCCTACTGAGAGACCTACTTTGCCCTACCTACTACTACTACCTACTACTGCCCTACTTTGAGACCGTGTTTGTGTTTGTCTGTTATTGTCCCTACCTCGTCTCGGGTTTTCAAGTCATAGATCGTCACCACCAGCTCGCTTGCTACCTAACTTTCCTTTCGTTATCTGCCCTACTTGCTACAAGCCATGCATGAATGTGTTCGCGAACCTCTGCAACCATGAAGATGACTTCGGCGTCGCTGCCGCTTGCAACTTCTTCGCCACCTCCCACGAGAACGGACTCGCCGCGCAAGCCAGCTTGCAAACCCCTCATGAAAATGAGATCCTGTGTCTACGGGATCTATTTCCATGGGCTCAAGAACATCTGCATGACACACACCCAATATGGATGCCAAACGAAAAGTTTTTTTAGAAACAAACACACAAAGGTTTGCGAAGAAGAAGGGGTACTCGGAGAATGGTTTCGACAAGCTGTTTCAATTTGGGGTACACACAAGCTACCACTACACTCAAAATCCGGCACCCGATATGTACCGCATGATAAAGACCCGCACGTGGGCCATGCGGTGCACATGAGGTACGGTCCTCAACCAGCAGGTACAATTTGCGGCCACTGCGAAATTCAAGCGGTACAAGGGCTCCGACACCCCATCCGTACCGGCTAGGTACCTTTTAAGCGCGGTCTAGCAGCTGTACCATATGTGTACCGCGTGTTTCCGGCGCATGAGTACGCACGCCTTCTCACGATCTCCATGCGCTGCAAAAATATTTCGCGTGATTCCGAAAACCAGGCAATAAATTCCCTTATGCGGCAGTGCCGTAATGGCTCTGCACTATCATTCTATGAAAGAAGTGCAATAACTAGAACCCGTGACCGTGAGGGATCGCACGTTTGGGAAGAATGCGTTTCTTGCCACCGCTGGCAAATCAGTTTGTTTTCAAACGTCGGGGAGCGAGGACGAGTCTGCTCGGTCTTTGAAGAAACTCGTTCGACGCTTTCAAGATTGGAGTCATTTAAGGTGCGTATTATATCTATGAAGTAATTATTCGTCCGCACGACTAATTTTGGTTCATCTTCGCTCTGATTCCCAGTGGTCCTGATCACCGGCAGGCTGGACACAACGACTAAGGAACGGAGACAACGAACTTTGCGCTTCATGCATGAACGTTGATGCGTGAATTAGTGAAGCCAAGATTGCGCTTGATACCTGGACTACACAAGCAAGGAGGCATGTTTCTCAGGCAAGCTATTTCGGTTGTTCGATTTCTTCTCCTAGGTTACGTCCAGGCGATGTCGTATATGGGCGAATCAATCATCTTCTGTGGTTGCTGTTACGTTCTGCGGAAGAAACGGAAGTTGGGGAAGCACAGGAAGCCAATGGTGTGGAAAAGATAAAGAAACGTGACCACAGAGGAGCCGCAATGGTGAAGGAGAGATGCAGTGGTCAGCGTTCATCCATATTCGTTGTGCCCCGTGTGTTCGGCGTTTGTGCATCATGACAATGCACGCTCGCGTTGGACAAGCATCACCCCTGAAAGGGATGTAATACAAAGAAGCGTGACCACATAGCAGCCGCAATGGTGAAGAAGAAATGCAGGGGGGGGGTATATTTATTAGACGAAAGGGGGAAAAACGGGGGAAATGTCAGCAAAACGGGCCGTCGACTTTCTATTCCGCAAAGAAAGAAATAAATGAAAGAAGAATAAGATAAATAAAGAAAAAAAAGAATTAGGAAATAAAGGATAAAGTAACAAACGGTGAAAAAAGGATGAGATGGATTACTGAAGATGACTTTAAAAGAAAAGCATGAGGTTAATGCGTTGAGAGTGAGAGTGGGGCACTGAAGAATGAGATTGCACGACTGGAGTTCACAGACTGTTCATAAGACCTGAATCGCTCCTGAATGAAGACCATTGTCGCGGACATCGCCATTCTCCTCCAGGGCTGCCTTGGTTGTGAAATCAGATAGTTCAAAAGTGACGATCGACGAAAAAGCCCGATACCGGTACCTTGTGGATGTGTTATGTTTGTCCGTCTGTGTGTGTTCCAGCCTCAGAACCGTAGAATCGTGAAATAGGAACCTGCCTGTGTACTTTCCTGCGTGTGGTTTTTCTTCTGAGCCTACGTTCTGATAAATGCAGGGAACAGGTACTGGACAGACTCCCGAAATGCCTGTCTGCAAATAAGCTGCATGTGAATGTGAAGAAACTGTTTGTTTGTTTGTTTGCAAGAAAAAACTATTTTCTCTCGGATGAGTAACTTAAGTCAGCAGAGGTGCCTTCATTTTTTGTAACCAGCATACGGTAATCTCAAAATGTAACGAAATAAGATTCTAATTTAAGGAACATCCACATTGATTCGCGCACCTTCCTAGACAACGATTTGCCGTGCAAAAGCTCCAAGACATGTATCTAGACATAATACTTCAAGCACTTTGTTTTCACTGGTCTTTGAATACACCGGAACCTAAGAATGTCATTTTCAAGGTCTTAAAAACCATGAAATTTTCTCACAGATATTTTCTATTCGCGTGGATATACAGTGCAAATTCTGGTTATCAGATGTCGGAACTGAACAAAACCAAGAGCAATAAGTAACTGAAATCAGAAGTGTGAGAAATGAATTGCACCCTCTGTTGTATTTGTTTGCCTTCCTCTCTCTCCTATAATCATTCAGAAATCCCCAAGTACGTTTATTAACAGATCACTCTTTATGCTAAGCACCCACGCAGGGAAGAGGTCTAAAATTTACGGTACCACCTATTTCAGTGCATGCAATGGTACCCTTGCACCTATTTTTACAGCTTATAAATAGTGTGCTGAAATATGAAATCGCTATAAAACTTTCATCCTGCGCGACATTACATTAAATGTGCTGGTTGCAGTTCTCCAGCGTTGTTTCTCCCTCACGTTCAAGTGAAAATGCAAAAAGAACGCTCCGAGACTTACTCTCACACAACCAACCATTATTTCCGGGCCATGTCCTCGCACTAAATGGTCACGAGTGCGGTTTTGAAAACTATAGTGGCACATAGGGAAACCGACGTTGCATTTGCACCGACACACTATTTCCAATAATTAAGCGAGACCTAATTGCTATATTCACTTCGGATGTAGAACATGTTGTCATCCCTTATAACTGCAAAAATATGATTTCTCCAAGAATAAAAGAATGAGTCCGTTGATACGCTATATGCACCGCACCTACTATAAATTAACCAGTGGTTGCTGAAAATATACTGGTATTAGTGTTTTACGTGATGTATAGCCCCTATTTTATTTTTGACCAGCTATGCCAGTGTGAGAGCTCCTACCCCAGGCTAGCTAATTCCTCCTCTTTGTCCTCCATGCGGTCACATACATGTTACATTACAAGGAAGCTAGCTGGTACTACCATATCCAAACAAGTGACTTAATATTGCCACGAATCATCATCGAGAAACTTCCAGGGCAGGCACGAAACGGTACATCTAATCCCGACGCATGCTGCAGAAGAAGCAAGCTTCCAGACACATCGCCTGCTCTCTGGCAAACGCACGTGCGAACTCTAGACTTTTCGGCGCGACGCTTAAATGCTTGTGCGCTCCAAGCTGGAGCATTCATTCTTTGGACTCAGTTGTGTTCAGAGAGCTATCACTCTCGTGCTCTTGCTACTAAGTAGTTTAATAAACCGCTTGCTGTTTATTCGACGACTCGCCGGCCCATTTCGCTTCGTGACATTTCTGGTGGAGATGCAGGGTATCCCTTGTCCAACGGCCTGGAAGACCAACTGCGACAAAGCAGAATACAGCTTGGTCTGCCTGCAGAATTCGGTCAATTAGAACCCCCTAAACGCAAGAAGAAGATGACTGCGGAGACCAGTACCCAAGTGGCGCAACCTGTTGCCACGCCCATAGCCCCTGCACGGTCGCCGAAGACATTCAGCGGGGAGTATTACGACGACGTGGACGATTGGGTCGACCACTACGAGCGGATCGCCAAGTTCAACAACTGGAGTGACGACCAGAAGCTCGTCAACGTCTATTTCTCCCTGAAAGGCACCGCGAAGACATGGTTCGAGAACCGGGAGACTTCGCTCACGTCCTGGGACGTCTTCAAAAGCAAACTCCGCGAGGCGTTCGCTTTTCAACAACGAGCTGAACGCGTTGAACATCTGCTCCAGAGACGGATCCAGCTGCCAAATGAAGGCGTTACAGGCTTCGTCGAAGATGTGTTGCGGCTCTTCCGGCGAGCTGACCCCAAAGCATCCGAGGAGAAGAAGGTTCAGCGACTCATGAGGGGCGTAAAAGAAGAAATTTTTCGCGCCCTGTCCCGGGACCCACCCGCCACGACCGACGCTGCTTCTGGACGAAGCCGTCCGCATTGAGAGGAGGACCCTGCTGTCTCGCGCTACCGTCGACCAACGACACCAAGGCTACGAGGCTTTCTCCACGACCGCTGACCTCGACGTCGGATCGCTCAGACCGCTGATGCGAGAGGTGGTACGCGAAGAAGTACGAGCTCTCCTCTGTCCTGAGAAGGCTCAAGGCCCTTTGTCTTCGATCGGTGCGATCATCAAGGACAAGGTTCAGCAGGCAAACCAGACATCGTCAACCGCCAACCCCGACGCCGAAGTACCGAGACCAATCTACGCCGCCGCTCTGAGACAGGTTCCACCTACTCGTCCGTCGTATTACGGAAACCGTGGGACGCCTCCTCGGCCTGTCCAACCTACTACGAGCGTCCCGCCACACTCTCAGCCGTTTCGCAAAACGGACGTTTGACGCACTCCCGACTTCAGACCGCTCTGCTACCACTGCGGAGAGGCCAATCACGTCTATCGCCGATGTCCCTACCGACGCCTTGGCCCTCCAGGTTTTTCACCCGACGCCCCCCGCCCCCCGCGCGGTAGTCGCCCCGCCGCAATCGAAGACTATATACGGGAGCAGAATGCTTCTGCTGGCTCGCGACGAGACCTGTCCCCGAGCGTCCCCCACCGCAGCAGGTCGCCAGGAAGAGCACGTTCACCGTCAACGGCAAGACGACCTGTGTGGCGCAGCCCCAACCCGGAAAACTGAAGACTGCAGCTCCGGGAAGTGAAGCTGCAGACCGACGACAAGTTACAATTCCTCCAACTCGACGAACAGCAACGCAGCACCAACACGACGCTCGAAAAATTACCAATAACCTGAAAATACTCATCGACGGCCATGAGATGATTGCGTTAATCGACACCGGAGCCGACGACTCTGTTATAAGTGGTAGGTTGGCTAAGAAGCTTCGCAAGGTGCAAGCGAAGTGGGATGAGCCTAACATCGGCACTGCTGGTGGACACGTCGTAACACCGACTGGCCGATGCACGGCAGTCATACAAGTGCGTGACATCCAGTACGTCGTCAGCTTTGCCGTCTTGCCGAACTGCCCACGGGATGTAATACTCGGAATGGACTTTCTAGTCGAAAACGATGCAATCATCGACTTCACAAATGACTTCACTTCACTTTCTCTTCACTTTCTCTTCACTTTCGACTTCACTTTCTCTTTTAAAACGCCGGAAACAGCAGAAGACAAGTGGTGGGCACGAATAACCCCGGAGAAACGCGCAAACACGGACGTAACCGCCGTGACGACTCAGCACGTCAATCTGCCTCCCTTGTCGTCAGTCCTTGTGACCGCTACGTGCGAGAGAGCACCGACTGTTTGTTGGCTGAAGGCAACACGCAACTTCTCCTCGAACGTGGAATTGGGATAGCAAGAGGAATTGTGCCCGTAAGAAACGGAATATTCGAACTCCTGGTCACAAATTTTCGCCCGGAGCCACAACACCTGGCGAACGGCACGAAGATAGCCGTCATCGTAGACCAATACTCCACCACGGATGTTTGCCTGATGGACACTGCTCGCATCGCGGTCACCACGGAACACGAGACCGAACATTTCGACGTAGACCCTCAACTCAATACAACTCAAAAGCAAACCCTTCTCCAGATGCTCAACGATTTCAGTGACTGCTTCGCTGCATTGTCGAAAGTAAGACAAACGCCCATTGCGAAGCACCGCATCATCGTCGACGAAAAGCCCCATCCAATTCACCGCATGCCGTACCGGGTCTCCTGCAAAGAGCGAGAAACGATCCGAACGCAAGTAGAAGAGATGCTAAGAGATGACATTATCCAGCCGTCGACCAGTCCGTGGGCATCGCCGGTGGTACTAGTGAAGAAGAAGGACGGCACACTCAGGTTCTGCGTCGACTACCGGAAACTCAATGAGATAACGAAGAAGGACGCCTACCCGTTACCGCGCATCGACGACACGCTCGATCGCCTTCAAAACGCAAAATTTTTCTCTTCCATGGACCTCAAGACGGGGTACTGGCAAATTGAAGTCGACGAACGGGACCGTGAGAAGACTGCCTTCGTCACTCCGGATGGACTTTACGAATTCAAGGTTATGCCTTTCGGCCTTTGCACAGCACCAGCGACGTTCCAGCGTGTTATGGATACAGTTCTCGCCGGGTTGAAGTGGCAAACCTGCCTGGTGTACCTCGACGATGTTGTCGTCTTCGCAAAAACATTCGAAGAACATGTTGAACGGCTAAAGCAAGTCCTCGAGGCTATCAGAACTGCAGGGCTGACGTTGAAGCCTCAGAAGTGTCGATTCGGCTACGAGGAACTCAAATTTCTCGGCCATCTCGTGAGCAGCGATGGCGTACGCCCCGACCCCGAGAAGACGGCGGCCATCGCAAATTACCGTGTTCCTTCTAACGTGAAAGACGTTCGAAGCTTTCTTGGCCTTTGCGCCTACTACCGAAGGTTCATTCCGAACTTTTCAAGAATTGCGTCACCCCTGAATGCCCTCACGAAGGACGGTTCCACGTTTATCTGGAGTGAAACCAGCAACAGGCATTTGATGAATTGAAGACGTTTCTACAGACCACACCCGTGCTTGCCCACTTCGATCCAAACGCCGAAACAGAAATACACACCGACGCAAGCATCGATGGTCTAGGAGCCGTGCTCGTACAACTTCACGACGGCGTCGAACGTGTCATCGCTTACGCAAGCAGAACGCTAACCAAGGCAGAGAAGAACTATTCGACGACCGAAAAAAGTGCCTTGCACTCATATGGGCCATCACAAAGTTGCGCCCCTACCTGTACGGACGGCCGTTCAAGGTGGTAACAGACCACCATTCTCTGTGCTGGCTGGCTGGTTTAAGGGACCCCTCAGGACGCCTAGTGAGATGGAGCCTCCGATTACAGGAGTATGACGTAACCGTCACTTACAAGTCAGGAAGAAAACACAACGACGCCGACTGCCTGTCCCGAGCACCACTCCAGCGACAGGACAACAGCCTCGAGGACGACGACGCCTTCCTCGGTCTAATGAGCGCGACTACCATGTCTACCAAGCAGTATAACGACCCCGAATTGAAGACACTCGTCGACTATCTGCAGGGCCGCGCCGACAATGTTCCTCCCATCTTCAGAAGATCACTCCCAAGTTTTTCCCTACGTAATGGTGTTCTCTACAAAGAAAACCACGCACCACAAGGCGCTACGTGGCTTCTCGTTGTGCCTGGGGACATGCGCATCGAGATTCTTGAATCCTGCCACGACGAACCGTCATCAGGTCATTTAGGATACAGCCGGACACTGGCCCGTATAAGGGAAAAGTACTACTGGCCAAAACTGGCCAAGACCGTACACCACTACGTAAGGACGTGCCGGGAATGCCAACGACGAAAAACGCCACCGGTACGACCTTCTGGGTACCTTCAGCCAATCGCACCGCCGTCGGCGCCGTTCGAGCAGATTGGGATGGATCTACTCGGGCCCTTCCCACGTTCGTCTTCCGGAAATCGTTGGATAATCGTCGCCACCGACTACCTGACACGCTATGCTGAGACTAAGGCACTTCCACAGGGCACAGCAACAGAAGTGGCGAAGTTCTTCATCCACAACATCGTACTACTGCACGGGGCTCCGACCGCCTTAATCACCGATAGGGGAACGGCATTTACAAGCAGGCTAACACAAGAAATCCTTCGACTCAGCCACACCGCTCACCGGAGGACAACGGCGTACCATCCGCAGACGAACGGGCTCACCGAACGCCTAAACAAAACCCTTGCCGACATGATTTCGATGTACGTCGACGTCGAGCACAAGACATGGGACGAAATACTGCCTTACGTCACGTTCGCCTATAACACGGCTGTCCAGGGGCGCGTTGCTGGCGAAATAGTGACATCGTGACTCGTCATCGGCATTCGTGGTCGTGATTTTCTCCTTGCTCAAGTGACGAAACACGAAAGATGGCCAGCAACGCGATATTGACACATCGGCATTTAATACCTCCTCTCCGCTTTGTATCATGGCGATAGTCTCGACACCGGATGGTCCCGAGCGAATAATATGTGCGCTTATAAAGCATAAAATGTACAATGCTTGTAATTTATATTGCTTTAAAATCGTTCTGAAAATAAAAGTACATGACTGTACGATCTAAATACAACGGCTCTGCACCACCAATGCAGACGAACCAATCACAAGGCAGCAGTGTCGTCTGCTAAGCTTAAGTTTCGTGCGCGCGGCAACGCTTGATTATTACTTCGGCGCTTTTTGTCAGAAGGATCTTTCTGTCTTACGGAAACATTTCAGGTGAGACAAATCACTGAACTCTGTTTTACACATTGTCACAAACCATTTCCAGCACGCATGTGCACAATATTTTCGTTGCAGTCACCATGTCTATGTCAGAGGCTCAGAAGCTGCTGCTGTTGTCTTACATGGAGCAGTCCCCAGAACTCTGCAACAACAGAAGTTTCATGGCTGGGGAGACAAAGCAGCAGCGCAAAGCGAAATGGGACGCAATTGCTGCCTCTCTTAACGCGATAGGCGGCATCCAAAAGGACGCCACCGGATGGCACCTCATTTGGAAGAGCTGGAGGTACCGCGTACGTAAAAACGTGCGCGGTAACATTTGCAACATCGGGGGCACTGGTGGAGGGGCAAACGCAACGACGGAGCCTGGAGAAGAAGGAGGAACGCGCGTGGTGGACGTGGCTGCGAACCTGCAGGGGTTAGATGCTAGGGTCATGGCCCTTGTGTGGTGGGATACCCTAGGCGGTATTGCGGGCAGCCACAATGTTGCCCCACAAGGAACTGTTACACTGACGGATGTCGTCGTCGTTGTAAGAACCCAAAATATATAAGCTATATATTACTGTGCAACCCAGACACATAGAGCTAGTATACAGGGTGTTTGCTCTAACGTGTACAGAAATTGTATTTAAAGCGAGCGATAAAAGAGAAACGAGCGCTACTTTTCAGCTACTTGACTAAGAAACAGCTGCTACTAGTGAAACAATACCTGTTTCTTATTCAAGTAGCAGAAAAGTACCACTTGCTTTTTTTTTGTCGCTCGCTTTAAATATAATTTCTGGATACGTTAGAGCAAACACCCAGTATATCATTTGCTACCAGCAGAGTGCCCAAGCACCAGCAGAAGAGCCTGCAGAAATAGAAGACCCTGTACTGCAAGAAGAGTCTGCATCAGCAGAAGCCCCTGCAATGGTGGGCATGTGTTGCAACAGACGAAGGCAGAGGTAGTAACGCTGTTTTGTACAGGCTCCTGAACCAGCGGGGAGCAGTGGTCTGGTGCAACCTCGCCCGAACAGCCAGCCAGGAACACGGGTTCAACGTCGCAGAAGGCGGAGGGTGCCGATCAACATTGCACAGCAGATTTTAGCGGCTCAGAGAACTCTTGTCGAGGTAATCTAACAAAGACACTCGTGTCATGACATGTGGCCAGATGAGGCATCCACGTAACACAACAGCAGAAGCACAAGCAATGACATAAGCACCAATGAAAAGTGGAAATTTAATAGATTCCACGTGCACGGCACTGAGGTACTACATACAAATATACAATAGCTGTTACCCAGAATTAGAAATTACACTTGAGCATGCACAACGTGGAGAAATACACATATGCACTCTCGCACACAGTCTCAAACTAAGTGATGTGAAAGTGTACATGTTATGCGCTGTAGAATATTGACCATAATGAATGACCTGGTTTATATTGCCACTCCAGCGTTCTTCATATTTTTTTTCTCTTGTACTTGTTTCCCAATAGTCTTATACATACATTTTTACTGTAAGGTTAGTAGTTAATGTAAGCTTCAAAGTTCAGTTTCACCCAGTGCGAGCTGTTTTCTCCTCATAAACATGATAATTGCATGGTGCTTTAGTGACGGCAATTAAATGCCATGTGGACAGTGGGGGGCCCCCATGGCGAAAAGGGGCCTTCTTATGTTGCTACACGTCCCAAAAATGAGATCACCGTTGAATTATTCCTCCGTTACATCTTAATTGCAAATTTCTTTTTTTGCTTTCTCATATAGGCAATGACACCCATCAGCGAGTACTACAGGCTGAAGCTGGAGAGAATGAGGCAACAAAATGTGCCGTAGTCCGGCAGGTATTCTAGTATGATGTGTGCTCACCTTGGGTGAGTGAAACATCGTTGCTACAAAATAGCTACCAGCACGGCCTGTGCAAGTACAAATTTTCTAAACTGAAATGAATACGAAGGAAACACTCATAACCAGAGAAGAGAGGACTGAAACTACCATTTTTAAAAACTGGAAGAAATTCTTTATAACCTTACTGCAAAGTAAAACGTGCAAGAAGAAATAAAGCAACGCGGAAAGGCACACGCATGTTGTGAATACTTGATATATGTTTAAACAGGGCAGAAAACGATTCAGGAGCATTAAATGTGAACTTGCGGAACAAACTGACACGCTTTAAGTGAGAACATTGTCTCGCTGGATATGACTGCAATGCCACCATGCTGTTATTCAGAAACCTCACACAACGTGGATAACTGTCAATAAACGTGGATAAATGGATATCATTGTCACCATGTATTTCTCTCTCGATTTTGTTGCATTACATAAAACATAAAATATTACATATACCGTAATTTCACGCGTATAACCCGCACCGCAGATAAGCCGCAGGACGCGTTTTTAGGAACGTTTTGAAATTTTTCTGGCAGATAAGCCACGGACAATACGAGACGACTGATTTGTGCGACAAATGAGACCATAAAGAAGGCCATAAACCCTGTGGTCCATACTCCGAGTCGGCATAGTGTACAACAAAGGTCGTCAGCTCTAAAGTTTTACAAATATCGGATTGTGCCCTTGTTGGGCGTTTTTCATGGATTGGTGGGTCAGTGGTCTTCCAGTAGACGTGAATCACTGTCACCACTTTCGTTAAAGCTGCTTGGAGGAATGCACCAGGAAGATCAATCTACTCGAATGTGGACCCGTCCCTGTTCGTGCATCGGCGGGGCAGTACTGGTCCAGAGACACTGTTGGCCCTTTCGTTAAAACCGACGTATGGGGAAGATACCAGGAAAAAATAGTCATCAGATAAGCCGCACCGGTGGATAAGCCGTGGAGCGTCCACGAGAGAAAAAAATCGCGCATAAGCCGCGGCTAATACGTGTGAAATTACGGTACTTGCAGACCTAGTTATAAGTTATCCAGAAGCTACTTACAAAGGTGAAATCACCAGCATATTTACAATACTGAATATTTTAACAGCACTGAAAATGGAAGAAATTGTAAAGCATCAGAAATATTGCCTTATTTAAACAACGAGATTTGGCCGAGGCAGACCAACAATTAGGGACGACACAGACAAGTAAGCCTCAAACGCTCAGAAATTAACGAGTTGTTTGCATTTCATTGCCTTATTATCTGGCTCCTTCTAGACAGTCCCCTGGTTACAACAGATAAATCATCGGCTTCGTCGATGTCTATATCCAACGCTTCTGCACCGTTATCCTCATAGTTCTCTGGCTCTTCCTCATATGCTGGCTCAGGAGTGTTGTATTTGTGGCACATGTTGTGCAGAACTCCACATGCTGTTATTATGTTGGAGGCCCGATCCGGTGAGAAGTGTAGTGTCCTGTATCGCTGCAGGCATCTGAACCTCATTTTCAGAACACCAAATGTTTGCTCAACTCGGACCCTTGTTTTACGATGGGCCTCATTGTATGCTTCCTCGCTACTCGTTGCAGGGCTGCGAACTGGTGTCATAAGCCAGGGCTCAAGAGGATAGCCGAGGTCACCTGAGGGAAACTGAAGAGCAGAAAACTGAAGACACGTCCTATGTGATCATACAGCTGCATGGCAACATGTGTATATAGTGTATATATGTATATAGTGTACTTTCAATATTTCTTGCTTCGTGACAAACACATTGTGTGCACACCATATTTTAGTTATCGTCCTACACTTGTCATATGTGCGAGGGCATACAAGACATACATTTCACCTGTGTACAGCATTTTGGATATATTTAAATTTCAATAAACATTAACATCACTTCTCGTAATGTCTCTTAAAATGCAATTCCATTTTCTCTTTCGACATAGCAGACTCTCATAAATTGAAACCCCAATTTCGTTTGAATTAGGTCATTTTTTTGTCAGTGACAGTGAAATTTCGAGCCAGGTGCACAGCATTTTGCATACATCGCCCCTAATTTTCTGAAAGGCCTCCTAAAGAATAATCCGTTACTCATGCTCCCCTTTATTTTATCGGCCCTCTTTTTTGTGAGCAAATGTGCAAATGAAGTGAGAACGTAGTGAGCATGAGCGAGTGAAAATTTCTAGCACTGACTCCTGTACACATGCTGCCCAGAAAACACCATAGTTGTGCAATGGTGTTGCACAGCTATGGTGCAACACCATTGATTGACAATGTTGAATGACATATACCTATGTTATTGTAAATACATAAGTTGCTTGTATCAATTATTAACCACAGATAAACATTTTCTAAAACGTTACATGTTGGAAGGGTATGTAGAACAGTGATTATAGTCATGCTATTCTTCATGTATTAAACAATGCATATTGGTGATACACATCCTAGTTCGGATGTGTTTATTTGTGTGTTACCCCTATTTAACCAGTACTGTTCGAACCATAATTCAAAAAGTGGACAAGAATATGAATATGTGTAGTGGAAGCACTAATACTGTTGCCATTATCAGGGTTTCTTCATTCTCTTTTGCATCTATGACTTTTACACACCTTCCAAGCTCTACATGAAACATATGAAGAATGAGGCTGAAGATATTTGTACACTCCCGACACAATCACTTGTCGTGCTCCACTTGAAGATCATGTTACATCAGGGTGGGACACAGATTTCTTTGTTGCGATGACGGGGAAAGGTGATGGCATGATGGGAAAGCCCAGACCTATGGGCTTGCTACTCCCGATGAATGAAACCTGATTACGTGGCTAGTACAATCTAACCAGTAGTACTGTAAATGTAACCACTAGTACTTGCACTTCTGAAGCAAGCACTAGTTTACTAGCAGCATAGTGAGCAGCTTTCTGCTGAAGGTGTTTTTCTTTTCTTTTTTCAGTACACAGTCTTGCGCAGATAACTGCTTTCCACGCAAACAAATGTGGAAATATTTTGTTTTACTGTTTCTTCTCTCGGAGGAGTGGAATGTATACTTGCCTAAAAGCCATTCGCCATCTGCAAACAGTTGAGGAGCCTGGCGACGGAGGTCACACAAACTCCATATAGCTGAATCGTGGCAGCTCCCTGGGTAGCATGCATTTAGGTAAAGGATGCGGCGAGTAGCGTCCGACACCTGTTAAAATTTTATGGATATAAAAGAGGAATATGTATGCTAAGCTATCGTATATGAAATCTACCTTACCCCAAGCACGCTGATGGCATGATATCCCTTGTGACAGTAATAGTTACCATCCACAAAACGTTGGTTTGTCCTGCTTGGAGCCATTATTGAAATCGCTGTCCAATCAATTGCGCCTGAAATGTTAGAATGCGGTCGGTAAGCATAAGTTTTGCATGTTTTAGAATACAACATTATGCTGTAAAGTCACGTTGACGTACCAAGGCAGCCAGGCAGACCTGCAATCTCGTAAAAGCCTCGTTTGACCCTCAACTTTTCCTCGGGTGACATGGGAAACTTCAGGTATCGCGGGGCAAGGTTACGGATGATTGCAGTGCTGACATCATGAATGACCTCAGACACTGGTCGCTTGCTCGTAAGGAAGTCTTCCTCCTCTGCGATGTTCCCAAGAAACGCACCAGTTGCGTAAAATCGAAGTGCCATAAGCACCCTTTGTGCAACTGGCAGAGTGGTGCTGCGCCATTGCTGTCCTGTAAACGGACGTAATTTTTCATATTATTCATAAGTGCACACACATAGGGGAATAGCCTATAGGTGAATGTACTTTAGGCCTGTGTACTATAGCTGTGTGCAACGCAGAGTTATCAACCGTACTGAGACCATAACTGAGAAAACAAGCTCGCCCATTGCAAACGTCTGATGCAATCGGGCGAACCGACCTCTGCAAAACAAAATAGAAAATCCAAGAGGCGTGAAGCAGAGTGAAACGTTCACTCAAAGGAACTCTGTTTATAAATGAAACCGAGAGGTAAGTATGGGGGCTACGGAGAGCTTCCCTGAAACCGTGAAACAGCAGCTGACCGACAGGCGCTTTATTTTATTTTCCCATTCCTTCTCCCCATAACAGAGCTCAGCCAATACAGTTAGTGGAATAGTACAATAAAATTGAAGACTGGTCATTACATTTTACTATTAAAGTATGATCACATACGCTTGTATTACATCAATGGTTTCAACTCGTACACATAAATAAATAGTTATTCGATCCGGTTGTGTTCTTGTTTACGCTACCAAGGTTGAGGTCTTTCGTTGTGAGATTATAATATCCAGTTATGCTGTTTAGAAACATTGAACTAAGGGCATGTTCAGAGGAGGGGTTCTAAGCATGCACAGTCTCCGGCTCTTACGCTGTACGATGCAGACGCGATACGAACGGTATTAAGAAGCCCTGCAGAAAACCCTGTTTCAAACAATGCTATCTTGTAAACGGGACATACGATGAGAGATCATACGTTGCTTCAATTCTAAAGTGAACATGAGAGTACATACGTCTTTGCAGATCCCCTGCGACAGCGTCGCAAACCTCTCTGGCTGCGTCCTTGCACAGGCGGAACTTGGCAATAAACTGCTCCTCGTCTAGCGCTGTAAAGGCGTCACGGTGTCTGCGAAAGACGCGTGTCCTTTCATCTTCGCATACGCCAGCATCAGCGAGGAACAAATAGATGTCCGCCATGTTGATGCCGATGCTTGTGGGAATGGCGAGAGATTTACCGTCACTAAGCTATCATCATTCCGTGCCGACGTCCTCGCGTCGGCATGACGCCAACGACATTTCGAGTGCAAATGTCGAAATAGGTCACGTCATAGGCACGTTGTCATAGAAACACTGCCGAATGCCGACACCCTGAGCTCGCCAGCAACGCGCCCCAGGAAACAACGGGATTCACACCGTTCCGTCTTGCACACGGCCATGACGCATCGACTATGCTGGACGCGATGCTGCCCCTGGGCTGCCCCTGCATCACTAGGTTCGTGGGGCAGCCCCACGAACCCAGTGATGTGGAAAACGACGCTCTGGACATCACATAGCGAGCAGAAGAAGCCCGCCAGCTGGCCAGACTACGGATTGGTCAACAACAACGCGTCGATGAAAGAAGATACAATTTGCGCCGACGAGACGTACGCTTTAGTCCAGGCGACTTGGTATGGGTTTGGACGCCGATTCGACGACGAGGCCTGAGCGAGAAGCTACTGAAGCGGTACTTCGGTCCCTACAAAGTACTTCGACGCATTGGAGACCTGGATTACGAAGTGGTACCTGAGGGCAGCGTTCCCTCTCGACGACCCCCGAGGACTGAAATAGTTCACGTCGTTCGACTCAAGCCGTACTACAGCAGGTAGCGCTGAAGACTGGCTGGAAGGAAACAACATGAAAAAAAAAAAAAGAAGGAGAACAAACGGCATCGAGACGATGCCCCGACGGAGGGGGCAATGCCACGAATCATCATCGCGAAACTTCCAGGGTAGGCACGAAGCTTCCAGACACATCGCCTGCTCTCTGGCAAACGCACGTGCTGTTTCTAGACTTTTCGGCGCGACGCTTAAATGCTTGTGCGCTCCAAGCTGGAGCATTCATTCTTTGGACTCAGTTGTGTTCAGAGAGCTATCACTCTTGTGTTTTGCTACCAAGTAGTCTAATAAACCGTTCGCTGTTTATTCGACGACTCGCCGACCCATTTCGCTTCGTGACAATATGAACAGAATCACAGAGCAGAGTGAATAACAACCACCTTTATTGTCTTTGATGCGAAGCTTAAATTTCATTAGCATGTTAGAGCAATTGGTGAATTTCGGGTGAATTTCGTTGTTTACTCGTCTTTTACGTATTACCCCCCTGCCGCCACATTCCGACGCCATTGGTTATCCCAATTTCCGACGATACCGAAACTAAACGGGAGCAGCTTTCCAAGCCAGGGCTCCGGAACGAACCGGCAACGGTAAAAAACGACAAAGAAAAAAAAAGAAAAGGGAGGAAGGAAACAGCAAAGGAGGTATACTCGCTGGAACCGCAAGGGGACGAAAACCATTGTAAACACGTTTTCCTTGTGCCGGCCATCGGCATTTAGCAGCCTTTCTGAACCCTGATGTGAATTACAGGCCCAAATAATGACTAATGAGCAAGCAAGCATCCTCTTCTGTTGAACATTGAACTGTCCTTCTCGGCGCCCATGAAATCAGCAATCAGCTGTTCTCGGTTTCTGGAGTGCACACCAAACTGTGTACAGCTCAAGCTACAGGTACTTAAAGGAACTGTAAAGTGAATTTCAACACAGGGTTACCTTATGATTTTATAAAAGCCTAGGAAGAGTACATCTCAGTTACGAAATATTTCTTTTTGAATCCTTTCTTTCTTTGAGTAATCGAATTTCAAAGATTACATTCGAGCGCAAAGCTCAGTACTCCCTCAGACACAACACTGGGTTGGCTCGTGTCGGCTACGGCTAGTCTTGCCTTTCTAATTCGCCTCTCGGTCTGGTGCGAAGGCGTAATGTTGTTTGAGGTCCATGTCGTGTGATGTTGATTTTTCCAAACTTGAATGCCCTCGAGCTTGCGATAGTCCAGCAGTCACAAAACGTTTGTTCGTACGAGTGCACGCGGTAGACGCACTATGACACGACATCATCCGCAGAATCGTCGACGGAGGATGAATTACCGTCATTGCAGTCACCCAGCTGCCGTGAGAAACACTCTTCATGTGTAATGAAAATGTTGCGAACCTCGCATCGGAAATATGGCATTGCTCTTTCGGTTCAGGTGTCCTTGTGGCACATGCGTGCCGATGCCGACGGCAGAAGAATGCCTTTGTTGCCGCGAAATGAGACATTACTGAAGCAGCGCAGCGGTTGCATTTCAAGAAATATGTACTTTAAAATACTGTGGCTGAAGACTAAGTTGCTCTAGGTATCCTACTGCTACGTGAGAGAAAGCGACGAGTACACTGTTAAGAGGAACAGCAAAGTGAACAAGTGAGTTCCTCTATGTGTGCCTTCGGTTTGTTTTTAGTAAAGTTACATATCATAATTTTATGCTGTCTATGGTACATGCAGGAAGTTTCGGTACGTTGCCTACAAACAGTTTACCAGGTGGCTCTGGGGACCATTAGGAAAGCTGAAAGCACTGCAGAAAAATCCTCGAAGCATGTGCTGTACATGCCATAAGGGAAAACTTTCCTTCTGAAGCAGACAAAGGTTTTTGCCTGTTTGACGTGTGATGCAGTAGATGCTGTCTGACCATGTGCATGTTTATTCGCTTTCACTAAGATGAAGCTCTCACTTTTCTTTCAGGTGCTTCTATGCTGCATTGAATGCCTCCCATTTTGACAGCAGTACACTGGATGGTTTGAACACTGCTTGATCACAACAGCAAACCTTTCATGAACAATAGAGGTCTGCCATATACCCTTCCGGAATAACCAGACAGCCATTACACAGTAAAATACATTCTACAGACATCAAAGCTTGTAATGTTGCTTTATTGATCACTGTGTTTATGAATGAGCATACAAGTGATAGCAGTAAACAAGCAAACAATGAAGGAGAACATCCCCATACTATGTTCATATCAATTTGCAAGTGCTACTTCGCACCAACCAGTAACGCAATGTATGAATGCTTTTTTTTATTCTGTGCACTGCACAGGTGTTTGCCACAAACATGTTCCAGTCCATAAGCTCTAAGAGAACATAGGCTATCACCTTGCCTATAATCGATTTATATATCGATAGAGATATATATCGATACAGCTGCGATCGTATCAAGGCTCAATTTCTATGTTCCACATTGCAGCACTAGAACCCACAAAATATTTTATGTATGTGGTAATAGTTAGAGAAATCACCTTCTTTGAGGCTTCAGATTGTATATAACTCCCATTCCGGGGTTTTTGATCTGTTCAGTGGTGACTTATTTGGCGTTGCACGCCAACTTCGATGCCTCCTTCATGATGAGTCCAAAGCAAGGCCAGTTGTTGCCTCGCCATCTACATGGTTTTGTCTTTGTCGTAGTGTTTGTTTTTGTTTTATTTTATGTAATTATAGTGTTTTAATTCATTTCTTTGTATTGACTGTTTGTATGGTGCACCATTAGGGAGGCCCTCTGGCCGTTCATGGGCACCAGAAAAATAGAAATAAATAAATACATAAATAAAACATCTCGCGTTCATGACTTTATCAGTATAAGAAGGCCTTAGGTGGGGTCATGCCAATGGCATCAACAGAAGCTTCCCTTCAGAGGCATGCCTGTCGACAAAAATTTTATACCTTTTCTGTGTCTGTGGACATCCATCTTTGCAACACTTTCTCAATTTCTTCTTATAAATTTCCCATGTTTGCCCTGATACCAGTCCAATTGCAGCCATTGGTGTGGGCTCAGGCTCGGGTGGGTGTGGCTCGCTACTATTTCACTGCAGCTCACATCTTTGCTAGTTGTTGGTGTTTCACTCAGGAGGTGATCTACATCCTCTGCGAAGATAAGGTATGGTCATGGCTAAGTGTCTTCCCCATGCTCTTTCTATCGAAACATGTTCCCTCATGGCTGTCATGGCTGTTGAAAGCGTGCCAGGTCAAACCTAGACACATTACCTCGAAGCTTGTATACATTGTTTCCCGAATGACAGCTGATTTGTATACGTAAGCTCGTACTTCTCCACATGGTAAGTAGAAGCTCTGCATTTCCCTCAGAATTGGAACTAAACCTGTAAAGGTGGTTACAAGTACGCTGCATCCACGGGTTTTGCTCAGCACGTGCACGGAACTTGACCGCAGATTCAAGCTTTTTCTTAACCCATCGGTGTCTTAGCCCTCTGTTACAAGATCCTCTTGTCGACTACATGGCCACTAAGCATTCCCGAGCATGGCATTTGCATATTGCAATTGTGCAAGCTTGTTCTTTTTACCTTTTACTTCGTGTACCTTTCATGTCATTGTTTCAGATAGAATTATTGTAACAGTAAATTTAACTACGCAAAGCCTGTGTATCTTGTTTTGTATTATTTTTTCGTGCCCTCAATACTTTCTAACAAGAATTTGGATTTCCTCCTCACTACATTCTTCGTTCCCTTTCTCTAATGTACATCAGTATAAATATCTGTACCATGTATGTCTGTATCATGCCTAATGAAGGACAGACTCTATTCGAAAGCTTGTGTTTCAGTAAGGCTATTTGGATGTTTCAGTCTCTCATGACCGTGAGTTCTGATAATCCTACCTGTGTCGGTAAAGGGAGCGTGCAACCTTTCTACTAGGTGTTGTAGGTGAGGTCTGTTGAGGTGACTTTAATATTAACCAGCTCGAGTAACCACGGAAGCTGGTCAGCAGCAAATACTACAAGGTGTCATTTGAATATGTGGAAACATAAGGCGCTATGAATTCACACCATGGCTGCACTGGTCCCATTGAAAAGGATTCTGCAGGACAGCAGGATGTTCCCTGCAGCCATCTTGTTCACTTCTGGCCGAAGTTTCCAAGATAAATTGTGTTCACTTGGGCACTCGGCTTTTGTGGTGAGAAGCGTGATGCAAACATCTGGTGGCCACTTTGTGAGATGCACCGGAAGTTCTGAATATGATGCACATTTGATGTACTTCTTCTGGTCTGGTGAAGCAGAGGGCACAACACTGCAAAGTAGAAGAGCTTTTGGTATCTGCAATCTTGTATAAGCAGCAGCATGCAGAAGTTAAAATGTTAAACAAAACAAGAGCTTGACCCACCTGTGAGCATGAGTGTATATGGACAATAGGTGTTGAATTCACCACTGGATAAAGGTTGAGAGGTGTTGATGGTAAATCATCCATTGCAACGCTTTTACTTCTGAGTTTCACATTCTTGTCAGTCACGGTGGAAGCCTGTGTCGCTGATATGAATAAAGAATGCGGTCAGTGTCTATAGCACATTTTGACACTTATATTCTCCTGCGAGAGCTCAGGGCTCCCCAGGGGAAGGGGGATATTTTGTTTGGTACATTACGCAGCGTAGGCATCACAAAAATCGATTTGAATTTCAAGTGGACCACATATATGCATTATTCTTGTGTATCGGTAAATACATACCTCGTCTGCACCGGTGTTCACATCGTCAAACGTCACATGTTGAAACACTCGTGTCGGGGCTGCCGTCCGTGTGAGAATTTTTCGACCGTCCGCTGCTACCATTTCGTACGAGTCGTCAGAGAAATGGGTTGAGCAAATACGGCGTGGCTCACGAATGTCTTGACCAAGCGCTTGCAACAACTTTCGTTTCCGTGCATTTTCCGTTGGAATCTTGTGGTACACAACGTCCCTTGTCGAAAGAGCACATTTGGTGTATCCCCGAACATTACAGTAGATACCTGGCATAGCTGTCAGGTGAAGCTTTGTTCAATTTCGGCAGGAAATGAGCATTTTTGCGTACACAAACCTCGCAAGGCCGCAATAAACATCGTCGCCGTGCAATATGGTTGGGAAGAGAGTAGACAGAGGGCGCTGACCGGCGCTGACAGTATTTTGGTACACTGTTTCTTCGATATTTTGAAGAATTGTCTCAGTAATTCTTGTGATTCTAAAGGTAGTGTTTAGTGGAGATTCGTAGCCGGTCGTAAGTTCATTGTGTATTACTTAGGTATCACGTGACAGGAGTATTCCCATCATGACTTTTTTAGCTGTTACGGGGCGCAACCTACCGTCCGATTTAATTTTTCTAATTGATGTCGTGCAATAATTATCCCGCTTTGAGTGCTTAGGCTCTATGTGAGGTATCACACAGGCAAACACTACCAGGTCGCACACAGAAACAGGGGGGGGGGGGGTCAAATTTCACTTTACAGTTCCTTTAATGCGAGTGGGAAAGCCTCGGCAGTCCTCCTGTGGATTCGTGGGTGCATCACCGAAGATGGGCACAGCTTTCGGGATGGCTGTGTGTGCGACAGCTGATATATTTCTTCGTCTGTGCATGTGTGTGTGTATGTGTGTGTGCACGTGCGCTTGTTTCGGAAGCTTGAGCTCTGCCCTGACACATATACAGTAATATAAATGTTATACTACTGTGTGCAACTGACGTATGCTGTAGGTTCGGGGGTCTCGTCATGATACAGTGAGAAATAATGCGACGGACCTGATGGAAAGCATTGCTGCACGTTAGCTCGTTTCCCGAGTGTTTGTGCGCTGAACTGAACTTGCAGTTCTGTAAAACAACTTCAATATATTGCAGTTGTAGCGAGATAGTGTCCTTGGTTTTGTCGCATATTGCGTTCACTTCATCTGCTTTCTCTTTTCCCCAAGTGGTGTAACCCCCGCTTGGACTATTGCGGCCTCCCTAAGGTTCATGTGTCAGTTTTGGAAACACTGAGGTATAGTAATATTGTTACATGTGACACATTGTAGTGTACTGCATCCTGCTTCACTGTTTGACTGATAATTTGCACGGTTACTTCTTTACTATTATTTGAATAACTTTTATGTGATACTGTACCATTAAATAGGATAGGAATCCATTATGGTTTAGAATTATTTTTCCTTTGCGATGTTCCCACACTAATCATGGTGACAAGTTCTCTCTCATTAAATTCCTTTTGAGTTGTATTTCACACTGCTTACAGCATAATGTGAGAATAAGAAAAGATATGCTTCACATGT
Source organism: Ornithodoros turicata (assembly GCF_037126465.1). NCBI lineage: Eukaryota > Metazoa > Arthropoda > Arachnida > Ixodida > Argasidae > Ornithodoros > Ornithodoros turicata. Next base: position 39,634,420 of record NC_088204.1, read on the forward strand.
TCTCAGCATCCTCTATACAGCAACTGCTGTTGGGCTAAAAATCCAGAAACTACACACGAAAAAAAATTAGCAAGTGTAGAACACAGGACACAGGAAAACGGACACGACAAAATGATTGGGACCGTTTTATGCTGTAATTTTTTTTTTTTCGTGTGTCTCTGGTTCTGCATTTTTGTGAACGTGTACCATGTTGCCGGCACCCTTGCCCTCTTGTCACAAAAAGAGCCTCAGACATAAAAATGCAGGTTGTGAGAGGCACATAAACACTGCTTACATTGCTAACCTGTCTATCACAAGACATGTGAAAGGATTGCCAAATTAAAATTTAATAATACAAAAATGAGGCTGAAATACATAATTCCAATAGAAGGGAGAGTAAACATTGGAATAACAGGTAAATGTAAAGCACTGAAGTGTTGGCATTCTTCTGATGTGTATGATATACTGCTCTATTTAACCCATGACATATATGTTGTCAAACATTGTAACTTCTTGCATTCAACATCAAGGTGCTATACCTATTCCATCTAAGCGACTCGTCTTTACACGGACACGTGGCACACCATTTTGGCACAAATATTTGATATCCCTGCTTGTTGGGTATATCAAGCAAATTGTGTTACCTTATGACATGCTGCATCTGCTGAGATATGTTACGGGAGAGAAAGACTCGTGGGGCGATTAAAGGAAGTGCATACGAGTACATATGCTTTGCAAACATGTAGTTCCAAAGTGTAATTATGTTCGTGTTGAATTGGCAAAGCATTAGTCATCTCATAACAGAATGATGAAAGAAACTAGTCAGGAATGCAAAGTTGCACTGCGAGCACTGTTGCATGGCCATGTTCACAATGTGCAATGACGCGTTTCACTTTCCGTACAGCGGACAGACTATGCTCAATGAGTCGTTTGCAGTGTTTATGATTGATGTAGGCCATGGCAACTACCGATGAACTTTGCAGAGTGTGCAATGATGTCTTTTGTGAACAAGACACCTCAATATATTCCCTTGTAATTTTTGGTCCTACAATTAATTGAGTTGAGGGTTTCAGGTATTTGGGTGTGCACCACCTCTTCCATCTCAGGTGAAAATCACACATTAGTTATGTGTCTTCCAATGCTCTTAAAACAATTGTCTTCGTGAAGTGCACACGAAAACTACCTTTCGCAGGCACTACGCTGCTGGCATACAAAACCCTTCTACAAAATGCCTTGGAAACGGTTTAGAAATAGTTCAGTTGAAGGCTGTTCGGTTAATCACTAAACAGTATGCTGAGGATCAGCTTAGGGGATCCATACTTTGTCCTCCCAGAATCCTCTTGACTAGGCTGTGCACATCATCTGAATATTGTGCCCTCTGTTTCAGGTATCAACGTTTTTAAGTACAGCTTTTTGCCTTCTACAATTACCAAAAGAATGCTATTGATGGTAGAAACAGGGAACGCGCTTTGAACAAATCTTTGCAGACTGCTCGCTCTTGCCATAGCCATAATATTGGCTGCAGTATGTATAACTAAGTTTGTAAAAGGCTGAACAAACAGGCAATACATATTGTCATATTGTGGTTTGGGTATGGTGAATGGGTGCGAAATGAGTACTGTTTCCCAAATTGTGGGTTGAATCTCCACCAGGACAGCTGCAGAAGTAGCACAGGAAACGCAGAGGGCTTAAGAAAATGGACAGAACTGCACAGAAGTATATGCTGCACCAGTAGATCTTTTCCGGTTTGTAAACAAATCACATCATGCTATTCAACAGCGCCACCAATTTGGTACAATAAGCTACGCTCAAAGCTAGGGTCGCGTCTAAAAGGCACGGTCTTGAGGGGAATACGGTGGTCTCTGAAAGGGCACGCGACTTTCGGTCCTACTTTTCTTTCAAGAGGAGGCAACGAACAAGTGCCCATTCGTGGAACCCAGCCCTCCCCTTCCGATTTGTTTCGGTTTCAGTCTGTCTACCAACGTCATGACGACATATATATTCTGTTGAGTTTCTTACGTGCTGTCCGGGACATGTATGTAGGTAGGTATAAATAGTTATGCCAAGAAATGTTTTATTATTAACCTTTTTTGTAATTTGAATCCCTTGAAAAACCATTGCACAACACCAGAACACAAAGGCTACATTATGACCCAGTTTCACCAACATTTTCAGCATCTGAACTAAGATGAACGGTCATTAAGCTCTCTGCTTCCCTAAAGGAGTTAATATTACTGAAACATTCACCACATCACCGATGGAAAAAAGAAGTGTGTGTTAAGTTCAAGAATTGGCAACCCTTGATCTTGGTTCAGTTAACCAGAGTTGGTGAAACCGGGCCTACGGGAGTCACCGAAACATTCATCACATCACCAACCAAAGTTTGTAAAAAAAATTGAGTGCTAGCATGAAGTTTTCGCAATTGTGAGTAGCATTTTAACTGCTGCCTATGTAGCTGCAGCATAATTAGTTATACAGCATAACTAGTTCAGAAAAAGTAGTTCAAAATTTGAAGGTACTCTACTCTATCTTCCTCTGCATGGTACTAAAAACTGTGATCATTCCGAGTGCTCATCCTCTTGGCCCAGGTTCTGTAGCAGATTTATCAGCCATTTGTGTTCCTATTTCTGGTACTGTGGCAAACTAGCCAATCCACCCACATACCAGCATTCCTAGGTAGTTATAAGAGTGGTTTAAACCACCTCGCAGAAGTTGCAGATGCTTTATTATAAGAAACTAACATTATAAGAAATTGAGTTAATCGTTCCAACATCAACTTTATTTTGAGATGGACAGGGAGTTCCATCGCCAGGCGCGATACTCTACCCCATAGCTGCTGGTGGTGTGAGGAAGGAAATAATGTCCCATGGAGTCCAAAATTGTCAAAATACCTTTAAGGGCAGGCATTCGTAGGTTCGATTTAGCCATAGGCCAAGCAATTTTAGAGAGAGGGGCAGGAGTCCAGATTATTAAGAGATCCGGAAATGGCAGTTTGGAAAGCTCGGTAGTGTAGGCAATGACGAAGATTATGCTATGGGTCTGCTACAGCACTGCAGTGACAACATCTGAGACAGTCAACTTGCCTCAGGTGGTAATGCTACTGAGCTGTAAATGCCCCATTGAGTCACAGTCCATGAGTCACAGTGCACCATCTTGGCAAGAAGTGTTTTGTGGCATCCAGAAACCAAGCTCTTGGTCAAAATTCCTCAGTGTAGACGGGAGGAAAATGTCAGTTGTCCATTTACAGGAATACAATTTGTACAATCCATTGATCTGTTGGTGAACGAGATCTGCTTTCTACATGACCAGTAACAGTCCTTTGCTATCTTTCACTGTGATCTAATTAAACACCTCCCTCCTATGACGGTGTTCCCGGCACAGTTTTACCTTGCTGAACCACCTTTCGCGGCTCTTATCAAACATAACATTAGCGGTTCTTCGTAGGTTGGGGCCCAGGAAAGCAAGAGACGTTTACATGATGTTTACGTGATTACCGTCGCGACAAAAGGTTGACACAGTAGTTTTGCGGTACGTTTTATATGTTGCTCATCCTGGACATTTTTGACTACCCGATTTCCTGTCCAAAACAGCTACGACTGAATCAATGTCACTTCACCCATGAATTACTTGATGAGTTGCACGCGCGTTAGCACACCAAGTTGTTACACGTCTGACGAAATCGGCAGAAGAAACATATGCTTTATTAGAGCTTGCAGTGATTATCCTTTTTATGCAGCACACCCCGCAACACCATACGGCTCCGTCGTTACTCCATTTTCTCAGATAGCCTCGTTCCCAGTGGTAGCCGAACGGCCGGACCGCTGAAGCGTTGTTTTCCTAGTATTCATACGCGTAGTTAGTTACGCCTATAACTTAATTAAATTAATGAATAATTGAGAGATACATGCTGAATACGACACAGAATTGCATAAAGACTCGTTATTCTGGAGTGTGACACTCTTAAACACTGATTTTCTCACTGGACTGCATAGACCCAATGTGATTTATTTTGACAGCGTGAATTCGAAAGGGATGGATTTTGAAGGGTGGATTTCTTAGCGTGGATTCCAAAAGTTTTATTATGAAGAGTGGGTAACAGGGTACATCCAAACGTTGTGCCCCGTGTTCGGCGTTTGTGTATCATGACAATGCCCGCTCGCGATGGACAAGCATCACCCCTGAAACGGATGTAATTTTCGAATAAATGTATTTGTTTGTGATATTTATCGTACAGCGTAGCTTCCCGAGGCGGTTAATATATCGTAGAGGAGGGGAACCACCCCGACGGGTAGGCCTAAATATGCCCTGCATGTACCGCATGTGAGGACGCGTGTACCTCCTAAATTTATGAGGTACATTTTTTTTTAATGTACCTCTTGTCCAAGCGGTACTTAACCGTTACATATGCGTTACCTGGTTTAGAGTGTATATTCAACCTTTTTCGGAGACACACCTGCGGCCATCGTTAGCATCAATGTCAAACAAGGGCGATGTTTTCCCGCGTATTATGGTAATCTGTCAGCTAAGTTGTTGTTCACTGTGAAATGCAAACTTGTAGTGAAAATTTCCACGGAAACGCAAGACACAAACACCGCTTTGCCAGCAAGGTGAGACACAATATTGAGACATGCGATCCGCTGGTTGTCGTGCGTGTTGTGTTGAACTCTTAAAGGGACGGTCTCGTACCCCCTGCCCCTCTCATAAAGTGTACCATTCGATCGCCCTTTGTTGAAAATGGAATACTGGGAATTTGCCCGACAAAACACGCCACAGTTATTAAATAACCGAATTAAATTGATAGATGAAGAATGAATTGATGGATTGATAGATTGATTGAAGATTACAGAGCATGCCGCGATCTGTGTTGGCAACAATAAGAACGACCACGTCGCCCTGCGGGAAAGTCCGTGATAGGATACAGATACTTTTGCGCGCGGTAGTGCATTGGCGTGAGCACCGTGAGGTAGTAACTTTCAGAAGTTACTAAATAAATACTAACTAAATAAAAATATAAAAAATAAAAATAAAAGCTGAAAATCTATTACGCGCGCTTCAATTACACACCCCGTTGCACACTGATCATGCTTCGAAATGAATGCTGACGACGTACATGGGGAAGGAGTGCGTGTTTATTTAAAAACCGCATTAAATACTCGCGGAAAGAAAACACGTGACTTAGCTTCCACGTATCCGATTATGCGCCACATTATCGGAGACCCCACAGTCAATGCTAGGACTACATTCTCCGCTCGCAGAGGTATGCTTTAATGCTTTAGCAAAGGGGATGCTTTAACCCAAGCTGCTTCTGTAAGTTACAATTACCATGACGACGACGACGTACCCGCAGGCCGACGTCATACGTGACGTATGCATTAGAGAAGCCAATGTTTCGTCGTCTGCTATTACGGCACGTTTCGACAAATTTCTCGAAAACGACGAACAGTTATTCCGAATGAAACTTTGGTGGTTGTATCTGTACAGTACTCGTGAAGCTAGTTTTGGCTAAGTTTCGGAATCGCCCCGGCTGCACGAGACCGTCCCTTTAAGCTCCATGTTTTCCATATCTTTAGAGAAGTCTCTTGCCACTTGTTATTTACTTTATGCGTTTGTCATTAAAGTGTATATAACACTCACTAGTTAAGAGTTTTTGGGCGAAAGGAGCGCTCGGAACCAAGAAACCTCACGGCTCCTAAACCGGTCTACTTAAAAAAGTTGTATGTTCCTAACAAGGACAAACACCTCCGAGATATTTTATTCCTATAAACAAGGGGCATTGATCAACACTTTGATACCACGCTTGAGGTTCTAGACCGTCCGGCATTTTGCTTTTTTGTCATCTCTACTTGGGCATCCGAAAAAACTGAAATATCGGATTTTTTTGTTTAAGAAATGGCTATATGTAGGGGCTTGACATTTTTTTGAGGTAATGTACACATTGAGGGGATTAAATGAAAAAAAAAATCAGTATGTAATACGTAACGTGACATAAAAATCATCGATATTGCAGGTTTTGTGCAATATTGGCAGTCGTTCTTCTTTGCGGTTTTATGTTCAAAATCGCTAGGAACCCGCTCGCAATTAGACACACCATCATCCAAGCGCATCCCGTTAAAATTTTCCCGATCCGTTGGCACGCAAGAGCCGCGCACAAAGAGCGAGGCTTCGCGCGATGAGCGGAAGTTTGGAGCCACCTAGCGGAGAAGTAGTTAGCTTTGGGACCGAAATATTTTGCATTTGCGTTGTGCGCGTAAAGTGGAACGCCACAAAAAAAAAAAAAAAAAGAAGAAGAAGTCGAAATCCCTAATAATTGAGCCACCGACCTCGGACGTTTGAGCTGGAATGAGCCTCCTACAATGAAATATATGCCTGCTTTGCATTTCACAGTGGCCAACTTGACCCTTATGTTACTCGTATTTACCACTATATGAAGTTGATGGGTACAGCGTCCTGATTCTGCGCACAGCACACCTATTATCTGCCTTCGGTTTCTTATACCAAGGTATCCATAAATCCAGCTTGTGAAGGAGTAATACGCAGTGACTCGGAGGCGCCTGTGTGAAACAATAATAAAGAAGAAAAGTATTGATTTGTTTGACTAAGAGCAGCAAACTTTTAATAAAGGATTATCCATGTGCTCGAAATGAAACTGAAATTAAATTACGCCATTTACGACGTATGATAAATTTTTTTACAGTGTACCTATTGTCAAGTAGCTCGAGAGTACGCACGCGGCGATCATCACGACAAAAGATGGATGCGTAAACCAGCGAGCTCCCTCCGCACACAAACGTCACTGAAAAGCGGATCATCGGCGATACAACTGCACCTGCACTCTCAGAGACAGCCGACACCCGGTGTTCGTCAGGTTTCTCTGGAGTGCAGCGAGTGTAGAGGCATCTGTCATTTCCAAGTGGACAAATGTAAAAATGCCCGACAGTGCACAATCATCATGAGCGATCGGATATGATAGGCGCACCTGAAAGTGTCGTCGTCATCGGACAGTTCGCTTTCACTGCCTGCACCTTCGCCTGCCGCAGGGTCAAGTGGCAGATAGTCTATGGAGTAAGGATCGTCATCTAGCACAATTTCGTCAACGCTGTAATCCCCAGAATCGCCTGGAAGCGACGCGATGTCACTTTCGTATTCCGACGATTCTGACATGACGCTAGCTCTCCGCTCGCCGCATTTCAGATGCTCCCCGACCCCACCGATCAGCTGTGCCAGAAGACACGCTCTCATTGGCCCTGTTAGGCGTGACGTTTTTAACACTTTGTGGAGAGATGGTGGAGAAGGACTTCATTGTCCGTCGTCTGCTCGTTAGATGTGTTTCATTAGATTGCTCAGCATATACGCAACCTATTCACTTGGGGGTTTTCGCTACCCTTCTCAGAGGTCACCGAGAAACATTGTAGTACTGAAGTTTTGGAATCGACCGGGATGGATGCGATAGTCCCTATCATGAAACTATGCCGAGTGATACACTTCATTGAGAGGATGAACGAAGTGTGCTGCGAACTTGGCGATGTTGGCTGTGGCTGGTGTATTCGTTCAAAGAGATATCGATGTCAAACATTCAAAGCAAGCTTCGGGACCCATGCAGTAAATAACAGTGTGGACTTGGACGTCACCCGCCAAGTTCAGCCCGGAGTCGAACACATAGCCTTCAAAGAGGCTAATACACGTAGTCCAAGCGTGGGTGTTTTCGAAGTCGAAGTGGTCGGCGGGCCGCTGAGACAGGCCTGCCTACCCAGAAGACGATGGTTGGGGCTTTACATCCTTTGCGATGATGAAACGTTGGAGCTGCTACGAAGACGCGCAACTTCTTGGCTGTCGCACTGCAGAACAGACGGCGGCGACCAATTTGCGAGTTAAAAGACCAACTACGCACTCAGACGTAAGCTAGAACAAAGTGATCGGAGTGCGCGTAGAAACTGCGTAGTTGCATGCGCTTCCTGCCAAGAAGTGTCACAGTCCGACGAAAAGAGAGCATTATAGCTTCTTGCAAGGAATTGTCTCCGAGATGAAATGTCCGAGCGTCCCGTAATCACAAGAAAACGAGTCGTCCCAGTGAGTCACCCCTCCTGACACCATGCTGAGTGCAACGTGCCGCCGTCATTTCTGCCAACAGGAACAATACATCTTTATCACAGACACGTATTTAACTCGTTGTGTGGCCTCCGCACAATGTTGCCAAGACATTCTTCAAGCCTCTATGGTCACGCCCTCTACACATAGAAACCTAAAAATAATGTGACTTATGGTTATAGTAAGTTGCTCATACACGCGTCACAATGACAATATGCCCACCTCACGGAGTAAGAAGATTAGGAGATGACACTGCCCATAGAAGCAAGCGCCGGCGCGCGACCAGAGACTGTCACGTTGGGGGAGAGAAAAAAGGCAGTTGCACGACAGATGGCACGGCGGCGCTGTCTTCCACTTTACGCTTTTGCATGGAAAGCTATGGGGATAGCAGTGATTTTCGCGAGTCGTACGGCAGCCTCCACGGATGAAGGCAAACTAATGAACGTGAACTATGTTTGTATTGGCAATAAAGGTCACGCATGTCAACTACATAGCGCTTCTTGTTTAGCGAAATCAACGGAAAACAATTTCATTCTCTCGTGTCTCGGTTCTGTTGAGCAGACGACGGGAGCACGATAATCGCGAAAGCGTTTCGTCTTCTTCTTTTCTAGCGTTTAATTCACGTGTTTTAATCACGCCGCCGGACACGCGACACTGTCACGTGACCGCATGCTTCGCAAATTCTGTGTCGTCGTGCAACAGATGGCACTGTGGACTGGGGCGCGGAGCGCGCGCTCGTCGTACATTCTCTGGACGCGGGAGAGAGTGAAGTTTCATCTCCTAGTCTTCTTATACCCCTGTCAGACGTACTAATTTAGTGTCACTTAGTTGAAGTGCACTCCGTCCCGTAATGTCACTTTCACTACGCTCCTGCTACACGGTATAAGTAAGTGTCACTAAGCAGTCATGGTGATGACGATGGGCGAGCCACCACCCACCAAACATCGGGGAGTGCAATATACTTTCTCGGTAAAATCGTTTTTCTTACGTCTAGAAACATTGCATAAAGATCTCCTTCGCAGTTGAAGTCGATTTAATGTCATAAATATAATTGTTGGGAACCAACACAAGTATATTTATTTGACAAATTTTCAATCTTCTTCTTCACCTCTTTGGTGGTCTCTACTATGTCTTGCGCGTGCAACTGGCCCGCGATGTCAGCATACACTTGACTCAGACCATGACATCCTACACTCACTCATACTGCTCACTCACTCACTCATACTACACTCATACCATGGCACCCTGTCTTTTTTGTCTTCCGTTATTCAGTGCTTCACTGCGGGCATTTCGCGATTTCGCCAGAAACACTTAACCACCGTGCAATGTCAACAAATATGGCTGCCGCGAAGTGGATTACGAACTCTACTGGGCAGTCTGTGAACGAGAGTACCGGTAAATCACGCCAAAAAATCCTTACGCCTTTCTTATATAAATCAGCGCTGTCTTAACAAGCTTGTCCAAATATAAATTCCGGTTGGGTTGTTTCTTTCCTTTTCCAAAAATAAGCATTTGTTACGCAATTCCTGCCGTGGAGGCTACGTACTTGATTATTGCAGGCAAAGTGAAGTGAGTTTGGCGAACTCACTTCATCGTAAGTGTAAGTACCTACACTACATCGTAAAGTAAGTGTACTTTGCATCTAGTGTCACTAAAAGATGCCGTGTGACTCGTTAAGAATGACACTTATTGCAAGCGTACTCGCTGAAAGTGACACTAAATTAGTACGTCTGACAGGGGTATTACTCCGTGGCCCACGTATGCGCGCGAACAGCACAAGAAGCTGCGAAATATATTCATTCAGATAACACAAACTTTTAAAAAAGGCCCTCATTTTACTCTTTCAAATCCAGGCATGCTAACGACATGTGCTTGATGCTAGAACGGCATCCTCGAATTGCTGTTGTCATGCCAACTTTGTGCATCACAAGTCAGGCACAGTTCCTATCATTAATTGCGCTGTGTCCAATACAGAGACGCACAAAAATAATCGTTGCGTGTTCATCTTGCTGGCGCCGCGAGACGCAGTGACCGCCTGTTTGCACATCGTTGCTTCATTTCAAAGTCTTTTGACGCTGTCACTTCTTCATTGTGTTGGTAGCACCTCGCCTTCCCCAAACGATGTGGTGGCAGGCGCAGTGGAGTCATATTTGCAGTGTGACATCGATTTATGTAAATTGACCGTCGTAACAGAGAAGAAGACCTCATTTTGGCGCTCGAAGGAAACACGCTACTTCGCAACACGATGAAAGTCAAGGAAGATGCCTGCATTTGAGTGCGAGGCGACCTAGTTTGGACGACAGGAGAAGGATCCGGTGTGTCTAGCCCCTCAACAAACACGATCCATGGAAATGACGCTGTCTCGTGCGTGCAGTGACGGTCATGAGGGATATAGTGGACCAGTGATGGGCAGTACTTGAAGTACCAATGTAGTATCGGGTATCGTATGGTCATCACGGCACGTGAGCAAGGAGAATAAAGTCTAGGAACGAACGAATGAGGCTGGATGGTTCCTGGATGCGCTGCAATACGGTGGAAGACACCACATCAACGAAGTACTCAAGTGGTTATTGAAGTGCATTTCTGAGCACTTGTAGTTTACTTTTAGGTACATTTAAAATTCGTACGTTGTACTGTACTTAAGGTACCTTTTTCCCAGTACTTTCCTATCAAGTAGTCAAGACTCAAACAAAAATCACAAAAGAGTACATAAAATGCCGTCTCGAAATATAGGAAAAGTACCAGTACTTCTATGTCTATGTTAGACGAATGGAATACAAAGACACGCACACATTATGCCAATGCAACCGGCAGTTAGCTACTGCAGTTCCCCCAATGCATGGCTCCAGTGCGTTTTTTATATTGTTTTGTTCAATTAATAATCGATCCATATCACAATGTGTGATTGGATTACATGACGAATTAACGTAACAGTCTGAAAGACACGCATGCTTTCCGGTCCCAGAATTGCGGGACACCCCTCTTAAGGCTGGATTGACCTGCGCACTCGCTGCCCATCATTGAAGCAACGCATTCCACATAGTTTTGTTAGAATATCCGCTGACCCCGAGCTTTAGAAAGAAGTGTCCACACTTAGGTGTTTCTATTAGATGTCCCTTATTAGTGTACAAGTGGAATGGAAGCGCAAGAGCGTCACCGTTTTTTTTCCTGGGGCACTTTTTTTCGCCGTGTTGGCTTCATGGCAGAATGCATTGGCGTCCCTTTTTGTTTGTATTTCGCGAAAACAATGGGTTCCCCAGAAAGTGTCCATGTGAGACATGAAAGCTGGACCTGTCTTGTACGCTTTGCAACTTTGTGCACAAGTGTAGGACGCTCCAGCTTTTTTTTTCCCACGACGAGAGAAGTGACGACGAGTTCAGCGTCAGTTCTGAAGAATTTGCGTCTTGATCCCTTACGGTGATAACAAGGTATGTTGTTGGCTCAGTGGTGTAGTTGTCGGTGCTGGCTTTCGAGTTCCGCGGTTCTATCCGCGGTACCATTACGTTTTTGTATTACTTTTCCATTTTAAAGAGTTTTGAAAATAACAGCAGGCGAGAGCGTCACAGTTTTCTTCCCGGATGACTTATTTATACCGCATTATGCATTGCTGTTCTGTTTTGCTCCAATTGCGGTAATGCTGACCGCTCGCTGTGCGCTTAGTGTGTGAAAGGTAGACCACTTTTCATTGCATGTCGACCTACTTGACCTACTTCACCACCTTCCGACCTACTTGGCAAGGGAACAATAGTAGAGAAAGCATCTTTAATCGCTAGCTTTACAAGGGGAAGTGGGGTCGAAATTCCTATTTCTCTTTTTTAATTTTGCTTCTTCATTGTTAACATTGTGTGGTTGTTGGCACCTGCAGGCCTTTCTACACTTTTTAATCAAAATGTTATAACAAGTAATGCTCGTGCCACAAAGACTGCTTTGCACGTGGGTTAATCATTACAGCGATTAGAACGAGTGGGAAAACCTGCATTTTCCCCCCACTTCTCACTTATTCCAAAGTGCATACTTTTCATATGGGACTGCGACGACTGTTGTTGCGGCATAGTTTAAGCCTCTTATTTCGTGTTCTCAGTAGGAAGCGTATATTATGTTCACTGCTTTTCATAATTAAACGCATCAAATGCCCGCCAAACTTCCGGAAGAATTGTGATTTCCACTGGCGTTTGTTCCACCCACGAACACGTTTTGGAGTCGCCAGTCCTGAATGGGTCGGGACTAACCTCTCCATATTTTTCTATCTTATCCAATCCAATCTAGTAGAGCAGTGTACGGGCCGCATTCGTTGGCCCAGGCGAGGCCCGCCGGCTCCATACCTAGCGCTAGCCCAGCCCAAGCCCGAAGTATTCTGTTTTCTCGGCCAAGGCGCGGCGCGAGTCCAAAAAGATATAGGTTACATCGGCGCGGCCTAGCCCAATCCAGTGCAGCGGGCTATAAAAGTTGACCGTGAGCCCAAGCTAGGCCCGGCAATGTGCGCAATGTCAAATCCGTGCCCAGCCAGGCCCGCAAAAATAATGCTTTACCCCGGCCCGCGGGCCAGGCCGTGCTCGGGCTTTCGGGTAAGCCCGAGCTCATGCAGTGCTATAATTTAAAGTCCATCTGCGATAAACATCACGGCCGTTTGTGTGACTTTATTCTTGGTGCGGTGAAAGGAAACTTCGACATGACGTCCGTTGATCCCTACCATCTTATCACCACCGTTTGCGATTGCATTTTTGTTCAATTTGTTTGCTTCTCGTGCTTATTTGAGCAGAGTTTACCAACCACCTCCCATGTCAAAAGCGATATAATAGCCCAGTGCAGGGGCACAAAGGAGTGACTAACACAAAGAGCATTGACTGACAAACATAAATCGTATTTGACACACGCTTATACAGGGTGTTTACTTTTATCCTTTACAGAATGTTTATAAAATGCTATGAGAGCAGCAGAGATATCACTTTTGCATTTGAGTTATACGGCCAGGCGAACAGCCTCTGGAAGGGCGTGCGTACCTGCAAAATGACTAATTATCTAACATCCATTAAAGAACTCTTTAGTTAGGGAATTTTGGGCAAAAGGGAGATAGCAGAAGAGGAGATAATCCACGTTGAAAGTCATTCTATCTTTTAAAAATGCGCGGAGCGTGAAATATCCATCCCTGAATTTCGGTATGCAAATGAGCCGAAACCGAAAAAGCGCTCCTTAAGAGCGCCTCATCTGCATCGACGGATACGTATCTTGGCCGGAAAACGGTTTATCTGGCTAGCAGATATACATCTACTCCAATCATCGCTTCAAATCACGTGGCCCACTGACGTGACATGACCCAGCTGCGCTGCCTGCGTTCCCGGTCGCCGCAGTTTCTGCTCATTTGCATATGGAAATTGGGGGTTGGATATTTTAACGCACGTGCGTGTTTCAGGATTTGTTAGACGTGGAATGGCTTTAAACGAGGATAGTCTCTGATTCTGCTATTTCTCTATCTCGCTATTTAAAGAATTAATTAATGAATTTTAGGTAATTAGTCCTTTTGAGGTTGCATACTCTAGAGCACTGCACGGGCCTAATTTTCAGGCCCGTGCCCGGCCAAGGTCCGGCGGCTATACAGCCCGCACCCGGCCCGGGCCCGACGTCTTCTACAGATTTCCAGCCCGTACCCCACTGTCTCCATGCTCAGGCCTGGTCCCAGCCCGCCTCTGCTCTATGTGTTCTCGAGCCTCGGAGGCGTATTTACATTTACTAAAGAGCACAAATGGTACATGATGGTACTGTGATGTTACACGTAAGGTTTGTCTGCGGAGTGTGGTGCCATGTTGCACATGCCGCAGGGTAGGAATGCGGATAATTTGGACCACCTGGGGACTTTTGACGTGCGCTATGTTCTGGTCACTGCTCTGGTCTCCCTTCAAATCCGCGTATTCAAAGGGCACAGTGCAGCGAGGAAATGGAGGCAGCTAATTGGTGGGGAGTGAGGAGGTACGCTTTGTGTTTTACAGGCTGTGTTTCTCTGCCTGCAACCCGCTGTGTGCTTGGCGTGCAGTGGCGCATGGGCGATATATACTCGTATGTACCTTGCGGATCAAAAGATACTCATTTCCGCTCTATTGCGCATGCACCGGTGTTATTCCCCCTTCTCGAACTCTCACGCGAACGAAATATGTCAGAACACCTAACCTAACTGACCCTCGTACAGGACTCTCACGGGAACGAAATATGTGCCAACACCTAACCTAACTGACCCTCGTGGCGAACTTGCTCAGCGCGCCCGCCACACCAATCGTCCCCAAATGTGTGTGAGTGGACGTGTGAAATCCAGACCCACTACACGAAATAAGCATGATCACATATAAAAAAGTGATAGTTCTCAGATGAGAATGCCATGATACACCATACCCAATGAAAGAAAAAGTGACATTAAAATTCAGCTGTCCAGTCTCGCCAAATATGTTCGCGTACATGCCTGACCACGGTCGGCGTTGTCAAGCCCGTACCCGGTCCGGGCATGGTGGCTGAAACCCGAGCCCGGCCCAGGCCCGCATAACAAAACGCAAAACCCGCTCCGGTTCGGCCCGCGGGCCGGGCCAGGCTCGAGCTTTCGGGTAAGCCCGGGCCCGTGCAGTGCTCTAGCCATACTCTCTTCGAGAGGATGTCCGCCTGGCCCTATAACCCAATTGCAAAAACAACATCTGTGCTGCTCTCATAGCTTTTTTATAAACACTCTGTAAAGGATAACAAAAACACCCTGTATACAGAAACACTGCCGGTTACACGACCTCATGGAAAACAAAGAAAGAAAGAAAAACAACTGGGATCTTCCCCATCACAAACCCGAAACCTGGGGTATTTTATTGCTTTTAGTATGAACTACGAAACAGCCCAGTTTTTATGTTTTATTTTTACTTTTTTATTTTTTTCGTCCTTGGTATCATATCATAGGTCACATGCGCTTGGTGCAAATTCGCGCGAAGATCACTCTGTTACCCCTTCCAGATGTTCTGAAATTGAGCATCCTTCGGCTTTCTGCTTGCTGTTCTTTCTTGTTACTTTGGGGGGAGGGGGCTGGCACTCGGCAAAGTTTCTTGGCGGTGGCGTGAAGTGACCGTAACAGGCACAAGTTGGAATAGAGCACTGAAATGTACCCATGACGATGCCAAGAACAAACTGGAGTACATGACACAGTGACAACGGAGTAACAAGTGTCGTTGACCAGATTTGTTCTCGTAGCTCATAGGATATAGCTTCTTCTCATTACAGAGTTTTAGTACATCGTCCGGTATCTCCCTTGCGTATACATGACATTAGTGAGTTTTAGTATACCGTTGATAAAGTTATCGTCTCTATCGGAACCAATCGCACTGCGTGACTCAGAATCTTATCCACTGATTGGTTCCGGTTGATACGGTGAGACGCTAGCCACGTTATCAACGGTCTGCTCAAACTCTCTATTCTCGGGTAAACATAAACAAGGCCACAACTTCAGGTGCCACGAAGACTTCCGATCCTTCCACGACTACGGACGCTCGGAACTAGCCGCCATGTAGAATTATATCTTTCTCTTTCCTGATTTGTTGAAAATAGCAGCAGTACGCCTTTCTATGGTAATTTGAATTGTCAAAAAAAAAGGCGTATACGACCCTCTCTCTCCCCAATTCGGAAGCGATGACTGTATCACCTGTAGATTGTAAACCGGATGTCGTTTTGGCACCAGACCGGAAGCGGTGAAAACGACATGTATAGAAGGGATACGCTGGTGGATCTACGCACTGCGCGAAGTTCTCTTTCTGTTGTGGGCGTGCGCAGAACCAATAACGCTATCCCTTCCGTACGCAAAGGCGATAGCGTACGATGCACTATAACTTTCTATTAGCGAGTGTTAGTAGACCGCTACCGAGAACCCAGTAGGCTACCGCGTCTACCGCACCCTAAAGATTCTGACTCACGCTGTCTGTCATTGGTTGCGGTAGGCACGATAAGTTAACGGTGACGTTATCACCGGTCTACTAACGCTCGCTATTAAAATGTGGGGTAATCTCTATAATACATCGTAGAAAATAAAATTGCGGAGACATGTGGCCTTCATCACTGCTTTTTATTTTTCTTCGCGCATACAAATTTCTTACACAGTGAACCCCAACTACGCTTTTGCAGTGTAACGCTGGCGCAGTCTCACTAACGCACATTAGTATTCGAAGTGAGAACAAACGTCTTTGGACGCCAGTCATACTGAACTCTTCTTTGCCATCGCCGGCTAACATTATATAATTCCCGCTAACAGACGATGGAAAAATTCGCGGGCAAGTCCTAAGTTTGGGGACCTTTATTGTTAATGGGCTTTAATGGAGTTTTAAAGTTTACGGGGCCATGCTTTGTCATCGTGGATCAGGCCCTGCTTTACGCGTGCAAATCACCGCGTTCCACACGCTTCGAGTCGGGGCTCAGACTTGTGAACAGCGGTACAACAACAGCAAAGCTTGGTAAAAGATTTCAAAGCTGATCCACTCTGCGTTCGGCGTGTGCGCTCGTGCAGACTCCTCAGGCTTTGTTTGTCTGCTGTAGGCTGCCCCCCCCCCCCCCCTCGATATCTATCGATATCTGATGTACAAATTCCCTTTCTCGTCTGCCCGTACCGTACCTGTTTCCATCTTCTTGCCTCCTCACGCTGTGCTTATCTTTTAAGTTGCTTTCTTACATGCCGTTCTGCTATCAGGCAAAACCGGCATCAGAGGAGATGTCCATGAATTCTGATCATGATTGTTCATTTTTACTCTTAACATTTTCTTGAATTGTGACATCTGAACTGAGAGCGCAAGATACACGGACAAAGAACGGAGAAATAGACAGGATGGGCGCTAACTTCCAACTAAGTTTATTGAAGAAAATTAGCAAAAAAGCAGAAACCCTTCACAGCACACGTGTCACTTTCTGGGCGCACCGGTTCTGAGCACACCGGTTCTGAGGAAGATCAGTTCCTTTTCGGTTAGAGATACAGAAGGTGTGCTAACGCATACATCTTGATGGTTATTTATCTTTTCTGCTTCTATTATTTCCCTTGTTAGTTTAGTCTTGTTTCTTGCGATGATATGGCAATCTCTCATTACCAACTAGCCCAATCCTCAACCCTTCTTGAATTGGCCACATGGATTACATTGCTGGAGATCACAGTTGTATACAAATGAAGGCTTACATTATGCTTAGGGTTCTTCGTTTTCGTGTTAAACCCGATTTTTCACGATATTTGCACACCCAACCACTTATCTAAAATTCGGGCATAACCGGATTTCTCCCCGGATTCCGCGAGGTCTTTCAACCTCATATACCTTCACAGTAGCCACGAAAGGGATGAATCACCCCATAAACCTTAATTCTAAGGCATCCAAGAAAACACTTGAATACGCATCCACACGACGGCCCGGGAGAGCATTGGTTGTTGTACATGATGGATCGAAATGATAGATTCATCTATGTGGACAGCTTTGGTCTACCACCAATTGAAGAGGAACTGCTAGTTCTACCTGTTGACGAATATTGTGACAAGTGTATACAGAGTCTCTACAGCTCCCACTGCGGCCTCTTTGTTTCCGTATTTGTTTTCTCGTCTTTGTAAGAATTATTCACTCAAAAGCATTATGTCATTATTTGACAATAACCTTGTACATAACGATCTCAAGGTAATAAAAATGACTGAACAGGAATACCTCATTTAAGAAAAATTATCTCATTTATTCAATGTACAAGCACTTTGAAGATAATCCTCCAGACTCACGATCTTGCGAGATCCGTCCTCTTTTCGTTGGACGATGTAGTGCGAATGCTGAATGTAATAATTCCGAAGGATCGGTCTTCTCAAACCGGCATTGATAATGGTCGGTGAAATCTGTTCACCATCACGGTAACGTCTTAACAAGTCACATTTCACGGCGACAAACTTTTGTAGTCTCTTCCTTAGTTGTCCGCGTGTTGTTTTGAGTTGATACGGTAAACATTGCAAGATGAGTGTGAAGTCACTCTTAGGTCCGTTGCGATTCAAGTACGAGTTTAATTTCATCAGGTCCTTATACATCATCCACTGTATAGTCAAGTGAAATCTCTCAGCCGAGTTGATACTCAATCCGAGTTGATACTCAATCCGAGTTGGGATGGCATCCGAGATATGGGGTGATGTTATGATCTAACCAGTCTGACGATTTCGTTGAAATCAATCCACCGCAGCGACATTGTCTCAGATGATCGCCATTTTGTATAAAGAAACTTCTGGGTGGTGTCTTCAATGTTTGCACAATGGGCAAGTCACCTGTCAGAAGACACTCGTAATCTAAAACAAAAAAATCTCCTTAAGTTACTGGAAAGAGAGGAGAAAAGCTGTAAAATCTCACAGTCCTCCAGGGAGAGTGAATAGCACTCGTCTGTTTCCACCGTTGATTTGGGAGAGAATGAGATGGAAAGGATGCCTATTGGTTTTCTTAGTATGCCATTGGTTAACGATTTTCTATATACAATTTTCGGTTCCGCCCACATTTACTATAAAATAGTGGCTGGCGGATTGTTTTTTCCACCAAGTTCTGTTGCCCTGGTTGCAGTGCTTGTTTCCTTTGCCAAAAAAATTGTTTTGGTGTGCTGCCGAGATCTTTGAAAAGTAAGTTTGCTTCTTGCTTATTGTTCTTATTTTAATTTATGGAATGTCTGTTTCTAGTGCCTCGCTGTGGAATCTGTGGGTATGATTGCGTTGAGGAGGTAATTCGTCGTATGGAGGAGGAAGCTAACGTTCCAAATTTAGATCCTGCTTTGTTTGATGAAGAGTGGGGATTAGAATTTGATCGTGTTTTGATGGATGGAGTTTTTGATGATAATACGCCGGCAGATGCTGTGCAAAATCCCAATAGCCCGGAGCCTGTTGTGAACGAACTCGCGGAACATGTTTCGGTGGCTCATCCTGGTGTTAGCGTACCATACTTTCCATTCTTTGAAACCGCTGCGGCCTTTCAAGGGTACCTTGGACGTTACGTCCTGTTCGCGTCACCGTATGACGACTTTGTCGAGGATCCGTTCGAATACCTGGTACATTATCAGCACGATATAGTTTCCATATTACAACAGCACCCCATACCATTTAAATTTTATATGAAAGTGAAAGTATTGATGGTGAAGCAGGTTAGCGATTCGATGAGCAGCCACTTTGCTTTTCTAAGTGTCGTGTCGCGAGAAATCCATAGTCTCGCGGATATAATGGTTGCGCTAAACGAAATGATTGGCGAGTTAGCGCGCAACCTTGAAAATTATCAGGGTGAAGGTAGCGGTTATGTCTCCCGAGACGTATCCGAAATCGAATTGAATATAACCGCGATTGAATAAAAGAGGATTGGATGTGACACTGTCATTCCTGCCGAATTGAAAAAAAGAAAGAAAACACTCACAAATGTAAAATGACCCGACAATGAGTGTTTCAAATACAATACTTTAGCGCTATTGCATCCTCAAAAAACAGATGGAAATGATTGGAAACGATATCGTAAGTATCTTGTGGATCACGATTCGAATCCATTGGCACGGGTCAAATGATGGCCCGACGGTCCGGTATCGTATTCGGAGATTGCAGAATTTGAAGAACTCAATCAAATTGAAATGTATGTGTACTCATATCAGGATGGGAGTATCCACACTTCCCGTGTTCCGCGTCTCGCATTTGACGATAAAGTCCAATTATTAGAATTTGATAATCATTGTTTTGGGATAAGGAATTTCAGTACCTTGTTGGGTTACAAAAATGGATTTTTTTGTGAAAAGTGTACGAGTGGATTTACAACACGAGAAAATCTAATGTCACATAGGAGAGTGTGCAGGAATTTCGATTAGCTTTTGTTGGAGTTCCCTGAGCCAGGTAAGAATGGTCTAAAATTTGACAAGTTTGGTCACATGTTTGCATTTCCATATATTATCGGACTCGATACAGAGTCTGTCCTCGACCCTAATACGAATGTGAAAAGTGCCGTGCAGAAGCATGTTATGAGTTCCTTCTGTTGCATTCTAATCAGAACCTATGATTCGAAAATACTCGCAAATGAAAAATATTTAGGCCTCGATGCCGCTTCCAGGTGTGTCGACTGCCTGTTACGTTTTCATAAGAAGGTGGTCGATATCAGTCGTTGCCCTGCCCCCATTAAACTCACAGACGAAGAGACTCGTAAACATGTCGCTGCAACGCACTGCGAGTATTGTGGTGTGTTGTTTAGTGTTCGTAGGAAAAAGGTGCGTCATCACGATCACAGTCGTGAAAGCAGTGTCAGCAACTTCTTGGCTACCATTTGTAACGAATGTAACATTAGTTGCAGCAATCGCGGCAAAATTCCAGTGCTCATCCACAACCTTCAGTACGACATCAGCTCCTTGTTGCATTGCTTCCATGCTTTGAAGTTGGAACACCCATCCAAGCTCATCGCGACGAGCTCAGAGAAGATTCGCAATTTTGAATATGGGAATCTCATATTCAGGGACACCACTCAATTTTTAAATAGTTCCCTTTCTTGTTTGGTAGATAGTTTGAAAGTGTCGGAAGGAATTGAGGCATTTAAGTGTCTACAGCAAGTGTATGGTAATGACTTTGCACGTTTAACCAGGAAAGGCGTGTACCCTTATTCACGGATCAAAAGCTTTGAAGTCTACAATGAAGAATGCCTGCCAGCCAAGGATGGTTTTTATGACGATTTGAATGGAACACACATCAGCGACGATGACTATGCTTTTGCTCGGGAAACATATGATCATTTTGATTGCAAGTCATTGAAATATTATACAATGATCTATTTGGAATGTGATGTCCTGCTCCTGTTAGATGTTATGCAGCATTTTAGACAGCTTTCTATGAAGACATATGGATTGGAAGTGCTGCACTTTGTCAGTCTACCCGGATTCAGTTGGCAGGCTGCTCTCAAGTATATAAAGGCCGAGATCGAGCTGCTTACAGATGAAGATATGTATCGAACCATCGAGTCTTCTATTAGAGGTGGTATTTGCCAACAAGGATTGAGGTATGCTGCTGCCAATAACAAATATTGTGCAAACTTTGCCCCGGAGAAACCACAGAGTTACATCTCCTATTGGGATGCAAATAGTCTGTATGCCAGTTGCCAAACATTGCCATTGCCTATTGGAAGATTCGAGTGGGTGCCCGAATCCGAATTTTCGAGTTTGGACATCGTTAACCATCCTCAGGATGCAGAGTATGGCTACATTTACGTGTGCGACCTCGTCTACCCGCCGGAGCTACACCAGAAGACCAGGTATTTCCCACTAGCTCCAATGAAGCAAAAGGTTGACGAGAGCTGGTTGTCTGAGTATCAGTTGGCTCTAAAAGATCAGTTGAATCACAAACCTGCAGCACCGGGTAAGTTACTTCTCACTTGTAATGATAAAACAGAGTATGTTGTACATTATCGTTTGCTGAGTCTATATTGTAGGTTAGGTATGCGGGTGAGCAAAATTCATAGAGTGTTGAAATTTCGTCAGGGTACGGTCTTTGGCCCATACATTGAAATGAACATTAAGCGACGTATTGCAGCGCAAACGGACTTTGAGAAGCAGATATTGAATTTAAGTTGTAATGCTCTTTGCGATATGACACTCCTTTCCCCCAGGCGATTTAGATCAATTAAGATAGCATTCACCAAAGAAGAGGCCCAAAGATATAGCTCCTCAAACGACTGCATTCGATTTGAAATTTTGTCGGAGAATTGTGTGTTGTATGAGATGAAGAAAATGAAGGTAAAGTGTAGCTTTCCATTACAGATTGGTTTTTGTATTTTAGATTATAGTAAGTTCCAGCTCCAGTGATACCATTATTAAGTCTGTTCCTGGTGCCACGATTCCGGACCTCATCAACATCGTGAACGACCTCCCGCAATGTGTAGACGTCGTCTTCCTTCAAGTCGGCTCAATAGACATCGGTGAGAACTCAGTTTTCTCCTGTGTGGAACTTTTTGACCTTCTGCTGTCTCACATCCACTCGACCCGTCCACACGTTTTTGTGGTCCTCTCCAGCATACCGCCACGACTTCCTTCTGCATATGTGTCCTCTGACCAACGCTTTTTTACCCGAGGGACCAACCGTAAAATTCCACTTATCAACCAGAATTTCTGGTATTTGTCCATTATGAACGACCGTGTTGGCTTTATCCGCCACAGTCGTGTCGAACAATCGCCGTGGGACATTTTAGCTATCGACGGCCACCACCTGAACCTCCGGGACGCTAGAGTGCTGGCTTCCCACTACCGAAGCTGTATCAGGCTTCATTTCTGCCCAACCACCCGCTCCGTACGACAAGAGATTGTCGTTTTTCCACATCCTGATGATTTCCCACCTCTGCCCCCTTCAATGGCTTTAACCCCTCAGCCCATAGGACCAAACACGGCCCCTGCTGCTGTTCCTGACCTACACCCGCACACTCCGCACCTTCCATCAGTTCCCACCGCGAGCTGTACCCAACGCTCCTCGTCTGCCTCACCTGTGCTCCCCTCACCCCGGTTCTCCCCACCTAACCAAGTACCTCATCCTTCGTCATGTCCTGCGCTTCTCGTTTGTGGTCACAGTGACCGCCTCAGTCCCACCAGCTCACCTGGAACGCCCAGTTCCCCCGAAGAACATCAACATGATCACAGACACCAATCCGTGGACGACAGTGCTACAGTGCCGCAAAACAGTGTGAACGCTCCAGTGAACTCATTTGGGTCCACCATCCCCTCCAGAACCACATCTGCTCTAAGTGCGCGTAGACAACCCACCAAGAAACTTCGGAACGTCACTAGGAGGTATAACACCAGGAGCTCTCGGTGACTGGACATGGACAATAACAGGTCTGCCTCCTTCCTCAAAGCACGTAAATTAATCGATAAGAAAGCTAGATTTGTGTCTCATCTTCATTACTATTCCGACTGCATAGCACAGAATATTGTTCCCAAAGGTTTGCTTGTTCATGCGTCCCCAGCATTTACATTCCACTCTCCTCGAAGCTCTAGAAGATGGTCTAGCTCATTAAAGCATGCATCCATAGAATTGTTAAAAATTTTGCGTACTGAGAGTTCGTACCGAATTAAGGACATTGACAACCAACTACGGCAACTAGCACTAACACTACGGCCCAACGAAGTGACGGAACTAAGAATCTTTGCGTCTGATAAGCTCTCAAAACTACAATCTGTAAAATCCAAGAAAGCTAAACGTGACAAACTAGACCTCACACCCGTTAATGATCTCAATATCTGCAATATTTTAGTTGATATTACATATCCAACGGCATGCTCAAATGACATAGTTTTTAATTTCTCCAGTGCCACGCTAGATCAAGCTGATATTAGTGTTTTGTCTAAGGGTCTTAGCTTTGTCCCCACCCCACCTTCTGTTGATGAGTTCGACATACTGAATGATTTACAAAGCTTAGGTAGGAGGATGCATTTGCTGACATTTTTTCATGGCAGTGCAATTACCAACACGAACCCTCTTAAGAAGCCCTCCATTTGGACCCCTGACGCATCACAAACTAGTCCCATGATCGACAACTACATCAAGGCGGTCTATAACGATATCAATAAGCTAGTCGGCGAGTCAGTTAACGTTAAAAATCCTAACTTATCCAAAGCTGAGAGGATTGCTTTACGTAATCTTAAAACACGGGATGACATAGTAATCAGGCCTGCGGATAAAGGAGGGGGAATTGTGGTCATGGACACTTCCGACTATATTAATGAGGCCAATAAACATCTCAACGACACTACTTTCTACAGGGTTCTTGATAATGATCCTACACCCTTGTTTTGTCAGATAATCAACAAAAAGATTTCCGCACTCGCTAATGACAATTTAATTCCACGCCACATAGCAGAATTCATCAAGCCTAAAAACGTTAATCCTGGTTCATTTTATCTCCTTATAAAAGTCCACAAGGAAAATAACCCTGGCAGACCTATAATATCAGGCATTCACACACCAACAGAAAAGATTTCCCTTCTGATAGACCATTGTATAAAACATGTACCTCCGCTACTTCCTTCATACGTCAAAGACACAAATGATTTTCTCCTTAAAATTAATTCTATCAACAACCAGTTCTCAGATCTGACCAATATGACACTGGTAACCATGGACGTAAAATCACTGTATACTAACATCCCCCACGATGAGGGCCTGAATGCAGTGGAATCCTTTCTCCTTTCTTTTCCCTCCGACATCCTCCACACTTCTGCGGTCATCCCACTACTTGAATTGGTCCTAAAGTATAATAACTTTGAGTTTAATGGCAGACATTTTGTCCAAGTACATGGCGCAGCGATGGGATCCCGCGTGTCACCTAACTATGCAAACCTCTTCATGGGTCAATTTGAAAAGAGGGCCCTTGAATCCTTCCCCGTACAGCCGCTCATCTTCCTGAGATACATCGACGACATTTTTGTTGTGTGGCCAGGTGACAACTCTTCCTTATTGTCTTTCTTCGAACACTTCAACTCCTTGCGTAGCACTATCCAATTCACCTTCAACTATTCCAATGTTTCAATCAATAGACGATTTCAGAAATTGCATGGATGACCCACCAGAGAGCGCCGTGTTGCGAAAGCCCCGCTGCATCTTGGGATTTAGTTTTCATGAGTCAGAGAGGAGAAGAAGAGCGCAAACGGTTTCGGTTTTCTCTCTCCTTCACCTCCCGCACCTTCAAGCAACAGGCAGACGAGCACGAATGCAAACCATTTCCCACAACGCATTGCGCGATGCGCGCGACTTGGGCGACGGAGGGCCCCCGTGCGGAGCACAAGGGCAATATCTGAAATCGCCTATTTTCTTGATGTCACTGTCTCCATTCGGTCTGGAAAACTAGTCACCGACCTTTATAAGGAACCAACCGATAGACGCCAGTATCTTCATTTTAGTAGTTATCACCCCAATGTCCAGAAAAGAAATATTCCTTTTGGGCAGTTCACACGACTCAAGCGCATATGTTCCGACGATTTCCACAGACGCGCCCACGAAATGTCTGCTGATTTCAGGAAGCGTAACTATCCCAGCAATCTAATTGAAAATGCTTTCACCAAATCATGCTCGCTGGGCAGAGAGTTACTTCTTTCCAGCCAACCTAACGAGGAACACAGAAATATTACTTTCGTGACCACCTACAACAAAGCCCTTCGTAACACGAAAACTATTTTCCAGCGCCATCTTAACATTCTACACAGTGACGAAAAATTGAAAGAACTATTTCCTTCTGCCCCCATTGTTACATTCCGCAGGTCAAGGAATATCCGTAATATCCTTACTTCTTCGCGTTTGCGCCGTACTACAACACCTGGTTCGGGTCCCTGCAACGGCACACGCTGCCAAATTTGTAATCTTATTTCTACCTGCACCTCGGTCTCTAGTACCATAAACAACTACACCTTTCAAATTAAACAATCTGTGCACTGTAACTCCTTTAACATTTGTTATCTAATAACATGTATGAAATGCAATGTTCAGTACATTGGTGAAACCTCCAACACCATGCATCAGAGGTTTTACGGTCATAAATCCGACATTGTCAATAATCGCCCCACTCCCGTTGCTATACATTTTAATCTTCCCGGGCACGACATGGATACACACCTGTCCATTGCAATTCTGGAATCTGGCTACACCACCGATTGCAAACGCAAAAATCGCGAGTCCTTCTTCATTTCTAAATTTTCTTCTTTAAAACCACGGGGACTAAACGTTCATGGCGGTCCTCTGCAGTTGTTCAACCCATCATCCAGCTAAGCTACTTCATTCACCTTCTGTTCTTAGCATTCTTAGCTCCATTTTCCTTCAGCCCATAAGGTCACCCGTACCTTCCCACGCAATTCAACAAAAGCTGTGTTCCCCTCGTACACGGCTAGACATCCACCTGTGCCCCCGTTCTTTCACCAACAAAACTTTTGAACCCCAATTCTCCGAATGTCTCATTTACTCGTACACCTTCTCTTTCCTGATTCTTATGTGACGGTTGCTCACGTGATGCATTGTATTACTGTCTGGTTGTTTTGTGTTTACTTAGTTCTGGAAACCTGTTTTGTTGTATCTGTTCACTTGGTATATATACTCGTGTCGCACTTAGTTGTGTAACCTGAAGAAGTGCAGTCTCTTGCACGAAAGTTCTTGTTCGAATAAATATTAGTTGCTCCTAACCGCTTTTCATGTTACGTGTGTGATTCCCTCTTCGCGGGCTCCTTGACAGTGTTTTATTATTTTTTTCCCCTTTTCGACGTATAAGTTGGTAATGTACGAATTTGTCTATTGCACTCTCTTGGAAAAATTGAATTGCCCCATCACCATCATGTATTTGGATACAAATTCTATCATTGGTGTGTTTCATACGTCAGAGTATGAAGAGGAAATCAAAAAGATTGCAGATGATCACCTCGATCTTTCATCCTATCTCACTGATCATCCATTCTATAGCAATAAAAATAAAGGGGCATTGTTCCGCTTCAAGGATGAGACTGGAGGTAGGATAATTGAAGAGGTGGTTGCTCTGAAAGCAAAAATATATTCTATCCGATTGAGTGACGATAGTCAAATTGCTAGAGCAAAAGGTGTTAAGAAAAGTATTGCTCGTAGGGAATTGCATCATGATGTATATAAAGATGTTTTGTTTAATAGTGTGAAGGTAAGTCATCCACAAAGGACCATATGTAGTAAACGCCAATGTATGCATACGGTGGAAACAACTAAGCTTGCACTCATGCCATATGATGATAAGAGATACCTCTTTAATGCAATTGAGTCATACCCATATGGAAGCTGTGAAATTGGTAATGAGTAAGTATATTCTTTATTATGTGTATTGTGTTTCTTCTGTTACAGGTTATGAAGGTTTTGCGGCTCGGTTTTTCTCCTTCACCTGATTGGCATCACAATTGGCACATTTCCCAGCACAATTGGCTTTAATAAATATATCTCAACTTGATTGGCATTACAATTGGCATTAATAAATATATTTTCACTTGTACTTTTTGTGTATGGCCCTTCTTTGCATGTCTCTGCATGTTATAAGCGCACGGACAAGCCTCCGCACACGCGCTGCGCAGGGAAAAATACGCGCAGGGCTCAGGGCAGGGAATCTATAGTTTCGCCATCAAGCTGCCTGGACAAGACCTCCTACTACTGACGTGGAGGAGGTTGTGGGCTGTTGAGGAGGATCATCCGTGATCACATGCCATAGCCCTTTGGTCTTCAAGTAGACCGCAACGTTCTAGCGCGAAGTCGGATAATTATCTTTCTCTAATTTCTCCAGTTGACTCACTGCCTGCGCCATCCTTTCTGATCCGTCGGATATCGGGGTCGCTAACAGTAAATAAGTCCCGTTACAGGGTTCCTGGGCCCATAACCATTCATAGCAGAGTCTGCGGAGCCAAGACGGAATCGAGGAACGACTGCCCGTGTTGAACGATCAGCACGAAGTGCCTCGTGAACGTTACTTCACGAGTCCTTTATTTTCGTCAAAACAGCAAAGCAAAAGAGAACAAAGTGATGATGAGTGAAAATGTGAATTGATGCAATGAGTGCTTACAACACAGACAAGTACCATGATGATGCGCAGCGAATCGCGACTGCTGACCGGTGGTTGAACGGCGATGCCACAGCAACGTTACCGCGAGTAGCAGTTCGCCAGTACGACAAGCTCTGAGGCAGAAAAGTGGGATAGCCTCACTAATACAAAATAAATGGTCTGTTTAATGTGGGATCTGTATCAAAACACAGGAGCAGGCATCATGTTCCCTTTTGTTTTCGTCAGGGAATTCGCTTGAAATACGTAGTCAGAGAAAACCTGGAAAAGTCAGGGAATTTGAAGGCTGCAATTTGGTAGGCACCCTGAGTAATAGAGCTCCTGAGGACCATGAATTTCCCACGAATTTCTGTTACCCCATGATGACTCTTTCGGACCATAAAGTATGACAAGTCGAGGACCAGTGATTTATCAGGAACCCCCTGTACCCTCAATACCCCCAAACGTTTTGCGACACACCCCTAACTTTTTACCTGTGCACTCCCCACCACCGCCCAATTTTTTGCAACAACCCCTCAAGCCCGGGATTCTGGATAAACCGCTGTCAGGGACAGTAAGCACGCGACTCAAGCAGCATGAGTAAAATATCTGCTATGCAGAGATGAAGGCTTGGGAGGGGATGCGTCCCTTTGTTTTCCCTAGTTCCTCAAATTCCTTGTCGCCATGTGCAGTTGGTGTTCCTTGTGGGAAAATAGACGCATTCACGTCCCAAGCAGCACAATGTACTGAAAGTCGACTGCAATAGGGGTGGGCGAGTAGGTGGAAGACCTTGAACAGACTCGTGAAACTAAAGAACATTGATAAGAGACATACCGGCCACCCCCATTGCACTGGACTTTCAGTACATTGTGCTGCTTGGGGTATTTCTACACCCCAGCTCAGCTTCAAACTTCATCGGAAACAACAAAAACGTATTCATTTCACGTGTACTTGCTTCGAATCATAACAGGCAATTGGAACCACACATGTGCTTTAGGTATGAAATCAGGTTGAGTCAGGTTGACACAGGTTGTACATGTGGACCCGCGTTTACATGAACTCCACAAAAGCGGGTCGAGTTGGTTTATCGCAGCAAACCTCTCCCATCAGGCCGTGTCAACCAATCTTCTAGGGAGGATTGGTGTGAGGAGGTGCAATAAGTCAACTCGACCAGTTTCTGTCGGGTTCATGTAACTGCGGCTTGGGTCGTACGACCCACACCTAGTTCAACCCGATGTTTACACCTGATGTGTACACATATACAAATGTAGAAAAGCAACAACCTTATTTTATGATGCTGAATGGGGAATTTCTTCGGCAGGGGCGATACTCTATTCCGCAAATGTAGAAAGTTCGTACTGCGTCCACGGAAGCATAAATCAGTTTCGAACAGAGTAATGGTACACAATGAGCAGTGACACACAACGTAGGCACTCAGCGAACACTGTCCAACATCACCCAGAGAGATAATGATGATTATGCGGGGTTTACGTATACATCGCGAGATACACAAGAGGTGGCTTTGCAGGGGCATTCAAAAGTGGTAACCAGCTCAAGTATCGTGGCGTGACCGGGCGCAATAGTGCGGCCTACATCTCTCTCTCTCTCTCTCTCTCTTTCTCTTTTTTTTTCTTTTTGGGCGTACTCCTAAGGCAAACCGAGACGGCATTGTCACCTACGTTCGGCACCAAAGTGAAAAGGCGCAGAAATATGACTGATTCCTAATAGAATACCTCAGTATTTGGTCGGATATTACTGTCGACAGATGAACGTTCAATGTTGTCACATTGTCATTGTGTTTGTCGTTCGAAATATCCTTCGAAGTTTGCACACGTGAAATGAATACGTTTTTGTTGTTACTGGTGAAGGTTGAAGCTGAGCTGGAATGTAGAAATAAGTAAAGGTGTACAGTTTCCAACACGGGACGCCAAGCGCACGTGTCAACAAGGAAGCTGAGGATCCCAAGAAGGGAGGTGCCCAGGACAAGAAGACGAGGGGACGCATCCCCTTCCTCAGCTTTCAACTCCACATATTTTACTCGTGCTGCTTGGGTCACTTGCTTGCTGTCCCCGACTTCATACTTTATGGTTCGAAACAGTCATTCCGAGGTCACAAATTCATGAGAAATACAATATTTATTGAGATAAATCAGGAGCATCATTTTAGCCATCACAAGGAATGCTCAAGGGCACACTTTTGAAATGAGCCCAAGGGTCACGTTATCGAAACATTTATTATATCGCTCAAGTGTGTCTTTCTCATTCATTTTATTTTTCGAGCATGTTCCACTCTCCGCCTGTACCGGTACGACCAATACAACACGTCGCATTCGAAATAATGATAGGAGAAACCTCGTGCTGGACACACTTGCTCGTGCGGGACACGTGCTGGACACACAAAAGGACCTTTCCTGAATCTTTTCAGTCGTTCGAGCACGTCGTTTCCACATTTTTATCTTTCCAGACGAGGAGAGGACTCTGCTCTATCATTCCGCGATAGATTAGCAGACTATGATAAGCGCGGACGCGAGACAGACGGCGGACTGGGACAGCGCGCTCTTTTTTTATTTTTTTTTTATTTTGGTTTCGTCACTGATCATCCTCTCTCATTTCAGAGCCAATCAAATCTTCCTTACTTCCTGAAGAGAAAATCTGTCCTGGGGCTTTAACGTGCACTGAAATCTCAACACACGGCATACCGTATTTAACATCCCTCGCGGAAAACACTGTTTAAGCAACTTGTAGCCTGACACCAAGTTGCTGGTGTCCTCGACCGTGATATGCTACAAGAGAAAATTATGTCACAGAGACATACTAGTGCTGTAACAAGGACAGTAGCCATAACTAAAACGTTCATTGTTGTATCTGGAATAATTATGCAAATTAGTCACAAAAAACGTACTACGACGTTACAAAATACCCCTCATGAGTTGTCCACCAGACTATATAACCCACCCGTGAAATCTGCATCTAAGCTTTCAAAGCTCTATAATAAAAATGCTGTTCCTGATAAGATCAACATCCCGTATAGCGGGCCAAATAAAAAAAATATCAGTGGAAAATAACTGTTCTGAGGCTGGAACACACAAGCAGACAAACACAACACTAGCCTCAATGCCTTAGAACATGAACAGTTCAAATATGGAAGTCATCGCAAAATCCAGACAGCGGCAGGATTTGAACCATGTACCTCTTGATTGGCAGTCAAGACATGCGTGGTTCAAATCCTCTCGCTGTCTGGCTTTTTTGGACGACTGCCATATTTAAAAGACAAATTTAGATTAACTCCAATTAACCAAGTGTTTCAATTATGAGTTTGTATTAACGAGCGTCTGCTGCAACTTATTTGTTGACTACACCTACATTCAGGTTACGTTACTGTGTGGCACCAGCACGAACATGATGAACTAGTTCTTTGAGAAGGCGAAGCTTCTGGCGTTGTAACTTTAGCAGTTGCCTGTATCTTTCGCTATCATTGCCTTTCATTCATCTTTTCTTTTTTCAAAATTTCATTCAGAAGTGTTGCATTACGCCGCGGTCTCCGTACTTGTGAGGCACCTGCTGCTGTCTCTTGTTGTGATGTGCTGGGGTCCGGCATGAACTGCTGGTGTTCCACATCACTGCTTTGGGCTGGCTCTTCTTCTGTTTCAACTTCTCGTTGTACTGCCTCCGTTCCCCCTGACACTACCACGGGGGCTGTGTATGCTGCAGTATTTTGCAGAATCTCGTCCATGTCTTGAAAAAAAGAAAAATTCACTTCTTTCGCCCTCGCTCTGGTGCTCTCCGGTTTGATCTGTGTTTGTGTAGGTTCGTTTTATACCTTTGAATTCTTCTTCCAGCTCTTCTGCTGACTTTGTAATGCCGCGCTGCTTGAACGCATCAGCCAACTTTCTCCAAACATGTTTCTTCTTCTGACATCGGTCATCAAAATCATCCTTAACTTTTCCATAAAGTGAGATTAGGAGAAGAGTGCTTCCCGTTGTCCACCCTGGGCCTTCATCATCAGATAGATGCTCTATGTGAACAATTAAACGCATTACCCAAAGCTTCTTCCATTTAGCAATGAATCCACTCACCATGGTTAGAGTTAGCTCCTTGCTCACTGCGTGCCGTGAAGTAAAGGTGACATAAAGGGTGAAGTAAAGGTGACTTTAAATGTGTCAGACCACGACTGAGCCTACTTCAATAAGGCACGTATGCCATTTGTGCGCTAACTGCAACAGAAATGTAGACTGTTATGCATGAAAATCATAATGGTGCAATTATATTTATACTATAGCGTTTAAATCAATTCAATGTGCGGTGCGCACCTTGGGCTTCTGGCTGTGCCAAGAGGCTCCACGCCGTCGTTGATGAGAAATCTAAAACAAAAATGCTGCAGTGTAGCTGCGTAGAAAAATAACGATCAATGCAAAGCACATACTTGCACTTGTAGGCAGCGTTCGCCCAGCACATTGTGAGGCACTGACGCTGTTTTTGCAGACCTAAGAGGCAAGGAACAGAGTTCAATGACGAGATCACGTATTATGAAAGAATACTATTTTTTCTTTTTACTTGGAACGGCTGGTCGAGTCCTCTATGTGCCAACAAGAAATTTCACTCATATACATCTGTCAGTCTTTCGCTGACGGGACGCGAAAGAAATGAAGTGTTACTCTGGTTACTCTACAAGAAAGACTCCTACATTCCTACTCACGCAGGCTAGTCCCTGCTGGTGTGGATGCCCCTGCAGTGTATGTAATGTAATTTCGTTATCGCAAGAACAAGTGGAGAACATCCGATTGCATTATCTACATACCCGTACTCCTGCTGCTCTTGTGGAGCAGTACTACTGATCGATATGTCAGCAAAACGAATTAGACTTGAACAGAAGCTCGAACCCTCCACAATTCGCACTTCACGTACCTTCGCGCTCAACAAACGCTAGTGCGTACCCTGATGTTCCTATGAAATAAACCATTCTGGCAATTTAGTAAAACCATAGCAGTCCTCTGTAATCGTATCACTATTTACCGCCGACATCGGATGACTCGGGAAACACAAACAGCATGGGCGGTTGCAACCACAGAGGTGACACAAACCCGCCATTGTTGTAACTACACTCTTAAAAATGAACTTTACCGCATAGCACGCTCCTAGCCAACCATCATCTCGAATGATATCGTTATCTGCCCTGATTTTTTGAAAACGGGAGGCGTTCGCCTATTTTGTGACAATTATGAACAGCATAAGTGTCACAAAAAGGCGTACGCCTCCCGTTTTCGACAAATCAGGACAGATAACGATATCATTCGAGATTATGGTTGGCTAGGAGCGTGCTATGCGGTGAAGTTCATTTTTAAGAGTGTACCCCCAAGCGGGTGCTTTGCAAAACTGCCATCTTGTCCTGGTCGCACGTCATAGAAAACGTCATTTTGAGGCCATCTGACTTTGTTTACATGTCGTTTTGCCGCTTACCGACATATTTCCGTCGTCATAACGCCAAGAGGTGAACATATTTTGCCAGCGTAAACTATGCGGTGCTTCTTCCGCCACATGGTAGCCCATTTCTCCTTAGTTTAAGTACATCGCATCGGCTCAGTGAGTCTTAACGCACGGTCGTCATCATATCTTTGGAAGTCGTCAACAATACGAGGCCTTATGTGCAAAACTGCGCGTTTTACTGCGAGATTATCGGATATAAATATTTACCGTGATCGAAAAACATCCAAAACGTCGTCCAGAAACAACAACCGCATTGTTTACAAACGGTTTGGCCGCCGATCACGGGCGCCGCCATCTTTAAGGTCATGTGTGCCTTGACGTTTGCTGTGACGTGTGACCAGGACCTGTCCAGGATGCATTGCGTTCACCCAGCACCCTTTTGTCTACGGAGCAATACATTTGATGCCACCCCTGTGGTTGCAACGGTTGCGCCATTTCGAAAGGCAGTACACCAGAACATGCGTCACGCTCCGGAACTGGCCCCGCTCTTCCCCAGCGTTCTCCGGCTCCGAAGATGGGGCGCGCAGGGTGCACCCGGGAACGTGCAGCGGAAGTGACTTTGGAGGTGTTAAGTAATCCCCTGAAAGAGGGAACGGTCCCGGAGCACGGACCTAACGCGCCCAAACACAGCGTGGCATGCGCATCGGTTTCCGGTTCCGCAACCGATGGAAACCGCTGAGTTCTGATTATGACATTTGTATGACGTTCGTATGACGTATCTACGTTTGTATGGTTGTCATGGCAGGCCTCTCAAAAACGCTTGTCATACCTCAAGACAACGAAAGGTAGAGAGAATGTCCTCGCTGTTGGGTGTTAGAAGTAGATAATACAGAAACGTCGTATTGAAGACTGCCATGTCATGTGGGAAGGAATTGCAACGACACTTGGATTCTCAGCGTTCTGTGAGAGAGGTTCCGTGTGCACCTAAACCAGTTCAACATTCGTCTTGCTTCATAGTCGCTTCTTCTCGCACCGAAGTCTCTTTCCTGTAACAAGTAAATGTTTTTCTTTTGTTTGTTTTTTACTGTATCAGTTTTGCTGTGTCTTGCGTTAGTGCATATTGCACACGTACTGGAAAAACTGCGTGAATTTTTCTCTCGACGAATTCCCCGTTTCACGACGTGCACGTGATCCATGCGTTTTTGCCTTGCGCTGCTTTCGCTGCTTCGAAGGTGGAGCATTGGAAATACACGCTGATTTGTTCTTGGAGCGAGGCGTGAAGCACTCCCACATTTTCGGTACGCAGCACACAACACGAAGCGCACATCTTGTTACAATACAACACGTCGCATTCGAAATAATGATAGGAGGAACCTCGTGCTGGACACATGCTGGAAAAGGTCCTTTCCTGAATCTTTTCAGTCGTTCGAGCACGTCGTTTCCACATTTTTATCTTTCCAGACGAGGAGAGGTCTCTGCTCTATCATTCCGCGATAGATTAGCAGACTATGATAAGCGCGGACGCGAGACAGAAGGCGGACTGGGACAGCGCGCTCATTTTTTTTTTTGTTATTTTGGTTTCGTCACTGATCATCCTCTCCCATTTCAGAGCCAATCAAATCTTCCTTACCTCCTGAAGAGAAAATCTGTCCTGGGGCTTTAAAGGAGCATTAAAGTGGTATCTAACATGGCCGAAAACTGCTGTCACCTTGTAAAGCAGTATGTGAAAAGCATTCCCACAAAATATTTCAGTCCAAATTTGTATCACCACGGTGCAATTAATTAGGAAAATCGCTGCCGCGGTGACAGGCCGGAGCGCTCCAACTGCAGACCACACCCACTCTAGTGCGATGGTCGTGGTAGAGAGCCCCTCATTCGTTCGTAGGAAAAACCGTCTGCTACGAACATTGCGAGCTGCTTCTTGTTGACTTCTATTATTTATATGATTTATATCACGTTTTCATAAAAAAAAACAAGCATATAGCAGCCTGAGAAAATGAGACTACGATCACAAGAGTAATATATCCGTGGCTTCTGTGCAATCTCAGAATTCACAGCAGCAGAAAGCTAGCGATGGCGGAGGTATTGTGGCGCCACCTTTTAGCCACTGAACGAACTGCGCGGTGAAAACTGTCGGACAGGCTGCACACTGTCGAGAAGCACGGGTTTTTTGCTGTACAAATGCAATTAATTTCGGGCTGCACCACTCGTTCTTCCCGTGGTGCCTGCGGTCCCCAAAAATCGTGGTTGTGTCGTGGACAGCCTTCAAACCCTCCGTTTCGGACATCACGAAGCCGGAGAACGCATGGCGTCTCCGAAGTGGTAGCAGACGCTCCGGCCTGGGCGATGTTGCTCACCTCGATCATGTGATCCCAAGTCCAATGAGGAGCGTCCTCACCACTTGCGTCACATAGTGACGTGTGTGGTGGCGCTCATCACGTGCCTATCGTGAAGGCGAAGGAATCGTGTTTCGCGCGCGGGGGGTTCGGGGAGCTATTGCAGGCGTCCCAATTTAGCTACGGTTGCACTAATTGTGGGAAAACTGTTTTCGGCCGCCTAACATTCCATACTGACCAAAAACAGAAACAAAGTTGTGGGCCTCTAGACTGCACCTTTAACGTACACTGAAATCTCAACACACGGCATACCGTATTTAACATCCCTCGCGGAAAACACTGTTTAAGCAACTTGTACCCTGACACCAAGTTGCTGGTGTCCTCAACCGTGATATGCTACAAGAGAAAATTATGTCACAGAGGCATACTGGTGCTGTAACAAGGACAGTAGCCATAACTAAAACGTTCATTGTTGTATCTGGAATAATTATGCAAATTAGTCACAAAAAACCTACTACTACGTTACAAAATACCCAAGACAACGAAAGGTAGAGAGAATGTCCTCGCTGTTGGGTGTTAGAAGTAGATAATACAGAAACGTCGTATTGAAGACGGCCATGTCATGTGGGAAGGAATTGTAACGACACTGAGAGAGGTTCCGTGTGTACCTAAACCAGTTCAACATTCGTCTTGCTTCATAGTCTCGCCCCGAAGTTCCTGTAACAAGTAAATGTTTTTCTTTTGTTTGTTTTTTACTGTATCAGTTTTGCTGTGTCTTGCGTCAGTGCATATTGCACACGTACTGGGAAAACTGCGTGAATTTTTCTCTCGACGAATTCCCCGTTTCACGATGTGCACGTGATCCATGCGTTTTTGCCTTTCGCTGCTTTCGCTGCTTCGAAGGTGGAACATTGGAAATGCACGCTGATTTGCTCTTGGAGCGAGGCGTGAAGCACTCCCACATTTTCGGTACGCAGCACACAACACGAAACGCACCGGGAAGCCTCGTGAACAAGCCTAGCTCAGCGCAATAGCGCATCACTGTTATGTTACTACTTGCATCTCAATCTACGCATCAGCGCAGCAGACCGCAGGACAGACATCCCTGCCGCCTCGGCGGAAGAAACCAAGCCAAATGTCCCGCCAAGCCGAAACGTCCCCAACCTCGAGTGAGGAGTCGACACAGGGTTTGCGGGCCGCAAGTCGGAATGTTAGTGAAACTAAAAATTCACTGTCCGGAAAAACAGTGAAGAGTTTCGGTTAACTACTTTAACATTTTTGCTACTTAACTTTTAACTACGCTCATAATCAGTGTTCCCTGAGGAACATGTCGTATGAGTATAGTATATGAGTATTTTCTCTAACGCTCGAAAATCGGCGTAGATGAGCTTCAATTGGCTCCTCCGGGGCGCGAGTGTTTGGTCACATACTCCTATACATTACATGCCTGCCCGATGGGCCAAATTCGGCCGTTCACCCTACCGTACGGGAGCGCTAGTTTCTTAGGGTCGGATACACGGACAGTCAGAGCAGTGACAACCTTTTGTCTACCCCGAAAGCCAGTAGTTCCCAAACTTCGCCGTATGGCGGCCCATAAAAAAAAATAGACGACCTCGTCGCGACCGATTTAAGGAAAAAAGATCCCAAGGGAAAAAAGATCCATAGGGAAAGAGGATCGACTAACGGATCTTCTTTCCTTACGGATCTTGTTGCCGCGTGGATCTTCTTTCCCTATAGATGTTTATTCCGTATGGATCTTCTTTCTCGTTTGGATCTTTATTCTCTCCGTCACGTGACCACAATGGAACTTCTTTGTGTTGTACAGATGCAGTTCATATTGCGACATGTAATGTAGTACCTATGCACGGCATGGTTTGCATTCGCCCCTGCCTCCAGCCAACCCAGCGCATCAGCTACGAGCTCTTCAAGCCCTCATCATATTTTTAGCAGAAACAGAGCTCCTGCGTGAGCTCTGAACCCTTGGAGTTACAACTTCCGCTTGCATCTTGTACACCCCTGCGACCTTCTTTCCCTCCAATACGAAGTTCCCATTTTGGTATACTGCGCAACCTTCTCCTGAGAAGCTGACGTCCATGCCTTTGTCCGTTGGCTTGGACACCGATATCAAGTTGCCCTCCATACTGGGCACGTACAGTACGTCTGTCGCCGTTAGCCTGTTTTGTTGTCCATCTTTTGTGACGTTGAATACCACTGTACCAATTCCCTTGGCATCAATCTCTGTACCATCGGCAAGAGCTATTGTTTGGTACTGCCTTCTCTGAAGTCTCGTAGGATGGCTTTGCACATGGTCATGTGGCTGCTCGCCCCTGAATTAATTGACCACTCGGTGTCCGGTTCGGGGTTTTCATGCGACGTGGTCCGCAAGGCGAAATCTCGCTCATCTTTGACCAACTCGTCGTCATCAGTCCTTGCAAATCTTGCCCTTTGTTGGGTTCCTCGTGTCCACGGACGGCCTCGCCCTCTGAAGTTTCCGCCTTGCGTTGGGGTCCTAGACGATGTACCTCCGTTGAAGTAGCAGTTCCTTGCTATATGCCCTGGTTTACCACAGCGGTAACATTTTGGTCGGTCTTCCTCTTTCCGCTTGCGATAACGTTGCACCTTAAATGCAGCTTCATCAGTGACTTCATTGCCGATTTGTCGTTGTTCCTCACGTAGGAGGGCGTACCTTACTTTCTCTGGGGTAAGGTCAGAGGCCGAACAAACATCAAAGATTCGTGCCAGGCCGTGGCAGGACTTGGGCAATCCCTGTATAGCGATTGAAGCGATCTCAGAGTCTTCAATCTCGTCTCCGAGGACTCGAAGCTGCTCTCCATGCGATTCGACTCGTTGGATGTACGGGACAGCAGTCTCTCCTTTGCCCCACCTCACGGAGTTCACGTCGAAGGGCTAGCTTCTTCTCGAGTACCCTTCCTCGGTTGACTTGTTCCAAGCGATTGCAAGCGCCTTTTGCGGTCGTTTGATTGATGACGTAGGTAGTTTGATTAGCCGAGAGCGTCTGGACGATTATGTTGAGGGCCTCTTGGTCGTCCCTATTCCATGACGTTCTCGCGTCCGTAGCCTTGGGTGGGTCATCTTCGATGGCTGTCCACAACTGTTTCGTCTTCAGAGCGATACCTTGAATCTTCACGTAGGGTAATTACACCCTTCAAGCGATGTGGTTGCTCTTCATAACTTCTTCCATCGTATCTCGTGAGGCGCCGAAGGAGTAAACGAAAGTCCGTCAAAGCAGCGATCCAATAACTTGGGCTCCCTATTCCAGCACCTATGGCTGCGCTTCTGGGATAATAACCTTTGTTAGACAAGGACCCGTTAATCGTACTGTTCTGTTCGCTGACTCCGGACCGAGAATGGAGAAAGCCAAATGGGCAGGAGCGCGCATTCGGTCAGTCAGCCGTTTATTTCGTCCTCTTTAGAGGCAGAAAGCGAAACCAACCAAGTGTCAGCTGGGTTGAACATCGTCAAGCAACAGAAAAATCGACTGAACATCAACAGTACAAAAGCCAAAATAGTACCATTCACCCGTAAAACAAATATAACCGTTTTCAATTATATGTCAGATGCAGAGATTAGCCGTGTAACTACTATTTGCGATTTGTGGATCACTTTTGATTCCAAACTGAAATCCCATGAGCACATATAATCCATGCGTTCCTCTGCACTTCGTGTTCTCGGCTTACTGACTTATAAATGTGAAGTGTTTGATACTCCAGCAATCTTCATCAAATTGTTTAAGTGCCACGTTCTTCCACGACTAGAATATGCATCAGTTGTTTGGAACGACCTCTCTGCTACGAGCACTAAATGTCTTGAGGTCATACAGGAAAGAGCACTACATATTGCCCATAACACCTTCCCTAGAAATATTCCCGGCTTCAATAAATATGACTATTTAAAACTCTTAGCATATTTTAAGCTTCAACCACTGTCATTACGGCGCAGTATTGCTGATGTTATGTTCCTTTACAAATACATCCACTGTATTATTGATGCTCCCTATCTCCTCAGCCGTATTAACTTTCGTTGTTGTACTGGTACTATGCGTCATCCACCGTCTTTCTACTTGCGTAACTTCTGTCTAAATGATCCCCTAACGCGTTGCCAAATGATGCTGAACTCTGTACACACATCATGTGACGTGTTCTCCACTTCCTATACGTGGCATTCAAGCGTGACATTACCTCCTCTGTATCATAGTGTATCAAAGTTTAGTGCGTTCTGGGTACCTGTGGTATCACAGTATTATTATTGTTAGTATCATCATAGGTTAGTGCATTCTGGTTACCTGTATAATAGCCTAGCGCATTGTCGTTACCTGTTATTATCATTGTTAGTACTATCATAGTTTAGTGCACTCTGCGTGGTTACCTGTATAATAGCCTAGCCCATTGTGGCCACCTGTATTCTCTTTTGATTCTTATTCTCTATCTATTCTTTATTGATTCTCTATTCTGTCCTCTTTTGCTTACTGATTGCTACCTGTACTGTCACGATTTCATTCAGTTCCATTAATTTACTCAATGCTTATTTGCGAATACTCACTGTGTTGTATTCTATTGTGGTGTACGATGTAATGGTATTGTGTTGTGTTGTTGTATGTTGCGCGTTTTGGATGTATTTGCGGTATTTGCGCTGTGTGGTAATTGTTACTTCTCTGCCTCTCTTTATGTGCACCAACACCAAGGCCCTTGTGGCGGTTCTTGGGCGCAAATGAATCAATAAATCATTATTGAGCTCTGCATTATTTCCTTTGGTTACTTAGCCCAAGATCGCGGATTCGATCTTGGCCGCGGACGGCAGGAATGTGGGGCAGCTAAACATTGCTTCTAGCACAGTGTGGCGGAGATTTCCGGCGCACGTTAAAAAACACCAGGTGGTCGAATTATCCGGAGTCTTACCCTGCGGACCGTGCAGCATGTGGCTGCACAATCACTCCCAATTATTATTATATATTATCATTTGGTGTGGAAGGGAGTTTTTTGCAGCGAGACGAGCAATACGTTGAGTACACCATAGTACACCCGAAAAGACAATGTCACAAGGGAACCGACAGCTACGATGCAAAGCAATTGGTAAAAAAACAGTGACGATGATGCAAGGGGGGGGGGGGGGGTAAAAACGGTTTTTACCCTAAACCAACAGAGCCCTATATATTCTCGTGCGATCTAATTTTGGAAGCCCGATCGCTAACAACAACATATATATTGTGATGATGAAGTGGGGAGGTTTTCCCCTATCGCTAATTACCGACACAGTCAACGAATTCTTCAGAGCGACAAACGATATAGAATCAAGGGTGGAATACAAAGGCACACTTCCTCGCTCTCTCTCCCAGCGAATTTCAACTTGTCAACCGAGTTTCTAGACCTCATTAAGGAGAAGCACATTACGTGTAATCATACACTCAAATTTTAAACACCTATATTGGTGTAACTGGGGTGTAATCAGGGTGTAAATGTCCCCACACACCCTTAATACACACTTGGATTAAAAAACATTGAGCATAAGGGGTGTTTAGTGGGTGTAATAGGTGTAACGCACTTTCTGGCGGGGGCCATCTTCGTGCACTGGGGTAAAAAGGGCGTAAGACGTCAACATGTTTGGGGAGTTTCCGTTTTGTTGGGTTTGAAGGACGCTGCTGAGCAGTGCCATTTACTGAACAGTAATCTGACGTGCAACGATACTGTATTCAAGGTACCGTACTTGCTTCTGTAATTCATTGTGCAATGGACGCGTACTGTAGTCATGGGGTCACTCCCCGCCACTTCCCGGAAGCATGGCTCGTCCCCCTCAGATCTGCACGAAAAAAATTGTGTGGACTCTTTATGATGTATACAGGGTGTCTCGGATAAATCCCCGGGCTGAATAATTCGGAAACGGCGCCATCTATCGGGAAACTTTCTTTTTTGTTACCATCTCTGAGATATCGTCCACCAGCCATGCAGTGTGAAATTGATGTGCGCACTTTCATTAATTAGCTAAAAATAAAAATCAATTACCCGGAAATGACAGCTTTCAAAGTACGCTTCCGACGGTACCGCGACATCTACTACACCATTGGGGATCTTGAGTACATACCCCTCAGAGAAAAAAAAAATCATCGCGTCTACTCATTTTCGCGAGTAATTAATTAGTTTCGGTTTACACATTTTCCTCGCGTAGGACCGCAAACATAAATTCTTTCACATTGCTATCCGCCTCGGAATTACGTGTTCTTCCGCATGTTTGGCAGCAGAGAGTGCTGATAGAAAAGTAACAGCCGCAGAACCCGCTTCGCCAACCTTCCTTCCTGTTTATCTTATTGATGTACAGTCCGCTCTACGGGGCCGTCGTGTAGTCGAGATAACGTGCTTTTATTGCCAAAACAAAGAATGTACGCACGAAACAAACAAGCAAAACAAAGGAGTGAAGCGGGGATTCTGTTGTTGTCCTGAGCTTTCGTACCATGAAATAACAAGCCTTCTGACCTTCTATTCACTTTCAATCTCGAAGCAGGAGAAACTATGCGTATCATGCCATTTCCCCACTTGGTTTCGCTTAGCTGTAATGCCATATTCTCTGAATGTCCATAGGCGACCGTTGGACGATGTATCGACGGTGGTGTGACAGTGCAGAGAGCGCTGTGCTCCTTATGCACCGCCACGATGTATTATTGTGCTTGCAACCGCAATGAAGATTCGTTCTTTACTTATAATGAAGGCAACCTCTTAAGTTCAAAC
The DNA here is from genome assembly GCF_037126465.1 of Ornithodoros turicata. Lineage (NCBI taxonomy): Eukaryota > Metazoa > Arthropoda > Arachnida > Ixodida > Argasidae > Ornithodoros > Ornithodoros turicata. The sequence continues at coordinate 39,676,506 of NC_088204.1, forward strand.
TACAAAATTAGGAAAACACAAATTTGATTTATTGCGGCACAGAAATCACAGGACTTGTTCAAAATGCCTTCCTTCCGCGGCAAGGCACATACGGAGCCGCTTTTTAATTGATTCCACGGTTCCTCGTAGCTGCTCAACGGTTATCAGTGCGCAGCATTCCTCGATCCTTCACCTCAAGTTTTCCGGCGTCGCTGGATCGGTGTCGTACACTCTGTCCTTTATGTATCCCCACAAAAAAAGTCCAAAGGAGTCAGGTCAGGGGATCGGGCTGGCCAGGGAACAGGACCTCTTGCGCCTATCCACTTGTCTCCGAAAACGGAGTCTAACCATAGGCAGGACGTCCGCGATGCATGAGCTGGGGCGCCGTCGTGCTGATACCAGACGCCGCGTCGGTCGGACAAAGGCATTCCGTCGAGGTAGTCATTCGTCGAGGTAGTTCTTGCGGCACAGAAATCACAGGACGTGTTCAAAATGCCTTCCTTCCGCGGCAAAGCACATACGGAGACGCTTTTCACTGGGTCGGACAAAGGCATTTCGTAGGTCGGACAGAGGCATGTCGTCGAGGTAGTCTTGGAGAACGTTCCCGAGCACTTCACCGATGTACCTATGTGAAGTTAGGTGCCCGTCAAAAATATATGGGCCAATGACGCTGTCACCATGAATGCCACACCAGACATTAAATGACCACTGCCAGTGGTGCTTACGATGCAACAGCCAATAATACGGGTATAGTACGGGTTTAGTCAATAGTACGGGTTAGTAGGATCCCAGTAGTGCCGATTCTGTGTGTTGACATTTGCGTCGCGCCCAGATCGCGATTCTGCCGTAGTCTTCTGCCCGTTCCGCGCAGATGGCTCTCTCGTATGGGGCTTGACGAAATTGCCGTAGATACACTGCATCCGTAGATATTCACACTTTCTGCAGGGGAATTTGGAGCCCTGTTGGGATGGCGGAAGGGGCTCCGGGGGCTACCCCCCCCCCCCCCCAGGGATCCTCAAGGGGCTCAATATTCTCCTGCAGAAAGAGCGTGAGCTATGACGGTTCGATGATAGTACTTCCCACACGTGAATTCACTTTGTGTATTCCGTTTCACGTAAAGGCTCACCGTGCCAGAGCTCGAAACGGGATACTAATCTGCAGTGCATGTAAGAAGCGGCGCATTAGCCTGTGCCGAGGACAAAAGCGTCCGCCACTCTTCATTTTCATTTCTTTATTTAGACTAGCTCGAGTTTGCGGGACGTAGGCATGAATTGAATGTGCATGGTGGTTGTGTCTCGGCTGGGGGAGGGGGCACTGTTTAGCAGGTACCCAATAAATTCCATACGTTGTGGCGCCCCTGGTGAAGTCAAGTTTGTCTTGACAATGATGTGCTGATATCACTAAGGTGTGCACACAGTGAGACTGGCCTTGATCAACGCGCTCCGCCAGCACCTGACTTCGTTCATGGCATTGATAGGGTAGGATAAATCGCACTTTATCGCATATGTGACACTGATATGTCTTCTTGTTTTCATTGGGCGCAACTTCGGTTTGGAGGCAATAAAAACCCCGGAATATTGCGCCATGTCAAATGTCAAGATATGGGTTCGTACCCCAACAAGGAACGAGTGGACATGATCCTGGCCTTCGGGGAATCTCACAGGAACGCATCTGTGGCTGCAAGAATTTACGCCCAGAGGTTTCCCCAGAGGCGCTACCCGGATCATAACACAATATAATCCGTCTACAGAAATCTTTCAGTTTACTGCACCCTCGTCAAGCCCCATACGAGAGAGCCATCTGCGCGGAACGAGCAGGTCACGTCCAGTGTTCTCGAACATATCCGCGATCATCCACATGCAAGTGTCTGTTCCACAGCAGCTGCCCTTGAAGTGAGCCGAGCGACAACATGGCGCATATTGAAAAAGGCCGGTAGACATCCTTACCATCCTCACATACATCAAGGACTCATTAAGGGTGACTACGGCAGAAGAGCGGAATTCGCGAACTGGGCACTTGCTATGCTAGAGGACGACGAGGACTTTCTATCAAAAGTCATATGGACCGATGAAGCGCGATTTGGGCGCGACGCAAATGTCAACACCCAGAATCGGCACTACTGGGCTTCTACTAACCCGTACTGGCTACTGCCTGGTAAGCACCAGTGGCAGTGGTCATTTAATGTCTAGTGTGGCATGCATGGTGACCGCGTCATTGGCCCGTACTTTTTCGACGGGCACCTAACTTCACATAGGTACGTCGGTGAAGTGCTCGGGAACGTTGTCCGTGACTACCTCGACGGAATGCCTTAGTCCGACCGACGCGGCGTCTGGTATCAGCACGACGGCGCCCCACAGCTCATGCATCGCGGACGTCCTGCCTATGGTTAGACTCCGTTTTCGGAGACAAGTGGATAGGCGCAAGAGGTCCTGTTCCCTGGCCAGCCCGATCCCCTGACCTGACTCCTTTGGACTTTTTTTGTGGGGATACATAAAGGACAGAGTGTACGACACCGATCCAGCGACGCCGGAAAACTTGAGGTGAAGGATCGAGGAATGCTGCGCACTGATAACCGTTGAGCAGCTACGAGGAACCGTGGAATCAATTAAAAAGCGGCTCCGTATGTGCCTTGCCGCGGAAGGAAGGCATTTTGAACAAGTCCTGTGATTTCTGTGCCGCAATAAATCAAATTTGTGTTTTCCTAATTTTGTAGTTTGAACTTAAGAGGTTGCCTTCATTATAAGTAAAGAACGAATCTTCATTGCGGTTGCAAGCACAAGAATACATCGTGGCGGTGCATAAGGAGCACATCGCTCTCTGCACTGTCACACCACCGTCGATACATCGTCCAACGGTCGCCTATGGACATTCAGAGAATATGGCATTACAGAAGCGAAACCAAGTGGGGAAATGGCATGATACGCATAGTTTCTCCTGCTTCGAGATTGAAAGTGAATAGAAGGTCAGAAGGCTTGTTATTTCATGGTACGAAAGCTCAGGACAACAACAGAATCCCCGCTTCACTCCTTTGTTTTGCTTGTTTGTTTCGTGCGTACATTCTTTGTTTTGGCAATAAAAGCACGTTATCTCGACTACACGACGGCCCCGTAGAGCGGACTGTACATCAATAAGATAAAAAGGAAGGAAGGTTGGCGAAGCGGGTTCTGCGGCTGTTACTTTTCTATCAGCACTCCCTGCTGCCAAACATGCGGAAGAACACGTAATTCCGAGGCGGATAGCAATGTGAAAGAATTTATGTTTGCGGTCCTACGCGAGGAAAATGTGTAAACCGAAACTAATTAATTACTCGCGAAAATGAGTAGACGCGATGATTTTTTTTTTCTCTGAGGGGTATGTACTCAAGATCCCCAATGGTGTAGTAGATGTCGCGGTACCGTCGGAAGCGTACTTTGAAAGCTGTCATTTCCGGGTAATTGATTTTTATTTTTAGCTAATTAATGAAAGTGCGCACATCAATTTCACACTGCATGGCTGGTGGACGATATCTCAGAGATGGTAACAAAAAATAAAGTTTCCCGATAGATGGCGCCGTTCCCGAAGTATTCAGCCCGGGGATTTATCTGAGACACCCTGTATAACAGCACTTAGAAATTCTGAAGTGCAACTATTAACAGTTTCGAATTTGCAGATGTCGCAAGTTCTCCTAAATGCCGTAAACCCTATTTCACGAATGGTTTTTTTCTGAAGCTTCTGGGAAAGTCAGAAGCGTTCTGTAGGCTCTGAAATCTGCGCAAAGAATATGTTCATACAACCTTAGCACGCAAATTCGCGTTGCTTATACGTTGCTTATAATAAAGAAAAAAACGTGGTACTACACTCACGCTCAGAAATTAAGGATAGTCGCAGTTATGACCGTTCCACTAAAGGAATTCCAACTGAAGTGTTAAATATATGTGAGTTATGGTGATATACGTTATTCCAGAAAAAAAAAAAAGGATAATGACGGATTTGCCATACTGAAAAGATACACAATCAGTAGCTCCATGGAGAAAACATATACATGGGCATCCCGCAAACATGTTTGTTTTACGATAGAAGATGTTTCAATATGCTGTGTGTTGGCCCGCCAGTGACACGCATGCAGTATACAGTGTGTTGGAATACTCAGAACAAGGTTATGAGAAACTGTTGGGGTATAGCATCCCACTCTTGCACCAGATATGTTCGGAGGTCCAGGATTGCTCTAGGAGGCGGATGACGCTGTGCAATACGCCTTGCGAGAGCGTCCCACGCATGCTCAATGGTGTTTATGTCCGGGGAGCGAGCAGACCATTGTAAGCGGGTGATACCCCACTTTTTAGGTACTCCTCCACAAGAGCTGCTTGATGAGGATGTTTGCTGTTATCCATAAACAGGAACTCAGGTCCCATGGCACCACTGAATAGTTCGACATTCTGTTGAAGAACAATGTTGCGGTATCTCTGGCCGTTCACAGTTCCTCGTTCAAAGACATACAGAGGAATGCGTGAACTCATTATTATCCCTACCCACACCAGAACACCACCTCCACTAAGCGGTGGTACTCAAGGATGTTGGAGGCATCAAACAGAGTCCCAGGAGCCATCGTGATGCATATACGTCGTGTATCACTGTGCAAACCAGGGTTTGCAGGATTTGCTGTGTTCGAGACCGTGTCATGTCGTCCCTCCTCTGTCCCTTTCTCGGGTTCCGTTTTGTACTACGTACCAGCTGGCCTGCACCCTTGCACTTTTGCCATTACTGCAAACCAAACCTGGATCCGTCAGTGAACAGGACACGTGCCCATTGTTCAGTTGTCCAATCATTGTGTTCTCTGCACCACGCTGCCCGGGCTCTACGATAAGTCGGTGTTAACTGAACACGTCTTGCAGGCCTGCAAGCACAAAGGCTGTACTCGCTAAGTCGTCCGTATACAGTATGCCTAGACACAGCCTTTGCGGAGTTGAGAGTTTACAGAACGCTTCTGAGTTTCGCTGAAGCGTGAAATAGCGTTTATGGCATTTAGGGGAACTTGAGAGGGCTGTAAACTCGAGACGGGTAATTGCACTTGATAATTTCTGGACGATGTTATAAACGTAATAAAGAGTTCACACAATTTTTTTTCGTGCTGATCTCAGGGGGTTGAACGACGCCCCCCGGGACATTTATGTGGAATGAGCAGATGGTACCCTCCGCCGTAGCACGTTCGGGGGTTCCGGGTTCACATACTCTTGTGCTCTACATTGCACCTCTATGACAACCACTTTCAGTGCTATGTCACCCTTGTTGATGATGACTACATCCAGCACCTCTCAGCTGTACGTCTCATTAGAAGTGGTACTTCGTCATGTGACACGACACGAACTGCTCTTACATATGAGCACATTTATTTTGTCCTAGGAGCCAGTATTAGAACAGCCAAAGTCACCACCTCATTGTGCAGAACCACAACCAGGCCCTAGTCATGGTATCTTGGAACCCACGTAAGAAATAAATTTTCCTATTAAGTTAGTAATATTAGTGACACAGTGAGTGAGACACATTGATGATAAATTGAATGAGACCCAAATCAATGCCACTCCATTCCATACAATGTAAACACAGGGACTGCACAGTGTTTTCTGTTCAAGATAAGGAATGTCGGATGGCGCTAGCTGTTTCTTGGCAACTTTTAAATTACCAGTCTCTACATTCCCAGCTTCATAAAATCCGATATTTTGGAGTACGAGTATCTGAGAAATATTACTCGTTACATGTGGGTGAGAACATACGTTGCCCTGGACCTGTATTATTTGATATTTTCTTGAATATTTAAATAATTTACGACAGCAGCTAAATACGACCATATTGTAGGAGTAACTGTGACAATCAGGATGGCAGAGGATACATACTTCCAGACATTGGTGTACTTCATGCCTCTGTCATGGCCGCCTGGAATGGAGAGACCCTAACATCATCTCTTGAAATTAAGATTGGTAACATCTTGTATCAGTCCACGGTCAGCATCACACTGTAAGCACAGTCTGAGGTTAATGATTCGGTTTGAAAAATTTTTGATTGGATCATTTCCTTTAAACCTCCACCCACCTTGGTGGTTTTCTTGTTGCAGCCACCCATCTCGTGTGTTCTACTATAAGGTAGCAAACCTACTACTTGAGAAGTACCCCTATCTCACAGATGTCATTCGATGTGGATTTGTATGTATTGGTTTGCTGCTGTATTTATTGCCTCTTGTTGTATGTGATGCATTTGTTGATTTCATTTGTTTTATCATTAAGACTAGAGCACCCAATGTATACATTATACTACAAATCAAATTCCAGGGTTCAGTTTTGCACAATTTAAACACTGTTCAAAGCAAAGTCATGCAGCAGTTCGGACCTAGCACTCTGCTCTCTCTCACTCTTCTTTGTCTTTGTCTGAACTGATGAGAAAGCTTTGAGGGTGTTCTTTTTTTTCTTGTGTGAGTGTGGGGGTGGGTGGAGGCCTATGAATTGCCAGGAATAACATTATTATTGGAATTGATATGCAACCTGTGGGTGAAATTCATTGAACTGGAGCCTTGAGCTAACAGCATGGAAAGCACCTCCTTTAACCTAGTAGTCTAGTATCTGAAGCTATCCAAGCTTAGGGTTTAGACAAAATCAAATCTACCGAGGACGTGTTGTGTCGTCCCTCCACTGTCCCTTTCTCGGGTTCCGTTTTTTCACCATGTACAGTGCTGGACAAAAGTTTACGGAACGCGCGAGCGGCGTATTTTCTCTGGGCAGAGACACCCTAGCGGCGAGCGGAAGCGGGCGAGTCCACTCGTTCAGAGAGTTGGAAGAGGGCGCTTTTGGCGACCCGCCGTGGTAGCACTGGTAACTTTTCTTTTGAGTGTAACGAACGCCAAATGGTTTCGTTTTCGGTCTACTGCACCGAGCGCGAGTGGCTATCGCGGGAAGGAAGTCTCTCCGCTATCGGACAGATAACAGGGCGTTAAGATGAATTGAGGTGACAACGGGCCGCACTGCCTAGTATTTTTCTCTTTATTTTATTAGGCAAAAACAGGAGAAAGGAGCGTGTATCCTTGAACACACACACAAAGAGGCGGGGGAGGCGATAGTGTCTGAATACTTTGTCGGCGCCCTTTCGCAGCAATAACTGAGGACATGCGCACAGGAAGGGAAGCGTATAGTCGACGGACAACGTCCACGTCTTCACGTACCAAGGACCACTCTGCTTCTATAAATTCGCAGAGTGCGTCCTCGCTCCTTGTAGGTGTCTGTCTCTTGCTCATCCTATTCTTCAAGATGCCCCAGACGTTTTCGATGATGTTTAATTCCGGGCTCTGCGCAGGCCATGTCAGCTGCATTACCCTGAGGTCGTCGAGAAGGCGTTGGACAGTTTTACTACGATGGAAGGAGCTGCCATCATGCTGGTAATGGTAGCACCCATCCGGGAACGGCCCGTCCAGAGCATAGGGGAGCAGCGTCCTCTCGACGACCTCAGCGTAATGCAGCTGACATGGCCTGCGCAGAGCCCGCACTTAAACATAATCGAAAACGTCTGGGGCATCCTGAAGAATAGGATGAGCAAGAGACGGACGCCTACAAGGAGCAAGGACGCACTCTGGGAATTTATAGAAGCAGAGTGATCCTTGCTACGTGAAGACGTGGACCTTGTCCGTCGACTATATGCTTCCCTTCCTGTGCGCATGGTCTCAGTTATTGCTGCGAGAGGGGGGCCGACAAAGTATTGAGACAGTATCGTCTCCCCCGCCTCTTTTTTTTTGTGTGTGTGTGTGTTCAAGGGTACACGCTCTTTTCTTATGTTTTTGTCTAATAAAAAAAAGAGAAAACTAGGCACTGCAGCCCGTTGTCACCTCAATTCATCTTAGCGCCCTGTTATCTCTCCGATAGCGGAGAGACTTCCTTCCCGCGATAGCCAATCGTGCTCGGTGCAGTAGACCGACCGAAAACGAAACCATTTGGCGTTCGTTACACTCAAAAGCAAAGTTACCACTGCTGCCACGGCGGGTCGCCACAAGCGCACTCTTCCATCCCTCTGAACGAGTGGACTCGCCCGCTTCCGCTCGCCGCTAGGGTGTCTCTGCCCAGAGAAAATACGCCTCTCGCGCGTTCCGTAAACTTTTGTCCAGCACTGTACCAGCTGGCCTGCACCCTTGCCCTTCTGCCACTACCAGGTAGCACATTGCTGTTTTTAAAGGTTCATCACGGTTATTGATAAGGGTGTTCCTAATTGCAGGAATTGAAGGTATGTTTGTGTGTGTGTGTGTGTAGCTTCTTGCTGTTTTTTTTTTTTTGCTTGCAGAGATTATGAATTGTGGCACTTCGGAACAAATTTAAGAGCGAGAGACGAAGGATGCCAAGTAACGATTTAGTTCTACAGAACTGCACCAAATTTGGCAGCAAAAAGCGGCCCATTGACAGCGAGCAAACGCAGCCTCAAACGTTAAAACCTCAGCGCGAGAGAACAAAGCACCAGGTACCGGCACTGAACTCAATTACGCTCCTGCATCTTGTCGCTTTTTATGTGATCAGCAACTCATGCCCTGTAGCTCCACCTTTGTGTCAGCATTTTCCGTAATTGATAATCGGAACTGAAGCTAAAAAGGTATCGTGTGTATATGTACATATATATACCGGGTGTCTCAGTTAAATCCCTGGGCTAAGTAATTCGCAAATGGGTGCGCCAATCGACGATCTTTGTTTTTTACAAGTATCTGTCCAATACCACCTGCAAGCTACGCACCATGTGAATGAGTGGGAGGTACTCATTATTTAAATAAAAATTCAAATTAGTTTCGTAAGGAACATAACTTCTAAAGCAGGGTGCTGTCAGCATTAAAATGGGTGCTACCCCTTTTGGAACCTACAGTGAGCCTCCCTTTTAGAGAAAAATCTGCCACCGAAGCAGGTCATTTGTTGCAGTAATTAATCGGTTTCGGTTTACATATTTTGTCGCGGCTGGTCGCGGACCTTTTTCTCTAAAGGTGTCCACTGATGGTCCAAAAAGGGGTAGTACCCATTTTAATGCCGACAGCACCATGCTTTAGAAGTTTTTTTTATTTACGAAACCCATTTGAATTTTTATTTAAATAATGAGCGCCTCCCACTCATTCACACGGTGCTCAGCTTGTAGGTGGTATCGAACTAATATTTCTAAGAAAGAAAGTTTGTCGATTGTTGCACCTGTTCGCGAATTATTTAGCCCGGGAATTTAACTAAGACACCCTGTATATATATATATATATATATATATATATATATACTCATTGAACGATGCGACAGCACCAGAGGACACGTGTTTCGCCGTGTTTGCGGCTCGTCGGCCCTGGGTAGCTGCGCATCGTTCGGGATTGGCAAACCAGGGGTCACTCAGCGAGCGATATACACCTGGGAGGGTGACGGAGCACTCCTCAATGCCACAGTGCAAGCCAGTGAATTATAAAGAGGGGGAAAAGCCATTAAAAAAATAAGTAAATGATGCTAGACGTGTTTGAAATTCAAACTTACAGGTTAAAATGGCTTCTATGGCTGCACGTAGAGAAACAGATACTCATTGAACGATGCGACAGCACCAGAGGACACGTGTTTCGCCGTGTTTGCGGCTCGTCGGCCCTGGGTAGCTGCGCATCGTTCGGGATTGGCAAACCAGGGGCCACTCAGCGAGCGATATACACCTGGGAGGGTGACGGAGCACTCCTCAATGCCACAGTGCAAGCCAGTACCTACGTACTCTACGTGCAGCCATAGAAGCCATTTTAACCTGTAAGTTTGAATTTCAAACACGTCTAGCATCATTTACTTATTTTTTTAATGGCTTTTCCCCCTCTTTATAATTCACTGGCTTGCACTGTGGCATTGAGGAGTGCTCCGTCACCCTCCCAGGTGTATATCGCTCGCTGAGTGACCCCTGGTTTGCCAATCCCGAACGATGCGCAGCTACCCAGGGCCGACGAGCCGCAAACACGGCGAAACACGTGTCCTCTGGTGCTGTCGCATCGTTCAATGAGTATCTGTTTCTCTACGTGCAGCCATAGAAGCCATTTTAACCTGTAAGTTTGAATTTCAAACACGTCTAGCATCATTTACTTATTTTTTTAATGGCTTTTCCCCCTCTTTATAATTCACTGGCTTGCACTGTGGCATTGAGGAGTGCTCCGTCACCCTCCCAGGTGTATATCGCTCGCTGAGTGACCCCTGGTTTGCCAATCCCGAACGATGCGCAGCTACCCAGGGCCGACGAGCCGCAAACACGGCGAAACACGTGTCCTCTGGTGCTGTCGCATCGTTCAATGAGTATCTGTTTCTCTACGTGCAGCCATAGAAGCCATTTTAACCTGTAAGTTTGAATTTCAAACACGTCTAGCATCATTTACTTATTTTTTTAATGGCTTTTCCCCCTCTTTATAATTCACTGGCTTGCACTGTGGCATTGAGGAGTGCTCCGTCACCCTCCCAGGTGTATATCGCTCGCTGAGTGACCCCTGGTTTGCCAATCCCGAACGATGCGCAGCTACCCAGGGCCGACGAGCCGCAAACACGGCGAAACACGTGTCCTCTGGTGCTGTCGCATCGTTCAATGAGTATCTGTTTCTCTACGTGCAGCCATAGAAGCCATTTTAACCTGTAAGTTTGAATTTCAAACACGTCTAGCATCATTTACTTATTTTTTTAATGGCTTTTCCCCCTCTTTATAATTCACTGGCTTGCACTGTGGCATTGAGGAGTGCTCCGTCACCTTCCCAGGTGTATATCGCTCGCTGAGTGACCCCTGGTTTGCCAATCCCGAACGATGCGCAGTTACCCAGGGCCGACGAGCCGCAAACACGGCGAAACACGTGTCCTCTGGTGCTGTCGCATCGTTCAATGAGTATCTGTTTCTCTACGTGCAGCCATAGAAGCCATTTTAACCTGTAAGTTTGAATTTCAAACACGTCTAGCATCATTTACATATTTTTTTAATGGCTTTTCCCCCTCTTTATATATATATATATTGTGAGGCAGACGATCGTCAACGTGATCATCGGTTCCGGCACGCTCGCTCGCTCGCTCCCGCTTCTGGAAGTTCCAGCATCAACCCGAATAAACCTTGCCAAACCTGTTTCCTTGCCACATTTTATATATATATATATATATATACAGGGTGTCCACGCTTCATACTACTGTCCGTACCGATACTTCCCTGTCCGTAGTGCGGGGATGTCCTCCAGCCATATCTGAAAGAGAAGAAGAAAGAGAAGAAAGAAAGATCTCTTTCAGATATGGCTGGAGGACATCCCCGCACAACGGACAATGCTACGGAAAAACCCGATAGATGACTTCTCTCCTTACATGGACTATTGATGAAGTAACAGGGCCACGAGAACAACAACGCCTCAAACGACGACTTCCCGAGGAGGCCACCTAAGGCTTTCAGACACGATGACCTAAACCCCGGACTCCCAGATAATGATCTCACCACGGACGACGCCTTTGGAAGAAAGACGATGACCCTCAGCTCTGACTTCAGAAGATCCCGGAACGTCAGGGTAGTGACACCACACCGGACAGCGACAAACGAACCTTCCAGAACGTGACTCATCGACGAACGCCAGGTGGCGCGAATACACAAGATTACGTCAGCAAGCTGAATCCATAAAGGCCTTGGACAGTCTTGTTGCCTCTTCTGTCCCGAAGAAGAAGGAGCTTCCCTCCGAAACGTCGACACTTCCCCATTTCCTAGATAATGTTTTATTTATGTAAAATAAACGTTTGTTTGTATTCTATTAACACCTCAAATCCGTCGCTGTGTCCCCTTTCCTTTCGCTCATATTCCACGTCGCGGCTGTTTGATTTTTCATCTTCTGCAATTTATATATATATATATATAGACACCCATGGAACGATGCGGCAGCACCAGAGGACACGTGTTTCGCCGTGTTTGCGGCTCGTCAGCCCTGGGTAGCTGCGCATCGTTCCGAATTCGCAAACCAGGGGTCACTCAGCGAGCGATATACACCTGGGAGGGTGACTGAGCACTCCTGAATGCCACAGTGCAAGCCAGTGAATTACAATGCAGGAAAAAAAAGCCATTAAAGAAACAAATGAATGATACTAGACGTGTTTGAAATTTCAAACACGTCTAGTATCATTCATTTGTTTCTTTAATGGAATTTTTTCCTGCATTATATATATACATACATAGGAAAAAAATAGCCGGAGCTCTTTGGCTGCACGTATAGCATATGTCTGTAACTCAAACATCGCCTGTCCAGTACTGGCATGGCGATGTTTGAGTTACAGACATATGCTATACGTGCAGCCAAAGAGCTCCGGCTATTTTTTTCCTATTATTCTTCACTGGCTTTGCACTGGGCTTTCAGCGAGTGAGTTATCTCACCCTGACGGGAGGAATCACGTGTTACGTGACCTTCTGACGCCATCCACTCAAACGTTGCCTGCCTGCGTACTGCTGATGAGGTCCAAGAAGGCCGAAACAGCTGTCCAGTACTGGCATGGCGATGTTTGAGTTACAGACATATGCTATACGTGCAGCCAAAGAGCTCCGGCTATTTTTTTCCTATTATTCTTCACTGGCTTTGCACTGGGCTTTCAGCGAGTGAGTTATCTCACCCTGACGGGAGGAATCACGTGTTACGTGACCTTCTGACGCCATCCACTCAAACGTTGCCTGCCTGCGTACTGCTGATGAGGTCCAAGAAGGCCGAAACAGCTGTCCAGTACTGGCATGGCGATGTTTGAGTTACAGACATATGCTATACGTGCAGCCAAAGAGCTCCGGCTATTTTTTTCCTATTATTCTTCACTGGCTTTGCACTGGGCTTTCAGCGAGTGAGTTATCTCACCCTGACGGGAGGAATCACGTGTTACGTGACCTTCTGACGCCATCCACTCAAACGTTGCCTGCCTGCGTACTGCTGATGAGGTCCAAGAAGGCCGAAACAGCTGTCCAGTACTGGCATGGCGATGTTTGAGTTACAGACATATGCTATACGTGCAGCCAAAGAGCTCCGGCTATTTTTTTCCTATTATTCTTCACTGGCTTTGCACTGGGCTTTCAGCGAGTGAGTTATCTCACCCTGACGGGAGGAATCACGTGTTACGTGACCTTCTGACGCCATCCACTCAAACGTTGCCTGCCTGCGTACTGCTGATGAGGTCCAAGAAGGCCGAAACAGCTGTCCAGTACTGGCATGGCGATGTTTGAGTTACAGACATATGCTATACGTGCAGCCAAAGAGCTCCGGCTATTTTTTTCCTATTATTCTTCACTGGCTTTGCACTGGGCTTTCAGCGAGTGAGTTATCTCACCCTGACGGGAGGAATCACGTGTTACGTGACCTTCTGACGCCATCCACTCAAACGTTGCCTGCCTGCGTACTGCTGATGAGGTCCAAGAAGGCCGAAACAGCTGTCCAGTACTGGCATGGCGATGTTTGAGTTACAGACATATGCTATACGTGCAGCCAAAGAGCTCCGGCTATTTTTTTCCTATTATTCTTCACTGGCTTTGCACTGGGCTTTCAGCGAGTGAGTTATCTCACCCTGACGGGAGGAATCACGTGTTACGTGACCTTCTGACGCCATCCACTCAAACGTTGCCTGCCTGCGTACTGCTGATGAGGTCCAAGAAGGCCGAAACAGCTGTCCAGTACTGGCATGGCGATGTTTGAGTTACAGACATATGCTATACGTGCAGCCAAAGAGCTCCGGCTATTTTTTTCCTATTATTCTTCACTGGCTTTGCACTGGGCTTTCAGCGAGTGAGTTATCTCACCCTGACGGGAGGAATCACGTGTTACGTGACCTTCTGACGCCATCCACTCAAACGTTGCCTGCCTGCGTACTGCTGATGAGGTCCAAGAAGGCCGAAACAGCTGTCCAGTACTGGCATGGCGATGTTTGAGTTACAGACATATGCTATACGTGCAGCCAAAGAGCTCCGGCTATTTTTTTCCTATTATTCTTCACTGGCTTTGCACTGGGCTTTCAGCGAGTGAGTTATCTCACCCTGACGGGAGGAATCACGTGTTACGTGACCTTCTGACGCCATCCACTCAAACGTTGCCTGCCTGCGTACTGCTGATGAGGTCCAAGAAGGCCGAAACAGCTGTCCAGTACTGGCATGGCGATGTTTGAGTTACAGACATATGCTATACGTGCAGCCAAAGAGCTCCGGCTATTTTTTTCCTATTATTCTTCACTGGCTTTGCACTGGGCTTTCAGCGAGTGAGTTATCTCACCCTGACGGGAGGAATCACGTGTTACGTGACCTTCTGACGCCATCCACTCAAACGTTGCCTGCCTGCGTACTGCTGATGAGGTCCAAGAAGGCCGAAACAGCTGTCCAGTACTGGCATGGCGATGTTTGAGTTACAGACATATGCTATACGTGCAGCCAAAGAGCTCCGGCTATTTTTTTCCTATTATTCTTCACTGGCTTTGCACTGGGCTTTCAGCGAGTGAGTTATCTCACCCTGACGGGAGGAATCACGTGTTACGTGACCTTCTGACGCCATCCACTCAAACGTTGCCTGCCTGCGTACTGCTGATGAGGTCCAAGAAGGCCGAAACAGCTGTCCAGTACTGGCATGGCGATGTTTGAGTTACAGACATATGCTATACGTGCAGCCAAAGAGCTCCGGCTATTTTTTTCCTATTATTCTTCACTGGCTTTGCACTGGGCTTTCAGCGAGTGAGTTATCTCACCCTGACGGGAGGAATCACGTGTTACGTGACCTTCTGACGCCATCCACTCAAACGTTGCCTGCCTGCGTACTGCTGATGAGGTCCAAGAAGGCCGAAACAGCTGTCCAGTACTGGCATGGCGATGTTTGAGTTACAGACATATGCTATACGTGCAGCCAAAGAGCTCCGGCTATTTTTTTCCTATTATTCTTCACTGGCTTTGCACTGGGCTTTCAGCGAGTGAGTTATCTCACCCTGACGGGAGGAATCACGTGTTACGTGACCTTCTGACGCCATCCACTCAAACGTTGCCTGCCTGCGTACTGCTGATGAGGTCCAAGAAGGCCGAAACAGCTGTCCAGTACTGGCATGGCGATGTTTGAGTTACAGACATATGCTATACGTGCAGCCAAAGAGCTCCGGCTATTTTTTTCCTATTATTCTTCACTGGCTTTGCACTGGGCTTTCAGCGAGTGAGTTATCTCACCCTGACGGGAGGAATCACGTGTTACGTGACCTTCTGACGCCATCCACTCAAACGTTGCCTGCCTGCGTACTGCTGATGAGGTCCAAGAAGGCCGAAACAGCTGTCCAGTACTGGCATGGCGATGTTTGAGTTACAGACATATACATACATATACATATATATATATATACATATAAATGAAAACTAGCCGAAGCTCACCTGTACATACACACTGTTATCACTGGCTGCCATTGTTGTGGGGTTCGATGAGCACTGTGTTATGCCAGTTGAGGACAAAGCAGATCATATGATATTCAGTTATTCTTTTTCTGCTGCTGGGAAACACGTGATATAACGCAAGCATGTCAATTTATATGCTTCCAAGCAGAAGAGCCTTGAGATTAGTGTGCATGGTGCTGTTCGAATTTCTGGGGAGTTTCATACCAAAATGAGGGGTGCATGGGCTGGTGCACAACAGTTGACTTGCTTAAACAGAGGAAATGAGCGGTGGGACAGGTAGCCCTTCAAAAGCTGAAAATTTTATTATGCCACTCCCAGTTTCTTTGCTTTAATAGTGCTCGACATTCAGTAGAGATTGTGCACTGCTGGTGCAGATCAAATTGTGACGTAAATATTATTTTGTTCAGAAAAGTGTTCAAACCAGTGTTCATGAGGACCAGGCAAGCCTCCAAACTCATGAGGACTGACTGAAGGCTGAAGACACCAAGAAGACCCCTGATGAGCACCAAATCAAAATCAGGATGGCTGCAACATCCAAAATAAGAAGTGCAGACCTGGCAACGTTGCCAGTGGCCACATCGTTACAAAAGTACCCCTACATAACCTATTGTGACCGGGTAAGGCAACCTATACAGGGCCTTTGTGCACAGCCCCCCCCCCCCCCCTTATCTCGTTCTAACACAACTTTCAGTTCTTCAATGACTTTGAGAGCTTGACTGGCAGAGAGGCTTTGGAAGCTATGAGACACGGACTGGAGGAGGTGATCAGTCTTGTGTTGAAGGAAGCTATTGGTACAACCAGTGAACTACTTGAAACGATACAACAAGTTCCGAACCTGGAGGGTATATGCTCCACACGCAAGAAACGTAAGCTGCAGTTGCACACAGATTATCTTCTCTGGAATTGCATTAGCAAGTGATGGACTAAATGAAGGAAAAATAATGTGTTTGGTAATTGTCTTTCATAAATGCTGAATTCAGTGCTATACTGTTGACTCAGAATTTTAAATCTTATTACGGATCTGCCTGCTGTAGCTGCGCTCCGTGTTCTCTCCCGCTGCCTACCTGAAGCCAACGGCATGTCACAACTGTTTGTGCAGAAAGACGTGAGTGCCTTCCCACATAAGAGCTGCAGTTGATTCCTTCACTTGTAGCTACGATCAGTTAACACTTTCCATGCACCCTATTCAATGATTTAAAGGTCATACAGGGTATATCACCTAACATGATAAAAAATTATAATTGGTGACATACTCGCTGGAGAATTGTGGTACTTTCGGCAATTATCTTCTGGAATTTTTTTCCACCATTTAGGAAGGCCTGTAAAAAACTCACGTGAGCAGTACGTCACTGAAAGTGATCAAATGAAATAAGTATGATGCAGAAATATGTCTTCACAAAAATCGGATTGCAATATTGTCCTTTCTGTATCACAGGCTGCCTCTGTGCCATTAACACCTTGTGTACAGTACACTGGAGGGTCACTGGATGATGCCCAGGATCTACACCTGCTTGTTGAAGGTCTCCAGGTACTCCGAGTCATTGACGCCGAAGAGGGCATGGCCGCGACATTCTCCGCTTACTGGGTATTTCATGCGAAATACTGGATGAAGATAAGAAACATGCTGACGTTTATGGAGCGCCACTGGTTTAAGCTACTTAACACAAAGCCGACAGCGGCTGTGATCAAATTGGTAAAAAAGTGGCAAGCGCTGAGGAAATAGTGGGCTACATCAGCGTTTTTTATTGAGGCGCATTCTAAAAGTTCATGTACAGTGCTGGGCATAAGTGTACGGAACACGCTTTGGCGTACTCCTTCGTCAGAGCAACATGCTCGCAGTGAACGTGCATAGAGACATGTGCCTAGGTGATCCAGCCACCTGTTTGCAAGTCTATAGGGTGTCCCAGAAACATTATGCATCATCTTCACCAGCTCGCTTGCTTCCTAGCCGTTTTTTCATTGCCAGAAAACGTGTTATTGAATTATAATTAAAAAACTACACCACCTAAAATCATGCGGTCAACGGCATTTATTCTTACTAGGTTTTTGCCACCTCCTGATGCGAATATCGTGCAACGTAGGTAATCATGTAAATTTTTGAGAACTGAAGTCGGAAATTTGCCAAGTAAAGGTCACTGTTTCACCCCAACAATGTGAATTAAGAGCGTGTCTAATTTACTCAAATTAATGATAATTGACGGGGTTATTCTGAGGCTATCCCATCAGTAAAAATAGCCGAACATCATGCTCTACGGAGCTAGCGCGCGACAAATTTTTCAGCGCAATCCTTGTCAGTCTGACGAAAGGAGGTTTGAAACCCAGCCCACACCCGCAACGAAGAAAGAGATAACACAGGTATGGCTTATCGCGTCCAACTTTCGCTGGGATTGCACTTTCCCTCTCCCAATTTCAGGAGCTGTCACTTTTTCTACTATCACTCTGTGGGCTGGGTTCGGAAGCTCCTTTCATCCGACTCAGAGCAATTGCGCTCAAAAAGTAGTCGCGCGTTATGGTTCGGTGCTACGAAAAGCATGATGTTCGGCTATTTTTTCCGATGGCATAGCTCGTGCATATCACTTCAATTATCATGAACTAGAGTGAATTCGGCACGCTCTTCATATTTGTGGGGTAAAAAGCTACCTTTACTTGGCAAATTTCCGAGTTCAGTTCGCAAATATTTACATAATTAGACTTACGATACATGACATTCACATCAGGAGGTGGCGAGAACCTAGTAAGAACAAATGCCGTTGACAGCATGATTCTAGGTGGTGTAGTTTTTTCATTAGAATTCAATGACACGTTTTCTGGGACACCCTGTATACGGTAACATTCGCTGGCAGCATGCGACTTTGAGGGAGGAATGCGCTGGAGGGTTCTGTAAATTTTTGTCCAGTACAATACAATGTCATAAAAGCGGGCCCTGTACGAGGGTCACCCAGATATTACCCACACTTTGGTTATGAAAGAAAACAGCAGCTGGGTGCACTGTATTAAAGGCACCTTTCGTACCACGCTATTTTTCTTCAGTCGCTTACGGCAGCAGTGTGCAGTGACTTGGAATATGGAAAAGGGGAGCCATGTTTCATGCATCGCAGACAGAACTGATATATAAAATTCCAGCTCGCATGATACTGACTGCACAGAAACTGGCCTCGGACAAAAAGTATTGGTAATAAAGTGCACCCAACAACAGGGCTTGCTTTATTATTATTTTTTTCCTATAACTGGAGCGCGCTTAATTTTGACTTCCCTCCAATACCTTTTCCAAACTTTTCCTGTCTTTGCTGAAGGTGTCAGCTATTTTAAAACATACGTACCATCATAGGAGGATCGCTCATGTTTGCATACGCTGATATACAGGCTGTCCACCGCAAGTATAGAAGTAATTTTTAAAATTAAAAACATCTCTTTTGTCGTATTTTAACTAATGGCGATGTAATCTACACTTAAAGGCCACCTTAGGTGGGGGCAGAGGCAAGCTTCTGTGCCGATGCATTAATTAACTGTTTAATTATCAGAAATAGAGGATTGCCCCAATGAGAACATCGAATACCTTGGGGTCACTGGTAATATTACCATTTTCAGAACAAAAATCGAGGTAGTTGTAGTGCAGGGAAAGGACCTGGAAATCAGGTGACCTGGTGGTCACACTGGAGAGGGAAAACGTTGTTGCAGCAATCTCTAGTCTGTCCGAAATCTGCCACAGCTGCGAAGCGTTCTGCCCCCCTTTCCCCTGTGTACAGAGGAATATACGAGGGGCGTTCAAGTCAAACCGTGACTTTTCATTTTTCACAAAAGTAAAATGAACTTACAGGCGAGATATTAGTTTTATTGTTCAACGTAATCTTCAGCTGCACTAATGCACTTGTCCCAGCGTTTCACGAGGGCTTGGATGCCAGCAGCGTAGAAATCCTTACCGGCGCGTAGCAGCCATGATCAGACCGCATTTTTGACTTCGTCGTCGCAGGTGAAGTGGCGGCCCCCAAGGAACGCCTTCAGTGGCCCGAAGAGATGGAAATCGCTGAGGGCGAGGTCTGTACTGTAAGGGGAATGTGGTAGCAACTCCCAGCCAAGTTCCTGTCAGGTGCGTGTCGTGAGATGCGCGGTATGCAGGCATGCATTGCCCTCTGGCAGGAGGACTCCTTTGGTGAGGAGGCCCGGCTTTCTGAAACGGACGTGTTCATGAATGATATTGTTCAACGTTCCCGCAGAAAGGTCCGTTTTTCGAGCCAGTACGAGACATGTTATCCGTCGGTCTTTGAGGATCAGGCGCTCCACAAGTTGGATGTTCTCAGGAACTCTGACACTGGGCCTGAGAACCTGGCAGTAATATGCACTATTCATGGTGGTACCACTGGGCAGGAAATCAAAATGAATAACGCCAGCCTTGTCCCAGAAAACTGTGGAAAAACGTTGGATGTTCTCAGGAACTCTGACACTGCGCTCTGAGCCGCCCCGGCCGGGATCGTCCTGCACTGATGTACGGCTGTCTCGGAACCGTTTGCACCACTCAAGCGCTTTGCTGCGGCTAAGTGTATCGTGGCCATACTGAGCCTGAAGTCTTCTGTGGATTTCAGATGACTTTACGCCTTCATTCACGAGAAACTTCATGACAATTCGCTGTTAGATGTAGGAGCTCACCTCGTTGTCGGCCATCTTGTCCAGCACGTGTCTTCTGTTTTGCACAAACTTTGGACCACCACGTGGTGAACGCGGAGGCCTGTCACGTGTGAAAATGAAGTAGTGCGAGCCATCTGTACACTCAGGAGACAGAAAGTCCCGGTTTCATTTGAACACCCCTCGTAAAAGGGGAGAGCTTACTTGAGCTTGGAAAAATTCTCCCCAGATCGCCTTATTTCCAGGTCCTTTCCTTGCTCTATAACTGTCTGAATTTTTGTTCTGAATACGGTTATGTTACCTGAGACGCCAAGGGATTGGATGTTCTCATTGGGTCAGCCCTGTATATTTGATAATGAAAGAGTTTGTTATCGATAGGTAAATGCATCGACAGAGACTTCTTATGGTGGGCCATTAGGCGAAGAGTACATCGTCATTGGTTAAAACTCTGAAAAAGTGACTTTTCTATTTAAAAAATACTTCTATACTTACGATGGCTCTATATGTGTGGCTCTATAAATGCAGAAGCTGTCAGCTATTTTTAAATGAATGCACCATTTTAGGAGGGATTGTTTTATTAGTATTGTATTATTCATTGCATTGATTGTTTGAATAAGATAAGTCAGCTCGTTATCATTTGTTCTTTTGTGTTTTCATGTGCTACTGCTCTTCCTCTATTTACATGTGCGGTATAAATCTGCAGTGTTCTATAAATAAGCAACATGTTACGTGACATTGACTGCCAGACCAGTCACCCTGTGTTATTGCCGGTGGCCACTGAGTTTTCTGTGATAGATACATAAGGTATTTCATGTCATTGCTTGTTTGAACGCCCTTGTTATAAGCTTGCAAGATCTGAGCAACCCTGTGTTTCGAATAAAGCGTAATGTTTCTCAGGTCATCATTTGTCTGGTGAGTCCCTTCTTTTACACAACACCCTTTCTTGAGGGTGTATTCTTACCCTAGGGTGTTACTTTACACCAAAAAAGGAATCAGTTATGGCACCTCTGAATTAGACCTGCAAAGGTGCAGAAAAACACCCTCTCTGGAGGGGTACTTTTGGAAGAGGGTGTAAAATTACAGCAAAGAAGTAATCAGTTATGATACTTCTGAATTACACCCAAAAAGGTGTTTAAAATTTAAGAGTGTATAGTGAAGACGTACCGCGTTCACATAGGCACTAAAGAGCCTGAAACTCGGCGCATTTCACTTCCACCAAACTACGAAGCACCCCGAGCTCTCGTGAGCGTCGTCAATGAGCGTCTGCAAAACGTCTCGCTTTCATTATCCGATTACTTCTCGTACCTACTGGGCTTCGGTGCGAAAACCGTATTTACCGAAAATGATACGGGCTGTCGTGTAAGGATGGCGACAAGGAGACGAGTGTGGGATTTGGTAGCGCGAGCTACAGAGCGCGTGCTTGCGTGGAACATCAAACGTGTTATCGTTGTACCGGGCAGTCGCTTCTGAGTTACTCCGATAAGTCGTACCGCTCGACTTCGACATGGTGGCAGCGCTTGGTGACCACTAACCGTCCTCACTACTACAATTGTGGACTCACAGCGGGACAACTCGAGGAAGCAGCTGCATAGTCATGTTTGGCGACAGAACTCCGGAAACAGCTTCCACGTCGATGGAACCTCCGCCGAGCTTCAATTCGTTCGCAATCGAACTCCCTGACAAATTCGATTTCCGACACACCGAAGCTTGGAAACGACAGTTCGGTAGGTGGGAACGCTGCGGAGTTATTTCCGGATTACACAAGCAAGATATACTGACACGCAAATTAATATGTTCCTTTATGCGATGAGAAGCGAAGCGGATGACGTCCTGATTTTGATGCGGCTCACCGATGAAGAAGCGAAAGACTACTGCAAGCTGACCGCAAGCTTCCAACGTCACTTTGTCCCAATGGGGAATGTCATCTACGAGCGCGCCCGGTTCAGTCAGCGGCACTAAATGGAACATGAGGCCGTAGAAGAATTTGTGACCGAACTTAGCTCTCTCCATGACGGACATGAGGGCACCCTCAAATGCAAAAAGCGAGCCAAAGAGTCTTGCTGGTGGCCAGCCATATCGCATGATATAGTTCACATGTTGGAGAAATGTGTGAGTTGCTTGAAGCAAAGACTGCCTCGGAGACAGCCTCTTATTTCAACTCATTTCCCTCACCGCGCTAACCACTGAGCCACTCGAGCTGGTTACTACACTCTTCTAGTTGCCTTCCTGAACCAGTCTGGGCTAATGACTACTCAAATATGGGCAACAGAAGGGAACAACCGTTTGCGCCGATTCTGACAGTGCGTTTTTCTTTTATTTCTTTCCTGCAAAACTGTGGCGTAAACCTCTGGCTGGCGTAAACGTGTGAGTTTGGCAGCTTGAAGCATGAACTCATCGGAGGCCGGCTAGCCGTCGGATTACGGGACAACAAGTTAAGCGAAAGACTTCAGTTGGACTCTGGCCAGACTTTGGAAAAAGTGGTGAACACGGCTCGCAATTCGGAGGCTGTCAAGCAACAACAGCCGACCATCCGCGGGGGTTTGGCCCCAAGCACTCCCTTTACTGACTCGACGCGGTGACGTCTACGCAACACCCTGGTCAACGCGTGAGACGCCTACAGCCATCGCGACGCGCGGAAACACGAAACGCGGGCGGACACAATGCTCAGGCACGGCACACTCCTTACCAATGGTGTGGATCTCTACAAACACATGAGAGGGTAAAATGCCCGGCGCAGGGCAAGCAACGTAACCGCTGCGAGAAGCTTGGACATGGATTAGAACTTCGGTGCAGTTTGCCTGTCAGTCAAGTCTGACAACCAAGGGAGACAACCGCGACGCAAATTTTCTAGTCGGCGACAGAGTCAGAACTCAAAGTCAATTGTAGATGAAGTTTTCCTTGGCGTCCTGAGAGACACATCATCCAGCTAAACCTGGTTCATTACTGCCCAAGTCAATGGAACGAACGTCACGTTGAAAGTGGACACTGGCGCTGATGTGACAGCGGTACCAAAATCAGCTCTGCCCCACAGCATCATCTTCTCTTTGCAACGGTCCACAAAGGAGCTCTATAGAACGGCAAGGTCTTTTATTGACACCATAGGTCAGGTGGAAGTCGATATCAAATGGAACGGACAGACAATACAGGAACATATATTTGTCATCCAAGGTCTAAGGGACGCCCTTCTGGGTAGACCAGGTATACGGGCGCTCAACGTACTGGCACAAATCCTCACGGTAGATGAAAGCCCATCAGGCGACCCAGAAGCGTCCAAGTATAAAGATGTCTTCGGGCCATTAGGACACATAAAGGTCTATGGAATCAAGCTAATACCTGGTGCTACACCGCATGCAGTCAATTATCCAAGACGAGTACCCATCCCGCTCCTACCAAGCGTGCAGGCCGAACTAAGGCGCATGGAAGATCTTGGTGTCATCAAGAAAGTAGACCACCCCACAGAACGGTACGCGCCAATGGTCGTTACGAAAAAGAAAGAAGAAATGCTACGCATCTCCGTCGAATACACGGAGCTCGATAAGCAGATCATACGTGAGCGACTCATCATGCCGACGGTTGATGAATACCTCAGCAGTATTAGAGGGGCGAAACGCTTCAGCAAGCAAGACGCAAACGTGGGCTATTGGCAAGCGCCTCTCTCACCGGAAAGCTCTGAGCTTACCGCGCTCATCACGCCGCTTGGGCGATATCAGCTGCGAATCTTAGAAGGTGAGCGTGAGAAGAACAGCGTGTCATGAGGACGATATCCTCATTCACGGCAATGACGAAGCACAGCACGATCGACGCCTTAACGCCGTGCTCAGTAGTTTGAAGAAAGCCGGTGTTACATTCAACCCCAAAAAGTGCCACTTCCGCAAAACGAGGATACCTTTTCTTGGACACATTCTCGACGCAAAGGGTATATAGTCGAACCCTGAGAAAACTGAAGCAGTCAGAAAAATGCCACCACCGAAAAATGTTGCCGAACTACGTTCATTTGTCGGCATGATAAATGAGGTGATGGAGTTCCTACCTGGCCTAGCGGAAACGACGAAACCGTTAAGGGACCTTCTCTCGTCAGACGCGGCCAGGAAGTTTTCGAAAGCATCAAATATGAGTTGCCAAGAGCTCCAGTCCTCACATATTACTCGCCCAATATACCGCTCACGCTCTCAGTTGACGCATCGTCTTATGGCCTAGGCGCGGTGCTACTTTAAGAAGACTGAGATTGACACCATCGTCCTGTAGCGTACGCATCTCGGGTACTAAGCAAGACTGAACAGCGTTACGCGCAGGTGGAGAAGGAAGCTCTTGCAATTACGTGGGCCTGCGACAAGTTTCGAATGTACGTCTTGGGACTATGATTTCATGTGCAGACTGACCACAAACCTCTAATCCCAATTTTTTCCATGAAAAGGCTCGATGAACTTACTCCTCGCCTGCAGCGCCTGCGGTTACACACGCTGGAATACGATTTCTCCATCTTGCTCGTCCCGGGAAAACAGCTCTGCACAGCTGATGTGCTCTCCAGGAATCCGGTAATGTGCAACGGGGACACGGATGCATACCTCGCATGTGCAATAGAAGAGAATGAGGCTTTCACAATCGACCTCCTACCTGCTTCAGCCAACATGCTAGAACGTACCAGGAAAGCCTCGGCACAGGACCAGACTTTAACGCTCATCGCCGAGTACTGCACAACGCAGTGGCCTCCAGATACAGCTCTCTGTCCTGAGTGTCGGAAGTTCGACAGTGTCGCGGACGAACTAGTTGTGGTCGACGGTCTCCTACTGAGGGGAGGACGCCTTGTCATTCCGGCAGCCATGAGACACGAGGTGATGGCGAGTCTACACACGGGACATCAAGGCGTCACAAGACGCCGCGCGAGAGCTAGAGAACGTGCGTGGTGGCCAGGCATCAGTGAACATCTACACTACTTCATCAAGCTGTGTCCCACTTGCCAGATGCACAGAAGACCAGGTACAGAGCCGCTGATGCAGACAGCCGTCCCGGAGCCACCGTGGACGGTAGTGGGCATGGACCTCTTCTATGCAAATCGACAGAACTACCTCGTGGTCGTAGATTATTTTTCAAAATCTTTTAAAATCTCGCACCTCAAGACGACAACAGCTGCGGACATCATTGCAGAATTGCGATCAATGCTCGCTCGCCGTGGCGTGCCGGAAGTCATCCAATCAGACTACGGGCCACAGTTTACGTCGGCAGAATTCAAACGGTATCTTGCGACGTGTGGCTCTACACACGTTACTTCAAGCCCATACTACCCCCAAAGCAACGGGCAGGCAGAACGGGTCGTACAGACAGCGAAATCTTTCACAGCCAAATCACCGGATATTCATGAAGCATTACTGGCTCGTCGAAGAACACCAGGAACATGCGGATATTCTCCCGCACAACTGCTACAGGGCTGACAACTCCGTTGCAACGTACCAGTCATGCCTACGACGCTGGCTCCTTGTTGGCCGCATCTACAAAGGTATCAAAAACAATACCAACAGGAACAACGCATCCGTGCGGCGGCCTACAATCAACGACGCAGGGCGACGGACCGACCTCCCCTACAGAACAACGCAGCTGTGCGGATCTTTGCTTGCGCCGCAGCACATGGCAGAGTTTATAGTAAAGGGCCTATACCGAGGCATACATGGTCCAGACTCCTTCCGGACTTACCAGAAGAACGACGAAACATCTTCAGGAAGGGGCGGCGGCAACAAAGACAATGTCTACGAATCACAATGGGACTGAAGAAACCGACAACGACGCGTTACGGACCAACTATAAAAGAGCCTGAGCGCTATAGTTACAAACAGTTGGAATGCTTTATGTTTTAGTTATTCACTTACTTTATACTGCAAAGAGTCATTGTGTGAACATGTGTAAAAGGACGGGTTCACACCGAAACGGGGGAGGTGTCGTGCAACGATGATGACGACAAGGAGACGAGTGTGGGATTTGGTAGCGCGAGCTACAGAGCGTGTGATTGCTAGGAACATTAAACGTGTTATCGTTGTACCGGGTAGTCGTAAGTTGTATTATAAAAAGTCTCATAAGGGAAAAGTCTCAAAAAGATCATGCATACATAATGCCCAACTCATAGAATATCAATCGAGTGAACACCTGGAAAAAAGTCAAAACAATAATTAATTCAGACAAATCATTTCTAAGCAAGCACCACAAGAATACAACATGAATACACCACAGTATCTGTACAGGAACTTGTCATTTCAATGAATAAACAAGATCAACTAGTGGAATTCAAGCAATAAAGTGAGCAATGAAAGCCGATGACCCCAACACCAACATCAAGTTATGGAAGGCAGGATTCTAGCGTGGCATTGTACATAGAATCATTGAAAGCACACATTTTTCTTACTCATCATATCCTTTTGTAAATCATTTTTCATAATTCTCGCGACAAGTGGAAATAATAGCATTCTAAACCACATAATAAATTTTAATCAATAAAATGAGCATAGATATGCTTTTAATTAAGTGTAGAGGCACAATCGAAAACAGAACAGACAATTGCTCTACATTGAAGAGATGGACGGATTTTGTACTCGTTACCATAAGTCATGGGAAGATGTGATAAAAAACTGCTTCGAAAAGGAAGAGCCTCGTAGCGATTCAATTATCCCCGTATTTGAATACGTCCTAGACATGGTCGTATTCGGAGATATGGTACAAACTACAGAATTGAAGGTGCAAGAATTTGTATGCCGAATCTACAATAGTTATAAAAATATCTGCACATCAACGTCGGAAGGGACACTGGGATTGATGGCGGCGTTTTTGAGGCTTGCTAATGAAGAATTGAAATACACTAGACCAGATATAATTGTAATCATTGCAATGGGCATTGCGTTTATCAAGAAAGAAGTCAGATCAAATTATCATGTACAAGCGGTCTACATCGCACGATTCATTACGGATTTGTTGAAATTACAGCTAACTATTGAGATGGAAAGTACATAGAAATCGTATCACATGATATGTTCCACTACGCAACGCAATTATTTTCTTCTACCAGTTCTTGCAACGATGTCGAATGAGCAGAAGTTCAATATCGTTGTACAAGGTCTGATGTATCATCACTTATTGAAACTCAATGAACATATCAACTGCGGTAGACCACCGGACGATTTTCATCTAATACTGTCTTGTACGCCGTTCAAGACTCTTCATACAAAGAAAGGAAACATCAATAAGAGATTGTGCAAGTTTGTCGCAACAAAGTGCAAGTTGCTGAAGCGATACAAATGCGGCATCAACGTATCGATTGCATTAATCACGCTGGATTCAACCGATCAATAATAAGACATCATTATGTAATGCATTCTGAATTCATCAATCAAGACAACAAACGAAAACTTCAGAGTTTGGAATAGGACAATTGTAATTTATCGAAATAAACAGGCATATAACTGAAATAATAAATGTAATATTTGTCATCAATATAATGAATTCCACGGATCACAATGGAAAAGAGTTTGTATTTGGCATGGCTACATCGAGAACAATGATTGCTAAGGAAACGAATATTTCACACTGTGTGTAAGAATTCTCATATGGAATCAGAGCTGACCAGCAAATAGGTTTTAGCCCACTGCACTCTGTATAGCTTCAACACCCGAAGAATAGAATTGCCGGAGAAGGATCGGTCATTTAAATTTAGAGGCATGGTACATCAGTCTTTGATTACAAAAGAGGATCACTAATCTTTTGTGGAAACTTAGCATATTTCATGAATTAAATTCCACAGTGCATGTATATTTCTCAAGCAGTTGGACTAGCCCTCTTATGCATGAGCAAACGACAAATGTATAATTCAAAGTATGCCTATAACATCTTTTGACAATATATGTTGAAAGTAATCTGTTATCAAGTGCCTCTGTGCAAATGGAGGATTTTACAAGCATGATGTGCAGGCGAAGTCTACATTTCTAATCACGTAATCTTCGTAACGCACGGCACACAAACGTATATGAAATAAATTCCAAGTGGCATTCAGATTTTGGGAGAGGCAGATCACAACAACTGTCATCAGAAATGCTTAATCAATATACAATGAAGATGAGCATTATGCATAAACACAATGGAAGATACGTTATCTTAATCATAATAAGCAGATCAGCACAGGTCACACATAAATATAGATCCAATTCACAAAATGTACTTGTACACAAAATGTACAAAATGTAAAATGTACTTGAGGTTCCGAATGAAATTTACTTAAAACTCGAAGAAAGGGTCATCCGCGTCAACGAGCCCGTTTCCGGAAAAAAGCAACACGCTCGCGTGCGGTATCGCGTTAACGCGTCGGGCGCAGAATCGCGTTCGGTTTCGGGTACGGCGTTGGGGAAACATGACCCGGCGTCTTGCCGAAACGTCTTCGAGGACGCGGATGACCCTTTCTTCGAGTTTTAAGTAAATTTCATTCGGAAAATATTCGTAATAGTCTCCACGGCACAGAGAAACCAAGTTGCGTTGTACTGTATATAGAAAATATCAAACCCTTCGATTTCAATTCTCTGTCATCTTAAAAGAGTGCTTGTCAAAGGGAGCGAGCTAAAGCTTGCGTATTGCGAAATCACACATTCTACAAAACAGATCGTAAATCGCAAAACCCGTTCAAATTTTAATTAAACACCTACTGATGTGTGGTAGTCTCCACTTCTCCTGGAAGTGAATCCATAAATTTTAGCATTTAAGCCACAATCAAATATCTTGTATAGTATGTGTGACTATATGCACAACGTTTTAATCTATAGCTTTAAAAAATGCAAGAAAGAGTGTACAGTTTTGACTTTGAAAATTTAAACAAGAAAATGATCTTTAGTGTGGAGTTTGCGTTTAACCTCATTATGAGCTAAAAACTTATAAAATTAAAGTATGACCTTTTCATTTGTAGTGCCCTGATGCTATGACACTAAGAATAGAGTGATAGTTTTTCAGTATGGCTACATGAAACCTCGAGTACATTTTGTGAATTGGATCTATGTTTATGTGTGACCTGTGCTGAACTGCTTACTATAATTAAGATAACGTATCTTCCATTGTGTTTATGCATAATGCTCATCTTCATTGTATATTGATTAAGCATTTCTGATGACAGTTGTGTGATCTGCCTCTCCCAAAATCTGATTGCCACTTAGAATTTATTTCGTATATGTTTGTGTGCCGTGCGTTACGAATATTACGTGATTAGAAATGTAGACTTCGCCTGCACATCATGCTTGTAAAATCCTCCATTTGCACAGAAGCATTTGATAACAGATTCCTTTCAACGTATATTGTCAAAAGATGTTATAGGCATACTTTGAATTATACATTTGTCATTTGCTCATGCATAAGAGGGCTAGTCCAACTGTTTGATAAATATACATGCACTGTGGAATTTAATTCTTGAAATATGATACGTTTTCACAAACGATTAGTGATCCTCTTTTGTAATCAAAGACTGATGTATCATGCCTCTAAATTTCAATGACCGATCCTTCTCCGGCAATTCTGTCCTTCGGGTGTTGAAGTTGTACAGAGTGTAGTCGGGTAAAACCCTATTTGATGGTCAGCTCTGATTCCATATGAGAATTCTTACACACAGTGTGGAATATTCGTTTCCTTAGGGATCATTGTTCTCAATCTAGTCATGCTAAATACAAACTTTTTTCATTGTGATGCGTAGAATTCATTATATTGATGACAAATATATCATTTATTATTTCAGTTATATGCTTGTTTATTTCGATAAGTTACAATTGTCATATTCCAAACTCTAAAGTTTTCGTTTATTGTCTTGATTGATGTCTTATTATTGGTCGGTTGAATCCAGCGTTGATTAATGCAATCGATACGTTGTCGCCGCATTTGTATCGCTTCAGCAACTTGCATTTTGTTGCGACCAACTTGCACAATCTCCTACTGATGTTTCCTTTCTTTGTATGAAGATTCTTGAATGGCGTACAAGACACTATTAGATGAAAATCGTCCGGTGGTCCACCGCAGTCGATATGTTCGTTGAGTTTCAATAAGTGATGATACATCAGACCTTGTACAACAATATTGAACTTCTGCTCATTCAACATCTTTGCAAGAACTGGTAGAAGAAAATAATTGCGTTGCCGTGGTAGTGGAACATATCATGTGATACGATTTCTATGTACTTTCCATCTCAATAGTTAGGTGTAATTTCAACAAATCCGTAATGAATCGTGCGCTTGTATATGATAATTTGATTTGACTGTTTGCAATGATTACAATTACATCTGGTCTAGTATACTTCAATTCTTCATTAGCAAACCCCAAAAACGCCGCCATCAATCCCAGTGACCCTCCCGACGTTGATCTGCAGATATTTTTATAACTATTGTAGATTCGGCAAACAGAATTCTTGCACCTTCAATTCTGTAGTTTGTACCATATCTCCGAATACGTTTTCCGAAGCAGTTTTTTATCACATCTTCCCATGACTTATGGTAACGAGTACAAAATCCGTCCATCTCTTCAATGTAGAACAATTGTCTGTTCTATTTTCGATTGTGCCTCTACACTTCATTAAAAGCATATCTATGCTCATTTTATCGATTAAAAATTTATTATCTGGTTTAGAATGCTATTAATATCCACCTGTCGGGAGAATTATGGAAAATGATTTACAAGAGGATATGATGAGTAAGAAAAAATGTGTGCTTTCAATGATTCTATGTACAACACCACGCTAGAATCCTCCCTTCCATAACTTGATGTTGGTGTTGGGGTCGTCGGCTTTTATCGTTCACTTTATCGCTTGAATCCCACTAGTTCATCTTGTTTATTCATTGAAATGACAAGTTTCTGTACAGATTCTGTGGTGTATTCACGCTGCTTGCTTAGAAATGATTTGTCGGAATTAATTATTGTTTTGACTTTTTTTCCAGGCGTTCACTCGATTGATATTCTATGAGCTGGGCATTATATATGCGTGATCTATTAATTGTGTCTGTTGATTTCCTCTATAGGAAAACTTTTTAATATATTTCGCTTGCTTAGAAAGTTACTGCCTGAAGTAATTATTGTCTTGTATTTGTTTCAATTGATCCCTCGATTGACATCAGAAAAATAATCTCTGAGTTGGGAATGCCTCATATCTCTGAGCAGAGGTGGGCACCCTCGCGAGGGCTTGTGAGGGTGAGGTCTCCCTCACCCTCACCTCACGGAATTTGAGGTGGGGAGCATCTTTTGGAGCAATGGTTGAGGTGAGGTGAGGTGAGGAAAAATCTTCCTAGCAGACGCTGAGGTGAGGTGAGGTGAGGAAAATTTTCTGAAAAATTTTTGAGGTGAGGTGAGGGAAATTTTGTTAAAATTTTCTGAGGTGAGGATTCCTTTTTCATGTGAGGTGAGGACTTTTTTCGTGTGTCGAGAGAAGAAAAGGGAAAATTTGTCCGAAAATTTTTAGGTGATATGAGGCAAGTTGGCAAAAGGTAGTTGTTAGGGCTGTCTTCTTTACTTTATTTGTTTTTTCAGTGGCTGTTGTAAACCGAACGACGCGAGTCGTTGCACTTCACTATCAATAATCGCTGCTTATTGGCTGGTCCTGAGTCCTGACGATGGGTCTAGACTCTGGCTGCACATCCCACAAAAAGTAGGGGGCAATATGGGCACGACATTGGGTGCACTGATGACGTGACACTCATACGATTATGATTCACAAAGCTGCGCTTCGATTCGACCACCACTGTAGCGCTCAACCGATCGGATGCCATGCGAAGTCGGTGAACGAGACAATTAGCAATGCACCTGCCATCCCACTAGCTGACGGCGAGCGGCCATGATATAATGCGTAGGACATGATCCGTAAATAATTTTAGCTATCATCGCCATTCATCAGGTACTCACCGCAGTCGTGGCGTTTTCTGGCCTCTGTTGCGCTTGCGCCACAAACACCTACAGTCACAATCTACCGCTGAAGCAGAGAGTCGGGAGCTGATGCTTTAGTCTCGATACTTGCTTTACGCTGCGTACTTTCGTCATTTAAAAAAGTGAGAAGCGTCGACCTTGAGCAGGGAGGGGCACCCTCCTAACTGCAAGTGAGGTGAGGGCGCCTTGAACCCCCTCACCTCACGAAATTTGAGGTGAGGTGACGTGAGGAAAATTTTTTTATGCAAGGCTGAGGTGAGGTGAGCTGAGGGAAATTCTCTGAAAAGGTTTTGAGGTGAGGTGTGATGAGGAAAGATTTTTTCAGGAAAGGCTGAGGTGAGGTGAGGTGAGGACATTTTTCTGATAATGTTTTGAGGTGAGGTGAGGCGAGGAAAATTTTCTGAAAAATTATTTGAGGTGAGGGAAGTCGAGAAAAATTCTCTGAATTTTTTTGAGGTGAGGTGAGGTGAGGGAACTTCTCCGAAAAGTAGTTGAGGTGAGGTGAGGTGAGGACAAAGCTCTGTCCAGGAAAATCGAGGTGAGGGCAAAGACCGTGAGGTTCATCTATGTAGAACTTTCTGTTGCAAGATATTACAAAAATTTATTAGATTTGTTTCTCGTTTTTTATTGAGTATTGTTGTTAACATTTAATAATTTGGACTTTCTCTACATGTTCAATAAAAAATATTGCCTCTGTACAAACTTAGCCAATTATGTCATCCACTTTGACGAAAGACTTCCGTTTCAAGGAAAGGATGCGAAAAGATAGTGATCCCCACGAATAATATCGGCATCTATTTGTGCTGCACAATAAAATATGTCGCCTTTGTACTATCTTATCTGACCTCGAGAGCGCTCTGTTTGCTTGAGGAAGGAAAAGGAATATAGCCCCCAACCCTATGAGTGATAAAGCATGCCAGTGCTTTGGTCGTATAGACAGAGAGATAATATCTCTGGACTTTGAAGAAAAACCGAGATCCTCTCATTTTGCCTGGGTGTTGGATTGATAAAACAAAGTAAGTTTTGTAGTGTCTGTTAGAATGAAAATTGTATAATGTTCGATTAGATTATGTCACGAGGATGATTTTATGACAGTTAAAATGATAGATTATTATCCTTTGTTGTTGATTAAGAATATCTTCTTTGATTAAATATGCTGTTATAGATTTTAGTTCCTCTTGTGTTCGTGTCGTTCTTGGCGTTCATGTCTCATGGTCTTCCAGGGTCTCTGCTGTTCACAGTTAATTACATACAACTATCAGAACTTCCCACTATTGCAATGATGGTTCTCATCTATAGGAATATTAGGCTTATTTATACTACAACTTGTAATTTTGATTGTAATCATATCGATCAAGAATATCTTCTTTGTAGTGGTATAGATTTTATTTCCTCTTGTGTTCGTGTCGTTCTTGTAGTTCGTGTCTCGTGGTATTCCAGGGTCTCTGCTGTTCACAAATAATTACATACAACTATCAGAACTTCCCGTTATTGCAATGATGGTTCTCACGTATAGGAATATTAGACTTTCTATAATACAACTTGTAATTTTGATTGTAATCATACTGATTACGAATATCTTGTTTGATTAAATGTGGTGACCGTTTCTCGTTTTGATAAGGTATTGTGTAGCTATTATTTCCCTATATGTTGGAGGATATGTCGGCTTGGTTCTATATTAATGCTATCTGTTGATCATGTTCTTCCGAATTACTTCCTTATGTCTGCGCTATTCACTTCATAAGAAACTGATTAATTAAATTTGTGTCATGTTGGAATATTAAACTTAGCTACCATATTGTGCTCGAAATTACTTACATCTATCAGAACTTGTAATTAAAACTCCTGTGATGCAATGATGGTTCTCACGTCTCAGACTTTTTATAATTTTGATTGTAATCGTATTGATTAAGAATATCTTCTTTGATTAAAGGTGTTACTGCATTTTAATTCTGATTCATTGAAAACTTGTGTGTATGATTACAGCTAATAAAAAATATTGTGTTTGATTTGTGATACCTATTCAATGCTATTGTATCGTAACTGTAATAAGTATATTCTTTGTTACATATATTGTATTGTGTTTCTTCTCCTTCAGGTTTTTTGGCTGGGTTTTTCTCATCCACACAGAGTCACAGCATAATACCTGGCACTATTGACTTTAATAAATATATTTTCACTTGTACTTTTGTGTATTGGTATCCTTTGCATGTCTATACTTGCATGTAAACCGCCCACCGCACACCTGTTGTAGCAGAAAAAAAATTTTGAGGGAAGTTGGCCCAGGCTGAAAAATACGCTACGATAAGTGCACGCGCAGCCCTCCTCGCGTAAGCGCGCGGACAACCCTCCGCACACGCGCCGCCCGCCGATAAGCGGGAAAAAATACGCTAAGGGCCCAGGGGTCCATGGAACATACTCGCCCCCGGTCTCTCTCGGCCAGCCCTCTTACTACTCACGGATCTCGTCACACCCTCCGTAGTGGGAAACGGGCGTCATCCGATACTGAAATTAATTCCATTCGTTTAGAATAGAACGAAAAAACAACTGAGTTTCAGCTTTCTTCCCGTTCCGTACTTTAAGTTAGTGGAACGCGAAATTTTCTCAACCACCGCCTCTATCGGCGACGACAGGGGTCGCAAGGTACCGCCACAAAATCGCGGTAGATCGACGCGGACTCTGCACTTAAAGCATGTACACTAAAGCGGTACCAATCTGGTGATTTGGTGCTCTGACGGTATACAGGTCGCACCTGTACCAGAGGAGAGGCAATTTCTGTTCTCAGCTCGGGCGTTTCCTATTCCGCTCTTTAAACGCGTATCGCCGTAAAAAAAAAAAGAAAAAAAAAGAGGACTGCTGTCACCGCAGCTAAGCGCGTGGCCAAAAATCTATCGGAGGGAGATTCTTTCTTGAGAGCACTTGAAAGATCGGCGAAAGCTATGGCAAAGAAATTCTGCGAGATCTCGGAGGGGCCGGGCGGAGAAAGAGGAGAAAACCGGACGTCTGCGACAGCATAAATTACGCTGGTTGCGCGGCAACAATTTAGTTGCGAAATGGACACGATTAACATCGTACATCCCGACCATCCTCTGTTGGAGAAGTTGGAAACACAATTATTTTCCGTGCCGGGAACGCAATGACATATACTGATGGGGGAATACGAGCTATTCTACACGGTCGCTGACGTATCCTGCGTCATAGAATTCTAGCTCTTGAATTTGGGGCATCACTATCTCAATTTGAACTTTGCGTACGTACGTGACGATGGTTCGCTAACCCAAACCAAAGTCGGGAGATCGGACGACGTACGACGTGGTCAACCCCGTTAACGCGTTCGCCAATCGCTTTTCAAGAACGTAGTCGTTTTCTTGAATCAGACCATGATTACAAATAATAATTTGTATAGCTGTCGAAGCTATCTGGATTTTTAAATCTGGATATTATCTGGATATATCGACCGGGAATAATCGTAATCAACACCGATCTACGACGGCAAGCCGGGGAGCACTGGATTCTCTACACGAAAATGAAGGATAAACTCATTTCCTTTGATTCCTTCGGATTGCCGCCCATCGAACCCCAGCTGAAACGTCTCATGGTCGACGACTCTAATGATGTCTGTATTCTCCAATGTGTGACGTGCATTGTTGTACCGTGTCGACATTGTTGGCGAAAGGGATATCATTGAAGATCATTGTACCGTTGATGAAAGGAAGTCACTGAAAAGGTTAGCCAGCTGTAGGACTCGAACCCTAACTTCTGCATTACCGTGATTACGTTGAGCTTTTCATTCATCAGAACAATGCTCATTTTCTGAATGTCCTCATCACCTGGTTTCTTTAGTTTATCCAGCTTCGTTGGGGTAAATGGGGTAAAAATTGATTACATTACTACTGGATGACTCCTCAGTGCAACTTTCTACACACACCGAATGAACTGAAAATGAGAACAACTATTAGCTAACTTTCCTCATCTTGAAGACAACAGTAAGACATACCAAAGTCAAAAACCGGGCGTGTTGGTGTTGATCTTGCATGACGAACTAGCCCTGGGAACGGGACAGAGAGAAGAGACGACAGAACAGGTGCTAGCACCTGGCTAGCACAGGGCTAGCACCTGTCCTGTCGTCTCTTCTCTCTGTCCCGTTCGCAGTGCTAGTTCTTCGCGCAGGACATACCACCCTCGTTGTGCGCTTGAAGAATCAATCCGGAGTCGACCATTGGATATAACACAGCTCATGAACAAGTAGCTTCTTTGCGGGCACAGAACTGAAATGAGTTGTATATATCGCAACTTTTATATAAAGCACGCCTGGAGCGTGACTACGGCTATTTTTAGACCATGCATAGAGGTGGTGCGCTGTGGTAGGCTAGTTGGATCAGATTTTGCTGACACAAAGTTCGAATCACATAGGAACAGTTTCCTTTAGCCTGTGATATAAAACGGGTGGCGCGCGCATGTTAACTGAGGTGTACAAGAAGGAGTCCAATAATCCCATTGGAACTTCTTGGAAGCCAAACTGCAAAAGTGAACAATTTGTTTTGGTTACAGAAAGCTTGTTTTGCCATGCGGAGATATGCGAGCTATGATATAGAAGAGGAAGTCCGCTTTGAAACGGGATTTTCTCTTCTTCAAATAGAGTTCTGACATGTCTGATCCGACAGAACAATTTTCGTTTGGGATACCATTTAATACGCGTGGCGGAGACCTCAAACGAAAGTTGGATGACCCCATTTCTTGGAAAACATGATTTACAACCCCAAACCGCGGGAGCATATGGAAACAAGCGAGCTTTGATATAAAACAGATTGCTCCCCGTCGAACATGTTGTGGCATATAGTCGGCTCATCCTCAAAAGCTCAATGTGCTTATTCTTCGGAAAACATGATTTACGACATACAAACCATGAGAGTACGCGCATACACATACAGCAAACGACAACACTCCAAAAACCACCTGCACACACAAAGTTCACAAAAATTTTGACACATGCGGCGACTGCTCTATACAATGCATTGGTGAAACCGGCCAACAAATTAACAACCGCCTTACCATTCACAGAACCGACACCTCCAACAAACTCCCCAAACCAGGCGCCGCACACTTTAACGTTCCTGGTCACAATTTTGACAACATTAAACTATATATTCTAGAAACTGGGTTCAGATCCACACGTGACCGACGTGAGTCTTACCTCGTATACCAGTTGAATGGCATTCACCCGTTCGGTATCAACAGATCACATGACACCCTAGAAACACTTCGCAAATAAAATACCCCCAGACTATTTCCCTCCTATTCTATCCCCTTTATCATCTAGCGACACTCTTATGTTCTGCATGGCCACTACTTTTTACTTTCTTTATTGCATGCCACAACTGCGTATTACAAATATATATGTTACACACACACAAAAAACACTTTTCTTGCTCTGAAAATTTCCCCACGTAACCACTAACCTCCTAATCTTTCGGAATGCTCGCCTATTCCTGCTTCGTCCCGTTAATACCAGCTAATAATACCAGCTCCGGTGGCGCAGCGGTAACGCGTGCGCTTGGTGACTGGGAGGTCCGCGGTTCGAATCCGCGGGCCGGCTGTGCCGTCTGGGGTTTTTCCTGGGTTTCCCTCAGATGTGTAATAGGCGTATGCCGGCACAGTTCCCCTGAAGTCGTCCCATGGACGCAGCTATGCTCCCCCCGAGCGGATTCCACTTCACCCTTTCCTCTCCTCCTCTCCACCACCTTTCCCTTCCCGAGAAACATGCCGCCTAATCAGGCAGGCAGACCTCTCGGGTTCCTCCCAACGACACTCCTCCTCCCTCCTCCTCCGTCCCGTTAATCTTGAACCTGGCATTTCCGTGACCGGTCTGGAGCAAAGGTGACATCATTCACATGCTCCCCTCCACACTCTAACAAAGCGGCCATTCACTTCGGCCGTAAAAGCCCGAATGAGCACTTTCTTCCCCCCGAGCTGTTGACCCACAATTCGCATGAACCTTTAACACGTCATACCTAACCATTTACATGCCATGCCAATGATGAGGACGGTGCCCAGAAGAAGAACAGCCTCTGTTCGAAATATCGGCGGCTCTCGTCATGAGGCAATTGCCTTCATATGTATGCAATGGGGTACTTCCCGAAAATTTGGCAATGACAGGAAGGTCCTAACCGCGTGACCTCCAGGTGACGCGGACGACCTCCCGCGTGACGACCCTTATACGCAGGATTTTGAATTATATAATTGCATTCTATTTATACATCATCTTTGCTCATTTTTGATTCGATCTACTTATACTACGTGATATAAAACTTCATACCGGCAGTCGTCTGCTACGAAGAAGCGGTTGTACAGCTCTCCTGGCTAATCACTTCTGCCAGTAACCATTTCTGCAATTCTGAGCCTTCCCAACATGCCTCTCTCCATGCAGATGGCGCTAATAAAAGTGGGCGCAAAATCTGTCGTTTTGGTTTGTCACCAGTGATATCCGTTTCAATCCGAATCAATCGAATTTCTCCAAAATGGTGGCACCCAGTAAATATGGTGAGGTATAAGTACTGGAAGGATGATAGACAACTGTATTTCGACCTGTGATTAGCTAGATACCTCAAAAAGTGGGCGGAGCCTCAGTATAGGCAGGTCCTATTAATGACCAGACTCCCTTTGGCATACACGGCACTGAATTCGGCGGTCGAAGTGGCGTTCCAGTTAACTCTGCTTCGAGCTGTACTTCCTGCAACTCACCGGAGAGGGTCCCGTGGGTCCCTGGCTGCTGCTCATCCGGTGCTCGAAATGTTCTGTAGCGTGATGTTTGCGGCCGGTTGACCTGCACAGCTTTCTTTGTTTTCCTGCTTACTATTAATTTCCCTTAGAGATGTAAACATATATGACTAATACAAAAATGAGAGCCGATGCACGAGATCTATATTAAAGAATCCTGAGCCTGGGTGGATAGAAATGACAAGACACTCGGTGTGTACAAATGAGATTGGGTTCAAGAAGTGATCGGAATGGAATACCGAAAATGAATTGTGTTGGTATGCACGTCGCTTACAGAGAAGCACTATCTTCGGAACGTCATGGAGGTCCGCGTCATTAGTCACGGAAAAAGAACATGGTGGGAGTGGTATCAGGTCCGGGACACTTCCGTTCACCGCATGGACCAACTTTTGCGGCGCACTAGCGAACCCTTGAGGACAAAGGACTTCTGAGCATGCGCATTTTATGGATGGGATGTCAATAGCGTATGAGAGTTTCTCCAACTAACGCTATTCTTCATACATATCCAATATGGCGCTGTTCCGCTGTACGTTGCCTTGCCTGCCAGTGTTACTTTGTTTTGTTTTTTATTTATGTTACATAACTGCTAGCAACAGCAAGATGAAGCAAGTGGAACAGCTTTGAGGTGGAGTAACACATTTATTGTGGTCCATGCAGAATCGACATTGAATGAATCAATTGTGTGCACATCTAGTGAATTGTCACGCACCGTGAGTAAAACAGCTTCACAAGACTAATATAAGCACTTGTACTTGTTCATGACATTAAAATCATACTATTTACATCACCCACACTAAACATAATTCTGTTTGTTTACTACTGTGCGTACACCGTATTCAGTTGTGCAAAAAAATCATACTTGTGCTTCTAACAGCAACACAGGAATACGGAATGTTCTGAAGGACTGTAACTGAGTGGTTCCAATGTGAACGTACATAAGTAACGAACCTCCGACACATTTACTGTTTGCACATCACCAGCTTGCCGCTCATATCCACAGTTGCTTCCCGCCGCTAACAGAGAATCAAACAAACAAACATCACCACCTTGTAGCATCCTTTGTTCTGGTAAAACCACACTATTTGAGCATAGTGTTTTTACTTGCAAGCCGATGAAACCTTCAATGCAACCAGCAATACAAAAATAAAAACACCAATTAACAACAGCAGCAATTCAACGGGAATGTTGGCATTGTGGTTACAATCAAGTGGTTACGTCAATTCCGTCACGGTCCGACTCCCTGCATTCTGGCCCGCCAACCCCTCAGTGTGGTTCTTGCAGGCAGAATGCCAATTTCAGCTCGCCGGGATCTCCACACAGCCTACGAAATTCAGGAACGTCGTATTCGTCCTCCCGCCCGAAGTCGCTTCCGACGTCGCGGACGTCCTCATGGCCCGAATGGGTGAGACACCCTATGACACCCTCAAATCTGCGCTTATTGAACGTACTATGGCCTCCGAACGACGCAGATACCAACAATTGCTGTCTGCTGAAGACCTGGGCAACCGCTGCCCATCGCAGTTCCTACGACATCTTCAAGGCTTGCTACGCGACCGGGCCTCGTCCTTCGACGAACGCTTACTCAAGGAATTGTTCCTCCAGCGACTCCCTACCGTACAGATGATTCTTGCCACGGCCACCAACCTTTCCCTTTCGGAACTCTCCCAACACGCTGACAAGATCATGGAGGTGGCACCGCCGCATGTTTGTGCCGTCGCCTCACACCACTTCCTCCCAGCACCATGCAGCGGAATCTAGCGTCCCCGCCGTTTTCCAGACCCTCCCTGCCTCAGAACTTTCACCCTTGAGGGCAAACATTGAGTCCTTGGCGGAGGCAGTGGCTTCTTTGCGCCAGTTCCAGCCCGCCCCCGCCGGGGGGGGGGGGGGGGCCCTTCCCTCGCCGCGACGGAAGGCGCCCACGCTCCCGCTCGCCTCGTACGGACAACAGTCGCCGCAGGCATCCGACACCTTCGCCAGTCCCTCCGAACCCGGCCACCTTTTGCTGGTACCATTGGTCGTTCGGTGCACACGCTCGTAACTGCACCCCACCCTGCACGTGGCCGGGAAACGGGAAACTAGAGGCGGCGTCCGCGTCCCCTCACTCCCTGCCGCCTCTTTTACGTGTTGGACTTGATTTCCCGGAAACGCTTTCTTGTCGACACCGAGGCTCGCAGACCACCTAGACCAAATCGCAGACCACCTACGTATCACCTAGTTGCCGTAGACAACACCGGCATTCCCGTATTCGGAGAGCAATCCCTCACGCTTGACATCGGCCTCCGCCGTACTTTCGCGTGAATTTTCAAAGTGGCGGCCACCGATCAAGCCATTATCGGAGCCGATTTTCCTGAACATTTCGGCCTGCTTGTCGACCTCCGGCACCACGTTCTTCTTGACCACGGCACCAAGCTCCGCGTTGCGGGCATCGCCTCGTCTCCCACCCTTGCGGCGCTACAATCTCCTTACGCCGCCCTGCTTGGCGAATTTCCTCCACTGTGCTTACCACCAGACTGGACTAAGCCCGTCAATCACTCCGTCCTCCACTACATTTCCACCTCAGATCCGCCGGTGCATTTCAAGCCCCGACGACTCTCCCCTGATCAACTGAAGGTAGCCCGCAGTGAATTTGAGCAC
The DNA here is from genome assembly GCF_037126465.1 of Ornithodoros turicata. NCBI lineage: Eukaryota > Metazoa > Arthropoda > Arachnida > Ixodida > Argasidae > Ornithodoros > Ornithodoros turicata. The sequence continues at coordinate 39,717,810 of NC_088204.1, forward strand.
ATGTCGCCATTGGAATCGTCCGCACCTCCTCTAGTGACTGGGCAACTCCTCTTCACATGGTCCCGAAAAAAACCGGGGTCTGGTGTCCCTGCGGAGACTACAGGGCTCTCAACGTCATCACCAAGCCTGACCGCTACCCCTTGCCCCATATTCAAGATTTTTCTTTCCACGTTCCAAGGTTTTCAGCAAGATATCTGTATTTTTGGAAATGAAATAAATAGAAATAGAAAGATTGATTTAACAAAAGCATATCATCAGATCCCTCTAGCCCCATCGACGGATCGTCCGATCGGTCTTCCTCGACATCAAGCGCGCCTATGATACCGTCTCGCACATTTGTGTGCTGCATGCCTTGCGCTCGTTTGGAGTATCCGGTCGGCTCTTCATCTGGCTCCAAGACTTCCTTACGGACCGAACTGTCGCTGTCCGTACGTCCCAAGGCCAAAGCCCTCAGCATCCTGTTCCCCAAGGAGTCCCCCAAGGAAGCATTCTCAGCCCGACACTCTTTAACGTGGTGATGGCCGGCCTACAATCAGTAATTCCTCGCAAAGTGTCGTTCTCCGTGTATGCAGATGACGTCGCCCTTTGGACAGTAGGAAAATCACGCCCGGCTCTCCAGCGCCGCCTGCAGCTCGCTTTAAACAATATCCATACGTACCTGACGCACCTCGGGATGGACCTTTCACCCGAAAAGTGTGTCGAGCTCCCTTTCACGCGTAAAGCTATGGCCAATTTCCCACTTTGGCTTGGCTTAAAGAAGCTAGAACCAGTACGCTTTCACCGCTTCCTTGGCGTGGTAATCGACTCGGACTTGCGCTGGGCTCGGCACATTAAACACCTTGAAACTAAAGTGCAGCGATGGCTCCCCGCAATCCAACATCTTTCTGGCCCAGGTTGGGGCTGTGATCAGCGTTCCCTGCTCGCGGTTCACGCGGCATTGGTGAGGGCAACTGTGCTTTACAGCCTTCCTATTCTGCACAGGATATCAACAACTTCATTAAATACGCTTCGGTCCCTGTTTGCTCGAAGCCTTCGTCGATGCCTCGGAGTTCCAAGAATGGCTGAAACACGACAAGTACTGGCTGAAGCTGGTGAGCTCCCGATTGAAGTTCTCCGTGAACGGGAAACGGCTCGGCACTACCTCCGTTTGCGTGCTCACATTCCCCGCCACCCGCTACTCACGAAAATTCGATACCGCCCTGGAAGCGACTTCTATCGAGTAGCGCAGAGGACACGCCAGACTCTCACTGGCTTCATAACTAAGGACACTATACCGCCGGAAGCCCCCTGGTCTCTCCCGGTACCGCCCACTTTTGTACGCCTCCCAAACCTTCTGCAAAGAAGAGATCAGGTCCCCCCTCAAGTCCTCCGAGCCCATTTTCATGCTCTGGTAGACGAGAAGTTTTCTACGTTTACGGCAGCTATATACTGATGGCGCATCCCGAAACAACAAGTCCGCCTCAGCTTTCGTCATTCCATCCGAAGGCGTCGTGCACGGAAGACGCCTTTCACATCCAACCTCCTCCACAGCTGCGGAACTCTATGCCATCCTTTTCTTTCTACAACACATCGCTGATTTCCCACCCCGGGAATGGGTAGTCTTTACAGACTCCAAATCTGCACTTCAAGCAATTTAAACTTCCGGCATACGAGGCCCATCCGCACCCCTAGTCACAGACGTGTTAATGGCTTACCACACTATCTACGCCGCAGGCCACAGGCTAGCTCTCCAGTGGGTTCCAGCCCATTGTGGTGTCGTGGGGAACGAGCAGGCCGACAGCGCCGCAGAAGCAGCACTCTCGTCTCGGAACCGGACCCGTATTGTTCTGCTCAGAGGAGACCGCCGTTCAATTCTGCGACGTCTAGTGACACCCCTGGCTTCCCGAAAACGGACAACCGACATTCTTCCCCCCTCTATGTTGAACAGAGTTGATCCCATGCTCGCTTTCCGCATGCCACGAAACACATCTCGTCAGGATGCTGCATTAATCCACCGCATGCGCCTCGATGTGGCCTTTACAGCTCAGTGGCGTTACCGCTTGAGACAAATTGATTCTCCCACCTGTTGCCATTGTGGTGCTCTTGAGGATCTGGAGCACATTCTTCTTCATTGCCCTCACTACGAAGCTTCCCGAACCACACTCTCCGAGTCTCTTCGTCAGCTGGGCTCTCGCCCTTTCTCCCTACCGAAATTGCTTGGTCCCTGGCCCAATCCAGCCCAGCAACGCTCTGCGCTCAAAGCTCTTCTGACATTTCTGGACACCATCGGACTTCGATCGTTATTGTAAAGGGGCTCGTTATTTTATTCCCCCATTCCACCAAGCACTGGGGTAGAGTATCGCCTGTTGCGATGAAACTCCCCACTCTCCAAGGCCGAAAATAAAGTTGTTGTTTGTTTAGCCCCAGAGGACGTCCCCCAAAACCGCCATTATAACACCCTTTGGATTATTCGAGTTCTTGCGCATACCCTTTGGGCTGCGTAAGGCAGCCCAAATGTTTCAAAGATTTATTGACTCTGTTCTCCGCGGGCTGCCTTTCACGTTTGCTTATATGGTTGCCAGCGCGACCGAACAGGAGCACCACGACCACCTCCGCCAAGTTTTCTCCCGCCTCGATGCTCATGGCACCGTTATCAACCTACAGAAATGTGAGTTCGGAAAGACATCTCTAGAATTCCTTGGACATCACGTATCTGCTGACGGGATAGCTCCCCTCCCTCAAAAGATCCAGCCCATCACGGACTATCCAGTTCCATCCTCCGTGCGCCAGTTGCGAAGATTTCTCGGCCTTGTCAACTACTACCGCCGTTTCGTCCTCGCTTGTGCAGCACTTCTCTCCCCCTTGAAGACCTCCTGAAATCCCCTAAGACCCCCCGCCAATCTCTGCCGTGGACCGGCGTGCACGACACCGCTTTCAAGGCCGTCAAGCAAGCCCTTGCCGACACCACCCTCTGAGCCCACCCCCGCCACAATGCCTCGCTCTCCCTGCTTGTGGATGCCTCCGCCCAGGCTGTCGGCGCCGCACTCTAGCAAGAGGTTGACTCCTGCCCACAGCCCATTGCATTTTTCTCACGGAAGTTATCATCAGCAGAGTCACGATATAGCGTATTCAGCAAGGAGCTCCTGGCAGCTTACTCAGCCGTTCGCTATTTCCGCCATTTTCTCGAGGGGCGGTCCTTCACACTTTGGACGGATCACAAGCCACTAGTCGGCGCCATGGCGTCGGCCGGCTGCAACTACTCTCCGCGGGAAATCCGTCACCTTTTCTACATAGCGGCGTTCACAACCGACATTCGTCACATCGCTGGCTACGCGAATGTAGTGGCTGACGACCTGAGTCGGATCTCCACCATTTCCTACAGCCCACTCTCAATCGCCGACTTGGCTACCGCCCAGGCACGGGACCCCGAACTGCAACGGCTTCGCACCGCGTCTACCGGCCTCAAGCTCCAAGACATCTCGTTTAACTCCGACGCCCGTGCTCTGCGACATCTCCGGTACATCTCCTCGCCCTCTTGTCCCTGACGCCCTCCGGAAACCCATATCCAATAGCATCCACGGCCTCGCCCACCCCGGCGTACGCGCCACCATTACGCTGATCACGGATCACTACGTATGGCCGGGAGTGCGCCAGGACGTCAGAAGATGGGTCCGCGCCTGCACTCCTTGCCAGCTATCAAAGTGCCACCGCCACACCAAGTCTCCGATTGGCAAGTTCCTCCCTCCGTTACACCGCTTTGCTACCGTGCACATCGACATCGTGGGCCCCCTCCCTCACTCTCATGGCCAACGATACATCCTCACATGCGTGGATCGCTTCACCTGTTGGCCAGAGGCAACCCCCATGGCGGATTCAACGGCCGAAACGGTCGCTTCCACGTTTCTTTCCTCCTGGATCGCCCGTTTCGGCGTGCCAACGGAAGTCGTCACTGATTGCGGTCCCCAATTCGAGAGCCGCCTATTCGCAGCATTCACCAAGCTCCTTGGTACCACGCGCCTCCGCACCACCGCGTACCACCGCGGTGGAGCATTTGCATCGGCATCTCAAGCGAACCCTGATGGCCCGCGGCGCGCCCCAGCACTGGACCGAGGACCTGCCCCTGGTCCTCTTCGGCATTCGCGCGGCCTTGAAGCCTGACACCCAGTGTTCCTCCGCAGAATGGGTGTACGGCACCACCATCCGCCTACCTGCTGACGTGTTTCAAGCCCCCTCTGACTACGTGCGCCGTCTACAATCTACACTCTCCCGCCTTCATCCTACGGCTACCCGCCCTCCCCCGGCCGTCGCCGGGATACGTTCCCAAGGCCCTATCTGAAGCCTCGCACATTTTTCTCCGCGTAAACAGGCTTCGACGGGCTCTTCAGGCCCCATATTCCGGCCCGCACAAAGTGCTCCGTCATGGCACGAAGACCCTCGTCATAGACCTCAACGGCAAGCCGGAAATGGTGTCCATAGACCGCACCAAGCCAGCCTTCATCGAGGCACCCTCCGTGCAGGCCTTCGACACGCCTCTTCCATCGGGCCCAGTGTCCCCCGCTCCGCGCCCTAAAAAGTCCGTTTCCTGGGCTCCCTTGCTTCGGACAATCCTTCCAGTCCCCCGAGAGGGAGGGTAGTTTGTAGTGCGCCGTCATCCAAGAGAGAACGAAGTGCTGACTACAGCACGCTCCCGCTTCTGGAGCCCGCGCTCCGAATAATAAACATTCTCTCTGCTGCCGCACTGGCCGAACCGGTCGTCTCTTTCTCTGGCTCCGGTCGAGCTCCCACATCTGTAACATACTTCAATCATTCTAAGAACTTCGCATTCAAATGCTGAAGTCATTTGTGCGACACAACATCAAGAAAACCTGACAGCTCATGTACTGCTTGCACAAGTCTGAAAACACAGCTTTAACTACACGTACATACATAAATTTGTACAATTTAATAAGAAAACACACTTCCCCGCTGTTGTTTCATACACCAGCAGGGTGACTACCAAATTGCAAAAACTGGGGATTGTCAGGGAATTCGCCAAAAAGCAGCCTAAGTAGGGGAAAATTGCAGACTAGCCGTGCCGATGCGGAGCAAATCGTGAATGATGATCAGTAGTTGATCGGCCGCACTGCAGCAACGTTGCTGCGAGTAGCAGTTCACTAATCCACAAGCTCGGAGGCAGAAAAGTAAGGCACCCTCACGAAAAGTTAATAAATGATATGTTTTATGAAGAATATGTATCAAAACGTAGCAGCGGTTCCCTTTGGTCTTGGTGAGGGAATTTGCTTGATATAATGAATAACAACGTGGAAAACTCGGGAGTTTGGAGGCTGCACTTTGGTAGACACCTTGACCAGAAACATATAGCAGGTGTTATTAGCAATACAACAAAAAATAAATGTATGACTCTACAGTAGTACAAGTACCACTAGCTTAAAGGGGCGTTCCTGAACAGGTCACTCCGACTGTTTCCTTAAAGGAGTTGTTAGTTATTTGCAGTGCCTGACGTAGCAGCCCCTCTAGCATCCATGGGCGCCTTGCGTCTAGATGGTAGCTTACGCATCTTGTGTGCTGCAGCGGAATGCTTTGATTTCTCCTTTTCAGTGGCCGGTTCATGAACCGCAGGTGCGATTTAAGCCTCATAGATGCGAATATTCGAACAAATCTGGACTGACATTCTGTGGTGCAGAAAATGTCAGTATTTAACGTCAGTTATGTGCACAAGAGTCTACAGACATTGCCGCGGTGCGCAGTGACACCAATGAGATCCACAAAAGTTGCTTCCATCCTCTGAACCAGAGCAAATCACGTCTCCGAAGGTATGGTAATGTCACCAAATAGTTCACCAGGTAGGTTGTTGGCCGATAGCATTGCCAGAAACTGATGTGGACCAGCTAGCATCTCTGTGTCCTCGGGTTTTAGGAACCTCTCACAAACACAGTTGTTCAACCTGTGAGCAAGAAAGTCGTTGATACGCAGCCAACAATGTAATACACGACATTTTCTGCAACAATGTCATTACTGTCACCATGATTGTCATCTGCTCCATGCATGACATCCTGCAGCCCACTATTGCACACACTCACACACTCTTGTGCGTTCTCTCTAATGGAAAGGAATTCTTCTGGAGGAGTGGCAACCCCAAGCTCTGTTAGTAGCAATGAAGTGTCGTGTTCACAGTTTCCCTCTCTCAAAAGTCTCATTAGTTTGGAAATCCAGATATGCTTTAGTCCCGCAGTAAACTGGAACACATTGGGATTTTCGTTACATCCATATTGCTGGCGAATTATTCCGAATAGGTTCTCCAGAGGATCTTGCTGAAGTCGCCTTGTGAGCAGATGTGGAAGGGAAAAATCCTTGTGCCAGTCTTCCCATAACAAAAGGACCCCTCTGATTGTTATTTGCCAACCTCTGATTGTGCGCGGTTGCCGTGAGGTTTCAAACTCCCAGTCTGCAATCCACTGCATACAATCCTCAAGGAAACGATGGTGTTCTGAATGTTCTGAAAGGGCATAGCGTAGGTTTTGGTCTTTTTTGGTGACAGATGAACTGTTGAGACTGTCGAAGAGCCGGTCAACTTTATGAAGTCGGCTGTCGACTTTGCTGTTGAAGGAATATCATTAACAGACACGAGGACGAGAATGCCCAATGACACGGTTGCACTAATCACCTCAGCTGCCCACTTCACCTTCATGTCACTGAAGGGAAATTTGTATACATGTCTGTCTGTGATTTTTGGTGCCAGACGAGGACGTAGCTTATGTGTACTCTTAGAGTGCAACAATGTATGACCAGTCCATAGGCTTCCCCTCTATCTCCAGCTGGTGACTTCGAAGATTATTTCTTGTGCACTTCAGCAGATGCGGAGTGTCGAATAGGAAACATATATTTTGACCATTCAGTGAGAAATACGATCGCTCTAGCGTGATGTTTAGCTGATACAGACACATTGCTGGCACCCTGATCGCAGATTACAGCTTTTACCCAGCTATCTACTTCCTGCAGTTTTGTGATTAATTCAACCAGGAGATTCTGAATAGTCACTCCTACTGTTGCATTATCTGATACTGAATAAGCCACTGGCTGTATCCAGGGTTTTGTTATCCCTGACAGAACAATTAACAGTGCAGTAGTTGCAATGCGTGGGGTGCTTTCAGTCCCGCTGTCTGCAAAGCCAAGCACAATGTCCCTCTTAGCGTCGTACTGAAGTATTTGGGAGATCGACATTTCATCAAATAATAAGAGCATGCTCTGTCACACTGAGCCCAGCACTCTGTCGCTCTTGCAACTGTCTGCATTATACCAGGTGTAATACCCGGCCTGATCGGTATATTTGACAGTCATCTCCTGACGGAACTGACGGAGGGCATTTGCATGATGCATGAAACAAATCGGTAAGCTTTTGGACCATGAAAGCACAACTTTAGGGCAAGCTTTTTCATTTCCTCTGTCCATCTTCGTCCCTGTCTTTTCTTTGGCAGCAAGTCTACTCGTGCAGATAATATCTGATGAATGTCAGGTGAAATAAATCGTTTAAGAACTCGCAGTGCATCTTGTTAGCTGACAGTTTGGAGACTCTCTTGAGATTTAAGCTTATTCAGTGCCTTGCGGTACCTGGTCACCTTCTCCTGCAGCCGTGCGATACGTCGTTGTGCTCTAGGTGAAAAAGCCTGCCGGCTTGGCTGTATGCGTTTCAGTTCATGTGAGCCTGAAAATAATGCATACTTTCATAAAGACTTGAGTTCGGAATACAATAGGTAAGGCGATTGAGGTTTGCTGTTTGTTTAGGTAGGGTGCACAAGTGAACAACATGTCTGACATGCGAATAAATGTGCTGACAGCTTGTGCCAAGAAATAAGAAAGCGTCAGTGCATTCAGTGCTTGCACTGGTCTGGACTGCTTTACATCAACAGGTGAACCTCAATGAAAGCAGAAAAAGCTCTAGCAAGTGGTTTGAAAAAGTAGACTGCAGAGCATTTTTAGGAGTTTTATCAAACAAGGCCACTCGTCCTTGGTACATGGAATGACGTAACATGTGAAAAACAAAGCATATACCTGTGACTGCTTCGGATGCGCTTGGTTACTGGTATGGGAGGCATGGGAGGGCTGATTTCCACATCTGATTGGAGGGAACAATAGAAAATGGTGGGCAAAATAGGTTACAAGGAGGGCAGTGTGATTCTATTTGACACTAACGAAAAAGAAACTCAGAGGAAGCTTCGATTAAAGCATCATCTTTAACATAACGAAACAACTTCGAAATAGTACGTATATTTGTGAAGAATATATTTGTGTATGTGGAACGTGTTCAAAATGAAGTACGTTTCCTTACTTGTGCTTTCAGTCACTTCTTGCTGGAAAGGTGATGTCGGCTCATTGTTGGTATCTGTGAGTGACACTAACTTGAGTATACTGAACTTCATAATGTACAGTACAAGGGTAACATCGCTATTTCTTTAATTGCGAGGAGCTATATACTCTACCCTTACCAGTAAAATCCTCTGAGTGATGTGGAATAGCTGGACGTGAGGAAGCAAAAGTTGAGACTTTTCCCTAGAGCTGCACATGCTCCAGTAAGCAAATTTTTATACGTACAGTTGCCTTGATCTGACAACTCATAACAAGGTGCAATGAGCCCACATGAGTCTTCTTGGTTACGGTTGACTGCAGTAGTGTGCCCCACTTGAGTTGGTAATGAATGGCATAAATGAATATGCATTCTCGTTGTCATACTTGATTTGAGAAAAAAAAAGAACATATCACATGTTAGTGGTTGGTAGCAAGCAGAGCCTTGGTCTTGATTTTCTTTCTTTCTCTCTATCTTTTTCTTGTTTAATGGTTATTTTGCGTTTCTTTTCTTTTCTTTTTTTTTGTGCAATAGCAAGCTGGCATGAGCTTGGCTTACATTTCCTCCTTTCTCCTTTCTTTCTATTAAACATATACCCCACTCCCCCTTGAACTATAAATCAGCTTTTAAACTTTGCATTTAATTGCAGTGAAATGTATGTCTGAAAATCGCACTGTGTAGATGTTGTACCACTTGCCTGTACAATAGAGTTGGTAAACTGACATTTAGGGTGTCATATCATACTCCATTTTACAACAATAACGTACAACAATAATGTCAATTTGACACGTTATTGTGCTTCAGGAAAATGAATAGCCTCTGGAAAAGTTTGCTCCAGAGCAGCTGAGATGGAGATGTCTTCTACCAGCTTCAAAATGTGTGTCTTCTTGAGGGTGCCCTGCGTTGTGGTCATCAAGAGACGCTCCTGATCCACGATCACTTTGTGATACTGCGACATTGACAGCACAATCATTACAGTATGCAACAAAGACTTGACAAACAATGCAATGCTTTAGCTTAGCACTTTGTACTAAAACAAGTCTTGTTTAATGGCAACACATCATAGTTCTTTGTACATTTTTGTGTAACTTTGCCTCCTTAACGCACACCACCACCACTAGCAATGGTGACAGTGTAGTAGTAGTATGATATAACTCTCATACTTACGTACCACATTCAGCAAGGAACTTCAACCTATTATTGTCGACTGGGACAAGAGGTACAGAAGATTTCTTCAATCGAGTGCAGTCTGGATCCATGTAGTCTGTTGGCACAAAATGTGCAGAGCAAAGCACATAACTGTTGTGCACCTGTCCCCTTGGCTACTGTAGAAGGTCCGGCCTATTTGCGCACTGTAACCACCTTTCAAACCTGCTGGGCAATGAAATAGTGTTAGTGGCAATGAGAAGCGCAATGTATACTAAAACAGGTTACTTAGATCAGGTCACAAGCAAGCAAAACAGAAGAGCATGAGTAGAGAAAAAAGAAAACATGTTCCTATTTTCAAATTGCTAGTAACTTTTTATCGCTTGTTTTTTTTTTTTTTTCAGTTCATAATTTCTAATCTGGAAATTATGATTTATTTTAACATTAAGGCACAGGTGTAACAGCCCTCACCAGGGAACGTTTGAAACAAGTCACCCTTTTGTCACACAAACGCGCGCTCATATTCGTACAGTATTCAGCCGTAATCAATTTAGTAAGGTACTCCTTGTAACGACGAAGCGTGTATCCCAGGATTGCAAATTGTAAATTACCTTGAGAGGTGTCCAGAACATGTCTTTTCTACTGGTACAGTACTGACATAATTTAATGAGCAAAACATATGCACACTGAGTGAAGACCACTATGTTATATTGCTTATCTTCTCAATCAATGAATCTATACCTCAGACATGTGATTTCAGAATTGTCCAGCCTACCTTTCATCCACGGGTATCCGGAAGAATTTCAGTCTCGCTACTTTTCCGGAGTTGTTACACCACTTGGCGCAGCGGTTTACGTGCCTTCCATGTCCAGAAGGCATAGTGTACAACTATAAAAGGATGTACCGCAAAAATCCAGCGCTGAGTTGCAAACACGGTTGCATGGACGGACAAACGCAACTAACGCAACAGCCACAGCGTTGCTAACCGTTACGTTAACCGTTACTCTGTTGTAATGGCTTTCCATGTGCGCGCGCTCCCAAAAGTTTTGGTTTGGAGGCATTACGCTATTGGTTACATCTCTAATCCATGGACCCCACTTTTTATACAGAAAAGGCAGAACTTTTGCTTGCAGAACTTTTGCTTGCATTACCAGCTCCCGTGGCTCAGTGGTTAGCGTGCTGGCCATGTCACGTCGAGACTGGGAGGTACTCGGGTTCGAATCCCGGTACCGTCTGTGCTGTCTGGGTTTTTCCTGGGTTTTCCTCAGACGCTCTCAGACATATGTCGGCACATTTCCCTTAGAAGTCGGCCCAAGATGCACATTCCCCCAGGGCGTCAGTCGTGACGTTGCCCACATATGTGAGGCCGACAACGGCGAGCCCTTTCACCACCATAACTCACGCTGGATTGGATACGGATTGCAGTGGCTATTTTGAGAAATAGCATGCTCGGTGCACATTGCTTGCAGACAATTTTTACTTCGGTACAAAAATAGGTGGCAGATTTTGCGATGTTGGCAACAACCGTCCCACAAGATGGCGATCCCCATTATTTTACGCGGGGAATGGGCCGAAATACATGGCAAGATGGTGACTTTGACCCATCTGCTGTTCGGACCGGCTCACTTCTTGAACGCGATCGACATCAATAATACCTTTCCTTGGCAAACTTCACTTCTGAGTCAGTTGCAGGATAGGATTCCCGCACACCCGAGAACCGTTCACCCTTCCTCCTCTCCCTGACAAACAGAGGAATAGTGAAGGATGGCGAGTGTTTTAAATACAATACGCTCGCCCTCCTGCACCCACAGGAAATGAACAGATGAAAAAAAAAATGAAAATTACGAAGCGGTGTACTGATGGCCTAGCTGCTTCTACGTTTCTTTCTCACATCTGGACGAATTCGAAAGCAAACACGAGATAACCGTGTACGTGTACGAATACGTCGATCAGGGAGTCCACGTGTCGTGGCCATAGGTCGGGGCGATCATGATCGCGGCAGTCTTGCCAGTGCTTCGTGATCGCACTCATGATCGCGATCATCAGGCTTTGATAAGGCATTGCGATCATGACTGCGCCGACCTATGGTCGTGGCCCCCTGTAGCTGTAGGACTCGAACCCACGTCTTCTGGATTGCCGGTCCAGGGCTCTACCAATGAAAAGGAGGATGAGTGAGAGAGAGTGGCTGGTTGTCCCTTCAGATGACGCATCCTGGAAGTCGCAGAATAGGCGTGTTAGCTTAGCTCAATTGGTAGAGCCCTGGACTGGCAATCCAGAAGATGTGGGTTGGAGTCCTACAGCTGGCTAACTTTTTCAGTGACTTTCATCCTTCATCGTTAATTTCTTAGGCAAATTGAGGCTTTGTATGGTTTGTCCCTTCTATGTTGTTCCAGCCTCAGAACATCACTTCTTTCATGTTCAACAGTTGCCGCCTGCGTCGATCCCGTCGTATGAATGTGTGTATGAGCGAGCAAAAATGTAAGAGGGAAAGGAGGATGAGTGAGAGAGCGTGGCTGGTTGTCCCTTCAGATGACGCATCCTGGAAGTCGCAGAATAGGCGTGTTAGCTTAGCTCAATTGGTAGAGCCCTGGACCAGCAATCCAGAAGATGTGGGTTCGAGTCTTACAGCTGGCTAACCTTTTCAGTGACTTGCATCCTTCATCCAAAAAGCACTTTATTTGGAATAGTAATGGTATTTCCTGGCAGGCCGATCCATGGGGGGCGCAGAGGCGTTCCAATGCCTCAAGCAGGAAATTTTGATTCGTAAAGGTGTATTGCCGTATGGCCATGTTAGTGGTTTCGCGGTGTACGACGAATTGGCTCTGCCGGCAAAATCGGCCTTCCGAAACGATCTCACGGCGGAGGATATAAGCGACGAGGACTACGAGTACGTGCTCCAAGTATTTGAACGTTTTGGATGCTCGAATTCATGGGATTATAATGGATTGTACCTGAAAACGAATGCCCTATTACATGCAGACGTAATGCAGCACTTCCGACGCCTGAGCTACGATGCGCGTGGATTAGAATTGCTGTATTGCGTTTCTCTGGCATCCTATTCGTGGCAATGCCCTCTAAATTACACGCGGGCAAAATTGAAGTTGTTCATCGGAGAGAACATGTACAGAACCATTGCATCGGGTGTTAGAGGCGGGCTCTGTCAGGCGAGCAGACCTCATTTACAGGCCAATAACACCCTGTGCAGTGGCTATGATCCCGATAAAGAGGAGGTGTATTGCAGAGTTGTACGTAACTCGTTACCCAGTAACGAGTTCCTTTTTTTGGTAACGAAGTAACAACTTAGTAAATTGTAACTAATACCGTATTCAGTTACGAAGATTGGTAACTCAAGGAAAGTTAGGTAGCAAGCGAGCTGGTGGTGACGATCCATGACTTGAAAACCCGAGACGAGATAGGGACGATAACAGACAAACACAAACACGGTCTCAAACTCAGCTGACAGGTTTATTGCACAACAACGTTTAAATAGAATAGACTAGGTGGGAGAGTGGGGGTAAGCTAACAAGTTCTTCAAAGCGGGAGACACGGTCAAACAAGCTTTGCTGACACAGTTCCCATAACTGAGGATACAAAGGGTTTCCCGAAGGAGCCTTCTATGAAGGTCAGCCTCCCTGGCCAGCACCATTGTACGATTCCATAAGGGTTCACAGTTGTTACAGTCTTGTAAATGTTTAGCCACTTCTGACACACAGTCTTTGTTTCTCACCTTCAAGGCATGCTCACGCAGACGATCATTTAAGCACCGCTTACTTTGACCAATATAACAAAAACCACATTTAAAAGGAATTTCATAGACGATATTCGATTGACAGGATACAAACATTCGCTTATGATTTTTTACAACTTGTTACACATTTACTGAAAGGTGTCAGGGCGTCTAGACGAAAGTTATTGCAAAAGGCAAGGTTGACATTAAATTTTTTGGCAACATGTAGGAGATTGTGTGATACGGCATGAATGTATAAAATAACCACACGGTTCTCGTGGGGTTTCACAAGATCAGTGGCAGGACCGAACATCCTAGAGCTAATAAGCCTTAAACCACCAATCACCAGAGATTGAGAATACCCCGCATCACCCAAGCGAACCATTTGGGGCTGATAGAAGAGCAAAGGTTATGGATGCAAGACTTTTTTGTGGCATTTGACAGTAAGCCAGAGACAACACCGAATTTAACACTTTTCGAGTGACAACTATGGGCCGGAAGTACTGGTTTAGGTTTTTCTTTGCCATAGGACCAACACAGACCCTGATTGAACATGATTCTTAGGTCCAAGTACTGAAGAGAATTACCGGTAGGTCGCTCAATGGTAAAGGCTAACTCAGGAGCAGCTGATGCTATTACACCGCGGCTTCCTTTGACATCGTTTGTCCCTCTATACTGTGCCTGTATGCAAAATCTCACCTGGATTGATGTTCTCCTTCAACAGGTTCCTTCATAAGGAACATGATAATGCATCGCTGTTCCGCAGCTACAGACACACTGCTAGCCGCCATGATAGCTGCAGCTGTTGTACGTTCTGTTCACGCTCTAGACATGAGCATGAGTTTGTCACCACCAAACTAACACGTTGCGCTATGCAAACTGACTTTGCTGAAGCGTCAGAGGAAAAGTACAACGCAAAAAAAAGAAGGGGGGACTAAGAAAAAAAAAGACAACCTCGATTCATCAATAAGACCCTCATACTCACAATACAATATAAGAAGGTCATCAACAAACCTTTTTACAAGTACCAAAGGGGAACGGAATGCAGGAAGAAACGATACTATAGTATATTAACAGTGCGTAGATGATAAATCTCAGACAACATTGGCGCGATAGATGAGTTGATACAGCGATACGTGTCAGCAAAGCTTCTTTGACCTTGTCTCCCGCTTTGAAGAACTTGTTAGCTTACCCCCACTCTCTCACCTAGTGTCTATTTAAATGCTGTTGTGCAATAAACCTGTCAGCTGAGTTTGAGACCGTGTTTGTGTTTGTCTGTTATCGTCCCTATCTCGTCTCGGGTTTTCAAGTCATGGATCGGTAACTCGTTACTCACGTTACTCGTTCCTTTCCTTCGTTTACGCTCTGCTCCAGCATGAACGACATGGTCAATTATTGTGTGGAAATTCCCGAAATTCATTACGCTTCTAACACGAGGTGACCTGACCTGAATGTTCAGCTCCTGGGAGCCCCTGGTTGACAGTCATTCTTTTGTTGAGGCCTAAGGTGAGCGGCATGACGAATGCCGCAACGCATTACGTTCGTGTCGTCCTATAGCCTATAAGTCCTATAGCCAAGAGTTTTCTCTAATCCAACAGAAGCCAATTCTAATCCGATTCTAAGCCAAAATCCAGTTCTAATCCAACACAAGCCAATTCTAAGCCATCTGATTTGTCACCATTAGGTCCGCCCACTTCACGTTGATTGGCCCATGCTAAGCGTACTGATCGTTGATTGGTTGATCATAGCTCCACCCCTTTATGTTAATTACTTGGCTCCTCCGACTTCACGCTGCTTGGTGCATGCTGATCGCTGAGCACAGCTCCGCCCCTTTATGCTAATTAACCGGTTCTACTGATTGGTCAATACTAAGCCTACTGATCACTCTCCACATTTTCCAGACTTTCTAAGTGCTCTGATTGGCCGTCCCCAATCTAAGCCTACCGATTGGCTTTCTAAACCGGCTGATTGGCTGACTAAGCCCGCTGAACATAGCCTTCACTAGCGCCCGCCAGATGGCGCGCTCGGCAGCGACCCCACTGCGGCTTTATCTCAGATGTCCAAACTTACCTCGTTAAAGCGCCACCAGATGGCGCAACTCAGGTGCATCAACTCCACGTGGTTCCACTTTGGCGCACCACACGAGCGAGAGAACTTCGTCGAGATGTGTTGCCACATATCGCGCTCCCGTTTCACCACAAACGAGTTGCGGGACATCATACGCAAAATCTTGACGAGTACCTATCGGCTTACAGGGAGCAATCACTGCGTGAGCTTCAGGAAGTATGTCAGGCAGAAATAAGAGTCCTGGAGACAATCATCAATCTTGATAGGAGCTATGGAAATTAAAGGTGCATCACACCTCGCTACACAGTCTGCTCAAGATATTCCACGATGCGCATGCAGTCCCAGCACCCCGCTCGAATTCTCATCTCCGGCGCGTCCATGTGTGGAAAGACAGTGATCTCGCAGAATATAATGAGACATCCCGAGTTATTTAGCATTGCACCGCAGAAGATACTCTACGTACGAAAGTATGCAGCTGAATGGGAAAAGGATTTTGATGGCATGGAGTTTATGGACAGGCACAGATGGAAATGAACAATATCCCACTCTCATAGTAATTGACAATCAAATTACAGAGAAGGGGGTTCTATCGGAAGTAGAGTCGCTGTTTGTGCTGGTAGCCATCATAAGAATATGTCCATGATCCTGATCACACAAGCCTTGTTCTATCACAATGCCACTTTTTGAACGATATCCCTGAACGCCAGTTATATCGTATTGTTCCGGAACGCTCGGTCCATACAACAGATCGAAACCTTCGGACATCAAGTATTCGGGAAACAGGGGCTCTCCTATTTCATGGACGCATGTAACCAGGCGACTAAGAAGGCGCACGGTTATTTAGTTGTAGATCTTCACTTGCAAACACCTCCGTCCCGTAACCTGCGAACGGCTATTTACCGCACAAGCGGCAGTTCCTGTTTATGCCCGGGAAATGACCAATCTTAGAAGACATCTCACGCTGCTGAAAGTATTGGCCACCAGCAAACCGGCGTACCGTGCAGAGTTACTTAAAGAGCTCAGGTGCGATGACATTCGAATCCTTTCGGAAATCTGTCTGAACATTCTACGCGGGAATATCCCACTTTCGACGGAACTTCATAAAAACCTGAAAACACAAAAAAATCATCCGCTTCCTCGCTTACAAGTCACTTCATAAGTGTCCCTAGCAGTTGAAGAAATATATTAGGGGAGAACGAGGTGGTCTCGTTCCCATACTTCCACTGCTCCTCTCAGCCTCTCAAGTCTCGTTGCGGGAGTCGCCGGGCGAGTGATATCCAAAGCCATCGGTCATGCCTCATGGAATAGAAAAGGTGAAGTTCTGAAATCCAACGATTCGGATGATGTAAAAGTGGGCAAAATACTGGAAGCCCTCTATTACTTGCTCAAGCGCGCTCACTATCATTCTCCTCCTCTAGAACCCGTCCATTCGGAACCGAAACCAGAACCCAACCAATTTGATTTTAATCTTCTACCCTCCGGCGTTGATAAAGCACGCGCGAAATCTGTGATAAAAGAATTGAGGAAAGTTTCCACATGGCCGGCGGATAATGTGCTAGTATATAGAGTGAAGCGAATCAACCGCTCAAAGATTGTGGCTCTCGTCAGCTACTTAGCACGTCGTAGCGCGCTCATCAAGAAACCCAGTTGGTACAAAAAAGTATCGAAAATTATAAGCGCTCTGAAAATACACCGAATTGCTCGCTGGAGCAAATATGGGGCCCTATAGAAAGATCAAGGAGAAAGGGTTAGGTGGAGTGGATCGGTACCGACGTTATCACAAGACAGACAAGACAGACGTTATCACGCACAGAGAAGCCATTGAACAGCTGAAAAAAGAAGATGCTTACACCCTACAGTAGCGTGTGAAGGAAAAATTTAAGCGGCGCTCTATCATTGCAGCTCACGTGAGCGATTTATATCAGGTGGACCTTCTGGATATGCGTAAATATCTGAAATTTAACAAGGGCTACAAGTACATCTTAACGGTCATAGATACGCTATCGAGGTACCTGTACATGGTCCCCAATCGCACAAAGCACCCGCAAGACATAAGGAAAGCTTGCCAACAAGTTTCCGTCATGGAATTCCGAAGAATCTCCTCACTGATCATGGAAGCGAGTTTTGGGGTTCCCTCATTCGTTCATTATTTTCAGTCGCTACTAAATCACTATACAACACAAAGTATAATGAAGGCAGCCTCCTGTGAACGCTTGAAAAGAACAATTAGAGAAAGAATAGCAACCATTTCACTAGTACGGGGAAGTTTAATTACATCATAGCGCTGCCGAAGATAGTGGCCGACTATAACGGCTCAGTACATTCCGTCACGGGCGAAAAGCCGAAAAACGTGAATGCCGGGAATGAAGTAGCTGTGTTCAACAGATTGAATCGTAGGACGACCCCGCGCAACAGCAAATATAAAGAGGGGACCAGGTCAGGCTCGCGTTAGATCGCATCGTGTTCGCCAAAGGCTACGATCAAAGGTGGACGGCCGAAGTGTTCGAGGTATCGCGAACGAGAAACACCGATCCACCCGTAGTGTACGTGAAAGATTCGACGGGAAAAGAAATACAGGGATCATTCTACGAGCAGCAGTTGCAGCCCATCCACCATCTTTCCGCGTACAATAAGCGACTCATATCCGCGGTGATTAAAAAGAAGAAAATTAACGGGGTATTGCACTACTTGGTTTGTTGGTTCGGATACGCCAAAGATCACAATTCTTGGGTGCCCGCCAGCGATGTCAGAAAATGAATTTCACATGTATCTGCTCCTGAACGCCAGCATGGACCTGCACCCGTACAACGCGCTGAACGACTTCATGATCGCGTTAGATAAACCGCTACACCTGCATGATTCGTACGTTGTCGGTTCAGAGGGATTTTCCATTCCCAACAGCTTCCTGAACATGAACCAAGCGCCGGATAACTTGATAACGCCACCAACGGAGAGCGGGCAAACAAAACAACTCACGTTTGAAGACACGGACACACTAAACATTATCCGAATATGGGATGGAGTGGACTTACGAGGAAGATGACTACGTGTTTAAGATACCGTCGTGAGTGCGCTCGGTGAAATTAATCAACAGACCGCTGAATCTCGCTTTTGGAATCGCCAACATCGATGGAGATCATCTGGAGGGCGGCAGAGTACGCACGGTCCCAAACGTGTTACTGCTTGCCGAGTAAAGGGCCATTATTATGCGAGTTCGTCGAGTGATACTGATCAATAACGATCAAGTTTTGGAACCCCGATCGCTAATTACCGACACATTCAACGAATTCTTCAGAGCGATGAACAATACAGAACCAAGGGTGGAATACAAAGAGAACACTTACTCACTCTCTCTCCTGGCGAATTTCAACTTGTCAACCGAGTTCCTGGACCTCAATCAGGTGAAGCACATCCACGTTGAAGGATCCCGAAAGCGCATCACGTGTAATGCCATAGTGAAGACGTACCGCATTCACATAAACACTCGAGATATGGCAACTCGGCGCATTTCACTTCCACCAAATTACTGCGAAACACCTGAAGCTCTTGTGAGCGCCGTCACTGACCGTCTGCAATCCGAGGCCTCCCTCGCGTACGATGCATGGGCGAGGAGGTGTTCGCTGAGCTTTCGAGAAAATGTGTCGCTTAAATAACGCAGACCGTTGGGCTAGTTGGTATTCCATAGCAAGTAGCAAGTAGTAGTGTCGCTTACATTATCCGATTACTTTGCGTACCCACTGGGTTTCGGCGAACAAACCGTATTTACCGAAAATGATGCGGGTGTCGACGAAGTGACCATAGATCTTCCTGTTAACTGTATTATGATATACATGGATCTCGTCACGCCCTCCGTAGTGGGAAACGGGCGTCATCCGATACTGAAATTAATTCCATTCGTTTACGATAGAATGAAAGCGCAACTGAGTTTCAGCTTTCTTCCCATTCAGCACTTTAAGTTAGTGCAGCGCGAAATTTCCTCAATCACCGTCTTTATAGGCGACTACACGGGTCGCAAGCTACCGCTACAAAATCGCGGTAGATCGACGCTGACGCTGCACTTTAAGCATGTACACTAAAGCGGTACCAATCTACGGGTTTGGCGTTCCGACGCTATAGAGGCCGCACCTGTACCAGAGGGGAGGCAATTTCTTTTCTCAGCTCGGGCGTTTCGCTATTCCACTCTTTAAACGCGTATCGTCGTACATAAAGAAGACGGCTGTCGCTGCAGCTAAACGCGTGACCAAAACTCTGTAGGAGGGAGACTCTTTCGGAAGAGCGCTTAAAAGATCGGCGAAAGATATGGGCCAAGAAATTCTCCGATATCTCGGGGGTGCCGGACGAAGAAAGAGGAAAGAACAGGACGTCTTCGAGAGCATAAATCACGCCGATTGCGCGGCAACAATTTAGTTGCAAGATGGACACGATTAACATCATACACCCCGACACTCCTCTGTAGGATAGGTCGGAAACACAATTATTTTCTGTGCCGGGAACGCAATGACATATACTGCAGTGGGTCTAATGGGGCCCGGTCGCTGACATATCCTCTGTCATAGAGTTCTAACTCTCGAATTTGGGGCATCACTATCTGGATTTGAACTCAGCGTACATAGTGACAAAATACCGTATCGTACGTGACGATGGGTCCCCAGTAAACCAAATATGTCCCAAGGATATCCTGGGGAAGAACTGAATTTGACATTTGGATATCCCAGGGATGTTCGTGAACGTCCCGTTTACGTCCGTGCGACGTCCCTGGGAACAGACTTTCTTCCTCATTTTGCAGTCCGGGGGACATCCTATGAACGTCTCCATTGGATATCTGGATGTGAATGGGACGTTTACCGTTTCATATCAAATTAGCTTGTATGCTGAGCACTATGCATTATTATTCAGTTTTTGTTATCTGTCCACGTTTTAGAAATTGTTTTGGATAAATAATCGACATCTTTTATTTGAGAGCGGTATGCACCCGCTGTATATAGCTATGGATACAGCACCTATCGGCAACGCCACGTGACCTTGCGTATCCCATTGTTGTTATAGGAGACCGCTTGCACTCGCACATACACACATATGTGATATCGAGTGAGCACTACCTACGGAGGCCTGTGGTGGCCTCTTTTGGCGTACTGGATGGAGCATATACTTAAATGAGACTTGTAGGAGTACGTTCAGTAAGTGTACAGCGCGGTGAACTACGATTGTAACGGTGAAGACGTCTTGGGAACTAATTAGTTTGTGTGCCAACAACGCCGAAGCATAACCGTTGATACTTCTGGCGTCCCTTTCTCACAAACATTGTGTTTTTAATTCAAACTATCTTCCATGATGTGATTGCTCTGCAAATAATGGTCTAAACCCAAAATGTTTCTCGCTTTGCTTACGTCACTCCAGTAAGCGTCACGTGTCCCAGATATATGCGCAAAATGCAACGCGGTGGGGCAATTCTTTTTACATCCTGCAGATGTCCCTGGGAGATACAATGTCGGACGATTTTCATTGTCACATTGTGGACGTCCAAATAACGTCTGGTGGACTTCCTGGACAGGTGACGTGTGAGACTTTTCTGGGACGTCCCTGGGATATTTCTGGTTTACTGGGTCCCTACCGGAAACAAATTCGGGCGATAGGATGACGTACGACGAGGTCTACCCTGTCAACGCATTCGCCAGCTCGCTTTTCAAGAACATAGCCGTTTTTTTTAATCAGACCATGATTATGAATAATAATTTGTATAGTTATAGAAGCTAGCTGCATATTTTGCTTCACGCCAGCACCACATAGCAAAATACCGTGCATAAAGCTGGTTGTACACGCAAAAAGAAACACGTCAATGGGAAAACAACATTCGTGCTCGTGGACCAGCCAAACGATACAACCTCACACAGAGGTGGCAAGATCATCAACCGGGTATACAAGATCAACTCGGACATTTTCCTGCAGCCTAAGCTACTCATATTGGGTGTGGAAATTAGGCTTGTTTTTTTATCAAGGCTCAGAGAGATTCCGAATTATGAAGAGCGATCAGGAGCAGCACACGCATCAAGTGGAAATCATGAGTGCCGCCTTGTACATAAAGAAAATCAGCCTCCTCCTCTCCCAATCTCCCAGCCTATTCCTCGGGCACGAAACCGAATTGCAGCAGCGCAAGGCTCTCTACAAACTGGTCGGAAGTAATCGCGTATTCGTTCGCTACCAGTTGGCAACCTACATGCACGCCTGGAAGATTTATTTCCAGAGAAGATACCGTCTAAGGTGGTGGTTGCATTCGTGCCCACCCTAGCCTAACAGGGAGCATTCAATCGCGACCCGTATCGATTTGTGAACTGCGACACTGAATCGACGACGCTCACTGTGATCGGGACACTGCAAGTCGAGACGTTCGACTTCAACAATAACCTGAACCACCGAAGCTGCTTCAACCTCTTGGAGCAGCTGTGCGAGAAGCACGTCTCCTACAAATACGATCACTATATTGGAAACAAATTCCTACTGTACTACGACCGGGATCTCGATCAATCGTCTGTCCACCTGTCACCGATCAGGCGTGGAAACGTTCGTCTGCAACTCAAGTTCCGACGCGCCTTGGCCGAACCCACGACCGTATTGATACTGTCCGAGAGTGTGAGAATCATGTCCGTGGATAAGAACAGGAGCGTCACACTAGATTAGCGAAGTTCGAGCAAGACATGGAGAGACTTTTAAAATACAACGATTACACTTCGGCACTCTTCCGTGGTATATACGCTCGAGACGATCGTCTGCCCGCGCTGGATACACCGGGTATAATCGTGGTCAACACCGGTAGGCAACAGCAAGCCGGGGATCATTGGATTCTCTGCATGAAAATGAAGGATAAACTGATCTACTTTGATTCCTTCAGATGGCCGCCCATCGAACCCGAGCTGAAACGTCTCCTCGTAGACGAATATAATGATGTCTGTATTCCAAACCTGTATTCTTCAATGTGTGGTGTATATTGTTGTATCGTGGCGACATTGTTGGCCAAAGGGAAATCACTGAAGAGCATTGTATACCTGGTTTCTAATAATCTCGCCGCTAATGACCTAAAATCAATAAAGATGCTAGAAAAGTTGTTTGTTGCTTAAAAAAAGCGTGGTGTCCTTTATTCTCCATAGCTCCCCACAAACTATACTTGCTTAGTCGATGAATACGCGTTATAATCCTTCTATATAGCTCCCTATCATATCATTCTATCAATATAGCTTACTATCATACCAGCCTATCAATATACCATCCCAATCCATCACAACAATACAACATTTTTTCTCTTAAAATCAGAAATACATGTATTTTATTGTACTGATGATTACAGGTGGGACGCGGACTTTCGCTGGTCTCGGTGGGATGCGTCACTTTTTCTTCGCGTGAGTAAAGATGATGTCGGGCGATGCGACTCTTTTACCATCCCTGAATCTCTCCTTCTTCTCTAGTTTCAGATCTGGTAATTCACGCATTTCTTGCAAAATCTGTGAGTTGCAGGTACACCTCTATGCGTCTATCGTTTTCCGTAAGGAGTTCCACATACACAGCCTCCCCATGCATAGTGTGCACCTTGCTAAGTCCAACACGTCGAGCTTTTCGTTCTTCGGAACAATGCTCATTTTCTCAGTGTCCCCATCACTGGGTTTCTTTAGTTTATCCAGCTTCTCGAAAATAGATGACATATCTCGCTTACTTCTCAGTGCAACTTTCTACAAACACCGAATGAACTGAAAATGAGAACAACTGTTACCTAACTTTCCTCATCTTGAAGACAATAGTGAGACATACCTTTGTCGTTGTGCACTTCACTCGGAGTCGACCGACGGAGGAACAAGTAGCATCACGGACCTCAAATGAGTTGAATATATCACAACTTTTATATAAAGCACCCCTGGAGGGGGCTATTTTTAGGCGCAAGGATGGCGCACCATAGCGATTTTGTTTACACAATAACATCTGAACAGCTCGTGATATATGAGGGGCGCGCATGTTAGCTGCGAAGGACCTGGATATCCCCATTTGGAACTTCTTGGGCACCAAACTGCATAAGCGAACCCTTTGTTTTTGGTTACAGAAAGCTTGTTTCGGCATGTAGAAATGAGAGGGCTATGATGTAATACAGGCGGCCCGCTCTGATGTGGGTTCATAGGCATTTTTTTTCTTCAGATAGACTTGTCTCATGAGGCAGAACAGTTTACTTTTGGCATACGCTTTAATACGCGCGGCCTCAATTCCTCCGAAAACATGATTTACAATCCCAAACTGTGAGCTCTGATATAAAACAGCAGCGTAAAAAAAAAGCATACAAATGCATAAAAGCATAAAAATGCAGCGTGGCTGCTGAGGCTCCATGGTCTCATTTCGTGACAAACATGATTTACGACCTCCGAACCATGGGAGTACGCGAGTTTTGTTATAAAACAGACGGCCCCAACGTGTTGAGACATGCAATGTGGTTGCTGGAGCTCCATGACCTCATTTCTTGGCAAACATGATTTACGACCTCCAAAACATGGGAGTATGCAGAAGCAAGCGAGTTTTGATATAAAACAGATGGCCCGATGTGTTGGGGCATGCAGTGTGGCTGCTGATTTATAAGACGCGGGAGCGCCTCACGGGGGAACAGTCTGCTTCGAGCCACAACTCGCTTGAAAAGTAAGTTATTCGCCACACTTGTTACACGTTTTTGACGGTTTCTTCTATCTTCAGTGCCTAGGTGTGTATTGTGCTTTTTTGACCCTCATGATATCGAAGATGAAGAGCTATCGGAAGACAATTCTCGGGACGGCGCACCTCCTACAGTGTGTGCTCATGTGATGCGATCGGACCCAGATGTGGATATATCCTTCCTGCCTTTCTTCCAGACTGACGCTGCATTTAGAGGTGTCGTCAAAAGATTCGTGCTATTGGCATCTGTTCAGGATCAGGAAGTAGAGGATTTGCGACAATATTTAATTATTCATTTTCACGATATGGTCACTATATTGAGAGTGCAAAGAATACCCTTTAGGTTTTGCATTTGTTCCGATGTTTTAATGATAAAGGAAAATCGGGGAGAGATAATCGCGCACATCGCCCACTTTATAGCGTTTGCTCGCGAAGTCTACAGTGACGGAGTCATCACAAATACTTTGATGGACGTGATTCAGGAGTCCACAAGGCGCGTCGAAAATTATCAGCAGGAAGTGAGTGGGTTCGTGTCCACCGAAACGTTCAAATGTGTATTTCCGTGGTGAAAACTAAAACATGTGGATGCAATGGGGTACTTCCCGCTCATTTGGCTAAACGTAGGAGCGTGCTAACGAATATTCATTTACCGCCACGTAAGGAGGGTGAGTGCTTTAAATACAATACGCTCGCCCTCTTGCATCCACAGGGTTGGAATACATGGTAAAAAAAAATGAAAATTATGCGTTGGAGTATTGGTGGCCTAGTCGCTTCCCCGTTTCCTACTCTGACAAGACAAAAACAAGATATCCGTGTATGTGTACGAGTACATCGATCAGGGAGTGCACGTTTCGCGACCCCCAAATCTCGCGTATGAAAAGAAAATTCGCTTATTAGCTATAGATGAACATTTTTTCGGAATCAAGTCCCTCGAGCGGTTACTGATTAGGAAAAATAAGCGTTTCGTATGCGAACGTTGCACGCGCTCTTTTAACGAGGAAAAGAGCATCGCGAAACATCGTCGCCTCTGCGCGGACGTAAACGAAATCATATTGGAATTTTGCGAACCGGGCAAAAGTTTTGGAGAATTTACTGAAATACAGTACATGCAACAGTACAACTACGTCGTCGCGTTGGACACGCAGAACTTTCTCGCGCCCAGTGGAGTTGGCATGCAGCGTCACGTCACCTCTAGCTTCTGTGCCGTGCTCGTGCGCACCCACGACTCGAAGGTTTTGCGCATCAGGACACACCTCGGTGAAGATTCTGAGAGGCAGTGCGTGAAAGCTTTGATGGAAATGCCGGACGAGATGATCGCCCTGAACGCCTGCCCAGCCGCAATGGTGCTGAATGATAGAGCAACGGGCCCAGCACAGAGCTGCCACCCACTGTACATACTGTAAACGCGAATTCGCGCAAGATCTACCCCATGCCCGGCATCACGACCATCCATTTCAAGCCTTGTACTGCCGGCGAGACAAATTACATCGCGACGCTGTGCAACCCCTGTAACGTGGCGTGCACTACGAGAGAAACTGCCCACTGCCCATCATGGTGCACAACCTGACCTACGATTTGCCGGACTGCTACAGGAATTTCACCTTCTCGGGTGGAAGCGAGCTCCCTTCATCGTGGCCAGTTCCATGGAAAAAATTCGACCGTTCGAAATTGGCACCTTCCTATTCAGAGATACCATGCAGTACCTAAATTCGTCACTGGGAGAGCTCGTGGACACCGTCAAATCCATGGGGGGCGCACAGACGTTCCAATGCCTGAAGCAGGTATTTGGAGACGACTATGAAATTTTTGTGTTTTCCCATTCAGCCACGTTAGCTCTTTTGCGGTGTACGACGAATTGGCTCTGCCGGCAAAATCCGCATTCCGGAACGATCTGACGGGGGAGGATATAAGCGACGAAGACTATCAGTACGCGCTGGACATATTTGAACGTTTTGGATGCTCGAATCTGAGGGATTATAATGCATTGTACCTGAAAACGGATGCCCTATTACATGCTGACGTAATGCAGCACCTCTGACGCCTGTGCTACAACGCGCGCGGATTGGAATTGCTTCATTGCGTTTCTCTGGCATCATATTCATGGCAATGTGCTCTAAATAACAGAAAATTGGAGTTGATCATCGACGAGGGCATGTACAGAACCATCGAATCGGGTATTAGAGGCGGGCTCTGTCAGGTGAGCAGGCATCATTTATGGGTTAACAACCCTCTGTGCAGTGGCTACGATCCCGATACAAGGGAGGTGTACCCCCCATATCATACATAGATTCCAACAATCTTTACAGATTCAGTATGATAAAGCAGCTCCCCGTCGGCGTTTTCGAATGGGTCGAGGATTTTAGCTCCGTGAATTTTCTGCGTCACCCCACGGATTCGGACGTGGGGTACGTTTACGTGTGCGACTTGGAGTATCCAAAATCTATCCACGCGCTGACGCGGTACTTCCCCCTGGCTCTCGAGAAGGCGGTCGTCCCAAAGATGGCTCTCACCATTCCAGCGAGGGCTCCTCGAAGAGTTAATGTACCAGCCAGGTGAACAGCAACAAGCTGCTGCTCACGTGCAAGGACAAGGTCGAGTACGTCGTTCATTACGCGCTCCTCGCGCTCTATTGTAGGTTGGGCATGAGGGTGACGAAAATTCACAGAATTCTACAATTTCGTCAGGCACCATTCCTGTGTCCCTACATCGAGGACAATGTTGCCAGACGTGTCGCCTAGAGCACGATGTTCGAGAAACATTTCTATAACATCACAAATAATGCGGTCTTCGGGAGAACGCTGCTAAATAAATTTAATATGCGGGATATTCGAGTAGCCTTCGATGAGGAGACGGCGAGTCGCCTGGCGAGCATCAAGCTGGAGAAGGATAAGCGCACGTACGTGCACGAATGCCCGGGCGATATCTTGGCCGTCAGAGTGGCATGTGGTACCTATGCGGTCCGGCATTAACCTGGGCAGGAACGGTACCGCATCGCTGCGCACGTGCCTTCACTCGCTGAACATGAGCGACAGCTACGAAGATATCCAGTGCACGTGGAAGTGCTAACTCACGGAGGATGAAATTTTTCTTAGCCGCTGTCCTGGAGACGTTTACATGATCCGTCACTTGCGCAGAATGACGCCCTTCATCAAAGGAATCAATCTCCTCAAGACTGCCATGCTTTTTTTCAAACATGTACTCAATAAATGTTGAAATGTATTTTTTCCTGTCTGCCTGAGATAAAGCCACAGCTGAGTCGCTGCAGAGCGCGCCATCTGGCGGGCGCTAGAGAAGGCTATGTTCAGCGGGCTTAGTCAGCCAATCAGTGGGCTTAGAACGGGCCAATCGGTAGACATAGATTGGGGATGGCCAGTCAGAGCCCTTAGAAAGTTTGAACTAATGCGGGGAGTGATCAATAGGCTTAAAATGGGCCAATGAGTGGAACCAGTTAATTAGCATAAAGGGGCGGAGCTGTTCTCGGCGATCAGCATGCACCAATCAGCATGAAGTGGGCGGAGCCAAGTAATTAGCATAAAGGGGCGGAGCTACGGTCAACCAATCAACGGTCAGTAGGCTTAACATAGACGAATCAACGTGAAGTGTGCAGAGCTAATGGCGACCAATCAGATGGCTTAGAATTGGCTTGTGTTGAATTAGAACTGGATTGTGTTGGATTAGAACTGGATTTCGGCTTAGAATTGGATTTGAATTGGCTTCTGTTGGATTAGAGAAAACTCTTGACTATAGGACTTCTAATTATACTACTCACCTGGCCTGGACGGTGATATCCCGGGTTTATTATATGCAGCTCGTGTGTGTCATTAGCCTAGCAGCGTATCCCGGGAAGAAACCTTACGCCCTGTATTTTTTCTCCCACCTCCACACTTATGGGCTCCAGTGAGGATCACTCGTTGGATTATCAGATGGCACAGATGATAATCACCTTAGTGTGGCCTGGGTTGGACGAGATGTTCAGGATGCAGGCGACAAAATGTGACGGAAGTTTTAGTGTGTTCTTTGCCATCCCAAACCAAAATGACTCAGTACATCCCACACGTCTTACTCGAATTTGAAGAAGTGCACTCAGGTAAGCCTTTTTGTTAGCTGCAGCAGTTAACGTATCGAGGATTATACGTTAAAGGCACTGCTTCTCAGTAATCAGTCGAATACCTCGTGGAGCTAATGTTGTGTACTGCGGAGGTAGCCCGACAACTTTGGCTGATTTGATTATTTACAACGGTGGGGGGGGGGGTGATATGTTTATTACAAAAAAGAAAGGAAAGGTTAGCCATTCAAAGAGCCAGCTTATACAACGGCTTTGGTGTAGCGTTTATCCGTTCGCATAAACGCCCAATTGCGCTGACGTCAAAACGACTGCAAAAATAGGGGAATAAAAGTAGCTGTTGCAATCGAAATCAAAGAAAATTAAAATCAGCTTCGCTACTAATCAGGCGCATCCTATTTACAATACATACATCAAACAAAGGTGACTGCATTTGATGCAGCCATGCCTTTCCAGAGCAATTTTTCACTCTTGCCATAGACGCTCTCTCGAGGAAACGCACCGAAAATAACCGATGCCCATTTCGAGCACCAACTATTCTTTAAAGGGAATTCCGTGTACTAAACTGTCGGATCAAATAAAGCACGTGTCCATTTTGATTTTCACATGGTTTATGTGGCTCTGTCACATGGTTGTACAGGGTGTCCCTGCTAAGTGTATACAGATTTTTTAAAAATATATATATGACACTTTTTCCAAGATGAAATCAATTGCAATATAGCATATGCTGAAGGGCACTCCCTAGGAGGGCATTAGCAATGTCCAAAGGCAATGTCTTAATAAACTTTCATTAATTAACTTGTTAATTATAAAAGCTACAAAGTTGTCCCAATGAGAACATCTGTTCTTTTCGGTCACCTGATATAGTAGCCGTTTTCAGAACAAAAATCCGTTCCATAGATCGCCCGCAAAAAATTAGTGAAGGAACGCCATTTTTTCTTTATTTTGTTAATTGCGCATCTACGCAGATGCGTATTTCCTTCATCTCCAACGTGAGAGGGGGAAGGAGCACAGTGCCGCCTCATGCGTCAAAGATGAGCTTTAACTTGCGGGAACAAAACAAGAACAAATGTATCGGGTGACTCTATCGGAACTGGCCTTATCTTGGGTTGCATGTCCTGTTTCCTTTTAATCTTTTTCCAGGACGCGAGAGGCGATAGTGTGCTCTTTCTCCCTCTTACATTGCGGATGAAGGAAAGACGCGTCTTCTAAGAAGCGCAATGAACAAAATAAAGAAAAAAATGGCGTTCCTTCACGAATTTTTTGCGGGCGATCTATCGAACGGATTTTTGTTCTGGAAACGGCTACGATATCAGGTGACCGAAAGGAACAGATGTTCTCAATTGGGACAACCTTGTAGCTTTTATAATTAACACGTTAATTAATGAAAGTTAATTAAGACATTGCCTTTGGACTTTGCTAATGCCCTCTTAGGGATTGCCCTTCAGCATATGCTATATTGCAATGGACCATTTTCCTGACATGTGGCGCTTTCTCGCATGTCGTTTGCTACTGGCTGAGAAGAAATGCACGTGAGGAGCGCTGCGGTTTTCTGTGTCTTTCGTTCCAACATACTTCGTGCATTCACTTTTTGAGTATCCATCTTAGGCTTCGAGACCTATTCCTGCTGCTTTTCCCTGTACAAAGTGTAAGTGTCCGTGTCACTCCATGCCAGACCAATAAGCTGTGCACAACTGTTTTGAAGAAGAGAAAGAAAAAGATTCTTGCGCTTATTGAGTGCAGTGCAGTCATCCAGCACTAAAGCTATTCGTTATCGTTCCTGGGTCCTTTCATACATTTCTGGTGTCGAGAAGCGTAGCCTCACTCATTGACGGAAGCAATCCAGGAACGGGAAAATGGTGTATAACAGCGTTAACGTAGTAATGGCTACGGCTTTTTTCAGCTATGGTTTCAGCTATGGTTCCATTGTTTTCAACCAGAAGAGCAGAAGACGCGGGATGCACATGCGAACAGCGATCGCGTGAAAATGGAGGATTGATTTCATCTTGGAAAAAGTGTTATATATATTTTTTTTTTAAATCTGTATACACTTAGCTGGGACACCCTGTATATGGCTCTGTAATAGCGTGGTAACGTAAGAGTAACTCGTTACTGTCGAGTAACAGGAACGCGTTCGTTGTGCTGCTTTGGTAACGGGTAACGTATTTAGTTTCTTTTTTTCGTGGTAACGAGTAACGGTATTTAGTTCCTTTTTTTACGGTAACCTGTACATGTCTGATAGATTGTAACAATCTTTAGGGATTCAGTATGACAAAACTCCTCCGCGTCGGGGATTCCGATCGGGTCGAGGATTGCAGCTCCGTGGATTTTATGCGCAAAATCTATCCACGCGCTGACGCGGTACTTCCCCCCGCTCCCGGTAACAGCGAACAGCTGCTGCTGATATGCAACGACAAGGTTGAGTACATCATTCATTACGCGCTGCTTCGCAGTTCATTGTAGATTGACATGAGGGTGAGGAAAATTCACCAAATTCTAAAATTTCCTCTGGCACCATTTCTGCGTCCCTACATCGAGGGCAATGTTGCCAGACGCGTTGGCTCAGGCACGACGTTCGAAAAAAAATTCTATAAAATCTCAAATAATGCAGCCTTCGGAAGAACGCCTTTAAATAAATTTAATACGCGAGATGTTCGAGTAGCCTTCGATGAGGATACGGCGAGTCGTCCTGGGAGTCGGGCGTGCGTGAGAGTGGCAATTTTGTCCCCCGATTGCGTCATGTACGAAATGCGCAAATGAAAACATCGGCTTTACGATTTTAGAACTGAGTAAATTAACCATGTATTCATTCTACTACGAGACCCTGCTGAGTAAGTTCACTTGTCCGGTGATAACCTGCACTTTGACACGGATTCTCTTATGCTCGGCCTATTCTAAAAGGACTACGAAGATCAGATGCTCAGAATCCTTTTTGTTGTTGTCAGACTCACTCAAGCTGGCATCCCTGGAAAGAAAATCCTTCTTATTCAGAAACAAGGACAGTGAATTGACTTCTGCATACCGCATAACTGCTAATACATACTTACGACATATCTCGCCATCCTAATGAGTTACCGTGGGTGTCATGACTGCAGTCAGATTTTCTGGGCGACGCCGTACAGCTTGAGAACATGAAAAATGCCAACGTTACAGGTGTATTCCACAGAAGCACGTCAGCTATATGGAAAACGGTGTCTCTCCACCGATGTGCGGAACAATGAACAACGTACATCAACCACAACGGTGTAGCAAGCGAACTATTGCAACTGTATTGTGAACGACATCAGACACCCAATATGGAAGCAACAACCTGTCATACGCAGGTTAACAGGTGAAACATGACGAAAAGTAACCCTGAGACTCAGTAACACACAGATAACCAGAACAAATTATTGTCAACAACTTTTCCTGATTGTCTGTGTGTTTTGATTTGAATTAAGCCTCTGTCATTTGAACCAAGCACATACTTACACATCAGTATCAGAGTGAATCTTGCTGGATGCGTATCTTCCGTAATGTGTTTCAACGCCACTACACTGCGTAATCTGCTGCAATTGCTCTGTCGTGAGCATCCATGTAGTTCCTCTGTAACGTTGTGCATCAAATTCTGGGTTCTGCGCTGGGTAGAAATCCAAGCTTGGCAATGTGATATCACCCGCTTCAAAGAAAGAGAGCGATCGGCTTATCATCATTTCGGAACGGTTGTCGTGAACACCTTCCGATGATGTACTAAAACTTGTTGTTCGGCAGTATGGCATACTGCCTTTCAACGAAGTCTTCGTCAGATGACGCCTCGCCGAGCATTTCGCCAACATGGGCATCAACAAGTTTCTTTCGTTTCCTTTGGAGCTGGCGTGATGAGCTTCCTCTCCCAGACAATCGTGAAGATTGCAAACCTGCTGAGTAAGTTCAACCCGTGCAACCCGTGAATCAATACATGGCCTACTGAAACCACCCACCTCGCGAACCATTTTAGCGACCACAAATCAATACCCATCACGCTTAAATAAATTTGTCTACAGTCTTTCTTTCGGCCTCATTTCACCACACTTACAGCTGACGCTGAATTTCGTGTTACACCAGTTGTAGCCGTCCTGTAATTATTTTGGCCTTTTCTTGAGTGCACTGAGGGAAATAAATACACCAGGTTAGAAGAAGCAATAAAGAAGTATCTTGAAAGGAACTCACTGCTATCATTGCGCTGGAGCTGTAGTCTACGATCGATTTTCGCTGAAACGTGAGAGAAAAATAGTTTACGTACATCACGAGGTCCCCTTCGTTCAGGCATACCCAATTTGATGCTTGGCCGACGAAGCTTGGTCATCGTAGTCTCTTCTTTTCTTGAGGCCGTCATAGTTCAATAGGTCCAGGAAACAGGCAAAACGAGGCAGAGCAGACAAGCCAGAGAGGTATCCCTAGAAAGTTTGCAGAAGAAGCTTCTTCTTCGGAATGTGGTTTACTGCGCGCAATATCTTATGTGGTCTTTACCTGGTCCATACCTGGTCTACTTGAATAAAGCGCTCAACAGAGGCTCACACAAAACGTTCTTTTACGAAACATTCAGTACAGGAAGACACTATCGATATTATCAGGTTTGCTATCAGATTGTCTTCGATATATATTAATTGTGGCCGAGCGTGGCGCCATGAGATCTAAATTATCATGTACCAAGTCCCAACATCTGAGCACGACTCTAACACTCCAATGACTTCCCTGGGTACGGGACACTGATCTTGGAGTTTG
Organism: Ornithodoros turicata; assembly: GCF_037126465.1. Lineage (NCBI taxonomy): Eukaryota > Metazoa > Arthropoda > Arachnida > Ixodida > Argasidae > Ornithodoros > Ornithodoros turicata. Next base: position 39,750,552 of record NC_088204.1, read on the forward strand.
ATGGCAATGCGACGGTCATTAGCTTGTGAGAAACCAAGTTTTCCGGGCGTTTTGGAGGTTATCATGGCACATGTAGTCAGCCGCTGATAACGAGCTTAGGGCCAGCTCTCACTCGGCGGCGCCCAACGCAACGTCGTGAGCGGACGGCGGAAATAGACGCCCATTTCCGGCATTGGGAGAGGAGAGACGTTGAGCCCAAAAAATCTGCCATGCTGAACTCATTTCACGAAGTCGGCGAGAGCTGCCAAGAACGATATACTGGTGACCAGCAAGGTGACACAGAAAGGCCACGCCTCCTGATTTTTCGTCTGCTTTGGACATGGCTTTGGACGACGGAATGCCACTGTGGTGGGAACATGAAAGTTGTGGGCTCTGACGGGGCGGCGGAAATGCGCCTCTACTTCCGCCGTCCACTCACGATGTCGCGTCAGGCGTCGCCAAGTGAGAGCTGGCCCTTACTCTGTCTTGCCAGGTAAGATGTAGAAAGAGGGGGCGTGGCCTCATGCTTAGAGCAGAACGTCGTGCCGTACCCTGTCTTCGGGACTTTTTTTGCGGGCTGTGGGCTTTTCGGGCGTATCGTGTCTTCTCGTGGAGTTCTGCTATTACTGCGTTGATTGGGCGGCCTGTTTTGAAAGACACTAAATCGTGTTGCTGCTTTCGTTTGGTGTGTATTCTCCTTAGCGGGCGGGGACCGCCCTGGGCGCCTAACAGAAATCTGAAACAAAGGCATGTTGAAAGATGAAAGTCACTGAAAAGGTTAGCCAGCTGTAGGGATCGAACCCACATCTTCTGGATTGTCGGTCCAGGGCTCTACCAATTGAGCTAAGCTGACACGCCTCTCCAGCGACTTTCGGGGGGCGTCATCTGAAGGGACGACAAACCAGCCACTCACTCTCACTCAACCTCCTTTCACTCTTACATTTTTGCTCACTCATACACACATTCATACGACGGAAATCGACGCAAGCGGCACCTGTTGTATCTTCTCCTGTTCTTCACCTTCACCTTCTCTTCACCTGTTGGCATCTCTTGTTCAAAAGGCATGTTGTTGCGTTGTTGTATTGTACGAGACATAGACGAGGAAGTTGCATGAAGAGGTCGTGGATCGTGGCGTATTGCACCGCAATCTTGGGTCCTTGTTCTAACTCTATGCAGCACCGTCAATGCCTGCACTCATTCTATGTGTTCTTGACGTCTACTAACCTGCTTGAACTCCTCTGACCTCAGAGCCTTTGCCATGAATGCGGAGATGTGATCTTCACAGCACTACATCTGCAGCGGCCGACCGGATGAACTACTATCCCCATCAGTTAAACGCACCCGCGTGTGTGATATCTCATTTGCTTGTGTCACGTGTGTGTGTGAGTGTGTATGCCTCACCTTTTTCATCGTCACCCCACCCATATATTAACCCACATGCACTGAGGTATGGTACAGCTTCGTCCAACCTTAACTTGAACACGGCGCAGGCCTACGGAGCAAGAGGGACGACACCCTAGCGGCTCTAACTGGAATTAACGGGGCAGAGCGTTGAGGGCTGTCCTACTCGCGTCACGGAGGTGCCCGTCTGAGAACTGGTGCTCTGCTTCGAATGGGTGCTGACTTTTACGTGGATATTTGTTATCTACACATCGTTCCAGTCTGTTCTGGAGATTGCTGCGGGCGATTCAAATCTTCGCCATCTGATCAGTGATTGTCCGCGCCGTTAGCACCCACGTTAACAAACATGTCATTGGTATGCGTCATATTGCTGAAGGTCATGCATTACATTGTCAATGTCATTGTCAATGTCATACATTGATTGGAATTAAACAATAGAGTGAAAGCAATGGGATAATAATACACGTGACTGCATGGTGCTGGAAAAGATTGTTGCTTAAAGCACCACATTCCGCGCCACGTTGTATCATATGTTCGCGATGGCCAACCGGTTGGCAAGCTTGTTCCATTCTCCCAGTGATTCCCCTTGTATCGCTGTCGATAATACATGCTAACGAAGAAGTTGAACATGTTAACTGAATAATGTGGAGTAGCCGGCCTTCTTATGAGCGCTACCGTTTATTACCCGAGGATGAGCAGCTTGCTATACGTCGAAATAATTTATGCTTTGTAATAAAGCTTTGTTGAACGTCGTAAGAATGGAATTTTCCATGCGACATCATAATGTGGTTACTCGCTCGCATTATTGACATATTCACTGTCCATTACCACTTCCATGCTGCTTCAAGAATAAATCAGGTTCGTTATGCGACTGAAATGATCTTGCAGCGCTTGAACGCACAAAGCCTCTCCCGCGCAATTAATAGCAAGGAAACGGCAGTTTTGGGGCAACTAATGTCGCTTCACAGCGATCAGCGATATCAGATGGCACAAGGTCACGTAATCACTACGAACAAGCTGAAGCGTTGCGTCTCCTATCACTGCCCGTTCGAAGCGGTGCACCAGTTCTCAGACGCGCACCCCAGTGATGCGCGTAGGACAGCCCTCAACGCTCTCTCCCGATAATTCTAGTTAGAGCCGCCAGGGTGTCGTCCCTCTTGCTCCGCAGGCCGGCGCCGTGTTCAAGCTAAGGTTGAACGAAGCTGTACCCCAATTGTTGCGTTGAATCACCTCATCTCATCGTCATTCATGTAGTAGTTGTTGTTGCTCGTGGATCGCGGCGTCACGCTGCGCGGAACATTGCCACGACAGGCCTGCTTAAGACATGCTGTCAGAAGATGGAACTTGTAAAGTCCTCGAACCACTTTTGCTTAGAGGGAACCTTGAAGCAAGTTTGAAACTTTCACTTCTACCTATTAGAAATACGAAAACTGGTCCTCGAAGGATATGCTTCGTCTCATAGAACATAAATCGAGTGACAACATGACAGAAGTGTTGATGCTCGCGTGCATATCCGTCGTCATCGTTTTCAAACACACTCCCACAGCCACTGTCATGAAGACGACAAAGTGTGATGAAATACAAAACGTAGGGTGACATAACGAACAACAGACACCCAATGGAGCCCTTCCGATGAACTACGGTATGATCCCTCACTGACCCCCCCTTGTCCTGTCAAAATAAATAGACTCCCCTCTTTCTGGCACGCTATATTGGTGAACCATGCAGCTGCGTTGTAAGATAATCTGCTAGTTACGGAACAGGCTACGGCCTAAACGGTGCAGGCTACTGGACAAAACCCGAGTCTGGCTCCAGATTGGTGTCACACAGAGGCACTTACAAAGCACTATTATCAGTTATAGCAGGTGCACCAGTTAGACAGCTCGCAAGTCGTATGGAAAACACCTCACGCGAGACGAAATCGGGGCTTTTCGCTTGTGCTGATGAAGACACCGTTGCAAAATAGAGTGACGTCGGGAACAATTATTCCTACGAAGCATGATCGGAAGTAGTGTAGCATGAACAGACGTGCGATGTTTGATAACTCCGTCTGAGATAACCTCGCAAGGGTTCGTAGGCTTCCGCCGATGTACATGACGGCCAGGGCTACGGCCGAGGTACAGGCCCCGACAAGAGTTTACGGAGCACGCGAGCGGTGTATTTTCTCCTTGGTGCGACGCCCTAGCGGCAAGCGGAAGCGAGCTTGTTCACTCGTTCAGAGGGGTGGAGGAGTGCGCCGGCAGCGACACCAATTCAAACCACCTTTCTAGCTCATTCAATCTATACCGAAACTACCGCAGTGTGTCGCTACCAGCGCACTCGCTCACCCCTCTGAACCAGTATACTAGCCCATTTCTGCTCATCGGTAGTTCGCCGGTAGTTCACCGCTCGTGTGTTCCGTAAACCCTTATCGGGACTTGTACATGATGGCTGTAAAGCCCGGGTTTGAGTTAACGTCTCCTTCTCCGATGAGGTAGAGGAAACTTCATGATTTTTCTGGTGTCTCAGGTGTCCGCATTCTTCTCTAGTGCTTCCACCACACTATTTTTTTACCCCCACCCATGTCAGTCGAAGTACCCATACCCCTATTACGCCCCTTCAACGAAAATCTTATGAGAATTGAGTGTAAATTGCCCGTAGGCAGGTAATATATGAGGTTAGGGTGTGCTAGGGGTTTAGAATGTGCATCATCTATGAATCACCGTACTGGTAGTGTGAGAATCTATGTGCAGACCGTTTGAAAACGTCGTTACTGGATTTGGCATGATACAGCATGATGTTCATGCTCAGCAGAAATAAATAGACGGTCGAGAACATCACAGTTTTGTGTGAAAAACACTCTCCAAGGTAAAAATAAGGACATAAAAACCCGTGAACTGACTGTCTTGAATCGCTATTGCCGGAAACTTGTACATTGTTCTTCAACACGTTCCACGTTGCTGAACATAGCTGGCATTAACTTTCAATTGCGTACACTTATGTAAGGCAAAATAAGTGGGGCAAATGCTCGATAATGTTCTTGAGAAGTGGATTGAGAAGATAATTTTGCTGTGTTTCTGATTCTCCCTGCATTCTGTGAAGGTTTCGTAACAATGTAAACAAATCACTTTTGAGAGGTATGTGTGGTACCGGTGTACAGTGGGCAAATTACATTACTCAGCAAGTTTGTGAGGGATAGACATCATAAAGCATTTTGAATTGAAATTCCATTTTAAATCGACCAAGGTCCGCCGGTGACATTTTTTTTCAGTTAAAAAAAAAAAAAACACGTTGGAGACGACCTTCAGTGAAGACGAAAGCAGGTACCCGGAGCTTCCTGCGATCAACCAGTCCACAGATGGAGAGATTCTTTTTCTCGCAACTTTGCAGCCTTACTGACGCAATTGCATTAGCGTCGCAACCCTCAGAGCTGGCACACGTGAAGTCTGGGTACTCTAGTATACCTGTACGGAGTGCAAACGGTCACACTTTCAAGGAGGCTGAAGAAAAATGCCGAAATCAGCAGAACCGGCAAAAATGGCACGTGTTTTAGCGCTTGTAGCTCCTCGAAGGCAGGTCGGATCCCCTAAATGAAGTACATTTTCAATGCGCATATTTTCTCTATCGTTCAATATATAGAACAGATTTCTACCACGTTTTGTTGCAGAATGAGATGTCAGTAAAGTTAGGTGAGAGCAGAAAATTGCCGACGTTTGGTAGGGCATACGCCAGCTGCTGCAATACGAATTCCAATAATTTTGCGGTTACTGAAGACTAACGTATCCCCTAAATGCAGCTGCAAAAATATGTTGCACTAAGTAAAAATACCAGGTGTTAAAACATTAGGCTAAGGGAGCATGCTGCTACCCTGACGGGTACCCCGTCTGGTCACTTGTCTGTGCATTGTAGCACGTGTGACTGTTCTCCAAGATTCTCGGAGACGAGGATAAGAGGCCGTTGTTGTGACCAGCGTAACAGTGCAAAGTGAGCAACAGTGTGCAAGTCACGCTTCTATCACTTTGTATGATAACAAAGCAAAATCCCTAAGAATGTGGGATAATGAGAAGGATGATGAGTGCGTGGATGACGTATTAGTCGTGTGAGTGTGGTATATAAAGACAACAACAACAACAACTTTACTCATAATGATGGATGGGGAGTTTCATCGCCAGGGGCGATACTCTACCCCATTGCTGGTGATGATGCGAGGAATGAAATATTGAGCCCCTTCACAATATGGATCGAAGTCCTATGGTATCCAAAAAGGTGAAGAGAGCTTTGAGGGCAGAGCGTTGGTGGGCTGGATGTGGCCAGGGACCAAGCAATTTTGTGAGAGAGAGAGGGGGCGAGAGTACAGCTCGTTAAGGGATCCGGAGAGTACGGTTCGGGAAGGTTGATAGTGTGAGCAACTGAGAAGAATGTGCTCTAGATCTCCTACAGCACCGCAGTGACTTCATTGGGGAGAGTCAACTTGTCTCAAGCGGTAACGTCATTGCGCTGTAAAAGCCAGATCGAGGCGCATGCGATGAACTAATGCGGCATCTTGACGAGAGGTATGTCGAGGCATGCGGGAAGCGATCGCTGGATCAACTCTGCTCAGCATGGCTGGGGGTAGAATGTCAGCAGTCCTTTGGCGGGACGCCAGAGGAGTCACGAGGCGTCGAACGACAGAACGACGATCTCCTCTCAGCAGCGCAATACCCGTCCATCTCCGAGTCGACAGAGCTGCTTCTGCTGCGCTGTCGGCCTGTTCGTTCCCTTCGACACCGCAATGGGCTGGAACCCATTGGAAAACCAGCCTGTGGCCTGCTCCGTAGACAAGGTTGTAAGCCATTAATACATCCAACGCCAACGGTGCGGATGAGCCTCAGATGCCAGAATTTTGAATTGCTATGTAATAATGTGTGTATTGCAAATGTAAAGTCAGTGAACACGACCCATTCCCGCGTGGTAAAATCAACTATGAGCTGCGGAAAGAATAGCATGGCATAGAGTTCCGCAGCTGTGGATGAGGTATGATGCGAAAGGTGACGTCCGTTCACTACGCCTTCGGACGCGATGACGAATGCCGAGGCGGACTTGTCATTTCGAGATGCGCCATCGGTGTATGCTGCGGCGGAGGTAGAAAACTTCACGTCTACCAGAGCATAAAAACGGGCTCGAAGGATTTGAGGGCGAACCTGATCTCTTCGTTCTTGGAGGTCCGGAAGACGTACGAAGGTGGGTGGCACAGGCAGAGACCAGAGGACGTCTGGCGGTGTATGGTCCTTAGCTATGAAGCCAGTGAGATGCTGGCGTGTCCTCTGCGCTACGCGACGCGAAGCACTTTCAGGATTTAAAGACGTATTATGCTGCCAATAAATTCGTTTGTTGGAGCTATAGCACCTGTCCTGTCGTCTCTTCTGTCAGTCCCGTTCCCAGTGCTAGTTCATCATGCAATATGTTGCACTATTTTTGTAGGGTGAACGCAGCGAATTTTCCTCTGTGCCCTGGTCTCACCATTGCGGTCAGGCACTCCGACTTCACTTTCGAGTGGCACGCCATCGCGCGTTCCTAATTTCACAGGGCCATCGGCCCCCCTGATGTAGCACTCATACCCGCGACTGGCACTTATTTATAGACATGTCCACGTCGCCATTCTTATTTACATGCAACCCTTTTATATGCCGTTGCGAGACCAACAGATGGCGTCTCTCTATTATGCCGCTGCGACTGAAAGTGGAGTGCTGAGTGGCGATATGTAGCTGTAGTTGGCTGCGGCTCACAATCACGTGCTCACGAGTCGGCTATCGGTGCGATGTGACAGGAATCGGCGTCGTGAAGAACAGAAATGCGCCGATCATTCCTCGCGTCTGTCATTCTCTTGTCGCTTGTTGGTGTCGCTGTAGTGTGAGTACGCTGCCGACGCCAACAAAAACAACTTCGCCGACAATGTTCGACAAAAATCGGTGTCGCGTCGGCGTAATGTGACACGTCCTTAAAGGGAGGGTCCGCAACGGTTCTGCCCAAAATTAAGTGAAAGTTGATTTCAGCAGAGACCACCCCCCAGATGCTGACAACAGCCTCCGTTTCGTATAAACGTGCGCGTATAATTTATAAACAGCGAAAACGATAAAGCGAAACCGAAACTATGAGAGCAGGCGGTGGCATCGGAATCGAGGAGCGCCACGCCGTGACGTCAGTCGCGAGATTCGTCTGCCGTGATTCCCATGTGTTGTATTGCATTGAAGACGCCAGGAAGCAAGTTACGCTCAACGTGCAGTCATGGAAACCGACTCCGCATCAGAATAGAACTCCCCGGGACTTCAGCCCGATTCAGACGTGTATTCTAATGAGGAAAATGACTTGACCGCCACCATAAACCACAACGACTCGCCGTATTCGACGGACCCTGTACCAGTGCGCGCGTCGCTTGAAACCGAGGCCTCAGACCCATACACTGAAGACTGTCGAACTCGGAGTAACTAATGATGACTTTCTAATAGGTTGTCGCACATTCTTATACAGGGTGTCCCAGTAAACGTGTCATTGAATTATAATAAAAAAACTACACCAACTAGAGTCATGCGGTCAATGGCATTTGTTCTTACTGGGTTTTTGTCACCTCCTCATATGAATGTCGTGTAACGTAAGTTTAATTATGTAAATTTTTGCGAGCTTAAAGGGAGAATCCGCATGAGGTCCCTTCCGAGATTTTCGAATATTCGTCACCTTTAGCTATCAACGACCACGCCTGTAAAATATCTCCTTCGAAAACTGAGTCAAACTTGATAAAAATGATTTTCTTCTATGACGCGCTCGGTGACAGGGTAGTGCGAGCCACGAGCGCTTTTCTGCAAGCAACACAGAGCGTGATGTAAGTCGCGAGATATCCCGCGCCGTCCGCCTTGCTTTGCTGTGTGTTTTGGCAGTTTTGACGAAGGAAATTTTCCGTAGCAATTGTGTTCGTTACGTCGCACACTGATCTTACACCCACCACGATGGCCGGTAAGACATGCTGTATAATAAGTTGTGGCAACAGGTCGGATACAACAACAGACGTAGCATATTTCCAGTTTCCGACGGCCAAACAACGTCGTTTGGAGTGGGAAATGGCGCTGCGCAAAATCAAGTTCGAGAACGATATGTTCTCATCATTTTGAGCCAGGAATGTTCGACACGAAAAGACGGCTCATGCGGGAACTCGGAGTGGCACCTGCGGGAGGCCCCGACCGCATGTGCACCTGCAACATGTTTCATATTACGCGTGCACCCCGCTTCGTAACCCCGCCAATGTGAAGAGCGTGTCTAATTTAGTCAAATTAATGATAATTGACAGGGATATTCAGGAGCTATCCCATCGGAGAAAATAGCCGAACATCATACTCTACGGAGGTCGCACAGAATAGCGCACGATGAATTTTTCAGCGCAATCTTTGTCAGTCCGACGAAAGGAGGTTGGAAACCCAGCCCTCCCCGACATCGCAGAAAGAGATAAAACAGGCACGGCTTATCATGTCCGACTTTCGCTGGGATTTTGCTTTCCCTCTCCCAATTTTAGGAACTGTTACTTTTTCTACTATCACTTTGTGGGCTGGCTTCGGAACCTCCTTTCGTCGCACTTAGAGCGATTGCGCTCAAAACGTCATCGCGCGCTATTGTCCGGTGCTCCGAAAAGCATGATATTCCGCTATTTTTTCTGATGGAATAGCTCGTGAATATCACTGTGAATTATCATGAATTTGAGTGTATTCGGCACGCTCTTCATATTGGTGGGGTAAAAAAGTGACCTTTACTTGGCAAATTTCCTAGTTCAGTTCGCAAATATTTACATAATTAAACTTGGAGTAATGACATTCACATTAGGAGGTGGCAAAAACTAATAAGAACAAATGCTGTTGACCGCATGATTCTAGGTGGCGTAGTTGTTTTTATTATAATTCAATTACACGTTTTCTGGGACACCCTGTATAAGTGCCACGGGTGCACGCGTAATATGAAACATGTTGCAGGTGCACATGCGGTCGGTGCCTCCCGCAGGTGCCACTCCGAGTTCCCGCATGAGCCGTCTTTTCGTGTCGAACATTCCTGGCTCAAAATGATGAGAACATATCGTTCTCGAGCTGGTCTTCCTCCACTTGATTTTGCGCAGTGCCATTTCCCACTCCAAACGACGTTGTTTGGCCGTCGGAAACTGGAAATATGCTACGTCTGTTGTTGTATCCGACCTGTTGCCACAACTGATTATACAGCATGTCTTACCGGCCATCGTGGTGGGTGTAAGATCAGTGTGCGACGTAACGAACACAATTGCTACGGAAAATTTCCTTCGTCAAAACTGCCAAAACATGCAGCAAAGCAAGGCGGACGGCGCGGGATATCTCGCGACTTACATCACGCTCGGTGTTGCTTGCAGAAAAGCGCTCGTGGCTCGCACTACCCTGTCACCGAGCGCGTCATAGAAGAAAATCATTTTTATCAAGTTTGACTCAGTTTTCGAAGGAGATATTTTACAGGCATGGTCGTTGATGGCTAAAGGTGACGAATATTCGAAAATCTGGGAAGGGACCTTATGCGGATTCTCCCTTTAAGACGGTGCCGGTAAAACTGTCTGACTTGGCGCAGTGGCGCGCGGCAGCCGAGGCACGTGGTCGTCGTCGTCTGTGGCAGGAGCAGATAGGCCGCCACAGGTACTCCCCTGCCTGCACACAGGGACATTTGTGCAAGAGGGTCGGAGCTGTGCAACAGCGTTGGTGTTGATGAATGTGCTGATGGAGGGACGCTGAGCTTACGATGCCTGTTGCTGTTACCGCTCATGTTCTTCATGGGGATGGGGGATGAGGTTGGCAGCGTGCGCCAGGTCGGGGTTGGAGTGATGGCGGTGGTGTGCACCGGCGTGGAGTGTCCTTGAGGAGGGTCACGGTGACCGTGGGCTCCGGTAGTGGGTGCGGGAGGTGGCGATGTGCGCCGTGCTCGATGATTAAATTATTGCTATAGTCATCTACATATCGCCAGTCAGTACTACACTCTCAGTCGATGCGGCATAATAGACAAACGCCATCTGTTGATCTCACAACGGCATATAAAAGGGGTGTACATAAATGAGAATGCCCAGCAGGACATGTCCCTGTCCCATGCCCAGGAAAGGCCCTGTGAAATGGGAACGCGCGGTGGTGTCCCACTTGAAAGGGGAGTCGAATTGCATGGCCGCAACGGCGAGACCTGGGCACAGAGAAAATCGCTGCGTTCACCCTATTAAAATAGTGCAACATATGTCTGCAGTTGCGTTTACGGGATACGTTCGCGTTTCACTAACCGCAAAATTATTGGAATAAGTATTGCAGCGGCTGGGGTATGCCATACCAAATATCGGCAATTTTCTGCTCTCCCCTAAATTTACTGACATCTCTGTCGGCAGCAAAACCGGTAGAAAGGTGTCCTATATGTTGAACGATAGATTAAAGATTGTACAGTAAAAATGTACTTCATTTTGGGATATCCGACCTGCCGTCGAGGAGCTAGGAGCGCTAAAAAATGTGCAATTTTTGCCATATCTGCTGATTTCGGCATTTTTGCAGCGTCCCTCTGAAGTGTGACCGTTTGCACTCCGTACAGGCATACTAGAGTGCTCAGACTTTACGTGAGCTAGCTATAAGGGTTGTGATGTGAGTGAAATGGCGTCAATAAGGAGTCGCGAGAAAAAATCACGTCGCGAAGACGGCGCCGCCTTACCCCCTCTCCATCTGTGGACTGGTTGTTCGTAGGAAGCGTAGGAAGCTCATGGTACATACTTTCGCGTTTCCAACGCATTTTTTTTCACTGAAAAAAAAAGGTCACCGGTGGACCTTGGTCGATTTAAAGTGGAATTAGCCGGCCATCTATCAAATATATTTTACTTTTTCATTATTAACACAATGCATAACAATGCACAAATCAGAACAGCAGAAGAATGGTGCACAGCACACCACAAGTTTACGCTTACCGTGGCTTAGTTCAGACACTACGCGTACGTTAGCACATCTTCCTAGTGCAGTGCATGGCGAGCGTTTATCACATGCCTGTCGCCATGTCTGTGTATGAAATGTTGCTCACTCTCAATGTTCTGAAGGCCTCTGAGAACTGTGTGCTGAGTGATATACTTCACAACATAGACGTGAAAATGTCTGTCAAATTCAACTTGTCGAGAACTTGTGCAACCCCAAGTACCAAGCGGTTCACTGTGTAAATGTCACAGAGCTGCAGGAACACAGGAAGCTCGTCATTACTAAGGTCACGCACAAGAACAGAGCATGATGAGTACACAGCACCATCAACAACTATGGACTTCATCAAAATAATATTTTCAGAAGCGATGCCCTCAGCACATAGAAAATACGTTAAAACGTCAGGTATGCGCTCGAGGCAAGGATCACTTTCAGTTGTGGTTAACATGGCTTTGCAGTGGGTTTGTGAGAAGAGGTACATTTGCAGGTATTGGTGCCTCGTATCCAGACTGAAAGTCACGTTTCTGAAGTTTCGAATTTCGCGAGATATATCTTTGAAGTAGTAGATATATCTTCAAAGCGCATAGCTTAGCGGTGTTATTGGTTAGAGGTCCCTACCTGTAGATATATGAAAGATAGTGAATTAGGTAGTGCATCTTGGGTGGTAATGGAGCAGAGGGGAAAAGGCTGTTGAAGTCCATCAGGAAGAAATCAATGAGACGCTGCATGTACGGTATATAGGACACAGGGGTCCCAGATCAACTACCTGTCTCAGCACTGTACACACTTCAGCAGTGTACACACTGTACTCACTTGCGGGACAATCAGAAGGTACACCACCTCCCACATACAGAGACCAATGCCGAAAAAAAAAATCTATCTAGCATTTCCCTTCACGCTTCCGGTCCCATGGACGAATTCTCATGACACAGGCTGTGGCTTGTCTCTTTTGCCGGAAGAAGCGGAGGGGGGGGGGGGGGGGGCACCCAAAATGAACTATTTCCTTGTAGAGATCATCAACTGAAAATAATTTAAAGAAATGAGGTTTCCAATTATGTGTTTCATAAGTTTCATAATAGAGAGTTTTAGTGTACCGTATGCTATCGCCTTTGCGTACGTAAGGGATAGCGTTGGTGGTTATGCGCACGCGTAAACCATAAAAAGAACCACCACGCTATCCCAAAGGCGATAGCGTACGATGCACTAAAACTCCCTAATGACAGCTACGTGCACGGAGCACAAAATCCTGTTCAAGATGCTTGAAGTTAATCTCATGGCGAAGGGCCAAACAGAATCTGCAGAATCCTGTAAGTCTATGCTGCGATAAGTTTTCCCCCGTTCCTTCTATCGGATGACCTTCAACCTCAATGCCTTCCATCTCGAGACGGACAACATCTTCCAAAAGTGGGTCAAGTATCCTGTTGAGCCCGTACGTATTGACATGCTAGTCCTTCACAAGCAGAGCGAGGTGGATGCTCGAAAGTGATGACCTAGATTTCTATGGCAGGTTTAGAATGTAGAAATACACTGCCATCAGTTTGTGCACTCCTCTTTTACTTCCTAGAGCAGGGATGCCGAAGTGGCGGCCCGCCTGGCCCGAGCAAAAACTAAAAAAGAAATGTGGCCCAAGCTTCATGAACGATTGTGGCGTTATCATTGGGCTCCGTACTCGTGTGGTTTATCTTTCGTTAATTAGTGACACAAAAATGTGACCAGTGAACTGTTACAACCGGTGATTCTCTAAATAAGAGACGAGCGGGGTAGGTTCCACACGACAACAGCGAATACGACAAAAGTAACAAAAAGAGAGCGAGGGAACGTCGAGCTTTCAGCCTTTAATCATATGATAAAAGATCGAAAGTTCGACGTTCCCTGTCTGTCTCTGTGTCGCTTTCGTCGTCTGATTTTTCTTGATTAATATTAGGAGTATACTCCTACCAACATTTCTGAGCGAACCCTGCATGACCGATTTGGAATATCGGTACCTTCAATACCACCAGAGACGAACCGGTTCAGTCGTAGGCTTTGTGATCTCCCGAGTGAATTGAAGCAAAAGATTCTTCAAGTACAGGAGACAAGAAATGGAGCTTTTTGGCTCGCCGTCGCGTGCGCAGTTGTTGACAACGTACCTGATAATTAACAAATGTAATTGACTGACCTACAGTGCGACGCACCAATAAGAACAAGTTCGGTGAAGTTGGTGCGGCTTCGTTTTATTCTTACGTTGACCGAAAGTATCAGAAGATACGTATGTTGTCGCGGGCAAACCTGTCCGTGTTCGTTAGAACATACGTCTAATAATAACAATAATAATTCGTGGTTTTACGTCGCGAGACAACTGTGCCAACATACGCCTGCGAGCAGGCGTTTTCTGTGATCAACTTGTTACGTTCACAACTAACAGGCAGTCCTCATGATTGCAGCTCCGCAATAACTTTCGCACGATGTTGACACAATTGTTAAAAACTACATATGCAAAGTGTCCTCATGACACAGCAAATGTTCCTGAACCTGAGGTTGACCAACGCCAAGTAACCCAAATATATATGTTTTATATCGTTTTAAGTACTGTGTTGTGTCATACATATTAGAAACAGGCTACCACAAAGCAGTGCATGCGGCCCGTGTAGTTCCTCTGTGCCTCAATGTGGCCCGCGGACACGAATGAGTTTGGTACCCCTTTCCTAGAGGGTCACATACTTCGAACTCGTCACTATACAGGGCGTTTTTTTTTAATATCCGTTACAGAATTTTTACAAAAAAGCTGTGAGGGCACCATAGATGTCGTTTTTCTAGTTGCGTGCTACGGCCAGACTGACATCCTCTCGAAGAAAATATGCACGTATTAGATGAATAATTACCTAAAATGCATTCAGGTACTCTTTAATTAGGGGATTTCGGTCGAAAGCGGGAGGTCAGAATGAGAGACCATATTAGTTGAAAGTCATTCCACACGTGATTCCACGAATGGTAAAAACAACTTGCAATACGACTCCCGGCCGTTTTTGGTTTTCAACTGCTCTATACCCGTCTCCACAACTGACGTCAACATTTCTTGAATGTCGGCCACAGAGCCTTGTTCCCCCAATCCTTGAATGTACAGGATGATATCGTTCACAATTTCATTGACAGTGAAATCCGGTATACACCTATCTTCTTTCCATTTGAGAATCGGCAAAGCAAACTCCTTCACACTGGTCTGGTCTTAGAACGTCCCGGTCTGTCTGAGGGTCTTGTTCACAGTCTACCTGGCCACTGCATGGGCTCAGGGCTGGAGGTCTCCTGCATGCTTTGAAAACTTGCTTGTTGTTCAGGGAAAGCTTCCTCTCGTCCTCCTCAAGGAGACTTTTATGGTGGTGTGTAACATGAGGTCGATATGCTGAGTATTGTGGAAAGGTTGTCATGCACTGATTTAACCCACAAACTCAGTTGCCTTCGTGTCCATGGCACGTGCGAAAGGTCGGAAAAGACACTTTAGGGTCACTGTGTTCCATCTTGGGCAGCAAAAGTGGCGCACCCCAGGCATGATAAAGTGCAGCTGAAGACTCCTACGAATCACATTTGTCAGTTGTCTTCACCCTGCAGTTGTTGCAATGATTTATTAATACGACATTTACCACAAACGAACAAAGAGCTGTTATGTTGAACATATGTTGTATGCCGAGAAAAGATTACTTTTACTTGGAAAAAATTACACATTTGCAATGTGTACACATTTGCAATTTACAAAATTGCACAGTTTCACCAACGTCGTTGAAGACTTAAACAAGGATGAATAGTTCCTTAACAAGGAATAATTTCTTATAACTATACTTAAGAAAATGTTGTTTAATGCTGCTGGAGTTCATGTGGCGTCACTATCTAGTTTATTCGTCAGGTTTTCGCCTGTCACGAGTGGAATGCCATGGATTTCAATATTGTTTCGACGCTCATACTGTTCCAAAGCATTCAGCTCTTTACGTAAGATCTGAATATCATTCGCCCAGTCTCGCTTGTTTTCAATAGTTGAAACTCTTTTTTGCAAATCTTTAATTTCCTTGGTGTTACTTTCCACATCATTTAGTAAGATGTCATATTTCTCTGAGAGAGTATTACCGAATTCTTCTATGCTGTGCACTGTTTCTTTCATAGTTGTTAGTTCATCAATTTTTGCCCTAATGTCATTCAGGGTATCTAGACTTCGTGCAATATTCGTTAATTGGTTGTTGGTTGGTTGTGATCATTTTATTCTTATTTTAGCAGCTCTACAAGTGTTACACCTCCAAGCCTCGTTTGCACTCCCCGTTCTTAACGCAACCGCCGCAGTGCCTGAGCATTTTTCTACATAGTAATTATATTGACAATCACTACATTTTGATCAATCAAAGTTTGAAACAAGCACTTGAGGGTTACCTACACGCTTGATCTCTGCTCATTTGGCATTAGTGTAAAGAGGTCAGAGCAACAGTTGACTTGAAACGGTATGTGAATATCACACAGATCCGGTCATATAATCACCTTTTGCCAGAGAAAGATGTGCGCTGCGCCCTCTTTACTAGCTGCGCGAAATGACAGTTGTTACGTAGATTTAAGCTTTTAGGAAGTCCTTTTTTTCTTTTTTTCTTCGCCGTTTCGAAAGTGCTGTGATACAAAACCTCAGCTACGCCGCTGAATGCTGCGCAAAACTACCATCCCTGTGGTCATTGCTCAATGCATGTTAATCGAAAGCAAAGCCAGAAGTTTCAGGATCCTATGAGCAGGATTGAGGGACAAACCAGACTAGTCTAGCCGGAACCCACCGCGTGGCCTATCGAGGATAAACTCTCCTCCTTTCCGTCTCCCCTCTGCACAGTCGTCCAGGTCGTCGAGAACACCCTTTCCGATATCAGAGAGTGATAAAGCCGTGCGTATTGTTGCCTTGGATAAAGAGGAGACTATTGGGCCGGGCATGATCACGTGCGCTGGTGCGAACAGAATTGCGTCTGACGGGCTTGGACAGATCGGGCTTCGAACCCTCCCTGCTACCTTGTAACAACTGGTGTCAGAAGTGGGATCAGCTGCTTCCGCGAAGTGAGGAACAAAACGACGATAATAAGAGCAGAATCCCAGAAACGGTCTGAGGGCGGCCTTGTCTGTTGGAACAGGCCAGGACTGCATGCATTCAACTTTCGATTCGTCAGCTTGAACTCCAGGTGGTGAAACATGGTGTCCCAGGTAGACGACGGAAGGCTTGAGAAACTTGCACTTTTTTGTATTGTGCTTCTGGTGAGCCGTACATAGTCTCTGAAAGACCCACCGCAAGCGATCTATGTGCTCACCCAATGTCCTGCTGTGTACGATGATGTCGTCAATATATACCAGGCAGACCTCTGGAGGTAGCCTAGATAAGATAGTTTCCATAAGTCGTTGGAACGTCGCAGGCGCGTTATATAAGCCGAATGGCATAATTTTATATCGCCACAGTCCTCGGCCTGTGGTGAATGCCGTCTTCTCCTTGTCCTTCGGAGCTACTTCTAGCTGCCAATAACCGCTGCGTCCAGAGTGGAGGAGCACGTCGCACCTACCAACGCATGTAACGTGTCATCAATGCGGAGCAACAGATAAGAGTCCTTCTTCGTAACTTCGTTTAGGCACCGGTATAGTCCACACAAAATTGTGTGCAACCGTCCTTTGTTTTAGCGAGGACTATCGGCGATGGCCAGGGACTACAAGAGGGCTCGATCACGTCTTCACTCCTCATATATTGGAGCTGGTCGACTTCCCTGATGCTACTCAGTGGTACTTGGGGCACCTGCTTGATGGGAGGTGCGGTACCAGTGTCGATACGGTGCATTGCTACGGTGATTGCATTGATACGGTGCGTTTCATTGCTCTGAAATCCTGCGTAATTGAAACACCTGCACTTGCGTTGCCGCTGCCAGACGCTCCATTTATCTTGGACACGGACACTAGCCAGACCGGCATAGGGCCGTCCTGTCGCAGGTGAAGGAAGGCGAGGAGAATATTGTGACATGCTTAAACCGAGCACTTCGGAAACCGGAGAGGAACTATTGTGTGACACGGAAATAATTGTTGGCCGTAGTCAAATCAGTACAGCATTTCTGTCATTACCTTTATGGGCGCCAATTGGCACTCAGGACTGACCACGCTGTACTACAGTGGCTGCTCACCTTCCGCAACCCTGAAGGAGAAGTCGCGCGCTGTATTTAGACGTTACAAGAGTACGACTTTACGCCTCAACACCGTCGCGGGGACGACCATAGCAATGCTGACGCGTTGTCGAGGTTGCCACCACAGCGCTCAGCATGCCCCCCGAACACCGATCCCAATATCACAGGCGCATATCACCTGCGCTCTTCGTGTCGACAGCGAAGTCACCAGCGTCGCGTACCCTGTTTACGGAACTATTATCGTAAAGACGTTCCAATATGCTAAATCTCTTGAAATCCTTCTAATCCTCCCTACTGAACAGACGCCGCGATAATTAAACATATTGCAGCGTGCAGCGTGACGGCACGCCACGTGTGTATTCCAGATGTGGAGACAATTACGGCAACGGATCATGTCTTTCATAACTTTGAAGGAGAGATGAGATGTGGGCTAGCTGGCTGTGCATGATGGAAGGAAACTACGCAAGGAAACTACGCACGAAGAGACGTTATTGTCCTAGCGATGTACGTCTCTTTCTTGCTTCGGAGTTCTCTTCCAGTAATTCATAAAAAAAACTGTACTATTTGGTTCAGTGCTAAACGAGCACGACATGCGATATCATTGCAGCAGACAAAGGGCGGTCCCGGCGCTGTGACCGTACATGATTTGCTGTGCAACGGCAGCCCTACTAAGCTATCAGTGGCATGGCCGAATGTTTAATAGCGTCCCCTCGTTGGTGGTGGCCAAGGTCGTGCGGGAAGATTTGGTTTGAGTGCACCACCGGCTGTACTGTCTGAGGTTTTCCCTGGGTTTTGTGGCAGACTTCACAGACGAATGACGGCACAGTTCCCCCTGGAGTAAGCCCAGGACGCACATCAAACCACTCCTCCCTCACTACTTCCTTCTGTTCGTCTGTCCACGTATGTACAGTTGTTTTGAGGCGTTAACACGGAATTAAAAGTAATCGCACGTTAGGGATCTAATGCGTCCCTCAGACACAAAACAAAAGCAGCGTCAACAAGAGTGGCTAGCAGCTGCCACTGGAAAGGGGTACACCTTCCGTGGTCGTCTGGAATTTTGAACCCTTTTCACAGCAAGCGCCGCGTTGATATCCCCCTCCCCACCCCCTCCTGCTCCACACGGCGATGCTGCGTTCGAGTCAACTCTTGATCAAGCTCTATACGACCGGCACCATAGACGACTCCCTCTTTACAAACATATGACGTCACGAGAAGACTGGTTCCAGGTTATATTTCGCTGCGGTGGGCAAGAAGCGGGAAAAGCGCGACGACTGATAAAGCTAATAGTGCCCACCAGCATACTTTGCACGGCGGCGTTACGTAATCAATGACGTAGAGGCGCAGAGCTTCGTGTACTTTTCTCCCTTTAATACTTCACGGGCTTTGCACTGGGCTTTCAGAGGTGAGTCTCTCACACTGACGGGAGGACGTCACGTTCCACGTGACCTTCCGACGGCACTCGCTCAAATGCCGCCCACCTGCGCACTGCTGACGATGGCACAATAAGGCCGAAACAGCTGTCCAGTGCTGGTGTGGCAACGTTTGGGACGTATAAACACATGTTCTACGTGCAGCCAAAGAGCTTCGGCTACTCTTCTTTTCTTATATATATATATATATATATATATATACAAATTTCGTTCCTTATATATATATATATGCAGTGTCTCGTTTTTTTCGATACAGATTTTTATTTAAAAAAAACTATAAGGGCTATAGACATCCTGTTTTCACTTCTAACACCTCTGGGCCGGCGGGCGTTCTTGGCCATCTGTTGTTCAACCGTCGAATTACTAATTACCTAAGATCGTTAATTAATTTTTTAATTATAAAACCTACGAAATTGTCCCAATGAACAAATCTGTTCCTTTCGGTCACCAGATATCGTAGCCATTTTCAGAACAAAAATCCCTTCGGTAGATAGTCCGCAAGAAATTCGTGAACGAACACCATTTTTTTCTTTATTTTGTTCATTGCGCATCTTTGCTTCTACCCCAATGTGAGAGGGTTCAAGAGCACACTGCTGCCTCTTGCGTCTTGGAACAAGGTAAAAAGAAAACAGAAAATGCAACTTTACCCGCGTACCCGCGGTACCCGCCGGTATACCCGCACCCGCGCTCAGCTCTATTCATAACCAGCATCAGTAATAGAGGGGGTCAATGACGAAACGACAGCTTCTGTAAATCCGAACCCTCTGTCAGTAGGACGTTTGCGTCCTTTGTCTTGTCCAGCTTTCTACGTGTGCGTCGAATAGTGATGCGTCACACGTCCCTTCATGGTGTGCGTCATATGTGCGCCGTCGAGCCAAAGTATTCGAACCAGCACTCTCAGCACCGCAAAGCGCGCCATCTACTACTGTTCCCCTGTAACGTATATTTAACAAACAAACTCCAGAGTGCGCATAGCATAAGGCACGCGATTGGAATCGCCCGTATTAGCAGACGACAAGAGTTTCTTTTAGTTCCTTATGGACACCAATAGCATTATTGCGTTTTTATTACGATTTCATTCTTTAATTAATCGTCTAATCGGTTGATTAATTTAATTGCTAATTCATTATTTTGATGTTTTGTCTGTTTTTATCGTTTAATTGTTTGTTAGTTTAACTGTTTACACGTTGTTTAATTGCTTCATTCATTTAACTGCTAATTGTAATTTTTAATTGCTTTAAGTGCTAATGCGTATCGGACGGGAGACACTAAACTTACAAGCATAATTGTCCCGCGCTGTTTCGCCTTCTCGGTATGCAGCCATTTGTTCAAACGGAACAGCCGCCGCAAACTGTAGTCTGTTAATTTTTTCCACGAGCGCGCCCTCCTCCGAGGCTCAGTGCAAGCGCGAAGAGTGCTCGGCGAAGTCTGCATCGGAGGCGACTTCCCAAGGTGCGCCTTCTGTGATGCACATGTGCGCCTGTGGACAATTCGGATGACGCACAATTATGGCGGCACTTCCGGTGTGCGGTATGCAGTGGAGCATTTCAGACTCTTCGAACACACCCCTTGTCTGTGTGTGTCCCTCCAGCGTTCACAATACTTAGACACAATAATGGAGTTTGAGTCGCAGGTGTACATCTCCCCCAGCAGTGAATGTGGACTGTACATTGAGAGTGGGACATGCGAGACGGTAGACGAGAATCCGATTCACATATTTTGTTAACTCGAATATTTTATGTGTTTGCTTAAAAAGCATGCAAATGTGTTCTTCGTACGTCGTCTTCGAAGAGTGTTTTCGCAAAATCCCTCGCAAAAACGTTGCTC
Organism: Ornithodoros turicata; assembly: GCF_037126465.1. Taxonomy (NCBI): domain Eukaryota; kingdom Metazoa; phylum Arthropoda; class Arachnida; order Ixodida; family Argasidae; genus Ornithodoros; species Ornithodoros turicata. The sequence goes on from NC_088204.1 coordinate 39,771,279, forward strand.
CGTTCAGGTAGAATGTCTATCGAACTGGAGTCACCCGGCGCTTAGAAACCAAGAAGACATTAAGGCATTCGACACCCATGTCGCCATCCTAAGGGCAATTCGAACACATTTTCCGGAAGAAAGCCAAGAGACCACGAAGTGGCACAAAGCAGGCAGAAAGATTATTGTACCAAAGTGTGCAGCTGCATACCTTTTGTAAATCTACAGACTGCTACGTGGTGAATTGAATAGTAAAAAAAGGCGTGCACGCGCGCACATTTAAAGCAAGCCAATAGGGAATGCTTTGCCATTGTTTATTGATCCACTTTACACAGCCCTACTTCTTATCTTTTGCAACATGCGGCATAGGCTCATTTCACTTGTGCATCGGGGCACTTGCACCGGTATGTCCTGGAAAAGGCTGTGAACCACGGGATAATGAGGTTTCGGAGGCATAGAGGCTAGAAATTTATTATATGAAACATTCTTATCTCTATTGCATTACACGTCGAGGAATTCCCAAATGGCGTAACGAAAACGCAACGTCTGTCACCTTCCCCAAGGAGATTCACATATGAGAACCATATGAGTATGAAATGAAGTAGCATGAAACGCGCCCTGGGTTGGTGATCTACTCCAATTACGTAAAAAGAGCACATGTACGCTAATATGCATATACTGCCTGAATGGCCACGCTCCTCTTGATTTATATCAACGGGAGGAGTTGAAAGGACTGCAAGAACAACACAGTGGAACGAAAATGTCGCCGCTTTTTACATTTATCTTGGTGGTAGTCATGTGGGTGCCAGGCGGTGTACTCTATAGGGATATACACAACTACCATAGTGAACGGACTTGGCGCGCACGCAATATGCATCCTTCAATGCTAGCCTCTGACCTCCCGCTCGCAGACATCCTTTGGCATGGACTGTGTTAGTTGACGTGTTTCTCTCCCCTAACTACAGCGGAGCTGCTCCGTTTGCGAGCATGGCAGAACGGCGAAACGGGCAGACGGAGGGAACGACGATGGCCAGTGGAGGAAGGGAGACAAGCTCTGTGAACTGGGTTGCGTACCTACGTCCCTTCTGGGTGCGTGAGCAGTGCTGTTGTGGATCATATCCTATCTATGCGATGGTCTACGGCACTGATAGCCCTTTCCTTCTAAGCGGCAGAGATGGGCATGTTGCCGCCTACAACCCTATAACGTGTTGAAGCAATGATATGAAGTGTTGTACTAGGGGAATAAAGAAGTCGTAACGAATATAGCAAGTTCTTACGAGGGCGGAAATAATTGGTAGAAGGTTACACACAGTTAACTGTCATCTTCAAGCTACTCTGCGGAACAACGGAAACCACGCTGATGCAAAGAGAAGGTACCCGCCGTTCACGTAATAATAAAGCGGCGTGCAAATGATAACACACAAGCAAGTGACGTAGTGTAAAACAGGTATTGGATATATTTGACATGTACGTATGAAATGCGTACATAGTACACTAAATTAGAAGCATATCAAACAATTTAGGAAAATGAGCAAGTCAAATTTAGCGGAATGCAGCAACCAACGGAAGGCAGCGCCTTGCATGGCAAAGGATGGCGGTTCTGTTGTAGTAACGCTCCCTTGAGCAAGTCCAACCTCCCCCCCCCCCCCCCGGGATTACTCAGCCGTGGGAAGCTGAGCTGAAATCGCCGATCCGCAAACAATGTCGCCACTGCCGCAAATACGCGGAAGAGCTACTGTTGGCCGCGAGAGATGCCTTGTTGCTGACTGGCCTGATGAACATAGATTGGATGAGAATCATTTGATTGGGGGAAACGTTGGAGAAGGGAGACGTGTCCAGTCACGCGTGCTCTCCCAGACTCCGGCCGTTGTGCTCGCAGGCGCTGGCGAGTATAATTTCGAAGGTTTTCAATGCTTCCGATTTAGATTGTGGCGAACTTCTGTGAACGGCTAATGTGAACACGGAATGGCTGATCCAGCTGATCATCGCAACTGTAGAAAGACGGACATGACAGATAATCCCTTCACCTCCAGAGGACGTAGAAATCTTTCGTGAGGAAGTCGACACTCCTTCCTCGGATATCCCACACGTGAACGGTAAGTCAAGTTAGATTACCTTTTGTTACTGAAGGAAGTGATGCAGGTTTATCGTGTGAAGTGTATTACAACTCACCCTCTAACGTTAGAGCTGTTTCATAGTGCGGTGCGGCGCCGTAACCTGTGAATTTCGAATGTCCCGCTAATTAAATTATTTGTGCTGATTACACTAGCTGTCCCTCACGTCCCAGCTATTCATTCACTGTGATCTACGAACGTTTGTGACACGTGTGCTTTGGTGTTCAAATAGCAAATCAGCATGGTTTGCCTATTCATAGACAGTACTATAACTTTCGTCCAGAGTTATGGATGACCAATAGAGTATTTTTGTTTTATTTTCAGTGCTCCCGCAGCCATCGGTGACAACGACACATCTGGCTCAGCTATTTTCGAAAACTTCATCTGGGGAGCTATTCTCGTCAAAGTAAGCTACCTGCTTACTTTACACATAATGAGCTGTTGGGCAGAGCCACCGCGACAAGCTCCACCTGAATGCCCCTCCCATTTTTAGGGACATTTATCCCTAGCGCGTGCACAGCGTGTACAGCACCGCACTACCACAGCATATTTTGTACGGTGGCGCTGTGTATCGGATTGAAATAGGTTGCATGGGGAAAAAGACGGGAAAACAGTAGTGCAACAGGTTATACGGGTTGAACGTGCACGAATGCTATTATGACGTGGTAATATTATAGCCGCTTTAGAATGTTCCTCATAAACGGAACCTCTGACAATTTTGGCGTGACATGTTTCGCAGCGGGCTGCCGCCGCCGCTGTCTGTTTTTACCAGCCATAGAGTTAATACAGGAACTCTCTAGAGAACCTGGCGCGCCGTCAGCGGGATTCTCCTACCCCCGAGCGTGAACGCCAGGGCGCAGCCATCCGTTGGCCATGGACAGTGCTAGTGGACGAATTTCTGCCCCTAACTACAGCGGAGCTGCTCCGTTCACTGTAAAAAAAAACTACCGTAAAATTTACGTATATTTTAATGGCAGCTATGTTGCCGGACTTTTCCCGTTAAGATTACGGCCACTTCAGGAGAAGTACTGCCGTTAAATTTACGGCAATTTTGATGTAACCAGAATGCTGGTTTTTCCCCATGAAAATTACAAAAAATGCAGCCGTAAAATTTACAGGGATTTTAATGGCAGCTATGTTGCCGGCTCTTTCCCGTAATTTTCACAGCCACCTGAGAGAGTTGGCTTTTGGTTGAAGTGTGGAGTGCATTAATTCCCACAAATTTGGGAACAGCACCGTAGGATGTGTAATTGTGCGTGTCTTCCTTTAATGGAATTGCAGTTCATACAGTAATGTCTGGCACAAATCGTAGAGTACAGGATCGAGCATTTATTGTACATACAGAGAAAGGGTGGAAAAATCTGTGAAGTCTGTTGAATCCGCAGCGATCAAAACAACATCTTAGAGTTACAAAGTACATTAAGTGTATCTGGGGTCGGATTCACAAAGAGCTCGTGCGACGGGATCTGTCGTATCTCCGTCGTACGGAAAAGTTACGACGAAGTGTAGATTCACGAAGGGCGCGCGTCGCAAAATATTCGCTGCTTACGGCGGAATCCTGCGAGAGCTCCCGGGCAGTCTTACGAAGAATGATGGTGGCGTATTTGGCAGCGGTGGATTTGGAGACGGCAAACAAAGACTCCGTAATACGCGCCAACGCACTGCACTTTGCAACAGAACCTTTCGAGACCATCCTCGAAGTGACATTGAGGCACTTTTTTGCTTGGTAACCTTCAACAAATGCTTCAACTTTGTGCTCCGTAAAATCGGGTCCCAGGGATTTTTCAAGCATCACCTACACCCTCGCTAAGACACCCCCAGCACACTCCAGCACACTCCAAATTGTCTGCAAGAAAGGCAAAAGAAGCCATAAAAGCTGCAAAACGGGGTGCTACACACCGCTTACAAAACACCCTCACCCACACCCTCCCCGAGACGAACATACTGGGAATACATTTGCTGTGTCATCGAACGCTTTTCGCCTGTGATTGCATGGCATCCTTTATGGCTACCGAAAGACCGAGAGCACGTGCAGCAACAAAACATTTAGAGACGAACAACTTCGTCTTCTTCTAACGGCACAACTCGTATTGGTGCGATTACAAATTTTCGTCATCGTTGCCATAGCGGAAATATAGTCTCGCACCCTTTGGCTGTTTCTCTCCGAGGTGCACGTGACAGGAAGCGAGCAACTTCCTCTTCCTCGTCAAAGGGTGTACCCTCTCCACTACGATAGCTTTGTGAATCGCGCTTACGTACGCGTAACGTCGTACGCGCGTCGCAGGCTACGACGTCTTAGCGGATCTTAGCGTAACTTATTATCGCGTTTGTGAATCCGACCCCTGGTTACCAAGTAAAACGTTCCCTTACACTTCTGCTGTTTTCGAAACAATCCCCAGAACTTCTTCGTAGGTTGTGGCTCTGTTCTTCAGCTTGCTGCCCCTGCAGGGATGATACACAGTATACTCCTGTAAGAAAGAAAATGCAGGACATGTAGTACGACAGTTGCTACCATTGGAATGCAGCTCCACATGCACACACCTCTGCACACTACACATTCAGGATGATGGCACTAGTACAGACACCTTTATGGTGCTGGCTGAGTACTTTCCAATACAAGCGAAGAAATATCTTAAAGTCTTATACTGGTCATAAAGGCCGTAAATCACTCATATTTGGATAGTACATATATTGATTTAAATCTTGCTAGATATTGAGGATTTTGTGTGGATTGACTGTGTGAACATGCAATGATGTTAGAGTGTTTGTCATTACAGATGTGGTCTAAAATTCTTGTAAAGAAGAATATGTTTGGTTACAAAACAACCATGCTTCACTCATATAATCACAAATATCACTGAGATTATTCCAGGAAATACATGCCAAGCAATTCAACAGGTAGTTCCAATCACAAGATATGTGCTAAATGAAAGAATCAGCAACGCCATCAGTGAAGCAAGTATATATTTTTACTTTTGATCACTAGTGCCACGGGTGATGTATGCAGGAATGAGAAGGTTAGTTTATGGCAAACCACTGCACTAATCTCATGATGCACCAGAGAACTGTGCGCCTGTGTTTTTCCCATAAAATATGTACCACATAAATTCGCTGCACCCTAATGTCCTTCATACCGACACATGCACGGTCTTCATAGGTCTTCATTAGGTAGGTCTTTATAGGTTGTTCATGGGCACTTTATAAGAATAAATTTGAAAGTTGAAGTTTTTTTAAATAAAATGGCTTGCAACGGGCACTGTCGCGCATTCTGCTGTCTCACTCTGCATGAAAAACCAAAAATAAGGGGTTAATCAATGAGTTTCGGTAGTTAGTGGTCTAGTTATTGCACATTCTCTCCAAGAGAATTTCGGCCTGGTGGTATGTATGCATGTTTATAATAATAATTCCGAGCTTTGCCTTACGACAAAAGTAGGAGCATGAGCGACACCATAGTGCCGACTCTGGTTCGTGGAATAAAGTACGCTTTCAATGTACGCTGAGATCGCAACACTCGACAAACCGTATATGGCGTCCCTCCCGAAGGACGGCTTGTCTAAGCAATTTGTACATTGCAGCTGTCACCAAATTGCTGGCGTCCTCGGCGCGCATCGAACCCGCGACCTTGGGAACAGAAACCGAGAACGCTTCCAACCAATCCACCGAGGCCGGTGTATGTTTAGAGGCAGAAGCTCCCTGCTAGATAACTCAATTGTCAAACCCTGGAAAGAAATATTCTCAAAAATTCTCAAAGCAGAACACAGTGTCACAATTTTGTTAATAACACTTCTGTGCCTGACAGGTTTTAGCGTAATGTAGTTGACTGGTCTTCCGTTCCGATGCCAATACATGTGTGCATAGTACATCTATAGCGGTTTCTCGCGGAATTGTTGAGGTGCTCTGGTGATGTCCACCCCTTTGGGAACGCTGGCCCCGTGCCTTTGTTTCATTTCATATCGTACCATGTCGTCCCACGAAGCTGCTGCACCGACTCCTCAGACCTCGCGGGGTCCCCAAGTTTCGCGGTAGACAATGGAAGCTTTTGTAAGCTACATGGAGGCTCACCGCCACCTTGCAAATCCCGCAAATGAAATGTCCGGGAACGCACGAGGTTGGGGGACACTCGACGCACAGTGGAATGGGCTTTCCGCAGTGCTATATAGGGGCCAAGTACACCAACGGACGCCACAGCAGTGGAAGACTGTATAGCGCAACAAGTGCCAAACCATACAAAAAAGAAACAAAAATACTCCACGTGGAAGGCTGCCTGTGCGCGTACAGGGAACACAAGGACATTCGGGGATGCCGTGGGCGAGTTTTCCAACTTGGACGCCCGGGTGCTGCAGCTCCTTGGATCCTGCCGAGTCGACCATTTTGGCACCTCCACTCGAGTTTATTCGAGCGGTGTTGTAAGTGTCTTTTTTGTTGCTTTGCGCACACGAGACGTTGTTTCAATATCAAATACCTGGCAATGACATATATTACAGGGCCCGTGTAACACGGACACCACCGACACGCAGGCCACAACATCAGCGTCGCATGAAACAGAGGAGGGCGAAATGGAAGATGAGGCAGGAAGAACGGGGGTGACGGGGGTGGAAGAGTTTGATGAAGATTGGTTTCACCCTGCGGAGGAGCGTCTTCGACATGTTCCAACAGGTAAAAGCATTTCACAAGACATATGAGCGTAGACTGTTGAGTTACTTAGTACGTAGCTTTTTCTTTTTCTTTGGACTAAGCTTTATTGAAGGTTCAGCATTTAAGTGCACCCAAACACACAAACAGAGTATTTGAAATCTAGTCAGAGATGAGGAATGCTAGGCCAGACAGTGCAATTCATCGTACGTGAGTCGATAAAATAAAACAGTGTAAAGCGGCAGCGGTGAAATTACACGTCAAACAAGAAGCTTCTTCCTGCATCAAGCCAGTGGGTGGAAGCTACGCTGATGCATGAGCCTTTTTCAGTTCTCTGGAATCCCGCCGCTCGTCCTGTCGTGTTCTTCGCTTGTGTTTAGTCTTCCCTGCGCTTTACCATGCCGAAACGTTTACAAGCTCTCTGTCATGATCATTTCCTACTGTATGCGCTTTGATGATCCATGGTGTCCTTAGTGGTCTATGCAACAATTCAATGTCCAACTTGGCGCAGGGACATGAAATCCTTACTGCTGCCATCAACAACTTGGCGCAAGGCCAGGAAAACTTTACTGCTGCCAACAACAACTTGGCGCAGGGCAAGGAAACCTTTACTGCCTCCATCAACAACTCGGCGCAGGGCCAAGAGACACTCTGCTGCCAGCCATCAACAACTTGGCGCAGGGCCAGGAAACCCTTACTGCCGCCGTCAACAACTTGGCGCGCCAACAAGAGACCCGACACGAACAGGTACGAAAGTATTTCAGATGCCGTGTCATGGAGGTAAGAAACTAAGGAGAGGGCTATAAGATCGGAAGGCCGTGGGACCCCTCTAGCGGTCGCTCCTGGCAATACCACGCCCATCTAGTTCCCCGGTCACGTGATCCCCACATGTTTCGGCGTTATGGCGGTCTGCGCGGAGGCTTGGAAGTTTAACAAACCTCATCTTCAGCAAACGTCTTACCTTCAAGGTAATGCCTCGCATGCCTCGATGTGGCCTTTACAGCTCAGTGGCGTTACCGCTTGAGACAAATTGATTCTCCCACCTGCTGCCACTGTGGTGCTCTTGAGGATCTGGAGCACATTCTTCTTCATTGCCCTCACTACGAACCTTCCCGAACCACACTCTCCGAGTCTCTTCGTCAGCTGGACTCTCGCCCTTTCTCCCTACCGAAATTGCTTGGTCCCTGGCCCAATCCAGCCCAGCAACGCTCTGCGCTCAAAGGTCTTCTGACATTTCTGGACACCATCGGACTTCGATCGTTATTGTAAAGGGGCACGTTATTTTATTCCCCCCATTCCACCAAGCACTGGGGTAGAGTATCGCCTGTTGCGATGAAACTCCCCACTCTCCAAGGCCGAAAATAAAGTTGTTGTTGTTGTTACCTTCAAGGAGTCCATTCGCACAATGCTTTGAAGGTTATGGGCTGTTTCAACATTTGCCGCGTGATAAATCGCAGCAAAAGTTGAGCAAAACAGAAGAGAAGCCAGGCAATGTCACGATGACGTACGTACGTCTTCTAGCGATTTAGTGATCCATTGCTTTCACACTGAGATGATCGATCTTGTGTTTCAACGGGTGTGATAACTTCTAACTCCAAAGATGTTATGAAAGCGGAAACAAGTTATTCGGCCGCAGCTCGTCTCTGTTCAGGTAAGATACGTCGCGGACATGGAGGACGCCATGTTTTATGACGTCTTGCCGTGACGTTTATAGGTCACGTATGTGGGCAACTAACCACAATGTCATGCGCGGGTCACAACACGCTCGCTTGCATTGGGAGAGGCGCTTAGGGCATCTCCTTAGTTTCTTACCTCCATGTGCCGTGTTACCTGTGTGCTTAGATGTCAGCTAATGTTGAGCGTATTTGTTTCAGACTCTCTTCCTGTTCCGCATGGCCCTCGCTGTGCTTGCCCGCGCAGTCCCTCCACCGCGGCAGCTCTCGCACGAATAACTGCGAGGCAGCAGTCCCTTACGGCAAACTTTCTGGATGTAATGTAAATATTGTAAATATAATGTAACTAGTGTAACGTAAATATAATGTAAGTAGTGTAACGTAAATATTATGTCAATAAGTATAACGTGAAGAAGTGTAAATATGTAAATGCTTCCCTGAACATGTGCGTGAATGTGTGTTTCATTATGTCAAGATGGCCACACTTATTGCGCTACTATTACGGTGAAAATGTCACAGAATTAAATTAATTACAGTTACCTAATTGCCAAAAGTAGTTTTGGAAGTTACTAACTAGACAACATAATTACAGTAACCCGTCTTCATGTCCGCGTGTATTTACTTCACGAATCTGTATGTGAGGCAGTTCAAGGCTGAGAACAAAAAGTGGACAGTACTGGGATTTCCGCACGTCGTATGCGCATACACGACACTACTTCCGTATATTCCTGCCTCAAATGAAACCCTAAGGAAACAGAGGTTTACGCTTGAAAGAGAAATTCCCAGATGCAATAAAGGTCTGTCACTGGTACCTCGGTAAATCCACCATGGATAGATGCATTCGAAAAAAGTGCAGGCACTCTTAGTAAAAAAAAAAAAAAGAAAGAAAGAAAAATTGCAAAATTTACCATAGTGGTCCGATACACAAGGTGTCCCAGAAAACGTGTCATTGAATTCTATTAAAGGAACTACGCCACCTAGAATCATGCGGTCAACGGCATTTGTTCTTAGTAGGGTTTTGCCACTTCCTGATGTGCATGTCATGTAACCTAAGTTTAATTATGTAAATTTTTGCGAAGTGAACTCGGAAATTGGCCAAATGAAGGTCACTTTTTTACCCCAACAACATGAAGAGCGTACATGACGAATTTACTCAAAATCATGATAACTGACAGTGATATTCAGGATCTACCCTATCGGGAAAACTAGACGAACATCATGCTTCTGGGGGCACTTGAGTATAACGCGCGAGGACTTTTTGAGCGCAATCACTGTCAGTTCGACGAAAGGAGGCAACCCTGCCCACAGAGTGATAGAAGAAAACGTGACAGTTCCTGAAATTGGGAGAGGGAAGATATGGCCCCAGCCGAAGCCGGACGCGATAAGCTATGTCTGTGTTATCTCTTTCTACCATGCCAGTGTGGGCTGGGTTTCCAACCTCCTTTCGTCGGACTGACAATGATTGCGCTATCTTCTGGGAGCTCCGTAGAGCATGATTTTCGGTTATTTTTTTCCGATATGATAGCTCCTCAATATTCCTGTCAATTATCATTAATCTGAGTAAATTCAGCACGCCCTTGACATTGGTGAGGTAAAAAATTCACCTTTACTTGGCAAATTTCCGAGTTCAGTTCGCAAAAATTTGCATACTTAAACTTGGGTTACATGACATGCACATCAGGAGGTGGCAAAAACCTAGTAAGAACAAATGCCGTTGACCGCATGATTCTATGTGGCGTAGTTTTTTTAAATTAAAATTAAATGACACGTTTTCTGGGACACCCTGTATAGGATGCCTCTTCCGAACTCCTCGGCCCTTTTTTAAAACTACGGTAAGGGATCTGGGCAGTCGGTCCATACTGGGTGAAACAAGCAGTAAGCAGGACAAACGAACACACAGACTGATATGCTCGCGGCCACAGGACAGTACGCAACACTGTCGTCAGGTGTTGCGGTGGTCCCAATTTTTGTGTGTAGTCCAAATGGTTTTTCGCTGTGCATACTTCAAAGCATTGCGTACGTACACATTAGCATCACCAAATACAGTCTACTCATAGAACGAGGCAGAAAGTTACATGCATGAGTCACACACACAAAGTTCAATCACGAGCTCGACCCGAGAGGCATGTCAGTGCCAAGTGCCACCATTCTTAATGCTCTCGAACTTGATTACAGATGGTTCTGTAACCGCACAGTGTAATGAAAATAGGATAGGTCCATTTTATGTGGTGGTCCTAATTACGCTAGAATGAAACACATGTTGTAATGCTGACAATTAACAGACGGGTTTTTAAGTCTCATTCGCTGTCTTCGCCAGACTTCCGTCCGGCCATAGCGTTTCGTAAAAAGCAACATTTCAAACACGTCCTATCCAGCACCACCTGTCGTAGTGGCAACCGTGATTGCCTTCTTCGCGAAGACTGGTGTTCGCGGAGACTGGTGAAGAATCGGGTTCGAATCCTGTCGCCGGTTGCGCCGTCCGGGAGCTCTCCATGAGGCGCTTTAAGGCTAATGTAGGCACAGTTCTCTGAAGTCGACCCAAGATGCACGATCCTCCCGAACAAAATGCCCGCACATGGGAAGGGAGATGATTCAGTATTAACACAGGGCCCACATCCAAGCCCCCCCCCCTTCCGTCCCCCTCTTCGAGCATACACAACTTCACGCAGTGTCATCGCACGCAGCTGCATTCTTCTTCCGTTAGGTGTAGTTTCCATATTGCTGAAGAAACTGTCAAATTGTCCAGAGAAGAGCTTATAGCTTAATATGGACGATGACCAACACCTCAGCATGACAAACCGACAGAATGATTGTGGCACTCCAAGCACAAAAGTAAAGCAACGGAAGTGAGACTTTGCAGGTAAGTCCAAAAGAGAGAGCCTAAGATCGCCACAGCTGGTCAATAATTTTGCTCCGCACATCCGCTCCTCTGTCGTACACGTCATTGTCGATGATATAACGGGGCACCCTTCGAGCGTCAACGTCGTCGTCAGGACCGTCGTCACCTGGCCAGTCGTCGTCACCTGTGTCAATGGCAGGTGTCCGTGCATGCACGCAGGTGTTGTGCAGCACAGCACAAGCTACGTCAATTCTTGCTGCCCTGCCCGGACTGTACTGGAGGCTTCGACAGCGCTGAAGGCACCGGAACCTCCACTTTAGCATCCCGATGCATTTCTCCACGATACCACGTGCTCTTTTGACTCTTATATCGCGCCCCTGGCGTTGACCTCGGAAGATGGCCTGGTAACGGCGTCGGTAGCCACGGTTCTTGTAGGTAGCCGCTGTCGCCTGAATAAAACGGACAACGTCACCCGTCGCATCTCATGATTGCGCCCAGAATTTTACCCAGAAGGAGTCGGTCTACATCAGGCGAATATGTTCGCGAGAGCTCCTTGCGCAGCTCGCTGTGGCGCCAGGCGTATGCGTCGTGCGGCCCTCCCGAAAACGAACAATCTAGGGACGTGATCCGCATGGACGAGTCACAAATCTACGACAACGACATGGCGTTACACAGGAAAATGTTTTTATTAGTATACCTAGACACTGTAATCGGGATAGCTGCTACTCAGCGAATAGTTTACTTACGATCATCGCGTTGAGTGCGTATAGAATTGTTTTCTGCTGAAAACCCATTCTTTTGATACCGGCCGCTGCTTTCTGAAGGAGCGATGATTGATGTCAGCGTCCCATCGATGCATCCTACGAAATAGATTTTGCATCATGCCATCTTGCAGTAGTGACGTAACGCAACGGCTTTCAAAATACTTGTCTCACTATATACCACGAGCTTAGCCTCTCCTTCTGGTTTAACATGCTTATCAATCACGCCAGGCACATGCCATTTGCTCTCGAAGTCCAGCTCTGACGTCTGCGGGATCTTGAGGAAATCGTATCCACAATGGTGCAAGGAGGTGTACAATGGCGTTCGTGACCTTGAAAAGAACCCTGCTCACTGATCCCTAGGTTATTGACGCATCACGGTCGCTCCCAACGGCCCGTTGAAAGATACGGGTGGCGTAGAACCTCGGGCAATCAGGACATGTTTCTCCACGGAGAATGTCGCTCGCGTCTGTCTTCGTGGCTTCTGTCGAGTTGGCCTCACCTGCTCGCACAGCCAGCGTGCGAGCGCCTTAGTCACTCTATACTTTCCAAGGAAGATGTCGTCGTGTTCTTCAAAAGCATCCGAGCGCTCTCGAAACGTCCGCTGGATGTCGTCCTCCAGCTAAAGCGTCGTCCATTGGAAAGAGAGGGAGAAAAACAGAAAAACGAACAAAAGTCGCCTCGCACGAGCGGAAACAAAAAGAGAAAGATAACAATAGACTGTTAAAAGATTGTTCACTGCACACACATACACGCACACAAAGTTCAAGTCACACGGCACAAAATAAAGCTCTTCAAATACTATATATGTACAGACGGTAACGCGAAAATGCCAACTTTAAATACTGCACGAGGCAAATGTTCTGAATGAGGAGATACGTTTCAGCCGGCTTATATATAAAAGCAGAAACGGGTATCAGTCGCACGATGTTCACGATAATAATTCCGAAAACACGATCAGCCAATCAAGTTATTGCTTTGAGGTAGCTGACATCACGTTGCCGAACTTTTGTGGTCTCTTGATAGGAAGTCGTTGTGTTTGTCTTCTTCCTTTTCTTTTGTATATCTATATCTTCTGTCATCGCATCGTTTTCGTCGAGCGATACTGATGTCCTGGAAATTTTTGAAGTCGCAAATTTGAAAACAAGGCACGAATCAGCATTTCTTTTTCTTTTCAGCGCGTGCATCACCCATTCCGGTATAGGGTGGCTCCATAAGTGCTGTGAATGATAGCACTACGAGTATAAGCACAACTTCGCGCATTTTTTATCATCCACGTATATAGGATTTTCACTTGAAATGAAACCCTGTCTCTTACGATCACGTCACGGTGGTTTTATGCAACGCGCCATGACCTTATGTGTGTGACATCCATATAAAAGTAGGATGACTGTAATAGATGTCCACCGTTTGATCGATTGCGAAGTGCGGCGCCTCTTTCACAATTTCTTCCTGCTCAGCTGCATGCAAATATCCTTTATTTCTTACTCGATGCAGGCACCAGAAGCCAGGCTGATACATGTTGTAGGAACAGTATACACGTGCATTATTGTACGTAACTCAGACAAATAATAATCATATAAACAAGATATATTTACACTATTTTATGGACACGTGAGGTGCAGGGCCCGGGCAGGACTCACCCCGCGCGGGGGGGGGGGGTATATTTTCTCTCGCGGGCCCTGCTTGAAAGGGTAACACCTATTCGCGTTGTGACGGGATGTCCCCGGCCATCCACAACAAGTGGTCTACTGTACTCTTCACTTAATACCAAGGTATCGAAACAGCATTTTGAAATGTCACTTTGTCGATCATTGGGCTGTACCGAAAACAGCGGAATACCAGACATCACTTGAAGCCACATGACCCAAAATTCTGCGGTACACAGATGCGGAGCGACCCATTATTCAATTTCCGGTATCACCACCAGCAATGGGGTAGCTGGGATACAGCCCCTGGCGATGAAACTCCGCAATCATTATCATCAAATTAAGTTGTTTTACAGATCCGGAGAAAATTGGCAACATACATTTAAAAAATGTCCCGCCCTGATACCACAGCAAACATACAGGAGGCTCTGCTCTGGAGAACCAGTGGGAGTGGTGGAGGCACTTTGTTCTTTCACATGAAGGACCTTGTCCTGGGCTCTCTTGGAAATTATGCGGCACACAGAAAACTCACCTTTTGTGAAATACATGACATGCAGTATAACGTAATTTGTTGTCGCACCTATCGGAATGTCACAAGCTCCCTTAAATAGAAATTGAAAAACTTTTTTAAATATTTCGCCTGAAGATCTGTACCTATTGATTAGCACTCTGTTTTTCAACTTGGCAGTCATACGGCGTGTCGGGAATGAAAGCATCATTTCCACGATCAATGTACACACAGAGGCTAGTTATATCCGAGTCCACATACAAAGCAAGATCATGTCCATCATGTGGATGTTCGCATCTGGGCAAATATATATGAAAAATGGTGGTTCAGTATAGTTATAGGTTGTTGGCAAATGTGTTTTGGCTTTTAGCTGTGTTTGACTTGTTGCTATTCCTTTTGGCTCAAACAACAAAGTCTGCAATCCAAGGCAATCCATAATTTCGATGTTCGGCGCATATGCTATCGCATGTATCGCATAGTTTCGGATCGTCGTTCATTGTATGCAAGCTGTCATGTATTACGTTTATTTTAAGTTCGCCGTTCATAACGTGATGGTAACAACTCGCACTTCACCGATAATGTGTACCTGGATGAGAACATCGTGCAAGTGCAATTTGGATTGACAGAAAAAAGGAACGAATTGAAACTTGACGCCGTTCCGACAGTGTTCCACGAACAAAGCGAGCCAGCAACTTCGAAAATAAGTCACAATGTCTATGTATTTTCCCAATCGGATCTGTCACTCTTGCGCGTGAGTAACTTAGCAGCAAAAGACGAAATCGGTACAACGTAAGGTATCCCCTAACCTATGATTAATAGCTAGATAAATAAAATACAATAAACAAGTAAAAGAACATGATGTCATTCATATGAACGTGTTGGCTTTTCTCGTTGTCGGACGCGTTATCATGAAACTTTCCCTGTTACCAAACCCGTGACTCTTGTGGAATGTGGTAGACATGATTGGTTTTAATGTGTATTACAGCTGCAGGCAGTTCGACAGGGTCAAGCGCAAGTGGTACGTATATTACTTAAATACATATAATGTGTTTACAATTTTTGGACACAGAACCATTCGCAAACTATGAACCCCGATCACTAAAAGGAAGAACTGACGCTGTTTGTGTGCTGGTGTTAGAAACAGGCACTATACATACAGTATACAGTACAGTACAGTACAGTACAGTACAGTACAATATACAGGCATGTATACAAACAGTACCTCTGTCCGTAACATAAGCGCCATAAACCACTTCCCAGTTTCCTTTTATCTCTCTGTTTGTGAACTGTTTGTGTGCTGTAGGGCGACGGTTTTTGCGGTTGTCGTAGCCAACTTGAGATGCACTTTTGACGTTCTGTGCTATCGAAGGACCAGGTGCTGCTGATCCAAGTCCCATCCATCCATGAAACGGCATCAGACAATGTACGTGTGTGTACGGCAATTTTGCTGAGAGACCTGGTTTTTACACTAATGCCTTTACGACGCCTCTGACAAATTAGGATCTTCCAGAACAGTGCTTTCTTCATCCAAGTTCAAGAAGTAAAGAGAATGACTTCATGGCTTCTACTGACATCTCACAGCTACATGCCAAGACAAAATAACTTGAAAACAGGAAATGAAAAAAAAAAGGTCCCTTTCAGGTCCACCCAAATCCTTGTGCAGAGGCTGACAACAACAACGTTATTGTGACATGATGAATGATGCTGATGCAGCGTTGAGATTAAGCCCTTGTTTCCTTCTTTGCAATGCTATACATTACTGCTGGTTAAATGTAAAATGATGCACCTACCTCCAGACATTAAAGGGGCTACCAGAGATGTAGTGTCAATTCAACAGAAAAGCTGCATGTTCTACGAGGCACTGTCACATAAGCATTGGCCAAATTTGTTGTCCTGTGAGCTTTGATAGGATATGCCGTAGATAGTAAGAGGCCTCTTACTGTAAAAGGGAGGTGCATTATTCGAGTAGTGAGGTCTGAGGCATGAGGGTCATTTCAGGATGTACTAACCCTTCTAAAATTTTACACTTGGTTATGCCCAGAGATCGATCCAGATCCCCCCCAACACCCCGAGTTTTTTTCCTGTGTACCACTGTTATAATGAAACCGTCCAATTTACTGTCCAACCGTCCCGTTTTCATTGCAGTTGAAGTACTTACGAAACTGTTTATTTCATTTTTTATTTTTGTGAGTCCCCGCTTCAGATCCCAAGGGACATTGCCAGTGTGGTGCACGCTGATAACTGTCTGTGCATAGCAAATAATAAATATCTGTGCGTGAAGAGTTGGATGTGGACTTGTGCAGTGGCTCTTGAATGGACAACACTCAGTCAACACAAAGATTTATTCACATTTGCGTAACTTATTGCCTGTCATTATAATAATTATTATAATACATAGACAAGAGGTAATGCTCTGCCAAGGATCTCTGAAGTTACAGTCTTGAAAGCTGTTTTCAAAACAGTGGTGCTAAAAAAATTGGATCAATGGCAGGTATCAAAATTTGTTTTGCTGTGTCAAGGCAGAACAATCTTCCGTGGGAATGACAAATTGAGGACATTCCCAGACAGATATATCACTTACTATGATAATGAGGTGTAAGTGTACCATTAGTGAGTTATGAAACGTTACCTGAAATTATTTGACGTGTTATATCCCTCACATGCTATAATACTGCCAACGATAAGAAGCATTACACTACCATTAAAAGTATAACTGTCAGTTATTGCGCCTGCCTATTCCCCTGCACTTCTCGGGATTACTGTTAATCACAGATAATCACAGATTCTGTTTCACACTTCTCAATTGGAAACTACTCAAGTCTGTTATGGTGTAGGTGTGAACAGGAAATGAGGCACACAGAAGATGATAGTCCTCATAGGACCAGGATGGAAAAACATTGGCGAATCATGCGGACGACACACCCATGTATCTGTCGTCTGTTTCTCGGTCCAAGGAATCTCCAAACTTAGCTTGTAAACACACAATAAGCAGTGAACCTGACGTAGCTGTAAAAAGAAAGGACACGTAGCAGAGTTAATTTCCTGACAATCATTCGAATTCTAACCCGGCCCTTGAGTTGCACAGTTGGTTAGAGCCTTCGTAACTTTCATAGGGCATTCGTCGTGTGTGCAAACAACGACGACAACTACGAAAATAAGGATTGCTCGACGTGGATGTCTATCGTGGGCACAGTAGGCGAAGACTGTGATCGTCGCTGCAATACTGCAGTGGATACACCACCAGAAGTTCTGGCCGATGACAGAGAGCTGGGAACAAATTGTGATGCGTGCGTGTGGTGCGTGCCGTCATTGCACAACTCTGCCACTTCACCAGCACTGCAGCAGATAGGCACTCATCCGGTTCCTGGGGAGCACAGACGCCGCACAAACACGCGGATTGTTTCCTGCGTGCGTCGTAGTGTGAATGTCACGGGATTAAGTATTGAGCACTCCGATCATGAACGTACCTAAAGCAGTGGTCCTGAGGCTCGCTCTGTTGCGCTAACGCAGCTACGGCACGTACATCACCAGCGACTTGCCGAAGAAGCGGATCCGTCGAATATGGGCTGTCATCAAACATGTATATTCGTCACGGGAGCTATTACTAAAGGCATTTGAACAGCATGATTCGCCACTTCCGCGTTCCGAGTCCGCCATCTCCGTATGTGCCTTCGCCTTCGTCTCCCTGACCTTGCTCATGCAAGCTACAAGCCGCGGGGACTCCTCTGGCTCGTAGGGTTCTTATTGGTCAGATTCCTTGTGACGTTGCTAAAGATTCTCAGCAGGGAGTTCCGCTTGACGACCGCATCCGTCGTCTGCTGTAGCGCCGCTTACACACGAATTATGCAAAAAGTATTCCGTCGATCGGAATGGGACTTTCGGAGTCATGGTCAGTGAAGGACGGGGAATCTCATTTCACTGTGGTTTCGGAATCGATCTGTGGTCGATGCGACTGTCCCGTTAAAGCTCAGCTCCGCCGATTTTCGACTGCGACAGAATGGAGCCATGCTTGGGCTGTGCGTTCGTCTCCGCACAGGGAGCATACATGTGAAAATTTTTCACCCATTTGTTTGTAGTTTTTAAGAAAACAATTTTTTAACTTTCCCTGGCAAGGCGGTCCTGTGGTCGGCAAACCCTGACCAATCCCGGCTTCGTCCTGGCTTAGCCGCGCTCGTGGCTTGGCTAACGCCAAATCGTCGATGCGATGGCGGAGATCTATGGGCGAAGGTGAATGTTTTGGGTGTGTTCCGTGATAATTGCTGTCGTTAATAGCCTCAAAGATAGTTTTGCCAGTCTTCTTTAACAAGCCTTACATGATGGCCTCGTTGTGCAACGATGACCGTCGTGAGCGGACATTCTGTGCCCGCACTGTGCTTCATGCTACCAACAAGACCTAACACCTAACGTGTGACGTACACTTACGCATTCTCAATAGCTTTGGCAGCGCACTATGCGCGGACTTGCTGCGCGTGCAGAAAGCACCACCAAAGCTATTGAGAACGAGAACGTGCTCGAAGACGAAGTATTCCTTATAAGAAACGTGATAAAACGGTGCGGTGGTCCCCGATAGCTCGTGACAGCTATTTCAGCACGATACAGCGGCCATAACGGAGTGTAAACACAAACTGGTTGCCAGGCAGAGCTGGCTAGGTGTGGCTATCCAATCCGCGCAGTTCCAAGTATGACGTCACAAGTGGAACCGCCAGCATGGAAATTTGGAAAGCAATGTGCGTTTATGACTGAAGTTGGGACCACGGTTCTGAATATCACAACGTCTTCATACTTTCGGAACAGGAGCGGAGCTGCACTTTAAGACAGCACGCGTTCTGTGTTACCAAAACTTAGGCGCGCGCACACACTCAGGGGCGCGTTCTTGGCCATGATCGCTTAGCGCAGCTCGTCACCGTTGCCACGGCAACGGCGCACGCACGTGACCCCTATCGTCACCTGCACGTGGAACGCCGTTCTTGGCCATCCTCCACCGCAGCTGCGCATCTCGGTAACAGTGATTTGGGCGAGGGTGACAGACGACGGAAATATTTGCGTAGTTCGTCCTCAGTGAGCGTCATCTGCGAAGAAAACATGGCGGAGCTCTACGCAATATCCGAGGATGTTGGCGTGCGTGAGGACGAAATAACACGCGTATCTCGTTCTAACAGTGACGCATTCACTCTCCTGTGAGACGATGCGTTCATCAGGCACTTCCGGCTTTCTAATAAAGCAGTTCGAGAAGTCTGCGATGCCGTCAGGGAAGACTTGAAACGAGGTATGTATTGCTTTTCGTTTATTCATGGCGAGGTGCTGTTATTGTATTGCCTCTACGCGGTCTTCAACATGTTAAATATCGCTAGAGCGAGTAGAGTAAGAGTAACGTATAGTAAAGTAAGGTGGGATAACTTCACTGTGGATAGTATCTATACTCACAATCGCAACACTTGCAGCGCAGCAGTGGCGATCCACCACGCTTACCGTCGAACAAAGGGTGCTCAAGGCACTGCGTTTCTACGGGACCGGGGCCTTTCTTGGTAATATAGGTCATGAAGCATATTTCACCACGACCAAGGGCCCTGTCTCGGGGTCTCTGCACGCCGTCAGCCTGGCTGTGATAAAACATCTGGCACCCAAGTATCTGCGCTTCCCACAAACACCGGAGGAGAAGCTGGCCGTGAAACGTGGCTTCTACGACGTTGCAGGCCTGCCTGGATGCCTTGGTATGTTGTAAAAGAACGCTCAGGGCTCAGGTGAATGTTATTACGACCTATGGGGTCCCTATTCACGCAGGTGCAGTCGACGGCACAGCGGTCGCAATTATAGCACCCAGCACCAAGGATCCACGTTTCACTGATGGCAATTATTACAGCCACAAGGGGTACCATGCACTGAACGTGCTGGGGGTACGTGATGGGAAGCATGCTTTTTAAAATAGATGATTGGTAGCAATTTTGCTATGAAAAAAAATATCAACGTTACTGTTCATGCACAGATTTGCGATGCTAATCGCAGAATCCTCCACCTAAATGCACGCTATCCGGGGAGCTGTCACGACGCTGCTGCCTGGTCAATGTGCAGGATACGGCAGAGGGCTTCAGTCCTGTTCGACCTAGGCCTCCATGTATTACACCAGGCCTGAAAGCTCCCAAGAAAAAGCTGTGCCGCACTTAGTTCGTTTACCTGCCACATTGGCGCTTCCTACATGGCCCTAAAGGCTGCTAAGCAGACCGCGATCCGCAATGAGGAAAAGACTATACTGCACCACCACCTTCGCTCATGGTACAGCGCGCAGCAGCTTCCTCCACGGATTGTGGCGGTTGTGTGCTCTACTCACGAATGAATTACTGTCCCCATGTGGTAGAATAAACGTTTGTCCAGGAAACTTTTGACCAAGAGCTTTGATTTCGGTGTGGACCGTGTACCCGGCGCATTTGGGACTAGCAGACGACAACCATCGTTATCACAAAAGTTCCTCGGTTATAAAATCTGTTGATTGCTGTAATTGATTTTTTTCAAGATCTGCGAAATCACGTGCGTAGTCGATCTTCTGACGAAATGCTCTCGGAGTTGAAAATGTATTTTTCGCAGAAGATCAGTGGTCATATTAATCTAGCCCTGCCGCCTCCTCACTTGAGAGACAGAGAAAAAGTCGAGTTTGGGCGTTTGAGGTATGAAAAGAAAGAAGAAGGGGGTGAGTCTTGCTTGTGTAATTTCCCTTTCGTTCATTATGATGACAAGGTCCACAAGCGAAATCGATTCGCATTGCTCAAAAATCCTCACCGCCGTGCGAGTTATAATTTTCTCTTTCTTCCGAGCAAGCACACAACATAGACACATTCGCAGTACCAAATCCACGTGACCAAATCATCGTCGTTTACAAGTTCCCACACGACACATTTCCCAGAGCGCAGAACTGTGCCGAAGCTCCGAAACCTTGCAAGGTCCCAATACCATCGCCATCCTGGGCCATGTAGCGAGCGCCATATGGCAGATAAGTGAACTAAGTCCAGCACACGCTTTCAATGGGGAAATCACGGAGCTTTCAGGCCTGGTGTAATACATGGAGGCCTAGGTTCGACGATGGGGAGTGGCTGCTGGGTAAGTTACATGCTTGTAGGCCAAATAAACTCAGAATCTATGTACACAAATATGGGACATTTATTGCTAAAAGAAAGGATAGTGGTAGAGACAGTAAAGAAATATACGCCATTTAGAAAGACATAGCTGGAAGATTTGAGCATTACTATTTTTACACAATCATGGATGTTACAATGGATGTTAGCATTAATGTGGTGAACGTGTCAGATAAGACAAGGTACAAAGGCTAGTTATGGAATAACTATAGTGAACAGTGTAACAAGTGAAATAGATACATGTACACTATACATGTACAATATGTAGTAGGAAAAGTCAGAGGATGACAAAGCTTTCAGGGAAGCACAAAGGGGAGTTTAGTAACACCGATGTGGGTGAGGTATTGGCAGACAGTGCTGCAGTCCAGGAGGACTGATCGAAGGCAGCGGTAAACATTGACCCCAACCTCTATCAGTGTTAAGAAATTCCTCTCTGTTTTTGTGTAAGCTCTTTGGCCTCTTTTGACTTTTCGTACTTGTACGTATATATATATATACACATATGTAACATATCATTTTCTTCAAAGGAGATGTTGGCTACCCCCTTGAGCCATGGTTGATGACTCCATTCCGGGCTCCGGCGTCAGACAAAGAAGTGGCATATAATGCAACTCACAGCAGGACTAGGGTTCGAATCGAGCAATGCTTCGGAGCAGCGCTGAAAATGCAATTCCGGTGCCTGCAAAGGTACCGCACCCTTCACTTTGCACCAGACAGAGCCTGCAATATCATCACTGCTTGTGCTGTGCTACATAATATGTGCATTTCATACAATTTGCCTGAGCCTGCAGAGGAGCCTGAACCGGCAGCTACAGAACATGACAGTGCCACAGTTACAGTGACTGAGGACGAACCCAGCGAGGAGGGTGAACCCATCAGTCAAAATGACTCCTTGATATCACAGGCAATGCGCGTACGTGAGACAATTGTCAACAGGTACTTCTAGCAGCCTGTCAAGAAATGTATGTATGTATGTATGTGCTTCGCACTTCCGACATCACCATTTCGCTTCAGCTGCAAGTACATTGATAACACATTTTTCTCGTATTTAGCGGGTGTAGCAGCCGATATACCACGGCTGGGTACTTACTGCCGCATGTAATTAGTAAATTTACCAGGGTGTAAAATAACTAGCATGTTCTTGTTTCAACAAAGGGTATCCGGCGAGAACGGCTTCACAGAGATAGCAGACGATTCTTGGAAAGTTCTTATTGGCTGAGGTGAAGTTGCGGTTTTATTGTTACCAAATTACGGTGCCAGCTCTTTGTCGGTGGGTAAAATGCAGCTACATTTGACAACAGAAGAAATGACATCCAATTTAGGCAGAAACAACCATCATATGGATAAGTGTTTCTAATTTTTCTAGTTAAAAACAGGCGTCGGGTAGCGAGAGTAGCGTCACGAGAGCGTCAGGGATGTGGTGGGCGGAAGCGCAGCAGACGACGACGTGTTTGAAGGCCGTTCTTGGCTACTCCGTGCATATCGTCATCTTCCCAGCGTCGCGGTGACGGTGACGAACAGCGCTGACGGCTGCGCTGCGATGAGATGGCCAAGAACGCGCCCCAGGCACTTCACAGCACTCAAGATGGCCGCTTACACGCACGAGATATTGAAAATCTGATTGTACGCCCATCCTTCTTGTGAGATGCAACTGTATCAGCAGAAGAACCGCCGGCGCTATTCTTCCTCGTAGTAATGACTGAAAACCATTCGTTGTCGCCTCCGCACGACTTATTTCGGCAAATAACCGATGGAAAGGCTGACGGCATGAACCTGGCTCCGTGTCCTCAGCCGCCGACGAGGACGGTTCCGCCAGGGCTGCCAGATGCCAAACTCGTCTCCCACCAAAACAGATTCAGAAAATAGCCCAAACATAGCCAACGCACGAAAAGAAGAAATAGCCAAAAGCGTTTCCGTTACTCTGTTCACAAAACCGGAAGAATATACAGCATAAGATAGAGGCATGCAACGTGCACATGGGTTATGAGAAGCGCATAAACTCTTGGTTTATGGATATATCAGTTCCCCTGTAAACTTGTTCAGGAAGCCGGGTACAAAGTCTTTGATGTGGCTTTACATGTGCCTCTCCATATGTGCACATGAGTCAAAATAATACTGGGAAATGTTCGTAGAAAGAGAAAGGCAACGAGAAAAAGGATGAAGTATGCGGTATCAACGATCGCAATTAATATGGTTGCTAAAGCAATCAAGGACGACGTGCTTTTGTAGTCGTTTTATTGTGCTAATTTCAGTAGGAAGTTTTCGTAACAACATAAACGCTTACGGCTCCGAACGTTGTGCATGGTTTTTGTTCCATGTTCAGTTACAGCGTCGTCGCTGCCTCCAAACAGTGCTCACTGTCGATAACGTTCTATAGGATCATCATATAGCACTATTTAGCATTCTCAACAGGAGTAACTGAGAAAATTAAAGAAGGCTCCTCAATGAATTGCGCAAGTTGCATTCTATTGGTGCACCTTCCAAAACGCGCTGCAGCTAGTAGGTACTATATGAATTCATGTCTTCATGCTGCTGCACCAGTATCACTGCCAGGTTGACATAAAATGGGGGCAGCAGGCCACAATCATTCTGACACTAGAACTTACCAATTAAAAAAAAAAGTTTTGCGAGGCTATGATATTCCTGGAGTGAATTATCGGCTACTGAGGTGCTCAGATATATACTCGAATTTCTCCCACGGTGCTTTGTACAGCATTTTCAGCCTGCTAATTTTCACAAACATTGATCGAAAGTCCATAATTAAATGATGTCATTCCGTATGCCAACCGGTGTACTAAAGTGGAACAAACGATGTGTTTTAGAACCACAAGATGTGTTGAATCATGTATGATGCACCACATTGCGTAACTTTATTGCTTTTGTAAATAGAGGTCACTTTGAACGACACCAAGCCTGTGGCAGCATGATATCGAGAACAGGCCTGATATACAGGTCTGTGTACACTTAACAATATCACGACCCCCATACAAGCGGCAGCTTTACGCAAAAATGCGCCTGCGAGTTGCCACATTGCGAGTTGCTAAAGTGAAGGTGGGAACGTGACCTTGACGTTAGCTACTCGCGTTGCCGCGCACCCGGCAAATTTTTGCTTGGAGCAACCGATTATACGTGCGCCGTGTTACTAAAGTATGCACAGACCTGTACATAGTTGGTCTTCACTACTCCAACTGTAGTGGCTCCCACATGTCGCAGGCGTCAGGCGCCTACTTGGCATGCTTAATCATCTTGCACGATTTATACCACACGTCCCAGACATCACCGCAGCAATTCGGGTCCTTTTAAATTCCAAGGCCAGTTGGGTTTGGCAGCATGAATAATAGACTGCATTCAGAAAGATCAAGCAACTCCTAACGTCGGATCGGTGCTTAGCCAAGTACCACCCATCCTATGCTACTACAGTTTCGTCTGATGCAAGCTCTTTTGGACTCGGGGCCGTTCTCATCCAAACCCAACCAGGTGGCGAACGCAGGCCGGTGGCCTTCGCTGCCAGGGCAATGACTCCCACAGAACTCAGGTACAGTCAGACAGAAAAGGAGGGCTTGACGACAGCATGGGCGATTCAACGGTTTCACGAGCCCATCAGAGGCATTGCCTTCCAAGTGGAAATTGATCACCTGCCTCTCGTGTCGCTGTTTGGCAAGATATGGAACTGGACATTTTACCTCCGAGAGTTCAACGACTAAGACTAAAGACAATGCGCTACCAGTTCCAGATGCTCCAAGTCCCAGGGAAGTTGTTAGCCACAGCTGACGCGTTGTCACGTTGTCCTGCTGCACCTCATGTAGATGCGGCGGAACTCTTTGCGGTCCAAATGGTTGCTGCTACACCCGCAGTGTTGCCCGTTAACCTACAGGCTATAAGAAACGCACAAGTCTGCGATGGAGAGTGCAGGCACTCTAGTCTCCTTTTGTGAACATGGCTGGCCACATAAACCAAAACTGGTTGTAAAGTACTTGTCAGTGAAAGATGAACTTTCTGTTTGCGATGGACTTCTCAAAGGCCCTCGCCTCGTCATCCCCGCGTCACTGCGAGTAGCAGTTTTGTGGCTCCTTCATGAAGGACATCAAGGTATCAACCGTACGAAGTCCCTTGCTCGCGAGTCAGTATGGTGGCCGGGAATATCAGCCGAAATCAACTCTCTCCTCACAAACTGTGAAAAGTGTGCGGCTACCAGGCAAAACCCTGCACAACCACTCGTGTCCACTGACCTGCCCAGTCGTCCATAGGAAGTTCTAGGCTTAGACTTGTTTCACCTTAACGGCCAAACGTTTGTAATGGTCATGGATTGCTACTCCCGGTACCCAGAGGTATTGACACTGAGAAGCACCACAGCGCAAGTTGTAACTGAGGTACTTAAAGGCCTTTTCGAACAGCATTGGATCCCCCAGCAAGTACGTTCGGATAACGGACCCCCATTTTCGTCGCGGGACTTTGCAGCGTTCGCCCTCTCGTATGGCTTCGACCGTGTTACAAGTAGTCCTCACTACGCTCAGTCTAACGGAGAAGTAGATAGGATGATTCGCACAGTAAAGGACCTACTACGTAAAACAAAGGACCCGCATCTAGCCCTCCTGAACTACAGAGACACACCGGGAGTGGCCGGTTTTAGTCCAGCGCAGTCACTCATGGGGAGGAGACTCCGAACCCGATTCCCGAAAGCTGAAAATCAACTTCGCCCACAGTGGCCGAAAAGGGAAGCGGTGGCAAGCAGGGATGAACCCTACAAAAGGAAGAAGGCCCAGGACTTCAACAGGCATCATCAGGCTAGAGAGCTGCCGTCACTTCGGACTGGACAGCAGGTCTGGGTTCGGCCAGAGCAGGTACTCGCCACCGTGCTGAGCCCCGCTCAGCGTCCAAGATCTTTTGTGGTCGAGACAGAGCGTGGTGCAATCTTACAGCGCAACCGGAGGCACTTGGTGCCTTTCCTACGAAAGCTTCCTGCTCTTCCGGTACTACAGCTTCCCGTACCAACGGACTTTACACCTGGGACCGGTACCCCTGTTCTGCAACACGGTGAGCGCGACTGTGCCGTGTACACCCGTAGTGGCCGGCGTGTGATCCCACCGTACCGTCTAAACTTGTGACTCGCAGGGGGGGGGGGGGATGTAGTGGATGCGAAGCCACCGGTCAGCGGCGCCGCCTAGGCGAACTGGTATCCATGTGCTGAATAAAGGATCACTTGTTGTTTTGGTACGGGACGAGGCAGGTCACCTTCACTTCGGCTCCGACTGCCGCGGGACTTGTCCCGCTTATGGGGGTTTGTCAGACCTGAATCAACACAGTGGTTATCTTTGCAGATCAATGGACGTCGTGCTTGATGGGGTCTTCTTTCCCCGCCGGTCCTGTTGTGCTTGATCCATGCGGTTTCGCTAGTTTTCTCTCCTTTTCCCTCCCATACTCACTCCCCTTACTATCCTATCTATTATTTTAATTTTTAGTGATTTGGCCCCTGATATACCTCGTGTGGCACGGGGGCCTCTTCACTTACTTTCCCCTCTTTCCTTTCATTCGTTTGTATTCTTCAGGCACCCTGCCTCCCACCCAGCTTTCATTTATTCAATACCCTCCTCCTAGGTCCTGCCTACAGGACACGGCCCCCGCGACACCAACAGCATTAGCTTTTGGGGCTTTTAATAATGGAACACCAGCGAGCCCAAGGCACTACGTAGTCTCTCGAGTTCGCGCAACTTATTCAAACTCAGCGCTTTCAGAAAAACAATAAAGTAGCACGGGAATTGGTTCCTTTGAACTTGAAAATTCTGACTGTACACGAACAAAACCTGTGTTGCAGTATCACCACCTGTGTCCGTCACAGGACCACCGAATTCTGAAAAAGGCCTCTGACATGTGTCTTCGTATCTGTTCATATGTATTCTGCTGTCCATTAACACGTCCGACCGACTTAACACGTGCGTGCTAGGAGAGCAAAGGATCATTTGTTTTCAGTCTCGGCAGACGGCAGTACATTATTCTGTGGGGCCGGGACACAAATGCGTGCTTGCAACGTGCTTATAAAACAAAACAGCTTTAATGGAGTAGAGACCAGCGGTGACCGGGGTGAGAATCGTCGTGTGGTCGTGTGCTATCATCCGAGCGCACGTGGCGTGAAACGCTGGAATAGCCCAAAAATAACCAAATAGCCAAGATGAAAAACACCCCGCCAACTGTCACCAAAAAGTTGCCGGCGAGCAATTTGGCGGTTTATAGCCCAATCTGGCAACCCTGGGTTCCGCTGAGTGTAGGTTTGACACGGGTTTGAGGGCGGCGCTAGTGTTGAAAGCGTTTGGTGCAACACTTTGAAACCGGACTCAACTAGCTCTGTGAACTCGGTTCTGCGTTGAGCGTCGTTGGTGCAACCGGGGCTTAGTGGTTTTGTCATACATATTTCTTGCATGGAGCTGTGTAGGGGTGGTCTTTTGTCCACCAACCTCAGCAATGCGGCTCACACGTACATGTTCATCCATATACATCACTCAGTTGAGGAAGCACCTGGACAGCATGTTTCAAAGCCAGTGAAAAAGTTACTTGCTCCACTGCTTTGCAAGCAGTACATAATCCGAAACCACTAAGTACTTATGTGTCAATCATTATCCGTCAAGTTAACGGTAAGGCGATCCTTAACCATTAGGCGTCAGCACAATATTTTTTTCTGGAACACTGTGTGCTGAATGATTGGGTGCAAATGACAATGGGACCCAAAAGGGCTCAATTGCAATTTAAAAGTTAATTTTTATTTAGTTTACGAGAACTGCAAATAAGCTATCACTGGTGATACTTTTTCCCAATGAACAAAGCAAAGCAAAAGTGTCGTAGGAAATAGTAATTTTGTAACTATGTATTCAGGAGGAGGAATTTGATGAGACATCACATCTTTTTCCTTCGTTGGGTCCGTAGGCAACCTCCTACTCTCCAATGCGCCTGTAGAGATTATAGACGAATATTGAGAAGAAATCCAAGCTCTCGGTAAAGGCTTTTGATTTTACACATTTGCGTAATGTGTGTGTGTGTGTGTGTGTGTGTGTGTGTTTAGCATATGCGCCCTGCTTTTGTCCAGAAGACAGCTTGCAACATTCTCTTTTTTTTTTTTTTCTCGGAGCTGGAGGAATTTGAGGCAAAACAGGACACACGTGAAGTGCAGATCACCAGTGGTGACATAGCCGCTAATGGTATAGTACTTCATTCCTCGTAATGTAGACTCTCAGGAGAGTGAATGTAAATATCAATCCTGTTTTTGTTTTAGTGATGGACGCAGGCCCACATGCTGCTATAGAATGTCTGAGGGAGGACCGCAATGTAGGTGACCTTTCTCGTCCGACTGGTTTTCAATGACTC
Source organism: Ornithodoros turicata (assembly GCF_037126465.1). Classification (NCBI taxonomy): domain Eukaryota; kingdom Metazoa; phylum Arthropoda; class Arachnida; order Ixodida; family Argasidae; genus Ornithodoros; species Ornithodoros turicata. The sequence goes on from NC_088204.1 coordinate 39,799,911, forward strand.
TATTGCAGTGGTATGGTAGAGAGGTGTACCAAGAAGATTACATGGCCAGTGAGCCAACATACTGAGTTGTCACAAAGGTTCCCGGGCTGAATAAACCAGGAGGGGCTGACGCTACCCAATAATTTCTTTTGGGCAGCATCCTTGAAACATCGGCAAGGAACTGAGCAGTGAGCGACTCATTTGCGTGCACTCATTAATGGAATAAAAATAACGTTTAAATTTTACTTTTCGCTTTCAGAGCAGGTATCGATCAGCACTGTCTTCATCACCCCCTGTGCTTGAACCATTCTGATGGCCCCGTAAGTGACAGCTGGATAGCCGAGCGAAATATCACATTGACACACTGCCCTGCGGAGGAAATATAATAAACCGCAACGAATTAATTACTGGGAAAATTGAGTTTTGAAAAGAAAAAAAATGTTGACGTGGGTTCTTTTCTGGAATATTTTCCGCTGAGCGTCCCAATCTGTGAGATGTTCTGAGAGCATCTAAAGTAAAATTTAAAAGGGAAGATTTATATTCAATTAATGAACTCATACAAATGAGCCGCTCACTGCTAAGTTCAGAGGAAGTTATTCAATGGCGTAAGCTGCATACGAATTTTTCAGCCTTGTGACCTTCGCTAAACACCTGGTATGCATAATCGTGATGTAGGCAAAATTTTGGTTAGAGCCCTCTTGTTAGAGTTTAATACGTGTCTTATTTCCAGAGTTCGAGGTAACTCGTTACTGTAACTGAGTTCTTTTCTTTCTTTTTTTTTGGGGGGGGGGGGACTTGTAACTTAACTCGGTACTTTTGCGCCGTGGTAACTTTCAGAGGAACTCGTTTCTTTTTTAGGTAACTTTGCCAAAGTAACTTCAGTTAAGTTCAGAGTTACTTTTAATTACTTTTCATTCACGTCCACATATTTTCTTGCTTTCTCTCCGGTTCTTTCATGGCATTTTATGCCATAAAAGATTATATTCAATCAATGACAATATTTTATTCAGGAAGTAAGAACCGCTGTCATTGAAATGAAGCTGAACCATTGTGCGCCCACAGGGAGTAAGACACAGGGAGCAAAGCGTTCGAATAGACCTGTACCAGAGAAACGTCATCATGACGTTGGTAGACGGACTGAAACCGAAACAAATCGGAAGGACAGGGATGGGTTCCACGAACGGGCACTTGTTCGCAGCCTCCCACTGAAAGAAAAGTAGCACCGAAGGTCGCGTCCCTTTCAGGGATCATCGTAATCCCCTCAAGACCGGGGCTTTCGGGCGTGACTTTGTTCACCTCTAGCTTTGAGCGTCGTTCAACTGTACAAAGTTTGCTGCGCTGTCGAACACTATGATTTTATGTGTTTTAATTTCATTTGACTTAATTTGATCATGTGCTTACAAACAGGAAGAGGTCTATTGTTGGACATAAACGAGACATGCCGCAATTCCGTTATCATTGGAGGAACCAGCGACATTTTAGCCCGTATGAAACGTCCGATCGGACTGTCGCGCATGGGCATTGGTTGTAGAACGCGTGATTTCGCTCGAACGTCCATGCTTTCAGTCGGTTTGACGGATTGGTATTGGCATCGGGAAGCAAGATGGTGGCTGCTTTTAGCAAGTGGAAAGTTGAGTTGAGTAAGTGTTATAATGGGATTGCCACGTATATGTTGACTGTTTCGAACAATGCCTATCTGCGGGAAGTTGTTGGATGTAACGACATATTGAATTGGGCATTTCACACGATTTTAACGTCCAATCTCGCCGTGCTGCTTCATTATTTGTGCAACACGGATACGTACCATTTTCTGCATTTTCAGTCAATATGGGGTGTACACGCGCAATATGGGAGAAATCCTGGCGATACGGGTCCTTATGGGATCGCCAATGACCAGCCAATATGGGTTCAATATTGTGTGCTGCTTGGGTTGCTTCATCTCGCTGTGTTTTCGGCGGTGCGACGTACTACGTGAGCTTTATGAAAGGAGCACGCGAGCGCGTGGCTGGTAACCTCCTACGTCACTTGTGGGGTGAGGGAGTTGTGACGTAAAGGGAGAAAGGAGAGTGAGGTCCTTGGCGGCGCTCTGCGGCGACACACGAAAGCAAATGACGAGAGATTTGCTGTTTTGAATTGTGCCGGCACCCTCGCCATATCAGCCTGTGATACCAGGCTGTGATAGCGTCGCTCACCATTATCAGTTGTCAACGGAGTGCGGGGGGGGGGGGGGATGATGGTAACAGAATGTACGGCAGCGCCCTTTCCACTTCCACACAGAATGAGCCATAAGGCGTCGTAACAGACGAGGCTATCTACCCACGCGTTCCCGTATCCCCTTTCATAATGCTCACGATAGTACAGGACAGGATCCTCATAAAATTGAGCCCTTAACATCTGTCGCTGAAAAAGGAACCCCACATACAAGTCTTGCAACAGGGGGGGGGGGGGTATGTTTATTCAAAATGAAAGGGCAACAGGCAACAAGCTTCACTGGTACATTACGTGTTTCAACAGTGAAAGTCTGAGTTCACATATCCAAGATGTACAGGTGAAGTTTTCGGGGATGGCCACGGGAACACTCATCTGTTTCTTTTAAACCAACACGAGGCCCTTACAAAAATAATTTTCACATTCTTGTGGTCATCCAGTTGGCTTTCTGTGTACTTCAAACTTCTGTGTACCGAGGACGCAGCAATTTTGTGTGCCATCTGTAGCTCTCCTGTGCACGCCTCTTTGGAAATAGCATGCATACTTTCTGTACACTGCGTGCAGACTTTCTGAATACTGGTTGCAGACTATGTGCATATCGACTGCAGTCTAAGTTGCCGGGGTCTAGGGTTCTTCCCCCCCAAAAAAATACACACACACACACACTAAAACTTAAAACGAGCAACCGCTTGTGACATTTGGCTTGCAGTTACCTAGCTGGTATCCAAGTCGCCCCCATATATAGTGACAAAAGATTTTGCGAGAGTTCAGTTTATTGATACCCTTCCATCAAAGCATACTTTAGCTTTAATAGTTTGCAATTAAAACACATGTGAGTGTTTGAAGCTTGGTGTATCTTCGTCGTATCTCCTATTCTTTACCAGGTGCATTACCAGTAACACTCCTGTACTGGTTTTCGAAGTAGTACATGAAATTCAGTTGGCCCAGGACGCATACTAATCCCCCTGTCCCCCACTCCTTCCTGCTGTCCTCTCTCCGTCTGTCCATATCTGTACGCTGCTCATAGCCACAGTTGCTTCGCGGCGCTAACACGCAATCAAAAAAAAGTACATGAAATTCTATTTCGAGAATGTCCACCACATTCACGCGCTACCATTATATCACTTTGTACTATGGTGAGGCAAGCAAAGACAGATCACTATAGACCGTTTACAGCAGAGTTATCTGGGCGACGCCATCTTAGCGCACGTGACCTTGCGCGCCATTCCTCGCCTCCTCTTTCGGCTGCCTGTGGCACGTCGCGCGCAGTACGGCGGTGCAACCCAGAGACGCTTTCCCCGATTTTCGACTTTCTGCAATCAATTCCGGATGAAAGGATGACACGAGGCTTTGGCCGAAGCTTCAACGGTCAGGTGGGTGTGCTTTTTATATAATTTAAGTTGCATTTGCTTGATTTAGAGTGGTATTCCTGCCCTCGTGCGTCCCACATGATCGGCCCCACTATGCTTGAGTTACTACACATTTCAGCGTCTTTTTTTTTTTTTTTTTGCGCATACGTTACGTTATGGATACGTTCATTATGTAATATCGTGAGATCATGATTTCTTGCTTTTTGTCGCAAGAGTTGTGGTACAACTACCTGACAAAGATACGCATGTATAAGGGCTGTTATGTTTTCGTTATGAAGCAGCATAGTTTTATTGTTGATTTCAGATGCATACAACTACATGATCAACGAGACAGAAGGAGACGGAAAGCCTGCGCTGAACTACAGAGGGTTTGCAAAGGGGACGATCGTGTTTGGCAGTGGCCATGTCGGTGTAGTACCCAGTGCAACGATGGTGTATGCATTCTAAATGCTGACGTCAAGTCGTCACAAACAGTTAGCAGAACGTACAGTGCAGGGACTCGCTTGTGCCCACTTTGGCGGCAACCTGCACCTGTAAAGCGGGTTTTTGCAGCAGGTGCAGTCATATCTATGCACTGTCCATTAAAGGGACTCTGACCAGAAGTTGTGGGAGCTCTTCGTCGATAAAGCGCCCAACAAGGACTCTCCATGCGAAAATTCATGCATTAAAACCCCACAGTTTCTCTAAACTCAAATTTTAAACATTCGACTTCATCCGAGTGCAGCACGCCTAGTGCCAAACCGAGAAAACATACGTTTATACAGAATATCCACCCCGGCCCACCATCAAAATGACGTCAACATGAGGGCCACTGGCAACACCCACAATTGGCTCAAACGCGTCACGTGGTCATACAATACCTTGTCAATTCCCATTATGAAATGGCATTTATATGTTTAATATGTTTTTGTTACAGAGTCTCAAAAAGAAAAATATACCCTGCATTTAACACATGCGGTAGGTTCTACGATTGGCTTTTCAATCTGCGTTCTGGTTATGGTTCCGCATCCGGTCAGCTGTAATGGCTGCCATATGACGAGCTTGCGAACTTGTATGATTCTCGGCGCATCCTGCCTTTTTCGGGCCATTGGGTTGGTGTTGGAGTTGTTCGCCATATTTCACCTATCATTGCGGCGTACTGTTCTTGATCTGCTGCGAAGCAACGAACCGCAACGGCAGTCACTGGCCTCAGCGAAATTCAGTCTGCTGCATATGAAAGGAGCATCGGGACCTGATGATGTACTGCAAATGCTGAAGTTGAATTCTTTGAACCTTCATCTAAAGAAACCAAGTGTGCTCTCGTCTGGTTCTGATGGAAAACCAGTTTCAACAAGGTTAGCACATTTATTTTTCAGTTCTAAGTCTACGCACTCAAAACTATGCAAGTGCATCCGATCATTCTCGTAGCTGTTCTGTAACACGTATGCTTTCTTAAGTATCCCACAGAACCCTCCGCTTCATGAACCCAGTTATACTTTATGTGACCCTTCTGATGGCTCCTTACTAGGCTGTGCCGCTCTGAAGCATTGAGATGACGAAAGGTCGTGGGTGCTGCCCCTCTGCTTTCGAAAGATGAATCAGTCATTCCACACTGTGCTTACTGGCTTTGTATCGAGTCTGACAAATCCAACAAACCTGGACTGCCTTTTTCAAGGAAGTTCGATAATGTAAGTATGTGTTATATTGGTTTCACATACCTCCGCCACATATTGAGTGTGTATATCGCTGTACTTTTGATGCTATAGCATATCTAGCGTACATTATTATTGAACACCTAGTGTGGAAAACTGGACACCAGCCACACAATGGCAACAATTGTTTCTGCCTTTTCTTCGACTGTTTATTTTTATTATAATATATTTTTAGTATAATCGTCTGATTTTTAATAGTCACAATTTTTCCATGGTTTTGGCGCACTATAGCCTGAGTTGCTTATGCGCCATTAAAATTGAATCATCATCATCATCTTTAACTGCCATTATTCAATTGAAGTGCCATGTTTCAGTTGGATATAATGATATGGCCAGAGATATTTTTTGCTTTCGTTCTGGAGTTGCTCATTTCAGAAGAATCGTCACTGTGAAGTTTGTTTTCGGAAACTTTAAGAGGACTAAAACCAAACACTTTTCTTTCAGAGCATCCCTTATGCACTGACATTTCAATTAAGGTCTGTGTTACAAGAATGACAGACCACTCAACAGCGATGAACATTTGAAGGTGGAAGTGCTGGAACAAAGATGCGTTAATCTGTGTGAAAGGTGCTTTGAAAGGGCATAGGTCATAAGCTAATTTCTGTCTGCAGAAGACTATGCTCCTATCAACTATGCTCCTTCTATCTACTAACCGGCTCCACTTTTTAGGGTTCCCTGTAAACTAATGGAGCACATCATATACCAGCACGTTGTTAACCATGTTGAGTCTATCAATTTCTTTTTAAAATTCCAGCATTGCTTTATAAAAGGGTATTTAGGCAACTAACATAATTCGGTCACAGCATTTTAAACTGTCTTGATTTCTGGGTCCACGTAGATGCAGTACCTTTATTTTGTAAGGGCTTTTGACACTGTGCTCTATGCTCGCGTGTTGGCCAAACTAGTCTCATTAAAATTTGATCCTGCTACCATTAACTGGATATGCAGTTTCTTGACTAACCGCAACCGTGCCAACAATTCACTTGGCAATATCCTATGATATCGCCTATATCATACCTATCATAGGAGAGAACCTACCATATCGCCACCATGCAGCGTTTGTCACGTTACATTTGCATCACATTTTAATCTAGTGTGAAGCAAGGCCTTTAGGTGATAATTAGGTGTACAATTACACGCCCCTCCGTTATGTAGCACCACACGGTTCTTCAACCTATGACAGATGACTAAATATATTGCCAAGTAAATTGTTTACAAGGCTCATTACCCCATTTCACCACATTACTGCAAGCAATTGTTAGAGTAGTGGCCCAGGGTATGAAGCTCGCCACAATTCATTATTCAAGCAAAGTTCATAATGTAGAATCCTTTACTGAAAACACCGACTTAACACAACGATAGATAACAAAGAGAGTGAACGTTTCATCGCCTATCCGGGTGGCATCATCGCTACAACAGAGAACAGTCAAAAACAGCATCGAAGGAGTCAAATCAGTGGTGTGCATTCCTTTCATCCAAGGTGTTTCATATGCCATTTGAAGGGCACTCTGCCCATCAGGCATTAAGACTGTGCATATAAAGTTAAGTGCATAGATTGTGATGCCACCTACATTCGCGAGACAGACAAAAGATGTGGGACAAGACTAAAAGAGCACACAAGGCACGTTGCCAAGGCTTCTAATGTTAGGGCCGGGTCCCATAGCTTTATGCGAGCAGCAGCAGCAAAGCAGCAGCGGTGCGGCAGCAGCAACACGGCAACATGGCAGCAGAGCAGCTTTCTGCTGCCGCTGCTCTGCTGCTGGAGGCGTCCCATAGCTTCGTTTTGAATTAGCGGCAGCAGCGGCTTAGGAAACACAAAACGTGTTGGCAACTGTGTCATTGTTTACATTTCGCACATTCCGAAGGCGTACGCAGCGGCTAAGCCTTTTAGTGCACACACCTAGGAACGCAATCCTAGGTGAAAGGCGTTTGTGTGAGAGATATATTGTCGATTTGGAGCTCATAAGTGAACTTTGAGATGAGTGTGGTGGTGGTCTGAGCCTCGTATTACCTGACTCTTCGTTGATGTGTAGTCAGTTTCATGACATCCAACGTAGGTTCGTCCTACTGCTGTGCTGTGCAGAACAGTCCTTTCTGTGTTGTGTGGAGATTCTTCTACGGGATTTTGTCGTATAAATATTGCCTCGTTACTATAGTATTCGACATTTTGATTTACGGTGACTGTCAAATGCGTACGTTGCTCTTAGTGAAATAAAACTGTCTAACGAAAACGAAGGCCCCTTCTGCTAGTACTCACTGCTTTCTGCCTGTTTTCACAAGGAATGGGTTCATTATCTATCTCTATCGAACCTTTTCTTGTTGTCTGAAGGTTGTCTATCTCCATCTACCCTTTTCAAGGGTCAGTTTCATTTACAACCACCTAGCAAGGTCTTGGAATACCGACCACAAGAAATTTGTTCGGTTTGGTTTTCACACGGCATGGACGTGAAAGTAATTTGCTTGTACGTTATCAGGTCACGGGTTTGGAAGTACTTTCCAGAAAACAAGCGAACATGTAGCTACAACTGGTACACAACATATGTATCACGTAGGTTCGGTCGAACACTTTATTGAACTTTATGAACTGAATTATGTCCTGAAAGCGCACTTCACGCAGTCCCGATGATTGAACACTCGCTCCAAACTACTGGCAATCACAAGCGTTTCCAGGTCTTCAGAATCAATCACAGAACAACCAGAAACAAACCTTCTGCCGTCACTCACCGCCCTGCTAACCCTAAACACCGTCGAACGAAAACAATACCAACCAGCCTCCTGATTGGCTTTCGAGACCGGCTGCTCAGGCTGCAGAGCAACAGGGCAGCACAGCAACCAAAAATTCGGATACGAGAGCAGCAGGGAATTCCTGCAGCTCGGCAGCGCTGCTGCTCTCGCCCAGTGCTATGGGACCGCTCGTGTCGCTGCAGCTCTGCTGCTCCGCTGCTGTTGCTCTGCTGCTGCTGCTCAAATCAAGGCTATGGGACCCCGCCTTTACTCAAACCAGGACCGAATTAGTCTACCTTTGTTGGCCTAAGGGACACGTATTTAATTTTGATGGTGTGGTAACCTTTGCACATGACTAGCGATGTGGCCCTAGAAAATTCTAAGAGTCCTGGTTTATCAGACGTGATGCATCAGCCTGTAATACAAACCGTGGCCCTCTATCGGATGTGTATGATACCCTCTTAGATAAGTAGGCTGGTGTGCTCGTCTTTGGCCTCTGTTGTACTGATGATGCCACCCGGATAGGCGGCAAAACGTTTGCGCTCTGTTTTTAGTCGTTGTGTTAAGCGGTGTTTGCAGTAAAGGATGTTATGTTATGAGGTTGTCACCCAGCATTTGGAATATATTTTCAAATAAAGTTGTTGTTCTACAAACCTCATTACATTGTAGAAATCATTCTTAGTGCCTATTGTTTAGGGGATACCATTCTTGCAGTCACATGAAGCGCTGAAGGGCCAATTTCGAAAGTAAAGGCAATCTGATTTATGTTCTTGCTGACATGGCACAGCGTATGCACGAGGTAGCTCCATTTCAGGAGCCTGAGAACACTCAAAGCAATTGGTGTGCTAGCATTAGATATTGTGTGCAGCATTACATATTTGCTTTTGCTACGGCAAAACCCAGGCAGCACACGACATCGGGCCGATATCGGCAGCAAGTTGGGCATGTCGGCCCAACATATCCCCGACACTGCCAACTTGTGACCGATGTACGACAGAAGTTGGCAATGTCGGCTCGATGTTGAAGGAAAAACGCGACATCTAGCCGACACTGCCAACTTGCGACCGATATCACGCTGAAGTTGGCAATGTCGGCTCGGCGTTGACCGAAACAAGCGACACGTAGCCGACAATGCCAACCTGCGACCGATATTAATTTAGAAGTTGGCAATGTCGGCTCGATGTTGATGGAAAAACGCGACATCTAGCAGACACTGCCAACTTGCGACCGATATCACTCTGAAGTTGGCAATGTCGGCACAGTGTTGACCGAAATAAGCGACATGTAGCCGACAATGTCAACTTGCGATTGACATCCCACAGAGATTGACAATGTCGGCTTGATGATTATAGAAACCAGAGACATGACGCCGACATTGCCAACTTGCGACCAACATCCCACTGAAGTTGGCAATGTCGGCTCGATGTTGACCGAAGCCAACGACATGACGCTGACACTGGCTTTCCATCGACTTCCTTGGTGTTCCGCGCCAAAAGCAAGTAGGAAACACATTCGTTACGTTAATGTCGAGTTACTATTCGAAGGAATTCCTCACTTGAGCCTCGTTTGCATGCTTGAGCGAATTAAACTGAGACACGTCACCTCCACCATTTTGATTCCGAGACGAGCAGGGCTCTCGAAGTTGCGGAAGCTCGTAAGACATGAAATATATAGTATCTGTTTTCGCTTGGAAAAGGAATGCCGGTTCCTTTTGAAAGCTTCTTGGACTTCGTGGTCCTAGGAGCTTTTAAACTTTTTTTCGTCTTGCTTTTTGTAACGCCGCGCTCATTGCCCGCCACGGGAAATACGAGGAACAAAGGAAACCATCAGAAAATGAAACGAGTAAGAAACAATGGCAGAAATAAAACGTTATTTCGTCGCAAATAACCGGTCTAACGTTTAGTTACGATCGCCAACACACGAATACAAATACAAAATTATGTTGGCACAACATCGGTCACAAATCGGTAGCATGTCGAAATGACATCGGCAGCATGTCCAAACGATATCGGACCAATATCCTGACCCGACATCGGCCCAACTCTGGGCGGTGTTGCAAAGTGTATGTTGGGCCGATATCGGGGATGTCGGCAGGAGCACATCGGGCCGATGTCGGCCCGACATCGGGGTGCTGCTTGGGAACTAAGAAGGGTGGATAGAAAGACAGTTGCAACCTGTTTCCACAGAAGACACTCAGGTTCATTAGCAATTTCCTGCAAGAGAGCTAAGGCTTTTCCAGGTTACTACAACATGGGTGCCTGATTGTAGATAACAAGAACTCATACACCAGAGGTCAGTGTTACACGCACTCTGCTTTCAGCAGGGTGCGTGTAACAGTCCTGCAACAGTGTCCTGCAACAGTTAAAAGGCGTGACCCCTAAACCTGCACAAAATTCCTGGAGTGTCTTCACTGGGCACTGTCGCTGTTCCTCTCATAAGCTGCTCTCTATGAACCTGACTCCCAGTTCTGGATGCACTGCCTGAGGTAACTTCAGCATGCTTTCCTGACATGAATGGTCGCAACTTCTATGAGCAGTGTTGTATTACTGAAAGCAATATGAAATGCTATACCTTGACAGGTTATGATATCCTTGATATCCTTCTTGAGACCGTAGAGAGATGTTCCTTGCTCCCTTTATTCCAAACCACACTATCAGACGGAAGCCCGCTTGCCACCAAGCCGATGAGTATTGCCTGAGAGATGAGAAAAGCTGTTTTCTGATCTGATCCAGGACTGAGACATGAGTAGCCCCGAGAAAGCACCAGGGTTTCTTTGAATTTTATATGTGTCAGCTTTGAATTTCGTCCTTCCCCCTTTTTTTATGTAGTACCTGATTACTTTAGCCTTGTACAGCTTTGGAGACTGAGGATGTGGAGATGATGTAAGAGGTGGAATTAGGCTTCAGGCACAATGAGGCAAAGTGTGACAACATGCCTTCTGAGAATGTTTATGTATCATTCACACAAAGAGAGGATAAGTATTACAATAGATGTTACATCTTTTTCTGGTTTTGATATTTATTTATTCATGAATAGACCTCAGAGGCCCTTGCGGGCATTGCATGAGGGAGGACATCAACTTGGGTCACTTAACAAATACAGAAGTTACAAGGAACATGCTTATTTGAAAGACAGACTTTGCTTTTCATTTCTTCATCAGTCGTGCTCAAGAAATTGTTCAGTGTAGCAACGGTACACAATGTCACGAAAGGAGTGCTCATCTATCGTTCCGCAAGACTCATTAAAAAGGACTAGTGTTGTGTTTCAACACAACATATTGAACTCATGAACCATGCATCATCCTGAGAGCTATAAGTCATCCTAGATACAGATGCTGAATTATTTTAAATGCGATAGACGAGCTGTGCGAAGAGGTACCTCCAGTTAGCATGTTGGGTACTTGAAGCCTGTGGTAGTTTCTGTGTGGAAGGCTCGCCAGATCCTGTTCACTGCACAGGCTGGGATGACTATGCGCTTGTTTTTCCCAAGTTTGTGGTAAAAACACCTTGCAAACTGGCGATACGCAGATGTACATAAAATATAGTTTAGGCAAATAGGTAACCGGTCACAGTACAAGGCGTGTGTCGTGGCATTTCCACATGTACTAGAGAGCGACTGCAATTTATCTGCACACATCCTGTATATTACTACGCATGCTGTATTCTTTTAGAAACCAACATTTTTTTTTACTTTTCAGTAAATCGAAAGCAAGAACACTCAATGTCGCTAAAAGCCTACGCTAAAAACCTAAGCACATGGCAGTACATAAAAAGGTGACTTAACACACAGCACACTGACAATTACACAGTTACCTATATTGCTTTTCTCCAATTCATAGTTCTGTATTGTGTCGTCTTTGTGCTGCACCCTGTACTGGAGTTTTTAGAGACTTTAATGCAGGGCCAAACCAATTTTGAGCGCCCAAATTTTAACATCGTTCGACAGGGCCACATGTGACTTACTTGTGAATATGGTCGCTTATAGGTTCGCGCCGCAATTCAAAATATGCCACCTTCAGGACAATCGTATTGAAGCATAGATGTTGGAAATCTTCGTGGGTTGTAATGCACTCATATTGCTGTCATTCGGCTGCGCTTTCGAACTCCTTACAGCACAAGCATTCGATCTCCTTCGGCATCATGACACACCAGCCACACCGGTACCTGAAACAGCAAGTACGCATTAAATATGAGGACACGAAATTTCAGAGAACGTTTACATGTTCGATCACAGTGTGCGTTAAAAAGCTCATCGTTTACCGGCTTACCTGTCTGTCGAAAACAGGCGACTGATTCTGTGTGCTTCATCTGTGACCGATGTTCGTATCGTAGAGCTCTGACTTCGGCTCGCATTTGTGGCATCGGCGACGTTTCGAAAGCGAGGCTCCCGAACTGTTCAGTACACAGAATTTCCTTCTTGGTCGCAGAAAGGTAAAAAAAAAGTTCCGGGCTCGAAGTCTCCGCATTTCTTGCTTCGACGTCCATATTGAAGATCGCTTTCCGGATGCCGCCGCCCTCACAAAACTCACTAACAACAGAACTTCCGGTGCGGGCGCCCAATTAAACATGAACCTCATGTTTTCGTCACGCACACGGAAATTGGCGGATATCCACTACAAATAGGCTAGATTTCGGCGCCGATTGCGTGAGTTAAGGAGGAAAAGCCAAGCTGGTTTTCAGCTCCCTGTTTGGCAAATTTTGCCGCCGCGCACAGCCAAAATATTTCGCGGGTGGCTTGGAGGCATATTATACCTTCGTAATAGATGCAAACGAAAGATTTGTTGGACTTCTGGTCAGAGTCCCTTTAAGGTTGTTACAGGCGACAATCAAGTGGCCCACGAGTGCTTCGTGCACTGACAAGGCACGTACATGGAACCGTTCTACTGCAAGGAACGTGACCCATGCTATACTATGGAGGAAGTTGATTCTCACAAGCAGCAGCCGACGCCTACATCAGGGTTTGGGGCTCACGCGGAAATGCTGCGCCACTTCGACGACTGCATTACTCACCCTCGCTGACTTTCCAGGTTTGAAATCCTTCCTCTGCATGAAGATTCGATACCCACCGTTGCCGGATCAGCTTGTTTTTCTCTCCTTGTGGAAAACTGTGCATTGCAAAAGGCCTCGAACACGGGCAGTCTTTGTGTAGCGACGGCTCGTGAATTTGACAAACTACTTCATCCCACCTGATCGGAACTCTGTCACAGTTTCTACACTCAATCACGGAACAAGTCTTCCCTCTGCTTTTCCACATTTCGCACAGAACTGTAGCACAGCGGCTAAAAAGCTCGGAAGCACTCACATAGGCAAAGGCACACAGGTTCTCGCAGAAGGCAAGCAATGACGGGGCTAGTGTGGCGCCATCTATTAGCGCCTGAAGCAACTGGCTGCTGTAAACTGTCTATAGACCTAATTACGCTCACTAATACGCTGAAAACGGGGGGGGGGGGAGCTGCATCCGAGGAAAGAATAGATGATACTACTACGAACCAGATCTTGCAGACTAAATCACTCTTTGTAGAGCTCACGAGTTCAAGAGATGCGCAAAAAAGAATAAAAACATGGTATCACAAATTTGCAAAGTATTGTACTTGACTTGCCACAAAATGAACTAAACAGAAATAAGGAAGACATGAAGAATTACTAATAGCAACTGCGTACTGCAGAGTAAACACATATCACACCAACACCCCATAACCATAGAACCGCATAACTTATAGAAAAGTGCATAAATGAATGCACAAACCAAAAAATTACACAAAAACACAAAATTACTGCGGACATTTCGACAGACAATAAATTATCAGTGTTATCAGTGGTGACGACATGACCCCCAGAGGTCCGCGGAAGATCTTATATACAACAGCACATAAGGTTACGGTTGCACATGTTTTTCGCAGAGGTTGAATAATGGTACTGTGATGTTACACGTGAGGTTTGTCTGCGCAGTGTGGCGACATCTTGCACATGCGGCAGGGTAGGACTGCGGATAATTTCGGCCATCTGGGGTTCTTTTGACATGCACCGGCAATCTCTGACACACGGCGCTAGAAGCAATGTTTACCATCCCCACATTGCATACGTTGAAGCTGTGTAACGAACGGTGTGTAGCTGCAGAAAGAATCTAGATTTAAATACATTTCTGAGCACTTAAGTACCCTGGCACTGCACAGTGCAGCGTCACAAGCCCGAATTTCGCGTAGAAATATTACGAATTCATTCACGGTAGACGTGACTTTTGAACCCCCAAATGACGAACTAGCTTTAGGAGTCAATTGATACCAACAACAAGACTATGATTCAGCCAAGACTATGATTGAAAACGTAAAGCAGGCTTCACCTGATACTGCTTTCATAGAAGCCATATATTGCATAAACAAAATACAGAAGCCGACACTGAAGATTTTTGTTTAAGTTTAATTTGTACAAGCTTTCGCGTGGAGGTCCACGCTTCCTCAGGTACAAAGTGAAGTGGTGACACACATAAGTATATATAGTATAGACACTGCTGTACAAAGAAAGGGAAGAGGAAAGGAGATATGGTGCCACATGTCTGTGGCACCACATCTCCTTTCCTCTTCCCTTTCTTTGTACAGCAGTGTCTATACTATATATACTTATGTGTGTCACCACTTCACTTTGTACCTGAGGAAGCGTGGACCTCCACGCGAAAGCTTGTACAAATTAAACTTAAACAAAAATCTTCAGTGTCGGCTTCTGTATTTTGTTTATGTGATCTACAGGACTTGACTCCCCTCTTCGTATACGCAAGCCATATATTAGGAATAGAAAAGTGTGTGCAGCACGTTCCGTTGTTACCGCTTTGCATTCGTTCTGTAGTGGGGCGTTCCCTGTTTTATAGCGAAACGTTTGGTGCAAGTTTCGTTGACGAATATTCTTCGAGGTCCCATTTTGGTTCCAAGTTCCCAGTCCGTAAAGCAGGCTTCACGAGATCCACTGAAGCGTTGGTTGAAGCCCTCAACCTGGCTAGCTCGCGCAAATACAACATGTATTTTGCAAGAAACGCTTGAATTGAAGGCTCTGTATGGCATCTAAAACAACCTACAAGAAAGATAAGACCGCAGGATTTGTTGCGCATGAAGAAAAAAAAAGTATAAAGAAAAAAAAAATCTCTGGAGACTTGCTTCGATGCACGCAGATTGTGAGGAGCTCTGAGGCCAGTGGCGCTCAGACAAGAAATATATCGTGATATGAGCTGTGGTAAACAAGCACAGAGGCCGATATTAGAGCACTACGTTGATTCCTTTCCCCTCGTAAAGCAGGCATCATCTACCTACCGCCGCGGGATGCGCGCATTGAAAATCGAAGAGCGCGAGTAGTGCGTTGTTTTCCTTATGGTGATACTTGTCAATGCAGATTTGTGGTTGAATACTGTCAGGTTCCTTTGAGGTTCCAAACTTTTCTGCTCAATTTGTTCAGGAAGCTTCACTTAGGATCCCCAATACGGAGGGGGGCGGGGGTTTCCTTTGCACACTTCCGCATACACTTCGCGTGCTCCAAATACCGCTTGCATGAATTGGAAATACGGGAGAGATCCAGCTGCTTCTACAACGCGAAGTCCTGAATAGGCTGTGAAAAGGGCACCGAAAATCAGATGAGAAGATTGTGATATTCACGGGGTAGTGGTAGTATGCCACCAACGAACAAAGTCCCGCTCGTACGGAATTGTCCTCGCCTCTTATAATGTCCTCTATGATTCCTTCTTCAAAACAATCATATTTGCGTATGGAATACTTTTTGTTTGCGCTACTTGACTACGCGCATTTCGGATCGTTTTTCCGCTGTTTGGTTGGTGACAGGTATTCCCCAATATTTATTTGCGCCATTTGTGATTCATTGTCCATCCTCCCGTCACATTTTGCACAAGCCTGACATTCTGCTGCTGCGGAAAAAAGAAAAGAAAGAAGGAAAACATTTCAGACATAGTGTGCGCAATTGGTAGAAGCGGGAGACCAGCTGTCCAGCAGCGTACCAGAATCCGTAAAAGTCAAGCACAGCTGCCTTTGTTGAGTATACGGTTATCGTAGTGCAGCGCACCTTTCAAGCAATTTTCTGTCGGCACAGTTCTCCCTGAAGTCCGCCCAGGACGCATACTAACCCCCTATTCCCCAGTCCTTCCTGCTGTCCTCTGTCCATCTGTCCGCATCTGTATATCGCTCAGAGCCGCAGTTGGTTCGCGGCGCTGACACGGAATAAAAGAAAAGTTCAAGCAACCTTCGTTGAAACATTTGTCTACGTAAAGGTGACGTTAGACGCTTTTAGAGCAACCTGCTGTGTGTGATCAAGATGATCCAAGAGCGTATGCAACGTTTGTGATGGAACCGTGTCATCTTTGGTTCCCCATAAAGATATCAATGAGAAAACCCAAGCAGCAAAATGTACTGAAAGTCGGGTGCAATAGGGGTGGACGGGTAGGTGGAAGGCCTTGAACAGGCTCGTGAAACTAAGGAACATCGATAAGACACATACCGTCCACCCCTATTGCACTCGACTTTCAGTACATTGTGCTGCTTGGGAACATACAACGACCTTGTACAGTTATCGCATATCGATACTTCAGAGACATGTAAGGCGCAACGCTACCTCTGACAGCCCCAAATCGCACAATATCTTTTTTATCTTCAAATTGTTCGAACCACAGTTGAAGCACACATGTCTGAAGCCATGCATGCTATGTGAGCACCTTCTGTGCAACACCAGCGGTCTGTACATACAGCATCGTGATAATATGATGTAAAGGTTCATATTAATTTGTCTTTATTGCGCGTTAGCGCCGCGAAGGAACTGTGGCTATGAGCGGCGTAGAGATGTGCAAAGATGGAGAGAGGACAGCAGGAAGGAGTTGGGGATAGGGGGATTAGTATGCGTCCTGGGCCGACTTCAGGGGGAACTGTGCCGACATTCATCTGGAAAGTCTTCGGAAAACCCAGGAAAAACCTCAGACAGCACAGCAGGCGGTAGGATTCGAACCCACCACCTCCCAGTGTACAGCACGACCTTGGTTACCACCAACGAGCGGGCGCCTTAGCCCACTCGGCCATGCCGCTGGTGGTTCATTTTAAGCTCTGTACGAAGAACGACCGCAACTTCCGAGATACATATTACTATACATATATGAGTATACTATATGTATGAGTATACGGTTATCGTTATGCATGAGTTATGGGCAAGCCAATCGCCCTGTTTCTTTGAAGTGGGTGACACCACACTGCTAAGCTTGGATCTGATAACTTCCTTTATCGTATCGTTTTCGTAGAATTCTTCCGATGTACTAGAACACACGATAGTCCAGTTTTCGTGTATCGTACGCTATCGCCTTTGCGTAAGTACGGGATAGCGTTATCGGTTCTGCGCATGCGCAAAACATAAAGAGAGCTACAAAAGATGCGCAGCCTGGAGACAAGGGACTACAGACAAATAACAACGTTTTTCATAAAATTTTGTCAGTTGTTAGTAAGCAGTTGTTGCGTGAGGTCTGTCGTCCCTTGTCTCTGGCTGCGTACCTTCTGTAGCCAATATGTACCACCTACCCCACATGAATTTGTTAAAAAAGAGAACCTCGCGCAACGCGCAAAACCACCACACTATCCCTTACGTATGCAAAGGCGAAAACGTAGTTTGCACTAAAACTCTCTGTTGAAGTCTCCGGTAAATACGGTCTTCTTTACATTGACAATGAAAGGACGACGGAAACGAAAATAGGCTGCAAAGCTATTTGCCTCATATTGCGATGTGTGCCAAAACAATCCGGAATTCGACTTAGATTTGCGTATATTAGTTGAAACGCCGCCACAATCGCGATATAAAATTCGGCCGTGGAGCAATCTGAGCCCCTGGTGAGCGTCGCCGCGCCGCCGTAGCAGACCACGGAAGTGACGCACGTTGGCTCTCCTGTTGGAGTTCCTGACTTTCATTTCGCTTCATTTCATTTGGTGTTTCGGCGTACGTCTAATTCCTGCTACGGGGAAAGAACGGAGACGAAGAAGCATGTACGAACCCATCTCTCATAGGATATATTGTCTTCAGACTTCCACGAGATCTCCGAATCAAACATCTTCAGGCGTTATTCAGAATTCGCCGTGTTTGTGCCGGGCAGCCGCACATGGAGCGCGAGAGATATTTGACGTCACGCGCTCCTCCGATTTTCCCGCAATGCTTGGCGCGCTCCATGGGCGATCGTGTCGGGTGGGCGGCCCAGCGCGCTCGTAATCGTCAGAAATATGGCCATCGGCACAGCGTACTTGCAAAATACTAGTGGCACCATAATTTTACATAATATTTACACCTTGTTCGGTCCCTTTTTTGCAATGGACAAATTTCGTTTCCGTTGTCCTTTAAATGAATGATAGCGAAAAGTAAAGTGAGCACAGGGAGAAAAGACAGTGTTGTTTTTGCACACCCGGATTGTTGGTTGATTCGATACATATATATATATCTTCCGCATAACCCCAACAGCATATGTCGGCACAGTTCCCCTAGAAGTCGGCCCAGGACGCACATTTCCCCAGGGCGTGAGTCGTGAGGCCATACGTGAGGCCGACTGCATACGTGAGGCCGACAACGGCAAGCCCTTTCACCACCACCACCACCACCAACAGCAATTTACTTACCGAAGCGTGATGTAGAGAACGTTTCTGAGTTTTCGTTTCTATTTCTTTTTTACGCGCAAGTGATCTGGAGCAGACCGCACGGCACTATTCAGACACCTCAGTCTGCATTTTGGTGTGGTTTGGTTGAAAAAACACTGAAATTTCAGTGTGCACAACGTCTCCAAGGCAGAAAAGCAGGAACAGTTTAAACAAGAAATGCAGCGGAGGCTGAAGGGCTGTTGCTCAACGTACTATTGGGGACACGGTTAGCTAAAATCGTCTGTTAGTACTTTGCCTTCCCATAATACCTCTGCTGCGCTTGAAATTGTTGTGTAAATACTGTATTTGAAGGTGGACCATGCGCTGCATGTGTTCATTACTCGAAAGAAATAGTCTTGCAACGCCTGGAGATTTGAGATGAGATAAACCAAGGAGTGCTGATTTTAGACAACAGCACATCGTAACATTTGTCTCAGCTTCGTTATGTCATACCCCTGTCACACGGACACTTTCGATCCGCATTGAGCCAATGCTCATCGAGCTCAATGCGGATCCGGGGCTGCTACACGGACACGTTCGACTAGGATCGAACCCCGATCCTGCTTAACCCGATCCAGTTTGTTAAAAGAGATTGAGATTCCCAAGACGGCTTGAAGACCGCCATTGGCATCCTCGAACTCAGCGAATTTGTAATGTTCAACGAAAACATTACATTAGCCCATGGAATTTCACGGTTACGGTTTTAGTCTAGGTATTACGGGCGACTGCGTTTGCTAATTTGTTTAATTCGACCACTCTTGACACCGCGGAAACCAGTAAAGGCTTAGTAAACACCACAATTGGGAGCGGATGCGGTTATTCTCGACTTTTTAGGAACATATTTGTCGCCTCTACCCCAGCTCATACCGAGACAACTCATACCATATACGTAAATGTATTCAACCTAGCTGCTCTCAAACAAGGGACCCGTTGCGCGACATTACCGATAAAGAAGCCGTTATGCAGCCCCCTTGGGTCGCCGTTTGGTTGAGGAGAGTTTGGGGGGATCAAATTAAAACGAACACTACGGCACATTGCTAGAGAGTCACATGTACCTCTAAGTCTGCGTGCGTGCGTGAACGATAAACCATTACAAACGGGAGCCTGAGGGTCATAGTATGTATACCGACATACATTCTACCGTAACTGTAACCCTCGTATAGTGTCCATGACATGACTTCAGAGCACACGACGTCTGTTTCATTCGCCTACCCGTAGTCCAAACCGGCGAAGTTTTTTCTTGGACCGAAAACCGTTAAATATATTTTTCGGTTTCCCTCCTGAGCGAAACAAACGTACACGGTTTCGATTCCGTTCCGGTTCGCACCAAAATAGCGTTTTTTTTTTTTCGGTTTTCGGTTCCGGTTCGCTCCGACACCCTGATTGAGGTTGATGGTATCCTAATCTTTCTTTGTGAGTGCCATAGGTCAGACTGTTCTAGTGTAGACTTCTGCAGACTGTCAGCTTCATCGCTGGTCAACTGTATGCCACGCACAAAGTCTTTGGCTTTCTCAATAAAACTTGTCCTGTCCAGATCCGGTCTTTGAGACTGTCCTCCATAGTCCTTGTCTCCAACGGTGCTTGCGAATTTGGGTGTTCTCGAGATTGGAGCCTTGTCGAACCGCATTTTCGTTCTGCGCTTTTGTCTTGATGTTATTAGTTTCTTCAGAGCGGATGACGGACTTTTCGCGACGAACTTGCGCAGATGGAAGTCATACCATCTTGCACCTGTCATGTTGTCTGCCAGTGCTGTGACGCGACATCTGTTACCGTAACTTTTACCCTTTGCATAGTCAACGCATTTGCCACCGGCTGAACGCACTACCATGCTCATGTAGGTCTTAGCGGCATTACTTGTTGCGTCGAGGAGCAGCATATCGGATCTGTCAGCGAGTACGTCTATTGCTTTCTGAATTTCAGTCATCATGTTGGATCTCAGGAGAAGATGGCCCTTTTCCATTCTGCATTCAAGCTCCACAGCATCGCCTCTCTTGACGGAGCAGTGCTCGCTTGGACAGCCGCTGTGGATACCAAATACGTGGTATGGGCCGTTCTTCAGTTGATGGCGCAGGCTACTGACCGCGCAGCAGGCGATATACTAAAGTGTTCTCTTGTGCATGCCGTCATATTGCGGATCTGGAAAGACCTTTTAGGGGGGGGGGGGGGGATATGTTTAATGCAAAGTAAGAAAAAAGGAAAGGGAAAGGTTAGCCACGGTGTGGGCTTGCTATTGCTATGTGGGCTTGCAAGGGCTTTGATGTTAGCGGTAGACAATAGCTTCCTGGCGTCTTTGCCCTCAGCTATGGCGAATGTTTTAGTATTCTTTGCTAGGTTATACAGCCGTTTGGTACAGTTTTTTACCATGTGATTGACGCATTCTACCTTTCTCACTGAACGGGCGTAAGGAACCTGTTCCTCGACTGCAACGAAAACACTGCTGTCTCAGTCTCCAATCAATGTAGTGTACCTAAGGCCGTACATTTCTTCACTTTCTTTGAATCCCTGTGCAATAGTGTCTCGCTCCATGGACGTTGAAGACGATTTCCAGTTGCAAGAACACGAGTGAGGTAGAGGCTCCTTATGCTCCGACTCAGCGCGTCGACAAGTTGTGCAGAACTTGTTGCGTACTCCGATGTAGAAAATCTTGCGTGTGTGTGACGACCGACAATGACAGCCACCCCGCTATTCGCATTGTACCCATGACCGAAAGACTGCTTGCTCCATCCTCCATCTACAATGACTGGGATGTTCTAAAAGCCGTCGGGATCGCGACACTCCTTCCGTTGTTTGGCAAGCTCAACCTCTTCGGCCGCGGCTCTCTTCATGGAGTCGAATGTCGCTGATTGAAGGTTTTCCCCAACTTTTTTCTCACGCGAAAGGAATGGGAGGCCGACTGATGCTGTTAGTTCTTGAGCCTGCGTGTACCCGATCCCGATAGAAAGGCATCCTCTAACAAAATCAAGATTTATGCTGTCGTTTGTGGCGGTCACTTTTTCCGTCCGCACGAAGTGAGTGAAACTGCACAGAGGTGACTTGGAACAACGATACTCCAGAGTGGCGATAAGTCCAACCCTGACTTCTTTGTACAACTGTATCTCACCACAAAATATCTGGTGTTCGCCTTATGTGTTGATGTGGATGCGGGAACACCTTCCGAGGTGTCGCCTTTTCCGGACGTCGATGCCTCGCCCTGCTGCTGACTGTGTTGCTGTATATGTTAGCAGTGCCAGATAGGGAGGGTGAAAGGACCAGGCCGCCTGCACCTCTCCCCTGCATCTCAGATTCCTCTGAGCTCATCAGGGCCATCGTCAGGGCCGGTTTGAGGGTCGACAGGCATCCCCTGCCCTGGTTTCGCGGAGTCGCCTTCATCCGATGATATAGCAGCGGGTGCTGCATCCTCACCAGGTTCACTGCATGGGACGAAAGCACAAAAGAAATCAGCAAAGGATGCATGACTAGAACATGTTTTCAAAATGACTATAACCTGAGGTTTGCGATATACGCAATGGAGTACACTCTAAAATTCTGAACACCCTTCTCGGGGCAAATTTGTGTGCAAAGGGTGTAATTTGGGTGTAAATAGTTTTGCACACCCCAGTTACATCCTTCTGTGCAAAACAAAAACTTGCATGGGGGTGTTGTATGGGCGCAATAGTTACAGAACCTGATTCGAGGGTGTACCTATGGCTACTGGCCTGGAGGATGGTTGAAAATCAAACAAAATAATGATCTTGAAAAATATTGGTCAACAAAAGTTGCGGGCAGAAGCTCGACGGGTGTAGCAAAATAAACAGGGTTATTCGTTTTCGGGTTTTATGATTTTTCAAATTCGGGAAGGAAAAATCGGGTGCTATTTACACACGACACGAGAATTTAGGGGAAATTCGGGCGCTATGCTGTTTCATATGTCACCGGGGAATTTTCGGGTGAAACAAGAGGCATATGAAACGAGCCACTGCTGTGACATTTTGACGAGAAATAAGATATCTAACAACAACATCTTTACATTCCAGCTCTGAGCTGCACGTCGCTGCTCGTCTTTGACTCCTGCAGGAGGGGATCATAAAAGGAGCACAAATAGATTGTCACAAATAGCTCTTTGCTGATATTACGATTCACTTCTCCGACGGTTTACAGAGACGCACACGTTGAAGGACCGCAAGGACTTCGAGTAGATATGGGGTTTTACCCGAATAGTTGAAAACTATTTCTTTTTGGGGATAGGGGGGGACTGTTGTGAAAGATCCGGCTTAACCAGAAAACGAAGACTCCTAAAAATAAACACATAAACCATCAAAGAAAAAAAAACAGAAAATAAGTTGTTCCTACAGAACTTGGTTCTTATAATGTAATAGTTCCAGAAAACATGGTCTCAGCCGAAAGGTGCAAGTAAGATGGTTTCGTGAGTTGTGCCAGCCAGTATTGGCGGAAAACCGTCTGGCGTTTTCAGGCTCAGGTCAGGTGTTGACCAACTTCTGTGGCTGAGTGGCCTAACGCGCTAGCGCCCCGGCCCGCTACGTGAAGACAGGTACTGGGTCCGACTCAAACAGTCGTCTGCTATTCTTTTTCTTGGTTTTCTTCAGACAAATGTGGACACGAAAGTCGGCCCAGGACGCACTATCCCCCTATGGCGTGACGAGGCCCACTAACGCGACATGAAGACTGCACCACCTCCCTCACCTCCTCCCGCTTTCAGGCGTACTGCATGCGACAACTTGTCTGAAATCGCAATCTCGCAGTTCCTGATTTATGAAATCATCAGTTGAGGCAATATCGCGTACGTTGAGTGATATAGTGGCATACAGCCTAGCATTTTTCAAAATAATCTTTGGTACAACACTTTGGATGGCCACAATTCAGACACGGGTTGCTGAACCACGAACCAACGATTTCAGACCAGTATGTCGCATGCAAAATGTGGCATGCACTGATAATCGCACAAATGACAAGAAATTTGCGCAACACCCCGTTTTGTTTACGTACATGTACGTTTTCGGTATTCTAAATTTATTTTCGCGATATTTATTTCAAAACCAAATTCCTTTCCAATAAGGCAAAAGGAATTCAGGCTACCTGTCGTCCAGCTAGACCGCGTCAACACAAAGCATTTTCTAAGGGGGCTTGTCAAAATCAAGCCCAGAAAAGCAAGTTTGCGGGCCTGTGTACCTTGGGCGCCCAGCTGGTTGAACTTTGCCAAGCGAAATAATTTTGGTTCCCAGGGCTCCTGTTCCATTCCTACTGACATGGGTCTGCCTGCTTAGGAGGGCACACTTCTCTCCACAGACACTGTTTTCACGTGATGTCACTATATGGTAAACGACAAGCACTTCCGGGTGTACCTCATCGATACTCCCTGTGGATAAATTTAAGTTGCGATTCTGCCGCATTAAATCCACGAATTCCCTGCATAATCTCATGCCAAGGACCTCTGTGCCTGCCTACCCCCTCCAGGGGTGTACTGCAATACTTTTCCAGAACTAACATTACCATACTGACCTAAACTAACCTTATTTATGTTGCTCTGGCATGTCCGATTTGCTAGGCCTAACCACCAACAAATACACGGCTTTCATTCACTCAAAATCACTGTTGCTTGAGTGTATAGTTGACGAACAAGACAGCATGATATTATCAGGAACGTTGCAATTAATAACCATTGCTCTCTGTGCAAAGTGGTTTCGTATCTCGCACACTGAGTATACGGTCGTCCAAACTCGTTTATTTTGTGACCGGGAGTATCGAGGCCCTCCTGCACTTCCCAGTTCCCAATGCTTATGGCACTACATCTTCGCGCGCGTCTGTCGAAGGCGTGGATGGCGTTTTCCTTCGCAAAGTGGAAATCGCATGTCCAGAAGATTCCGTTCCAGTGAAAATCGCAGAATTGTGAAAAAACAAAAAGAATAAACTTTGTCACCAGAGAACTTTCGGCGTGCGTGTGTTGAAATTGCGGTGCCGCAACCACCGCCCACCCAGTGCGAAATCGGAAGAAAGGAACAAATCAAATTAAACAAGGATGACAGTGGGAAGCTGTGCACACCGCAATTACGCCATTCGCCTGCACGTGCCAATCTGCCGTTCGGTATCAGTTTTCGGAACAGCTGACTATCTCGTTCATCAACTTCATTGGACAATGGGGCAGCGCCTAGCCTTCTGGCCAGCCCCACCTCACCATCACTTATCTATGTATGCGTCTCCGTCGTGCAAAAAGGGCTAGCTTGGAAGTTAGCGCAGGGTCAGCAAGTGTCCAGGGGACCGCGCGGAAATTAGGGGGGATTTGCGGCTGGCAAATTGTCTTCAGAAACTCAATGAAAAGTCATGTAATTTCCACTAGAGCAGTCTGTTCATGCGCTCTGAAACACGTAAAAATGATGATTCGTCGACGCAGTTTCTTTCTCACAATATTTTTCGCTGAAGGTCCCGATGCGTAAAACAGAGGTCGCTTAAGCGTGCGGAGTAAAATTTAAAATGATATTTACCGAATTAGTGAGTGTATGCAAATGAGCCGCTCTCTACTCAGATCATGACCGATGTCCCCAAGGATCTCTAAGGATACCAAAAAGAAATTTCTTCGATGACGCCACCTGTTCATGAATTATTCATCCGGAGGATTTCCGTGAGCTACAGTATATATATTAGGTGCTTTACGAGAATATGTCACAAAATGTTTGACGTCCGGCGTAGTATAATATTGAAACCACTGTCGTCGTTTTTATCAACGTGTGGCAGCTATGTTTACGATAATCATTTTTGCTCTGAAGGTTGTGGCACAAAAATACACCACAACATTTAGAATGGAAATAAATTCAGATACAAAAATAACAGAAAGCATAGCGAAATGAAATATAGGAACCAGTGCATAATTTGTTATCTCATACAGTACAGATGTGTATAGATTTGTACGCTTGCCCATGGTACTCCTATTTCTTGTTATAAAGCGCTTTGCTGAAGCCGCTCTCTTGTCCACGGGTCCCCCAAAAGAGCTCTTTTACTCTGAGGGCACCCTATCCGACCGAGTTTTGACGATACTCGGACATTGAAAGTAGCGGCCAGGGGACACGACACCGTTTTCCGTTGATGCTGCGGGCTACAGCTTTGTCCGAGACCACATTTTAATTTTTGTTTTCGGAACTGGTATACGACTTTGGCAAACACAATACAGTATTCAGCTGGCAATGGCAGACGATCTCTTTAGAGTGAACGAGCGCTGCCCTCATCACCGCGTTTTTGATGAACATTCACGGGCACAAGTGTTCTCTTTTTCTGTGCTTCGAAGAGAAATAAATGCAAAACCGAGCGGGAGCAAGGGGATCAAAATCCTCATGGATTGGAGCAGCCAGAGTTGCACAGTTGAAGAACGATGTGCGGACAATGCTGGCAGCAGGGATGGGCAGTATTTAAATACATTGTAACTAAAATACTATTGAAAATATAAATACATGTATGTCTATTTTGTATTGAAATACGGCCTACAAAAATGTATTTAGAATTATATTTAAATACCAATTTCCGTGTATTTATTCTTGTAAATACTGTCCTAAAATTGCCCTGCATTTGACCTTTCGGGAAGAAAGGCGAGTTTGGGGCACAGTTATGCCGTGTTTGCGCCAGCATGCACATGCGACAACGATTTGAGAAGGCGAGTTTTTCACTGTTGTTACGGACAACGGTCGCGACTACCCGATTACCTTGTTGTACGAAGCACCTTTGTCAAATTTAGTACAAGCCTCTGTTCATCGGTACAAGTGGACATGCCGTTGTCCTCTGCGATTCTGATTGTATGGCCGAACAAAAGATGCCTAAAAGATGCAGTGTTCAAGGAACTTCTAATATTAAAATCGCCATAATAATCCAACATATAATTGTTATTGTTGCTTGCTGATTTGTTGTTATAATCATTATTTCTGTAATTCCGGATGCCATCTTCCCCACAGTATTTATGGTAGTATATACGGTGTTTAAATACTGTATTTATATTTTGTATTTAAATAATTATGTTGAAAAGTAGTTATGAAAAACCCCTTTCAACCAAGTAAATATATATATATTTAATATTATTAATATATAATAACTATAATATATATATATATATATATATAAATATAACATTAATAACATAATACAATTTAATTTTATATATTAGTTTATATATTTAAATAAAAAAAAATGTATTTATGCTCATCCGTGGTTGGCGTAGCCCTGAGGTGTCGTACCCGCACTTCCTCCAATTGCACTTCTCCGTCGTGCAAGACGACGACGAAGAACACAACTCAAGAATAGGAAAGCGGAGCAGGGGAATGAAGCTATAGCAGACGAACAAGTGGATGAAGCGTATTTCCCAAGTTTAGAAGTTTAAGTCCCGCCGCCTGCAACGTCACATGTCTAAATTGGTTCAAATCACGTTTCCTCGCCAACAGACAGTTTTCTGTCGCACTTCGAACATATTGTTCAGTATTCATATTCGCACATATTGTTTACATATTGTTCTGAAAGTTCAATTTCTAGGTGCGTGAAGAATATAAATACCAAAACTTCGTACCTGTCTGAGGTGGGAACGAGTCTCTGCCTTTTACTTGCTTCGGCGATGTTTCGCGCCCTCTTGGTCCGCTTGCGCTTCTTGGAGAGACGTGGTTTAGCTTTCGGCATGATGACACTTTGTATGGCTAACCAAGAACTTACTTTGGACTGACATACCGCATGCATATTTATTGTCACCCGAGGAAGGGTCAACCAGAAAGGGAACACGTGGGAAGGCCAAAGCAAGACATTGAAGGGGATTACTGGAGCGGCTCCCCAGAGCCCGACGCCTGGGTTCGGGTGGGAATGAGGGCGGTGCCTCAATGCCTCTGCCACAGCCTTGCCGGTGTAATTGATTACCACAACGCTTGACCGCCATACTGGTCAGGGAACGTGGGCGGCATGGGTGGCCTTCACGATTTCGTCAAACCGGCCAAAAACAGATCTTGTTCTAACAATCTCAAGCCGTTCATCGGCCGTCACTGTATTTGTCCCAACGTAACCCCCTTTGTGTCTTCAGATACCCTCTCAATCGCAGTTAGCTCCAATGTACAGCTGTATGCAGGTTGTTATCTTTCTATATTATTTTATGGAAGAACTTTTTTAATTCAAAATATTTCTAAAAGATGCTGATTAAGAAAGGAACCGTCGTTAATCAATGATTAGACAGGATCGTACTCTCGGTGGTTGGATTTCTGCTGTGCCGTCCGCATTGTGTAAAATATATGTGTATATATATATATATATATATATATATATATATATATAAAGGGGGAAAAGCCATTAAAAAAATAATAAGTAAATAATGCTAGACGTGTTTGAAATTCAAACTTACGGATTAAAATGGCTTCTATGGCTGCACGTAGAGAAACAGATACTCATTGAACGATGCGACAGCACCAGAGGACACGTGTTTCGCCGTGTTTGCGGCTCGTCGGCCCTGTGTAGCTGCGCATCGTTCGGGATTGGCAAACCAGCGTCACCCGTGCCCGGTTTTCGGACCCTCCCTCCCGAACCGGTTGGGCTAGAAACGCGAAATTTTAATACGCGTCAGAAGGATAAATTCCACATCGTTTGACGCCGAGAACGTTGCTCTGCGTCCGTCCGGAGCGGAGTTTTCGCGGACGAGGGCGCCCGAGCGTCGGAAAAACGCCCGGGCGCCCTCGTCCGCGAAAACTCCGCTCCGGACGGACGCAGAGCAACGTTCTCGGCGTCAAACGATGGGGAATTTGTCCTTCTGACGCGTATTAAAATTTCGCGTTTCTAGCCCAACCGGTTCGGGAGGGAGGGTCCGAAATCCGGGCACGGGTGACGCTGGTTTGCCAATCCCGAACGATGCGCAGCTACCCAGGGCCGACGAGCCGCAAACACGGCGAAACACGTGTCCTCTGGTGCTGTCGCATCGTTCAATGAGTATCTGTTTCTCTACGTGCAGCCATAGAAGCCATTTTAATCCGTAAGTTTGAATTTCAAACACGTCTAGCATTATTTACTTATTATTTTTTAATGGCTTTTCCCCCTTTTTTGTAATTCACTGGCTTGCACTGTGGCATTGAGGAGTGCTCAGTCACCCTCCCAGGTGTATATCGCTCGCTGAGTGACCCCTGGTTTGCCAATCCCGAACGATGCGCAGCTACCCAGGGCCGACGAGCCGCAAACACGGCGAAACACGTGTCCTCTGGTGCTGTCGCATCGTTCAATGAGTATCTATATCTATATCTATATCTATATATAATGAAAAAAATAGCCGGAGCCCTTTGGCTGCACGTATAGCATATGTTTGTAACTCAAACGTCGCCATGCCAGTCCTGGACAGCTGTTTCGGCCTTGTTGCGCCTCATCAACAGGACGCGGGCAGGCAACGTTTGAGTGGATGGCGTCAGAAGGTCACGTAACACGTGATTCCTCCCGTCAGGGTGAGATAACTCACTCACTGAAAGCCCAGTGCAAAGCCAGTGAAGTGTAAAATGAAAAAAATAGCCGGAGCCCTTTGGCTGCACGTATAGCATATGTTTGTAACTCAAACGTCGCCATGCCAGTCCTGGACAGCTGTTTCGGCCTTGTTGGGCCTCATCAACAGGACGCGGGCAGGCAACGTTTGAGTGGATGGCGTCAGAAGGTCACGTAACACGTGATTCCTCCCGTCAGGGTGAGATAACTCACTCACTGAAAGCCCAGTGCAAAGCCAGTGAAGTGTAAAATGAAAAAAATAGCCGGAGCCCTTTGGCTGCACGTATAACATATGTTTGTAACTCAAACGTCGCCATGCCAGTCCTGGACAGCTGTTTCGGCCTTGTTGGGCCTCATCAACAGGACGCGGGCAGGCAACGTTTGAGTGGATGGCGTCAGAAGGTCACGTAACACGTGATTCCTCCCGTCAGGGTGAGATAACTCACTTACTGAAAGCCCAGTGCAAAGCCAGTGAAGTGTAAAATGAAAAAAATAGCCGGAGCCCTTTGGCTGCACGTATAGCATATGTTTGTAACTCAAACGTCGCCATGCCAGTCCTGGACAGCTGTTTCGGCCTTGTTGGGCCTCATCAACAGGACGCGGGCAGGCAACGTTTGAGTGGATGGCGTCAGAAGGTCACGTAACACGTGATTCCTCCCGTCAGGGTGAGATAACTCACTCACTGAAAGCCCGAAGGCCGAAACAGCAAGGCCGAAACAGCTGTCCAGGACTGGCATGGCGACGTTTGAGTTACAAACATATGCTATACGTGCAGCCAAAGGGCTCCGGCTATTTTTTTCATTTTACACTTCACTGGCTT
The DNA here is from genome assembly GCF_037126465.1 of Ornithodoros turicata. Lineage (NCBI taxonomy): Eukaryota > Metazoa > Arthropoda > Arachnida > Ixodida > Argasidae > Ornithodoros > Ornithodoros turicata. The sequence continues at coordinate 39,829,815 of NC_088204.1, forward strand.
TGCACTGGGCTTTCAGTGAGTGAGTTATCTCACCCTGACGGGAGGAATCACGTGTTACGTGACCTTCTGACGCCATCCACTCAAACGTTGCCTGCCCGCGTCCTGTTGACGAGGCCCAACAAGGCCGAAACAGCTGTCCAGGACTGGCATGGCGACGTTTGAGTTACAAACATATGCTATACGTGCAGCCAAAGGGCTCCGGCTATTTTTTTCATTTTACACTTCACTGGCTTTGCACTGGGCTTTCAGTGAGTGAGTTATCTCACCCTGACGGGAGGAATCACGTGTTACGTGACCTTCTGACGCCATCCACTCAAACGTTGCCTGCCCGCGTCCTGTTGATGAGGCCCAACAAGGCCGAAACAGCTGTCCAGGACTGGCATGGCGACGTTTGAGTTACAAACATATGCTATACGTGCAGCCAAAGGGCTCCGGCTATTTTTTTCATTTTACACTTCACTGGCTTTGCACTGGGCTTTCAGTGAGTGAGTTATCTCACCCTGACGGGAGGAATCACGTGTTACGTGACCTTCTGACGCCATCCACTCAAACGTTGCCTGCCCGCGTCCTGTTGATGAGGCCCAACAAGGCCGAAACAGCTGTCCAGGACTGGCATGGCGACGTTTGAGTTACAAATATATATATATATATATATATATATATATATATATATATAGATACTCATTGAACGATGCGACAGCACCAGAGGACACGTGTTTCGCCGTGTTTGCGGCTCGTCGGCCCTGGGTAGCTGCGCATCGTTCGGGATTGGCAAACCAGGGGTCACTCAGCGAGCTCTCTTGCACTGTGGCATTGAGGAGTGCTCAGTCACCCTCCCAGGTGTATATCGCTCGCTGAGTGGCCCCTGGTTTGCTAATCCCGAACGATGCGCAGCTACCCAGGGCCGATGAGCCGCAAACACGGCGAAACACGTGTCGTCTGGTGCTGTCGCATCGTTCAATGAGTATCTGTTTCTCTACGTGCAGCCATAGAAGCCATTTTAATCTGTAAGTTTGAATTTCAAACACGTCTAGCAGCATTTTCTTATTTTTTAATGGCTTTTCCCCCTCTTTATATATATATATATATATATATATATATAGATACTCATTGAACGATGCGACAGCACCAGAGGACACGTGTTTCGCCGTGTTTGCGGCTCGTCGGCCCTGGGTAGCTGCGCATCGTTCGGGATTGGCAAACCAGGGGTCACTCAGCGAGCGATATACACCTGGGAGGGTGACTGAGCACTCCTCAATGCCACAGTGCAAGCCAGTGAATTATAAAGAGGGGGTAAAAGCCATTAAAAAAATAATAAGTAAATGATGCTAGACGTGTTTGAAATTCAAACTTACAGATTAAAATGGCTTCTATGGCTGCACGTAGAGAAACAGATACTCATTGAACGATGCGACAGCACCAGAGGACACGTGTTTCGCCGTGTTTGCGGCTCGTCGCCCCTGGGTAGCTGCGCATCGTTCAGGATTGGCAAACCCCCTCTTTATAATTCACTGGCTTGCACTGTGGCATTGAGGAGTGCTCAGTCACCCTCCCAGGTGTATATCGCTCGCTGAGTGACCCCTGGTTTGCCAATCCCGAACGATGCGCAGCTACCCAGGGCTGACGAGCCGCAAACACGGCGAAACACGTGTCCTCTGGTGCTGTCGCATCGTTCAATGAGTATCTGTTTCCCTACGTGCAGCCATAGAAGCCATTTTAATCTGTAAGTTTGAATTTCAAACACGTCTAGCATCATTTACTTATTATTTTTTAATGGCTTTTACCCCCTCTTTATAATTCACTGGCTTGCACTGTGGCATTGAGGAGTGCTCAGTCACCCTCCCAGGTGTATATCGCTCGCTGAGTGACCCCTGGTTTGCCAATCCCGAACGATGCGCAGCTACCCAGGGCCCACGAGCCGCAAACACGGCGAAACACGTGTCCTCTGGTGCTGTCGCATCGTTCAATGAGTATCTGTTTCTCTACGTGCAGCCATAGAAGCCATTTTAATCTGTAAGTTTGAATTTCAAACACGTCTAGCATCATTTACTTATTATTTTTTTAATGGCTTTTACCCACTCTTTATAATTCACTGGCTTGCACTGTGGCATTGAGGAGTGCTCAGTCACCCTCCCAGGTGTATATCGCTCGCTGAGTGACCCCTGGTTTGCCAATCCCGAACGATGCGCAGCTACCCAGGGCCGACGAGCCGCAAACACGGCGAAACACGTGTCCTCTGGTGCTGTCGCATCGTTCAATGAGTATCTGTTTCTCTACGTGCAGCCATTGAAGCCATTTTAATCTGTAAGTTTGAATTTCAAACACGTCTAGCATCATTTACTTATTATTTTTTTAATGGCTTTTACCCCCTCTTTATAATTCACTGGCTTGCACTGTGGCATTGAGGAGTGCTCAGTCACCCTCCCAGGTGTATATCGCTCGCTGAGTGACCCCTGGTTTGCCAATCCCGAACGATGCGCAGCTACCCAGGGCCGACGAGCCGCAAACACGGCGAAACACGTGTCCTCTGGTGCTGTCGCATCGTTCAATGAGTATCTGTTTCTCTACGTGCAGCCATAGAAGCCATTTTAATCTGTAAGTTTGAATTTCAAACACGTCTAGCATCATTTACTTATTATTTTTTTAATGGCTTTTACCCCCTCTTTATATATATATATATATATATATATATATATATATATAGTTAAAAAAAAGACTTTAGGGAAAAAGATTTTAGGGAAGTTACAGACACTAGTTTATTACATATCAGAGATGAACTTCTCGGCAAGTCCGGGCGTCCGGCGAGGCACCCAGAGCCAAACACGATCACCAGGAGCGTAAACGACGGATGGACGAGGCGCATCATATCGAGCTTTGGTTGTAGCCTGCGTTGCAAATGTCCGGTACCGGGATAGTTGGCGACACTCTTCGGCACGCGATATGGCTTCAGCGAGTGTGAGGTTGTCCCCTGTGTCGGGGACGTAGGGGAAGATGGCGTCGTTGTCTAAAACTCGTTGTCGATTGTACAGCGGTATTGTAAGCAAACGTCACAAATGGCAATAGGCAGTCCCAGTTAGTGTGGTCAGCCGAGACGTAGAAAGACAGCAAATCGGCCAGAGTGTGGTGGAAGCGCTCTGTGAGGCCGTTAGTCTGCGAATGGTAGCCCGAGGACGGCGTATGTATCACTAAACAGGCAGAGAGGATGTCTTGGAGTAGCTTCGCAAGAAATGGACGACCACGGTTAATCACCAAGTATCGAGGGGCGCCATGACGGAGTAAAATATTGTGGATGAAGAAATCAGCTATTTCTTCAGAGGATCCAGTAGGAAGTGCGGCAGTCTCAACGTAACGAGTTAAATGGTCTATGGCCACGATGACCCAGCGGTTCCGTCGGGCAGTGATCGGAAGAGGGCCGAATAGATCAATACCGACACGCTCAAATGGGGATTCGGAAGGACGTAAGGGGTGCAGCAGACCGGCATGTGGGGGAGGGGAAGGGTTCCGTTGCTGGCAGGGTCCGCACGCGGTAACGTACTTCAAGACCGATGAGTATAACCGTGGCCAAAAGTATCTCTGTCGAGCCCGTTCATATGCCTTGAAGAATCCAAGGTGTCCTGACGTCGGATCGTCGTGCAGGGCATGAAGAACTTGCAAGCGGTAGGAGTCAGGCACAGCGAGAAGGAAACAATGACCTGTAGGGGAATAATTACGCTTGTACAGGAGGCCGTCGAACAAGGCGAACTGTCGGGCTTTGCGTTCCGATTTCTTGTTGGTGAAAGGTTCTGTGCCATCTAGGTGACGTATAAATGCAGCGTAATGCGGGTCGCGGCTCTGAGCTAAGCGAAGGGAAGCCGGGTCGGCGGGTCTCAGGGGGCAGATCAGGAGTGGCGAAGCGTTGCATTAGGGAGTAGGATCCGGAGGTAGAGGGCACCGAGAGAGTGCGTCAGCATCAGTATGTTTCTTCCCACATTTGTATTTGACAACGAAGTCGTATTCTTGCAAGCGAAGAGCCCAACGACCCAGACGGCCAGAAGGATCTTTCAGAGTCGAGAGCCAGCATAACGCACGGTGATCCGTGATGATTGTGATGGGTCTTCCATATAGGTATGGACGAAACTTGGTGATAGCCCATACGACTGCAAGGCATTCTTTGTGTGTCGTCGAGTAATTTCCGACTAGTAAGTCCGACTCGCGAAAGAGACCGGCGACTCCAGGGACGCCGAGGGACTACGCTGTGCGGGAACTGCTCCAATACCATATCCACTAGCGTCAGTGTGAATCTCGGTTGGCAACTGGGGATCGAAGTGCGAAAGAACAGGTGCCGAAGACAAAGCAGTCTTCAAGTTGTCGAAAGCAGTTTCACACTTAGGGGTCCAGACAAAGGGGGTATCACCGCGCAGAAGCGACGTAAGTGGTGCAGCAAGGTCGCAGAACTTCCGAATGAAACGGCGGAAGTAAGAACAAAGGCCCAAGAAGCTTCGGGTATGCCTTCCCGTGTCAGGTATGCCTTCCCGTGAAACTTGGTGGCCGAGGACTTTTATCTTTCGAAAGCCAAAAGAACATTTTTTTTTATTTAGCTGGAGACCGGCGGTTGCAATGCAGTCGAGCACTGTGGAAAGGCGCGAGAGGTGGTCTTCGGGGGTAGGAGCATATATGATAATATCGTCAAGGTAACACAGACATATGTGCCATCGTAGTCCCCGCAAAACAGTGTCCATCATTCTTTCAAAAGTGGCGGGCGCGTTGCACAAGCCGAAGGGCATCACGAGAAACTCATAGAGGCCGTCCGGCGTAGCAAATGCGGTTTTCTCAATGTCGTCTTCAGACATGGGGATTTGCCAATACCCGGACCGCAGGTCGAGTGAAGAGAAGTAGCTTGCCCCATGAAGGCAGTTCAGGGCGTCATCGATGCGGGGCATAGGATACACGTCCCGCCTTGTTACCTTGTTCAGTCTTCGGTAGTCAACGCAAAACCTGACACTGCCGTCTTTCTTCCTAACCAGAACAACCGGAGACGCCCAGGGACTGTTGGAGGGCCGGATAATCTTCCGATAGAGCATGTTCTGTACCTCTTTCTCAATGACTTCCCGTTCCGCTGCCGAAACACGGAACGGTCGTTGTCTCAGCGGTGGGGTTGTTCCAGTGTCTATGCGATGCTTCACGTGCGCGGCTGAACCAAGAGGACAGTCCCCCAAATCAAAAAGGGAAGCGTAACGAACGAGAAGGTTCAGCAGTTTCATTCTATACTCCTTAGGCAGAGAGACAGCGATGCTTTCTTCAAGTGCAGTGATATCGGCGGCTGAGATGGGCTTGTTCTCGGGGACGCCTGTATCTGCATTCACACTGGCAAGAGCAGCGGACAGAGCCACTGGCTCCCAAGCCGCAATGACGAAGCCAGCGGGCATCAAGACGGGTTCCGAAGATAAATTTGTCAAGAAGAGAGGTATACAGTCATCTTCCACACAGCAAAGGCAATGAGGCACAACCACTCCTTTCTTGGCCAGATTGTGACGTTCGGGCGTGATGATGACTTCAGCGGGCGATGACAACGGGATCAACGGTAAAGGCATGACGCACGTTGTCCGTCCGGGTAAAACAACGTCTGCGCAAAGAGAAAGTTGCTGGGCAGGAGCGGGTGAGTCGTCAACAACATACGTTGGGAAAGGCGACAAGGAAATGTCAAGCTGCGCGCAGTTTATGACGGCCGAGTTTGCACTCAAAAAGTCCCAACCAATAATCACGTCATAACAGCAGGAAGCAAGGACCACAAAATCGACGGGGTAGCAAGCGTCTGCGACCTGTATGCGAGCTGTACAACGAGCGATGGGCACAATAGGTTCCCCAGCAGCGCCTGTCATTAACGGTCCAGAAAAAGGGGTCATCACTTTGCGCAAGAGTCGAGCCATATCCAACGTTATTACGGATGAAGCAGCACCAGTGTCTACCAAAGCCTGTACAGATATCCCATCAAGAACAACATCCACGATATTGTGGTGAGAACACGGAGGAGTTTGAGGCTCTTGAAACAATGCAGTCCGCTCTCCTCCTCGGACCGCAACTAGCGGTTTTCCTGCGGAGAAGGCGTTCGCTGGCGCAGTGCGGCACGGGCAGGGGACCGGCCACGGAAAGGCGAAACTGAACGGCGTCGCTGCGAAGGAGGAGAACGTGGTGGGTCTCAGGAAGAGTTCGCCCTGGAGCCGACGTAGTCATTTCGGTCGAACAGCATGTCATCCGCTGTTGCACGTCCACGTGAGTCGCAGGCAAAGGAGTTACCTCCAGTTGTGACGTCCCGTTGGCCTTTACGACAAAATCGGGCTATATGGCCGCGAATACCACAGTAGAAGCAGGTGCGGGTTTCAGGGCGCCTCCATGGTGGCCGGCAATAGCCATGTGGTGGCGACAGTGGGGAGGCAAAAATAGGGGCTATAGGATCTGTCTGCATCGGGGAGACCGAGTGCGACGGGGTCAAGGCGGATGACGAGCGCAGGAAATCTGCGTAGGACGGTCGAGGTGTCGTTGCGCAGTCCGACCTCAGCGCAGCTGCTACCTCGTCTCGTATCAATGGCTGCAGGTCGCAAGGCACAGGTTGAGCAGGTGGTGGACAGGTTTCGAAAGGGTTTGGACGCTGCAGAACGTGAGACAGCTCTTCGCGAATCAGTTGACGAATAAGCATTCGCAGGGCTCCCACGTCAGGAAGGCTCGAGGTACCAGACACCGAAGGTTCAGCAGCAGGAAATGTGGTGCTACGCAGCACACGCGAACTCCGTTTCTCCTGAAGGGACCTGCAGGCCTCCATCAGACTGGCGACGGTGGAGGGTTGCTTCAGAAAAATGTACTGGAAGGCGTCTTCAGCGATGCCCTTGATTATATGGTTGATCTTTTCGATCTCAGGCATGGCAGGATCTGCCCCAGTACAAAGAGCCAGGACATCCTCGATATAGGCTGCGTAACGTTCATCGCGCTGTTGGTAACGTACCGAGAGACGCCGAGCAGCGTCCGACTTTCTAACAGCCGGGGTGCCAAACAGTTCGCGACCACGACTGCGGAAGACAGCCCAGGTCGCTAACTCCGCTTCGTGGTTTTCGAACCAAATTCTCGCAAGATCGCTGAGGTAGAATACGACATTATTCAGTCTAGTCAGATCGTCCCATCTGTTGTAGGAGCTCACGCGGTCGTAGGACGCGAGCCATCTCCAATCCATCTTCAATATCCTGGTTTCCGGTTCCCGAGAAAACTGGAGGATCACGCTGGCGAGGAGTTGGTATCACAGTGCTGGGTGGTGCGGCAAGCAGCGGAGATGGTAGGGCGCTGTTTGTGGAAACTGGTGCTGAGGCCCCACCTTGCACACCGGGGACGTTAGCCGCGGGCTCCGGCATCCTGGGTATGAGCCTCCGAGAACGAAGGTCCGTCGTGAAGATTATGGGATAAAATGAAAGGGAGAGATAAACGAGGGGCAGTAACCTCGGAACTTGAGGTACGAAGGGAAAGGTCGCACCTCCACCAAACTGTTAGAGGGATACAGGAAGCGTGGAACTGCGTTTATTCAGCTTCGCGCAGCCGAGAGAATGAATCCTCGTGCCAAGCCACTCAAACAGACGAGGCTGATGATGACGATGACAAGCTTCCTTCCCGAGACCGGTCAGTTTCTCCCTCACAATATATATAGTTCTGGAAGGAAAAAGACGCGGACAACATATTTTAGGAAAGTTAGGAACACTAGTTTATTTATGGCACGGGGGCAGAAATTAAAAGTGAAATGAAAAAGGGTCAACGTTCCGACTGTGGCGCTGTTCTCGTCAGGAGAAAAGATGAGCAGAATATATATATATATATGTATATATAGATAGGGGAAAAAAGACACCAGAGACTGAAGTAGGGAGTGGGGGGAAGTTATTTATTAAGCTGGTGTTTAAACTAAGGGTCTGGGGAAGTCTACGTTTCGGCGGAAGCTCCGCCTTCTTGGGGACTAAGACGAAAATCTTTGTACAAGGTCTTCTAAAAGGTTACAAAAGTGTCGTCACTGCGAGGCAGTCGTCAGTGAGTCATGTTCTGGAAGGTTCCGAAAGGTTCCTGGGTCATCGGCAGGGGAGATTACGTGTCAAAAGCCTTCGAGTTCCAGAAAGGTCTGGGGTCGCGCTCGTTGAAAACCTGTTGTCCGGGGTGTTCTTAGCGTCATTGTGTCCAGCTGTAAAGAAAAGAAGAAAAGAGGCAGCGGCCACTCCGAGGACACACAGGATATGCTGCTTACAGTTGATAGCACTCCTTTATCCTCCTTTATTACAGATTGGAATTTGTAGATCAAGTACGATTCGCGTTGCTCTCTGCAGCGATCGGATGTGAAATTTGACTCTAAAATAAAAAGTGCGACGTTACTAATGGAATGACCGGGTCGACTAGTCGACTAACCTTCCAGAACATGACTCACTGACGACTGCCTCGCAGTGGAATTGCACCGGCTGTGACGACCCTTTTGTAACCTTTTAAAAGACCTTGTACATAGATTTTCGTCATAGTCCCGAAGAAGGCGGGGCTTCCGCCGAAACGCAGACTTCCCCAGACCCTTAGTTTAAATGCCAGCTTAATAAATAACTTTCCCTCACTCCCTACTTCAGTCTCTGGTGTCTTTTTCCCCTATCTATATACAACATCCTGGTCGTTCGAACCTCCATTTTGTAGCGTATATGTATATACATATATATATATATATATATAGAACAAATAGGTTAATACCCCTTGTCCTGACGAAGACAGTGCCACTGTCGACACGTCGACCATTCTTTTTTTAATCTATGTGTTAAAATGCCCATTAAATAAATTAGTTTTTGTTAACGTTCCTGTAATCTGTAGTCCAAGTCTGATTATTTCACTTTTATATATATATATATATATATATATATATATATATAAAGGTGAATCAGAACAGTTCAGAAAGAAAGCGACAACCTGAAACCTGGGGCTATCTTTGTGGTACTTGTTACAAACCGCCGCTACTTTTGGCGTAGCGCCTCTTTGTAACAAGCAGCACAAAGATAGCCTCAGATTTCCAGTTGTCGCTTCTTTGTGAACCGCTCTGTTACGCTCTTCTTGGGACAGTCTGGTGTATTTTGTGTGCAAAAACAGAATTCGTATTCAGAATATACTTGGAACGCTTCAAAACCTGTTCTGAATAAACCAAAACAACTTGAGAAGAAAGTGTCTTTTATGGACACATCTTCCTAATTCAGTAGGACTAGGCGGAATGTTGTTTTTTTTTTTTTGCCTTTGGCATATACGGAAGGGCGGACATCCAGCAAATAATATTGCTCCGCCGCCTTCATGTAATTAACGATAATTCGTTAATAAACCTTTTAATTGGCAGCTTTTGGAAAGATCTGAGACAGCAGAAACCCTCATTTATTTCGCTCAAAATGGCAACTATGGCAGTATGGCGGCATAAGGCGCATCGTTGACCCGCACCGGAAGTTCCTGAAGCCTGCAATCGACTATGTCGCATTATTAAAAACTAAAAAAAAAACGAAGAAACAGAACGCTAATCAGAAAGGTAATTAACGAACTTTTGCTAATTGTGCTTACAGGCTCGCTCTCAGTCACGTGACAGGTAGAGAATCCTGTGCCTTCTCTGTAATACGCCACGCATAGCTACTTGATAGATTTGTACCGCCTAATCCGCATGCTGTAAATGTGCACAATATTATCACCCAAATTGCGAAGAACGAAAAATCAGACACAAGTTGTTGGCTCGGTTTTGCTCAGTTCCGTCTCCCCAATTAGCGTCCCTCATTCTGTAAGCAAGTCAAAATGGATTATCACTTCAAGCTGTTCGCGAAACGGTCAGCAAAGCTGCGAAGCGATGACAAAGCAGCCGAGATGATCGGAGCAGCTGAGCCACACACGCACATCTCGAACACGCGCCGCCACTAAAAACAATCAAAGCATCGAAAAAATGTAGGAGCAAACGATACGTGAATCATAGCTCAAGGTCAGGCCGCAACCCGCTTGTTGTCGAAGGCTCCGCGCTTACGAGGAGGAAACGGTCACTTCCATAAAGGAGAGCAAGGAGGGTGAAAAAAAAAGCGAAGCATAAAAATTTCTCCCGCGCGGCATCTATTGAAAGAAACACACGTCACAGATTGGGAGCGCTCCGCCTTAACTGTCGGAGCAGACACACAAGCAAAAGCAAGGAGACGCGAACAGGCGCGACTCGACATGACTCCCGCTCCAACGTCTCTCCTCAATCAAATGATTCTCAGGCAATCGACGTAAAGAACATCCGCAACAAGGCAGATGGCGCAGCCAATAACAGCTCTTCTCGGCTTTTGCGCGAGTGGTGACGTTGTTTTCGGAGTGGCGCTTTCGGCTTAGCTTCCGATGGCTGGCTCAACGATCTTCGATGGCTTCACGAACCTCTGCCCGTACTGGTACTGCTCACCCAAGCAATTTATATACTTATCATTGCAGAAACTGGCAAAATCTAGCTACCTGAGCACCATGCCGGTGACGTTAGAGTTAATTTCATGGAGGAAGGAAAGAGAGGAGCAGCCCTATTGCTCTGACAAGTAAAGCCGAGATTGGGGGCCACTCCAGTGATATCACCGCTCGCCTTCCGGTTTCGATCACATACATCTCTATGGAAGCCCCCAACGCACAGTTTCGGGATACTTGAAGAGGTGTGGTGGTAGCGCGCCGATGTGGCCCCCGAATTGGAGTGTGCAATGCGACCTCATTGGGCTATTCAGATAATGTGACCCTCGTGTGGCTCCAAAGGAGCTACACCTTTACTCGTATCTCCTATCCTCACGTCACTTGCACCACGCTTCTCTCTTCTGTCGAAGAGCCGTTCGGGCGCCTCCTTTTCTTCTCTCCTCCATGGTTAATTTCAAAGTCTGCGTTATGCCGATAGTGATGGCGCCGTGCTATGGCGTGAGAGGACCAGCGAAAGTGTTTTCGGTTTCAAATCGTTGAATTGGGGATAAGTGCTGCTTGCTTGCTATGGGGTAGGGTTGCTTGCTTGGCGGTGATGCCGGTTACGCTGTGGTTACCACTTACATGTTAATCCTCCTCAGTAAAGTGCAGCAGTTCGCTGTGTGAAGGCGAAGCAAAATTGGGCTTGGGATGAGGTGGGCGACTGCGGAGGGTAAACTATTGGTGCAAGGCTACAGGCGACGTGTATTTCACAAACACTATGTTCTAGGCAAGCTGGTATATTAGTATATTAGTATGCATGTGGCTCCTAAAAAGTTGATTCTCTCTTGGAAATTGGATCTCTTGGAAATTTGATGTGTCTTTCAAGGTACTCAACCTGAAGCATGTGCTGCAATTTCTTCAGGGCTTCAGTGCATGTTAGGCATGCCCTGAGAGGTGCATGTTTTGAAGAAGGGTATATTGTAATTATGCCCTTATAGAAAGTTCATGACAGTAATTTGCTTATCACTTAACGGTTAAAGGGACCATGAAATGATTTTCGCGAATTCCGAGTACTCTGCAGGAAACCGTTCTCATGATTCCTCACTATCGTATACACGTCGACTTTTAACCGTATTCAGTACAACGGGGGCGCAGTTATCAGACAAAAATAGCAAGGCGTGACCGCTGGGTATATGCCTTGGAAGCGGGCTTACGTCATCGCCATCCAATTCTCTCAGCCAACTGTGAACGACGACGAGGACACACCCCGCGGGACCATGTGGGTGCATGGTTCCAGTTTGGACAACAACGATGTCGTATATCTGCCGTCGAAATCACTTGAAATATGTCGAAAGGCAAATTGTCAGCAATGGAGGAGGAGATTATGCGACACACACAGCGTCTATGGATCGTTCGGTACACAGCAGCTCGCAAAATGTCACCGACAGAGGTATGTTCTGACGAAGAAGAAGTTCAAAGAGGAAAACGTGCTCAAGTATCCGGCAACCATACACACAGGGGTGACACAAACCCGCCATTGTTGTAACTACCCTCAAGCGGGTGCTTATGGCAAAACTGCCATCTTGTCCTGGTCGCACGTCATAGAAAACGTCATTTCGAGGTCATGTGACTTTGTTTACATGTCGTTTTGCCGCTTACCGACATATTTTCACCGTCCTAACACCAAGAGATGGCCGTATTTTGCCAGCGTAAAGTATGCGGTGCTTCTTCCGCAACATGGTAGCCCATTTCACCGTAGTTTAAGTACATCACATCGGCTCGGTAAGCCTTAACGCGCGGTCGTCATCACATCCTTGGAAGTTGTCATCAATACGAGGCTTTATGTGTAAAACTGCGCGTTTTACTGCGAGATTATCGGATAATAATAATTACCGTGATCGGAAAACATCCAAAACGTCGTCCAGAAACAACAACCGCATTGTTTACAAACGGTTTGGCCGCCGATCACGGGCGCCGCCATCTTTAAGGTCACGTGTGCCTTGACGTTTGCTGTGACGCACGACCAGGACCTGTCCAGGATGCATTGCGTTCGCCCTGCACGCTTTCGTCTACGGAGCAATACATTGGATGCCACCCCTGTGACCATACAGCAGTCAACGGTTATACTACATTTCTCGTAGGATTCTGTCTCAACGGTTAGATACAATCTTGTCTCCAGGTCAAATTAAAACATATTTAATGGCGAAGTAGGCAAGCTTGTTTGCAAATTTTGCAGTTTGCTCGCAAAAGCCCGTCCACGAATCGGCAACATGTTCTGTGTATGTTGTCACGGCCAGTTCGCCTCGGAGGCGGGCCGTAGCAGCTGCCGTTCACGCCCGTGGTTAATATAGAATATCTTCGCTATTTGAATCATTTTCAACTTCGTATTTCACAGAGTGAATGCTTTAGTACAGGAGCACAAATTAAAAATGATCGCGGACTTGTCAAATATCCTTTCATGGTCCCTTTAAGACAAAACACTAATATGAGCTTACTGGCCGAAGGTGACTTAAATGTAGCAGAGTAGAAGGCACACTGTACAGACAAGTCTACATACCGAGTGCTCACAAGTTCTACAGGGATCGAAGTCCAAGAAAGTGCGCAATACGTCCGCAGAATTTCTGTAGACGGTGCAAGGTGCAGGTGACGGGCGGATCCAGACCCTCGCTTTGCGGGGAGGGCGGTTTCTTTGTCGAATCCCCTTACTTGGGAGGCAGAGATGGAAAACTAATGTATAGCCAGGGAGATAAACGTGTGGTATAATTCTATTGTTGGGAAAAACTTACGTGACCTCTAGCGTCTTGCCAATCGTTGGCCGACGGTTGAGTAGCTTTTTGCTTTGCTTTTTTTTTTGTCTCCCTGTGTGACGTGTGACGCTGGCGAGGCTTTCCCAAGTTCTCATCTGTTATCTCCCTCTCCCATGCTTAGGCGGTTCTGGGTGGTTGTGATTTTCGTTCGCGTCCAGTGAAATAAATAACAAAACGCGGAAGCGTTGGCTGTTTCTGTTACACAAACTGCTTTATTTTCGGGATAGGTATTTCCAAATCACAAATATGCAGTCTGCTGTAGCTGCGCCAAACACGAACATGACATGAACATTGTTTCTGTAGTTAGAGTGATATGCCGAAGCAACTTTGCATTCACTGATAGCTGATGTCTCACGTGGATGATTTCACAGTATAACAACAGTATATTGACTGCACAGGCACACACATTCACACATACAGTATGACAGAATTATGTCCATATCTCTTTGGTGCTTGTGTAGGCGTCTGGTTGACCCGTCACAAAGGAACTTGTGTAGCTGGTATGCCAAAAGATGAAGATGCTCCAACGACTCAGAGTGGCTTATCCATGCAGATGCTTTTCTGAAGGAGATATCAGTTGAGAGCTTATACCTGAAGAAGAAAGATCAGAATAGGAATCAGAAACGTGAAAACCAAAAATTCAACCGGCCGAAATGCTGCGCATATGCCATAGCCTCTGGTGCTATGCTGTGCTAAGCGCCAGAATGGAACAGGAACTGACTTACCTGTCATCGAGAGGGCAGCAGAAAACGCAGTCTTGGTCCTTCTTGAATCGTTGTAGCACAAAGTAAGCGAAGCAGACCTGCCTTCCACTTAGCTATCACTCAATTGACTTGCAGAAGAATCCAAGAGGCCCCGAGTTTTTCAGAGTTCGTATCGACAACATGTTAGGGAAAGACACTAAAAACCATCCAAACCGGTACCGGCATAGATGCTTTGCTTGCGTCCCTGCTGCACCCGCCATATTTCGAAACTTTACGCCGAGCTGCTCCGGCACCGCCGACACGGCGTCACCCGCTTGCGCGCGCCGCGGAACATTCATAATTTCAAACCGACGAATCAGCACTCTCATACCGTGGGAACTGCCACAGGAAGCAATGGACTGGTGAGGGTTGAGAAGTCGCGGTTCGACGTAAATATTCTGGCGTTTCATGACGTTTGATGACGCGAAAAGCTCGCAGCGCCTCACTTTAGTTCGCAGATGAACTCGCGAGTTTCATCCCCTTAGGCCCCTACCCCCTCATCCCGTACCGCCTTCCCAATAAACCAAACATATCCCAGGGACTTCCCAGAAGAGTCGCACACGCCACATATGACCAAGACGTCTACCGGAAGTTATCTGTACGTCCACAATGTGATGTTGAAAATTGTCTGACATTGTATATCCCAGGGACATCTGCAGGATGTAAAAAGGATTGACGCAGCGCGTGATATTTTCCGCACATGTCTGTGACACGTGATGTTTACTGGAATGACGTAAGCGATGAGAAATATTCTGGTTTTACAACTTTATTTGCAGAGTAATCACATTATAGAAGACAGTTTTAATTAAAAACAAAATATTTGTGAGTAAGGGTCGTCAGAAGCATTAGCGGTTATACTCCGGCGTTGTTGGCAGACGGACGGGTTAATTCCAAAGATGTCACCGCCGTTACAAGTGTAGTACACCTTTATGAAGGTATTCCAACAACTAGCATTTCACTATATATGCCGCATCTTGTACGCCAATAGAGGCTACCTCCATAGTTAGTTCCCTCACTTGATAATGACATATGTGTGTGTGCGTGTAGAAGCTCTCTCCGCTCACCCTCAATGGGATACAACACTTAACGCAGGTCACACAGTGTTGCCGATAAGTATTGTATACAGCGGTCGCATACCGTCCACCAAATAAAAGATGTAGCATATTTATTCAAAACTGTTACTAAAACGTGGACAGATAACCAAAACTGAATAATAATGCATAATGGGTGAGTATACAAGGTAATTTCATACGGAACGGTACGCGTCCCATTCACGTCCAGATATCCAGCATTCATGGGACGTTCCCTTGATTGCAAAATGAGGAAGAAAGTCTGTTCCCCTGGACATCCCACTGACGCAAACGGGACGTTGACAACCATCCCTTGGACATCCAAATATAAATTTCAGTACTTCCCCATATCCTTTGGGACATATTTGGTTTACTGGGCGGGATGGCACAGGTTATACAAAGATGGTGGGTTATACAGAAAATATGCTAGAGCCCCACAAAATGGTACATCCGTAAGGGATGTTCCAATCGCACTTGTCCAAAGCACAATTTGAAGCATGCGGGCGGGCTACGGTGGGAATCACAGGCGTCATGCACTTGTCCCGAAGGATAGCCTCGGGTTTTTCGTCATGAACAACACAGCAACTTTACTTTTGACGAGGACGTTTGGGGAGTTTCATCGCCAGCGGCGATACCCTACCCCATTGCTGGTTTTCGTCATGAATTCACAACGTCGTTCATACTGAAGCAGGGCGGGAACGGAAATAAAGGAATGATTTCAGTTGAATGATGGAACGTGTTAATACTAGGTAAAAGGAAGCAGTTTTCAATTATTGTAACGAAATCCGCTTCAAGTTTTTTTTATAGAACGTTTGCAAAGTAACTAACTCATTATGTCCTTAGCAGAAAAGCTAGCTTGTTACTAGGCAAGGAGTTACGTATACCTCTGGGATTGAGAACGATGCTGGCAAACAGAAAAAGGCAGAATGTACGAGACGTTTAACAAATACTGTTTTTATACACTTAACCTGGATGATACTTCTTACGCTTTTGAATGTGCGCGCTGAGCGATCACAATACATGAGTCAGAAAGAATGGATACGGTGCATACAATACTGGTATAAAGGCCAGTGAGAGCCAATGACCGGGATATCGAAAGTACATAGGAGAGGTCAGTTTCCCGCCTGTATTGTTTTGACTGTACACTGCTGGTGTCCAAACTCCCTTCACAGTCCGAAGAATGAAATAAACAACAACTTTTTTTGTTGAATCACGATCAGTGGGGAGTTCCATCACCAGGGGCGATACTCGACCCCACTGCTGGCGGTAAGGTGGTGAAATGGAATAAAGGGTCGGCTCACAGTTAGCAGTGGAGATAACGGAAGAAGGAACCTCGAAAGGAGGTGTGGCAGGCGTGCAACGGACGGGCTGCAGATTCAATAGTTCTATTTTGTCGACATGTCCTCATATGGCCTGAGAGAAGGTGGGAGTGCAATGAAGATGTCGTTAAACACACATATTTCCCATAAGGGTTCGCCATGCTGGCCCTGTTTTTCTTTTCTTTACCCTTTCGTCATGCCGCTCTATTCGGAAAGCCGATATTATCATTTCCGCTTCACATTTT
This sequence comes from Ornithodoros turicata, assembly GCF_037126465.1. NCBI lineage: Eukaryota > Metazoa > Arthropoda > Arachnida > Ixodida > Argasidae > Ornithodoros > Ornithodoros turicata. The sequence goes on from NC_088204.1 coordinate 39,846,403, forward strand.
GTCTCACATATTATCATGCACATTTCAGGATTTTCTGATTTTGCATCCAGAGTTAAAATCATTATTTATTCGAATGGTTATCCTGAGCAGGCATTTTTTTCACTGAATATATTTCCCTACTCACTAGTAAGGGTCTCTCGGTCGCTTAGAGCGGAAACAGTCACGTAGCACAACAGTCGCAAACGGTCCCATAGCTGTCGTAGAATCAGCAGGTGCTCCGATCCCATGCGGGCGGTTCGAGAAAGAGGGTCAGAGAGGGCGCGAAAGGAGAGGGCGCTCCAAACGCTCAAGCCATGCGCTCGGCTCGATTGCCAACAAGTTGCTCGCGGAAAAGGAGTTGGGTGCCAACGCGCGCTCGTCGCTTCTCGAGGTAAGTGCGATGCACGCCTTTTTCTTTCCCTTTGATTGTCGGCGGTGGATAGAATGCCGTGGTGGGTAACGTACTAGGTGAACTGAACTGTGCAGAGTTTATAAAACACACTGATCCGCCTTGTACGGCGAAACTGTACAATTGGATAGCGAACGCCTTTCTAACCATTGGTGTGATTGATGAGAAAGAAGGAGCTGGAAAAGTTCAACACGTGTCCCTCGAAACAATTTACTGGAGCGCTACGCGTATCGTACTTTTTTTTATTGCGCTCGGTTTGCGAATACTTAACCTGGTTTACTGTCTCATGATTGCAGGTTGTAGTAGAATGTTACGAATCCCATTATTAGGGAAGCATATACCCACACAGCACTGGCCTGTATTGTGGGATATTACAGTCACTTCCCTGACTGTAAAGGAGGACGCTGATAATGAGTGTTGCTCTAAAGTCGAGTGATCAGGTTGTCGTCAGATGGAGCCGTGTTGCACGTGGGACAGGCGAGCGCATCCCGGGCCGTCTTCATAGTGATCTGTGCTGACATCGGCTGCTCGGCAAACGCTGAGTGGCGCAGGAGTGAGTGTGACACGGACAAGCTTGCCGTAGCCAAGTAGTGGTCCGACTCAAACATAGCGCAGCAGTGTTTTCAAAGTGGTAATTACGTGTACTGCTCTGGAACCAGCGGCGTAGCCAGAAACATATATTTCGGGAAGAGTTGTATGGGGACTTTGCACGGGAGAGGAGGATTTCCCCTAGTTTCCTTCTCCGAAATGCACAACCAAAGGTACCATTTGGGGGTTGGAGGCCCAGAACCTCCTGGCCACGCCAGTGCGTGGAACTATGTGGCAAATTGCGTGAACGTTCAAAGGAGACGTGTTTCGTGCTGAACATAAGTGAGGCTGCAGGTAGAACGCTGCATGACCAAGGCTACGCCCGTATTACATATCTTTTACGTATGTATTATGTATTACACTGTAGCAGCAGGCTTAGGAACGACGGCGAAACGGCTCGGCCCGCACGTCGTTTCATCGGCGCCAGCATAAAATATTTTTTTTTAAAGAATGCACCGCCATCCCGTTTAGTTGTTACTTGTCTGGTGAACGCAATAAACCTCGGATGCTCCTGTCCCCGCCGACCGTGTGCAACCACATTGGTGACCCACACGTCCGAACCAAGGATGCTCGACGGCAGGCAAGCGAATATATCGGTGGTGCTCACCCTCAGTTCATGCAACCTATGTGTATTGCGTACTATAGAATGCGCATTAATAAACGGTTCTTCATTAACTTATCCTTCGTTCCGAATTTCATCCTGCGTGCGTCAATCAAGTGCATGTAAGTCCGGAAATTAATGAACGGATATAGATTTCTTTTGGTTCGTTGTTTAGCGACATTGCCCTCATGTGTTTGTTATCGACTTTAGAGTGTAGATCTACTTCGTCTAGCTCGCGCCACGTCGACACAGAACAGACAGGTACACTTACACGTGTGCTTCATTACTGGTTGTTTTTAACAGCCCTTACTGTGAGCGTTGCTCCGATAACGATAGATTACTTTTAGTACCTTCCCCCCTCGCCAATATCGAAAACAATAAAGAAAATGCAGGATACGTTTCGGACCATATTATGAGCATCGTATAAATATTACCACTCCTCGTATAAGGCTCCGCTTACACTGCCGCGAAAGCTACATCCATTGCGTCGTCTGAACAAGTATACGTCTGCACTAACGAGTATGGCGTGTTGGATATCAAACCCCCTATTTGGATCTCCACAGTAGCAGATATGTTCTGTGAAATCGCATAATGGTTCGAAAACACGGGCTTTGAAATTTTTCGAGTGCACGTTTGTAGCCTGAATGCTCTCCGGGCTGCGGGGTAACCTTGATGTATCTGCTGTGCGCAGCGGATGCTTATTAAAAAAAATTAGTCGCATATATCGCCCGCATAAAGATGGTACACCAATTACATTACCCTGATGACACTGTTTCCTTCTTATGCGTCTCTCGAGAGCGCCGTTGCGTAAATATTTAAAGGAGTTACGTGCATGAAATAGTGACAACGTCATGTTCCGGCAACTGTTATTCTGAGCGCTATATCAAGAACAACAGGAACGTCAGGAGAAAACAGTTTGAAACTGGAGCCTACTTTTCTATAAGATTCCTCGAGAACACGATGCTTCAGTAGAATTTCCAGCTGAATATTCTCAATGTATGTACCAGGTACACACCAGTGTATACCAGCCGAGGACGCCAGTAGTTTGGTGGCAGGGCACAAGTTGATTGGACACACCGTCTTCCACGGATGACGTTAAATACGGTGTGCCGTGTGCTGAGCATCTCAACCAACCCTTCGGTGGGCAGTCTTAATCTACACACCGACGATTGTGGCGTCGCTCATGATAATAGTTGTCTCGCGACGTAAAGTCACGAATTATCATTATCACTAGCGAACCAGTGCGATTTGGAACATCAGTAGTTGCGTACGAAATCAAATTGTTCGGGAGTAGGTGTTGCCATCCTATATACCTGTGAAATTTAAAATTATATCTTGTGAAATTGGTGAGCATTTGTTTATTCCTGCTATTAATAGGTCAACCACGCAGTACACACAATGTCGACATGGTGATTCCCGACTTGCCGTCGCTGCGCTGAATTGTGGGTCCGCGTCACAACTGCAACCTCGATTATATGAAGGAATAATGGTAAAAGGCAGTTGAAGATAAAGGACGACTAGTGTTGGCATCGGGATCAGCAACATTGGAAGCAAAGATACCTTCACCCTAGGCTACGAGTTTTGTATAGTTGCCTCCGTATCCATATACCAACTGTAGGATGGGAGAAGCGAAAGCTTGCCCAAAGCTTGGTTGCTTGTATAGTTGCCTCTATGATATTTAAGAAAAATCTTGCCGGAACAGCACCGCAACCGGTACTGGCTAGTTCCATCTCAAATCGAACAATCCGGTACACTTGATGTCTCGAATGAACGGGAAAAAAATATATGTTGAAGCCATCGGTGACTTAGAAGAAATAAACGCTTTCCGAATTCTCTGCGCTGCGCGGATCGGGAAGTAGGAGAGGAGGAAAAAACTGCCTCTCATAAGACGATGTCGTCGCGCGCGGGTTTGAGCGTTCGCTACAAGGCTATTTCTTGTCGCATTATAGAAATTGATCTGGCTTTAGACCACTTACGACACAATAGGATCCTGCGTTGGCAGTGCTGTGTCCGTTTTTGTTTGTCTACAAAAAAATATCAAAGTTGACTCAAAGTGCCGAAAAGCACCATATTCACTGCAACTTTGCGGGCGATGTACAATATGGATAAGATTGAGCTTTATGCCATTTAATTTGTCATTCATGTGGCTATCGAATGATGTATAATTCGTTGCTCTACTCTGTCAGGAACGTAAGCGATACCTCTTTCAGTAACACCATACCACCGAAAAATGACGAATTTCGGAAGCCTTTATCTAAAAAACCCCACCAAAAACTTGCCTCGAAAATTTTATATGTTGTATGTAGTTCTTTAGACTATGTACAGAAGAAAAATCAAAAGTCGGACTTTATCGGTAGGCGCACTGTGAATTTTTTGCCAGCCCTATACGCGGAGCGCATTCAAGCCGTGGAACCGTGTCTCGCGTGTTGCAAAATCGAATTTTCCAAAGGGACTTTCAACTTCTGTCTTCACATAAAAAGTAATTGCTATCATTTGAAACCGTTCTGAGTGCTTGCGTTCATAATAGTGTTGTAACCGCTGAATGTAGATTGTGGAGCAACCATATGTGCTCACATTTTTTGCGGGATGACACACATGCATTGCAAGTGCTGGGAGCCCGTGAAGAACAGAATGCTTTAGAATACTTTTGCGCCTTTATAGGAGGTATATTTGTCCACGGTGATCATATCGAAGCATATTTACAGTACACGGAATAACAAGAACTTGACAGCGAAGAAGACAAGGTGGCAAAGGTAACGTAAGTTATGCAGAGCATTCCGGGTGGATGAGAGTGCTCGTGTCATGAACTGCTTTAGGCCGTTGTGGAAGCCACTTTCCTTAATGTTACTTTTGATGGCAGGTTCTTGTCAGATTTTCTTTCAAATGTGGGCAATATTGCTGCGTGTTGTGATTCAGCCACTTTTGCTGTGAAGTACTTGAAGCAGCTTCTGCATAGCTGGCTCTTTCTGTTACGCCTCCGGCTTGATCTGCTGGAACCACAGTCTTTATGGCAGCTACGCCGATCTCCGAAGCAAAGCGAAAATCCTTTGTCTATAGCACTTTTTTCCTGTGTATGAGGCGGTAGTCAGCGAAATCCACACGATGAGCACTGTACAACGAAGGGGCCATTGAGGTAGGTGTGATACCAGGACGACACACTACAGTAATGCAGATGTCGTCGCACACTCTGTATAAGGGCACTCCATGCACTTCTGTAGTCGAGAAGTCAGTGAAGCGTCTTCTGTGTGTAGGCGAAACTTCGCGCAAGGTGTCTTCAGGGAGTAAATGCGATCAGGGCCTTCCCATGGTCGCAGCATATCGAACCGAATAACATATTGGACAGCGACGCCAGTCGGGCTGTTTCGGCAAGGTTCACAAAAGGCACCATGAATTAGCCTTGAGTGTGTGCGTATGACACTACACAACAACATTTTCCTCAGTGCAATTTCCCCCGTCCGAGGAAAGGAAATGTTTCAAAGAATACTGGAAGTCACCGCGCCCCTCCTGCCATAATGTGTACAGTAAATATGCTTGTTTAGAATAACCCTGAACAGATATGCCTCTTACAAAGATGTAAAATCATTCTGTTCATCCCGGGCTCCCAGCACTTGCAATGTATGTGTGACATCCCGCAAAAAATGCGAGCACATCTGGTTGCTCCACAATCTAGATTCAGCGATTACGCCATTGTCATGAACGCACACGCTCAGAACCTTGAAAAGTAAACCTTGAAACCTCAGAATGGTTTCAAATGACAGCAATTACTTTTTATATGAAGACAGAAGTTGAAAGTCCCTTTGGAAAATTCGATTTTGCAAAATGCGGGACACGGTGCCTCCGCTTGAATGTGCTCCGCGTATATAGGGCTGGCAAAAAATTCACAGTGCGCGCATTGGCGCATTCACAGTTACGTTGTACGTAACGCCGTTACAGTAGTCGATACCTTTTTCGGTATCGGACTGCGGGTCCCGATACTTTTTAAATCGGTATCGGAAAAGTATTTCCCTTACAAATTTACGGTAACGCAATCTTCGTATCGTTACCGATACCGATACTTTCTTAGTGCTCCACCCATTCCTCACTGACCAGATTTCTTACTCTTATTAATTTCCACTGGTCCGCATAGCGCTCGACAAGAATCCTGTGGTCACGCCTACGTCCTCCGTAACGGGAATTATATCAAACACATGTTCCCTTTTTTTCCTTCGAACCTGGAGGAAATAACCACGGCGCACTCAGCAAAAGAGTTGAACGAACAGAGGTCAAGACCTGGACAGTGCGTTCAGGAGTCCACTGCTAACCTGCTATGTCGCACTGAGTCACGCCGTTCACATATGTGCTGTAGTGTTGTGACTTAGCATAGGTTTCCTTTGTCATTGCGCTCCACGGTATGCGTGAGCATGACACTATCATAATTGTCATGTCGGTTTCTGTCAGCTGCCGGAGAGGCCACGGCCTACTAGGATGGCAGAAGAAGACTTTGAGAACCAGCTATTGATAAAAGTTAAGCAAAGTGTCCGAGCTACATAATAAATATGCTGTCCTTTTACTACAAAACTGTCTCCTCCCAATTTGCTAGTATACAAATGGCGTGCACGTAAGCGAGATTTCTATGTTGCGTCAACTTCATATTTTCAACAAAAGTATCTGGCAAAGTATCGCGTTACTATTTTATTAACTGTAGCGACACTCCGTTACGTTAAAAAAGAAATATCGATATCAGTTTTTCGATACTTTTTACTCAAGCAACGAGTATCGGTATCGCGACACCATGTTTCGATAACGGGTACAACAATGGTTACTACCCGGAGATGTCACCGTGGCCGTAGCTAAACTGAAGCAGCTCTTCGTACTTGTGTTAACAGTTGTACTATCTTGCTGTCTTCTGCTGTCTGCGTTTATTTTGCGTTGTTCAACATGGATCGCTACCAACAACTTCGTCTCTCCACCTTGATGCAAGGTATATTTACTCTCGACCTCAATGTACGCACGACAATATCTAAGTTGTGGACGTCTTGTACAATGGAAGATATTCCAACAGACATACCTACCGTGCAAAGAATATTGTTTTGTACGAATGCAATCTGCGAACATAGCTAATTAGGACTTGGTTTACACCTTTGCCTTTCTGGAACAGCACCGCTGTGTCTTCATGAAGATAAAAGAGCGGTGCTGTTGTCAATAGCAGGAGGGCTCTATAGCGAGAATAATACTGTCTCGAAAAGAAGACATTCTGGCGCCGCTTCTCCAAGGAATCTGACTTTTCGTGGACGACGGTCGTTGCACTTCACTTACTTATTTATTCAGAAATTACCATCTCGGTGAGCAATATATTTGGTTATAGAATAGCGAACGAATCGCCTTTAACGCTGCATATTCAGCTTCAATAAATTCAATTTGTAGTTTAAGTTTTCTCACACAATCTCTCCCTTCGTTTCGGGGATGGTCCTTCTCGGGACGGAGATAATGGACGCACAGATGGCGCAACGCTTTAGTCACGAAGAAACCGACGTCTTTGTATTTCTTTCAGAAATTTTTAGTCGTTGACAGGAGTTCCCAAATGGTAACACTTTTCACCCAACGTGACCGAGTGCAGCAAGCAGAATGTCCTGCCGCAGGCGTGTTTTTTTTTTTTTTTTTCGTTTGGTTCAGGTTCAGGCCTGAACCTGAACCAAACGAAAAACATCCAGTTCCGGCTTTGTTCGAGGGGACATCTATATCGGTTGAAATCGGTTCGTGCATAATTTAAACCGGTGTCGAGGCCGAGTCCATGTGGGCGATAAGTGCGAAGAAATTAAGCAGTTGCAATAACAATACGAGAAAGGAAAAAAAAAATGTGCTGCAGAAAAAATGAAACAAATGTGTAGCGACCACGTTCACCATTTTATTTCTTCATAGTTTCGTGGGGTTTACGTGTATAGGTGACTGCCCCTACGTCATTGATTACGTAACGCCACCGCGCAAAGCATGCTGGTGGGCACTATCGGCTTTATCAGCCTATCAGCCGACGCGTTTTCCCCGCTTCTTGCCAACCGCAGCCAAACCTATCCTCGAACCGGTCTTCTCGTGACGTCACATGTTTTGTAAACAGATGGCCGTCTATTTACAAACAGAATACCGTACCGAAATAGTAAAGAAATGCGTGTAGCATCAACCTTTACGTACCCAACCAAGCGTGTGCCCCCGGTCGAACGCCCACTAAAAGATGCGACGTGGCGTAATTATCATACCCATCATTCCTATCACGCGCATCCCAGTGAACTGACGATAAGAATCGAATTTGTCGTTCTCGCACTGCCGTTTACGGGTCACCCATCGTAATTTGATGGTGGTGATCAGTTGGGATTTTATGGCGCCGCGATATGCCGCACAATGATGAGTACTACAGAAACTAGCTAAAAGCTAGAGCGCAACGATGACGTTAAGAGCGAAATGTTAAACGTGTGAGCTAAACGTTGATGTATACAAATAAATAATGTTACGTTATAACCAGAAACCTTTAACATCACCGACATGGTATAAATAGCTGATGCAAATAAACACGGGCAATAATATTTAGTCCCCCATAATATTAACGGTCGCAAACTTGCATGTAATGTCCCACTAACACAGAAAAGGTGATGTGTGCTTACTAGTTGCCGATTTTAAATCCCTTCAAATGTCTTTGAACATCTTCTCTTCCGCGTTTGTGCAACAAAGCCTCAAGTTAAAATGCAATCATATGTCTTGAAACCTGATTCAGAGAGACGAGCGATTAAGGGACTACCGATAGTGCGCCTATAATGGCCAATTAAACTGAGTGGGCCTGGTGAATGCTGCTCGCAACAAAAAATTTTCGGAAAATAACATGTAAGTGCCATATATATCAACATCCGTACCGTGCACTATGGCGCCCTGTTCCTGCGTGCCAGAAAGTGCTTCATGACGTATGCCACGTGTAGAACAGCAATGGGCATCGTTTCTGATCACACTGTTGATGCGTGGCTTTGATAGGGCTTGAATTCGTAACGATGTAGCGAAAAAGCGGCCGACGCTTCTCTCGTTTTTGCATCTCTCGTGAAGAAGTAGCAAAAAGAGCTTATACTTGCTATTATGAGGTTTCTGTGCTTCCGTCAACGGTATGCTTAAATGAAATTCCTCGCCATGGAAGCATTCTTTCTTTCTTTCTTTCTTTCTTTATTATAGACACAAGCATTACCCAGTTCTTTCAAATCAACCTGGTTAAATCATTGTTAAGAACAGCAGAAAAAGAAAAAAAAACATGTTACGGGTCATATACTGCGATGTTACTTTCTGAGCTCCATCTCTCTAGGCGTCCTGAGGGGTCCCTTTAACCAGCCAGCCAGTACAGAGAATGGTGGTCTGTTACCACCTTGAACGGCCGTCCGTACAGGTAGGGACGCAACTTTGTGATGGCCCATATGAGTGCAAGGCACTCTTTTTCGGTCGTCGAATATTTCTTCTCTGCATTGGTTAGCGTTCTGCTTGCGTTCGACGCCGTCGTGAAGTTGAACGAGCACCGCTCCTAGACCATCGTTGCTTGCGTCGGTGTGTATTTCTGTTTCGGCGTTTGGATCGAAGTCGGCAAGCACGGGTGCGGTCTGTAGACGCGTCTTCAATTCATCAAATTCATCATTGCTCGGCTTCACTCCAGATAAACGTGGATCCGTCCTTCGTGAGGGCATTCAGGGGTGACGCAATTCTTGAAAAGTTCGGAATGAACCGTCGGTAGTAGGCGCAAAGGCCAAGAAAGCTTCGAACGTCTTTCGCGTTAGAAGGAATAGGGTAATTTGCGATGGCCGCCGTCTTCTCGAGGTCGGAGCGTACGCCGTCGCTGCTCACGAGATGGCCGAGAAATCTGAGTTCCTCGTAGCCGAATCGACACTTCTGAGGTTTCAACGTCAGCCCTGCAGTACTGATAGCCTCGAGGACTTGCTTCAGTCGTTCAACATGTTCTTCGAAAGTTCTTGCGAAGACGACAACATCGTCGAGGTACACCAGGCAGGTTTGCCACCTCAACCCGGCGAGAACTATATCCATAACTCGCTGGGACGTCGCTGGTGCTGTGCAAAGGCCGAAAGGCATAACCTTGAATTCGAAAAGTCCATCTGGAGTGACGAAGGCAGTCTTCTCACGGTCCCGTTCGTCGACTTCGATTTGCCAGTACCCTGTCTTAAGGTCCATGGAAGAGAAAAATTTTGCATTTTGAAGGCGATCCAGCGTGTCGTCGATGCGCGGTAACGGGTAGACGTCCTTCTTCGTTATCTGATTGAGTTTCCGGTAGTCGACGCAGAATTCTGAGTGTTCCGTCCTTCTTCTTCACTAGTACCACCGGCGATGCCCACGGACTGGTCGACGGCTGCTACTTGCGTTCGGATCGTTTCTCGCTCTTTGTAGGAGACCCGGTACGGCATGCGGTGAATAGGACGGGCCATTTCGTCGACGATGATGCGGTGCTTCGCAATGGGCGTTTGTCTTACTTTCGACGATGCAGCGAGACCGTCACTGAAATCGTTGAGCATCTGTAGAAGGGTTTGCTTTTGAGTTGTATTGAGTTGAGGGTTTACGTTGAAATGCTCGGCCTCGTGTCCCGTGGTGACCGCGGTGCGAGCAGTGTCCATCAGGCAAACATCCGTGATGGAGTATTGGTCTACGATGACGGCTATCTTCGTGCCGTTTGCGAGCTGTTGTGGCTCCGGGCGAAAATTGGTGACCAGGAGTTCGACTATTCCGTTTCTTACGGGCACAATTCCTCTTGCTATCCCAATTCCTCGTTCGAGGAGAAGATGAGTGTTGCCTTCAGCCAACAAACAGTCAGTTTGTGCTCTGCCGCACGTAGCGGTCACAAGGACTGACGACAAGGGAGGTAGGTTGATGTGCTGACTCGTCACGGCGGTTACGTCCGTGTTTGCGCGCTTCTCCGGGGTTATTCGTGCCCACCACTTGTCTTCTGCAGTTTCCGGCGTTTTGAAAGGGATAACTCCATTTGTGAAGTCGATGACTGCTTCATTTTCGACTAGAAAGTCCATTCCGAGTATTACATCCCGTGGGCAGTTCCGAGTATTACATCCCGCGACTACCGTGCTGGGGGCGGGGGGCGTCGGGTGAAAAACCGGGAAGGCCAAGGCGTCGGTAGGGACATCGGCGATAGACGTGGTTGGCCTCTCCGCAGTGGTAGCAGAGCGGCCTGAAGTCGGGAGTCCGCCAAACGTCCGTTTTACGAAACGGCTGAGAGTGTGGCGGGACGCTCGGAGTAGGTTGGACAGGCCGAGGAGGCGTCCAACGATTTCCGTAGTACGGCGGACGAGTAGGTGACACCTGTCTCAGAGCGGCGGCGTAGGTTGGTCTCGGTACTTCGGCGTCGGGGTTGACGGTTGACGACGTCTGGATTGCCTGATGAACCTCGTCCTTGATGATCGCACCGATCGAAGACAAACGGTGTTGGGCCTTATCAGGACAGAGGAGAGCTCGTACTTCTTCGCGTACCACCTCTCAAATCAGCTGTCTGAGCGATCCGACGTCGAGGCCAGCGGTCGTGGAGAAAGCCTCGTAGCCCTGGTGTCGTTGATCGACGGTAGCGCGAGAGAGCAGGGCCCTCTCAATGCGGACGGCTTCGACCAGAAAAGCGTCGGTCGTGGCGGGTGGATTCCGGGACAGGGCGCGAAAAATTTATTCGTTTACACCCCTCATGAGTCGCTGAACCTTCTTCTCCACGGATGCTTTGGGGTCAGCTCGCCGGAAGAGCCGCAACACATCTTCGACGAAGCCAGTAACGCTTTCGTTTGGCAGCCGGATCCGTCTCTGGAGCAGATGTTCAGCGCGTTCAGCTCGTTGTTGAAAAGCGAACGCCTCGCGGAGTTTGCTTTTGAAGACGTCCCAGGACGCGAGCGAAGTCTCCCGGTTCTCGTACCATGTCTTCGCTGTGCCTTCCAGGGAGAAATAGACGTTGACGAGCTTCTGGTCGTCACTCCAGTTGTTGAACCTGGCGATCCGCTCGTAGTGGTCGACCCAATCGTCCACGTCGTCGTAATACTCCCCGCTGAATGTCTTCGGCGACCGTGCAGGGGCTATGGGCGTGGCAACAGGATGCACCACTTGGGTGCTGGTCTCCGCAGTCATCATCTTCTTGCGTTTAGGGGGTTCTAATGGACCGAATTCTGCAGGCAGGCCAAGCTGTCTTCTGCTTTGTCGCAGTTTGTCTTCCAGGCCGTTAAACAAGGGATGCCCCGCACCTCCACCAGAAATGTCACGAAGCGGAATGGGCCGGCGTGTCGTCGAATAAACAGCAAACGGTTTATTAAACTACTTGGTAGCAAAAGAACAAGAGAGGTAGCTCTCTGAACACAACCGAGTCCAAAGAAAGAATGCCCCAGCCTGGGGCGCACAAGCATTTAAGCGTCGCGCCGAAAAGTCTAGAAACAGCACGTGCGTTTGCCAGAGACCAGGCGATGTGTCTGGAATCTTCTTGCTTCTTCTTCAGCACGCGCCGGGATGAGATGTACCGTTTCGTGCCTGCCCTGGAAGTTTCTCGAAGATGATTCGTGGCAGTATCTTTGTTTTCCGTTCGGTGATGCTGAGAATACACCAATCTTCCTGACAAACGCCAGTCATTCCATAACTGTTGAGGGAGTGCGAATCTTTAAAAGTCGTTTATTTAATACGTAAGATGTTTTGGGGAAAGAAACTTGGCCAAGCAGACAGTGAAGCTGTACCGAACATTACCGCATCGGTCTCATCCACACATTTCCGGATGCAATGGTAAATCGAAGCCATGAAAATCGAAGCCATGCAAGGTAACTATGTAATAGTAAACAACTCATAAAACGTCAGCTTCCAGTAACACTTAACCGACAAGTAATTATCACCAAGTAAGAATACTTTCCATGAGGACGAACTCACCAACGAAATCTAAGAGCGGTCGATGTGTGAGTGGCTCGACCTGTCATGGCGATAAACAGTGCACAAGGGTTAATGAGACCTCCGAAATTACGAATTTCAGAGGCGTGGAAGAGTCTCTGCGAGACATCTGGTCAAGAAAACGGTTGTACAGCGTGGATGCTCTCAAAGGCCAGTCACATTTTCGCACGTGACGCTATACCTACTTGATAGACAGACTTCCGCTGCCACACAGTGAAGACTTTGTGCCAGAGAAACGTACGAAAAATTGTGGTTACCAGGCACTGTGTAACAAAATAAATACTTCCACGCAAACCTTGGTCGTCACGCATTTCCCATGCGCTATACCGATGTAAACACGGCGGTCTGCCAGAGGTTGTGTGCAGCTTTCACCCCAGGGGCGCTAGCGACGTGGAAACCTAAACAAATTCATGTCGGCTAGCGCCACTAGGCTGATGCTATGCACAACCATTGGAAGATTGCCGTGTTTACGTCGATATAGTGCATAGGAAATGGATGAAGACAAAAGTTTGCGTGGTAGTATTTATTTTGTTACACAGGGCTTGGTAACCACGATTTTTTTAGTACGTTTCTCTGGCATAAATTCTTTACTCTGAAGGAGCGGAAGTCTCTGCCTCAAGTAGGTACCGCGTCACGCGCGAAAATGTGACTGACCTTTTTGAGCACCCATAGCTATCCCTCACAGTAAACTTTTTGCCCATGCTTTGGGCTTGTCCCATGGCGCACACCCTTTTTGTGTTGCCTCTACACCGAAGTGATGGGTGTTTTCTAAAACACCCTTTAGTTAAGTGTATTCCTAATAAAACACTCTTATAATGGGCGTTTAAAATCAAAAACACCCTTAAAATGGGATGGGTAGAAATCCAGCGAACCGGTAGAGATGTAGGAAGGGAGTTGCCTCAGGACAGAAGCCGCCGATATTTCGAACAGAGACTGTTCTTCTTCTGGGCACCGTCCTCATCATTGGCATGGTATTTAAAGGGTTAGGTGTGACGTGTTTAAAGGTTCATGCGAATTGTGGGTCAACAGCCCGGAGGGAAGAAAGGTCCGTACGGGTTTTTACGGCGGGAGTGAATGGCTGCTTTGTTAGAGTGTGGAGGGGATTATGTGAACGTAGTGATCTAGGCTACAGACCGGTTGCAGAAAAATGGAAGGCTCACGAACACGTGGACGAAACGGGACAACAGGCAAGAGTTCGCAAGCATAGCGAAAGATAAGGAGGTTAGTGGTTACGTGGGGAAAATTCCAGAACGAGCAATTTTTTTTTTTTTTAAATATATATCTGTAATACAAAGTTGTGGCATGCAATAAAGAGAGCAGAAAGCAGTGGCCATGCAGAACATAACAGATGATAATGGAGGTAGATGGCAAAAAGCATATTTTATTTGTGAAGTGTTTCTAGGGTGCCTTGTGATTTGTTGATACCGGACGGGTGAAGAGCGTTGAACTTGTATATGAGATAAGACTCCCTATCACGTCTGTCACGTGTGGTAGAAAAAAAAAATTGCTCGTTCTGGAATTTTCCCCACGTAACCACTAACCTCCTTATCTTTCGCTATGCTTGCGAATTCTTGCCTGTTGTCCCGTTTCGTCCACGTGTTCGTGAGCCTTCCATTTTTCTGCAACCGGTCTGTAGCCTAGATCACTACGTTCACATAATCCCCTCCACACTCTAACAAAGCAGCCATTCACTCCCGCCGTAAAAACCCGTACGGACCTTTCTTCCCTCCGGGCTGTTGACCCACAATTCGCATGAACCTTTAAACACGTCACACCTAACCCTTTAAATACCATGCCAATGATGAGGACAGTGCCCAGAAGAAGAACAGTCTCTGTTCGAAATATCGGCGGCTTCTGTCCTGAGGCAACTCCCTTCCTTAAAATGGGAGTATTCTATTGAAAACACCTTTTATGATGGAATTGTTTTCTGGAAAATATTCCCTCGCAAATAGCTAGTGTAATACAAGCTTCCGCGGCAGCATGCCCAGTCTAGTGGCCGGGATATACAGTTTGACGTTCTTGCTTCTATGGCAAGCACTACCCTGAACACGGCAGACTTCCAGCCGTGGTTCCATCGTAGAATGGAGCGCAATGCGTCGCAGGCACGCCTCGTTAGCTTGATAACACTGTAGAACCAACATGAGTGCCGAGGTTTGGGGAGACCTGGGTACCCTCAGTAGCCTATATTGGCGTGTCGGATGGATCATATACTGAAACACAATTTGTTGGGACACGTTGGTTACATGTGGTGGGGCAGGAAACGTTTGTAAAATGTCCCTGTCAACTACTGTCTTTTTAACTCAGGTTATCGTCTATAATGTGATTAGTTGCTGAGCGGAGCTGTGAAACCAGCATAATTTTTCTCTCACGAATTAAAACACCGTTTTTAACACCATATTCCCAATTCAAATGGGGTGTAAAAAAGGTATATTGGACGTAAACACCTGTTTCAACACCCCACTTTACACTCTTAATGATCGACATTGGATAAAACGTGGTGTATGTCCATATTACACCTTTAGTAATGCTCTTCTTGCACCCTCTGCGGGATAGAAAAGGGTGTTTTTATAAGAATACACCTTTTTTGAGCGAATAAAGGTGTAAAATGATTTACTGTGCACGTTCATTTCCGGCGGCCATGCCAAATTGGCGACTGGTGTGCTCGTGCCTCCTCATCGTCGTCGCTGTTGTCTCCGTTCCGCCCAGCTACGCCCCGTGCGACAATACCCCTCTCTACCAAATTTTTCGGAGTTCTCATAGTGGGGGGGGGGGGGACAATAGACACAAAGAATTGACTATATCGCAGCTGGTGGGGGCCGTGGGTACTACAATGAGAGCAGTGCTCGAAGGTCGACGTCATGGGGCTGTCGTGGGTGGGCACTGAAGCAGAGGGAGGGAGCGTCTCAGATGCCGTGGGTTCTACGCGCGTCACTTTTATCCGATTTGGGACGAGGACCATCGGTTACCGGTTTCCTGACTCGCAGTAGTGCTTGACATCACGTTTCCTGACCTTGTGCGGGCCCTCGTAGCGGAGTTCTAAAGGCTCGCAGGGGTATGTTTTCAAAGGAAGGGCTGCGTCGTGATCTGCAAGGTGTCTGGAACGAATGAGGTGGTTCCAGAGCGCTATTGTGCTGCCGTTGATCACGTCTCTTGCATAATACGGCGAAAGGGATCGAGATAAATTTCAGGACTGGGCTGTGACACACCTAGACAGTCTCTGTTGTGATGTCCGGTGTAGGAACCGCTTCTCGTCAACCTATGAGACGATTTACGAGTAAGCGCAGGACGGGGAAAGGGGCCCTACCAGACCGATGTCTATGTGGCAGCACGTGTACAACGATGAAGACACCCAGCTATACGGACAGGCGGCACCAGCAGAAACTTCAGTTCAGAAGCTTCCCAGCACATCCGGCCCTCCGGGACATTCCATCATCCCCGATCAGGACCCATGTAGAGAGACACCATTTTCTCTACATTTGGTGACCTCGACAACGAAAAGCTCAATCTGGTTAACAATTCGGCCTTCCACCATCGCTACTCAAAATTTCGCACGAGCTTCGGTAGCATACAAGAATCTAACTAAAGGAGCCGGTTGGTACATCTTCATTTGGAGGCGACACTGGTTTGACACGGACTATCACGCAGAGAGAGTCGCAGCTTTCAACCGTATTGTGCCACCAAAATGCCAGCTTCTTCTGCCGGTTCTTATGGCGAATTCCGCTGGTTGTTGTCATGCAGCGCAGTGTAGTGTGCTGGTGTGGGTTTTGCGTAGAAACAACCGAAGAGCGAACAGAAGGTCCAATGAAACGCGATTCACATACGCGACTACCGGTAGCGCATCTCGTTCTGGTTCATTCTCGTTCGCCGCCTGAGGCTCATGCCTGTCAGACGGCGAATTAAATGACAATTAGTAAAGTGACATTTGTGTTACTTATCTGTCCTTTACGGTTTTTTATCTGTCAGACGAGCACTAACCGGCATTCCTGGCCACCGATGTTGATACTGGTAACCAAACAATGATTCCAATACAAGTGGAGGACAAGTCGCGTAATATCCCAACGATACAAATGGAGCTTTCTACGTGAAGAGAGAATGTAATTCGGAGCGCGTTTTAATCCTTCTTGACTTCCATCGCTGCAGTATATTTTTAAATAAAGGGAGGTAGCGTGTCCATTCTGTGTAATGACGGCCTGCAGCGAGGACGGTGTCGCAGTGATAAACAATCTTACCAAGCTTGTGAAACTATTATTCGTGAATATAAGCAAACAATAATTGCAATATATTGCAATGTAATGTCTACAGAAATATAAAACAACGAATGAAGCTAAGGGAACGTAGAGCAGAAGCAAAATAAAATACAGATGGAGATCGTTCGCTCTCTCGGCGTAAACAATCTCGCTTTGCCAGGATACATGCTAGCGCGCTTTGCCGTCGCGGCTACACCGTTATGTCTAAAGGCCGGTAGTAAGCTCCGTTAGCCGAAAATGCCAGTTAATGCTAAATGCCATTTGCACTGCCACAGTTAATAAATTAGCATTTGGTGTTGCGTCTCACAGGAGTATAAGACGCTGTTGTCTTCACAATTCTCGACGTCCGCGTTCGAGGGTGTGGTGATGTGGTGGCCTGTGGGCAATGATGAAGTTACCTAGCTACGAACTCGCGATTAGAAGCTTCACTTCTAACGACGCAGTGATGGAGTGAAGCCACGGCTTGATAAGCTCCCTAGCACAACTCATGCAGAGGGTACCACTTCCTCTACTATACCATACCATAAGGACACCATTTTCATTGCAGAACCCGGCGTCAGGTTGTTCGAAGGGCAGGAGTGGTGTTACTTTGTGCCTATGGACCCTGACGGCTTGACGCGTCGTGCATTATCGTAAGCGTTGGAATACGTTTCATCAATAGCCGGGAAAATCCGGCGGTTATGAGCTTTCTGGAGGCCTGGGCTTCGGGGTAGACGAGAGGAAGAAGGAATTTATTCAGAAGTTTAGGACGCCATGAACTTGACACAAAGAGCGGGACACACCTATCGACGCCTTACACGCCACGGTATGTGATCGGGGATGGATATGTCATGAAAGTGCCTCGTGCCCTTGTTGATGTACCCAACTTGGTGTACCCGAAAGGCTGAGAGACTGTGAGTGATCTATCGCCTCGTGAGGAAGCATGCGCTGCAGCGTTGACAATGCATTTCAAGCACCTGACGTCAGTTCCGAAATGCCAACTGACGTATCTCACTAGGAGCTGCAGATTTCTTTCTGTGAAAGACGAACGTGAGAGGTTTGCCACACAATTTCACATCGTCCATGTTCGTCCGGTTAGTGTCCCTGCATCTGCAAGCATATTTAAGCATCCGGTCAACATCCCATATACGCCCGCGTCTGGACAGAGTGCACACTCCTCGTGCCTGGTGTCGTCACCGCATCGCCTGGGGAAGTGGGATCTAAAACCGAAACCACGCTCGCTGGTCATATTATGCAATCAGACAGTCCCATCGCCACAGCGTGTGTTCGAAATTAGAACTCCAACGTAGCCGTCATGACGTCGACGCAGAACTACTGCGCCTATGTCTCAAAGTGCAAGAGTATGTATTTGCAGCGTGAGCAGCACGAGTACAACTTCAAGTTTGTGAAACCTTCGGGGAATATAACTCATGGGGAATGAATACTCTGCTAGCCAATGTCGGTCACTCACCAAGATACAGGTAAACAGCAGCTTCGCTTTTGTTTCTATGTCGTCGTTTAAGACTTGCCGTGAAGGCTAAGACGTGTCGCTTGGACCACACCGGCTCACTCTCAGCCAGACGTGTTCTTTCAGGCATGACGTACAAGTGCAAACGAGGGAACAACGACACACGCAACAGACGCGGACGCGCACATACTTCAGACTGATACTTTTATTTACTCGACACCTGTAGAACTAGAGGGACAGAACAAGGGTCCGTGCTGAGCGGCTACCAGGTATCAACTGGGGCGCGCTCATTTATTCTTCGTCCTTCCTCTCTAGCCTGGCCACCAAGGGCGCTACGGCCCCCCCCCCCCGACCGTACTTAAAAGGAACGGTCGACGTATCTAAGGCCCAAGTGACACGTTTGGTTGGTGTGCCCTGATGTGGAGAGGAGCTGTCGAGGGTAAGGGATGGGGACGACGGGAGGCAAGATGCTATGTAGGCGAGCTTGACTCGATCGAGGGCGACGGTGTCCGACTTGCCGTTGATCTCGATACGCACAGTCTTGGGTGTCCGGGACAGGACGGGATAGGGACCGGAGTAAGACGGCGTCAGCGAGGGCTTCGCACGGTCGTTCGCCGGAAGGCGTAGAGGGGAACCATAGACGAGCTCGGCTGGTGCGCACCGGAGGTCCTGCTTGACAGCGACGCGCATGCCGAGCAGCGCAAAAGGAAGATGTTGGGCCCAGCGTAATCGGGAGGGTTGCGCAGTGAGGGCTACTTTCAACTGGCGGTGCAGGCGCTCGACCAAGCCATATCGACATGGACGTGGTCGAATCGGGCTCGCGGCGGGAGGAAGGAAAACTTTCGAGCGCTGGCAGAAGACGCAAGTTCTCACCCATCGCTGTACGTCTTTATGGCCTGGCCAAATGTATCGTGGCGTGAGAAGCTTCTGAGAAGCGCGGACACCAGGGTGCTACAGCACCCACTTTATGCATGCCGCGCCTGTGACACACTCATACCTGAATTAACCAGCGCAAATTACTTATCCGTGAGCTATACAGATTCGTGGCTAATGCACCTCTGCGCAGTTATGCTAATTGTGGCCTCAACTATCTCCCTCTTGATGGTATTATCAGCCTTATACAGCACTTCCGTTCCTTCCAAAATTGGACTACACCCACACACAGAAGTATGACGCTTTAGACTTACCGGTACAATGCCTTCAAGGAACCTTTTATGCTCCTTCAGCCTAATGTTAAAACATAATGTTACGTAGCATAATGTTAAGTACCAGCGAGCCTAGTCCCTTCTAGTTCTCAGTTCTTTCAGGCGTCCCGCTTTCAACGTCATCTCCTGAGGTGTCAAGTTTTGCTGTCTCTTGCGAGTCAGTCTGAAATTATTTGCTGTGCAATACATAGAACGCAATACCGAACCGATGTTTTCATGGATGTATATGAAAAGAAAACACGTTGTGATGCGCAGACTGACGTCCGTGTATGTATGTCGTACTACTGAAATGTAGAAAGGCCTTATTACAAATCGTCTCGAGCAGCGTCACAATGTCTGATCTAGATTGATCTGAAGACGCGACAATGACGCCGGTCGAGACGAAGACATCCACCCATTCATTATGCATGCGACACGTATAGCCAAATTCGGTTCACACGGGGTCCATTAGGCATCTCCAACGGCGGCCCAAGAACGCCTGTTTCGCATATTTTCATCTTCAGTCCTATGGTTGTAGGGACGTAGATGTGACGCATCTCGGATGCAAAGCGTATGCCCGTGGTACCTACCCAGCGTCCACGGCAGCCCGTCCGGTTGACGTCGATGACCAGTTTCTGGATACGGGCGGTCAGAATGTGGAACTCGCGACTTTCAAGGAAACAAGAAAATGTCGGACCGCACGGTATGCAGCGCAGATGCGCTTTACTATAGAGGCACTCATTTCAGTCGGTGAATGCTTTTGCGAAAAGAAGGCTTCCGGTTTCCACGTGCCATCGATGTAATGTTGGAGCACGCTCGCCGTGTCTCTACACCATGCGTGTGCTATGAGATCGGTAGTGGCGTCTTCCTTAAGAATGACTAGAGTTGTAGCAGCAGCTACACTCTTAAAAATGAACTTCACCGCATAGCACGCTCCTAGCCAACCATCATCCCGAATGACAACGTTCTCGCCCCCGATTTGTTGAAAACGGGAGGAGGAGCCTATTTTGTGTCCATTATGCGCGGCACAAAATAGGCTCCTCCTCCCGTTTTCAACAAATCTAGGGCGAGAACGTTGTCATTCGGCATGATGGTTGGCTAGGAGCGTGCTATGTGGTGAAGTTCATTTTTAAGAACTATAGTTCTTCTTTAAAGGAGCATGGAAGTCACCCCCAAAATATTTTTGTTTTTCGCTGTGGCGTCTTCTGCAACGAATAAAACGAGCTCCTGCGAAAGAACGATGAGCGCAGGTGCCCTACAGAGCACGCGCAAGGCTCTGTTCCGCGCACCTTTAAAAAAAACCCTCTCCACGTGCAAAGAACGCAGCGGCGAACGAGACGACGTCGTGACGTATCACGGGCTCTTGCACGTGACCAGTGACGTGAGTGAGCCGAGCAGGAAAAAAAACAAGAAAAAGCACTGAGCAGTTTCTACGTAACCCGAGGCTTGTGTCTCTCGTCCGCGACTGCTTTCTCCGACTGTCTTTTGTAAATTTTATTGCGTAGTGACAGTACACCGCAGAAGGAAAATATTTTGCATCGTGACTCTTGGTGGACAGCTTCACAGATGAAGTAGGGTTTCGAGCCACGTTAAAGGGACTATGAAACGATTTTTTTTTCTTCGTTTCGTTCGAAAGAAGAAATTTTTCTGAGTCTAGAACCGAAATTTTACCTTCGTCGCGCGAGCGGATTTCTCGGGAGCGAATTTAAACGGAGCGGCGAAGAGAGGACAGCTGGCGCCGCGCCGTGACGAGCTGCCGAGCGGAGACACAACGGGTAACTTGACGCGACCACGTCCGGCTCAGCAACACGTCATCGTGACGTGTTGCCGAGCCGAGGAATCCCGCCAGGAGCATGCGCCGTAGGATCCCGCGTATGCGTTCATCGGGAGTGGAAATCTCCATGACAGCAGCTTTCGCGCGATCGGCAGATTTCGGCAGTGGCGGCAGCCACAGCGCGAGCTCGCGGCATTGCTTGCCATTGTGCAACACCGGTGACGTAACGGGGAACCGAAGTGCGGTCCGTACAGTTACACCATCGGCAGGGAAATATGCGCGGGAGAGGAGGAACGCGAAAGGGACATTTCCAGCGCGCGCTCCTCGCACAGTGGAGCGATTTCGTCCGAAAAAATTTGTGGCATATTAGTTTCTCTGCGGGAAGAACAGTTTCCATCGAAAAAAAGTATGGGGGTTCGGGAAATTTCATAGTCCCTTTAAATGTCACTTCCATGAACGTTGCGATCACTTAGGAATCCCATGCGAAATCCAACGACATTAGCGCTAGGTTGGAGGAGTCAACTAAGTCGTAAAGAACAGAGCCAGATATAAGATGTCCTCGAATCAGGCAATTCCATCGCCTTAATATAACGTCCGCGCTCATGCAAACGCGAACATATTGTCAGCAGGGAAACGACAGGCGTTTTATACACTTAAAAAAAGGGGAGTTAAATCCTGACACATAACGGGTGTGCCACCGAAATCCCCCGGCTGGATAATTAGTGAACAGGTGGCGCCATCGAAGAAATTTCTTTTTGGTAAAGATCCTTGGGAGATCGGCCATGAACTGAGTAGTGAGCGACTGATTTGCATGCGCTCACTAACTAAATAAACATCATAGCTTTTAAATTTTACTTTGCACGCTTACGGAACCTCTGTTTTACGCATCGGGACCTTCAGCGAAAAATATTGCAAGAAAAAAACCGTACTGACACTTAGTGATTTTTCCGAGTAATTAATCGGTTTCGGTTTACATATTTCTTGCGCGGAGCAGTGCACCAATGGGCTTTTTGGATCAGCTATCCGGCTGTCAATTTCATGTTCATCCGCCTGGTTCTCGCACGGGGGCGACGGAAGATTATGAAGAGCCGCAAGCTTTAATATTCCTTATCAAAGCGGCTGGCAAACAGCGCTGGGGGTTCTGTCGTTCCGTGGGTGAGATAGCGTGCTCTTATCATGGATGATCACGAATGCGCCGCGAGCGCTGTGAACTAGACTACACTACACTCTTTAAAACTAACTACACCACATAGCACGCTCCTAGCCAACCATCATCCCGAATGACAACGTTCTCGCACAATTTGTTGAAAACGGGAGGCGTAGCCTGTAGAGAAGGATTGGGAACACAAAAGCGTCTCCTGCGGTCTTGCGGCTGTTCCTTATCTTCCGTCACCCCCGTGTGTCAACCATGCGGATGAACACGAAATTGACAGCCCGATAGCTGATCCAAAGAGCGCATTGGTGCACTGATCCGCGCAAGAAATATATAAACCGAAACCAATTAATTACTCGGAAAATCACTAAGTGTCGACGCGGCTTTTTCTTGCAATATTTTTCGCTGAAGGTTCCGATGCGTAAAAGAGAGGTTTCGTAAGTGTGCGAAGTAAAATTTAAAAGTTATGCTGCTTATTTGATTAGTGAGCGTATGCAAATGAGTCGCTCACTACTCAGTTCATAGCCGATGTCCCAAGGATCTTTACCAAAAAGAAATTTCTTCGATGGCGCCACCTGTTCCCGAATTATCCAGCCGGGGGATTTCGGTGGGACACCCGCTATAGTATCCCCTCTTTCTGCAGTCAAGTAGGTCCCTTCCTTGGGCACGATAGCTTTACGCCCTGTGAGCAGTGGGTCCCTTTGAGACTTGCTAAAGAAATGGGTGCGTTAAGTACGCAGCCCTCTTTTGGCGCACTCAAATCGGGGGTGTGACACACTGTCACACGCACAAGTGGGAGGTCTAGACCCCAATGAGGTCGAATGATCCCGGGATGACGTTGGGTTGGAAAGCTAGTCACCCGATCAAAGAGTAGGCGAGTTACACACTCGTTCCATTAACAACATTTATCTATGACACTATGACACGCGATACTTCTGATACAAAATTATGAGAACTCAATTAGCAACGTGGCGTTGAGAAACATAAACAAATAGACATTGAACTTGCGGCTGACGGGGTGTCCAGTTGAGGGGTGTGTTGCGGTGGTGGTGGTAGGGAATCCCTTATCGTGGCGAAGTGACGAAGAGATGAACAAACAGAGGACCGTGTCTGAGATTGTCCACACAACACCAGCGATGGATCTGGAGTTGAAGATAAAATTGGACGCAGTCGCGCACCGGCTAGAAGTGATATTTCATCAGCCCAATACCGATGCACAGTTCCGAGGCGCCCAATACGCCACTGCCATACCAACAGGCCTGTTGTCGACGTTCGTGTTCCAAACCCTGGCACAGCTAATGTCATGTCGGCGCCACCAAAAAGGTCTCTACTTATTAACAGGATTGGCTGAGGCGGGGTTGGCTTTGTTAGATGCACGGGACTGGCGACGACCACACGCAAGAACGGCAAAACATCGTTCCGTGTTTCCACCGCTAACCCTGTGCCGCTCCCCTCACAAAGTTTTGCCTAATGGCACAGCCAATATTATCGAACTATCATCGAAGTGTCATCAACTCGAGACGGGCCGCGAAAGCAACAGCGCGGACAATGCATGGAATGTGACGCGGTGGCTGCTCACGGACCGTGACACACACCTGAAGGGACCACTAAGCAGCGAGCAACTATGGAGCGCTACACTGTTCGCTTCCTGTTGTCTACTCATGCAGTGCACAAACGGAAGGCACGTTGGCTTGAACCGAAAGTAACATTGGAAGAGACGACTACGGTTTGTGAAGGCTTCTCCTTGTAACAGCAAATGAAATGGAAAAGATGGGAATTTGTAACGGACGCCATAGGAGCCGTTTACTGTGAACACTGCTGTATGGCGTCAAGATGTCTGTATTAAAGCGCCGCATTGCTCTTGAATAACCGCCGATATACGTGTGGAAGTTGTCCACTAATACAAAAGGATGATAAGAGTTATAAAAATGTTACAGTTTACTGAAATGAGAGCATTGGGTAACATAGAAAGTCTGTATTTTGCTTCGGAGCCCACATTTCGAAGATAGTCCTGCCACCGCTCAACCGAGAGTACGTCATGGAAAATCTCTTCCACCCGGGCGCTTGTCGTCTGCTTCCATGCACTCATTTGAAACGGGAGCACGAAAAGCGGCACGGAGTCTCACACTCTGGGGTGCGCGAGTGGCGCTGGCGTCGCGTGTCGCGTTAAAGGCTGGTTTAGAGTCTGACGTAGACTTCGCCCATCACCGCCCGCGTTGCGGGCCGACAGCCAGCGTTCGCTTTGCCCACGCTTCCTCATCCTACCGTGATCATATACCGACGGGATTCGGCGCAGCGCACCAAAAACACCGGATATTTTCACATTTCGTAGTGGGAAAGCAGTCATATCTGTACCTGCGTGCTGCAGTCCGACTAAAGACAATCCGTGTTCCCATCGTGGGCGCTGTTATGTTTGTACTACTGTAATACGGTTGGTAACCCCAACCATTGACACTGAATTGAATAAGAAAGCCGCTCGTCTTCTCAGTTGTTTTCCATCTTTTGCTTGTCTCTATAGTTCGTTCGTCGTTTATTATATAGGCATGGATATTCCTTTCCAGTCTCCATCGAAAGGTCAATGGGCCACGCCATGTTGGGAAATGCAAGTCCACCGGAGCCCACGCCGTGCACAGCTCGATCGCTGGCCGCCGCCAGATGTAGATCATCGGTCTACTCCCCCGGCGGCGGCTGACGTAGTCGCGCATTGCCGTCGCACCGCATTTCGCCGAGTGTCGTCGAAGATGAACTGACCGGCGGCGGTGCGCCGCGCGTCGTTACACTCCGCTCCGTCAGACTCTAAACGTGGAGTGAGTGGAGACTGAAACACTCGCGATCAGGGGCGCCTGCTAAACGCACCCAATATGACGCTATGATTTCAGGTCGTATGCTGTTTTTCAGTCGTTTTTCACTGTGGATGGGTTAGTTGGACCCCTTATTATTGGTGGAGCTGGATGACTTTCCCATTTAGGTAATTCCCTTTTTACAAGTTACTCTTCACGACTATTGCAGGTCAGCTGCGTAATAATAATAATAATAATAATTATAGTAGTAATAATAGTACAAAATAACTAGTGAATCAATGAATCACGCAAGTAAGTACTCCTAAGCTTCTATTTCATGGTTTACTGACGTCCTACTGTCCTACTGCTTCTTTATCTCCTGCAGCATTGGCTGGTGGCTTAGCAGAGCTGGTGGTTGTTCGCCTGAGCGCTTGAACGTTGAACGGCCATTTTATGATTGGTTTAGGTTTCCAAACCACACAGTATCGGTTTATACAGAATCGCTATCCTAATATCCCCACCTCAATGTTCATTCTAAATGGCAGTGAAAAAAAATTTGCGGTAATGCGATAGCAATCGTTCAACTGCTAACAAAATGCGGGGGAATTCTAATTTGCGCCTAATGGTTTGCAGATATGGGACAAATGCAGGAGCACAACTGCAATGAATTGTGATGTAGTGCTAGAGAGGATAACGCGCTGTGGGGTTTGGCGTGAGGAAAAGCTTTTTTGACTGATCATGAGTATCTCTAGCAGCACGAATAACTATCACGCAACGTAGATGCCTGATGTAAAAGTCAAGGGACCGCGAGCCCATAGTTTGTTCCACAATGAGTGTGAAGGTCCCACAACACGGCAGCGGTCCACCTTCCGCCTCCATATCCTTGTAGGGGGTCATAAACGAGCTTCCTGCGCGGGACCCGTGAACGCCGTGCGACTACTGAAGCCATTTTTTGTTGTTGTTGTTGTTCTTGTTTCCTTACAGGAGCCAGCATGACCCGTGCTCGTACCAGAGTAATACTGTTGCACACTATTGCTGGTGTGCTTTACAGAATCGGTACGTGTCAGCGTGTCATGTTCACAATCAACCTCAACGTCGATTGTCGTGCCATTGCCGGTGGGAAACACCTCGAGTGCATGATGCACATCTTTTTTTACGTGAAAACGCCTGTAAGTTCGGGCCCACAGCGAGCCCTTACCAGGGAGGTGAACGTGTAGTATAATTCTGTTGTTGGGAAAAACTCACGTGACCTCTAGGTCGGGCCAATCGTTCGTCGACGGTTGAGTAGCTCTTTTTTTTTTTTTTTTGTCTCCCTGGGTGACGTGTGACGCTGGCGAGGCTTTCTCTTTCTCATCTGTCTCTCCCTCTCCCCCGTTTTGGCGGTTCTGGGGAGTCCTGGGAAGAGGTGGGCACACTCACGAGATCGTGCGAGGGTGAGGGTTTCCTCACCTCACAATATTTGAGGTGAGGTGAGGAAAATTAAAAAAAATTGAGGCAAGGTGAGGTGAGGAAAATATTTTAAAAATTATGAGGTGAGATGAGGAAATATTCAATTTTTTTAGGTGAGGTGAGGAAAACTCTGGGAAATTTTTTTGAAGTGAGGCGGGGAAAAATTTATGAACGCACACTTTATGAAAACTTTTCCCGCCGGTACACGGGATATGTTTCCTTCTTTCCGCAGCTTCTGTCTCTCATCTGGGGACTGTCCTCCTCTTTCGCCGCTGATCTGACGCCCGACTTTGCGCGCCATTCGCATACCCGCAATTGAACCTCAATTTCCGCGCAACTTTCATCGGTATAACAATCGTTCCACGAAGCGTTTTCTGTGATTGACTAGGCCAAATCCTGCAGCAAGACGAAAAAAAAAAAAGAACGTTACGTGGACTAAGCAATTTAATGCGTTCAATTTCAAAAATGTATTTCAATGACAAATTGATGAAACTATTTGTATTTGGTTACATACTAAATGTCCAGAAGAAAGTTGTTTACCCCATATTTTTCCGTTAAGCCGTTTTCTTATAATGGTCAAATGACACGTTTCGTGCCGCACCCTGTATGCACTCACGCTTGAGGTATATGCATTTACATTGGTAGTCACTGAAAGCCAACGCGCATCGAATACACAATCTTCACATCGAATACACAAATAGCTTTAAAAAATTGAGGTGAGGGGATGTGAGAAAAATTTAGAAAAAATTTTGAGGTGAGGTGAGGAAAAGTCTAAAAAATTCCTTTGAGGTGAGGTGAGGAAATTAAAAAAAATTGAGGTGAGGAAAATTTTTCAATAAAAAATGGAGGTGAGGTGAGGAAAAATTGTAAGAAAAATTTTGAGGTGAGGTGAGGAAAGTTTTTCTCCCAGAAAATTGAGGTGAGGGCGAGGCTAGTGAGGACAAACGCCCACCTGTGGTCCTGGGTGGTTGTGGATTTTCGTTGGCGTTGAGTGAAATAAATAACAAAACCGGAAGCGTTGGCTGTTACTGTTACACAAAGTGCTGTATTTTTCGGGATAGATATTTCCAAACCGCAAATATACAGTCTGCTGTAGGTGCGCCAAACACGAACATGACATGAACACTGTTTCTGAAGATCGAGTGATATGCCGAAGCAAGTTTGCATTCACTGATAGCTGATGTCTCACGTGGAAGATTTCACAGTAGAACAACAGTATATTGACTGCACAGGCACACACATTCACAGATCCAGCATGACAGAGAACACGTCCATATCATATTGCTGCTCGTGTAGGCGTCTGGTTGACCTGTCACAAAGGAACTTGTGCAGCTGGTATACGGAAAGATGGAGATTGTGAAGGGGCTCATTATTTCATTCCCCGCATTACCACCAGCAATGGGGTAGAGAATCGCCCGTGGCGATGAAACTCCCCATTCATCATCCTGTAATAAATTTGCTGTTGTTGTTGTTGATGAAGATGTTCAAACGACTCAGAGTGGCTTATCCATGCAGATGCTTTTGTGAAGCAGATATGAGTTGAGTGCTTATACATGAGCAAGAAAGGTCAGAATAGGAATGAAAAACGTGAGAAACCAAAAATTCCACCGGCCGAAATGCTGCGTATATGCCACAGGTGTGGTGCTATGCTATGCTAAGCGGCAGAATAGAATAGGAAATGACTTACCTGTCATCGAGTGGGTAGCGGAAAAACGCAGTATTGGTCCTTCCTGAATAGTTGGCGCGGCAGACCTGCCTTCCTTTTATCTATCACTGAATTGACCTGCACTGTAAACTTTTTCACACCTTTAAAGGTGTGTGCTATGAACATTCTACCTGGTTGCGTAACATTGCGTCTCCAGGATGATATTTTACAAACTTTGGAAAGCATTACTAAAGATCAAGTGTCAGTGCAAATCTTGCTATCATTATGTCTTGGATATCGTAGGTACGAGCTAATGTATATATGCATCGCTATCGATAATCGAGCACGCGCAAGTGTCAACAATACTGTTGAACAATGATGAGATGTTGCAAGACTGAATTTTTGGAGGACAGACAACACTCGAGTAAAGAAAATTTGTGCGAAATCGTGCTCCATTAAGATGTTACCAAAATTACACCTAAAGAGGCGTGCGCCATGCACGTTGTTACACCTTTAAAGGTGTGAAAAGATTTAGAGTGTGCAGAAGTATCCAAGAGGCCCCGAGTTTTTCAGAATCAGTATCGACAACATGTTAAGGGAAGGACATCAAAAAACATCCAAACCGGTACTGCCATAGATGTTGTGCTTGCGTCTTTACGGCGAGCTTCTCCGCTCTGCAAAAAATATTCCGTGAAAAAAACGTGAAAATGCATGGCAGCTGTATTAATTGTGAACACCGTGAAAAAGACGGGAAAGTGTTTTCGAGATATATGACACAAACTCGTGAAATTCACATGTCGCTGTATTCCTACATGACGTGTTCACCCCATCTAAAAGATGGGACTGTGTTCTCGTTGTTTAATGGTTCACCGTTATTATGATGGGATACTGTATTACAGAAACACGCATTAGCCTGTAAAAATTACTGTCTATCATTTTATGGAATCGTGTTCGGCCTGTATCATTATCAGACACCCACACCACATGTTCTGTCTTCATAAAGCAATATATTCAGTGAAGTGTACAGTGCAGTAACTTTCTGCAGCACAGCAGCTTGCAACGGCTCCTGAAATCAGAACAAAACATGATATTAGGAACATTGAGTGTAAGACATACGAAGAGACAAGACATATTTATGTATAAACTGAAGTGCTCAACACACTGTTTGAATCTGTGCACTTGAAAAAGCACAATGCACGTACATGGACAAAGTGCACAAAAGCACAGAAGTATGTCTGTTGTGCCTACCCTGTAGTATTGAGCTTATCCTAACGAACACATGTAGAAGAAGATGCAAGGAACAATATCATGACTCACAAATAGGGACTCAAAAGCACAATGGTTAACGGTTAAGAGTATGAAATTTTGGGAAATGTGGACCAAATAGAAATAATCAGTACCAAGTTGCAGACTAAGTTAGGGCTAACGGGATACCTACCTTTCAACTTTACTGCAGTTCGCAAAGGAGTGATAGAACGCAAACAGGCATGCCATTTAATCTTGTTTACCGTTGGGGTTGCTTTGTTCCTCTTTCAGTGCTGATGTGTCCAAAATAGCTGTGAAATAAAAAGGAGGGCATTTTTCAACAATCCTAATTTTTCATGCTGTACCATGTCAGGTCCTGAACTGCCTTCAAAGCTTCATGTGCAGGTCGACCATCTGTTCATGAATTAGATAAGGCCGCAAATTTTCTTCTGCCACCGGAACTGGCACAATAAAATTTGCAAACCTAGATGTCCACAAGTGAATGTATGATAACCCAGTTGCCCAATAACGCCACGTTGCCTAGAGCAGCAGCAGGTTTTTCAGTATCTGTGAAACCAAGGAATAGAAAGACAGAAAAAAGGAACATTTGAAACACATGGCCGTAAAACTTATCGTCACCCCACGGTAACTTTAACAATACAAGCACGAATACAGCGGAGTAGTTGTAGTTGTAGTAGTTGTAGTTGTGTTGTAGGAGTAGTTGTTGACTACGTGATAACGATTTATGATACGATGAGTGTAATACATGAGAACGCATACCATTGCATGAATTCTAACCTAAGAACTGCAGGCACTGCACATCGTAGTTGAAATACACTCCGAGCTGAAGCGCAATGCTTTCTCCACGATCCTTGCAGTTAGCGTTTTGTCGTTGTCCAAGGGAAGAACAATGCCTGAGAAGTGTAGCAGTGATGACCCTATAAGAGAGTGAGATGTACTATAAATCTATTGCAGTGGCTGCAAATGCTTTGAGAGCCCACGTTGCAGCTACAGCACAGACTCTTGTTTTGTGACAGCATACCTTCTTTCGGTTGCACAAAACAGATATATGTTTTACACAAAGAAATGACCACTGCAAAGTGCCAATAGCAGGCAAAGAAGGCTTCCAAGAAATGGAAGCACTCATACCAATAGCAGAGGCGTGGTGTTTGGGGTCCTCACTCCACAGCTGTTGGCCCAGCTTTGTGCTACAGAAAGATTGGATACCTCACTCAGTAATGCAAACAATTGAACAGTCATATAATAATCATCAGACACAAGAAAATGCGCAACATTAAACAGAAACTAAATATATCATAAAAACATAAACATGAAAAGCATTGTGAAAAAGCATTGTGTACTCGTTACTTCTTACAAAATTTTTGTATGCACTTTGCCATATCACTGACAGACAGGAAACAGAGACAATGGAGAAAATCGCCTGTACTTGCCAAGTTGCTGCCTTTAGAACTGCTTGTGTCAATTAAGGTTCATACACCCTGCACTGACACAACCTTCAGATGTCAATCATACTACATTGATCTTTGATATTTTCTTTTCCATGTGTGTCACCAAGAAATCTGTCAATGATCATATTGTCACAGAATCAAGATGGTGCATGAGAACTTACATGGTGGAACGAGGTGCAGACCTCATAGTCTTCATTAAAATATGCACAGACCAGCTTCAACACAAAGATATGTTGTCCTGGGCAGCCACTTTCATCACGGGTGCCCTATATGGGCTGCAGCAACTTTCTTGTTTGCGGCTTCCATTCCAGTCTCCTTGGGTACATGACACAGATACGTTATGTATAGATGAATGTATTTCGAAGTGCCTTTTATAGTCGTAAAGGTATACTTGAGGTAGTTTGCATTCAGAGCAGAGTACATACTCGTTTGCTGCTTGCTTCTTGTCTGGATACGCCCAGACCCTGTTTGGTTATAAAATAGAGAAAGAGATTAGTCCACAAAAGTATTAAAAAAAGGGGCGTACACAAGAAGATACCTGAAAAGGAACAGGTGTTGTCTGCGTCAGAGTAAAAGCTGTGTAGCAAAAAAAAAGGTATTGTGCTGCTACACTATCACTTCATCACGCAAACACCGCTCAGCTAACGAAACGGGTCACAACATTATCGGGTACCCTTCGCCAGATTTTCGTTAACCTCAGAGACGCGCAATCGTTATTCTTCCCATTCAAAGCGGGCTCTTCTTGCTGGTGTGCCATCAGTGCGGTGCCGTAACTTGATACCCGTTCATATCAGGCGATGTCGTCGAACGCTTTTGGTGCTAACAACGAAGATACTCTAGCGTATACGGGACAAGGGAAAATACGTCTCGCCAACGCTTTTACCAACATATTTCCGCTACTGTTTTATCCACATGTTTGTTTCATGCATTCTGTATAGAGCATTGATATTTGCCTCATAAATACTGCAAACACTTCGAATTATATGAACGACGGGTGTACACAATGGCCTCATTCGATCAACGTCGGCTAAACGAGATCAAGGGTTCCTCGACTTGGAATTGCGATTCAACTCTCTTTCGACAGCACTGTCAAGCATTTCTAAAATAACTCTTGCGTCCCGAATTAACCTTATTAATAAAAAGGTGTAAGGGTCCTCAATTTCGGTAGACCGTTCAATCTCGTTAACCGGCGTTGGTGTACCCCGGCCTATTTCAAATGTCCACGAGGGTGAACGCACACCCACCCACTAGTTCCAGAATGTTACACATTGCTCATTTTAGTGGTTTGAGAGGGAAGTTTGAAGAACATGCATGGCTACGACATGGACAGTGTGAGAAGTGAGAACCCAGCGGAAGGCTACAGCATTCCGTTGAAGAAGGCGCCATTCACTACGTATTTGCTAACACACAACGGCGGCGCATATTTCCCTTTATTCTAAAAAGCCGACAGCATAAAGGGCATAATAAGAGTTCACATACCTTCAAAATCTTCTTGCGAAAGCCCACGAGGGCAGGCACAGCTATGGCTTTGACGGTTTTGACAGTCGGGTCACACTTCCGTCTTGCGTTCCTCACACGAGTGACAGTTGCTGAAGGCCATGCAGATCCAGTGCGCATGCTCAGACTCCTCCTCCCATCGCGAAATAACAGGAAACGCGTGTGATTTGAAACAACGGGATCGCGCCCGTTATTTTCGCGGCGATATGCCCGTATTTTTCACGACTATTTTTTACAGTGCGGCAACTCCGACACGGCGTCACCCGCTTGCGCGCGCCACGGTAAGTTCATAATTTCAAATCAGCGCTCGCATACGGGGGGAGCGGTCACAGGAGCCAATGGGCTGGTGAGGGTTGAGAAGTCGCGCGTTGGCGTAAAATCTGAACTGAGAGCGCAAGAAACACGACAAAGAACTGAGACACAGACAGGATGGGCGCTAACTTCCAACTACGTTTATCGAAGAACATTACCAAAAAAGAAACCACCTTCATAGCACACGTGTCACCGTTCTGGGCGCACCGGTTCTGAAGAAGATCAGTTCCTTTTCCGTTAAAGGTACAGAAGGTGTGCTTACGCACGCATCTTGATGGCTACTTATCTTTTCTGCTCCTATTATTTACGTTGTTAGTTTAGTCTTGTTTCTTGCGATGATATGGCAATCTCGATAGATAGGTTTACATCAGTTCAGATGTCTTAATACCAGCTATACCAACTAGAATTTTGACGTGTCATGACGTTTGATGACGCGAAAAGTTCTCAGCGCCTCACTTTCGTCCGCAAAGAAACTCGCGATTTTCATCCCCTTGCGCTTACCCTCTAGCAGCGGTGCAACTTCGACTTGTGCGAGTTTGAACGTGAGATACAAAGACGACGGAGTGCATCTAGAGGGGGGGGGGGGGGACTCAGCACCCTGGAGGAGCGAGAGCAAGCCAGAGAACCGCGCCGCGGCGATGGGAGGCCTCGTGCGCCGACTGAAATGTTCTTGGTATTAATCAATGACTAATAAATGGAATGAATAAAGACTTGTGTTTCTTTCAGTAAAGTCCCACAAAGGAGCAAAGACATCGGAGATTGTGACGTTTTCATGTAAAGCACTACTGCTTGGACACGACTGAGCCCGCCCTAAATGTTTGCGTGTATTTCGGGAGCCATTGATTTTAATGATCTGAAGCATTCATATGACACATGTCGGGATGACGACATGTCCAACTAATTATACTGCAACACGTAGACAAAGGCCACCAACATGGGAAGTCCGAGAACGACCCAACAGGTTCATGTCAGCAGGCCCATGTAAAGGTGAAGCATGACGTCGATGTCTCACCTTGGCAGTCTCTCTTGCAAGATGTATATACGTAGCATTTCAATGCCCGCAGCTGCCTCGTGATAACCTCACCTAGCAGACATGCCCAGTACTACGATTTACTACGCACTCCTAGCCGCAAAGCAGCTGTGTACAGAGAAATGGGAATAGTCATAAACTTGTCCGCACCCACGGTTCCCGTGGCGTCATCTATCGTCCGACCTGAGTTTCGGCGCAGAGCCCAGGAATTTCTGAGGTGTGAGCCCACGAATACAATCTCATTTAGAAAAAAGACGAGATTGCTCACAGGTATAATAATTTTGAAATCAGAATTGAAGCGATGCAACTGTCGCGCAGGTTACCGCTCCTGCTCGCCTTGTGAGCGACTACCGGTTTCTTCATCCCTTCGTGTGTACTAAATGTGATAGCATTTATGAGCGAACCCTCCGAGTTTTCTTAAGGTGGAGTATGTTTCAGCGTAAGCTGTGCACTCATTGGCTGCTTCTTGAAGACCACGTGATCAAGCGCGCGCACAAAACCCCCTTGAGAGCTCCCCTAGCCCGCTCCGGTGGTCTAGTGACTACGATGATGGCACTCCACGCCGAGACTGGGAGACGACCCGGATTCGGATCTAGCTGTGCTGTCTGGGTGATCGTCCCCCTAAAACATTCAGTTAGCCATTGCTGTTCCCCCTCCCCAGTTTGGTCCTTCGACAAACAAACTCCCCCTCCCCCCTCAACTACGAGTCTGCATACGCCCCTGCTGGCGATTCGTTTCCCATGCGAAGTTTCCTTACCGCAGAAATTACGAAACTATCCTAGCGATCAAAGTCGCCCTCAAAGTACACAGGGTAGCAGAGGCGGAGAGTTTTCATTTTCCCAGGGGGGGCAAGGGCGCACCGCGAAATAAGTACTTTGGCGGGGGGGGGGGATATGTTTATTAAGAAAAAAAAGAAAGGTAAGCCAGATGGACGTCGGCGTGTTATTCAAAAAAAAAAGTGAAAGGGGAAGACAAAAAAGGAAAAGAAAAAAGAAAGCAAAAGGAAACAAAAAGAAGGAAAGAAAAGAAAAATGAAGAACACAAAACTAATCCACACTCTGGCGGGATCTTATGATGTATGCAGAACTGGTATAGAAATAAGAGGAAGCAAGAACAGAAAAAAAGAAATACAGAGAGAACGTAAACAGTGAACATGTGCACAACTGAAGGCATTACGCCTTTGAAAATTGAGTGCAAAAGAAACAAAATGCATTGAATCGTCGGTGTTTGACCCGAAATGCGCGCAATATTATGAATATGGTCAATGAAATGGACCAGCGGGAGTTGAACCAGCTCCCAACGGATATGCGTTCCGAAGATCCTACCGTTACACCTCACTGGCACCTGCAGGTACCTTTTCGACTGCTTTCGTTTCATTGATCTGATTGCTTTGGGCGAAATTCAGGCAATGTGTTGTGTCATCCTCTGTGTTTCTTCGCCTCACCTTCAACTGTGATAATGAGTGTGGTGGGCGGATACATATTTTACAAATTGCAAGATGCTTTTTTGTGGTTGGTGCCTCTTCGCTCTTTTGACCCGGGCGCTCCGAGCCCCAAATGTTGGTGTCAGTCTCTTAGCGGGACTTCCCGGGGGAGGCGGCGCGCCCCCTAGTTCATGTTCCGGGGGGGGGGGGGCAAAAGCCCCCCCCCCCGCAGTCGGCGCCTATGCAGGGTAGAACACGCCCTAGCTGCTGCAGAGGAAGTTGGCGACGTATGCGTCGTAGAGAGCAGGGGTGGGGGGAGGTTGTTTGGGGAACGTGCGGTCAGCCTGGACGGGGGTAGGTAGTGGCACCGTGGAAGAGGGAAGGGTGAAAGAAAGAAGGGAAGGGTGGTGGTGGTACAGAGGAGGAAGGGATGTGCACTATCTCTTACTCTGTGAATCGGATAGTTGCGGAGAACTATCCACCACACACACAAAAAAAACAAAAAAGAAACACGAGCATCCCTCAGTAGCCTTCATTGGGATGCTCTGCTCTCTGTACCACGATAACCGCCAGGACGATTGCCGAAGTTACCCACCTAAGCGTCGTAGAAGTGGACAGCAAGGATGCCCCCACCTTCACCGTGCTGGTATACATTACAGCGGGTCCTTTAAAGGCAAGGTCAAGGTTGTGTTTATTGCCGGACTCGAGAGTCGAGAGTCAACCCTTGGTGACCGAAAACGCGGCGAATGCACCCAAGAGGTTCCTTCTACAGCAAAACTCTGGAATTACACTGCAAGCATCACCTTCGTAGAAAACTCGACGGAACACAACACGCCCATCTTTGTCATGGGAGACTTTACTAAGGACATAACAGACCCAGAACAGCTCGTGCGCGTACTTCACGAAGAAAGTCTATGATTTGCATCTATCCAATCACGGTAAAATACCCACAACCCGTACGTGAAGAGTTCTAGTGTTATAAGTGATATGTGTCTTCATCTGTGGCGTAGGCAAGGTAGTGGTTGCCAAGTACGATTGCTACTTCTGTTTCCACAGGCCTGTACGTACTGTCAATCATCGGAGAATCCCCGCGATGAGCTCATGAATGCCATCGCATTTCAATGACAAGCTGCACAGCGATTTCTACCGCAGTTTTTTCAGTAACTTGCACTAGCCGTCTAAGTCAAAGTTCTGCCGCCGCACCACACTGGTACCATTCATTCATGAAACAATCTTACCTGCAATGTACAAGGAAAACGATTCCAAGCTCGCTCAAATAAAGAATGCGAAGCACCTGACACCTTCCGCCAGACATCGAGAGGGATAGTCGTTTTGGGCCCAAGGAACATGCAAGATGAAAACAACAGTGAGTCGACCACAAATTAAAAGGAGCATACGCACGCTAATATACGTATATTACCAGCATAGGCAGGATCGTCTTCATTTTCATGAGCTTAGTGGGCTGAAGCGACTGGAAAAACCACAGAGGTTAAAACGAACGCCATCAAGCGAAAGCACCACGGCAAGGACACTTACAAGAAGTTTGTAAAGTATGACAAAGCTCTGTGTAGGCGTACCGGGGTAGCCAGTTCGACCTTGTCGAAACTCACATCTCCATTTTTTTCTTTATCATATCACATCACTAAGAAAAGTTTCCGTTCACGATACAGGCAAACGCTCAAGTGTTTCCGAAGTTTGCACAGAAGAACTGAAGATTTGCCTAACAATATTTGTGCTCTTCGAAAACAAGGCTCGGTGTCTCCTATCTGGTGTACAATGACCGTGCAAGGAGGGGCATTAGAAATGGAGCCAGAACACCGGAGCAGCAGTGTCTGTCATATGAGTGTTCGTACCATTATATCTTTACTGCCACTATCATTTTGCGTACGTAGAGTAGACGGAATAAGCGTTAAGCATAATGGTGGTGGTCCTAGTAACATCCCGGGAAACACGAATGCAAGTCAAGAGCGGGAGCAGAAGGTACTTGACAAGTACAAGCAGCTATTCTCAAACGAGTTAGGATTCATAAACAACAATAAAGCGAAATTATAGTTTGTGAAGGTGAGCAAGCTTTTCACGAATAGACTGGAGCCGTGCTCATCAAGAGGTGGAAATATACGAAGACTAAAAAGCACCTCGCAATAAATATTCACTGGGGATTGTATAGGGTGATCACACGACGGTAACGACAGCATGTCGGATATATGATGCTTATAAATCAGCAACGACAACAA
The DNA here is from genome assembly GCF_037126465.1 of Ornithodoros turicata. Taxonomy (NCBI): domain Eukaryota; kingdom Metazoa; phylum Arthropoda; class Arachnida; order Ixodida; family Argasidae; genus Ornithodoros; species Ornithodoros turicata. Next base: position 39,883,786 of record NC_088204.1, read on the forward strand.
TTGACGGGTTTTAGTATACCGTTGATAACGTCGCGGTTAAGTTACCGTGCCTACCGGAGCCAATGGCACAGTGCGTCACTCAGAATATTATCTGTTGATATGGTGCGGTAGACGCAGTAGCATACCGGGCTCCGGTAGCGGTATACTAAAACTCGCTTTCCGAGATTTAATATACCGGCCAGACGGCACCGGTAGAGGCGGTGTTGACGTCGTCACTGCAATGCGCATGAGCGAAGGAAATACCGCTCTACAGGCCCTACCGGGCTCCGGTGCGGTGTCAAAATACTGGGTTCCTGTACCGCTTCTACCGGCGAAATCGGCACTAGCACCGCCACACTCCAGCTCCGTCGAGCAAGATGACAACTCCATGACTGGAACATTACCAGAAGAAACCAATTTAAAATTTTGGTGCGTTCTTGCGTGTACCCGGTTTCGCATTCAGTTATTCAGAACGATGTGACTCTGTGCAATAGCATGCGCTATGCGATACGTTGCTTCCAGTGACGAATGCCTATATGCAGGTCTGTTAAAGATACTTTTAAAAAGTATATGAGTTACGGTTACAGATAATGGGTTTGAAATGTATCTGAGTTACAGCTACAGTTACACAATTTAAAAAATACACTGATACAGTTATAGATAGTACCTAGAATATACTCAGTACTTTTACAGTTACTTATTTGACCAATTGAAATAATATGCCTGCTACTATCGCTTCTTCTTCCTGAACGCTGCCTATTATGAGTTCTGCGCACATACCAGATATGAACCATGAAATGTCTTTGTTTGAAACTGGATGAGCATACACAGACTAGATGCACATGAACGAAAACAACGTCAAGTGAAGGGATAAAGAATAATAACTTAAAACAGTTGGAAACACTAAAAAATATTTGAACGGGACCTTCGTGTAGCAGTCTACACTTCATCAGGTTGCAGAAATGGTATTACCGTCACAATATATAGCCTACAGACGGGAGAGGAGGAATACAATCGTTAAGCGAATCAAACAACAAAAATGTTAAAACAGAAAATTCTTAATAGCACCAAGGTGGTAGAGTGGCCAAGGTATGGGCGACGCAGCCTCTTTGTCAGTGTCGTTATCATTGTCACACTCAGATTCCTCCGTCATATCGAATCGTCAACTTGAACCGGTTGAACGGCGGACGCGAACCACACGCGCCAAAAGCGCCAAATGTACCCAAGCAGCACAATGTACTGAAAGTCGGGTGCAACAGGGGTGGACGGTATGTGTATTATCAGTGTTCTTTAGTTTCACGAGTTTGTTCAAGGCCTTCCACCTACCCGTCCACCCCTATTGCACTCGACTTTCAGTACATTTTGCTGCTTGGGTAAGCATAGGCAGACATGTGACAAGATAAGACAGGCGGTGAAGTGGGGGAGCGGGGGAGCAGGAGCAACTGAGAAGGCAGCGGCCGCGCTGATTGGGTAGGTTTGACGGATTGGATTGTCTACAGCACAGTTTATCGAGCTTCACCGGGTTGCGCGCTTTGTCATTGGTGGCTCCACTTAGCTCGCGCTGTTGATGTCTATTGTCGGTCATTTCTTGGTTCAAAAGTACTCGAAAAAATACTAAAAAAAGAGTAATAGTTACCTGTAAAAAGAAACTCAGTTACAGTTACAAGTACCTGCATAAAAATGCATACTATATTTTACTCAAGATACCGAAAAAGTATCTAGGTACAAGTACTCAGTTACTTTTACTCATTTACTTAACAACCCTGCCTATATGTATGTGCTTGCGACACGCGAGTAAAATAAATTCGCCTTGTTATGCCTGGGAAATTGCTGTTGCCACCTGTTTGTAATCCCGTTATTTCGACATCATTAATGTCATTATTGTATTAGTTAGCACTTGTACTCGCAATAAAATGACAACAACTCAGTGGAGGCTGCTACTAGTACCTTCAGCAACAGCACCGGTGTCCAATGTACACAATTACTAGGCAAGTTATATTCCTGAGGATTAATTCTGTTATTGAGCAGTGCTCTCCGTCAGTCCGCATTGTTCATAAACCTTAAACCTATATATTTAAAAACTAAAAGTGAGGTATTGGCTTTCCTAGGAGAATTGTTGGGCACACAATTATTGGGCAGCTATTAATGTGCAGAATTATTATGCAGCCATACGAGAAATGAAAGTTTTCAGAGCGCACTTGTTTATTTCCATCCGTTAGATGGAAAGTAATAAACAACCAACTCAAAATTTACAAATCAACATTTGTGAGATTGAAAAATAAAAAATAATCAGTGACCCAGGTAACACAAGCCTGTCCCAGGGACGTCTATGGGACGTCCATCTTCGGACTGCGCGGGCATCCCTGGGACTGCATCATTTCGTTCGATACAAGTCCGTATGAACTCCCAGTGAAACGAAGTATGTTTTATGGAGGTTCCAGGGACGTCATGTGGGATCATATCGGGAGCAAGACAGGACTTACAATGGATGTCTGGCACCTTCTTTTATACCCCACTATTTTTTTCCCCTTTTTTCCGGCTCCTGTACATCTTTAGGTTGAAAAAGGCTACATATGCTGTAAGCGTGTCGTACGGTCCCAAAAATATATGTGTTTTTTGCGCTTCCCAGTCAGAAAATTCTGTCCCACGGATGTCCATCGGATGTACTTTCAGGGAGATATGAATATCCGCAGAATAATGTAGAAATTCCTCCAGCGGGTATACTACGGAGATCCACTTGGCTGGGCTTCAAACTTCCCACCAACGTCCACCTTGCGGACATAATTAGGGGATACGGACATAAGCAGGTGACGATGGGGACCATATTATTATTTTTCATCTTTAAGCACTTCACTGCCTTTAAGCCACACCGTGGTGTGCTTCGATGCATGCGATGGAGTACTGTCCTATATAAAAATCATTCTAAATGCGATAAAAGCAGTCAGGCGTACTTAAAAAGACATATGTCAGGACAGGCGACACCACACTCATCATTAAACTTTCAACAAATTGTTTATTGACAGTTCCACATCCTGTTAAATCTAACCCCCCCCCCCCCCCCATCACGAAACAAGCTCGTCCATCAAAAACCGGTTACAAGGACACAAATAACATGCTGTTTACCTATGTAACATATCTTCCTGACACCGGTGTATCTTCTCAGAATAATATGCCGAAGCCACACTAACACACTGATCCCCCAGCTTCTTTCTTTTTTATTTGCCTGGCTTCTTCAAACCATAAAGCTCCTCTGCTTCAACAGTGTTTTATAACTTCTGTTTTATAAAAAATCGGATAACAACCTTTACATGTCTCTTGATGCTCACTTACTCTACTATACTACCCACTTTTGTTCCGATCATATTCCTTCGATCTAATGTTATTGCATCTGGACGTTTGTCCTACATATGATTGACCGCATGATAGAGGGATTCCATATACCACGCCCTTTTACGCTCAGTGTAGGGCTTCGAATATTTAACCTTACAACCCTTTTCCCATTTACAATATCTCTGAATTTTCCGAGGTAGAGGCCCTAACCAAGATCCCCTTTAAAACTGGTTTGCACGCCAAATGCAGAAGCTGCAGAATGCTTTCAGAAGCTGTTATGACTTTGTTCCACACGCCGCATTTCAAGCTTACGTCGTCATCTACCAAGGCTACATATGAAGCTGCGCCTACAAAACCTCTCGTCATTTGGCAGTGCGGCAGCGCCTGTGCGGGTCCTACCTGACTGTTCACGCTTGAACCTTTGCAGGTTGGTACGGCAACTGCTTTCGTTGTTTTTGCTGCCAAACACTGCCAAAGAGTCTGAATGTGGAACTGTGTCTGTAAAAAAAAAAGAGATTGCTAGACTTCTTGCGGATTTCAAACAAGGACTGGGAAGTGAACTGAAAGAACTACGTGACAGTATTGTAATGGACTTTAGAAAGGGCATCCGAGAGATAAACAGAAGTATATCCTACATTAACAAGTCCTTCGAGGAGTTTAAAGGCTCTGTCAAACAGATTGCAAAACAAAACGTTGATCTAAAAAAGAAAACGATAAAATTCTGAAGGAATGTACCTCTACCAAGCAACGGTTGAAAGATTCTGAGCTGAGGATTCCGCAGAGTGAGCAGTACACAAGAAACCGTAACATCGAAGTTAAGGGTATCCCAGTTCAAGTAAATGCAAATACCATGAGCATCGTCTCTATAATTGCAGAAGTGTTTGGAGAGAGCATTGGTGTCTGCCGGCACCAAATGATATAGGAGCGCAATGAACATAATAATACAGTTCGTCCGTCGTGCCAAATGAGACGCATTCTTGGAAAGAGCCCGGAAAAACACATCAATACCTCCAATCTCCGTATTACTCCTGTCGCCCCTGTCTATGTTAATGAACATCTGTGCCACGCGTTTAAGCGCCTTCTCGGTTGTAGTATCGCAAGAAAACGGAAATTCGGATGGAAATTCGTGCGGGCGAGGTATGGGAGGGTGTTCTCACGCTGAACGCCCGCTTCTTACATTTTGAGTAATGATGAACTTGAGGTCATCTACAGAAAGAAGCAACAAAAAACAACTTTCTCATACCTTCAATCCAAGTTTCTGATATCGTAAATAGTTTGCGAGCGAGTACCCTTCCTTGACCACAACATACGTTCAATTCGAAGGAAAGAATATGGTATCCTTACTCTACTCTCTAGTATTAATGTAAATTGTGACACAATTATGCTCACCGAAACTTAGACAAACGAAGTAAATGATATAGCTTTCCTCTCAGGATATGATGTTTTATGTCGTGGTCGACAATGTAGAAGAGGTGGTGGGATTGCGTTACCGACAAAAATAAATTTAAAATGTGTTGAGGTTAATTCTTTTTCTGTATTTACCGCTGATTAGGAAGTGCTCTGATCGCAATCAGGGACACACATATTTTGTGTTGAATATTGGCCATCATCTGCAAATATTAACCGAATTTATGACTTATCTTGAGCGTCTATTGTGTTTCTGTGCTGACAACAAATACAGCCTTTTTTAGGCTGCGATTTTAATATCAATCTTGTTGACAACAACACGCCAGCTTTCCAGAATATGGTTATTTCATACGGTTACTAGAATGTTATCAAAGCTTCAACACGTATCACTGCAGTTTCAACCGCATTATTATAGACCTCTACGTTACAAATCAAGGTACGTGTGTTCTTAAGGCCAACACGATAATATCGGATATTAATGATCATTTGCACATATTTCTGATCGCAGAAGAGGTTAATTATTTGCCTCTTTTCGATGATACCTTAACATTTCAATGTATCGACGATTGTGCTTTAAATAATTTCCGAGAAGAAATTAGTATCATTGACTGGAATTTTGTTTTGTCTAAGCATTCAGCAGATGATGCCTGGGACGTATTTTTGTTGAAGTTTGTAAGTGTTTATCACAATCACTTTCATTATAAAAGAGTGAAAAAATGCAGCAAGATACGGATACGCTGGGTTAACCATATTCACCTTCGTATGATACCCGGCTGTGCAAAGGTTTTTGAAAACTCGAGATCCTGAAAAAATACGCGCTTTCAAACTGCACCGCAGTTTGTTAAATCCTGAGCTGAGGCAGGCCAGAGAAAAATACTACCGCCGTATGTCTGACGACTCTTGCCACCTTGCCGCCAATATGATAAACACAGTGCTACACCGTTGAAAGGTTCCAGCTCCGTAACTGATCTGGTTATAAACAGCGACAAAATATCTGGTAGTGCCCTTTCAGATCACTTCAATCGGTATCTCGTTACATCGCCCAAACTATAATGTGGTCTCAGTTACCCCTAACGACAGACATACAAATGAATCCCTTTATTTATCAAATGAATGAAAATGATGTTTTTTCTGCCCTAATAGCAGTAGCAAAAGCTCTGATATTTTCGGCATACAACTTAAGCCAGTAAAATTTGTTGAGGACCTTTGCTTGGACATATTTTCAATTTATGCTTGTCGGGTGCTGTTTTCAAAAGAAATATGCAAATTGCAAAAGTAATCGTCTTATTTAAAGGCGGAGATCGTAATTGAATTGAATTGAATTGAATTGAATTTATTCAAGAGATGGGAATGTAACTTACACTGGCTATGTACAAGGGGTGGCCTAAAAGCAGCAAGACTGCTGCTTGACGAGGGCACACCCCCAAGAGGATACTCGGCACAACGGCAGTAAAGTACATACAAGCAATACACACGTGACGACAATACACAATATGATTCGTGCAATGTAACTTTGAGCAAAAAATATTAATTGAAAAAATGTAAACCATAGACTCTAAGCAGGTGAAGCCAGGTGACAAACATAGATCGCAGATCTTTCAATGAGAAGCTCTGTATGTCTAGCCCATGCAGTGTATATTTGTTAAGAAGCGACGAGATATGATACGATACAGTTTGGTCACCATAGGTTGTACGCGATCGAGGCACTTGCCAAAGCTGGGCCTGTCGAGTTTTTTGGATAAGATTTTGTTTTAGTTTGAACAGTGATAAGATTAACTGGTTATCATGTCTAACTGCAGTGAGGTAGGCTTTGAAAAGATGATAGTCATAGTAATGGTCTATTTTAATGATATGGAGGCTACGGAAGATGTCAGCAGTATGCGAAAGAGCTGGTACACAGCAATATACCGTATTGCACGTTTTTGCTGTAGGAGAAGAGTAGTTAGGTTTTGTTGTATTGTCGTGCCCCATACGAGATGACAATAGTTGAAGTGAGACATGATTAGGGAATTAAATATCAATAACTTAACAGACTTAGGTAATAAGTATCTGTGCCTACTCAAGATTCCTATCGCTTTGCTTATCTTTCCCTTTAGATAGCTTACATGGCCATCACAGGAGAGGTGTTCGGAGAAAAACACTCCCAGTATCTTTACAGTTTTGACTATTTCAATAGCCTCATCTCCCAGGGAAATGTTAAGCGAGTGGTGTTCTGGCTTATTTCTCGGCCTGTAAAGTATCGCCGTTGTTTTAGCCGCATTTATGATTAAACGATTTTTTGCGCACCAAGTGCCGATATCTGCCAGGGCTCTGTTCGCCTTCCTAATAAGGTCGTCAATTACATTCCCCGAGAAAAATAAGGTAGTGTCATCGGCGTAGATGAAAAATTGCCCGAGTTCAGTGACTGTGGTAATGTCATTTACATACGTGTTAAATAAAAGCGGCCCTAAGCTACTACCCTGGGGTACACCCGCGATTAGCTGTAACATGTCAGAATGACAGTTATTATTATACACATATTGGTATCTGTTTTCAAGGTAGGACCTCAGAAGAGACAGTGCCACCCCACGTATGCCGCAATGTTCGAGTTTTTCTAACAGTATGCCATGGTCTAGAAGGTCAAAGGCCTTTGTAAAATCAATGTAGACACCTAATGTATAGAACTTATTTTCAAGATTTTGAATGATTAATTCTTTTTGATATAAAAGTGCAGCCTCGGTTGAGTATTTCTTACGAAAACCGAACTGTGAATCTGAAATGACATTATGTATGGAGAAGAACTTCGTTATTCTAGAATGAATTATTTTTTCTAGCACTTTGGAGAAAACAGGCAATATTGATATTGGCCTAAAGTTCCCAAGCTCATCATGTTGTTTACCCGATTTACGTAAAATGACTTTTGAATGGCATTTAATTCCATCAATCATGATGTATTGCTACGCAAATTATTCCACTACGGCGTACGAGGGACGGCACTAGATCTTGTAAGATGCTTTCTCGGATTTCGATCACAATCCATTAAAATTGACGGGCAATTATCTTCTGTTCGCACATGTAAGCGAAAACCCGCGCGACGAGAAATATTGGTAATATGAGCAGAGAAATTAAGGTGGCAGTCAATTGTTACACTAAGAAACGTAATGCTTGGGGCAGGCGGAAGAGCGTCACCATCTAATATTAATGGTGGAACTGAAGGTATACTCTTTTGAGGGCTGTGAAAAATGGATGTGCTCTGTTTTTTTGCTGTTGATGATCAGCTTATTGATTTTACACCATTGGATGAGGCGTGCCAGGTCGGTTGTGAGTTTACAATGCAAGGATTGGATGCTTTTATCTGATAAGAAAATCGTGGCGTCATCAGCATAGAAAATACAGTTAGAGTGCCTAAGAACGTTAGGTAGGCCGTTGATGTAAATTAAAAATAACAATGGCCCTAAGATCGATCCCATCCCTGTGGGACGCCTTCATTTCTGATAATAGGCTGAGATAACTTGTCGTTAATTTTTACTACCTGATGGCGATCAATAAGATAGTTAGAGATTAATTGGTTGGCAGAGCCACAGATACCATAGCTCTCCAGTTTAGATAAGAGAATACTGTGGTTAATGGTATCAAGTGCCTTGCTAAAATCAACGAGTACGGCACAACAACGAGCACAGATTATATCACAGTCAACTATCATGAATTTGAGTAAATTTGGCACGCTCTTCATGTTGGTGGGGCAAAAAACTGACCTTTACTTGGCAAATTTCCGAGTTCACTTCGCAAACGTCTATATAATTAAACTTAGGTTACATGACATGCACATCAGGAGATGGCAAAAACCTACCAAGAACAAATGCCGTTGACCGGGTGATTCTAGGTGGTGTAGTTTTTTTATTAGAATTCAATGACACGTTTTCTGGGACACCCTGTATGACTGCCACCCTGATTTCAGAGAAGAAAAAGTGTGACACCGTATGCAACTCCAGTTCTGGTGAATGCAAATGCAAATTATAAGATAAGGAACCAAAGCGTGCACCTCTTAAAAGCAACCTAGCTCATTCAGGTGTCTCCTCCTCAATATCATATTTGTGCACATGAGGAAGTAAACTGACAACAAACACACAAACAAAACTTAGGAACAATATACAGAACCTGAATGCTAAGTAAAACAATGCTGCAAAAAGAAATCTTGAAGGATGCTGCACAGCATTTGTCTCATCTGAATAGTGGGTTGCAGTGATGATGCTGTCTGACCTCAGGGGTTTCAGGCTCCGTTGAGGAAGTTACCTGTAAACATGAAAGCAGATGAGTGAAGAGAAAGTAATTGATACATATGTTCAGCATATAACATAACTACTCTATAAAAGTATGGTTTCTAAGCCACTGATAAGCAAACTCTATTTTTATCAACAGCGCACCGCGTGAGTTTAGTGACTATATTCGGTAACTTCTGTTTTGTCTCTTGTGTGCCGTTAGGTTCCAAGTCGCGCAGATGAAAATTAATCCACTTACAGAATCGTGAACTCTGTGATAAGCATTTGGGCCACACGGACTGAGAGAATGGAAAAGTACTCACACTTTTGCGTCGTTTAGGTGGATGTTCTTTCTCTGGATGTGGTGGAATGGTATTGTGATGGCACTACACCTTGTTTCAAACAACTCTGAGCTCGGTATCCAGTACGCTGAAGCGATTCAACGTCCCCTTCGTAATGCCGTCGCCACATTTAGCCGTAACGCGCGCTCTCGTGGGAAGTGTGGCCACCAGCGTCACCAAGCGGCCAACCGTCGACTGTGTATTCGAGACATGTGGATCATTGCACCACGGAGGAAGGAAACACGAGGAGTGGCTCTTCCCTCCAGACTAGCGTAGCCACCCTCTAGCGGTCGCTTGAGTCAAAATCGCCATTGCTTCCTGTCCACCACGTGATCCCCTCTAAAGTTTCGGTTTTGCAAGGCTTTGTTTCTCGCGCTGCTCTCCGTATGATTTTGCTTCTTGGAAGTAATTTATTGTGAAAATTGAGCACCGCCGTAGAAACGACGTATGGTAATGTGTTCCTGTCCCGGCTGCGGCTCTCGTTGAACTGAAAGAAGCTCCACGGGAGCGCGTTTTGTTCGTAAGTACACGGTATAACTTGCTTTAGTCGCCCGTGTGTCTTCGAGTCATTTTGAATTGTTCATTTGGGACCTCAAACTCTGCCGCAGGTTCATTTCATATCTTCTGTTGTTGTACAAATCTGATTATTGGAACGGCATTCTCAACCACTTAGTCAAGAAAAGTACAGGTCCCGACAAAAGTTTACGGAACACGCGAGCGGTGTATTTTTTCCTCGGTACGACACCCTAGCAGCAAGCGGAAGCTGGCAAAATCAGGCCAGTTCACTGACTCAGAGGGGTGGACGACAGCGCTCTTAGCGGCACACAGCGGTAGTTTCGGTATGATTACTGTTGTATGTGCCCGCGAAGTGAGTTGGATTTGACTGTTGTGCTCGTCAACAACTCGTGACTAACGTCAGTTGTTTATCAATCAATCAATTATCAATGTCAGCGTCAAGTGTTTATCAGTTCGTCACGCATCGTCCATAATAAAGCAACTGCTTACAAGATATATCTCTTGTCGCTTTCCAATAAAAGCAATACACCATAAAGTGTTGCCACCATGATTCATCCTTGTTATCACGATGATAGCGGCGAGCAAACTGTCTCAACAATCGTTGAATCACGTGTTGTTGGCCGACCAACAGTAAAATCCAACTCACTTCGCGGGCACATACAACAGTAATCATACCGAAACTACCGCTGTGTGTCGCTAAGGGCGCAGTCGTCCACCCCTCTGAGGCAGTGAACTGGCCTGATTTCGCCAGCTTCCGCTTGCCGCTAGGGTGTCGTACCGAGGAGAAAATACACCGCTCGCGTGTTCCGTAAACTTTTGTCGGGACCTGTACATACGTTGGAAGTAACCGTTGCCACACGTGATGTTTCCGGTCCTGCGAACTCCTTTTGCGTTCTGCACACTGACTGGTGTTCTAATAGAACGGTAAACATTTGTAACACACAGAAATAAAGTGCAAGCACGCGTTCAACGTAACACTGCCATCTGAACTGCAACACAACTACAGCTCACGTAGTCTGCTTTGCTGGAGCCATGCTGTCTGGAGGGTCACGTGAGCGGTCACGTGGTAGACAGGAGCATCCCAGAATGCAATGCGAGGTCGGCTACGCTCGTCCCGGTAGAAAACTGTCGGAGGGGCCGCTCCTTGTGTTTCCTTCCTCCATGCATTGCACAGAGGCGCCTCCTCTCGACGGTGGCTTGGCAATGGCTCGATAGGCTCTCGCCTTCTAAGGTTTTTGTGTTTGTGCGCCCTCACCCAACGGGCGCTTCGGCCATGAACGATTCCGAATGTGAAAATGCGCGCTTATCTCATGCCGCCTTTTTACCTTGCCGCGATAAAAGGAATAAATAAGTGTTGTGAGTGACCTATGGGTCTGATATACTTCTATGAACATTCTTTTAAGACGAACGTAAACACGAAAAAGAAACTTCAGCTCTGTCCGTTATCACCGCTCCTGAATCGTTGACTCCTTCCTTGGTGCTGAAGGCATATCTAGTGACGTCTTTGGAGGCTCATTTGCAGTTTTTGCTTTATTCTTCGCACGGGGCAAGCGCGCATTCCTTTCGCAATGTCCCTTCCACGGAGGAGAAGTAAGGAGAACGAACTCTGCCGAGCCACCGTTGAGAAAGCGAGGTCCCGATTCCTCGAGTCTAATTGTGTAACACTCTCCGCAAACTGACATGCCCAAAGAAGCCATCGGAGTTCAAGTTCAACGATATCAAAATGTACCTCATGGACTATTTCTCTCCGACGCCGTTCGAAATGTCAGAGCAGCATCGTTTCTACAATCGTGTTCAAGGACAGTCCGAATCAGCAAGTGAGTTTTAGGCTGAGTTACGTAAACTCTCCGAACATTGCAATTTTGACACATTCCTTGATGAAGCCCTTAGAGACAAATTTGTCTGTGGCCTGCGAAGCACCTCTGTTCAACAGCGCATGCTCACCATGAAGGATTTGACCTTGAGAAAGGCGCTTCAAGAAGCGGTGTCATGTGAGCTCGCAGCCAAAGGTGTGGAGGAACTACATCCCAAAAGAGTGAAAGCATAAACAGAACCACGTCTAGTGTTTCGAAAGTTCGAGACGAGGAAAAGAGGTGCTTCCGCTGCAACAAGAAGGGTCATGTTCCTTCGAAATGCCGTTACCTCGACGCTGTATGCCTCCACTGCAACAAGAAGGGATACACGGAGATCGAAGTCGAAGACATATACGTCCCGCCTGTAGAAATCTTGCAGGAAACAAGTCGTCCACTGAAGCTAAAACAAAGCACGATACTGGAGGTGGATGCGAGCCCATTTGGTTAAAACCAGAAATTGAGGGTCATGTAATTCCAATGAAAACGGACACAGGGTCAAAGTATTGTATTGTACCCCAAGTTGTCTCCTCGAAGCTCCTTCAGCCACATTCCACTGGAACCTACCTCCATGAAATTTCGAACTGTGACAAGTGAATGCTTCTTACCTGATGGCATAGCCATAGTTCAAGTAAAATTTGGAGGGAAATGTTCAAGGCTCCAACTCTATGTTGCGAGAACCCCAGGACCAGCACTGTTTGGCCGAGAATCGATTCAAGAATGCCAGTTGCTTTAAGAAACAAATGGTATCTTCAAGACGTCGACCGAAACGAAAGCTTCTCAAGAAGAAGTCAAAAATAAGTTGAACCAGATTCTAGAAACTCACAAGGTCGTATTTGAAGACTCCATCGGGAAGTTGAATGGAATCAAGGCAACCTTAAATGTGTTGCCTCTACAGGCTTGTCTTAGTTATTGTGTATATTTGGTAGCGCCCCTTCGCGGATTGTACGCGGCAGTTTTCTTCGTTTTCATTTTGGAACTGGGACTGTTGTGCTGATGCATGGAGCGAAGCCGACGTGGCTCCCGTCCCGCTTATGAAGACTGTCTTTTTACCGTACTTTGAGTTATGTATGGTTTAGCCTTCTGATTAAATGTGTGCAACTAAATAACGTCCTCATTGAGATCAGAAAAGTAAAAAGACACTTCGCTCTGACGGCTGCTCTCCGTACGCAAGGCTTCGGGACCATCATGGAACACAGCACTAGCAACGAGGCTGCGGGTGACGCTTCCAGTGTTGGAGCACCTCAAGCTACTCGACCAAAACGCAAGGTGACTTTGTCGCTAAAGGCATTGGAAAGGTTCGAGTCTGATAAAGAAGAATTGGAAGTCAAGTTAGACAGGGCATGGGAGGAAACGGAAGTGTGCCTGTCGAACATTTCAACTACTGCTTCTGCCGAGGTCATACAACGGACGCTGAACGAGTTAAGGGCCAGCTTCAAAGGGTATCAACTTCTCTCGGAAAAGTATTTTACCTTCCTCACACGGATCGACACCGAGGAGAGCCTCCAAGTACGAGACGTACAAAAGGCTATTGATCAAGAACGCGATACTTTGGTCCAGAGGACAGTTATAGAAGCAAAGCAGCGTTTGGAGAGCCTTCTGGAAACAGCTTCGCTTCGTTCTAATTATTCCGGACATTCCACGCTTTCAAGACGTTCCATGAGATCTGCGCGGTCCAACATTTCTTCTGTGAGTGCGTCAGCAGCGAGAGCGAGGGCCGATGCTGAAGCTGCCAAGGCCCGCTCGGCTTACAGTAGGAAGGAGGCAGAAACGAAACTTGAAAGAGCTCGTATGGTGGAGGAAGAACAGATGGCAGCTGCTGCCGCCAGGCGCAAGAGAGTGGAATGGGAGGCCAACTTACAATTACTTCGGGAAGAGAAGGAAGCAGCTGCGGTCGAAGCGCAGGCCAGGACACTTGAGGCAGCTGCTGACACAGAAACCGCTAAACTCGACGACGTTACAGTGGATGGAGATGGTTCGGTCCAGCAAGCCAAAGATTACTTGCTACACCGAACTATAAACCTAGACGACGGTTCACGTATGGCTGGACGAAGTTCACTTGGAACAGACGACTTACAGCTTCAAAGGACTGATGCTCACGGCGGAGACATACACGGAGCACAGACCAATACGAGCACGAGTCTTCCACGCTGTAATCCACACGCGTCTTGGCAAACGGATATACCAAAGCAGTCTTACAACGCAAGCACGCTCGGAACTGGTTTAGAGATGTGTTCTTCTGCTCCTTTGAACGTAACGCCTGCGAGCATTATACCTACTGGTCAACGGATGGAAATGGACCCTCTTCACGCGGCTTTAAGGCCTGAAGTCGAAGAATTTAGAATGGCCAACGCTCGCCACGAGCCTGTTAACCATGTGCCAGTCACAGAGGCCGTCGACAGAACGACGACAGATTTGGCAAAGTTTCTTCTCCGACGAGAACTGGTTAACACTGGCCTCGCCAAATTTGATGATCAGCCCGAAAACTACATGTCGTGGAAGTCATCATTCAAAAACTCTATCGACCACTTGGGTATCACCGCAAGTGAAGAATTTGACCTTCTGGTCAAATGGTTGGGAAGCGAGTCCTCGCAGCACGTGAAACGGCTCAGATCAGTGCACGTAGGCAATCCTTCTGCAGGGCTGCAGTTAGCGTGGGAGAGGTTGGAGGAATGTTATGGTAGTCCGGAAGCCATCGAGAGTGCTCTCCTGAAAAGACTTGAAGCCTTCCCCAAGATCTCCAACAGTGACCACCGCAAGTTACGAGAACTGGGAGACCTGCTTTTAGAATTGGAATCAGCAAAGGCAGATCCTCGCCTACCGGGACTGGGTTACCTAGACACAGCTCGAGGTGTGAACCCCATCGTGGGAAAATTGCCATATGGCCTTCAGGAGAAATGGATGACGCAAGGGTCAAGATACAAAGAAGAAAAGAGGGTAACATTCCCTCCATTCTCCTTCTTTGCAAAGTTCATTCGGGACATAGCAAAGACCAAAAACGACCCAAGCTTTCATTTCGGTTCATCCACTTCTTTCAACACTACTCGTCTAAGAGACGACAGAACCCCACCTAGGAATGCCAGTAACAGGACATCAGTCGCTGTCAAGAAAACAGATATTCTGTCAAAGGCATCCGATCCTGGCCCTACGGCATCTAGGGGCAAGCCTGTCAAAGATGCAAGCAAAGAATGCCCTCTGCATCGGAAACCACATCCGCTGAACAAATGCCGTGGCTTCCAAACCAAGCCTCTGACGGAACGGAAGGCTTTGCTCAAGGAGTTCGGGATCTGCTTTAGGTGCTGCTCGTCGTCGGACCACTTCTCCAGAGACTGTGTGCAGGTCATAAAATGCGCGGTGTGTGGCAGTGAAGGACATGCATCTGCCCTCCACCCAGGTCCTGTCCACCAAGACACCAGCACATCAGCAGGTGATGTGCAGCACGGCGGGGAGGATGACGTTCATCCTTTGTCAACTAAAGTGATGTCTAAATGCACAAGTGTGTGCGGAAGCAACACTTGGGGTAGGTCTTGCTCGAAGATATGTCTAGTCAGAGTGCACCCAAAGGATAAGCCGGACCTATCATTCAAGATGTACGCTGTACTGGACGATCAGAGCAACCGGTCGCTTGCCAGGCCGGCCTTTTTCGATGTGTTCGGCGTGCAGGGAGATGAATCCCCCTACACACTCAAAACATGCGCTGGGACAGTTGAGTCATCGGGAAGACGAGCAAGTGGATATGTGGTAGAGTCCATCGATGGACGTGTAAGAGTTCCACTACCCACACTCATCGAATGTATGCAAATTCCCGACGACAGGAATGAGATTCCTACGCCAGAAGTGGCGCACCATCATCCACACTTGAAGAAAATATCTGGTTTAATCCCGCCTCTGACGGACGACGCCGAAATACTGCTTCTACTCGGCAGGGACGTTTTGCAGGTGCACAAGGTACGGCAACAACTGAATGGTCCCAACAATGCTCCGTATGCCCAAAGGCTGGACCTCGGCTGGGTGGTAGTTGGTGATGTCTGCATCAATGGGATGCGGAAGCCAGACCGTATCAGTACATTTACCACTACACTGCTAGAGAACGGCCGCGCGAGCACTTTTACTCCGTGTCCAAGTCATGTCTTCATCAAAGAGAATGTCGCACAAGGTGCTGCGATAGCCAACTTGACGTCGATGCCAGCTTGGTCATGCGATACGTTGTCGTACATCCAAGGGCTGGGTGACTCTGTGTTTGAGACGTCGAAGGACGACAACAAGCTCGCTCCTTCAATTGAGGACAAGCAGTTTCTGGAAATAATGAACAAGACATTCGCCAAGGATGAAGCAAACAGTTGGGTTGCTCCGCTTCCCTTTCGCACAAGGAGGAGTCCACTACCGGACAACAGGGAACAAGCACGAATTCGGTTTGCCTCGGTCTGCCGTACCTTGGAGAAAAGACCGGATATGAAAGAACACTTCTTTACGTTTATGGGCAACATCTTTGCCAACGGACATGCTGAGTTAGCCCCGGAACGACAAGAAGGAAAAGAAGTGTGGTACCTTCCTATTTTCGGCGTATATCACCCGAAGAAGCCGGAACAGATACGTGTTGTTTTCGACTCGAGCGCGAAGTTTCGTGGGACATCCCTAAATGACGTCCTTCTAACTGGGCCTAATCTTGGAAACAGTCTTTTAGGAGTACTAATTCGGTTCCGTAAGGAACCCTTCGCCATCACCGCAGACATTCAACAAATGTTTTACTGCTTCATCGTTCGTGAGGAGGACAGGGAGTACCTAAGATTCCTCTGGTTCCGCGACAACGACCCGAAGAAGGATGTTGTGGAGTACAGGATGTGCGTCCACGTATTCGGAAACAGCCCATCGCCAGCTGTTGCAACGTATGGACTTAAGCGAACCGCCCTTGAAGGTGAAAGGGAGTATGGTACCGACGCCAGGCGATTTGTAGAGCGAGATTTCTATGTGGATGACGGGCTGAAGTCCCTCCCTACCGAAGAAGCCGCCATCGATCTACTCCAGCGAACGAAGGACATGCTGGCTGTAGCAAACCTGAGGCTGCACAAAATAGCCTCCAACAGCGTCGCAGTGATGAAGGCTTTCCCATCTGAGGAGCATGCGAAAGATCTGAAAGATCTAGACTTGAGAACTGACTCCCCTCCGACACAAAGAAGCTTGGGCCTAAGTTGGAACATTAAACATGATGCCTTCACCTTCCACGTTCCTCCCAACAAGAAGCCACACACCAGGCGGGGTCTTCTGTCTACAGTTAATAGTTTGTACGACCCTCTTGGATTCGCAACTCCTGTCACTGTACGTGGTCGGCTGTTGTTGAGGGAACTGTCCACCTTGACAGAAGATTGGGACGTCGAACTACCACAAAGTAGTGAATGGGAAGTTTGGAGGGACTCTCTATCAGATCTCGAAGATATCGAGATACCTCGTACCTACTCGGGTATATCTCTCGCCACGGCGTGTCGTAAGGAGCTCTGTATATTTTCAGATGCCTCAACAAAAGCCATTGCTGCCGTGGCTTACTTAAAACTCACGGATGCTCGTGGTCATAACCATGTCGGGTTCATCCTCGGGAAAGCCAAGCTCGCACCGAAACGTGGACATACAATTCCAAGACTCGAGTTGTGTGGGGCGGTGCTCGCAGTGGAAATGGCTGACGTTATCATCAGCGAGCTCGACGTTTGCCTTGACGAGGTGAAGTTCTACACCGACAGCAAGGTGGTACTCGGCTACATATACAACGAGTCCAGGAGGTTCTACGTATACGTAAGCAATAGGGTCGAAAGGATCCGGAAGTCATGTCAGCCCAAACAGTGGAATTATGTTCCCACTGAACAGAACCCTGCTGACATTGCCACACGGGCAGTATCGGCTGATCGCCTTGCAAAGACAACGTGGTTAACTGGCCCTAACTTTTTGTACAAGACAGACGACTCGGGCTCAGATTTTGAATGTCAAACGTTTCGATTGATAGACCCTGAGGCAGACGAGGAGGTTCGTCCTGTGGTGACCACCCTTGCTACCAGCGTGTCGTCGCAGCGTCGGCTGGGTGCTCACAGATTCGAGCGGTTTTCAAGATGGACGATTCTCATTCGAACAATAGCGAATCTTCTGCACATCGCTCGCTCATTTCATTCTCGGGGTGATACTGCATCGGTGTCCTGTCGACACTGGCACATTTGCCTCGAGCCCAGGACTAATGAAGAACTTTCCGCTGCAAAGAAACTCGTCTACAGAACCGTCCAAGGCGAAATGTTCTCGAGTGAGATTCGATGCATCCAAAATGAGCACAGACTACCGAGGAACAGCCCACTTTGGAAGTTGAACCCCTATATGGACGAGGATGGCGTCATGAGAATCGGAGGACGACTTCAGAACTCGACACTTGACCAAGACGGACGGCACCCTGTCATCATGCCCCGTCGACATCATATTACTACACTACTGGTCCGACACCATCACGAAAGGGTTGAGCATCAAGGCCGCCATTTCACTGAAGGTGCAGTCAGAGCGGCAGGATTGTGGATTGTGGGAGCAAAAAGCTGCATCGGCTCGATGATTCACAAGTGCGTCAAATGCCGCAAACTGAGGAGCAGACCTCAGAAGCAAATCATGGCTGATTTGCCAAGAGACAGACTTAGCATGGACCCACCGTTCACCTATGTGGGCCTCGACGTGTTTGGACCATGGAAGGTTAAAGCGCGCAGAACTAGAGGTGGACTCGCACATAGCAAAAGGTGGGCTGTGTTGTTTACTTGCCTGTCCGTACGTGCGATACACATTGAAGTCATTGAATCGATGGATTCTTCGAGCTTCATCAACGCTCTCAGACGGTTCTTGTCTATTAGAGGTCCGGTTAAACTGCTGCGGTCCGATTGCGGAACCAATTTCGTCGGTGCGTGCAAAGAGTTGAAGATCAACACTGCGTCGCCTGGTCACAACGATGTTGGCAAATATCTGCAAACTCAAGAATGCACGTGGGTTTTCAATCCACCTCACGCCTCTCACATGGGTGGTGCTTGGGAGCGCATGATCGGGATTGTTCGTCGCATCGTGGACTCTGTGCTTCTAGGCACGAACAAGTCAGTGATTTCGCACGATATGCTTGTCACACTCTTTGCGGAGATCGCAGCGATCGTAAATAGCAGACCTTTGACTCCGGTGTCAACAGATCCGGAAAACCCAACGATTTTGACTCCAAGTATGATTCTCACTCAGAAGACGGGTAGAAACCCTCCACCTCCTGGAGAATTTGGGCATGACAATGTCTACCGACGGCACTGGAAACAAGTGCAGTCAATGGCCAACACCTTTTGGGACCGCTGGAGGAAGGAATATCTTCCAACATTGCAGGGCCGTCGCAGGTGGCAAACAGCTCAACGAGACGTCCGAGAAGGTGACATTGTGTTGCTGAAGGACAAGGATGCCGAGAGAAATGAGTGGCCTATGGGTCGCGTTATCAAGACTCTACCCAGTTCTGACGGGAGGGTGCGTAAGGTAGAGCTTAAGATCCACAAGAACGGACTAGTGAAGGTTTTCCAGAGACCCATTTGTGAAATTTTCCTTTTATTAAGTGATCATGAACTGTGAACATTTACATGCTTGTTGGGGAATTTGTGGTATCTTCAGATACCAGACGGGGAGTGTGTTGCCTCTACAGGCTTGTCTTAGTTATTGTGTATATTTGGTAGCGCCCCTTCGCGGATTGTACGCGGCAGTTTTCTTCGTTTTCATTTTGGAACTGGGACTGTTGTGCTGATGCATGGAGCGAAGCCGACGTGGCTCCCGTCCCGCTTATGAAGACTGTCTTTTTACCGTACTTTGAGTTATGTATGGTTTAGCCTTCTGATTAAATGTGTGCAACTAAATAACGTCCTCATTGAGATCAGAAAATTAAACCTGAAGGAAAATGTTCAGCCCAAGTTCCTTCGTGCTCGTCAAGTTCCATAGCACTTCCAAGCACTCAAGGAAAAAGCCTTTGCCGAATTGGACCGACTAGAATCGGAAGGTATTCTAACCAAAGTCAATGTCAGTGAATGGGCTACTCCCATAGTTCCTGTAGTAAAGCCCAATGGGACAGTCAGGATATGTGGAGATTTCAAGAGCACCATCAATCAACACTTAGTCGTGGATCAGTATCCTCTACCACTGGTTGAGGACATTTTCGCGAAATTATCTGGTGGTCAGAAATATACGAAAATTGACCTCCGGCAAGCATTCCTTCAAATTAAAGTGGATGAGAAGTTCAAGCATTTGCTAACTATCAATAGAAAAGGGACTCTTCCGGTATAACAGGATGGTGCTTGGTATTGCTCTCGCGCCAGCGATCTGGCAACGCACCATCGAACAAATTCTACAGGTTGTTCCTATGACACATGCAACGCAAGACGACATATTAGTGAGTGGTACTACTGAAGAGGATCATCTCGAAAATCTTTCGGAAGTCCTCAAGCGCCTGGAATGGTTTGGACTAACAGCAAACCTGCAGAAGTGCTCCTTGTTCCAGGACAGTAATGTGTACTGCGAATACAAGATTAGCAGCGAAGGTTTACACAAGACCCAAGAGAAGATTCGTGCTGTACTTGATGCTCCAGCACCGCAAAATGTCAGCCAGCTGCATTCCTTTCTTGGGCTAATCAACTACTACGGAAAATTTATTCCCGACAGCGCAAACCTTTTGCGACCTTTCCACGCACTTTTGGAAAAACCTGCAAAGTGGAAGTGGACAAAGGACTGCAAAGTAGCCTTCCAAAAAGCTAAAGATTTATTGCGTATCTGACACAGTCCTTGTGCACTACAATCCGCAGCTACCACTCCGTCTCGCTTGTGATGCCGGACCACATGGTCTCGGCGTAGTCCTTTCTCACGAAATGCCTGGTGGGACGGAAAGGCCAATCGCATTTTCCTTGAGAACCCTTAAAACGATAGAAAAGAATTACTCCCAAATTGACAAAGAGGCCATAGCCATTGTCTGGGTAGTACAGAGGTTCTACGCTTACTTATATGGCAGACATTTCAGACTTATAACGGACCATCAACCGTTGACGCAGATCTTCTCGCCAATGAAGGGTATACCAGCAAAGCAAGCAGCACGTCTCCAACGCTATGCTCTCTTTCTCTCCGGCACGGACTACGACATAGTGTATAAGAGGTCAGAAGACAACGGCAATGCTGATAGTTTGTCACGGTTACCTCTACCGGATGTTCCACCGGAGGGCCCAGATGAAGCTGAGCTTTACCATTTAAACCAATTTGAGCAACTTCCTGTTAGTCATTCACAACTGCGAGACGCAACCCGACGAGATGTTATTCTGTCCAAGATATATTGGAATGTCATGAATGACTGGGACAGTTCTAACTCGGATGAAGATCTTGTGCCTTACATCCGACGCAAAAATAACTATCTGTGCAACAAGGAGTTGTAACATGGGGGTACTCGCACCGTGATTCCCGCGAAACTCGTACAGTCAATTCTTCACGAGCTTCACCGTGGTCACATGGGAATCGTTAAAGTGAACGCTTTGGCACCATCCTACGTATGGTGGCAAAACAGCGACCGTGACATCGAAGCTATTGCAAAGAATTGTGAAGGTTGTCTGAAGAACCAAAATGAGCCATCAAAGGCTCCATATCATCCGTGGGAAATTCCTAACGGACCATAGAAACGAGTCCATTTGGACTTCGCCAGGCCATCCGAAGACAAAATGTTCCTAGTAGTTGTGGACGCCTTCTCCAAATGGCCTGAAGTAATCGTCATGAGCTCTACTACTGCTTCTCACACTGTAGATGTCCTACGGACGATGTTTGCCAGAAAGGGCATACCCGAACGTATCGTCACTGACAAGGGACCACAGTTCACATTAAGCGTGTTCATGGAGTTCACGAGGAACAATAGAACTCAACATTCCTTGACACTAATAAAGCAAATGAATACAAAGGGAAATTGCTTTCTTTTAATTCTATGTTGCACTTGTATTCTCAAACTGTTGTCCAATTTTTGACTTATTTTACAACTATTTTACTACTTTTCACTGGGATTTACTAGTGCTACTTTTTACTATTTACGTGAAGTGATGCTTCATGGCATGTCCTTTAGCGATGTATCCTTGCGAAAACTCAGTTGTCTCGCGACGTAAACCCTGTATTACAGAAATTAAAGTAACGAAATGGTTTCGGCGCGTTCGTAAAAGCCTGTCAGTGTCTGTATAGTCTTTCTGTCCCTGTCTTGTCGCACTTATAACTGTGCTTATTAAAATTATGTGCGAGAACAAACTGCATGACATATGGGTCGTTCGATCGGCGTTAAAATGCCTTTCAGGAAAACTGAGGATAAAAAAAAGAGGGTGTTGCGTCTCCTATAAGAGATAAAGTCAGATTCTTGTCGGCGAAGCTGCCTGGTGGTCATAAGCGATAACGGTAGCAGGACCTGATGTGTCATGTTTACGTGGTTTGCCGGAAAAATAATCTGCCCTAACGGAGTTCCTATCGTGGATACAACGAGGCCGTATTTACGCGTTGTCTTCAATACAATAATCAAACAAGAGTACAACCATTTCCAGAGAGCTCACGCTTAAGCATATCGAATGGTTTTGTTTGTCATCTGCTGTCGTGTGCGTCAGTGATGAGTGTCCGCGCACATTCTCCTAAAATTGTAGGTAACGCTTGCAAGGCAGCGGAATCAATGCTACAATGCGCTGATCACAAGAAAGCAATGCAATGTATTATAATGTTGATCGACTACATATCTGCCTTGTATAGTGTTTAGTGGAACAGTGGTAACGCTAGTCAAAGACAGCGTAAAATTATCCTCTGCTCAATTAGGAAGATTTTGTTTTAATAAACGTAATGTCCGAGGTTTCATACCGAAATAGAGAATATTCGACTATTACAGGAATCCCAAAAAGCAGCAAGGATTTGCAAGCGACGGTATGTGCGACCGTGTAAATCACCATTGCGCAATGTCGTCAACGTTCACTCTACGTGTAGATGTATTGTGCTGCAAAATTTTGTTCGCACTGTGCGGGTTTGTTCGCACGATGCGGGTTCGTTTTGCGCATTTTACGAGACCGCGCACCGTGTAAGACAATTGGTGATTGCTTGAGTACACCTCCAATTTCGCAAACTTTTCCATATTCTAAACTACTTCGCGAACAATACACAACAGTCCGATTGCTCGTAGCGGTCCGAAACTCTTCACAAAGTGATGTTCGAGATACATGGCGCATGTGATAGTGGTGGGCTTGACCTTCACTTGGGCTTCAGTGCAGCCAATGAAGCCTTCTATACAGGTTGAAAATTTTGAACATAAATGGAACCTCGAAGATGCCAATATTCACCAAAACAAATTACATTAAAAGCATCGCCGTGACACAGGCAACGCATGCGGAATATGTTTAGATTTTTAATGCATGCGCTGAATGGGGATATGAACAGGTGAAGTCTGCTTTACGTCCCAATTTGTCCGAAATTCTTGGGTATGGTCATGGAAACGGAAAAGAATGCGCTTCCTTTCTCGAACATGAGACGTGATTCCAAGAACGGTCCAGGAGGTTAAGAGCTGAGAGCGATGGAGGAGTTCGCGCAGCGCCCTGCCTTTGGATTGCAATAGCTTCGTAACGCGGGATCGCAGATACATAGCGTTTGATATGCATGTTCGGTACACATAGATCAACATGTACCAAGTGATTTCTTCAAAAGTTTGGAAATGGTACCAGACCCCCTTTAATGTCACCCCCTATGCATATCATTTCAAAATAATCAAAGAACACACAAACATTACCATGTGGTGGACGACAACAAACACAAAAAAGAAACTGTCCACTACGACAAGTTAATATTTCAAAATTCTCAGTAATCAACGAAAAATCTGTAACTTCATCACAAAATCGATTTGATCGAGTTAGTACCGCAGCTCCACCCCCACGTTTATTCGAACTGTTTGTCATAATGTGAGAAATTGTCATATCCTGACAACAAAAGCACGTTTCAGTTATCGGTATTGGGGAGAAGCACGAACGGTGGCGTCCCTACCGCGGTGGCGGAGCGAACTGCGCAGTGTGGACACAACGCCGTTCGCTAGTCTTGCCAACGCACGTGTAGTTGAGTTTTATGATGGTCGTCAGCGGAGGGACAGCCCGCAACGTTACCTGTCCCGAAACGTGGCTACGACAGAGTCTAATGAACATTAAATTCGTAATGAGTATGTTCCTGTTTAAATTTGTGCGCGCTAGAAAGTTGCGCGTGTGATGCAGTGCTCTTACGGACGAGCTTTGCCTTTCAGTGTCCCTATCGATGCCCACACCAGCTTAAAGATACCGATATTTTTGTGTGTCGAAAAGCCTTCTTATCGGCCTTGAGCACCGTGTCGCAATCGTAGTTTCCTTTGTCGTACTTGGTTGCGTCAGTGTATCATTTTTGGGTTACAAGTTTGGTGCGGTGCAGAATTTCTCATCAATCTGATTGCTCATGGACACCGTAAGATTTGAGCTGAATTGAGAGATAAAAAGCGGTGCCACATAAAATGAGTGCGCTGGCAACGTGTACAAAATACATTTTGGGGATCGTGAACGTTAGCAGGCCCTACAGTTCAGATTCAATGCAGATCAACCTTCCAATGCTTACTAATAGGTGTCAACAGCATTAATCCTTTATCGTTTCTACAAATACCAACAGGACAGCAATTGTGCGATGTGCAATCTTGATTCGCCCCCCCCCCCCGTTTAGCACTACGGTGACAGTCCTCAAGGAGCTGCATATTGCATACCTCTACAACGTTGTCATTAGTGTAATGTATCTTGTCCTAATGTATGTCATCATCATATGTAATGCTATCTTGTGTGTATATACACTGTAAGAAACTACCGTAAAATTTACGGAAATTTTGACGTAGCAAGAATGTGGGTTTTTCCCCGTTAAAATTACGGTGTCTTACAAAAAACGCAGCCGTAAAATTTACAGGGATTTTAATGGCAGCTATGTTGCCGGCTCTTTCCCATAATTATCACGGCCACCTGAGATAGACGGCTTTTGGCTCAAGTGTGGAGTGCATTGATTCCCACAAATGTGGGAACAGCACTATAGGACATGTAATTGTGTGTGTCTTCCTTCAATGCAATTGCACGTCATGCAGTAATGTGTGACACAAGACATAGAGTACAATACTGAGCATTTATTGTATATACAGAGAAAGCGTTGAAAAATCTGTCAAGTCTGTTGCATTTGCAGAGATCAAAACAACATCTTAGAGCTGCAAAGTCCCATGCAATAAAAGTATCTGCTTACCAAGTAAAACGTTCCCTTACACTTCTGCTGTTTCCCAAACAATCCCAAGAACTCAAGAACTCGCTCGTGTGTTGTGGCTCTGCTCTTCAGCTTGTTGCCCCTGTAGGGCTGATACACGGTATACTCCTGTAAAAAAGAAAATGCAGGATATGTAGTATGACAGCTGTTCCTATTGAAATGCAGCTCCACATGCCCACTCCTCTGCACACATTGAACATTCAGTATGGCGGCACTAATAAAGACGACCTTTATGAGCACTTTCCAATAAAGACAAAGAAACATTTTAAGGTCTTATACTGGTCATAAACATATTAAACCACTCATATTTGGAGAGTACATATATTGATTGAAATCTTGTTAGATAATGATGATTTTGTGTGGAATGAAGTGATGTGAAGACTGAATGACGTTACACTGTGTTTGTCATTACAGATGTGGTCTAAAAGTGTTGTAAAAAAGAACATGTTTGGTCACAAAAAAACATGCTTCAGTCGCAACTGTCACTTTAAGATTATTCGAGGAAATGCATGCCAAGCAATTCAACAGGTAGTTCCAATCACAAGATATGCGTTAAATGAAGGATTCAGCAAAGTCGTTGGTGAAGCAAGTATATATTTTTACTTTTGATGAATAGTGCCACGGGGGATGTATGCTGGAATTAGAAGGCTCATTTACAGCTAATTACTGCATTAATCTCACCGTGCACCAGAGAATTTCAAGCCCGTGCTTTTTCCATAAAATATGTAGCACAAAAATTCGCGGCACACTAATGTCCTTCATGCAGCCACATACACCTCCCGCACCTGTACCACTCATCGAAAAAAAAAAAAAATAGAAAGCACACAATTTCCATGTTAAATCT
Organism: Ornithodoros turicata; assembly: GCF_037126465.1. Lineage (NCBI taxonomy): Eukaryota > Metazoa > Arthropoda > Arachnida > Ixodida > Argasidae > Ornithodoros > Ornithodoros turicata. Next base: position 39,909,608 of record NC_088204.1, read on the forward strand.
AACACTGATCTCTTTGTTTACGCACATATCATGATTGGAACCAGCTCCCCATTTCCTCGCATCCATTTTACCCACTAACCATTTTAAAACAGCATTCTGCAATTACGTCACATCAGTATAACATTTTGTGACCAAAGTGGACTTTCTTTACTATTCAGTTTTGAGACTATAGTCATAACTAGACCTGGGATTCCCAGTCAAATGCCTATTTTTTTCGTGTGGTTCTAATAGCGCCTTTTAGAGCAGTGCCAATAGAGCACGAAACGGGTACTGGTTAACCTCCTGTATCGATTTCATAGTGCCTATAAATGCCCATTCCGGCGTTAGTGCCTATTTTGGCGTAGATGCCTCAAACTCCGATTCAACATGGAAAAACGCCTATGATGACCCTCAAGCGGTGACGAAACTCTGTTGTCCAGGCGAAATTGACATCGTCGCACGTCCTTTTGAAACCATCGATTGCTTGAAAGGAACGATCTCAAAGGTGCTGGAATGTAAGCTGACAATTGAAAATTGGTTACTCGGTACAGTCGCTTACTCGTTATTTCTCTCCCTTCCATCATTGTGCTGTTTCGCGGGTCGTTATTGTAAAATATAGGCACGTTTCGTAACAGCTTTGTAGCAATCTACAACTCGCAGAGCTATTGCCTGTTTACATCTAGAAGAATTCCCGAAGCTTGTTCTTAATTTCTCTTTTTAATGCCGAACACGAAATCTAGAAGGCGAAAGAAGAAGTGGGAATGTAAATGTTCAAGGGTGGACAAGCAGCATGTCAACGCAACAAAATACCCTAATTTCGGGTGAAGTTAGAGGGGACGCCAGCTCGTTAGGTCCTACCTTTCTGAACATAGATGAGACATTTAAATTATGAACACTACAAGCGTGTGTTACAGTCACCAAACAACGTCGGTACATCCGGCTAAAGATATATATGCCGGAATAATATCAGTTTCAAGTTGAAATGTGTTGTTGCAGAGTGAAGGAGTGAAACGATAAAGTGATGCAAGACTGATTGATGATAAAAATACAAATACTCACTCAGTGTCACGAGAAACCATGCAAAAGAAATGCCCCTTATGGGCCTTCTTTGAGCAAGTTCCAAGGCGACGCGTGTCTTGGATGCATTCCCACGCGACTTGGCCAGTAAGGATGGTGTGCTCAGAAGTAACCATCTCTGCTGGAACAGGGTTAAACCAAACACATTAAGCAGGGGTCAAGAACACGTAAAACATGTTCAACAATCACCACATCGTACAAGTAGATGGGGGTATGAAGCACATGATACGTATGTCCTTACGCATGTTCTTATATCCTTTCACCTAGAATACAAAATTTACAGCAAAACAGTTTAGCATTCAGTGTCTTAAAGCACTGAAGTGGGATCAAGAAGTAAATGTAATACATCAGAAGATAATTTACCTCCAGGCTACATCAGGCGGCATATACGCTCGGAGCTTGCTCAGTTTCTTCTAGCCGGCAGCTGGTCCAAGTATACGGCACCTGGGAATAATACACGGGATCATTTTCCTGTTCGTGTGCAATAAGGCAAAAGTATGCGTTTTCTGGGAGTGAAGTACGTTTATTTCTGCTCCGCCTGCGCGGTTTGAACTTCTGATCTGCTCTGTGAGGCGCCTCCGTCATGCCTAATAAGGAAGACGTAATCATGCAATAAATAACCGTGCGCTGCGAATACACCTTTCGGCAATGCAAAATATGATCACAGCGCAATGTGAGGTGAGTGTTGAAAAAACAATAACACTTTAAACATACCTGAAACCCGCTGCATTTGGAGATATGGAACTTGCATCGACTTCCAAGTCGCCATTTGCAAATGCCGTCTGTCGATTTGAAAATGACAATGGCGATGACGATGTGTGCGCCCTGCGCCATCGTTCGCTCTGCAAATGGCGCCGACGCGGCTACACTGCTGCCATCAACATTGCGCGCTGCAGCCCTGTCCTGTTTCTTTTTGGCACGTGTTTTTCTGTCGGTTTATCTAAAGGGCTAAACGCATGGAGCGTTTTTCCGACGTTTTCAGGACGGGCGCGCGCTCGGCGTGCGTGTGACCTCGTAAAAACCAGTTTTTCAACGCGCGCGGAGGGCGTACGCCGGAATCTGCCGACTACAGATATTCGCGCGCGTCTGGGCGCGTTTTCTGAGAAGTAGACAGAACCATGGCCGTCGTGCGGCAGACAAGGTGGCGTATGAGCAGCTCGCATAAATTGTTGGGACATTATCCATCACACTAAATTTACTTGTACATTTTAATGATGTCTGGAATGAAGGAACGCAGGAACCACAGGAAAGAAGAGCATCGGCTCGTTCTAACAGATATTTGTGGTCGACGAATATAGCAACAGTGGCGTGCGTCACTCGCTCCGGACGCGTCCCATGCGTTTCGGGTGGTCGCCTCGCTGGCGTTTCTTCGCCGCGTTTGCAAGGCCATGGCGTACGCGCGACGTTTTGAAGCTGAGAAAACGTCCAATGCGTTTCGCCCTTAATTCTGTGTATATTTCAAATCCGCCAGCCTGTTCCCAGCGTAAGTAGTTTTCGTAGTGAAGCAGCTGGAGGTGTAGGCTGGGTTCCAGTGTCGTTGTGTTTCTGTCGCTAGTAAACGCTGCACAAGTATACTTTGTCATATTAAATATCCTGAACAGTAAACGTTCTCCTCTGCTCGTGAGTGTTTTTCGTGTGATTTGGTCTTCAGAGCACACGGTACGCTGAGCGATGATGTAGTATAATCGCTCACTGTTTGTACGAACTGCCGAATTCAAGTTATTCAAGTATGGACCTGGCTTCTCATGAAATATAATGCATAGCAACACTGTGCCACCATATGCATGTATACATGTATACCTTACAGTGTAGTCAACCATTTATTAAGGTTCACTGTTCTATGCAAGCGTAACACACTTTAATGTCGGGTACTGGAAGGCAATGTGGAAAGCAGGGCAGACTAACGTAAAATCTACAACAATTTGACCGTAATCCCGATTACGGACGCACTACCGTCTTATTTACGGTGACAACAGTCATAATTACGGCATATTTCATTGGTGCCGTATTAATTACACTACTTGGACCGTATTTCCAATAACGGCAGCATGCCTGTTCCTTTTACGCAAAAAAAAAAAAGAATTTTGACCATAAATTTTACAGCAATTTTTACAGTGATATATTTCCAGAAATGTGGTGGGAAAAATCGTTCACTTTTTTATTTTTGTGATACATTGAAACAAAAGAACGAAACTTTCCTCCTCGCACAACTTCGATTGATTTGCGAACATTGCAGCACAAATTGTAATAAATACAATAAAATAAACATTTAGATATACGTTTTATTTGCTCCGACTTTTATTGCTATATACTCCGAAGATGAGCAATGAACAAAATATAGAAAAAAATGGTGTTCCTTCACGAATTTTTTGCGAACGATCTATCGAACGGATTTTTGTTCTGAAAACGGCTTTGGTATCAGGCGACCGGAGAGATCAGATGTTCTCATTGGAACAACTTCGTAGCTTTTATAATTAAAAAGTAAGAACATTAATTACCGCTAATTAATTAACAAGGAGCGACGAAAAAATATTTCGTCCTAGGCCGTCACGCGTGCCTCGTAGGCCTCAGGAAGACCACTAAAGAGCATAGCAATAATGGTACCGTGATGTTACACGTAAGGTTTGTCTGCGCAGTGTGGCGACATGTTGTATGTGCCGCAGGTTAGCACCTACCTGTAAATCTGTAGTCTCCTGTCCAATCTCTCTGAGCTGTTCCAGTTCTAAGGTGCGCCGGACGTATATTTTTGGATAGACCACACAACTGCCAAACATGTACAGTTAGTCCCATTTGTGTCCAGCACTCCGTTTTTGTTTTTTTGGCCCCTGGTCCTTTTTCGGTGGGACACCCTGTATAACAAGGCGGGTAAAGTGTCATGAGTGGGGCAAGGTTTCCTACACTCTAATACCTATGGGTGTGCTCTCATACGTACTCTGGGCTGCTTACATATTTGTGAAAACAGCATTTTGATGCTTGTGACGAAAAAATGCTCTAGCGGCAATCGTTGTGTGCGTATCGCTTGATGAGAACGTGAACTTACCTCAAAGTTGCCGTAAGGCTTCATATGGGCACACAGCAAAAAATATTGTAGAACCAAAAAAATGATCTAGATAATGAAAGGTTACCCAGCATCTGTATTTGCTGTCAGAAGCTCAGTCTCGTAGCAGAGTTTGTGATTTTTTACCTTATCTTCTGAAATGATCACTAGGTAAACTGTGAGAGACTGAGATTTCGGTATCTGATACATATAAACCATGCTCATGAAACCATATGTGAAACGCAATCATTGACAACGTGCGTTTCATTAAACGTTCATAAAACCAGAAGCATTGAAGTGGATATTGCAAAGGCGAAATATGTCATAAAGCGTAGCGATTATGGACTAGGAGAGAGAGTGCGGAGAGAGCGTCTATTCGTTGTCACTGGCATCTTGGTGCAGTATGTCATACTGGTCGAGACCTCCTCGGCCGCAGTTGGAGTATCTCATACATAAGGTATCATAACACGAATATAATATGCCCAGTTAAAAATGGACGACGACTGCAGTCATATCAGTAAGATGCAAAGCGCGTAACATATTTGCGTCTGTCCGTCGATGCAGCGAAATAGGAACGAGGAAACACAAGGGACACGCTACGTAGCGTGTCTCTCGTGTTGTCCTCGTTCCTAATTCGCTGCATCGACGGATTATGTACCAACCTGCTCATCTACTAACGAATATTTGCGTCTTTTTGCCAGATCTAAGTCCGTTCCCAAACCTTAATGTGAGCATCAACTTGCAGGCAATGTTTCAGCCAATGAGCTTGACGATTTGAACCGATCAATTACTACGCCACGTAGTTTGATAAGCATCGGAGCTTAAAGCCTCTACGAAAACCGCGCCTACAGACTTCATGCATGTTGTCGGAAAAAGGTAATCCTAATAATGGTTGAAAGTTTAAGAGCCCCTTTCGCTTTGGGACAATCCCCTAGGGACGGCGATTGTCTAAGAGTACATCGCGAGAAACCTCGATTAGTACGTCTAGACAACTTAAAATTCGGGATGTTACCTTATTACTCCCGAGGACGCGATGGCCTAAGAGCGCGACGAAGTTGCGTAATTGTTTTTGGCTGGATTTCGAAAACCTCGATGGCTCAAATGTTGGAGGGCACCTGTTCTGAAACAGTTGGTTACTACTGCAGGATCAATTGCACCAACGATATCAGAGTACGTGGATCAGACTTGGTGCAATTTTTAATCTTCGCAACTTGCGAAACAACCACATTGGAGGGTAATTTCATATGTGCTGTTGAGCGACAGTAAACACGGAAGCGCGTCGGAGTGAACAGGAACTTTACTAATAGGAACAGTGTGTGTGCCCAAGCGCGCGAGTGCAGGTGCAGTTTTTTTTTTTTTCCTGCTGTCATTGTCGTCAATCCAACACGCCCCCTCGACAACAACCTACCGAAGGTTCGCATCATTCCTTGTTGGAAGCAGCAAAGTAGTTTCCGAGGTAGGTACTCCTCTCCGCTGCTGGTTTACTTTCACCAATCCTGCGTCTCTTAGCAACTTCCCGGTCTGTAGCATAGCGACTACCTTGTACATGTTTTCCGCCAGGACCTGTCACGTTGACAGCTTTGTGTCCCTTGTCTCCAGCAACGACGTCAAATTCGACCACCTTCTCCTCAGCTACGCTGCGTTTCACCTTTAAGGGGTTATTTCTGGTGATGGGTGTCATTCCGGTGGATGTACCCATAGCCGTTCTTCACGTTGAACCACTTCACGATCCCGAACACCCTCTTGGTGAGCAGACCTTACACATTGACCAATCTGTTATTGCCAAGTCTTGACCATAGTGAAAGGTGACTGGAGGCTCGCGTGATTTCCTCCATGGCATTGCCGATCACAAGCCGGTAGAGATCTCTAGGTAACCGGTTGCTACTAACCGCCCGCTCTGAGTAACTGTGCAGCGGTCCCTCTAGAATGTCACAACATTTCCAAGTTGCGTCAACTTGTTGACTGAAAGCAAACTGCTTCCTAGAGACTGGACACACAGGACATTTAAAGTTCGAATCTTTCACCATACGTCCCCTGACTTGCAGCAGAGGAAGCCCTCGCCTATCCCTTCGCAAGATACGCACTCACCATTGGCCACCGCGACCTCCTCTACCTTCTTGGAGAAACTTTCGGTGAAAAAATTCCAGCCGTTGCACATATGACTCGTTGCGCCTGAGTCAATATACCATGCGGTCTTTGTAGAAGTAGCCCCTCGTAGAAAAGCAAGGCCAGAAGACGACCAGTCACCTGACGCAGCAACTCTCACCCTTTGCCTAGTGGACTGTTTGGGAGACGACGCTTTCCCGTTTCTCCGTGCGGGCTAGTTTCTCTTAACATGACCAGACTTCTTGCAATAATAGCACTCCCTGCCGGCACCTGGAGCCTTCTGCGCCCCACGCGCTTCGATTCACAGCGGTGTCTCTGGATTAGATGTTCCTACAAAGGTATCCTGCTTTCTTTTGTACTTATCTGCCCGTTTGCCTTGAACATATTCGAGCGTTAGTTCTTCATCCGGACGAGCATCAAGTGCCGTCACGCGTGCCTCGTAGGCCTCAGGAAGACCACTAAAGAGCATAGCAATAATGGTACCGTGATCTTACACGTAAGGTTTGTCTGCGCAGTGTGGTGACATGTTGTACGCGCCGCAGGTTAGCACCTACCTGAAAATCTGTAGTCTCCTGTCCAATCCCTCTGAGCTGTTCCACCAGTTCTAAGGTGCGCCGGACGTAACTATACATGTCCTCCTCTGGACCGAAACGTGACTAATACAGCTTCCTCAGCAGGTAGAGCTTGTTGCTGAGGTTTGCCCGCTCTTGTACCTTCCGGAGCTCTTCCCACATCTCTCGTGCGGTCGTACACTTGCAGACGTGTACAATCTGCTTACCTTCGATACTCACACAGATTGTACTCTGTGCCTTCTTGTCACCGGCGATCGTGGACGCCGTCCGGGATTCTGGATCTACTTCCTCCACGTACGCCCAAGTTCCTTCCCGTACCAGTAGCATCTTGAGTTTGAATTTCCACGCCTGGTAGCTCGCGTCGGTCAGCTTCGCTACTGCAGACTTGGCTGCTGCAAACTCCGCCATACTCGATCCAAGGCAGCCCGCAGTCCTAGACCCAAGACTGTCCGCCCTATGCGTCCAACTCCCAGTAGTCTTCTGGGCCCATAATCTGTTGAGAGACAGTGAACACGGAAGCGACTAAACGTCGGAGTGAACAGGAACTTTGCTAATAGGAATAGTATGGTGAGCTCACCATAGGAATAGTGTGCGTGCTCAAGCACGCGAGTGCAGGTGCACGTTCTTCTCTTCCTGCTGTCCTTGTCGTCGGTCCAACATATGCGCGCGCAACGCTTCCTGCGAGTATTACTGCCGTAATACTCGTTACTCGTAACTACTACTCGTGCCGTAATACTATTACTCGTGAGTCACGAGTTGTTGACGAGCACAACAGTTAAACCCAACTCGCTTCGCGGGCACATACAACAGTAATCATACCGAAACTACCGCTGTGTGTCGCTAAGAACGCAGTCGTCCACCCCTCTGAGGTAGTGAACTGGCCTGATTTCGCCAGCTTCCGCTTGCCGCTAGGGTGTCGTACCGAGGAGAAAATACACCGCTCGCGTGTTCCGTAAACTTTTGTCGGGACCTGTACCTGGTGACACACAAACAAGTTCGAGTTCCGTACTGATTTGAACTCTCTGGGACCGAATTGTGGACAACAGAACGCCACCGCCGCTCCCAGTAAGTCTGTCGGTTCGATAAATTGCATACTCGTGTGACTGCAGTAGTGCTTCATGGTCAGCAATATTCGGGGACAGCCAAGTTTCTGTTAGTGCTATGATATCAGCAGAATGATCGTCCACAACTGCGGAAAATTCGATAACTTTGGACAGTATGCTAACTATATTGGTATAAAGAAGGGAGAGGCGTGGGTTACGTGGTCGTTCAGTGGAGGCTGGTTTAGAGTCCGGCGAAGCGGGGTCTAACGACGCGCAGCGCACGGCCGTTTATCGCGAGCCACCCTCGGTGAGTTCATAGTACAACGACACTCGGCGAAGCGCGGCGTGGCACCAACGCGCGTTACGTCAGCCGCCGTCCGGGGAGTAGAGAAATGTTCTATATCTGGTGGTGGCCAGCGAGCTGTGTACAGCGCTGGCTCCGGTGGACTCGCATTTCCAAACATGGCGTCGTCCATTGAGCCTTTGATCGAAGCTGTTAAGGAACATCCGTGCCTATATAATGCACGACGGATGGATTATAGAGACAAGCAAAAGAACGAGAACATCTGGGAAGACGTGCGACTTTCTTCTTCAATTCAATGTCCATTTTGGGGGATACCAACCGTATTACAGTAGTACAAACATACGATGGGAACACGGATTGTCTTTAGTCGAATTCCAACACGCGGGTACAGTTGCCAGATATGACTACTTTCCCACTACGAAATGTGAAAATCTCCGGAAGTGTTTTCGTTGGGCTGCGCCGAATCGCGTCAGACTATGATCCCGGTAGGATGAGGAAGCGTGGCGTAGTGAACGCTGGCTATCGGCGCGCAACACGGGCGGCGATAGGCGAAAACTACGTCGGACTTTAAAGCAGCCTTAACAGTGGGAGCGCGTCGAGCATGTAGCTATGTGATATTTCCATTTGTTTCGTGAACAGAATTAGAAGCATGATTGAACTTGTAGCATTTCTTATCAGCGTACAGCTTGTCAAAGCGGAGCCTCGAAGGGCCAGATACTGTTTGGAGAAGGCTATGAGGTGTCTGCGCGCCGTACGCACTGATTCCACATCGCGGATAATCACATCCGACGGCTGTGCCCGTGCCCTTGAGAGCAGGAGCTGCCGATAAGACGGATTCCTTCTTTTTGTAGTGTAAGAACTTCACTATAACGGGCCGGGACTCGTTAGGCTTGTAGCGACATATTCTGTGTGCCCGTTCAACGTCGTCAGTTGTTATACTCAGGCTGAGCTTATCTAAGCAGAATTTGATAACAGCGCTTTCTGTCTCCGCCCATGTTTCTGCTTCATTATCAGGAATTCCGAAAAACAGTAAGTTAGAGCGGCGTTGGCGGGATTCAAGATCGTCAAGACGAGATCGCATCCTCGCGTTTTCTGCCCACAGTTCAGATATGGCTGTATGGAGCCCAGACAGCTCGTCAATGACACTTTTGGCAGAAGCAACATCAGCCTCTATTTTAGATATCCTTGCGCTAAGCTCACGGACTGACATATCAGCATTAGCCTGTCTACGTTTAATATCAGCCGTATCGCTAAGAAACTGCGCTTGTCCACTGGCCAGCTGTGGTAAAGCTGAAACTGCGTCCAGCAATTCCTACAGTTGTTCATTAGTTGTGGGACCCGGGTTCACATCGACATCTCCAGATCTCAATAACAGGATTCAAAGTACGCTCAGACATTCACATGCAATAACAACGATCGCGTGTGGGCTCGGCGACACGAACAGACACAGGTTACTGGTCCTCTTAGTGAACATAGAATAGTGATTACCAACCTGCATGAAAAGCAAGAAGGGCGCTTTAGATGTCATCCCTTTCGTGTCGCAGAACCCACTGACGACCATACCGCAGCAGTCTTCCGATGTTGGCTTTCGATTAGGCAGAATCGTCGAAGTTCCGGTTGGCTGGCTGATACCGGTGAGAGCTCGTGGAGCGAAAAGTACCGGTTCGTGTCGATTATCAGGAAGAACAAGTGGCACAGGTTCGAGGCGGGACGTGGCCTGATGAACAATCCGGCACGAACGGTGATAGTTGCCGAGTGAAGTCACACATGCCACCAACTGCATGAAAAGCAAGAAGGGCGCTTTAGATGTCATCCCTTTCGTTTGGGGAACAAAAATGTGTCTCAAGTGCATCACACGAAATCACCACTTGAGAGCTGCATAAATGTCGCTTTTGCAGGCGGGCTATACGGTGATGATGATGATGATGATGATGACGATGATGATGATGATGATGATGATGATGATGATGATGATGATGATGATGATGATGATGATGAAAATAGTGGAGAAGCCGGCGCCACCAATGTGGAGACCGGCTACTCTACACCGCATCAAATAACCATGTACCGTATGTAACCACTAGATGAATAATCGCCCAAAATCCGTTCATTAACCTTTTTGGTGAGATGTTTCCGGGGGAAATGGTCAGGTAGCAGAACGGAGCCTGTCATTCTTAAAGTGCCACCTTGGACGAAACAAAATGCCATTTCTTTTATTTTGTAGTATAGATCAATGTTGCTCACTATGTATAATATAAATTACATCAGTTTTTTTTTTAGTTCAGTATTAGTGCAGGCGAAGCAACTGTGGCTATGAGCAGCGTACAGACGTGGGCAGATGAAGAGGAGCGGGGGGACAGGTGAATTACTACGCGTCCTCGGCCGACTTCATGGTGAACTGCGCCGGCATTCGTCTGGAAAGCCTTGGGAAAACCCAGGGAAAACTTCAGAGAGCACAGTCGGTCGTAGGAAACGACTGATTTCGAGCCCACTTTTATCAACGCCATCTGCATGGAGAAGAGGCATGTTGGGAAGACTCAGAACTGCAGAAATGGTTGCTGACAGAACTAACTGACCAGGAGAGTGGAAAAACCGCGTCTTCGTAACAGGCGGCTGCCGGTGTTAACTTTTAATCACGTAACGTAAGTAGCAGAAGATTGCCAAATGAGTCAACGCTTCGCAACAACTACTTGCCACTGATATACGACAATACGTTGAACGAAATACGCGACAACATTGGTAACGGGCTTATATAGGCCGGTGCGGACGAAACAACTGATGCCTGCCGCAGGTACGTGGCAAATCAATTGTGGGACGGCTAGACGTGAATCCTGGATCGAAGCTATACCTTCTCTCTTGCAGCACTCTTGAGAAAGCAAACGACGCTACAGTGGCCAGCTTTGTTAACGAATGGCTGAGGCTCCTGAGGCCCCAAGGAAAGGAGGAAAGTTTAAGCATAGTATACGCAGATGCCGCACTATATATGGTAAAAGCAGCAGAAGCACTGAAAGTGTTTTATCCGGACCTTCTGTATGTTGCCTGCCTTGCTCACGGACTAAATCGTGTCGCGGAAGAGGTGCGAAACTCGTACCGACTGGTCAACGACATGATATCTGCCATAAAGAAAGTCTTCTTGAAAGCACCAGCGCGAAGGGTGATATACAAGGAAGATATGCCCGATGTCCCTTTGCCATCGGAGCGCATAGTTACTCGATGGGAGACCTGGAGCTGTGGAGTTCTACGGTGCCCACTTAGACGGCATAGCACGGGTCGTGAGCATGTTCGATCCCGAGGAAAGTGTGGCTGTGACGGCAGCTCAAACAGAGCTGAAGGACCTCAAGCTGGCTACGGACGTCCAGGTAGTGACAACGTACTTCACCTTTCTTGATCAATCCATTCAAAAGCTGGAGACGCGGGACTTGGCAGTGACTGTAGTTTATAGTGCACGCGATTAAGTTGCGTGAGTTCTCACATCAATCGGTATGAAGATCCAGAAGGAAGTGGACTACGTCCTGGGGAAGAACATGGGCTTAAAGATATTAAGTGAAGTGTGCGCTGTCGTGCTCTCCGTCCCCGGAGAAAACTTACCGGACTGCATACCACTAGCCTTTCTGAAGTACGTTCCACTGATGACGTGCGACGTGGAGCGCTCATTTTCGAACTACGAGGCACTCCTGACTGACAGACGACACCACTTCACACCCGATAACATTGAGCGCTGTATCATCTCGAGCAGTTTTCTTAACACCAATGCGACATGGTTGATTATCAAAGACGAACGGGAGTTTTGAAGGCCACTACTCAGTTAACCAAATGCGTATCGGGGTGTCTGTGTGTATGCCAGTAAGAGTCGAATAAATCATTTTAATTCAGTTCAGTACCTGGTGCGTGAGATCTTCTCTTTCGTTATGTCAGCTGCTGGCACGAAAGGCGACACTGTTGTTGATAGTTTTATGTTATGACCCCTTTTAATACGCACGGAATTCGTAATACACGCTTTTTGGTGGTGTTTTACTGCAGGGGCCCCCAAAAGATAGTGCATATGTTCAGAATTTTTAGTGCATATTTATCCGCGCTCTACTTATGCTTTCCATTGTGTTTTAGTATATACCGTTGTTTCTTTAAACAAATGGCAATATCGTTTTCTATTGTATTCTCAAACAAGATGCTCAATAGTTTTATACAAAGTTCTTACATGTAGCGCCACTCGATTTGTTTATTACTGGACGAAACCAAGCTTCCTCTTACTGGATCACACTGAAAAACATAAACTGAATCATAGAAGCATCAACCTGGCAAGCGACGTGAAATGAATGCTCCCGGATGCCTAACGTTGAAGGAAAACCTGATGTTGAAACTCAAGATGGTATATTTGCCGAGTGCTTCATATTACGTTGAAGGATACGTTTGTGCAGATACCTTTCGTACATGCCCCAAAGGTTTTCAGTATCTGGCAACATCTCTAACACAAAGCGTCCACGCGTCCACTTCGGGGGAACGTGCCCTCCGGCCATCGAGAGCAGGAGAGCGGCACGCAATAAGTAAAACTACAGTTGCCTTGAACAGCCTAACTTCTGCCTGTAGTCGGTTTTATTCGATGCTGTACTCATAGTGGAAGGTAAATCGAAACCAGCCCTACCAGCCTCTCTGTTTTCATTTTCCTGTTCTTCACGGGCACGACGGCACACACGCCTTTCGACGTCAGCAGATACCGCTTGATAGCGCAAAACAATGCATTGAGCTCCAGCGCGTGTGTCACAACACCGATTAACCTTCTAATTAGAGCTTTTCGGGGAAATGTCAGGTAACACAACTGGAGCCAACGACTATTTAAGGCAACCCTGTTGCTCGAAACATCCTGAAACGAGCCAGTTCGTTGACATATTACGTCAAGTTACGTGCCCATTTCAGTATTTTGAAACGTACTTAAAAAACAAACAAACAGAAAAACAGGGTCGCTTTCAAGTGCAACCATGGACCAAATATCGTGCCTCTAGACTCCTACCGAATTTGTGCCATTGCAATCCACGCGCATTATCCCACTATATTCTCCCAAAATATTGTTTGTCTGTGTGAAGCGGAAGTATCACAAAAATGTATTTATAGTTTTGAGAAATGTGACGTCATGTAAGGTCCAGTACACCATGGCACTAGGCAACATTGCTGCTCGAAAGTGGGTTTCCGTCTTTTTACCAGAGCTGCTGGCCCTGCTGGCACATTTCCAACGCTTGGTGACGCTCGCGCTCCCTGTAGGACAAATCAAATCAAACTTGGGCGCATTTCATTGGCTGCCGTTACCCACGGGGGCCGCCATGACACCAAAATTTCTCAAAAATGGAGGATTGTACTTGGAGTTACGACGTGGAGATTTCGTGACAATCCGGCGTTCACCCCGCAACAACAAGCGAGCGGAGTCAGTCGATGAGAAATCGGTGCGCACATGTCTCTCGTCTCGTCAAACTGGGGCCGCAGCTCGCCTTATTTGTGCGCTGGTGGAGAAGGAACTACTGAACTAGTACTGACTCAAAATGTAACGATTACAAATATCATATTTACAGGTAAAGTGAGTCAGCCTAATGTGGCGACAAACAACGAGTTCCTCAACAAGTTACTGGAAAACTCAAAAATAAGCACTTAACTTAAGAGTTACCTCAAAAATGGATCGCCATCGCCACTCCGATCACCATCCTCATCCTTCATCATCGTCATCACTCATATTAGACCCCGTAGCCATGGGGTAGCATTCCATCCCTAGAGTGGAAAACCTCCCCACTTCATCGTCAAAATATAGCTGTTGTTGTTACCTCAAAAAGTAACTTGGTACCGTAACAAGTTACCCTCAACACCTGACACGTGTACACCCCAACGAACTGTCGCACCTCCAAAGAACATGTGGCCAGTGCACTGGGTACCATTGTTTCGTCAAACGACAGGCGTACACTCTGCAAACTATAAGATTGGCGAATGACATAACGGATAAGTTAAACAAGTACGCCGTCTCAATAGAAGTCATCACCCTCCCCACATGCACGGCTGACATCTGCAGCGTCGATGATTGAGCGTATACATCCAACATGGCGTGTCGTAGAGTGTTAGTTGAGGGAGGAAACGGGCGAGGGATTGCCTCATATCGTACTGTGTTGTTCCGCTTATATACGCGTACTAACGCAAGGGTACTAGTCGTCTCTGAAAACGATTCCGAAAACAAGTGAAAAAGATATGTTAAATTTCCAAATCGCACTCCAACGTACTGACTAACCTGGGAACTAAGTTACCTGAGTACGTAGTTCAGTATCACGTAGTTCAAATGCCACGACCAATAGATTTTGCGATCGTCATATTGCCATCTCGCATACCGCCACGGTGAATGGGGAACGGAATGTGACGCAAACGAGAAATGCATGACAGAGAAAGAATGTGCAGGTGGGGCAGTGACACATACGACGTTTGTTTCGACTGGTTTTCCCCTCCTGGGTGAGGACCGACGTGCATAGAGTCGTCATGTTTTCTGTTGTAAGCGTATGATGCGTTCTCAAATGCGAATACTCAATGATTTTAAATTAGTAATTACGGGGACCTTCCTAGGTGAGATATAGAGCAGGTCGGCAGGAGAGAGCAGCTGTGGAGAAGTTCGGCTGCAGAGAGGGTATGCAATTGGCTACCCCAGTGCAGAGTAGCAGATTGTTTTGCTTCGGGAAAATACGGACAAGAAAAGGCGTACAGTCGCTCTGCCTCCAATTTTCGTCACCTTGCTTGGACACGACGGCGACATCTTCTTATAAGTGTGGTATGTGGAGGCACGAGTTTAATAAACCAATCAAGCACGAGCGCGAAAAAAAAAAAGACCCAATATTACACGATTACACGAACTGGTCAAACCTCAGGGGTCGGATTCACAAACGCGATCATAAGTTACGCTAAGATGCGCTAAGACGTCGTAGCCTGCGACGCGCGTACGACGGCGTCGTAAGCGCGATTCACAAAGCTATCGTAGTGGAGAGGGTACCCCCTTTGACGAGGAAGAGGAAGTTGCTCGCTTCCTGTCACGTGCAGCTCGGAGAGAAACAGCCAAAGGGTGTGAGACTATGTTTTCGCTATGGTAACGATGACGAAAATTTGTAATCGCACCAATAAGAGTCGTCCCGTTAGAAGAAGACGAAGTTGTTCGTCCCCAAATGTTTTGTTACTGCACGTGCTCTCGGTCTTTCGGTAGCCATAATGGATGCCATGCAATCACAGGCGAAACGCGTTCGATGACACAGCAAATATATTCCCAGTATGTTCGTCTCGAGGAGGGGGTGGGTGAGGGTGTTTTGTAAGCGATGTGTGGCACCCAGTTTTGCAACTTTTATGGCTTCTTTTGCCTTTCTTGCTGACAATTTGGCGGGGTGTTGGGGGTGTCTTAGCGGGGTGTAGGGGATGCTTGAAAAATCCCTGCGACCCGATTTTACGGAGCACAAAGTTGAAGCATTTGTTGGAGGTTACCAAGCAAAAAAGTGCCTCCATGTCACTTCGGGGATGGTCTCGAAGGTTCTGTGGCAATGCGTTGGCGCGTATTACGGAGTCTTTGTTTGCCGTCTCCAAATCCACCGCTGCCAAATAACGCCGCCATCTTTCTTCGTAAGACTGCTCGGGAGCTCTCGCAGGATTTCGCCGTAAGCTGTGAAGATTTTGCGACGCGCGCCCTTCGTGAATCTACACTTCGTCGTAACTTTCCCGTACGACGGAGATGCGACAGATTCCGTCGCACGAGCTCTTTGTGAATTCGACCCCTGATCCAGAGATCGGGAGTTACTCTGCAAAGGGAACTGGTTGCCAGATAAGTTACTGTGCAAGAAATGTAACTAAGTTAGTAACGAAGTTAAACGTAACGAAAATGAACTTGAAGTTCCTAAGCTCCTTTAGAAAAGTAACGAGTTACTTCGAAGTTACTTGCTACCCAATATACAGTGTGTCGTTTTTTTTTTCGATACAGGTTTTTCATTTAAAAAAATAAGTGCTACAGACATCCTGTTTTCACTTCTATCATCTCTGGGCCGGCGGACTTTCTTGGCCATCTGTTGCTCAACCGTCGAATGACTAATTAGCTAGAAATCGTTAAACTTAAATTAATTAAATTAATTCCATTAATTAAATAAATTAAATGAACTGAAAACGGTAACGATATCAAGTGACCGAAGGGACCAGATGTTCTCATCGGGACGACCTTGGAGCTTTTAATTAAATAGCTTTTAATTTAGTTTAATTAGTTAATAGTTTATATATATTAATAGTTATAATATATATATATATATATATATAGGTATTATAACTATTAATATAATAGTCTATATATATTATTATTATATTAGTTAATAGTTTAATAATTTAGTTTAATTTAGTTGGAGATTAAAAAGTTAGTTAACGATTTTTAGGTAATTAGTCATTCGACGGTTGAGCAACGGATGGCCAAGAAAGTCTGTCGACCCAGAGATGATAGAAGTGAAAACATGATGTCTATAGCACTTAGTTTTTTTTAATGAAAATATGTATCGAAAAAAAAAAGACACCCTGTATAGCTTTCAGATCTTGACCTTTCTATAGTTAATTAAGATCTTGATCTCACAGTGGGCGATGTAGGACGTTACAACATAGCTTTGATATACAAAAATTATATCAATATCTGATCAGACGAAAGAAGCCCACATTTATGCGCTTCATTAAGGAGGGACTTCATGATTTTGATGTCGTAATAAGGTTCTTGAACGGAGCACAAAGCAAGTTGATGTTCTATGAACTGTACCTATGCTCACATATCGTAGAACCGCGCACAGCTTTAGCCCTACTACACAATACCCTTTGTCATTATAAATGCACTGCTCGTTGCTAAAATGAACGACACCTGAGCCTCTACGGCCAAAACAGAATTTCTATCGTTCACCGCGTAACAAAAAGTGGGCCAGACCCGCCATGCACGTATCGATGGCGCGCTCGTTGCTGTCGTCTTATACGTAGGAAGGGAGGACGCAGCATGTTTTTTTTTTAAATTGCGTATTAGCGCCGCGAAGCAACTGTGGCTATGAGCTACGTACAGCCGTGGACAGATGGGGTAAGGACAGCAGGAAGGAGCGGGGGACAGGGGGTGGACGCAGCATGTTTGTAGACGAGAATCGAACAAAATGGAACATGAAATTTTCTGCAAGTTATTTTGACAAAGTTACCTAAAGATGAACGAGTTCGTCAAGAAGTTACTGGAACTCAAAAGCAACGAGCTAAGTTAAAAGTTAGGGAAAACAGTAGCTTAACTACAGTAACGAGTTGCCCCCAACACTGCTCTGATCGAACCGAAGTTCAAAACCTGGTGCTTGAATGCACCCTCCCAAGTGGGCGAAGATAGGTGAAAAGTACAGTTAGACAACTTAAAAAGACGAACATGCCCTGGATGTCTTCAGGACATGCACGGATAAACCTCTCACGAAATGGATATCCCACAGATATGCATTGTACACGTACCCCCAAATCACCGCATGGATATCCCACAGATATGCATCGCACTTGTACCCAGCTGGTTGAGTTCTAATTTGGTTATCTCGTGGATATACGTGGTTTGATATAGTTTGCCGCGAATTGCCATCATTCAGGCATCCAAATCTTACTCCCAGATGAGATATTTTGAACACAAAGCGATTGCTTTAAACTTCTGATACCACAGTCGCGAAGGTTGAATATGGTAGTCTCGTCGGGACTTGAACGGATACTGTTACGAGCGAAGCGAACGCGTGGCTTTGACGCCAAATGCTGACAGAGGACGAAGCTAGACTTCAACATGACAGCCAGAGCCAGCCTTCAATTTCGTATCTCCATATGTGTCGCTTTGCCGCACATATAAGACAATATATGTATACTACGTCGTTAGTAGCAGGGTCTCTTTCCTATCCCCCGTATACCCTGCCAATTCTTTTCGCAGTGCAGAATCCTGAGATTTAAGTTCTGTGGCTCTTGTTCCGCTCCTTATTATAGTTTGTGCCATGACAGTTACTGTATAGAGATGAACAACTGAAAGATTGCTGTATATATATTGCTGTAGTAGAAAAAGTCAGACAGCGGGCGGCACCGAACCACGCATCTCTCGATTGCCGGTGAAGTGCGTCAGGTGCGGGACTGCGAGAGATGCGTGATTGGATTCCCGCCACTGTCTGGCTTTTTCGACGACTACCATAATTCAAGTGTTCATGTTCTTAGGTATATACCTTGGGGCTTGTGTAGTGTTCGTCTCTTTGTGTACTTCATCCTCAGAAGGGTTACTTTCCACTGCAGGGGCTATATAGAAAGAGGCGCAATTTTTGCCCGGCTTTTAGGTCCCGTATTGTGCGATATACAGTGCACACCGCCTTCCCATACTGAGCTTACTGCAGTCCTCGCATTGTAGTGTGCATTATGTGATGCAATACGCGAACCGATTGTCCGTCCTAGGGATTTTAGGTGTGGCATTTGGCACCTACTGATTCATATCAGGGACTGTGGATGCACAGCTAAATTATAACATACTGTAGTGAAAGCGTCTTTTCAAGACCAGAACAGGAGGGAATTTTTGAAGCATTCCTCATTGCAGGATACGCCCTTGAGGCAAGCGCCAGCATCCCTTCCATGATATTATCCGAGATAAAGTATCTACGGACTATAAATCACACATTTGCGTACCAGCAACTAGTTCATGAAGACACCGCCAGTTTTAAGTATAAATTGTCTGTCTTCATTGGGAATCATATTAGTTGTACATTTTTTGTCTCTCCTTGGTTCGTGTTTGTCGCTGCGTTCTACAACAAGTTATGTACGACTGCTTGTCGATATCAAGTCAGTCTGTTAGGGTGAAGGACCTTAAAGGGACTGTCGCATCCGTCGCGCTCGATTCCAAAAATATAGTGCGGTTTTCATTAAAGGGCAACGAAAGCGGAATTTGTCAACTGAAAGAAAGGGTCTGAACAAGGTATGATTATTAACGTATTAACTGCCTTACCTAACCTAACCTAACTTAGAAACGTATTATTTGGTGCCACCAGTATTTCGTGAGTACGGCGTACGGATGGGTATATTTTTAATGATTATGAGCCCCCGGGGCCGCCCGCCCGAAACGATCACCCATGGAGCGCGCCCGTTGTCACAGAACATCGTGGGGGAATCTGAGGAGCGCGTGACGCTAGATGTTCCTTGAGCTCAATGCGCGGCTGCTAGCTGAACGGGATAAACACGGCGAATTCCGAACAACGCATCAAAATGTCGGAGTCAGAGATCTCGTGGAAGTGTGAAGGCGACATCTCCGATGAGAGATGGGTTCGTACCTACGTTTCTTCTTTTTTTCCCCCGCTGCGGGAATCAGACGTACGCCGAATCGCCAAGTGGAGGTGAAGATTTGTGTCTTCCTTGTGAAAATACAGAAGGGACCGGTCCTTCTTTCAGCCTGATGTACTTCGTTGACAAGCCAAGGCTAATGAGCACCTCCGGATTTGTGACATTCATCGTATGACAGTCATCGAAAAAGTCACACATCGGCGGAATTTGAACTACGCATCTCCGGATTACTCGTCGTGCGACAGTGACCAATTCGACCACGGAAACAACGACAGACTAGCAGAGCGTATAGGTGATGGAATATATTCTGGCCGAACGCTAGGTGAGACATCCAACAGTGCGAGCAGCAAGACACTCACCCCTAGAGAGAATGAGGTCTCCTTCATGCGGAAGGATTTGGGGGGCGGCCTCGGTGGCGTTCTCTTGGTAATAAACGTCAGCTGATGTTTGACGCTGTGCCGGCGCTGTAAGTCCGTGTGTCGTTCGTCCAAGAAACACTCTGTTCACGCATTGCCGAAAGGAAGTCGCAAACACGCTGTAGTATAGACAGGAAACACGCCACTAGCATGTACAATTTTCTTGTAGCGAAAATCAACCTCCGATCGCAAAGCGACCGCGAAGTAAACGTCAGGAACTCCAACAGGTGGAACAATGTCCCTGACTTCCGTGGTCTGCTACGTCGGTGCGGCGACGCTCACCAGGGGCTCAGAGCGCTCAGCGGCGGAATTGTTCGCAGATTTGTCGCGATTATGGCGGCATTTCAACGACTATGCGTCAATCTCAGTCAAATTCCGCATTGTTTTGGTACACAGGAGCAATACAGGTAAGCAGCTTTGCAGCTTATTTTCGCTTCCGTCGTCCTTTAACGCCGAAAATCCGACGCGAAAAAGTGGAGTATATAGTTTCTAGGCAATTTGATGAAATGCATAGCAGGATCAGAAGACGAATGTTGAAAGTATGCCGGAATTCCGCCTCTGGAAATCGGACAAAACTTCACGCGGTCAATAGCAATCAAGGAACTCGCTTTGGCGCAGACAAGTCCAATCAGGCATCGACTTGAGGGACTTTGACGACTGGTGCGCGGAGAATCAGTATTCGGCTTGTGGAATGTCACTTCTGGGTTTCGGACGTGGTCGTTCGGCCAGAAGCGTAACACGTACTGACTTTCACGCGACATGGTCGCGTTAGAACTGATACTGGTAATCGAAAGCCGGCGTGTGTGTCGAGGACTGTTCACTTAGCATATTGCGGTGCGAAGGCGAAGCAAATAAGATCGCGCTCTCATTCGTGTTCCTGGTTTACGTCATCGCTATAGCTGGGGCTTCCTTAGCTGCAGAGGGAGTGCGAACTTGAAAACTCGTTTATTTAATATACAAGCTGTCTTCAGAAGAGAAACTTGGCAAAGTGGACTGTGAAGAGGTGCCAAACATTATTGTATCGGTATTATAGACACGTTTCCGGATGTGATAGTCCAAGTCCTTAGCTAACTTTCCCCAGGAAAACGTTCGAGAGAACACCTAGAAAAGACACACGGACACAACAGTCGGTACTGGGACACGAACTCCGGCACCCCCTACTGCCTCCCCCGGTTTAGTATTACACGAATACCATATTTACCGTCCCAGCACTCCTTTTCCTTTGAAGGGGCGCGCTGCCCATCTCTTTTTTAGTATCACCCGCTCGAAATATTTTACATCCAGCGGGTCTGTTACGCCACGGAGCGCGTTTTTCTGGTAGTCTATTTTACAGAATGCAACCGCTAGAAAATTTTAAACGGTGTTGCAACTGAGATGTTTGTCGCATCTCTCAACGCACTACCACGTGAAGCATCGTTCACCCATACGCATATATATGTCATAGCAACATGTGTCATAGCTGTCAACAGTGCATCGTACACGGTACCAAAGTGGCTTGCATGCATCAGAAGGAACTGCATAAAATAGCGCAATAAGCGGCGCATGTGCACACACGTATTTCTTAAGTACTACCAACTCATCATCAAATATTCAGCGTTCTCTTTCTTCATTTGATGAGTTTCCCCGAAACAGCTTCAATACGCACAAAGCCTTCAGATCGCTTCAAGTACAGAGATGAAATAGAAATGTCTCACACAACAACACAGCAAGTGTACGGGTGTTAATAACGATGCGATAGCTCTGGGGTAAATGAACAGTTGTGTTTTGCGTATTATCTCGAAAAGGGATCCGCAGAGCGCTTCAATTTGAAAGGCGAGAGCGCCTGAATAGATATTTCTAGTCCACTGTAAGGAAATGAACAAGATGGGAGATTAATGTCTTTTGCTCTTCTTTCTTCTTCGCTTTTTTTTTTTTTTCAGCCTATCGATCAGTTGAAATTATCAACACATATTCTCCGGGCCTTCCATGTTTTGGACACGGTATAAAAGTGCCGCAGAACACAAATACCGCAACAGGTGCTCTGGCTACGTGATACAACTTACGTAGAGAAACAACGTCGAAAAGGTGGTCTGTTGACTGAAACGCAGTCATTGGTTCACTGCCATAGGGACGGTCGCCTCCTTCGTTTCTTTCAGCTATCTAAACTCATTTAGCGGTTGAGCAAAATACGGCATAGTGAAAATGTCGGGAGAACTCAGAGATGACAAAGCACACTCCAGTTTTCATACAGCCCTGATGAGTATTACGCAATTTTGCATCTGAAATGCACTACGGCGCGCTATGTGGTTGCTAGGGAAGGTAGGACACCGCGTAAGATAGGTTCGCTAAGGTTCCGAAGTGGGGTAGTTAATATATCGTGGTATGAAAACAGCAGCAGCAGACGACGATCGAGCAGCAGACAACAGCAGACACAAAGGATCACAACAATACACTCTAAATCTGGTAACTTTTAGCGTTACTTTCAAAACGCCGTAACGTATACTTCAAAAGATACGCCTCTATTTTTTAAAAGTTACAACCCAAATCCGCTGCCCTATATGTGACATGCAGGGTTACAGTTCGGAAATATTGGTGACGCGGACAAAGTAACCGATAGATTTCCTGTCCCCGTAATTTAGAAGTAACGGCGATGTAACTTCTAAGATTTCTCTCGCCCCTCGGCATCACGCCATCGCCGGTTAGCGCCCCACTGGTCTCACGTGCGTCCCCCTCTCCCTCGTTTTGTCCCTGTCGGTGGCCCTCTGGACCCCGCGTCCGAACGGCGAGCCGGTTGGAGTGAAGTTGTTTGTGAATACTTGACCAGTAATCACGTGCTAACAAGTGGTTAGTTCGACGGCGACCGTGTTCGTTTTCCTTCATGACAGCCAGAAGAGGTAAGTGCCCGTGTACAGCGCTGTGCCCATCTGGCATACTTGACGCAAATTGTCAAATTGTTTCAGGAAGCCATGCCGTTGGAAAATCATGATCTCCTGGGCGTTCGGCGTGGGAATTGCAAGGAGAACGACTGCTTTTGTCCAAACTACGTTACCGAGGTTGACGATAGCGGAAAGCCCAAACGGGTACTCTGCTGTTATTGTGATCATGCGCCGGGAAAGCACGCTGCACTCTCCGAAATTGGTGAGCGATAAGATACCGTTACTTGCCGTTACTAAAGGAGCCGTTACTTAAAACCGTTAAACCATTACTAAAGGAAGGTCGCTATAGTACTTCTCGGACTTAGAAGACGCGCCATCTCGTCCGTGAATACGGCGGTGGTTTTCTCCGGTGTAGTGGAAAAAAGTACGGAAATTTTAGCTGTCCGTGCGTTTCGCACGGTGGGCACATTGCTTCTCGTGGGTTTGCGTGTTGGCGCTCACAACAGAGCGATGTCAGGTGCAGCCGTGGCCTGTGGCCACCTTGACGGGGCAACGTGAAAATGTTTACGATGTTGGATGATGTGCGGGGCTCTCCAGGGGACGGGGAATATCCAACGATTTACCCAGGAAGTTGGTTCCGGTGGCCAGTCTTGTTGAGCGGGCGGGTGCTGCTGAATTTTTTCTCAAATCCGAGGGGTAAAAACTGAGTCAATAACTTCATGCAAAAAATTCATGTAAATTCGGGCGGAAAAATAATGAACTGCACAATTAGGGTCCTCGTCGTACCGTTTATCTAGAATTTTAGAACTTCGGGGCGTCATTATATCCTAAAAGCTGCCTTTAAACCAGTTTCATTGCGTGAGTGTACCATTTTTGTTATGTTCTTACTGACGCCCCTGTATCATTACAGCTAACAATCGAAGCTGAATTAAGATTTGCAGCAAGCATCGAAAATCTTGAGCTTACCCTTCGTTCCATCAAGAATGGCTTTATGGAGATTACCGGCGAAGTACCATGTTATATCGCCGTCGAGGAGTATTTGCGGTCTAGACACGCTGGTCACAAGCTTGTTGTACAGGTAAGTAGGAATTATGGAACTTCCTGTGTCTGGGAGGAGCAACGTCACTACATTCTTTTGGTAGCGGTTACGAGAGTTATTGAGTGTTTGTTTGCAAATAATTAAGTGACCGTAATTCACCACGTTGTGTTGTACTTAATTGAACCTGCCAACCAACTATCCGCATTACAGCAATTATTAATAGCGATGAAGGCCAATTGTGATTGTAACCTTATTATTCAATATGATTATTGATACTAGGCACTGCTATTCGGTATGGTTATTCCTTATCTTTTCTGTTTCGTTTTTGAGCGAGGAGCTATGTCTCTTTAGAAACACCAGGCCATAGAAACATTTCATGCTTTTTCTTTTTACATTTGCCATACTGTAGTCTTCAAGAGTTGTGCGGAGGGCAGTACAAACCACTGACGCAATTGCGTCAGTGGTTTGTACTGCCCTCCGCACAACTAAAGGAACACTCGGACACGATGAAATGCAAGGTTCCTCCGGGTTGTCAGACAATGCGAATTGCTAACACGAAACACAGAATATCTGATTCGCGTGTGCCACTGTCACTGTCTTAAAGTCCGGAGAACCTTATGAACACACCTCTAATCTTGGGGTTAAGGGTATGCGTAGAGAATTACGGGCACAGTCCCCTTAATATAGACGTAACGACGATAGTTTAAGGGGTGACAGCGTACCTATAATCTAGGAGTTATGGGTATACGTAGTACATTACGGATACAGTACCCGTAATATAAACGCAACAGTGAGAGTTTAACGGGTGTCAGCGTATCTTTCATTTAAAGGGAACTATCAGAAACGATGAGGCCCTCTAAATAGAGGGAATTTCTTGATCGATTTTTTCCCTTTATATTATGGTTACCAAATTTAGAGTGTACAACTGCGTATTCTTGTGACTACGCAGTTGTATTGTTGTGATCCTTTGTGTCTTTCGTCTGCTGCTGCGTTGTGTTTTCATACCATAATATAGGTAACCGAGAAACACCACTTAAACTTATCACTTAAAAAGAAGAGAAACACCATTGTATGTACCTCCGGATTAATAATTAACAGGCGAGTGATGGGGATGCTTCGAGGACACTTCTGAAGCTCTCGAAGACTAAACGCTAGCATAAACTGTCCCAGACAAGGCCTGATATGACAAGGTTCAGCATCATACCAAGTGCTTAGACTCGGGTGATTTACAGTGTCCCCCTGAAATGTGGCAAGCAACATGTGGCCAAGAGTGGCAGGTGTCTTCAAGTAGACGTGTGCGCCGATGGACCTTTAACCACCGGCGGCGGCGTCAGCGGCGCGAACAAACACAGGTAGCACAAAATACACAAAAGCGCAATAGCACAAAACCCACCGTCATCGGCATCAACAAAAGCCTAATTGAACTTCGCTAGAGGAATGCAATGCGCGTTTTCGCTTCCGAAAAGAGGTGCGAACAGGCCCTTGACGCTCCGGTTTGGAAACGGCGACCGCGGATCCCACGTCTATCTTAAAGTGATACTCACATCTGGAAACGTGTGTATCAAACAAGAGTCACAATGTTTTACATTGTTCGGCAGTCTATTTCGGCCAATTTTCTCTCCCCAAAATGTGCATACATATATTAAATGAACGAGTTTTGTAGGTAAGCATTGCCCCTGCGATCAAGGGAGCCCCAGCGGTAAAAGACCCAGGAGTACGGCAGTCGTAGAGGATATCTGGTAGCGTGCTGATCGCCATTGCCAGGTCACGTTCATTGACGGGATGTGCAATTCTTAGTCTCGGAAGACGACGTGCGCTATTCGATGCGAACGTTACCGCCAATTACATCCACCGGCCTAGATGGCATACCTGCCGTTTTCATGAGAGCATACGCCGATATATTTGTCCCCATCTTGACACATATGTTCAACTTGTCTCTTGAAAACTGCGTCAACCCTACCTTATGCACGTGATCCTTCATAATGCCCGTTCACAAATCCGGTAACAAAACGAACGTTTATAACTACCTATTCATCAGTATTTTATACAGGGGGAAAAGTAGCCGAAGTTCTTTGGCTGCACGTAGAACGTTTTGGTAATAGATACACGCCAGTGCCAAGCCCCCTCATCAAGATGTCGCTCAGTGACACTGAGTTTCTATTTTTGTTGGTTTAAATGGAGCTGCTATGGTTGTGATTTAAATCATGATTAATACTGATGATTTAAATCTCGATTTAAATCAGTAAATCAGTATGATTTAAATCAACCAACCATGGTTATAACTACAGTTTTAGCACTAATGTGATCTCCCGCGGTAACTTGGTGCGTGACCAGGGTGTCCACATTGGATTCGAAATTATACTTCAGTGAACATGCTGCCCTTGTACGCTCCCCTGCATTGTGCACTCTATAGGCCTCCTGATATACAAATGCAAGATATTCCTTACCTATATAAGGTCTCTGATGAGCCCGGTCTCGCATATGCATCCGTAATATGGAACTCTCTGAGTAACACTTGACTCTCACAGCCTAGGATCTGTCCAAACGAAAGCGCTTCACATTTTGCACTATCTTTATTTCTGTCACACCCCAGGACTCCAGTCGTATAATTATAAAGGTCTACTGCTACACGTTTGTTCCATCTCAGAGCGACGTTACCGATGCCACCTTCTTATATGAGTGCATTCATTCAAAAATTGACTGCACACAGTAGCTACGATCTCTGCTTTTTGGTATTCCACGTGCGTTCTTACGGAACCATCCTACAGTTTTTGACCTGCATTTATGTAAAGGGGACTCTATCTCGCTAGGCAAGGCCTTCACAAACTCGCTGTCATGTGATTTTTTATTATTTTTATTCTGTATCCCTTCCCGTTTTCTATTTGTGATGTTTGAAGGGGCCATTTTTTTTTATTTTCCTGACATCCCTCAGTTGTATTGTATATAATTTCTGCGATATTTTACTAGCCTTTTGCGATCTTTTAGTCCTATAGTTTCACATGTCTGTAACGTGCATTATGTTATTCAAGACGTGCCTGTAATTTTAGACATAAGCAATCTATTCACCAACATTATTGTGTATGTTCTGTGCTCTACGTGTGCATTACCTAGCTGTGCGTGTATTCTCCATTTCCTGGGTATCTGTCAACTCGAGCATTATGTAGAACTTCATGAGCGTGCGCCAACACCAAGGCCCCCGAGGCTGTTCTTGGGCACGTAATAAAAAGCGTTATTATTATTATTTTATTTTCCCATTCGATACACACTAGCAAATTACAGCAGGCCCGCCTAAGCCGAAAGGCTTGTGCCACTGGGCCTGTGGCAGTCAAGCGACATTCACGGGAAGTTCAACTTAAACAATACAGAGTAAAATACTCAAACAAACTCGCAATAGAACTGCTTACGAAATTGTCTCTTCAGCATGAACCGTGAATCAATCACCAAAAAATTGGGGGAGAGCTGGTTAAACAGACGTGGAACATAACACATTCTTCAGCAAGTACTTCGAACTTACGTACTTCCTAAGTACGTCGTAACGGAAAAAGGTACAATAAATTTAAAAGGTTGTTAAGAAAGATTAATTAAAGATTAATTAAAAAGGTTAGCAAAAGAGGGGAACTGGAGGTCACGAAATAAATCGCCCGAATGACCCGCAAGACAGTTTGCATAGGCTAAACTTTTTAGACGGCAACGCAAGACAGAATTAATTTTAGTTCTCCACGATTCACTACAATGGCCAAACAGCGTTATCCCATACCGTAGCACGCTATACCCCAAAGCGTCCAACACAGACCTACGTACATTTAGAGGAGTTAAACATCGAAGTGAAAGAATAATACACGAGGTCTGTCTTAAACGTTTACATAAATACGCCAAATGTGAGCTCCACGTCATGTCTGAGTCAAAGTATAACCCAAGATATTTCAAAGTATGGATATACTTCAAAGGCTCTGATCCGTACAAAGTAAAGTTACAAACAGTCATCAGTAGAAACAATCAGCCATGAACTACAAACAGTCGTCATCAATTTGCTTCGAAGGACAGTGGAAGCATATAATCTGCGTCTTATCAGAGTTAAGTTGTACACCACTATCGGAAAACCACTTACATACATTATGTGCATCATGTTTTAACAGACTAATAGCTTCAAACTGTGATCTATGAGTTGAGAACTAGAGGGTGTCATCTGCATGCTGGAATATTTTACAGTTTTGTACAACGTCGGACGAATTATAAACATAGAAATTAAATAACAATGGTGCAAGTACAGAACCTTGTGGAACCCCCACGTTTATTGGGTAACATTGCTATATAAACCACAGACAAAAACCCCTTTTGTGCGATTATTTAAGTTGCTTAACCAGAAAAATAAACGACCTCTGTATCCGTATGCATACAACTTATTGAAAATAATATCACGTATTATGGAATCGAATGATCGGGAAAGATCTACTGATAACGCCAGAGCCACCTGCCGCCTATCGAAAGCGTCAGAAATCGCATCAGTAAAGTCATCCAATCATGTCAGTGTGCCACGTCCTTCAATAAACCCAAACTGATTGCTAGAAAACAGGCTGTAGGAGATAGCAAAGTCACTCATCACTGAAAAAACGTCTTTTTCCATTATCACCGCTGTCCTTGTGTATCCTTGTGTGTATCCTTGTACCGGCAGAATGGATATCGGCCGATAATTCTTCGCATCGTCCCGTTTCCCCCTTTTTAAATGTGGGCCTAATAACGGCTCTTTTTAATTTGTCGGGTACAACACCTGATGCAAATACAGCATTCAGTATGGAAAGGAGAACATATTTAGTAACATGAATATTACGCTTGATATCAATTGAACGAATACCGTCGCAACCGGGGGCCCTAGTATTAGAAAGGTTAGAAAGAAGGCGTAGCAAATCCGTCTCCTCCATATCAGGAAACCCACACGTATCACTATTTAAGAAAACAGGTAGACCTCTCGCAAAGGCGTTAAGTTGTCCTTGAATACTGCTGAAGTACTCACTGAACTTATTCGCCGGATTCCCTTTATTTTTTTTCAAGACTGTTCAATAAAGATTTGTCAAGGTTATGTTGCGTCTGCGACCCTCGCAATTGATTGACTATGCGCCAAGTTTCTCCAGGGTTATTTTTCGAGACATTAAACTTATGACGACAGTACACGTTTTTTGCAGAACGTATGACAGCTGTTACCCTGTTCCGCAACTCCCTAAATTTCTTTTTTTAACTCGTCATCACCTGGACAGATTCGGCACCGGCGCCAGAGGATTGCTTTTTGTTTAATAAGTGATAAAATCTCGTTGTTTATCCAGACGTTTTCAGTTTTCGGCCTCCGAATCCTAACATTTATTTATTTATTTTTGCTGCGTTGTAGCATTCTCTAAACTTACGTATCAAGGTATCCTATTCCTAAATGTGTACAGTTAATCAAATCATTTCACCAATCCAGCGAACTCAAGGTGTGATCAAACAAATCATTGTCAATAATATGAATAACAGAAGAATGAGGACAGGTGAGGACAGGAGAATATAGGTTTGGACGGTACATGAGTGCTACAGTAAAATAGTGATCCGAAGGTTTTTCTTCAACGACACCTCAACCACATTGACATGTCTCGACATCTCATATTCACATGGTCCAAACAAGAAGACACAACACGATCGTCAAACAATTCTACACGTGTTTGTGTCGGAATTAATGCAGGTATGCCATGATCTGCGAGGATATTCAAATAATCGCACAAGGTTGGGTTTGCGGTTTTCAAGGCGTCAGTGTTAACGTCACCAGTAATGCAAATATCAGAGGTACACACCAGGAAAAAAATTGTAATAATTCCTAAAAAAAAACCATTCAAATTACTATTGGGTGGTCGACAAATGGACAGCAGAGTAAAGGACACATTGTCATTTGATAGCTTTAAACACATTCCATTTCTGTAAACGATATCGGAATTCTGTTAACAAGAACCCCGATAGTGTTATCCGCTGACGTAAAAACGTTAACTTTTTCGTTCAGTTCAGTAAAATTAGGAAAAACACCAAATGTATCCATGTCAATCACACAGTTTTACAAAGATCGTTCTGATGTACGATACGAAGAAGTGAACCATTCTCATCTTTCTTAACAAGGATCTTTCCATTTTTGATCCAGACAAACTTGTAAGCATGTTACTTTGCCCTTTGCCTAGATTTCCAGAACAGATATCTGTTTGTGCTTGTCACGTTCTCATTACTAAACAACCTATCACGCAGATCCCCCTTGTTAATGCGGCTGCACGACGTGCTGCACAAGTTGTGACTCATGCTACTGTACATCTGCCCCTTACTGTTTCTGCTTGCCTATACGCCGCCGGTGTGCTGCTCGGGCCCAAGCGTTCAGAGCTGAGGCTGCCTAATACAACAGTTACCTGCAATCAATCGATCCCGCAGTGGGCTCCTTTATTATGTGTCGCTGCACTCGTCACGAGGAATCGCCGCCTTCACCGTGTCCGCCTAAACGTCGCCCGCACACCGCTGCAACTGTTTAAAATGGGTGAATCTAGCACTCACCGCTGCAATAGCTGTGGCGTGGTGGGTGATATTCCCCACTGCATCCTACACTGCCGGCAACACCTTCTGCACTGTGATGCCCTCTGTCGTCGTCTATCCCAAATTGGCTAGGCACTATAACACTGGCTACCTTACTGGGTCCCGTTCGTCAGTCTACTCAGTGGGCAGTCGCCACTGCGCTCCTCCGCTTTCTCCACGCTTCGGACCTTGTCAACGCCTTGTGATTGTGTGACTTTTCAGAATTGGTTTTGTGTTCTTCCTTTTCCTCTTCTTTTCTTTCCTTCTTTTTCTTCTCCGTTTCTTTTCATCTTTTACTTTCCTTTTCTTCTTTCTCTTTTCCTTTTCTTTTCTTCCCCTTTTTCCATTTTGTTGGAATGGCAAGCCGACCTCCGTCTGGCTGACCTTTCCTTCCTTTTTTTCTTAATAAACATATCCATCCTCCCCCCCCCCCCCCTTGTTATACAGATCGCGAACTAACCTGCTTTTCTGCAACCAGAAATTTTTATCTCGTAAGGACACAAAGCGAGCTAAGACAGAGGGCGTTTTACCACTTTTGGTAGGACGACGTTGGACACGTTGTATAATCTCCATATTAAAATGAGGGGTGCTCAGTTTGTTAGCCAGACCTTGAATTATTTCACGTTGGTCTTCGTTTTCCTGAACGGGCAGCGCGTGCATTTCTATGTTAAATTTTCGATTCGACGACGTTTAATGAAGTTCGTAGTTATTGAATTGTTTCAGCTTGCTCTTTTGCTTTCTCGTCTAATGAGGCAATCGTCTTTGTAGCAGCGTGCAGGTCACTCGAATTTTTCTTTACATTCGAGTGAACCTCATCATGCATGCCAGAAAGAAAGCTGACTGAGTTCTTTAGTTCCTCTATGGTGTCCTGAATTGGGAGAAACGCTTCGATAATCGGCTTTAGTGTTGCAAGGTTTTCAACCTTCTCGCTAAGAAGAGGTATGACAAACATTGGACTTCACAGAGAGCAGCTCAGATATCATTATGTCCATACTAGATTTGATATCACTCATACTCGGGGATACAGTAACCGAAGTTTGTGATCCTTGGCTGATGTCACCTGAACGCATTTCACTGGCTCGACAAGTGCGACAGATCCATTCTTGTCGCTTTAATGAGGTCATTGATCGGAATGTTTTTTCAGCAACACCGGAACATTGCGCACTTAAATGGTATTCATATTTACATTTCATACAGCACAGAACATAACCGTCAAGGGGCATATCCCGGCCACAACTAATATACAGTCACTCATATTGCAGTCAACGTCAGCTACGACAATAACCTAGCTGTAAGTAAAGATTCACACCTATGACAACATGAGAAGATCAGTACAGCTTGGGGCAAAAGTTTACGGAACACAGCACTGGCACGTTTCTTCATCGGAGCGGCCCCCTATTAGATATTAGGAAGAGATCGAATAAGAAACGGGTTCGCTATTCTGTTCATCTCTCAGTATGTGTGTCTGCTCGTGTTTACTGTTAGGGTGTCGCCCCAACAGAGAAATGCGACACCCCGGTGTTCCGTAAACTTTTGTCCCAAGCTCTACAACAGTCAAACAAGCCGCTGACTGCGATGAACAGACGATCCCAACGTGTTATATAGGTGTCCTTCATGCAGGGTGCTGCCACCACGGAACTTGAAATCCAGAGACAGGCGTCGAAAACTTGTTCCAGCGCTGAGAGCAGTTCAGAGTGGTAGAACAGGATTGCTATGAAAACATGAGAAGATCAGTACAACAGACAAACAAGCCGCTTACTGCCACTTATTAATGACTTAATGCCATTATTATTATCCACTTTAGTAGCGTTTCTGGCACGGTCGTCAACTGAAGCATCTGTAAACACCAAAGTATGCGAGTGGTAGTGATCGTCTGGGCAGTATATCCTTCGCTGTGTTGTTCCTGCGAACATTTTTTAAAATTAAAATCATGTTTCCTGTCGCCATTCTGGCTACGAGGGTGAGGGACTCTCTCTTTTTCCGTAAACCTGGGATGTGAAGCGTGGTAACGGGCACGTGGTAGAGACCACTGCAACTGTGTACCGGCAAAGGATATTTATTGTGTGTTTATCCTGCTTACAATGTGGTAACATCTCATTACGGCCGAAGTCTCATTACGGCCCAAGTCTCATTACGGCCGAAAGTCTCATTACGGCCGAAAATCCTTTAATCCCCAAGTGTCTCGTTACGGCCAAAGTCTCAATACGGCCGAAGGTAGTCTCATTACGGCCGAAGATGTCTCATAACGGCCGAAAAGAAAAAAGAAGCATCTACCATATTAGCTGTGTATATACTGTGTTTTATGCTTTCCAAAATGTGTCCGAGGCGGTGTGCCCCCACGGCTTGTGTCACACACAATGGTTCATGCACACAATATTGTGACAGTGTTTCATGCATCCCTCGTGAAAAATGTTTTTATTGTCATATGTGTCACACGATATTTGTATGTGTTACGCCATTTTCTCTCATTATTCAAGCAATATCCTACTCGTTGGTTCTGTGAGCGAACTGTGTGTGTGTTCTGAAAAGTACTCCACAAGGGAGCCCACTGGGAGCTCCAGGAGCCATATGACCATGATCTTCTCCCCCACTAGCTGCCTTCAACAATTTACGTCCACCTGAAATTTAAAAAAAGTACATAAGGCACAGAACAAAATGACATATGCTTTTGTTTGATGATGACCATGAGACATATGCTGTCAAGCAGACTTTTTTTTCCATATATTCAAAAATCATATTCAAGAATTATGGACAACAATGACAATTACGTCATAATGATGCAGCTGCATAGCCAGGGAAGTATTTCAGGAGGTGTTTTATGAGGCTTGACATGGGGTGGAGGAGTCCCCCTCGTCAGTGCTTTACCCAGACCCCCCTACACCCCCCTAACTTTTTTGCCTGTGCACCCCCTACAGGGGGTGCCCTTGTGATTTCAGCTTCAGATACGTCTGTAATGATATGTTAAGCTGTAATGACGTAACTATAATGATGACCTCCCCCCACAATTTTTTCCAACACCCCTCTCGTGCTTGGGTTTCTGGATAAACCACTGCCCCTCGTTCATTTTCGTGGGGCACTACATTAGGGCATATGCCACTGCACTGATGTCACAATGTTATAAGTGTGTGTCACTCTGGGCATTCGGAATTCCTCTAAGCTACAATATGTAAATTCAGAATACCCGAAGGGTAAGCATCAGATGTTACCTGCAGGCTTCATGCTGAAACGTGTGTACGCAAAACACTTCCGCCGTGGTGGGCGACGTCGTTAGTCTAATCATACACGCAAGACAATTGCGGGCACATGGAGTAGTGGCAGCAACCTGAAAACGATACATTTTCTTGTTATATATGAGTAATCAAAAATATACATTCCCACATGTTTCGTTTTGTCGTTTGCAGGAAGCGCTAGTAAGGGAACAGCACTTGGTTGGTCACATGCAATCCAAAATGCGAAAGGTGCCGATATTTCGATTACGCGATCAAAAATTAAAAGTCTACAACCATGCACACTTCCCCATGCAACTACTTCCCCAGCATCGTGAGACATGACACCATGTATTCACGTATAGTGTAATGTGAAATGATATGCAGGAATGAAAAAGATGCCAACATACCTGTAATCCAGTGTCTCATAAGCTTGATTCGATTTTCTGGCAGCTACCATGAAGAGCAAATGCACGATTCACAAGTTTCGTTTCGCCATTTTCATTGCTGTTAATTTCGCAAACGCCAAGCAATCCCACGTGACCCCCTTTGGATCAGTGAAAAGTGAAAATTACTCGCGTCATGAACATATATGTTCATCTCAGCGCAAATCACGTTTTGCATGCTATAGAAGGGAGGGGGGATAAATACTCTTCCTTTCGTGTTTTGATATCTTGTTGTTTTGCTACTCTCACTTTGGAGTTCGGATGGTGTCTAGCAACGTTGGGTACCTCGTTTCTTGTGTGAGCGAGTGGTTGCTGTTTACGACGTGTTCATACATGGAGGAAGGAAAAGTTTTCCTTCCTCCAAGTGTTCATATATCGATTTGTAGTGCTGTAATGTGCAAATTAGCGGACTTTATAGCGGCTCTCTATTTTCCGTCGTTGTCTTTCGAGCAGCGCCTGTTGTTCCGGTAAAAATCGAGTTGAATGAATCGCCACAACCCCAACGTATATCGCGCAGTGTTGACCAAGACCAAGCCCAGCAGGAATTCTGGTGAGTAATGCTTTCGTAGATTGTCTGGATTAGTAGTGTGCTGTCCACACATAGTATGATTCTCATACGAGTAATTTAAATGAATCAAAACAGCCGAAGTGCCTGTAATAGATGTAACTCGGTATCTGTTCGTAGGTTTGCGTTGTTTCTAGTTGGTTGCGCGTTTAGGAACAACAAATTTATTCGAAGACGATAAGATACCGACAATGCATCACCGTACAGCAGCATTTACTCGTATCATTGTGAGCCATATTTAATTTGTTAAAATTTGTCGTCGTATTTCTTCAAAAATAAAAGCGCAAGTCGGCGTACTTGAATTGATCTCCTTGAACTGCTTACGTCGAACGTCTGCAAATGTTGTACTTATGGGCCTTCGCGCACCATACTAGGCACAAAAGCATATTTGATTAGAATAAATACTTCAAGAGGAAGTCATTCAAATACACTATTATTTATAGCTGGTTTTCCATTCCAGGCATGGTATGTGGCTGCACGGAGGATTCGGAAAAAGAAAAAACAACAACATGGCTAATAGGATGTTGCTGCCCAGGGAGTCCTTGCCGAAGAGGTGAGCTGTTAAGATCATCATAAGGTTCTGTTGTGAAGTGAGAAATTTTGTACTAGTGCACGAATGTTAATTAGTGCAGTACCTTTATAAAAAAGAAACCAGAAATGGAAAGTTATGCATGCATCATTTCATGAATTGTAATGTATCACTATTTGATGTTCACATGTTTCCATTAAAGGAACGAACTACTGAACCTATATTCATATCATGGTCATGCTCTGTGTTTACCTGGAAGTCACATTTTTAAGGCTTGTCATTCTTTTGTCTAGATGAAGATTTATGTTAACCTTGTATGAAATAACAGACACGTATCAACACATGTGCAGCTTGTGCACATTAAAACCAGCCATGTAGAGACAAATGCTTGTGTTTTTTTTTTTTTTTTAATATTCTAGCCTATTCATGGTTGCTCTTCGCTTCTTGCAGGTTTACTCATTCCAGAAGCAAGAATTGTACAATTGTAAGGCGAATGGAAATAAACTGACATCGACTGAGATAGGTGTTCCGTCTTGGCCAGTGACTGTAGGATGGCTCCAAAAGCGTCACAACAAAGCCAATATTCATCTAGCTCTCTACAAGTAGCTAACTCCACATAGTAGCCTGCTTCACAGCAACATCAACACTACCTTGTGGGAGTACACATTACACAATATGTTGCATTGTGCTGTGGTATGATAACATACCGTTTGTCTCGCAATATGTGTATATAAATATGATAAGGGCCCTAAGGGCACAGTGCATGCCTTATACCCTGCTGAATATATATCCATCCCTGGCTGCGACATTGCATATCAATGCAGGTTACAATACACATTTTCACATTTGGCCGTTATGAGACATCTTCGGCCGTAATGAGACTGCCTTCGGCCGTATTGAGACTTTGGCCGTAATGAGACACTTGGGGATTAAAGGATTATCGGCCGTATTGAGACTTTCGGCCGTATTGAGACATCGGCCGTAATGAGACTTCGGCCGTAATGAGATACAATCTACAATGTGAACTTTTTGGTACCTTGTACTTCACTGGTTATTGTACAGCCTACGTACAGAAACTCAGGAATCTTCCGAGATAACATATATAAGGCCCACCCCGACTATATATTAATACAAACATATGAGCATGTGCAGCATCCTGTACACTCACGCAATACTATACAGGGTGTTCAAAATTAAGCTTTCACGAGCGCTACGCAAACACATCGATGACAGGAAACCGGATGATAACTTTACGCTACTTGTGTAAGAAACAGGTGGTACATAATTAGCAGCACATGTTTCTTACACAAGTAGCGTAAAGTTATCATCCGGTTTCCTGTCATCGCTGTGTTTGCGTAGCGCTCGTGAAAGCTTAATTTTGAACACCCTGTATATGCAGGAACTCAATGTTGTCGTGGTGCATCGGGTGGTCTGCAGCACGTATTACAATCGATGGACAAAAACACTCACATAGATGACCAGCAATGCAATTAGTCAAATGCAAAATGATGTGCTGCTGAAGGGTGTTTTTCATATACGTTACAGATTTTGAACAAAAAGACGTGAAACTGCTTGGCTACGGCTTTTTCCTATGGCTTATACGTATAAGCCAAAGGAAAAAGCGGTAGCAAATTCACCATGTGTCTAAATTGTTTCTGTCCTCAGTTTGTAAAATTTATCTTATGAGTAGCTCACTTGCTAACTTTCGAACCATTAAATTTTTTACAGTATTAGCAGTTGCTCGGCATAAACCTTTTGAGCACATTGTCCAGATAGCATTTTTGATAAAAGGTAAATAAATGAATAATAATATTTATTTCCTGATGTGCGAATGATTCAGCATTATCTTACTGTAATAGCTTTTCTAACACCACATGATTCGTAACACACATTGCACAGGTCATTCGCGTGGAATAACATTGCCCCCATGTGGAATGCACAGTGTATCAATTTTCCCTGCATTGTCGAGTGCAGTGTTCCCACTTGAGTGGTTCGCGCAGCCTTAAACAGATACCATGTTTGCTGTGACCAGTTGTAGAGACAGGTTTTTATTCCCTGCATGCAAACACAGCTAATGACTATAGCCCTGAAGTTTTAGGGTTTATCCCGATTCGTCCCCGAATTTGCACCCAGAATTGAAGGTTGCCTCTTTAGGGTGAAACCCGATTTTTTCGTAACAAATTGCCCTCACTGACACGTCTGCAGGAATGCACACTAACTTGTTTGGCAGCAGATGCAGTTAAATAACCGTTTGTAGCAAACCGGTACAGTTAATTGGAGTAACTGAGCCAGATTTTTCCAGGAATTAGCATACTGGAAGTTTTTCCACCTGAATTTTCATTAATTTAGAGCACGTTTCTTACCCGATTTTTACCCTCCCAATTACCCCCAAGAATTAAAAAAAAAGCCTTCGACTGATCCCGTCTGTTTCTGGTGGCATTGAAAGGACCAATACTAAAAATCGTCCACGTAGGGGCAAGTTTGAAGAGTCATCAGTGAAGTGGATGAACGTAACACAGAGAACCAGACAGGGAACATCCAACTTTCAACCTTTAATTATATGATTAAAAGTTGATTATGATTAAAAGTCGAAAGTTCCACGTTCCCTGTGTGTCTCTGTGTTACTTTCGTTGTCTTCGCTGCTGTCATATGCCAACTGACCCCACTCGTCTGTTATTTAGAAAGTCACCGGCTGTTACAGCTAAATGGCAACAGTTTTCTATCACTAACCAATGCAGGCTAAAGTGCACGAGTACATAGTCCATATATAACGCCACGACCGTTCATGAGCTTGGGACGGTTTCTTTTTTTTTTTCCCTCGGGGCCCACGCGAGCCGCCACTTCGGCACCCCTGGCTGTAAGTGATAAAAAACATTGCCCTGTGGGACGCTTCTTTTAAACTTTTGCTAGGAGCTAATGCACCTGCTGACGAACATGTCAAACGTTCTGTCCGATAGAATGTTAGAGAGATATCTCAGCAAACGGTAAGGTAAGTGACACGATCTTCTTTTAGCGCAGCTAAGGATGGCGTGTGCGTTCCGAATCGTATGCCTTTTTCACGCCACGGAACAAAGCGAGAGCAAAGGCATTGGACTCTCTCGCCTGCTTCAGGCTTGTAGCCACTTCAGCAATGGGTCAGGTGCGCTCGAGCCCTTCCTAGAGGGTGTAATATGCTCTGGGAAGTAGTTGCCTCGCTCAAGGACCCAAGACAGCCGCTTGTGGATTATTCTCTTCAATAGCTTACCAACGCGCGAAGTCCGACCAAT
This sequence comes from Ornithodoros turicata, assembly GCF_037126465.1. NCBI lineage: Eukaryota > Metazoa > Arthropoda > Arachnida > Ixodida > Argasidae > Ornithodoros > Ornithodoros turicata. The sequence goes on from NC_088204.1 coordinate 39,947,949, forward strand.
GGGATGGTAGAGGAACAGTTGGCTTGGTGGTCTCCGCTTTTGTGCAGCCTCATTGCCAATTCTCCCGCGCCTTATCTCAAGCTACGCAGAACCAGCTTTCCTCAACTGCCGGTTACCTCAACTACGACACCCTAAGTAGTCTCTGTTGACCGACTACAACCGGTCCACGATGACGCGTGGTCACTGGCCACATTTACCCTGCCTGGCGATCTGGACTCTGACATTCTCACCAATCCGTCACGCGTCGTAACGCCTCCTATACCCCACCCGTTCCTGCCAGGAAGGTATCCTGCAGACCCACACTGCACCGTTTCTGCCGCCCAGGCTTCTGACGTTTTCTTTTTCCATGGGAGAAGGGGAGTGATGGGGAAGCCACATTGCCAATTCTCCTCCCGCGCCTCAGTTCAAGCTACGCGCTACCAGCTCAAGCGCCTCCAGTTCTGCTCGGGCTTTCGGAGCGCTCGGTCATATTAGAGTAATATCTTCCACAAACTTGCTTGTCGCCTTAGTCACATCATCTTCCTTAAGACAGGTACCACTCTAGAGTGGTTCCAGTGAGGCGCTATGCACTCAGAGGTGCATACTTTGTAAAATAGTTGAAGGAGAGCGTCAAGCTGGGCCTCGCCTAGGTTCTTGAGAGCCTGACTAGAGATACCGTCTGGGCCAACCGCGCTGCGCCATTGTAAACCTTGGATGACCGATTTCAGATCTGACACTGTGACCTTGTCGTTCGTTGCAGAATTATCGGCTACAGACTGGCTGAGTGTTAGGCGTCGGTCACTGCAACTAGCTACACGAGATATCTCTTTGGCAAAGTCTTCGGCTGTGTTCTTGGGCTGTCCGTTAGACGCTACCGATAACGTGACACGCGAGTTCGCAGGCCCTAGGAGGCCTTCGATAGCTCTCAGGGTATTCCATACTGTCGTTGTTGGTGTACGGACATTGAGGAACTCGCTGAACTATATCCACTCAGCCCGCTTTAGCTTCAAGGCATGTCTTCAATTAGCAGCGGAGACACACACGTAAGTGATCCAGTAGACTTGAAGACCACTTATTAGAACCCGTCGCTGTGCCCGACGCCGCGCTGCTTGGATATTGAGACATCGGAGGCCAGGGACAGGCATGCTGGCCGGGTAGGATATTGCTTTTGATCTGTTCGCGAAGGCTGTCTTTACACAGTCAAGCAAGGTATCTGCCGTAGTGGCGACCACTCTCTCTCTGAATTTCACCTACTTCGTGTTATTTTTCGTTTTCCTGAAACAGTTATTGCGACACGGAGGCGAAAGCAGAATAGGGAAGTGCTCTGAACCCCGTGTGTCCGGCTCAGCTTCCCACGTTAGGGTAATATCAGGTGAAGCTAGGATCAAATCAATAGCGTTTACGTAGTGTGACGAACGCTGACTACCATGTCCAATCAGGCAGCGCCCTCTGGCCCGGGCGACTCCAGTCAGGGAGCGCCCTTTGACGACCGGCTTGTGAGCGGGCAAGCGTCTGAAAGTCGCCAGAAGTATGTGATCGGCCTGTAGAATGTCAGGTCTGGTTAGCGTCGGTCCTGTTCGTACAGCCAGAAACGTAACACCGTGTTCCACGCGTCAGAGCGCGCTACACTCTTAACTCGGTACCCCTTAGTAAAGGGTAAACAATCGCAATATTTTACCCTCTATTTCAGAAGCTACCAGGTACCCTCTGAGCAGTACCTTTTATAAAAGATAAAATAGAGGAAGAGGGGGAGTTGGTGATGGTTCATGTCGCTACACGTGTCCTTTTATAAAAGTTACAAGGAAACCCACTAATTAGAGGTTACGGCCTTCAATCCAGCACCTGCCCGTAAAGGTTACGCCAACGTGCGGCTTTTTATACAGGATGTTTATTTTTATTCGCAACAGAGTAGCGCTCATTTGGCAGGTGGGTTATGTGAATTTTTGCTAATTAATCGATCCGTAGTTACAAACACATGCGTCAGGAAATGTCGGAAATGTTTGTAACTACGGATGGGTTAATTTGCGAAAATTTGCAGAGGCGAGCGCAAATGGCAATACAGTATTACATAAAACGCACACAGCTTTGAGGAATATGAGTGTACAGTAACGCAGGAGACACTACCTTACTGCGTTATCAGCGTTGGAGGCGCTCTGGGACGAGTTTGTGAGGTACTGCATTGCGCTGGTGACGGTATGTGAACCTGCATGTGGGATCCTGGGAACAAAAGTTTGGGCAATGAGAGTAACATTTACGGAACCATTCAAACCCGTGCAAAGCACAAGCTATAAAGCAGCATAAATGCGGGAAGGCGTTCACTCCGCGATTGAGTCTTAGAATATCGTACGAATACAACAAGTAGGAAGCTGCGAATTATATATCTCGATGCATATATCCGCAGCTCGCACCTCTACCCGAGAAACGTCATCATGACGTTGATAGACAGAAACCGAAACAGCTCGGAAGGGGGGAGCTGGGTTCCACGAATTGGCAATTGTTTGCTGCCTCCTACTGAAAGAAAAGTAGAACCGAAGGTCGCGTCCCTTTCAGAGACCATCGTAATCCCCTCAAAACCGTGGCTTTCGGGCATGACCTTGTTCGCCACTAGCTTTGAACGTAGTTCAACTCTACCAAACTCTTGGCGCTGTCGAACACTATGACGTCATTTGTTTAAAAACAGGTAGAGGTCTATTGACTTGGCGACCAAGTAAGAGGAGAAAAGTAGCAAGCGTTAGTGGCGTTCATATGCAGGACCGCAAAACGCTTGCCATAATCACAACAAACATGCGCTAAGAGCTCTTGCTATCAAAATAACGCACGTACCTAGCACAAAATGTACACTTACCCAGTGTATGAAGTGTGTGAATTAGGGCTGCGGTGGTGACGTTCGTTTTCGGTTACATATTCTTTGCAATCTTCGCATTCACTACACTTTCCCCTGAGAACACCGAAGATATCCTTGTTTGCTAGCGACATCTAGCTTTTCCGTTGTTCCTGACGATGCTTTGATAAACGCGAGGAAAACCACTGATTAAAACAGATTACACTTGTTAACGGACGGACGACGAGCGTTAAGCGTTTCAAGGAAACCGCTCTCAGTGTGGATAGACCTAGACCAGGCTCGGCTACGCAGCGAAATCGGAAATCTTGGTGGTTGCGGCATTGACAATGGTTTTCCACCCTTTAGAAAGAAACATACTATCAGTATTCCAGACTGCGAACTTATAATCTGTGTTCATACAGCATTGATAACATGTAGTCGACGTATAGACGACGCTGAAACAGATAAAAAATAATAGCGTAGATTCGCAACTGTCTCGAATGGGAGGATGAAACGTGGCATTATGCTGAAAAACAGAAGGAAAACAAACGATAAGAAACTAACAAAGAAATTATCGTTGGAGATTTCGCTTAGAAGTTACAGTGTCGGAGTAGAGGGTACATTTATAAGTTACAACAAGCTGTTTTTGTTTTTTCCGAGATGTAACTTCTATTCGTGTTGTAAAGACATGACCTTGGTCGCTTTTAACCTCTAAGTATACGTTACAGTGGTGTAACCTATAAGAAATCTCGAAATCTACGTCTATATAGAAGTTACATGTTTCTAAAAGTTACAATAAAAGGTACGGGTTTAAGAGTGTATTTTAAGCGATAGTTGACGTGTTCACCGAGGTCTTTTCAAATATAGTGTATTGCGGTGCGAATGCTATGCACAGCAGCCCGGAGACTTCCCACAGAACTATCCCATTGGTGTGCCTTGCCAACGTCATCATGATGTTATCATCGCTAGGACTTCCTTAGATGCAGAAGCGGTGCGAATCCTAAAAAAAAAAAAGAGTTTATTTAATATGTAAGCTGTTTTCGGGAGACGAACATGTCTAAGTGGACTGTGAAGCGATATCGAACATTGCCGTATCGGCCCCCAGTCACCTAGCTCAACCTAGTAGCGTCCGCTCCCGCTGAGGGATGGCGGTACTGTCGGAAAATGGTAATCTTTGTTGCGCTTTCCTCCCGACGCTGTAAGGAGGTGATGTCATCGGCGCCTCTCATCTGCGCCCATCTCACAGCGATCTTGACAGCAAATCCATTCTTCTGTTTCTCCCGTCGCGAGCTTGCAAAGTGGGTGCTTTTTAGGCCTGTCTCGCATGGAGGTTTTCTCGGCCGTGTATAGCCTTTTCTTTTTACTTAGTGTTCGGAATGCTAACGCCGTTTTTACAATCTTCAGATTTCGGTATTTCGAAATGTGGATCCCGTAACTGTATGGGGATTTTACTATATTCACCTGAGCATTCACGCAAACAGCAATACAGAACGCGCTTCTTACGTATTCGGCGTCTTAACTATATGATATACCCACAGAATATTCTAATAATAATAATAAAGTTTCTTTCGCATGCGTACAGAGGTAGGGAGTAGAAAACTACTGGAAGAAATCTGAAAAATCTGCCCACGGTACACAAGTTCAGTCTCGTGTTCTATTGAGTATTCCCACCCTGCAAGCATGTAGTCTTTGCATTAGAATGCGTCTTTTTCTGCTTTCTTGCGCTTACGTGGCCGCAGAAAGCCATGAGTATTGCACATGCGAATACCTGGATTGATGCGTTTACCCCTTCTCTCATTTTTATTCCTCCTGGTCTGGCGTAGCCGAGCCTAGTTTACTAGAAAGGCTATCTCCATTTTCTCATTTACATCGGTAGCTGCTAGTGGCAGTTGCGGCAGCTTCGGCAGTTCGGGAAGGCGCTGAGGCATAGAAGGTGCTCGAGCTGGATCATGTGCCTACCAAATGATATATAACAGGCTACGCTTCTTGACGGATGTTGGCATCGGGTGCCATGGGCTGACAGGGTGAAGCCGCTCAGAGCAATGATGTACCGATGTTGCCGTTGTTGGGATCCGGGATCCAAATGGTAGCGTAGCGGAGGTAGTCAGGCAGGGGTCCGTCTCCAGCAACAACAACAGAGGTTTATTACATGTTCGCTGTGTAGACGAGAATAGACAACGAGCTGCTGGAGCCCAGCGCTTTTAAACAAACAGCCTGGAAACTGATGTCACTTTTACATAATGACAGTCGCGCTCGTGCGTCAGGTCCGGTCCACCATATCCTTGGGAAGAAGGCCACGTCTCTCTTCTTTCGGCTGCCAAGGTCTGTCTGGTCAGCGGGAAGAATGGGTGACTTATCCCCGTTCGTAGATATAATCCTCCCGGAATAAAGGGTGTGTCTAGACGATCACAAAGGGTATGTCTGGACGATGGTGCTCTGGGGTCGAGAAAGTCTGAGCTGCACGTGGCAATGCAACCAGGTGGCTCGCTGAGTCGCAACAGCTCCTCCCCCGCCGGCCTGGACATCACGAAGGGGAGCAGTTCCTTTCGCTGCTCCGCTGAGTTGATGAGTGGACGGCCAGGTTCTTTTCTTATCGGATGACACCCTTGATCATACGACGGGCTCGATTCCCGAGCAACTTCCCAGGAGGTAGTTCTGCCTAGAGTCTCTGGACTTCTGCCTGCATCAAATGGAACTGGGGACACAGCAACGGAAAGCAACGATAGAACGAACACACCAATCCGAACTCCCGCACAAGAAGTGATCCACATCTCACAACTCAAACTCTACACCAGACTCTGAAAACCTATCTTACAAATGTGCACTCCCTACCCCTTAATCGTGCTATACTCATGGAATCATACTAACGTCACACTCAAAGCAGATGTAGGAATCATAAATCACTCGTACGAAAAATCCTACCTTTACAACATTAGGGAACAACCATAATTTACAACAATTTACACTCCATGCGATCAGATGAGCCCACTCAGTCGATTAGGGCAGAGGTCGTCAGCATTGTCTTCTTGACGCTCCCCCTTTTTTTTTTTAGTTTCCCCGTTCGCTGGCAAGTGGTACATGACCCCACGTATAGGTCAACGTCTTCTAAGCACCCGGGCCAGTAATACTTTTGCGTCAGACGTAGCTTAGTTCTACGAGCCCCAAAGTGCCCTGAGTCCGGATTACCGTGAGCTATACGTAGTTGCTTAGTCCGGTACTTTTGCGGGAGAACAAGCTGATCAAATGTCATGCCTTTCCGGCTTTGGTAACGCCTGTACAGCAGGCCGGATTCTACATGAAACGCGATGTTTCCCTCTGATAACCCGTTTCTGATGCTACTGCGCCAACCTGTAAGCGAAGGGTCGCTCATCTGCTCCGACACCAACGTCTCTCTATCTATACTTTGGAGACTTTGCTCATCTTGAGAATTCGGGAAAAGTACACTGTTCTCATGCCACTGTTGATTTACGCTGATCGCGCAATTTCTCTGTTCCCAACAGAAGCTCTGGTCTACTTTTCCCGCATCAGTCGTGCTGCCACTCGCCTTGTTCGCGGCACCCAATCCTTCTCTACTTTCCAATGTCACCAGGTCGCGTGAATTTCCTGGATTATTGCGACACTTCCGTTTCCTCCGCCGCCGTGCTTTTAATGGCGTCTCCACTTTGTCCATTTCCCCCGAAAAACACTGACCTCGTTTTCTTAACTGCTGCTCTGATTCGTTAGAAAATATGTATCTGTAATACCGAGGAAGATTTTCAGACACCACCGCTTCAGTGCTGAGTTCACCAAACGGGCCTTTTATGGTTACCCTTGCAATAGGAAGGCGTACGCAGCGCTTTTCTGCCACTTGCTTAATGCTAGCGCTCCGACCTGTGTAATCCCTTCCAGATACACAATCTGGGTGAACCATGTCCACAGTAGCTGCGGAATCGCGGAGAACCTGACATGGATTGCCGTTCACAACCATCCTTCGCACGTATGGTTCTAACAATTTTGCATCCTGTGCCCTGCCACTGACATAAGCAAAGGCCACTTTGTTTGGGCAATTAGCTGCATAATGTCCCGGTTCGTTGCACGCAAAACACAGCCGCTGCCTTTGAGTCTCAAACGCCTTTACAGTCTCGGAAGCTACCACTCTTTTGTCTTCTGGCTTTGGGGACGCTAACCTACTTTCGCCTCCAGCTTCCCTCCTGTCGGTCTGACCTTCTTCGGCGCGTCGGCGAGAGAACGGCCTTCTAGGCTCTACTTTCTCCGCTTTGGGGAGACTCACCCTTACATCTTGCAATTTCCGACGTGTTGCATATTCTTCTGCGAGCTCAGCGGCTTCTTGGACATTCATGTTTCTTAATCTGTCCTGAACCCAAAACCTAGCTGACTCGGGCACGCAACGATAGAATTGTTCGAGCGCTATACACTCAATTACTTTGTCATGATTTCCGTGCACTTCGGCGCTTTTTAGCCATTCCACTAGATTGGCTTTGAGACTATATGCGAACTCCGGGTACGACTGCTCGGCCCTCTTTTCTGATGTGCGAAAACGCGACGAAATGCTTCTGTGGAAAGCCTAAACTTTTTTAGAAGAGCTGACTTTGTCTTATCGTAGCTCTCGGCATCTTCTTTAGTCAAGCGCGCTACGACATCGGCGGCTTCGCATGGTAGCAGTGTTAGCAACTTATGGGGCCAGGACTCGCGTTCGAAACCAACCTTTTCGCAAGTCCTCTCAAAGTTCACGAAGAACAAACCAATATCCTCGCCTATTTTATATGGTTGCAGAAGGTCCTTAATTTTGAGCCTTTCTCCGTCCCCATTTCTCGAAACTGGGTGACTGGCATCTTCTCTGCCTAGCCTCAACGTTTCTAACTCGATCCTCTTTAAAGCGAGCTCATGTTCACGTTTCTCTCTTTCAACGCTCTCATGTTTGGCACGCACTTCGTCTTCTTTTCTTTGCACTATCAATTCCCAACATTCCTGAAGTTCCTCGTCATCCGCTCCAATACTCTGAATGAGCTCAATGATCTTTGGCTTTCGCTTCACCTGTCCTGCGCTACCTCCCAATTCCTCCAGCAAAAGTAACAGATCTGGTACTCGTAACTTGCTCAGATCCATGTTTCCTCTTTGAGTGGTGCTTCCCTTCCGCCCTATCTTTTGGTAACGCTATAAACACTTTAGCGCTTTCGACAAAAGATACCTAACAGATTTTGCTTACTGGCTGCCCACAGTCTGACATAATCTGAGAGAAGAAATGCGGAACACTCACCAGTGTAGAAGCTGTAGCTCGGCGCAGTCCATCCCAGTGCTGCCAACCAGTTGTTGGGATCCGGGATCCAAATGGTAGCGTAGCGGAGGTAGTCAGGCAGGGGTCCGTCTCCAACAACAACAACAGAGGTTTATTACATGTTCGCTGTGTAGACGAGAATAGACAACGAGCTGCTGGAGCCCAGCGCTTTTAAACAAACAGCCCGGAAACTGATGTCACTTTTACATAATGACAGTCGCGCTCGTGCGTCAGGTCCGGTCCACCATATCCTTGGGAAGAAGGCCACGTCTCTCTTCTTTCGGCTGCCAAGGTCTGTCTGGTCAGCGGGAAGAATGGGTGACTTATCCCCGTTCGTAGATATAATCCTCCCGGAATAAAGGGTGTGTCTAGACGATCACAAATGGTATGTCTGGACGATGGTGCTCTGGGGTCGAGAAAGTCTGAGCTGCACGTGGCAATGCAACCAGGTGGCTCGCTGAGTCGCAACACCGTGCACCGCCGGTGGTCGCTTCGCAAATGTAAAAAAAGAAAAAAAAACACTGGTAGACGGGTATATGGGCCTCAGATCATCCTCCACAAGAGTTATTGCGCTGTTTTAGTTTAAATCAACGTATGAAGACAAAAGGAACAAGAAACACAGTGTGTTTTTTTTGTTTGTTTTTTTTACATTTTGTGCAGTCTGATAGATCGCGAGAATTCTTCCGATTTCGTACCAGCTTTAATGTTAATCGATACCTGTTCGGCTAGGGGCTGCGGTGAGCAGTAAGCAGCTAAAGTGTGTGTGTGGACGACGCAGTTGGTTCGGTTTCGGATTCGAACTGATATTTTTGCGTTGCAAATGAAGGTCGGAAAGATACATTTCCTTCCTTTTTACACGCACTATCATGTACTCCTTGTAAAGAAAGCCTACGTCGATTACCCAGAAATTCTGGGAATTGGCCTCGATAAATCCCGCGATTTCGGAACGTGAAAAAGTTTGGATACCGGGATTTCGTGATCCGTGCCTTACTTTTTACGCACAGCGCACGAACACATCAGTCTGTTGCTTACACACGTTTTTCCCACGCACTGTGTGTCAGCTTCTGAGCACTCGGCGCATCACCCGTTTTTGATCAAAATGCACGCTGACCAACAGTTGAAAATGCAGTAGTGCTAGACATTGAAGAGATATATTATTATACGGGTCTTCAGGAGAATGGAATCCACGTGTGGGATCAGGTGCGCTACACTCATCGGAGATGGTGACAGCAATGTTCTCTACGCGGTGCCGACCAATGTTCCGTGTGGAAGTGACATTAGAAAAGCATGTTGCATGGGTACCTTTGAACGGTCAGGGATCTGTTCACAGCCACGTTGCAGATTCACAATTTTGCGTTGACTTTGCCCATTGCCATAGTAACAGGCGGGTCACGTGGTACGCTTCGCGGGGTGAGCACAGAGAACATTTCCCTGCCAGCCCGTGCGCCTGTATGATCGTCGGCGTTGGGAGACGACGAAAATCATTTCGGTGATCGACGTTCGCGTTGGAAATAAATTTTCATGCGCTCTTAAATAAGGAAGGCATTCCTTATGAAGACCCAGTGCGCAAATACCGCTCTCATAAGATGCCTTCAAAACCATGTGGGAGAAAAAGGAACAAAGAGAGGATGATGGCAAAAGTATTCCAAATTAATACTGTTAGTTTCGTGCTAATACTAAAGGAGTACACAACCGAAGTCACCTATCTACCGTGTCATATTCTGACAATTGACAAGACTTGAATATGAATCTGAACGTGTCAGAACCGCATGAAACACAAGCAACCAATGGACGGTAAATGTAGAACAGAATGCAGGACATATTAGATTACGCAGAACATCTTCCGATCTACTAAAACTCGCTAGTGTGCCTTTGTCGTAATGGTGGCGAATGCACCTCGAGCGCTGTGTACAAGTCAGGTCGAGAAGGAATATCGAAGCATCTATTGTGGCTGTTCATTATCTTCCGTCACGCCCGTGAGTGAACCAGAGTGATGATCACGCTGTAGAGGAGGTGGTGTTCCTCTACATGAGCCCTGACCGGCGATGATGGAATGTCGCAGCGTGCAGATGTGCGTGGCCTCACACTAGGACGGTGCGTGCCGGTAGAACTGGATGCCAGGCGCAGTAGCGCACGGCAGCAGAAGCGCGTCGTCCACGTGCCGCCACATCACCCCCCCCCCCCTCCTCCCTCAGACGCGGAGCGGTGCATGCGGTTGAGGACCGCGTCGATACCATGGAGAGGATGGCACTCGTGGATGGTGGACGACTGGACACACGGCTTGTGATTGTGGCAGTTCATGCAGCAGCAGCAGGATGGCGGGAACAAGAGCGCTGCGATCCGGGCGAGTTCCAGGGATCAGGTATGAGTGCTGAGTGACTGAGTGGTTGCTAATTGCGTTCAGTGGCTGCTGATTCCGTTGAGTGCGTTGAGTTGTGTTGAGTGATCGTTGCTGAGCGTTGATTGTTGCTGAGTGTTGCTGAGCGAGTGCGTTGAGTTGCGTTGAGTGATTGTTGCTCAGTGGGCGGCAGTACCGCGACCGGTACAAGAGCGTGAATGCTGGTTGTCGCCAGAGAAATTCCGGGGAGGACCATCGTGAAGCAGGTGGACGCCGTAAACTGAGCTTGTTGTGTTATCCCTGCGTGTGCTCGGCGGAACAGTGGTCCCGGTGTCAATTGCCTGCTAGAAGGTCGTTCGCTGCTGGTTTGCCGAAAATTTTCGGATGGTGAATGGCCGAATTACGCCGGACATGGTGTTCGTTGTTCTGGTCACCAAATGTAGAGGAGATGGTTTTCCTCTACATGAGTCCTGACCGGAAATTATGGAATGTCCCCGTAGAAAACACTAAGTGTCGACGGCTGTTTTTTCTTGAATAGCTTTTCGCTGAAGGCTCCGATCACTGCACTACAGATGCAGGAGGCTTCAAAGAAAAACTTTAAAGTTAGACGCCGTCGACTTTATTCATGAGTGTATGCAACTGTGCCACTCACTTGTGAGCTCTTAGCGGATGCCTCAAGGATGTTTACCAAAGAAAGGATGTTCTTCTGTAGCGTCAGCCATTTCCGAATTACTCAGCTGAGGGATTTTCGTGAAACACCCGCGAGATATAGAAAAGTAATCATGGACAGACGGATGGAATGCTCTCGACACAATAAGGTCATGTGCACAAGCACCAACACCTACAATAACGTGCTTCGGCATCTATGTGGGTCTTCCTGTGGTCCTCAGGTGCTGCTCTCTACATCAGGTGCATTATTCCCTTACTCTGGGTACCGTGGAACATAGCTTACCTGCATTCTATGAGCTAAGCAGCTCTCGAGAATGGGAACTACTGAACATCCAAGGCCGTAGGCTAGGCGTAGGCCGTAGCCTGCGTGGTTGATATTTACGGTCTGACCAAACCGCACTGATGCCCTCGTGCACGAAACGAACTACTCAACTAAATTGAGCCACATTAGTATTCTGCGCTCCCAGAATACGTACTATGACTATACGTACGAGTAAGTGAATATAGTGCTTTTTAACTCCTGAAATGAGTTTCTATCACAGGCAAACCGTTCATGCCTACGCTACAAGCACAGTAAAAATGCGCGAAGCACGAACACACAAAATTTGCGGTCTCGGTGGATTAGCAGACGAGACAGAAGCTCCTGCAATCATGTTATTGCTCAGCCAGCTCTAATTTGCGGAAGCTGCTTCCCACTTCCGGCGGCGCCAAGCGTTTTTTTCTAACTCTCCTCGATACCGGATCTGCAGCGAAGAGCTGCGCGCGCGCATCGCAACTTGATGCCGCCGGCGCCGTTGATGCCGACGCGCGTGAATTGACATGAAAATGGTGTCGTGTTGGTCGGGCTTTACTCTGCTAAGGTAATCAGTGATATCTATGATTCTTGATGTGCACAACCAATTCACGTCCCTGGGCCACTGTGTGTGATTCCAATGTCTCCAAAGCCATGTATTGGCCTATATGACCACGCTGACTCTGTGACATTACGAGTCAACAATACTAAGCCAATTAATGGCGTCCCCCTTACATCCTCAGCCTGTCAACTGAAGATCCACGGCTTCCCTACCGGTAGCACACGGCTCTTTCTACAGGACGCTGTCAAAATTAACGCCTTTTTGCGACCCACAACCAGAATCGAGAAAGTCCTGCTTTTAAAATGAGTGTTTCCCTTTTGCCATTTTCGCATTCTCATCTATCCTCAGTTTTAAAAGTTATCCATGTAGAACCTTTTTCTTTTCTCTCTTTCTCTTTAGCGTGTGTCCGTGCCGGCAGACAAAGCGCAATTTGTGGCGTGCTGGTAGAACGCTCTGTGATATAAAAAAGGACGCACATACTTTAGTGCGCAATTTCTTCCATCTTCGACGCGTCATTTCTCTGCCTGTAGTTGTCCTTCACTGCTTTTCTCTTCATCAATTTACTCAGATTTTAATGCTCTTTTATCGGATACATCTTTGAAATATAATATGTACATGTTCTTGAAACACGTTTTGACATGCACCAACAGTAACTGAGATGATCGTTTATATGACTGCAATTATGTTGATCGTGTGTTTCTGTCCGAATGACAATGCAAAGATGTGTGTGCGTGACAGGATAGGAATTCGCTGACTTGTAGGAATATAATTACGCTTGTGGCAAAGCAGGACAATACATACTTCCAACCATTTCCATTAATGCAGTTTTATCAATGCATCCTGTGCTACTCTAATGGTAACTACGCTGCGCCACGTAGAGATGTGACAAGGTTAGATTAGATGAAAAGTTAGGTGGGCCATAAGGAGTGTTACCCATCTATGCACTAATTTAGTTACATACAACTCATACACTTTATGGCTTAGCTTCTTTCACAACTGAACTTATGGATATTACAGCGCATTATGGCATCGAAATATACTTCAAAGTCTCCGTAAAGTTCCTACTCTACGCAGGGAGGTCCGTGATATGTCCTGATGGTGGTAGCTGATTCCAATGACATCTGACAAGCAGATGCTCAACAGCAGCAACGTTTAATTACACTATATACAAGGCATGTACAAAGCAAAGGCTTACGAAATAAGAACTAGGCGGGGTAGAAGATGACAATAAGGTCCTAGTGCTTCGGTGTCGAGAGTCCCCCCTCGAGCTGTCCAAAACTGACATGCGCCCAGTTAAAAGGGCGAAAAGTGACCGCTGCCCCCAACATGGCTGCTCCCATGAAAACAGACAAATGAAACAGAAAGTAACCACTTAATTGGACAATGAACTGGGTTGCTCACGTGAAATATCGGCACCCACTTGGTCTCAATCCCGTAATCCCGTCTGCCATCTTGAACCTGTCTTAGTTTTCGCAGTGGTTTCGGCTTTAGAAAACAACTCAGGCGATTAACAAAGGCTCTGGCACCAAGTGGGTCACGGATGCCGGGTGAACGTTACATACTAAAGCTATTCACGTTGCTCTCGCAGACGGAGATGCAAAATGGCTGTCGTCGTGTGCTCTTTACCCTTACTCCTCCCTCCCTAAGTTCATTGTGGGGCACGTTTGAATCACAAGGAACAGAATTCAAAACTTACACAGCAGGAAAAAATAAGAGACAAAATAACAAAACGTCGGCTTCGCAGAGGGTACGGTACTACGTAAAAGACATACATAAACACAGGCACTGATTACCACATAAAGAAACACAGGTTTCCCGAGATACCGTACATCACTGCCGTTATGCCCAGGATTATTTGGTACATGATCACACTAAAGCATCACTGACAACCCTAAAAAAATTTTAACAAAATAAAGAATCCGAAGTGGCGAGGGTACGTGTCTCTCGAGGTCCGCATATTCTGCAACGCTCCCTTTGCACTCCTAGCCCTGTTCGAACCGCAGTCGCGACATGGCGTCTGCGTTCCCCTGCGCGCTCCCTTTGCGATGCACTGTATCGCTGGAGTGCAAGAGCCCAGCGTGCGAGCTTTGAACCATGGAGTGTTGTGCAAGTGAGATAGGCAGGAGGGTTGTGGTCAGATACCACAGTTACCTGGCCCAAACACCCAATGGTCGATTTTTTTGAGCGCCCAAATGACCTCGAACGCCTCTCGCTCTATCGCCGCCCGAGCGTGTCCTAGAATCGGTGACTAGCAAAGGAGATGGGCAACTCTTTCGCATTCTCGTCCTTTAGAGTCGAACACGCTCCAGCCGCGTGCGCTGACGCACCCGTGAATATCTAATATGGCTTCTCGGGGCCGGGTGTTGTTAGTGCCACGACCTCGACCAGACTGGACTTCAAAGCCTCAAATGAAGCTTCAACTCATCTCATGGGATGTTGGTAGACACGCTTTTGTCGTTATTCCCAACTTTCTGTGACGAAAACTTAAAGGACGACGGAAGCGAAAATAAGCTGCAAAGCTGTTTGCCTCATATTGCGATGTGTACCAAAACAATCCGGAATTCCACTTAGATTTATGTATATTAGTTGAAATGCGGATATAATCCATAATCTATAATGCCATACATCTAATAATGCCATAATCTCGATATAAAATTCGGCTGCGGAACACTCTGAGCCCCCGGTGAGCGTCGCCGCGCCGCCGTAGCAGACCACGGAAATGACGCAGGTTGTCTCTCCTGTTGGAGTTCCTGACTTTCATTTCGTGGTTGTTTTGCGATCGGAGGTTGATTTTCGCGACAAGAAAAATTGTGCATGCTTGTTAAGTCTTTCCTGGATGTGCTACAGCATGTTGCCGACTTCCTTTCAGCAACGCGAGGACATAGTGCTCCTTGCACGAACGACACACGGATAGACAGCACAAACATAGCATCAAACATCGCCAACACTACCGAGGCTGACCCCCAAAATCCATCCGAAGGAAGGTGATCTCGTTCTCTCTAGGGGTGAGAGTCTTGCTGCTTACATTGCTGGGTGTCTTACCTTGCGTTTGGCCAGGATATGTTTCGAAACAAACACGCTCTACCAGTCTGTGGTTGTTTCCATGGCCGTATTGGCCATTGGCGCTCGACTGGCAATCGAGAGATGCGAAGTTCACATTCCGGCGATGTCTGACTCTATTGATGACTGTCATATTTCAATTGTTTCCGAAAAACAGGAATCTTATTCTCGAGGCGAATCCGTATATGCCTACTTGCAGACAGGTGAAACAAGACATGTCGTGCGCAGACATATCGTTGACGAATGATTCAAAACAAATCCAGAGGTGCTCATTAGCCTTGGCTTGTCAACGAAGTACATCAGGCTGAAAGAAGGAGCGGCCCCTTCTGTATTTTCACGAAAACGGAAGGCACAAATCTTTACCTCCACTTTGCGTTCCGGCGTACATCTGATTCCGCTACGGGGAAAAACGGAGACGAAGAAGCGTAGGTACGAACCTATCTGTCATAGGATATATCGCCTTCAGACTTCCACGAGATCTCCGAATCGAACATCTTCAGGCGTTATTCGGAATTCGCCGTGTTTATCGCGTTCACCGGGCAGCCGCACATGGAGCTCGAGAGATATTTGACGTCACGCGCTCCTCAGATTTTCCCGCAATGCTTTGCGGCAGCGGGGCGCGCTCCATGGGCGATCGTGTCGGGTGGACGGCCCAGCGCGCTCGTAATCGTCAAAAATATCCCCATCCGTACACCGTACTTGCAAAATACTAATGACACCATAATTGTACGTAATATTTACACCTTGTTCAGGCCCTTATTTGCAATGGACAAATTTCGCTTCCGTTGTCCTTTAACACCTGCACGCTCCCATAGACGCAATGTATAAGAAATAAAAAATCGCCTGCAGTTCGTTTCGTTGATGTCGCTGTGCATTTGTTCTCTAAAGGCACGTGGCACATGGAAGGCACAAGGCACAAGGAATGATTTCGATTCGAAATTTTTGAATGATTAGCGCTGTGTTCGAGGTTCCAATTAGGTTCCGAAGTGCGGGCTTGAGGTGAAGCCTGCTTTACACTTTGTATGGACTTGTATTTTTCGGACATTCTTGGTAATTTACGTATACACACATTTCTTCTCTTACACTATTGCGAATTACTGACCAAACACTACACAGATCATGGTGACATTGAGCGCGAAGGCTTTGTTTTTGAGGAAGTCCTGACGTACTCCCATAGACGCAGTCCATTAGGAATACTAGAGCGTCTTTTTTTGTGTATGTTTTTGTGCAATTGTGCGTTTGTGCGTTTGTGTTAGAGCCGAGTTCCTTACGTCCAAATGATGACTTCGACTACAAATCTGGAGATGGTTAAGATTATCTCCGTTCATATGTTCCATTTAGGTTCCCAAGTACAAGTAGTAGTGGCGGTGGTAGACAATCGTTACAGGTGAATGCAGTCAGCATTCGTCTGTAACGGTTTTTTATGTTTTACAGAAAGAAATAAAACGAGCTTCGCCCGTTGGAGCCTATAAGCTTACGCGCATGGTATCATTCCGTTGTTTATATACTATTCTGTTGTATATCATTATTCTGTTGTTTTCACACATAAATGATGCCCAGTGTATTTTTGTTTTCGTTGCTTTGTTTCGTTCTTTGTTTTTTGTGCAACTTTGAGGATGGTTGGAAAGATGTCATATGATTTTTCTAGGTCTGGCTTGTACACAGGGTGTTTAATTTTTGGGAACAAATCTTTCGTTTAAACAGAAGCGTTTCTTTTCGGAAATTTTTACCAAGTGGAAATAATTAAATTACTTTCAAATTAAAACACCCTGGCTCATCTATTGCTCATAAAAATCAAGTTTATTCCTGACGCCTGATTTTGTGCCGGTATAGCGATACATCGTCGCTGCGTCGTCATCAATTTCAAGAAATTCAGAAATGCACGTGGCGTCAGTTGTCTGTTTCTTCAAAATATATCAAGACAAAATGTGTTATGTTTCCTGCTTTTCTTTTTGATAAACGACAACAGTTACATTATTTTTTGTATCGCTCTGCAGATGTGCGACTCAATTTGGTCCGACGACTTTTCGGAACGACAAAATAGCGAATGCCCTAGATACAATGATCCAATTCGTATTTTAACTGTAATTACAATTTTGCGGTAAACATTCCCTCTTGTTATAACATAGAATAGAGGCGCCAAACGACGTATCTTATTCAGTCACTGTAACATAAACCATGTAGACGGGTACAAATCCAGCGAAGCGGTAAGGAAGTAGGAAGGGAATTGCCTCAGGACGAAAGCCGTCGATATTTCGAACAGAGTCTGTTCTTCTTCTGGGCACCGTCCCCATCATCGGCATTGTATTTAAGGGGTTAGGTATGAACAACAACAACTTTATTGAGAGATGATGATTGAGGAGTTTCATCGCCAGGAACGATACTCTACCCCATTGCTGGTGATGATGCGAGGAATGAAATAATGAGCCCATTCACAATAAGGATCGAAGTCCGGAATTTCGGTATCCAGAAAGGTGAAGACAGCTATGAGGGCAGAGCGTTGGTGGGCTGGATGTGGCTAAGGACCAAGCAATTTTGTGAGGGAGACGTTAGATGAGAGGGTTAGGTATGACGTGTTAAAGGCTCATGCGAATTGGGGGTTCACAGCCCGGGGGGAGGAAAGGGTCCGTTCAGGCTTTTACGGTCGAGGTGAATGGCCGCTTTGTTAAAGTGTGGTGGGGATTATGTGAATGAAGTCATCGTTGCTGCCATACCGGTTAGAGAAATACAGAGTCCACGAACAAAGGGACGAAACCGGACAACAGTCAGGAATGGGCGAGCATTCCAAAATATAAGGAGGTTTATGGGGAATTTTCAGAGCTCTAAAAATTCCCCAGGTATCCATTAACCTTCTTACCTTTCGGAATGCTTGCCCATTCCTGCTTGTTGCTCGTGAACTTCGTATTTCTCTAACCGGTCTGGAGTCACGATGACTTCATCTTGCGTGCTGTAATAAATGGGCAAACATATAATTAGTACAAAAGCAAAGAAATGGTAGGGATAAATATGGACTGCACAGAAGATATGCACAAGCAGCAGAATCCACAAAAGCATGCTGCCCGTTCTGTTCCACTGTTCGTGTTCCAATCTTGATAGCAAATAACGCAGGCCCATCAAAGCAGGCGTTCACATAGGGAGAAAACTTTCCCACATGGCACTCGCGCGTATTGCACCGGCAACATGCATTTATCTGCGAGTTCCTTTCGGCTGTGTCAACAAATTGCAACACGAATTTATCACACTTCAATGCTAATTTGAAAGACACGGATCGCTACACTCACCTTTCATCACTTTTCCATTGTCTGGACTGCACCACCCGCAGCGTTCAAGCCAGTTAGCCTTACGCGCCGCTGCGTTCAATACATAGAGGTAAGCGCTCCTCTAAAGAAATGCTGGTTATCTTGCACACAACACACCATGATTCCATGCTGTTCTGCTGTCGTACGGGACCTGCACAACGAGACGACACCATCTTTGCTAAACAACGAAAACATTGGCGCGAAAACATGCAGACACACAAACTGACACAAGAAAATGACCTTATTTGTCTCGGGAAATGCAGCCTCGCTCGCAGGCTACTATCTCCTCAGTGGGGTGACGTAGGACCCGTACCGAACACGATAGGCTCATCGAGGAAGCTCAACGACAAGCAGCAATTGTGACAACAGCAAAGTTACGATAGGGTCGCTCGTTTCGCTAGCCTTTCGACTCGTCATCTTAAACGAGCATATAGCGATTAGGCCCCCTGGCCCGAACAAAGTTTTGTAGGTTCCAATTATTCCAAGAACCGAATTCATGAGCGTGTAAAATAAATTTCGACATTGGTTTACATCGCTGGAAATGTGATGCAGTAAAGCCGCTTTCCTTATTATTTTTCGTTGCGATTTCTGATGAAAGTTGTGATAGATAAGAGATAGGCATTGTAGAATCAAAGTTGTATGAATAGAGTAGCAGCCTGCTTATAAGAAAGAAGTATAAATAAAATATACGACCGAGCCCGTTTGTTACTGCTTGCAAAATCCTAGACTAAATTCATGATGGCCAATACTGGCTAAATGAAAAGAAGAGAAAGGCAGAAACGTAGCGTAAGTGTGACTTAATGGGATATAATTCAAGCGCGTGCTCGCATATAGCTCCTACTTCAACAACCAGTGAAGTGAGAAATGTCTCGGACATTTGTTTATTGAAGACTAAAAACATCGTGTATTTTGAAAATTCGGTGGTGAATACATGAGACAATGCACTGGGCATAGCCGGGGATGGGGGGGGGGGGGGGATATGCTTATTGAAAAAAAAAAAGGAGGAAAGGTTAGTCAGGCGTAGGTCGACTTGCTATTCCTTCAATAGCAGGGGGATTTACCGTGCGACACGGCTGAACGTGTTTCAGAAAGAGCGGCCATGGGAGCTCGGCGAGGGAAGCTAGGCTAGTTGTTTGTCACTGATAGTCACGAGTACTCGTACTTCTGACACTCTGTAGCTATGTTCAACAATGTGTTTGGAAGGGCGGGTGCCGATCAGAGAGGCCACATGCATTACAATCGCCTGTTTACGTCCTTAAACGGTCACCGATCATATAGAAAATCCTGATGCTCACTCAGCTATCCTTTCCTTTCTTTTTGATCCACGTCACCCGTTGCATTATTCTTTGTAGAACACTGTAACATTTAATAATGATTTCCCCCTTAGATTTTGAGGAACCTCGATAAAGACGGATTAAGGACCAAATTTATATATGCAGCCAATTTCAGCTTGGATTGTTCATGTATAAGTATGTTCATGTATAAGTATAAGTAAGTAAGCATGTACTATGTTATATAAAGGTTTTCCGTCCAATATGATATTGAGTAGTGCCTGTCACTCATAACACAGGCCAGTCTGGTATTGCGAAAAAGAGCCAGGTAGATTATCATTCTATTGAGGTGTTAGGGTATAAATAGTCATGTCCGTAATATACTCCGTACATATATGTCCGTAATGTACGTCTGTGTTCTCAGATGGGCATCCCTGTGATGCGAGTTGGACAGCCCTCAACGCTCTCTCCCGATAATTCTAGTTAGAGCCGCTAGAGTGTCGTCCCTGTTGCTCCGCAGGCCGGCGCAGTGTTCAAGTTAAGGTTGGATGAAGCTGTACATAGACGTAGAGATGCGAAGCCCCGGAAAAACCGGAAATTTTGGTGAAAAAAAACAGTTTTTTCGGGTTTTTTCCTCGTCTCCGGAAAAATTGACAAAAACTTCCAGGAGACAAAATTTAAAAATGTAAATTTTCGTGCCTTGATGCGTTCCAATCAGCCAACAGTGCCTTAGGTGCCTCTAATCCGCCAACAACCACCAACTTAGAGCTCCGTCTGGCATTTCCAAGCGATCGCCATCGCGTTCACATAATAGTTCTGGTCGGAGCACTGATCTCTATGTATAAAGGCTGGATCGCGCATGGGAGAGGGGCTCGTGGGGGAGAGGCGTACCTTCGGGCCGCCATGTTGGTGGGCCCTAAAGTGCTGTGTCTGCCCATAGAAAACAATGGGAGGCAACAGAGATTGTGAGTATTTATTGCGCTGCAAGCATTTGTCGTTGTTTGTCATCACACATTTTTGTAAGGTGCCAGTATACTGATGTATCCTAACAGTGTTTCACAGGTGTCCTGCCGTTCGATTCTTAGTTACGTTATGTTTTGCATTCCGAAACTAGACCGTCACTGGAGTGCAGCGCTGGGGATTGTACTACAGCACGTTTCCCAGCCAATATTTCAATAAGAAACGACTTGAGGTTTACAACAACCATGTATATAATATCCCGTACTGCGTTCTGGACAAAAATTGTTCCATAAAGAACGGTCCGGGAAAAGATATACTCGCATGGCAGAAAGAGATCGTTCTGTAGAATCACAGCCGTTGTTTTAGCCGTGTATGCGTTTAGTGTGATTTATATCAAGCATCGCCTTAGAAAGAGTATTTTAGTAAACGACAGCCGTGCTTTGCCTCGCAAATATGGACACATCGAAGCAGCCCAAATAATTACATCGCGCAATTAGATCACACTCGTTAGGACAGTTAATCAGGTAGTGATGTAAGCTTCATCAATTAAGTTACTTAGAAAGTGGTAACACTTCCTTGAGACACAGGACTTATCTCTTTTTGAAGTACAGCCCTTCTACGTTTGTTTGCTTCTTCCTTTATTTGTTCTGATTATTTGCAGGCACGGTTGTGCCAAACTGAATGTCCTTCTCCAGCACTCACATGCTTTTGTTGAATACAATTGCAGCGTGAGAAAACCTGCTTGGGGACGGGGTCCTGCTATCCAGTGCTGACTTTGTCATGCTTGTTATGTGGAGCATGTTCCAAAAAATGCAGCTCCACGTATGGTCTTCAAATTGCAACAGGACTATTTGGAGCTTGATTTGGAGCATTTTGGCCCTCGTGTACCCAGTCTGTGAAACGCAAACAAAAAAGTCTAACACGATATGCTTTTGTAATGAAGATCACTGATGATGAGTAAAGAGAATATACCAGTTCAAGTCTATTCAATATTTTATATCATTCATTATATTGTTCAACATTTTATGTCAAGTTTATACAATATAAAGTTTATTTCTTGCACTTATGCGTTTCATGATACAATGAATGTGCAGGGAGGTCGCAAAAGACTACATTTATTGTTTTGTGACCTTGCTACAATGGCAATATATATTTTAGGAATGACAATGGTCAGGTACGCTCTCTCAATAGGTTGGAATGAGCAATGAATAGCAACTTCCCTCCTGATATTTTCTCATATATGCTAAATTTTAAATTTAATGTGATCAAATATGTGATAATATATAAGAATATAATATGTTATAAATGAATGTGATCAACAGTAGATGTAAACAACATGAGTAGCCAGAGAAGTGCATTCTCAATAAATAATTTTCTTCTTATAGCATATATGAGCATGCCTATTAACTGAAATAATTATCACAGTTCCCTGACAATTAAGTTTTAATTTCTGAGAGTGTACTGTAAAGGCTGCTTAGATCTACAACAGTTCATGCAAGGTATTATATACTGTGAATGCCTTTAAAAGTCCCATGTGACACATATGCCTTTACTTTCTGGAGGTGCTGTGGTAGTCAAAGTTTGCGGGCATTACGCAGGTTCTGCACCCATTTCTTGAGTATGTCGAGGCAGCTGTGAAGTAATCTGCATTGATGATGATTATTCCAATTTTTATGGTGCATCGACAACGAAGGAAATAATACATCAGGACATTGCTTTGGGTGCAACCAGTTAAAAATGAATATGTTGTTTAATAAATGCATTGAACAAATGTTAAAACATCAGTTTAAAACATGGTTTACAATCCCTGTATCTTCTAAAAATTAAAAAGATTAAAAACTATTCTAAAAAGAATATGGGGAACTCTTCTAAAAAGAATTATAATCTCTAATTATTATATTCCTGGGTGAAGGAGCCTAAAGTGTAAGGTGTGTTTCTGACGTGAACATGTAAGAAAATATGCAAAACTGAGAGAGGCTAACCACAGTGCGTGCACTGAGGTTGTTCCTTCCTGTAAAGTAGAAACCAGTGGATGAGAAACATGATACTTACCTGTACACCCAGCCGTATCACACTGCACAGATTATTCACTGGGTAGCCCTCATGACGAAACCTGTATTGAGAGACCACTTTTGCCTTAAAAACTGCTACAAATAGCACGACACGCTACAAATTATTACTATCGTAACAAGCTGACGATACAGCTCAGACACAAAGGCGTTATTCAAGTCGCGCCACACCACCGTTACGTAGGATTCTTTGTCACAAATCAAACCAAGGCACAAAACAATACCAATACATGAAAAAAGGTGACAATCGTGGTCTCATTATGACGTAATACCGAACTTGTGCGCGAAGGTAATTCAAAGAAATGAATGTGGCACTTGGTTACACAGAGACACCGTGTACCATGCTAGCAATGCATGCAAAAAAGCGCTCGAGTGCTTGCACATATATTGATGACAACACTACCTGTGTAGTGTGACATGTTCTTTCAAGCATATTATGCACTCAAACTGTATTTGCCGCCGGGTAAAATGCATGTGTGCTCGATTGAACGTCGGAAGAGCGATCAAGCAACCTGCATCCAGTGCTCGTTTTGGGCAAAAAAACACTTCATAATGGTTAACTAAATATACAGAATGGACGCCTATTTATTCCTTGATGAAGAGTGACTCACCTGTATAAATTTAGGCCCTGTAACCTTGCCAGTACGGTTGGTACGACCGTAATTGCAAGAAGTTGCCATGATCGCTGCGGCGACTGTTGTGGGTACAGTAAGATGGCGGCCGGTTTCTTCACGCTCGCGCTCCCTATCCGCGATCCAGCCTTTTACAATGGAGATCAGTGGGTCGGAGTGGACGGGTTGTTCCAATTACTTATCCCTGAGTAGACAGCAGTCCCATGGGATGCTCTGCTCTGCATTTATGCCTAGAGGGTGAACACTACTAAGGTTTCTAGCTCATTGTATGCTGTGGCTTGGCCGACAAGGCTTCGACTCAGCAGTAACCGCGTTTGTTTCCATTGTTTCAAATTTTTGGGAAAAAAAAACCGAAAAGAAAGCGTTTTTTTTCGAGCGATCCAAATTTCCGGAAATTTTGCATCTCTACATAGACGTCTAAACGACTCGCGTGCGGCCAATGGTATGGGCACCACCACCTTCTTCGCAGTTGTCAGTATTGCTAAGAGGAATGTTAAACTGTTCGTTGATCAAGGACCAATCAATATCATATAGAAGTAAAGGGGAAAAGACTCGGACCATAATACTGCTGAACTGTCAATAAATATTCACTTACAGAACTATGAGTCATATATATATTGACAGTTCACTGTAGGAATGTCGACCGCTCTTTGAAATGCCCCCCCCCCCTTCCCCGTACGTCGGTATAGTTATTTTCTAATTTTGCCAACAAGTTAACTACTTTTAATTTTATTCTTTCCAACCAGTTGCTCGTGTTATATTATTTTCTCCTACACAGTTACGTGTGGCCGACTGATATCTAATGTTTTGTAGATAGCGGAAGCTGCATGGCAGCTGCATCGAAAATCAGTCATCGTGTGCTGTGTACCCCTAGCCGACGACATCAAGCTGGCGCGTATATGTGATTATGGATGTCCGGCCTAACGTGAATATCCTGTGCAACTGAATATTCCGTTAGGAAAAGACGATAAGAATGCTCTGCGAGGAGACCCTACAACGTCTTTTTCTTTTCTCTCTCTCTCTCTCGTTCATTCATTTTCGACATTAAAGAACCTTGGCGTCGCAAATACTGATGCGCCACAAATCGACCGCTGTAGCATTACAGTTTATGACTAACGAGAGACGTAAAATTATTTACTGTGTTTTGATGTTTGATACAGACTTTATCGAGCAGTAAATTTTGCCGTTTTACAAATAAATAAATAAGTAATGGAGTCGAACACTTATTTTAGGTAAGTTTACTTCCCTACTGTCTCAATTTTATTTTAAAGGGACCGAAAAGTGAAAAATAACCCCCATATTTTGGCCCACCATCCTGCACATTATCATTGTTTGATAACACAGAGAAAGCATTACCTCACAAATCGGGATATTTTTTACGTATAAATATTTTGATGGTTGCCGGAACATGGACGGTGCTGCCAACAAACGGCAAAAAAGAGTAACTTGGGTTTCAGGTCCAGGGCGTCCGGGATTGGTCAACCTGTACCACGTGACAATTAGTTTCTAGAGAACAAAGTTGACACACATTATCGTTATAACTAAACGTCGTTTTAAAAATGACGTTCACTTCCAGGCATTTGAAGAACACAGTTTCTATACTAATAAAACATTCAGCTACGACGCGCCGTGCCGTTTGCAAGGCCGTCTGTGTTATCGCGCTTATTGTCTACGCCGTGGGTGGTCATACCGGGATGACGCCGAAATAAATCATGTAAAAATAAAACGTTCAAAAATAAATCTCTTAAATATCAAATTTGCAAAATAAACTCTTCAATATAAATCATGAGAAAATCCACGCTGTCGAAATAAACTCCGAAAAATAAACTTTGAAGAATAAACGCTTCGAAATAAATCTTTTAACATCCACCGTCCCTGATTGGTGGATCACGGCTCACGGTGGGAGCCGACGGCTCTACGTCCGCCGCGGAAAATAGTACCCTCCTCGCGCTTGAGGCTAGCCAGGGCTATAACTGTGAACGAGGATTTCGGTACACCGGAATTAGGTTGTCTGTCCGTATGTGATCTGTGACCAGTTTTGCCGACTTAGTGGGGGGGGGGGGGAGGTGATATCATTCGGAATGACAGATGCCCGGGAGTGTATTCTGTGAAGTTCTGTTTTAGCAGTGCAAGTAACGCGCGACATTGGTGTAATATCGTCTAATATAGAGCCGACTATCAGGAGAGTTTGGCCATTCTTTGGCATGTTTTCTGATTTTGCGTTTCTCTTTTTCGTGTGCGTGCGCGCTTTCTTGGCATTTCTTTTACCAGTGCGAATGACCGTCGCCGCGCAATCCGTCCACAGCGCTCAGCTGGCTCAAGGATCAAGAGCATATCTGTGTAAATTACTTCTAAAATGTAATTAAATTAGATTACTCCAGTTACAATTTAATTAAATTACATTACTCATTACTGCAATTGAAACGTAATAAAATTACATTAAATTACTACGAAAAAGTAATGACATTACTACTTTACTATGATTGGCATACATGTTCTCGAGTTTGTGGAAGGCACAAGGGACACACAAGTTGACGAAACTTGCCTTCCCCGAAATTCGAGGAAAAAATGTATGCTTACAATGTATCAACAGTTAGCTTGTGCTCTTCTAGTTGTCTCTTCTACATGTACATGTCATGCTAGTGTGCCACGTATGACGTATCGTTCCACAATGTAGAGACGAAGGAGACACAATGTATCACGACAACAGGAAGATTGTCAGGAGGATGGGGCCCGCAAACAATGATTCTCCAGGGCTACAAACCGTTGACCTAACAACGTTTGTTTGTGAGCGCCCTGCCTTAAAGGCAACTGGCTCGAATTGACGTTCAACGTGCCGATTGAGTGCGTCACCGTTCATAGTGCCGTTGGAATTCTTTTCACTCGCCAGTCCCCCAACTCTCTTTCTGTCAAGTGCCAACACAGAACACACACTCGATTCTTTTGTAAAAAGTAATGAGTAATGTCATTAAAATTACAGCCCAAATGTAATTAAATTACATTACAAATTACCTAATGTCAAAAGTAATTCATTACTGTAATTTCATTACAGTAATGATATTACTACCCAGGTATGATCAAGTGTGCGTGTTCTGTATTCATACGCGCATCGTCGTCATCAGTTTTAAGCTGGATATTTCGAAATCCTAAGTTGTTATGTAATTGATAGCAATACAAACATGAGTAAGAAACATCATAATAGCATGTTTCGCCGAAAAGAACATCGTGTCGCCCATACGGCTATCACTACTATGATACGGAGCATTACCTTCCTAAGCCTAACCATGATTTATTTTAACAGCGTTTATTTTGAGGACGTGTATTTTTAAGCGGTTTATTTCAGAAAATGGATTTCGAAGGGTGGAATTTTAAGCGTGGATTTTTTAATGTTTTATTTTAAAAGATTTATTTCGGCGTACAGCCGTCATACCGGCAGCGCGAAGCATAAAGTGAAAGTCTGTGAAAGTAATCAAATCACTTGTCTGTCACTGTTGTGTCACGTGTTTACGAATGCCTGGTGTACGTTGTGGCGTTCGGGGATGCGGAAATCGTTCATCTTCGACGACGGGCGTTTTCTACCACAAGATTCCACAGGACAATGCGCGAAAACGAAAGTGGTTCGAAGCACTCGGCTATGAGATACAGCAGTCGTGTCGTGTGTGCTCATCCCATTTTTCTGCCGATGACTACGAAGATGCCGCAGTTGGCGAAGTGCGAAAACGTCTGAAGCAAACTGCCGTTCCGTCACCTGTTATTCTGCTTCGCATTGGTGACGGGCTCAACACAACGTCTCAGGTATGTACAGGTGTCACACATGTATAAATTATAATATAGCGATGACGTATACCATTTAACTTGTGTTATCCTACCTACTGGGCATTGTGAACATGAACAAATTTAATTTTAGGGACATTTCGGTGTTGAAGTGGCGCCGGACTGCTTCGTAGTATGTAGAGATCTCATGATATTTGGTCATCTTTTGAAAATTTCTGTTTCGAAATAGTTTTAAAACTGTTTCAGGTCGACTGCAATGATTTCATGGACTTGTGCATGGAAGTCACCGTATCGGATGGCACTACTGATGCTGCCAGCACATTGTTCACTGCAATTTGCACTGCAGTTTGTATGCACTGCAATTTGCAGTGCATACGCTTTTTGCTGCTTTCTGTTTGTTTGCCTGTTATAGAATGCCAGACTTGTTTGATATTGTTTTACTTGCTTTTTTTTGAAATCTTAATCCTTTCTCCATGAAAGTGTGTTCCACAACCTACCTCGTATCTCCACACGCACAAAGTGCATGAAGGTGCACCTAATGCTTCCTTATCCATGAATATGTATATACTGTTACGTGACGCCAGTGATGATAAGGTGGCCAGCAGAACTTTTTACTCATATAAAGTGTTGCGACTCCGTATCTGAGGTTTTTGTTCATTGAAGTTAACTGTACTGCAATGTGACTTATTGACTTGACTTTTGTACTCTATAGTATGAGAAGTACAGGACTGCACAGACAGATTTGCTCATATGTTTTGTAAGTGTCCGTCTGTGGCATCATCATGCCACGCAACTCTTTGTACAGTGAGGGGAGGTAGGTTCCTTGGGGAATGAAAAAGGAGATTGGTGTCATGCATGAAAAGCTTTTCTACTTTTAACCAACTGTCAAGTGACCATGGCAAGACTAATGGAAAACTTTGCAACCACTTACGTACCACAGCATGTTAAAATATCACTGTCATTGTCCGCGCTATGTGGCTGTAGCTGCACTCTTCTTTATATCATGCTTTCACATTGTAATTCCAGTATTTTTTCTCTTTTTTTTTTCCTTGTCTTTCAGTTGCAAGTCTTCGCACAGGTGCATAACAGGACCCTAACCACAGATCATGAAGAGAATGGCGTAGTCCAGGGAACAGAGGGGGACAATTGCAGCAGAACCCTTTTTCTTAAACAAGGACACTTCTAACATGCATATTGTTGGTAAAGACCTCATATGTTAATTTTGGGCTGCTACCAATGGACTTCATTTGACATACAAACACCCTAAGGTCGTAGTTTTATAGTTTCTGTATCTTAACATCAATTATACACTGATGCACGTATGCAGCTTCTGCACGTCAAGCTCAAGGAAATATGCCTTGCAGTACTATTCACTGGCCCCACACAAATTGTCAAAGCACTTCTAACGCTTTTGGACACCATAGGATTTCCGTCATCGCTCTGAGGCAACCCATTACTCCATTTCAGCACATTACCTCAAGAAATGGGGTAGAGCCCCATAATATTTATTGCAATTCTGAATGTAGAGTGAATCTAGGTACATTGATGCTCTTTCGCTCGATGCAGCAGAAAAATAAATGCGAGACAATTGAAAGGGTACAATAGAAACAGAGTGTGTATTGGAGCAGCCCATATCCTTGATCCTAACTATGCCAAGTTACCCAATTTCGGACTCAAGTCATTTATTGCTCTCCCGATTCTACCTTCCCTAAGATTATGTGGTTCTACACGTGCGGCATGGACACTATCTTTTTTTACTCATGCTTTCCGTTTCTTGTGCTGTTGAATAATTGCGAGTTTGCAGCCATCATGTTGTCTATGTTGTCATGTATGTTGGTGTGCACTAATGACCTTGTGAACATGCTAAATCTTTTTCTAGCCACAACTTCCACCTCTGCACCGTGCTGCGACTGAAGAATGTCGAGTAGTCCTACTTTTGGACGGAAACTACATGAGGCAGTAACATCCAGATTTCTAAAACTTTTGTCAGCAGACATTTGCTGTTTCTGTACAACTTTCATCGTATATTTCTGGTGTCACAATTAGCACACTCTCGAAGAACAGTTCTCAGCTTCATCTATGTGCTCCATTATTATTCCTGTACCCTTTTCATCAGCAGGAGAATACAAAAGCACATATATGGTAAAATGTAACTCTCCTCTTAAGCTCAAAAGTGGAAGGCAAAACTGTTTATACTTCCATTCTGTATCTTATCTTTTTCTTTTTTTTTTTCAGGTTTTACAGCTCTATGAAGTACATGAAAACATCAGAGAGCAGAAAGTCCTACTCTGTCTCCTAAATTGCTGGACATTAAAAAAGAAAAATACAGAGTTGTGAAAAAATGTTGTTTCGGCTGTTTTATTATATTTCAATTAATTGTTCCGAGAAGTCTGTTGCGTACACTGAAGCCAGTTTCTATTTGGAGGACTGTCAAAATTTCTTTACAAAAGTATATCGGTCACAGTCACCGAGAACTTATGAAAAAAAGAATACGTGGGTACAGTCATTCTCATTCACAGAGACTGTTCACAGTAGTTTTGTTGTCGAATGGTGGCAAATCGAATACTGTGTGCAGAAAAGTGTCAGTGTATTTCATCTTAAAAAATAGCATTGCAAAGGTAGTGTGTGCCTGTTACTGCATAATAAATTATGTAGCCATTTTGGAGTACTCTTGCCCACACCGATGCTGCTTGGTTAACTGAGATGAAGAGGTGCAGTATCATTTAAGTCAGCACTAAGGACTTTCTTTACAAATGTTAGTTGGTCATATGATAATGGATCAGTTACAAGTGCTCCTTTTAGTGAAATAAGTTAAGTGTTTTCAACCGTTAATTATCATTTGCAAACCTGGTCAATCTCTAGTGTATAAAAATTATAAACACAGTTCAGGTGAAGTACAATGATAAAAATTGTTATTTACTCTCCATATATACAAGACATGAATACACTAATGTACAAATAGATATGCCCCCAGGCATCCATGCACAAACATAATAATTACAATATTGTGTGACTATTTGAAAGGAAAAAGCAATGAAAAAATTCGCAGCAACCTAGAAATTAAAATTTGCAGGCATCAATATACATTTTTACAAGTGTGCAGGTTCAAAGCCCTTATACACATCTGATGGAAAAGCAGAAATAAGGTTTTTCCATTCAGTTTGCCGTTCAAGTAGCTTGTAAACACGTACTGACTTGTCCACGGCGATGTCACGTATGTTGCCATACTCTTCAGTATCTCGGATGTACGTAAAAGACACTCGCAGAACTTCGGTGTCGAGGCAGAGTATCTCGAAATATTCGTTGTCTGTAATGCAGTTGAGAGTCTGCTTTTTACAGACGTTCTCTACCTCCCGGCAGCACAGACACTCGTATCCATCGGTTTGCACTTCCCGCAAGAACACCTGCACAACGAAAAAACAGCGCTTGTTTCACCTTAAACAAGTGCTTCTCCCTAATACATATAAATTTCACTAACCAGTCCGCGTTCCCGGTACGATCAGATCCTGGTGAGGACGGCGGTGACTCCGGTATATCTGAGGACGATGAATCTTCTGCTGCGACGCACACACTTTCCGGCATGCTATCGTACGAACAGAAGTTCTGTGCGCGCGATAGTTCTAGAATGCGGAGTTCTAGCGCAGTCAGGTTCGGGAGACTCGACATTTTCGACGTAGAAAGTGGTTGCAGACGCTCACAGCCACTTTCGTTTTCACCGGATTAGCGAGTGGAAGCGCGCGTATTACATGCGTCCTCGACAGATGGCGCGGTGTGATGCCATTGTTGAGAGACTGCCGGTTTCCTACTAGGTACCTAGACATGCAATCATCGAAAATTCGATTAAAAAAAAACTACAGCGATTTCAACGGAGTTCTTTGACATTTGAACTTTAGAAGGTTCAAGCTTTTCACTGAACATAAAGTTTCGATAGGTTTATATTCACTTTTCGGTCCCTTTAAGCCTAAACAGAAAATGCATATTCGATTCACGCAAAAAAAGCATAAAGTCTCTTTACTGAACGGGCAAAAGGTAACATCTAGACCGCAATAACCCGAGAGAGGGTGTTTCACACACGTCACGTATCACCGCGGATTTCTCAGAATGCTGGATACCGTGCTCGACCAGGACCCTTATGTTTAATAGGAGATGATTCCTCTTCCCCTTTTAGTGCAACGTGAAATTCATAGCTCTGCAACAGATGAAACAGGACCGAAGAAGATAGAAAGTAAGTTAGGAGGAGATCCGATCCCGCGTATTTGGTCTCTACTCCTACCACTGTCAGCCCCCCTTCTCTTACTCACTTTACCGTTAACGTGAGTTCAAATCCACAGACGGGTTCAACCTGCTTAAGAATGACCAGGGATGACAGTCCTTACTTCCGGCTGCTTACTGCTTGGCGAACTATATTTGTGACTTAGAAATTATACGTGACTTCTGGGATTGTTCCGTTAGGGTGTTCTTCACACTTATCAAGTACTGTCCCTACGTAATACATAGACAGTATTATAAAACAGTAGCTGGTTGCGGTGGTGATGGTGAAAGGGCTCGCCGTTGCCGGCCTCACAGAGGTGGCCGACCTCACGACTGATGCCCTGGGGGATGTGCGTCCTGGGCCGACTTCTAAGGGAACTAAGCCAACGACGACGACGAATTTGTGGGAAACGTAGGTGAAGTAATCCCAAAACGGTAGCGGAGAATGCTGTTAATTGCGTGGCCGTCAGAGCCAGACTGATTAGTCTCATGGCGGCCAAAACCGTCGAAGAATTTCAAAGCTCGCGCCTTGCGATGTGCTGCTGGTGGCGCATCAACTTCGTCTTCTGCTGCGTGTCGCTACAGGGCCCCCCTGCTGGAAACGACGAAAAGCGGTCTGCCCAGGTGACGCGCTTGGTGGAGCTGGTGGAAGCAGCGTAGGCAGGCGATGGGCCGGGGAGCGACGAGGCGATAAGGTTAGGATTCTCCAAAAAAGCTGGTTTCAGCCTATCGACGCTGACCGTATCCTGCCTGCCGTTGATGGCTATACGGAAGGTCTTGTCCGATCTCTGAAGTACAGGATAAGGGCCGGAGTAGGGGGGGGGGAAGAGATTTCTTGATGCATCGCAAGGCGTGCTGCTGGTGGCGCATCAACTTCGTCTTCTGCTGCGTGTCGCTACAAATTGACCGGTAAACGCCAATCCCATTGAGCGAATTTTTGCGACAAGGCATAGACGAGGTTCACGCGGCACACAACGGTCACCATTTCTTTGCCTGAAGCGTCAGAGGGTCGTCGAACGTCATCGTTCTTTCTTTGTGTATTCGCTCCATGGGGGTTGGCCAACAGCGTGTTTTATGTTCTGCGATCTTTGGGTTGGTTGGTAGTTCTCCTATAGTGCAGAGAATAACAGGGAGAGGTCGAATCTATCACCTAACGATTATGCGATCTCTATATTTAGGACATCCTACAGGATTTGTCACCGTGCTTTTTCACTACCGCTTGAGAGCGTTTCATGAACTAATATTACGCATAGGTAGATGCCCTCTACTATGAAACCTCAACGGAACCTCGAGGATAGCGTAACTCACCCACGAATTTGTAATCAATGTAATCGTTGGGGCATAAAGGATGTGTTCCTAGAACAGAAATACACAGCGTCCTAAACCAAACAGACTACAGGGTATTTTGTATTCCTTATACATTGCGTCTATGAAAGTAAGCAGGTGAAGCGCGCTTTAAGTTTTTCACACAGAGCTCGGAATTTGGATATACGGTTGAAGCATGCTCTACGACTTCCTAAAAAAAGAGTCTGCATTAAAAAATACAGAGCAGCGTTTGCCTACTCATTGGCATCTTCTGTAACGACGGTACATCACTACTAGGACCAACCGTAGATTGGAACCTAAATGGATCCTTTGGGACAGCGTTGATCATATCCAATTTTGTAATCAAAATCATTGCTGGGACATAAGGAACGCGCATAACAAATACACAACAACATTAACCAAACAGGCGTTTTTCTATTCCTTACGCGTTGCGTCTATGGTGGCAGCAGTGAGAAGTCCGGGTTACGTTTTCCTGAAAAACGTGTAGGGAAACGTTACGGGAGGGAAGACCTTATCGAATATGCCTGTTCAATGTCAGCTGTGCAGTATTTCGTCCCTGATTCGCAACAGTGTAATACAAGAATTGATGTACGAAGGAAATAAATGCAAAATGTAAAGGATAAACATGATTAAAGACGTATGTCGAAACAGTTCCCAGTGAAGTCAACAGAGACGCAGTTCCCCTCTCTGTTACTCGTCACGTTGCCCACCCTAGCGAGGCCGACTACTGCAAGCAGTATCTGTATAGTATCTGCAGTACCACCATCACTCGGTGGTTTGCAGAGAGGAAGACGAAGAAGCTCGCCGGCGTGTGTTATCGTTGCTTGTATTTCTGGGTCATTAAACGCTTGAGCGTCGTCTATTGTTTTCGCCCGTCTTAGTTCCCACAAGAAATTGGCAAGTGACAACGAAACAATGCGGAGAGAACGTAAAGCTGGCTTCGCCTGCACGCACGTACTCTAGAACCTAAATGGAAGCTCGAAGATAGTGCTAATCATCGACAAATTTGCTATAAAAATCGCCCTTGGTTCTTGAAGAACCTCTATAGAACAAACGCACAGCGGTATCAACCAAACGAACTTCAGGCGAGGTTGTCACAGAATTCTGGTCATGGTCATGGTCCAGTAAGAGGTGCTGCTAACTCGGCATACCCTTTTACGTATTCTCGGTAACACCCCCACAGACCGAAGACGCTTCTGAGCTCCTTTTGTTGTTGGCCTTTTGAGCTCGGAAATTGTGTCGGGCTTCTCTGAATGGGGCGCGTTAGAGCCTGACCCCACGGTGTGTCCTAAATAGCGAATAGAGCCTTACGCTATTTGGAATTTTGACTGATTTACGGTTAACTTTCCCGTTTCAAGAGTTGATAACACTGCAGCTAAGTATTCTACGCGGTAGTCCTACCTT
Organism: Ornithodoros turicata; assembly: GCF_037126465.1. Classification (NCBI taxonomy): domain Eukaryota; kingdom Metazoa; phylum Arthropoda; class Arachnida; order Ixodida; family Argasidae; genus Ornithodoros; species Ornithodoros turicata. The sequence goes on from NC_088204.1 coordinate 39,981,931, forward strand.
TCGGAATATACTGCTATGTCATCCAGGTACGCACAGGCGTATTCTCGATGCTTCGCGAGAATAGCATTGACTCTACGTTGGAACGTCGCAGCCGCAGTTTTTAGACCGAAGTGCTTAAAGCGCCACACAAACTACGCGAAATGTTTGACAAAAGGTGCCTTCCTCTGGCTGTTTGCCGCGAGTAGATTTGCCAGTATCCCCGGCGTAAGTCTAGTAGGGTGATGAAGCGTGCTCGCCATACGTGGAATACTAGCTCTAGTTGTAGTGCCATGAATACGCATCGTCTACTGTGTCTGCATTCAGCGCTCGGTGGTCGACATAGAGTCGTACTCCGCCGTCCTTTTTTCTGACACAGACAACGGGATGAGCGTATTCGCTCACTATCGGGTATAGTAGCCCTTGTTCCAGTAGTTCGCTGACCTGCTGTTCCACTTGCTTTCGGAGGAGTTGCGGGGTAAGATAAGTATGAGAGTGCTTAGGGGCGTGTCCCTCCCGTAGATTTATGATGTGCGCATACGACCGCGAATCCAGTGATATCGTCGAAAACCGTCACAAATGACCGAAACAGTTTCAGCACCTGATGAGCCTGAATTTTATCCAAATGATTGGTGGCCTCGGGTTGCAAAACCGATAGCCTTTGGCCCACTTTTTTCGGCGCCTGTTCTACATCACCGAAATCTTCCTCCCTTTGGAAGATCACTCCCACGTGATTAACCCTAGCCTTTTACACCCTAAGGTAGGTGGAACGAATTGTCCGTGTTTTCCCGTCGTCAGTTAACACCTCGTACGAGTTTTGCCGCCGCTTTCCAATAACGTGGTAGACACCCTTCCATTTCGGCCTTGCGTTTAGCTGATCGACTATTGTCAAAAACGATCACTTGAGCGCTTGACTTTAATTCCTTCTCTTTGGTTCGGCGGTTGTGTTGTTCCGCGTACCGCGCCTGGCGTTTTTCCGCAATCAGTCCCGCGGTTTACGTTGCGGCTTCTAATTTTTCCCGCAGTTGCTCTAGTTAGTAGCCCCCCGGAGAGAAGTTGATACGGCGAGACGCCTGTGGTGTCGTGGGGTACTTCGCAGTACGTCCACAATTGAAGAGTGGCGAATTTATCCCATCTCCTGGTGTCATCCCCGATTGAAAAAACAACCAGAGTTATTCTGGTGTTTCTTGGTTTTCCTGGCGTTAACACTTTTGCTGTTTGTAATGCACACATAAAAATTGTCTGGTGCCACACTAGGATGGTTCTGGTGCTGTCAGATTCACCTAATGTCAACACCAGAGTGGCCTACTACGACACCAGAATGATTCTGGTGCCTTCTAGAATGTTTGCTGTGCGCACTAGACCGACATGGTGTTTTAATGTGACCGTTAGAGCGATCTGGTATGGTTCACAGACACCAGACCTACAGGCGCCAGACGTTGTTACCATTTAAACAGCAATTTCCAGTTGTCATGATTTCGATTATGATGATGATGATTAGTATTTTAATGGCGCAGCAGCAATATCATGATTTCGTTAGCGCAACTTTTTCTGCCAAAGGAATGATCAATCACTTCGCGAATAGTTCTCTCGGGTGCAGAAATTCAGACACTTTTGCGGCTTTCGCTCGAGGTTGAGAACGGAACTTTACGCTCTCACTGTTACATAAGACAGCAACGGCGCCATCGGTATTAGTATCTGTTTTGAACTGACCGATCTGACTGAGGTGGTTGAGGTAGTGTTCCGTCGTAGTTTTCAACATAAAAACCGCGCACAAATGTGAACAACTTTGAATATGTGTTTCTGAAGTTATGCATTATGTGTGGTAGTTTGTATGAGACAATACAAGCGATGCATTCGGGGCAGATGTGACGACTGGTCGTATGTCCGACCTCTTTGAATGTGCGTTTCGTGCGGCATCACGTGGACTCTGATTATTCACTGAATATGGACTATAAGAAGAGAGGACGAAAAATGTGAAGGAAGAGTCGATCGTGTATGTTTTTTCTGAGTTATAACTGTACCGCATGTGGTGTATTCCCACTTGCAGAAGAAATAGCATTGGACCTGTTCGTACTTTATATTGTGGCTGGTGTACATGCTTCTCGTAAATGCGTATCATCAATAGTAGCCATAATAGAGACAGTTTTGTTACACGTACTCGTCTGTACCTATTTCTCATTATATTCACTATACCATATGGCAAACAATTAACAGCCTGCTAACAGCCGGGACACCTTTGTAGTAGAAACAAACCTGTGACATCTTGTTGTATTGTTGACGGATTTGATGTGTCGCAAACCTTAATGAGTAGTCCTAAGCAATTTTAGTAACGGAATAGCGAGCAGTGCGTGTTGGTTGAATGTTGCATGGCGCACGCCAGGATCCCTTCGTGGTGTTTTCTGATGCTCGACTGTTGAACGTTATGCTGTTCCACGCATTCGATCCGTGAGGTACTTGGCTCCTCAGGTACTTCGCTCCTCACGAGGCTCTAAAAGCTGTGCATATTTGAGAGCCCTTAGAGAAAACAAACAGGACAGCACTAACGATTTAATATGAGTAACTAGGGACGAGACAATACATGTTGGAGCCTATGTCTCCAGACAAATCAGCCAGAAGAATGATCCAGGCCGAGCTCTCGCGCCTCCTTCGTGCTGTGGTGTCGCGCTTGTACTGTCCTGTGTTTGTTTCTCTCTGTCTCACGTCTTCGACTATGAACGGCTTTTAGTGCCTCGTGAGGTTCCTAAGGAACCAAGTACATCACGGGATTGAACACATCGTCATATTCGACAGTGGAGCACCACCAGAGCACACCCATCAGAGATCCTGGTGTGGAACATCAGAGGAGAAAACACTAGGAACACCAGGGAATTTTGATGTTAACATCAGAGGAGAAAACACCAGGAATGTCCCAAGTCACAGCCACTAAAACACTAGAATGATTCTTGTGCTTTTTTCAATAATGCAAAATAGCATTCGGGGGAATACTCTATTCCATCCATCCACGGCCCCATTGCTTTCATAGTGTTTGGCTGTAGTGGAACGGGGGAAAACCCAATTCTGAGTAAGCATTCTTGGGTCAGACGCGAGGTGAAATTTCCGCCTGGTCGCAACTGTCTCTAGGATACCCGTACGCGCAAAAATGTCGAGAAGTGCGTCGCATGTTTGTTTAGCGAGGTTAAACAAACTATTTCGGGCCACCGTGTGCAGGTCGGTGACACAGAGCGCATACTTGTGCCCGCGTGCCGACGCAAACTCGAACGGACCCACGACATCGATGTTGATGGCTTGGAAAGGGAAGTCCGAGCATGTAAGCGGAGCGATGGGTATCCTGTCTTCTGCGTTCCGGTCAGCGTTGATCTGGCACGCAATACAGGTGCCGCAATTCTCGCAAACGTTTTTCTCGACCCCATGGCCAGTAAAAAACTAGCTTTGATGCGGTTTAGTGTATTGCGCATCCCAAGATGGCCTCCCCATCGCGGGTCGTGCGCTAGGTTAAGGACCTGTTGTCTTTTGTTTACTGGTAAAAGTAGCTGCCTAACATTTTGTCCTGCCACTTTATCGTTGCAATACAACATGTCGTCATCGAAGACCATCCTATGAGCGCCTGTTTTAGCTTGATCGCAAGCGTCCGTGAGGCTTGCGTCCTCACGCTGCGCAGTTTTGAACTGGCTCCGCTGATTTTCGCAAAGTTCTGTCGGTTCTGCCGCGACTTTTTCGGCGCTTGCTGCTACGAACAGTTCCACCAGCCCTACATCTTGTACAACCGCAGTGTCGGCGGTTTCCACGGCAGCTACCGCGTCTACTTCGCGTTGTTCCGCGACAAACGCTTGTAAGGACAAAAGACAATCAACGTCACCTGCCAACTTCCCCGTGAAGGCACACTCCACTGGAATTGTTTTGTTGACTTCTACGTGATCACTGTCAGGTACCAATCGGGATGACGGTTAAAACGCCTAGTTTGGCGGCTACTTTGTTTCCGAATGCTGACTCTGGCCATACTAAACTCAACGAGTCGTTACTGCGCTCTTCAAAAAGGTCGGCCCGTATGACGGTGACATCCGCGCCGCTGTGAATCAGTGCGCGAACTTTTTGCGTTCCACACCGTAACTCGACATCACGGAAAAGAAGATCAAAGGAAGTTCCCTTTGTCTCCTATTGCCGGCAGACTAACACGTGTTACCAACGCTGTGGTACTATCCGATCGTACGTCTGAGGGGGGATTTTCCACGCTGCTCACGTCTGCCACAGCTACCCAGTTTATGCGCCTTTGATTATTACCCAAGCAGCACAATGTACTGGACGTCGAGTGCAATAGGGGTGGACGGGTAGGTGGAAGGTCTTGAACAGAGTCGTGAAACTAAAGAACATTGATAAGACACATACTGCCCACCCCTATTGCATTCGACTTTCAGTACATTGTGCTGCTTGGGTGTCGGCTGTTTGAGTACCCACGTCGGCTGACCTCTTTTTTGGACAGTTCCGTGCAAAATGCTTGCCACCACACATAAAGCAAGGAAACTCATTCTTCCCGTCATGGCGGTATTTCCCGTTCACCTTTTGAGGAGCGCTCTTATCGTCTGCTCTCGCTTTCTCTTTATCACCGTCTTTTTGACGGTCTGGAGCCCTTTTTCCCTCCTTCCTAGAATCGCTCTGCCCCTGGCTTTAGCGTCTTAGAACTTTTCAACTGCCCTGACAATGTTTTCCTCCGATGGCCTATACGTCAGTAAGCTGGTCACGAATTGTCTCGCCTCTTCTCCGAGGGTATCCACAAAGCGGTTCTGCAATCAGCAACGTGACTAAGTCCACGTAGGTTTTTACTTCGCGTGCTTTAGCATACGCGGCGATGTAGCTTCGGAGTCTGGCCCAATAATTTGACCATGTCTCATGCCTGGATTTGACTGCCTCCGAAAAGCGCTTCCTATATTCACCCGGCGACAACCGCAGTGCTGCCAGTACTGCCTCCTTTACTGTTTGGTGGTCATCCAGCTGGTCGATGGTGTGCTTGGAACAAAGGTGGCCTACTTTGTTGGTAATGAGGGGTAAGATGAGGCGACTCTGCACGTCCTTTGTCACTTTGTATGAACTAAAAACACCTTCCACACTCTCGAACCACATTGATCGTTCACGGTCAACCGGAAGCGGGAGCAATACCCTTACAAAAACGTCTGTTGACCCTTTGTTTCCATTCTACAGAACTTAGTCAACAGAGAGCACAGACATTTAGTAGACTTTCTATTAGCCTCGTGTTTACCTCACAGATTGATTTTATGCTGACTTATGGAATTTTAAGTCTTGTTGACAATTATTCACAGGAAGGTAACAGGTCCTTCTGTAGACTCTCCATATACTTTACACAAATTTCCTGTGACCTTCATGTGTAAGTCTTATGTGTAAGTTATATGTGATCTCAATTTCTCTGTTGACTTTGTTGTGACTCAGCTGTCAATGAGTCGGCGTCACCCACGAAACTACTTCCGTCCTTTTTTAAAATGCTCGGCGACCGTTACGTTAGGCACTCGGTATATTCTTCTTAATCGAGGAAGATACATGATTTACTGAAGCCCGAATAACACCATCCCCGTATGATGTGAAGACTTTTTGTAGACTTTCCGTGACTTAAGCGAAGTTGAATTTCCTCGTTGTATTTTTCACTCAATCGCAACACGCATAAAATACACCAAATGAAGTACTGCAAAACTATATATGTATCTATTTTATTCCGAAAATGCATACCTTGAAAGTGGTATCCAGTGTCGACACAATTATACAAAACATCCCGCGCACACAGTAGCGAAGTATTCCGCACGTACACATGCTTTATCCCACACAGTGTTGCGTCGCACAATAGACAGTCAATGACCGGTAGCGGTCTGAGTTCTTCTGGCGACCCACGACAACGGTGGACTTCAAAATTCACTGAATTTCGGCGAAAGCGACGTCGGGTGTAGTTCCGTATCGGGACCACTCGTTTCTAAAAATTACTGAGACGGTTAGGAAAGTAAATATTGCATAGAAGTGGAAGAAGATCATATACTGAATCTAAAAACGTAAGAATTATAAAATTATGTGGACTAGAAGTTTTTTTATATGCATTTAAACAACCCCATCTGATTCACTTTTAGCGCAGGAGAAACACGGGAATGCTAAGCCTAACGGATTCGAAACTTGCCGTCTTGCGAAAGGTAGGGCCGTTGTAATGGGCTAAATCACCTCACTTTAGTGAGGTTAGGTTAAGTTAGGTTCTACAGACTGGGGGGGGGAGGGTCTGGGGGGCGCCCCCCCCCAGGCACGCACGCAATAGGCGGTGCGGGCGTCGAGACTGTGCCTCGGGTTAGGTCAGTAAGGTCCTCAGCCAAGATGGCGGATCGCCATCAAGAAACCGGCGATAAAATTTTATACGTTTTACGCAATATACAAGGGACATTCCTGTTGAATTTCGTTACTAATTGCTTCCTCTTTCACGTAAAAGCGTTAGATTTTTGTTTTTATTCGTTTTTCTTTAAAAAAAGCCAGTGGTCCCGATACGGAACTACATCCGCGACGTCTCTGAAGCGCTGGAGAGAAATGTGTCTGAATAGGGCGTTCAATCGCAAATTAGCAATGTTCAAACGCAAGTGAGTAAAACCAAATAAAATGGTCATAGCAACAACAAATTTGGTTCACAATCAACACCGGCCACGAGCTGATACTTGTACACTTACCTGACGGGACGCAAAACTGCAGCCGCCGCTCGAAACGTACAAAACCCTGCAGCACAACAGTCGTGGTATGAATGCAAGTGAAGCTTGATCACACACTTCTATCACACAGCTTACCCCTTACTGCGCAAAATTATATCCTCCTTTGTTCTTTCATGGCCTGCAAAAACGAGAATGAAATTAGCTGAACCAACACCGGCCACGAACTGATACTTGTACACTTACCTGACGGGACGCAAGACCGCAGCCGCTGCTCGAAACGAACAACAAAAACCTACAGCAGAACAGTCATCGTATGAATATAAGTGAAGCTTGATGACACACTTCTATCACACAGCTTACCTCTTATGACGCAAAATCATATCCTCCTTTGTTCTGTAATTGACGTGCAAACGCTGAGAGCCTGAGACAGTTGAAACATCTTGCAACGACATTCCGATGATGCTAATGGCGATGACTCCTTCGTGATGAGGCGAGGGCGAGGCACGGAGGCGCAGAACCAAAATGTGCAGCAAACCTGTCGCATGCGCATAATCCTCATGTGGTCGTATAAGTTGGAAGTATATTGTGTACTGAACTGGAGTATAAATAATACGAGGAACCGTCTTCTCAAACCCATCGAAAATGTATTTAGTGTTTTAGCAAAGTGGCGTTCAAGCTACTACATTTAATTATACGTTCAGGTCGAAATACCGCTTTGTTTAGATAGCACGGACCTCTCCACCTCCCAGGAGTAGTGTACACCCCACACGGTTTTTGCAACACACCCAGAAATTGCTGTTATTACCCATAGAGCTTGCGCCTCCCAATGAATAGAGGCACAAGTATATACATATCCACCCCCACCCCCCACCACCCCCTATGGGATGCTTGGTACCCCCTTGTCGTCGACCTCTGTGGACATTACTGTCCGATAATGCAGTAATTAATAATACGGAATTCATCTATATGAAAAATAATAGAAATAAGTACTTGCTACATAGGCGCATAGAAAGTCCACAAACTGTCAAAAACGACATCTATATACCTTGTCCTCAAAAGGTACACATAAGGTAGTTCAAGAGATTGTAAAAATGATGTCAATAGCAATTCCTGTTGACTTGATCAACAAAAAGTCAAAGTCAACACACTGTCAAGACAGGAAACAAGAAGTGAACAAGAAGTCTGCAGAAAGGAAAAATCCATCTTCATAAGGGTACGCTCCCTAGCCGTTTTGAGAAGTAGTCCAGGTTTTCCTCGCGCGTCGTCGCTGACGGCGTGTCGCTACCAGATGAGCGGTCATCAGAGGCGGCCCCCTCTAGCTCTATCCTGCGAGACCTTTCTCTATCCAGCTCAATCTGGGGGGAGCCACAGGATCTCGACGCTTCCTCACAGGCGTGTTGGAGGCGTCCCCGCTCCCGTTTACCTCGGTCATTTTTCCGTCAGATTTTGCCTTCCCTTGCCGTGATGCGTAAGCACTAACTAACATGGTCCGTAATGTGTTCTGATGGAGGTAGCTGATTCCAGTGACATCTCGCAAGCAAATACTCAACAAGAACAACGTTTAATTACGCTATATTCGATGCATGTACAAAGCAAAGACATGCGAAATAAGAATACTTACGAATACTTTCTTAAGAAGACTTACGAAATAAGAAGGTAGAAGATGACAATAAGGTCTCAGACCTTCTGTGGCGAGAGTCCCCGCTCGAGCTGGTCCCGCTTAAAAGGGCGAAAAAAGACCACTGCCCCAGCATGGCTGCTGCAATGAAAACACACAAATGAAGCAGAAACCAACCAACCACTTAATAGGAGAATTAGCTGGGTTGGCCGCGTGAAAATATCGGCACCGACTTGCTCTCAATCCCGTTATCCCGTCCGTCATCTTGAACCTGTCTTAGTTTCCGCAGTGGTTTCGGCTTTACTCCGGCCTCTATACAAAGGCGCTGGCACCAAGTCGGTCACGAGTGCCGGACTTCTATGTAACACGATGGTGAACGTTATACACGTAAATCTCGCCCACAGATATGTGAAATGGCTGTCCGCTTTTCTTTTTGTTTTCACTTTACCCTTACAGTCTCCTTCAGTTTTGGGAGTTTGTCATCAGCCGGACTCTCCACCGTGCATTGATCACTTGAACTACGGCTACCATACATGAACTGCTATCTCCATCATCGTCTTTCATTCTATACACAATTGGCACTGGCATTGGCATATGAAAATGATGTGTCAAGCATACTAAGGTGTGTACATAATCCAGTTGTGCCTGATACAGAATTTAGCCTGTAATTTCAACATTACTGCTTGGTGGATTGTGGAGACAAATCATTTGGTAATAGTGATCTAGCCTGCAACAGCGGTGAGTGGGTGCAGCATATTTGATATAGACTACGCACCGTGTCAGATAAGACGGTATAAACGCCTATAAGCCTGAGCTTGGGCAACACTCTCAACAAGGACGACAGCTCAGCGTTTGGCTGTCATATGTGTCAGCCTTCTTGAGTGTGTTGGCTTATATGATCAATCAACGATTTTCATATCGCCACAGTAGTTTCAATAGCATTGGTTTGTAGGTTGGAGCACAATAATAAGGAACGTGGTAAAACGTGCATATTACAAATTTCTTATTACATGTATTTTTTTATATTTGCATATCACACAGAAGCAGTACCTGTTTTGTTTTATCTATGTGGGAACAGTAGCTATCTTGGTTACCTCGTGTGCAGTGCAGTATTTATAGTAGCCCAAGCACCATGCAGTCAACAAAAGTTGGCAGTACCTGCCTGCAAAATTGTAGCAATGCCAAGTGAGAAGAAAAGTTATATCGTTGCTTATAGAAATGCAAATATTATGAGAGGCACACTCGAACTGTTGTCACCTTCACCTTTGTAGGCACGGTTTGCTTCTGGTTGCCCCTCCTTTTTACTATATTCGCTTCCAGCGTGTGGTTTGCACTGTACTGCACTGTGCTGCGATGGTGATGGCGACTGTGTACGCTACACATAGTACACCCCACGGCAGAAACACCGAATCTCCTTTGTGCTGCTGTCCCCAATAGTGTGCTCGTTTACCGGCTTTGATTTCCTGCTGCTGCTATTCGTGGTTCAGACCATCGCTAAATGTTTAAGGAAGTATGCTTAACATTTTTATTTCCATATTCCTTGCGTATTTGTAAGTTAGTATTCGTGAGTGACTGTGTGCCATTGAAAGATTGCTTGTACCACACGCATACTCGTTATGTCGGATAAAGTTTATAGTGCATGCTGCGCGGAGAATACCGAACTGTGTGTCAAATTACGACGACAGAGCTATTCTAAGTGCGATACAAGCCATCAATCTAATGCAAGCTTGTGCAGTGCCCAGGCGCCCATTTGCAAACTGGTGCTCTGAAACGCGTCGCTGTTGTATAGGCTCTAACAGGAAAAGGCCAGTTGCAACGTCGAAAAATACTACCTCCGACAAAAACGATCGCATGCACCTATGTCTGAACCACAGCAGTCACGTTTACTTATTCATACTTATTCCCATTAGGCGATACTTCCTAAGAATCACGTGGCTTATGCTGTGTAAGGTTCGTTTCCGAGAGGAAGAGACGTATTGCGGCCAAAATAGTCGTGCTGTGGCAACACCATTTCGACGTCATCTAAGAGTGTATTTTTAGGTTCGTAAAGGAGCAGATACGAGTACCTATAATCCACCGTAATGGGTTCACAGCATGGATTGACTTGGACGACGTGCTTGGATATTGAAGCACTGGATCTTTTTCTATCTCCTGTCCGGCATCGTCGGCTACAATCAAATGGGCCAAAGTCGCCGTTTTGCGATGTATTTCGGCTTGTTCCCCGCGTAAAACAATGGGTATCGCAATCTTGTGGGACGGTTGTGGCCAACATCGCAAAATCTGCCACGTAGATTTGTACCGAACTAGAAATAATCTCCAAACAATGTGCGCCGAGCATGCTATTTCTCAGAATAGCCAGTGGGTGTGTGCGTGTGTTCACGGTATTTCCAATCACTGCGGTACCTGGGTTCGAATCCTGGTGCCGGCTCTGCTGATGGGGTTTTTCCTGGGTTTTCCTCAGACGCTTTCAGGCATATGTCGGCACAGTTCCCTTAGAAGTCGCCCCAGGACGCAGATTCCTCCAGGGCGTCAGTCGTGACGTTGCCCACATATGTGAGGCCGACAACGGCGAGCCTTTTCACCAGCACCACCAATCACTGCGGACGTACGATCCTGTGCGTTCTGTCCAATTGTGTCTGTCGATTGCGATGTTCGTTAAATATTGTGATGCTCGCCAGCCAGCTGAGGCTGCTTTGGATGATGTAGAAGAAGGTGCCCAGCCCAATTCTACGACGGCATTGTGTGAAGAAATGACCATATTTGTACATCTATACTGTCGTCCTGCATATGTTGGCTCTATGACCTTAGTTGTCCGTGCGACATAAAAACCCGAATCATCATCATCATCATCATATGTTGGCTGAAACACTTCTTCGTTAGTTCGCAGATGTTTTGTGATTGCCAATGAAAGACAGCGCTTGAAGTAGGCAGCTTCGTTTTCGCTTTCGCAAGAGAAGAATGTTTTTTATCACAAATGCTTCATGAGACAATGTTCTCCTGCAACCACCCTGAAAACCATGTTGCCAATTGCTTCGCCAGTGGAAATTGTGTCAAGCGTTATTCATAACTGCAAGTATTTTTGCGACTGAGTTGTGGAATAATAACATACATTGCATGATAGTGGTAGACTTGATTTATTCGCAAATATATATTTGGTAATTAATTCTATTTGATAGGGCAAGTTGCAAAATCACCTCGAATCCTCTCAAGCACTCTATCCGCAGGTTGCACCAATCTCGGAATCTCCCACAAGACCGGCTTAGCGTTTGAGTTCCCTCAAAACACTTTCATCGGAGGGATGCCCTCAACAGTGTGTTGCACGAAACCTCACGCTCACTTAAGCACCTCACTTTGCAAAACGAAGTTTAGGCTTGGGAATTCTAGGGATCTTTGTTCTTCTGCAGTGAGGGTCGCGTGTTATTGGCTTTTAAGGTCACATGACCACTTCACGCCTCGCTTAGCAGACGACGTCTGTTATGTTTTACCGTGTAGTGACAGCATATCAAATAGCAGCAAGATGGATACGAGGTACAGAAAACAAAGCAGCGATGCCAAGTGCAGCTCAATAAATAACAAATGCATGTACGCGGTAATAAGTATTTATTGCACGGCAACAACATGGCGAAACATACCGGAATGATCTGCACTTGTGCAGCTAAACTGTTGCACCGACAAGGGGAACGGTACCACATAAAACACAACTTTCGAAAGAGTACGTAATGCAAAATCACGGATGATGATTAAAAAAATTACGAAGTACCGCTGCTTCGAAACTGGCTATCTTCGACATGGGCGAACACGAACGAAGCGAACGAAGAATGACGCAGAATTCAGATAGTTGGATGGGGGGTTACACTAATACATCTTTAAGAATAAATCCGTTAAGAAAAACTGTTTCAAAAAACATCTGCAATAAACCGCGTAAGCTTCCCCGATAAGGAACCAACCGCGCAAAAATCCCCACCCCAAAAAACAATCGCTCAAGAATCGACAATGAAAAATATACCGTTGCAAAATATATCGTTAAAAATAAACTGTTTCAAAATATATCTTGTAGTCGAATACGACAGCGGAGGATAGCTGTACGATGTATCTTATATTGGTGGTTTTGCCGTTGTTAGAACTCACCCCCTACCTATGTCTCGACTGTCATGGCTGCCTTGTTTTTTTTGTCTGTGTATGTGTTGTTGCTACGTTTCTTTTATAGCGCAGAAAGGCTATGCATTATATGCACGTCTTGCGTTATTTCGCTTGACAAAGCGCCGATAGGAAGGGTGACAGTGTTCAGTGCCCGTTCGTTCCTGCATGTGAGCTGAGATCGCTTTACTCGGACGTTCAAGTGGAGCACGGTTGTTTCGTTTACGAAGTATCGAGGGGGGGGGGGGGTTCCCGCAATCCACCATTAAGAAGAAACTGCTTAAGAATAAAACATTCAAGAATAATCCGCTTAAAAATACACGGTTAAAAATATATCCCTTAAAATAAACCGCTTACTATCCCCGCTTAGAGATCACCGTTTAATAATCCACCATTAAAAATAAACTGCTTCAAAATCCCCTCACCATCTAGCACGGAGGCGGATTGATTGAAATTTGCGCCGGGTTAGATCAGGTTATGTTAGGTTAGTTTAGTTTGGTTTCGGTTGGTTTGGGATAGTTTAGGCTAGTTTGGTCCTGTGAGGTTAGTTTAAGCCCCTTGCTTGGAGTTCACCTTGGTTTGCCATACCAATTCTGTTTCTGAAGGGGGATTGTGAAACGATTTATTTTTAACGATATATTCTTAACCGTGGATTCCTTAGTGTTTTTATTTAAACGGGGATATTTCGGCGATTAGTTTTGTCCGTTGATTTTTAAGCGTCTATTTTGGGAAATTTATTTTTAACAGTGGCTAGTTACGCGTTTATTTTTGAAATGTTATTTTTAATGGTTTCAAACGGGATACACCCAGTTGGATGCTCCTCAGTTGTGCCCTCACATCACAGTCGTACCCCACCCTCTGGCATTGTTTTATCGTGCTTAAGCCAGCGCACATTCTGTGCTGCGAAAACATCGGCGCACACACACAGTTACCTCACAGCAGTCAACATGAGCGCTTAGACAAAGCCGGTACGAGATCCTGAAGATCCGATTGTACTCCCATCCATCTTGACAGATGCAACTGTATCCGCAGAAGAACCGTCGACACTATTCTTCCTCGTAGTAGTGACTGAAAACCATTCGTTGTCGTCTTCACACGACTTATTTCAAGAAATAACCGACGACACAGCGGACGGCATGACCTCGGCTCCGTGACCTGAGCCGTCGACGAGGACGGTTCCGCTGAGTGGGTATTTGACACGAATTTGAGCGCGGCGCTAGTGTTCAGCACGTTTAGTGCAACGCTCGGAAACTGGAACCGAGCTCTACTAGCTCGGCGAACTCGGTTCTGGACTGAGCGTCGTTGGTGCAATCGGGGGTAGTCTTGCAACCTTAGAAAACGGATTGTCCTTGTAAAACCTTAGAAAACCTTTGTGAAGGTACAGCATTAGGTAAGTTTTCTAACTGCCGTCCTTGTCAACGGCTCAGGACACGGAGCCGAGGTCACTCCGTCAGCTGCGTCAGCTGTGTCGTCGGTTTTTTGTTGGAATAAGTCGTGTGAAGACGACAACGAATGGTTTTCAGTCAATACTACGAGGAAGAATAGTGTCGACGGTTCTTCTACGGATACAGTTGCATCTGTGAAGAAGGATGCAATTGCATTTTCCAGGTCTCGTAACGGCTTTGTATCAGCGGCCATGTTGACTGCTGTGAGGTGCTTGTGTGTGTGAGCCCAAGTTTCGGTAGCACAGAATGTGCGCTGGTTTACAAGTGACATGAAGGCACAACTGAGGAGCATCCAACTATCTGATTTCTGCGTCATTCTTCGTTCGCTTCGTTCGTGTTCGCCCATGTCGAAGAGAGCCACTTTGGAAGCAGCGGTAGTTCGTATTTTTTTTTATTTTGTTATTATCATCTGTGATTCTGTATTACGTACTCTTTCGAAAGTTGTGTTTTATGTGGTACTGTTCCACTTGTCTGTGAAACATCTTAGCTGCACAAGTGCAGATCATTCCGTTAAATTCCGCCGTGTTGTGTTGTCGCAGTGCAATAAATACTTACTACCGTGCGTACATGCATTTGCTATTTATTGAGCTGCACTTGGCATCGCTGCTTTCTTTTTTGTACCGCATCTCCAGCAGTCTGCTATTTGATATGCTGTCGCTATACACGATAGAACATAGCAGACCTCGTCTGCTAAGCGAGGTGTGGAGTGGTCATGTGACCTTAAAAAGACAATAGCAGGCGACCCTCGCTGCAGAAGAACCAAGATCCCTAATATTCCCTAGCCTAAACTTCGTTTTGCCAAGTGAGGTGCTTAAGTGAGGGCGAGATTTGGTGCAACCCACAGTTGAGAGCATCCCTCCGCAAAACGTGTTTTGAGGGAACTCAAGCGCTAAGCCGGTCTTGCGGGAGCGGCGTCTTAAGCCGAGATTGGTGCAACCGGCGGGTAGATGAACCTTTTTTACCGTCCAGTTTACTGACATTGATATTCACACTTGGCGCATATAACTTGAAGTTCTCCATATTATTTATTATTATTATTATTATTATTATTATTATTATTATTATTATTATTATTATTATTATTATTATTATTATTATTATTATTATTATTATTTGCTATCTCTGCCTCTCTGGTCCTTGGAGGCTTTGCATGAGGATTATGCCATCGAGGTGCGGTCCACATTTCGTGATCTTTGGACATCTTCATTTCTCAATTATGTTTTACCCTTAGCAGTATTATAGTGCCGAGAGTTGAACGTTCCATCCCCCCCCCCTTTGCAAATATGTTTCAGGGAGATTTTGGCTCAACATCTAGTCCCAGATGTGCCTGCGTACGGTTGATAGATGGCACGCCAAAACCCGCAATCAGGAAACCGCAACTTTCATTCTAGCGTGTGCATGCGTTACAATGCGACCGTAGGGGTGTTTGCCAACAATCACTCCGTATGTGAAAGACAACAAAGGTTGGTTAGTTATTACACATTTTTGCACGTTTACTTGATCATTTTTCAATAAATTGATTTGCATTAGCAAATATGGCAAAAATACAACAATGGCGTTTTGTCCCGCCGTAACGGGCGATCTTCGGGTTTCCGGGTCTGGCAACCACGTTCCACAAGATGGCAGCCTTCGCGGTTTGATGATGATTTAGACGGCAGCGTAACCCACCAGGATACAACATGGCCCAGAGGATGGCAGAGAAAATATATTCTTGGGTGAGGGGGGCTGTATGGGGACCTTACATGGGGGAAGAAGATTCCCCTTGTTTCCCTCTCCCAAATTCACTACAAGAGGTACGATCTCGAGGAGTGAAACCTCTACCCTCCACATCCCCCACCGCTGGCTACACCCCTAATAAGGCCACCCACTCACTTTGCCATGGAGGAGGAAAACTCCTCCGTTCATCCGTTATTCTCTCCCTCTTTCGCGGTCTCCCAGCTTTTTTCTATCCTCTCTCCTTGGAATTTCTATGGTACCGTAGCTTGGCGAGTGTCCGTCGACGCATCCTTTATTTGTTCTATGCTGCTGGCTTCTTTCGTACCCGAGGTATTCGTCGGCAAAGTAGCTACTATTCCACATTCCAAGACGCACTTAAAGCACTTCGATTTCGTTGAAAACTACACAGTAGCTCTGCCAAGCGAAATGCAAGCGCACAGCTGAAAAAAAAAGAACAAGAGATTTCGTTGTTCACGTGCGTTGTCACAGCTGGCACAGAAACGTACACTTTTAAAGTGGCAGTCTTATCCGGAAACGTGTGTATGAGACCGATACGGTAACGTTCGGCACCGCTTCATAGTCTAGTCGGTCAAGTTTTTCTGCCGAAAACAGGATACATAATAAATAAAGGAGTTTTAAAGATTCCCACTTTCTCTGCGGCTAAGGAAGCTCCGGCGATAGCAACAGCATAATGACGTAAGCCAAGCACACGAATGGGAGCGCAGCGCAGGCGATTGTCTCCGAGCTCGTCTGCTTCGCGTTGGCACAGCAACAAAAGCCTCTGCCTGCATGCGAACACTTCGGACGCCCCAGAAGTGACATTACAGAAGGCAATCACAGACTCTCCGCGACCTACAGACGCCTTCGTACAGCAGTGAGCCGTCGCGTTTGTCGAGCGGCAAGCTACAGCTCGGCGGAGAACAACAGGGACGCGACGCCGTCGCTGTCCGGGACGAGCAGATTTCGACGACAGGCGACGGAGGTCGCGCGCACAAGAGAAGGATCAGAGATTAGCCTCCAGGTTAGGTCATCCGGTCGCGCCAGTTCGCGGGAGAGCCTATAGGGGGCGACCGCGTCCGACAGAAGATTGCTGCGGGTGCTCAAAGCGTAATTCTTGTGCGAACGTCCACACAAAAGTTCAAAATACAAAGATAAGTGTGTCACACACTGATGAAGATGTCAGTTGGAATGCTGCGTTCGATTCGTGTGTTTTGTGCAGGGAACGGTAACGGACGTATTTTCTTTACTGGTATATTTTCCTTTCCGTTATCCGTTTCTGATACCAGCATTTCAATTTCGTTTGCGATACTGTTTGCGGCAAAAGAACGGCTGTTACAGATCTGCGGGAGGACATCCCGTCCGACTCTGTCAGCACCCTGTTTTGCACAAGTGGGGCTTCGGTGTCACGCGTGCACACTGTACAATTAATTTTATGTCGATGGGATGCGCACATCTCGCAAGATTTAAAAAGAAATTGTAGGAACATGTCTTCAGTCTTCTGCCTCTGTGTCCAGCAACTCAAGATGGGCGTGACTTCATTCTATGTCGCATTCATAGGCAGACGCTCTCAGTAGTAAACAATACTGCCATAGCCACGGTGAAAAGAAAAAAAAAATAATAATCAATCAATAAAAATGGTAGGCTTTCATCCTCGTGTTATGGTGGAGTAGAGTGCGTGGCGTCTATGTTGTGTCTCATGTGTTGAGGTCAAGGAGTTACGAGGAGTGGGACTAGTAGGTAAGCCAGGGCTGCACCCTCGGCATCCAATATTGCGCTTCGTTTCCATGCTGTCGTGTCGTATTTAGAGCATTGAAGTCTTCAAAAAATTCAAAATACAGACATAAAATGAAAAGTCACTGAAATGTGTGGCACAACAGGAATAGCCATTTCCCGAATTCAATACCGGACCATAATTTTCGTTTCCATGTCTGTGTCCGGTAATGGAAGACCGCGTGGTATGCTTTTCCGTTTCCGTTATTGTTACCATCTCCAATTTCGGTAATACGGGTATACCGTTTCTGTTTCCGTTACCATTACCGTTGTCTTTTCATGGTTTTGGGTGCTTTCTAAAGTGCGGAGCAGACATTCACAACACGTGGCTCCGTGCGTACGTATTGCAGTAGAGTGTTCGTTAAAATATTCTTATGATGATGGCGGCGGCGGGCGCATGTGACGCACTGCCCATGCTCCTTCCATCAAATAGCAATCCGCGTCCTGACGCTGTACCGTTCGTGTCACATTTGGTGGAGGTGCGGGCTGTGATTCTTCGAAAGAGCAGTTGTCCCGGACATCGACGCCCCAGCCACAAACTTAAGACCAGACGCGGCGAGGTTCCAGAGACGACAATGACAAAGCTCCGAGGATGTGCCCAGCCCCGAGGACGCCCAACGACACCCACGATGACAGCATTCAGTGAAGGGTCCCCTCGAGACCTACTCCATGGAGGTAGCACAGCGTCATTTCGCCATCCTCCCCATCGTCGCACACCCGGCCACATTTTCAGCATCGCCAGCACCGGTCCAACCGTCCGCTCTCCATCACTACATCCCCTGTTGCGCTCCCCGCAGCATCGCCTTCTCCATCTGGCATGTCCCGGAGGTCGCGTCTCTGGGAGGGAGGAAACGTTACGACGACGGCGAAGGCAGCGGCGGTAGGCGCAAGTCACGCAAGGCCCATTCTCATTCCATCCATAAACCATCTGCTTCATGACGCTGTGCTGTCAGTGTCAATATGTTATCGCTCAAAAGCCCCCACCTGTGTTTGAAAATTTTTACGTATAATAATAGTGTAGATAAACAAGTAACGTGGAGTTTCTTTCCTTGAGAAAGTACGGCAACTCACGCTGTCGACGACGTTCATACGTTGTTGTGCAAACGCTGCATGCGGTTAGCTCTTGGCGTTTCTAGACAGCGCCGCTGAAGGCCGGTGCCCACATACGGTAGAGATGTGCGCAACCGCTTGCCCAGCGTATGCATGCCTCCTCAGCTATACTGCCTCCGCCCGCGACTCTCCACAGCGAGATCTCGTCCAACGCCAGAGCTTCTGACACCGTGTTTGACAAGATGGTGAACGACAGCGAAGTCGAGTTATGGACTGTAGTGAACGTTTCCGTTCTTACATCGCAGCTTTTGCGAAATCAACATCACAGACGTAAGAAACGCAGGCTCTGGGTTCACTCGCTGTAGCGAGAGTGTATTCTTTTCTTGTGAACAACGTTTAACTTTCAACTTCCTGACACTATGACACAGATAAGGGTAACGGTAATGGTAACGGAAACAGAAACGGTATACTACCGAAATTGGAGATGGTAACGATAACGAAAAAGCATACCACTGGGGTAGGGGGGACGAGAGGAGAGACGAAAAACCCTAGGAGAGAAGGGGAAAGAGGTTGCGAAAGGAGGTCGGTCTGCGCATGCGCACTGGGCCCCAGCTTTTTTCACGCGCTGGCCAGCGGAGACGCTGTGAGTGGCTCCTCGAGATCACGTGGTTTGGGCGCCCGCCATTTTCCCTAGACCATTGCGTAAACGGCAGCTTCCGGCGGATGGCTCAGCGTTCTGCCGCTGGAAAAATGCCGCATGCGGTTGGGCCTTTATTGTGCTGAGTGAAAACCTGTGCCACGATTGGCCACACTCGCTGATAGCGTCTACTGGCATTGAAGAATGGCTGCAGGAGAGTGTTACTGTTGTCGCTAATATGATTTACGTGTCAGATGGTGCGGCGAACCATTTTAAAAATCGGTATAGGTTATATGAGCTACTTTTCAAGTGCGACTGCTTACAGGAACAGGCCACAGCAAAAGTACTTCCGAGAGGATCGGCGGATAATCAAGCGCCACGCCACGACACATAACTTGCGTTCATCTGAGCGATATGCCATCATACGATCACAATGTACTATTAAGTACTCGTCAGAGCGCCTGAAGCGTGTCCATTTACGCCATCTGCGCGCCGAGGACGTGACTTCTTCTTGAATTCAGAAGAAAAAGGAATGAGTAAACGTATTGCATCAGCCTGGCATACAAGCACAGCTGTAGCGACTGGGGTGCAGGGGGCAGCTGCTCCGGGCGCCCTTGCAAGAAAGGGCGCCGAACGGCAAGCCCTGACAGGTTGGTTGGACAGGATAAAGTATGAATGGAGCGAAGTCGAATTTACCGTCTCGGCAGTGTAAATGGGCGTTCTCTCCTTTGTTTCGAAGGCTTCTGAGGGCAGTGAGGGAGGGGGAGGCGCTTCAGATCTGCCCTTCCCCGGGCGCGAACTCGCTTCGTGACGCCTCTACATACAAGGTTCGCTTGTGTGGCAAAGGACGGCATCGAAAAGTGGAGCTCGCGAAACGGAGAATGTAATGTCAAAATTGTCTCGCCCTTGTTGGTCACACGCGAGAGGGTATCGTCACGACTATCTCTAGCCAGGAAGGAATGAAGGGTTGGAGGTGATGTATGTCCAGGATGAATCAGCTCGTTTCATAGCCCAATACAGAAGGGTGACGTTTTTAATAGAAACCGAGTGACATCATTTATCCGAGTCATTACAAAATACTGCTTCCGCTTCCGCGGCCTTGTAAATACATGCACACAAAGTACAACTTTTGGTCTCACAGAGTTGTCCATTTACGTTGTTTAAGGCATCGACAGACAGCCACATTCAGTGATTCCGCGAATCCGATTTCGACACGCACGCGGAGCCGGACCACGTTTTAACGCGTTCATCGCCCCTGTGCACCTTCTAAAGCAGACTATCTTTTTTTTTTTTTTTTGCAGCAAGTCAAAGGCAAAACATAGGGCCATGTTCTAGCAAACTCCATATTTTTTATTCCTCAATCAATCAATTAATCCTGGCAAACTATAAATGATATTAGCAAGAGGGGCCTTTTCGACAAACAGACGCTACAAACAGAACAAAACAGAAACGCAAAATCCTTGTTTGCTTGTTTTTTCTTCGAAAGATACAGAAATGTTTGCTTGTTTCAGTGGTATCAGCAGAAGGTACATACATGAGAGATAGATAAAATGAAAGAGCATTAAAATCTGAGTAAAGGAATGCAAAATATAGCAATGAGAGACAACTACTGACAAACAATATGCAGTTTTTCTGCTGGCCTAGGTGTATGCTAAAGTATTTAAAAAAAATTCACATGCGTAACTGACGAGACATGCTCGTCCGAAAACGGCAAAAATGAAACATTGAAATTCAGCGCCGGATTTTCGCAAATTTTTTTTCCACAGGACAATTCTGTGAAAATCGTCGATTTTACCTCTGTTTACCAACTGTTGGATGAGCTTCTAAATATTAAAAAAAAATCCACGAGGTCGATAAGACCTCCCTGCCTGATCTGACGTGAAATCGGTCTATTCCCAGGCAGCACAGCGCGACGACCCAACGTCGGTGCTCCGGCGGCGACCGACCTGACCGCGTCGGCTCCCGACCATGGTCCGACATACGATTTGCAACACGGGGATGTTAATGGTCCGTTATAGGCAGCCTGTATCGTACCCCAACGATTTCCCGAGGTGCAGCCAATGCACACTTACGGGCACCTCCTACCCCCCAAACAAGAGTTAATTCGCGCGATTTTTAAAAACAAAATCAATATGTCATTTTAGAAAACTTTTTATTGCATCATAGTCACAAGATACATGGGTTCTTTAATGCATCACTTCACCAGCAATGAAAAAAAAAAGAGTGTTACATTGAAAGTATATAACCACCAGTCCCGCATATGTATTTACTTCAGAAATATTCACTTAACACATGTTATATGGAACAGAGATAGAAGTTGGAACTCGTTGCCAGTTATGTTAGACTGTTGAAAGATGGAAGTCACTGAAAAGATTAGCCAGAACATAATTTTAGGCCGGTTCCACGTTAGCTCAAACAGGGAGGTCCCATGGACCTCCTGAATTTTCATGATTTTTTTATATATATTTAGACACTCATCGCAGATGATGATCAACATTGGTAAAATTAATCATTCGAATACTTTCCGTCAAAAAATCGAGATCCAGCCCTGAATTCGATTGTTGCAATTTTGCCGTGTTTGCACGTGTATACATCCTGAGTTTTAAAAGATATCGTAGTGCAATTTTTTTGTGCTTTAGTATACCTACCTGCCAGCACTCCGAGCGCAAATTTAGGCGCACAGGTGCAACACTGTATCCTATAAAAAGCGGCGAACATGCTCTGTCGCGCAATTGTGTTCAAACTTCGACGCTTCTTGCTCTGGCTGTAGATATCCCCGACACGTTCGTACGCAGTTGGGCCGCGTTTTAACGCGCTAATCAGCAGTATACGCCTTTGGAGAAGAAGTTTTTGCGTAAGATGAAAGGCCTATCATCGGGCCATATCCTGGCAAAATATATACGAAATCAAGTGGGACGTTTTTGAGAAATACGCGCGCAGAAGCTATGTTTATTTCGAGATATGCCTAAACATTTGCCTATTTCAGCACATGCCGTTAGAAAGTATATGCAGGATAGATATATCAGATGAAAGAGCATTAAAAGCTGAGTGAGCTGATACCAAGTATTGCGATCAGGGACATCTATAGCCAGAGATATCAGGCGTCGAAATTAGAACAAAAGTGCGCGAGAGGGCATGTTCGCCATTTTTTATAGCACACAGCGTTGCACCTGCGCGCGTAAAATTGGCTCTCTCACAGCTGGCCTGTAGGCATAATAAAGCAGCATCAAAAAATTTCACAACAATATCTCTTAACACTCGGGAGGTATACGCGTGCAAACACGGCAAAACTGAAACATCCGAATTCAGGGCCGGATTTTCTAGATTTGTTTGCACGAAAGCTATTCGGCAAAAATGTTGATCATAATATACGATGAGCTTATCAATATAAAAAAATACTGAAGTCCCAGGAGGTCGATGGGACCTCCCTGCCTGAACTGACGTGAAATCGGCCCGTAACTAAATTTCAAACGAAGTTACACGTAAAAAAGCGTAATGAAAATTGACGTGAAGTTCCTAAGCTACTTTAGAAATGTAACAGGTTACCTTCAAGCTATTTTCTACTCAATATATATACTTTTCAGCTCTTTACCTGTCTATATGGTTAATTCAGACCTTGCTGTCACAATGGGCGGTTCAAGACGTTTCAAAATAGTCTTGATATACAAAAATGATATCAATATCTGCTACGACAAAAGGAGCCTACATTTATAGGCTTCTTTAGGGAGGGATTTGATGGTTTTGATCTCGTAATAAGGCACATGAAAAAGGAGCACAAAGCAAGTTTATGCTCAACGAGTTGTCCCCTACATACATATCGTAGAACCGTGCCAAGTTTTAATCCTGCTACTCAATGCCCTCTATCATTATCAATACACTGCTTATCGTTAAGATGCGCGATACCTGAGCTTCCTAATGCTCGGCTAAAACATAATTTGTAACATTCACCGTGTAACAACGGGAGTTAGTCGCGCCGTGCACATGCCATCTTTTATCTCAAGTCATGGGGGAGGACTCAGCCTGCGATGTTTGTAGACCAGAATCGAACAAATGGAACTTTGAACTTTCTTCAAGTTACTTTGACGAACTTAACCCCCCACCCCCGAAACAAAAGAAAAAGGGGAAGGAACGAGCTCCTCAAGAATTTACTGGATCTCAAAACCAAAGAGCTACGCAAAAAGTTACTGAAAATAGCTAAGCCGAGTAGCCTAGTTACAGTATCGAGTTACCGTAACGAGTTACGCCCAACAACATGGAACACGTGAACAACTTGAGAATCCGTACTACATGTGTCATGATCGTTCTATACCTTCTTTAAGAAAATAGAAGAAATATTCGCGCACCTTTGCTAATAGGGCAACATACACACAATTTGGGAACCACAATCTAAGTAAAAAGGTGTGCGAAGGTGGTAACTTCCTTAGTTACCTCCTAAGCCAACATAGCGTCTGATAAGGGCTGTAAAAAGGTGGTAAAAGAAATTATCATCAATCCAAATTACAATGATGGTGGTGGTGGTGATGGTGCAAGGGCTTGCCGTCCAAATTACAACGAAAAGGTGTAGGCCCCCATCGCTCACCGAATCAGAAGCAGTAACCCTATTATTCCTGGCAGAGAGTGAGGTAGCAGGTAAAACTTTGCAACCTTGTAGGCACAACATATGCGACAACTATTACCTCCTAAAAGGTCTAATTGATCCACCTTTTTTTTCTGAGAGTGCAGTATGGCACATGTAGTGTGACTGGTACCCTTATCTTTAGGAGAAATATTAATGTATCAAGAAGATGCATCAAGAAGATAATGATTTTCTTATGGCTTTCTTGCTACGAAGGCCTCTCGGTATTCACGTTTTTCTTGAGACAGCGAACCGCGGTACTTGTAGTCTACCCAAGGAGACGTCCTTCCGTTGGCATGGAAGCATAGACAACGACTTCTGTGTTCGTCGCCGAGTACTTTGCCGTGTCAGGAGCCGCCGCCGCTGCTAATGAACAGCGAGGAGAGTAACAAGATTAGCGCCACCCGCACTGGAGCCGTATCCGGCTTCAGGTGCAAAACCCAAGTTAGTTTGGAGTCATTGCGAGAGTGAGTGGGTCCTCTAGCTGTTGCCAGTAGTGATTTCGCTCGTAACAGTGGTGTTTTGACAATGTTTCGACACGCCGTTGCCTTGCCTTTGTGTATCTTCGCCGTGAACATGACCGTGTCTTTTGCGCGAACTACATGGACAGGCACAGACAGAAGATACATTTTCAAAAGAACTTCGCCCGTGTATCTTTGCTGGACGATACGTTGATGATACATGTTCTCATGCCTGAACAGTATTGTAACGTGTGTGACTCGGATTATCTTCGCAACAACTGCTTATGTAGTCAGTCAAATGTAAATAAATCGTGACTAATATTTACTGGAATGGTCTAAAGAGCTGGATGTAACCGTGCATTCACACGAGCGACATTCCCGTGCAGAACCGGAAGACGCGAAAAACGTCACAGCTTTCTCAGCGCGAGCGCTCAACGTCCATTGTTCACGTACACTGCTAACCATGGGGAATATCCTGCGACACAGCCACAATATATTCTGTAGCAGACGACAGGAAGGACGCTGACGCTGTCGTCTGCTAAGTGCGCAGTACGCCACTCCCGATATTCCGCACCGTGTGAATGCTCAATATAACACGGTACAGAACTTCCTCTCTCTGAGCAGTGTTTTCGCTTTTTCTTCCACTAGAATCTTCCGTAAGGATGTCGCTCGTGTGAATACACAGTAAACATCGAATTTTCATGCACGTACCGCGCAAGCAGTGACACATACACGCATTTTTTAAATGTCACGTGTTGTTCGCTCTTCTATGCGTGACAGTAACCTGGCCTAGACTCCTAATTTGGTACAAAATTTTAGAGCTCAGTCTCTGCTACATGGCGATACCTTTCTCGTTCCACTGGCATGTACACAAGTGCTGCAATCGCCGCAAGAATATAAGCAATTTTCGTCGTCGCCACCAAATTTGCGTATTTTTAGCTGTAAAATAACGAAATCCCTGCCGGAACTGAACCCAAGCACTAGAAGCCAACATAGCTGACAGTGCGAGCAAAAAACAACAACAGCCATTTTATTTCAGGATGATGGGTGGGGAGTTTCATCGCCGGAGGCAATACTCTACCCCATTGCTGGAGGTGAAGCGGGGAATGAAGGAATGGGAAACAATTCAAGCCAATTCAAGCAATTCAAGGAAGGAAAAACAATTCAAAGCCGTGAATGCGTTCTTTGGAAAGATATTCAATGCCAAAATCGCTATGTCGAAAAGCGCGTCGGACCTGTCATATTCTTTCGGATTTTTTTCTCTCGGGAACTACGGAAACTGGAAAAAAATACCTGCTGTTCCATTTACAATCTGAGTCAGGCTACAACATATAATTTTTCAATAAAAGTCACTGATGGTGTCCGGACCATCTTGGCTGAGTTGAGATGGAATCACCCAGTTATGGCCTCCAGTAACCGAACTACTGTTGCTAACTGCACTGATAGCAGTTTAACTACAGCTTTTTCCGGCGTTATTAATCCTCTTGTCGTACATTTTAATCCTTATGCCATGACATTTAATCCTTTTGCCATCGGAATTAATCCTCCTTTCATTATTTTTAATCCTCATTTCACATAATTTAATCCGTATCTCATGCAATTTAATCCAAGTGACAATGTGTGGGCTACATGACTTTTTTTGTGTCTATTTTGGCACAATTCCTATGTGTACGCATATTGCACATGCTTTTCACTAATATTGTGGGTTTCTGCACCATAATGGGACACTGCGGGACTGTCAATCTGGATTACGGTGTTGTGGTACTATAACCATGTCTACGAGTATTACCCATCGTTTTCATTAAAAACGTGGGTTTCTGCATTGTAATGGGATACTCTGCGACTCTGTATATGAATTACGATATTGTGGGACTATTTCCATGTGTACTGATATTACCCATGCTTTTCATTAGATATGCGGGTTTCTGCACTGTAATGGGAAAATGTGAGACTGTCGATCTTCATTACGATATCCTGGGACTATAAGCAAGTCTACGGCTATTCCCAGTGCTTTCCACTAGAAACGCGTTTTTGCACTGTAATGGGATACTGTTTGACCGTCAATTACGATATTGTGGGACTATTTCCATGTCTATGGGTATTACCCATGCTTTTCATTCAAATGCAGGTTCCTGGAGTATAACGGGACAGTGTGGGAATGTCTCTCTGGTTTAGGATATTGTGGAACTATTCGCATATGTGCGGTTATTACCCATGCTTTTTGTTAAATATGTGGGAATCTGCACTGTGATGGGATACTGTGGGACTATCCCCAGGTGTGCAGGTATTACCTATGTTTTTGTTAAATATGTGGGATTCTGCACTGTAATGGGATACTGCGAGACAATTCCCATGTGTGCGGGTATTACCCATGCTTTCTGTTACATATGTGGGATTCTGCACTGTGATGGGATACTGTGGGACTATCACCAGGTGTGCGGGTATTACCTATGCTTTTTGTTAAATATGTGGGATTCTGCACTGTATTGGGATACTGTGGGACTATTCCCATGTGTGCGGGTATTACCCATGCTTTTTGTTAAATATGTGGGATTCTGCATTGTAATGGGATATTGCGAGACAATTCCCATGTGTGCGGGTATTACCCATGCTTTCTGTTACATATGTGGGATTCTGCACTATAATGAGATACTGTGGGACAATTCCCATGTGTGCGGGTATTACCTATACTTTCTGTTACATATGTGGGATTCTGCACTCTAATGGGATACTGTGGGACTATTCCCAGGTGTGCGGGTATTACCCATGCTTTTTGTTAAATATGTGGGATTCTGCATTGTAATGGGATATTGCGAGACAATTCCCATGTGTGCGGGTATTACCCATGCTTTCTGTTACATATGTGGGATTCTGCACTATAATGAGATACTGTGGGACAATTCCCATGTGTGCGGGTATTACCTATACTTTCTGTTACATATGTGGGATTCTGCACTCTAATGGGATACTGTGGGACAATTCCCAGGTGTGCGGGTATTACCCATGATTTCTGTTAAATATGTGGGATTCTGCACTGTATTGGGATACTGTGGGACTATTCCCATGTGTGCGGGTATTACCCATGATTTCTGTTAAATATGTGGGATTCTGCGCTGTAGTGGGATACTGTGAGACTATTCCCATGTGTGCGGGTATTACCCATGCTTTTTGTTATATATGTGGGATTCGGCACTGTAATGGGATACTGCGAGACAATTCCCATGTGTGCGGGTATTACCCATGCTTTGTGTTACATATGTGGGATTCTGCACTGTAATGGGATACTGTGGGACTGTTCCCATGTGCGCGGGTGTTACCCATGCTTTTCATCAAATATGTGCGTTTATACACCGTAATGGGATACTGTGGGACTGGCAATATTGATTACGATATCCTGGGACTATAAGCATGTCTATGGGTATTCCACTTGCTTTTCATTAAAATCGCAGGTTTTTGCACTTATGGGATACTGTGGGACTGTCAATCTAGGTAGCGGTATTGTGGGACCATTCCATGTCTACGGATTAAAAATGTGGGTTTCTGCACTGTAATGTGATTATCTGGGACTGTCAATCCTGATTAGGATACTGTTGGGCTATTCCCACGTCTACGGGTATTCCCCGTGCTTTTAATTACAAACGCGGGTTTTTGCGCTGTGATAGGACTCTGTGGGTCTATCAATTTGGATCACAATATTGTGAGACTATTTCCATGTCTACGGTTATTACTCACGCTTTTAACTCAAAATGAGGGTTTCTGCACTGTAATGGGATACTATGGGACTGTCTATCTGGATCACAGTATCCCATTACAGTCCAGAAATCCGCATAAATAATCAAAAGCGTGGGTAATACCCTCACACGTGGGAGTAGTCTCACAATATCCTAAACCAGATAGACAGTCCCACAGTATCCCTTTATACTGCAGAAACCCGCATTTTGAATGAAAAGCATGGGTAATACCCATAGACGCTGAAATAGTCCAACGATATCATAATCCAGATTGACAGACCTACAGTATCCCATTACAGTGCAGAATCCCACATATTTCACAAAAAGCATGGGTAATACCCGCGCACATGGGAACAGTCCCACAGTATCCCATTACAGTGCAGAATCCCACATATTTCACAAAAAGCATGGGTAGTACCCGCACACATGGGAATAGTCCCACAGTATCCCATTACAGTGCAGAATCCCACATATTTCACAAAAAGCATGGGTAATACCCGCACACATGGGAATAGTCCCACAGTATCCCATCACAGTGCAGAAACCCACATATTTAACTAAAAGCATGGGTAATACCCGGTACTTTGGAATAGTCTCACAGTATCCCATTACAGTGCAGAATCCCACATATTTAACAGAAAGCATGGGTACTACCCGCACACATGGGAATAGGCCCACTGTATCCCATTGCAGTGCAGAATCCCACATATTTCACAAAAAGCATGGGTACTACCCGCACACATGGGAATAGACCCACAGTATCCCATCACAGTGCAGAAACCCACATATTTAACAAAAAGCATGGGTAATACCCGGTACTTGGGAATAGTCCCACAGTATCCCATTACAGTGCAGAATCCCACATATTTAACAGAAAGCATGGGGACTACCCGCACACATGGGAATAGACCCACTGTATCCCATTGCAGTGCAGAATCCCACATATTTCACAAAAAGCATGGGTAATACCCAGGCACATGGGAATAGACCCACTGTATCCCATTGCAGTGCAGAATCCCACATATTTCACAAAAAGCATGGGTGATACCCAGGCACATGGGAATAGTCCCACAGTATCCCATTACAGTGCAGAATCCGATATATTTCACCAAAAGCATGGGTAATACCCGCACACATGGGAATAGTCCCACAGTATCCCATCACAGTGCAGAAACCCACATATTTAACAAAAAGCATGGGTAATACCCGGTACTTGGGAATAGTCCCACAGTATCCCACGACGGTGCAGAATCTCACATATTTAACGAAAACCGTGGGTAATACCCGCACACATGGGAATAGTCCCACAGTATCCAATGACAGTGCAGAAACCCACATATTTAACGAAAAGCCTGGGTAATACCCGCACACATGGGAATAGTTCCACAATATCCTAAACCAGAGAGACATTCCCACACCGTCCCGTTATACTCCAGGAACCTGCATTTGAATGAAAAGCATGGGTAATACCCATAGACATGGAAATTGTCCCACAATATCGTAATTAAGATTGACGGTCAAACAATATCCCATTACAGTGCAAAAAAACGCGTTTCTAATGGAAAGCACTGGGAATAACCGTAGACTTGCTTATAGTCCCAGGATATTGCAATGAAGATCGACAGTCTCACATTTTCCCATTACAATGCAGAAACCCGCATATCTAATGAAAAGCATGGGTAACACCGTACACATGGAAATAGTCCCACAGTATCGTAACCCATATACAGAGTCCGGGAGTATCCCATTACAATGCACAAACCCACGTTTTTAATGAAAACGATGGGTAATACTCGTAGACATGGTTATAGTCCCACAACACCGTAATCCAGATTGACAGTCCCGCAGTATCCCATTATGGTGCAGAAACCCACAATATTAGTGAAAAGCATGTGCAATATGCGTACACATGGGAATTGTCCCAAAATACACAAAAAAAGTCATGTAGCCCACACATAGTCACTTGGATTAAATTGCATGAGATACGGATTAAATTATGTGAAATGAGGATTAAAAATAATGAAAGGAGGATTAATTCCGATGGCAAAAGGATTAAATGTCATGGCATAAGGATTAAAATGTACGACAAGAGGATTAATAACGCCGGAAAAAGATGTAGTAGTTTGTAACTATACGTTCCCGCAGATAGTTTCTAAACACTTTTGGCTACCCATCTCTGGTGTAGCATGTCTTCCTATCCTGCAAGTCGTTTCTACCGTTAGTCTGTTTCATGGAGATGTTGCGGTCTGTGCGTTTTTCTCACGTAAGTCTTGCTTCACTCTAAAAGCACAACTTCACCACATAACATGTTATATGCAAACTTATCGGTTCTGATTCGGAGAAAATGGCGTGGCGTCCGCCTTTTTGTGGCGATTAACATATACCGCAATCAGTGCCACAAAAAGGCGTGCGTCCCGTTCTCCTCAGGTCACGAATTCCCCCCGCTAGAGACAACATCATTCTGAGTGACGATTTGCTCTCAGACAGTTATGCCGTGAGGTTTTGATTTTAGAGCGAATCACTATAACGCGTAGTGCGTGACTTAAAGGGACTACCCCATGCGGAAAGGTGTGTACGAGACATATCTGGGTGAAGTCACTCATGAGGGTTCTCATGAGTGACTACGTCCATGGGGTGAGGGTGAGTGAACGGAAGCTGTCGATGAGGCCTACTATGAGTGCACTCATGAAGCCGTGTCCCTCATGTGGTCTACCACAAGTGCACTCATGAGGCCTTGCCCTTCATTCATAAGGCCTACAGCGAGTGCACTTATGAGGCCTTGTCCCTCATGAGACCTACCGTTGTAGGAGAAGCGGCTGCAAAATTTCGAAAATGCAGAAGCAGGTTCCTTTAAAATGTACCGATGCACTCGTAATCGCTGGCAGCAAAATCATAATGATAATATATAACATTTTAAACTTCACGAAGGTTGTAGGAGAAGCGGCTGCAAAATTTCGAAAATGCAGAAGCAGGCTCCTTTAAAATGTACCGATGCACTCGTAATCGCTGGCAGCAAAATCATAATGATAATGTATAACATTTTAAACTTCACGAAGGTTGTAGGAGAAGCGGCTGCAAAATTTCGAAAATGCAGAAGCAGGCTCCTTTAGAATGTACCGATGCACTCGTAATCGTTGGCAGCAAAATCATAATGATAATATATAACATTTTAAACTTCACGAAGGTTGTAGGAGAAGCGGCTGCAAAATTTCGAAAATGCAGAAGCAGGCTCCTTTAGAATGTACCGATGCACTCGTAATCGCTGGCAGCAAAATCATAATGATAATGTATAACATTTTAAACTTCACGAAGGTTGTAGGAGAAGCGGCTGCAAAATTTCGAAAATGCAGAAGCAGGCTCCTTTAGAATGTACCGATGCACTCGTAATCGTTGGCAGCAAAATCATAATGATAATATATAACATTTTAAACTTCACGAAGGTTGTAGGAGAAG
Organism: Ornithodoros turicata; assembly: GCF_037126465.1. Lineage (NCBI taxonomy): Eukaryota > Metazoa > Arthropoda > Arachnida > Ixodida > Argasidae > Ornithodoros > Ornithodoros turicata. The sequence continues at coordinate 40,013,223 of NC_088204.1, forward strand.
CGGCTGCAAAATTTCGAAAATGCAGAAGCAGGCTCCTTTAAAATGTACCGATGCACTCGTAATCGTTGGCAGCAAAATCATAATGATAATATATAACATTTTAAACTTCACGAAGGTTGTAGGAGAAGCGGCTGCAAAATTTCGAAAATGCAGAAGCAGGCTCCTTTAGAATGTACCGATGCACTCGTAATCGTTGGCAGCAAAATCATAATGATAATATATAACATTTTAAACTTCACGAAGGTTGTAGGAGAAGCGGCTGCAAAATTTCGAAAATGCAGAAGCAGGCTCCTTTAAAATGTACCGATGCACTCGTAATCGCTGGCAGCAAAATCATAATGATAATGTATAACATTTTAAACTTCACGAAGGTTGTAGGAGAAGCGGCTGCAAAATTTCGAAAATGCAGAAGCAGGCTCCTTTAGAATGTACCGATGCACTCGTAATCGTTGGCAGCAAAATCATAATGATAATATATAACATTTTAAACTTCACGAAGGTTGTAGGAGAAGCGGCTGCAAAATTTCGAAAATGCAGAAGCAGGCTCCTTTAAAATGTACCGATGCACTCGTAATCGCTGGCAGCAAAATCATAATGATAATATATCACATTTTAAACTTCACGAAGGTTGTAGGAGAAGCGGCTGCAAAATTTCGAAAATGCAGACGCAGGCTCCTTTAAAATGTACCGATGCACTCGTAATCGCTGGCAGCAAAATCATAATGATAATATATAACATTTTAAACTTCACGAAGGTTGTAGGAGAAGCGGCTGCAAAATTTCGAAAATGCAGACGCAGGCTCCTTTAAAATGTACCGATGCACTCGTAATCGCTGGCAGCAAAATCATAATGATAATATATAACATTTTAAACTTCACGAAGGTTGTAGGAGAAGCGGCTGCAAAATTTCGAAAATGCAGACGCAGGCTCCTTTAAAATGTACCGATGCACTCGTAATCGCTGGCAGCAAAATCATAATGATAATATATAACATTTTAAACTTCACGAAGGTTGTAGGAGAAGCGGCTGCAAAATTTCGAAAATGCAGACGCAGGCTCCTTTAAAGTGTACCGATGCACTCGTAATCGCTGGCAGCAAAATCATAATGATAATATATAACATTTTAAACTTCACGAAGGTTGTAGGAGAAGCGGCTGCAAAATTTCGAAAATGCAGAAGCAGGCTCCTTTAAAGCGTACCGATGCACTCGTAATCGCTGGCAGCAAAATCATAATGATAATATATAACATTTTAAACTTCACGAAGGTTGTAGGAGAAGCGGCTGCAAAATTTCGAAAATGCAGAAGCAGGCTCCTTTAAAGCGTACCGATGCACTCGTAATCGCTGGCAGCAAAATCATAATGATAATATATCACATTTTAAACTTCACGAAGGTTGTAGGAGAAGCGGCTGCAAAATTTCGAAAATGCAGACGCAGGCTCCTTTAAAATGTACCGATGCACTCGTAATCGCTGGCAGCAAAATCATAATGATAATATATAACATTTTAAACTTCACGAAGGTTGTAGGAGAAGCGGCTGCAAAATTTCGAAAATGCAGACGCAGGCTCCTTTAAAATGTACCGATGCACTCGTAATCGCTGGCAGCAAAATCATAATGATAATATATAACATTTTAAACTTCACGAAGGTTGTAGGAGAAGCGGCTGCAAAATTTCGAAAATGCAGACGCAGGCTCCTTTAAAATGTACCGATGCACTCGTAATCGCTGGCAGCAAAATCATAATGATAATATATAACATTTTAAACTTCACGAAGGTTGTAGGAGAAGCGGCTGCAAAATTTCGAAAATGCAGACGCAGGCTCCTTTAAAGTGTACCGATGCACTCGTAATCGCTGGCAGCAAAATCATAATGATAATATATAACATTTTAAACTTCACGAAGGTTGTAGGAGAAGCGGCTGCAAAATTTCGAAAATGCAGAAGCAGGCTCCTTTAAAGCGTACCGATGCACTCGTAATCGCTGGCAGCAAAATCATAATGATAATATATCACATTTTAAACTTCACGAAGGTTGTAGGAGAAGCGGCTGCAAAATTTCGAAAATGCAGAAGCAGGCTCCTTTAAAATGTACCGATGCACTCGTAATCGCTGGCAGCAAAATCATAATGATAATATATAACATTTTAAACTTCACGAAGGTTGTAGGAGAAGCGGCGGCAAAATTTCGAAAATGCAGAAGCAGGCTCCTATAAAATGTACCGATGCACTCGTAATCGCTGGCAGCAAAATCATAATGATAATATATAACATTTTAAACTTCACGAAGGTTGTAGGAGAAGCGGCTGCAAAATTTCGAAAATGCAGAAGCAGGCTCCTTTAAAGTGTACCGATGCACTCGTAATCGGTGGCAGCAAAATCATAATGATAATATATAACATTTTAAACTTCACGAAGGTTGTAGGAGAAGCGGCTGCAAAATTTCGAAAATGCAGAAGCAGGCTCCTTTAAAATGTACCGATGCACTCGTAATCGCTGGCAGCAAAATCATAATGATAATATATAACATTTTAAACTTCTCGAAGGATGTAGGAGAAGCGGCTGCAAAATTTCGAAAATGCAGAAGCAGGCTCCTTTAAAATGTACCGATGCACTCGTAATCGCTGGCAGCAAAATCATAATGATAATATATAACATTTTAAACTTCACGAAGGTTGTAGGAGAAGCGGCTGCAAAATTTCGAAAATGCAGAAGCAGGCTCCTTTAAAGTGTACCGATGCACTCGTAATCGCTGGCAGCAAAATCATAATAATATATAACATTTTAAACTTCACGAAGGTTGTAGGAGAAGCGGCTGCAAAATTTCGAAAATGCAGAGGCAGGCTCCTTTAAAATGTACCGATGCACTCGTAATCGCTGGCAGCAAAATCATAATGATAATATATAACATTGTAAACTTCACGAAGGTTGTAGGAGAAGCGGCTGCAAAATTTCGAAAATGCAGAAGCAGGCTCCTTTAAAATGTACCGATGCACTCGTAATCGCTGGCAGCAGAATCATAATGATAATATATAACATTTTAAACTTCACGAAGGTTGTAGGAGAAGCGGCTGCAAAATTTCGAAAATGCAGAAGCAGGCTCCTTTAAAGTGTACCGATGCACTCGTAATCGCTGGCAGCAAAATCATAATGATAATATATAACATTTTAAACTTCACGAAGGTTGTAGGAGAAGCGGCCGCAAAAATTCGAAAACGCAGTGGCGGACCCCTTTAAAATGGACCTGTGCACTCGTAATCACTGTACCAAAGTCATAAAATAACGTTTTAATGCAGCGAGATCAACATAAGGAGCTTGTACCAACGTCAAGCATGAGTTGAAGACATGTGAGGGGTGAACGGCTGTGAGGCCTGCAAAGCAGTGAAGACATATGATGAGGCCTGCCGTGAGTTGAAGACACGTGAGGGTGAGGGCACATGAGAGTGAAGGTACGTGAGAGCGAAGGGCCGTGAGTTGAACGCATGTGAGTTGAAGCATTATGATGGGCGAAGGACTGTGAAGCCTGCCATTAGTTGAAGTTTTGAGGGTGAGGGGCCATGAGTGCTTGAGAGGTTTTGAGGTCATGAGATGAAGAGTGGTGAGTGCGTTCTCCACAGAGGGGGTGTGAGGGTGAGGGGTATGAGGGCATGCGCTGGTGACGGCAGAGTGGTGACGGTGATTGAAGGGCTGCGTATATGAGTTCGGGTGAGGTGAGTTTGAATGAAGTCCACAAAGTTAATATTTCGTGCGGTGAATGTGAGTGAAGTCGCACCGAAATGGTACGAGACCCGTACGGTAATGTTCGCCATGGTTTCACAGTCTACTTGGCCAACTTTCTCTTTAGAAACCAGCCTACTTATTAAATAAACGAGTATTAAAGACTCAGACTCGCTGCAGCTAAGCCAGAATGACGTAACCCGGGCACACGAATGGGAGCGCAGCGCCGGTGATTGTCTCCGAGGTCGTCTGGTTCGCGTTCGCACCGCAATATTCTAAGTGAATGGACCTCGGTAAATACGCGGGCTTTCAGTTACCAGTGTGAGTGCAGACGTGACCATTTTCCGTGGAACACGGTGTAACGGTCCTCCTGCGCAAACACGTACGACGCTAACTAAAAACAGCATTCCACGAGGCGATCTCAGACGTCTCGACTTAACAACCGACAGCCAACTTATATGCGATCACCAACGTCACTCGATATTCTGGATCTTTCCGGTGTCAGCAGACATAATTCGCCACTTGTCGTGCGCTACCGATGTCGACACCCGAGGTAGTGACAACTTTCCCCTCTATATTTCGCACGAAAGACTGCCTCTGTCACCCACTACTGGACTGATCCCTTTCACGAACTGGAGACTCTTTCGTGCCGGCCTCCGAACATCTGGGCACACCGGTATGTCCCTCAGAGACTCATTGCTTTGGAGAGACTATTGGAGAGGAGAGTCTCAGAATGTCAACTTCAAATGTCCCTCAGAGGCCCTCTCGCAAGGCATTCGTTCCGCCATGCAGAACGCGGCGGTCCTGTCTAAAAGGGTAACAGGTCACGTCGAACATGAGAGAACTGATGTTCTGAGGCTGGAACAACATAGAAGGGACAATCACATAGAAGGCCTCAAGTTGCCCAAGAAATTAACGATGAAAGATGAAAGTCACTGAAAAGGCTAGCCAGCTGTAGGTCTCGAACCCACATCTTCTGGATTACCGGTCCAAGGCTCTACGAATTGAGCTAAGCTAACACGCCTTCTCAGCGACTTCCAGGGTGCGTCATCTGAAGGCACAAACCAGTCACTCACTCTCACTCATCCTCCTTTCACTCTTAAATTTTTGCACACTCATACACACATTCATACGACAGCGATCGACGCAAGCGGCAAATGTTGAACATGGGAGAACTGATGTTCTGAGGCCTGAACAACATACAGGGTGTCCCAGAAAACGTGTCATTGAATTATAATAAAAAAACTACGCCACCTAGAATCATGCGGTCAACAGCATTTGTTCTTATTAGGTTTTTGCAACCTCCTAATGTGAATGTCATGTACTCCAAGTTTAATTATGTAAATATTTGCGAACTGAACTCGGAAATTTGCCAAGTTAAGGTCACTTTTTTACCCCACCATTATGAAGAGCGTGCCGAATTCACTCAAATCCATGATAATTCACAGGGATATTCACGAGCTATCCCATCGGAAAAAAATAGCCCAATATCATGTTTTTCGGAGCACCGGACCATAGCGCGCGATGACTTTTTGAGCGCAATCGCTCTCAGTGCGACGAAAGGAGGTTCCGAAGCCAGCCCACAGAGTGATAGTAGAAAAAGTAGCTGTTCCTAAAATTGGGAGAGGGAAAGCATTATCCCAGCGAAAGTCGAACGTGATAAGCCGTGCCTGTTTTATCTCTTTCTGCGATGACGGGGAGGGCTGGGTTTCCAAACTCCTTTCGTCGGACTGACAAGGATTGCGCTGAAAAATTCATCGTGCGCTATCCTGTGCGACCTCCGTAGAGCATGATGTTCGGCTATTTTTTCCGATGGGATAGCTCCTGAATATCCCTGTCAATTATCACTAATTTGACTAAATTAGACACGCTCTTCACATTAGTGGGGTAAAAAAGCGACCTTTACTAGGCAAATTTCCGACTTAAGCTCGCAAAAATTTGCATAATTAAACTTACGTTACACGACATTCACATGAGGAGATGGCAAAAACCCAGTAAGAACAAACGCCATTGACCGCATGACTCGTTTTTTTATTATAATTCAATGACACGTTTTCTGGGACACCCTGTAGAAGGGACAATCACATACAAGGCCTCAAGTTGCCTAAGAAATTGACGATGAAAGATGAAAGTCACTGAAAAGGTTAGCCAGCTGTACGACTCGAATCCACATCTACAGCTGGCTAACCTTTTCAGTGACTTTCATCTTTGTTGGCTTGGCGAGCTTGGCAAGCCTTAAACAATGTCCATCTCTACCTTACGCGACTTGGAATGGACCTCTCGCCCGAAAAGTGCGTCGAACTCCCTTTCACTCACAAGGCTATGAGTAATTTCCCTCTTTGGGTGCGTCAAAAAGAAGCTCGAACCTGTGGGTTCCCATCGCTTTCTTGGTGTGGCCCTGGACTCGAACCTGCGCTGGGCTCGCCACATTGAGCACCTTGAAAGCAAAGTGCAGCGATGGCTTCCTGCCATTCAGCATCTTTCTAGCTTTGGCTGGGGTTGTGATCAACGCTCACTTCTAGCCGTTCACGCGCCTTTGGTGAGGGCGACTGTGCTTTACAGCCTTCCAGTCTTGCACAGGGTTTCTACAACATTGTTAAATACCCTTCGGACCCTGTCCGCCCGAAGCCTTCGTCGCTGCCTTGGAGTTCCAAGAATGGCTGAAACACGCCAAGTACTAGCTGAAGCTGGTGAAGTCCCGGTGGAGGTCCTTCGTGAGCAGGAAACGGCTCGACACTTTCTACGTTTGCGTGCGCACGTTCCCCGTCACCCACTCCTCAGGAAAATTCGGTACCGTCCTGGAAGTGATTTCCATCGCGTAGCGCAGACGACACGCCAGGCTCTCACTGGCTTCGCACCTAAGGACGTCACACCGCCGAACGCCCCCTGGTCTCTGCCTGTGCCACCCACCTTGGCACGTCTTCCTGACCTCCAGGACAACAGAGATCAGGTTCCCCCTCAAGTCCTTCGAGCCCGTTTCTGTGCTCTCGAAGACGCGAAGTTTTCTACCTCTGCCGCCGCATACAACGATGGCATACATCTCGTAATGCCAAGTCCGCGTCGGCGTTCGTCATCCCATCCGAAGGCGTGGTTGAAGGACGTCGCCTTTGGCATCATACCTCATCCACAGCTGCGGAACTCTAGGCCATACTTTTCTTTGTGCAGCACATCTTTCACTTTACTCCACGGAATTGGGTCTTCACTGTTTCAACATCTGTGCTCCAAGCAATTGGCAAGCATCTGGCATACGATGCTCCTCCGCATCGTTGGTTATGGCTCGTTCTCCAGTGGGTTCCAGCCCATTGCGGTGTCGAAGGCAATGAACAGGCTGACAGCGCCGCCGAGACAGCTCTCTCGTCTCGGAAACGGACGCGTATTGGACTGCTGAGAGGAGGTCGTCGGTCCGTAATTCGACGCCTCGTGGCTCCTCTGGCTACCCGCCAACGAACCACTGACATTCTAGCCCCCGCCTTGCTGAGCAGAGTTGATCCAGCGCTCGCTTACCGCATGCCTGCACACATCTCTCGTCAAGATGCCGCATTAGTTCATCGAATGCGCCTCGACGTGGCCTTCACAGCACAGTGGCGCTACCGCTTGAGACAAGTTAACTCTCCCCACTTAACCTTCCCGAACCGTACTCTCCGCATCCCTCAACGAGCTAGACTGCCGCGCCCCCCTCTCTCACAAAATTGCTTGGTCCCTGGCTACATCCAGCACACCAACGCTCTGTCCTCAAGGCTCTGTTCACCTTTCTGGACACCACAGCACTTCGATCCTTATTGTGAAGGGGCTCATTATTTCATTCCCCGCATCACCACCAGCAATGGGGTAGAGTATCGCCCCAGGCGATGAAACTGCCCAGCCATCATCCCGTAATAAAGTTGTTGTTGTTTCAGACGTCTTCACGACCTGCATACGCCATCACTCCCGCATAGCGGTCGGACTCCAAGGTACTATTGTACTAGCTACGCGACCATAACATACAGCCACTCCCCTGCGCCCACAGGGGTGCCCTACAGTATATTCGACCCATAGAGAGAGCGTGCTGGTCGACGCCATCTTGTCGTGGCCTGAAAACATGGCGGCCCATTGTCGGCCGATTTCCGCCTCTCCCTGTCATTTTATAACTATGTTTGCCTTTGGTGGCCTTTCGGAATTAGCGTACATCATACGAGTAGCAAATCAAGTGCGGGAGGACAGCTGTATGTTTCCTTACAGTTCGGATAACATGGGACGTTCACGCCGCCAAGCAAGACAAATAAGGTCCTTTTATGGGGATGCTGATTTCTTCTCCGCACGATCACTTCTGTTGTTTACGAGAGTTGGTCATTGCAGACTTCAATAACATGATCAGTAACATCAATAATAACACGGTTTCCAACTTTGAACGGTACAACGAAATCCAGACAAGGATGACTGCTGGAATACAGAAATGCGCAAAACCAGTCTAAACGGCAAATAAACAAACAAGGGCCTCTAAAAAAATAGACAAGGTGTAAGCGGTAGAATAAAATGAACATAGCACGGAAGTGCGAGAGTGTTATTTGCACAGTGACACAACTAACCCTGACTAAACCGAACTTCACTATTTACACAGCATGATTGGCATATATAGCATCTACGAGGCTCAGGAGGACAGAAAAGTAGCTTGTTGCAGTTGACAGGTTTACAGTCAGTATATATGTATAAAAATGTGGTACTATTTACAAACCCCAATGACATGACTTATCAAAACTATCGAATCATACACCTTCCGCAAGTATTCCCTACTGCCCTTTGAATTGGGTGAGCTTTGTAAAAAGCTGGTGGCACCCGCGCTTATGCAGCTCCTCTGTACGTGTCTTGGCTGCATGACGCATACGTATACTTAAATACCTCTCTGCAACAGACCTTACCAATTGAAAAAGGTGATTTTCAAGGCATGTCTGTTCAAGCATGTGCTCACTCTGTATTGGGCTAAAGTTCCTGCTGTCCAAACATGGACTCCATAACCTGCAAGAGTACCCTTTGCAGAAAAGTGTTTGACGATATGCGCTCTTGAAGGAGAGCCCTTCGTAACAGCTTTTCCGCTTTCGTACAGATGGTGATAACATCGTCGGATGGGTACCGAAATTAACCGTACTTGTCCTTTCGTTGCATGAGAGAATGGTGGACGGAAGGCATGGGCACAGTTAGCTGGGAGATACATGTTTCACACGTCAAATATTCTTGTTGACGGCACGCTATATGTCCTGCGATGAAAACAATTATTCTGTCCCCAAAAAAAATTTTGGGTCCGGGAAGTAGTCGTGGTCAGGAAGTTCGTCTTGGAGAATTCCTTCAGCTGTGTTGCTTCGTCCTCTCGATGTCCTGTTTATTACATCTTTTCAACGAGGTAGTGTCACACTGCTGACGTGAAGTATTGAGACATTTTCAAGTGGAAGGCAGTTCCCTTGTTCAGAAGCTTCTACTTGGGTGTTAACAATCAACCTTTTGTAGGCTGCTTCGAATTGCCTTGCGATAGGGTTGTTGTTGTAGCCTGCGTGTGATCTTATCAAACCAAAGAAGAGTTCGAGGTGGTCTTGGCTGACCCTGTGTGTGGGAAGATGCTTGACGAGAGACTTGGAGAGAAGGAAGTCGTAGAGCTGAATGGTACTATTGCAGCACACAAGGAAGCCAAGGAATCCGGTTTTTCGGTTCGTCTGCACAAGAAGCGGCCCAGATTTTCCATGTTCACTTTTGCGAAGAGCACGTATGCAGGGTGTTGCCATCTGGAATATTATTCGGGCATTTTTAATATTTCCAGGACACAGTGGCTTCTTCCAGCATTTCTGATGAACATTTACAGAGTTGAGGACGTCAAATACATTGTGAATGATCCTCAAGAACATCTCAGTTCCTTTAGAGTTTTCAAATGCAAGTACACCCAAGTTTCGACACTGACTTATGGCATCTGCAACTGATGTGCTGAGGAGCTACGCAGCAAGACTGACCTTCATGACCTGTTGTTGAAAATGCACATGTGCTGTTCGTAGTCTATCTGCTGCATGAAGTCCCTCTTTCTGCTGGATTGAGTGAAGGGCTTCAATGTGCTTCCACGATATTTCATGGCCATCTTCGTCGACAAACGACTTGAAGTCGCAGAGTGCATTCCTCACCAACTTCAACATGTGGCACGCATCAAGAAAAACACTTATAGGCATCTCCGTGTTGGGGTGTGGAAAGCTTGTGCGTAAGCTGTCGAACTGCACCGAGCAACCGAGGTTTTGAAGCATTGATAGGTTGGCTGCAGCAGCATCACAGGTCAGGGAAACAACCGTCACGCCAGCATTGTGGCAAAGTGACAACCCTTCGAGCACAAGGTTACGTTGTTGTTCTCCAGTAATCCCATCAACCAGAAAGTAGCCAATGGGTAGCTTCCACTGTTCACTCAGGGCAACGAGCAGCATCACGAAAGCCTCTTTGGCAACTACGCTGGAATCTTCACAATTTGGCCCAGCAGTTGCGTAACACCGTCCTCGGTAGCTCAGTCGGTAACGTGCTGGCTTGCTGAGCTCAAGATCGCGGGTTCGATCCTGGCCAAGGGCGGTAACAATGTGAGGGAGGTAAACGTTGCTTCCAGCACCGTGTGTCGGAGATTTCCGGTGCACATCAAAGGAAGCCCAGGTGGTCCAAATTATCCGCAGTCCTACCCTACGGAACGTGCAACATGTCGCATCACAGTACCATTATTTTTTAGTTGCATAACAATACTGTTACGAAGAGGGAGAGGAGGACTAAACTCACGCTCATTCATTCTCACTCATTCTGTAAACAAACCTCTGCATACCGCTACCGCTTGCACAGCTGTACGTTTCATCTTCACAATACGTCCTCCTCCCATCCCACTCAATGTGTCTTTAATGGCTATTGTAATGGAATTTGTAACTCAGGTAGCAGAAAAGTAGTGGTCGTTTTTCTTTTATCGTTCTCTTCAAATATTTTTTCCTGGCACTCTCTCGTTGAACACCCTGTAGAAAGGACAGCCATTTGGACTATCTGTCCTTCAAAATAAGACAGTTTCTACAGGCATAGACTCATCAGAAGTTTTATCGATGCGACTGGAAATAAAGATTGTCGCACGTGTTATCGATGCCATAACGAGATTTCAGAACCACTGCAACGACGTTTTCAGGACATTTTTAACACTTACCAAAGCAGGTGAAGCAGGTACAGAAGGCATATCCACGACCCCGTGCACCTGGAATATGAAATAACAGAACTGTGATACTCGTATGTGTACTGCTTGCGACACAATTGTCCGATATCTGGGTTCTACACTGTGAAGACTTTCTGCAGTTTCTGGTGAACACCATGGTGGGAATGAAGTAGTACACACTGGCAGTGGGAAATGGTTTACCTGTTTATTACTACTTTCCCGACACAGGTTTCTCCGGAACTCATGGGGAGCCGCTAGGGCGTGAAACTGAGACTGAAACAACCATGCGCAGGCATGATAGACTGTGTAAGGAATGCTCACATCTCCTGCCTCTTGTGCACTGGGTTCCGGCACGCTCACTCCTGGCGCGCTTGACTGTTCCTCAAGCAACTGTGATGAGATAGTAAGAACACGCGCTGTTTATTATAATACACATACTGTAATCAATGTTCTTGCCTCTTGTGCGCTGGGTTCGCAGTCGCTCACTCCAGCCACGTCTGGCTTCTCCCCAAGCAACTGGAGGCAATGCAGCCACCGGTAATTGACTACACCCTGGCATTTTGTTGAAGAAGCCTACCTGCTGAGCCTGCAGTGAAGGAATGGGGACAGCACCTTCACGTAGACGAACCCGTGCTAGCGATGGTCTATCGAAGTCTTCGTTTCTGAAGTGTTTCGAACAGACCACGCTGTATTTTGTTGGCACTAGGTCTGGTCTCCCGATCGCATGTTCCAACGAAAATCGTAGGGACGGTTTTCGAGGAAAGCTACGAAGTGTAGTGGGGAAGTGAAACTACAACTGAAAGCACATTTGAAGTGGCGTACTTACTGGTGGTATGTTATGCCAGATGCTTTGCCAGCAAACGTGGACCGATTACTGCAGCCAGGATAACAACAAAGTACCACGTCCGATTATGGATACGCCATAAAAAATTCGGAAGACTGACGAAAACGAAACACAATCGCGTCTGTACTCTAATCCCGTCCTTGGAGGACACCCGCCGCCGGCGAAGCAGACGAAAAAGAGGAGCGAACAGGTGGAATGATGAAAACACAAGGAAAACAAACCGGCGGGGCATATCATTGGATGATGGCTCCGTGACGTCGGTCCATGACAAGATGGCGGCGTTGCCACAAGCGACCGCTTGAGGGCAGTTACAAAAATGGCGGACATAGGTAGGGCCCCCCTGTGCCTGCGCCGCGCTTTTGATATTTCTCCTCGGCGGCGCTTCACTTCTGTGGCGCTCATAGCATGCCTTAGCCCCCCCCCCCCCTCCTTTTTTTTTCTTTTTTTCTGTGCTTGCTCCTGGCTGCGTCCGTGCGCGTCCGAGTTTGTGGCTTTTACAAGTTCTTCCAGTCGCGTCTGTAGTACACTCTTTAAAAAAAGGGTGTACTCTAACTCCTTTTTGGGGAGTACACCCTTGCCACATATACTACTCCCTTAGGGGTGTACCGTTACTCTCCATCCTAAAGGGGGGTACCAGCACTCTCCCATAGAGTGTACGGATACTCTTGTTTGGGAGTCTCCTCACTCCCTTATTAGGGTTGCCAGTACACCTTATTGAGAGGACTATAGTAACACTCATGAAAAGAGTATCACAACTCCTGAAAAGAGTATCACAACTCCTGAAAAGAGTATCACAACTCCTGAAAAGGAGCATAGTAACTCCCATGAAGTCAGTATCACTACACCTTGAGGGGGGATTTGCAGTGGTTTCGGACAGCCCTTCACATGGCAGTACATACAGTGCAAAATGGAAGATTGATGATCGAAAGGCATGTACGAAGTGGGGAAGACAGTCAAGACATACGCAAATGGAAGAATCGACATACCGAATAAGTGATACCTTTGTTTATTTAGATGATACACAAATTGCACAGTAGACACTAAAGACAACAAAAATCATTAGCTTGTCTCAAACTATGCTACACTTCTGACTCTCGACTTAAAATCGTGGTTGTCATGCAGAAGAACATGAAATTGATAACAGATGAAGCACAATAGTTTTTACTGAGGACCACTAGAACAAAAAAAAAAAAAAAAACGACTCATGATCTAAAATGGAATATTTCTCACCCATGGCTTTTTCTCGGACTACAAGGCATGAAGTTTTTTGCATGACAAGCAATTGTGTTTTGCAGTGCAGAGGTAGGAAGATTTTATTTCTCACAGCAACATGTGCATGTCAGTAAGAATTAGGCTAGGCTATCAGTGCAAGGGGATAAAACCAAAACATATACTAAACCATGACACGCGATGTCATCAATTCCATCACAGATTCATACTAGTTCCATGAACCAAAAGAGCCAACTCTCCTTCACAAGCGCTGGCAGCCACTTCAGAACACTCACAGTAAATAGTCTGGAAACTAAAAGTACTGGATTACAGACTATTCCAACTCAGTTGAGATATTAAAAAAATCACTGCATCGCAATCGAATAAGCAACATCAAAGATATATGCTCGTAAGAAAAGAAAGCAAATTTCCAAAAATGGAATTGGATTACTCTGGTAAGGTAGCTGGGTAACTTCCATTTCATGTGTTTAATAAGATGCTTTTGAAGCAGCTCAAGTTTATAAATTTCACTGCTCACATAAATACTTTACAAGAACAAAAGCAGTGAATAATCGAACACATGAGCTCCCATATTCATAGAATACAAATATCCATACAAAAATACATACAAATATTGATACGATACTTTTTGCTTCAAAATCTTGTTAAGCACAGTGATGAAAGTGTTGTAATTAAGATAATCTATTTGGGAGGATATTGATACCAGTACCTATAAAGTTCCACCATTACTTGTGAAAGAATCATATTTATATGAAATTATTCCAATATTTCTGACTGAAAGAACTTTTGGAACTCTGAAATAAAGTCTGTTAAGTGATCTGACAACTAACACTTAATGTGTGTCAAGCACTCATGAGTCCTATATGAAGGTGTACTGCCTGTCCATTTCCTCATCGAGTCTGTCCGTGCTCAGCCAGTTTACTTCTGCTCTGCAAGATCTCCTTTTGTATGTCATATTTAAAGTCTTGTGCCCAGACACTTTGATAAATTTCGGTACTGCTGTGTTAGCACCCACATTTATGATTTCTTTGTACTCATTGCGAATCTGTAATGCACAGAAAAGACAGTGTTAATGTCCTGAAGGCCTTTGAGCTTAAATCACTAAGTACTTAGTATTCTAGTCAGACAGGAAATAGGACATCAATGCGGATGGCAACCTATAATACGTTTCAAGAAAGAAAACAAAATTCATCACAAAGTAAAGCGCAGGCGTGTCCGACCGTCATGAAGACACTGGACTTTGTCGTCTAGACACGCTTTTCTGTTGACCAGTGATACTTTTTCACTCTGTTGCACGTGTGTGCCAAAGTTTGACAAGCAATGCTCAGAGTTACTCTCAAATTTACTCTTTACTATTAGAGTTACTCTTAGCACAGAGCATACAGCCACAGTTGCTTCGCGGCGCTACCACGAAATAATAAATAAAGTAAAATATTAATATTTGGCAGACCCTGGCACATATTACTGTACAATGGAGTTGCAGTTGTGAGTTTTGCTGGATAGTTATTCCTTCGTCCTTGTCAATGCATCTGTTAAAATCAGGTCAAACACCTGTTAAGAACAATCCTGTAAATACCACAATCATGATACTACATACTTATAGATAATGCACTGATCTCGCACTCCTTTACGTGAAAGACTACGATACTAGTACATTACACTATGAATTACACTTGCAACTTTGAGAACTCACCTGCGCGAGCAGAACGTGTGTAGCTGAGACAGCAAAAGGTGATTCCTTCCGGGAGGCAATGACACCCAATGACACCATTGATTGGGATTGCGGGATACATCTCGCAATCTGTAAAACTAGTGGATCTTTGGTGCAAATTTGATGAACGCCACCTAGGGTGCGTAAGGCACGTCGGGAATTGTCGTCTGCTTCCGTCGTTGCACTGCTGCCGGCAGAGCCACCTGCTGGGAAACATTCTGTCATCGGTACGATATTTAAACAAATCTATATGAATAGTTCGAATATAAAAAGCAAGAATGTTTATATCCATTCAATCCAGTCAATAGGAGATTTTACAGCACAGTGCCGTTTTTGTTATGATTTCGTAGTGATCGCCGCGATTGCGGTGTTCACTAGCCTAACACCAGCCACAAAACGTATTATGTTCGGTTAGATCTCGATGGATGAGCATCAGTTGAAACTGATTTGCGAGAAACGTATATGAGGATGTACATTTGCAGTGTAAAATTAGAGTAGTCTGTGAAATGTTTCGTCAAGAAATTCCCGCTTCATTGTGTTTGTTTTCGTGGCCATTTTGGGTGACAGCAAGGTGTCATGGTGACCTCCTTGCTGAAAAGCAAACCAATGAGAGGAGCGAAACTATGATTGACAGGTCGAGCATCTTTTTGTTACTCCTCCCAATGGCAAGACTCCCTTTTAATATACGACTCTGGGCTACCGTAAGCTTACTGGTTACTTGTAAAACCATCATAACAAATTACTGTCATGCAACAGAAAGCGCTAAATATTTTTAATACGCTGGTAAAATTGCGCTAAAACGGCTCTGGGCGACGTCTGTTGGGAAATAATCCCCAATTGGTCAGGCAACAGTGGTTCATGTTCCCGACTGCGTTGCTGCTCATGATGACTACGTAGCCGACACGTAGCCGACACGTAGCCGATTCTTTTTTCTTTTTTTATACACTGTGTTATGCGTATGCAGTGTAGCTCTGACGTCGTACTTGAGGAGCAATTCGCAGTTGACGACGACTTCGACACAGGTTTGCCCATAATTTTCAATTTTAATTTTCGAAAAATAACTCTGAGCGCAATCGGGACGGAAGTTGTGACATAAGGGTACTGAGGGCTCAGGGTATCGAATAAATAAATTTTATGAGATTGTATCTCCACTGCTTTAGAACGCAGAACTTAACCGCATTACAGGTTCCTCATCAAGTGATCAAGGATCGCAAGTGCCATCCCCCTGATCTATTGAAATCGGGAAGCGGGCGCCTTTTTATGACACCTACGCAGTTATGGTAATGGTGACGAAAAGGCGTACGTCCCGGGCTTTCCACGAAACACGAGTGATCACGGTCTTATATCGGATAATGTATGGCCTTCAGGGTGTCATTGGGATGAAGTTCCGCTTTCAAGGATCCGTGCTACGCACTCAAAACATCGGAACCTGAACCCTCACGACAGCCGCACCACTTGTGGTCAGGAGCGGATCTAGAGGAGGGAGGGTCAGGATGTTCTGACCCCCTCCTCAATTTCTTCACATATTGTTTAATGAACTTAGATCGTGTACCTACCAAGCTAGCCAAGGCTGGACCCCCTTTCAGATCCTGGATCCGTCCCTGTTTGTGGTACGCATTTGACGTCAGTACGCAATGAAGTGGAGCGCATGTTTTTTCTGTGGGACGCGTGTGGGGGCACAGCAGGTGCAGAGGTGCAGAATGCTTAAGTGAGGTAAGAAGAGGTGCTGCTTAGTTACCCGAAATGAACCTACTGCGAAACGACATGTACCCAGAACGCAAAAATCGCATGAAATCTTTGCTGGTTGCATGCTGTCGTAGAACCGCGTGAATTTACTACAATGAAATGCATTCTGTGGATATCATATGGCTCAAGAGTCAACGAATCTAAAGGAAGATTGGAAAGGGACAGCCTGTTGAGAAGGTACTGGGGAGCTGGCCAAAACAGACCAAACAACCTGCGCCCTGGCGAACTACCTCAAGGACATACGTGCTGAAATAATCTTTTGAATTATTCCGTGCTTTCACGCATCAATCGTCTCGGAACAGCTGGTCGCGCCAGTGCGACCTACATTTCCTTTTTTTTTTATGTTTCTGTTCTATCATATTCGAAAGGGACAGCCATTCTTTTACCTCTTTGAGCAATGACCGGCTGACAAGAAAGTCTCTCCGCACGATCGGTGTCCTTGGTTTCGGATATGTGAATGTAATTTAGCAGAAGCACTTTCGGTATCGCTTTCTGCAGTCCCTCCAGATCCCAAAAAATATCCGCGGGACTTATATTCTTAAGAAGCGCACCGAACCTGAAATTGTGAAATGCCTTGAGAGATCTGGCCTCTAGCCCTTTCTCAACATTGCAGTCGACTGTCCGACCTATCCAGCGCTCGGTTCGGATGTTATTGGGTAGCAGTTAGGCGTCTACTGGATAAGAGCAGGTGCTGTGTCGTGCGGTGAATGGGGTATCTCAATTAGCCGTACGAGCCATACCACGTAGGAGACGGAGTACGTCGAGTATCTTGTTCCCGTTTGAGTCCCGTGTCGTCCTGTCCATGTCTGTTGCGCAAGCTTCCCACAGACTCAGGGAATTATGCTTCCCTCATCGAATCCACATTGTTCGCTGGTGCCTCCTTCTAAGTTGATATTGTATGTTTCTGGTTATCTGAATGTGATAACACGCCTGCGAAGAATTAAACTGTAACTTCGAAGGTATCGCAGATTTCGAAGAGCGACTCTGCACCGGAAATGGGATCAAAGGCGCATAGTCTATGCAAATAGTGATCTGAAGCGCTTATCCGTGCCATCATAGTGCGCGGTTACCATCGTGGCACGCTTCGGTCATTCGTTTTCCTTTGTTTGTGGGTGCACGTTTGATATTCGTGCATGGTAAGTGAAAGGTTTACCTGTTTCTCCCTGCAGTGTTCCGATGCTGGTCCTGGTGGCTACGACGCTGGTATTGCTGGTGTCGCGGTGTTTGTCGTCAGAAGGGGAGGTGATTACTTTAGGATACTTGACGGGATCTCAAAGGCGACCTGGAGATCGAAGTTACTCCCGTCCAGGCCTCACCCTGTCAGGTGCACTGACATTGGCAGTCTCGGAAATCAACTCTTTCCATCCCATCATCGGCGGACGGCGATTGCAGTTCCGTGTGGCCGAAACATTCGGCGAAGAGCGACACAGTGTGTTACAAACTGCCTTGCTATGGAGGGAAAACGTGTCAGCCTTTGTTGGACCTCAGGAAACCTGCGTTCATGAAGCTCTGCTAGCGGCTGCTTTCAACCTGCCCATGATATCCTACGTAAGTGATTTCTATGTTTTATTTGAAGGATTCAATGATTTTTATATTCATATATCTACAAAGCAAAGCTCAGAGCGGGACTGTTAGTCAAGGCGTACACTGTCAAACGGTCCCTACAAAGAATACATATACTTCGATTTAGAATCAATCGAAACTACAAAGTTGAAACAACAACAGTAAAAGATATGAAAAATAAAGAATAATCAAATATTAGAAAGTGAGAAGCAAAACCACAGTGATGTTAACACCTATGACGGTTGTATGGCAACGTGTAATTTTAGTTTTCTTTTCGACGAATACGTACTAGAAGCATGTCGTATTTCCAAAGGTAAACCATTCCAAACATTAGAGCCGAACGAAGCAAGCGTGAAACTACCGTAATTTGTGCGTGGTGTGAATAAGTGAAAGGTGTTCTCGGTGCCGCTCAAGAAGTATGCCGGCGCCCCGTTGCCTAAGTGTGGAAACTTAGTGAGAGGATAAGAAAAAGAACTTGCGCATTTGTATTACAATTTTATACTGAAGTAACCTATATATGTGGTACGTGTTTAGCAGCGAGGATGCAAACCACACTGAGTCGCGGGGGATGAATTGATAACATTATGCGAAGAGCTCGCTTGTGCATAGCAAGTAAGGGGTGTAAGCTTGTTTTGTATGTTACACCATATACTTCAAGGCTATAAGAAATGTGGGAGTAAACTAGAGCATAATATACACTAACGGGCGTATTAAGAGGAACTAAATTGTGGAGGAGTGACAACGCCCATATGCCTGAAGAAATCTTCGAAAGCACATACTGAATGTGCTCATGCCCCCCCCCTCCCCCAACTGAGATTTTCCTGGATGATAATGAATGGAAATTTGACGGTAAGTACCCTTCTAGAAGACAGCTACCGAATAACAGCTTTTCATTATCGTCATTGATGACTTTTTGGCAAGGATAAATGATATTGCGCTATGTTAAATGACTGTCAGAGTAAGAAATAAGCGTTGATGGAAACAGGCAGCGCAGAAGCATGAATCACCCAGAGTGACCTTCGTCTGCGTCATTGGCTGTTTTTTATTTGTATGTATGTTCTGCGACGTGATGTGATTCTTTTGTGTGCATTGTTTCTCTCTTATCAACCACAACCAACACCACCTAGATCAGGAGTGCCGAAGCGGCGGCCCGCGTGGCCCCCGAGCAAAAAAAAAAAAAAAAAGAGATCGACCCAAGCTTCCATGGACGGCCGTGGCGTTATTTGCCCTCGTGACTTTGTACTCGTAAAATTTATCTTGTGTTGATTAGTGACAGAGAACTGTTATCACTGACCTGTAACATACGACGACTAAGAGACTAGGGCAGCCTGTGGCAGATGACAACAGCGAAGACGACAAAAGTAACACAAAGACAACCAGGGAACGTCGAACTTGCAACCTTTAATCATAATCAAGCTTTAATCATATGATTGCGACGTTCGACGTTCCCTGTCTGTCTCTGTGTTGCTTTCATCGTCTGCGCTGATGGGTCTCTAAACATGACACTGCTTCGAATTGTTTCTTGATTAATGTTACTAGTACATTCCTACCAAAATATCTGAGCAAACCATACATTGCCGATTTGTAATATTGGTGCCTTCAATGCCACCAGAAACAGACCGGATCAGTATAGCAGGCTTGGTGATTTCGCGAGTGAATTCGAGTTATAAAAAGAGCGAAGGTTCTTCGAGTGGAGGAGATTTGAAACAGAGCTTTTTGGCTCGCAGTTTTCAGCAGTTGTTGCAAGGTTCCTGGTGATTAACAGATGGGACTGATTTACCTGCAGTGCGACTCACCGATAAGAACAAATTCGCTGAAGTTGGTGCGGTTTCGTGTTGTTCTGACGTTGGACGAAAGGGTCTGAAGATACGTATGTTTTCAGGGACAACACTGCCCATGTTCTGTACCTCGTATAATAATAATAATTCGTGGCTTTAGGTCGCGAGACATCTGTGTCAACATACGTCTGCGAGCAGGCGTTTTCTGTGATGAACCTGAATAAGTCAGCTGCGCTCACAACTAACAAAGAAACACCTCAACACAGTCCTTAAAATTGCAATCGGGCATCATGTTCACAGGATGTTTACACAATAGTTAAATAGAAGATGTGCCAACTCTCCTCATGACATAACAAATGAAACGGATTGCTGACCCTGTGATTGAGCAACGCTAATTAACCCAAATATATACGTTTTATGTCGCTTTAACTTGTGTGTTGTGCCATATCTATATCAGAAACAGGCTACCTCAAAGTTTTAGTATGCGACGTGCGGAGCTCCTCCATGGCTGAATGCGGCCCGCGGACACGAATGAGTTCGTCACTCCTGACCTAGACAGAAGGCCTCTCCATGCTTCCCCCTCCCGCGCCGTGACGTCACACAGTCTCGTTGGGCTGCTTCGTGTGCTGCTGCCGGTGCCGCGAGATTTTACATTGACCGCGTCCCACTGCATGAGTGATTATTTTATGACTGAATGAGCTTTTTAACGTTGGGGCGTGCTTCACCGACGAGTCCGGGTGCCAGGGCAATTATGACATTGGTCCGACACAGGGGAGTTTGAATCCTTCAGAAGCCCCAAGGACAAAAGTTTTTTTTTTTTTAAGCTGTCAACTGTGTTCATGAAATTGTCTTTCTTGTTCAGCTACCACTGGACTCTGCCAAAACAAATAAAGAAGAATAAGGAGATGCACACATATAAAATAATACATATTTACTTCATGCACTGCATACAAGGCCTTAGTTGTAAAAATTCAACATTTCTCCATCTACGTAGGTTTGCGAGCTTCATTGTAAGTCGGAATCAATGACAAAAACGTCAAGCTATGCTGACCGCAAGACAGGGAACGAAGCCGTAGTCTGCCTGAAGATCCCAAGGCTGATTCTTGATGGTGCGCCATGTATATATTCACCACCTGCCCTAGTTATTTGTCGACTGCCAGCACATTACAAGAGGCACCCGAGACGCGAGCGCCTGTCGCTCTTTTCGCGCTCGAAAAGTGCATGGTCTCCGCTTCGCTTCACTTGCAAATCAAAATTTATCGATTTATAACTCAAGGTACGCGCTTGTTTCGGAATATTTAATAACGGGGTGGATATAAATGTTCAATTCTGCAATCTCGCAACTCACCGAATTAGGTACTCAGTCGTCCAGTATAGTAAATGCACCTTGCGACAGGGTGTCAGCCCGGCTGCAAAATGCTTCTGCGAAGACCGCATTCAGGCGGCTCTCATATAGTTTTATTGCAAAAAATGTTGTAAAGAAAGAAAAGAAAAAAGGAACCTCCTGTATACTTGCGTATATCACGGAACTCCTTTCCTTTTTTCGTATTTCCTGGTCACTACATCATGACCACTCTTATTGTTTGTTCATATCTGAACGTAGATTGACGCACGCATTCCAAAAGGTATAGAGACGAAAATCATCGACGTCTCGTTTAGCTATGCTGATCCTAAAAAAGATACATCAAACGCTTAGGATCCTATATCCCCAAAGCGTATTCGAAAAGGCACTAGGGCATTAGGAAGTGCTAAATGGTTGAAAGCTATTTGCAGCTTACGCTATGATTGAACGGCGGTCTATGCGCTCCAGAAAAGCAGCACGTTTTATCGCTGATGTCGCTGATTTCAGTGAGTGCCATGCATAAAGACTGCTATGGCATACACTTTAGTTTGCCAAATTCAGTATCACGCACTATGAACGGAACGCACTGAAAGATATGTGGGTAGATGCAACGAAAGGTAGACTGATGAAAAACGAAAACAAGAGAGAGTAGCTCCTTCCTACCGTAGCCGAACACCACATTTCCTTTAGTATGGACCACATTGAAACCAGCAAATTAACTGTAGTGGTGTAAGTACAAGAATTGATTAGGGAAAAGGCACGGGAAAGGAAACGTATCTTTTTGGTTTTATTGTTTTACCTTCTACATTAAAGGGACCGTAAAATGCAATAGAACCTCCATGTTAGATACCATCATGCACAACTTGACTTTGTGATGCTTTTCGTACTAATTAATTTTGAACACTTTTAGGAAGTTAACGATGGCGTCCTTCTGTGTTCGCCCAGGAAAACAGGAGGAGCTCGCCCTGGATTGACGGACAGGTATCACGAAATATTGAGGTACCATGTAACGCATTTGAGACAGGTTAATGACTATCAGACATGTTTTCAGGAATAGCAACAGCTCTTGAGAAGTTCGGTTTAAACTGTTGTAAGTATAAATATAAATACATTGAAGATTATCCCAGCCATGTGTGCCATCTTTTGGCCTTTCTCTCTTTCTCTCTCTCCGCGTCTTCGTGTCATCTGCTCCTCTGCCATTGCCCACGGTCCCGGCGTGGGTAGAGTGACCAGAAGAGGAAAGGTGTGAAAGTGGCTTGGGATCGCTGCTGTTTGCAAAATCTCCCGTACAGCCGATTTCTACGAATGTCTGGTTTACGTTCTTCTGTTTCGGGATGCCCCAGCCGTGCACCTTCGGTGGCGAAGCGCGCATTGCAGCTATAGTCAGGACCCGCCAGTTGCTCGCGTTCTCAATAGATGTCGTGCGAATCGCCTCACGGTTGCCGGGTCTTGGGGTCCGCAAACTATGCTTGGCGCGGCAAACTTTGAAATTCGATTGCTAACAAAGGGCTCAATGTGCAGCGGAGCTAATATATATGTGAAGCGTACACAATTTCACCAACTTCGTTTTTTCAATTTCACCAACGTTTCAAGAAGTACACAATTTCACAATTTCCACCAACGAAAGCTCATGATGACCAAAGATATATCACCCCATCAAACACTGGCGCAGCTCGTTTCTATTTACTGCCCAAAATCCACAAGGTACACGCCAACGAGCTCTATACGGCTGACATCCCCGGCAGGCCAATTGTATCTAACAACAAAACACCCACAGAACGGCTCTCGAAATTCCTGGACCACTATTTAAACCATATTCCGACAGCACTGCCATCCCATGTACAAGACATACCACACCTCCTCAGAATAACCATATATATAAACAACACGCGTACATTTGGTAGGGACACAATACTCGTCGCGCTAGATGTGACATCACTGTATACTGACATCCCACACAACGACGGAATCACAGCCCTCTGCAATACCCTTTCTACAACGAACACCACAAAAGACACGGAAACCATCCACGCTCTAATGGACTTAGTCCTTAAACTGAACTACTTCGAGTTCAATGGGGAATACTACCTACAAGTACGAGGGGTGTTCAAGTCAAACCGGGAATTTTCATTTTTCGCAAAGGTAAAATGAACTTACACGCGAGAAATTAGTGTTATTTTTCAACATAATCTCCTGGTGCACTAGTCCGAGCGTTTCACGAGGGCTTGAATGCCAGCAGCGTAGAAATCCTTACCGGCGCATAGCAGCCATGACCGGACCGCAGTCTTGACCACGTCGTCGCAGCTGAAGTGGCGGCCCCCAAGGAACGCCTTCAGTGGCCCGAAGAGACGGAAATCGCTGGGGGCGATGTCTGAACTGTAAGGGGGATGTGCAGCAACTCCCAGCCACGCTCAGGACTGTAAGGTGCGTGTCGTGAGACGCGCGGTATGCGGGCGTGCATCTCCCTGTAGGAGGAAGACTCCTTTGGAGATGAGGCCCGGCCGCTTTTGCTTCAGCGTCTTATGCACATCCCTGAGAACCTGGCAGTAATATGCACTATTGATGGTGGTACCACTGGGCAGAAAATCAACATGAACAACGCCAGCCTTCTCACAGAAAACTGTGGCCATGACCTTACCCACAGACGGGGTGCTTCGGAACTTCTTGGGAACTAGCGAGCCCGGATGCTTCCACAGTTTTGATGCGCGTTTAAACTCACGAGTGAAATGGTGCACCCACGTTTCATCGCACGTGATGATCCGATCAAGGAACGGCTGTCCTTCAGTGTCGAAACGGTACCTCAGCTCTTGGGAGATTTCCAGTCTTCTCTGGCGGTCAAACACGGAGAACTGCCTCTGGACCCAACGGGCAGTAACTTTCCGAAACTGGAGGTGTTCATGAATGATGTTCATGATATGTTCAACGTTCCCAGAGAAAGGTCCGTCTTTCGAGCCAGTTCGAGAAATGTTGTCCGCCGGTACTTGAGGATCAAGCGCTCCACAAGGTGGATGTTCTCAGGAACTCTGACACTGGGCTCTGTGCCGCCCCGCTGGGATCGTCCTGCACTGATGTACGGCCGTCTCGGAACCGTTTGCACCACTCAAACGCTTTGCTGCGGCTAAGTGTATCGTGGCCATACTGAGCCTGAAGTCTTTACGCCTTCATTCACGAGAAACTTCATGACAATTCGCTGTTCGATGTGCGCGCTCACCTCGTTGTCGGCCATCTTGTCCAGCACGTCTCTTATGTTTTGCACAAACTTTGGATCACCACCTGGTCAACCCGGAGGCCTGTCGTGTGTGAAAATGACGAAAAGGGAGTAGCACGAGCTATTTCTACACTCAGAAGACAGAAAGTGGTAAACGCGGAAGTATGTCGCGTGTGAAAATGACGAAAAAGAAGCAGCGCGAGCCATTTGTACACTGTCTATTTGTACAGCCATTTGTACACTGCAGACAGAAAGTCCCGGTTTGACTTGAACACCCATCGTACACGGTACAAGTATGGGCACATCAGTTGCACCCACGTACGCAAATATCTTCATTGGGCTCCTAGAAAACAAACTTCTTAGCTCCCTCGCATTAAAGCCCACTATGTACCTTCGATATATCGATGATATACTTATAATATGGGAACACGGGGAACATGGATTTGAAAAATCCGTAGATCTACTGAGCACCACGCATAGCACTATAAAGTTCACATCACAACACTCAACTCACTCAATCAGCTTTCTCGACACCACAATATGACTAGACAACGGCAACCTCACCACAACCCTGTACAAAAAGCCAACTGACAAACAACAATACCTTCACTTCAAAAGCCAGCACCCGCGTCACTGTAAGGTTGCAATTACTAACGGGCAGAGTGTAAGACTGCGCCGAACTTGTTCAAACGACACAGATTATGCTGAGAAGCTTGACGAACTCTGCAGCACACTTGCCGAAAGGGACTATCCAGACTCCCTCCTAACCGAATTCCGTCGCAAGGCACTCACACTTGATCGAAACGAGGCTCTGGAACACCGAAAAGATCCTGACGCGTGCCAAATAAGCTTCATCACAAGATACTCCAACGCACTTCCAAACATCAAAGCCATTCTACGGAAGCACGAGCCCCTCCTCCAAAGCAGTGACCGGCTTAGATATATTCACCCATCCAATACAGGTGACCCCCATACCGACGCGCAAAAAAACTAGCATACCCCTTGGTCAATGCCAAAATCAGCAAAACGAACACCCAGTACACGCCCTGCAACTTCCCACGCTGCAAAACATGCAAGCACATTCAACACGCTAACTCCATCAAAAGCACTGCGAGCAATTACACCCACCCCGTTAACCACGCATGTGTGAATGAACCACGCACGAGCTCCAATGTCATATACTGCATTGAATGCGGCGACTGCTCGATGCGATACATTGGTGAAACCGGCCAACAAATGAACAACCATCTTTACCGGACACAGAACCGATACGTCCAACAAACTTCCCAAGCAGTCGCCAAACACTTTAACGTTCCTGGTCACAACTTTGACAACATTAAACTATATATTCTAGAAACCGGGTTCAGATCCATACGTGACAGACGTGACAGGGAGTCTTATCTCATATACAAGTTCAACGCTCTTCACCCGTTCGGCATATCCAGAAATCACAAGGCACCCTAGAAACACTTCACAAATAAAATATGCTCAGACCTTTCCCTTCTATCCCTTTTATCATCTGTTATATTCTGCATGGCCACTGCTTTTTGCTTTCTTTATTGCATGCCACAACTTTGTATTACGAATATATATCTTTATAAAATGCTTTGCTCGCTCTGGAACTTTCCCCACGTCACCACTAACCTCCTTATCTTTCTCAATGCCTGCCAATTTCTGCCTGTGGTCCCGCTTCGTCCCCGTGTACGTGAACCTCCCATTTCTGTAACCGGAGCCAAGATCACTTCGGTCACATAATTCCCTCCACACTCTAACATAGCGGCCATTCACTCCGGCCGTCGAAGCCCGTACGGACCCCATCTTCCCTCCGGGCCGTTGACCCACAATTCGCATGAACCTTTAACACGTCACACCTAACCCTTTAAATACCCTGCCAATGATGAGGACGGTGCCCAGAAGAAGAACAGTCTCTGTTCGAAATATCGGCGGCTCCTGTCCTGAGGCAACTCACTTCGTACAATTTCTATGGGTTTGCCATGCGCTTTTCAGTCCCTTTAACGGTAATTTGGTGGTTCGAGTCTCGTCTCGCCCTTTTGCGTCTGTCCCCGGAGCCAGGAAATGTTACCGACAACAAGCCCGCCCTATGATACGCGTAGAAAGCAACCGAGTCAAGAGTAGCATGCAAATGGCGAAACACAACACCTTCCACACCAAGAGAATAAGGCAGCCTTCGACAAGGTGAGACAGCGCCTCGACCTGAACCTGCAATCCTTGGAAGAGTTGAAGATGATGTCGATGGCTGTTCCTCTACATAAGCTCAAGTCTTCCGTTTGACCACTTGTGTGCACGTCTCTGTTTGGTTGCTTTCCTGTGCCTGTTTACGAAGTGCTTCGTTGTTTGTTCTCAGTGCGTTTTCGAAGGGTGTAATTGGAGGCTGTGAAGGCAGTTAGCGCGTACACACCCGATTGAAGCCTCGGGGAAGTCCTATGCGGGTGTCTTATCGACGTAGCATAAGACCTAATGCAATTGACCAGCAATCAACACGTGCTATTTTTCGCTGTCTGACTTAATAACGACTGCATTATTTCACTATAATGTAGGTTGGTTGATGTGGAAAGCGAACGGTTCATTGCACAAGCGAGAAAGGACGGATGAGTGCCTGATTCGTGAAACAGTGCATCACGTTATGGTGAGACAGTCAGCAATGACATAGCGCCAGCTCAGCTGATAAAGCAACCAGGCTAACAGTTACACAAAGGGGCTATTGATAACGTCTTTCACGAGTTACGCAACGCCGAGTGAACGACAGCAGCACTTTATTTCAATGGTGACGAGCGGGGTGTTTCATAGCCATAGACAATACTGTACCCCATTTCAGTTTTTCATTTACTTCCTGATTATTCACTTGCGGAATAGCAAGCCGACACTCCGTTTGGTAGACCTTTCCCCCTTTTTTGTCGTTTTCTGTTTGTTCTGTTCAACATACCCGTCTCCCCAATTTCTGGTGGAGACGAACCGAAACCACGACCGCAAACCAGGTGGTGGTGGTGGTGGTAATGGTGAAAGGGCTTGCCGTTGTCGGCCTCACGCATTTGGGCTACGTCACGACTGACGCCCTGGGGAATGTGCGTCCTGGGCCGACTTCTAAGGGAACTGTGCCAACATATGTCTGAAAGCGTCTGAGGAAAACCCCCAGACAGCACAGCCGGTACCGGGATTCGAACCCGGGTACCTCCCAGTCTCGACGCGATATGGCAAACCGCAAACCAGTTTACGTGGCGAGCAGATCAGCGCCTCGGCCAATCAGCGCCAAGTGAGCTTTGTTCTCCTGCGCTCTCGAGACGCGCTTGTTTCCGCTCATTTGCACAGGTACATTTTGAGATGATGAAAAAAATTGATGAAACGTCAACGTAGTTGCTCGTGTCACGATTTTTTTTAAAGAATCGGGTGGCTTTATATAATACTAAGGACTGGCCCCAATTCAACTATCTCTCATTATATTTTCTACCAGTCTGTATTACTGGCTTTCCTTTAGGATTACGGTACTGAGTTACTGAATATTAATAAGGTGACCGGACGTTTATTATATTAGGTTTATGGGTTTATTACTGGCACTCAGTATCGCAGGTGGCGATCAAACTCCCCATTCATCATCTCGCAATAAAGTTGTTGTTACTGGCACTCTAAATACAAATAAGAAGTTGTTGGAGAAATATATTGGGATATTTGCTTTCCCATACCCAGCTAGGTTTCGCCCGTTTCCACTTGGGTGCATCCTACGGCGCTTTTCAACAGCATGCGCAAAAACTTTCTCATTGAGGCCCTTCCCTTCTGGGACGTCCACTTCTCAAAGATTTCGTCCGCCCGCCATTTCCGGCTTTCTTGAACCTCCTCTCTTATCAATTGTTTGACACTCGTTCGTAGCGGACGAAAAACCTCGCTGAATATTATGCCTCGCATGGCGCTTTTTGAGTGGGGGAACGCGCTTTGGTTGCGTAATGATCCAGAGTTTTCAGTAGCGCAGCCTGATTTCCATAATCGAACTTTCTATGCGGCTCCTCGAGTGAACGCAGCCTCATTCACAGAGAATATCGAACCGCTCATTCAATGTGTAGTTGTGTTCCTTCCGGCTCTGTTTATACGGGACAGAGTGATGACCAAACGCAACAGGCTCGCATTGGTGCATTACTGGCCCTACGAGAATATTGGGTTCACAAGAGGAACAGAAATAATCTAGACTGAAAGCAAACTCCAGAGCCCTTACACGAGTCAACGTCAGGAACAGTGATAATGCGCAGGCAGCCGTCTCCTTGCCTGCGGCATTGAACGTGCACAATAACAGTGCGCTTCTCTGTTTGTATTGCTTCCGCGGGTGCTTATTGCATCATGCGTAATTGATGAAGAGCTCTGGTATAACTGTGAATGTTGTCGCCGTACGTCAGGTAAAACTGTACCCAAAATCGCAATTACCGCTAGTGAGACACTGATGCGGCAAAATGGCTGTGATTAATGGGCAACAGTAAACCAAATTAAATGTCTGGGATAAGACTGATTATTCTTGAGTCGTCTGGATTGCCTCTTTCGTCGTGCGAGTAACTACGAGATTGCAGCAACAGAATAAGCGAAAGCAAATAATAAGAATAATCAGTATAAGCAAAGTTAAAGGCATATTGCGTACGCTTGTCAGGTTTATCGCAAAATTAATTACAGAAACACAACAATCAGCACCGGCGTAATTCTGCACGCTGAATGGCGTCTCTGTTTGGCTTCGCCGTGTTGGCTTTGCCGGAACATCACGTGGTTCGCCCAAAAGATGATTTTTTGTTTTCAAATTTGTTGTGAGCGCCATGAAGCAACTGCGCTATGAGCGGCGTACAAACGTGGACAGATGGAGAGAGGACAGCAGGGAGGAGTGGGGGATGCGTCACTTTGCATTGGCTACATGTCGCGCGTGTCGTACTTTGATAAATGTCATATGCCCACCGCGAATAGCAATGATACTGTCATATGCTTAACGTCTTAATAAACACATAAAGTATCGGGCAGTAGCCCCATCAGTTGCTGTTGCATAATGTATGGAAATAAATCCGGAGTAGCTCCATCGGTTGCTGTTGCATAATGTATGGAAATAAATCCGAAGTGGTTCCATTGACAAAACAAAATTCGAAAGACAAATTATCCGGGGGGGGGGGGGTATGTTTATTAAGAAAACGAAAGGAAGGGTCAGCCAGACGAGGGTCAGCTTGCTATTCCAAACAAAAAAAGGAAAAGAAGGGAAGAAGGAAAGAAAACGAAAAGAAGAAAAGGGGAAGAAAGAAGGAGAAAGGGGGAAGAAAAGAAAAAGAAAAATAAGAAAATAAAAGGGAAGAAAAGGGAGAAATTGGGGAGTAAAGAAAAGGGAAGAAAAGGAAAAGAATAAAAGGTAAAGGAAAGGAAAAGATGAAAATAAAAGAAAAAAACAAAGGAGATAAGACTTTCAGCGTGTATACGCAAATACTCAATCTGGTGTGCTATTCGAGAAAAATCAACAAGGAAAGATGTATCTAATTTAAAAAAAAAATAAGCCGCCGTTTACAGAGACTGCTCTGAAAAAGGAAAAAAGAAAAAGAAATCGCCGAGAGCACTCTGTAGCGGTTTGCAGACTGCAGTACATAGAGCTTACAGAACTATCGTGGAAGCAACATAATTCTGCAAAGAAATACAAGTGATCTGCATTCCTGATAACAGAGCATTTACGCGCAAACAGCGAAGTCTCTAATACACTATTACAAGTCCGTTCAAGTCAGGATAAGGGCGCCCTTGTCAACACGCAACATCGCATTCTGTCTAGTCAATCTTTTGTTTTCGTCGGCGTGCCAGAGACGCCATCGGCAATATCTTACCGCCATCACGCTTGGCGGGCTGTGTTAATGACGGCATATACGTGCTATAATAAAAGGGAGCTTGTGCACAGGGCAGGAAATGAAGTGCGCTGAATATTGACCAAAATGCGTAACCGAAATTGCAGTTTCCTGTTCTGCATCAGCAAGTACGTGAGAGCACCACAAGGAGTCTGCATTGGAATAGAGCTATACTAAACAGTGAAAATGGGAAATACAAATGTTTATTCCGCATAGTCTTCATCGTATGGGAAATGCCACGGCCCATTGAAACCAGTCAAAACCGTTGGCTGTGAGAGCCGGCACCTTAACAATGACTTTCGCCCATGCTGCTTCTGTTTCTTGTACATTGTTCAGAGTAAAAGAGGAGGGAAGAGGCAAACGTCTTTAGAGAAGCATGTGAATTAACATGTTTTTTCTTTTTTTCTATCTCAGCCCAAAATAGTTTCTGTAGCACCTTTCTGTATGCAAAATAACTGGTATAAAATCTCAACTTCCCTCCTTTAGTTCTCACGTGAAAGGGGCAGCAGTCGGTGGGGGTACTGTTTTCCAGCGGCCAAAAACCATGTGGAGGTCTGTGCGCGCAAACACGCAGAACTGGCGCACAGATAGTGCAGCTTACGCTCTGCGTGGCCTCCTTTGTCATGCTGCCACGTTTCTTGACGCAGGAAGTGTTGGAGGAGGTGATCCTCTATAGCTCCTGCTCGAAACGTGAAAGCGCTGACACACAAAACTCTGTCTGTGAGTTTAAATAATAATAAATGGTAATTGTACTGTGTAGTGCACGTAAGGTGTGCCTGCCTGTGTGAATTTTAAATAATCACAAGCTCTGAATTATCCTACATTATCCTTGTTTCGTGACATTGGTAAACCTAGCATTCCTAAAATGAGCTGTCTCGTATGTTGGAACCGTTGTAACGGGTAGCAGCAAAGGGAACGGAAGTTATACTCCCCATGACAGTAGGCAAGAGGCCTAAAGATGCAGTCAGTCAAACACGGGTGACTCCACAAAAGATTACATAGTTCTTATTTTCAGAAAAGAAGTTTCATTTTTCTGTCTAAACAATCGCACTAGACTGCCACGCTGCAGGTCGCCCAGCCCTAGTATAGGAACCACTGGGTGAATATAGCAAAGATTACAAATTTTGATCGTATCCTAAAAATAGGGGATGGCGTTTCGGGCGCTTCAACCCTTGCAGACTGATAGTCAGTGGTCTCCTCACGTTTTATCGATATATATATATATATTTTTTTTTTTACTTCAAATGCTGTCACTTTGTAGAAAAAACATCTGAAACAAAACAAATTCCCATCCCCTGCATTTCCTATGGCCTATACCGCCCGCAAACCATAAATTGAGAAGTTACCCGTCAAAAAGAACTCGTCACCAGTTAAGTTACCGTGTGAAAAATGTAACTAAGTTAATAACGAAGTTCTTCAGAATAACCGGGCGGAATCGGATTAACCCGCAAAGGTCACTCCCTAGGTATAGGTCATAGGAAATACATGGGGTGAGAATTTGCTTTGTTTCAAACATTTTTTATTTATTTTCCTTTTTTTTTATTCAGGCAAATGACCCTCAAGCGGTAACCGCATACGACGAATTCTCGACGGAAAACCGGCCACCGTCACCGTTTTTCCAGTGAGCCAACGACGACAGCGATGGACAGAAAAATCCGGCGAAGAGCGGAAGCGGCCGCTCGACGGCAGCCAAAGAACCGCTTTACGCGCTATCGTTCCACGAGCGGACGTGGCGGGCATTTCGGATGCCCGTATGACCAACCTTGGAACTGGGAAGCATGCTCTCGCCCACCCGCTGCTGTCTGAGGGAGCTTTTGTAGAGCCTGCTTCGCGAATATGCTTTGACCGCAAGAACTTATTCGGTGTGCCACTATAACTTTTCCATGTGTAGCAAAATATTTATCAGTTAATTTGAAGTCAAAATTTAACACGGACTACTGAAACGCCCGCTAGGGCGCCACCCTCCGCCGCAATGGAAATCTGTGCATGCGGTTCGTCCCGCCGTTTTTCTGTCGAGTTGTCGTGCCGGTGGAAAAGTTGGCCGTTTTTCCGTCGAGAAATCGTCGTATGCGATTACCGCTTCAGTCTGGAAAGTTTGAAGCGCCAGAGATGTTATCTTGTATTTTTACGACTCGATCGAAATGCGTAACCTTCGCCAAATTCGGAATTCCTTTCAATTCCTAGGAATGAAAGGTATGGCCAATTCCTACTCCTGGGATGGGCTTGGCGACCCCATTCCATTCCGTCAATTCTATCAGAAAAAGAAAAGGGACCGGTAACCGTACTGGCTAGCCCAGTAGCCACCGGGGCGCCCGACTATTCCTACAACAGTTTCCGCCATTCCATTCCAATTCCATTCCGGGCTCTGATAAATCTGGAATCATTCTGGAATCATTCCAACTCCGGAGTGACAACTCCGCAACCCTGATGCACGTTACAGTGGCATGAGACCAACGACAGCGACAGAGTTGTTTATTTGAAGGTCGCCTGTCGCTATGTGCGTGGTTCGCTCTGTCGATTGCAGTTCGCAAGAAGACTTCTTCCGTGCGTACATTTCTTAAGACAGCCCATAATGCCGCTATTCACCTCCTTATATACACGCAATACCATCTCTATTGCTGCTGCGGGCGACGAGAGTCCGGTACGCGTGTGGCGCAGCTCTTCACATGTTATGACACGTGAACCGTCAACCACCGCTACCACTTTTTCTCTGGGCACGTGACGCCAACCTCACAGTCGGCGTGACTCGTCGAAATGACACATCTGCATCGCCCGCCATTTTCTCTTTACGTCGCTTCTCTTGTCGCGCCAAGGGAGGCAAGGGTTCTGTGCGATGCGACGTACTGGACAGGATCGTCACGTAATGGAGCCCTAAACAGCTGTCGCTGTAAAAGTTACAACTTTGTTACCGGCAGCGTTTATGAAACGGCTGATTTTCTTTTCCGTAGCGATATCCAATGCGGATTCTGATCTATACTTCCGAGCATGGCAACAACGAGGAGATCCCAAACGGGCTACTTCAGGCGTTTCTTCGTTTGTGGGAGCCTTGCATGCGATTGTTGACGTATATAATACTCTATATCAAAAATTCCAAAATAGGAAGTGTGAAAAAAACTTTAAAGCGACCAGACCGGTACCTATACCAGAAGCAAGACAAATGGCCTCACATGCCTTCTGGTTAATCTAAAAGTCACGACCTAAAATGTTTCGACCAAACATTTATGAGTGAACCTCACAGCAAGTGGGCCCACTGCCGCAATCTAATTCTTCTACCATTGTAGATGCCCCACGCGCTTGTGAACTTTTTAGGGACGTGACGTCAAGTAGAATCTCGGTCACCGGTCTTTAGTTGTTTAGTGGAGGGGTTACGACAGTACGTACACCTCCACTTTCCACGTAAAGCGGTCCTGTCTTTCCGAGGCACCCGAGATGGGAAGAAAAAGGAAGAGGGCCTCGGACTGCGTTTGCCAAAATCAAGATTTTGAACTCTCAGGCAAGGAAGATGTTGTCGTATGCAAGTATTGTCGCGTGACAGTTAATGTGGGCTGTGGAAGAGGTGCGGCGCGCATATCGGAGAACGTGCAATCGCGGCGCCACGTGAATCTGAAGAATCCTCCTAACGAACAAAGGTAAGCAAACGCCTTCCGGTCATTTCTTGCAGCACTTACAGAACTCGCGAACTAAAGAGCGCGCAGCAATGTCTGACAAGAACCTCGGCAAGTATGCTTGCATTTATTACAATAAGCTTAGATGAGTTGTGCTTTCGTTGGTTTCGTGAATGCGCCATCACCTCGCTGTGGAGCAATAAAGTTTCTTTTGTGATTTCACAGAACTGGTAATTCGCATTGGTTGTTGTTGTTAAGGCTGCGTTAGACGCGTACAGCACTGAAATTACACTGTAATTGCTGTTCGCCGATAACTGTCGGGTAAACCATGTACACGCAAAGAAAAACATCGAAAAACTCAGATTTCACGAAAATCAATAAACATTGAGAAACATACGCCGAATCCGCCAAAAAATAAACATCGAAAACGCGGAACCCTAGTTGTAGCGAGAGTTCGA
Source organism: Ornithodoros turicata (assembly GCF_037126465.1). Classification (NCBI taxonomy): domain Eukaryota; kingdom Metazoa; phylum Arthropoda; class Arachnida; order Ixodida; family Argasidae; genus Ornithodoros; species Ornithodoros turicata. The sequence continues at coordinate 40,047,461 of NC_088204.1, forward strand.
GGTAATTCGTTACTGTCTTACTGTCGTCTGGTTACTCTACTTTTTTTTTTGATAACTTGTAACTTAACTCGGTACTTTTGCGCCGTGGTAACTTTCAGAGGAACTCGTTCCTTTTTCAGGGAACTTTGCCAAAGTAACTTAAGTTAAGTTCCAAGTTACTTTTAACTCGCTTTTCACTCACGTCCATATATTTTTTTTTGCTTTCTCTCCGGGTCCTTCATGGCATTTTTTTCCATAAAACGTGATATTCAATAGGTGACAGTATTTTATTCAGGAAGCAAGAACCGCTGCCATTGAAACTGTGCGCCCACAGGGAGTACGATGCAAAGCGTTCAAATAGACCTCTACCACAGAAACGTCACCATGACATTGGTAGACAGACTGAAACCGAAACAAATTGGAAGGAGAGGGTTCCACGAACGGGCACTTGTTCGCTCCCTCCCATTGAAAGAAAGCCAGGACCGAGGGTCGCGTCTCTTTAAGGGACCATATCGTAATCCCCTCAAGACTGTGGCTTTCGGGCGCGACCTTGTTCACCTCTAGCTTCGAGCGTGGTTCAATTCTACCAAATTTGTGGCGCTGTAGAATACTATGACGTCATTTGTTTAAAAACAGGGAGAGGTCTATTGTTGGACATAAACGAAAACGATCTAAGCGTGTTGCACTCCTCCACAGGCAACTCAAGGTCTAACTCAACTGCTCACGCGCGCTGCACCTGCGTAATGCTATTTTGTGTCCGAAGTAACTTGGAAGTAACTCGATCTTTCTTTAAAGTAACTCAGTAACTGCGAGTTACGTTTCAGGCTGAAGGACTTCGTTATTAACTTAGTTACATTTTGCAAACGGTAACTTAACTTGTAACAAGTTCTTTTTGACGAGTAACTTCTCAATCTATGGTTATAGCACCGACTCCCCGGGGAAAGATTTGCTCAAGACAAAAATTCAGAGCTGCTACTTACGAGTGACTTTCTGTGAACACATAAGCATTCATTTCGTACCGGGACTCTTCCTTATTGCGTATGGTACGTCTTAGTAGATTCATAGACATCGATATCTCCAATAATCTTCGGCGTTGCCGGCGTTGTAACCGGCAGGTCGAACGAGGAGCGAAGAGAATGATGAAACTGCGAGAGAGCGTAAGGAGGAAAGAAACGGGGAAGCGTACGGCGAGAGTGAAGAGGGCGCGAAGAGGAAGGCGGAGAAGGAGGGCATGCTTGGGAAGCGAGAACGCATCTGGTTGCACTTCGGTGAGCTTGGCTCCAAACGTGCGACTGGAAAGGTGGGGGTAGTTAGTTCACGAACTGGGATAGGAGTACTTCCTGTGGAGAGTACTATGTGTGGAAAATAAAAACATTGGTGTATAACTCAACCTCAACAGCTGCACTCAAATTTCGCATTACCGGCTATTGTAACGTCCAGTAAAATTTTTTCCCGTTTTCTCTCTTATGTGTGTGTGTCATGTTTTTCTTTTCTTTATCATCACCATCATCAACAAACGGAGAAGGAGAAGTGTACATTATTAAAATCGCTGGACAGACGCTATGAACACACAGAGGCGATCGCTTAAAATAAAACTCCGAAGCAAACCTAAGACCAACTTTCATTCAATGTAGCAACACTGCATGGGGACGATTGACAGGTTGGCCTGTACAGTGTCGGAATGGTCTGGAGGCAAATTTATCCGAGTACTTCTATCGATTCATTAGAAGCGCGAGTCCGTTCTATCGCTAATTCTCAGGCTACCATAAAGATGCAGACAGACATGTAATGTTGGAGGCGTAGTTAACATTAGTGCTGTGCAAATATTGGAATTTTTCGAGTATTGAAGCGAATATTTATATGTTTGATTGGAATTCCGAACCGAATCCGAATTTCAGTATATAAATTGCGAATCAAACCGAATGCCTCTTCCGTACCAATTATATTCGAATAGTTACCGCGCAAAAAGGAACGCAAGAACAAACAGTTAATCTAGAGCGAAACCACCAGAGACACTGTTTAAGTACACCTCATTAAGTCAAAACGAGGTGGCGCAGCACTCTTCTTCGTCCGCGTTTTCTCTTAGTGTTTATGCTGTCTTGAGTGCACAGAATGTCCACTTGCGCCACTATCGCGGTGGCGGAATGCGCCACTATCATGGTGGCGCACTACAGGGTGTCAGCTGTACAGCAAGGCAACCCGGCACAGAAATATGGTTCTATTCCTGCCACCCAAGTGGCCAGCGAACGACTATCCAGAAGAGAGAGTATGCTGTCGGATCACGTAGATCAGCTAGTGTTTCCGCTCGGCAACATCACCTTCTGAATGCATGCTGCCAGGGATTTGGCGCTTGTATACCGCTGGAAAATAAAATATATCTGTTCTTTGTTTGCGTTTTCTGTAGGTTTGCGCTTTAATTGCGCTCCGCCTATGCGTGCAAACACTTCGTTTTTGCAACTATGCGCTTGGTATCCGCTTCGGTTCTACAATTATTCGCTTCATATTCCAATATTCAAATCGGCTATTCGCTTCGTATTTGCTTCGGCCCTATAACTATTCGATACGATTTTGAAACCACTATTCGCACAGGTCTAGTTAACAGCTTGTTGCTTGTAAACTCAGCGCAGCAAGTTATACATGTGACAGAAAATATTATAATTTGCTAATGTAATTGCGGTAACACGGCTCGGCGCGACTTACGGTAGGTAATAATCACCGATTGTCAAGCAACAGCCTACTATGTTCCTGACTGGCTTGCCAACTTCTTTTGTTAAGCGCACGCAATATAGTTTTGTCGGCGTGCTTGACGAGCAATGCGCCGTTGGTGGTGACTTTGACACAGTGTTGTCCGTAATTTTGAATTTAAATTTTCTAAGAACTAATGAGCGCAATTGGGCCGGAAATTCTCTCGTAACGGCACTGAGGGCTCAGGCTATCGAATGCGTAGATCAATTTTCTGAGATTGCGCCCCTACTTAACTACTACGCTTTGTAATTTCAATATCATATTGACAAACTGTTGCTTATAGTATAAACAACAGTTTGTCGCGTAAATTTATGCAAACGTACATTTCAAGATGGAATTAAAAGTTACAGATTTGCTTTCTCATGCTTACGTAATATGTGGCCCGGTGATCGTTATGCCTTAAGATTCAATGGCTTTATAGATCTCTAGTTCCGTATGATACAATTACCTTTTGAATAATTTCGGGGCTGTATATACTGTGAAAAGGTGCCGCGTCATGCCCATTGTGCCTGGTGTCATTCACAGCGACGAACTGCCATCAAAAACTGATGGCAGTTCGTGATGCCATCAGCCATGTTGCCAACAGCCAACTGATGCGATATTCGTTCATTACGTTTTTATCGTCGTTTCCTGACAGCGAACATTTAAGGTACAGCCTTTGAATCCAACTTCCCAGACCGACGGAAGGAAGGGTCACGGGGAGGGGGCTGTGTGGGGCCACCTTACATGAATGGAGATCGGACTGGGTGTCTGGTATTCTCTTTCGTAAGGCATTATGTTTTACTGAAATTGCGTGTTCATTTGATTGAATTTTCATTACTGCAACTAAAATTTTTCTAAATAAGGAAAATCTCTTAGTCCTCAGGAGCTTATTCGTTGGCACGGTCATTACCTTCGGGACACAAAACGCATTCCAAACTTCAATTCGTTTGTATCTGATAGTCACAGACAGCAAGGCCAGCCATTGCCCGAGTAACCGACGTCAAGTAAGGCGAAGTCATTTAGACATATTTCGAGTCATGCAGGACGTCTGTGTCACTTTATTATGTTAGCTTGTTTTTATTTTCCTTTCTTCTTCTTTAGATTTACTCTTTTTTTGTAAATGGACAGACTATCAAAAATGCCCCCAAGCCCACAAAGGAGATAGGGTCAAATTCAAACGGTTAGGAGGATCTAGTTTTAAGGACAAGCCTTCCTGCAGAATCCGAACACCATGAGTCACGGTGATCACCATGGTCACCACATGTCAGGACCTGATGAAGGGCAGATCCTACTCGAAAGCTTTACATGTCAAATGCCCCTAGCGGTTTGAATTTCATTCGTGCCACTTTTTTCTTCGTACAGTACATTCTTAATGTGGAAATCCTAGGAAATTCAGATCACCCCCCCCCCCCCCCGCGCCATCGCAGCAACACACTTTCCGACAAATCTGCCAACTTGACTACATGAAAAGGGAAATAATTTGCCACAATTTGTCACATTAGTATTCGTTACGTTTCTATGTCTTTACCAAAAACGTTCTCTATTTGCAGGCGCATCGAAAGCAAATAAAGAAAAATAACAGAAAAGAATGTCAGAGGAAGCAGCATTGCGAGGACCATATCGCACATAGCGAAGTCATCCTTTGGTGCAGAATGCAGGCATAACCTAGTCAGTCGAGCTTTCTGAAAACTCTCCCCTTTCCGTCCTTGCCTTCTTTGTTTTTGTTTTTTGCCTTAACGAAACTAATTCCGAAATTAACCTTCCCCTGTTTTTCTTGTTTTTTTTTTCCCATTATAATCATATGTTGCCCCCCCCCTTTTCCGTCATGAAAGCAAAACATCATGGCAACGAGGCATGAATGGTATAGAGGCTTCTTCGGGCTTCGTCCGTGTCGCAAATCAAATGAAGCCGTGCTAGAGTGTTTGCGTGACTGCATCTCATTGCTTTGATGAATAGCCCTGAGTCTCCACGCGGTTCTTGTCAATCAGTGGAAGCAAATTCAATAGCAGTTGAATAAGATGTTGACTACGGTGTTACTCGGAATTGCTCGACTGCAAGGCAGTGAGCGCAATACGAATTGCTCTATCGTAGGCGTAAACATCATTTATGGGACGCGCGAACTTGAAGGAAACTCAAAATATTAAAAAGTGTAAATATTAAGCGACTAACTCTGGAGCTCTCTCTTGATGTGTATAGGATATCGACGCACTCAAACTTTTGATATGGGAATCACTGCCGGCGAAAGGTGGAGGAATACTCACGAGTTTTTCCCATATATTTATGTTTTTTAATGTTTCAATCAAGCTTTTCGCACCGTGCAGTCCACAGTGCTCACTTTCCTGTTCAGCACGAAACGTGTTTGCAGGGAAAGGAATTGTTATGGACTGGCACGTTTAGGAATACGGCTGCCGCTGTCAAAGTGGATTCACTCGTGCGTATATGTCGAGGCTCCGTTTCGAGCCGCTTTTGGGGAACCGTTTCCCACTGCGGCTCTGAGCGTGGATCCGCTAAGACGTATCATCCAACCAACCTGAGCACTCCCGGAAGGGCGGCAGTGGCTTTCTTCGGCGACGGCAGACCCGCGAACACAACACGCAATACTGCGCTGAGATTTTCTTCTCCCTTTGTGTATGTTTGGAGCGGCTGTCCCAGTGAATTCGTTCATTGTCACCAGAACTTGTTGTTTGCTGTCTAAGTTGTCAACGAAGAGCTTGGAATTTACGTGAACCACAGAATCAGCGAAACTAAATAGGACTTGAGTGTTGCAAGGTTCGACGGCATCCTGACTTGCGCCGGTCGTCTACATGTTATCTCAGCATATAACTCTGCCGAAACAAAGGATCACAACATCATCATCCAGTGGACCACAGGGCACTGCGGTATCAGTGAAAATGAGAAGGCGGACCAGGCTGCTCGAAGTGCTCATCATAAAAGAACTACTCATAAAATCTACTTCACGCAATCCGATGCAAAGTACATGCTGGCCTCCTTACGTAACCGTCTCTCTAAAACCATGTGGACAGGCGACGTGATGAATCACTCGTTCCTCGCGCGAATCGACCCCAACTGCACCTACTGCCTCCCATCGAAGATGCCAAGGCCGTTAGAGTCCGTCATCCACCGCCTGCGACTCAACGTTCCGTTCGCAGCAGCATCACTTCATAAGATAGGTGTCCTTGGATCGCCGAACTGTTCAACTTGCGGAAGTGTGGAGAACACGGAGCACGTGCTGGTCACCTGCCGACGCTTCGACTCTAGTCGGCGAACACTGAAGAACGCCCTCGCGAAACTTGACAACCGGCCATTTAGTGTTGAGAATGTACTGTTGAGCTGGCCAAGTCAGCACTAGCAACCTGCACTGTGTGCACTGACAACCTGCCTCAAGGACATACATGATGATGTAATATTTTAATTCATTCAGTGCTTCCACACGTCAAGCGTCGTGGAACAGCTGGTCGCACCAGTGCGACCTACGTTTCAATTTTTTTCTTTCTATTTCTATTCTATTCTATTGAGTGTGGCAATATGTCCTGGTCGCAGGGCAGGTAAACGGTGTCTCGCTTCTTCTGACGTTTTGTTCTGAGCATCTGCATTACATTGTGGCACGTCTGCCGTTCCATCGCTTGATGATTGCAGAAGAAATGCATCTAAATTTCCACGAACAGCTTCAGAAGTGTCCGTCTTGAGATAGCGACATCAACGAAACGCGTTTACATCCAGGCGACTCGATTTTGTGTGACCTGTTCCTCCCGGCGGCGCCGCTGTTTGAAACGCATGCTTGAATACAGCTGGGAAGCAAGAAAAAATGCGTTTGTGAAAGGGCGCTTCAATATGCCGGTCGGAGTAGAAGGACTCCTGCCATAGTAAGCATTGGAAGGCAAAGGATCCCTCCAGTGCGCTTGAGAATGTATCGTTTGCGGTCTTGGTACCTTTGCATACATCCCATTGTTGAAACTGCCCTCTATCAGAAGAGACTTTTATACGGAAGTTGCCCATTTCAGATAACTTAATTAGTATAATGCTTAGAATACGTCTAATGTACAAACTGTTTTTTAACGCGAACGCTTTTTAATAAATATAAACCTAAATATTTCTTTTTGAAGTAAACAAGCTATCAGGATGCGGTTTTAACAGGTGAGTTTACCAGCGAGAGGGGCATTCTGCATAAAAAGAGCACGTAACCACTAAATGAATTATTACACGAATTGATTCGCCAGATATCTTCTTCTAGGTTGGTTTTGCTTATGAAGGAACCTTTAGTCAGTAATCGAGTACCCGAAATTGTAATCGAATTAACTCGAAACATTACTCGCCTGAAAATATAATTGATTACTCGCAAAATTACTGAGAAAGTAACTTATTACTGGTAAGGCAGTTACTTATAACGCGTTACACGCTTCTTTTTCTTTTTTTGGCTCCCAGCTCAGGATGTAACGCGCAATGGACGCCAGGACATGCGAAGCAAAGTCAGAGAAAGCGTGAGTTGGTGGCAGTCTCCTGTGAAGCGTGCTTTCACGGCATAGATGCGTTGTTCGCAGGAGAAACAATCATGAAGTAAGCTTCTCCTCGGCCCTCCTCAGCGACCTGTTGCTGCGCCTTTAAAATGGAGTGTGATGATAGCGAATATCGCTTGCTGAATTGCCTTGCCTTAGCAACGCGAGCAACGAAGCAACGCGAGCAGGAGGGCATTGGTTAATTGAGGAGACCGAAACTACGTATGCAGGATACATGGCTTACTTAGGCCATTCTATGCATCACACCTGAAACCCCAAAGCACCGAGATGAGTACAAAATGATCTAGCGTTGGTAACTCCTAAGAACTTCGAGAGTACTTTGCCATCAAAACCGCGTAGAGAAGTTACCGCGAGCGAGCAAAAGAAAACCAAAGTGTTGCCATGCAATGCTACCAGACGACTGTTGTATACACATCCAGACGATCAGAAAAAAACGCAGTTTATTCCTATGACAGACACACGGTTAAATAGGTACAGGAATCAGCAGCGCCCCCTTGAACAACAGATAGTCTGCCACGCAGGCATTATCTTATCTCAATAATGCCCACATTTGTCACATCTTCTCCCTCGACAAACAAATCCAAAATAATTTTTCCTAACCACTTTTTCCGAAAATCCAAGGATTTGTATCTCTCGGGAACAGACTTGACGCGCTCGCTTCGGGCCAGGGACTGACTGGTAGTCGTCTTCTCTGCAGTCGCTCCAGCCGTCTCGTCGGTTGCCGCGGTTTCTGATAATTGCCTGAAAGCTTCGGGTTCGTCGGTGCCGGGCAACGAACCTTCTTGACGTGACTCTGTGTGCAGAGGTTCACTGATACTTGGTGACGGTGTGGCCAGTTGAGGAGCTGGCGACAGCATGGTGCGCTCGAATATAATCAGCATGCGTAAACCGCAGCGAGTTGCCTATCTCAACAAGGAATGTAATGGAACTCACACATTTCTCAATAACACCATCGGGGGGGGGGGGGGACACAAGCCTGACGCTCCCCCCTGACGCTTTTTACAAATGCTTTGTCCCCCGTAGAAAAAAAAAAAATCGCGCTGGTCCTCTCCTGGTGTAAGACTGACCATTAATTATCTGTTGTTTCACTTTCATGTGCTCCACAAAACTTGCTTGTAACAGAGATAATTTAGGGTTTCAAAAGCAGCCCCGAAGGAATTTTCCCAGTCATAGAATGAGGATTATTGTGATATTTATTTATTTATGCGAATACCTCAAATGCCCGCGAGGGGCGTCACATGCGGGGTGTGTGAAAGAATAATACAACAAGAACTATACATCACATAATGAATATATTAATATAAACTAGCACGCGAGGTTACATATGTTCAGCAACACACAAACAAAATAATACAAGTAAATGAGACACACTTTATAATCCAAAAAAGAACACAACTGTCCACGAAATGCAGAAACATCAGAGATGGTGGCAATGGATTGGGGAAGGTCATTCCAAATGTCAATAGCATGTGGAAAGAAGGAATGGAGAAACTGGGATGAAGGACAATGGATATGCTCAACCTTGCATGTGTGACCAGTCCGGGCGGAGACGTAGTGTGCTGGTGCAATGAAAGAGGGTCGGATGGCTTGATTGAAGTAAAACTTATGAAAGAGACACAAACAAAAGTATCTTCTACGGAGTGCAAGAGGGGGAAGATCGATGGATGACTTTAACAAGGTAATACTAGATGGATATGAATAGTTGGACAAAATAAAACGGGTTGCACGATTTTGAATGGACTCGAGAAGATCCTTAAGAGTTGAGTGGTAAGGATCCCATATGCTGCAGGCATACTCTAATTTGGACCTAATTAGGGCTAGGTAAGCAAGACGTTTGACGTCCGGGGGAGCAGGCCTAAGGTTACGACGTATGAAGCCAAGTTTACGATTTGCATCCCTTACAATGGTATGAACGTGATCTGACCAGGAAAGATTTGATGAGAAATGAAGCCCTAAATACCTGTAGTTATCAGAAGTGTTGACAACCGACTCGTCAATGTGGTATTGATAGGTGAGGGGGGACCTGATCAACACCATCTCTCTCGACAAACAAAAGGACAAAATTCAAAGTAACTTTTCCAAATCACTTTTCCCGAAAATCCAAGGATTGGCATCTCTCGGGAACAGACTTGACTCGCTCGCTTTAGGGACCTTCAGGTTCAGGCCCTTCAGGCCCTGGGAGCTTCTGATAATTGCCTGGGCGCTCCACCTCGCTGGGGTCGGGCAACGGACCTTCTTGACGTAATTCTGTGTGCAGAGGTTCACTGACACTTGGTGACGGTGTGGTCACTTGAGGGGCTTGCGACAGCATGGTGCGCTCGAATATGATCAGCGTGCGTAAAACGCAGGCAGTTGCCTATCTCGACAAGGAATGTAACGGAACTCACACATTTCTCAATAACAACATCGACCCAAGCCTCCCGCTACCCCCTGACTGTTTTATGAACGCTTTGTCACCAGTAGAAGAAAAAAAATCGCGCTGGTACTCTCCCGGTGTGAGACAACCTTAACTATCTGTTCTTTCAGTTTCATGTTCTCCACAAAACCTGTAACAGAGATAATTTAGTGGGAGGCTGACGTTTCAAAAACAGTTCGAAAGGAGTTTTTCCAGTCATAGAATGATGATTATTGTGATATGCCTTCAAAAACCCGCCGAATCTCTCTTGCAGGGATTCAGAGTATCCGTCCCTCTCCTCCTGTAGAACTTGTTTCGTGAGAACCGTTTTGATTGTTTACACTACCCGTTCTGCTGCGCCACAAGATCATGCATGATAGGGAGGGCTTCGGACATGCCTCACTCCGCACGCGTTCATAAATTCTTCGAACTCTTGAGGTATAAATTGGGGACCATTATAACTAGCTGTTCAGGGAACCCGTGAACAGAAAATACAGATTGGAGCTTCTCAATTGTTCTTGAGGTTGACTTTGAACAAATCCGGGAAACTTCTATCTACTTGGAAGAAGAATCGACTAACAATATATATATATATATATATATATATATATATATATAGGTATTCAATAAAGATCAGAAGTGGAGACGGTGCTTCTACAGGACAAGGAATAAAAGGGGAACTTTATTAAAAACTAAGAGGGGGTATTCGACGATTCGACAGCAGCGCTGTCTTCAACAGGAATGGGATATTATGGTGTCGCAAGACAATTGCAAAGAATGAAAGGGGAATATGTACAAGGGGAGAGGGCAGCACACGTGCTTTGTCAAACAAAGGTAAAGGGGTACAATGAATCATAAGCAGTCATGTTCTTCGCCGGAGGGCAATGATTTCCTGGGGTGACCAACCGGGGAGTCTGAAAGAGATACAAAAGAGTGTATGTATTCTGAGAGAATTAGGAATTTAGGTTGCGAACTGTTGAGAGGATGCCGGGGTCCTTGTTAATCTGGCTTTTAAATTTGTAGATTAGGAACGATTCTCTTTGTTCTCTAAGGCGTTGGGATGGAAAACCCAATTGCAGAACGAAAATGGCTATGTCGTTAATTGAGTGGCCGGGTTTACTAAAATGTCGAGACACTGGCAGATTAGGTCTCCTTGATACGTCGGACCTGTGGTTGTTGAATCGGATTCTGAAGGATGTAGCTGTTTGACCGATATATTGGGCCTTGCACTCATTACATTGAAGGAGATAAAGGACGTTAGAAGAGTTACAGTTAAATAGACCGTTAATTTTTGTGCGATAACTGGAATTTGTGCTTTCTACTCTGGTAGCAGTTTGCATTAATTTACAGATCTGGCATCTGCGTCCGTTGCATGGTTGACAACCGTTGTGTTCCGACGGCTTGTTCAACTTGGCGTTCACAAGTCTGTCTAGGATGTTCCTTGCTCGACGATAAGTAACGCGGGGTGGTTCCGGAAACACCTGACTCATACGATCAGATTGGGTGAGGATTACATAGTGCCGTTTAAGTATGCGGTTTATGTCCGGGGCATAACCGTTGAAGCTAATAGTGAGGTTTATCGAAAAATTATTATCGGCTCGGGGCTGTGTTTGGAATAGGTTCTCTCGATCGGTTGATCTAGTTCTGGCTATGGCATCTTTTACGACCTGATTAGGATATTTTCTATCTCCGAAAGTTTCTTCAAGGCTCTCAAGATGATTGTCTAGTTCATCATCGTTAGAACATATTCTCCGGTAACGCAGCGCTTGACTATAAGGGATAGCTAGCTTAGTTTGTCTGGGGTGGCAACTCTGGAACGATAGATACTGTTGGGAGTCGGTAGGCTTTCGATACAGACTGGTGGTTATGATTCCATTATGTAGTTTAACTTCCACATCCAGAAAATTAACAGCTGAGGAGGAGTAATTGAATGTAAATTTAATACTGGAGATGTACTTGGTTAAAGTCGTTAACAAACAACTGAAGGTCGCATTCGGAGTGGGGCCAAATAATGAATATATCATCTAGGAATCGCTTATATAGGAGTAGCTTCAGTGCACCATTTCTGAGGAACGGTTCTTCCAAGGATGCCATGAAGATATTTGCATAGTTAGGGGCCATTTTTGTTCCCATTGCTGTACCATTGACCTGTATGTAGTGTTTGTCGTCGAATTCAAAGTTATTGTATGTTAGGATCAGATTCAGGAGTTCCGTGAGGACGGACGTATCATAACCCCGATCGGGTTGATTCTTAAATGCACACTCTGCTGCTGCTATTCCATCTGAGTGAGGAATGTTAGTATACACTATACAGGGAAGCGACGTCTAGGGTTGCTAACAGACAGTTAGGGGGAACGTTTATTTTACGTATAACTTGAAGGAAATGGTTGGTATCCTTAACGTATGAGTCGAATTTAGACGGGATGGATATATATACGGGGCCTTCATCATGAAATCTACGCCTTGGACGGTAGGAGATGCGGAGTAAAGTCAGAGAAAGCGTGAATAGGTGGCAGTCTCCTGTGAAGCGTGCTTTCACGGTATACATGCGTTGTACACAGGAGAAGCAACCATACAGTAAGCGTCTCCCCGGCTCTCCTCAGCGATCTGTCGTAATGCGCTCTTAAACGCTTCACCACATAGCACGCTGAAGGCTGACCATCTGATCATTGTAGAAAGTGATACCTCTATCACTGAATTTGTGGAATGCGTGGGGCGTACGCCTTTTTGTGACAATTAACATTTCGGCATAAGTGTCGCAAAAAGGCGTACTCCTCCCGTTTTCAAAGAACGGTGTCACTCGTGCTGATGGTTGGCTAGGAGCGTGCTGTGTGGTGAAGTTCCTTTTTTAAGAGTGTGGAGTTTGATGATAGTGAAGCTCGCTTTATGAGTTGCCTTGCTTTAGCACTTACTGCAATGTAATTGAAGATGGCGAAGGCCGAAGCAACGCGAGCACGAGGGCATTGGCTAAATGAAGAGATGGAAGCTACGTATGCACGGACTTACTTAAGCCGTTCTCTGGATCACCCCCGAAGCCCCAAAGCAGCGACATGAGTACAAAATGTTCTAGCGTTGGTAACTTCTACCAACGGCGATAATACTTCGCCATCCAAACCGCGTAGAGAAGTTACCGCGAGCGAGGAAAAGAAAACCAAAGTGTTGCTATGCAATGCTAGCAAACGACAAACCGACTTTTTTCGTAAACAACGAGATTTGGCCGAGGCAGACCAACAATTAGGGACGACACAGACAAGTAAGCCTCAAACGCATTTCGACTTTTTTCATTCGCACAACACTTATATCGAGTTGAACCCAATTTGTAGTGTAATGCAGTGGTTCGCAAACTGTCGTGCGCTACCCCCAGGGGGGTCACAAAACGGCCGACAAATTAAAAAAAAATTATGTCAGAATTAACGCGAACCCTTCGCGCTATTCCACCAAGAGCGATAGCTGTTGGGTCCACCTGAGACATTACGGTTGCGTCTGCGGAGAAGAACGAATCCGGCCGTCTGCGCATGCGCTGTGGATAGGTGGATGAATAGTCTCTGTTCTGGATTGCAGCACCATGGATAGAGCCGGAGTTAGGGAAGCGCCAAGGATGCGGATTCTTTTCGCCTCGCACATTATGCGCAGATTGTTTTAAGAAATGCGTTCGGTTTCTTTTTCATTTCACCTTGATGATCATTGTTTTTGCGAATACAATTCCGAAATTTGTTCAGTTAAGGTCACTTCTTTTCGCTCCATAAGAATTGTGTGTAAAAGAATACACCTGTTTTGAGCGAATAAAGGTGTAAAATGATTTACTGTGCAGATGTATCGAAGCCTAGACGTTGTTTAACAGCCGGTTGAAATGCCACATTCCATTGGCAGAGCTGAGTCAAAAACTATGTTTTTGACCCAGCGATTGCCTCAGCGAAACGCAACCGAGAAGTGGGGAGAGGGGGACAATATGTGGGCCGTGATGTTCGAGCTTTCGAGCACTCGTCTGTGACGTCTGTGGACGTCTGTGTGTGTGGACTCGTATCGTGAACAGTGTACATATGGTGAGTGTACACACTGCGCGTCCCGCTGTGTGTAATTATATTGCGCGATTCTGAAGCAGTTTGCTGAATCCGACGTGGCGAAAGCAAACACCAGAAAGCACGCGCGCCACGCGTTATGCACAGAGGGCGCATCGTACCTTGAATGTTCGCATTCCATTGACAAAGCGAACCCGTGCGACCGCGCGGGAAGGCAAGGGGCAAAAATTGTTTTTTGCCAATGGAATTGGCCATATGTGTCACATGGTGGAAGGTCGCGGTAACAGATGGCGGCGTTGGGTGGAAAATAGGCTGCGTTTACATGAATACGATATAAGCGTATCGTATCCAGTTGTTGAATCGAATTCACCCATGTAAACGGGTAAATTGGTTGGGAGGGCGTGTCGTATTCAATCCGATAAACAGAGGTGGATCGATACGGCGGATGCGCATTCAGATTGTGCATGTAAAGAGACGATGCGCATCGACGAAAGAGGAGAGGATTATGGGATGGGGCGTTAGACTGCGGGCTAGTCGTGTCGTCTGCTACTCCTGGTCGAGATTCAGACCGTAACAGTTCGGGTCAACTATGGTCAACAAACCGTAACACTCGTGATGACAAAATGGCGATGACAGAAGCAGCAGGGCTTGCAGTCGTAGAGCAGACTTCATTCTGAAGTACTTTTGAAAATGGGGCGTAAACGCTACGTGTTAACGTTAGGTGCAAAAGTAGCAGGACACCCAAAAGGGCAGTATTTGCAGAAGTGCCTCTCTAACTTCCCAGTATATATTGGCAGGCGGCACACGGCGTGACGTCATCTTCGGTGGTGTCGGCTCATCAAGGAGAGGGTGGTGATGTCGTATTGCCAGTGAGACTGCATCCTGGGGACGGTGAGGGCCGAAACGAGTTATCGGCAGCCCTCACGAGACAGTATTATGGGGACACCTCGCGTAGGCTGATGTGCCCCTAGTGCTGTTCGATTGGCGTCCTCGTTTCCACTGATGTCCCCATGGTCCGGGGACACACTGGAATACGATAGGGTAACCCTGTGCTCCTGCCTTCTTGTAGACTTGCAGGATTTCAATGACCACGAAGCTGAGACAGTTGCGTAGTCTCATGCTGATCACACACTGTAGCTTACCGAGGAGCTTTCCGTAGATCCTCGCTTTCCCTGAGAGCATGATATCGTTGACGATGGCTCATTTAGTCGTCATGTCATTGAACTACGTATGTTAGCAGTGCCTTCTCCAAGGTCGCCTACTCTGGTGGACAGAGTAGATATTCCTTCCTCTAAAGATACGTCCCTCTTAGCTCACTCGTCGAGTGTTTGATTGGGTAGACGCGTATGCGCATCTTGATTCTGGAGGTCAGCTCTCTCCGCATATTTATGCATATTTATACATTTTGATCATTTTTAATTTTCGCGTGCTGCAAAATAGTGCGCAACCATGACGTTGCCCATACATTTGTGTCCCGAGAATTAGAAAAGATCGTAACAGTGACGACCATGTAACTGCAGCGAGCCCTTGACGCTGCGCTCAAGCACCATTTAACATGCAATTCATGCTTTGCATACTTTGCGACGCTGTTCTCGGGGCGATTTTTTCCCGGAAAAATCATACTTCTATCTTGTATTGGTAAAGTGTTATAAGATATGTTATATATAGGAAGTGTTATAAGAAATGATGCGCTGCAAAGCCAGCTTCATGAATTATGCGATGAATCAGAAGCTGCGTTGCCTAGCTGTGTCAGGTATCCTCCTTTGCGCTCGTTTCATTTGGTACTAAATTGTCGCCCTCCATGCGGATTTTCACCTCATCGTTGTATGCTGCGTTCTGTTCGTTCCTGGCATAACACAAACATTCTACGAGTATCAGTCGTCGATTTGGAAACTTATTGGAGCTGTCGGCTGGTAAACACATGCTCGGTTTTGTCGCATTTCGAGCAGGATTACTGGGATTTAAGGTTCCATTTTATAATGAACATGTGACGCTCTAGGAACGACCGACATTTTAATCAAGCAATTGCACCTGCTGATGTGATGTGTTCGTCGTGAGGCAGAGTTGGGATAGACGGAATCAGGTTACTGTACAAATTCGCCGAAAAGACACACTAGCTCAGATAAACTAACACCACAACGCACACTGTTTCGAGTATTTCATACTATCCTCAAGTAAGGTAAAGGTAGTAACGTACGATAGGACACCACAATCCATACCATCAAGTCTGCACGCATGCGATAGGCTGTCGTCGTAGACATATGGAGCATGGAAAGGGTGAGAGGTCTCGTTGCTTCAGATTTTGCTGTAATAAAGACCATCCTGGGAATTTCTTGTTTGGGTTTCTCTCATCTCTTTCATCAGTTCATTTTACTTGCTCATCCATTTCAAAACTGAAATTTCATCGAACTTGAAAACGGCGTTTCATCAAATCTCATAGCTGTCATTTTTCTTTTCTCGGCGAAAGCCCGAATAAAGGGACTTTATCGATGTCGAAAGCAGGATTTATTGTTTGTCTTGCGGAACCAGAGTTTGGCAGCTGAACAAGAGATAGACTGACTAAACACAGCTGTTGGCAAAGTGACACGTGTGGTTGATTCTGACGACATATCCGTCTAATAGGATCAGCATCCATTAGACAGCTGTACGAGATTTCGATAGTATATTCCGCAATATGTAGCGCCACCCGGAATACCAGCGTGTGCGTCAATAGCCTTTTCAAAAGGGCTGTCCTAAGTATACGCGAGGCAGTGCAGAATATATGAGGTGGATCGGCGCTGACCCCTATATTATGATGCGGGTTTTATTGAAAGCCTGTCACCGGTGATTATTTCTTCTTTACTGCTGCCCACATGGATAGAATTTATGGTGTCTCCAACTGGTGCGCAATCATTTGTTGCCTTTTTACGAGCCTTGAGTAATTGGCGAGCGCGGAATGGGGTGTCAGGAGACTGCCGCTCGTAGGCTTCCACAGAAGCCTGTGTGAATCGTCAGCCCGGCCACTTAACCGGCCGTTTTGCTTTGTGAGACTGCATTGCGAGTAAAATTATTTATCTCTACTCGCTCTCTTTTCGTATCTTCGTTCATGTTATATTCTGCATTCAGTGTTGAGGAGAAGCGCTGCGAATACAAAAGTTACAAACCTTCAAGCGTTCTGTCAGAAGTCGAAAGAGTTTTTAACGCTATGATGCTGCCCTAATTCGTGGGAAGAGGAGCAGAACGTTCTGGTGCCAGGATTACTTCCCTGGACACTTAATTAAACTAGAGTAGCCAGCTCTCTTAATGAGTGCCACATTCTCTGTTTTATTTTTCCTTAGACCAAACCTTGACACACTTGACATACTGAAACAAAAGGACAGGCATTGATCGCTGCGTTCCTCTAAGAAGCGCGAAAGGGAGTAACAAGTAAAGGAGTAACGAGCGGTCTGTGCGAAAGTTCTGCCTTTGTTATTTTCTTGTTACAATTATTTGCGTGCTCTCGTTATTTTTGTTAGTTTTCGAGGGAGCTATTTCTTTGTTTCACGTGATGACGTATAAAGTGCCCCTCTAAAAAATCAATTTTCAGTCGTGTAGATAAGCACATCATATAACGGGGGAGAAAGACGAGCTCGACGAGACGCATCACTTACTATCAGCGAACAGAACTTACGAGTACTTACGGAGCCGTACGTGAAATACTCATAGGGTCCTCGATAAACTGCACCGGTGCGCCCCGGTGCGACCTGGTGCGGCGTGTCATCCTCGATAAACTGCACTGGTGCGCACTGAACGTCCTCGATTAAAGGAGTGCACCCGTTAAGTGCTGCACTAAGTTGCCCCGAACCCACACCGAGAAAATCGGCCGAGCGCCAGAGTGCATTATCAAGAAGCATCGCGATTGCCGGAAGCACGGAGGAAGCCGGAAGCGGCAAGTAGCCAGCTGTAGCCGGACAAGTAGCAGCAGACAGTCATCGTCAGCATGGCATTCGGTCGGTGCCGCTCGCCAGGGGCCTCTCGCTACGGGTCGCGCAGCCTACGAGCCACAACGAGCACAGATATCTAGGTGGCGCACGCTAGTATCCACCAGATCCACCAGTGCAGTGCAGTTTCATGTTCGATAATGCCTCCGCCCAGGGCATCGCCAGTGTAGAGCGCCACGCACCACGGTAGTTTCGGGGGAATTCCGGAGCAAGTTTATCAGGACGCTATCAGACAACTGTTTAACGGGTATCACTATGACAATACCTGCTATGTTGGGAATACTACAGTGGACTAGAATGAGTGGTGTGCTGAGCGGAGGCTGGCGGGAGTACCCGTCGATGTTCCTGCCAATAGATGGTCCCACTCGCATCTCGACACCACGCGATTCAATCGCCTCTCACGGATTTCTGCCGAACTACTTATCACGTGACAGCTCCAGTGCTGTTAACCACTGATCTCGACAGTAAAAGGCTGGATCGCGGATAGGTAGCGCGAGCGTGGGGCAACCGGCCGCCATCTTACTGTACCCAAAACAGTCGCCGCAGCGATCATGGCAAATTCTTGTAATTGCGGTCGTACCAACCGTACCGGCAAGGATACAGGTCCCAAATTTCTACAGGTGAGTAATCAAGGAATAAATAGGCGTCCACTCTGGACATTTATTTGACAGTTATGAAGGGGTTTTTTTTTTTTTTTGCCCAAAACCAGCACTGCGTGCAAGTTGTTTGATTGCTCTTCCGAGGTTCAATCGAACACACTTACATTTTATCCAGCGGCAAATACAGTTTGAGTGCATAATATGCGAGAGAGAACATGTTACACTGGTAGTGTTGTCATCCTTATGTGTGCGAGCACTCGAGCGCTTTTCTCCATGCATTGCTAGCACGGTACACGGTGTTCTCTACGGAAGGAAGTGCACAGTCATTTTCTTTTAAACACATTCGCGCACAAGTTCGGTATTTCGTCGTAACGAGACCAAGATTGTCACCCCTTTTTATGTATTGGTATTGTTTTGTGCTTTAGTTTGATTTGTGACAAAGAGTCCTACGTAACGGTGGTGTGGTGCGGCATGGATACCGCCTTTGGGTCTGAGCTATGTTGTCAGCTTGTTGCGATAATAATTTATAGCGTGTCGTCTTATTTGTAGCAGTTTTTAAGGCAAAAGTGGCCTCTCAATACAGGTTTCCTCACGGGGGCTACCCATAGGATCGTCTGTGCAGCAGTGTGATGCGATCGAGTTTACAGATACGTATCATGTTCCTCATCCAGAGGTTTCTACTTTACGGGAAGGAACCACGTCAGTGCACGCACTGTGGTTAGCCTCTTTCAATTTTGCACATTTTATTTACATGTTCACATCATGAAACACACATTACGCCTTATACACCTTAGGCTCCTTCACCCAGCATTATTGCTTGGTGATGAAGCTATAATTATTTTTAGAAGAGTTTTTAAACTTTTAAATTTTTAAAAGATATCGGAATTGTAAACCTTGTTTTAAACATGGCCTTAAACCTTGATCTTTTAACCATTTATGAATGATGTTATTAAACAACATTAGTTTTAGCTAGTTGCATCCTAACCAATGTTCTGATGTATTATGACCTTTGTTGTCGATGCACCATAAAAACTGGAATCATCATCATCAATACAGGTTCCTTCGCAGCTGCCTTGACACACTCAAGAAATGGGTGCGGAACATGCACAGTGCCCACGAGCATCGATTACCACAGCACCTTCAAAATGTAAAAGCATATGTGTCACATGGGATTTTTAAAGGTATACATAGTATATGATACCTTGTATTAACTGTTGTAGATCTATCTCACCTGTACAGTATACACTCTCAGTAATTAAAACTTGTCGGGGAACTGTGATCATTGCTTCAGTTAACAGGCATGCACATATACATGTATGCTATAAGAAGAAAATTATTTCTTGACAATGCACTTCTCTGGCTACTGATGTTGTTTACATCTACTGTTGATCACATTCACGCCGCCCTAGGTTTATTTTCGGCCCCTTGGAACTCTCTGTAGTTGCCTTAGCTGCAGGACGAGTGCCCTCCAGCATGTGAACTAGTTGCAAAAATATTGACATATTTAAGAATATGACACAGTTTGAAGGATTTAAATTCAGGAAATTTGCAGTGGTACTGAATATTTTATGGTGTGAAGTGGCGGTTCCTTCAGGATACGAATATGTTAGGTGGGAGCAAAAAGCTTGAAATTAACCAAGTGTTGTTTGCATTAAGCACTTCGTAATACACTGAACACATAGGCAGCAAAACAAAAATTTAATATTCAGCATGTATGAGGGAATAAAAGGAAGGCAGTTGCCATTCATTGCTCATTCCACCCTAACATTACGTGCAAGAAATTTACCTGTACATTGTCATCTCTGAAATATATATCGTCATTGCAAGAAGGTCACAAAACAATAAACGTATTGTTTTGTGACCTCCCTGCACATTCACTGCATCTTGAGACGCATATGTGCAAGAAATAAATGTTGAACTTGAAAAATGTATATTGTCTTTATTCATAGAGCATAACATCACTTATGTTCTTTACAAAAGCATATGGTGTTACATTTTTTTTTTTGACATGATTCAGTTGATATCATTTCACAGACAGGGTACACCACGGCCAAAATCACAACTATTTCAAGCTCCAAATTGACCTGTTGCAGTTTGCAGACCATACGTGTGTAGTGCAAGAGAGCTCGCACATCAAAATTTAAGATGGGGGTCACAGTAAATGCAAATGGTTCCTATAACAGGCTTCGATGCTGAAGAAAACGTTGCTAACTGCGGAAAGTGTCATAGAGGATCTTCAGAAACCGTGTCTGGTCTCACAACGGTGCTACGACGCTCCCTTTTAGATGACTATGATAATGATTGGAGTTTCAGATGTGCAGCTGCATTTTTTGGAACGTGCTCCACAAACATGACATCGTCTGCAGTGGATAGCAGGCCCCTTCCTACGCAGCTTTGCTCACGGTTCTATTCAGCAAAAGCATGTGAGTACCCGAGAAGGGCATTCAATTTGGCACAACCGCGCCTGCAAATAATCAGAACAAATGAAGGAAGAAATAAACAAAAAATAGAAGAGCTGTACTTCAAAAGGGGATACGTCTTGTGTCTCAAGGAGGTGTTACCACTTTCTAAGTAACTTTAATAAGCTTACATCACTATCTGATTAACTGTCCTAACGAGCGTGATCTAACTGCGTGAAGTAATTATTTGGGCTGCTTCGGTGTGTCCATATTTGCGAGGCATTACGTCGAAGACACCGCTGTCGTTCACTAAAAGACACTTTCTGCGGCGATGCTTGATATAAATCACAATAAACACATACACCTACCTAATACAACGGCTCGATTCTACGGGACGATCTCTCTCTGCCATGCGAGTATATCTTTTCCGGGAGCATTCTTTCTGGAACAATTTTTGTCCAGAACGCAGCACGGGAGATTATATACATGATTGTTATTAACCTCACATCGTTTCATAAGCGTGAACCGCATGGACCGAAAAATTAGCCGGATTTTGCACGAACCGAATTCGGGCCGAACTTTTTTCGGGGCTCCAATGCATGCCACGAATTTGGTCTCCGAAATTCGTCCGAAAACTACCATGGTTGCCGGAATGGTTAAGAATCGTAGACTTGTTTCTCTGGGCCAGGTGGCGCGGCTGAGCAGCAACGTCAGCGCCCCAAATTGTGCAACACGCGGTCGTTTAGCAGACGACGCGGCATTTCCAAATACACAGTCTCGAGTTGTTCGCACTTTTCAAGAAGCACCGCTTTTTCTGTGGATTCCCTACATGTTTTGTAGCTTCCTTGGCACCATACCGTTTGAAACACCATGCAAAACACGCTGATGAAACGACCTACTGTTGGGATCTGTGGCCGTTTGGGCCCGAAATGGCGCTGTGCAAACTCCACTGCAACAGCCCTCCCAAGAGCAGGCGTTTCATGCTTCTTGTACGCACTGCGTTGCACCTTGAGCACGGACAGAGCCAGAACAATGCTACACGTGGATCCGGTTTTTGAAACCTGTTATCTGTGATCTGTGTGTTATCTCAGCCAGCACGTTGATGTCGGGACGCGCGCGCTTCAATAGCAAGAGGAACAAGGATTACCATGCCAACTTCGATGTTTTGCAGTCTGCGGTTTGGCCACTTCGCCCGAAGCTGTCGTGGGCCTTTACGTTGCAAGATCTGCTCGGGCCCACATGAGCCGAAAGAATGCACAGCGCGCCGTCAACCGAAGTGCGCAAACTGTGCAGGGCCGCACTCCGCCTCTCATTCGTTATGCCCACGAAAGCGTGCAGCTACCAGACGGTTCCAAGCTCGGGTGCTCACAACCGACAAGCCTCCTGTTGTTAAAGACGCTCGTTACATGCCTGGTTTTCGTGCTGCAGATTGTGCAGCCTCAGACCTTAAGTCACCTCGAGAGGTGGGCCCCAAAAAGTTAATTATGCGATCAAAGCCACGGTCCGACTCGTGTGACAGGATTGGTGCACAGGCTGATAAGGGAAGCCGTAGCTTGCCGCAGCAACGTCCAACCGCTGTCACACACGGCTCAACCTACGCTGATCTGGTACGGCTCCCAAGGAAGACGCCTGAACCTCAGGTTCAACCCCAGACACCACGTCGCATAAGGCAATTGCAGCCCCAGCCCGCGCAAGATACTGCCACTGGCACTAGCACCATTCTGCGGTTAGTTCTAGCCGCTTTGAAAGCGATTGTGGCATGCTGCCCTGAGGCTGCGAACCTACCAGAAGTGCAGGCCCTGGTGGTAATGGACATATGCTTTTCCGGCCATGGAGCAAATATATAAGCGTGCCGCCCTAATTCAGTGAATGCACGCGGTTTGCGAAACAAGCTCCCTGACGTCAAACCTTTTTTGTTAAAACATCGTGTTCCTCTTTTGGCCATCAGCGAAGCTTACGTCAAGAAGGACTTTAGCATAAGCGGGTATGCTATGGTTACTCAGGACGACGCGGACATTTATAGGAGTGTCTTGTTTGTCCTCCTGTCTGGACCTCGTGTCTGCAGTTGTGCCAATGTCACAGTGTCTGCCTTTTGACTGCGTAAAGTGTAAGGTTCGTCTCGGCAAGATCACTCTTACCGTTGTTAGTCTCTACATACCACCATCGGTACCGCTTTCGAAGACTGACCTGATGACTGTCTTCGACGACTTAGATCCGCCTTTTCTGGTGGTTGGCGACATACACGCTCATCACCCTGTATGGGGCAGCCCCAAGACCGATCGCAAAGGAAAGATCTGGCTGGAAATCATTGAGAGATTTGACCTTCATCTACTTAACGACGGTTCCCCAACATTCATCGGCAGATCGTTCTCTACTGACGTCCTGGATGTCTCTCTTTGCTCTAAAGATATTTGTAGGGACTTAAACTGGTACACCGATCTAGATTCTAGGGGGAGCGATCACATCCCCACTTACATAACATATAACCGTTATCCCCCGGCATCTGGCTGCAGAATGGTGAAGATAACAGACGGGCATGCTTTCCGGACTGCCTGTGCGGAACACGCTGAATCCCTGCGTTCAGTAAACGATGTCGGAAAGCTGATTGTTCGCTCTTTGGCGCTCTCTACCAAGTCAGTCCGCTTGATCCCTGGTCACTTAGGCACTAACCCCCGGGTGGAACAGCTCCGAGCTCTCCGGCGACGTGCAGAGCGCAAAGCTAGGCGGACTGGCGACATTCATGACATCCAGGAAGCACGACGCGCAAGCAAACAGGTACAGAAGGCTCTCCGGGACATTGACCGTCACCGTTGGCGCCAATTTTGCATGACACTGTCCCCATTTGCAAGCCCTGCCCGGATTTGGAGAATTGCACGTAGCCTGAAGGAAACTGATCCAGTTAGAAATCCTTTAGGGTCCTTGGCCCTATCCACGTCCTCTTCGGAGAAGCTGGTTGCCTCGGAATTTTGCCGTCTCATTGCGAGAGCTGCGGACGTGTGTCGTTGTGCTGAGTACCGGGCAGGCACAGCTTGCTTGAAGTCTACCCTTGAACAGGTGATTATGCCATCAATACCCCCTCTCGACATGGATTTCACCATGGAGGAACTCCTCACGGCGATATCATCTTCGAGTAGAAAGTCATCTCCTGGCCCGGACGGTATCACCTACGCTGCTATTAGGAACCTGGATACTCTGTCCCTCAAGGCTGTGTTAGACATGTACAACCATTCGTGGAGAAGCGGGCAGGTCCCTTTGGAGTGGAAAGTAGGTCAGGTGGTGCCGCTCTTGAAACCAGGAAAGCACCCGTCTCAGCTGTCTTCATTTCGCCCAGTTACCCTCACCAGTTGTTTGGGCAAAGTCATGGAACGAATGGTCCTACGGAGGCTTGAGTGGTGGCTTGAGAGCCATGGATTCTTTCCCCAGGAGCAGAGCGGCTTTCGCCGTTACCGTAACTCAATGGATTCTGTAGTTGATCTCGTCACAGCTGTGCAAGTTGGTAAACAGCGCAGGAAGATTTCCGTCGCCGTTTTTCTTGACGTCAAAAGGGCGTATGACACGGTCAGTCACGTATCCATCTTGCATGATCTGTACCATGCTGGTCTCTCGCATCGTACACTATGTTGGCTTCAGGACTTTCTCCAACAACGGTCCGTCTTCGTCCGCACATCACAAGGCGACACCGACTTGTTCCCGGTCCCTCAGGGTGTTCCACAAGGAAGCGTCCTGAGCCCGCTCTTATTTAATGTTGTAATGGCGGGCATTAAGAGTTGCACTCGAAGGAAGGTCAACTTGTCCCTTTACGCCGACGACATATGCATCTGGTCAACTGGTACATCTCGCCCTGCCATTCGACAACGCCTCCAGCCTACATTGGACGGCATTCACACTTACCTGCTCCGAGCAGGGATGGAAATATCAGTGGAGAAAAGTGCGGCACTCGCTTTCTCCCGCAAATCCATGCAACGATGCCGTCTGCACATTGGGGACAGGCCACTTATAAATGACCAGCACCACAAATTCCTCGGCGTAACTCTAACCACTAGCCTCTCTTGGAAACGTCACATCGATGGCATGGAGAAGAAAGTTCAGCGCTGGACCGCTGTCATCCGTCACTTCGCTGGAATGAGGTGGGGACGCGATGAGAAGGACCTCCTGATGCTGCATAACGCCTTGATTCGTGCCACAGTCGCCTACAGTCTGCCTGTGCTTCACGATCTCCCCAGCACCTTAGCACAGAGGATCCGCGCTATGCTGGCACGGAGCCTACGGGTGTGCCTCGGTGTCCCCCGCGGGGCCGAGACAAGGCTAGTGGTTGCGGAAGCCCGCGACATCCCTTTTGAAGTTCTCCGAAACACAGAAACTGTGCGCCAGTATCTCAGCCTGATTGCACACCATCGCCACCACCCGCTCATCCGGAAACTTCGGGCAAGGCGCAGCACGTCGATCCACGGATGTATAATGTCATTCAAATCCCGCGTTCCGAAATTCGTGATCACCCCCGCCGCTGAAAGCACGGCCCCGTGGACACTTCCGTCGCCAAGCGTCACCGCCTCTGTCCCAGGGATCACGGACAACAAAAGGAGCTACCCCGACCTCGTACTACAGCAACTGACTATGGATTTCATCGGCACCGCATATGATGGGTTCTGCACGGTCTTCACGGATGGCTCCTCAACGAACACTTCGTCATCCTCATCTTTTGTGGTACCCTCGATACCGCTCACCCGGAGTTGCCGGTTGTCCCATCGCACCTCTTCGACCTCAGCCGAGCTGTACGGAATCCTGCTGTTCTTACAATATGCGGCCACCTGCGATCCACGGCGATGGGTAGTCTGTACGGACTCCAAGTCAGCTCTTCGATGCCTGAAAACCTCAGGTCTCCGCGGCTCACTGGCCACACTTGTGATAAACATTCTACGCCTACTGAAGTCCATAACTGCCCACGGCCACACCATCGCTTTTCAATGGATTCCGGGTCATTGCGGAATCTCTGGTAATCACGTTGCCGACGCTGCCGCAGCGGCCGCTCACCACCAGGGCAAGTGTGTCCCGATTGTTCTTCCAAGGGGGGACAGACGGTCCCTTCTTCGTGACTGGGCTGCCTCCTCATCCGAACAATGGCGTCGGGATGTCCCGGCCAGTACCATACTGGGAATTGTAGACCCAACATTCTCGTGTCGCTTACCGACATCTCTACCGCGCGTCATTAAGTCCCTCCTACATCGCTTACGGCTGAATGTTGCCTTTTCGCCGTACTACTGTTACCAGATAGGGTGTGCCAGTACTCCCTTGTGCCCGGAGTGTGGTGTGCCAGCGACCGCGGACCATGTGATCATCGCATGTGCCACTTATAGGAGGGAGCGTCACTTGTTGGCAAACGACCTTGCGCGGATTGACAGCCGACCCCTTGACCTCAGGCTCATTTTGGGACCATGGGACACACGAAAGCAGATGTCCGTCTTACGACCCTTCATCAAATTCCTGCAAACTACCGGCCTGATCGACTCTCTCTAAAACCCTGTCAGCGTCGTCAGCATCATCCTCATCACCATCCTCTCATTTTCCCCCAATAGCAATGGGGTAGCATTCCGCTCAATGAGCGGAAGTCATCCCCATATCATCGTCATCACGTATTTCTCTCTCTCTCTCTCTCTTTGCAGTCTGCGCGGGGAAGACTGCAGTCCATCATCTTTACCTCACATATTAAAGAGAGATGCATTTTCTGAATGTGGGATCCGTATATTTTTAACATACGCATGATAAGATTCCATGTTACACATAGTTTAACACATTCTTTAGCAAAGTTTGTTTAACACCACGTACATAACTTCGTTCAATAACTCTATACCATCATATACAGAGACAATTGATTCATATGCCATATAACCGCTGATAACCTATGTCTGTGAAGTTTAACCACGAGCGCGTAAAATTTGTTGAAAGTAGCCAGGAATAGTTCATAACGGTGACCATATCGACGCTTTTCCTAAAGAAAGATACAATCAGTTACCAACTCTCTGGTACGTAACGCTGGTACGTACCTGGGGGTGACGTAGCCACGGGGTGAGTAGCCCCCCCCCCTCCCCTGCCGCGATCACATGAGCACTTGCACTTCCTGGCGTCGATGTAAGCATCATTCCGGGATAGCTTGAAGTCATGAGCTTACGACTCCGTCGTAACTCACATCCGCCCTTTTTTCTTTCTTTATGACATCAACATAATGAGCTTTACGTTCTACATGGGCGTCACGGGTCATTACAGCCAATATGTCATCCCGTTTCATTTGTAGCGTTCGAATATTCTAGATTTTAATTTGTGTTATTATATGCAATTTTTAGTATTATGGACTACGAAGCTAGTTTCCGTCAAACAATCAGTTGCAAAATTACAGTGAGCGTGTCGATAACACATTTCAAACTGTGGTTTTCAACCTCGAGGCAGATGAACAAAGCGTCGTGTCTTTTGGAACAGGGATACGAAAATTTATCGGAAGCCCAACGAAATATCGCCATAGCCATTGGACTCCATACGCACTGCCAACTTTGCTTTAAGGTGTTTGTTTGTTTGTAAGAAAAGCAAAGAGGAGAAATTGAACTCCTCTGCCAATGTGTTCTGCTTCTTCTAACATTACTTTTCACCCCTCAACAAAAAAGAAAAACATAATCTACCACTTCACTGATTTCTCAAGCGCTCAGCTGGCAAGTTCACTATTCCAAGTCGTTTGTGCCGTAGGTACAGCATTTTTGGCAAGATAGAATTACCTTACCTTACACATGAAAGGAAGTCTCTCAGGACGACAGCTGCCGATATTTCGAACACAAACAGGTCTCAGTTCGAAATATCAGCGACTCGCGTCCACAGGCATTTCCCTTCATATTTCTTTACCAGTTCGCTGGATTTTCTGCCCTTCTGCGTTAGCTTACACAGGCGGCCGAACACGATGTAGTTGAACATCAGACAATGGATGTTCTGAAGTTGGAACACATAGGAAGGACAAATACATACAAAGCCAAAGCCTCTTTCACCACGATCGAGTTGTTCTGATTCTACACGTCTATGCTATTTTTGATTCTATACACGTCTATACGTTATATTATATAGGTAGGTGAGCCACACAGAAATGAAGAAATAATAATGTTATTCGGGTCTCAGGTGTATGCCAACATGCAGTATTTGCACAATTGCTTGGTAACGAAGGCAGGCGATTAACATTAAAGCAATTGACATTTTACAGCGTTTGACGTGTTTAGGGACAAGTTATCTATTGACTTTCATCTAAGACTTTCATCTTTCAAGTTATCTATTCTTTCTTTTGCTTTTTTTTTCTGTAAATGCTTCATATCGGAGGCAATCCCACACGGGTAGACTCTTATTCAGGTAGTCATGCTCCCAGAAAAAGCGTATTAAGCGTAGCTTTTCGAATAGTAAGCGCATTCTTTTCACTTGCACTGGACTGCACTACCTTGGACTCCACGCAAGACGGGTTTTCGGGAGCTGCACTTCCCAGCTGAAAGGAACTTTATTAGTAATGCCTTTCTTTTCAACAGGAAAGTGCAGCACGCAAATAACCCAGTTCAGATCTGGTGCAGGAGGTGCAAGTGAAAAGAATGCACCTAGTGAAACGCTTTGTAAGAGAAGCGATTGCGATGAAGCTCCCCACTCATCCTCATTCAAATCCAGTTGTTTTTGAGAGAGCCGTGTTGCTGGACGAATGGAAGCAGAGGCTAGGCAACAACAGTAACTCCTAATTCCTGTGAGACCCACGCATTGGCACAGTATGCCATCAGCACTCGGAAAGCCGTATATTCATCTTGGAGGCGTTGGCCCCTGGGGAAAGCATGAGCAAACATTATGTCATCCGTTTGATCTTTTTACCACCTGGTAACTATACTTATTGATGGCTCGATAAGTGGTCGCTTACCATGGCGGTTGCGCAGAAGGGAAAAACTTATCATTCCGTCAACACCAAGCAGACGGAAAAGTCTGAAGTTCGGATTCGTGCATACGTACCTCGAACGACATGCTGTTAATGCTGAAAAACAGTCTTGTGTTGGAAACATTCTGACGAGAAAATTATTAAATGCACATATGCGCTATGTGCATTAAAGTATGTCGAAAATATATACGCATCATCTCAAGGTGAAGATCAATGTGAAATAATATGTCTTGGCTCTATTCTTTATGCTGCATTCTATGTGAGGGAACATAAATGTTGTACCGTCTTTAGACAGATTCGGCAACAAGATGCCCACGGTAAGGTGCTGCCTGGAGAAGGGTACGGTAGCGGAAACATAGCGACATAGTAGGTATATAAGTTACTGTTATTTGGTAGCGGTGGTGGTGTCGTGTTACTTTTTAAAATGTTTAGTAACGATAGTATTGCGCGACTTTTTTGTGGAGTAGCAGGTACCGGTATTCCGTTACTCCGTTTTGGTAGCGGATGTAACAGTGTAGGTAAGCGAAGGACGCTGTTTTGTTTCCGTCTTCGATACTGTCACCAGTTGTAATTTCGGTGATATACCGTTCCTCACCGTTCACCACTTCTCTCCTAGTTGCAGATCATTCATTTATATTATTACCCTGAAATATATATTTCTATAATAATATATATATATATATATATATATATAGTTGAAATAAATGGGAGACAGAAGACGAAAGTAGGGGAAGTAACAAAAAAAAGGGTTTATTAAAACTTAAAAATCATAAAAGTTAGGGAGGATGTCTACGTTACGGCGGAAGCTCCGCCTTCTTCGGGACAAAAGAGCTAAATGTGGCCACGAGGCTGATAAGGGGCTTGAGAATAACGTGGTCGGTTGGGGGAAATTCCCGCCACCTGGCGGTTGTCAATTGGGGAAATTCCAGAGCGTTTTTGTGTCAGGTCCAGGAGTGGGGTCATCGTCCTTGTGGGTCAGTGGGGATTTTGGACAAGGACGATGACCCCACTCCTGGACCTGACACAAAAACGCTCTGGAATTTCCCCAATTGACAACCGCCAGGTGGCGGGAATTTCCCTCAACCGACCACGTCATTCTCAAGCCCCTTATCAGCCTCGTGGCCACATTTAGCTCTTTTGTCCCGAAGAAGGCGGAGCTTCCGCCGTAACGTAGACATCCTCCCTAACTTTTATGATTTTTAAGTTTTAATAAACCCTTTTTTTGTTACTTCCCCTACTTTCGTCTTCTGTCTCCCATTTATTTCAACTATAATTACGTAGCCGTCCGATCCAACTCCAACTTCTCAAGATATATATATATATATATATATATATCTTGAAAAGTTGGAGTTGGATCGGACGGCTACGTAATTATAGTTGAAATAAATGGGAGACAGAAGACGAAAGTAGGGGAAGTAACAAAAAAGGGGTTTATTAAAACTTAAAAATCATAAAAGTATATATACCCTGCAATGCAGGTGCGGCGGAAGGGGGGCTACAGGGGTTACTGACGACCCCCTCAATTTGTGAAGGGGCGCAAAATTATCATGGAGGTGAGGCGCCGAAAGTGTTACCTCAGGTACCGCATGCAAATAAAATGCCATAAACCGTTTTCCTGAATCGATCTAAATTGCCAGCATTGTGGAGGCTTTGTCGCTAGCACTGTGGCGATTCATGCGGTAAATACACGACGACATGATCTCAATGTGTTCAAGGGTTCCAGGATGATTTACGTAACTCTCAGTCTCATGTGTGCCATGAGCTTTAGAATCGAAAGCTGCACCCCATAGCCCTGCGCATACAACTCCCAGCTTTCTGGTTCTCGTACGCGGTGACCGCGTTCATTCAGACTGCGTAGAATGTTTGGGACCCGGGTATGAATTGAAGGGGGCGATGGATAATGAAAGGGAGCGCTGGTTGGGATCTGGAGTTAGAACGTCAGGACTCGAATTCAAGACTGTCGCCGCCCCTGTATATGCATAAAACAGTGTTGCATGCTTCACAGCCACTGAGTCGACAACGTTGTCTTTTTATATCACAATAATCACTGTCCCAGTGACGAAATTTGTATATATGTGTTCCATGCGGATAACACACAAAATATGTTCACATACGTTGCTTGGCACACGTATGTTACACATTGCAGTGTACACTGAACTCAACCCAAAATGGACATTTAAAGGTGCACGAATTGCAGCACTGTTTGATAGTGAGGTGCATTACAATTACTCTTGCATGAAGTATGGTTGCATAAGGTGCATTCTATGATTTCCCGTGCCATGGTAATGTAAACCACTTAAAAAAGAAAGAGAAGAAGCGCTCGCCCCGCTATTTTTCGCAAACCATACGCTGCTCACATAGTTGCTGCAATTAAATTTTGCGAATCCTGAGTGCTAATTTGCTGCTTGATTAGCAAACGTATTTGTACTTACAGCATGTCATAAAAATCGCATTGAGGCGTAATCGACGCTTTTGTTCGTTTTCTTTGAAACACAGTAGCCGTTAATCCTATAGCAGTTAGGATCCTGTGTTTGCAGCCACATTCTTGCCAATAGACGTGGTTTAGTTCTTTGTCCAGCGCGGCAAGCTAAACGTTTTGAGCTCGTCCAGTAAAAGCAGGCGTGATACACACAGGCTCTACAAAGAAAATACAAGTGGGCATTAAAAATACACGAACGGATAATTTCATGCATTAACTGGGCGAAAAAGATGTAACTGGCTTGTGCCACTGTGGAGGCCCTGCAGCTCCCAGAGTGCGACAACGAAATATGCCAGTTCAGAAGTTAGCATACAAACAGTCGTCAATAAACAAGTGCACGTTTCATAACCTATGCATGGGCATCGGAAGGTGGGGAAAAGGGGGACGTTCATACTTTTTGCCCTCCATCACCAAGCAAAGAGCTCAACGGAAGTAAAAAAGCGCAAAGGACCACTCAATAAGTTTGTGAAGAGTACCCCTTCTTGGTGTGTAAAATTAATGCACTATAGTAAAACTGCAACCTAGCACATTGAGTGTGATGCTCTCGTGTATTCGGCAAAAGCACGGTCCCTTGATAAAAGTAGGAAGAAGAAGCCAATAGGCAAAAGCCACCTTTAATTTTGTGCTATGTATACATAAAGGCAATCAAAAGCGTGCTTGTTTGATAGACTGCTGTTTGGCATCCCGCTGATAAAGATGAGCGACCACCGTCCACCGCGCCTTCGAGATCACATGCGCTGTGCTATTCCCGTGTCCTTCACTGGCAGCGCACATGGACTAGGTCACGACCTACTACTATACTAGAGACCTGGCCATCCGCCAACCTCCCAGCACCGGGGTAGTAGTTCTGACAATCGCCGCTTGGCTATGGGATTTGGCGCTAGCTCCCACTATTCGTTACCACGTGACTTGCCGAAACCGCGGCAATGCATGGTGCGCTGTGTTGACGACGACGAAGCAGTAAGAGAGAGAATAGCGCGTGCTTAGCAACAACCTGTGCAGCACGAAAGACGGTGGCAAGAGTGATAGTGTCATTCCCTCTCCCCAATAATGCTATGTGGCGCTTGCAGTGGCCACTACCGCAACTATCCCATGACCCGGCTCTCCCATAGGCGATCGCCAGTTGTCCAAGTCTCTAGTATAGAGTAGGTCGTGGACTAGGTAACATGACAGTCGCACGTGACTTTAGTACAAATACTTGGAGGCAAATAAAACAATTCAATATCCAGACAAGCAGGCTGCTTTCAAAAAACGTTTAGTCCGAAAATAGCTACATACCTGAATACTAAACTTATTGTCGCAGTTCAACGAGAACCCGCATGGTGTGCGGCGATCGCGTGCTGTCAAAGATCACGTGCCTGGATTCAATCGTGGGCTCACGCCTGCATTGCTTTGGATAGGCCGCTCAGCACACTAATCATTCTAGTCCACTGTAGGAATACGCTGCGACACTGTGTCTGCGCAGAAGAGAGGTTAAAGATGGGAACCAGGCGACGACGTGTCTGCCCTCTCACAAGGCAGCAGTACGGGGATATTCTGTAGACAGGCATGTCTGTCCACAAAAGAAACCACGTGCGCCTCAGCCTTGAAGTGTTACCCCCTTCTTTGGTAGGGGGACCAATGAGGGGCAATAAGGGTTCGACGACTACGGTATCTGCAAAGGCACAGACAAATCCCGCTATAACGGCAGAACTCCTGTCACGCATGACGGAGTTATGTTCTTTGGTGGCACAACGCCTTGATGCCAGGTCGGTTTCCCTGTGTTTTCCCGGTGGGTACGGCGAACGGGCTACGCTCTGAGGTTGTGGAAACATGGGTTCCCAACGAGTAAAGAAGAAATCCTTCGGAGAACCCCCGCTCTGTCCTGCCTCTAGCGTGGAAACGTGGAGATTCCCTCATAACGCTTTTTTCTATTCTCTCCCCACATCACTAGGCCGCACCAGCGGAGGAAAGAGGAGCGGTCGAGGGGCCGCGGTACAACAAAGACCAAGGCAGAAAACTTTAGGAGTAGAATTTACATATGTGTCTTTCATATATACGGATAAATAAATAGCTAATACTTCAATTTGTTGCACCAATGGTGTGATATAGAAAGCTGCAAAAGAAGGCAGAGCGCTCGGTAAAAACGCGCCCCAACCAGCCAACAAAACTGAACTGCGACGTAGAGAAATAACATTCCACTAGTGAAAGTTCGCCGGGCTCTCCCTTGATTAACTCAACTAGTAAGCATCACGGACCTGTCATCTGTTACCATCACGATTTCTTAGGGTATCGCGCGCCCGGCTCTCTCTGATACTGTTCTCCCTCTCATGATGCCACCCGTCATGCAGATCTCAGAAAACCCACGTCGAGAGCGAAAAGCCTCATGAACGGCTTCCATCTGTTATAACGACATCGCGCCATATTTCACCTATTCTTGTTCTGGCACTGAAACAGCACAGACTTCTAGACATCATCCTCCTTTTATCGTCGCCGATTATAAACCCCACTTCTTCTATGACGTTTCTTCAATGCTTGCGTAACGTTCATAGTGCGTTAATGTTAATTTTCCGAAAGGGGTAATACTTTTGCTTGGCGGTTATTTCAATTTCACAAGCATCGCGCTGCATAGTCACTTAATTACTTTCTTCGAAAATTACCTCGATAATTTGCTCTCTGGCAACAAGGAAGATACGTGGCACTACAGAAATTACCAAATAAATGGATATTCAAAGTGAGACCTTAATTTGTCAATCACCAAGAACATTAGAGGTAAGAATATTACTGTTGGGATAACTAAATAGCCCCTCACCATAAGGGAACAGACTCAGGACGACAGCCACCGATATTTCGAACAGGCACAGCTCTTCATCTGAGCGTCCCTAACGAGAAAGGCGCTTTTTTCGACGCTCAAGAAGGAGTTTTTTTTTTTTACCTGTTTCTTCGGAGAGACTACCATCTCTGTGTGTCCCTGATGAGGGAGAGTCGCTAATGAGTTTATGCACACAGCAACGACAACAAAGAACACAAACCATCTAATGAGTTATCCAATACATTTGCACGTGTGGCGATGTGTAAACGTCGTTTTCTCTCTAATTATGCTGCATCACCGTATTCCATGCAGGTACAACATTTGCTACAGCTGGACCTGTCTAGTGTTCGAAACAGGGACTTCCAATGGGGCTTTTTCACAATTGCTTATGCGCATGCGCTGCGGGCGCCGCCGATGACCTTGGATGCGCTGGAGAATGTTATCCCCGTGTTCAATACATGATGTTGGATGGCGCTGGACAGTAGAGCACTAGAAAAACAAGTTCGAAACAAAAGAAACTTGTTTTTTTAGTGCTCTAGACGACAGGAGCGGGGACTAGAGATACTAAATAAGCTACGCTTCAGAGTATCGACACTGACGCGCAAGGGAGAGCAGGAGCGCCGACTTGTTTCCGCACGACACCGGTACCATCTCCAGTTGGGGATCAAAGACGGTTAACATAATGCTCGTTGTGGGATAGAGAAGCGTGTGTGATTGTTGCGTGATAATCCGTGTAATGCGCACTAGAGCGTCCCGAGGATGTCAAGATGAGCTCAAGGCCGTCAACCTTGATAAGCTGCTTGCAAGAGAAATGAACGTTTCACCACGCACGATAGATGGCATCACGCGCTAAAGTGCCATCTATCGTGCGTGGTGAAACGTTCCTTCGCGAAGCGTCGCTACCGTGGCGCGGAAACAAGGGCCGCGTTCGAATACCTCACGCAGGCGAAGCCGCCTCACTAAGCAGCCGAGTAGACCCCTTTGCTTGTCACTATTGGAACAAGCTTGCCTAGCCGAGGCGCCTGTGGCGCCATCTCGTTGCTCACGCAAGAAATGCGTACGACGCAAGCGCAGCGGGACTGTAATGTGCTAACTTTGTAGGACATCGTGCATAAACTGTCACCTTCACAACTAAACATGTGTTGCAACTCTCTACGCAGTTTAAAAAAAAAACATACCACTATGTGCAACTTTACATTTAAAGCCAGCAGAAACACGGATCGCGCATGCGTTTTTCTTTTGGGCATTATTGACCTTGGTATGATGAATACTATGTTAGCCGGTCAGCTCTCTGCGCAGCTCCCTAGTTTTCGCTCTGCCCGCAAGCAGCACGCCAATATTGTACCCATGTGGGCTGCCAAGATTGCCAATATGAGACCAATATGGGGAGTGCAAGCAGGCTCCATATTGGCAAGCCCATTTTGCGCCAATATTTCTGTGATAACACCAACGGGAGTCCGTGTAAGAATAAAGCATTATGCTGTATACCACTGATATTACTTTTGTCGGATTTTTACATTTTGATTGCTGCGGATCTAATTGATTCACGTTCACATGATTGCAAAAAAAAAAAAAAAAAAAGAACGAAAGAAGACACAACAACACGGCATTGAAAGATGAAAGTCACTGAAAAGGTTAGCCAGCTGTAGGACTCCAACCCACATCTATTGAGGCTTTGTATGTATTTGTCCCTTCTATGTTGCTCCAGCCTCAGAACATCAGCTCTTTCGTGTTCAACTAACTTTTTATTGTTCAGTGAGTTGTTCGCAATACGTATAAAAGGTAGTGCTTGTTTCTAATTTTTGTGGTTGTGGTGGCGGTGGCGTGTCTGCGGTGTGGCGACATGTTGCTCGGGGGAATTGTGCGTCCGGGCCAACATTTCTCTTAAAGCCTCTGAGGGAGAACCCGGGGAACTCACGGAGACAGCACTGCCCGGCGCCTTGATTGTGTTGGAAAGTTTGAGTAGTTTGCCGGGCGGCAGTTTTTAAAGGAATTTTTCAGGAAAAACTGATAGAAACCCTTTTCCTTCTTCGTTTTTTTTTTCGGGACCTTGCATCTCTACTCCCATCCCTGTAGCATTACCTTCGTGATATGTCGCTGATATATTTAAACGGGTATGTAACATGCTAGTCGCGTTGGAACCGCACTTATGCCAACGCGATGTGCCACCTACTTATACTTTCTTTATTATATGCTTATGCTTCTGTCTCTCATTGCATTGAAAAGAAATAACTTGGCGGCTATAGCGTTCATGGCGTCTTTTTCGTTTTTTCCCGAAGAACAGTAATTTTTTTCTTGTTCACGTGCTTGTGAAATAAATGCGCCGATTAAAACGTTATCAGATAATACAGCCGTTACAGCGGTATTTCACACATTGTGGCATCTTTATACTACACGTATTACTGTTTTTCACCTTCTCCAAGTGCACTCTACAGATCGGCTGGCATACGATGTCTTTCGATCGTACCTTGCGGTACTTCAATGACGTTCATTCCGTGTTACATCAGGCACGCATATAAAATTACACTGCACAAGGAACCAGCCACCTTCACGCACACAAATTGGTTGTAGCACGACTCCGAGCAAGTCACTTGCTTTCGCCGACATTTACAGGAAGTCATGCACAGAAATGACCTTAACCGCTTGATCGGCTTCGGGAATCAATATCTACTGTCTTCACGCGGAGCGTACAGATTGATAATGTTGCAGAAAACGAAGCGTAAGTACATCTCTCCGGACACCATAAGGGTAAACGAGCGTGCGGGCAATTGCGCCGGCATGCCCCGTTGATCAGCGCCCTCATACGAACTGCGCTTCTCACCGGCGATCCACGTCATTCGGCATGCCGGCCCAAGCGAAGCGGAGAAAGCGATCGAGGGGACGTGGTTGTGCTTTTTCAGACAGCGATTCGCTTCCTGTTTGTCTTACCGCAAGCAGAATATCGCCTCGGGAAGGCTCTGCCGACTTATGTTTCAGCTTTAAACACCAACACTTCGGAGGTGCCAGTTGGTGACGTTGAAAAGCTGTAGAAGCGCACCGAATGCTTAAATATAACGCAGCAGACTCAAGAGTGTCTGTTTCACTTTCGAAACAACAACAACAACAGCTTGACATGCATGACGATGGGGTGAGGTGTCTCGAACAAAGAGCCTGTTCATAAGCAAGGAAAACCGTAATGTTTGGCTTTTCGAGCCAAGGCGAGAGAGATAATAACAAATGAAAAGAGGGTCGCTAAGTAACCGGTCGGGATATTGATTTCAAATCGCGTACACGAGACATGCATATCTTATGGATCGGAATCGCACATACGGATTGCAGAATAAGGATATCGTATACTGCAATATCACGAAAACGTTTTGATATTCGCAGTTATTTTTGTTGAAGAACTGATGTGTAAACTGTACATCGCGTCTATTAATATCTGCCTCTCAAAAGAGAAAGCGCACGAGAGTGATGAACTTTACGCAATGAAACGATTCTAGAACTTTTGGCATATTTGTTATTTATTCCATGCATTGCTGCAATAGTAATGAAGCACCGACATGTTACACGGCACAGGTAAGACAAACCTACACAAGTGCCCGTGCCGCGACCGCCTGTTTCAAAGACAAACACATGCCTGGTGTACATCTTACATATAAACGCTGTACCTTCAAAAAAACGTTTTAAGAGGAAAATTTTGCAAAAATGTACCTTTTATTTTATACGGTACAGTAAATATTATAACGTACGCCCTTATGAGGTACAGTCGCTACAAGGTACATTGCCTATAAGGCACATCGGCCATGAGGTACAGCCACTATACGGTACATCGGCTATGGGGCACAGCCGCTATGAGGAACAGACCATACGCGTTACAGGTGGTGTAAGGGCCAAGCTGGATCATTGGCCTAGTTGGTACATATTATACTAGAGGAGCACAAAGAGACGATGACACGACCACCCAAGCAGCACAATGTACTGAAAGTCGAGTGAAATGGGGGTGGACGGGTATGTGGAAGGCCCTGAACAGACCCGTGAAACTAAAGAACATTTAGAAGACACATACCGTCTACCCCCATTGCACTCGACTTTCAGTACATTGTGCTGCTTGGGCAGACAAGGACAAGCGCTAACTCCCGACTGAACATTTACTAGAAATTCGAAAACAACAACATGTTTCTAGTTACCACGCTCATGAAGGAAAAGCAGTTGTTTCTCCGATCATGCTATTGACGGAGTGCTGACACACGTGGGGCCCGATCTACTGATTTCTTCGGCCTCCATAATTTCTCTAGTGCGTGTGTCACGATGCTTCCCTGTACTATACAGCGATCACAGGCAGCATAGGTTGGCATTCGCACGCGCTAGAATGATACGCCCTGCGGTTGTTAGCGTTGTTTTGATGCTCACGTAATCTTTCATTCATGCATCTCCCCAAGCAGCACAATGTACTAAAAGTCGAGTGCAATAGGGGTGGACGGTATGAATCGTATCAATGTTCTCTAGCTTTACTAGTCTGTTCAAGGCCTTCCACCTACCCGTCCACCCCTTTTGTACTCGAGTTTCAGTACATTGTGCTGCTTGGGTCCCCTGTCTGTCCTATACAGGGTGTCCCAGAAAACGTGTCATTGAGTTATGATAATAATAAAAAAAAACTACGCTACCTAGAATCATGCTATCAACGGCATTTGTTCTTACTAGGTTTTTGCCAACTCCTGATTTGAATGTCATGTATCGTAAGTTCAATTATGTAAATATTTGCGAACTGAACTCAGAAATTTGCCAAGTAAATGTCACTTTTTTGCCCCACCAATATGAAGAACGTGCCGAATTCACTCAAATTCATGATTATTGACAGTGATATTCACGAGCTACTCCATCGGAAAAAAATACTCAAACATAATGCTTTTCGGAGCACCGGACCATAACGGGCTACGACTTTTTGAGCGCCATCGCTGTCAGTGCGACGAAAGGAGGTTTCAGACCCAGCCCACAAAGTGATAGTAGAAAAAGTGACAGTTCGTGAAAATTCAAAAAAGGGAAAGCATGATCCCAGCGAAAGCCGGACGCGATAAGTCATGCCTGTGTTATATCTTTCTGCGATGCCGGAGTGGGCTTGGTTTCCAACCTCCTTTCGTCGGACTGACAACGATTACGCTGAAAAATTCGTCGCGCGCTATCCTCTGGAAGCTCCGTAGAGCATGATGTTCGGCTATTTTTTCCGATGAGATAGCTCCTAAATATCCCTGTCAATTATCATTAATTTGAGTAAATTAGACACGCTCTTCACATTGGTGGGGTAAAACTTTACTTGGGAAATTTCCGATTTCAGTTTGCAAAACATTACATAATTAAACTTTCGTTGCACGACATTCATATCAGGAGGGGGCTAAAACTTAATAAGAACAAATGCCGTTGACCGTATGATTCTAGGTGGTGTAGTTTTTTTAATTATACTTCAATCACGCGTTTTCTGGGACACCCTGTATACATTTTACCATAAGAGGAATTTTATGAATGAAGTTTTCTTTGCACTCTACATATTTGTTCCTGTGATTCTTTTTGCACCTCTGTGCCTCATGGTTATTTACGTGTTACGCCTACACAGCATCCTAAATTTCTTGGGGGCTGAAAAGGCCACTCTCACATTAGCCCTTCCCGAAATTTTTATGAAGCTTTGGGACACCCCGTGAATGTATGGAATGACCGTTATGTGATTATCTCTGTCCGGTTCAGGCTCCAGGTTGTTATCTCTGCCACAGAGCTGCTTGAGGAATCCCTCACAAACCGAAGTTAAGAAGTGGCTGGGATGTCCTGCACTGTGTAGTCTCCTTATTTGAGTAGCGAAAATATCAGCCATAAGGTGCAATCACTACTTATTAAGTGCGTTACGAAGGCAAAGGTGAGCAATACCTCGTTTTGCCAGTTTTTAGAGGCTAGAGCCATACGGGAGAATAGACTTGTTAGCTCGAGGCAGGTACTCCCAGCAGGTGTATTTACCGTTAAAGGTGAAGTTGATACATATATAGATTTGTGTAGATATGGTAAATATGCTATGGTTTACATGTTTGTTTTAGGCTCCATGTATACATCGCAAGGTGCGCGCATGTGGTTATGTTCGGTCGCGCATGTTACATGTGTCGTTACATGCATTTCTGTGATAACCTATATACATTGTGACCCATGTTCTTCGGTGAACATTTCATTAAATAAAGTGAAATTATTTGTTAACATATGTCTTATGGTACATTTGGGTGCATGTCCAGTTTAGGTCCTCCCGCCTGCTTTCACCCTAAAAACTGAACGTGGGGGTGTAGTTATGCAAGGTGTATTGTAATTCATGATAAGTAATCGGTGGTCACTTCCACAAATTACTCCAGCAGCCTGTTACGAGGGTGGATCAAATATAAACGAGACTTTTGTTGTGGAGCGCGTTCTGTCAATTGGCGCACGTGTCACT
The DNA here is from genome assembly GCF_037126465.1 of Ornithodoros turicata. NCBI lineage: Eukaryota > Metazoa > Arthropoda > Arachnida > Ixodida > Argasidae > Ornithodoros > Ornithodoros turicata. The sequence goes on from NC_088204.1 coordinate 40,087,700, forward strand.
TGTGCACGTGCAAGGTAGGTGGGTCAGTAGTCACGTGAGAAGCCGGTCGGTCTCGTTACATTTCTGCAGTAGTTCGTCATACGATATCCGAGAAAGAGATACACCCGCCGATTGCGCAACGTATTCTTATAAAGTTTCTTGCTCGTGAGGGTGCAAAACCGTTCGAAATTCTGCACAGATTGACGGCACAGTTGGGGGTCAAACACTGTCAAGGCCGCGTCTGTTTGCCTGGCATAAGGAATTTGTGGAAGGCCGTGACGAGGTTGAAAACGTAAGCCCCTGTCAAAGCCAAGACTCAGCTGTCAGCTGGCAAGGTGCTTGCAACTGTTTCTTAGGATGAGCGCGGCATTTTTCACATTGATTTCTTGCACGACCGTCGCACCATCAACGCTGCATATTATGGTGAACTTTTGAGTGAGGTTACACTTGCTTATCGCAGCAAAATGTGTGACCAGCCAAGACGTAAAGTTATTCTCCTACATGGCAACGTCAAACTTCACACTGCACCTCTCACATGTGCAAAATTAAGGAAAATGGGCTGGACGCCACTGGAACACCCTCCCTATCGTTTTAACCTTCATAATTAAAAAGTTAATTATTGAAAGTTAATTAAGACATTGCCTCAGGAGTTTGCTAATTCCCTCCTAAGGAGTGCCTTTCAGCATATACAATATCGCAATTGATTTCATCTCGGAAAAAGTGATGCATATATTTTTTTACATCTGTTCGCATTTAGCTGGGACACCCTGTATGTGTGCTCTGTGTTGCAGAACTGTGTCCTGAAAACAAACTTTGTGCAGCATACGGGGCACGGCACATTTGCCGGCAACAGAGTTAGCAGTCACTTGGGCAGTAAAAAACGCAAATGTTTCTTACAGTGTATCATGCAAATTCCTGAAAGACAGATACATTCGTTTGAAATAAAGAGGGAGGGAGGGAGGGCAGCATTCACAGCAAACAAAATTGTTCAGCGCAGTGTATGTTATACTAAAAACAATTTTAAAAACAACTAACCTTTTCAGTGACTTCCTTCCTTCGCTCATATTTTTCTTGTTTTTGGATTCAGAAGATGCCGAGAAGAAGGAGTACACAACAACATACTGCCATTCAGCCCTCTATCCATTTTGTGTGATGACAGGCACCAGTTGGGTCCTGTATATAGTCTCTTAATACGGCAACATTTTTCCAACATTGAATAGCCTTTTACGAGGAACACATGGCACAGAAGCAACGAAATACCGCTACCCGCTACTCCGAAGAAAAAAAAAAATAATAATGCATTACTAGTATCGCTACAAATTCGAAAAAGTAACGCGATACCGCTACGGCTACCAAATAAAAGTAACGTAAATACCATGCCGCTACTTTTCCGTTACAGTGCCTTTCTCTATGAAAACCATACCGTAGGCATCTCTCTGGCAAACGTGTCTAAAGGCGGTGCAATATTTATGTTCCGTCACAGCCAGCATGCAGCATAAAATATACAGGAGTAAAAACCGGAACTGGTGTACTTAAAAAGGGGAAAAGGGGAGGAAAACCATACTTAACATTTCGAGCGGACGCTCTTCATCAGAAAAAAGAGGGGCGTAAAATATACCATTATTTACAGTCAGGATATATTGTTCTACATTGATCTTGACGTTGAGATGATGCGCATTTAAGAGGTAATTTAATACGCATAGCGCATATGTGCATTTAATAACGTTCCCATCAGAATGTTCCCACAGGACTGTTTTTCTGCAATAACGGTATTTTGTTCGAGATATCTGGGAATCCAAACTTTTTCCGTCTGCTTACTGTCGACGGATTGATCAGTGTTTCCTGTAGTCAAGTCAAGGAATGGCAAGTGCAAGGTTTGGTCATGCTTTCGCCATTGCCAACGCCACCAAGAAGAGTAGACAGTCTTCTGACTGCTGTTGGCATACCACGCCAAAGTTTAGGTCTCACATGAGTTAGGAGTTGCTGTTGTTGCCTAATACACTCTGCTTCCGTTCTTCCAGCCGCACAGCGGCTTCTCTTACAAAGCGTTTGACGGATTCCTTTGAATGTTTTAGTGTGCATCGTACGTTATCGCCTTTGCATACGTAAGGGATAGCGTGGTAGTTCTGGGCAATGCAAGCTCTGTTCATGTCTAGCGCGTGCACAGAATCACCAACGCTATCCCTTGGGTACGGGAAGGCGGTAGCGTACGATATACTAAAACCCACTACCATCTTGCCAGAAATGCTTCACCTGCAGCGCAAACACCTGAAGCAAAGTTGGCGGCACGTTTGGAGTGCGCTGACTATGGCGATATCACGTTGTGTTTCCCATACAGGGTGCGGCACGAAACGTGTTGTAAGGATTCGGTCTTCCGAGAGAAGACGACGACGAGTCAAGAGCAGAGAGCAGACGACGAAAAAGAAGAGGACAGGAGGATTCCGATTATGGCGGGCTAGAAGCCCGCTAGCTCATAGCTAGAAGCAATAGCTTGTAGCTGACGACGATGCTAGGCCACGCCCTCGTGACCAGCCAAGCTCGTCGGCACGCATCATCTTCACCCGCGTTCATTCTAGTCGCGCTCTTGCCCAGTAAACTGGCTATTTCTCCTGCTGCCTGTCTTCGACTCTTTTCTTCACGTCGCGACAAGCTCATTCTAGCCCGCCATAATTCCGATCCCAATGGAACGACTGGCAGCCGCTTGATCGGCACTGCATGGGACTTGATGATCGATTTTTGTCGTTAATTTAAGTGTGGTGGGAAAGTAAACTTGTTCTTAAACGTTCCGCCCCAGGTCTCAAGGAGTTAATTACAAGAACCTCACAATTTGGCGCAGCCGACACAGACTTCCTGGATCACCTTTTGGAACGTTCGAACGCATGCCACGTAGACAACATGCCTCCGAAGGAAGATGCCAGCAACAGCAGTGCAACTGTAGCTACAAATGATATCAACGACGTTGCCATGGAAGGAATTCTCAACACCCTTAAGGAAGCCACTGAAGCTTTGAGTCTGGTTGTACAGACGCAGACCAGCGCTTCCCGATCAACTCGAGTAAACGTGACGCCAGACTTGATCACTCATGTACGACTCTTCGACGGGTCCTCATGCGATAATGTTAACGACTGGTTGACTGAATTCCAGCGGATCGCAACTCTCGCGCAGTGGAATGACGAAATGTCTCTCAGTATGGCTATCATCAAACTTCGAAGTACCACACGACGTTGGCATGGAGCACGAGGGAAAACCCTCAAGACATGGCAACAATGGAAAACTGCATTGGTGAGTGCATTTTCTGTGGAAGAAAATCCAGCACTCCTGTCTGAGAAAATGCTGAAACGTGTTCAGCGTACGTCGGAAAATGTAGCAGACTATATGTACTGCAAAGCGGAACTTCTTCAGAAGTGCAAGATTGAGGAGACCACGTCAACCTTTTCTTCGATAATTATTTCTGGTTTAAGAGATCAAACGCACATCGCAAGACTCAGATGTCAGTCTTGGGACGGTCTCGATGACCTCATCAAAGCTGCAAAACAGCTAGAGGATGATGAAATCATGCACAGTCGCGTGCATGCTTGGTCCGCTCAGCCAGTTCAGCCTTCAGTGGTTCGGTCCAAAGAGTCATTCCAATGCGACAAACCTTCGGAAAGTCATAATCGGACAGATACGAAGCTTACTTCTTCAGAAGCAAATGTGCCTGTGACGCCATCGACCTCGCAAGTCCCTACAACAAAGCCCTCCCCTTCGTCAAAGCGCACGCCAGTGTGCTACACATGTGGTCAAGAAGGACACATTGCTCCGAAGTGCGCAAAACAGAAAAGAAACATGCACTCCATATTGACGGAAGACCACAAGCAGATCTTCATACAGGCAACGGTGAACAACCGTGAAACTTTCATGCTGCTTGACACAGGAGCAACGCTCAGCGTTATGTCGAAAGATTTTTCCAAGAAACTGGGTGTCCTGGAAGATGCTGCCAGTTGCAACAGCCCCGTCTGGAACGCTGATAGAACACAAATCACCGTTCTGGGCACGGTCCCTGTACTGGTGAAGGTAAAGTCCTGGAAGCGTGAGGTGCCAACCCACATCATGGAAGACTGTTCCACAGACTTTATTGCCGGCATGGACATCATCGATTGCTTGGTACAAGAACTCTCTTTTCGACCGCTAAAGCTGCGTACAACTACTGGAGAGGACATCGACGTCCTTACCTCTGAAGACGCAAATTCTAACTGCACTGCCGAACTGGACGTTCACCTGCATATAGTACTTCATCAAGCTCTAACGATGAAACCCAAGCAATAACAAGTAGCACCACAGGTGATCCTGCGGACGCACTATCTCTAGCAGTGGGGAAAGCCACGCTCACTTAAGAAAACAAAGACCGACTTCTTGCTGTGTTGCAATCGTATTCTACGGTCATCACGGATCGCCCTGGACGCTCCACTTCTCATGTCTTCAACATTGATACAGGCGACGCAGCTCCAGTTACTTCAGAAAACTCAACGCCGTTACCTAGCTGAATTATTTCCCCATTCCAAACATCGAGCACTCGTTGACGCTACTTGGAAAAGCGAAATTTCTAACGACACTGGATAAGGTTTCTGGGTATCACCAGATACCTGTGGCACCTTCGGATCAAGACAAACTGACTTTTATTTGCCACAAGAGCAAATTTGCATGTTGCAACAAAGTTATGCCGTTCGGTGTTGTCAACAGTCCTACAACGTTTCAGAAAATGATGTCCGACGTCTTAGGTGATCTTGTTGGAAACAGCTGCTTAATATACATCGACGACATAATTATCTGGTCCGAAACGTTTGAAGACCATCTTCGACACATCGCTCAAGTTATGGATCGCCTCGCACAGCATAACCTGACTGTCAAGCTTAACAAGTCCCGTTTTTGTAGAAAGCAGCTAGAGTATCTGGGACACATTGTTTCGACGGATGGCATCAGCGTTGTGGATGAAAAAGTCAAGGCGGTAACCGACTATAAGGCTCCAAGAAACCTCAAAGAGTTAAGCCGCTTCTTAGGCATGGGCGGGTGGTATCAACGGATTATACAGAACTATGCCGAGCAGGCAAGACCACTAAATGCTTTGAAAAAGAAAGATGTCAAATGGAGCTGGACTCCAGAGCGCGAAGTTGCTTTTCTAGCTATCAAGGACGCTTTGGTGAGAGCACCTGTCCTCCAGTACCCTGATTTTACAAGGCCGTTCCAGATTACCACAGATGCAAGTGATGTAGCATTGAGAGCCGTTCTTTCTCAGCATAGCGACAGCGGTGAGAGAGTCGTGGCCTATGCCAGCCGGAAGCTGTCTAACGCAGAAATCAAATACACTGCAACGGAAAAAGAATGTATCGGTGTAATTTGGGCGCTGGAGAAATGTCAGCCGTACATTGAAGGTCAAACTACAACAGTTATTACTGATCACGCTGCGCTCGAATGGCTATTCAAAAAGAACCCTCTCAAAGGACGTCTAGCACTTTGGGTTCTTCGGGTTCAAGCCTTCGCTTTCACCGTCAAGCATAGAAGTGGCAAGCTCAACCCCGTCGTGGATGTGCTGTCACGATGCACAGTTGCTGCTGTAATCACACGGGCCCAAGCGTCTGCTCGGAACGACATACAGGAAAGCGCAACGCAACAGACAGATTCGGAGAACGTCGCAGTAGATCCAGATACTTTCCATGCAGGAGAAGCCTTTTTATGTGTGTTCCGCGTCTACCATATCATGAAAAGTAGCAATAGCGGTAGCCGAGAAACAGTTTACCGCTACCAGTATTTGTAGCGAAAATACTTTATCCGTTACCATTTTCAAATGTAGGGAGATCGCTACTCCGCTACTGAACAAAGTAGCGAATACGGTAGTAGTACAACAATAGTAGTACAACACTGAAGCGAATAAACATAAACGCTCTATAGGTAGGTGCGCGATGGGTCATGTTCGTCATCTTCGCATGGTTTCGACGACGCTGCTGTACACTGGTTTGAGCCACACGGCATCGCGTCACCAGCTCGCGTGGCACAGTGGTTAGCGTGCTGGTCATGTCACGTCGTGACTGGGATGTACCCGGGCTCGAATCACGTCATATGATAGCAGCAGTTGACGTTTACGCCAGCCATGTCTGCCAGGTTGGGCATGTCATGATGCTAAATTTCGGAACCACGGTTCACAAAATGTAGTTCCACACAAACAAACGGAGCACTCCGCCTCACAGCTGATAATGAAGCGTGTTTATTGGCTGGTAATTTGAAAAAAAAAAAATTGAAATCATGTTTGGAGCTCGGCCCTCCGATTGGACGGCAAAAGCCTACGTAGCCATGTGACGTATGCGTGGTGGAGAGTGGCGCGCTGGTTGGTCATTCTTGAAAGCATTATGGGTCCCTCAGATAGCACAAGCCGAACGATATGTACCTTTGGGTGTTATTACCTGCGTTCTTTAATAGGGTACTATTATTTGTGAAATGTTTGGCGACCTGTTTACACTGAGAAAAATTTCTCTGTTGTTTCAACGGAAAATTACCGGAAATCTATACCCCAGACATTCCGTTGTGCAATACGGGTGTTTCGTTAAATAAGCATTACGGTGTCTGTCGATATAACATATCCTGCTGTTATTTTACAGAGGTTCACGTTTTTTTAAATAACGCGCGGCTGTTGAGCTGACAGGCTCACCTGTTAGCTTAATGGAGGACCTGTTTTATCTCAAGAACAGAAGGCTGTTGATATAACAGGTTCATCTGTTGCTTTTACAGAATGCCAGTTTTAACCCAACGACGGAACCTGTTGTTGTAACAGGTTTATCTGTTACATTTACAGAAAGCTTGTTTTGTTTGTGTAACAGTGTGTCCATTTTTATTGAAAACCGAACACTTCACGGACAGAGCTATAAAAGAAAGACTGACACTACTTTTGTGGTATTTGTGTTACCAACAGGGACAACAGAAAAATACCCCCTGCTAAAGGTACAAGTACCACAAAAACATTGCCAATTTTCTTTCATTGCTGTGTTTGTGAACTGTCCAGCTTCCAATACAAACAGACATCCTGTACAGTGTCTCCCATGGAATGCTTCCAGTGAAACATGGAATTACATGTACATAAAAGCTGTTACACTGGGACTGGAGCATGTTTCTGGAATGATTGCGCTAGTTTGCTGTCCTGTACCCGATCAGAAACCACACGGAACCTATTTCTGAAACAACAAATGAATATGTATTTTATTTTCTTCATTGGGAAATTTCTTGCATCGGGGTCATTTGAAGAGTTGCTGCTTGTGTCTTAGGGGTGCGCTCATTTTGCGCTTCAACTACACATTGTGAAAGAAGTATAACAAATATAAGACTAGTACTTGTAGGCGTTGCTAGAATGATAACTGTGATAATGTCAGAATGGAGCAGCATGAGCCAAGTAAGCCGACATAGCATCTGCGTGGTGATGGTCTCCGCTTACAGCTTGTAATTGGAATGACTGTCGGAATAAAAACTTATGCATACAGGTTGTTGTCTCAACAAAACACCCAGCTCGTAGCCTCATATTGCTTGATTTTTTCCACAAATGAAAGCACTTTTTGCGTCACAACTCCAGGTCCACGCCTCTTGCTTTTGGCTTTTGTTCCTCTTTCAGGATTTATCTGGAGGAAGCACCTGCAATGCAAATGCTGATGAAGTACAACTTGTACGAAATACATCTTTAATAAGCCGATTGCAGCTTGTGATGAGTACTATGACGGCAAAAGGAGAATCACAGTAAAAAAATCAAAAGTATAAAAGAGAGATAAGTAGCTTAGTTACTTTACAACGATAATGTAAAATACTGAACACTAAATGAGAGAAAGCCTCAGTGGGGAGCCGCTATTACTTCGGACACAAACTGTTCTTCTTAGGGGCACCACCCTTTTCGTGGGTATCGTATTTAAAGGCTAGGTTGATGACGTGTCAAAAGGAATGTGTACAAGAAGAAAAATCTTAGTGCACGACCCGAGGTGTGGGTAAACAACTGCAAGTCCTTAGGGGTTATTGCTAGAGCAGGGCTGGGAATGAACGTGTGGAGAGTCATACCGAAAGCAAGTGAGAACAAAGGGCAACGTGGAAAACACAGCACGTGCAGCCAAACAAAGCTGTCAGCTAGTCACTTAGTCCATTTTTAGCGACAAGTATAAAGACACTCGGTTAGACACTGAATAGGAAAGAACAGGTCGCAACTTTCAACGACTTTTACTGGAATGAGCGAACATAAAACCAAATACAATCTTCTCATCTGTACCCTCCCCCTCTTCTTCCATACCTAAGTGCCGCACACTGCGCCAATCAGCCAGAAGAGGGGGAGGGTACGGATGAGAAGATTGTATTTGGTTTTATGTTCGCTCATTCCAGTAAAAGTCGTTGAAAGTTGCGACCTGTTCTTTCCTATTCAGTGTCTAACCGAGTGTCCTTATTCTTGCCGCTAAAAATGGAGTTGTACCAACCGGCCCTACTTTTTCTGTTGAGTCACTTAGTCTTTACAAAAACTTTTTTTTTCTATTTCTTCGGGCCTTATTGCTTTCCTTCTTTTTGTGACATCACAGATGTCTATTTATACTGAGACCCCAAGAAGCTCTCGAGAAAAATTGCAGGAAACTCTTTCACGTATAAAATGACGTAAATTGGTTACACCACAATCATGCCCTGTGCAGTCCCATACGTTACCATGGCGAAAATCAAGAGACATGTGCACTATTGAACTGTTACTTTTGCAACTTTATTTTGTGATTTAACATTATTTTACCTCTGAAGGAAGTCAAGTGTAGCTTCTGCCTGGCGAGGGTAGGCGATGTTGAACACGAAGTACAGAGCCATCAGGGCGCAGAGTGCATTTGTAAAGTCAGAGATAGCAGTCATCACAATCTGCTGATCAGCTGCAACCATGAAGGTACGGCAAGTGTAGGGGCTCCCTGTCAGAAGAGGAAACATGATCAACTCCAAGAGATCCTTCGACACTGAAAATGCGTTCGTAGGTTCAGACTGACTGACAGTATAGTATTTTCAATTGTGAACTGTGATGGGAATTACAAGCCTTTCACTCATAACACCCCGCCCAGTCGTAAGTCATGACCTTCTTTGGCGGTCTCCTATTGCAATACCGATAGGACTATTACTGTAGCAAGCGAATTGTACAGTTGGTGCTAAAACTTATAATAAAAATGTAATCTTGTATTGTTACCTGGAGGACGGGTCTTACGGACAAATTTCATTTCAGAACATCATAAGACAAATATCCCTAACGCGCCACAGCCAAAGATTGTATGACACCTACCAGCACACACAATCACTGGTGTCAGGGGAAGAGGAGCATCTTGGATAAGCACATCGGTCTGGAAAAAAAAAAACATGAATGGGAATGGCAAAATTGACCACGCCAGCCAAGAATTGGCAATCAGCAGGTTGTGTGGCAGTTTGTGTTACTGGGAACGAAGGTTAATTCATTCAAAATTTTAGCAGCATACTGCTAGACACAGGGCTCAGCTTGCCAGAAAAATTAGCTTGCAGACGTAAGTAAAACAGAGCTGAATGCGTTGACTGCAGATGAGAACGTATGCCTCACTGGAACACATGCTCAATTGGATCTAAAGCCAACTCGATAGTAAATGAGAAAGGAAACACAGAAGGTGATAGTACACATAGCCTCAACAGTTCCGAAACCAGCTTGGCAAGCAAAACAAAGCAAACACCTTAATCTATTCTCTAGACTAACGCAAGAAGCAGGAGCATCCCTTTCCAGTATTGAATTTCACTGCGTAAAGAATCATGCAACTGTGCTTCAAATAACGATCTCACCCCAAGCTCCACAATGAGGTAGGACGAGTCATCATTCAAGCTTGCTATGGTCCCAAGAAGCATCCCTACGGGGTCTCCGTAATGAGTTTCAGATTCATGAAAGGCTTGACTGACAGACTGCATGATCTTCTGCACCTCTTCATTTTGACTTGTCGTTAGGAACTGAAGTACAGCCTTTACCTTCTGAGACATAGCATTACTAAATCGTTCTTTACAATCAATACCAGTGAGGCTCTTGAAATGATTGAGTAGGCATTCAGTCGTTAACAACCACGGCCATTTGTCTTGGACCTGAGAAACTGATAGTCCTTGATTGATGTGTTCCCTTTGTAGAAAATAAGTCTGCTGCATCATGTCTATTGCACGGCTAAGGCTTGCATTTTCGATGGCAAACATTTCTTCCAGTTCAGCTCTTTTGTCTTCTTGTGTTTCAGCAGTCTCACCTGCTGGTGGGGAGCAGTTCCATTCAATACAACCACACTTGTCACTGGCTACACGTTTTCTGTGTGATGCACGTGCCACCGGCACTGCCTCCGCAGAGCCACGATTTAGGTTGTCGAGTCTGTTCTCAAGTTTTGCACGCAAAGAGTCATACCCTGAGCCAACAACAGCTCCACCTAGAGTATCTGACAGTGAGACTGGGTGCGCCTCCACAATCCGCCTGGCAACTTCAGCAAGGGCTGCCCGTCCTGGCCTGGCACAAATATTGTGAATGTCACTGCACACCAGCCGCACAAATTCCAGCAGATGTTTCTTTTTCGGGCGCTTTTTCTGTTCCAAATCACTCAGGAAGCCAGAGTTTGCACGATGAAACGGTATTGAAAATGTTGTTGGCCAGTCAGCACTGACACGTTGTGGCACTGGCGGTCGTGCGTTCTACAGAAGTTGTGACTCTGGGTTGTTGCCCGGAGGTTGTGACACAGTTAGAGCAGTGCTGTCAACTGGAAGTTCAACGTAAAGTAAATGAAATGTTTCCTACTCAGCTGTATAAATATGCAAAGGATACGAAAACATTCTTGCCACAAATGTTAGTTGAACGTATACATTATATAATTATAATTTCAAGCTTTACCTCACAAGGTAATTGTGATAAAACATTTTCATGTTAATGCACAATAATATAGTGCTACAGCAGCAATCAAAATTTACCACAGCTGCATTTCAAAGATACAGGCTTTGTAACCTTGCAACATCATTTGCAAATGCAAATTGCTAAGTAATGTACACGTGAAGCACTTCTGTTTTGCACAACCTATGCACTGAACGGTACACCTGCTTACAATCATTCCAGAGGTGCAAAAATTTCCTGCTTTGGATGGGGTTTAGGATAGTTGATAATTCCCTCTCTTGAACATATGTAACATCACCAGTGCTGCGAACTCCCAAGTCCCATAGGCATTGATGTAGCAGGGCTTCCTTTTCTCTCGAAAGGTCTGGGAGAAGTTGATTCAGTCTTGATTTGATATCTGCAGACAGCTCACACATACCTTGGACGGCCTTGTACTGCGGAAAGCAACGGCAAAAATCTAACACAGGCTTGGCACCTTGCAAGTTAGGATAACAAAGGAAGCCGAGCTTCTGCAAGCAAGTTTATCAAAACCTAAAAGTTCTGATTTCCCATCGCAAATAACGAAAAAGAAAATTAGGGCATATATTGCGAGGAAGCGCACACCCTGCCCTGTATGCCCGCGGCACAGTCAAGCCAGCAAAGTGAATCACGTGGGTTCTACAGAGCCAGTCAACACCGCAACACAAGAGAAAAAAGTATTTAAAATGCAGTTCATAGGTTGTTGCAGTATAGTAGAGCTCCGCACGGAACCTGGACCCGCACCATCCTGTTTTGATGTGGTTCGCCTCAGCACAGTGACACAGCGAATCGAGCCCGACCCGGCCCGTGTTTGCCTCAACTATCTGGCCCGGTCAGGTCCGATAACGCAGCGAATAGAGCCCGACCAGGCCTGGCCCGAGTCAGCATGCAAGTAGAGCGCATCATTCCACTTTTCTGAATATGCAGCTGAAATACCCCAAATACCTTTCAATGACAAGGCAATTTTGCTGTGACGGTCATCCCAGTTGACGGTAACCGCGCGTGAACAGTCGAGGTACAGCGTTTAACGACGATAAGACCTGCGACACGGCACAGAAAAATAACTCAAAAGCGTATACTTGCGTCGGAAGGGCCGCGTTCGCCGAAGGTCTAAATCTCAACGAGGGCAAAAACACTCACAAAACTTGGACCCCACCGCACCAAACGTAGGCATGCAAAAATGACGTCTATGCGGCTCTGATAACTTATTCTTTCAAAAACGGGGCGTCCCCTAAACAAACAAACAACAACAAAAAATACAAGAGCAAACATGCGTACATTGCGTGATGATTCTTCGTCGTGAGTAATTACCTGCTTGACATGGCCCTGTCGGGCCAGTCAAGCAGGGTGGGCCAACCAAAATCGATGTCGGCCCGGCCCACAGCGCACTGAATAGACGGCCCGACCCCGGTCCAGCGGACCCACGATCCGTGCACAGCTCTACTACACAATGATTATTCCTTGGAACAGGTCAAACTAACTGAACTAAAACTGAAACCAACAAAAAGGCGAGACTGCTCGCGCGGCAGTTTGTACAGCCGAAACTGAACCCCCCGCTCAACGACACTGAAAACGTAAAAACCAATAACGTATCTCTTGCCAAACGCGGAAAGTGTTCAAATAACGTTACAGGGCAATTAGACGGCGAAGAAGCACGCTAACGTAAACCAAAACCTACTCATTCCAGTCACAACCTATTATAGAGTTAGAAAACTGCGTATTCCTAGTATGTCGCGATAAAATGAGCTACGAACCAGCAAATCGAAGTGTTCTGCTCTACACAAGGCAAATTAATGTTCTACGAAATGTTAACTTCGCGCGGGAAGGAGCATAACACAAACGCATACACTTCGGTTGGATATTGCAACCTGTAAAATGCAGTAAACAATACCTCAGACATCGCTACTTTATGCTCATGTTAACAATACAGAGTCATGCTTACCTTTGAAGACAAAAAAAAGCAGAAGATGTAGCAGCGGGAAGCACAAACAAAACCACGCGTTCCTACTTCGCCAGTTGTTCATAGTTGAGCCGACACAGTGTTGCTGCTTTGCCGGTGTTTGTCGGCGTTTCTACGCTGATCCCAACTGGTAAACAGCGGCGCGGAGCGTCGAAAATGGCCGAAAGTGCGCTATTCCCGGAAAGTTCCGTTAAATTAGGATAACGTAAGCGACCCGTAAAATTTTACAGTAACGAGTCGGGTAATTCTTCCGTTTTTTAGAAAAATTTCTTAGAGTGTACGGCCCCTTTAATACGCTATAACGATAGCTGTTGAGAAGTTCGGATTTTGGTGAATTTTAAATGCCCCCATCACACTGATAGGCCGCTGCGTTGCTCATATTCGCGATTCAAATGACCGAGAGGGGGCGCCCCAGTGCAACCGCTATGGCGTCCGTAAGGAAGTCCGCTTCGAATCTTACGCTATCCAGTTAAATGAAGTTTCTGCTTTGCGGTGCTGATTCCCGATGTTTCGTCGAAGGCGAACGAGTTCTAGATGCAGGGCATGTTGTGCTTTCCGGCGTTAAGGAAAAGACAGAGACTGAAACTGTTGTCGTCGCTCTGTGCTTGCAAACTTCGGGTTTGCAGGCTGATCCACACACGATTAACGTTCGCCTACTGTGTGGAAATGGGAACATTGAAGTGAAACAGGGTGACTGTACCTGTGTTGCCGGAAATTCCGGAAAATGTAAGCATGTTTGTGCTGTTCTCCTAAATTGTTACAGGTGAGTATCCATCAACGTCATGATGCCCTGTGTACACTAAGAATGTGGTTCAAACAAAAATGATGTTGCTGTACGTGAATTTGGCACCTATTTCCATTTCCTCTTGTTTTAATATGTGCATCAGACATATGTTCTCTATCTTAATGTGCTGTGTTTTGTGTAGTTCTTGTGCGTCTTCTGTGAATTAACATGTGCATATTCCCGTTATACAAAGGCTTGGTGTTCAAAGCCTGGAGCCCGTTAGCTGTACAGACATCGAATGTGCGTGGACAACTAAAAAGAAAGAGGTACGGGACTCCTACAGCGCTGTTCCACTCATGGAGTTTTGTCATGTCAAAGTGGCTGCAGAGGGAGACCACAGAAGTGCTGACGAGTATGCCGTCGCCCTCAAGCTCAGGAAGACCTGCCCAAATTCAGCTATCGAGGAACACCGGTAATTATTTCCTGAGAAATATTTGTTTTGTAGATTAAATTGCGCTATCAGAGGTATGAAACATGTGCTTTATTAGTCCTTGTTAGGACAAGAAGGCGGCGTGAACATCTTGTTGATGCTACCTGCTCAGGCAAGTGAAATATACATATACGCCTATGATACAAGTCAATCAGGAGACTTGAGGAAATGTTACTTGCTACATATTAATTTTGTGGCTTAATGTTCCGATTTTCTACGCAGATGAGAACACTACACCACCGCTCCTCACACTGCTTCACAATGAGAAAGATGACCTACTGAAGAAGTGTCCTAGAGATATTCTAAGGAGACTTTGTGTAGTGTACACTGAGAAGGAAATAGAAAAGATAGAATATATCACAAGAAACCAGTCACTGTCGTCACACTGGCACAAGTTTCGGAGAGGAGTTGTGAGAGCAAGTATTGCCCACTCTTGTATGACTCGAGCCGCGTCCCTGCAAAAGTCAGAAAAGCCAGTAAATGTGCTACCATTGGTGAACTTGATTCTGCGACTCAAGAATACCTGCACACCCGCGATGGCTGCTGGCTCAAAGAAAGAGCCTGTAGCCATACGAGCCTACCTAAAACAGCTTGAACACGATGGTCATCAGGCTGTCGCGTCACAAGTGGGTTTGATACTTTTAAAGGACACTCCAATAATAGGGTGTTCCCCAGATGGAGTTGTTAGCTTCACCTGCTGCTGTTGCAGTGGTATGAAGGTACTCTTGGAGGTAAAGTGCCCTGTCAACCTTAAAAACTCCTTCTCCCATTTTGACTTGCACGTTCCGAAGCGGGAATACCTAACTCAAGTAAATGTACAAATGGGCATATGTGGAATTGAGAAAACACATTTTTTTTGTGTACGTTGATGACTCTTCATTTGTATGCAGCAGCATTAAGTTTGACATGCATGCATTTCAGGCCTTCCACAATTGTATTGTGCAGCTCTATGAGAATTATGTATTTGCTGAACTCTTGTCTCGTTCATAATATTTTTTTTTCACCTCTGACTAAGATTATCAAAAGTGTGAATTAGTACTCTGCAGCTGTCATGCATTAAGCAGCAGCATATTGCACTGTGACTGTTGTGTTGATTATGACAATGAATATGGGACATAAGAAAATAGAATGACATGTATTTGAGCGAGAAATATGTAGCTACATTAAATGATGTACATCAAAGTTACAGAAGTCGGTCTCCATGAATGTACGATTTTCCTTTGAAGTGATATGCACAAACACTATGAATTGTTGACAAAACAACAAAAAAAAAAAACATGCTACATGTTTGCTAGCTTTGAGTGCGTTGCAGCTTGATTTGCTCAGAGAAATCTTTCTGGCTTGAGGATAGGTGCTGACAAGTTTGTGATGCCAGCAAGCACAACCATAATGTCATCAAGCAGAGGAACGTCTGTCCAGTGGACTTTCGAAGTCAAAATTTTAAAGATCTTGAGTCTTTGAATAACCCTTTCAACATGCACTCTAGCCGAGGCGATCTTCTGAGTCCGCATTGCATCTCTCCTTGTCATTTGCTTCTCCTTCTTAAATGGTGGTCTTACTAGATCAATTAAGCGGTTTTCACACACACAATCTATTAAGAATCCACGGTCAGCCATAACTGCATCACTTACGGGATCAAGCAAGTCAAGTACATTGCTTTGCTCAAATATAGCCTTATCTGAAGCACGGCCACCATAGCCTTTGCTTATATGTGCTATTACACCACCAGGGGTTACAGAAATCATGTACTTGCAAGTGCAAGTGAAAGACTTCTTATAAAATGAGTAGCACCGTAACGCACATTTGAGGCATTTAGGTTGCGAGACAGGTATTTCAGTGCAGTCGACAACAAGTCGTACATTCTGGTAATCTTTGAAAGAAGAAGGCATATTGTTTAAGACTTCCTCTTTTGATGGGAGTTTCACTACAGTTTTCATTACTTTGCTGAGGAACCTTACAGTATGTGTGATGACGTTGGTGCATGTCGTCTTTGAACAACAAAATAGATTGCTTAAGAACACTGTGGAGGTACTCAGTTTCAGTTTCATCATTGTTAGTACAATTCGCTCCTTTGGCGACATGAGATGTCGTGCAGTCAGCGTATGTTCACTTTCAAAGCATTCTACCAATGCGTCCAGCAATTGCACTGATGGAAGACCCGTCATTGAATTTATGTTGTCAGGGGTTAGTAACTCCACAAATTTGCAATTCAGTTGACTCGTGAGAACCTGAACGGCCACATCCCTTGTGGGGGTACCCTCTGGTAAGCTCATCGAGGCCAGAACTCTTGCTACATTGAGCTCCTCGGTTGAAAACTCGCTTTGGTCCACACATTTTTCTGTGTCCTCCAAAGAGCTCGACGTACTTGTTTCTTCCATGCATTCATGCTCTTCACGTGTCACCTGGAAAGGCACCCAATACAATTTATGTGAGACTGAAACCACAATAATGCTGTGATTGAAACGATGATATCCTAAGAATTTCATAGCTGTTTTTAGTGCTTACTGTTACTAAAGGCTCTTCCTGTTCATCTGTTTTTTGTGCATTTTCTTGTGACAGTGCTGCTCTGTGTTGTCGTCTTTCTTGCCTCAACAGCGAGAGCTTCTGTTTCCTTCGTTCCTTGGTGGCGTCATGTGTAGACACGGTCGGCAAATTCTGGTCTGGAACTGCCGTATTTTTCAAGCGCCTTCTTTGGCACGGCATCTCTAAAAACAACGTGAAAGTAGTGTGGCACGAAATAGTCTTATTGAGATGCTTATAAAATTCAACAACGTGTAATTAATAAAAATGAGGGGATCGACTGTGTGGGATCCAAAAGTACGACTTCAATAACACCAGTATTGATAAGACAGACATGAACCTACCAGGCAAGAAAAAGTTTTCTTCTTTGAAATGCCTTGAGCATATGACCATCGTGTTTGAAACTTTCTTCCCGATACGCAGTCGTGCAATCCACGTTGCCCTGCGGTGCGTCAGCCGGCCGCCTTGTCTTTCATTGGCACAGGGGAAGCGATGAAACGAAACTTCACTGTTTTTCCACCGTGCAGACGTGCAGTTTAGTCCAGAACAGAACTGTTTACGATCACGCTTCTTTAAAACACTGTTTGGTTCTTCGTGGCACAGCGTCTCTCCCATCCTCGTTGAGCAGCGCAGTACCAGCAACGCGCCTCTGCCGCGTCTGACCGCTTGGACCTCCATGTACTGCTTCGCCAGAATGCCGCTAGGTGGCGTCCGTTTTGCTGGACTCGCGAATATGCTAAGCTCATACGTGATAAGCTCACGTTGCTCATACGCGCTGCGTGCACTTATTGTACGCCTCCACACGGGGCCTCTGCGCGATGCATAGAATGATTAAAACAGTGCTGTATCCAATGTAAAATTAAGTAATGGAATATCTTCACCACAACGTAGCGTAATCCTAGCGCAGTCAAAAATTTTGGAAAGCACGATACCACTATCCCTACCAAATAAGACTACTGCAGCACTATTTCTCCACTACTGTATCTTTCAGGCTTCTTGTTGCGTTATGTACCGGGAAGACGTCTTTATGAACCTGCAACTCGCCAGCACATATTATAAAACACATGCCTAATTGGAGCCCAGATTCATGAACTTTGTAGTTACCCGCAGGCCCGTACGGCTATGAATTTCCCTAAGCTTGTGGGATGTAAGCTCTTCACCCCATTTACAAGAAGCCCGTCCGGCATCAGCCCTCAATAACTTACAATATTCAGCAGAAGGACAGTTTTCGATCAAAGAACACCGGTTGTCTTAACAGGAGACGTATGGTTGTATGGTAAAGATCTCGTCAACTTTCTTTACAGCGCTAAAGTACACCGACGACACAAGACGAACTCTTACACAGACGTAGGAAGGGAGTTGTCTCAGGACAGAAGCCGCCGATATTTCGAACAGAGACTGTTCGAAATGTCGGCGGCTTCTGTCCTGAGGCAACTCCCTTCCTACATCTCTACCGGTTCGCTGGATTTCCACCCATCTACGTTCGCTACTGACGATCCGATGGCCTCAGGAGGTAAGCAACCCGTCCTCCCCAGAAGAATAACAGTCTCTGTTCGAAATATCGGCGGCTTCTGTCCTGAGGCAACTCCCTTCCTACATCTCTACCGGTTCGCTGGATTTCTACCCATCTTACACAGACGTGTTCGTCTTGTGTCGTCCGCGTACTTTTCCGCTACCCAGGAAGTTGACATGTACTACCAAGACGCTCGAAGGAAGGTCTTAGAAAGATCTCCTGTTTGAATATATACCCCTTTCCCGTTCTGTTCCCTCTACATAACTGCAAAACGTTCCTTACACCTACCCATACGAAACACGGACACTGGTTACCGTGGCTCTTGTCAAGAATATTTTAAACTATAAGAGACTATACGTGCTTAATATACAGGGCGGGTGCTCTAAAACGTCAGTCACATTTTCGCGCTTGGCGCTATACCTACTTGAAAGACAGACTTCTTCTACCACACTGTGAATGATTTGCGCCAGGGAAACGTAGAAAAAATCGTGGTTACCAAGCGCTGCGTAACAAAATAAATACGGCCACGCAAACTTTCGTCTTCATGCATTTCCTATGTGCTATACCGATGTAAACACGTCAGTCTGCCAGTGGTTGTGTGCAGCTGCCGCCTAGGGGCGCTAGCGACGTGGAACCCGAAACAAACTCATGCCGGCTAGTGCCCCCAGGTGGATTCTATACATAACCATCTCGAGATCGCTGTGTTTACATCGTATAGCGCATGAAGACGAAAGTGTGCGTGGTCGTATTGATGTTGTTACAGAGTGCGGGGTAACCATGATTTTTTTCGTGGGTTTCTCTGGCATAAATTTTTTAATCTGTGGCAGCGGATGTCTGTGCGTCAAGTAGGTATTGAGTCATGGGCGAAAATGTGACAGACCTTTTAGAGCACCCACCCTGTATGTGAACACACACTGGTCTGTTTTTAGATCAACTTGTCCAAGTATCAATCTCAAAGTCATAACAGAACTGAATAAAGCGTTCCTATGATATCCACCATAAAAGTCAATGACAAATTCGACCGCTCAAAAATAGTGCAATGCGCGTAACGAAGTTGCGAAATTAGCGTGATACCCTACCGCTGCAAAAGGTATTAGTATACCGTTATTAAGATTGCCGTTAAAGCAATACACAGAACATGTCACTGGCCACAACACTTTTTAATGCGATAGCATTTCTTTAACACACTTTTGGGGGCCCGGTGTCCGCGTCGCGTCACCCTTCTCCCTCTGGTTTGTTTCGGCGCTGGTTCAGTTGGGAGATTTAGAAGGATTGGAAGCTCAGGAAATATGATACGCAAAGAACCTGATTCCATGAAGTGGCTGACATCACGTTGTTGATCTACGCTTCCTTTATACTTTATAGTGTGAGGTATGGTGTGTGTACTTTATACTATATAGGAGCTAACCAATATGACCACCGCCCTCAGCTAATGCAGTCGAACGAGTGTTTATTGCCGCTCAAAGAGCGAGCGAGCAAGAATGAAAAATGTCGTCGTCGGGTTTGAGGTTGTAGCGGTCGCAGTGCCATCGCCCCGCCCTCACAGTGCGCGACCAGGGCGATGGCGCTGCGCCATTTTCGGGAGGGCCGCCCATTCACGATCCTGACGGATCATAAGTCCCTCACGTACGCGTTCACCTCGGCCAGCACACGCTACTCTCCTCGAAAGATGCGTCACCTGTCGTTTCTTGCCGACTTTTCCACCGACGTGCAGCATGTCAACGGCACCGAGAACGGCCCTGGCGACGCTCTCAGCCACGTGGAAGCTGAATTCGCCTCGCCACTGTGTCCCGAGGCCTCGCAACCGCCCAAGCCGCTGACCACGAGCTACAGCGCTTGCGTCAGCGGGGCAACTCATCTCTGAAGTTCACGGACATTCCGATTCCTGGATGCGACCTCCTACTTTGCTGTCATTCCTCGAAAGCGCTGCCGAGGCCTTTTGTTCCAGAAGCGTACCGCGGATCGGTCTTTGCGGCCTTTCACGACCTGGCGCACCCAAGGATACGCGCCACCAAACGCCTCGTTGCTGAGCGCTATGTTTGGCTATCGATGCACAGAGACATTACAACTTGGGTCCGCACGTGCATACCGTGCCAACGGTCGAAAGTCCACCGCCATACCGTGTCACCTCATGGCAAGTTCGACCTCCCGGACGCACGTTTCGACGTCGTGCACGTTGACATTGTCGGCCCCCTCCCTGTCTCAGCCGGCAGTCGCTTCGTCTTAACAGCCGTCGACAGGTACACCAGGTGACCTGAGACCACGCCTATCCCTGACTCCACCGCCGAAACTGTCGCTTCAGCTTTGCTCGCTACATGGGTCGCACGTTTCGGCGTTCCTAGTCAAGTGACCACAGACCGCGGCCGCCAATTCGAGAGCAATCTCTTTTCATCCTTCACGCGGCTCATCGGCACGTCCCGGATACGTACGACGTCTTATCACCTTGCGTCCAACGGCCTTGTCGAGCGGCTCCACCCCACCCTTAAGGCTGCTCTAACTGCGTTCGAAGACAGAGTTCATTGGACAGACCATCTTCCACTCGCCCTCATCGGCATTCGTACCTCCCTCAAACCCGTCCTCGGGTGTAGCTCGGCAAAACTTCTCTACGGACGTACCCTCCATCTGCCTCGAGAACTTTTGTTCCCCAGCAGTCCTGACGCGACCCGTGTCACGGCTCCAGACTTCCTACAACGCCTGCGACGCGGCTTTGACATCATCCGCCCCGTTCCGCCCTGTACCGCGTCGTCCCGGAAGCCTTACGTCTCCCAAGCCCTCGACGACGCTACCCATGTTTTCATCCGTATAGACGCCGTACGCAAGCCACTCACGCCCTTCTACACCGGTCCCCACCTCGTTCTTGGCCGCGCCGGCATGAACATTCACGTCAGCGTGCACGGCAAGGATGACACAGTAAGCGTCGACCGTGTGAAGCCAGCCTTTATCGGAAACCGGTCCGTCGCCGACCAGCCTGAAGTTGCCTCCTACATGTCACCCAGCAATACCGCCCCGCAGACCCCCCCCCCCCCTAGCGAAAACCAAACACCGTCACCTGGTCAGTCAGCACCAAGCTGCCTCTAGCGGGAGAGCCAATGTAGCGGCCACAGCGCCATCGCCCCGGCCTCACAGCGCGCGGCCCGCGCCTCCGTGCCTCCGTGCCGGTATTCCGGAGTTGGTAGCCAGATGGCTTCAAATAAACATCTTCGTTTCCTGACTCGCTGTCTGCTACAAGGTTTTGAGCCAGTTAATGCTGATGGTATCCTCCTTCTGATTTCGGAGGACCGTGAAGTGCTTGGCCGACCTCTTGATGACGGGATGAGGGCCGCTGTATGGGGGTTGAAGGGACTTCCTAATTGCGTCGGTGCGGATGAAGACGTGTGAAGCGGTCCAATGGCGTACATCCTTCTTAAGGCCTGGCCAAACATAACGGGCGGAGACGAGCGCCTGCGCAGAACGTACTGCGGGATGGGATAAGGAGCGGAAAGAGTCGAAAACTGCCCTGCGCAGCGCAACGGACTACTGGCCGGGGACACTACACCGGACGTGTCGCGGAGAACGGTTGACAAAGTATTGGGAAGAGTAACGTCAGCAACCTTGAGAGAAGAGCCAGATGTTCGAAATCGAAGGATGGTGGGGTCGTCAGCTTGCAGGCGCGCAAGATTGTCGTGGGTCAGGCTGTGGCGGAGCTGAATGAAGACAAGCGGCTCAGAGTGTCGGCGGGGATGTTGTCTTTTCCCTTGACGCGCCGAATCTCTGTTGTAAATTCAGCCAGAGGTGGCGGATGTTACACTGTAACCCCAGGGTTCAGCAAAAAAGGCAGCAGGCAAGTCGAAGCTGACGGTAACGACCGCCGAGGTTTTTAATAATGAGAGAAGGTGAACACGAGACACGCGGTGGCATGCTCTAGAAGCGCATGAACACAGAAACACGAAACCGAAAATAGAGGACATACTGTCCATCTCTAACAGCGGATTCCGCTCCACGAGTAGCGCTGGCTGCTGGACGTAAAAGCCGCGGTCAAGGGCTTGTGGTCCGTATAAAGGGTGAAGGAAGGTCCTCCCAAGAAGTAGCGGAAGTAATGTACGGACATGTAGGTAGCAAATACCTCCTTTCTGAATGCGCTGTACATCGTCTGGGATGGATTTAGCTTCTTGGAGAAGAAAGCCAAGTGTTGCAGGACGCCGCCGACACAGTGGTGAAGGGCTGCCTCGACAGCATTGTTAGACACGTCAACCATCAAGTGCTACGGCAACTATGGACTGCTTGCCTTGAAGAAATGCGTGAATGGCGTCGTCTTCAGCAAATCTTCCAGAGGTCTTAGGAGCAGCGCACAGTTTGCGACAAAGCGGCGGTAGAAATCGATCAACCCCAGAAAGCGGCGAAGCTGACGTATGGTCTGAGGCAGAGGGAAATCTTCAATGGTCTTCGGAAGAGGGAATATGCCTTCAGCACTGACGCGGTGGCCGAGAAAGTTCAGGGAAGGGACGCCAATCTCGCACGTGTCGAGATTGATAATGATGAAGTGTTCACCTAGCGAGCGGAAATGGCGCGGAGGTGGTCGGCACGTTTGTCTGCGGAGGAGCTAGCGATTAAGATGTCGTCGACGGAAGCCAAAACGAACGGGAGGCAGCCAAGCACAGAATCAATGAATCGTTGGAACGTCTGCGCCGCGTTGCGCAGACGAAATGGCATCCGCGTGAATTGAAAGAGGCCGAGGGGGGTGCTAATAGGCGTTTTGGGTGCGTCCTCTGGTGCCATCGGAATCTGATAGTAGGCATTTGTTAGATCAATTTTACTGAGCATTTTAGCTCCGGTGAGGTTAGCAGAAAAGTCCTGGATGCTGGGTAAGGGGCATCTGTCCGGGATGGTGGCGAGATTCAGCGCTCGATGGTCCCCACATGGCATCCACTCGCTGGTTTTCTTCAGGGCCATGTGTAAGGCGGATGATTACTCAGATGAGGAGGGGCAAGCAATGCCGGTGCTGAGCATGTGATCGAACTCTTTGAGAGCAATCGCGAGTTTTCCCGGAGCGATACGTCGACGGCGGCAGTGAACAGGTGGTCCACGCGTCAGAACGTGGTGCTCAGCATTGCGGTTGACAGGCTTTGTCCAGTCACACGGGCGGGTCAGTGAGCGAAATTCCTTCAAGAGAGGTCTGCATATTTTGATTGCAGCGGAGGCAGAACTGTGCCTCTCAACGACGGCACTTGCGATGTTGGAGGGCCGCTTACATCAAGGTGAGTAGCTGATCTGAGAGGCACCGACGGTGCACGTCCACAGAAAGGGAGTACTTGTGAAGGAAGTCAGCTCCTAAGATGGGGTGAGAGACGGCGGCTACCAGGAAGACACACGGGGAGGTTTAGAGTAAGGGAGCGCTACACTCTAAACCCAGTGACGGATAGGTGCCGTCTGATCAACTGGCACATTTTTTAAAAAATGTGCCACATGACGTCAAGGGGCACGCGGTGCCTGCGAAAGCTGCAGGTGCCATGTGCCCCCTGAAGCAACTGGTAAGTCATCCCTGCTGAACTCCAGGAGCCACAGTGTACCGGACGTATCGAAGAGTTACTTGTACCCACTAATACGCGACACACATTGCGCCTCTCGAGTTCCCTAACAGACAAATTACCTCCACGCTTCGCAAAAAAATGAAAAAGCAAGGAAGAAAATGCTCCAAGCACATCGAACATGAAACACCAAATTTTATTGGCTTGCACATACCTTTAAATTGCATCCAGTACATCATCGTTTGCCGAGCGGAAAGCATACACGGTTCACTAATCCCAACACACACATATGCAGCACACGTTGCACGGACACACAACCCATCCGATGATCCGATGCACCAGGCAGTCCTCCAAACGCCGAACATACAACCCTCGAAACTTCGAACAGGCTGGCACTGAAAGCTCAATGAAGATCCTTAGTGACGAACACGACGGTTCCTCAAACGAAATGGCCGAGGAACAATTGTCCAACAAGAGGGAACAGACACCAATTCCATGTGAGAAGAAGGAGGAGGAGGAGGAGGAGGAGTGTCGTTGGGAGGAACCCGAGAGGTCTGCCTGCCTGATTAGGCGGCATGTTTCTCGGGAAGGGAAAGATGGTGGAGAGGAGGAAAGGGTGAAGTGGAAGACCGAGCGGAATCCGCTCGGGGGGAGGATAGCTGCGTCCATGGGCCGACTTCAGGGGAACTGTGCCGGCATACGCCTATTACACATCTGAGGGAAACCCAGGAAAAACCCCAGACGGCACAGCCGGCCCGCGGATTCGAACCGCGGACCTCCCAGTCTCCAAGCGCACGCGTTACCGCTGCGCCACCGGAACTGGTCCCATGTGAGAAGCAGTTGCAATCTCACGCGTATGTGTGACCGTTGAGACAGGAAACAACCTGTAAAGAAACCGAAGTGAATATCACGCTGGTATTGTTCCAACGTTAATGCTGGAATAGTACTCCAGTTCGTAACACACCTCCTCGCAATCGATACAGTCCCACGGTCACCTATAACGAACGAATACAATTAACCTCGCTTGTAATGTACATCGTCGCTTCACCGATGCAGCCGATCCTCTCCTGTCGCCATTTGCAATGCGTCCACAGTCTGCAACAGAATGTACTTCGATTGTTATACACGAGTAAAACGCAGGCGTCGTACGATGCATCACAGCTACGTTGGCTTACCTTAAGCAAACATGAGACATGTACTTAAAAAGCAAGGTGTCATTCTTCTCAAAGACGAGGTTGCAACGCAGACAGCGTCAGGAAAGCGGGAAGCGGGATGGAACGTACTGCGGGAGAATACGTTGTGCCGTGTCACTCCTAACTGGCGGAGCGCGGAACAACGTAGTACGCTCCAACGAAGGCACGCATATTCAGCCGGCACACGCATCATTCAACAAGCACACGAGTGGTCCACCAGTGGTTCAGGAGGCACACATATTATTCAGCGGGCACAAAGCCGTTTCATACCAACGTGACGGCTTTGTACCTGCTAAAATTTGGCGATGAGGATCGCTGTGCTTGCTATTTGATAACCGTTACGGCTGCTTCCAGACGGTTACGGCTGTGTACCGGCTGCACTTTCTGAGGGAACTTTTTTAACTGGCACATGTCCATCACAGGATTTAGAGTGTAGGCTTAGACCGGGATTGCAGAGTTGTTTACGGCGGTCAAGTGATAACGTGGTGAACGTAAGCGGTCAGCATAAGAAGATGGGAGAACGCTGACTTGTGCGCCTGTGTCCACAAGGAATTTCAGCTTGGATGCGCGGACGACAACGAAGAATAATGGGCTAGGTGTCGAACCTTGGGGAGCGCTCGCCGCTAGCGATCCCCGGAGCCCTTTCCCGACCAGTTGCAGGGTCTTGTGCACTTTTCCGCAGCAGCACTAAATCGACGGTAGTACCAGGAGATACCTTGGCCAGCGTCTACAGGAGAGACGAATGTTGCGGACGGGAGTGGAGGTTTCAGCGTTGACTTCGAGATCGAGTGGGTGAGGGAGCAATACCAGCAGAGACTAGCTGGGAAAGTCGATTGATGTCTTCGTTCAGGTCAGCAATATCTTTGCTCGTGGAGGTCGAAGTCTGTGGCGGAACAGTGCACGATGACGAAGGAATGGCGCAGAGAGATAATTTTGTGCAACGCTAGCTCTGGTAAAGGCAGATTGGAAGCCGGTGCAAGTGTCATCTGGACATCCGATGGTAGGCACTGAAGGCAGAGTTCATTAAGCACGGCCGTCTCGAATGCCGGCGCGCGGTCACCGAGTAGGGCTTGCATTCGTCGGAGCAGCTGGGAAGGTCTTCTATCGCCAAGCTCTGCTGCAGACGGCGTCGCTCGGAAACAAAGGTGCGTCCGATAATCAAACTTGAGAGAATCATAGGGCTACGAGGCTGGTGGAGTTGCCAGTAAATCAGCCAAGTCGACGATAACTTCCTGCGGAAGCGCGCTGACCACATGCCGGTATTTGGTCAGTTGCGATGTGACATTCGCGAGGGCGACCTGACATTCCACTTGCGTGAACCAAGCCGCGGGGCTGCTTGGCCAGAATGCAGGCAGTCGGACGGCGTAATGAGAGACGGCAGCGGCCAATGCACTGGCTGGTTGCTGCTGCCCACTGATCATTGTCGGATCACAGCAGGGGTCCAGAATGCCATGGGGGGTCCATGTTCCAAGAAGGATTGACCGTTCGAAAGTTCGAGTCACAAGATTGTGGGATGTGGTTAAATGACCACCGACCTCAGCTGATGCTGTCGAACAAGTCTTTATTGCCCGTCAAAGAGCGCTCGAGTAAAAATGAAAACCGTCGTCGTCGACGACGCTACAAGAGTATAGTTCTCGTAGAGTGCTTTGTATGTGCTAAAACTCCCTATTGTGTGTTTCTTTTTGATTCCGTGTTAAAGAAGCATGGAAATGACGGGAGAAGTGACGGAATAAAATATGACGGGAGAAGTAGAAATTAAGATTCTGAGCCCTGTGATACATATTCGTACGAAAAGTTTGAGCGTAGCGCGCAATCCTGGCGCGCGAGGGAGCTTTGAATCTCGGGGAAGAAATGCCCCCTCTTTCGGCTGCCAGCCGCTGACGTCATGTGGCCGCGCCGTCTTTTTGTTTCTTTTTTTTGCGATTTGTCCGGCGTCGCGGCGCCGGCAAGCCGACGGAGCAGGAAGCGGCGTTGTTCATCGGACGTCGTCGAAAAAACAGGTGATGGACTGAACGCTCTACAGGCGACACGTCCGCTCCTCTTGACAAAACAGTTATGGAATTGGAGCCCAAGCTCCGCCAGTTTTGATCTCGAAACACGAATGTCCCGGAGACTCGTAAGTGATGCTGCTCAGTGTTAGCAAACATTTGCATTGAAATATAGTGCTTCTTCTTGGTTACAAATGTATAGTCATGAAGACGCGGCGCAGTGACCAGTATTTTCATTGGAAGAGGTCGTCGATCGTCACGACTTCTCCGTGTTGTGGTCAACACTATGGGCTCTGAACCGCATTGACACTGGCATCTCCGAGGCGAAAGAGCGGATCGATGAATGCATAGCTGTGTAACATTGCGCTTACTATATCTTACTACACGAAGCATACAACAATGGCACATGGAATAAACCTCCAACTGACAGGAATGTATTTAGTCGCATCATATATATGCTGCACATACAGGCATAATATTGTTCACTAAGTAACGACACCTCAGCACAAGCTGAACGGAAACCACAACCGCTTACGATCCACCTCAACCCGAGCCGTCACGGCAACACAGAGGCTTAGCCATACCTTTTACACTGCCCGCAGTCTTGTTTTATGCAAAACGTACGAGACAAATCATGTAAGAACGCAAGTGAATGTCAAACGCAAACACATAGCAACAACGTCTCAGTCGGTAAGTCGCCACGATTCTGGAGCTAGCAGACGATTCTGGCGGGGAGCGGACGCTTCCGGCAGCCAATGAAGTGCTCGGCCAGCTGACGTCAGCACACGCCACACTCGGCTTGGGGGAGACTGTCGCAGCGGAGCGCATTCTTGCGCACTAATTGTCTCAGGAAATTCGCGCTTTTCGAAGGAAATATTTTGCGTGACAGTTTATGAAGGTAGTATGTTCACATCAAGCGGTGAAAAATATATGTTCCAGATGATTTCCATGCACCTTTAAGGCCAGGAAGAGACCATGGGTATAATCGGCGCACAGATATTATGGGCTAGAGAACTGGTCTGGCGCTCGCCGGTTGTCACAGACACCCGCTGATGGTCGTGCCGGATAACACCTCATTACGGCCGAAGCCCCATTACGGTCTAAAATCTCATTACGGCCGGAAATTATTTAATCCCGAAGTGTATCATTACTGCCGAAGGTGTCTCATTACGGCCAAAGGTAGTCTCATTTCAGCCGAAGATGCTTCATCACGACAAAAAGAAAAAAAAAAAGAAGAAGAATCCCCCATGTTAGCAATCGCTGTGTTGTATGCATTCCAAAGTGTCTCCCAGGCTGGTGTGCTCCCACGGCTTGTGTGACACACAGTGGTTCATGCACACAATACTGCGACAGTGTTTCATGCGTCTCTCGTGAAACATGTTTTATTCCCATACTGTTTCATACGATATTTGTACCTGTTACACCAGTTTTTGTATCCGGTATTCCGGCAACATCCTACTTGTTTGTGTATGTGCTGAACATATTACTCCACAGAGGCATGTTCCAGGAGCCACATGACCTATGACGATGCTCTTTTTCCCCACTACCTGCCTTCTAAAATTTACATCCACCTGAAATTTAAAAAAAAGTACATAAGGTGCTGTAGAATACGGAACATGCTCTTGTTTTTTTTGTGTGTGTTAGGGCCGCGAAGCAACTGTGGCTATGAGCGGCGTACAGGCGTGGACAGATGGAGAGAGGATAGCAGGAAGGAGTGGGGGACAGGAGGGAGCTCTTGCTTGATGATGACCATAACACATGTGTTGTCAACGAGACATTTTTTTTTTCATATATTCAAGTCATATTCAAAAAATTATGGACAACAATGACAATTATGTCGTGGCATAGCCAGAAAAATAATTCAGGAGGTGTTTTATGAAGCCTTTAAATGGGATGGAGGAGTCCCCCTTGTTCATTGTTTGGGGCTTTGCATTAGCGATTATGCCACTGCACTGGTGTCACAATGTTGCAAGCGTGTGTCCCATCCTGGGCATTCGGAACTACTCTAAGCTGTGTTATGTCTTGCGACAGTCGGTAGCTTGGTCGAGGGGCCCAGCACCCAGGCAGAACTCAGACGAGGCAAAAGTGAGTTGACAAGAACGGAATATATTTACATCGTGACAAGTGAAAGTGAAAAGCTCCCAACAGGGACAAAGTGGCCGCTTAAGTAGTCTCCGTCCGTGAGAAGGAGGTCACCAACCGCGGCGAGTTCCAGGAAGACGACCTTGATCTCCTTCCCCTTTTTGGGTGAATGGGGAAGCTCGCTGACAGGAACATGGCTGACCAACGACGAGGGGGGAGACAAACATGGCGTGGCAGCCAGGTCGTAACAGCTCGTCGCCGCCCCGGGTTGACCTCGGACGAGTGTGCAGTTTAATGCTGGCCACTGGACGAGGTGGATCTTTCAGCAAGCCAGGTAAACGAACCTTAAGGGCCCTCTCGCTGGAGTCTCTCTCAGGTTCAGGACGGGGCAGAATGCCAAGGCGTAGATCAAACTTCCCGTTCCTCTCGGTGGATGACGAGTAAGAAGAGCGCTGCCTCTGCTGCGTCGTGTTTCCGAGGCGAGTTTGTAGTGGTCAGGTACACCTTGACGTTTGATCGTGATTGTGCCAGCTTCTCTTGAGAAAAGTGGAGGCTGGTGGGACAAGTATGCTGCAACAGGCAAAACAACAAGCGGAACAAAGATCCACAGACCCAGCCCCAAAAGGCGAGCTGTAGCGGCCGGTGGACAAAGACGAAGATGGCCACGCGCCTGGAGCACCTGCCTCAGTTCCACCGGCGCGGCCATGGAAATAGGCCACCGTCATCGCCTCTCCGTGGCATACCATCATCGCCGGTCGGGGCTCATGTAGAGGAAGACCACCGTCCTCTACATCTGGTGACCCGAACGTAGCTTCGCCCTTCAACAATGCAGTCTGGAGACGAGCCTTCCCCACAGACCCCGGCTACAACCCCTCTTCAACCGGGCGTGGCTCATGTCGGCATACGCTTACCACCGTTTTGGTCTCGCACCCCGGCGGTCCTTCACTGCCGGCCGCGACACCCGAGCTTCGCGCTCACCTGCCGGTCGCGGCAGTCGCGGCAGCCGACGCCACGGCACACTTCAGCCGGCGTCTCGGCGTCTCTCAACGGCTCCCACAGCCTCACCCTCTCCTCCTCTGGGACTCTCAGAGCTTCGGCTCCCGTGCCGGTAGCGGCACCCCAGGACCTCCACTTCCCCAGCGCCTCACTCTTTTCCTCGCTCTTCTCGGGCTACCGGATCTGATTACTCATCAGCTGTGATGCTTCGCCATCGTCTGTAGTGCCGTCATCATGTTCAACCGTGCATGCTAACCACGGTCGCCCTCGCTGCCCTCCTCCAGTGAAGTCGCGGACATCATCTGCTTTATCACCGCTCCGCGTCTGAGGGGGGGGGGGGAGTGATGTAGCGGCCGGTGGACAAAGACGAAGATGGCCACGCGCCTGGAGCACCTGCCTCAGTTCCACCGGCGCGGCCATGGAGATAGGCCACCGTCATCGCCTCTCCGTGGCATACCATCATCGCCGGTCGGGGCTCATGTAGAGGAAGACCACCGTCCTCTACAGAGCCATCCGTCCCGGTCGTCCCACGGTCAGGATCCAAGAAAAGTTATGCGCTACATAAACGATTCCTAACCTTTCGTTCGCTGGGCAACATCTTTAGCAAACAACACGCAAGTTAACCCATGCGTTCGGCTCTAGTACACAACAAAGCGTGGAATATGTACACGGACTTCAAGCCCAAATTTTTTCGTAAACAGCTCAATGAAAGTCAACAGGTATCCCGGAGGTATATGTACAAGAGACAATTAAGTCAGTTTACCACTCCGCTAACAGCGGCTCAGGCAATCCGCATTGACGTGCTGTTTTCCCTTCTTATAACGAACGACAAAATCGTGCTGTTGCAGTGCGAGACTCCATCTCAGCAGACGGCCATTTTTGCTAGACATCTGGCTCAACCATGCGAGCGGACAATGATCTGTGACCAGGATGAATTTAGCCCCGTACAGGTAGCAAGCAAGTTTTTGCGTCGCCCAAACCAAACACGCACACTCCTTTTCGGACGCGCTGTACGCTTCCTCCCTAAGGGACAATTTCCTACTTGCATATAATATAGGGTGCTCCTGTTGTTTTTCATCCTCCTGGCACAAAATTATTCCCATGCCCCTATTGCTTGCGTCGCACTGAACAGTAAACGTTTTAGAGAAGTCGGGCGCTTTGAGAATAGGAGGTTCCGCCAAAGCTTTCTTCAGACTCTGGAAAGCACTTTCCATTTTCTCGTCCCATTGTACCCTCGTGGCCGCCGACTTCCTGAGAGCGTCCGTCAAGGGGCTGGCCAGTTCAGAGTACTGTCGAATGTAGCTTCGATAGTAACCCGTCAAACCGAGAAACGCACGGAGTTCGGTTTTGTTCTGCGGTCTAGGGAAGTCAACGATAGCTGCTACCTTCAACTCGGCTGGTCTACGAAAGCCTTGTCCGACCCGGTGACCCAGATACAGGACCTCTGCCTGTCCAAGATGACATTTTTTCGTTTTTAGAGTTAGTCCCGCACTCTTTAACCTGTTGAAGATGTCGCGCAAGTGTTCTAAATGCTCTGACCAGGTCTCCGAGTCGATTGCTACGTCATCTAAGTAGGGAACGGCGTACTTTTCCGCCCCACGGAGCACTTGGTCCATTAATTTAGAAAAGGCGAACGGCGCGTTCTTCAAACCAAAGCTCAGCATTAGCGGCTCAAAAGTCCCCATCGGCGTCGTGAAAGCCGCGTATCTCTGGGCCCTTTCAGTCATTGGCACCTGCCAGTACCCCTTGACAAGGTCTAGGGTTGAAATAAATTTCGCGCTGCTAACCCTTTCGACCCGTTCTTCCAGGTTTGGGATGGGGTACGCCTGCGTTGACGTCACGGCATTTAGCTTACGGTAGTCTATGCAGGGTCGAGGTTCTTTGCCCGGAGCTTCGACAATGATCATAGGTGAAGCGTAGTCGCTTTCACCTGCTTCAATTATTTTCAAGTCTAGCATCCGCTGGATCTCTTTCCTCATAATCGACTCCTGTCTGGGTGATATGCGATAGGAACGTGAAAGTACCGGCTCTGCTGTTGTAAGCTCTATGTCGTGGCAAATTAGATCTGTTTTTCCCGGTTTGTCCGAAAACAGTCCCTCAAAATCCCCTATAAGATTCCTCAAATCGCATATTTGGGAATCACCAAAAATGCCTTTCTCCTGCTACAGTTCTTACAATGTCCTCAATACTCGGGTTTGATGAACCAATTTCGCCCCACTCGGGTATCTCCGTGTGCTGCTCCTCCGGCATATTTAACGCTACACTGACAATGCGCGTCGAATCGACATACGGCTTCATAAGGTTGGTGTGATACGTGCGGATCTCCTTCCTTTTTCCCCTTAGCTCCACCATGTAGGTCGTTTCGGACAACTTACGCACCACCTTGAACGGTCCATCCCAGTGAACCTGAAGCTTGTTCGCACGTGTAGGACGGAGTACAAGCATTTTGTCATTCTCTTTGTACACTCTAGGGCGCGCATTACGATCATAATATGTCTTGGCTCTTCTTTGTGAGTCGCGCATGTTAGCCTCGGCTATTTCTCTGGTATCTTGCAACCGCTGCAGGAGGTCTAAAACGTATTCGACTACTGTGTTGTCAGTACGTGGGTCTTCCCATTCTTCCCTTAACAGCCTCATCGGAGACCTCAGTGTGCGCCCGTACACCAGTTCCGCGGGGCTGAATCCCGTTGCTTCGTGTGGCACCGAACGCAACGCAAACATGGCTCCAGGTAGACCTGCCTCCCAGTCTGTTTTGAAATCATGAACTAGTGCCCACAGAACTCGTTTCAGTACCGAGTGCCACTTCTCCACGCTATTGCTCTGCGGGTGATAAAGGGAACTGTGAATCACTTTGATTCCGCATTTTTGTAAGAACGTGGTAGTAAGCGCACTCGTGAACACCGACCCATTATCGCACTGGATTTCCCTGGGAAATCCAATCCGAGAGAACACGGAAAGCAGGCCGTCTACGATCTCAGCGGAACACTGCTCTTTTAGGGGGACGGCTTCCGGGAATTTAGTCGCCGGGCAAATCATGGTCAGGATATATTTTGATCCTGATTGCGAAACGGGTAGAGGTCCGACAACATCTATAACCAACCGTTGGAACGGTTCGGAAATGACTGGCACCAACGTGAGAGGGGCTTTGCATCGCTCGTTGGGTTTCCCTATCCTCTGGCAAGTGTCGCATGCCCGCACGTACCTCTCGACATCTTTGAAACACCCTGGCCAATACCATTCCTGCAATAGACGCTGTTTCGTTTTCCGTACACCCAGGTGTCCTGCCCACGAATTGTCATGAGACATCTTGAGGATATCTCCGCGCAAACTTTCGGGCACCATTAACTGGTCTACGACCTTGCCTCTGCGATCCTCGTAATGGCGGTAGAGGAGACCGCCCTGTATGATGATATTTACATTACTCCTAGCCACACCCTCTCTGTTTGAGTCCCAGATTTTTCTCAGCGTCGGGTCCGCTTTCTGAAGCGCGATTAGCTCATCCTTACTGATGCGCACCAAATTTCTTAGCGCTCCGCTCGACGGTGCCAGGTATTCACCGACCTGACTAACGTCTGACTCATTAGGGCTGACTATGTCCTGCTGACTACTTTCCTGACTTGGCTCTTTCTCGCGAATTCCGACCTGGTTCGCTAGTTCCGATTCCTCAATTTCCTTTTCCGCCGCTTTCGCCTTCAATTCTCGCGCTTTGGCCCTAGTGAGAGCGAACACCCCCGCTTCATCTATCTTTATGCCCTCCTTGCGCATGAGGTGGGCAGTACGATTGGATAGTAAGTACAGGTACTGGTCAGGAAGACGATCCGTCACTGCTGCCTCAGTGCGAAAATCACCAAACGGCCCAGTAATACACACCTCGGCCACCGGTAGGCAAACACTGTCTTTCTCCATAACCTGGCGTAGCCACGCACACTTCGACAAGTAATGCTCCGGTAAAACAAATGAGGGATGCACTAGATCTAGGTTAGCACCACTGTCACGTAACACTGTACACGGACGACCGTTCACCTGAAGCTCATACAGATACGGCTTCATTATCTCCTCCTCCGTTGCACTGCTGTCGTCCGCGTAAGCTAATGCGACGCGCGGGTTTCTACATCCCGCGGCTATGTGGCCCTGTTCCTTACACCTATGGCATACGATAGGCTGTTTTCCTTTCAAACGCCTTGCTGTTGCGTCTTTCTTCGTGCCCTCCTTTAGACCCTCTGCCTTCGCCGGTTGAATTCTCCTTCGGGGAGGCGCCATCAGCGTTACCGTTTTTCGGTTCTTGTTTCCGATTTCCCTTCAAAAAATGCTTCCGCGATTTCCCTAGCGGTTTCCCGTCTTGGCTGCCCATACCTCTTAGAGAAACGTATTCGTCCGCGTGGTCCGCAGCTATCTCAACGGCAGCAACGCCGGACTTATCCCGCACCCAGTTTCGCATCTGGTCTGGCAGTTCATTGAAGAACTGTTCGAGCGCAATTACTTCTAAGATCTTTTCTGGGTCACCGAACGCTTCGGCGCTTTTCATCCATTCGCTAAGATTAGCTTTGATTTCGAACCCGCGTTCGGCATAGCTGCTGACCTTTCTTCCGTCTCCGTCGCGAAATCTAAGCCGAAAAGCTTCTGCCGACAGTCGAAATTTCTTCAATAGGCTCTGCTTCACTTTCTCATAGCATTTCGCGTCCTCGGCCGATAGACGAGCTACACTGTCAGCCGCCTCACACGGTAGAACAGTCATGAGTCTAGCCGGCCACGAATCCCTTCCGTAGTTTTCTCGCTCGCACGCACGCTCAAAATTGACCAAGAAAAGTCCTATATCCTGACCTATCTTGAACGGCTGCAACAGCTTCGACATGTCTACGTTTTGTGTTCTCGGGATCGACCCCACGTCTTGCGACTGACTGCCTGTTAGACGTTTCAGTTCTACTTCCAACTTGAGCTTTTCTAGTTCTCTCTGATGAGCTCTTTCTTCTTTCGCACGATCCTTTTGTTCTTCCTCACGCTCCTTCTCCTCGCTGATTTTTTAAGGGTTTCCCTGACATCGTCATCCCCTAAATCAGCCTCAACAATTGCCTCAATCACCTGCGCCTTTTTCGTTGTGCTGTTTACATTTAACCCGAGTTCTTTGCACACCCGGATCAGATCGGTCCGAAGGAATGGTGTAAGATCCATGCTGACTGCCAACGATGTTGCCCACACACCTCTGATATTTTAGACAAAGTGCTAACAATATCTATAGAGGGACCCAACTGAATAGAATTGTAGCTACTCCCACAATCTAATCCTGACCAAAGGGCAACAGAGTCAAACCGCTCACCAATCGTAGGCCAAAATCCATGGATTCCGTCCAGCTGTTGTTCACCAGTCCGGCAAATGAGGAGGATCCCGTCGCTGCCATCCAGTTGTTATGTCTTGCGACAGTCGGTAGCTTGGTCGAGGGGCCCAGCACCCAGGCAGAACTCAGACGAGGCAAAAGTGAGTTGACAAGAACGGAATATATTTACATCGTGACAAGTGAAAGTGAAAAGCTCCCAACAGGGACAAAGGGGTCGCTTAGGTAGTCTCCGTCCGTGAGAAGGAGGTCACCAGCCGCGGCGAGTTCCAGGAAGACGACCTTGATCTCCTTCCCCTTTTTGGGTGAATGGGGAAGCTCGCTGACAGGAACATGGCTGACCAACGACGAGGGTGGGAGACAAACATGGCGTGGCAGCCAGGTCGTAACAGCTGCAACATTCACAAACAGTATATCAGAAGAGTAACCAGCAGAAGCTACCTGCAGGCTTCAAACGTGTGTGCGCAAAACACTTCTGCTGTGGTGGGCGACGTCGTTGGTGTAATCCTGTCGTGCACGCAGGACAGTTGCTGGCACATGGAACATGGATCAGTGGCAGCAACCTGAAAACAAAACATTTTCTCGTTATATATGAATAATCAAAAACAGACCGCTATACCTTCCCACATGTTTGGTTTTATCGTTTGTAGGAATCGCTTCTAGGAGCACAGCACTTGCTAGTTACATGTGAGCCACAACGCGAGAGGTGCCGATGTCCCAATGAGGCGATCAAAAATAAAAAGCCACAACCATGCACACTTCCCCATGCAAATACATCAGCATCACGAGACACCATGCCGATGTATCCACGTACAGTGTAATGTTAAATAATGTGCACGAATGGGAAAATATGCCAACATACCTGTAATCCAGTGTCTCATAGTTTGCTTCGATTTCCTGGTAGCTACAATGGAGTACAATGCACCATCCTCAAGTTTCGTTTCGCCATTCCCATTGCTGCCCATTTCGCAAGCGTGATGCAATCCCACGTGACCTCCTTTTGATCAGAGAAAATTTCTCCCGTCATGAGCAATATGTTCATCTCAGCGCAAATGACGTCTTGCATGCCTTAAGAGAGAGAGAGAGGGCATCGATGTACTTTCTTTCGTGCTTTGATGTCTTGTTGTTTTGCTACTCCCACTTCGGATGGCGCCTAGCAACGTACGATATCTCATTTTTTGTGCGAGCAAGCAATTGCGGTTTACAATGTGTTTCTCCATAGCCTCCTATAAATGCATGCTTACTCGCATCGAAGCGTCAGCTCAACCTCTTCCCCTATCCTCCTGTGCACCGCGAAGCTTGGGGCGTTCGCATCCTACGGTTGTTCTCAATTCAAATGCTATGGAACGCTTGCGTGATCGGTAGTAATATTCGTATAACGACCGCCAATACTATAATGGCTGACACAGAGTGTATGGGGCTGGTTGTTACACATCCTTGAGCAAGGCGACAATTGCAAGGCGACGCAAGGCACGATTGCGTCGTCGTTGTCGTCGTCTGTGTTTCTTTTGTCGCCTTGCTCAAGGACTATAATGGCTGATAGGAAACCGATTAATATGACTTGGGACAGTGCGTAAAACATTCGACTGCTTCCGGTATTAATTTTATGTTGCGCCAATCGTTCATTGAAAAGCGGAGAACCCAACAAACCGATCACTGTTGTTTATCTGTTTAGCTTCCGGTTCGACGCTATGCAAAATTGCAATTGCACTTTGCGTTGAACTATATGCGCAAATATGAGGCATCTGGGTTTCATTCCTACTGTTGCATGCGTGGACATGTACAATTAATTGTAATTAACTGCTCAGGGATTATAAAATAATATTATATTGTGACTACGTGTTATTTCTTTTAAGAAATCGCTACTGAAAAATCCTATATGTAGATCCTCATATGATGTTATTGGATATAGGACCTATAAGTGGTGTAAGTACCACAGGAGTGATAGGTTTTATAGGAGCAATATAGGTATTATAGGAGATGTAAGACCTGAGTCTCCTATATGATCTGTACACTGCGTGTATGGGGACACGGTATGAAATTTGGCTGTGGGGATACATGCATACACATGCAATGAACAAAAATAATAAGAGAGGAGTAAAATAAAATACCTTCTACTTCCCTTTATTTATTAATATCGTTCACAATTTTTTACATTCAAGGACACAGCTGTAAAGGCTTGCACTGTCGTGGAGCAGATGACGGAGTTGCATGGGTGAGGCGTATGCCTCATCTGTTTCACGGTAAACACAGATCAGTGAAGAGCTCTGCAACGTACTTTGACGCGACTTACTTGATGTCTTTCAACATTTCCGTGACGTATCTGTTCATTTTCCTACGTCGTGTGTGTGCTGGCTCATCTGCGCTGTTCACGAAAATCGATCCGTGAAAAGCATCTGAAATTCACAAATTCGTCGTAAGTAGCAGGGCCACTGGAGCATCACATGTGACATCTTCACCCTGATAAGCGTTGGATGTTTACCAATATGGACACTGAGCTAACAGATCGAAATAAGGTAATAGGAATCACAAGGGTAATATTCACACTGTGAGCATAAAGTAGGAGGAACCCACATGCTGCAAAGGATACTGAACAAAAAGCACGAAACATGACACTACTGGCACGCAACTAACATTTACTTCACCAAATCTAAGGGCTTCTGGACGTATCTTCCAACACGCACACAAGAGAGCACGTCCAGGCATCACCTGTAGAGCAGAATAACATATCCACAGCAGTTCGGTGCACCAGAGGAGCCCAGAGCCACAACTTAACGCGAAACTCCGGATGCGAGAACAGACGCGTCCGACCTCAACGAACTTTGCAAGCGAAATGGACGCCAGTGCTGCCACACGTAAAAAAAAAAAAGAAATCCGTAGATCCGAGCCTGAAAAATCTGTAGGTCGAGCTAAAAATCTGTAGCCACTCAAAACTCCGTTTTTTAAAGTTTCGCCTTCAAATCTGGAATGTCTGCCTGCGTCTCTAAATTAATGGAATAGCGAGGGCTTATTTTCGTTCCACAGCTGAAGACCACAGCCGTAACTTGTCGCGGCGCATTGGAACTTTCGGTTTCGGTTTGCGGTGTCGCGTACTTGAGTCCGCTTCATGACAAAAAAAGCGAAATTGCAAAATTCCCATATCGGACCCCCCTCCTGGGAACAAGGCTAACAGGAAGTCGCGCGTACGCTAGTAATAAATTGCGCTGTAATTTGCAAATTCCTTAGTGAGGTTAGGTCAGTACATATTACACGCGCGGGGGGGGGGGTCCGGGGGTATCTCTCCCCCCCCCCCCCCGCAGTTGTTCGAGTTCCCAGGGTTAGATCGGGGGTGTCCAATGTGGGATATCTGGCTTACTCCAAAAAAAGTGACACCGCACGTAGATTTTAAAGCTTTGACATGTGGATTCACATCAGCTGTTGCGCTCTAATCCAGTTGGTTAGGAATCCACGAACATTTCTGTCGCTCGTTCCACCATTACAGCGGTGAGCAAGGATTGCAATGGAACACAAAAACCTATTGCCACAAACATAATTAAAGCGTACATACGTGACGCGAATTATAACAATGTGGTTACACTGCAAAGCCAGTCAAGTCAACTGTGTGAGGCAAACTAGAAACGCGCACAGAAACGCGCAACATTCACGAAAACTGATTTGTGGTTGTGGCTCGCCAATGGTTCAGTTGCTGTTGACGTCCTTTTCCTCAGGCGAGTCCCGCCAGTTTCGTGATTGACGGATCAAGTCCTTTTCAACGGCGAAGGCGAAGCAGCTTGACCCTGCAAGCATACGTTTTGTGTGCAGGAGGCCAGTTATGGTGGTCGTTAACAGCCTGTTTCTTTGTTTAGTATTCATCAAACTTACTGCGGAAAATATTCTTTCCGCTGGGGCGCTCGAATGGGGTAGGCACAGCATCGCAGCCACAAACTTTTGCAGCGTCGGAAATGCTGGTGAGCCGTCACCACGGGTAGTTTCGAACACTTTGCTCCAGAATTTCACTAGAGGCAAGTCTGACTGTATGTGCTTCAAGCTGGTGTTCCGGAGGCTTCACCATTCGTTGTCCAGAGACCGTGCGTTCAGCTCATTTACCAGGCGCGGAAATGCTACAGCTAAAGGCATTACTGAAGATGCCTGTGCCTCTTTCACTTTCTCTGGTGTGAGGATGGCCACATTGTTTAAAATAGTGCTCTTGAACGGCATCCGCATCATGATCTGTCCCACACTCTCAACCAGAAACTCAATGCACCCCATCTTGAAAAGCTTCACATGCTCAGGTGAAAGTTTCTGACGTTGGTTAGATAAAGTCG
Organism: Ornithodoros turicata; assembly: GCF_037126465.1. Taxonomy (NCBI): domain Eukaryota; kingdom Metazoa; phylum Arthropoda; class Arachnida; order Ixodida; family Argasidae; genus Ornithodoros; species Ornithodoros turicata. The sequence goes on from NC_088204.1 coordinate 40,127,188, forward strand.
CCGTGACATTTGCGCCAAGGTAGATGTCATCACTCGACAAGTAATGTGTTGGGTCCTTGTAGTGTACTTGGTCTATTGGAGTGCTTGTAACATAGGCATGTTGCAGATAACAGTCCATAATTGTCCTCACACCAGTGACTACAGCCTCGCGGAATTTTGGCAGCTGGGGCTCCTCAGACTACATCAACTTGTTTAAGTTGTTAAATATAGGAAGGATGAAGTCAAGAAACTCTAGGAAGAGTCTGTTCACTGGGTCCGTCAGCCTCTCGACTATGGTTCCAGGCGCCAGAAGACGTTCTGTGGATGCCGCGGCTGAGAAATACGCTGTCATTGCGTCATATTGCTCAAGCACTCTAGCCACCGCTGCGTGCAGTGACAGCCATCGCGTTTGCGAAGGATGTCAGAGCTTGTGGGGCTTGAGCTCTAGTAAACGTTGAAATTTTTCAAACATTTCGGCCCGCTTTGGGCTGACTGCGATGTAGTTATAGATGTCTCTTACGAGATGCTCTACAACGCGCGGTAACTTAGCGCAAGCGTAAGATGCGCAGAGATGAAATGAATGGCACGCGCATTTCATAACAAAGAGGTCTGGGACGTCTCTCTTGAGCAGTGTCATTGCCGAGTTGTTTTTGCTCATCATTGCGCTTGCGCCATCGGCAGCAAATCCGACCAGATTTTGCTTGTAACACACTTGAGCATTGTCGAACGCACCAACAAGTGCATTGTAGATTCCCACAGCCGATGAGTCCTCAATCCTTACGAGCGCGAAAAATGAGTATTTCATTTCGCCTTTGATATAAACGCGTGTGACAATGCAGAGGTGCTTGTGCATGGATATGTCTGTAGATTCATCGATTATCACCGAAAATTTTTCGCTGCGGAGGGATTCACACAGGCTTTGGAAACTTTGCTTTCCCGTAACGTTTGTTACAATGCCTGTCGCTTTAGTTCTTCCGCAAGCCAGCTTCTTTGCGATCTCAGAGTCCTTGCATATCTTCTGTATCAACTCTGGCAGATGGTCAGAAACGGTGAACGGAAGATTATGCTCAGCTATAAAAGCGGCTATCCTGATCTGCCCTTCTCTTGTCGACTGTTCAGTAGACGTGCTTCGGCTTAGCGCCGCAACGTCCAGAAGCGTCGGTTGTCCAACTAATTTTTTGCAAGTTTCTTTGTGGTTTGCTGTTGCCATGTGGCGTTGCAGGTTGACGCGCCCAGAGGTTATGGACAAGTCCATGCTACATGCCTTGCAAAACGCAAAAGTGAGGCCCTTCTTGCTTGAAGCTAGCCAGCTGCGTAGCTCTTCTTCTTTCTCCCAAGCACGATTATATTTCTGATCGTACCTTTTCTTTTTTAGCTGACGATGACGGGCCCGCCGCGTCGAAGCCATCGTCGGTGGCTCTAGACATTTTAGGTTAATGTAGAAGCAACACGATATACTGGAAAACGAGCGTACAAACTGTTTACCTGCTGGCGTTCCTCGATGTTCGATGCTTCATCAGCGTCTGTTGAACGCGTCTCCCGAAAATGCTCACGCAGAGTAAAAGAGAAAGGGCGCGCGTAGTTTCGGTTTCAGGTTTGAATGGTTTGTGTGCTACCATTTTTCCGTTCGTTTATTTTTTGTGTATTCCATTCTAATGGATGAGGCTCGCACAGCGGCAGATGTGCTCTGAAAGAAGAAAATTTGGATTTCTAAATTGGAACCTGCATGGCTTGAGTGATAAGGAGGTTTTACAGTGCGGATATTGCTGTCCGCTCCTCTAGTGCGGAAGGAATGATGCTTTGAAAGTAGAATACCTGGAGCTGGTTATCTGGTAGTGCGCCACTGTATATGCATTGTACCACACCGTACAAAATGCAGACGGCGTGAAATTACAATGGAGAGGAGCGCAGGACCGAAACCATGCGCCTCAACTTCTCTATCACTTTTCATTTTTACAATTGTCACAGGTTATGACAGTGTTTCCTTCAAAATAAAGTAACGAGCATGTCTACTGCAGCCCCAGCTCATATCAGATGGTGGAAAGCGTTTCGCCGTCTCATTCCCAAGTGGTCGCTGTTGGGGCTAACCGAGGGTTAACTGATAAGACAGCCGTTAAAAGGACTCATTCCCGCGTTCTGCTCACGTTTTTCATCCTTGTCGCTTTGTGCACCGATGCGAAACGCTGGGTCGAGCGACTCATTCGTTGGAGCGAAAAATCATGAGAATTTCGGAAATCTCTGTAGATATGTAGGTTTTTCAAAAAGTAGGTAGATCTCATGATAAATCTGTAGGTGTGGCAACACTGATGGACGCCAGAGCGCCAGAGCCCCGCCTGGTGGCGGCGGTGGAAGGGAAGGAAGATGCACGCTGTTCAGGCGCTCCTCGCACTATAGCAAGAGAACGGAAAGTCGCGCGAAGACGGGACTAATACTGTCGTAAAGAGGACGCTTTCCCCGTCAAAAAGAGACCTCAATCGCCTTTCTACGACAACAAAAACCCGACATCGAGAAAAATGCCCCCGGTCCTATGTATAACAGGGCCGCCGTTGCCACGGTGTCCTAACTCGGGAACGGAGAGGGATAGAAAGGTGCCGCAAGTTTCTACGCGTTGCCTATGTCGAGTGCGTTTATCCATTAAACTGAAATTCGCATCCGCCGCGGGCTTGGAACCTGAAAACGGAGACAAGGTCAGGAAATAGTGGTCGGTGTCAGGAATTTCGAGAATGACGCCTTAACAGCTGGAAATGGATGTGGACGGGTGGTTTGAATGAGAAAGTTATAGAGCAGAGAACAGAGCACATGCACACAAAATTTCGACTGAATCGGACGTCGGGTATGCGAGTTGAGACTCCGAACAGTGGGAAGCGTTTCAGAGTTGCGCTAGCCAGACTGGTCGCCTCGACATACTCTTAAGCCGATATCGCGAGAACGGAACGTCGCGCGTCTACGGGACCAGCGCTGTTCGAAAGAGCACGTCGAGACTGTCACGACGAAGGGAAACACGACCATGTCGCAGCAAGGGGGACGTTTTGAGGGAAAAAAGCCGTCGGTCCCATGTACTGGGAGGCCAGTAAACGCGGAAACCTGTAACTCGAGAACCGCTAAAGTTGGAAAAGTGTGGTAAATTTTACCACGTGCACCGCGTCCATGACAGCGTGCTCTCCAAAGATACATCATGTCCGACACGAGCTTATTTCCAAGAAAGCTAGGCCCTGAAGTTAAAAAAAAACGGCATTTCTAACGCGTCTCCTCGTACAACTTCTAAACCACTAGAGATCAGCCCCTAGTGTGATTTGAGCGATCGTAGAGCTATTCCAGACCTGTTCGGACCTAAATTTTGGTCTCGATCCGACAAACGGGGCGAGAGGTACGGGACTTTGGAGGTGTCGGAAGCACCGGCGGCGGCCTTGGATTTCCAAATATCTCGGCAACTGTCAGGATTTCTCACAAGCCACGAGCATGCAGGCGAAGGGGGAAGAAACGGGAATTCGTCACAAAAAACTGCGTCCCGATATGACAGCTGCAGGCCGAGATATTAGACCCGGAAGCCCATCGAGCGACAAAGCAATATCGCTGGATGGGGTTCAACAACCACTGGACGGTTGAAAAACGCCAAGTACTGTAATATGCCAAATGTGTGCATGGAACGCACGCATCATTTTATGTTTGATGTTTGGTCGATCAATAGTGGACTTGTGTGAATCGAACATCAGTTATTTTAAGCTGCAGCTTAAAATAACTGATGAAACACATATCAGCCCTTCTAAAAGCAATATAAAATTTTTACATGTAAAAATTTTATATTGATTTTAGGAGGGCGGATATGGAGGGGGGGTGTTCCTGCACGTTCTTACTTGTTTCAGGGTTTCAGGGACTTATAACTGGTCGACAAAGGATGACTCCTATGTGGCCGTATGTGACCCTATATGACTCCTGCATGGTCTACATATAGGACCCGTGTAACTCCTACATCCTCAATGTAGGAACTTATGGGTCCTGCATGGGCCTACATGACTCCTGCATGGGCTCGTTTATGATCCCATAATGGCCTACACAGGAGTTATATAGGACCTTATGGCTCCTACATGACTCCTGCATGTACTCGTATAGGATCCCATAATGACCATTAATAAATATATATATAAACCTATTTAGGAACCTTATATAGGTTCCTAAATAACCCATAAGGATCCTGTAACATCCTATGTAATTTTACACAGGACCTATATGAATTACTTATGGTTTTTTTCAATAGGGATGTAACAAAACTGATCATCTGAAAGAAATAGGGTGTTTATTGTCGAGTCCACCTGTGCCAGGATCTTCCGCTTCGTCGAGATGTAGTTATATGGTGCACCAGACACAAATGAGAAATAAACACTGGAAGACTAAAGTGCCAGTTGCTCATCTTAGAAAACTATTTGGCTAGATCACTTAAACACTTCTAAAGTAACCTCTTGTTTTCACATGACCTAATTTTATGGAAACTGCATGGCCTGGTGCAAAATCCGTTCCCTGTCTGACGCGCTCATTAAAGTGCCACTACGGACTAAATCTCGTGTCTTCAGAATCCTACCAAAGTTGCGTTACTGACATCTTCTTGCCTCACTTTACATTCCAGAAAACAAAATGCTCTACGTGATGCGAAAGCTAGAGAATTAATTTTTATTTTTGAGAACTGTGACGTAATGTTAGGCCCGACGGAGCGCCCGGCTCTCATCTGTCAACGTTGTTACCCTCCGCGTCTTCTGGGGGGCTCACCTTCTGCACTCCGTTAGCGGAGCCCCACATGAATCCCCTCATACCGCTCCGACCTTAGAGAAAACACAAGGGGGGAGAAGACATCTCTCCCATTTCGCCTCTTTCGATCAAAGTCACGTGACTTCTCCACCACGTGACCCTGCCGTACGCCTGCGTCGTTGCTAGGAGACAGGTGCTCTCTCCAGAGCATGACATCATTGCAATTTGTGGGCTTACGATTACGTCACCCGCTACTCGCGTTATCGAAACTCGTGGAGGAACAGTAGAGCTTCAAAAATTGAAATTCAATGATTGAAATTTCGCGTATAGAATCATAAAAGTAAAATAAAGTAAGTAAAAAAGTAAGTAAAATGAACGTCGTTTTCCGAGTCCGGAGTGGCACTTTAATGAAGATGGACTCTTCTATCCGCCTGGACAGCCAATTGCGGTGGTGCATCGCTGGAAAACGTACATTCAAGTGATGCTAAAAAAGACCTGAAACATTCCCTTTAAGCAGCTGTGAAGGTTGCTGCTGAGATATTTTAAGCGAACAGGACATATTGAAACGCTCCATTCCTGGGCGACATCACCGAAAGTTCGTGGAGGTGCTAATTATCAACTTCTTTCTTCTTTTTTTTTTTTTGCGTCCACCGTTCACAAATTTTTGTCTTGGCGTAATCGACAAGAACGCCAATGCAAAAAAATTTCGCTTCGATCCCATTGTCACGATAGACACTAAATGTATTTAGAAAAAAGTGCTAACAAGCGCAGACAGAGTATAACCACTAGTCAGTGTTTTGTTTGCACGCACTTTTCAGTTTTGCGTCTTGTGCTGTGCCGCCTACGGCTACATCACTGCACTTGTACTGCACTGCATTAATGTAACCAGGTTCTCTTGTTCACAGGTTTTCCGGCCTCTATACAAATAAACGGCCTCTTTCATGCAGCCTTTTTCACTCACGACTCACGATACCACATGCTTACATTATCTCCCTGCTTCATAAAGTCTGCTACAGTGCGACGTAAAGCCTCTTACTGTTTTTGCGATCTCAGCCTTTGCGTCTTCCGTCATTAAACAGTCTCGAAAATAATGCAACGCATATTTTTTTCGATATTATCAAGTTATCAGCTAACTATGGTAAGCCCTAGTTCGTGTTGCAAGATTAAAATGTCGTTAATACGCCGCATAAAATCAGTTTCGTGCTGCAATATCGCTCGTACAAAAACACGACGATCACTGCGCGATATCCTATGGAGGCAGCGCCTCTTGCGGAGGGCACCAGAAACAGAGGGGTCAGGCTGCTCTCTTTGATCTCGGCACCGTTCAAAAGGCATTCTCAAATATAGGAGGCTATGGTTTTTCCATCGATTTTTGGAGCTATAATGTGCGAATTAGCGGACTTTAGCGTGCTCTTTATTTTCCGTCGTTGTGTTTCGGGCAGCGCGTGTTGTTCCAGTGGAAATTTAGTTGAATGAATCGTCACAGTCCCAACGTATATCACGCAGTGTTGACCAAGGCCAAGCCAACCAAGAATTCGGGTGAGTTATGCTTCGTAGACTGCCTGGCTTAGCAGTGTGCTATCCACACATAGTTGCATTCTCATGCGAGGAATTTGATTGAATCAAAACAGCCGAAGTGCCTGTAATAGATGTAACTCAGCGTGCGTTAGTCGATTTGCGCAGTATGTAGTTAGTTGCGCGTTTAGGAACAACTGAACAACAAATTTATTGAAAGTTAAGATATCGATAATGCATCACCGTACAGCAGTATTTATCACTGTGAGCCATATTTCACTTATTAAAATTTGTCGTGATATTGAAAAATAAAAGCACAAGCCGGCGTACTTGAATTGATCTCCTTGAATTGCTTAAGGCGGACATCTGATAATGTTGTGCTCATGTGCCTTCGTTCACCATACTAGGCGCAAAAGCATATCTGACTAAAATAAACATTTCAAGGGGGAAGTCGTTTAAATACCTGTTATTTATAGTTGTTTTTTCATTCCAGTCATATTATGTGGCTACACGAAGGATTCCGAAAAAGAAAAACAACAACATGGCTAATAGGATGTTGCTGCCCAGGGTGTCCCAGCTGAAGAGGTAAACTCTTAAGATTACAAATGTGTCATACGGTTCTGTTGTAAAGTGCGAAATTGTGTAGTGTGCAAATGTTGATTCCTGCACTACTTTAATAAAATAAGAAACGAGAAAAGGAAAGTCATGCATGCATCATTTCACGAATTCTAAAATTTTATTGCTAATGTTTATATATCACTATTTCATATTCACATGTTTCCATGTAAGTGAACGAACTAATGAAACTAAATTAATTTCATGGTCATCCTCTGTGTTTACCTGGAAGTCACATTTTTAAGGATTGCCATTTTCTTTTTTTTTCTTTTGTCTAGATGAAGATTTATGTTATCCTTGAATGAAATAACAGACACATGTCAACACATATGCAGCTTGTGCATATTAAAACCAGCCATGTAGAGTCAGATGCATGTTTCCTTATTATTATTTTTCAATTTTTTTTTTACATTGTAGCCTATTCACGGTTGCTGTTTGCTTGTTGCAGGTTTACTCGTTCGAGAAGCAAGAATTGTACCATTGTAAGACGTATGGAAATAAACTGACGTCGACTGAGATATGTATCCTTTCTTGGCCAGTGACTGTAGGATGACTCCAAAAAACGTCACAACAAAGCCAATATACATCTAGCTCTCCACAAGTAGCGTGCTTCACAGCAACATCAACACTACCTTGTGGGTGTATACATTACACAGTATGCTGCATTGTGCTGTGGTATGATGGCATACTTTCTGTCTCAATAGTGTGAGACAGACAGTATGCACATCTATAGCGGGTGTTTCAGTTAAATCCCCCGATTAAATAATTCGCGAACGGGTGCACCAATCGACGAACTTTCTTTTTTACATGTATCTCTCCAAAACCACCTACAAACTCCGCGCCGTGTGAATGAGTGAGAGGCACTCATTATCTAAATAAAAATTCAAATGAGTTTCGTGAAAAAAACAACCTCTAAAGCAGAGCGCTGTCGGCATTAAAATGGCTACTACCGCTTTTGGGACCTTCAGTGGTCCACCGAAGCGGGTCATTTGATGCTGTAATTAATCGATTTCAGGTCACATATTTTGTCGCGGCTGGTCGCGGTGAGGCGCAAAATGATGTAATATATATATATATATATATATATATATATATATATATATATCTTGAAAAGTTGGAGTTGGATCGGACGGCTACGTAATTATAGTTGAAATAAATGGGAGACAGAAGGCAAAAGTAGGGAAAGTAACAAAAAAGGGGTTTATTAAAACTTAAAAATCATAAAAGTTAGGGAGGATGTCTACGTTACGGCGGAAGCTCCGCCTTCTTCGGGACAAAAGAGCTAAATTAGAGCCTTTAGCTCTTTTGTCCCGAAGAAGGCGGAGCTTCCGCCGTAACGTAGACATCCTCCCTAACTTTTATGATTTTTAAGTTTTAATAAACCCCTTTTTTGTTACTTTCCCTACTTTCGCCTTCTGTCTCCCATTTATTTCAACTATATATATATATATATATATATACAGGGTGTTACCCTATAAAAGTCTACCCGCGCCGGCATGCCGCGCTCGCCAATTACTCAACGCAGGCGATACAATGTGTTGCCCACGTATAAAACTCATAAGGACATTCCATCATGGTAAATATCGATGTGATTGAGCATCGTAACGCAAAGTTATAGCGCAAAACGTGAGGTTCCCGTAGTCAAAACAGCCAAGATGGCGCCTCTCAGTTAGCAGACGACATCCCTTTTGGGTGTCGTCTGCTGAGTATGCGTCGGTATTTTTCGTTCCTCACGTTGCTTACTTATGAGCAAAATACGACAGTTACACGAAAGCGAAATGAAAACTGCAGTTCCATCCGGCTGGCAGGATATGCGACACGTTGTCGTGTGGGGAGCAGCATGTCAAGTGTTCTTCTCAACGCCGCCATCTTGTTTGTTTTGACTATGGGAATTCCACGTTTTGAGCTATAACTTCGTGCTGCGGCACTCAATCACTTTGAAATTTACCAAGATTAAATGTCCTTATGAGCTTTATATAAAAATCGCACAATGTGCCACATGCATTGAGTAATTGGCGAACGCTGCATGGCGGCACGGGTAGACTTTTATAGGGTAACACCCTGTATATATAAATGAAGAGAAATAGCATACGCTCTTTGGCTGCACGTTGAACATATGTTTATAAGTCCCAAACGTCGCCACACCAGCACTGGACAGCTGTTTCGGCCTTATTGGGCCTTTATCAGCAATGCGTAGGTGGGCGACGTTTGAGCGAGTGGCGTCGGAAGGTCACGTGGAACGTGATGTCCTCCCGTCAGGGTGAGTGACTCACCTCTGAAAGCCCAGTGCGAAGCCAGTAAAGTATTAAATGAAGAAAAATAGCATACGCTCTTTGGCTGCATGTTGAACATATGTTTATAAGTCCCAAACGTCGCCACACCAGCATTGGACAGCTGTTTCGGCCTTATTGGGCCTTCATCAGTAATGCGTAGGTGGGCGACGTTTGAGCGAGTGGCGTCGGAAGGAGGATTTTTCTTCATTTAATACTTTACTGGCTTCGCACTGGGCTTTCAGAGGTGAGTCACTCACCCTGACGGGAGGACATCACGTTCCACGTGACCTTCCGACGCCACTCGCTCAAACGTCGCCCACCTACGCATTGCTGATAAAGGCCCAATAAGGCCGAAACAGCTGTCCAATGCTGGTGTGGCGACGTTTGGGACTTATAAACATATGTTCAACGTGCAGCCAAAGAGCGTATGCTATTTTTCTTCATTTAATACTTTACTGGCTTCGCACTGGGCTTTCAGAGGTGAGTCACTCACCCTGACGGGAGGACATCACGTTCCACGTGACCTTCCGACGCCACTCGCTCAAACGTCGCCCACCTACGCATTGCTGATAAAGGCCCAATAAGGCCGAAACAGCTGTCCAATGCTGGTGTGGCGACGTTTGGGACTTATAAACATATATATACAAAAGTGAATTAATAAGACTTGGAATATAGATTACAGGAACGTTAACAAAAGCTAATTTATTTAATGGGCAATTTAACACATAGATTAAAAAAAGAATGGTCGACGTTTCGACAGTGGCACTGTCTTCGTCAGGACAAAAGATGCTTAGGGGGTTACAGATTGCTTAAATAGGTTTGGTTTGTGACGTCATCATCGGTACAAGGCACGCCACAGGCGGTTGTCGGTGAGTCAGGTACGGGAATATTCCAGAAGGTCCAGTCCGGGTGGTTAGGTCATTCTCCTTTGGTCCCTCCCCGTATTTGGGGAAAAACATTCCTAGGCAGGGTGAGTGCTGCTTCCGACTTTGCTGGAAAAAAAAAGGAAGGAAAACAAGGAACGGAAAGAAAGAAGCTCGACTAGGCGGCCAGATTTCTTACCGTTGACAGTGCTCCGAGATCTTCGTTAATGGTTGATTGGAATTTGTGAATCAGATAGGATTCGCGTTGTTCTCTGCACCGATCTAAACTAAAATTTGACTGGAAAATGAAGAGTGACACATTATTTAGGGAATGACCTGGTTGTTTGAAATGACGAGAGACCGGGAGGTTTGGCTTTTTTGTAACGTCAGACCGGTGGTTGTTGAACCTGATCCGAAATTATGTTTTGGTCTGACCTACGTATTGTGCTTGGCACATATCGCACTGAATGACATAAATGACGTTAGATGAATTACAGTCAAAGTCACCATTAATTTTGACGGAAAAATTAGAATTAGTGCTTTTAAGTACTTGGGCGCTTTACATTAATTTGCATATTTGACACCTGCGACCATCGCACGGGCGGCAACCGGTTCCTGGATGTGCTGGCTGGCTAACCTTAGAGCTAACTAGATTATCGTGCAGGTTGCGTGCGCGCCTGTACGTAACCCGCGGTGCCTGAGTGAAAATTTGTCCCATGCGCTCTGATTGGAGAAGGATGCTGTGGTGACGGTTTAGTATACTGTTAACGCTTGGAATATTGCTGCTAAATGTTAAAATGAGGTTTACGGAACTATTATCAATCAGGCGTTTGTGATTTTGGAACAGGGCTTTGCGATCTACTTTGCGGGCTCTGTTTAGTGCGCCGTCGACCAAATTAGGTGGAAATTGGCGATCGATGAATGTTTGTTTAAGTTCAGCTAGATTGCTGCTCAGGTCGTCGTCACTGGAACAGATACGCCTGTACCGAAGTGCCTGGCTGTAAGGGATGGCAAGTTTAGTATGACGCGGGTGACAACAGTTAAATGCTAGGTACTGTTGAGAGTCCGTAGGTTTACGGAACAGGTTTGTGGACAAGACTCTGTTGGTTAACTTTACCTGGACATCTAAGAAGTTGACAGTGAATGGCGGAATAGGAATGGGTGAACTTGATGGCCGGATGTGCTTGGTTAAAGTCGCTGATAAATGAGATTAGGTCATTTTCTGAGTGTGGCCACACCATGAAGATGTCGTCGAGGAACCGCTTATAAAGCGTGGGCTTCATTACGCGCTTGGAGAGAAATTCCTCCTCTAGAGCTCCCATAAAAATATTTGCGTAGTTTGGTGCCAAGTCTATGGCACGGCTATGGGTACAAAAATGGCACCAAACTACGCAAATATTTTTATGGGAGCTCTAGAGAAGGAATTTCTCTCCAAGCGCGTAAAGAAGCCCACGCTTTACAAGCGGTTCCTCGACGACATCTTCATGGTGTGGCCACACTCAGAAGATGACCTAATCTCATTTATCGGCGACTTTAACCAAGCACATCTGTCCATCAAGTTCACCCATTCGTATTCCGCTTTCACTGTCAACTTCTTAGACGTCCAGGTAAAGTTAGCCGACGGAGTCTTGTCCACAAACCTGTTCCGTAAACCTACGGACTCTCAACAGTACCTAGCATTTAACTGTTGTCACCCGCGTCATACTAAACTTGCCATGCCTTACAGCCAGGCACTTCGGTACAGGCGTATCTGTTCCAGTGACGACGACCTGAGCAGCAATCTAGCTGAACTTAAACAAACATTCATCGATCGCCAATTTCCACCTAATTTGGTCGACGACGCACTAAACAGAGCCCGCAAGGTAGATCGCAAAGCCCTGTTCCAAAATCACAAACGCCTGATTGATAATAGTTCCGTAAACCTCATTTTAACATTTAGCAGCAATATTCCAAGCGTTAACAGTATACTAAACCGTCACCACAGCATCCTTCTCCAATCAGAGCGCATGGGACAAATTTTCCCTCAGCCACCGCGGGTTACGTACAGGCGCGCACGCAACCTGCACGATAATCTAGTTAGCTCTAGGGTTAGCCAGCCAGCACATCCAGGAACCAGTTGCCGCCCGTGCGATGGTCGCAGGTGTCAAATATGCAAATTAGTGCAAAGCGCCCAAGTACTTAAAAGCACTAATTCTAATTTTCCCCTCAAAATTAATGGTGACTTTGACTGTAATTCATCTAACGTCACTTATGTCATTCAGTGCGACATGTGCCAAGCACAATACGTAGGTCAGACCAAAACATCATTTCGGATCAGGTTCAACAACCACCGGTCTCACGTTACAAAAAAGCCAAACCTCCCGGTCTCTCGTCATTTCAAACAACCAGGTCATTCCCTAAATAATGTGTCACTCTTCATCCTCCAGTCAAATTTTAGCACAGATCGGTGCAGAGAACAACGCGAATCCTATCTCATTCACAAATTCCAATCAACCATTAACGAAGATCTCAGAGCACTGTCAACGATAAGAAACCTGGCCGCCTAGTTGAGCTTCTTTCTTTCCGTTCCTTTTTTTTCCTTCCTTTTTTTTCCAGCAAAGTCGGAAGCAGCACTCACCCTGCTTAGGAATGTTTTTCCCCAAATACGGAGAGGGACCAAAGGAGAAAGACCTCACCACCCAGGACTTGACCTTCTGGAATATTCTCGTATCTGACTCACCGACAACCGCCTGTGGCGTGCCTTGTACCGCTGATGACGTCACACACCAAACCTATTTGGTTACGCCCCATTTCGTCCAAACGTTTATTTCGTCCAAGTACTCACAACATCCAAATGTTTAATTCGTCCGAAAAAAAATTGGACGTACTGCACACTTGGACAAAATGAACAGGCGAGGAGAAACTTGCCCAGCGCGTTCAATACCCGTACCGTCCAATAGCTCATTTCGTCCAAATGGGGGGAATGCCCAAAGGCTCTGCTCCTTTCGGCAGACGACTGCCTAAGGCTCTGCTCCTTTCGGCGGGCGACTGCCTGGCTGCAATCATGAACGCACTGGCCATTTTGACACTGGGTGAAAGGCAGGTGACTGTATTCATGAAAGCAAATGGATTATCGGTCAAACGGGTAATCAGAGAAACCACAAACCCGTTCACAGGACCGCTGACCTACAGTGACCGTCCAGTTAACGATGTGTTGTTTTCTATAACTCTGTTCTCGCTGAGTACCGCATTTCCCAATGTCAGTGATCTTTCTTGGAAACACCTAGGGATCTGAAAGGAAACTTGTGACCCTTTGCCTTTACGTAGACTACTTCGAGCGGTAGTGGCTTACCAACGTTCATCTCTAGAATTATTTTGCTAATGAGGACGATCTCCGCACAAACAATCACGCCGAAGGGTGGCATAATTCGCGACTCATGAAATTCAAATAGCCAACCCGACATGACGCTTTCGAAATTCCTCGTCGAATTTCAGTCAAGCATACACAATGCTAACCAGGTAAGCAACAAATTCGCATAATTAGGGAACATCACCATGATAATTAATAGAATATAGCATATATACTTCCTCGCTTGCTCCCCCCCCCCCCCCAATTTGTATTCATGCTTCTTACCGCCATTTGCAGGTACGCATTCCGCAGCTGCTGAACGGGGCTTCGCCAAACAGGAGACGACGCAATTTCGCGGAGAACAACGCGGCGATACAAGAGGCTTACTCTTCCTTCTCATGGGCGTACGGAAGATACAGCTCAGGTGAAACTATGCTCGAAGCACCATTCAGAGCGTTACAGAGTAGTTTGCTCATGTCATCAATGCATACCTGCCACGCATGTCCCACTTGCTGGGCCATGCTAACTAATAAGTTAGTTGTTCAAATGAAAAAAAAGAAATAAACGGGGCAGGGTGAGCATTTGTTTTTCGTTTTACTCGGTGTATAACATCTTTCTGTGGAATGTTTAAATCTTACCTTCAACTACTGGAAACTTTCTTCAACTTCAACTGGAAACTTCAACTTTCTGGAAAGAAGAGATCATGTCCCCCCTCAAGTCCTCCGAGCCCATTTTCATGCTCTGGTAGACGAGAAGTTTTCTAGCTTTACGGCAGGGCTGGGCAGTAATAGTAATACTTTGTATTATATTACTATTACTGTAATACTTTGAGTATCTGTATTATGTATTATAATACTGATTCTAAAAATGTATTGGTATCTGTATTATAATATACGAAATTGAGGTAATACGTGTATTATATTAGTTGCGAAGTCGTAATACTTTTTGTAGAGCTTTTGGTCCTAACAAAAGCGCCACATGTGCGGATGATCAGTAATCTTCCTTCCAAGAAGTCAATCTCCCATTGGTGACAAGCAGAAGCACCTGGTATGCGGCCACGATGACCGTAAGTTCACAGTAAGGGCCCTATCCCAGATTACACGGGACTGGATCGATGAGCTCAGAGTTCAGAACACTCGTTTCCGGGCGTTTTGTTTCGGGTCAACGACAACATCCCCACATATGTTAGTCATCACAGGTGCAATGTCTTCGTGTGCTTGTAGCCGTGAACCATTAACAGCGAGCACGGTCAGAACTCTATAGGCGGTTGTTATCATGGACAGTCGCACAATTTTGGACGGCCGTTTTTTCGTGGTTCAGGCCGAATCACATGAAGACTGTGCCACATTGCCACACACTGATGAAGTGTAACAGCCTGAAATAAATCACCGCTGGTCGAATTCTCGGCCTTTTCTTTTCCGACCGCCCACATAATAGAGTTATGTATTAATTGTATTACTAGTACTGTATTACCCAAGTAATACATAGACGTATTATTATTATGTATTATAATACCCTGGCGTTACGTACTTGTATTATAATACACATTGCCGTCACGTATTATGTATTTGTATTATAATACAAAATATCAGTATTACTGCCCAGCCCTGCTTTACGGCAGCATACTATACAGATGGCGCATCCCGAAACAACAAGTCCGCCTCAGTATTCGTCATACCATACGAAGGCGTGGTGCAAGGCCGACGCCTTTCACATCCAACCTCCTCCACAGCTGCGGAACTCTATGCCATCCTTTTCTTTCTACAACACATCGCTGATTTTACCCCGCGGGAATGGGCAGTCCTCACAGACTCCAAATCTGCACTTCAAGCTATTGAAAATTCCGGCATACGAGGCCCATCCGCACCCCTAGTCACAGATGTGTTAATGGCTTACCACACTGTCTACGCAGCAGGCCACAGGCTAGTTCTCCAGTGGATTCTAGACCATTGTGATGTCGTGGGGAACGAGCAGGCCGACAGCGCCGCAGAAGGAGCACTCTCGTCTCGGAAACGGACCGGTATTGTTCTGCTGAGAGGAGACCGCCGTTTCTTTCTGCGACGCCTCGTGACACCCCTGGCTTCCCACCAATGGACCACCGACATTCTCCCCCCATCTATGTTGAGTAGAGTTGATCCAACGCTCGCTTTCCGCATGCCACGGAACACCTCTCGTCAAGATGCTGCATTAATCCAACGAATGCGACTCGATGTGGCCTTTACCGCTCAGTGGCGTTACCGCTTGAGACAAGCTGACTCTCCCACCTGCTGCCACTGTGAGGATCTGGAGCACATTCTTCTTCATTGCCCCCACTACCAACCTTCCCGAACCGCACTCTCCGAGTCTCTTAGTCAGCTGGACTCTCGCCCCTTCTTCATATCGAAACTGCTTGGTCCCTGGCCCAATCCAGCCCAGCAACGATCTTCGCGAAAGCTCTTTTGACAAATGCCCCTGAATATATCTAAGTGCTGCATCGTCACATTTTCTCGCCAACGTGTCTCCTATCTCCCTGCCTTCTGCTACACAATTAGCGATTTGGTATTAACCAGAGCAGATTCCTACAAATATCTTGGCGTTCATCTCTCTTCCAACTTAACTTGGAACGAACACATTAATCACATCGTGGCCAATGCTTCTCGCTCCTTGGGCTTTGTCAGACGCACCCTAAGATCGGCACCTGTCCATCTCAAGCTTCTAACTTTCACCACTCTGGTACGAAGCAAGCTTGAATACGCATCCGCAATATGGGACCCTCCCCAAAACTATCTCCGTGATGCCATCGAAGCCATTCAAAATCGCGCTGCCCGCTTCATTGTCAACGATTACTCTTTCACTACCTCTGTTTCCGCGTTAGAACTAAGTCTCAACCTCGAGCCGCTCGAATATCGTCGTCGCTTCGCCAAGTTAACCCTCTACCATAGATTTTTTTTCACCGTGCCTGCTCGACAATCACCCATCACACGCTCGAGTGTCATTTTTCCTCGCTTTGATCACACTAACAAGGTTACTCGGTTCCTCTGTATTACTAACGCGGGGCGCGGACAATTGCTCACCGGACAATTGCTCACCAAAAACTGCTGAGGCCGGACAATTGCTCACCGACCCTTTCACTACACTTATATTGTGATTTTATTTCGCGTTTCTGGCGCTTAACTTTTTAATGTTCGCTGAACTTCTTTTTTAGCTGTGTAAGTTGCTTCAAATAGATCTAGGAATCCACCGGTGAAGAGGGTGAGGCGAGAGGTCGTCCACTTGAAGGCACACCTGAAGCATCTTTGTCAGGACCTGCGTCCATGGGGCGTTCCTAGAGGATTATTTCCCGGGTGGGGGGGGGGGGAAGCAAAGTGCTTCCAAGGGGGCAAAGCGTGCAACCACGTCACCTCCTTCCCTAGAGACGGACTCTGCGGGTGTTCACAGGTTCATATTATGATGACTCTGAGAAAATAATCATGACCTATGAATAACGAGTGCGCAATTTTACAAAGTGACCTTGTCCCCCTCTCGGTACGCTCATGCCTGCGTTACCAGGATCTTCCAAGACACGAGGCGGGGAAGATTTAAAATCACATCATTATTTAACCACTAAAATTAACGAATTTTCTATATCTGTCCAAGTCGGTTTAGCGAACGAGAGCCAGATTTTAGCGCCCGTTAGGCTTAGTAGGGCGGAGACGACTGAACAGTACGGTGGTTAGTTTATTAGGTTGGTCCAAGTTCAGTGTTTGCACCGCTATGTCCAGGTTAGTCTAAGTTCGCTGTTGGCAGTTTCCCGCGTGCAACTGTGCATTGTTTAGCCAGATAACATTTATTTACAGTAGTTTGTTTTGAAATGGGGATTTCGATCACTTTATTTCGAGGTACACCCAAGTTCAGCTAACAAATAAAAAGTCAAGTATATGAGCACCATAAACGATAAATAAAATCACATCACATAAAACCGCGAAATAAAATTACATATAAGTGCGGTGAAAGAGGCGATGAGCAATTGTCCGGCTTCATCGGGTCTGTGGTGAGCAATTGTCCGATGAGCAACTGTCCGGTGAGCAATTGTCCGGTGAGCAATTGTCCTGGATCCTACTAACGCGTTCTCCAAATCGTTTTTTTGCACAACTACCTTTGAGTGGAACAACCTCCCATCATCAATCGCTACCATTGACGACCATACAGTTTTCCGTAGCTCCCTCTCTCGCTTTCTTCATCTTCAATACTAGCGTTAGCTCTGTTGTATTGCTGAGTTTATCGCTTTGTATACTTACTTGTATTGTTCTTATCCTGTTATTCTAAGATGTTGTTATTTAGTTTCCTTATTTCTGTTTTCTGTTTATTTCTGTTATTACTGTTTCCATTCACAATGTTCCATGATGTGTACTCAATGTAGGATGATGTTCCAATATGATGTTCCAACCCCCCATGTCCTCCGGACCCTTGGGGTTTTTTGAAATAAATAAATAAATAAATTTCCGGACACCATCGGACTTGGATCGTTATTGTGAAGGGGCTCATTATTTTATTCCCCACATCCCCACTAGCAATGGGGTAGAGTATCGCCTCTGGCGATGAACCTCCCCACTCTCCATCTCAAAATAAAGTTGTTGTTCTTGTTTACCTTCAACTAACAAGTCAGCTGTTGGAAAGAAAAAAAAAGAAAGAGAAATAGGTAAACAGAGAAGGCTGAGCATTTGTTTTTCGTTTTACGTGTATGGCATGGCATCTTTCGGTGGGAATGTTAAATCCTACCTTCAATCGTAAACGAAGCAATTAATTGTTCACTCGCATTCGGAGATCCCCCTCCCTTTTCGGACGAAACAAGCGTTTGGACGGTACGGGTATTTGGACGCGTTGGGCAAGTTTTCCCACCTTTGGTTCAGTTCGTCCAATGCCCACTACGTCAATTTTTTTTCGGACGTACTGAGTACTTGGACGAAATAAACATTTGGACGAACCGGGGTGCTACCGTTGCTTCGTTGTGCTTTTGCTTTAATCCGCTTGAAAAAAAGCCCAGAAACAAACAAAAATAGAAGAGTACGATTTCTTTTTCTTCTTTTTTACGAGGAATTGCTCATACGCAACTTATCGATAGCCTTGTCGGCTCGCTCTCCGCTGAACACCGAAGCTGTTTCGACTCTCGTGTGTTACTACAAATTTTTTCGCGTTCCAAAAAATGTACGAGGAAGAGCTACTTCTGATGGAAGAGCTTCTTCTTCTGAAGAAGAAAAAGAAGTTGACGCAACGGAGGAAGAGGTGGTGGGTACGACCGCTCTGGCTGAACGGGAAGCAAGAGAGCGAATACCACACAGCGGTGAGTATGAGGGAATCAAAATATCAGAATATTTTCTAAAGCGTTACTTGTATAAAGAAGGGGTGAATGCTACTAAGAAGCCTACATATGCACTTTATTTTATTCTAGATGGCTGTTATGAGACAAAGTGGCGACCCCAGAGACCTCAGATGACCCCAGGATGACCCCAGAGAAATTTGACTATTTGCATAGCCTCGTGGGGGAAGAGTTGGAAAAGCAACATCTGTGCAGGGAGCCGATTTCATCGGCCGAGCGACTGGCACTGACATTGAGGTAATAACGCAAAATGTTTACAGAAAAGTGCACATTGGACATTAAACGTTCTGCACAGACAAAAGTGCACGTAAACGTCTGCTTGTTCACACTATCCTTTGTGTTTATATATGTGTTTTTTTCTTAATATGATTTCATAGGTACTTGTCATCCGGGATGACAATCAAAGACGTGGCCCTGGGATTTAGAGTTGCATACGGACTGCCAGGGAAGCAATTCATCTGACATGCTCTGTCCTTTGGAATACACTCAAGGACCTGTACATGAAGGTATTGGAACCGACAAGATCGCAGTTCTTCGCAGTAACCTCTGACCACTTTCTTGTTTGAAATGGAATTGCAGCCCCCCACAAAAGGTGGATGGAAAGCCATTGCAAAGGGGTTTGAAAAACGATGATGCTTTCCCAACTGCACTGGAGCAGTAGATTGAAAGCATGTAAAAATCACGTGTCCAAAGAAATCAGGCAGCCTGTTTTACAATTATAAGGTAACCAGATAAATGTAATTGTAGACACCACTACTTATGTAGCATCTAACACCGTTCCAGGGTACATTCTCTATTGTACTCATGGCTGTCGTTGACAGTCAACACAAATTTCTACTCATCGATGTGGGAGCTGAGGGCCGGCAGAGCGACTCGGGGGTCTTGAAAGCCTCGGCTATTGGTCACCACCTGGAAGATGGGACCCTCGGACTGCCTGGAATGTCACTGCTACCTGGGACAAGTACTGCAGCTCCCCACGTTTGGATTGGGGACGAGGCCTTTCAGCTACGGACAAATTTCATGAGGCCCTATCCTGCCCGTGAGCTGACAAGCGAGAAGAGAGTCTTCAACTTTAGGCTCAGCAGTGCAAGGTACCAAATAGTTGCCATTTTAACAAACTGAAGACGTGTGCACTTCTAGGGCATAATGCAGTTTTGAAGAAACGTCCTTTATTTCAAAATTTGAATACATGTGTATTTATTTTGGTATTATAATGAATCTGATCGTGCAAAGTTGGTTTTAATGGTAATGTTTTGTTTTCTTGAAAAGAGTCCTGCAGAGCAATTTTCGCTAGTACTTCTTGACCTGATAACATCGAAAGTGGTTTTGCTTTTGTGTTTTCACATTGTCAGTATTATTCCCTGTTCTGTGTACATATAACACAGGCACTTTAGTGTATACAGTAGTGATCAACATATTTTTAATCGCTTTCGTCCCAGGAACTGCGTTGAGAATGCCATTGGCATTCTCAACGCACGTTGGCGAGAACAGCTGCAGACTATAAATCTTGATCCGGTAAATGCGCAGAACGTTGTCAAGGCAAGCGGTGTGCTACACAACTTCCTCCTGGAGCACTCCCAACTTCCCGACAGTTATGGGGACGAGATGGACTGCTTTGGAAACGATTGCCGACGGAGCATGGCGCACTGAAGTGCAGGGTGTTGAGCTCGACCCTTTTGCTCCAACACGTGCCAGGAATCATAGCAGAGATGCTGTGTCCTGCAGGGATACTTTTCCCAAGTATTTTAGTAGCCGTGCTGGTGCAGTGCCATACCAGTGGGCAAAGGCACATTGTAGCCCTCCAGACTGGAGCACCTAATTGGGACATATTTGTGTGAGACTGTGAAGCATAATATCCACAGCATCAAAGTAAACATTTCATGTACACCGTAGTGCCTCATTAATATGCACCCAGTTAATATCAACAACTGAAATTATGGACGACTTTTGTGGGAACCAACCTTTTTCAATGCATTGCCGTCTCGTTAATATGGAAACTGTCCTTTTGGACATTCGACATTTCAACAAGGTACAAACCATATGTAGTCCATGTATTTTTGTCTTGTTATTACGTACGGTATCACAGGAAAGGGGGTTATTATTACAATTGTGATGAGCAGCAGGCTCTACATGTTGCGGATGTTTTGCTAAGCTTAAATCGATGTGCAACCAAGTATGCCTACAAACAGGCAATAGTTCGGGAGTTTTTCAGTATACTTTCATCGTTGTGTTTGTTATTTACTTTGTTATTTATGATGATTTGCTTTACGAACAATTTTGGTCGTGGATGAAAGTGTCCATATTAATGAGGCACGGCTGTATATGTATACTCAACAAGAGGGCGTACTGAAACTGTGTATTATGTATTTTTTATAGTGTACAGTGTTTTGGTGTTCATTTTGTTAGTTTCAACATTATCAATGCATGCTTTTTTTGTGAATGAGACACAAAGTTTTCTGCATATATGTTGACTTTTCTGTTTATTTGCAAAATTACCATTAAACATTGACATTATCTTTCAGACTAGATTATGTGGCTGTGCTCCCTCTAGACCAAATGCCTTCACAATTTTCATAGTTTCACATAACTGCACATAACGCAGAGCGTAACACTATAGTCTTCGATGAAAGGGCACACACACTTTCCGGTCAATCAATTCACTTATAGTGTGATATATTATACTGGTTCTTCGAGACTGCGGCCTGTGAACTGACGCACCATTCTCATCACTTCAATTCTCATTTCAAATACGGTGCCAGGTGGGCACTTCCTCGTCTCGGTGCACAGTGAAAGAGCAAAATGCTCACGGTCATCTGGCCTTTGTATACTTTGTAGCATCTCGTGTACATTTACAAAATCGCTGTCTACCTCATCCTCTTTCCTTTTTTCTTTTCGCTGCCCTGAAAAAGAAGAGTGTTGTGGATAGCTGTGGATGGTTAGGGTGATGCCAGTATTGTGGTGAGAGTGGAGTGTGCTGGATTGGTCGATGAAAATGATGTAAGGGCAGGAATTTCTGTGGAGTGCAGTGTCGGCGGAGATGGGGAGGCAACTAGAGATGCTAGTGAGGAAGCTCTTGCTGTAGTAGGGACTGCACTAGGTGATGGAAATGGCATGGTTGATGAGGCAAGCTGCTCTGGGCCAGCAAGTACACTGTGCTATGGGTACAGTAATGACTGCAAAATTGACTGTGCTGTCTCCACTCGCATTTCCCCACTGGGTACGTCTGGTGACAGGGGATGTGGGAGGTTGCCAGATGTTCTAGAGAGCAGAACAGTGCTAGTGCTGATGAGAGTTGCAATGACACTTAGAAGAGGAAGTAGACTCCAGCACTATGGCTCAGAAAAAAGAAGATTAGAGTTAAAAGGCAAGGCACAGTTACAGCATCATCAAAAGGCCTGAGTGTGGGCACACAAAAGGGGACAAAGAATAAGACTCAAACAATTCAAGTCTTTGTTTTGTCGCCCTTTGGTGATAGTTTAGGTGTTTCTACCAGCTTGTCTACATTTCTGCCATCTGTTCGGCAGAGTTACGGCTATTGCTTTACAAATAATAATAAATAACTCAAGTTAATACAGCTGTAAGTTAATTACCTTTAGCTAAGCACTGCAGTCTGTCGTTGTATCAATCAGTAATGCCTCACGCACTGTGGAAATACCTGCGAGGCTGTCATGGGGGGTTTGCGTCCGAAGATCAAAACTATCAAACTGTGCTGAAGCAGTCATATGCCAAATTCACGATTTTAATACTCTGCTAGCTGTCACTAACAACATGGGCTTTCATTCAATGCACGAACATCACATTACTCTATAATATAAGGACTTGCATATGTACAAACGTCGACAAGTTCCCCGAGAAGATGAAGATACCTTCTTGTTATGGCGACATCCTTCAGAAACAACATCTGGCTAAAATACGGCCAGTTCACGCTATCGGCTACATCCTCTCCACAGCCCCGTTTCGAACCGATGTCGACTCCATCCAGTTCCGAATGAATTGGTCGCGAAGCGATTTCCCCCATCTTTGTGCTTGGCCGACTGCGCAACGAACACAAAGACATGAGAACACCATAATAAAGGTGCTTGGGAATTGGGCACAAGACAGATAAAACACAACGATTAAACTAGCACGTGCTTACTTCACAATGACAGAAAGAATATGTATGTGTAACAACAGCGCTAACTTGAATGCACGAAAAACACCTACCTTCCCATCCGACAGCGGCCGCGACCTCAGTCCAAAGCATGTTTTTCTTCGGCTGATTATTGTATTCTTTAGAACGCATGTCCCACAATGCAGGACGCTTGGACACTTCAAGAATCAACATCTCGTTTCCTTCATACATCGGTGCCGCCATGGTGGTTGTGCGGGTGCCAAAGAGAACCATGTGGCGGAAGACGGAAGGGCTTCTCCACTACCTGTTTTTCCTTGCTACGCTGTCATTGGTTGCCCGAAAACGTAACTTCCGCTAACGCGCCACTGACGGGGGCGAATATCTGCAGTCGACAGATACCGGCGTACGCTCTCCGCGCGCGATGAAAAACTGGTTTTTCCGAGGTCGCATGCACGCCGAGCGCGCGCGCGCCGTGAAAACGCCGGGAAAACGTCCCATGCGTTTAGCCCTTAATAACAGCACGCGCTACGTATCTAAGTATTTGACCGCTGTCGTCGACTGTAAACCGCAAGTGGTCGACAAAAAGCGTCAGCGACGTTGATATCTCCTTCCTCACGTAAGGCACAGAAAAACGTCATACGCGATGTAAGGAACCCTTATCGCGGTATGTTTCAATATCTTTCTTTTGTGTTTCCTTTTTGCTTCCTTTTCTTCCTTCATTTGTTCGGAGTCGCTCCCCATATCACTCCTCTCATTCTGCTGGGCACGACTTTCACCCTTCCCCGGTGCGATAAACGCTGATATGTAGTGGTGATGCACACAGCTCCTTGCAAGCAAAAAATAAAACAAGAAAACAAAGAACGTGATACATAGCGCGAAAAGGGTCTGCCTGAATTGCGTGACGTCTTTCTCTGACGTTAGGTGAAGGCGGAGAATTTCGACGTCACTGTCGCTCCTTTGCAGATTACTTGCTGTACACAGGAGACGACGGAAGTAAAATACTTAGGTCTGTAGCGCGTGATTACTTTTGTGCTTCACCAGTGGCTCGAGCGCATCATGTGGTGGTCAGGCTTTAATATCTCCATTGCAATCAACTCCCTCAAGTCAATCATTAAAAAGTTGATTGAAATATCCCTTTTTGAGAAAAAAAAATACGGCGTCCTAGTAGCAGCTCCGTCGATAATAAAATTGCAGTAGTAAAAGCATCCTCAAGCAATTCCCCTTTTTATGAAGCCTTATTGCAGCTAAAAAGAAACACCCTGTTTATATACAGGGTGTTTCACCTAAGGTGATAAAAAATTCTAATTGGCGACGTACTCGCCGAAGCATTGTGGGACTTTCGGCAATTACCTTCTAGAAAATTTTGCCACCGTTTAGGAAGGCTTTGGACAATTTTTAATTGAGAGAAATTTATTTTTTCAATTGACCTTCAAAATTGCCAAGCCAACCTCACCTTTTTTAGCAGAAAGATGAAGTCCTCCACGGATAACCACAGACCCAACAAAAGCTATTTACAGTACCGCAACAGAAATAGTCGAAAAATAATAGACCCGCTTGCTTGATTTTCGCAAAGAAGCGCGCGCCATATGTCCGTCTAGGGGAGGAAGTGTCCGCGCCTCTTGTTTTACCTTTCTTTCCGCCCCCTTTGACCTTGATGCTGGTGACTACCCAAGCAGCACAATGTACCGAAAGTCGAGTGCAATAGGGGTGGACGGTATGTGCCTTATCGATGTTCTTTAGTTCCACGAGGCTGTTCAAGGTGTTCCACCTACCCGTCCACCCCTATTGCACTCGACTTTCGGTAAATTGTGCTGCTTGGGTACCGTCTTATCCGAAAGAAAACAAAATAACCGTCTTATCAAAATGTAGGGAAAACAAATGAAGGCGGGGACACTTCCTCCTCTAGACGCACATGTCGGCGTCTTTGCGAAAATCAAGCAGGCGGGCCTAAAGCGTAATTTTCGCTAATCTTCTTCGCCTATTTGTGTTGCGATATTGCGCGCAGTTTTTGTTGGGTCTGTGGTTATCCATGGAGGACTTCATATTTTTGTAAAAAAAAAAAAAAGTGAGGTTCGTTTGACAATTTTCAAACTTCAATTGAAAAAAAAATTCCGCAATTGAAACTTGTCCAAAACCTTCCTCAATGGCGGCAGTTTCCAGAAGGTAATTGCAGAAAGTTGCACAATCCTCCGGCGAGTACATCGCGAGTTAGAATTTCTATCACGTTATGTGAAACACCCTGTATAATAAGGACCCTAAGGGCATACTACACGGCTTATACCCTGGTGAATGTATACCCATACCTGGCTCTAACACTGCATATCAGTGCAGATTACAATACACATTTTTACTTTTGGCGTGAGGAGACATCTTCGACCGTAATGAGACAACCTTCGGCCGTAATGAGACACTTAGCACTCGGGTTTTGGGATATGTGCGCTCTGATAATGATAAAGACGTGTCCGAGGAGCCGGTTTTGCCGTTGTGTAGTGGTATGCTATCATCGTTCCCTTCATTTTGAGCGTTCCTTTTCCCTCTAGGTTGCGAGGTCCAGGTAATGGGAAATTGTGATAGAAATGTTTACGCCGGTGTTGGGGTATGTGCGTGAGATAAATGTTAATTGCAGCTAACAAACGGAAGTGATCGAATGGCTCACTAGAGTTTCCATGTGAGCAGTCTGTACAAGGAAGAAATCCAGAAGACAAAAAGGATGACACAGTAGATGTATTTATTTATATATTTCAGAATACCGCTGATCCCAGATGGGACCTTGGCAGGAGTGGGGAAGTGTGCACACGGCATCGAGCTACAGATTTCGTATGCTAGAGCATTCCAATCCAATAAGTCTGGTGTAGTCACTAGTATGAAGGAATATTTTTATTTGTCAGTCGTACAGGTAAAGTCTTTCAATGACAGGGAATACCCGTACGAAAATTCCTGTATCCGAAACCAATCAGGTTTCTTCGATCAGAACTCATTCGAGACCGAACCCAAAAGTGGGAGGAATGACGATGAGCAATGAGGTATCAGGATCCATTCCGGTAGTTCATTCCTGGACTGAATGGGTCCTGAACTAGAAACTGAATGCAACCGGAGGAGATGCGCCATTTATCTGGTCATATCCGGAAGTGCGCCTGATAGAACACAGGATGATCCCTAAACGAGAACGGAAAGCGTCTGAATAAAATCGGAAGAAATGCTGAATCCATGGTGGTGCATGCATTTTCTTGCTATGAACCTTCATGCAGATTCACTGCATTGGATTTATGTGAAAACAACAAAAACGTGACTAGACCAGAACGAGACCATGCAGGATTAGTGTGAAACCTGAAATCGGGCCACTTGACCTTGCTCCTTTGTCGCGTCTTTGCATACTATATGCATGAATGGAACACAAAGTGTAAGATCCAGTCGAAAATTTTATTTCGATGGTTTGGTTTGCCTTTCAATTCGCTTAATTTTATCCCAAGATATTTCAGTAGAGCCGGGGGCGACGCCTTCCATTCCTCCCGTCCTACGCTGTGCGCCTGATTGACTTATGCAAATAAGGCACACGCATGAAGACAGAGAAAGAAGGCTCCAAGCGGAATCGCGGCACAAAGACTTGTTGCACCAAGACTTGGTAATCCAAGAGAGCGTTGATGCGATTGAGTTGGTTCCTATCGACTGACGACA
This sequence comes from Ornithodoros turicata, assembly GCF_037126465.1. Taxonomy (NCBI): domain Eukaryota; kingdom Metazoa; phylum Arthropoda; class Arachnida; order Ixodida; family Argasidae; genus Ornithodoros; species Ornithodoros turicata. The sequence continues at coordinate 40,153,622 of NC_088204.1, forward strand.
TGGCATGGAACACAGAACGCGCGAGACAACACACACAAAACCGCCTTCTCAGGAAGCGCAAGCAAATTCCTGTTGCATTCTATTAGAACGTCCATTTCATGCTGGAGCGCAGTCTTGTCGTCTGCAAGGAAGAAACACGAAGTGGCGAAGGAAAAAGCGCGCACACAAAACACACGCAGTAAGGATCGGTTACTCACCAGAAATATTAATCAAATATTATTCTCGCTTGTGAGCGTACTTTAACTCTCCTAGCTGTTCACGTTCACTACTGTAGTTTTTCACGTGGAGCACATACAAAAAAGACTTTTTCTTTCACGCGTGGACACCTTGATGCCGATCATGGCAAATGAATCCTGTCTGGGCCTTGTACTTCAAATGACTATGGAGGTCAGGTGACCCACTCATGTTGACAATATTCCAAGAATAGGTGTATTGCCTATCAGCCCGAAGGGAGCAGCGGTGCAGAAGGGGAACGGTCAGTGTATGTAGAGTCAATAAATAAGCTTCGCTTCAGAGTATCGACACTGCGTTCCAACAGCGAGCATGCGCCATCTTGTTTCCGCGCCACGGTAACCACACGCACGGGCACTTTAGCACACGATGCCATCTATTATGGTGGCTGTACGCCTGGTGTAAGAGGCGAGCGCTTTGAGGCGGGACGGCCGCGGAAGACGGCGACAGGTGGCGCGCCAATGCGTAAGTATGGCACCATCTGGTAAAGATTCAATGGAAAAGCGGCTGCAGCGCAGCGCATGTATGAGTAATTGTTGGCAGGACCGACCGCATCATAGTTTCATGAAAATGTTATGACAAAGCAAGAACGCGGCCTTCACCCTGACTCGAATTAACCTTTTTTTTATCCCTTTCTCTTGTAATCATGAATGAGATGTGCAGGGGCGGATTCTTTTTCTGGGAGGGAGGTGTCACGCAAGTCGTCGCATACAGCTTAACATTACTATAAAATACTACTCTATGTATTGTATTCTCTTTTTGGTTCCAGTTTACGGGGTGAGTGTTTTTGCATCTAACTTAGTTTGTAACAGCAGGCGGGAGATCGTGCATAGAGGATAGGGATTGTAGATGCGGTGCTGTCGTAGGTTCGGCCGCGTAAAAACGGTGGAGAGCCATCGTTTAGAACTGTAAGATCAAGGTCCATAACCAGGTTCTCTAGCTGTCGTTCTGTTCCGTCCGTTTTCCTGCTTCCCCATAGAGGGGAATGAGCATTTACATCAGCACATATTATTGCGGGTTGAGGTAGCAAGGAGATAAATGTCCGTAATTACTTAGTATCAACTGCATTTTTCGGAGGTATATGTGCTGCAACAATGGTAAGTGTCAAATGTCAGTGCAGCAAAAATACAAGAAAACCTTCGGGAAGCAAGCAAGACAGTTACAGTACCTAGTGCATATACAAATATTGATGCTAAGTTCCAGCAACTCAGGGCCAAGCGCAGAAGCGCTGAGCGTCGATTCAGACGCTCCGGGGGCCTAAGACATTGGAAGGAGGCCACTGCACTCAAAGAAAAAATCAGGAGACATCTCAAACAATTAGCCATCAAAAAATGGACCGAGACTTGTGCCTCATTAGATCCATCAACAAGTAGCACCAAGATATGGCGCATCATAAAGAGCTTGAAATCACTTCCCAAGCAAAACATCCCCTTCCGTGCCATTGCTCTGAAAACTGGGATCTCAGAAAAAATGATTGCTGAAGAATTCCTTACGACAATAACGAGACCGTCTGAGGCCTCTTCAAGCCCCATGCATATACAATCAGCCCGAACTGTCAACGTAAATGTACTCGTGTCCAAACATAAAGGAACACCAGAAATGGATTTAAAATTTATCATGGGTGAACTACAGCGACCACTTGCAAAATCATCAAGAAAGATAACAGCCCCAAGACATGACAAAATTACTTATCAATCGCTGGAAAACCTTGGATCAACCGCCACCAAACAACTACTTGACATCTACAATAACGTATGGGGAAAAGGATGCTTGCCCAGGGAATGCCTTGCTCAGGTCGTACTTTCCTCAAACAAACAAAACACCCACAGATATTCAATCCTATCGACCTATCAGCCTCACCAGCTGTATAGGCAAGGTGATGGAACGTATGGTACTTTGCAGCCTACATTGGTGGCTGGAGAAGCACAATGTCTTTCCGGACGAACTCACAGATTTCAGAAAAGGCCGCTGCTCTACAGACTCCGTTATGGATCTCGTCTCTGAGGTTGAACACAACATGGCCCTGTCTTATATAACAGTGGCAGTTTTCCTGGATCTCAAACGAGCCTTTGATAGGATCAGCCATACACATGTTTTTTTTTTTCAATTCCGTGTTAGTGCCGCGAAGCAACTGTGGCTGTGAGCGGCGTACAGACGTGGACATGTGGAGAGAGGACAGCAGGAAGGAGTGGGGGACAGTGGGGTTAGCATGCGTCCTGGGCCGACTTTAGGGGGAACTGGGGGTATGCTTATTACGAAGAAGAAAAAAAAGGCATGCAGAAAGGAAAGGTCGGTCTATGATCCGGTTGGCCATTGCGCCGCACGCAAATCATGTACGATCACAGCGAAAGAACCGCCCTTCATTTGCCTCAATACTATCGTATTTCATACGCGTTTGGAAGTGCGCCAAAGAGGAGGGTGCATTTTTTAACCAAACGGTTAACCTGCCCATTGAAATGCACCGTACCAAGTGATTCGTTCGACAGTCGCATGAATATCGCAAAATTCGATTTAAGAAATCCCGCTAGCTCCGCTAGTTGCTAGTTCCGAACGCCCAGAACTAGGCGCCAGGGTGGCTTTGACCTGATGACCGCATAGCCCGTTGATTGGATTAGAGAAACGTCGTCTGCTACATAACCATTACCAGCTCGCGCGGCTCATTGGTTAGCGTGCAGGCCATGTCACGTCGAGACTGGGAGGTACCCCGGTTCGAATCCCTGTGCCGACTATGCTGTTTCGGGGTTTTCCCTCAGACGCTTTCAGACATATGTCGGCACAGTTCTTTTGGAAGTTGGCCCAGGACGCACATTTCCTCACAACGTCACATTCCCTCCAGTCGTGACGTTGCCCACCACTGTGAGGGCTACAACGGCGAGCCCTTTCACCGAGTGTAGAACGACGTCGCCACGCGTGTCCTGGAAGAGGTTTTGCTTTCCGCTTTTCTCGTTAAATTTTATGAGATACAGCTGCACTGTTCTTTTGTTGCGCACGAAATAACACTTGAGACCCACGGAAAGCGCTGTCACCGATTGAAGTGCTGTTTCCCGTGGGACCGTAATGACACCACCCGTGAATATCATGAAATTAAAAGCGCTAAAACCAGACGAAGAGGCACAGAAATAGCGAACTAACAACAACTTCTCGCGCCTGTTCCTTAGTTTTAGCGCTTTTAATTTCACGATGTCCTACGAACAGGCCCAATTCGACGTTCTACGGGTAACGTTTTTCCTGCTCCTCCTGTTCGTTGCATATTGTAGAGCACAGCGGTGTCATAAACCCTACTAAAGCAAAAAGTTCCTACTATGGTGGGTCGCCACAAGCGCACTCCTCCATTCCCCTGAACGAGTGAACTCGCCCGCTTCCGCTCGTCGCTAGGATGTCTCTGTCCAGAGAAAATACGCCGCTCGCGCGTTCCGTAAACTTTTGTCCAGCACTGTACAAGTGAAAAAGAAAGAACGATGTCTTACCGCCTTTTGGTTCTAATTGACCCTCCTCTAAAAATATCATCTGTAATCCGAAACCGAACCAACCTTATCGTCCACGACACATGACAAAGACACTTGCCTGCTGACTTATGTGAATCACGCAAGCTATAGCCAAGAACAGCCCTCAACTTGCATTAAAACTCCTACGAAATCATGAAGCTTCCGATCTATAAGGCCACGAAAAGTATTGCAGAATCACTTTCGCTGCAGATATTTTTTTTGTTCTTTTAACCTCCATGAATACCTATGCTTTAAAGTGAGAAGAGAAAAACTGAGACAGCATTTTGAGAAAACTAGATTGGGATGCTCGAGACAAGAACACAACAATTACTGTGGACGAGTAAAAGGGGAGAAGAGCAAAACGCACAAGTCCCCAGAATAATCCAGCGGAAGATGCGAAAAACGTCATTGCTTTAAGCAGCCACTCTAGTATACCGTGTCTCTCGGTCTTCATCATGTACTTTAGTATATATGTCTTCTCGTGCACTGCTAACCGCAGGAAATATGCTAGGGCGCAGCCACAAGGTATTCCGCAGCTCTCGAGAAGAGAGGCATTGCAACGCGGGGTCCATATTCCTGCACGGCGCGCAAGCTCAAATATAATATGCTGCAAAACTTTTTCATATGAAACTTTTGTCCGGTGAGCTTTTTTTTTTCTTTTGTGTGTGTGTGTTTTAGTGCGTGTTTTATCCCACTAGAATATTCCGTGGGGATCACAGGAAACGCGCACTCTATCGCAGTCATAGTATGGTGGATGTGCAGGTGGATACATTTCGATACGGCATCCTGGGAATGGCTGCACGAAAATCCCGATTCCGCCCCGAGATCCCGGGATTCACAATCCGAAATTCCGATATCCCGGGATTCCGAACTGTATTTGTTACTATCCTCAAGTGGGTGCTTTTCGCAAAACTGCCACCTTGTCCGGGTCACACGTGATAGTCAACGTCATTTTGAGGTCATGCGACTTTGTTTACGTGCTTGCCCGCATATTCCCACACGTCGATATCACTTAATAAAAAAAAAAAAACGAAACAAGCCATGGGCGCAGCCATTTTTGTGATTTAGATGTGGAAAACCTGTCACATCTACGTAGCTGGGGCATCGCGCTTCTGATTGGATGAAAGCTGAGGCTTGCTCCGACTTGTCTGGCGGCTTCTCGCGTTTGCGACGAAATCAAAACATGTCTGTTGGCCGTGAGGGTTCCCTCCAGGATAGCATGACAACAGGGCTATTAGACGATGGAAACTGTGTTATGACTGCGAACTTATCTCAACAACACATCCCAGGCCAAATTGTATGTGCTCGAGAAGTCCCCGTCATCCGGTTTGTTGTTTTTCCTATACGGGAAAGTATGGGAGCGACCGAGCAACAGCGCGGGTGGTGGTCATTTGAGCACATACCTGTTGAGGACTAATCTTCGAAGAAAGAGGAGCGTACTTTGTGTCCTTGTTCAAATCCTGCGGTTCGTCTTGTCCCACGAAATGCATGTATAGGTGCTATGTACCATCATATCGCGACCGCAGTGAACGACGTACGGATGAACATAGGGACTAATGGTAATGACACAAACTACTGAAGTAGTGTTGCGACCACTCGAATTGCACTGTGTATTATATGAAAGCGGTCTTTGGAGTTGCTCCTCACAATATGTGTTTACCTTGTAAAGCGCGTCGTTCCATGTTGATTTACACCTCTTGTATTGTTGCATGTTTACTCGAGACTGTTGATGGTTCAACTCACACGAGCCATTCCATTCACATATGATTTCGCAAATAAGTACACAGCGTTCCACCTCGTTGCGTACTGCTTTTGCAAGTGCGCAGCATCTTCAGATCAGGTATAAGAACTGCTTGATGGAGACCGAAATTGAGAAGCAGGACCTTGTTTGTCCAAAGAAACAAATATAAAACCACTACTAAATGGCATGCTCCGCAACTGAAATTGGTGATGCTGAAGACCTAATAATTTCAGGTTACAGGAGAGGAAGGAGAAAAGAGCATGATGCAATACCAGTAATCCACAACATGTGGTTCGAGACCCACATCTGGCTAACCTTTTTAGTGACTTCCTGCTTTCATCATTGAGAAAAGAGCCTTTGCACGAAAGAAATACTGCATGTAGTGTAAGTGCATATAAGTGCACGAAATTTGGTAAGAGTCAGATGATGTATTTAGTTGTCTTGGTCTCTTACTGCGCTCCTTGGTTTTACGGAGATCATCTCTGTTTCCACTGACCACCTCTCTGTTTCCACTGTTTCCACTGACCGGGAGCTAAACTTGGTAAATCATCAAACGATATTTCTAGTACTCTCACATTCAGATCTAATATATTACTCCTCTATTGTCGATATTGACCTTCAACGTCAGTTTGGCAATCTTTCACCCTTAGCTTTTAGTGAAAATTGCAGTTGCTCTGTACAGTTGGCAAAAGACTTGCGGAGTAGAGAATTTGTCTATTTATATTTTCTAGGGCCGGAACACATATAAAAACAAAGAACAATGCACTGTACTAACTATATTCGAAAAAATACACATACCATCGTATTTTTTAGCCGTGCGCAGGTTAGCGCATTACGGGTGACCGACCACACAAAATGAGCACCCAGGGTGAGAACACAAGCATCCAAGGTAGCTATGGGTATAAGACCTTCCATGTATCCACGGCCCTGAAATTCTGAAGTAACATTTATCAGAAAGCAGTGACCATACACAGCCTAGAAATATAGTTCACAACAGGTATGAGTCGGGGTAGTTGGTGACAGATCATGGTGTGGTACTTTGCAGCCGTCCTGTTCTGTTCCTTTTTTAACCCTTTTGTCCGTGTTTTGCTCCTTGGTCATACCACACCATAATAAATATAGTCTCTACCAGGGTGTCGAACCACAAAAAATACCTGTTCGGTTCGGGTTCGGGTTCGCATTGCTTGGATTTCTTTCCGGTTCAGTTCCGGTTCGGCCACGCCCAAAAACTAACCGGTTCGCGAACCGGTTCAACGCTTCCATTTTATATCTCCCATAAAGCTGCTTTTATCAGGAAATGCGTGGCAAATAGCTTGCTGCTGTTGTCCGCATTGACGTTTTTAGTGGTCAGGTACTCCCTTTAGCGAGAGAAAGGAGCAATGGATGAACTTATTGCAAATAGAGTCCACGCTGATGAAGCGGTGAAGTCCTGCTACTTTCTGTTCCCACTCTTTTTTCACAAGCACAGTGCCAGCAAGATAGAATTAAAGGAAGCCTAATAAGATGGACAGCATTACGTAGACGACGGTACTTGCCGGCACACTGCATTCGCAGCGTGAATCGATCTGAAACCGTACTGAAGCGTGTCGAAAATAAGTATGACAGCCTTCCTCTGTCCGAGCTCGCAGCAGTATACTAGCTAATCCACAACACAAAGGCAATGTGTCACGACACAATTTATTCAGCCCGGGGATTTATCTGAGACACCCTGTATATATATCACTTTTTCTTAGATGAAATCAATTGCAGTATGCTGAAAGGCACTCCTTAGGAGGGCATTACCAAACTCTTAAGCCTATGTGTTCATTAGCTTTCAATAATTATCTTATTAATTATAAACGCTACGAAGTTGTCCCAATGAGAACATCTGATCCCTTCGGTCGCCTGATACCGGAGCCGTTTTCAGAACAAAATGCGTTCGACAGATCGTCCGCAAAAAATGATGAAGGAACACCATTTTTTTCTTTATTTTGTTCATTGTCCCCCCTGTCTCCCACTCCTTCCTGCTGTCCTTTCTCCATCTGTCCACGTCTGTACGCCGCTCATTGCCACAGTTGCTTCGCGGCGCTAACACGAAATAAAAAAAAAATGTTCATTGCGCATCTTCGGAGACGCGTATTTCCTTGACCCCCAATGTGAGAGGGTGAAAGAGCACACTATAGCCTCTTGCGTCCTGGAAAAGGTTAAAAAAAAACAGCAAATGTAACCCAAGATAAGGGCAGTTCCGATAGAGTCACCCGATACATTTGTTTTTGTTTTGTTTCCGGAAGTTAAAGCTCATCTTCGACGTATGAGGCGGCACTCTGCTCCTTCACCCTCTCACATTGGGGGCGAAGGAAACACGCGTCTCCGAAGATGCGCGATGAACAAAATAAGGAAAAAAAAAGTGTTCCTTCAGCATTTTTTTGCGGACGATCTATTGAACGGATTTTTGTTCTGAAAACGACTCCGGTATACGGTGACCGAAGAGATCAGATGTTCTCATTGGGACAACTTCGTAGCTTTTATAATTAAAAAGTTAATCATTGAAAGTTAATTAAGACATTGCTTTAAGAGTTTGCTAATGGCCTCCTAGGGAGTGTCCTTCAGCATATGCTATATTGGAATTGATTTCATATCAGAAAAAGTGATGCATGTATATATTTTAAAATATGTTCGCATTTAGCTGGGACACCCTGTATATTGCTTCACATTGATATTAACATTGTGATGATGCGCATTTAAGATATAAGTTAATGCACATGGCGCATGTGTCCATTTAATAATTTTCCTGACAGAATATTTCAAAGACAAACCAGTTTTTCTGCAATGCCAATATTTTGTCCGCGATATTCGCGGATCCGAACCTCAGTCTTTTCCGTCTGCTAACTGTCGACGGATTGATCAGTTTTTCCTGTCATTAAGTGGCGCAACTGCCATCATATAAGCGCAGAGCCATTTATAGGGAGAGTTTGGCCATTCTTTGATCTTTTGCCGCCTCATGGGAGGAGCTTATTTTTACGTCAGAGTCGTCGTTGCGCCGCCCTAAAAGCCTGAATCCGAGCGGAATCCGCTTATCACCCATCTAGTCCGCGCCATATTGATGCTGTCTGTAGCTGGTCGGCAGCTTCGTGGTCACATTGAATGTAATCTACAGGAGTAACCGGCTTATGACCCACCGGCCCCAGGGATAAGGGGGGCTTTGTTGTCGAACGGAAAGAGTTCAAGGACGAAAGGCTTTCGAAGCAAGAAGTCGCACCCCAAGCAGCACAATGTACTGAAAGTCGAGTGCAATAGGGGTGGACGGGCAGCTGGAAGGCCTTGAACAGATTCGTGAAACTAAAGAACATTGAGAAGACACATACCGTCCACCCCTATTGCACTCGACTTTCAGTGCATTGTGCTGCTTGGGACGTGTCGTTCTCCTTGGATTGTAAACAACGATCAGCATCAATGTGGCGTCGGCGACCGGTTGACGACTGGATAACAATGGAGCACGAGGAGGGAGGTCGTTCAGCCGTGACGTCGCATGACGCGCTTTAAGTTAGGCTCCTCCTAATGGCCAAACTCTCTCTATAAACGGCTCTGCATAAGCGACCACTCATCGAGTCATCAATAGTGGCTACCAGGTGGTAAAAAAGACAAGCGAATGGCATAATGTTTGCTCTAGCCAGGGCCAACGTCGTGCTGTTGGCATACTGCACCAAAGCTGAGGTCTCACAGGAATTAGAAGTTACTGTTATTGCCTATACCCTCTGCTTCCATTCTTCAAGCCACACGACGGCTTCGCTTACAAAATATTTGACTGTACGAAAATCGAGTGTACCCGTGTGAAACATTTAGAGAAATAAATGGCATGTAACTTTTCCCTGAACATATCAAACGCTGACAAGAATCAATTGCTTTAAAGTTAATCGCATGTGTACCGTCACTAAGCAAGTGTGCAAATAGCATTAGTAAGCATGTTGTCAAACACTGACTCCGGAATAACATTATTTCTGCATTTTTTGTGGCTCACATACAAGCGTAACGTATTTAGTGTGGGAAAATAACTACATCGCGTTCAGCAACCTGTATATGCTAAGGTAATTCTATCTTGCGAGAAATGCTTCACCCGCGGGACAAACACCTTGAAGCAAAGTCGGCGGTACGTTTAGAGTGCAATAATAAGTTTGGTGGGATATCTCTGGGCGTTTCCGATACATTTTCAGATTGCTGTTCCAAAGGGCATGACGCTTTGTTTACCTGCTCCGAACAATAAAGTCGCAAAAACATTTTTGAATGTGCTATCAACACGCTCACATTAGGTTTGCAAGTGATTGTATGACGGGAACTAGCGTATCCGTAGTCCATGTGTTATTAAATATGTTATACATACCCGTTTGTGTTTCACAAATTTGAGCTAAAAAATTAAAAATGCACACAACAACACAAATCATATTCCTAACCGAACCGAACTCTCCGGATCCCTTAACGAGCTGTACTCTCGCCCCCTCTCTCTCACAAAATTGCTTGGTCCCTGGCCACATCCAGCCCACCAACGCTCTGCCCTCGAAGCTCTCTTCACCTTTCTGGATACCATAGGACTGCTTATTATGCTTCGCCGTTATTTCACTTTTTTCCTCTCTGTTCCACGTCTTCCATATTATGAAAAGTAGCGGTAGCGGAGAAAGAGTCCGCCGCTACCCATATTTGGAGCGGAAATCCTTTTTCCGTTACCAATTTAAAATGTAGCGCGATCGCTACTCCGCTACTGGAAAAAGTAGCGAATACGGTAGCGGAGCTACTAATAGCGCCGCTATAGACTACACTGACGCACAGACTCAAAAGTTTGACTCATATATTCACCGTGCGTACAGGACGTTTCGTTCGTTGAATAGACTGCAACCAAACCAAGTTCGAACTTGCAAAACACATACACAGTCTATTTCTGGAAGCGAGCGAGACCCACGAGTGCGTGCGATTTCACAAATGAGCACCTTCTGTTCATGCTGGTGGTGCAACGAAGGTTACATAGTCACAGGAAATACTTGTGTCGTTACGAATCCTGTCTTCTTAGTCACTGTATTTGAAAATGCGACAGCGCTCGAAAGTGTTCCTCAGGCGTCGGCGCACCACAGCGTTTCAGTTCCGAACCGGCTAGACTGTTCGTAGGTTGATACTTTATCAGGGAACAGTACATGGCCAGAGTCACTATAACTCACGAACAAACTCGCGAATACACCTGCTCTTTGATCGTTGTGGTCAACCGACATCGGCGAGACGTGGAGACGCGGAGACCCCACTTGCTGGTGCCCGCCTGGCCGACTGCCCGCGAAAGAGTGAGCTGTCAGCTATTTCGGAACTTTGTCAACCAACCCTGGAGCGCGCAACCTCCTTGGACCAATGGGCATCCGTCATGATGCAGACGAAGTTATACCACGTACGTGACTATGACGTTAAATTATTTTTCTACTGCCGCGAATGCGGGGAGGTATGGAGGCCTGACTTTGCCTTCAGATCAGTCCACTGCTTCACCCCCGACGTTTCGTACCCATACCAGATCCCCGGCTTGGAAACTCCTTGGAGGTGCTTGCGTTTTATCGGCGCTTTGTTTCATGCGTTCTTGTTTCTTAACGTGTTGTTGATATTGTTGCTCTTGCTAACAACATCCCGTGGCTGCAACTGAGTCAATAATGTGCGTGGCGTCCTTCCTAAAAACAACTTCGCCGGATTTCGCCGCGTTGAACGCTTTCCTTCGCATGGCTGACTCCGCCATCAAGGGCACGCTTTGACAAAGCCTTCTTAATAGCTTCTACGCTTCTTTCGGCAAGCCCATTTCAAGCGGCATGATAAGGGGTATCTTTTTAGGTACTATAACATCCTTACGGAGGATTGTTTCAAACTCTTCGCTCACAAAGTGCGGCCTATTATCTGTAACAATAGTTTCACGTAGGTCAGATTGTGCAAAAATTATGCACAATCAATCGATGTTCTTCTCTAAACTTGTGGATCTCATGGGTACTGCTTCCATCCACTTCGTATAGCTATCGACAAGTATGAGCAGATTGACGTCATCTTCTGCGGGAAAGTCTAAATGCACCCTTTCAAAAGGGCGTGTACAACATGGTCACGTGGTTCTAGCGCCACAGGTTGGATGTTATTCTGAGGGACCTGATAGATTTCACAACTTCGGACAACATTCTTTATCTCCGCCTCTAAATTAGGCCACCAGACGTGCTCCTTAGCTAACACCCTCATACGAGAAATACTGGGATGTTGTTCGTGCAACACTTCAAATACGTTCTTCGTCAGTGTTCGTGGCACTACGACACGTGTTCCCGATACAACGCAGTCCCCTTCTAGGGTTAGCACTTCCCTCCTGTGCCACCATGGTTTAAGCTCCTCTTCGCACTTCTTCCGCCATCCCGCCCCTGATAGTTATCTTACTTTGTAACGCCACGTCTTTCTTGGTCTCTTCCTTAAAGGGGCCGTAAACAGGCCGCCAGACATTTCACAAATAATGGAACCCCATGAAAGAACGCAGGTCATAATACCCAAATATATATATATTTCGTTCATCTCGTGCCATCTCATTGACTCATATAAATGCTTTCAAAGTTGAGTAAGCAGAGCGCCTCTCTCCACCACGCATACGTCACATGCCTACGTAGCCTTTTGTCGTCCAATCGGGGAACCGAGCTCCGCACATGACGTTTCAAATTACCAGCCAATAAACAGGCTTCATTATCAGCTGTGAGGCGGAGTGATCTCTTTGTTCGTGTAGAACTACATTTTGCGCTCCTTGCTTCCAAAATTGAGCGTTATGACATCTCGTAGATCTTCGGCTGGCGCAAACGTCAAAATTTGACTGCTGTCATATGGCGTGATTCGAACCCGGGCACCTCCCAGTCACGACGTGACACGGCCAGCACGCTAACCACTGTGCCACGCGAGCTGGTGACACGATGCCGCGTGGCTCAAGCCAAAGTACGGCACCCCAGTCGTCCGAACCATTCCAAGACGACGAAGATGACCCATCGCGCAATTACCTAAGATTCCGGACGCCGGATATTCATTCGCGCTCGCGGTGTGCTGCGTACTACTGCGCGCAAAACGTAGTTTGCGTGTTATATCTAAATTGAACGCATTTATTTTCCAGCTTGAGGTTGTGACTGGTTAGATTTTGAATACAATTAGGCACACATTCATCTAGCGCATTTTCGCAAGTGAAATAAAATCACAAGTGGAACCCTTGGTCGTAATTGGTGAGGAAAGCGCCACGTCAAAATGACAAAAAAAGTTAGAGCGCAGGGCGGAGCTAAAAAGTGAGAGAGTGCAGTGAGTATTTCATGCGTATGCAAGCGCCTTTTGGTTTTGAGCGTTATAGTAATTGCAAGGAGCTTTCACTGCCTGAGTTGCAATAATATAGCGCAGAGAAATGCGCATCTTGTATACCTGTTTACGGCCCTTTTAATCTCCGTCAAATCAGTGAGACATCAGGAAATCCTGATGATAACATCAGGCTGTAATTTGGGACGTTGATGACCTGATGTCACATCCGACGTTGATGTCCTGATGTCATACCAGTCTCCGATGTTCGGATGTCCAGCCGGATATCTCCATGTTTTCTTTTTTCTTCTCACCTATCTCCTTCCCCCGAAGCTGGACCTTGATGTCCTGATGTCGCGCTAGAACGTGTATTTGCATGCTGATGTGCATGCAAATGAGGCAGCTGTTCGGGTACGAATGTGCACTCCAAATAATCATCCAGGACACGAGACAGAAAACAGAGGACACAGGTCGTGTTTTGTAGAACATGTTTACATTTTTATGACCTGATGTTTTGTAGAATACATTATGTAATACAAATACATTATAACAAACTCCAATACAAGCTCCTTGTACAGCAGTATGGTCATCTAACAAAATCACACATAAAAGTAAATACATAAATAATATAAAACGAACAAGCTAAAATAAATAAACAACCAAAGTACTACGCTAAGTAGTACAATATTAAGCAATTCCATATGTTCTGACATATTTGAAAAAAAAAAAAAGAATGCAGTGAACCCGTTAAAGGGGACGACATTGTGATGTTGGCAATGCGGTGAGTAAGGATCACGAAAAAGTACTTGGACCAAAACGCATTTCTCAGCGGGTCTGCTTGAGGTAAAGTAAAATCAGCACAAAAGCCTGAAATATTATACAGCACTGTTAACATGTAATGAAAATGCTACTACTTGCACCAGCGTCTCGCCTTCGCGGCAGGCAGCAGCGAGCACTCTCACAGTGTATTAAGTATTGAAGTGTATTACGTATAGACCAGATAAAGAATTACTTACATGTCATCTGAATTATTAAATGTGATCAATGTACATATCCACTGGATATCTTCTCGTCTCGTTGCAAAAGCGGTCAAACACTTGCTCACATCTCGAGATCATCCACTTCACAATCATCGTCTTCGTCCAACTCCACGAAAGCACAAAAGAACATTCCTACGCATTTGCCGAGTAGGACATGAACCAACGCTGAACGTATATAACACGATATAAATACGGATTAAAAGAGATCGAAACGGATTGCAGCAGTAGTCATTCCCACACTCGTGCACACCGACCCACTGAGATTCAAATCAGACAGCGACGGTTGCACATGCTCGATGCGAGGGCAACCGGCATGTAATGTTCGCTTAACATCAGCACATCAAAGCCCGATCGAAGGGCATCAGAGAAAGCGTCAAGCATGAACATCGAAACGAAAAGAATAAAGGAAAACATCATTCAGTCGGGAAGACATCACAGGGCGCATTCGATGTTTCTGATGTCACGTCAGTGTGTATTCCAAATACATCAAAAGGCACATTAGGCCTTTCTAATGTCACATCACAGCGCTTCAAAGATATCAGATACTTCTGGTGTTACATCAAACTGTCTTTATGTCGTTTTTTGACCGAGAATTAACGGGCTTACTTCCACAGAATAAAAATAATTGAACATTTTCTCGTCCCCTTCGGTGATTGCCAAAGGAACACGGGATAGTGCATCCTCATCTCCAACCGAGCATCCTCTCTGATACTTGATCACAAACTTGTATTCCGCCAAAACAAGTTTCCACCTGTGGAACTTGGCAGTAGCTATACCAGTTGAAAGATGCTTTGGTCCAAGCAACGAAACCACCGGAGCATGATCGGTTACGAGTGTGAACTCACGTCCACACAGGTAGTTGTGGAGTTTACTAACGCCAAATAATCGTTTTTTACTAACCCTACTACTACTAATCCACTAACCCTTTTTTTTAATTGTGAGTACATTTGCTCGGCCGTCGTCATGGAACGTGATGGTACGAGCAGTCTCTTGTGACAATACGTCCACTAAGGTGTTGCCAGAGGCATCACAGGCCATACAGGCTTACAGGCCTTCCTCAACTTCCCTCATACCTGTTGTGAACTGTCTGCAACAGTGTCATCAATATTCTAGTTGTGTAAAGTTCACAAGATGTCTAAAACAAGATCGACCAGTAGTGGCACTAATACACCAGTAAACATTGACGACATAAAGGAACTACTCAGAGCCCAATCCACTGAGATATTAGACCAAATGAGAAAGCTTGATAATAAGGTTGAGGCCTTCTCAAACGACCTTGAAGACATAAAATGTACCATGAGTTTTATAAACACTGTTTTCGAAGAATTGTCCTCCAAGTGCAACATCATACAAAAAGAGAATGCAGAACTGAAAGCTGGCAACACTAAATTGAAAACAGAATACGCTGAACTATCTGCCCGAGTCAATCACCTCGAACAATACACTCGAGCAATACACTCGTACAAATAACGTAGAGATTCGCGGAATTCCTACAACCCACGATGAAGACTGTTCACGGCTGATATGTGAGATAGGTGCAAAAATTGGTTGTAACATTCACAATAGTGACATTTATATTGCACACAGGATTCCCAGTGCAAACAAAAGAGATCCGCCTAGCATTATCGTCCGCTTTGTGTCCAGGACAGTCAGAGACGATTTCCAACAAAAAGCAAGAAGGGCGCGGCTAACTTTACACGACATTGAACTGCATGACTGCACGCACTTGCCCATTTACGTCAATGACCGCCTGTCTCCAGAAAATCGCAAGCTACTCTCAGAAGCACTACAGTTAAAGAACGGCAATAAATGGCAATTCCTCAGGACAGACCAAGGACAAATCAAAGCTCGCAAGAACATTGACAGCCCGATCATAAGAATAAGAACCACAATAGACCTTGCGCTCATAAACGAATTCCTTTCTTTTCTCTTCTGTCTCTTTTTGACACATCAGCTCCTATGTCCACAGGAACAGCCACAGTATTGCCTGAAAATTTCGAGTACTTAACCTGCAGCAAAAATTCACTATCGTTTTTTCACCTCAACGTCCGTAGCCGTAGGGCTCATTTCGATCACCTACTCGGCCTAATGTCCATCATTAAACATGAATTTTCGTTTATCGCTCTTTCTGAAACCTGGTTATACGACGGTGAATCTACCAAATACCACATCCCAAACTATTGTACCGAATTCCTCCACCGATATAATTATTTATTGAGATGCGGCCGGACCCGACATTAAAGGTACTCATGCCTTATCCCACTGCTCCGATTATTATCGGAGTTATATATCGCTCGCCATCTGGCAACACAGATAATTTCCTCCAGAATTTTGATCAGATGCTGTCAGCGCTAGCTGAAAAGAAGAACAACGTTATTATCATGAGAGATATCAATATTAATATAGTTAAAGATAATATGTCGAATCATGGTACCACCTATATTGACATCCTGCGGCATTTCATAATGCATAAAAACTCCCACACGCTTATGCAATACAACGAGTACAGTAATAGATCACATAATAACCAACTTTCATGAAAACCATTTCATATCAGGAACAATATACTCGGACCTGAGTGATCATTTTCCAGTGTTTACCGCAGCAGACATAGAACCAACAGCTTCTATCAGATCTAATCAATTAATCAGCTATGACTACAGCAAGTTTGCAACGGCGCTATCAACCGCTGCGTGGCAGGATGTTACTGGGAAAGAATCGGTGGATGAAAAATGTCACGCATTTATGGAAATATTTCAAAAAACAAAAGAAGAATGCTAATCCTGTAAGCACATACCGAATCGCTCCTTTCGAAGAAACCCTTGGATAACGACAGGCTTATTGACACCAATAAAACACAAAAACAACCTATATAAAAAAGTCTGCTCTGACAAACATAACTTAACGCTCTTGCGAAAATACAAAAAAATATCGAAACACTCTCACTCACTTATTGCGGAAAGCCAAACAATATTACTTCCACGGTAATCTCTTGCAGGCCACGGGTGATAGTAAAAAATCCTGGAGGATCATCAATGAAGCAATGAATAATAAACCACTAGCTAACAAGATCCACGCCATGAAAAACCTAGATAACACAATCACTCGCAATACGAAATCCATCGCGAACACTCTCATTGAATACTTCTCCAACCTACAAGCTACCGTGAAGTATCACACCCTCCACAGGCCCCTTGAGATAAAACCGATAAGCCGCAACCCTACTTCATTCTTTCTTACTCCTACAGATCCACACGAAATCACTAGTATCGTAAACAACCTCAAAATCAGCAGGCCATGACGGAATTTCTATCCAATTGGTAAAGAAATGTATACATAATACAGCGCCCTGTATCACCCACATAGTAAACGTCATATTCACAACAGGAATCTTCCCGGATGCGCTAAAAATCTCAATGATAATACCCATATTTAAAAAAAAGTGACAAATCCCCAACCCACTACAGGCCAATAGCCATACTATCAGTCTTCTAAAAAATAATCGAAAAGGTAATACTTCATCGACTAGAACATTTCTTTCACACAAACTCACTTTTCTCAATAGCACAGCATGGTTTTATTAAAGGTAACGATGAACTTCCCCACTCTCCAAAGCCAAAAATAAAGTTGTTATTAAAGGTAAATCATCGAATCTCCATTATTAGAAACAACTGAACTTATTAAACAAAATATAGAAAACAAATGTAACACATATAGACCTCACAAAAGCATTCGACTTAATCAACCACAACCTACTTTTAGAAAAGCTATCTGCCTATGGAATACGTGGTTCATCACTCGCACTAATTAAAAGCTATCTGACTAACCGACGTCAGTTTGTCTCTATTGAAGAAACTACCGAAATTTCACGCGTATTAGCCGCGGCTTATGCGCTACTTTTTTTTCGCGCTCTGCGGCTGATCCACCGGTGCGGTGGATAAGCCTGGTGACTATTTTTTTGCTGGTATTTTCCCTATATCCCGGTTTTAACTAAAGGGCCGACAGTGTCTCTGGAACAGCACTGCCCTGTCGATTAACGAACAGTGCATAACAGGGAGGTCCACATTCGAATAGATTCCCCCAAGCTGCTCTAACGAAAGTAGTGACAGTGATTCACGACTTCTGGAAGACCACTTACCCATCAATTAATGAAAAACGCCCAACAAGGGCATAATCCGATCTTGTTAGAACTTCATAGAGATGGCCTCCCTTGTTCTACGCTATGCCGATCCCGGAGTATGGACCACAGGGTTTATGGACCTTTCTATAGTCTCGTTTGTTGCACAAATCCGTGAGTCTCGTATTGCCCGCGGCTTGTTTGCGAGTGCGGCTTATCTGCCACACAATTTTCAAATCGTTCCTAGAAACGCGACCTTCGGTTTATCTGCGGTGCGGCTTGTACGTAACTCAGAATTCAGAACAAACAAACTTGCTGTTCCTCAATGGTCAATACTAGCACCATTGCTTTTCCTGGTCTACATAGATGACTTACCGATGCAGCTCGCATGCAGAACTGTACTATACGCGGACGACACTACCCTATTTATCTCTGGATCAACCATCAACGAAGTATATTCCGGAGCCAATAACGTCATGCAACACTTATCCTCATGGCTAATCTTAGACAAACTAGTAGCAAACTTCGATAAAACAACATACGTGTTATTTAACAGACAAACGCTTAATCACAGACAACCTCAGCTTCCACTTTTTAAATACTACACTAAAACAAGTCGATCATACAAAATTTCTAGGTATCATCATTGACGAAAAACTCTGCTGGCGCAATCACATTAATTCTCTCTGCATAAGCACCTACCAATCCATCAGTCTCCTCTTCAAACTACGCAGACCTACCTCTAAAGTCACCTATAACAATATATAATTCATTTATTCACTCTCGCATAGCGTATATGCCATTACATATAAAACTTCGCTCCATCCCCTTCAAATAGCGCAAAACACTGCCATACGCACCATTCTACATATGAAGCGCACTGACAGTGTCAGATCACTATACACAGCAATAAATATCATCCCATTGGAAAAACTCATCAATTTCCGCGCTCAACTTCTAGCCCACAAAATACTCCATAAGACGATCGCAATTTCAGACATCAAACTCACATAGAAACAAACCACCAAGATAATGCGAACATCATCGCAAAACGTTTCAACTGTTGCCACATGCAGAACTAATTACGGTGTGTTCACATTTGCTCACTACTCCTCTACACTTTGGTATTCGTTGCCCTCAAACATAACCGAACTTATCATCCTTCCTGTCCTTCAAACGAGTATTATATCGTTTTATCCTAACTAACGTACAGAAGACTATGCTACACTCATCTCTCTTTTGATCTTTAAATGCTGTTTGGCGCCATTTAACATGGGACTTTTTTTTTCTACTGACCTGTTTGTGTATATATGTAGATATATTTATGTATCCGTCTGCTATCTGTTCATACATTACATATATGTGAGAGCTATATGTTTACGAGGCATATGTATATAGGATATATCACTCTGTATACAGTATATTTCTAATGCAATAATTTAACTATTCCTACTGTATATACAGTACGTTAATATGTATTACACTGTATATCTATTGTTGATGTTTATTCTTTCTTTGACCTATACCTAACATATACATTTACCATATAGAGCTGCTAACAAAATAAGATAACTTGAGGTCCCAGAACTAGCTATGGGACCCCTTTCTGTACAAACTGACCCAAACTTTGTACCCCTGAACGAGTAAATAAATAAATAAATAAATAAATAAAATATATCACAACACAACCGTAAAGGCTTACGTGCATCATATAGTACTAACACATCTGCACTACATAACATCTCTTTCACTTTCACAAAACTCTGTTCACACACTTGCGACCAATAGCAGCGTGTCTCTTTTCTGAGCAAATTATACAATGGATATAACGTTGATGGCAGGTCCTGGAGAAATCTTGAATGTCACTTCGTTTGATCGTGCCATCACTTGATCTCATAGCTGGTTTGACTGGGCATGCAAGGGATCTCGAAATGATGTACACAGCACGTGGCTCCGGAAAAATGTTCCTGGGGTGCATCGTGTTGAGGGATCCTGAGTATTTGCTCACCGGACAATTGCTTGAACGCATTTCCGTTTCTGCTGCTGCTATAATCCACAAAATGTGTTTTGCGGGATTCTGTCGATAACGGTAGTAGATACGCTGCATATAATTTAATAATTTGAGACTTCGCGGGACAACGGGATCGAGGATCTCTGTCATCATCTTACGTAATATCTATTGCCACGTAGACTCGAAATATTTTCAAAGATTGTCAAAGGAACCGTGGTTGACGACGTAGTATCAGGCACGTCCTTCCGGTTTGGTTCAGGCGGATTCAGCAAACCGGCATCCGGAATCCGGCTGGACCTACGCCGGAATGTCCTGATAGTGCCTGAACAGTGCCGGATTCCGCTGGAAACAGCCGGATAATGCCCGGATTCAGGTCTGATTCAGGTTATTCAGGAAGTCTCGTACGGGTGCGCCCGCTAGTTGCGGCTCCATGGCACTCTGGTACTGTGAAAGCTGAACTGCGTCGACTCTAATAGAGACGACGCACATCATTTTGTTCAGCTCTGTTGTGGACGCATGATAGTGCATAACGTAAAAAAAGAAAAAGGGGGACTTCGTTGATGAGGACCTCGCAACTTCATCACCCCTAGGTTTTTCTTTTTCTAGTACGTTCCTATCACCAGACAACATCATGGATGCGAAATAGTTATTGTGGGTAACCACTAAGGCTGCCAAAAGAGTACAAATATAGGCGCGAACTGACTGTCAATAGCAGCGTGTCATCTGGTGCTATAGATGAGGTACATTCAAAGTATATTTGTAAACGTGACCTCACACTTGTTGGTGCACAGGCAACTTTACCCCGCTCACGTGAATGGTCAGGTCAGTTGTTAGGACCGTTTTGGTAAAAAAGGCGGGTTCGAAGTGAAAAGAGTAAAAAATAGAAAAAAGACAGAAGAGAAAGTAGGGTCGGATAGCCGTACAGGGAACAGTCGGCTGCTTCCACTTGGCAGTGGTAGATGTTGCAACTCCCGAACGACCTTCTGAGGATAGTATCACATTCAGCTCCCACGTAAACCCAGATATTGTCTCGCAATCGTCTTTCCAAAATACCCCTGACAATGTTTTGAGGACGAGTGACAGGATTTTCAGTAAGAGTGCGTGGGATACCAATCGCGCCTAGAACTGCCGAAGCAATAGGGGATCTACAAAATGTAAGGCGCATCTCGCGTACACACCAACGACTACGTCGGCCATCTTCGTTATGAGGAGAACCGTGAAGCATTCGAAACGTACAGACTGCAATGCGAAAAAAAAAATATCCAATACGCATGCACAACGCGGCATAATAATGGTACAGTTGTTCACCCAACAACGTGACGTTCAAATTCGAGCAACAACTGTAGCAATGAACATTGCCTGTCTGCGAACACGCGCGAAGCACATGACCGTTTAAATTCGTTGCTAGCACAGCCCATCGTGCAGGCTGAGTCTAGCTTTTCCTGATGTGGACTTCTTCTGTGATGCAGTACGATTACGAGTTATGGCTAGTGTACACATCGAGAGGAGGGCACCGTTGACGCACAATAGGCTCCAAACGTATTATCCAAGAGCAGTGGTAACACGCTCAAATCATTTCTTCACGAGTCATGGTGAAAAGCGGGAAAACATTCCCTTTAGATGCGGCTCCGACTTCACATGTACACCCACTTGACCTGACCAACATGGCTGTCAAAGTTCACTGTTGCCAGATATCTGAAAAATTTTGCAGATCCCCGTTGCATTGAAAGCATACGAATAGGCATTTTTGGAAACGCTTTTGACGCTTTTGGAAAATTCAAGCACCAAAGACGTATTCAACATGGAAGGATTTTTTTCAAAGATAGATCAAAGTTACCCGCTAGGTTCTTTTCTTCTTTTTTTAGTTTCCTCCAGAATAACGTCCTCCGCCACACAGGGTGAGAATGCTTCTCCTATACTCCCACTTCTGAGAGTTTGGGTGCCTTTGATAGCGTTCCGATACGATTATCCATCTCACATATTCGTACTACACAACACACTGACTTTGTCACTTAGCATCCTACCGCTAAGGACGAAACATCCCGCAGAGGTCGCAGAACACAAAGCGTCACCTATGCGGTTGGTCGGGGCCTATAGCAGCATCGCAGACGGTATTGCGAAGGCGTATTGTGGCATTATGGGCCGTCCTAGCAGGTGTGCCTCTTCTGAAGAGCCTCTGGCACGTCGTCTGGATCAGCACGGGAGAGCCCCAGAAACCCCGGAGAGAGGAGCGGACAAGCGAGCTCAAATATACAGCTCTAGCTGTGCGTTGTCACAAAGCAGGGGAAATATACCTATGGAGGAACGACCGTGGAACTACATTAACAGCTCTATCGTTGTCGTTGATATGATGCCACTGTAACTTGCATCATATCTGCATGTTTTTTTTTTTCCTAAGAAATCATTGCAACCTTATAGCCATGTGTCTTGAATTTGATTGCAGTGCTGTGCAGGCGTTATTAGCATGTAGAAACAAAACTAAGAATCCAGAAAATAAATTTTTGCACCCTGCGTTTTAATGGCCCTTACCGCTCAAAAAGCGCCGTTACTTTCTTTTGCTTGCATTCACTTTCACCGTATAGACCGAGTGTTTCACGAAGGTCCCCCGGGTGAATAACTCGTTAGCACAGGTGAAGCCATCCAAGAACTTTCTTTTTGGTAAAGATCTTTGGAACATCAGCCATGTCACTGACTAGTGAGCGGCTTATTTTCATACGCTCACTCAATAAATAAACATCTTAACTTATAAGCTGTACTTCGCACGCTTTTGGAACCACTGTTCTACGTACCGGGCCCTTCGGTGAAAAATAGCCCAAGAAAAGAACTAAAAAGAACTAGTCGGCACTTAGTGATTTCGAGTAATTAATTGGTTTCGGTTTACGTACTTCCTGCGCGGATCAGTGCACCAATGCGCCCCTTGGATTAGCAACCTGCCTGTCAATTTCGTGTTCATCCGCCTAGTTGGCACATGGCGGCGACGGAAGATATGGAACAGCCGCGAGACCGCAAGAGACGCTTTGATGTTCCTTCTCCTCCTCTACCCGACTTGCACGTACCGCTCGCGGTGAACTCGTCATCATCCATGAAAGGACCACGCTATCTCAACTACGGAACGACAGAGCCACCAGCGCTACCAGTTACGTTCAGCAGGAATACCAAAGCGCCTCATGTGCGGCTCTTCCTAATCTTCTGTCGTTCCCGTGCGTGGACCAGGCGCATGGCTCATATGGCTGCGTCGTTAGCAGCTTTGAGAACCAAGGGAAGTATGAGGTTTTATCTTTTCCCTGCCCAGCTGTACAAACGCGGCCACATGCAAAGCTGGATACAATTCCCTTGGCGCGTCAACGAAGTATGGGCTATCCTGCAAATTCTACATTCGTACTCATGTGATACCAGCATCCTGTTTTACACTAAATGTGAACGTCTTCATTTCTGCAATCTGCATATCATTTGTTTTACTACGTTGTATCAAAAGCATGGAGGTAAAACTTCTGTACACACGTCATCTGCTGTGCATAAAGTTTGCACACCAGTTTCATCGTAGCAGAAAATAACTGGTGATGAAAACACTAAGGCTTCTCTTAGTCTTCCCTTCTATTCGAAAAATTTGTGTTTTCATCACCAGTTCCTCCATCGGGACGAATTTGCGTCTGTCACCAAGTTGCCACAGTGGCGGGGATAAATCCTAATTCTAGGATTTATCCCCGCAACTGTGGCAACTTGGTGACAGACGCCAATTCGTGCCGATGGAGGAATATCGCCAGTGCCGCACTTTGTTTACATTTGCAGGACTCGCAGTGTCCCTTCATTATACATAGGGTTTGTGGTTTCCGGCATTGACTTTCTGGCAAATTCAGGGGCTGCTTATCGACATTTATATGGTTTTGTAAAAATCGGATTATTTCTGCAGCTATGTTTCGTCGGGAAGCAATGACACGTGAAGCAATGCCTATTTTGTAACCAACCAAACAACCAACTCGGAAAAGTGAGATACCAAGTGAACAGTGGCCTTTATCGTCAGTACAAAACCGGGAAACACGAAAAAACTATATTTTGTTGTAATAAATGCAAGGGTATATATCATACTCACATCCGCATAGCGGTCCACCTTTTTGGAATATGCCGAATTTGAAAAAGAAATAATTCGGGGACAGTTTTTTGACATTTCGCGGAAAATGTCGAAAACCACAAAACCTACGCCTGAGATAGGCATGAACCTGAAACGGAAAGACCAGTTGAGAAAACGCATGTTGTTATCACCGCAATTTCCCCTCTCGGGTGTTCGAAGACGTCGTCCACTTCGTGTCCGGACTCATAAATCCTGCTTTGGTCTCAAGTTCTACAGTTGTCCGTAAAAAAGAAGAAGGAGAAGATGAAGAACTGTGCCTCTTTCGGGGTCGGAAGCCGCATCTGAGTTTGATACTAGCTGCTGCGTTTGCCGTTGCGCAACACATGACAGCAGCCAGCGCTCAGTTCCGTGATACCGATTTTCTCCGTGTGGCGAGCGTGTCAAAGTTTCGCTGCGCACTCTGGTTAGAGCACGGGGCCTATAGCTGACCCAAATAGCACATTGGACACTGCTGGGTGCAAGAAATATGTATACCCAAACCGATTAATCACTCGAAAAAAAATCTAGGTGTCGGCGCGTTCTTTTTTTTTTTTCTTTTTCCTTTGAATATTTTTCGCTGAGAGTCTCGATACGTAAAAGACAGGTTCGGTAAAGTGCGAAAGTGCGAATTTAAAGGTTATGATGTTTACTTAATTAGAGAGCGTATGCAAATGAGCCGATATTCATATCATGGCCGATGTCCCAAGAGACTCTACCACAACGGAAGGTATTCGATGGCGCCACCTGTTTACCAATTATTCAGCCGCGGGACCTTCGTGATACATCCTGTACAGGTTCTGCAAACGCACACAGAAAAAAAGTGCGACCGAGTGAAACAGTCGCACTTCTCTACGGATCTAAGCACGTTTGAAATGATCTGCAGAGGGCATATGATCCATCCAACATGCCATGACCTGCAGATGCAACAACAACAACAACACATAAATTAATGATGATGAATGGGGAAATTCGCCACAGGAGGTGTGGCTTGCTACCACAAGGCACAATGAACGGAACGAGATGTGTACTGATGATGAGACGATGAAAGACGCTGAACACACCTGACCTGCGTACATTTCCTCTTCCGCTATGGGTTTTTGTTACGTTCAGCAAGCTCCACTCAATCATTGACGCGTCACGTATGTAGTATTGACGTAGGCGCCGCTGTCTGCGTACTGTGACCTGAAACAGAAGCGGACACAGGGAAAAAAGGCAGCTCTCAACTGCTATTCGAATTCATGGGGAGAGATTTTGCTGCTTTTTCTTTTTCTTTTATCGCAACGGTTCAGGAGACGTTCAAGCAACGTAGGAAACGTATCAAGCAAACGTTCCAGTAAAACTTGGGGTAGACTAGCATCACTGCCTGAAGAGAGTTTGTTCCGGGGTATCCCGAAATGACACCGTTAAAAATCCACAGTTTAAAATCACATATGTTCAAACTTCCAAAAGGCGCTAACGTAGCGTTGAAAAAAGAAAAAATAATTAACCTAACCTCTGAAAACTAACCAATCAAAGCAAATTGTAAACATCTCTGCTGCGCTGACGTGACCGCCATGCTAAGCCTAGCCGTCGCCAAAACCCTGGCTTTTATTCACGATAATGACTCCTACAGAGGTCAAAATCATGCAATGCCGCGAGGTTTGTAGGTAAGATGTGTCATTCAACACTATTTTTCCGGCATTCTTCATATTAAAACTTTAATTTTGAAATATGGGATTTTCAACATCTGGGATTTCAAACGGTGGGATCTTAACTGTGAGGTAACGTGGCTTCGCCTTTGATCCCACCCTGCATTTCCGCGATGTTGTTGAAACCTGTAGCGAGTGCTAAACTTACCTTGTATCGGCAAGCAGACTGCATGCAACACAAAGAACTGAACAACTTGCAGCTAAGTTGTACAATTTCGCGCCGTTTCTGACCTTCACACTACAATACATGCAACATTCCAAGCACTGTATTGCACCATAAATGGGTTCACAGCCTGGGAAGCAACAATATATGCGATATGGAAATCGAAATACGAAGTATCGGAGGAAATAGCAATACACATCCAAAGGAAAACCACCCGCACCTAGCTACTTCTGTTCCATCAGCCACATTACGTCTGTTGCGTGGGATTATTTCGGAAACCTACGTTCGATGTCTTTTGTTCGTGAGAATCAGATCCTTGTTCACGTAATAGATGTAAGCAGTACCCTAGGTTACATCTATTACAAAGCCCTTACAGTAAGAATGATAGAATTATATTTCATGAACAAACCATACGAAACCCTGTCAAAATTGATCGCAATAGACTTTACTATACCCTTCCCACGTTGCAAAGCACGGGTGTGAGCTCTATAAAGGATGCGGGAGAATGTTAGGAGTCAACAACGTTGCTTTCGAAGCACCGCACATACCATGCAGTAAAGGTGGTCATTTTCTTCCTCTATGTAATCCCCATGGCTTACCAGTTGTCAGTGATGATGACGGTTGAGTTGCAGGTACTCGATAGCAGACGATCTTCAACACTTGGTAACAGGTTTATTTTCAGCAATAGACTTTGTTGCAAAATTTACATGTTTTGGCAAAGTCACTCTGAGCCTCCGAGCAAGTCCGTTTGCTACGGAGTCCGCAGGCCAAGTCTCTCTATTTTCCAAAACTCCTCCGCTCCCTGCGTTGTGTTTCGTCCGCCCGATGCCCTCCTTTCACGCGTCTCAAGTTACATGCTCAGCAAAATAAAACAAAACAAAACACCCCTCGCACAACAGTCAGCTCGTCTGACCAAACGTCTTCGACCCCACAATTTAACCTCTGTGTTTTGGCACCAGAATCTGGTGACTGTCTCCACACCACATGTGTGGGAGGAACCACGGCAAATCCTCAAAGTGGCCAGTCGTTTTCTACGAAAGCGCGGGCAGAAGTAAAAATGCAAAATAACGAGCCCTTCTGTCGTACAGCAAGTGTTTACACTTTACACATGCCCAATTAATAGAAATATTCTAACTCACGCAACTTGCCATTGGGTCGATAGCCACGGTAACTTAACGGTAAGTTTGCCAACGGTCTAATAACGCTCTCTATAGAAGCACTGGTATGCTGTGACTCGTGGTCTCCGGAAGAATATTAGTACTGCATTTCCCTACTGTTACGCAGGACGCAGCATTTTTTTTTTACCTGCTCTAATATACACTTCCAAAATGCAGTTGGACATGAAATAAGACAACGCATTGCCCTGTATTCCACCACGAAACCTATTGTGCGTGATATACTGCGTGCAAAAAAGAAAGAAAGAAATCGAATATGATTGCGCGATGTAGTACCCTCGTGAAACGCGATTAAATAGTAGTGTTAGGGGTGAAGAGAGCAAGCATCGTAACGCTCCTATCTCCGTCTCTCTCTCTCTCTTTCTGTCCCTTTCTGTGTGTGTTTCCCTACTTCAGAGATAGAAAGTGGAGCTATAAAAGACTCGTGACTTTTCTCGCTTTTTGTCTCTTTGTCTTTTGTTTGTTTGAAGCCTCAATTTCGGGATTTTTTTGGGGCAGTGCCATTTGCAATATCGAGCGGATTTCTTGGTGGATCTGACTAAGTTCGCTACGGGCTCTCTAATTCTGTAAAAAAAAACGTTAGGTTGACGTGGGAAATTTTGGAGTTCAATTAAAGAAATTAAATTTATTTTAATTAAAATCAAATGAAAATATTTTTGCAAGATGGCAAACTCAGTTGCCACACCAATGCCGTTTACCCCGTATTTTTCTGTCGCCCCGTTTTTTTTTATAAAGTCCGAATGACACGTTTTTTTAAACACCCTGTATATGGTTTACACGAAGAGTCGAAAGACACTAATGTGGCGGATTAAGTTGCTTGTTGGAAACTGTAAGTGTAATGTTCTGTTTCCCGCGAAAGATACAGAATCAACGCAGCAAAATCTTTCCTTAAAGGGGAACGAAAGTCCAAAATTTCTCCTCTCCTAATGGAAGATGCCGTTACCTTGACACAAACACAAAGGAACTGAATTTATCGGTTGCGCCTTTATGAGCGAAAGCAACCGTAGTTTAAGCTTTCCCTCTCCTTCTCAAGGAGCGGAGAAGTCTCCGATTGGTCTCCTCAATTTCTCGCGATGACTGGACGTTTGAAAAGACCAATGAGCGGGCCTTCTTGAGAAGGAAAAGGAAAACGTAACTGGTGATTTCGTTCGCACATAAATCACAGACGATGCAACGGGTGATTCCAGCTCTTTCTGTGATTCCCTCTCTTTCTCAGGTAAGGGCATCTCTCATTCCGAGAGGAGAGTCTAGTGCCTTGTTAACGGAAGGATACGAATTCTGAAGCGAACGCTATACCAGGGCAATTCGAAAATATTCAACACGAATAACTGAACTGCGAATCGACTCAAATGCAACACAAGCATAATAATAGCTGAATATCACTGGAAAGAAATAAAGATAGACAGAGGTTTGTATCTCAGGACTAATGTAGCACCTGCAATATCATCAACCTTTGCTTAACGTGGCCCTAATGTTTGATGTTTGCAGGAGCTTTGTAGGCTACACTTGTTACTAAAAAAATCATTTCACGATGTTATTTGAGGTACTCTATTTTGCATGTGCCCACGAACAATAAACTTGTCTGGGTGATGGTGCACTAAACTAGGAGCATAATAGCGCGAGACTAAAACGAAAAACAGTTAATAACATCCCGCAAAGATGCATGAAAGATGTCAATATCATGAGCGATGTAAAACTTATCGACAAGTTCAATGACTCGATGCAAATGACTTACTGACTCTTCTGAATGTAAAACATTACACATTGCCTGGTAATAACTGCAGGTACGCGAATAGTACAGAAACCAGACACTCGAGGCAGTCAATCTCGCTGCGTAGTAGCTACAGAAAGTCCTACCCTACGGCATGTGCAGCATAGTGACAGGGTGTCCCAGAAAACGTGTCATTGAATTATAATAAAAAAACTACACCACCTAGAGTCATGCGGTCAATTGCATTTGTTCTTACTGGGTTTTTGCCACTTCCTCATGTGAATGTCGTGTAACATAAGTTTAATTATGTACATTTTTGCGAGCTTAAGTCGGAAATTTGCCTAGTATACTAGGCAAATTTCCTACTTAAGCTCGCAAAAATTTACATAATAGTTAACCAACAAAAAGTGACCTTTATAAAGGTCACTTTTTTACCCCACCAATGTGAAGAGCGTGTCTAATTTAGTCAAATTAATGCTAATTGACAGGGATATTCAGGAGCTATCCCATCGGAAAAAATAGCCGAACATCATGCTCTACGTAGGTCGCACAGAATAGCGCACGATGAATTTTTCAGCGCAATCTTTGTCAGTCCGACGAAAGGAGGTTGGAAACCCAGCCCTCCCCGACGTCGCAGAAAGAGATAAAACAGGCATGGCTTATCACGTCCGACTTTCGCTGGGATAATGCTTTCCCTCTCCCAATTTTAGGAGCGATTGCGCTCAAAAAGTCATCGCGCGCTATGGTCCGGGGCTCCGAAAAGCATGATATTCGGCTATTTTTTCCGATGGGATAGCTCGCGAATATCGCTGTGAATTATCATGAATTTGAGTGAATTCGGCACGCTCTTCATATTGGTGGGGTAAAAAAGTGACCTTTACTTGGCAAGTTTCCGAGTTCAGTTCGCAAATATTTACATAACTAAACTTGGAGTACATGACATTCACATTAGGAGGTGGCAAAAACCCAATAAGAACAAATGCTGTTGACCGCATGATTCTAGGTGGCGTAGTTTTTTACTATAATTCAATGACACGTTTTCTGGGACACCCTGTATATCCTCGGATTAGGGGAAGTTGAAACATTTCTTGAGAAAACCGTCCTAATACGAAACTTGCTTGGGGGTGCAAGCGTTTTAGGGCACTAGCTGCACTGGTGATAACTCTGGATACTGTGGAATAAGAATGACACGAATATTTCACGACAATGTGGTCAAAAACTTTTAATATGCAACAGGAGGCAGAAGGTTTCAATATGCCGCAATCTTTCGGCATGTAGGCACAGGCTGCGGGTATGTTCAAACAATTGGGTATATTGGATAAGACAGGAATCAGGGATTTGACTCACAGTCATGGCGAACATATATAGGGTATTTGTTAGTACAATCCGAATGTGACCAGCAAGCCTTTGCAAACCTTGCACTGAACCCACTCCTGGTTCGGTTCGTACTTCTCATGTCACAGCAGACAGTAATATTCCACGGAGTCATCCACGACAGTATTTGGGCGTCGTTTATTCCTTGACGTCCTAGGCTTTGTTCTGCACAGTGTTTGCTGTGTTTTGGTTTACTCTACGATATATGCCACACTTACGTTTCCAAGTTGCAATTGTTGAAATTTGCCCCATAGCGGCATTGGCTTCGGTAAACGCCATTTTGCCGCCGAAGGAGTCGCCATAACCATAAGTTACTAGAGCTTAGGAAGTTAAGAATGCGAAAGAAGGACCTACAAGTACGGTCCCAGCTTTCGTGCTTCTTGTGCAAACATTCTCGAGCACACATACAATAAGTGTATTCAGAGGAAATTTGATGTTGAGGCCAGGAACCACTTTTTGTTGTCTCGGGGACGTTCTCCTCTACACAGCTGCGTGGCGCTGTTCTGAATGGAGCAGAGTGTGGAACGATGCTATACCGTCGAGAGGTGGAGCTGCTTGCGCCAAGAGGGGACGGGTAAGCTTAACTGCTTCAGTGTATACCCCGTGGTTCGATGTGCCTTCCCTTTTCCCTATCTATTATTACCTCACCGCTTTGCCCATGATTCGCCACGAGTTCCCGAGCCGAGGCTAATGGGAACGTTTATTTGAAATCGCGACCCACCTAAAGGTATTCACGTGCCGCCATCACTCAGAGAAAAATTTATACCTTTAGAGGTATAGATCGCCTGCTCAATAACTTAGCCCTTCTTAGGTATTATTTTATACCTCGGTTACAGGTATAAAAAATAGTCCTCAACAAAGGGCTATATGCCATACCTTTAGGGGTAAGCTCTGTATCCCTGTGAAGGTCTGCACGAGTACCATCATGGTGTTACATCACACCTAGGCATAGGTATTTTTAGAGGAAGGAACTAGAAAAATCACCTTTGGAGGGAAGAAAAGTCTTTGACATATACACACAGACGTACTACAAACACACGCAAACGCATGGTTGGCAGGCACGCAAACGCATATGGTTGTGAAGTAGGACGAAAACCTCGTGCACATTACTCGGCATCTAAAAAAAATTAAAAAAATGTGGAGTTGAAATCTAAAGAAAATTTTCAAGGAGCAAGACGCTCTGCGCAGTCATCAAGTGCGTATCACGATGTATCGTGAGATAGACATTTACAGAGCCACATATACTGATATAGTGGTGGCGACTTGACAAACTGTGGAGCAGCTTTCGTCTGGTACGCAACCCTAAGGGTGAGGACATCTAGATTCAACATTCCAGCAATACAGATATTATACAGCCATAAACTAACCATGTGGATTTAGATAGTACTGTACTGATGTGTATGTTTCTTAGTTAAATATCCGTCTAACTTAGCTGATACCGTCTCAAGAAAAAATAATGATGATGTGATACAGCACGTTGCGGAAGTAAAGGTATAAAAAACCATAAAGGTATAAAGAAACAGAAGGTATAAGCAGCCTCATCGTATATCCGTGAAAGGCATAGCCTGGTGATCTTTTGCTGGTACTGGATATCAACGCATGGTGATGAGGTATAAATATGGTACGTTAGCCCTCCTTTATACCTCTTTCATACCCTTGACAAGGGTTGGAGGTATAAATAGGAAATGTGTACCTTTTCTATACCCTCCAAAGGTATATATCTGAAGCAGAAGGTATAAAAGAGGTATAAGAGCACATTATTATACCTTGTACCTTTTTTTCTAACAGTGTGCACGCGTCAACCTTAAAGATAACGATAACGCTTATATGTGCGAGTTCAAGATTGGCGCCCAGATGAAATTTTCTTAGAATGTATTCGTAATTATAGTTAAACAAATATGTATGTCGTATAGGACAGGTATGGGATCCCGCTGCACTCTCTCAAGTAATGAAGCACTGGTTGGTAGCATTACAAGCATTACAACGCAGCGGAAGCAAAGTCGAGTTTCGGTAGTAACAACAACAACAACGACAATACAATGACATTAGACGATAATGTCATTTGTTCTGCCCATGCGGCACCAGGTGTTACAAAACCGTGCTGCGCGGCATTGAACGAAAGAAAAAGTACAATTTGACCATCTGATCAATACTAAAAGATCACCTGCTGAACCACTTAAGAAAATCAAGGGAGGAGAGATATATGCCTATTGTTGGTAATATCAACATATGGTCCTGATTTAAGAATAGCAATACCAGAGGTCGTCGAACGATCAGCGAAATGAGATTCGCGCAAAGACAAATTGAATAGACAGCGAAAATATGCTCTTCAACAAACCTACATCCTTTAACGATGAAGTTGGGAATATTGTCAAAACCAGAAGTGATACTAGAGTTCAGCTCGTTGGTCGAACTTAAAACGTCCTCCACAGTGATCTACATATCATAGAAGAAGGTGCAGTCATACATGTCGTCAGGTGGTGGCGATATGATACTATGATGTGCACTGTCGTAAAACACAAACAAGTGCTCGGCGAACATTTCAGCAACTGTGCTGAGGTAGCTGTGACATGACTCACCATGAACTACGCGGATAACTTGTTCGCATTTATTGGTCTAGTCCTACATAAAGCTCCAGATATATCCAGGTGATATGCAAATGTTTGATCAAAAATATCTAGAGCAGTGCAAGCATAGTGGTACTACACAAATGGAATGCCTGTTTTCACAGCCACCCCACTTTTTATTCTGAAATATTTTTTATTCGTATTTTGCGCGCGCGCGTGTGTGTCTCATTCTTTCGCTTTCGGTACAAAGCCTGTTTTGTGCTCGCCCTCAAACTCTTCCACATATTTATGATGATAAAAAAAAAAGAAGATGTGAGTTGCGACGACATCGAACTGGCTACCCCAGGACGCTTACACACTGACAACACAAACAGATGAACGAGTTGAAGTGATAGTTCAAGGCCTTGTTCAAACGTTTCAACTTTCAAGTGAGTGTGAAAGAAAGTTTCAAGTGAGCGTAAAAATGTCAGAATCGCTGCACGGGAGCGCACACAGCACACACGCAGCAAGTCGTAGCACGTCCATAAGCCCGGTTGTGCATGGAAAATCTTCGAGTGCCCTCAGCGCCTTGTCGAATGACTGAGGACCTAACAGTTTCGGGATGTCGAAGGCTCGGAAAGACAGGATACTATATGGAAGCAAATAGAGCCAATTGCTTCTGGATATATGTTCCATGTGTTGGATTTACTCTGACACGCTGTGAACACAAAAAGCACGAGCCCAATATTTCTGCCGCCGACAGGGAATACTAGCAAGATAGATATATATTACGAGAACTGGCACAACTTGGTAAAGTGAGAACCAAGAGTTTCGTCGTGAACCCCATAGGACACACTTGTTAAAGACTGCAATAAAATATGTTTTCGAATTCCACTTCTCCTGATAGGGGATCCGTTTCTGAAAGAACCCTTTTGTGTGTGACTTAGCAGTGTTTGGCTCTTCACTTAATCAGATCCATATTTTCAATTTTTCGAGGAGGCCCTGCGACATGGGTAGAGATGGAGTGTTTTTCCACAAATGCCGTCACTCGCGGCATGACGGGGTCCTGGTCACTGTACCGCTAAAGTCATTTTCTTCGAAATCAGTATGGGTGCTAGCGCATCGTGGATTAGCATGAAGCAAAAGCGGCAACCTTACATGCTGATTAACGTACACGGAAACACACGGGTGATGGAATTTAAACACAGATGGGGTAATGCAAGCACGGTGGGTGATAGATAGATAATCAGGGTGGGAGCCCTGAATGGTTTATGATTTCATACAGATGACACAACAACAGCAACAGATAGATTATGGCTACGTCACGCGCGTTTCACCTCATATTACGCATACACACGTATTGCAAGGGAAAAACAGCCGAGTGAGTACTACGAAGGTGTAACAGAAATGAGGTTGGTTTAAGGCTCTTCCTCGATATGAGGCAAGGTCTTACTACATTCAGACACGAAATTATGTTGAGCCAAAATACTCCCTCGATAGCCATTCGTCTGACTTGCATGGATGCGGAACAACAGAATAGTAGAGTTCGATTAGTCCCGAGGATACCACAAACAGAAGATCATGGAGGCAACACTGAGTTCGGCTGAGTGACGGGTTCCAGCCAGTGGTGTATCCCGTTTGAAACCGTTAAAAATAATATTTCAAAAATAAACGCGTAAGTACCCACTGTTAAAAATATATCTCCCAGAATATACGCTTAAAAATAAAAGCACAAAAATGATCGCCGAAATATCCCTGCTTAAATATAAACGCTAAGGAATCCACGGTTAAGAATATATCGTTAAAAATAAATCGTTTCAGAACCCCCCAAATCCACCCTACAGTTGCTAGAGTCGTGTGGTATGGCCCAAATCAAGGTGAACTGCAGGCAAGGGGCTTAACCTAACCTCACAGGACCAAACTAGCCTAAACTATCCCAAACTAACCGAAACCAAACCCAACTAAACTAACCTAACATAACATGATACAACCCGGCGTAAACTGCAATCAGTCCGCCTCCGTGCTAGATGGTGAGGGGATTTTGAAACAGTTTATTTTTAATGGTGGATTATTAAACGGTGGCCTCTAAGCGGGGATAGTAAGCGGTCTATTTTAGGAGATATATTTTTAACCCTGTATTTTTTAAGCGGATTATTCTTCAGTGTTTTATTTTTACACGTTTATTCTTAATGGTGGACTTCGGGGACCCCCCCCCCCCCCAGTCAGCCAGGTTGAATATTTATAAAAACCACAAAAGCAACGCTTCGATTTCGGACCGATTTTCATACCAGGTAAAAAAAAAACAAAAAAACAAGATCACTCATGATTATTTTTATTTATTATTATTAATTAATATTATTATAATATTATTATAAATTAATTATTTTTAAGGGTGTATTTTTAAACAGCTTATTTTTAACTGTTTTTGGGCGGGGATTTTTGCGCGGTTGACTCCTTATCGGGGAACTTTACGCGGTTTATTGTAAAACAATGTGTTTTGAAAGAGGTTTTCTTACAGGATTTCTTTTTAAAGATTTATTAGTGTAACCCACTTAAAAATAAACTGTTTCAAAATATATCCTGTAGTCCAACAAGACAGCGGAGTGATAGATGTATATCTCTACGCAAAGGCAAGCAGTAATCCGTAGCTTACATTGGTGGTTTTTGCCCTTGTTAGCACTCACCCTCTACCTGGTGGTCTGTCATAGCTGCCATATTTGTTCTGTGTGTGTTGTTGCTATGTTTTCCTTTCTAGTCTAGAAAAGCCTATGCATTATATGCTTGGGGTGTATCCCGTTTGAAACCATTAAAAATAATATTTCAAAAAGAAACGCGTAAGTACCCACTGCTAAAAATATATCTCCCATAATATACACTTAAAAATCAACGCACAAAAATAATCGCCGAAATATTCCCGTTTAAATAAAAACTCTAAGGAATCCACGGTTAAGAATATATCGTTAAAAATAAATCGTTTCAGAATTCCCCCAAATTCACCCTACAGTTGCTAGAGTCATGTGGTATGGCCCAAATCAACGTGAACTGCAAAACAAGGGGCTTAAACTAACCTCACAGGACCAAACACGCCTGAACTATCCCAAACTAACCGAAACTAAACTAAACTAACGTAGCATAACCTGATCTAACCCGGCGCAAACTGCAATCAATTCGCCTCAGTGCTACATGGTGAGGGGATTTTGAAACAGTTTATTTTTAATGGCGGATTATTAAACGGTGATCTCTAAGCGGGGATAGTAAGCGGTTTATTTTAGAGATATATTTTTAACCGTGTATTTTTTAAGCGGTTTATTCTTGAATGTTCTATTCTTAAAAGTTTATTCTTAATGGTGGATTTCGGGGACCCCTTTATGCATGTCCCGCGTTATTTCGCTTGACAAAGCATCGACGGGAACTGTGGTAGTGTTGAGTGCTCGTTCGTTCATACGTGTGTCCTGAGTTCGCTTTACACTGATGTTCAAGTGAAGTATGCTTGCTTCGCGTACGAAGTATGGAAGTCCGATGTACGAAGTATACTCATGGCAGGAGTCCAATGAAACTCGCCGACTTTGGGACTATTTGTCGAAGCGGATTGTCTATTTCACTCGCGGATTCACTCGCGGATTTCTATTTCACGTGACAGTAGCAACCGTATGGTTGATTTTGGGGGGATTCTGAAACAATTTATTTTTAACGACATATTCCTAGCCGAGGATTCCTTAGCGTTTTTATTTACACGGCGATATTTGAGTGATTATTTTTGTGCGTTGATCTTTAAAGGGACAGTCGCATCGACCACGGATCGATTCCGAAACCACTGTGAAATGAGATTCCCCGTCCTTCACTGACCATGACTCCGAAAGTCCCATCCCGATCGACGGAATACATTTTGCATAATTCGTGTGTAAGCGGCGCTACAGCAGACGACGGATGCGGGCGTCAAGCGGAACTCCCTGCTGATAATCTTTAGCAACGTCACAAGGAATCTGACCAATAAGAACGCGGCGAGCCAGAGGAGTCCCCGCGGTTTGCAGCTTGCGTGAGCAAGGTCAGGGAGACGAAGACGAAGGCACATACGGAGATGACGGACTCGGAACGCGGAAGTGGCGAATCGTGCTGTTGAAATGCCTTTAGTAATAGCTCCCGTGACGAATATACATGTTTGATGACGGCCCATATTCGACGGATCCGCTTCCCCTGAAAGTCGCTGGTGATGTACGTGCCGCAGTTGCGTTAACGCAGCAGAACGAGCCTCAGGACCACTTCTTTAGGCACGTTCACGATTGGAGTGCTCAATACTTGATCCCGTGACATTCACTACGACGCAGGAAACAACCCAAGTGTTTGTGCCGTGTCTGTGCTACCCAGGAACCCGATGAGTAGCTATATGCTGCTGTGCTGGTGAAGTGGCAGAGTTGTGCAATGACGGCAAAGTACAGTGTAAGCACGCATCACACTTTGTTCCCAGCTCTCTGTCTTCGGCCAGGACTTCTGGTAGTGTATCCACCGCAGTATTGCAGCGACGATCACAGTCTTCGCCTACTGTACCCACGATAGATAGGCACGTTGAGCCATCCTTATTTTCGTAGTTGTCGTCTTTGTTTGCACACACGACGAATGCCCCATGAAAGTTACGAAGGCTCTAACCAACTGTGCAACTCAAGGGCCTGGTTAGAATTAGGATGATTGTCAGGAAATTACTGTGCTACGTGTTTAGGAAAGTGTCCATGTAATACACATGAAAACCAATCATGTCTGCCACATTCCACAAAAGGAGACGAAAGTCACAGGTTCAGTAACAGGGAAAGTTTCATTATAACGCGTCCGACAACGAGAAAAGTCAATCACGTTCATATGAATGACATCAAGTTCTTTTACTTGTTTATTGTATTTTATTTATCTAAGTATTAATCATAGGTTAGGGGATACGTCATGTTGTACCGATTTCGTCTTTTGCGGCTAAGTTACTCACGCGCACGACTGACAGATCCGATTGGGAAACTACATAGACATTGTGACTTACTGTCGAAGATGCTGGCTCCCTTTGTTCGTGGAACATTGTCGGACGGCGTCAAGTTTCAGCTCTTTCCTTTTTTGTGTCAATCAAGTTGCACTTGCATGATGTTCTCATACAGGTACACATTATCGGTGAAATGCGAGGGGCATACACGGACAGCATGAACACTCCTTGCTTCATCTGGATACCCGCTAGTGATGTAGCTGCTTCCAACTTTCGCTTCGTCTGGGGTCTGGCTATAGCTGTACCCTAGGCGTGCGAAATCAAACATCCTGGTTTTCGAAGGAAGTGAGTCAGGAACGCTGCGTCGGTTTCCAAACGACATCTCACGCGAAGGATGCAAGCGTAGAGATTCTCCCGAGTCCCGTTTCACAAAGAGTATCCGCGTCACTAGAAAGTGTCACATGTGAATACGGACGACGTGCAGGAAAAAAAAACAAAGTAGCCCCAGACTTGGCGGCAGACGACAGCGTCCTTCACCGCGGATTAGCCAGATTCCACCTTGCGCCACGCGATGTTGTTGGCGCTGGCGCTTTCGAGAATGAAAACGAAACTGGATCTTTTAAATTCGATTCCTCATCACCCGGGCGGTTTTGGAAGGATAAAATTTTGGCAAATAGCTCGTGGTAGTGCACCGAACACATTGGTATTGGATTCGTAACCATGGTTCCGGATGCGACAGTCCCTTTAAGCGTATATTCTGGGAGTTTTATTATTAACAGTGGCTACTTACGCGTTTATTTTTGAAATGTTATTTTTAAGGGTTTCAACGGGATACACCCATACTTCGTACTTCGATACTTAGTACACGAAACAACCGTGCACCACTTTAACGTCCGCGTAAAGGGAACCCGGGACACGTGCACGAACGAGCGGGTACTCATCACTGTCACACTTCCTATCGATGCTTTGTCAAGCGAAATAACGCGAGACATGCATAAAATGCATAGCCTTTCTGCACTAAAAAAAGAAAACGTAGCAACAACACAGAAAAAAACATGGCAGCCACGACAGTCCACTAGGTGGGGGTGAGGGCTAACAACAGCAAAACCACCAATGTAAGCTACACCGTACCGCTATCCTCTGTGTTAAGATACATAAGTATAAGTCCGCTGTCGTATTCGACTACAGGATATATTTTGAAACCGTTTATTTTGAAGGGTGTATTTTTAAACAGCTTATTTTTAACGATATATTTTGCAACGATATATTTTTCATTGTGGATTCTTGAGCTATTGTTTTTCGGGTAGGGATTTTTGCGCGGATGATTCCTTATCCGGGAATTTTATGCGGTTTATCGTGAAGTAATGTTTTTAAAAGAGTTTTTCTTAGGCGATTTATTCTTAAAGATTTATTAATGTAACCCCCCATACACACACACATAGGTAACAATCATGACACGTACGTGAACGTCAGACATCTACTAAACATTGTCAGCTTCAAAACTTATTATCAGGACATAGAAGTATCCCTCATCTTCAAAACCATCACAATCACTTCAACGTCAAACCCATCACACAGACTTCAACTTCAAAACCAATCACACTGATATTGGCTATTTCCCCCAATTTTTTGCAACACCCTCGTGCTTGGGGTTCTGGAGGGGAGAAAGGAAAGAAAAGTTAGCCAGGCAAAGGGCCACCTTGCTATATATGTAAAAAACAGGAACAAGAAAACACGAATAAACGCTGGGTCTATGTATACAAAACCCACTGCATTGCGCTTGGTACTAGAGCACTCCATGGGCTCAGGCTTACCCCAGCTCGGCCCGGCCAGCGGGCCCTGCCGGACGGGTAAACCATTTTTTTACAGACCTGCACTGGGCTCTGGATCACCATTATGGGCAGGGCCGGGCATTGCCGGGCACTGCCGTACATTGCCGGACCTAGGTCGGGATCGAGCTTATATGTTAGCTCTCCGTTTGTTAGCCACTGTCAAATTTTACAGCCTGATAGACTGGGCCCGGTCGGGTAGCCTATAAATTGATTGGGCTCGGGCCGAGCAATTTCCCTATTTCCCGTCGACTGTGGTTCGTTGTCAATGAACCGCATCTGACTCTATGGGGCAGCTGCATCCCGACTTGCGATTTTTCGTCACGACTCGCACCGTATCTCCCGTTCAGCCGATACTCTGATTCATCTTTTTCGCGCTGTGTCCCATTTTGGCCGCGTTTGGTGTTGGTGTTTGGTGTTGCGTTTGGTCCGGTTCCATGACGTAGGCTCCCGGAAACTTGTTAGATTGGTGCACGGGTCATGCGTATTTGACCGCCATTGATACCATTCGTTGATTACATGGCGTACTGAGAGTCACAACCACGGTAATAGTCTAAAAGAATATAGTGAATGCGCATAGATTCGTTCCACATATTTAAGTGTCAGTAAACATCCTTAAATTTCTTTAAATTATCTGCATAGAGAACCCAGTCAACACAACATTGTAAATTCAACGTACAGAACGCATTGAAAATCAACGAAATGAACGCGTAAACAATGACTGGGTCGAACGTTGACTCGGCGTAGCAAATGTCGCCCATAAGCGTGTTGAGTTAACATCGACCAGTCAACGCACGTTCAACGTAACTCAAACGCAATTTATACGTTTATACAACGTAGAAGAGAATATTGAAGAAGTGGAAAAATTAACAGTAAACTGACAACGCTTAATTAACGTGCCGTGAGGAGGCAGATCAAACGTAAATACATTTCTAATGATATACAGAATCTGCCCGTTATTTCTGCTGCTTTTACTAAAAGTTGCTACTAACAGTCTTCTCAACAATAACTTTTGTTGTAAACGAGCAGGAACCAAGCTGTATAGGAAGGGGTGTACCCTGTTACCCACTCTAAATAATAAAACTTTGAAATCCATGCTAAGAAATCCACTCTTCAAATTCCAATCCTTTGAAATCCAAGCTGTCAAAATAAATCACAAGGGGTCTATGCAGACCAGTGTTAAGCATGGTTTTACGTGAGAAAATAAGTGGTTAAGAGGGTCAAACTACAGAATAACGAGTCTTTATGCAATTCTGTGTCGTATTCAGCATGTATCTCTCAATTATTCGTTAATTTAATTAACTTACCGGCGTAAATAACTACGCGTATGAATACTAGGAAAACAACGCTTCAGCGGTTCGGCCGTTCGGCTACCATTGAGGACGAGGCTATTTGAGAAAATGGAGTAACGACGGAGCCGTGGTGTTGCGGAATGTGCTGCATAAAAAGGATAATCACTGCAAGCTCTAATAAAGCATATGTTTCTTCTGCCGTTTTCGTCAGGTATTTTTCAGACGTGTAACGACTTGGTGTGTTAACACGCGCGTGCAACTCATGAAGGAATTCATGGGTGAAGTGACATTGATGCAGTCGTAGCTGTTTTGGACAGAAAATCGGGTAGCGAAAAATGTCCAGGATGAGTAACATATAAAACGTACCGCAAAACTGCTGTGTCGACCATTTGTCACGACGGTAATCACCTAAACATCATGTAAACGTCTCGTGTATATTTGATAAGAGCCGCGAAAAGTGGTTCAGCAAGGTAATAACTGAGCCGGGAACACCGTCACATGAGGGAGGTGTTTTAATTAAATCACAGTGAAAGATAGCAAAGGACTGTTACTGGTCATGTAGACAGCAGATCTCGTTCACCAACACATCAATGGATTGTATAAATAGTCTTCCTGTCAATGGACAACTGACGTTTTCCTCCCGTCTATACTAAGCAATGTTGACCATGAGCTTGATTTTTGGATGCCACAAAACACTTCTCGCCAAGATGGTGCACTGTGACTCATGGACTGTGACTCATTGGGGCATTTACAGCTCAGTGTCATTACCACCTGAGGCAAGTTGACTCTCTCAGATACTGTCACTGCAGTGCTGTAGAAGACCCAGAGTATATTCTGTGTCATTGCCCGCACTACCAAGCTTTCCAAACTGCCATTTCAGATAAAATTGCTTGGCCTATGGTTAAATCGAGCCCACGAATGCCTGCTCTCAAAGCTGTCTTGGCAATTTTGGACTCCATGGGACATTATTTCCTTCCTCACACCACAAGCAGCTATGGGGTAGAGTATTGCCCCAGGCAATGAAATTCCCTGTCCATCTCAAAATAAAGTTGATGAACAACATCTGCAACTTCTGCGAGGTGGTTTAAACCACTCTTATAACTACATGTTATATAAACAAAATACAGAAACCGACACTGAAGATTTTTGTTTAGGTTTAATTTGTAGAAGCTTTCGCGTGGAGGTCCACGCTTCCTCAGGTCCTACCTGAGGAAGCGTGGACCTCCACGCGAAAGCTTGTACAAATTAAACTTAAACAAAAATCTTCAGTGTCGGTTTCTGTATTCTGTTTATGTGATCTACAGTACTTGACTCCCCTCTTCGTATACACTTAAACAACATGTTATGTGTAACCTAGGAATGCTGGTATGTGGGTGGAGTGGCTTGTTTGCCACAGTACCCCAAATAGGAACACAAATGGCTGATAAATCTGCTACAGAATCTGGGCCAAGACGATGAACACTTGGAATGATCACAGTTTTTAGTACCATGCAGAGGAAGATAGAGTAGAGTAGCCTCAAATTTTGTACTACTTTTTTTTAATTACTTGTAATTATGCTGCAGCTACATAAGCAGCAGCTCAAATGCTACTCACAATTGCCAAAACTTCATGCTAGCACTCAATTCTTTTTACAAACTTTGGTTTGTGATGTGATGAATGTTTCGGTGACTTCCATAGGCCCGGTTTCACCAACTCTGGTTAACTGAACCAATATCAAGGTTTGCCAATTCTTGAACTTAACAGACACTTCTTTTTTTC
Organism: Ornithodoros turicata; assembly: GCF_037126465.1. Taxonomy (NCBI): domain Eukaryota; kingdom Metazoa; phylum Arthropoda; class Arachnida; order Ixodida; family Argasidae; genus Ornithodoros; species Ornithodoros turicata. Next base: position 40,196,139 of record NC_088204.1, read on the forward strand.
CATCGGTGATGTGGTGAATATTTCAGTAATAATAACTCCTTTAGTGAAGCAGATAGTTTAATGAACGTTCATCTTAGTTCAGATGCTGAAAAGGTTCGTGAAACTGGGTCATTATGTAGCATTTGTGTTCTGGTGCTGTGCAATGGTTTTTCGAGGGATTCAAACTACAAAAAAGGTTAATAATAAAAAAATGTCTTGGCATACCTACCTACATTCATGTCCCGGACAGCACGTAAGAAACTCAACAGAATATAAATGTCATCATGACATTGGTAGACAGACTGATACCGAAACAAATCGGAAGGGGAGGGCTGGGTTCCACGAATGGGCACTTGTTCACTGCCTCCTCTTGAAAGAAAAGTAGGACTGAAAGTCGCGTGCTGTCTCAGAGACTACCGCAATCCCCTCAAGACCGCGCCTTTTAGACGCGAACTCGATGTCGATGGAGAGTGCGATGTCATTTGTTTTTATGATGAACAGTATGATGCCATTTGTACCGTTTCCAAGGCACTTTGTACAAGGGTTTTGTATGCCAGCAGCGTACTGTCTGTGAAAGGCAGTTTTCGTGTCCACTACAAGAAGACATTTTTTTAAGAGGCTTAGAGGATGCGTAACTACTGTGTGATTTCCACTAAATATCAGAAGAGAGGTGCACACCTAAATACCTGAAACCCTCAACTCAATTAATTGTAGGATCAAAATTACATGGGAATATATTGAGGTTTGGCTTATTGTTCACAAAAGATATCATTGCACACTCTGCAAAGTTCATCGGTAGTGGCCATGGCCTACATCAATCATAAACACTGCAAACCACTCATTGAGCATAGTCGGTAGTAGTACGCAATGTGAAAAGCGTCATTGCTCATTGTGAACATGGCCATGCAACAGTGCTTGCGGCTTCGCATTTCTCTCTAGCTTCTGTCATCGCTTTGTTATGAGATGACTAATGCCCTTTGCCAATTCAACACGAACATACTTTGCAACAACTACTTGGAACTTTGGAATAACTTTGCAAAGCATATGTACTCGTATGCACTGCCTTCCCGTATTCCCGTATTCCGTATTCCTGAAGAAATACGCTTCAGGAGTATTTCTCCCGTAACATATCTCAGCAGATGCAGTATGTCATGTATTTAACACAATTTTGGCACAGTATTTGCTTGATATGTCCAACAACCAGAGATATCAAATCTTTGTGCGAAAATGGTGTGCCACGTGTCCGTGTAAAGACGAGTCGTTTAGATGGAATAGGTATAGCACCTCGATGTTGAATGCAAGAAGTTAATGTTTGACAACATATATGTCGTGGGTTAAATGGAGCAGTATGTCATACACATCAGAAGAATGCCAACACTTCAGTGCTTTACCCTTTACCTGTTATTCCAATGTTTACTCTCCCTTCTATTGGAATTATGTATTTCAGAATCATTTTTGTATTATTGAATTTTAATTTGGCAATCCTTTCACATGTCTTGTGATAGACAGGTTAGCAATGTAAGCAGTGTTTATGTGCCTCTCACAACCTGCATCTTTATGCAAAAATACTCCAAAAGCCGGAAGACGACATAACTAGACAAAAAAGTAGAGAACTCCAACTTAACATAACAAAATAACAAGGTTTACTCAGATGTTTCATCCGTGATGCGACTGACATCATCAGTGCCAAACTGAATGAGAGATTGCACAACCGGTCGCTATTTAAGGAGATGGGAGTATTGTTCGTGGAGGGGCCACGGTTTTTGTTACAAACCGAGGGGTCACCGCGTATGTGTCAAGACTCTAGAAGCTTCCTGTGTCCCCATCTTTGTTCTCTCTTGTTATGTTAAGTTGGAGTTCTCTACTTTTTTGTTTGCATTTTTATGTCTGAGGCTGTTTTCGTGACAAGAGGGCAAGGGTGCCGGCAACATGGCACATGTTCACAAAAATGCAGAACCAGAGACACACACACACACAAATATGTATAGCATAACACAGTCCAAATCATTTTGTCGTGTCCTTTTTGATGTGTCAACTGTTCTACGTTTGTTTTTGTTTTTTTTGTTTTTTCGTGTGTAGTTTCTGGATTTTAAGCCCAAGAGCAGTTGCTGTAGAGGATGCTGAGAACATGTGAAGCATACATTGTCTCATTCTCACATTATGCTCTAAGAAGTGTGAAATACAACTCAAAAGGAATTTAATGAGAGACAACCAAGTCACCAAGATCAGTGTGGGAACATTGCAAAGGAAAATAATTCTAAACCATAATGGATTCCTATCCTATTTAATGGTACAGTATCAGATGAAAGTAATTCAAATAATATTAGTATTCAAATAATAAAGTATCAAATAATAATTAATAATATTCATTCAAACAGTGAAGCTGGCTGCAGTACACTACAATGTGTCACATGTAACAATATCAGTGTTTCGAAAACTGATACATAAACCTTAGGGAGGCCGCAATAGCCAAAGGGGGGGTTACACCACTTGGCGAAAAGAAAAAGCAGATGAAGTGAACGCAGTATGCGACAAAACCACGGAAACTATCTCGCTACAACTGCAATATATTGAAGTTGTTTTTAAAAAATAGAAGTTCAGTTCAGCGCACAGATAACAGCTGTCGCACACACAGCCATCCCGAAAACTATGCCCATCTTCGTTGATGCACCCACGAATCCACAGGCAGACCGCCGAGGCTTTCCCACTCGGTTTAAGTATCTGTACCTTGAACTGTGAACAGTTTGGTGCACACTCCAGAAAACGAGAACAGCTGATCGCTGATTTCATGGGCGCGGCCATGCGAGCCGACAAGGACAGTTCAACAGAGGAGCAATTTGAACGCGAATGTGGCGCTAGTGGTAGGCGCAACAATTTGCACTTCAAACGACGTAAAACACCAAAAACTGAGCAGCGAGGATGCTTGCTTGCTCATTTGTCATTATTTGGGCTTGTAATCCACACCAGGGTTCAGAAAGGCTGCTAAATGCCGATGGCCAGCACAAGAAAAACGTGTTTGCAATGTTTTTTGTCCCGTTGCGGTTCAAGCGAATATACCTCTTTTGTGCTTCCTTCCTCTCTTTTCTTTCTTGTTTTTTTTTTCTTTATCGTTTTTTACTGTTGTCGGTTCGTTCCGGAGCCCGAGCTTGGAAAGCTGCTCCTGTTTAGTTTCGGTATCAATCTGAATGTGGGCGCAAGAAGAACAGTGCACCGCTCCTCGAGTTTTCACGGTGCTGGCCCTGCCCCCTCCCCCCCCCCCCCCGAAATTTTCCCTCCGAGGACCTCTTTGTATATGCCGTACTTCTCAATCTATAACTCCATGTCCCGCAGTGCTCTCCTTCAGGTTAGGTTAGGTTAGGTTGGGTTAGATTAGGGCTCGCTCCCCCTTGCCGACTTCCGAGTTAGTGCGAGCGAGGTATCTTAATAATGGAAAACCTGAAACGGTGCACTAAAAACAAATGTCACCTCTGTGGATAATAATTTGAAGCATACAGATGAAGGATTCATCTCATGTCTAAACAGATTGCGAGCAATTCTGCTCTTTCTGTTTCTCGAAAGAAAGAAAAACAGCTTCATAAAAAAAATACATCTTAGTGAATTATGGAAATTAGAATGCGAAAATACCTTGCAGATAAGGTTTTCCTCCACTCGCATACGCGCAAGTGCGAAACTAATGTACACGTAGTCCTAGTTGGTTTATTAAAAAAAATCTATTAAAAATGGCTACGACCACGAAGTATGCGTTTGTGGCACCCCGTTTACTTTGTGTGTGTGTGTTTCAGCTTGGACAAAGTTTTATAAAAAAAAGTCACGAGAGCACGTCATTTTCACAGTTGAGTTCTACGGGCGCGTATTTTTTCCAAGAAAGACTATAATGACTAATAAGGATGACTAATCAATTAAATTCATTAATTAACTCTAATAAGGACGTCTTGAGCAAAAGCCAGATACCGATATGGGAGACTGTCCTAGTTAAAATCCACACCACGTTTAAAAATTTTGAAACACGTACGTGTATTAAAATATCCATCCCTGAATTTTGACATGAAAATGGGCCAAAACCGAAACCGTGGCAACCACGTTTGGCGTGGTGGTCTTCACGGTACGGGATACTTCTGTACGTCAACTGCGCTCGCAACTATATTGTCTTGGTTCAGAAACCGTATGTTTCTGGAACGTAGAGAGGGCAAAAGGAATCACAAAACACGAATATACTTCAAGTACTCTTCTCCTTAGGGAGGTGAGGAAGCGAGAGATTTATTGACTCTACGTTGCACCAGAGAGTGTCAGCGCGCTGAGCGGTTGAGCTGGAATTGGAATTAGAATTGGAAATGAATCAAAAATAATAATAATTAATACGAAAAAGAAAAAGAATGAAAAAGCGTTATCTGATCTGATCGAGCTCGGTTCACTCTGGAAATTGTTGCACTCACCGACGACTGGCGCCACGTTCGAACTTACCTAAAATCACTCCTCTGTTGAACTGTTCTTCTCGGCTCGCATGGCCGCGCCCGGCTGATTGCTGATTTCATGGCCGCGCCCATGAAATCAGCAATCAGCTGTTCTCGTTTTGTGGAGTGTGCCCCGAACTGTTTGTAGTTCAAGCTACAGGTACTTAATACGAGTGGGAGAGCTTCGGCAGTCTTCCTGTGGATTCGTGGGTGCATCAACGAAGGTGGGCATAGCCTTCGGGATGGCTGTGTGTGTGACAGCCGGTGTCTTTCTCCGTCTTTTACGTCGCGAGACAACTGAGATCACCGTCTGTGCGCGCTCAGGAAGCTTGAAATCTGTCCTGATACATATACAGTAACATATACCTTCAATGTACGCTGACACATATACGGTCAATAAATTGGGACTTGCTCCACTGCAATCTTTCCAGGAGTTCACAAGAGACACTGGTTGTGGATTTATGCCTTACATTTAATCTATCGCAGGTCGTTCCACATCCTACCCGAATAACTCATGCCACACAGTCAACCCTTGACTTGGTTTTAACCTCCCATCCTGAGCACATCACTTCTTTGCATGTCACTGATGGTCTCAGTGACCACAAGGCCATTTTCTTCGATATCTCGAAGTCGTCCAAATGTTCGTAAATTCAACGCTAGCTAACGCTCGAGCTAACTTCTAAGCCATCAACGAGGAAAGATGGAAGTCACTGAAAAGGTTAGCCAGCTGTAGGACTCGAGGACTCGACTGTTTCGAGTCCTACAGCTGGCTAACCTTTTCAGTGACTTCCATCTTTCATCGTTAATTTCTTAGGCAACTTGAGGCCTTGTATGTGATTGTCCCTTCTATGTTGTTCCAGCCTCAGAACATCAGTTCTCTCACATCAACGAGGGTCTTGAAGCTCTGTATGAAAATTCCTTTCATGGCACCTCGCCTCACTCCATTAAGGATAACTGGTCCCTCTTTCGTGACAACATAAACTACCTTACCGAGTACAATGTTCTAAAGATAAGAGTGAAACCTTATGGTCACAATCTTTGGTTCACGAAAAGTCTTAAAGTCTTGCTAACCAAGAAAAAGCGTCTATTCCGTAAGGCAAAGCGTCTTGGTGACGACGTATCATGGGCTAAATTTCACTACTGTGAACGGGAACACAGGCGCTCGATCAAGGAAGTGAAACATAAGTTCTTTACCATCGGACCTCCCATCTCTCTTGATGAATAAACCAAACCAATTTTGGAAAATTTTATCTCCGGCAAAATCCCACGTTATCAGACTAACTGACACCCGCCGACAACGACTGCACCAACGCTATCGCTTCCTTGTTTTCATCCGTTTTCAACACCGATAACGGGTACACCCAAACTCCATTATCAGTAATCGCCTCCCCACCTATGGTCCCCATTCATATCAGCACTCATGGCATTTGTAAAATCATTGGGTCACTTAAGCTGTCGTCAAGTGCTGGTCCAGACTCTATTAACCCGAATGTTCTATACAACACGAGATCTATTTCTAGCAAGATTCTATGTTACATATTTACTCAGTCACTCCAAGATTCTGCTTTACCGCACGACTGGAAGACGGCGAAGATTGTTCAATTCAGGCAGCTGCCACATCGTTAATAACTACCGCCCCATTTCACTCACTTCTATAGTATGTAAAATTCTCGAACACATACTTCAACGTAGTTAAGTACCTTGAAGAAAAATGCTTCTTCTATCCCTTGCAGTACGGGTTTCGAAAGCTCTTTTCGTGTGAAACTCAAGCAGCCAATATAGTTCACGACATCTTTCTCCAAGCGGACAATAATCATCAGACTGATGCCGCTTTCTTAGACTTTCGGAAGGCCTTCGATATGGTGCCGCACTCTAAGCTTCTATACAAACTCTATCTGCTTAACCTCGACCCGTATGTCGTCCTTTGGATAGCTCAATTTCTCACTAATCGTACGTTATTTGTTACTTGCAACAACCACCTATCCCCAAATGTACATGTGCTTTCTGGTGTCCCTCAGGGTTCAGTCCTCGGCCCTCTCCTTTTCCTTATCTATATAAATGACCTTCCTTCAGGCATATCTTCCACGATTCGTCTCTTTGCTGACGACTGTGTAGTGTACAGGCAAATCCTCTCTCCTTCTGACCAACTAACCTTACAAAGGGACCTTTCCGGCGTTGGTGCAATGAGTGGCAAATGCCTCTGAACATTGCAAAGTGTCGCATTTTGTCGTTTTCTTGAAGACGGGTCTCCTGTCTTCCTCCCTTCCCCTACACTCTAAGTGATATCACATTAACCCGAGCAGATTCTTACAAATATCAATCCACCTTTCCTCCAACCTAACTTGGAACGAGCACATCAACCACATAATAACTAACGCTTCTCGCTCCCTAGGCTTTGTTAGACGCACCCTCAGGTTGGCGCCCTCCATCTTAAGCTCCTAACTTTCACGGCTCTTGTACGAAGCAAGCTGGAATATGCATCACCTATTTGGGACCCTCCCCAAAAGTATCTCTGCGACGCCATAGAAGCCATCCAAAATAGGGCTGCCCGTTTCATTTCCAACGACTACTAATTCGATACCTCTGTAACCGCATTAACATCAAATCTTAATCTCGACTCAGGCAGGCCTGAGTCCAGAGCCGAACGTCCTTGGTGACACCGGGCCAGACGTATCTTGCGGAGACAAGCTTGACAGTACGCCTGACACCAGGGTGGGCAAGGTTGTGAATGCTCTCAAAAAGCGTCCGGCGAAGGCTTACTGGAACGAACGGTCTAGGGGTGCCGGACGAGGTATCGCAGATGACGGGCGAGGAAATACCGGGCAGCAGCACGTCTTGCAAAATCAACGCAGACGGGGAGCGCCGAAGGGCTTCGAGCTCAGTGTCTCTTTGCTGGAGCTGAGCTAGTCGGCCGAGAGAAAAGTCCTGGGAAGACTGAATGATAGCCAGACGGCTGAGAACGTCGGCGGGAACGTTGTCGGATCCCTTGATGTGGATGATGTCCGAACAAAATTCTGACAGAAATGCCAGGTGCCGGATTTCTCGTGGCGAGTAGCGGGAACTGGACTTTCGGAAGGCGCCCGCCAGCGGCTTGTGGTCCGTAAGCAACGTGAAATGTCGGCCTTGCAACAGGTGGCGAAAGTGGCGCACGGACATGTAAGCTGCCAGCAGCTCTCGACCAAAGGTACTGTACTTGGCTTGGGTCTCAGTAAGCTTCTTAGAGAAAAAGGCTATTGGTTGCCAGAAGCCAGATATATGCTGCTGCAGAACTGATCCGACGGCCTGGTTGGAGGCGTCAACCATCAAGGTTGTCGGGGCGTCATGGGCAGGGTGGGCCAGTAGGCTAGCATTGGCGAGGTTTGACTTGGCTTGGTCGAAGGCCTGCTGACGTTCCCGGGACCAGTCGAGGGCTGCGGAGGGCTGCTCAGGAAGCTTCAGCATTTCCTCGAGGTGCAGGAGGGTGGAGGCACAGTGAGGAATAAACCTCCTGTAGAAATTAATGAGTCCCAGGAATCTGCGAAGTTTACGGATGGTGTCGGGGCGAGGAAAATCTAGGATGGCTTGCACCTTGCTCGGGAGAGGTCTGATACCGCTAGTGTCCAGGTGGTGGCCGAGAAATTCAAGAGAGGTGCTGCCGAATTCGCATTTCTCAGCGTTGATGACGATACCGTGGTGAGCGAGCCTGTCGAAAAGTAGGCGAAGGTGCCGGAGGTGCTCTTCGGCGGAGGGGCTGGCCACGAGCATGTCGTCAACGTACGCGAAAACGAATGGTAATCCTCTGGTCACAGAATCAATAAACCTTTGGAAGGTCTGCGCAGCGTTGCGGAGTCCAAAGGGCATCCTGAGGAACTCGAAGAGACCGAAGGGGGTGGTAGTGGCCGTCTTTGGAACGTCCTCAGGAGCCATGGGGATCTGGTGGTACGCCTTCCGCAGGTCGATTTTTGAAAAGATGGTGGCCCCATGCAAACCAGCCGTAAAGTCATGGATGTTAGGCAGGGGGTAGCGGTCTGGAACGGTTTTTACGTTGAAAGCCCTGTAATCTCCGCATGGTCTCCAGTCCCCAGTTTTCTTGGGGACCATGTGGAGGGCCGATGACCAGCTGCTGTCAGATGGGCGAGCAATGCCGATTTCCAGCATATGCTCGAACTCCTGGCGAGCGATGACAAGTTTTTCGGGAGCGAGACGGCGAGGCTTCGCATGGGTGGGATGTCCGGTGGTAGTGATACGGTGTACCACGTCGTGTTGCACCGGGCGAGTCCAATCGGGAGGTTGGGCGAGGCTAGGGAACTCTGCAAGCAGGGCTCCGTAGTCACAACTCGGATTGGCAGGTTTCAGGCCGAGGAGACCATGGCGTGGGGAGATGCGCGTCGACGAAATGCCGGCCACAGACAGGTTGGTAGTAGAGTCGACAAGCCGACGGTGGAAGGTGTCAACGGCGAGACGGTAGTGGTTTAAAAAGTCCACGCCTAGAATGGGGTGTGTAACGGCGGCCACGAGGAAAACCCACCGGAATTGACGGCGTAAGCCCAAGTCTAGTGCCAACGATCTTTCCGCGTAAACGGGGATAGAGGTGCCGTTCACAGCGGAGAGGTGGTGCGTGGCAGGTCTTTGTTTGTCTGCAGCGTTAGCTGGCAACACGCTGACTTGGGCGCCGGTGTCCACCAGGAAGCGGAAACCGTGAGATTTGCAGGCAATGAAGAAAAGGCGACCTGGGTGAGTGTTCCGGGGATCACTAGTCGCCGTTAGTGATCCTCTCTGCTGTTTCCCGGCCAGCCGCAAGGGCTGGCGCAGTTGCGAGCAGCGGCGCCAAACTTGGCGTGGCAGAAGCAAGGCGGGAGGCAACCAGCTGGAGGTCGGCTGGGAGAAGGGGTCAAGCTACGGCGTCGGGGGGATGGGCGACGGGATCGAGGTCGGCGACGGGGGCGCCGCCTCGACAAGGTTGAAGCGACTACGTCAGATAACCGTCGAATTTCTTCAGTGAGCGTGGTCAACTGAGTGGAAGAGGGCTGAGCGGTGGCTGGGTCTTGAGAGGGTGTCAGAGCAGCTACCGGAGCTGTAGAAGCCGAGATGGTGGGAGAACTGACTTCAAGAACCTTGTCGGCAAGCTTGGCCAGTGCTGCGATATCCAGGTCAGCGGCGGTGGCCAGAACCATCTGCACCTGGCTGGGAAGGCGTTTCATGAACAGCTCCCTCAACAGAACCCGATCGAAGGTCGCGGCGCGCGAACCGAGGAGGTTCTCCATATGCCGAAGCATCTAGGATGGTCTTCGGTCGCCGAGCTCTTCTGCGTCGAGCAGAAGCTGTAGCCGCTTGCGCTCGGAAGCCATTGTGCGTTCAACGAGCGCTGTCTTGAGAGCGGTATAGGGCTCGGTGGGTGAAGGGTGAAGGAGCAAGTCAGAGACTTCCAGCGAGATGTCCGGAGGCAGAACGGAAATGACATGGTAATACTTCCACGTTTCGGTAGTGATGCCTGCGAGGGCAAACTGCGCTTCATCTTGCACAAACCAAAGCTGGGGTTGCTAGCTGAAGAATGGCGGCAGGCGAACGGCAAAATGGCCGACCTGAGACTGGGCAGCAAAGGCAGTGGCGGCCTGTTCCACGGGCGGTGCAGGGAAGCGGGGCGCGTCGCCGGTTGCAGAAGGCTGCATCGTAGCAAAGGCCGGGTCACCAGTGTAGCGCGATCCAAGGAAGGACAACCGGAAGCCTCGGAAGGTCAATCGAAAAGTCATTTATTCACAGCGCACGGGGACCTTGCTAAGCTCGGTGCGCGGCGATGACGATGATGCTACAGGTTCTTTTTCATCTTGCCACCGCACCAATCGCCCATCACCCGCCCGAGTGCCAATTTTCCTCGCATCAACCACACTAATAAGGTCACACGCTTTCATTGTAATACGAATGCATTATCCAGATAATTCTTTTGTTCAACTGCCATCGAATGGAACAACCTCGCATCATCTCTCACAACTATTATCGAGCATACTGTATTTTGTAACACCCTCTCCCGTTCACTCCACCCACAAGACCACCACGCTTGTATGTCAGTTGCTATGAAATTTTTCACCTCCCCTTATCATATTTGTTAATTATCTCTACTTATGTGAACGAACTCCCTGTTTCACGCTTTAATACTTGTTTTCATATAAGTTTGTACTGTCGTCGTTGCTTTATTTTCCTGTTTACTTACTGCTAATTGTGTTGTTCTTTTTTGCTTGATTGTTTGTTTCTATCAAGTAGCTGTAAATGTATCTTACGCTCCAGTTCCCACCCCCCATGTAATGTCCTCCGGACCTTTGGGGTTCTCGAAATAAATAAATAAATAAATATGAATGTTATACTAGTGCGTGCAAATAGCGTCTGATGTAGGTCCAGGTTCTCGTCATGATACAGTGAGGAATACTGCGACACACTTGATTGAAAGCATTGCTGCGAGTTCGCTTGTTTCCCGACTGATTGTGCGCTGAACTGAACTTGCATTTTTGTAAAACAACTTCAATATAATGCAGTCGTAGAGAGTCGTAGAGAGATAGTTTCCTTGGTTTTGTGGCATATTGCGCTCACTTCATCTGCTTTCTCTTGGGCCCCGTTTGGGCTATCGCGGCCTCAATGGGGGTCCTGACGCATGGTTTGGAAAACACTGAGGCATACTGTATATTGTTACATGTGACATGTTGTAGTGTACTGAAGCCAGCTTCACTGTTGTATTGTTTCTTCGTATGGTTACTTCTTCAACGTTACCTGAATGAGGAATGCGGAGAATGAGGAAATGTATGCCTTGCATGTTCTGGATGTTCTCTAATTGCTGACCCTTGCTGTTGGGCTAAAATCCAGCAATTACACAAAAAGATTAACAAATGCAGAACAGGAGACAGAAACACGGACACAATGACATGATTGAGATCATGATATGCTGTCATTTTTTTCTGTGTCTCTGGTTCTACATCTTATGAACATGTGCCACATTGCCAGCACCCTTTCCCTCTAGTTACGAAGAGAGCCTTTCAGTAATAAAAATGCAGGTTGTCAAATGCACGTAAACAGTGCTTACATTTTTTTGGGTCTTCGCTCATCTAACGTTTATGGCAGAAAATGCTCCTCTAGTTCACATGGCATACTGAATATGAATGTGCTCCACAGCCACAAACTACATTGTAAATTAGCACTGCAGTATGTTTATCGGCACACATGAAATTACACTTCATAAGTGCATCATGCAAGCTCATTGATTCTGATCCTAATTGCTAATGAAATAACGTGGGGTGGGGTGAAAGACACTGGAGTCACATGTTGCGTCACTAGCAGTGCTGTACTCACTCAGCAGTGACATCACAAGCAGTGATTTTTCACTGAAGCCTGCAACTCAACGATGTAATTCACATCTTGATTGCAGAAAAAGTAAGCAGATGTTTGTTATTACTTGGTATACAGTTGAAACTTGTTAATGTGATGACGGCCATTCTCGTTGATTTTGGCAATGAAACCATTTTAGGATAAAAAACACCTGTCAAGGTGTAAGCTATGAAAAGTAGTAAACTGAGTGAGGCATTTTAAATTGCCTTTTTCCCTTTATATTTTCAATGCTGACATACATCAGCTTGTGTAATTGTCAACCTGGGCTATTCCAGTCAAAACCAGCCAGAGATGTAGCTTGACTGTCTTAAATATCACTGAAAAAAAATTGTGTGCATTTTTTAGACGATGCATATATCGAATGTGAATCATCATTTTGTTTTCTTGAACAATGGGGGCACAGTAAACTGTGCGAATTATGAAGTTGTCCCTTACGAGCTTCCTTCTGACATCTACATATACATAATTTCTGCGCTTTCCTTGCCTGGTGTTAGAGGGGAAGCACGGGTCTGCCATCCCAAAGGGCATGTAGAACGAGAATAAATCTGGTGACGTGGTAAGAACTCAAGAACGAAGCACATTTGGGGTCAAGTTTACAATAAATTTCTGACAAATTAGCATTCTTGAAGGAGCCCCGGATTATTTATGCTTGTAACTGATTGCTTGTCATTAGCTTCACATAAAAATATCAAGCTGATCTATATTCATTGTTTAACCATGTGTTTGAGAATATCAAGCACTCGCAAAAAATTACTTTTTTTTTCAGATAGTATATTCACATATAGGTCGTCTAAAAGAAATCTTCCCTTATTTGTATAACTAGTCCTCTCCTGCAACATATTGAAAATCTACAGGTTTGTTTTTCTTTAAAAAAATAAAAAAATTGTCACCATAAAGTGCTGCAGCTTGTTCGTCAGTTGAGGCCATCTAAGAAGCAAAAAAAAATAAAAAATAAAAGATGCCTTTGTGGCTCTCTCCTGCGAAAATCGACGCTCTGCTTTTCCATTTTGAGAACCTACAGTGTATTTGTTCTTACGCAAGAAAAATGTTTCGTTAGCTCATTCATATGCCATCTGTATGACGCTATAGCACACTTTCAACAAATTTTGCATTCAACTGTTCTGCCCAGTTCTACAGATTAGTTGCCGTCGCTGCTTCATAACAGCTTTGTCAACATTTATGATTGTTTTCACATACCTGAAGTCATCTGGAAAGTGAACAAATCTAATCATTTCAAGGGCATACCCTCTCCTATAGCATGTTCAGAATCTGCTGGCATGTGTTTTCTGTAGATCTTATAGCATCAGCCCAAGCAGCACAATGTACTGAAAGTCGAGTGCAATAGGGATGGACGGTATGTGTCTTATCAGTGTTCTTTAGTTTCACCAGTTTGTTCAAGGCTTTCCACCTACCCGTCCACCCCTATTGCACTCGACTTTCAGTACATTTTGCTGCTTGGGAGCTGACCATATTGGCTCAGATCATGTCAGAATGCGACGTAACAGCTTTTGGAAACAATTGATTATGATCTCGTGTGCCCTTCAACCACAACAGCAAAAAAAAAAAAGCCCACAGTCTTTCTTTCAGTGGAAATAGGTGTTTTTGCTGCATTAACAGAAGGTGGCTCAAAGCAGACTTGTGCCCGTTGCCAAAAAAAAAAGGAACTAAATACCGTTACCCGTTACTTCAGAAATAAAAGTAACTAAATACGTTACTCGTTGCCAACATATGAAAGTAACGAGTTCTCGTTACTCACAGGTAACGAGTTACTTTTACGTTACCGCAGCATAGTTAACGGAGCCAACAAACATGCCGTCACTTGCCTTCAACTCTTTATTAATGAGGAATTGCACTCCAGAAGGAGCTGATACTCGAAATTTGTTCCGTGTCTCCCGGCCCGTTACCATGAATCTATATCAGTTTGCCTGGACCTTCTCCCTTGTTTCCGAAGTGGGGGTGATCGGAGATTACGAAAACACAAGAAAAAACACTGGTTTTCGTGCCACCGATCACCAACGGTTCCCCGAAACAGACGAGGGGCTGTGTCAAAATTTAGAGCGCTCAGAAGCTTAGCAAAGACAAGAAAAGGCTAGAAGTCGAAACGCGTTTTTTGTAGCCATAGCACAATTGGTGGCCATTCTTGGGAAGGAGTGATGGTCGGAGATTACGGAAACAAGAGAAAGGACAACAACACATCCAGTGAGGAACTGCAATAATACTTTGAGTCACACGTCACGCAGGTCAAATCTGCACGCATTGCGCCACACGGATTGCCGAAATGTGTTCCCCCGTGCTCAAGAAAAGGAACGAGTGACGCCAGTAACAAGTTACCAATTTTTGTAACTGATTCCGTTACTATTACCATTTTTAAAAAGTAACTGAATCGTTACTTCGTTACCAAAAAAAGTAACCGTTACCAAGTAACGAGTTACTTGTAACCAGTTAGGCACAACTCTGGCTCAAAGTAATAGTACCTCCTTGTGGCCTGGGTGGAGCATGCCTCACTGTGCTTTATGTCCAGTAATTTCTTCTCCAACCGTATCTCTTTGGCAGTGAGCCACAACCTATGCAGTTTTCAAGCTTTCTTTCACCAGGAAGAACAGCTTACAGTTCTGCAGGCATCAGAATATCTGCACGCAATAGGGGGCTGCAATCTAGCCCTATAGGTGCCAACGTTTTAAATGGTACTGCGAACACAGTCATAGTACCCTTTATCACGGCACAAAGCAATTATGTCAAAGTCATGCTTGTGGAGGCAAAGCCATGCTTGCCAAAGCCAAAGAGGCAAAGTGATGCTTATGGAGGGTTTTATTATGCCCTGCTGCTCAGCGTATGGCTTCTATTTTTAGCTGGAACAAATCAGTAAAAATCTGAGGAAAGAAATATGCCACCTTCAGTTGCCATCGACCAAGCAACCTAAGTCAATAATGGTGGTTGTTATTCACTCTGCTATGTGATTGTGTTCATGTTAATTCACCTGTTTGGTACTGTGGTACCAGCTAGCTTCCTTGTGGTGTAACATATCTGTGACCGCATGGAGGACAAAGAGGCGGAATTAGCTAGTCTGGCGTTACGAGCTCTCACACTGGCATAGCTGGTCAAAAAGAAAATGTGGGCCATACGTCACATAAAACACAGATACCAGTATATTTCCAGCAAGCGCTGGTTAATTTGTAGTAGGTGCGGTGCATATAGGATGTCCATGGACTGATTTTTTTATTCTTAGAGGAATCATAGTTTTGCATTTATAAGGGATGACAACATGTTCTACATCCGAAGTGGATGTACTAATTAGGTCTCGTTTAATTATTGAAAATAGAAGGTCGGTGCAAATGCAACGTCGGTTTCCCTATGTGCCGCTATAGTTTTCAAAAGTATGCTCGTGACCATTTAGTGCGAGGGCATGGCCCCGAAATAATGGTTGTGGGAGAGTAAGTCTCGGAGCGTTCTTTTTGCCTTTTCACTTGAACGTGAGGAAGAAACAACGCTGCAGAACTGCAAACAGCACATTTAATGTAATGTCGTGCAGGATGCAAGTTTTAGAGTCATTTCATATTTCAGCACAATATTTATAAGCTGTAAAAATAGGTGCAAGGGTACCATACAATGAAGTAACTGGTACCGTAAATTTTAGACCCCTTCTTGGCGTGGGTGCTTGGCATAAAGAGTGACCTGCTAATAAACGTACTTCGGGATTTCTGAATGTGAAGATCGTAGGAGAGAAAGGAAGGCAAACAAATACAAAAGAGGGTGCCATTCATTTCTCGCACTTCTGATTTCAGTGACTTATTGCGCTTGGTTTTCTTCAGTTCCGACATTTGATCACCAGAATTTGCACTGTAATCCACGTGAATAAAAAAGATGCAAAAATTTATGTGAGAAAATTTCATGGTATTTAAGAAAATGGCATTCTTAGGTTCCAGGGTATTGTAGAACGTGAAGACAAAAAAAAGTAAACCTGAAGAAGTGCAGCCTACTGTACGAAAGTCTTGTTTTTATGTATATAGTACACAGTTAATGCTCTTAACCGTCTTTGTTATTTTTGTTCCAGGGTATTCAAAGACAAGTGAAAACAAAGTGCTTGAAGTATTATGTCGAGATACACCTTTTGCAGCATTTGCATGGCAAATCGTTGTCTAGAAAGGTGCGCGAATCAATGTGGATGTTCCTGAAATTAGAGTCTTATTTCGTTACACTTTGAGATTATCGTATGCTGGTTACAAAAAAATTAGGGCACCTCTGCTGACTCAAGTTATTCATCCGAGAGAAAATAGTTTTTTCTTGCAAACAAACAAACAATTTCTTCACATTCATATGCAGCTTAAATACATTTCGAGTGTCTGTCCAGTACCTGTTCCCTGCGTTTATCAGAACGTACGCCCACAAAGAAAACCAGAGGCAAGTTCCGATTTCACGACTCTACGGTTCTGAGGCTGGAACACACACAAACACATACAGGCGGACAAACACAACACATCCACACGGTATCGGAATCAGGCTTTTTCGTCGATCGTCACTTTTCAACTCTACGACTTCACAACCAAGGCAGCTCTGCAGGAGAATGGCGATGCTCGCGACAATGTTCATAATATAGCAGGTGTCCACTATAGCTGGAATCAACACCGGGAACTCATTTCGTGACACGACACGAATTCAGAGTTCGACATACTCAAATTCGACAGGCGAGCAGCAGAACAAATCATTAACTGCAGTGTCAACAGAATCATGATAGCCGGCGGAGAATACAGTAAGTGATTCGTCCAGACTCGGTACTCTCGTTCCCTGCCCACCGCAAAAAGCCTCATCCTGCGGGGAACTATTTTGAGATGCGGGAGACAAAAGCCTTCGCTGCTCTGAGGCTGTCGTGCATGTCGACCAATCAGAGACGATTTATTTTGAAAGTTTGAATCTGAAGCGTTTGTATCGCAAAAGTTGATTTTTACGGCTTTATCTTTACACCGTGGATTTTTTCGTGATTTATTTCGAGGAGTTTATTCTCGAAGTTTATTTTGCAAAGCGTAAACCAGAGTGATCCCATAGGAAGCCTTTAATGGCGAATGACTCGAACAACTCTAAATATTTCCAGAGCGTGAGATGGACAGTCTAGAGGTCCCTGGTTCGTTCCCGGGTTTCGGCATCAGAAATGTTGGGAAGCGTACGGGGAAAGAATGACTCCAGCTGGAACACACGACGGTTTATTGCCCTGACTGTTCAGGAGCGATTGCGTTAGCCAACTATAACGAAGAACAACACGCGCGCAGGCGAAGGGGTGATAGGGGCAGGGCCTCGTTGTCTTCCACAATTCTTACAACTTTATTATGAGATGATGAATGGGAAATTTCATCGCCAGGGACGATACTCTACCCCATTGCTGGTGGTGATGTGGTGGATGAAATAATGAGCCCTTTCACAACAAGGATCGAAGTTCTACCTATGGTGTCCAAAAAGGTGAACAGAGCTTTGAGGGGGGAGTGTTATTGGTGGGCTGGATTTGGTAGGGACCAAGCAATTTCGAGAGAGAGAGATAAGTCAGGGGGGAGGGACGGGAGTCCTGCTGATTAAGAGAGCCGGAGAGTGCTGTCCGGGAAGATTAATAGTGTGGGCAATGAAGATGCTGCATTGATCCTGCAGTATTAATTAGATTTCCATGCAGCATCTATAATGCAGCATACAGCATCTCATTATTGTTCTACAACAACAACAAGTTTATTTTAAGATGATGAATGGGAAGTTTTGTCGCCAGGGGCGATACCCTACCGCATCGCTGGTGGTGACGTGGAAATTAAATAATGAGCCCCTTCACAAGACATCGCCTTGAGTTCGAGAATCTGACATCGCCTTGTCATCTGTTTTGTATTGTACAACCTCGTTATATGGGTTTCATTCGTCTTTAGCTCCATCGTCATCATTTTTAAGAACTCAGCTCGTAAATTTTCCTAGTTAAAGTCTGGCTTAAGCTCCTTAGCTCCTTAACACATTTTAGATATACGGAGAAAGTGACGGTGAATTTCTATTCCACTCGAAGTTTGAGTGCTAAATGGGGCTGCAGCAATCGTAGTGTTACTCACTGAAAATATTACTAATAATAAGACTACTGAACTAACGATGAGATGTATACAAATGACGCGAGTCTCAAATAAATGTGGAGGCATTTCAAGGGTCTCACTATTTCATTGTATTTTATTTTTTCTAGTGAATGAGTAGCGGTTAATCTGTAGTCATCCTCTCATGCGATACAGATAAATGATAATGCCAGGAACCTTCTAGAACCTTCCAGAAGACATTCTAGGTACTTCGTACTTTAGAGCACCGCTCGAAAGCACGGAGAAAGGGAGAACACAGACAACTGGTTAAATTCCGTCAACTTCTATTTAAGCCGTTGTGTGAAAATAAAATTGCTCAATAAGCATATTCCTGTGTTGTCCTTTTCTCTCTGTGTTTTTGAGTGCTGCTTAAAGGAGCAATGAGGTGACATTCAACGTTGCTCGAAATCCTGGCTCGTCTGCCTCGCCATCCTACCTCGTCGTTGCTCTGTTGTGCGTTATAGGTGTGCGATCGAATTTACAACAAAAAAACAGTCTGAGAAAGCAGCTGCGCACGGCCGACACGATGCTCGCGTGATGTGATGAACGCTCCGTGACTTGTTTCTTTGTGTGCGTTTTTTCTTCGCAGCTCCCGCGCCGTTTATAAATGCTTGAAGTGTGCCGCAGCACGTCACTGGTCATGTCAGGGGAGTAGCATACATCACGACGTCCCTGGTTCTGTGATGCGTCTTTGCACGAGGAGAATGATTTTTCAAATGTGTGCGGATCAGAGCCCCCCCGCCGCTCGCTCTGTAGGTCACCTACGCTCATCGTTCTTTCGCAGAAACTCGTTTTATTCGGTAAAGAACACCCTGTACCAAAAAAAAAAAAAGAAAAGGGGATCACGTCGGTGCTCCTTTAAAGTATGGTGACCTGCGACCACCTACCGCAAATGAGGACATTTGTTCATGCTATGGATACTACATTGTCTGTGCCACAACTGTGGACAATTATTAGCAAACACCCAGCAACATGCAAATACCCAAAGTGTAACGACTGCGGTTTCAAGTGGAATTTTCTTTTTCTATGACATTCCTATTAACTTTCATTAGAATAGCCAATTGCTGTAACTATAATTGCGTGTCTCTCTGTTAACAAAAAAACTAGTTTTGTACAGTAAGATAGTAAACACAATAAGTCCAGGGAATGAAGCACTCTTTGAAATAAAACTTTGTGTATATTAAAGTTCTATTTCAAAGTGTGCTTCATTCCCTGGACTCATTGTGTTCCCCTACTACCAGACTGGACTGTGTATTTTTTCCTTCATCGCCCAAGTAAGATAGTAAAGTGGAAGTTGGTATATTGCACAGAAAGCGGTGCACATTTATAAAACATTATTGGGTTATTGATTCGCACGAATGAAGAAAGGGCGATACCCTGACGGAATACCCTCGTGCATTTGATCCGAAATGATTGTCTTTCTCTTAAATGGGGCGAGTGTTGTACCCAATTTGCGACCCACCCTCTTGCTTTGGCTTGGATTCCATATGCAACAACAATGAGAGCACGGTGGAAACGTTACCCGACATCCATTCAACTAATAGCGCTGTTGCGTAGTTCTATAGTACAGAATAAACGAGCTCGAGCAATTCCAGCTCAATGCACCTAATGCAATTTCCCTAATACTTCCGCGGACAAAGAAAAGGATCAGCTAAGGTCTCAGTTGAAGACCATATGTCGAATGGCAATAAAAACAGTCGGCGCGTTTGTGCGACCCATAACCGTTAGCGCTAAGAAAATGCAATCATGGATGAATTCCAGCTTCGTATTTGTTGCCCCCCATGTGCGAATGGGGAATTCTCCCGAACTGCTAGGCAGTAATCCCTAAGTGTTGTACACCCTCAAAGCAGCTTAAGGGGCCGGTCTGGTATTAAGAGTCAAGTGTGTACTCCATAGGGAAGCTTTAAGAAGTTTCCTGATGGATTAATCCGCCGCCCGCGGGTATGCTAACCACTTGTCTAGAATTTCTTCCCGGGGTATCCTTGCAGTATTCGTAGAAAAAAGGCAAATCCATTCGTGGGGATTGCCACGTCGGTGTCACCGGAAGACAAGAACGAGGAAGAGAGAGGCGTATGCACTAGATTAGTTTATGTTGGCTTTCGGGTTCGGACTGGTGCAGTGCAGGATGCTGGGAGTAAACCTACACCTGGCTTGTACAAAATACTCAAAAAGTGTTCAAGTTCGATGAAACTCGCCATTCGTCATCTCGCAATAAAGTTGTTGTTCTTGAAATTAAGTTACTGAGTACCAGAAAAAGCGAGTAAAAGAGAGTACAATATATTCTGCATTTAAGAGTAGACTATAAATCCGGCACCCGATATGTACGGCATGAAAGAGGACTCGCACCTGGGCCAAGCGGTACACATGAGGTACAGTCCTCAACCAGCAGGTACAGTTCGCGACCACTGCGAAATTCAAACGGTACAAGGGCTTCGAGACCCATCCGTACCGGCTAGGTACCTTTTAAGCGCGATCTGTAGCAGCTGTACCTCATGTGTCCCGCGTGTTTCCGGCGCATGAGTACGAACGCCTTCTCACGATCTCCATGCGCTGCAAAAATATTTCACGTGATTTCGAATACCAGTTTATAAATTCCCTTTACATTTAAGAGGTACATTTTTTTTTAAATGTACCTCTTGGCCAAGCGGTACTTAGCCGTTGCATATTCGTTACCTGGTTTAGAGTGCATTGCTGTAGAATACTAAATAGTCACAAAAGCAACTTGTCTTGTTCAGTCTAAGAACGGTGTCGCGGGTGTGTACTTTCAAATCCCTCCTGTACAACAGACCACCGCCGCCGCCACCGCCTTAGCCCGGCGGCGGCGGCAGAAAACCCTGAAATCCTGACGCGTTGCTGTACACACGTTTTACACGTCATGGCGGCCGCTATGTTTGTGTCGTTTGTGTTTGGAGCGTGTTACTGGACGACTGACAAGTAAAAAGTAACGGATACATTTGTTTAAGTGTATTTGGGTTACGATAAGAGCAAGTTCTTCCACCATTTATGTACCTTGCTTTTGAGAAGGTGAGGACATAAGACCGCAGATAGTCGTGGTTTCAGTCAAGTAAGTATGTGAGTGACGTTGTGCGGCTGCTTCGTGTCACCGGTTTGCGATGGCATGAATACACAGCAGGATCGTTCAATATATTTGAAAATGAAAGTGTAAGCACCTTCGATGGAGTGTAATAGTATGAGAAAGTGCGCTTGCAATCTCGTCGTAAAATATCGTTCTTTATTGCGATTCTTCGTAGCAACCACTCTCTGCAGAGATGTTTACGAGGAACGTTGGAATTAAATTATTAAAGGAATAAACCGTCGTCGAATTATGGCGTGGCCATGGCGTATCTGCAAAAACAGCAAGACGTAGTGCATGCACAAAAGACAACACTTCAGTGTGTATGGATACCTTGTGCGTCCTTCTGATTTATATTTATCGTCTGACCTGTCCGAGTTAGCGGAGGGGCTGATTCAGGGTTGTATCTCCGAACTTATAATTCGGTGTGCGTTCACGTCGTTATAATACATTCAGATAATGTTCTTTTTCTTTCTGTGCAGCCACTGGGTCACAGTGAAAGGTACAGCTTGCGACACACTTGTCTGATATCTCCGAGTTACGCGCGGTTATCGGATCGCCATCTCTCACGTCTGGTGGCGCTGCGCCGCCCCGCCGCCGCCAAGGGAACGGAAGTGACGCGAAGGCAACGGTAGCACAGCAACTTGGTTCGGTAACCCGCTCTTACGGGGGCTGGAGATATCAGACAAGTGTGTCGCAAGCAGTACATACATGATGAAAGACATATCGCTCCAGAATTACACAGGAGCATCAAATATTGTGACATTGAATGTGTTTCGCATATTTTATTCTCGCATTCAAATAATAATAACATTTGTATCAGGCTCGCGTTAATGATTGAAACATGCTTGGAATTCAGGTAGGATTGGTTTAACCCGAATTCTTCTGACACTCATTCTGGGCAAATAATCAAGAAAAAAATAGGTTTCACCAAAAAGTCAGTTACAGCAACGAGCTACCCTCAACACTGATCCTTGTTGTTATTACTATCCAGGAAAGAAGTCTTACAATGGGCAAACAGGCCTCTATAGGTTGTCACGTTTACTGGTCAAGGCGTGCGTGTTAACTAACACAAAAATCCAATACTTGTGATTACACTCACTTGACCTCATCTTCACCGTACTCAAGCATCACGTCACTACGTCCTCGCGTCACATATATGTTTACATACAAATTGAGCTTTAACTCCCACAGGGTGTTGTGTTTGCAATCCTAAGAGCGCCACAGCTCCGTAAAAAACGGCATGTGCTACCAGGCATTAAAAAAAAAAGCCAAAATTTATTCGTAACTGTACTCTGTTCGATTGTGTAACTCGAGTGTTCGAGAATTCGAGCGTGTAATGTGCACTCGTCACCTGTGTTCTCTTCGTGTGTCCTGTGTCTCCCTTTTTCGTCACTTCACCATATTTCCTAATCTCTTCGGGTTTGCCCAATCTAAAGCGTTGACATACTTGTAATGTTGCACAGCTGTGCGCTTTCCGTGAAATCACTAAAGGCACGGTTTCGCCGAAGCCGATTAACATTTGAACCAAGACCAATGATACCTTAACTTGAATTTAACCCTTATCTCTGCTTCATTAAAGGGAGTTATTATCATTGAAACATTCGTCACGTCACCGACTAACGTTTGTAACAAAAAAAAATAGTGTTAACTTCAAGTTTTAGCAACCTTCATCTCGATCCAAAGTTAACCAGAGTTGGTGAAACCGGGCCTAAATGTTTGCCAGTACAGTAGCCTTCTTTGTATTTATGCCTGATGGGCACAGCACGGCATTTTAATGATGGTAGTATTGCGCGACTAGAGATACGATTTCGATTTGGTCCCATAAGCTCGGAGAACGCACCCTACTATCTTTAAAATGAAATTTGTACGAAAAATCTAGGTTATTCTGATCCTATGTACAATAACTTACAAGGTCTCGATGCATTTCAGATATACTGCTTTTTCTTATAACATTCAGACTTGTGAGGGCAAACTAAAACTACCAGAACGCTTTGAATAGCACGAAGTCGTGTATTGGTTTGTTGTAAAAGGACAAGAAGGGAGCGTGATGAATTTGTACCTCATTATGGCTACTTATATTGATATTTAAATGAAATAAGAATATGTTATGAAGTTGTCTTGCAGCACCCCAGATGGTTGAACAGGACTATAGTTATTTCCAAGATAGTATCAAGTGAGATCAACTTGCCAAACAAATACAAACGAAGTGAAGCTCAAAACGGATACGTACTCATCGGTATGCACTTGTGTTCCTGCGATGTCCTTGGCGCATGCTCTCCCCATCGGTCTCCTCCGCGGACACCTCGCCGGATAATGTCACTCCATCGTCCGGGTAGTGGATGCGATGCTCGGAAGGAGGGGGAATAGGGCCATACAAAGTGAACGTGAGCGAGCAAGGTACCTTAAAGTACGTCTGTTGTTTCTTTCAATGATTAATTTCTTTTGGCTGGAGTCACACTGGGTATGCAAACGCTCACTTCGTGTTTAACAACGTGTATACAAACATGTGTAGTGGATGTATAATGCCTTGCTATACTGACCATTGTTTTACTACACACGGCTTTCAGTGGAGTAGCCAGAAAAAAATATTTCGAGGGGGGGGGGCCCTGGGGACTTTACATGGGGGAGGCGGACTTCTCCCCTTGTTTCCCTCTTTCAAATGCACTAGTCAATGTAAGATTTCGAAGGGCGCGGCGTGTTTGAACCCCCTAATTCCGCTGGCTATGCCACTGACGCCTTTCAACATGTATGTATAGCGACACAACCCTCAGTATAGCTGCATCCTTAAGAGGGTAGCAATTTTGTGACATTTTCTAAGTGCCATTTTTTGCAAAAAATTGAGGTTTCGATCAAGTGCGAAATATTGACGCTTGTGTCTGCAACACCTGAGACATGTTTCACAAGATTTGTGCGCGAGCGCGAACGCCACAGGTCCTGAAGTGTCACAACATTGCAACTGGGCTGCAATGAGCATCCATGTCAAATATGCGTCACCGATGCTCAGAGCAACACTAGAGCGACATCATGACACTCCCCAGGATTGTAGGCGTTACCCAGTCATGCTCTGTGGAGTTTAGACAGTGACGTCATATGGTAAAAGTAGTAGATTTTATTCCACTCCAGAACCAAATATACGCATACTGGCTGCAACACAATAAATTGAATCGTAGTAGTGCTAAAGGAAATCTGATGTCATGTATACCACTTCCAAAGTGGGAGCTACAGTTTTGTATGCGACAGATACAGGTTCAGCTAATACACACTTCATTAGACATAGGGAAGAAGGGTAAACGCAAGCAAAGTTCCAACACGTTAATCCGCGACACAAGTGTGCAAAGTATTAGACAGAAATGGGTGTTAAATCAATAAATACGACAAAGCAAGAACAAAACAAAAAAATAATAAGTAGAAAAGGACTGTCAAATGATCGGCACTATTTAGAAGAAGAAAAAAAAAACCCAAAGGGTAACTTGCGCTGTAGAGAGGCCATGGGGGGACGGGTAAACCAGCCCATGAGTGAGAGAAGCCGAAACCCAGGGAAGATAACTTGGAGACCTTTATCTCATCTCAGAAACAACAATTGCGAAAAAGATTACCGACGGCTCCCTCGGGTGCAGCGTAGGGGTTAGATGAATTATTTCAGAAAATAGAATGAGAACGGACATGCATACACTCTAAACCAGCTAACGCATATGTAACGCTTAAAGGGATAGTCGCATCCGGAAGCGTGTTCCGGAACTATTATGGTCATGTTCCCTGTCGTTCATAATGTACGCCGGCAAATTTTCTCCGCACAAATCCACTTGGTTGACTCAGAAACGATTTTTAAATGTTCGCGCTTCCGGCGCGCACGGCAATCCCCGCAAGGCGCCGACACTGGATGACGTCACCCGGATAAACCAACCATCAGGAGGCGCTCCTTCCCGCCGCAGATTCTGTGTGTGTCTGAGCGTGCGGCTGCCCCTTTTTCTTGTTGTCTTGTCGCGTTTGCTTTGAAGTACTTTGAACCATAGCGTGTGGCCTAGGATTTCACGCCGTTGACGTGCGATGTCACAGCCAGGAAACCGGTGCTACGTGCTCGGGTGCAGAAAGACTTATAACGCGAATCCCGAGCTTACATTTCACCGACCTCGCAATGGCGAAACGAAACGAAAGTGGGAGGCAGCGATCGGCAGCCACTACTGTGGCGTGGCCCAAGGATTGAATGTTTCACGGGTCTGTTCCTGTCATTTCGCCGACGACGCCTATTTTGATGAAGAAGATATTGCAAGTTCGGCTTGGGCTACGGCAGAAACAGAAGCGGCTGAAGATTGACGCCGTGCCTACCACCCCTACCACATTCGATCAGGAACAAGGGCAGGAACCAGTAACGGAGGTAAGTGACAATTTTGCGTGGTCACAGCTATACGCTGCGATGAAAAATATCAGTTGTCACAGTAAACATAATCGCGAACACCTGGCCTCGCCGCCGATTGTAACGTCACAGTCACACCGGCTACTAATGTACACAAATTATTACAATGATTGCAGCATCCTGACGCAATAGTACGCGTACTCAAGAGAAAAAAGATTGGTGTGTTGTTGCTGTGCTAATTGTGGCCAGTATTATGCAGGAGTAACGTAACACTCCCACATGACAGCATTATTCTAATCTTATTGCAGCTAGTGGATGTTTCTACAGTTCATAGTGTAAGCTTGATGGTAGCATTCAGGGATGTGAAAGCATCGCAATCTGTGTTTGGCTACGTCCGAGACACTTGCATCAGTATTCTACTGCAGCCTTGTTGCTAATTTCTGGCTCTATTTCAGGCGGCAGCAAGCACGTCAACGGAATCAAGTGGATTTGGTATGTTTTGTCAAGCCACGAAAATATTGCAATTCTTTTTGCACGTCCCACAAAATAATGGATATGTACGAGCCCTGAAAATTGTAGAGTTCTGTGAAAGGAATCTTGTGTGATGCGGCTGCCAGCGTTTATAACGTAATGTCGACAGGAAAATAACTGTGCCAGTGAAATAGGGACCGCAAAGGGGAAGATTTATTTGCATAGTCATTTTTATATTTGTTATTGTACCTGCTAGGCCCTCAACATATTCTTTTGAGTGTTAACACTCAAGGCCATATTTCAGATGTGGAGGTCATGGCTGAAGCAAGTGCTGGGGACCCACTTCACGGCGCATCTCACAAGGGGGTTGTCATCCCCTGATTCCAGGAAGAGGAAAACAATGGACACAGGCTTGCATAGCGTATTAGTACACCAGATATGGATCTGCCAACATGAACCCTCCTAACATCCCTGTGGCAGCGTACCTGTAACCGCACAGACTTCACACCACATTAATGTAGAACCACAGCACAACATAATAAAATAGCTTAGGTTTATTTGCCTCCCATACATAATGGGAGGCAAATAAACCTATGCTATTTCGTTATTCCCACTCCGTCATACTCCACTGTACAATAAATCGATACAATTATAGGGTCATTCTTTATTCCCGTCACTACACCGCATTAGTGCAGTACAGTCTGGATTTGATGCCAGAGCTAATATTGCCACGTGTAGTAGTTTTGGCTGTACAGACGGGTAGACAGTCTGTTGACTGCAACTGGAGATACAGAGTGACAAGACAAAACATCCCCCACACTGCAATGACGAAAAGACGAAAATTGCTGCAAGACAAAAATTTTGCTGACATAGGCACACTTTGTGTAAATGAGCCCTTGGTCATCCCCCTTGCCTCCCATCAGAGGTTTTGGAGGATACTATAGGTGTGTGGTGTACGGATAGGTTTATCCGTACACCAGACACCAATAGCATCCTCCTAAACCTCTGATGGGAGGCAAGGGGGATGACCAAGGGCTCATTTACACAAAGTGTGCCTATGTCAGCAAAATTTTTGTCTTGCCACTACATATCTCCAGTTCCAGCCATCAGTATGCGCCAGCTTGTCTCTCTTGTCAAGACACCCTTGCTTCGATGGTCCAACGCTGATAGCCTTGATAGGACGTAGATGGGAACTCCCTCCTGATGGCTCGGACAATGCATCCAGGAACCTGTCGTCTGTTCCTTGGACCAAGGTATCCCCAGACCCATCTCGTGAATGACGAGTATACCGTGAACCTCAGGCAGCTGGAAAAGACAAATCCACATGACATTTCTTTTTGTTTAGCATTATATTTTGTGGGCATTTGCATACCTGCCAAATCTCCCACAGTGTTGGGAAGACAATGGCCAGAACAGAAGAACAGACACTATCCCAACCTTGGAGTTCAAAGCCTGTGCATTCCTTTCTTAGTTCCGGGGTCTCCCGCATTTTGAATGTGGAAGGTTGGCAGGTGTGCAACATAGTACAACAGAAAAATGGTCCGCCTCTTTCAGGATGAACCCGATTCCAACAGCTAACTCCCTCCCGAACCAGCTTCCCTAATATTCCGGCAAAATCCAATTTCTCCCAAAATATATTACTCTTACATTCTTCAGTAACATGCTCCCCCCCCCCTTTATTGGCACCTCAAATGCTTCTGTTTTCAGACTTGTAAGACTATCCTTCAGAATTCCCACTGGATATCTGTCAGAGTTTTGTGTTGCCAATCAGGACATGGCTAACTGGCATAATTGAGAGCATATCGAGACTAGCTGAGGCGACTGTGTTGCTTCACTTTTCCTAATGGAATTGTTGGACCAGGATTCTGGGTCGTTCCACGGCTGTCGGCCACGCTTATGATTTATGGGGGACAAACTTGTGTAGGCCAAAAAGCTGCTGAGAATAGCCGCCCCTTTTGTATACAACCCCTGTCCACTTTAGGTTCGACAATTTGCGTAACCAACAACACCCGACTAGCACCCGAGTTTACCCTTCCGAATCTTGATGGGAGGTCATTTAAACCGAAAAAATCATTACGGTCGTAATCACAGCAAACGGAAGAGCACTGCAGCAGGCTTACCTGTGGTCCTGGGGATTGAGTCGCCTAAAATGTTGATCATAGCGGCAGAATTGAGGCGCGTACACCACTAGAAGCTCCCTACGGAGTCAGATGTCCCTGAGTAATGGGTGTTGTGTTATGCACTGCACGGCGGCACTGTTGTATATTTCTACCACCCTGGCAACAGAATGGCAACACAGGCGCTCGTCGGGCTCCTGTGGGTCGCAGACTCCACACAGACACCTGCCGACAACAATTTCAACATTCTAAACTGTTTCGCACATCCGACGGCAACCATGCAAAGAGATACGTCACCTGAAAATGTCATCCCGCGGGTTAGCCGCAGCCACATCTCGTGCATGGTCGGCGGGTTCCAGAGGCATTGGGTCCGTAGAGTATAGGTCATCATCCAGCATTAACTCGTCGCCGCTACCGCTTACATGTTCGTCAGAATCTCCCCCAGACAGAGAAACATCACTCTCGTTTTCAGACTCCATGTTTGCTACCTTCGCCTTCGCTTCGCGATCGCCAAACAGGCGCGCGGCTCGCATTTACCCAGGGCGCGCGCTGATTGGCTTTATCCGGGTGACGTTTGCTCCCACTTTTAGAGAGCGAGGGCGCAAGGATTCCGGTTTCCTTTTCATCGGATTGCGCGAAAAGTACGCCGCGGATCGAAATGGTATTTTCGGGCCCATTTCAGTGCTCGGCAAGGAATTAGAATTCGCATTAGTTTCGAAATTGACCTCGGAGAATGCGACTGTCCCTTTAAGTACCGCTTGGCGAAGAGGTTAAATTTAATAGGTACACGCGTCCTCACATGCGGTACATGCAACGCATACTTAGGCCTACCCGTCGGGGTGGTTCCCCTCCTCTACGATATGTTAACGGCCCCAAGAACCTACGTTGTACGATAAATATCACAAACAAATACCTTTATTCGAAACGCAGAACGTGACACCAACACACAGAAGATGATTGACTCACCCATATGCGACATCGCTTGGACGTAACCTAGGAGAAATACAATGTAAAAAAAATCCAACAACGGAAATAGCTTGCCTGAGAAACATGCGTACCTGCTTGTGTAATCGAGGTATAAAGTGCAATCTGGACTTCTCTAATTCACGCATCAACGTTCGTGCATGAAGGGCAAAGTTCGTTGTCTCCGTTCCTCAGTCGTTGTGTCCAGCCTGCCGGTGATCAGGACAACTGCGAACCAGAGGGAAGATGAACGAAAATGCGTCGCGCGGACGAATAATTACTTCATAGATATAATACGCACCTTAAATGACTCCAATCTTGAAAGCGTCGAACGAGTTTCTTCAAAGACCGAGCAGACTCGTCCTCGCTCCCCGACGTTTCAAAACAAATTGCCAGCAGTTGCAAGAAACGGATTCTTCCCGAACGTACGATACCTCACAGTCACGGGTTTTAGTTATTGCACTTCTTTGATAGAATGATAGTTCAGACCCATTATGACACTGCCGCATAAGATAATTTATTGCCTGGTTTTCGGAATCACGCGAAATATTTTGGCAGCGCATGGATGTCGTGAGAAGGCGTTCGTATACTCATGCGCCGGAAACACGCGGTACACTCTCAGAAAGAAACCGGATAGTAAGGGTCAAAAATCGTCCAATTTTTTACCCATAGTCTAAGGGTCAACACCTTACGCATAAAAGTATGACGGATAGTAAGCGTGAAAAATCGTCAAACTTTTGACCCCTATTTTAAGCGGTGTTCGATGCCGGTTATTCTATGGGCTGTTTGGCTACCCTTGTGATACCGCTTACTGCACCTAAAAATACCACATAGTACGCGTCAAACCTGAGCACCGTAGACGTCACGTGACCTCACGGTCCTTGTACAGGCAACGGCTGCAATTCTGAAATGACCCGCAATGTGGTTTTCCGGCGGCTGTTCTGAAAAAGGGTATGTGGTTCCCGATTGCCAAAAGCACCAGAAAGAAGTTTCCAGAGCAGTAGACGGAAAATCGGATTGCCTGTCAATTTTGCATTGCAGCTACTGCCTGCCCAAGGGACGCTGACATCACGCGGCGCCTAAGGTTCCCAGATATGATGCGTACTGTGAGGCATTCTGGGGGTGCAATTCTCTGTGCAAAGACGGCATACCATGCGAAATTGTTTCATAGGAAAAAAAGAACACTGCTACAACAGCATCTCGATGATACGAATCTCACAGGGCGTGAAAAAACAATTGGTATCATCCGAGACTCGTCAGCAATACCACATAGGTGCACGAAGCATGTATACGGACGGAAGCCCGTTCACTTTTATATGCTATCGCTTAAAAGATATCCATGGTATAGGCGTAGCTTGTTGCTCATCCAAAAGACTTGGCAATTGACAGCGCGCCACAATAGCTAGGCCCACTTCACTGCAAAATCGTATGACACAGACAAACCCATCCATCACGTGAATAACAGATATAAAAGGCACGTTCTTGCGCAAGGCAAGCAATATATAAGAGTTCTCGTGACAGTCAAAAGAAAAATAAGAAGCACGAGTGCATCACCGGGTTCATCGTCTCACTATAGCCCGCGACGCCACTATCTCATTTAAATCAGAACATCTGAATACATGGAAGTATTTCCCACAGCGTTAGCAGCACGCATTTAAACCGTAATGCAACAAAAATTCGCCAAATAATTCCTCTTTATTGCAGGAAAGACCCCAGAATAATAGATACATGCATGTGTTTATATAATATTGCACCTATGGCATGAAAATGGTGTGTCTTAAGGTGCACGTGACCAAACATTTAAAAAATGAGAACAGCATACTAGCCATAAACCAACAGATTACAACACCTGCAATATTTTAGAGAATGATGAAATGACATTTGTGCATCTTCACAACACTTCAACACAACAAAATATAAATTGTAGACTTGCTATATGAGATAGTAATTCCATTAAATTACGTTTATAATGAAAAAACATTTAATGAGCGTTATATCACAGGATGAGGCATCGAGGTACACAGAATATCGGACATATACAAAAAGAAATCCATAGCAGACAGGTCATAAACTAATTATATATAGGGTGATTCCACGCCGGATCAGGCAGGGTGGTCCAGTCGACCTCTTCATTTTTTTTTTTTTTTTTCAAACACATATTAAAGCCTTGGCTAGGCTTTATAGGCCCCTAGGAGGCATATGGGTGCTGAAAGTAGTTGAAAATAATTGGTGGGTATTTTTGATGAATTATCATTCAGATGTGAGCTTCCTACGCAGCTTGACGCCACGCATCTTCAAACTATTTGACATACTCAGCTTATCACTTTTCTTTTCTTCTTCTTTTTTCCACGTATTGTCTGAGGTGGGTAGCATTGTATTCTAAGTTGTGAAGATCCTAAGATTTGCCTTCGAGGAGATAAAAAATCGAAAATTTGCCTCATTTGTAAAATATGGTACCTTTTGGGAACCTCACAACTCTTCACCCAGTTGTGATACCCGAAAGTAATCTACATCATTGTGTTCGTCTTGAAATGCCCTTTCTTCGCATAGCGAGTACGTCGTATTGCGAATTGGGGCAACGCCCCCAATAGGCTTTTTGTGAGGGATATCTACGGAAAATGCGTAAGTTCGACACCGCGCATCCCATATATTCCTACTCGTAACATCATTCATTTTGGTCGCAAGCGTTCATCATGACTATTCTTAGTTGCCGTACCCCAGAGTAAATGGCAATAGTTTAGGGAAGACATGAACAGTGAACGGTATAGTAGTAGTTTATTCGACAAGGAAACACGAGTCTATGCCTAGCGGTCATGCCTAATATTTTGCACATTTTATTCTGCACGTATTCAATGCGAACGTAGCGTGTCTCTCGTGTTTGTCCTCGTTCCTGTTTGGATGCATCAATGAATCACGTAGCAATCTGCCCGTAGTAACGAACGTATTCAATGTGTTCATCCCATAGCAACTGTTTGTTAAAGATGACACTCAAACATCTTATGCATTTTACAATGTCAACAGGACGATTAAGATACACTATCTCTTTATTTAGACTAAGACTCCTGTTTTGGTCGAAATGTGATTGCTTCAGTTTTACTACTATTAATGCGTGAAGAGTTTAAATTAACCCATTTTTTCAAGTTGCAAAGCATCTCGTTAGCAGTAGTGGCTATTACATCAATATTAGAGCCACTGGAAAACACGCTTGCATTGTCCGCATACGAAGAAAATTCACAATTGACATCAATGTCAATTATGTCATTTAGATATCGGGTATCAGATCCGGGTATCTCAACTGGGAGCCGAGTTGTGAGGTTCCCAAAACGTACCATATTTTACAAATGAGGCAAATTTGCGATTTTTTATTTCCTCAAAGGCAAACCTTAGGATCTCCACAACCTACAATGCAATGATACCCACCCCAGACAATATGCAAAAAAAAAAGTGTTAAATAGTTATGAAGATACGTGGCGTCAAACTGCGTAGGAAACGCAATGGTCGAAATGTCCACATCAGAATGATAATTCATTAAAATAGAACCACCGATTATTTTCAGCTACTTTCAGCGCCAATATGCCTCCTAAGGACGAGGTTTTAATATACGTTTGAAAGGGAAAAAAATCACCACCGTGCATGATCCGGCGTGAAATCACCGTATAATAACTGAAGTATACAGGGTGTTCAAAATTAAGCTTTCACTAGCACTTTATAAATAGTGAACAAAAGAAAACTGGCTGCTATTTTTCTGTCCCTTGAGTAAGAAACAGGTGCCACATAATTAGCAGCAGCTGTTTCTTACACAAGTAGCGTAAAGTTATCATCCGGTTTCCTGTCATCGCTGTGTTTGCGTAGCGCTCGTGAAAGCTTAATTTTGAACACCCTATAGTTCAGTGTATTGCAAACGTTGCATTTATCGAGCAATGCATCATTACTCATGAAGCAGTCACAACTTACAAGTCATCTTTACAGGTGAGTTGTACTGGTTGTACATGCGTGAGGGAGTAGTCTTGTGTATTTCTTCCCAGAATGTGTCGCACAGTAGAAATTTTAGGAGCACCACCTAATGCAGCTGAGGGTGCATGCGTGGTATTATGCAGTCCAGCATGGCTACGAAGAGCATGTCGTGTCCTGTTCCTTGGGATGCTGGACATAGAAGTTTATTGTCATGAGCACAAAATAATGTGCTTGCTGATATTATCAAATGGCTAGGCATGTCCGTTAAACAGTAGATTCCAAAGATATGGTATTGCATTTCAATGAGAAAGCCAATCTCGAAAATGTGCTAGCGTCATGATACGTGATGCAGATAAGGTCTTGTCTTCTTCGCCAGACCTGGGTCATCTCCAGAGACCTCCCACATGAAATGGTTACAGGCTGGCAAACATAGCATTCTGAAATCTTTCTCATTCTTCAAGTAGCATTCAACTGAATTTTGTTAGACCCGTAAATTATTTTATCATGTCATTGATGTGGTCTGTGGTACTGTCAAATGGGTGCACGTGTCTGTGCAGCAGTATACGAGGGGGGACCCAAAAGAAACCGGAATTGTCCTCGTGAGGGCGGATCCCTTGTAATACAGGCTTCAACCACTAGGTGAGAGTTTTACGAACTGTTTTGCATCAGTGCACCAGATGGCGTTGTTGTGCAACGCTGCGTTCGGCTTCAGTGAATTCTGTTGTTAGACCCCTTCAATGCGTTTGCCTATTTCGCGATGGCTGATTTGCACGAACAACGTGCGGCAGTGAAATTTTGTTTCCTGTTGGGCAAAAACGCATCAGAAACGGCAGTTATGCGACAGACGGCTTACAAGGAGGCTGCTTTGAGCAAAACACAAGTGTACGAATTGGTTTCTTGATTTAAACGAAGCGACATGTCGATTGACGATCAACCTCGTTCCAGACGGACTTCGACCAGCCACACTGAAGTAAATTTCGACAGAATTGGTCAAGCCCTCTTGCAAGACCGCAGTCGGACCATTGATGAGCTTGTGGAGTTGGCAGGGATGTTGTAGAGCTCATGTTAGCGAAATTTTATCGAACGATTTGCACGTGAAACGAGCTGCAGCGAAATTTGGCCTCGACTGCTCACGTCCGAACAGAGAGAGCTGAACACGGCTGCGTGCCGTGCGTTGAAGGACCAGTTGGAGACGGACCCCGACTTTCTTTCTAAAATCATAACAGGAGACGAATCTTGGTGAGCATTCTAGTCAATCGAAAACAGCCAGTTCACCACGACCCAAAAAAGCACGACCAGTGAAGTCGCACGTCAGTACAATGGTGATCTGTTTTTTTTTATGTGAGGGGCTTCTGCACTCAGAATTTGTTCCGCCGTGTCAAACGGTCAACCAAAGCTCTTATTTGGAAGTTTTAAGAAGGTTGCGCCACGATCTACGGAAGAAACGTCCCCAACTGTGGCATTCAGGTGACTGGTTCTATCACCATGACAACGCACCTGCCCACACCGCGCTGAGTGTTCAGCAGTTTTTGACCAAAAATGGAATGACCCCTGTGCACCACCCTGCCTACTTATCTGATCTCGCCCCCTGTGACTTTTTTCTGTTCCTCTGGATGAAGAAAGTCTTCAAAGGTAAATGTTTTGCCGATGTCGAAGAAGTTAAACAGAAAACGGCACAAGCACTAAAAAGCATCAACGTCGACGAGTTCCAAAACTGTTTTGAGCAGTGGAAAAAACGTCTGGACAGGTGCATTGCATCAAAGGGAGATTACTTTGAAGGTGTTTGAAGTTAGAGCATGCAACAATGAAAACACAATTTTTTAGCAAATAATTCCGGTTTCTTTTGGGTCCCCCCTCGTATATCGCGGAACTGATACTGTTTCTAGCGTTCAAATGGGAAAGCTAATCTCGTTAATATGGTAACGCCGAAATAAATCATGCCGATGAGGTGCTCTTTGCCAGACCTGAGTTCGCAGAGGTCGCTTACATGAAATAGTCATAAACGTAACATGGACTTCAAAAACCACTTACTATAACTGAAAACACTCTAGTCCTTTAAGATAACATTTAACTGAATAATGTTAGACGCGTAACTCATTTCAGCTGTCTAAGAAGTTGCGTTCCACACGTGTTTTGCAGCACCACCACAACCACCACCTGCACCACGTTATCGAAAATCGTGACCATCAGAAAATCGATTTGCTTCATGTCAACACATCATGCTGCGGTATAATCAGCAATAATCATCCGAACTCCTATTACAAGAACGGATTGAGGAATCGTTAACAAAGATGCTTCAACGGGGAGAAATGCACATCCGAGAAAAACGAGAACAAAAAGAGTCTTACCTCGTGGACAATGGGCGTACACATACGAATTTGTAGCGCGGAGATAGCGTGGAGAATCACAACTGTTCAAGCAGCGTCGTCCGCGTGCCTAGCCCAAATATCGTGGGACGTTGTCTCGTTCGATGCAATCTCTTCCTGTGATAAGTTTGACACAAATGAAATATGCAATTAAAAAAACTACACACACCCAGCGCAAAATGTGACAACTTACATTTGCTAGACCGTGCATGATGCGAGACCGTGAGATGCCAGAAGCCAGAGTGACCGTTAACGAAGCGAAAGAAAAGACGCTTTCCACACGGAACCATGCACGTGTTCTCAGAAGGCAGGGCCCGTATAACAACTGAAAAACAATATGCGTCAATATAGGTGTAAAGAGCTAATACTCCAACGCAGAGTTTCAGTTTAGCCGTCAAGACGAAATCGTATGCGTCAAGATATAAGAGTAAATCATGTCCACCGTCCCATTTACGCATAAAACTCCGCCCTTTACGCTTACAGCGAGCGCATTTACGGGTACTAGGAATAAAACAGCTTGACGGATACGGCGTCTGCGATTTTGTCGAACTTTACGCTTAGTAAGGGTAAGATTGGACGTAAGCGTAAATTTATCCGTTTCGTTTCTGAGAGTGCACACATGAGGTACAGCTGCTAGACCGCGCTTAAAAAGGTACCTAGCCGGTACGGATGGGGTGTCGAAGCCTTTGTACCGCTTGAATTTCGCAGTGGTCGCGAACTGTACCTGCTGGTTGAGGACCGTACCTCATGTGCACCGCTTGACCAAGGTGCGGGTCCTCTTTCATGCGGTACATATCGGGTGCCGGATTTAGAGTGTAGTGACGCTACAATTGTAAAGCAACCGAAAACAACCGCAGCGAAATTGTGTTTGCATTTGGTTGGGAAACGGTATATTGTATGCGCAGTAGCCCTGCACGAATGGACAGAACTAATGGCGAATTCCGCTGGTCGTTGTAGTGCAGAGAAAGTTGCACTGGATGCCACACTGGCCTCTTCAATCCAACCTGCTTCGCGATCATTGATCGTTCCCTTAGCTAGTCGTTCGTGGCGCTCAACACGGTTGCCGTGCAATGCCGTGTTTAAAAACACGGCAACTGATGAAAGATGGCAGTCACTGAAAAGGTTAGCCAGATGTAGGACTCGAACCCACATCTTCTGGATTACCGGTCCAGGGCTCTACCAATTGAGCTAAGCTAACACACCTCCCCCAGCGACTTTCAAGGGTGCGTCATCTGAAGAGACAAATCAACCACTCTCTCACACTCATCCCCCTTTCACTCTTACATTTTTCTCACTCATACAAGCCCTGAATCGGTAATACAGAAGATGTGGGTTCGAGTCCTACAGTTGGCTAACCTTTTCACTGACTTTCATCTTTCATCGTTAATTTCTTAGGCATTTGAGGCTTTTTATGTATTTGTCCTTTATATGTTGTTCCAACCTCGGAACATCAGTTCTGTCATGCACGGCATTACTATTTAACCGCTGCAATTCCCGGGTTTTCGGTGTCCGTCCTAGTTATTGTAGCGAACGAAAG
The DNA here is from genome assembly GCF_037126465.1 of Ornithodoros turicata. Taxonomy (NCBI): domain Eukaryota; kingdom Metazoa; phylum Arthropoda; class Arachnida; order Ixodida; family Argasidae; genus Ornithodoros; species Ornithodoros turicata. The sequence continues at coordinate 40,232,840 of NC_088204.1, forward strand.
CCATATTTTAGCGGCCATTAGGATTTGCGGAGCGGACACAGCCGAACAGCAGGTAGCTTCGTTTATTATTAGGTTAGTCCAAGTTCGGTGCTTGCATTTTTATGTCCAGGTTAGTCTACGTGCGAGAAGATGTAGAGCATGTTGGTTAACTAACATGGTAAACGCGTCCTCTGTCCGCCCTATTTATTAGTGTTTGTTACCAGGTTATTCAAAGTTCGCTGTTGACAGCTTCCCGCGCGCGACTGTGCATCTTCTACACAGGTAACATTTATTTATAGTAGTTTATTTGGCAACGGGTATTTCGATCACTTTATTGCGAGGTACACTCCATGATATCCATGCGACGCAATGGCGGACCTGGCCCTTGTACGGAAACACAGGTTTCACCTGCAAAGGTGTTCACGTCTTGTTGAAGTCACTGTATTCTTTGGCGCGCATTTCTGAACATCTGACTAACTGTAACGGCTGCAGGCTTTGTCGCTTCCTAGCATTATAATACAAAAAGCGCATGAACAGAAGGCACCATAGAAGGGAACCCTCACCAACATCTTTACTTACTAGCCCCACGCTTTTAAGCTTCATTAGCTTCATTCTTAACATTATGGACCACACTCCGCATACGTTCCTCATTTTGAATCACCACGTCTGCATCTTCCGCAGCTGCATATCCGGTACATCTGTGACCTCTATACATGCGCGAATGCTCAGCAGCGCGCCGCCTACGCTGTAACTACGCGGCATGGAGGAAGGAAACACAGGAGTGGCGATTCCAACTTTTTGCCATTGGGACGGGCGTGCCAGCCTTCACATTGTATTCTGGGATGCACCTGTCTACCATGTGACCGCTCACGTGACCCCAAGAGCATGCGCAGGCAGCTCCCAAAGCAGACGACGGGAGTCGTGATTGTCTTGCAGTTCAGATATCTGCATTGTGATCAACGCCGCGCGTCCAGTTTTATTTGTGTGTATTCGGAGGGTTACTCCTGGTTTACCCTTCTACTACAAGACCAGTCACGGTCTGCAGGACGCGCACACAGGACTAGAATCATCATTCGTGGCAGCGACGTTTGTGTGACGACGTTGCCACGTTTCAGTGTGTGTTTGTTGCTGATGTGGTAAAGCATGCCAGAAATCAAACTTGTACAACAATGGAGGACATCGAATGAATCTGCAGCTGTAGCACAGCGGCAGCTTGTAAACGAACGAGTCAAGATGACTCTCTCGCAGGCAGGGGTACGAAACAACCGATCAAGTACGTACTTACGAATGAAACGTTATTCCCGTGACACTGCTGCTTTCTGTTCAACGACAGCCGCAAACGCCATAAGAACACGTTAACAAAACGTTGTTTCCGCAATGGTGCTCACATTTTATGAGTAAATGACTTTGGAAAGGCATAAAACCACGAAAAGTAGCGCGAGGAACAAACCGTTGCTAAACCGAAACTTTAGAAAGGATCACGTGGTGGACAGGAAGTAATGGCGCTTTTGACAGGAGCGGCCGCCAGAGGGGTCCCACGGAAATCTATTCGAAACGGCCACTCCTGTGTTTCCTTCCTGCATGCTACGCTGCCCTGTGCAGCGGTCCTGTTGCCAGACGACCAGAGCCGTTGATAGGGAGAGTTTGGCCATGAGGAGGAGCCTAACTTAAAGCGTGCCATGCGACGTCACGGCCAAGCGACCTCCCTCGCCGTGCTCTACTGTTGTCCTGTCGTCAGCCGGTCGCCGACGCCATATTGATGTTGATCTTTGTTTACGATGCAAAGAGGGAAGACACATGCGTACATCGTCCTTCGAAAGCACTTCGGCCTTGAACTGTTTCGGTTTGGCAACAAAGCCCCTTTAAACACAGGCGGCTGTGGGTCATAAGCCACCTAGATTACGATGAAAGATGGAAGTCACTGAAAAGGTTAGCCAGGCTGTAGGAGTCGAACCCACATCTTCTAAAATCCAGAAGATATGGGTCCGTTTCGGTGACTTCCATCTTTCATCATTAATTTATTAGGCAATTGAGGCTTTGTATGTATTTGTCCCTTCTATGTTGTTCCAGCCTCAGAACATCAGTTCTCTCATGTAGATTACATTCAGTGCAAAAACAAAGCTGTCGACCAGCCTGCGCACAGCATCAAAATGGCGCGCACCACATGGCTGATAAGCGGATTCTGCTTGGACTCGGGCTTTGTGGGCGCAACCATGACTCTGACGTCAAAATAGGCTCCACCCATGAGGCGGCAAAAGATCAGAGAATGGCCAAACTATCCCTATAAATGGCTCTGCAGACGACGTGGACAACATCACTCGTTACACACTGAGCGACTAGTGGCATGGCCGAGTGGTGATTGCCAAGGTTGTGCGTAAGATTATAAGGTGGTGTATTCGAATCCTTCCAGTGTGAAGGTTGCCAATCATAAGTGAATTGAGCCGTTTTAGAAATTTAGAACATTTAGTTGATCTGCTTATTTGTACACCGAGAGTAAATGACAATATATTTTGTAATCTAGAACGGTTTCTTTAGGATGCTAGTTGCCCTAACCAGCCCTGATTAAGAGTGCGCTCTGGACTCACCAGCAGAACTTGCTTCTGGTGATTGTTCCGTGAACCCCGGGTACTTGGGAGGGTGATGCAGTAGCTGGCTATCTTTGACGCCTCGTTGCAGTCGCCGCGAGCATCTACGGAGGTAAAGGGGGCAAGGATGCTTTCTGCGTCCAAGGCGCTGTACGCTTCGCAAGCCTATGTTGCGGATCCTCGTGGAGAGCGCTCTCCAATCCGAGCCGAACAAACCAAAGCCTCTTCTCCAAGCGCGTCGCGAGACAACGACACTGACTCTGCCGCTGATTCTTCTCTCCTTGTCGCCGTCGGCTCCGGGCCTTTTTGCAGGTTCTGCTAAAGGCTGAGCCGCATGGCATGAGAAACTGTCCGAAAAGTGTCCGAACCGAAATGGGAACCGAACTTTTTTCTGTACATCACAGCATGCTACCCAAATGCACCCCGAATTTCGGCCGAAGACTTCTAGCCTTGGGGAACATCGCCTTTCAGCTATCCAGCTCAATGAGATAATCCCTGTATTCATAGGGGAAGAAGTCGCACACACGGCAACAGTCGACCCGATTGCCCCGTCATCGTTGCTATGGTTCTCCTTCCGGCTGAATAGCCATTGGATGCAACTACGTTTTCGGTTGGCGTGACTTCCATTTTCGGAGGATAAATCTGGCTTTGCCAGATCGGGCCCAATGCGGCCCGGAAGTCTGCTCCCCGAAAAAAGTTCGGCCCCGAATTCGGTTCGGAAAAAATGGTAATACATGGGCAAATTCTGCACGTCCTGACATATTTTTTATCTGAATACAGCAAATAGGCGAATTTAGACGATTTTTTGTTTCTGTGAATGCGAATACATGGAGTCCTATGGGAGCAGCAGAAATCATTTCCTCAGATCTTTCAGCGAGGAAATAAACGCCTGAAAAATATGTCAGGACGTGCATCTGTGTCCCCTGATGACAGTACAAGCTAAGTTGCAACGTTAACCTTCGTATTATTCAAGATGAACGGGACAAATGTGTGGACATTTGTCGTCTGCTAGCATGGGCTGCATTGTGCTGCCCCCAGTGGGCTTCCGCTCCGGGAGAGGGGATACATCGAGATGGGAGGTGCGAGAGCGAGAGGGAAGGCAAACGGCTACGTGCACTGCGTGAGGTTGTTGTTTCAACCTGCCTTGGCGACGGGACAGAACGGCGCGTGTCTTATCGTGGTGAATGACTTTGCCTGCTCTATCCGGCGTCAGCGTCGTGCATCGATATTCCTCACGCATGGCCTGTTACTGCGACCTCGGCTGCAATCAGTAAGACATAAATTGGCGTAATCGTGGCGTAATGCACGATACAAATAGGTGTTGAAGAGAAGGTACGTCTTGTACTTTCTGTGTGTCAGTTGCGTGATGTTTTCGGGGGTGCGCTTGTTTTATTACACTGGTTCACGACCCAGTATATGCTTCAGCCTAAATATGGAGCGAAGGACAGTATTCATAGCTGAATCTGGCATGGTCAAGATGTGCTGACATCTCATGCGACCAACACAAGTGCACGATAACATGAGGTATGCGTGATAAGGTGTCCCGGATGTTACTAAGCTGCCGCTACGGGAAGGATCGCCGTGAAATGTGGCTTGAGAACGAGAAGACGTGCCTTGATTTTGAACAAGTGTGTCGGAAAGACGCTTGAATTGTGTACCATTATTATTGTGTAGCATTCCACTCATGAGGACCTTTCGAACGCCGTGTGCGGCTGTCCTTATATACAACAGCAGGTTCTGTTCGTCATAAATCAGACCATCTGTTTATGGAATTTTATCGTGCATGTGCTTCTCTTCGTTCCTTAGTGCCACTTCTATGTACTCTGGGTCATTCCTAAGTGTGGGAGCTATGTGTACTAGTTGTCAAGAGGACAAAATTAAAGGCAATCAAATGGACTGTTCATCTGCATAGACAAGTGTTATTCATTTCTGCTTAGTTGCACCACGTACACACAGGTGAGCGCAAATAACATGTATGCGGGCGACCGTGACTACAAGAGGTACAAAAAAATCCAGCTAAAGTTATTGACACTGGGCATATAAGACGACGGTTGATCTTGCCTGCGCCTTGCTCGTTATGGATATGAAAGAACTGATGTTCTGAGGCTGGAACAACATAGAAGGGACAAATACATACAATCCAGAAGATGTGGGTTCGAGTCCTACAGCTGGCTAACCTTTTCAGTGACTTTCATCTTTCATCGTTATGGATGTCCGTTGAGTTTTTCCGGGTCTAGCTACAGGATTTGTGTGAGACCAACCACACGGCTTCATCCACAGTTATTCGCGTGCTTGCACCGATGGTTCAGCACATCATATTTTCGGCCGTGTACCTATGTTGAATTATGCGATTATGATACGTGAAATAACAGACGCAGGCAAGTCATGGGGATATTCCTGCCGTCACCCTATCCCCATGGTGTGATTTGCAAACATTTCGATGGGGGGATGGGGGGAGGGCGGATATATTGAAAGGAATATATATATATATATATATAAAGAATGAAAGGGAAGCGCCAGCCATGCACAGTCCGATTGCTCCCGCAGTGCGCTCACCAACAGGAGCGTATACTACAGGGTGTTTCAAAAAACGTGTCATTCGGACTTTCTAAAAAAACGGGGCGACGGAAAAATACGGGGTAAACGGCATTTGTATGGTAACTGAATTTCCCACCTTCTAAAAATATTGGCAAAAAAGAAAGAAAGAAAAACAAACGATTAGTATTAGTGAATAATATAAAAATATGTATGGAATAGAAGAGGTCACCCTGTACTTTGTTCGAAAATGCACTGTCGAAAGCAGAAGCTGTCCGCGGGAACAGATACAAATCTGTCGCAGGCGCCTGTTGTTTTTCCATTCTGACCTTTATGATTACATATGCGAAGTGGGCTTATTTTTTTCAACCTCTTCAACCTCCTGATATCAGTCATTGATGCGTTTCATTAGTGCAAAAACAGTACGAAAGAACAAGATTACTTCGTGTTTCCAGTGCACTTGAAAACGTTCACACATTCCGTGAACTTCCCATTCCATCGTCATTTCATTATTAAGTGCGTGCGTGAGAGTATGTGTCAAGCAAGAAGACCGCTTCGTTTCATTATTTTATTTTTTATTTATTTGTTTTGTGTTCCACTATTCTTAAACAGGCACGCACACTCAAAATAAGGTGAGGCGCATGGCACGTGAAATCATAGCGATAGTGCGCCGCTGTGCAGCCTGTACTGTGTCTCCAGCCATAGTCAGAATGTAGTGGTTGTTTGGTTCCCCAAGTTCGCTATCTCCAACGCGTGGGCAGTAGAAGAGAAAGCCGGATACCAACATATAAACAGGAGACATGACAAGCGACTATGTCCATTCCTACCTTTATCGTTGCTCATAAAGCCATATATGTGTGATTCCAACTGGGACTGCAGCAGACAGGTACAGAATACTGTGCTTTCTCTGTAATACGCCACGCATAGCTACTTGATAGATTTGTACCGCCTAATCCGCATGCTGTAATTGTGCACAATGTTATCATCACCCAAATTGCGAAGAACGAAAAATCAGACACAAGTTAGTCGCTCGGCTTTGCTCAGTTCCGTCTCCCCAATTAGCGTCCCTAATTCTGTAAGCAAGTCCAAATGTATTATCAGTTCAAGCCGTTCCCGAAGCGGTCAGCAAAACTGCGAAGCGATGACAAACCAGCCGAGACGATCGGAGCAGTTGAGCCATACACGCCACATCTCGCACACGCGCCGCCACTAAAAACAATAAAAGCATCGACAAATGTAGGAGCAAACGATACGTGAATCATACCTCAAGGTCAGGCCGCAACCCGCTTGCTCTCGACGGCTCCGCGCTTACTAGGAGGAAACCGTCACTTCCATAAAGGAGAGCAAGGAGCATGAAAAAAAAAAAAAAAAGCGAAGCATAAAAAATAGCTTTTTATACACCGATTTTTTTTTTTTATCTACAGCCTTACATCACAAGCCTAGGGGATCCCACTTACTGGTCGTGTGTTCGAAAGAACGATTCTCAAAGGGCCACCAAGGCTATTGCATTTTGTTGAAGCAGCGGTATGCGTATATTCCCCCTCTCTTGATACTGTCACCATTTCATTCCACCCTCTAAAAATCAGAATATTTCCCGAATCATTCAAACTCCAGAGTTTCAAGTCTGCAAACAGCCACAACAACACATACGGGATGATAATGACTGAGGAAATTCCACACTACAATATTGTACCACTACCCCATGGCTCACAGGGGGGTTATGAGATCTGTAATGATGATCATAATGAGAATGTGATGCGCAGAGCAGACACTTGAGTTACGAGCCCAGGGTTGATGTAACACGCTGGACGCATGCACGACGTCATGGCCGACGAAAACAAAGTCCGCAAACTTGGACTGCATATTGCAGAAAACGAAAAGGCGCCAATGAAACGAGAAAAGTTTCGGTGCAATAGCGGCGTCAGGAGAGTTTCTCGTCTGTGCGCCTCACAGACGCAACACGGATCCCATTGAAACATATGGAATTGAGAGCAGCAGTTGTGTGTTGTGTAAACAGTCCCATACACATAAATATGCTCGTGCTCGGCCCATGAAAACTTGTGTGAAACCAGCCTCGTTGCCACGTTCCCTCCGAGCGAAGGTTTCGGAAAGACCGCCGCGCGAGAGACAGAAGACAATTTCCTCCAAAGCCACTGCCACTGCGATCTGCGACAGCGAAACATGGCACATGCGCAAGCGGGATGCTCCGCTCCCAGCGCCGAGGGAAAAAAAATATGAAGAAAACAATTTCGCAGCGGTGCTGCCATCCCTCGATGGTAGCGCGCAAACAAGGAGCGGAGAGGACCCCCTTAAGGAAAAAAGGTGTTGCCGCCAGGAATAGAAAACCTGGGTCTTCGCGTTTTCGGTCAGATATGCTACGGCTACACCACGACAGCAAACCTTCCTTGAGCTAGAGTGCAAAAACTATAAGGGGGACGGACAACCAATCACACTATACCCATTCTTTCTTACATATCCACCTCGTGTCTGACTGAGTGAATGAGTAAGTGAGAAATATGTAAGAGGGAACGGGAATAGCGTTATTGGTTGTCTGCCCCTCTTGTACTTGAGGCACACTGTTATCCAAAAGGTAGACATTAACTCCAGAAGACGAGTAAACGCCTTGTCCCATAGCGAACCCCTCCAGAGGAGTATTTTTTACCACTTCTATAGGGAGTAAGCATGTACTCCTTCTGGGCTGTAGTAGATATACTGTTTCGATGGAGTTCTGTAGCCCACATGATATACCAAATGAGGAGTGAAATACGAAATATCGAACGAGAGAAGTGCAACATGTCAGTTTGGCACTACAAAAGAACGAATGTGAACTGTTACACACATTTATTAGCACTAGAGACAAGAAACAGGCACAAAGAGTGAAATAGTACATACGTCCAAATTGAATCCATACCGCCTTGGCCATTGGTATTGAAGTGTCCACTATCGACCACCACACACAACAAAAAGAAATGCAAATCGGGAAAGTCGCGGTACCTACAGAAACATTGCAAGTTCTGACACATTAATACCATGACGCCTCTGCAGAGGCGTCATGGTATTAATGCACATGTACACAGTTTCGTTGAACGTTGAACGTTGAACAGTTTCGTTGTACACGTTTTCGTTTCTTTTCCAGTGTTCGAACGTCCAGCGGTCAATTTGCACGATAAAACTGCAAAAACAAACAGACGTACGTCGTAAGCGACTCACCACAACCACAATGTAAGGACCTGTAAAGCAACATGACCTCACCTGTGTTTCAATCACAGTGACACGACTCATTACCAGTCAAGCTGGTATGCAACCTGAAAATGATAAAGAATTCGCTGAATTGACTCCATCGGACAAAGTATGAAACGGTTTTGTTAAGCCTTACCGTATTCAAGAACATGTCTCACAGGTGTAGGTGGACCTACTGTTGAATGCATTCAGTCCGAAGAAGCCTTCCGAAAAGTAATATCAGAGTTATGAATTTCTTGATAACTCTGAGCTTCACACATATGATCGTCAACGTCTCAGCCACAGTGAAAACGTTGCGAACGACCGAACACAAGCCTGCGTTCGCCGCACTCCAGACCGCTTCAGAGAAGCTGTAAGAAGGAGTAAGGAGCACGCGTTACCGCTTCTCCGCGAGGTTCGTACACCTCTTATACGCCTTCCTCTCAAACGAAGGGGTAGAATACCATCCTTTCTCTTTTTATGATGTGTAAACTTGACGTGAAAAGAGTAGAAATGGGAAGTCTATACCTTTTTCACTCTATTATAACACCTTTTCGAATAACGGTGTATATAGCGCAAGGAAAGTCTGCTGTCGTGGTGTAGCGGCAGCATATCTGACCGAAAAGAAGAAGACGCAGGTTGGATTCCTGGCTTCAGCACCTTTTCCTTGAGTTGTTTAACTCGTACAATCTCTCCATCGCAAGAGTGCAAGGGCCCGTCTCCACTGGCGCTACGCTTCACAGAGGCCCAAAAGTGAATTGAAGAAATGCTATCGCATTTAATATCTTCCAATCCTTTCAAAATATCCCCCACTGAACCAATGCCACGAAAAAGAAACGATCGAGGGGGAGGCAGCACATCACGAGACTCCGCTGACGGTACGGCTCCACCGAGGCCCAGAAGTGCGTTAAAGAAATGCTGTCGTATTCAAAAGAAAAGAAATGAATGTGTTTGGAAGGCACCGCTTTTTCGTGCGGATCGGCTTCATCGTTTAGCATCATAGGCCTGTTGCACAAATCCCCAAGAACACTCGCGACCCTCAGGACGTCCTCAAAGTGTCATCGCGTCCACGTTCGTGGTGGGATGTACGGAGGGGGTCAAGGTATAGTGTCACCATGGGGTCTTCCACTGATGGTCATATGCGTACCTCCTACGGTCGTCAACCGGAGGACGCATACAGGAGAGCAAAATTAATTTAATACTCAGTATGTGCGACTTTTAATGCAAGCGTCCATTAATTAGTGTTCTGGTTTGTTTCTAATAACCATGTTCAACGTAACCAGCAGTGCTCATGTATGAATTATGTTGTGTATATTCATAGACTGTACAATGCGAGCACAGCAGCGCGAGCTGTCGTTCTTGGGGACAGTGAGGGGACAGTGGCACAGAGGACACAGGGGACAGTGACCCTGTCATGGTCAAACTCAGACTGGACGGAGCACCATTGACCATGGAGGTTGACTCTGGGGCCGGACCTTCCGTCCTAAGCGAGACGGTGTATCGGAAGCTTTGGATCCGTCCACCACCGCTTCAGATGACATCAACGGTTCTTCGGACTTGGTCTCAGCAACAAGTACCCATCCTAGGCTCTCTTGACGTTGAAGTGCAGTACAACAACATCAGCACTCGACAGTCGGTGCTGGTAGCACCTGGCGACGGCCCGTGTTTACTCGGGCGCCCCTGGTTCAGAGACTTGGGAATTGAGTTTCAAGGAGTTCATGCCATGCTTGATAAAGACCAGGTTTGGTTACGCAACCCGGTGTTCGAAGGAGGACTGGGGAAGTTCACAGGGCCACCAGTCACGATCGACATCGAGAAGGATGCTACACCTGTTTTCAAGAAATGCCGCCCGATTCCATTTGCAATGCGCGACAAAGTGTCGTTGGCTATCCAGAAGATGGTTACGAAAGGAGTCCTCGAGCCGGTCGCGTTCTCAAAATGGGCTACGCCAATTGTACCGGCTCACAAGCTGGACGGAACGATCCGCATCTGCGGAGACTACAGATGCACGGTGAATACCGTAACCCAACCAGACAAGTATCCATTGCCCATATCCACAGAGACGTTCGTTGTCCTGGCCAGTGGGGTGTTATTTACGAAGCTTGATATGGATCAGGCTTATCTGGAGCTTCCAGTAGACGAATAGTCATCGTCGCTCTTGACGTTGAATACGCCACTGGGGCTTTTCAAAGTAAAACGCTTGCCATTTGGAGTGTCCGCTGCTCCAGGGATATTTCAACGCTTCAGTGAGACGGTACTACACGGTGTTTCTGGCGTTGCAGCTTTTCTTGATGACATCATCATTACTGGGAAGACTGTTCAGGAGCATGACCAGAGAGTCCAGCTAGTGCTACAACGACTGTAACGTGCTAAACGGCAAGCAATGCAAGTTTTCAATGTCCTCGCTGAGCTTCTTGGGGTTCAACATCAGCGCCGAGGGTATTCGCCAGTGTGCTGAGAAAGTGAAAGCGGTCCACGATGCCAGGGAGTCGAAGGACGAGAAAGAGCTCCAGGCTTTTCTGGGACTTGTTAACTTTTACGACCGTTTTATTCGGAACAAGGCTACATTACTAGAACCTTTACATCGCCTTCTGGACAAGGATTCAAAGTGGAGCTGGACGAGGGAACACAGACAAGCTTTTGGAAACTTAAAAAGGAGGTTAAGCTCTGAAATGTTACTGTGCCACTACGATCTGGGGAAGGAGTTAGTTCTGGTGTGCGACGCATCTCCATATGGGATAGGTGCGGTGGTTGCCCACGTTGATGACAACGGGTGCGATACGCGCATTGCCTTCGCTTCCAGGACATCACACCCAAGTGAACACAACTACGCGCAGATCGACAGGGAGGCGTTGGCAGTCATATTTGGAGTGACCAAGTTTAGGCAATACATCTACGGACGCAAATTTGTGATATATACAGATCACAAGCCGTTGCTTGGTCTCCTACACCCACATCGGCAAATGCAACACGCAATTTCGCCAAGGATGCTTCGTTGGACGCTGACGCTTGAAGCGTACAGTTACGAACTTCGTTACCGGAAGGGAGAAGACATGGACAACGCCGATGCCCTCAGCCGATTGCCACTAGAGGTGGAGCCCGGTGCCACAGCTGAACCCAACCCTCCGGAGGTTTTTCTTATTGAAGAAGTGCCACAAGCAGCGTTACATGCCAGAAACGTTGCTGCTGCAACAGACAGAGATCAGGTTTTGCTTCGGGTTCAACAGTGGACTAGAGACGGTTGGCCGAAGTCATCACCTCAAGCGAGAGATCTCAAGCCTTACTGGACACGCCGTTTCGAGATATCTATTCAATATGGTTGCATGCTTTTGGGGAACCAGAGTTATCGTCCCTCAAGCACTACGGCAGGGGATCCTCACCACACTGCATTCAGGCCACGCAGGGATCGTACGCACGAAAGCAATGACCAGAGGCTTTGTATGGTGGCCGGGGATCGATGCTGACATTGAGAGCATGATCGGTCGGCGCACCCCGTGCCAAGTAAGGCGGAATATGCCACCGAGAGACACGTCACACCCGTGGCTGCCGCCGCAGAAGCCTTGGTCAAGGCTGCATCTGGATTATGCCGGGCTTTTTCAAGGGCGCACGCTCTTGGTGATCGTCGATACTTGCTCGAGATGGCCGGAAGTGATTCCTGTGCCGTCGGTGTCGGCGGCCGAACTGATCCGTCATCTTCGCCGTGTGTTTGCGACCCACGGATTGCCCGGTGTCGTGGTTACCGACAATGCCACGTCTTTCACTTCATCCGAGACGGCCGACTTCCTAAGAAGGAACTCGATCAGACACATGTTCTCTCCGCCATACCATCCGCAGTCGAATGGCGTCGCAGAACGTATGGTGCAGAACGTAAAAAACGAGCTTCGCCAACTACGACGCGACGATCCGGACTGTCGTCTATCACGTCTGTTGTTCGCATTACGTACAACACCATGCGCGGACAGCACAAGATCTCCGGCGCAACTGCTCATGAACCGTAGCCTGAGGACCTTACTAAGCGATGTCCGGCCAAGACGGCAGTTGACGGAGGAAGCTGACCAGTCACTAGAGCGAAGATTCAAAGCTGGTGCAAAGGTGTTCGTACGTAGCTACAGGGCTAACCACAAATGGCTACCTACCACGGTGGTTGGCGTCGAGGGCAACTGCACTTTCAAGTTACAACGCGAGGACGGCGAACTGCAAAGAGCGCATGCAAACCAGATGCGCAGATGTCAGGCAAGTTGCAATAGCCACGACGACGCCAGCAGGGAATGGTGGTTATTTCCAACCCCAACTCCAACGCCGAGCACAGACAATACAGCATCGCCGGAGACAACAGGAAACACACCAGTAGATCCTAGTGCATCGGGCCTGCGACGCTCTGAGCGAGCTAGAAAGAGGACGGATTTCTACGGTGTGGTGGTCTCGAAATAGCTGGGGAAGGACTGTTGTGTATGTTCAAAGATACCGCGCTTGACTGTACAATGCGAGCACAGCAGCGCGAGCTCTCGTTCTCGTGTGCTGGTTCTGGAACTGATCGGACGCGTGTTCCGCTTGGGAATAAACTAGTGTTGGTTGCTACTCCGACTTGACCCAAGGTCATTACAAATTACAAAAAAAAAAAAAACTACATACACGAAATACCAACAAATATACAGGGGTACAAATTCAGATTGAATTATTTTAACGAATACTCCACGCACAGGGTTCAATGTGCGATAAAATATAGCTAGCTACATCTTTCATTGTGATCTTAATTGTTGCCATGAACGTCCGAGGAAGGTCCCTGACAGGCTGCAACACCAAGCATTTCCGTCGTAGATACAGAAAAATGACGGTATGATACAGCACGTGCTTGACTTTCGATGGAAGATTTAGACCAACTCAGTAAGAAACACGGACGCTATCTTGGTTGTAATTTAATACTCCAAGCAATTCGTCACTCCGGTGTTGCCTATACATGACATCGACCTGCTTAGAACGAACTTAGGCACCTCGCCCTTCGTTTTCACTCAGATGCCAGGGCTCTCGCATATGTTGGAGTTTGCAAGACAAGCAACATATAGTGTCTGTTCCGCCTTCGAAAGGAAATGTCACTGCCTATCAAACGCCTATTAATATTAGTGGCGTAAGACCTTTTATATTTCTTGCTGTTTGCTTTTGAAATCGCGGCTCCCGTTCTTCATAATCGAAAATATGTTGAACAAACGAAGAGCACCTGGAGGCGGAGTTGAAAAAATGTAAAAAGAATCAAGTCGGCGTCTTCGGAAAACGTCTGCTCACTTCTGAAAGGGAGAGAAATAAAAGAAGATTCACTAAAGCTACATGCAGAAGAACAAGTTCCTCCTCCTCAAGAATGCTCCTGAAACTATCCCATTTTTGTACCCAGATGTCCCTAGGATGATCTCTGGAGTCTCATTCTAGCACTTTTCTAACAAATTGAAGGGTCTGGTAGATGTTCGCAGGATGTCACTTGTGTCCTTCAGTGACATCCTCAGGATAAGTTAGGGATACCAGCAAGTGCTTGGGGACCAGGCGGCGCTGAGTTTTTCTGACACATATGCTATGGGCGCCCGACACACGAACTATCTCCTAGTTCTCCGGCGCTCGTCCTGCTGTGATTTCTCCGTGTAGAACCTTTCTGTTGTTTTTACTGGTGTGCAGTACTATGAAAAATAAATCATATGTTAGTTAACCATTCGTTTGATGATGTGAAGTGTAAATTAGCTAGAACACGACAGATATGAGGTGTCCCATGGCACGTTCGACATGGGTGCGAAATTGAGCAATGTAGTCATTGTCTTGCATCTGCTGCTCTCAACACTGCGCGCCGCACATGAAAATGGTATCACCAGCACTGGATATTTGTTCTCAGTACGGCCTTGAATTCCAGAAAGCCCTTTATCAATCAGCACGAGGTTCCTTGGTGAAATCTTATGGTGTCTTCGACTGGTTGCTTCCGATCGCGCTAGAGCGCTCTGGAGCGACATTTAATCTTCGACTGGTCGAAACAGAACACTCTCACTGCATTCTACTCGTTCGTTTGGAGCTCTTTCCTCAACCTGAGAGCGCTATAGAGTGCTCTCACCAACGCCGTCGGAGCGGTTGTGAAATCTACTTCGGTTCCAGTCACGTGACGCCACCAGCTCCCGCTGAGCAGGGTGTCGTTCAGCCATGCCTGCCATGTTCTGCGATTTGCCGCGTCACCGTCGTTTTGACTACGGGGCACACAAGAAGTCACGTGAGTTAACATTCGCTCTTCGCTCATCTGCTCGAACCTGCCGCGTTTGGCTTGTGCACGATTCCTCCGGCTCGGAGCCTGAGTGAGATGCGGTCTGACCCGCTCCAGCTCCGAGTATCGGGACGACCAGGCGGAGGCACAATTAATAACCTGCCGTTCCTTTTGTCCATTCGAAGGTTTACAACGTACTATGTCTCATTGTAAACGTGAAAACTCATTTTCGTCCTCCGTTCTTCCAAAGCTAGAATCATGGTGTTTGACATATTTGTTGCCGAACTTAATCACACTTTCTGTTTCCCAAGTGACATGTGAAACGTCGGTCTGTGTCCTAGAGAAAGGTATCTCGAGGCATTCTACTGGGAATCTTGTAAACATCGATATCACACGGCAAACAGCACTAATCCAACCGGTGGCTGCGATACCTTTCGCGTAGTTTGTTTGGAAGACTGTAGAGACATGTCTATCTTCTGAGTTTCTGTAGCTGTGGTTACAACCTAACATGAATAACAACTACATTTAACATTGCGATGTGTTCGTTCTCGAGCGCTTCTCAACGTCTCCCATTCGCAGCAAAACTACGTAAAAATGTACACACGGGAGGCCGCTGAACTAGGGGCTGGTTTCCCTGTCCTTTCCCTGCGCGAGCGGGACCTCCTCCGCACCTTTCTTTTTACAGCGATAGCTCTTCTTCCTCTCATGTTCTTCCTTTTCCTCTCATGTCCTCTGCCGGCGCGCTGAGATATTACAACGTTATGCAACGTGAGACTGTGACGCCCTCTGTGAGGTGCGGGCGGAAGCAGTGTAGCGCCCAGGCATATCCGTACCCGAGCCTGAACCGCCTTCTGGGAGGCTCGGGCGGAAGCGCTTTACTGGATGCTTCAGCTTAAGACACTCTTCGGCCAACTCCAGCATCTCACCACCCCTATACAGCCACTTTGCTGCTATCGCTGTAAAAACAATAATTATTTTTTTATCGGTATACTGGGGTTGAATACATGCACCCATGATGTAATGAACCACGTCTATGAAAGTGTCACAACCCTTTTAATCCTTCCCTGACACGTCACATCGTTCAAATGGCTGAGAATCTGGAGTAGCGTTTACTGCGTGTACAGAAAACCCGTGTTTGTTTCCCCATCTCTACGCTTTTACAGAAGTCATGGCGAATGGGACACTCAAATCCAAAAATCCTAAGAATGAGACTGCTTGTACACATTAACTGGAGCCTTTCTGTCGTTGACTTGCAACCAATGCTTTGCAGGGTTGTCAGTGTTTTAGTGACTCGTTCACTGTATCTCCCGCGGTGAGCCTGTGCAGCCTCTTGCCTCTGTTCAGGGTCTTATGAACAGCCACCGTACGCAAAGATCGAGCACAGCGTTAGTAAGCTCCTGGACATAGCCTGACATGAAATTTAGCATTATTAGAATGCTTAAAACAGACGGAACTGGTCTGCGCTGTAAAGGAGCAATGCAATCTTATATTTCAGGGGCATGCCGAAGATTCGCGGACACGTCTCCCTAAAGTGCGCTTAGCCTAATAGCACGTGTTGTGTAAGTAAGACGACTTTACGCTTGTACACGTGTATAGGTGAGAGAAGACATGAAACCCGAAAGGAAAGAGGAGGACAGAAGAGAGCGAACACTTATCACGGGTCACTTCCTTTTGATTGGTGATAACGGGCACTGCGTGACGAGCTCGATAAGGGTTCATTAAACTGTTTCACCGCTTTCAAATGCCAGAGTTCTTTTTAGACGAGTATCGCTGGTACAAATGGCATTCTCAATGCCATCATACCTCCGACACTTTGTTTTCTCTACTATTGCAGGGCGTTTCATTTAAAATGAGTCAAACTTTTTATAAAAATTGTGCATGGCACTTGAACGAGACTTAGTGCGTAATGTAACTGCCTATTGTAAGGGTCCAGAGATCCTCAGTCTATTTTTTCCTCGTTAATTAAATAATTCGTTAATTGAAATTAATTGGTTATACTTTAAATGCAGGAACTATAGCAAAACTGTCAATGGCGGGGTTGTAGAGGGGGAAACGGGTCTTCGATTCTCTTATCCGTGATTATGTATCTCCTCTCAGTTCCTTTTCTTTTTTTTTTTTCCTGGTTTCAAAAAAAGCGCGCCTGAAGTTTGGAAATACCAGCAGCACAAACGCGCACCGAAAGAAGTGATCTCTTCAACGATCAAAATGTATGACCACTTTACTGTTTACAAACAAGAAGCGCCATCTGCGCATGCGCGGAGTTGGTGTGGGCAAAACACACTGAACGCAGCCGTGCGAATGCTTTCCGCAAGTGCGATATCGGCTGTGTTGCACTGCTACACCGCTCTCGACTGTCTCCTTCCGCAATACCCGAATAATTTCGAGCTATGAAGGGATCAGACAAGACCAAGTTGTTTATGAACGGTATACAACATGACGATCCCTTTGCGCTACACATCGACAACTGTACAGCCCAGCCACAAAATATTCCGCCGATCACAATCGCATTGTAGTTTATCTAATATTTTCGCCGAGCCAGTTCGCTGCTGATATTGTGCAAGCGTACGAGTCACTGGAAGTACACAATTCTTCACCATAGGCGAGCTGCTTGACCGGGGCGTTTCTGAAAACAGCGCTGATTTGCTACGTTGCACCGGTTCATGTTAGCGTCGTTTATTTGCACACATGTATCGTGAGGGAATCTCACAAATGCAATGTCAAATAATCTTTCCGTTCGCCTGATCAAAACGATTCCAACACACGAAAACGATTCACAATCATACGAATTCGTAGCGCAGAGTATTATGGAAAATTGTTTCAACTTCTAATCATATGATAAAAAGTTGAAAGTTCGACATTTCCTGTTTGCCTCTGAGTTGCTTTCGACATCTTGGCTGATGACTCTCAAAACGACTATTCTCTAGAGAGCTGGCCTCAGATTTTCCCTCTCCCTCGCGCGCCCCGCCCACCCGGAACGCGCCAATGGGAGGACGTGTGAGCGGCGTCGGCTGAGTGCTATCTGGGGCCAAAGGTTCGTACACGGGGACGTGCTTTTGGCGATGCTACATCCACTGGGACGTTCCATCCACCACGGCCCTGAGTTGGCCCGTGAGATGGCGCTGCTCGATCTGTGAACATAGCGACGCGCGTTCCTTGGGACCGCGAAAATGGTCGGCGATAAGTACTGAGTCATGATCCCATTTCTGTCTCTCTTTTTTTTTTCTTTATCTGTTTTCGTGGAATGAATTGACGGATTTTGACGGCTCCTGTGTTCGCTTGTTCTTGCTTTCAATAAACGTTTCATGATCGGCGTCCTTGAGCGATGCCCGCGTTTGTTTGTTTTTGCTTTTAATGAACGTTTTATGATGGCTTGATTCATTGCCTGTTAGGCGCGGACTTCGAATGGCTTCGTTGCCACGTCCTTGAGCGATGCCCGCGTTTGTTTGTTTTATTAAATATATGGAACACGCGTTGTTAGAGTGATCTTGATAAGACGTCCGCAGAATCGTTGCACCCGTGTTTGGGTGATAGGAGGGCGTTCTTTGGCGTGTGTGTGTGTGTGTGCCTTCCCTTTATTGAGCATGTCATGCGATTCGTGTGCGATGCGCTGTGGACCGGGACACTGCCGGTGAGAGGTATACCCCGTTTTTGTTTCTTTGTCATTTCGCGGGACAATGCGTCATCATTGACTGTTTCCCTCTGCGTTTTTTTTCTCTGTTTCATACTCTCTTTTTGTCTTCACTGCGTCATGCGACACGTGTTGTTATGAAAGGAATTTGGTGAGATGCCATGCCCCTGCCGTTTTTGTGCGTATGTTTACCCAAGTAGCACAATGTACTGAAAGTCGAGTGCAATAGGGGTGGACGGGTAGGTGGAAGGCCTTGAACAGACTCGTGAAACTAAAGACATTGATAAAACACATACCGGGCACCCCTATTGCACTCGACTTTCGGAGCATTGTGCTGCTTGGGTAGATAATGACGACAGAAGACTCTGGTTCTTTTCCCCCTTTTACTGAACATGATGCCACACATGTTGTTACAGAAGGACTTTGACGAGACTCCCAGGCCGTTTTTGTGCGTATGTTTGGTAATGCTGGCTAATGACGAAAGAAGACCACTTTTTTGGTGGTTTCTTTCATTAAACTTTTGGTGGCACCGTACCGCTGTCAATCGACTGGGCGCGCATCATCTTTCTATGTGAAACCAGGAGACGCATGCAGCTGACCACAGCAGGCTGACATGTCGACCCATGTAGACCCATGCAGATGACATTTATTGCAAGGAACTGCATGGACAGGCTTTTGTTTGCAATGACAACAGTACACGTGGTCGAGGGCGGTCCTTTGAAACCCGTGCCGTAATGCCTCGGTAGTGGAGTACACTGTTGTTTTTATATGCTGTAGCATATCATGATGCGTGCTCATGCAAAATGACATCCGACTGTCATAGGATAATTGGTTCCGGGGCATTTCATCAAACGTCGTTTGGTCGAAAGCCATTTTATCAAACGCCGTTTGATCGAAACGGCAGCGATCGTTTGATCGATTTTTTTATTGGTTCGCTTGTAGCGTTGATGTAACAAAAGAGAAGAAGAAAAAACAAAAGAAAGCGTCAGTCCTAGATGCTCAAGATGTTCAAGAACATTGCGGGCATATACGCCATTGCAAGTCATGAGTTCAGACTGGAAACCATGGACTACAATTCGCTACGCTGCCAAGGTCTAGAAGCTGAAGAGATACTGAAACAAAGAAAGCGCCGGTTCCGCGTAAACCACCCACCATTTTCGGCGTTTCGACACCTCTTTTCTCCTTGTAGGAGAATAATCCGCATTCACTGAGTGACCCAAAGACGGACTTCACAACACAAAGTTCAGTGACGAAAAGTCCGTTGTGCAAAGATAAGAGGTCAGAACGGCTTAAGAGGAAAGAGGAGAACGAATTCTTGGTTCCATTGTACGCTCAAGTATAGCATGTGCCTAGTTGTGTTCTTTCTGAGCTCGTCCTATCTCAAACTTTATAACTCCCTCCGATGTCCTGTTGCCGTGAGTTCCTGTAGTACACTTGATGTACGTACTGGACCGCAAGGACGCTGGTCTGATGTCTGTTATGATTTCGTTAGTTTGGGATGCGCCTATTTGCCTCTTGCGTACCACGGCGCACTGAGAAACGCAATGCAAGCATATCGGGTGTCCGCCCATTTAATCGAACGCCGGTTCGTCGACCGATGTTTCATCGACGCCATTTTATCGAATGCCGTTTCATGAAACGCCACCGGACAGTTGCTCACCAGACAATTCTACTCACCGTTAGAATCAATTTGCCAACATTTTATATGTTTACTGTTGTAGGAAAATTTAATACGACGTGGAACGGTCAGTACGTGGACAACGCCTGCATTTACAATCTATGAGCTATGAGGCTATGAGGAGTGATATATACATTGCAACGCTTCATGATACAAGAGGGATATGAACTATTATACTATACTATTACTATATACTTACTATATTATTATTACTATTACTATACTATTATACTATATACTAGATGTTAGGTCAGATTATAATTAGTCTGCTGGCATTTTAGACGTTAGGTCATGTTAGAATTATAGTGTGGGTATCATAGACGTTAGAATTGGCGTATTAGCATTTTAGACGTTATTATTGTTGTTGTTATGTTAGAATCTGTTTATCGGCACTTTAGGTTCTTGGCCAAGGCGTGTTTTGCAGTTCTTCGCAATCGCAACAATGCAAATATTCGCAACAATCGCGCAATTCTATCCTGAATGTAGCAAAGCACATGCGTTAGCAGTGTGCCAACCTATATATATAGCTGTTGCTGAAGCTGATACATGATCTCAAAGCTGTTTGCGCGTGGGGAAGTTAACTGAATTAAATTTCACGTTTTATCTCTGATGCTTCGTCCTCTGTCACTCACTTATCCGCCGACAAAGCACTGATTTCCAACATCGTGATATTGGCGCTAAGCAGGTGGTTATAAAACGGTTGGGGGGTTCGGCATACGGGATATCGGCATGCGACGCGTGATCCATATCCGGCCATTCCGTATATTCATTCCGGTGTCCGCCCGTTTGGTCGAATGCCGCTTGGTCGAAAGCCGTTTGATTGAAAGCCGGGTGGTCGACGCCGTTTGTTGGAGAGACATTTGTTCGAAGGCAGTTCAAAGCTCGCAGCGTGTCCTTAGCACCTCTTTTCTGTAACTTTTGACTCGAGCATACGGAAGCAGGCAATCAGTGTCCTCTGCTTCTTCTTTTTTTTTTTTTAACTAAACAGGGGAGACCTCTAGTTATTTGCAGACCTTTGTCATTCACAGTGATGATAATTCACAGTGATATTCACGAGCTATCCCATCAGAAAAAATAGCCGAATATCATGCTTTTCGGAGCACCGGACCATAGCGCGCGATGACTTTTTGAGCGCAATCGCTCCCAGTGCGACGAAAGGAGGTTCCGAAGCAAGCCCACAGAGTGACAGTAGAAAAAGTAACAGCTCCTAAAATTGGGAGAGGGAAAGCATTATCCCAGCGAAAGTCGGACGTGATAAGCCGTGCCTGTTTTATCTCTTTCTGCGATGCTGGGGTGGGCTGGGTTTCAAACCTCCTTTCGTCGGACTGACAAAGATTGCGCTGAAAAATTCATCGTGCGCTATTCTGTGCGACCACCGTAGAGCATGATATTTGGCTATTTTTTCCGATGGAATAGCTCCTGAATATCCCTGTCAATTATCATTAATTTGACTAAATTAGACACGCTCTTCACATTGGTGGGGTAAAAAAGTGACCTTTACTAGGCAAATTTCCGACTTAAGCGCGCAAAAATTTACATAATTAAACTTACGTTACACGAGATTCACATGAGGAGGTGGCAAAAATCCAGTAAGAACAAATGCCATTGACCGCATGTCTCTAGGTGGTGTAGTTTTTTTATTATAATTTCATGACACGTTTTCTGGGACACCCTGTATATCAGAAGCACGCTACCCCAAAGCAGTTGTATGCGGCCCGCGTAGTTCCTCCATGTCTCATTGCGGCCCGCGGATACGAATGACTCCGGCACCCCTGGTGTACACTAAAAAAAAAAAAAGGATTATTGGATATCGCCATGGTGATGGGAATAATGGGGTAACGTTATCTTAGGTTATTGACAGTACTTTGTCGAAGGCGACGTACAACGTCGGCTCGAGTGTTTGCAAAAATCGCCCAGGGTGCACTATTTCACGAGCGAAACATGCCGCTAAAATAAGCAGGCAGTTGCACAGAACGATGCATGTCTGCCAACATTGGCTCAAAGCAAGGATCAAAAAGCGCGCTTCTGGCAATGTATTGTCAAGTTTCGGCACAGGTACGTCGCCATGGTCGGCATGAAGTCAAGAAAACATTGACACAACACGATTATATGCGCCACGTCCCAGTTGTATTCGATGCAGTTAAGTGAGTTGAACATAGAGGCATATGTCTTACTGAGATGACATTTACATTTTGTTCGTGAATGAAGTTGCCAGACAGTTCAGGCGCAACCGCACGGCCATGCATAATTCAAGCATGCTGTCGCCGAGAGAAGTGTACAAATGAAGAAAAGAAAAAGAAAAATTTCCTGGCCTTCGCTTCTCCTAAATAGAGGTATATAACGTCGTTAGACAAAATATACGATTTTAGAGTCATTAAGGTACCCATCAAATTTCATACTGATGGCAATCAAGTTTCCCCGTGGCGCTTCGAGGAAAAATTAAGAACAAGTGTGAAACATAAAAATAACCATACATTATCTACATGTAAAAACCGTGACGGGCACAGATAAGGTCACGGATAAGGTTAAAAAGGAATCGTCGTGGGACAGATCACATGGCAATAAGGGTACACTACAGCCATAAGAATTCTTGTACATCTTTTTACCGCCATAAGTACAATGTCAGAAAGAGTTTAAAAAATTGATACTAAGAAGAAGAGAGCGTTCGATTTCTCAAGACGCGAACCTCAGGAGAACGCAGTATCTGCAGCGTTGTCTTTTCTGTTTTTAAAGCAGAAGTCACCAGAAATGTTCTTCAGTATCTTTGGCCGTGAGAGCACACCTTTATTTTGTAGATGTTTTTATCAAACCCGTCTTGCGGAGCTGGTTATCAGAGTAGAATGCGCGCTGAACTCTGATAATTCCCCTCCCTTTCGAGTTTCATTCCACCTCCCATTTACACGTGTTCAAAGGCACAGTCGGCTTTCCTACATGCGGAAGTGTCGATAGGCTAAGCCCACTTTAAGTGTGATGTCTCGCATTTGAGTCGCACTTTCATGCCCTCGGGAACAAAATTGGCTGGCTACATAACCAAGGCATTCACGTTAGGTTCCAAACATGGCCCCCTAATTGTGAAACTGCAGTGGGAAATTGCCTAAAGCGGACAGCTTTCGATGTATAAGACTGTGAAATCACGATGGGGCGCGAATTCTATTTCTGTCCCATTGAGCACAATGTGTAAGATTTCAAACGCCGGGGGAACAAAAGCCTTTATCGATATACGGATAATTCTTTTTCGGCATAATTTCTTGTATATATATCTCACAGGATCCAGTGTGGAACCAGTGAAAAGTGTAGACGTTTTCCGACAAAATGAAACTCTACGTTTCTTAAGCATTGTGTCTATGGGTGTAATGCAGGCGAAGCACGCTTTAAGTTTTTGTCCGCAAGTCTTGGGCATGTTTTCCTGCACGCATTCCTCATCTGCGGATGCAATATGTGGCACACAGATAAAGTAGAGCTCTGATATATTGGATACATCACCGAGATACTGCATCGAGGCAAGGCAACCTGTAGTGCACACAATGACGGGATGTCTTTTGGAAGGCGAGGTGCATTAACTATCCCCTCTAATTGTTCGAATGTTTCAATCCCTATAAGTGAATAATGTAGGACAATTGTTTAGTAATCCCTGCTAGCTCGAAATATTGGAAATCACCTTCATGGAGCCAAAGCTGCTCTTTAATGTTTCCATTTGCACATCTTGCATGAAGACCTTGATGCACGGATAAATATGCACTAAAACACCGGAAATATGATTGAAAATATGCACTAAAACCCGCGAAAATATGCACTAAAAATTTGGAACATAATGCACAATTTTTTGGGGTCCCGCTGCATTAAAACACCACGAACAAGCGTGTATTACAAACTTCGGGCGTATTAAGAGGGGTAATAACATAGAGCACCGCAAAATATCGTCGCCTTTATAACGTGACATAACAAAAGAGAAGATCCCATGTAGCAGGCAGAGGAACTGAATTATATCGATTCTACTGTGACGCCAGAATGATTATGGTGTCTTCTAGTATGCGCGGTGTGCGCACCAGACTGACGTAGTGTTTTAATATGACCGTTAGAGCGATCTGGTGTGGTTCACAGACGCGAGACATACATACGCAAGAGTACGCACACTATGCGTTGTTACAATGAAAACCACAATTTACAATTTTCATAAATGATAATGATCTCGTTAAGGCAACTTCTTTTTTTCAAATGAATAATAATTCGCTTCGCAAATAATTCCCTCGGGTATCAAACCTAAACATT
This sequence comes from Ornithodoros turicata, assembly GCF_037126465.1. NCBI lineage: Eukaryota > Metazoa > Arthropoda > Arachnida > Ixodida > Argasidae > Ornithodoros > Ornithodoros turicata. The sequence goes on from NC_088204.1 coordinate 40,256,962, forward strand.
TCCGCAGTCTTCAGTCGAGCTTGAAAAGGAAACTTTTCGCTCTCATTGTCACACAAGACCGAGACAGCACCAGAGACAGCAGAGGTAGCAGAGTCCTCAGCTACGTGCTGTTCCGGCTGTAGAATATGTAGCACTGCACCCAGACACCTCGTCGCAAGCTCATTGGCCGGGAATTTGTGCGCGCTTTGATTGGTCGACAATGTCTCGAAATCGCACATTCTTAATAATTGTGGTGGTAATGGTGGTTACCTCATAACACGCTCCAAACCAACCGTCAGCCCAAATGACATCGCTCCCCTGACTTGTTGAAAACGGGAGGCGTACGCTTTTTTGTGACACTTATGCAGTTATGATAATTGTCACAAAAAGGTGTACGCCCTGTGCTTTCCACGAACCAGGTATGGTAATGGACAATTGTGGGCGTTTTGGGCAATGGTTAGCCTTCAGCTTGCTATGAGGTGAAGTTCTGAGGTGAAGGAGTGCATTTTGTGCGCGCGCATGTGCGTGCAGCGTCTCGGCTGTTTCAGCGGTTTCAGCATAGTTTCGAAATATCACGGCGGGCACATCCAGACCCTCGGTTTGGGGGGAAGGCGTTTCCTTTGTTGTGCGCACTACGCGTGTTGACCTGTTTCTAGGCACAAAAAGAGTTCGAGGTAACTCGTTACTGTAACTAAGTTCCTTTTTTGGTAACTTATAATAACTTAACTCGGTACTTTTGCGCCGTGGTAACTTTCAGAGGAACTCGTTTCTTTTTCAGGTAACTTTGCAAGAGTAACTTAAGCTAAGTTCCAAGTTACGTTTAATTCGGTTTTCACTCAGGCTCACTTATTTTCTTGCTTACTCTTCGGCTCTTTCATGGCATTTTATGCCACAGAACGTGGTATTCAATCAGTGACCGTATTCTATTCATGAAGTAAGAACCACTGCTATTGAAATGAAGCTGAACCATTGTGCGCCCACAGGGAATAAGATGCAAAGCGTTCGAATTGTTGGACATAAATGAAAACAATCTAATCATGTTGCACTCCTCCGCAGGCAACTCAAGGTCGAACTCAACTGGTCACGCACGCTCCACCTGTGTACTGCTATTTTGTGTCCCAAGTAAATTGGAAGTAACTCGTTTTTTTAAGTAACTCCATAACTGCGAGTTACATTTCAGGCAGAAGGACTTCGTTATTAACTTAGTTACATTTTTCACACGGTAACTTATCTCGTACAGAGTTCTTTTTGACCGGTAACTTCTCAATCTATGGGCGCAACTATTATCCCACGAACAGCCTATGTACTCCGGTACTGGGATGCTGTCATGACTTGGAGCGGTTGGAGCTTGAGGAACATGTTCGGGCGCCGTCGGATTTCGAGGATTCACAACAAAGACACTATTACGCGTCACACAAGCGCTTTCCGCTTCGCTGTAATTTAGGATGCTCTGCAAGCAGCAAAAGACGATGCTCATCATGAAATGGTACGCACTCATGAGACTGGCTCGGTATTAAAAATTGAGAAGTGTGTTCGTTTTGCTTCAAGTTCGAACTTGGTTACTGTGTGTCAGCAACGCAGTGGGCTTTGTATACACAGTGCACCCAAGTATCAGATCTTTGAATCAGTGATTTGTGTCAAATAAATGATTATTTTTGCCAAAAGTCCTTTCAGTTATTCTGAGTACCGAATAGCGACGGAATGCGTGAAATCCAGTAGAAGTCGGTGGTAGCCAGGACCGGCCGAAAGGCAAGCCAAATATTAAGGTCGAATATTAAGGATTGGCCGATTGGTTGTGCATAATGTGTAAAATGTCGCAAGTTCGTTGGTCGTGTGCCCAGTGTTGTATGAATTATCTCAAAGTATGGGCTCTTTGGGGAGCTGTTAGAGCCTGACCGAGCGCCATCGTCAAAGGCTCTTTTGAACTTACTCATCGAGCTTGGTAGATGTTTGTTATTGTTCCGTCCTGCTTTGCAACATTAGAACTCCGCACAAATGTGAACACCTTTGAATGTGTTTCTGAGGTTCAGTGTTATGCGTGTTATCTTGTTCTCCAACCTCTGCAAGAGCAGAAGCGTAAGAAAATACAAGCGATGCATTCGGATGTGACGACTGGTCGTTGATGTGATGTCTTTGAATGTGCGTTTCGTCCGGCTTCACGTGGACTGTGATTATTCATTGGATATGGACTACAAGATGAGAGGACGGGAAATATTACTTTAGCTTATATCGAGTGCATGCTTCTCCTAAATATGTACCATCAATGGTAGCCATAATATACACAGTTTTATTATGCACACTTATCTTTTCTATTTGTCGTGATATTCAGTATAGGGTATAGTATACAGTATAAAGGCGTGCCAGCTGGCACGCGTTTGCAGTAGAAACAACCTTTGATGTGTAAATTTAACGAGTACCCAAGCATCATTTAGTGCCTCGTGAGGGTGCTGAGGAACCAATCACGTCACGGGATCGAATGCATGAGATAGTACAATGTGCAAGGATAGAGCATGAGAAAACAACACCACAGAGCAACACCAGAGCATACACACCTAAGACACCAGAAATCCTGGTGCGCAGCATCAGAGAAAAGACACTACGAACACCAGGGAATTCTGATGTTAATATCCGAGGAGAAAACACCAGAAATATCCCAAACCACAGCCACTGAAACACCAGAATGATTCTGGGGCGCGTTGCGGACATTGCCTGAAGATCGCAGCATCGTAACGCCGTCCGTGCCCGTGCAATGAGCGCAGTTACGATGCTGCGATGTTCAGCCGATGCCACCAACGCGCCCCTGGTGTTTTTAATATCTTTTGAGATGCGTAATTTTCGTTGCTTAAATTTGTATTGCGCCATACGACGTAGTGAAAGAAACTGATGGCTAGCTTGTGGACAAAGTAATACGGAGGATGAGTGCGAAAAATTTAGTAACGACCAGCGGTGAGCCATGCCGTGACTTGCTAAATTCCACTTGAACGACCATTTTCCAACGTAGAAGGGTCACACGCAGGAAAATATACATGCACCTCGTACCACAAGGTAGTTAACGGCGGCTTGACTGCTGCACTTACTTATTAACATGCACGATATTGTTCGTTTGTTGGAGAAAATAAATGCTATATATCGAAACGTTAAATTTGCGCGTTTCTGGCAGACTGCTATGAAAGCACTCTTTATAAGGTACAATTGAAAAGGACCCTCGAGTGCAAAACTGAATCAAGTTATTTTCTCCGTCTTTTTCTATGAGGGGAAAGTTGAAAGCGTTCTAACGAGTGGGGAGGTTGGAAATTAAAATTAAAATTATGCATTTATTCGAATGAAGAGCCGCGCGGAGACTCTGAGCGATCGATGCCAATGCTGTATCTGCAGCACTATTCTACAGACTGCTTGAAGGACGACAAGAAAAGTGTCTCATCTAAAATGCAAGCATTCAACTTTTAGGACCGTTTGGGGCGCCTAAGATGCAAATGCCCATACATCTAAGTGTACGCGCTGGTGTCATTATCAGTTGCGTTTCGTGTGCAGACAAGGCAATAATGACGAGCGAAGCGCTTTGTTGCCCATCGTCTGCAAAAGCTGTCCCACTACAGCGGGGAATTGTTCTGGCATTTTCGCGCACGAAACTTAATGTGAATGCCATTACGAGACAACAGGGACCACTGAAGCCTTGTAGAGTTACAGGATTTCCAGGGCACCGCTACTTCATACTCAGAAAGCCCAAGCGTGGGCGCAGGTAAAAGCAAGACACAATGCAGACGCCTCAAACCAGTAAAACGTTTGCCTCGCCGTGGTCGAGGCGTGGGGGCTTAAACGGCGTGGGAAAAGAGGAGGAAAGGTTTCGAGCAAAAAGACAGAGCAAAAGAGACAATAAGAGCATGGTTACATACAGGGTTGCCAGATGAAAATCCTGAGAACTTGTAAACGCAACCTCACAAAGTAGCCAAAAGTGGCCAAGTTATATTATATGTAGACAGTTGTGTAGACAGTGGTGTGCAAGCATCATATCATGTGTAACCATCGAAGCTCCTGTAAGGAAATTGGTATATGAATGCCAAACTGCAATTGGGACCATGTGTGATACACTATGACGAATTAGTAGTTAAATCTCTGGGCATTTTTAGAAAGAATGAGATGACCAGTGTCCAGTGTTGTATACATATCGATATGCTATAGGTTCCAAGGGAAACGTGACAGAGTAAAGTGTCACGATAACCAAAGAAAACTCGTCCCCCGCCCCGAAACATACCCTCAATCACTGTAAATATTATGATTAACTGTTTTTATTTTTTTATTGTCTGTGCCCGTCAACAGCTGAAGCCTACACGGAGGTGCACTCTACGTGATACAACACACCAACACAATAAATAATACAGATTAAACAGAAAAATTGCTGAGCAACATTAGACACACAAACAAGAATAGACAGCAGATCTAAAAACCGTAAAATCAGAAAAAAATATCAACATCATCATTTTCTATATCATTGTAAGAACATTGCATTACAACAATCGGAGAGGATATATCAGGAAAACCGGGGTAAAATGTACGAGGAAACCTACTGAGCCGTGGGGGGGCGTAAAAACAAACCTCAGACAAAAGCGCGGGAGCATCCACTGTTCCATGAACGAGCTTGTGAAAAAAACATAATGTAACGCAGTTGTCGTCTATTACATAGGGACATCATGCCCAGCTGAGATAGGATATTGTTATAGTGGAAGTACCACGGCCGACTCACCAAACCTGTCATATACAATTCTTACAAGTCTCTTTGTATAGTTTCAAAATGGTCCGACGACGATTTAAATAAGCTGTTCCAAACTACAGAAGAAAATTCCAGTTTGCTTCGCACAAGGCTATAATACAGACAAAGAAGTGAATGCGTATTCGTGAATCCTTTAGAGATGTGAGAAATAAACCCCAGAGATCTCATACCGGCAGAGTACACATGCGAAATATTGTGATTGAACTTTATTGCACTATGAAAAAAAAGAAGAAGAAAAAAACGCCAAGATCACGGATGACCTAAACTCTCTCTATAGACACGTTATCAAGAACACAAAGAAATTGTAGCAATCGAGTCTTCTTCCGCGTGAGCGATACAATTTTAGGCTTGGACACGTTCAGACAGAATGCGTTAACTTTACACCAGTTCTTAACCTCTGCTGCCGTCCTCTTGGAGCAATAAAATCCTCTCGTTAACGATTAAGGCTTATACTGCCACGAATCATCTTCGAGAAACTTCCAGGGCAGGCACGAAACGGTACATCTCATCCCGGCGCATGCTGAAGAATAAGAAGCAAGAAGCTTCCAGATACATCGCCTGCTCTCTGGCAAACGCATGTGCTGTTTCTAGACTTTTCGGTGCGACGCTTAAATACTTGTGCGCTCCAGGCTGCAGGATTGATTCTTTGGACTCAGTTGTGTTCAGAGAGCTATCACTCTTGTGTTAGCCATTTAGGCAGCTGAATAAAGTGTTCGCCGATTATTTGCCGTCTCGCTCGTCTGCTTTCATCCGTGACATTTCTGGTGGAGGTGCGGGGCAATCCCTGCTTAACGGCCTGGAAGAAAAGCAACGACTGAGTCGACGACAGCGTGGTCTACGTGCGGAATTCGGCCCATTTTGGACCACCAACCCGAAAGAAGATGAATGCGACAGCCACGATCGGCAGCGCGGCACGGCAACAGCTGGGCGCATTCGCGACCCGCCCAACCTGCACCACTCAGCTACCCACCAGGCGCACAAGGAACTCCATCGCAAGACAGACGTACGGCGAACGTCAGACTTGAGACCGCTTTGCTACCACTTTGTCGAAGCCACCCACGTCTACCGCCGTTTCCCGTATCGACGACTGGGTCTACCCGAATTTTCACCTGACGCCTCCCGCTCTCAGCGCGGTAGTCGCCGCGCCGCAATTGAAGACTCTCTACGGCAGCAGAATGCTTCTACTGACTTACGACGCGAACAGTCCCCGAGCTCGACGAAGTCGACGAACAGCAACACCGACCGCCGCGACGCTCGAAACCTTACCAGTGACTTGCAAATACTCCTCGACGATCATGAGACAACTTCGTTAATCGATAACGGCGCCGACGACAATGTTATAAGTGCTCCGTTGGCTACGAGGCTTCGCACGGTGCAAACGAAATGCGATGACCGACACAGGTTCCGGCATCGGGACGATGCCACGTCTACGGAGGGGGCAATGCCACGAATCATCTTCGAGAAACTTCCAGGGCAGACACGAAACGGTACATCTCATCCCGGCACATGCTGAAGAATAAGAAGCAAGAAGCTTCCAGACACATCGCCTGCTCTCTGGCAAACGCATGTGCTGTTTCTAGACTTTTCGGCGCGACGCTTAAATACTTGTGCGCTCCAGGCTGCAGCATTGATTCGTTGGACTCAGTTGTGTTCAGAGAGCTATCACTCTTGTGTTAGCCAGTTAAGCAGCTGAATAAAGTGTTCGCCGATTATTCGCCGTCTCGCTCGTCTGCTTTCATCCGTGACAATACTTCCCGAACGTCCCTGTTGAAGATTTCTTTTGTGTGTGTGTGTGTTAAAACAATAGGGGGGGGGGGGAATGGAATAGACTCCCATGTGACCTCGTACTTTCTTGTTCTAACCCTTCTTTTATGAATAGTCTTTGAGATTATTTGTGACATTCATCCCTGTACTGATTTGTATTTCTTGTTCAGTGTTTATTTGGTGATACTTATGTACCCTCTCCTACATTCCTACATAATGCCACTTGCAGTGGTGCAGAAGAGTAATAACAATAAACAATAAACAATCGTCCATAGTTGAGACGGAACGGTCTTTACATCGTCCGCAAATAATAGCACTCGAGACCGCTTAACAACATTTACAAGGTCATTAATCAACACTAAAAACAAGAGCAGTCCCAAGTTACTACCCTGAGTTACGCCAGGGACAGAACGGAATGGTACAGATGACGCAGTGCCAACTCGTATACAATGTTACCTCTGTCCGAAGCATAGCTGTTCAATGACGTGCAGTAATCTTCACACAAACCATACAGTTGTAATTTCGAAAGAAGTAATTCATGACTAACTTTGTCAAACGCCTTAGTGAGGTCGAAATAAATTGTGTCCACTTGCTCGCGGTTACAAATGAACGGAACAGTGGAGCGCATGAATGTACACAGATTCGATTCCACAGATCGATTTCTCATAGAGAGAGAGAGAGATACATGATGACGATGATATGTGGATGACTTCCGCTCACTGACACAGAATGCTACTCCATTGCTATTTGGGCAAAATGAGAGGATGGTGATGATGATGATGCTGACGACGCTGACGGGGTCTTAGAGGGAGCCGATCAGGCCGGTAGTTTCCAGGAATTTGATGAAGGGTCGCAAGATGGACATCTGTTTTCGTGTGTCCTATGTTCCCAAAATGAGTCTGAGGTCAAGGGGTCGGCTGTCAATCCGCGCAAAGTCGTATACCAACAAGTGACGCTCCCTCCTATAAGTGGCACATGCGATGATCACATGGTCCGCGGTCGCTGGCTCACCACACTCCGGGCACAAGGGGCTACTGGCACACCCTATCTGGTAACGGTAGCACGGCCGTAAGAGATGTAGGAGGGACTTAATGACGCGCGGTAAAGATGTCGGTAAGCGACACGAGAATGTTGGGTCCACAATTCCCAGTACGGTACTGACAGGGACATCCCGACGCCATTGTTCGACGGATGAGGAGGCAGCCCAGTCACGAAGAAGGGACCGTCTGCCCCCCCCCCCCCCCTTGGGAGTACAATCGGGACACACTTGCGCCCTGGTGGTGAGCGGCCGCTGGCGCAGCGTCGGCAACGTGGTTGCCAGAGATTCCGCAATGACCCGGAATCCATCGAAAAGCGATGATGTGGTCGTGGGCCGACATGGACTTCAGTAGGCGTAGAATGTTTATCACAAGCGTGGCCAGTGAGCCGCGGACCTGAGGTTTTCAGGCATCGAAGAGCTGACTTGGAGTCCGTACAGACTACCCATCGCCGTGGGTCGCAGGTGGCCACATATTGTAAAAACAGTAGGATGGGTACCGCAAAAGATGAAGATGACGAAGTTTTCGTTGAGGAGCCATCCGTGAAGACCGTGCAGAACCCGTCATATGCGGTGACGATGAAATCCATGGTCAGTTGCTGTAGTACGAGGTCGGGGTACCTCCTTTTGTTGTCCGTGATCCCTGGGACAGAGGCGGTGATGCTTGGCGACGGAAGTGTCCACGGGACCGTGCTTTCAGCGGCGGGGCTGATCAGGAATTTCGGAACGCGGAATTTGAATGACATTATACATCCGTGGATCGGTGAGCTGCGCCTTGCCCGAAGCTTACGGATGAGCGGGTGGTGGCGACGGTGTGCAATCAGTCGGAGATCCTGGCGTACAGTTTCTGTGTTTCGGAGAACTTCAAAAGGGATGTCGCGGGCTTCCGCAACCACTAGCCTTGTCTCGGCCCCGCGGGGGACACCGAGGCACACTCGTAGGCTCCGTGCCAGCATAGCGCGGATCCTCTGTGCTAAGATGCTGGGGAGATCGTGAAGCACAGGCAGACTGTAGACGACTGTGGCCCGAATCAAGGCGTTATGCAGCATCAGCAGGTCCTTCTAATCGCGTCCCCATCTCATTCCAGCGAAGTGACGGATGACAGCGGTCCAGCGCTGAACTTTCTTCTCCATGCCATCGATTTGACGTTTCCAAGAGAGGCCAATGGTTAGAGTTACGCCGAGGAATTTGTGATGGTGGACATTTATATGTGGCCTGTCCCCAATGTGCAGACGGTATCGCCGCATGGATTTGCAGGAGAAGGCGAGTGCCGCAGTTTTCCCCGCTGATATTTCCATCCCTGCTCGGAGCAGGTAAGTGTGAATGTCGTCCAATGTAGCCTGGAGGCGTTGTCGAATGGCAGGGCGAGATGCACCAGTGGTCCGGATACATAGGTTGTCGGCGTAAAGGGACAAGTTGACCTTCCTTCGAATGCAACCCTTAATGCCCGCCATTAAATAATAGCGGGCTCAGCACGCTTCCTTGTGCAACAGATCCATAGATCCACATTGCTGGGGGGAAATTTTCCTTCAAAATTAGTAATAAAAACGTTCATACAGAATAACCTGAAATACTTTCGAGAAGGCATAAAGTAAAGAAACAGGAGGATAATTATTAACAATACAAGAATCGTCAGACTTGAAAACAGGTACAGCAATTGTTGATTTCCAGGTGATAGGATAGTTACCAGAACACAATGAAATATTGAAAATATGTGTAAGAGTCCGAACCAGTAAATCCGTGCAGCCCTTCACAATGTAGTTGGGAATACTGTGAGCTCCTGGGTAATTCTATTTTAAACCGACTAAAGGTGCGCCGGTGACATTTTTTGATTTCAGTGAAAAAATATATATTGGGAACGACCTTCAGTGAAAACGAACCCAGGTTCCCGGAGCTTCCTACGATCAACCAGTCAACACATGAGGAGGGGGTAAGGCGGCGCCGTCTTCGCCACGTGAGTTTTTCTCGCAACTTTGCAGCCTTACTGACGCCATTTCATACGCGATACAACCCTCATAACTTGCACAAGTAAAGTCTGGTACTCTAGTATACCTGTACGGAGTGCAAACGGTAACGTTTATAAAGGGACGCTGAAGAAAAAATGCCGAAACAAGCAGATGTGGCAAAAAGTTCAGATTTTTTAGCGCTCATACCTCCTCGACGGCAGGTCGGATATTCCTAAATGAAGTCGATTTTTATTGTGCAATCTTTCCAATATCGTTCAGTATATAGAGCATATTTCTCTTTTTTAAATTCCGTGTTACCGCCGCGAAGCATCTGTGGCTATCAGCGGTGAACAGATGTGGACAGATGGAGAGAGGACAGCAGGAATGAGTGGGGGACAGGGAGTTAGTATGCGCCCTGGGCCGACTTCAAGGGGAACTGTGCTGACATTCGTCTGGAAAGTCTTCGGAAAACCCAGGGAAAACCTCAGACAGCACAGCTGGTGGTAGGATTCGAACCCACCACCTCCCAGTCTCGGCGTGGAAAGCGATCATTCTAACCACTATGCCACGGGAGCTGGTGAACATCTCTCTACGGGGCTCAGGGGATACATATGCTACATATGCAATGTAGCCTGACAGTTTTTTGTTACTTCTTTTTGCGACTGTAGTAAAGACGGCACCTCCAGCAATGAGCCACTTCGTAGCGCTTCCCAGTACAGAACTTACAAAAACACATACCTTGCGCAGTATTGACAAAACTGTTGCAAAAGTTATTGCTATACTCAGCAACATGTCACCAGTCACCTCTCAGTCGCTGCGGCATAATAGACAGACGCCATTTGTTGGTCTCGCAACGGCATATAAAAGGGTGGTACGTAAGTAAGAATGCCGACATGGACAAATAAGTGCCAGCTTCGGGAATCAGTGCTACATAAGGAGACCGAAGGCCCTGCGAAATGGGAAAAGCGCGATGGCGTGCAACTCGAAAGTGGAGTAGGAGTGCAAGGCTGCATCGACGAGACCTAGACATGGAGAAAAATTCGCTGTGTTCACCCTACTAAAATAGTGCAACATATTTTTGCAGCTGCATTTAGGGGACACGTTGGCCTTTCAGTAACTTCAAAATTATTGGAATAAGTATTGCACCAGCTGGGGTATGCCATACCAAACACCGGCAATTTTCTGCTTTCACTTAAACTTACTGACACCTCTTTTTGCAGAAAGAGGTGTCAGTAGAAAGATATTCTATATATCGAACGATAGAATAAAGATTGCACATTGAAAATGTACTTCATTTATGAATATCCGATCTGCCGTGGAATATGTAGGACCGCAAAAGCTGTGTAATTTTTGCCATATCTTCTGATTTCGGCATTTTTTCATCAGCGACATTTAATGTATGACCTTTTGCACTCCGTACATGTATACTAGAGTGCCCATACTTTACTTGTGCAAGTTATGTGGGTTGTATCGCGAATGAAATGGCGTCAGTAAGGCTGCAAAGTTGCGAGAAAAAATCACGTGGTGGAGACGACGACGCCTTAGCCACGCCTCATGTGCTGACTGTTGATCGGAGAAAGCTCCGCGCACCAGGTTTCGTCTTCACTGAAGGTCGTTTCCAACTTGTTTTTTTTTTTTTTTTTTCACTGAAATCAAAAAATGTCACCCGCGGACCTTGGTCGATTTAAAATTGAATTACCCTCCTGACATGGGCGGTCCCAGGATATGTTCTAAGAGGGGGCATGGCGCTTCCAGGGGAAGTGGTGGAGAGCAAGCGTGCAACGCCCCCCCCCCCCCCCCACACACACACCTACCACCTCTTTTTCTGGAGGCGGACGTTGCGGACTGTGCGGGTGCTCAGAGGTTCCTTATATAATATCTGAGAATTATCATTACGACCTATGACTAAAGAGCGCACTATTTTCACAGGCGACCTTGGAGCTCCAGGGGAGGGGGAAGCACGGCCCCCATGCCCCCTTTCGGTACGCCAATGACTCCTGTTGTAGTTTTCGGTTGAAGTTTCTTAATCGCCCGTCGAACCTCATCCTGATCAACTTTCGTCAAAGGAAGGCAGATGATAATGAAACTTGGCTCGCAAGCACCGTTTCACTTCCAAAGAAAACCCAGCAGGATATTTTATGATGCTGTGGTTGCCTTTTAGGAAGAAACTTCTGCAACGCCGAAAACACAATATCGGTCAACTTCAGAGCAGCAGAGTCGTCATTCTCGTCCACAAATATTTGTATAACCCGAAATATTCATCATCTTTGAAGCAATAACATTGTGGACTATTTTGAGCTCTACCATCATCAGGGATTGCAAAGCAAACTACGAAAGGAACGTGATACACATCAACTCACGAGAGGTACATCAATCAAAGTGAATCATCAATTGGAAAGTTCGAAAAGGTTAAAATCTTGTAGATTACTCGCACAATTATGTCTTTGATTGTATTGCAATATGCCACAGAGTTTAACAAAATCGGAAAGATGGGCAGCTTTTTTTGCAGTACCAGAATCAGTGCTCGTTATGGGTCATACAGTCCCAGCTAACATCAGGTTGGTTGAAATCGCCGCATATCTGAATCCGATATTTTGATAAGTCAACGTCGTGAGATAAGGCACTAAAGTGAGCAACAAACCGGTCACACTCGTCGGCACCGAAGCGACTGGGGGACGGGACTCCAACTCCCTGATGGCTGTATAAAAATCGCTGACAGCCCATAACTGGATGTCAGCGTCCGGAAGCTGGAGTCGTAAACGCCTTACAACATCAACACAGGCACTGTATTGATGAGGCAGAACTTCGGACCTAGGCCGAAACCTAGGGCTCTCAACGAACCACCTGGTGGCACATCCCAGAGAGTACTGCACTAATGCGCACGCTGGGTGTTCGGGAGTGTGCAATGCCTCGATATAAACGCGCGACTGAAGTGCGAGGCACTTGTCGAGCACCACCGGCAAGCCTAAGCCGCCCTAGTCACGTGTACGGTGCAAGCGGGACCTCGCGACCAACTCCACCGAACCTTCCCAGAGAAAACGGAACGCGTGCCTAGTGATAGCTGTACGAATTAGTGGTGGCGGCGTGGCAACGACTCCTACCAACCACAAGCGACTGTCGTACCAGGCCACTAGCAGGTGAGCGCGAAAAGTGATGGGCAAATCAACAAACTTAAGCTGCCGAAGGACAGCTCTGCAACGATTAAACACTCGCGGCCAATTTACGCTAGATATGCCAGTGCAATCAAAAGTCACGATAAGAATTTTGACTTCTGGCTTCACTGGAACACGGAAAGGAGCCCCGCAGGAAGGCTGGAGGTTCAAAAACAGTGCTGCACTTTTTGATCTATTCAGTCTTGCCCCTGAAACAGCTCCGTAATCTTCAAACGCCTTCAAAACAGGTCCAAGAAAACACTCGCGAGAAACGATCACAGAGATGTCGTCCGCGAACGCAAAAAAAAGGTGGAGGGCATCCATTGGGCAGTGGCAATGTAACAGGAAGCGAGCACGGTCTCTCGAGTAGAGGGTTGATGGCGATGGCGTACAAGGCGGGAGAGAGAGGACATCCTTGACGGACCCCACAAGTTATATCAAAGGGGGACGACAGTCCGCCAGCAACAGAGACAACACTTCTAGCGACCCTATAAACGTTTTACATACCTGACCCAAGCAACGGCGAACCCACCGTGCGCATTGCTTCCTGGATGTCACCGGGAAGAGTCAGAATTCAGCCGTCAGCTGACCGGCGCTCAGTAATTCCTAAGTCCGGATTTTCTACTATATAGCGATTGAGTAACACACGGGAGCAATATGCCTCCCGGCACCAGCGCACCACATTGCGTTGCGCAACAAATTTGCACCAGGACTGCATTCGGAGAGAGGCTAGGCGCCTCCACACGTCCTCGATATCGGACGCAGATTGAGGACTGCGTGAGTCAGGGTGAAATCTGAGCCCTCACTGCGACGGGTAGGGGCGTAAACATTAAAAATCCGACATGCACTACTGTCGTACTCTAACTCCACCGCCACGACCCTACCTTCGGTGTCTGTGTCGAACCATCGGACGGTACCCGGGAATGACGGGAACACTAGAATACCCACGCCTGCCTGTGTGGCGAGCCAGGACCGAAGAAAGCTCTGAACTCATGTGAATCCTCAAGGGACTTGATCGCACGCCCGGAAAGGCAACCAGTATCTTGAAGAAGGATAATGTCCACACCCGCCAACTTTGCCCAATCGACAACCTCCACCTGCTTGGCCTCCCTGCTAAACCCCCGGACGTTTCAGGTTGCAAGACTGAACGGAGACATTAAAAAGAAAGGAAATGCAGCGAGTTGAACACTAGGACTCATCGTCCATTTGAGAGTCATCATGCACTTCGGAGCCGTGGGAGGACACACGCATACGTTTAGCGACAGAGGCCGGAAAATCCCTATCACCCACGTGCACTATCTTAGAGTCCTCATCAATCACCAAGCGCTCGGAGTCTGAGGACGCAACACTGTCATCCTCGTCACCGATAGCCTCGGTAATCTGGGAGTTACACCCTGCCACAACGCCACCAATACATCACTCGTGTGCTCAACTGGAGAAGCATTTGTTGCATCAAAATCATCGCCACTGACTACTACAGCTGCAACACTAACAGCACAAGCAGGACTGGTAACGGCGCTAACAGCACAGACACCTGCAACGGTGTTGTCGGTTGCTGCACCGTCACCACTAACTGCGTCCCCACTACCATTATCACTGCCAGCACTAACAGGGAAAGGCTCTTCCGCCACACTAACGGTATCGCGAGACATTCCCGCTGAACATACCACCTCGGCTGTGGCACTGCCGTGGCCGAGCGCCTGCACGGGAGGCGCTCCAAAGGGAGCACGTGATAGCGCACCGCTACCAGAAACACGGGATGCCCATATAGTAGCCAAACATTCATATACAGCATGATCCCCACCACAGCGCTTACACGAAGCATCGCACCTCCTGTGCCCAAAGGCACCACAGCGAGCACACACTGGGACCGCGCAGTCTTTTTTGAAGTGGCCCTCTGCGCCACAGCGCATACAAACTCGTTTGATACCGTCATAGTTGACGGTCAAACGCTTACCACGCACACTTATGAAGTTCAGAACTGGGGTCTGCATTTCCAAAGAGCCAACCGATTGCCCGTTTCAAAACCCTCTAGCTCCTTCTGAGGGAAGGTCTCGCGGGCTACTTTGGTGACAGGACCGTGCTCAGTAAGTACGTCCTCCACTGTCACATCAGGGATGCCATCTGGCACTGAGATGACAAACTGTGACCAAGATGGGCTCCAACGAGACCAACTCGATCACATTGGCCTTCACTGTGAGCGACCCCAGGGACTTCAGCTTCTCAGCACCAGACCTGGTCTTCACAATCAGATCGCATGCTCCACCACCAATGTGGCGCATGTTTTTGACGACGCAGTGATATTTGAGCTTCATTTTGTTTTTCTTATTACTCGTGTGTCGCGTAGTAATCGTGGGCCTCTTGAACAGCGGAAATAACGGTGCGTTCCGCTGTGCGTCATTATATTGTGCAAATCCGAAGCCGTTTGCAGAACCCCACGTGACCAAAGCAAACCCGATAAAGCACACCGGCCACGCGCTATGCACGAGCACGCATCGTACCTCGAATGCTAGCATTCCATCGACAAAGCCAACCCGTGTGACCCCGTAAGGAGCATGCAGGAAACCTCACCCAGCGCGGGGCGAAAATTGCTCTCCCAATGGAATTCGCCATAAGTAACAAGCTCCCTGATTTTAAATATCATCTACAACGGTACAAGTTCCCTTTCATAGCTGTATGCGAACATGGCATGGATGCTGCGTTAATGGATACACAATCTCTCGAGCTCATCAGCCCTCTGAGAGCAGAACAGCGTTATACGTTCGTAAATGCCATAAGGTCAGTGTGTCACCGCTTCTGTTGATACCAAGTCGAGAAGAGACGTGACTGGTTACGACGTCGTTTATTTCTCGAATGAATAGCGCTCGTACCCGAGGTACCCGGGCTGGAATCCCGGTGCCGGCTGTGCTGTCTGGGGTTTTTCCTGCATTTTCCTCAGACGCTTTCAGACATACGTCGGCACAGTTCCCTTAGAAGTCCGCCCAGGACGCACATTCCCCAGGGCGTTAGTCGTGGCCTTGCCCACATCTGTGAGGCCCAGAACGGCGACCACTTTCACCATCACCACCACCACCGAATAGCACTCGTGCGCTCGAGACGTGCACTCAATGGTGTAGTACTGATGATGTTCATGATATGTCCGTTGCATTAGCAACAGACTAGGGACCGGCGACGTCATGCTGTTGTACCTTAAGTGGGTACAACGACTTGCTAGCTTGTCTAGTCACATGCTTGTGTCCGGATTGAATGCGGACCACAGGCCAGAACAGCCTTGGCTTGCTTTCTTCTCAGATCACGACGTCGCGCGGCGCCAGTTTTTCCCCTGCCTTCTTTGCACTGGTTGGTTGAGCGGAGCTCCATGAGGTAGTGCCTCTGCCACCTTCGCCATGCTTCCTGGAGCAGTGTTGCGCGTTCCTGCCATGTGCGATGGATGGGTTCCGTGCCTTCTGTTGCCATGTCTGGAGGCAATATGGTAAGTCTTCTACCTGTGATGAACTCCGCTGGTGTCAGCGGAAGAATCTCATGTGAATCATCGTACGCGTAAGAAAGCTGTTGAGAGTTAATGACAGCTTCCACCTCTTCTACGATTGACAGCAGGTCTTCATACGTCAATGAGTCTCTGCCGATGGTTTTCTAGCACTTCATCGTCCCGTATACATTGCCATAATGCACCAAGCTCCTTGGTGGATCTTTTGAAGGTAGGAGCATTGTCGCTGTATATCACGCTAGGCATCCCTCGCCGTGCGAAGAATCTTCGTGGTACGTGGATGAAGCTTTCTACAGATGCGTGAAACTTCTAGGTGGACAGCCCTTACGACAGCACAATTAAACATGGCGATGTACTTTTCACGTTGTGTTGATGATTGTGTGTGTCTTTAACGAAAGCGGTCCTGTAAAATCCACACCTACAAGAGCAAATGGATAACATTGTTGAACTCCCTCAGCAGGAGCTGGTGGTGTCTTCTCGGACGTTTTTGCCTGGTTGAATCTCCTGCAAACGGTGCACCTATAAAGAACGTTCTTCACCATCTGCCTTCCTCGTGCTATCGAATAGTTTTCCCTGAGCTTTTCAAGAGTGTCTGCTAATCCTGCATGCATGACCCTTCGGTGAGCTGGCTCGACCAGTTATGAGTCGAGAATCTCGTGGCATGATTATGGGGTGTTTTTCATCAAACGTACGGTTTGCCATCTGTAACCGCCCTCCAATCTTCATGACGCCGTTGTGATCAAGAAATGGTCTGGACTTCTGCATGAAGTATCGTTTTCTTAATAGTTTTGTGGCCTTCAGGGTTTGATATTCCTCGGGGAAAGATGTGGCTTGCACATGACGGAGCCAATAGTCCGTATTCACCAGCCGACTTGAACCATTGGTTTAGTGACGTCGGGTTTAAATCGATCACGTGATCTCTCCGGCTATGAAGAGCGGTTGACCAAAGGGTGACCACAACGCATGCGCACTATTGACGTTGGCACGAGATGGTTGAGGGGAGGGAGAACGTAGCAGACGACAGGATTGTGAAGAGGAAGTCTCCCGTTTGTTTTTTTGATTATGATGTTAACGGAAGAAAAGTTCAGGCGGCGCTGGCGCTGCTGCAGGTGGTTGCGGATCGGGGTGTCGGTAATCGTCGGTTATGCGTTATGCCTACATCTGTATTTGTGAATGACAAGCTCTTGATAAGTTGCTATGGTCGCTAAAAAGAGAGCGTTTGCCATGTTATTTGAAAGGCAGCAGCAGGTATCCTCGCGCAGGTGATCGTTGTTCTTTTGTCGGTGTTCGGTCTTCGATTGTGGATGCGTATAATAACGTCATCCGCATCGACCATCGCTTTTTTATCGTCTGTTGTGCGGCCTGTGTGGTGAACTGCAACGATCAAGATAGCCTCTCGATTGATGGGGCATTCCAGCAGAGTCTTTTATACGCTTTCGAGCCTGATATCATGTTCGCAACGTGTGTACAAGTGCTTGATCACTGTAGGCTATGTAAACAGAAAGAACACTGATGCAAGGGTGACCTTATCCTGCAGGTGACTCCCACACGCACAACTCGACGTGGTACTTTCAACGTATCACAAATCTGCAACGCGTTAGACCATCTCTTTGCTGGCTGTGTTTCTTTGGAGTGTGACTCCTACGGAAAACGTACTCATGGTGCTGCCTTGTTTACGTCCTCGTCATGTGTGTGTGTGTGTGTGTGTTTCTTTGTTTGTTTAGCGCTGTTTTCATCAGTTACCCAGGGCGTCCCTGCTTGTGAGCGTGGAAGTTGCCAGTGTCCTGACCCCCTGTTAGTGCGGTGCTGTGCTTACCTCTGACCTCCTTTATTTCTGCATTTCGGCATATAAGATTATTGTACAAATCATTAAGCACTAAATTGATTGTTCTGTTCAGCCAACAAAGATACATCATTACGTTGCGACTGTCTCTTGCTCTGATGAAATTTCACACAACGGGAACATACCTAATGTATATATTTGTCCTTACTTGTCATCTGTTATGATGCACTTGAATCACAGACGTAATAATTGCTAAAATAAACGGCCACACTTTAATGCCATTACACTGCATCCGAGCCATTCAGAATTTGTAGTTTATTGAGACCGTGTACACAAAATAGAGATGTTAAAATGAACCAAATACCAATAAAGAAGGATATCTTATACCGGCTTCAATAGTGGTGTTTCAAGGATGGAGCAAACAGGAAAGGACCAAAGAAAACACACACAACTACAGCTGCAACATCAGCCACAAACAAGCCTGTGCTGCCATTTTGTTCAATAATTGTGTTGAGCTTATTTGTTCAAAGCCATATATTATTCAGGAAACACTTTTACACACCTGGTTGGGGACTTATCTATTTTTCCATGCTCATTCTTTACAAACTTCTCTCTCGACTCCATACTGGCATTGTAAGCAATTTCACTGGCATTATCATTGCACCATTACATGCCAAACCATCACCACCACCAATGCCTAAAAACTCCCCACAGCTCATGCCATGCTATAATACGGCTGCCAACATTACATCTTGCACTAAACAAGCGTATGAAGGCGGGGTAGTTGGTACGAATTCATTCCGCAGCAAAGAGACGTGGACAGAAGGACGACGACTGCATCATTTACTACGATCTTTGAAATCACTCCTTATTCAGGCTTTTTTTAAATTTACGAAAGAATTTGCATAGCGATGCAGTTACAGTTATCACTTCATTCTTACACAGATCACACAACTTTGACGGTGAAATGACATAAGAGGCCTGTGTGATGCCATGAGAAAGATAATCGCCATTGTACAATTGTGTAAACTTATTTAGGGAATTTTTACTCCAACAGCTCTTCACCGCTTTTTTGACATTTTTTCTAGTTTTCCAGTCATGCAATAGTTCTCAGACTATTCCCAGTTTTCCATGCTTTACTGGATTGCAGACATCCTGAAATACAGACGATGATTCAAGCAACTCAGCAACTGGGCGTTTGAGGCTTACATGTTTGTATCATCCGTATTTGTGGCCTGCTTCGACTAATTTTCGTTTACACAGATGATAAAGCTATGAAATATTATTGCACAGGCTGCATTTCTGCACTGTGTGGTTATGCAGTTTGACTGTGCACCTTTGTACTGAGAGATTGTGCTATTTCTTGAGAAACAACACAGTGGAATACTACAGCAAGGCACACCTAGAGATGCTCATTCTAGCATAAAATCTCAGTGCTACAGCAAACAGCAGCACTGATTATTGTCTGCTCGCTTTCTATATTGATTTGTATCATACCGTAAGGGGAAGTCTGCAGTGGAAAATTGGACGCAATGCAAATAAGCTTATACAAAGAAAAGGATGCAACTTGAAATCATGTGCATCTTAGCTACAATGTACTGTATTACTTTTATCAAAATTTACATGATTGTATATCTTTCTTCTGCAATTTAAGTTATTTTTTTAGCCACATTGGTAGTTGTCACTTTGCAGAAGCCGACATATTGATCCAGTTGTATCAGCACAAATCTATGGAACTGAACAGTTTAATGTAGTGAGCATGGCGTACTGCATCATCAAGGAGAAAGCCTGGGAGCAGATTTATGGGACACAATGCTGAATTCGTGGTAAAATAACGTAGATGCCTCTGCATGACTAACCACCGAACTTCAGTAATGAGTGGTGGACATGCAGAGACTTCAGGCAACTTCTGGTAATTAATACATGTCATATGGGAGATGGTTTGCAAGATGCAAGCACCCAAAGCAACAGTTTCACAGATTCTGGCCATATGCATTACGTTGGCACACAAGAAGAGCATGTAACTACTTCGGTCCACTTTACTGAACTTTAGCACCCCTAAGAGTGCCATAGAAAATGTGGGTGGAGGGGGGTTCTAAAAAGAAACAGTAGTAGTGTGAATTTCCCATTAAAAAGAAATGAAAAATTCCACACACACAACCACAAGATTTCTGAACCTATGGTGAAGCTAGCTCTTACACAGACATGTTTTTTGTGGGGCATGGCATGGAGTGCCTAAGCTAATGCCAGTCACATATTTGAATAGCAATAAATTTGTGTAGCAATTATTTTCTTCACATATGGCATTGAAGAACGGCTTACCTGAAACAAAATAAATAATCAGGTTTGACACATATACAATCATACGTCACAGGCATTTGGTGCCAGTCATGCAGTGAAAGCAGTGTGCACGAGACGCCACATATTCTCCTGGTGATGATGGGAAGGCTTTCCAACAGTAAATGTATGTGCGTGGTATCTTGTATTGCAACAGCATTCAGGCACTGTTTCGAATGACAGATCCATAGATGTTAGAATCATTTGTCATGATGCTGATGACACATTCTTAGTTACACCAGAACTTTGTGACCGTAGTATGCCCATATTCTGTTTATTCTCCACTCACTGCTGTACATTTATGGGTGGAGTGCGAGTCAAGGAAGAGGAGAGCTGGTGTGAAATGAGAGTACCAATGTACAGGACATGTCATACAGCAAAAACCGTGGACACTTAGCATGCACCTGAGCTGGTGCAAGGAAAACAAGTTGTAACATAATTGAAGGTAAAGTGATGTACTACACATATGGGCATATTAGCAGGATATTGGTTTGGTTCACTATTTTGTAACTCAGCTATTCAGAACACGTTGAAGACATGCACAACACAGCCAAATTAGAGGGTAGTGTTTCGGGTGTGTTGTATGTTGTGTGTTGTTACCGTCAATAAATGTTTCTATTACAATTAGAGGTATTGTGGCATTTGCGATGAATAGAAGCATGATTGCAATGTGGATGCAGGTGTATATGATAAATCATGTGGCATGATTCCATAGGGATGTGTTTTTCGATTTTTAAGATTTACCTCAACAGGATAAACGTGGCTCCAACCAAAGTTAGCTCGAAAGAGGGGTCCCGACGTTTCGGAGCCGAATCGGCTCCTTCTTCAGGGGTGACGAACTAACAGGGCTAACTTTGGTTGGAGCCAAATTGATCCTGTTCAGTTTCTACCTAACCAGGCACACCTGTGTCAAACCTGTACGGGTTATAACCTGTACACGTTATGAGGCTACACAAAAAGAGTGCACAGATCACACCAGTGTAAAGCTGCACTGCGTCGAGTAATTTTTAACAGTCCTGCTCACAAAATGATGCAGAACAGCATGCGTACATCTTTGCTTGAAAGAAAAGCCTTGAGCTACAGGAGACACAAAAGGGACACCATTTTTTGTTTAGCGCTGTATTCACACTGAACAGATGAGCATATGGATAAACTCTGTGGCCATATGAAAGCTATCAACGACGTAAAAGGAGGAGAGCTAGTGTGACATGGGTGCTTGTTTACCCTGATTTACTACTGTCGTCTATATCCACACTGAACACATGAGCACAGAAATAAACTATGCGGCCATACGGCAGTTGTCGTAAAAGAACGATAGCTACTGTTAACATGGGTGCATGTTCTTCCATGTGCTTGTGTGCTCAGTGTGGATATAAACGGCTGCACTGGCTGGACAAATCTGTACCCATGTCAACGCAAGCTAACTTTCTTTTAAGTAGTTGACAACTGTCATGTGGCCATGTACAATTTATCCATGCGCTCATGCTGCAGTATGGGGGAACGACATTTCCATTTTGATGTTGCATGAACCAGCTGACTCCTATTATAATTGTCAATACTATCTATTGATGAGTCTGTAGCCTATGTTTTGTTATATTAATCTGGAAAGTGCTATATGCAGTAATTGCAGTTGATCTAATTTTCAACTTACCAACAAGCAAGAGAGCTTCAAAGTTTCTGTACGCATTGCCCTTTATTCCTGTGCAAGTCAAACGTACTGCAGTACGACATCTCAGATATATTGGTGGACTCAGCATGTGGAATGTGGCAAGGATTTTTTTTTCCTTGTGCGTCATTGCTCACTTATGTTCTCATGTGACCTTGACAACTAATTGAGCAGGATATCCAGAGTGCACGCTTCTATGAAAAAAGGCATCCTTGTGGAACTACATAATAGCCTTTATTGTCTGAATATAAACAAAAAGCTCACGAATACAAAGTTGTTGTTACGAAAGAGTCCATAGTAGAAATTTTCAAGAGAGGATCTCCAGAATATATGTGCTTATACACTGCAGAAAAGCTGTCAGTGATTGGTCATGGTTATGTACCTGCAATAGTAATGATGCTTCCAAAAGGTTTGCAGCCTCCTTTAGCACATTGCTGTGTAGTGTCTTTTGCAGAAGCAGCCCTACAAAAGCACATCTACTGTTACCAAATGATAAATCAATATAGAAGTAAGCAGCTGTCCCTTTGAATGTTTTCTAATGTAGCAATGGCAACACGATACCTGAATAACAGATTTTCATTCGTCTGTTCTGCTGTGGCATGCTGAAATAAGTAAAACACACATTTCAGTTTCATCTATGCTTGCATGTGAATCCAAGGGAAATGGGGACCTCCTCAGCTTTTGCTCCGGTATTTTCATAATCGGGGAACGTAAAATCTGCTCAGATTTCGTGTTCAGTGTAGTGCAACAACATGCAATATCTCCATGCCTTGATAGTACCCACACAACAGCCGCAAGACGCTAATGCACTTTATGATCAGTCCTATTGCACTGTTAGATGTCTCTGGAGATTAGACACGCTGCGAAGAGATGATAGATACTGGGATGGTTGATAAGCATGGCATGCCAGTGGATAACGCCCCTCAATTTCTCCATCGGGGCTCGCAGCAACCATCTAGCATGTTATCGCTCTTACTGTACAATGACGGGGGCGCTTACAGTGTGTATCACAGGAGATGACGCTCATAATATGCGCCAGCACTACTTATGCTTTGTTTTCGAATGTGCACATTGACGTTCGGCCATCCGCACGCTCTCTCGGTCCCTTGGATTGGTATATGGGTTTTGTCCAGTGGCACATGTCGATGTCACTCTCTTTGACCACACTTTGACGGTGCTTTTTACGTTTGTCATGCAAAGGTTCGCAATAGCGCCTTCTAAGAACAACAGCAGCATTTCGTACCCCCGGTCAAGCGTTACGCCGTTTTTGTTTACTAACCGTGCATTTAAAACGATTCTGCTTAATTTTTACCAGTTAACTTCGAATTAGTGTAACATCACCTACCGCAACCAATCTACGATAGTTTTTTCAACACACACGTCCACAGTAGTTGCAACGTACACTTAGACCGATGTTAAACTAGCCCCTCCCCTAGTTTAAAATACGTCCCACTCAAATGCATGGGGCTTAAACCACCAGTTTAAGTAGCTTGGGTGGATGATCGAAATGGAACATATGAGGCAAATATTCGTCCCATTGTGATCAAATCTGTCCCCTGGGCGCTTCTAGTAACTAGATTAATCGAAACTTACCCAAGATTTGATGAAAAATTCTTCGTGAACCGGGGATTAGGCCTACCGGCTACCATCGCTTCTGGCAGACTCTGGTGAAATGCGCATGCGCTGTGCAGGAAGCTCGCTATGTGCGCCGCCATAGGCTTCACAGCAGCAGGTGGTAGAGCATGGGGTGGTGATCCAGGATTGGCGAACGAAAGTCTCACGTGATTGATTTAAACCCGACGTCACTAAACCAATAGTTTAAGTAAGTTGGTGAATACGGACTAATAGCTCTGAGTGTTTTTAATCTCCTCCTTAGTAAGGGGTCCACCGATAGAAGCGCTTTTACTGTTTTCACAAAATCGGTTTATCCATGCTGTTACTCTGTGGAGTCTAGCTAGTAGGCTGCAGTTCGTTCAGCGAGTAATCTCTTCCGCTTGCGCTGTCGTTGCTACTGTCGTTTGTTCGTGTTTCTTCCCGGCAACTTTGTATCTCGAAACACTGTACAGGCCATGCCTGTTCATCTGTGAACCAATTAGGGCCGTTCCCACACTTGTCGTTGGTCGTCCATGTAGTCAGTCGGAAACCTCGAGTGAGCATGTCTGCGACGTTTTCGGTCCCAGGACAGTGCCTCCATTGTGTTGACTTCGTGTAGTTCTTGACTTTGTTAACTCTACTTCGCACGTACTCCTTCCAAATCTCGCTCTTACCGTGTAGCCAATACAGTACGATATTCGAGTCAGTCCAGAAGAAAACTTGTTTGATGTCCGGGAATGCGTCCATCAACATTCTTGCATTTCCACAGCTACAACAGCGGCTTGGAGTTCCAACCTTGAAAGCGTCTGGGACCGGATTCACAAAGAGCTCGTGCGACGAAATCTGTCGTAACTCCATCGTACGGGAAAGTTACGACGAAGTGTAGATTCACGAAGGGCGCGAGTCGCAAAATCTTCGCAGCTTACGGCGGAATATTGCGAGAGCTCCCGAGCAGTCTTACGAAGAAAGATGGCGGCGTTATTTGGCAGCGGTGGATTTGGAGACGGGAAACAAAGACTCCGTAATACGCGCCAACGCATTCCACTTTGCCACAGCACCTTCGAGGCCATCCCCGAAGTGACATTGAGGCACTTTTTTGCTTAGTAACCTTCAACAAATGCTTCAACTTTGTGCTACGTAAAATCGGGTCGCAGGGATTTTTCAAGCATCCCCTACACCCCGCTAAGACACCCCCAACACCCCTCCAAATTGTCACCAAGAAAGGCAAAAGAAGCCATAAAAGCTGCAAAACTGAGTGCCACACACCGTTTACAAAGCACCCTCATCCACTTCCTCCCCGAGACGAACATATTTGCTGTGTCATCGAACGCGTTTCGCCTGTGATTGCGTGGCATACATTATGGCTACCGAAAGACCGAGAGCACGTGCAGTAACAAAACATTTGGGGACGAACAACTTCGTCTTCTTCTAATGGGACGACTCTTATTGGTGCGATCACAAAGTTTCGTCATCGTTACCATAGCGAAAACATAGTCTCGCACCCTCTGGCTGTTTGACTCCGAGGTGCACGTGACACGAAGCGAGCAACTTCCTCTTCCTCGTCAAAGGGGGTACCCCACTGATCTCGATTGTAAAAGGCTGGATGGCGGATTGGGAGCGCGAGCGTGAAGAAACCGGCCGCCATCTTACTGTACCCACAACAGTCGCCGCAGCGATCATGGCAACTTCTTGCAATTACGGTCGTGCCAACCGTACTGGCAAGGTTACAGGGCCTAAATTTATACAGGTGAGTCACTCTTCATCAAGGAATAAATAGGCGTCCATTCTGTATATTAAGTTGACCATTATGAAGTGTTTTTTTGCCGAAAACGAGCACTGGATGCAGGTTGCTTGATCGCTCTTCCGACGTTCAATCGAGCACACTTGCATTTTACCCGGCGGCAAATACAGTTTGAGTGCATAATATGCTTGAAAGAACATGTTACACTACACAGGTAGTGTTGTCATCAATATGTGTGCAAGCACTCGAGCGCTTTTTTGCATGCATTGCTAGCATGGTACACGGTGTTCTCTGCGGAAGCAAGTGCCACATTCATTTCTTTGAATTACCTTCACGCACAAGTTCGGTATTACGTCATAATGAGACCAAGATTGTCACCTTTTTTCATGTATTGGTATTGTTTTGTGCCTTGGTTTGATTTGTGACAAAGAATCCTACGTAACGGTGGTGTGGCGCGACTTGAATAACGCCTGTGTGTCTGAGCTGTATCGTCAGCTTGTTACGATAGTAGTAATCTGTAGCGTGTCGTGCTATTTGTAGCAGTTTTTAAGTCAAAAGTGGTCTCTCAATACAGGTTTCGTCATGAGGGCTACCCAGTGAATAATCTGTGCAGTGTGATACGGCTGGGTGTACAGGTAAGTATCACGTTCCTCATCCACTGGTTTCTACTTTACAGGAAGGAACAACCTCAGTGCACGCACTGTGGTTAGCCTCTCTCAGTTTTGCATATTTTCTTACATGTTCACATCAGAAACACACCTTAGACTTTAGGCTCCTTCACCCAGCAATATAATAATTAGAGATTATAATTCTTTTTAGAAGTGTTCCCCATATTCTTTTTAGAATTGTTTTTAATCTTTTAAATTTTTAGAAGATACAGGGATTGTAAACCATGTTTTAAACTGATGTTTTAACATTTGTCCAATGCATTTATTAAACAACATATTCATTTTTAACTGGTTGCACCCAAACCAATGTGCTGATGTATTATTGCCTTTGTTGTCGATGCACCATAAAAATTGGAATAATCATCATCAATGCAGGTTACTTCACAGCTGCCTCGACATACTCAAGAAATGGGTGCAGAACCTGCGTAATGCCCACAAACTTTGACCACCACAGCACCTCCAGAAAGTAAAGGCATATGTGTCACATCGGATTTTTAAAGGCATTCACAGTATATAATACCTTGTATGAACTGTTGTAGATCTAAGCAGCCTCTACAGTACACTCTCAGAAATTAAAACTTGTCAGGGAACTGTGATAATTGTTTCAGTTAATAGGCATGCACATATACTCTACAACAACAAAATTATTTATTGTGAATGCACTTCTCTGGCTACTCATGTTGTTTACATCTACTGTTGATCACATTCATTTATCACATATTATATTCTTATATATTATTATTATATTATCACATATTCGATCACATTAAATTTAAAATTTAGCATATATGAGAAAATATCAGGAGGGAAGTTGCTATTCATTGCTCATTCCAACCTAAAATTGAGTGCTACAAATTTAAAGAGCGTACCTGACCATTGTCATTCCTAAAATATATATTGCCATTGTAGCAAGGTCACAAAACAATAAATGTAGTCTTTTGCGACCTGCCTGCACGTTCATTGTATCCTGAAACGCATAAGTGCAAGAAATAAATCTTGAACTTGAATAAACTTGATGTTATATAAACTTGACATAAAATGTTGAATAATATAATGAATGATATAAAATATTGAATAAACTTGAACTCGTATATTCTCTTTACTCATCATCAGTGATCTTCATTACAAAAGCATATTGTGTTAGACTTTTTTGTTTGCGTTTCACAGACTGGGTACACGAGGGCCAAAATGACAAAATCACAACTGTTTCAAGCTCCAAATAGTCCTGTTGCAACTTGAAGACCATATG
The DNA here is from genome assembly GCF_037126465.1 of Ornithodoros turicata. NCBI lineage: Eukaryota > Metazoa > Arthropoda > Arachnida > Ixodida > Argasidae > Ornithodoros > Ornithodoros turicata. Next base: position 40,284,131 of record NC_088204.1, read on the forward strand.
TGGAGCTGTATTTTTTGGAACATGCTCCACATAACAAGCATGACAAAGTCAGCACTGGATAGCAGGACCCCGTCCCCAAGCAGCTTTTCTCACGCTGCAGTTGTATTCAACAAAAGCATGGGAGTGTTGGAGAAGGACATTCAGTTTGGCACAACCGCGCCTGCAAATAATCAGAACAAATAAAGGAAGAAGCAAACACACATAGAACGGCTGTACTTAGTTCAAAAAGAGATAAGTCCTGTGTCTCAAGGAGGTGTTACCACTTTCTAAGTAACTTAATTGATTAAGTTTACATCACTACGTGATTAACTGTCCTAACGAGTGTGATCTAATTGCGTGAAGTGATTATTTGCGCTGCTTCGGTGTGTCCATATTTGCGAGGCAAAGCACCGCTGTCGTTTACTAAAAGGCTCTTTCTAAGGCGATGCTTGATATAAATCATACTAAACGCCTACACGGCTAAAACAACGGCTGTGATTCTACAGAACGATCTCTTTCTGCCATGCGAGTATATCTTTTCCCGGACCGTTCTTTATGGAACAATTTTTGTTCAGAACGCAGTACGGGATATTATATACATGGTTGTTGCTAACCTCAAGTCGTTTCTTATTGAAATATTGGCTGGGAAACGTGCTGTAGTACAATCCCCAGCGCTGCACTGCAGTGACGGTCTAGTTTCGGAATGCAAAACATAACGTAATTAAGAATCGAACGGCGGGACACCTGTGAAACACTGTTAGGATACATCAGTATACTGGCACCTTACAAAATTGTGCGATGACAAACAACGATCAATGCTAGCAGCGCAATAAATACTCACAATCTCTGTTGCCTCCCATTGTTTTCTATGGGCACACACAGCACTTTAGGGCCCACCAACATGGCGGCCCGAAGGCACGCCTCTCCCCCACGAGCCCCTCTCCCATGCGCGATCCAGCCTTTATACATAGAGATCAGTGGGGTACCCTCTCCACTACCAGAGCTTTGTGAATCGCGCTTACGAAGCTGTCGTACGCGCGTCGCAGGCTACGACGTCTTAGCGACTCTTAGCGTAAGTTACGATCGCGTTTGTGAATCCGACCCCTGCTTCTTGACTGGTGCTACCCTGGCCTTTGCCAGCACTATGTTTGAAGAAGCCGAGTTCGATGTTTTAATAACGACGTACGCAACGGCCCCATACGCGTTGCAGCTTGCGCCGCAGAAAACATGCAACGATACATTCGGTGCCCACATGCCGTAGTACCTGTTGACCTTGATCTTACTTAGGTTCTGCATGTCTTCACCACCTTTCCCAACTCTCCTGTAGATCCGCCGGAGTGGGTTGATCCCAAGTAAGACTTTGCCACATTTTTTGCATGTATATCCTTGCAGCAATCGTGTACGGTGACATCGAACCTAACCAAACTTAACGGGTCGTATATGCTTTGAGCTGTCTGCAACATCTTCGTCTCGTCCATACAGCAGGTCGTCCACCTTGAAGAAGGTTGGTAGCATTGTAAAAGAGGGAGTCCTGTTCCGTACCCCACTTGATTCCCAGAACCTTTATCACGCGAGAATCCCCAGCGAAGGGTGAGACTTCCTCCGTATCCTACAGGTGCAAAGCATGTCGGCAGTCATGGTCTATGTCGGCAGTAAAAATAACAACATGCAGTCTAAGTCACAGTAAGAGAACGCTTACGTTCGTGTTCAAATAGGGTCCGATGTGAAGATTCTCGTTCAAACTGATCTCTTGGGTTTCATGAGCGGAAGCGTCAAACGCGATACGACATTTCGTTGTAATGCGGTCCGTGCGAATGGCCGCGTGATGAATGCCGTGCACTGGTCTGTCTACTTGATCGCAGTTGTATTCGTTCTCTGGCACCTTTTCTGCGACGCCGTCAATTAGGTGTTTGCGGATAGTATCATCGTAACTCTTGAGCAGGTCGGGCGTATTAGTAAACGGTCCGTCAGACTTTTAAGTCGTTTCCGTGCGTTTCGCTCAATTGTTCCAAGGTCTATATCGTCTTTCCAAGGTTGCCGTACTTCGTACCTTCCGTTGACGTTCCTGACCGTAGTATTAAACCTGTTCGATAGCTCGCCTGCGGTTTTGTCGTCGTAACCCAGGTGAAATTTTTTTGAACTGGTACCAGTTGAACTGTGTTATCGAACAGGGACCAGTTCAACCGGTCCCAGATCAACTGGTACCAGTTAGGACAACTGGTCCCTGTTCGATAACACAGTTCACCCAGTCCCAGTTGCAACCGGTCCCAGTTGAGACTGGGACCGGCCAGAAACCGGTTGGGCCAACTGATACCAGTTGATCGAAGTGGTCCCTGTTCGATAACACAGTTCGCCCAGTCCCAGTTGCAACTGGACCAGTTCAACTGGGACTGGGTGAGAGGGAATCTTAAAAAGAGCGTACTCTTTCAATCGAGTGTTGCTTTCCTAGGCAGGATTTTTGATGGACAAATGAAAACTATCAAGCTAGAGTCTGTGCAGAAGATTCAACGAGTACGCAAACAGAGTGACATTCATTCCTTGAGAGTATTTCTCGGCCTGGCTGGTCACTTTAGCGCATTCATAAAATACTACGCCAAAAGGACAAAATGTCTCACCGCGCTTCTAAAAAAAGGCACGCCATTCGACTGGACACAACGCTGCGAAGCAGCATACAACGACACTGTCCAAACCATTTCTTCGAATCCAGTACTGTCGATCCCGGATTTCAGACGACCGTTTAAACTCCACACGGATGCATCGCAGTACAGCACGGGTGCTCTCCTATATCAACGTGACGACTGTAAATGCCCCTCGCAGCAACTCACCGTTGTAGGGTACCACTCTTACACCTTCAACAAACCAGAACAGAACTACTGCACTACCGAAAAAGAGTTATTTGCTGTCCTTCCGGCCGTGCGATATTTCAGAACTTTCCTGGGGGGCCGAAAGTTCAAGTTATTCACGGTCCACCAACCAGTTACACACATCCTGACATCCGCCGAACTAAAGGGTAGATTGGCCAGATGGGTTTCTGAGCGACATGATCTCGACATCGAAGTACATTACAAACAAGGTAAAACGTTGTTGGACGCCGATGCTTTGTCTCGCCTTGGACTAGTAGTACAAGCAGTTTCTTCACATGATGACTTGCGTCTTTGGGAAGGAACAGAAGCCCTGAACTACAAAGATGGTCGCTTCGAACTTCCAGAGACACTTCGCCGAAAAGTACTACACCTGAACCGCGACAGCCAGACCGTGGCGGGCATGATGGAGTATGTAGCATGGAGCACATGTCGAAACATATGTCAACGGTTTACCTGGCCGAAGATGAAACAGCATGTCACTGAATATGTTCAATCTTGCCACAGATGCCAAACCTACAAGTTCAAGTATCGCCGAGTGGACCAAATGACATTGCCACAACACTCCAACGTTCCTTTCGAGGTAGTCCATCTCGACTTCGTAGAACTGAAAAAAAAAAAAAAAAATCTGAAGGCACCAGAAAAACACAATCATTCCTCCTGGCTATAAATGAGTGCACGCGCATGGTATACACGACCGGGTGCGGAAGACAGCAATAGTGTTATCGCCCTCCTAGAACGACAAATGTTTGCAAACACGAAAGTGATCATTTGGAACAATGACCCTGGTTTCACCAGCAAACGCCTCGAGACATGGGCCCAGCAGAGGGGCATACGCTTAAAATTCAGTGCCCCTTACCACCAATTCATCCATTTGCATCCTGAATTTCCAGGAGGATGGCGCACTTGCCTGGCTGCCGCTACACTGCACCACAACCGCTCGCACAACAAAGGGGATCGGGTGCTCCCCACATTACGCCGTCCACGGTGAAAAGTCCATTCTCAGTGCAGACAAGGAGCTTGGAATAGCAAACAAACTCCACTTAAAAGAAAATCGCAACAGTCCCGTCCAACAGACGCAGAATAGGCGATCAATGAAAAAGTCATTTGATCACCGTCACAGTTCAAGAATCACACACGTACAAGTCGGCGACCTGGTGATGATACATACAGGCCTTCCTGGCTCTTCACCTACCATACTGGATCCGGTACAAGTAATTCAGACGGCACACAAACAAAGAATATTGAAAACTATTAGCTACGCTCATCCTAATAGCCAATTCGGCCTGGCAACTATTGGCAGTTTTTAAATACCATCCCACGATTGGTGGAGCACACAACCCCGGGCCCATGTAGGCTCCCGTAGATATGCGAAGAAGAGGAGGAGGACAACAAAATTCATTCTGAGATTCGGAGGCACGAGAGTGAAGTGGTCTTACGTGTGGTACACTTAAGCAATTGCTGGGGGGTAGTTTCATTTTAAATCGAACAACGGATGAAAGTCGTATTTTTTAATTCGCGCAGAAAAATATATGTTAGAGGACAGCTCAAACGAAGCAAATCGCACCACGTGCGACGCTCGTGTGTGGGGTAGTTTCCGCGAGGAAGAGGAGGAAAGTCTGAGGCTGCTTGAGCGCGCTTTCTTCTGGACCGACTTTGACGGGATCTAGCACCGCTGATTTTATGTCTAGGAACTGGAGTTTTTTTCTGATTATAGGCTGCACCATAGACACTGTCGACAGCCACCCACAGAACCCTGAGGGTTACAGATTTTCTGCTAAAAAATGTCAAACTTGGCGTAAACGTTCAAAAAGGCCAAACTTTGTTACCAATTTGCTTCATGACGGAACGTCTGAGGACATCGAGCTTAGTGCCATTCGATAGGACGCTGAAAGAACTTTCGTGCTGTATAAAGTTCATTTTTGTCAGTCCAGTGCTTTTTGTGTTATTAGCTTGAGGATCGCACATAGTAGGCGAAAATTGCCAATGTTGCATCTCAATTTTCGATTTCCTTGATTATTTTTGAAAAGGTGGCGTCATGCCTCTACTTTAGACGCCAAGTGAGACAATCTTTTATTTTTACCGGAAAGACGCGCAGCGATTTTTTTTTTTTGTTGTCAGGCAGAGTCCACGAGGCTGCGGCCTTGCGCGCCCCACCTACGAGCACGCGGCCTTCAACCTCTTCTTTGCTAAAGGTCTCCCGATGACGGAGAAATGAATGACCACACTGCGTGAGCTTGTTGTAGTGTCCCCAGAGCATCACTTTACGTTTACCCAATGATCTCCCAGTTCCGTCAGGCTCATTCAAACCGTGGGAGAGTACATGAGTTGCATGTGCGCCCTTGACGAGAAGCCCCAGTCCTCGAACATACCGAAAAAGTAGTGAGAAGAAACGAAGCGCTTCGTAAAGGTCTTTATCCAGTGGTAACATCGTAGCTTTTGTTTCAGGTTGCCACCAGTTCCCCAGGCAGTGTGAAAGTCATACCCTTTAAAAGAACGTTGTGGAAGTTTCGAAAAACGTAAAATGTGCCCATTGCGAGACCCCTGCAGTTGATGGATGCAACCATTGGATTAGCATCATCCGATAGGTTTAGATATGACCTTTCACATGATATATAGTGACTGGATTCAAGCGCATGGATGCCAAAAGGATTACTGACGACCACACCGAGGGTTTAAGGTACCTACGGCTACCGGGAACGAGGGATTTTAGTTGTGCGTTGTTCTGTCGGAAATTTTGATTCCCACGGTGGCACTGACACAGCTCGTGGAGGGTGAACGTGTTATACTTGAGAGCAGCAACATACTGTCATCACAGCGGTCTTACGGGCTTTGTATATAGTACTCGTCGTGGTTCCGAAATAACGCTATGGGGCATAAAACTAATTAAAGGTAGCATACACAGCTTCGGAACTATCACTTATTGCGCCCAAGCTAAGAGACGGCTGCAACTAGGCGGCCACAAAGTTGTATTCTCACGTGTTGTAACTTTCTGTCCCCTGTGTCCGTAGTTCTGCCTTCCTAATATTAACTCGCACGACAGCCTCATAGCGTATGTATGTGCATTGCCTCAACCACATGTGCGGGAGAATAGTGAATATGCGCACGTGCATACGCACACGTCGTGCGTGCGACTCCCATGAAAGTGCGTAATAGCAAGTTCAAGGCGCCCACGAAAGTATTGCCCTGCGTCTCCTAAGGAAAGAATAAACGTACGTACCATAAGTGCAAAATAAGTACAGAATGCAACATCTGGGCAATAAATTACAAAGCAAAGACTACGAAGCAAAGCGCGCTCGCAAACATACGAGGAGCGCCTTTGTGTGGAAAAATCGCTCCACGGAAAGTTAGTCCAGCGTCTCAATCAAAAGGAGAAAAGGTACCTAGCTTACCAGCAGCGCAAAGTACAGGCATAATTCTGCCCCTGTGGAATAAATCGTGAAAAATATTCTGGAGTTTTAGAAATAATCAAGATCGAACATGCAAAATTTTCGCGTACCACTCGTGGTTTTGCGATACTAGGCGGACGAAAAATGCGCTTGAACCCAGTCACCTTATATCATGTGAAAGGTCCTGTAAAGCTTTCGGATGATTCTAATCCAATGGTGCCAGCCGTCATCTGCAGGGGTCTTGCAATGGGCACATTTTACGTTTTTCGAAACTTCAATAACGTTCTTTTACCAATGAAAAGGATGTGACTTTCACACTGCCTGGGGGACTAGCGGCAACTTGAAACAAAAGCTACGATGTTACCACTGGATAAAAATCTTTACGAAGCGCTTCGTTCCTTGTCGGTATGTTCGCGGACTGGGCCTTCTCGTCAAGGGCGCACAGGCAACTCATGTACTCTCCCACGGTTTGAATGCGCCTGACGGAACTGGAAGACCATTGGGTAAACGTAAAGTAATGCTCTGGGGATACTACGACAAGCTCACGCAGTGCGGTCATTGATTACTCCGTCAGCGGGAGACCTGTAGCAAAGAAGAGGTTGAAGGTCGCGTGCTCGTGGATGGCGCGCGCAAGGCTGCAGTCTCGTGGACCATGCCTGACCAAAAAAATCGCTGCGCGTCTCTCAGGTAAAAATAAAAGATTGTCTCACTTGGGGTCTAAAGTAGAGACATGACGCCACCTTTTCAAAAATAATCAAGGAAATCGAAGATGGCATTTTTGAGAAAATTGAGATGCAACATTGGCAATTTTCGCCTACCATGTGCGATTCCCAAGCTAATAACACAGAAAGCATTGAACTGAGAAAAATGAACTTTATACAGCACGAAAGTTCTTTCAACGTCCTATCGAATGGCACTAAGCTCGATGTCCTCAAACGTTCTGTCATGAAGCAAATTGGTAACAAAGTTTGGCCTTTTTGAGCGTTTACGCCAAGTTTGGCATTTTTTTACAGAAAATCTGTGGCCCTCAGAATTCTGTGGGTGGCTGTCGACAGTGTCTATAGTGTAGCCTATAATCACAAAAAAATTCGCACTGATACACAAAAAATCAGCGGTGCTAGATCCCGACAAAGTCAGTCCAGAAGAAAGGGCGCTCAAGCAGCCTCGGACTTTCCTTCTCTCCCACGGGGAAACCACTCAACGCACGAGCGTCGCACGTGGCGCGATTTGCGTCGTTTGAGCTGTCATCTAACATATACTTTTTCTAGCCGAATTAAAAAATACGACTTTCACACGTTGTTCGATTTAAAATGAAACTACCCTGGGAAAGGTGATTGCCAAGAAGATCGAAAACAAATGGCTGTATGCATGGGTAACAAATGGAAAGATATCCGGTAGGAAAGACGGAACATCAGCTGCTGATCATGCTGACCGAAACGTGGTGTACTGAACGGAATCGACCTGAAGATCCTATCTATATTGAATGTTACAAAATACTCCATGTAAATATAAATGAAACACGAGGAGGTGGCATAGCCATTTATGTTCGAAGAAATATATAATGCGAAATTTTATCAGAGACATTACAGAATGTACACAGGATTATCGAAATGGATTATACTTACGAAGTGGTAATAATATATTGAGTCCACTATGTAGACGACCAAATGGTTACTTTTACTGTTTTCTTGTCCATATGGATCGGCTATGTTATTGAGAATAGATACGTTCTGTGTCTTGCAGGCGACTTCAATGTAAATATTCTAGAGAACTCGCCACATGAGCGTGAATTCACCGTGCAGCTAAAATCTCATGCCGTCAGAAACGTTTTAACTGATCCAACGCGTATTACGTTACCATTTACCAATACTTGCTTTTATGAACCTGCATGCAATGAAACATATTTAAAAAAAGAAAGGAATTTTTATTACCAAGATATAAACACCCATTCACTTGAAAAGTTGCAGCTGGAAATCATCAACACAGACTGGTCGTACGTTTATAAGGAAAATGAAGCAAGTGTAGTATAAGAAATGTTTTTAAATAAACATAAAACCTTCTAGCGCAAAGACAGCAATTCATGCAAATTCGACCAATCTAGTCAAGTTCATAAAGCTCGGACACCATGAATGACGAGAAAGCTAATACAAATGGTATGTCACAAACGGTTGCTTTATAAGAAATTTCTGACGACAAGGGATAGTGGCAATTTAAGACATTTAGACAATATAGAAACCGCATGAATTGAGTGTTGCGCAGAGCTAAAATAGAATATTATTGACGATTGTCTAACGACACCTTGATACACAAACCCGATGTGATATGAAAGAATATTAATCGTTCAACCGGCAGAAGTAAAGATAGTGTACATGTTGTGCATATCGGTATAGGAGATGAACAACTATCAGGAAAGTCATTGACTGATCTCTTTCACGAATTTGTGACAAGCGTAACCAATGTGCCTTCGGCATCAAGTGAAAGTACACTACGATACCAAAGAAGTGATTCATTGCTTCTTGCATCTACAGATGCAGATGATATTATTTCTGTATTCTACTCCCTTAATAATACGAAAAGTATTGACTATGACGGCATCCAAATCAAACCAGTGAAATATACTATAGATATATTATTCCCATATCTTGAACACATTTTCAACTTCGTCCTGTCAAACGGACTATTTCCTGAGCAAATGCAGATAGCGAGGGTGGCGCTAGAAACAGTATGGTCAACTACAGATCAGTTTCAATACTACCGGTTTTCTCGAAAGGTCTAGAAAAATCGTTTTCAAAATGGTAAATGGGGTTATTGAAAAACATGCGTTACTGGTCGATGCACAGTTCGGATTTAGGAAGAACATGTCCACAGAGCTTGCCCTGTTGAACGCAAAAGGGATGATATTGAAGACTTTGAAGATAAATGCATTGTACTGAGAATATTTATTGATTTCACTAAGGCATTCGATAGAATTAATCATAAAATACTTTTAAATAAATTATCTAAATATGGTCAGGGGAAACGCATTAGAACTCTCCCGAATATATTTGTTGAGTCGGAAACAATGTGTAAATTAGTTCTGCAATATCAGACTTGCAAGAAGTAACTGTTGGGGTACCCCAAAGGAGCATGTTAGGCCTTCTGTTATTCACCTTGCATATCAATCATATTTTAAACTCAAGTACTACTGCATCAAATGTTATGTATGCAGAGGATGTTAGTATTCTTTTATCAGGACGTAATGCGAACGAGGTAATTGTGCAAGCCAATGAAGTACTTAGTTACTTGTAGCCATCAACGGAAGGACGCGGGAACACGTGGAGAAAAAGAGGAGAATAAAGTGATTTGAGAGGCCGTGGTGTAATAGAACGGTTCTCTTACAATTTGGCGCAGCCGACTTTACTAAAATGTGGGTTGAATTCTGCATAGGAGGAAACCCTACGGCACCACTCGTTACGAGGTGTACCACTACCGATGGCGAACAGGTAACCATACCTCACCACAGCCAGGCCGGCCTCGTCCGCTACCTACTGAACAAGACTGAGGCGGGGAGCATAGACGATCTTCTCCAGCGTCAAGTCGTCCAACTTAACATGAAAGCAGATGATTTCCAGCAGCTCATCCCGCAGGCATCTAAGAAGAACGAAGAGCCTTCCTTGCTTCACGAGACAAACGGACAGTTAGATATGAAGACTGTCATAACCCTCATTCAAGAGCAACAAAACCAGTTGTCACGACAACAACAAGCACTGACCGAGCTTTTGGGCAGAGCGTTTGGAACCGAGAGTCCTCAGCGCGAAATGTTCCGACCAGAGGCCTTCGACGGACACTCGCAGAGTCCTGACACGTGGATCTCCTTATATGAGCACGCCTGCAGCCGAAATCAGTGGACTTCGGACACAGCCAAAGTAGAAAATCTGCGGCCGTTCCTGAAGGAAGTTGCAAGAAGTTGGTACGACCTTCGTATTCTCGCAAACAAGACCTCCACATGGCAGACGTGGAAGGACACCTTTCTAAAGTCGTTCGGTGAGAACATAGTAGACAGGTGGAACGACGCGATTATGCATAAATATCAGAGTGGGTCAATCGTCCACTATTTCTTTGAGAAGGTCCGTCTTCTTCAACGAGCAGAGTACCACCTCCCAGACAGTTCTTTTGTGGCACTGGTGCAGCATGGTCTTCCTCAGGATCTCAGACAGCTGACACAAATCCGCGCGCCCCAGAACCCCGAAGAGCTCTTGCAATGTATTCGGAACTTGGGCATCAGGAGTCAAATGCCCCCAGCTCAACCGACGTCGGGTTCGATGGATCATCACAGAAACTCTCAAGATTTCAGGAGGTTTCAGCCGCAGCGCGCCCCTCAGCCACGCTATTCAACGGCAGCCCTTGTTGAGGATCAGAATGGCGGCGACCGAGGAACAGACGAAAAAAAAACTAATAAATGAGGGTGACGGTCTCCACCCTCGGACAAATACCGAGACTGTTTACCTGAATAATTCCAAGCTCTTGTACCTCAATCTTCTGCTTAACAATACGGAAGTTCAAGCACTTGTAGACAGTGGGTCACCTGTTACGATTGTGAACCGTCGCCTACTACAATCACAAGAGCTAACTACAGGAAAGCATGTAAAAATCAAAGCGTTTGACGGTACCACTAGAATTTTTTATCAGTGGGCGCAAGTCACACTTCGGTTATCTTCCAATGAGATAGCAACGGAGGCATTGGTCATTGAAGGAGTCGACTACGACCTCTTGTTGTCCCGTCCCGACATGAAGCGACTTCGACTCAACGTATACTGGGACGACGCAGTTGGCATAGACGAAGACCAATCGAAATGCCAGACGACATTAGCTTCCCCTCGCCTCCGCACAAAGACGTTGCTAAGCATTACCCTGAGCTCATCTCACTGTCGGGTTATCCAACGGCGACACCCCCACTGCACGTACCGTTTGAGTTGGTCGATTCAACTCCTGTGCGACGAAAGCCATACAACATGACACGAGAGAAGAAGGAATGGCTCAAATGTGAGTTACAGCAGATGGTAGACGCAGGTATTATACGACCATCCATTACCTTTGCGTCGCCTATCACTATAGCCCCGAAAGCGGATGGATCTTTTCGCTTGTGTACGGACTACAGACTCGTTAACAAGCAAACCGAGCTGTTTCCATTTTCCATGCCTCGGGTGGATGATATCATTAACGACACGGGCGGCAGCATGGTTTTCTCCACAATAGACCTTTGTAAAGGCTTTTGGCAGGTTCCTCTAACGGAGGACACGAAACGCTTCAGCACTTTCATCACTCCATTTGACCTGTACGAATATAACAGGCTGCCTTTTGGGTGGAAGAACTCCTCGGCCTGGTTTCAGAAGCTTATGACTTCTGTCCTCGAACCTTGCATTGGAAAGTTCGTTCATGTCTATATTGACGACATACTGATCTACTCCCGATCACCGGAGGAACATAACGTCCATTTGACACAACTCCTCCACCTGCTCAGTACAGCCAAACTTAAAGTGAACCTTAAAAAGAGCGTGTTCTTTCAATCTAGTGCTGTCTTCCTCGGCAGGGTCTTTGACGGCCACACTAAAACAACAAAGCAAGATCCCGTACAGAAAATCCAGAGCCTGCGAACGCCGCATGACACCCATTCTCTAAGAGTGTTTCTCGGCCTTGCTGGTCATTTTAGTGCTTTCATTAAGAATTATGCCAAACGGACGAAATGTCTGACCACACTTCTGCAGAAGGACGCTTCGTTCAACTGGACCAGCACGTGTGAAGCCGCGTACAAAGACATACTGGAAGCCATTTCTTCTAATCCCGTCCTTTCCATCCCTGACTTCGGGCTCCCATTTGAACTTTGCACCGACGCATCCCAATATGGCACTGGCGCAGTTTTGTACCAGCGTGACGTCTCAAAGTGCCGAGCCCAACAGCGTACAGTCATCAGATACTATTCATACACCTTCACAGCAGCTGAACCAAACTACTACACCACAGAGAAAGAACTGCTCGCTGTTCTTCAAGCAGTCCGGTATTTCATAACATTCCTGGAGGGACGAAGGTTCACGCTATACACCGACCAACAGCCGGTAGCCCATATCATTACCTCTGCAGACACAAAAGGAAGACTAGCACGGTGGACATCGGAGCTTCAGCATTTCGACATGGACGTACGCTGCAATCCGGGAAAGGAGCTGACTGAAGCTGACGCCCTATCTCGCTTGGGCCTAGAAGTCCACTTGACCAATGCAGTTGACAACATCCGCCTGTGGGAAGGAACAGAACATCTACGTAAAAAGGCCATCGGTTCGAAGTCCCAGAAACGCTTCGCCCTAGGATCTTGCAGTTGTACCACGACAGTGCAGCGTCTGGTGGCCACGATGGAGTCTGGCAGACTTACCATAAAATTAACAAACGCTTCATGTGGCCTAAAATGAAGCAGGACGTCAAAGAATACGTGCGCTCCTGCGACAGGTGCCAGCGATATAAAGCGAACGGACGAGATGGTCTTACCGGATCACTCGGAAAAGCCCTTCGAGGTAGTGCACATTGACTTCGCCGAGCTAAAGAAAAAGGCAGAAGGTGTTAGGAAGACGCAGTCGTTCCTCCTCGCTATAGACCAGTGCACAAGAATGGTCGCCACTCGTCCTGGAGGCGAAGACAGCAACAGCGTCACAACACTTATGGAAAGACAAATGTTTGCGAAAACCAAAGTAATCGTGTGTGATAATGGGCCGGCATTCATAAGCAAGCGCCTTTCGTCGTGGGCCAAAAGAAGGGGCATTCGCCTGAAGTTCACTGCTCCATACCACCCTGCAGCAAACGGTATGGCCGAACGTGCGATACCAGACATGAAGCAATTCATCCACTTGTGCCCCAACTTTCCTGGCGGATGGAAACCATGTCTTGCTGCCGCCACGCAACATCACAATCGCTCGCATCACAAAGGAATAGGCTGTTCACCGCACTACGCTCTACATGGCGACTCACCTATCCTTGAGGCAGACAAAGAACTTGGAATAAGCGACGACCTCTGCCTGACAGAAAAGCGGAATACGCCTACTCAGAAACTGAAATACCGGCAGGCTATGAAGAAGTCCTTCGACCGCCGCCACAGCGCAAAGATTCCAGATGTGCAAGTCGGGGACTTTGTCATGGTTCGGACAGGCTTTCCTGGTGCCCAGACATCGTTAATTGGCCCTGTACAAGTGGTGCAGACTGCACACAAACAAGGAATACTAAAGACAATTGCATACAACCATCCCAATGGGCACTTTCGTCTAGCTACCATCGGCAATGTCTTCAAATATCATCACATGAGTGATCAAGTCCCCCCCCCCCCCTCGCCAAGTAGCCATCAACGGAAGGACGAGGGAACACGTGGAGAAAAAGAGGAGAATAAAGTGATTTGAGAGGCCGTGGTGTAATAGAACGGTTCTCTTACATTACTTAGTACTTAGGAGTACGATTAATACTACCAAAACGAAAGCTATAATTTTTCTACCTTTAAACAAGAAAGTTGGCTATGTCACTAAACTTAAATTAGCTTCACAAACTATTGATTCGTTGGTAAGTTCAAACTCCTTGGAGTGTATTTTTCTCAGACAATGTCCTGGAGCTATCATTATCCACACGTGCAATCAAAAATCTCGAGAGTGGTAGAAATACTTTATAGGCATGTCTATCTTCCTATCAAACACAATTTATAATGCTTTGTTTTTAGGGCATGTGCAGTGCTGTCACCTTGTATTGGGAAAATCTAGCAAGAAAAATAAAGAAGCCCTACCAATACTGCAGAAAAAAGCAATCCGAGGAATCACTAATGCGGAATATAACTCTAGCACAAAACATATTTTGAGACAATTGTCCCTCATAAAGGTGACAGAGCTGTAGGATTATCGACTACGCTGAACGTATAGACGTGCACATTATCTACACAACACACACTTTGATGAAAGATGAAAGTCACTTAAAAGGTTAGCCAGTTGTAGGACTCGAACCCACATCTTCGGGATTGCCGGTCCAGCACTCTACCAATTGAGCTAAGCTAACACGCCTTCTCAGCGACTTCCAAGGGTGCGTCATCTGAAGGAACATCCTCAGAACATCAGTTCTTTCATGTACACACTTTGAGTCCCTTGCAAAGCTAGTAAAGATTGAGTATTCATGCTGTCTGCGTAAAGTTCCGATCGACTTCGCAGATTCCAAGACCGCGAACAAGATATGGGTACAATTATAATATCACACACCCTACTAACGCCTTTAAATACCTATGAATCATACAATCTACTAGCATTAAACACTGTTAATATCAGGACCTTATTCGTTGCCTCTGATGTGGGATTCTAATATCTCGACGAACGGGACATGGGACTAGCGTGGTAATTCAACGAAGCTTGTGCTTGTATGCGTCTGTATACTATACATATTATTTGTTTGTGATATGAAGTGTGCATACTATACTACGCCCTTTTCTGTTCTTTATTTTTTCTACCTGTGTTTTATTTTTGTTTTTCTTGTCTTTTTTTTTCCTCTGCCGCGCTGTCTGAAGTACAGGGCTGGGACAGGTGAAGCTACATAACGTAGCTTTTTTTTTCAGTGTCCTGTAGCCTGTTGTTTTACTTGTATTTTTTGACGGAATAAAATGAACTGACATTAAATCCACCGCGAAATGTGCGCTATGTCGCTGGATGTTATTCCGACGAATTAGCTAGCAGCCTAGCTCATCTAGTTCATGTGCAGACAGCTCTTCGTTCTGCTTGTCGTTGCCTTCGAGAAATGGGCTCACAGACTGCAATAGTTTGATTTCCTCATTTTATCAAGCACAACTTGAACTCGCTGACGACTCGTCTCGCGCTTGTTTTCAAAAGTTGGTTCCGGGTGCTAGTGGCTCTTTTCGAATCCACCGATTGAGTAGCATGAAGCAGCCTAAATGCAGCGTTATAGCTTAGAAGCGTAGATGTGTAGCTGCAACACGGGTTTTGGGCCGATGACACCCCTTTTGAAATAATGCGAGCATTACAAAACAGAGGGAACGACTAACGGTCCAAATGGAGCCGAAATATAACTTATTATGCAACCGTCATATTATACGACGATTGGAAGGAAATATGCTGGAATATGCAATTATATGGTACACGAAATATTGTAGAAATATGTTGTTGTAATTGCTAATGTGTGGAGAAACGTTAGGACATTCGTTAGAACGTATTCAATAAATATATATTCCCCCCGTATTCAGAAAATATGCCCGGAAATTAGCGATAACTCTTGCTATCTGCAGTCCAAGTACGGGTCCCTGGACCGTAATTCACCAAATTGATCAATTATGCGATGGTAAAGCTACGAAGAAGAAGTGGCCTTGGCCTCAGGGTACATATCTCCAAGCCCGCGAGCTACCAGTCTCCCACGACATGGTGCGAACTAGTACAGCGTGAGTACGCTGGTAGGATACTCAGTATCCGCGATGACACGAGGAGTGCGCGCAAGGGAAGCATTCTAGAAAACTTTGACACACACGTAAGGTTCCAGCCTCCCATAGATCGTTGTCATTACAGAACTGATCGTTCAACCTTTCAAGGAGAAACAGGTTTCGAAGACAGTTTAGTGCACTCTATGGGAGAAGGCAGGCCTCCCAGGAAATGTACCTGGAAATGTACAGCTTACTGCAGCTACTTTTTGTCTTGAGGAAAGCAAGTTATTGAATGGTGAAGGGTTCTTGAAATGTACACGTAAATTGAGTCCGACCGCACTTGAATGCATAATCATATATAGCATATAATTAATGCATAATCATTAATTCTATCGGAAACTGCCTAGTGGTAAAGCTTCACTCGTAGACGACGGGGCTCCAAAGGCGAGGGAATGTGTATCAAATGTGCGGAGCGCCTCGCCTAGGCTATTTCTTGTCTTTCAAGGAGAGATACCGAGTCATGGGCATACCTAGACATAACCATAGAACTTCCGCCTCGGTAATCGCGAATGCGAAGACAAGCGTAAAGTTTCCGGATAAAATTGCCTATACACAGGGCACACAGCGTGGGACACAACGGACATCCCTGAAGCACACGTCGTGATATCAGAAAAGGTTTAGTAGTAATACCATTGACAACGAGAGAAAACACCAGTCAACATTGGGCACAGGGACTGAAGCAAAGAAATGATCGAACGAGAACGAAGGAACGATCGAAGACTTGCCCGGCGGCTATTGGCTTGTTAATGCGCACATAGTTTAGTCACTCCGTGTCAACTGTAGCGACAAGAACATACTCCTCTTTAAAAGGAAACAAGTCGGGAACGGAGAAATTAGATACGGGAGAGGTACCCTCAAATGAGCAGGAAGAAGCATACCTAGCGAGGTCACCATGCACAAAGAAATTATAAGAAATAAAAACTATCATTCTTTACAGCCACTTGTTCAAACAATTTCGAAAATATAATATCTAACAAAAACAATGATGCAGCAGACGCTCAAGATTTTTTGCATAGTGAATATAGCGAGGCAGCCCCACCCAATAATCGCTTCAAAGATAGGCGTTGATCCAGTGATAAATACGGGTAGAGGCACCGATATGTGCACGCGCAATTCGATTTAATCCATTTGCGGATTTTCCGAGAAGGAGAGGAGAGCGGACCATTTTTCTGCGCATATCCAGAGAGACTGTTAGAGACATATCCTGTTTGAGGCCCATGAGTTCCCTACGTACATCCTGTCTAAGACTTTCGGGCTTAATATCATTTTCTTAATATCTTTTTAAGCTTTTAAGCTTCTTAATATCATTTAACTGCTTTTACATTCTCGGACTAGTTCTCCAGAAGGTTCATGTAGTGTTTACTCTGTTATGTCTTCTTGGCCTTGACTTCTTTACTTCCTTTATTCATATCAAAACGACAAGAAACAGTAGCCTTGACTCTGAAGATGCTTGTCTGGGTATAAACAATAAGAAAAATGAAACACCAGCAAAAGCAGCTATGGGGGGGGGGGGGGGAAGGGGATCTATTTATTTTCACAGGAAAGGTCAGCGATAGGAACAATGCATAAACACGTGTGAAGTAACCCTGATAAGTAGGCCATTAAACGATTAAACGAAAGTTAAGAAAGAGTAAAATATCTGAGAGAATGTTCAAGACACCGGAGGGCATTCTGACACGTGTAGATGTCACAGCTTTTGATACGTGGCTTTGGAACGAAACGGTTGCACCGCAGAAAACATCGATCGCGATGTAGTACTGCAGGATGCAATAGTAGATTTTTCTTTCTTCTTCCTCTTCTTCTTCTTCTTTTTTTTGGGGGGGGATTAGCTCTGAGCATCACCAAAGCGCTCTTTTATTGTGGTGTGGGCCCGGCCTGTGGCTTTAGTTTCTGAGGCACAGTCACGTAAAGTGCGGCGTCGCGATATGTCCGCACGTCAGGACCGGACATGGCCGTGTCGGCCATAGGCGCCGACTGCAGGGGGGCGCGGGGGCCTTTGCCCCCAGGAACATGAACTGGGGGGGGCGCCTCCCCCGGGAAGTCCCGCTAAGAGACTGAAACTAACCTTTGGGGCTCGGCGCGCCCGGGTCAAAAGAGCGAAGAGGCACCAACCCCAAAAATGCATCTTGCAATTTGTAAAATATGTATCCGCCCACCATACTCATTGTCACAGTAGAAGGTGAGGCTAAGAAACACAGAGGATGACACAACACATAGCCTGAATTTCGCCCAAAGCAATCAGATCAATGAAACGAGGCAGTCGAAAAGGTACCAGCAGCTGGCCGGTGAGGTGTAACGGTAGGATCTTCGGATCCGTTGGGAGCGGGTTCAACTCCCTCTGCTCCATTTCATTAACCATATTCATTATATTGCGCTCATTTCGGGTCAAACACCGAGGATTCAATGCATTTTGTTCCTTTTGCACTCAGTCTTCAAAGGCGTAATGCCTTCAGTTGTGCACATGTTCACTGTTTACGTTCTCTATGTTTCTTTTTTTTTTCTGTTCTTCCTTCCTCTTATTTCTATACCAGTCCTGCATACATCATAGGATCAAGCCAGAGGGTGTGATTCTTCAGCTTTGTGTTCTTCATTTTTCTGTTCCTTTTCTTTCTTTCTTTTTGTTTTCTTTTGCTTTCTACTTTTCTTTGCCTTTTTAGTTTTCCCCCTTTCACTTTTTTTTGAAATACCAAGCCGACATCCCTATCTGGCCTACGTTTCCTTTCTTTTTTTTTTCTTAATAAACATATCCCCCTCCCCCCCCAGCCAGAGCACATACTTCGCGGTGCGCCCTTGCCCCCCCCCCTCCCCCCGGGAAAATGAAAACTCTCCGCCTCTGGTGTCGGCCGACTTTTTCGAGAACTGACATAGACACAAATATTCTTCTGCGCTGTTTTTACGTAGTTACGTAGTACGTCACGCGGGATTCAGGCAAACCCTAATCTCGGCATGTTTCACGACCTTTGTTTTGTTTTGTTTGTTTTGTCCTTTTTTTGCATGTGATGAACTTTGCGCATCGCCACTACGTATCAGCGCTTGTCATACCGGCGAAGGGCAAGAGCCGTGACCAGCCAACACCTGTGGGAACCTCGGCCCACAAACCCGGGGTGGTTCCGTATTCGACCCCGCCGTAACCCCGAAGAACACTGACACAGCAGTTGAACAAAAGAAACAAGGTTTATTGCCTTACATCACAGCTGCTGGCCGTCTGCCCGCTTCGTCGCTCCTCGCTTCTGTGACCGTCTGCCAGCGTGCCTGCCGCACGAATATCCTCTTTTCCCGAGCGCTCGCTCTTTTATCTCTTGCGCTATCTGCGCTATCGCGCGGAAGTTGCCGGGTTATCAGCGCCCCCCACACTCTTCCCCCTTTGAGTCAAATGTCCGGAAGTTCGGGGAGATCGAGGATTATATCCTCAGGGTCCGGTGAGAAGGATGGCCGAGCGAGAACTTGGGGGGCCAGCTGCCGAAGTAGGTTCACTGCAGCGACTATGTCCCGACGTGTAGGAGCGGAGGTCACCTTGTTAGCTGCTGCCCTCTGCTGTGCGGCTTGTTGGATACGATGCAGGTGAAGGGCTCCCGCATTATGGGTCGGAGGGTGGATCAGTGGAACACCGCAGAAGGGGCAGAGGCCGCTTCTTTCTTGTTCCGTGTACACCGCTGGAGGCTCGGTGGGGTGTCTGTTTGATAACCCCAGGCCGCGGAAGGGCTCTGGTAGGGAATCAGGTGGGTCACCGATGAGAGGTCGCGCCTGGTTGCGCCATCTCGTTCTGGAACAGTATCCGATACTGCGGCCTTCAACTAGGACAGTCCAGGTAGCCACATTCGCAAGTCGGGGTGACGGGGAAGGCCTTCGAGCAGGAGAGTTCCGAGGGAATCGCTGAGGTCGGTGCCGTTGTTGGGGTCCAAAAAGGCTTCTCGCTGCAGGTGGTCGTGGCATCTGCAGGGAAAAAAAAATGAAGAAACATCACCTTGGAGGTCTACGAGGGCGGAGGTTATAAAGAGGAGACCCCGGTAACCCGCCCCGAACTGTCCCATCTTCAAAGGGAGGAAGAGGGGGAGTTGGTGATAGTTCATGTCGCTTCAATGCAGCACTGAGACGGGACGAAGGGCGGTTGAGACAAGGAGACAAACGTATCTGCAAACTCACAACTGACAGGAATTTATTTGCGCAGACAAATTTAAACAATCACGAAGGAAAATAGGTGGCGCACTAGCGGCCACGTGGCCACGTGGACCACACTAGGGGCATAGAATTTTGTGTAGCTAGTGCGCCACCTATTTTCCTTCGTGATTGTTTAAATTTGTCTGCGCAAATAAATTCCTGTCAGTTGTGAGTTTGCAGATACGTTTGTCTCCTTGTCTTAACCGCCCTTCGTCCTGTCTCAGTGCTGCATTGAAGCGACATGTCCCATCTTCAGCGGGCTTAGACTCCGGGTCGATGGGGCCGTGGAAGGGTTGGGATTGCGACGAACTTGTGCCGGAGTCCTCTTGCCCTTCATCTTGCTCCAAGATGCGATCGATGAACTCCTTGAGGTCTGTGATGTGAACTGGGCCGGACTCCTCGCTCGTACTGCAACGTTCAAGTCTATAAGTTACGGGTGTAAGTTGCGCACTTACCCGGTAAGGCCCGTCCCATCGGTCCGCGAGAGAAGCTGCGAAGCCCTTCGCCGCGTCGCTAAGTGGATGCGTCCGCCTCAGGACTAAGTCTCCTACGCGGTATGTTACCTGGCGTCGACCCTTGTTGTACTGGGATGCTTGCTCCAGTCGTGCGACCTCAAGATTCTCACGTGCACAACGAACTGCAGTTGAGAGACGGTTGCGAATGTCTTCCGCATATCGTGCATACGGGCGACGGGGTTGTTCCCTCAGTGTTCGTAGCGTGTTTTCGAGTGGGAATACTATTTCCCGTCCAAAACTCAAATAGGCAGGGGTGAACCCAGTAGACCTATTTTCCGTCGTACGAGTGGCGAAGCCAATCTCCGTTAGACGCGCGTCCCAATTCTTATGCCTGCTGGTAAGTGTTACCATCATCATTTTGATACTTCTATTGACCCGCTCAGTTATGTTTGCCTGAGGGTGACAAGGGGACGTCTTCTTATGTCGAATACTCAATGCCGAGCATGTGTCGACAAACACCTTACTTGTAAAGTACGAGGCGTTATCCGTGATAAGCTGGTCAGGGAATCCAAACCGCGAAAAGACATCCAGCAGTCGATCCCAGATCCGAGCTGACACCAATTTCCGCAGGGGATAGAGCTCAACCCACTTCGTGAAGTGATCTGTAATGACTAACAGGTATTGGTTACCACGGGGACTTCTGGGGTATGGCCCCATTACGTCACATGCGACTATCTGCCAAGGCCCTTGACTGACAATCGGTTGCAGCAATCCTGGCGGCTGTCCGCCCCTAGGTTTTGACTTCTGACACACTGGACAGCTGCGAGTATACCGCAAAACATCCTGTCTCATGCCTGGCCACGTCGCGATACGACATAACTTAGAATAAGTCTTGCTGCCGCTACCGTGACCTGCCAAAGCAGAGTCATGGAAATATCTGAGGAATAACTTACGTAGCTTTCGTGGTACTACGATCCTGAAAGGGTTGCCGCCGATCTCCTCGTCGTCCGCCTGGGGGATATACCTCACCAGAAGACCATCCTCGCTCAGCTGATAGGAGTCGAACCTCTCTTCAGCGTCTCCGGCGTCCGCTGGGCCCGTTGTCTCCAGCCACCTTACTACACGCTGACAGAGTCCGTCCGTCCTCTGGGCTTCCACGATGTCCTTCCGGCTCACGATGTGTCCCCACGCCTGCTCTCTGTCCGTTCCGGCTTGTCCAACCGCGGCTACGAGCTCCTGCGTGGTAACGACGTCCTCCAGGGGCAGAGGTGCTCGAGACAGCGCATCTGCCACTTTGTTAGAGGTTCCCCTCCGATATTCGATCAAGAAGTCGTACCGTTGCAACGTCAGACTCCAACGTGCAAGTCTTCCGGCGGGATTTTTCAATCTACTCAGCCAGGCGAGTGCCTGATGGTCAGTCTGGATTGCAAATTTCGCACCATCCAGGTACATGTCAAACTTATTCAGTGCGAACATGATAGCCAGGCACTCTTTCTCTGTCACGGTGTAATTTCGTTCAGGTGATGTCAGCGTGCGGCTTGCAAATGCCACCGGCCGAAGTTCACCTTCGTGCTGTTGTAACAACACTGCGCCCAGTCCATAATCGCTCGCGTCTGTCTGCATTACAAATGGGCGATTAAGATCTGGGAGATACAGACAGGTGATCTGCGCTATCGCTTCCGTCAGGGCGGAGAATGCATTCTCCTGTGCTTCTCCCCATGACCAGCGCGCACCTTTCCGCAGTAGCCAGGTTAGTGGCTGCGTTATGTCCGAACACCGCGGTATGAATTGTCTATAAAATCCAATCATACCAAGGAAGCGCTGCAAGCTCTTTACGTCCTGCGGGCGAGGGTAGTCTAGGATAGCCTTCAGCTTGTCCTCGTTCGGCCTGACCGTGCCGGACTCCACTGTAAACCCTAGCAGGTCGATGCGGTTAGTCGCCAACTGCATTTTTCGAGGATTGACAGTCAACCCAGCAGCTTGCATACGTCCCAACACGACTTTCAGGTGTGAAAGGTGTTCCTGGAATGAACGTGAAAAAATTACTACGTCATCCATATAAGCCATAGCGAAGTTGTACTTCGCATCGCCGAGCACCTCGTCCATCATACGCTGAAAACTAGCCGGGGAATTGGACAGTCCGAAGGGAAGCCGGACGAACTCAAACAGTCCCCTATGACAGGTAAAGGCTGTCTTTTCGACATCATTAGGTGCTATCGGTATCTGCAGGAATCCTCGACTGTAGTCCAAGATTGTAAACACGCGGGCTGATCCCAACGTGTACATGATAGAGTCTATAGAGGGAAATGGATACGAATCTCTCACGGTCACCTCGTTCAACCGGCGGTAGTCCACGCATAACCTTGCGGATCCATCTTTCTTCGGAGCGAGTACTACCGGAAAGGCCCACGGGCTGCGCGAGGGTCTCACAGCACCCGTCTCGATCATTTCGTTCAGCGCAGCATCGAGCAACTTGCGCTTGTGGACGCTAAGCGGCCGTGGGTTGCATCTCCAAGGCCTTGCGTCGCCGGTGTCTATGCCGTGTTCCAAGACTTCGGTCAAACCTGGTTTTTCCGTAAACATCCGGGAAAAGGGTAGCAATGCTTGCTCCAGCATTTCTCGTTGCTCTGAGGTTCCCGAAAACCCTTGCAGACCCTCATGCAAGGCAGCAGTTGCAACTACAGGCGTTTGGTATCCCGTTCCGTGATGCTCTCCAACGGGCAGTGATGGTCCAGTGCCGCGAAGTACTCCAGCGGCTTGCTGCTTAGGTTCATCGCTGTTGCCAGTCGGTTCCCGGTTTCGCTTTGAGCAGTCGTCCTGGGCTCTCTCGCCAGTCCGGCGTTGGTCCGCTCCAGGGGTTGTCCACTCCAGGAATGGGTAGAAGGCACTGCTGCATGCATGCTGGTAACCTCCGCGACGCAAGTCCAGGACAAGTCCCATCCGGATAATGAAGTCGCGTCCCAGGATCATTGCTCCTGCCAGCCCAGGAAGGTAAACAAAGCGCTGTCTGACTCGATGTCCATCGACAGTCAAGGTAAGGCGCACCGCGCCACCGGCAGGTACAACCGCATCAGAGGCGAGCCTTAGGAGAGTCCTGGTCGTCCGTACCGAGATGTTCCGCTCCCGGCACCAGTCGTGGATGGTGTCGCCGATCAGGGAAACAGCTGCTCCGGTGTCCACCAAACCTGCAACGTCTTTGCCCAGAACGCGCACCACGATGAAAGGTCCAATGTTGCAGATGTCATCTTGCAATCGGCACGCAAGCGGGACCAAGGCCACTGTATTATCAGAAAAGATAGCACGGTTAGAAGTAACTTGCCTCTTATCAATGTTCGCTCCGGTCGACGACGGGAATTCGTAATCTGCGGTTACCGTCGTCGGCGTTCCGAGTTTCCCTGGGGGGTTCTTTCGGGGGTGGCCGAAGTACGATGTGGGCAGTCCCGACGGATGTGTCCGTGTTGCACGCAACCGTAACAACGTGGTCTCCCAACGTTTAGTCCATTAGAGCGCAGTGGGGTTGATCCCTCAATCCTGTCGTTACGCCGGTATCCTGACGTTCGGCGACGTTCGCTACCGGTCTGTCCTGCGCTCCTCGAAGTCTCCTCAACAAGCCTCGCTCGGTTCCTTTGCTCGTGCGCAAAAGGATCGAGTGAGCGGTGTGAAGGACCTGCCGACGCTCCGCTATTCGGTCCTGCAGGCCAACGGGGATGCAGCTCCGTTGCCTGTACCGATCCGCCCCATGCACAACTAGGCTCAAGAGTCTCCTCCGGTCTAGGAGGTGGGCGGTAACGCAGCTCAGCTAGCAAGTCGGCCTGAATGCTGCGCGCTTCTGTAGCTAACTCCGACAGGGAAGTAAAACTTCGACCCCGTAAATATGGCTTGAACCGAGGGTGGCACTGTCGGATAACGCGTGCCACATTCTCTTTTTTCATCTACGAGAGGGTCCGCTCTCCGATACAGTTCCTGAATCGCCCGGATGAATTCCAAAAGGCTCTCATCACTATGCTGCGTTCGGGCTGCAAGCTCTTCGCGCATACGCATCGCGTAGTCTGGGGGGAGGAACTCGTCCCGAAACTGCTGCTTGAATACGCTCATCGAGATAAATGGGGGCTGGGACCTACGCCACAAAGCAGCTGAGCTTACCAGCGCTGCGGGAAGTACTCGACGCAGAATGACGTCGTCGGTGGCTCCAACGGCAGTTTGGTAAGCACTCAAGTCGGCGAGGAAATCTTCAGCCGACTTGGAGTCGCTGTAGCCCGAAAATGTCGGTACCGGCAAGTTCAGGCGCAGCTGCGTGTCCGGGGACGGCTGGGCGGCGGGCGTGCTGCTACCAAGCTGCTGCGTCAGTAACGTACAGGGTCGGACACACATAAGCGTATCGCGGGAGCGCATGACCTGCAAGTATGCCAGCGCCGCGCAACGGATCCTCCTGGGTTTGAGACCTCGCGCCTAGCGAACATTCGCCACCTCTCGGTTGGGTCCGTCATTGCTCTTGTGACGCCGGCGGGCGCCGACCCACTTGCTGTTGCTATTCAATCTCTGCTGACGATGTTTTGATCAGTGCGTGGCGCGACGTAATCTTTGTCTTATCGGAATTGAGAAGAAAAGTGAAACAGGCGCATGTCGTTGCATACTTGCATTTATTGTAATGTATAGTTATCTGTTCGTTTGCGAAGGATGCATCGTATGTCATCACGTCCGTCTGTTTCACTTTCCTTCTTGATCCCGATAAGACGGTGATGTCGTAAAATATGACACCGCGCCACGCACTCATCAAAACATCGTCAGCAGAGATTGAATAGCAACAGCAGGTGGGTCTCCCCGCCCGCCGGCGCCACGAGAGCAATGACGGACCCAACCGAGAGGTGGCGAATGTTCGCTAGGCACGAGGTATCAAACCCAGGAGCATCCGTTGCGCGGCGCTGGCATACTTGCAGGTCATGCGCTCCCGCGATACGCTTATGTGTGTCCGACCCTGTACAGAGGGATGCCATCTGTCGAAGCAAGTCCTCAGCCACTGGCGCAGGCTCGTCCTCGTCACTGTCTGGTTCGTGCTTCTTCCTGGGAGGCATCTCCGGTCGAAGAACCTGCGTTGCAACGCAGACGGCGGCAGAACGAAAAAAAAAAAACAAACAAACAAAAATGCACACTAACTGCAACTATGCCGTGCCCTCCGGGGAAAACGGTACGACGGTCGAAAACACCAACGTTGGGCGCCAATTTTGTGGGAACCTTGGCCCACAAACCCGGGGTTGTTCCGTATTCGACCCCGCCGTAACCCCGAAGAACACTGACACAGCAGTTGAACAAAAGAAACAAGGTTTATTGCCTTACATCACAGCTGCTGGCCGTCTGCCCGCTTCGTCGCTCCTCGCTTCTGTGACCGTCTGCCAGCGTGCCTGCCGCACGAATTTCACTCTTTTCCCGAGCGCTCGCTCTTGCGCTATCTTGCGCTATCTGCGCTATCGCGCGGAAGTTGCCGGGTTATCAGCGCCCCCCACACACCATCTGGATAACACAAGGGCTCATCATGCACGCCGTGACGTCACGCTAATTGTCCCTCCGCTGCTTCCATCTACTCGGACGGTCGCCATAGCGTGCCTAAGCAAGGGACGTCGCGCTCTTGTTGTTGAAAGCGATGTCCTAACGAACGTAATGGAATTTAGCATTAACTCAGGAACAAGGAGAGCTAGTGAATGAAGCACTTCTAAGTTTATATTTATCTGAACGTTGAAAATGCTACTTTACTCCTTTGTAACACCTAAAGGGTTACATGAAACCTTAAAGGAGCACTAAAGTGCAAAAACAACTTGCTCTAAAATGAAAGTGCATGTTTCAGTTTGTGCAATTCAAACAAGGTTAGTTCACAAAACGCTAGCTTTTAGAAGAAAGACGCTATGAAAACAAAGCCGTATTTGGCGGCAACGATTGAGGTCCCTACCCAAGCAGCACAATGTACTGAAAGTCGAGTGCAATAGGGGTGGACGGGTAGATGGAAGGCCTTGAACAGACTCTTGAAACTAAAGAACATTGATAAGACACATACCGTCCACCCTAATTGCACTCGACTTTCAGTACATTTTGCTGCTTGGGTAGGAAGCAAAGATTTGCAGATGTGCACGTGCCGCATGGACTGAAAACACCGATGCGCGAGCTGAAGCGTCGATCACATGCTTAACGCTGAAACAAGAAATAATCCGGCATTCTTTCATTGGTAGCTTCGTAACGAAATCAAAGTTTGGAATTATGATAACAAGTACGAAATTATCATTGCCTGTAACGTAATTTGAAGTGAACTTGTTTTTTGCATTTTAGTGCCCCTTCAAAAGAGTAGAGAGTGCCATCCGAAAAATTTGCTAGTTCTCCCGGAGAATTGGGGAGAGAAGGAGCGGCCGAATCATGACCGAGCCAGGAGCAATGCTTTTTTTAGAACCCCGAACAACCAAGAAGCAGACGACAGGTGTGTAGCAGACAACATGTCTCTGGACCAATCAGCGAGCATGGCCCCTGTAGCGTCAGCGCGAGGTCTCAGGCAGATCATAGGTTGGTACTGCTCTCCACCGCCGTTGCGCATGGTCGCTTTTTGCGGCATACTTTAAATTCAATTCGATAATATGATTCTGTGGCGTGAATTACTTGTCATGGCGCGTCTTACTGGCCTATTAACAGTTTTATAGGAAGAAAACAGGATGTTAAAAATTACTTCTGTGCTACTTTAAGTGCGATGATGGGTGGCTTTCAATGTGGAGAAATAACACAAACTTGTCGGTCACAGTCATTGTCTAAAATTTGATGTTGCAGATGCCTCCTATCTTGCTTTTTAAGTTGTCATAGGGAGATGTCGTGTCATGATAACGCGCAGCCGAAGCGGCAGAGTGGCAGAGTAACGACGTCCTAGAGTGCCAGGCCAAGAATCGTTCTTTATTTTTCTTGTGCCCCCTTTTAAGGGCTCCCACCAACGCACGATCAGGAGTCAATGACACACACATGATCGGTCTACTGATACAGCGCTCGGTATCAGTCGTTGATAACACCACATCCCCGTTATTCTAGAACGCAAAGCCCAGGAAATCCATGCTAACAGCAACATGGTGATCTGTCCATGACCTGAAGTATTGTCACGAAGCGAAATGGGCCGGCGAGTCGTCTAATAAACAGCAAACGGTTTATTAAACAACTTGGTACCAGAAGCACAAGAGTGATAGCTCTCTGAACACAACAGAGCCCAAAGAAAATGAATGTTCAAGCCTGGAGCGCACAAGCTTGTAAGCGTCGCGCCGAAAAGTCTAGAAACAGCACGTGCGTTTGCCAGAGAGCAGGCGATGTGTCTGGAAGCTTCTTTCTTCTTCTTCAGCATGCCCCGGGATGAGATGTACCGTTTCGTGCCTGCCCTGGAAGTATCTCGAAGATGACTCGTGGCATTGCCCCCTCCGTAGACGTGGCATCGTCCCGATGCCAGAACCTGTGTCGGCTCATCGCATTTCGTTTGTAGCCTGCGAAGCCTCGTAGCCAACGTCATCGTCCTTAATATTGTCGTCGGCGCCGATTAATGCAGTTGTCTCGTGGTCGTCGATGAGTATTTGCAGGTCACTGGTAAGGTTTTAAGCGTCGCGGCGGTCTGTATTGCTGTTCGTCGAGCTCGGAGACTGGTCGCGTCGTGAGTCAGCAGAAGCATGCTGCTGCCTAGAGAGTCTTCAATTGAGGCTGGGTGACTACGCGCTGAAGGCGGGGGGCGTCAGGTGAAAATCTAGGTAGACCCAGTTGTCGGTACGGGAAACGGCAGTAGACCCGGGTGGCTTCTTCACAGTGGTAGTAAAGCGGCCTCAAGTCTGACGTTCGCCGTACGTCTGTCTTGCGAGTTCCTTGTGCGCGTGGCTGGTAGCTGAGTGGTGCAGGATGGGCGGGTCGCGAATGCACCCAGCTGTTGCCGTGCTGCGCGCTGCCGATGGTGGCTGTCGTATTCATCTTCTTGCGGGTTGGGGGTCCCAATGGCCTGAATTCCGAAGGTAGACCACGCTGTCTTCGACTCAGTCGTTTCTGTTCTTCCAGGCCGTTGAACAAGTGCCCTGCATCTGCACCAGAAATGTCACGAAGCGAAATGGGCCGGCGAGTCGTCGAATAAACAGCAAACGGTTTATGAAACTACTTGGTAGCAGAAGCACAAGAGTGATAGCTCTCTGAACACAACCGAGTCCAAAGAAAATGAATGCTCAAGCCTAGAGCGTACAAGCACTTAAGCGTCGCGCCGAAAAGTCTAGAAACAGCACGTGCGTTTGCCAGAGAGCAGGCGATGTGTCTGGAAGCTTCTTTCTTCTTCTTCAGCATGCGCCTGGATGAGATGTACCGTTTCGTGTCTGCCCTGGAAGTATCTCGAAGATGACTCGTGGCAGTATACAAGGTGAAGAAGTCGCACAAAAGTTCTCCAAAAACGTTCTATGGTCACAACAGACATTCAATCGTCGACTCCAAGTCTTACGGGTCGGTACAGTTTCCGTCCGTATCTTGTTGTCGTCGTTGCTACAGGTCCGCTGCCACTAAGAGTCGGCCAAGGTTGCGCTCTCCGCGGGGAGTACGGGTGTCCGGTTGTTTTGTTGCCACACGTGTAGGGTAGTCCATGAGGACCACGTCAGGTGTAGCATGCGCACCGGCCTCTATGATGCCTCTTGGCTGTGAAGCAACACTCTCGGAGTTCGATGCCCTGTGGTGTAGTGGAACCAAGGACCGTCTGTTTCTCCTTAAGGTATAGTCTGAAGTTCGGATGAAATAGGACCGAGGAGTTCAGACTTCCTGCTGAACTGTGGCCCTTCGCTGCAAACCCTTTACCCACACAGTCTCTTCAGGCTTTAAGGGAGGCAGATCCTTAGCTGCATGCCTTCTGTTGAACTGCAGCGACTGCTTTTGGCGAAACTTCTTGTCTGTCTGACGATGGCTTGAAAAACCTCGTGGAGTTGGCAAAAGTAGTTTTTGATGTAACGGGACTCGCCTGCGAAGCCTCATGCCCATCAAAATCTCTGCTGGGCTTTTCCCGACGGTTCCTGGCGTGCTTCTGTAGGCGAGGAGGGCGAGGTAGGGATCCTCGGCTCTTTCCAGGAGTCGCTTGATGGTCTGGATCATCCGTTCTGCCTCCCCATTTGCCTGTGGG
The DNA here is from genome assembly GCF_037126465.1 of Ornithodoros turicata. Taxonomy (NCBI): domain Eukaryota; kingdom Metazoa; phylum Arthropoda; class Arachnida; order Ixodida; family Argasidae; genus Ornithodoros; species Ornithodoros turicata. Next base: position 40,313,590 of record NC_088204.1, read on the forward strand.
TACCGGGGACTTGACGTTGTGTGGGTGAAGTTGTAGTGCTGCTCAAAATGTGAAGAAGCTCTGTTTCCAAACTGTGGTCCGTTATCAGTGATAAGGTACTCCGCTATGCTGGCCGGGCAAAAATACTTTTCATCTTCTGAATCGTCAAAGCTGACGTCGTTTTCTCCAGTTACGCAATCTCCGGGTAGCGCGATAAGTAATCCACAACCAGCAGATAGGTTCTTCCTCGAAGATCGAAGAGATCTGCGCCGACTTTTTGCCAGGGGTACTCCGGAATTTCCGAAGGAATGAGTGGCTCATTTCCTTGTGAACAGAATTGTGCACAAGTATAGCACTTACTTGTCATCGTTGCTATTTGATTGCTCAGTCTTGACCACCACACTCTAAAAAACAAAGGAGTAAAACGGGGAGAACTGCAGCTTCTACTCCCCTAGATTGCAATTACTCCCTATTTTAGTCCCCTAACCCGACATTTAGTCCCGACATTTACTCCCCACGACTGCAAATTGTCACGGAACTTCGTGAACGGTCTCCTGAATGCAACAGTCTACGTAAATATGTGCCCTTGGTCAGTTTGATGGCACAAGGCTGTATAACTCAGCCAACGCAGCAAATTTCCAGCCACACAGAGTAAGAAACAGCGCATCTTTCTTCGCAAATTGTGCCCTATGTATGGCGCAAGATTTTATATAACTCGATATATCACGGTTGACAATTTGCTTCGACGTATTTTCATGCATGCACACGAATTCTGTACCTGGGACTCTTACAACAGCGCTTGAAATGCAGTCTCCACTCTGTGACATTCATTTGCTCCCGTGCATTTACTCCCGAAACGGACTATTTTTGTGGCAATGCATTTAGTCCCCAAAAGGACTAAAAGTACTCCTTTTTTTCTTGCCTTGCCTTTTGTCTTGCCTGCTCCTTGCCTTTGCTCGTGTCCTCCCAATGCCTTGATGTTCGTCGTGCAGAAAATTGAGGATGCTGACCTTCAATGCCTCGGGTACGATTAGACGTGCTCCATTTAGAAGCACGCCATCACAGCACGTGATTGAGCCGCGCTCCTGCCAGTAAGGCGTAATCTTGAAGGGAACCTAGTGTTTTGGTGGCCACTGGGTTTCGCAGTACAGTTTCAGAAGCTGGCATACGTCATCGGACTGTTGTGTCTGCCTGATCTTGAGCAGTTGATTGCTTGAGTGCATTCCGCTAATTGAAGCGACGACAAAGCTTCGACAAACGACGACACTTCTGCAGCAGTCAGAGTTGGCTGGTCCACCTTGCGACTTTTCAGAGGCGCCCTAGACAGTACATCCGGAGTGATGAGCTCCCTTCCAGGCATGCAGACAACGTCGAGTGAGTGATACATGATGACGATGATATGGGGATGACTTCCGCTCACTGAGCTACCCCATTGAGAGAATGCTACCCCATTGCTATTGGGAAAAAATGAGAGGATGGTGATGATGCTGATGCTGACGACGTTGACGGGTCTTAGAGGGAGTCGATCAGGCCGGTAGTTCCCAGGAATTTGATTAAAGGTCGCAAGACGGACATCTGCTTTCTTCTGTATCATGGTCCCAAAATGAGTCTGGGGTCAAGGGGTCGGCTGTTAATCCGCGCAAAGTCGTTTGCCAACAAGTGACGCTCCCTCCTATAAGTGGCACATGCGATGATCACATGGTCCGCGGTCGCTGGCACACCACACTCCAGGCACAAGGGGCTACTGGCACACCCTATCTGGTAACGGTAGTACGGCGTAAAGACAACATTCAGCCGTAAGCGATGTAGGAGTGACTTAATGACGCGCGGTAAAGATGTCGGTAAGCGACACGAGAGTGTTGGGTCCACAATTCCCAGTATGGTACTGACAGGGACATCCCGACGCCATTGTTCGACGGATGAGGAGGCAGCCCAGTCACGAAGAAGGGACCGTCTGTACCCCCTTGGGAGTACAATCAGGACACACTTGCCCTGGTGGTGAGCGGCCGCTGCCGCAGCGTCGGCACCGTGGTTGCCAGAGATTCCGCAATGACCCGTAATCCATTGAAAAGCGATGGTGTGGTCGTGGGCAGTTATGGACTTCAGTAGACGTAGAATGTTTATCACAAGTGTGGCCAGTGAGCCGCGGAGACCTGAGGTTTTCAGGCATCGAAGAGCTGACTTGGAGCCCGTACAGGCTACCCATCGCCGTGGGTCGCAGGTGGCCGCATATTGTAAAAACAGCAGGATTCCGTACAGCTCGGCTGAGGTCGAAGAGGTGCGATAGGACAACCGACAGCCCCGGGTGAGGCGGTATAGAGGGTATCGCAACGTCGAACCTGAAACGCATCAAGCGCATTCTGTGTCGCTGTATACGTAGTGGCAAGCAATCTAGCGAGGATTTCCCAGCAAAGTAACCAAAGGCTGGTGGTCTGTCTCGAAGGTCGCATGCACCTGTACCTCGCATGTACCTCGCCTTACACTTCGCTGGCGCTATTAGCTCCTTGATTTTGTTAAACGTCTTTTGCTGATCTGGGCCCCAAGTCCAGGTGGTGTCTTTGCGCAAACGTGCCGTTAAAGCCATGGTCTTTTCGGCCAAGCTGGGCAAACACCTACTCATGTGCATAACCATTCCGAGGAATCGACGCACTCCTGGCACATCAGTAGGCTGTGGAAGGTTCTTTATTGCTTCCATTTTGTTTGGGTCTGGACCGATACCCTCTTCGTTCACCACGAAGCCGAGGAATTTGATTTCATTGGTCCGAAACTTGCATTTCGCTTCTTTGAGAGTTGTTCCCGCGGCAGCAATCCGTTCGAGCACTTTTCACAAGTTCTTGTCATGTTCCGCTTCGTCAACACCATACACAAGAATATCGTCCATCATGTTGACGACTCCGGGCAGTCCGCTGAGGATTTCGGCAATTTTCTTCTGGAAGTATTCCGGGGCAGACGTTATGCCAAAAGGCATTCTTCTAAAGCAATACGTTCCGAATGTGGTAATGAAAGTAGTGAGTTCCTGCCTCTCCGGCGATAATTTCACTTGATAGAACCTGGAATTAGCGTCCAGTTTCGAGGATATATAGCATTTCCCAGTTGTCCCAGAGTCTCTTCTACTGTGAGAACAGTATATCTTTCTCGCTGAACACTTGCGTTCAGTTGAGTGAGGTCGACGCATATTCTGACGTTACCGCTGGGCTTGACTACACCAACGACGCCGGCGCACCAGTCTGTTGGGCCGTTCACTCTTCGGATTACCCCTTGTTCTTCCATTTCCCGCAGTTCTTGCTTGACCGCGTCCCTCAAAGGAATGGGGATTCTCCTTGCTGTGTATAGGGCGTAAGAAGTGGCGTCCTTCTTGAGGCGAATGGTATATTCGCCCTCGATAGTCGTGAGACCACGAAATGTTTCTGGAAATTGCGCCTCAACAGACTTCTTGGGCGTCACCGTTTCTATGACCTTGATTATGCCCAAGGATTTCAGTGCAGGTAGTCCCAACAGCGATACGTGCAGGGGGTCGATAACGTAGACATACTGCTCCAACTTCTTGCCATTCCAAGTTATCACGGAAGTGAACTTTCCCATCACATGTAGAATCTGATCTGACGGGCCCCTCAGAACTTCCTTCGCCGTGTCGAGTTTAGAATGAATTCCAGGAAACGATGGCGGAACTGCTGTTACTTCGGCACCTGAGTCAACCTTTGCTTTTATGGGTACACCATTAATGGATACTCGTACAAATTTTGCCGTCGATTTTCTGGACGTATCCGAAAGGCTCCCAAGAAAATAGGTGTCGGAATCCTTAGCAAGAGTAGCAGCTTGCGGTTACCCTGCAAAATGCAGACCCTGGCAATATGTCCTCGTTTACAAGCAGAACTGACATTTCGCCGTTCTCGCAGGGCAGAGCTGTCGAGGATGGCTTTGTCCGCCGCACCAACCGCAGAGCGTCCTCGTAGAACATTGCTGGTCCAGTTTTCGGTGCTGAAGCGATGGAAGAGCCTTTTTCTTTGCGACACTGTCGACGTCTGCACGTGAGGTAGAAAGTGACGGTTATCTTGTAAATACTGCTGCTGCTTCAGGATGCTGTCGCGCAGACGAGCATTAGCCAATGCTGTCGTCGCGGTCACCGCCGAATCCATTTGTAGAGATTCTGACAGACTCGTGTCTCTTAGTCCGAGAATAAATCTGTCACGGATCATGCGCTCTTTCAAGGTGCCGAACTTACATCTCTCCGCCATGGTGTACAAGGATGTCTTGTACTGGTCTACCGCTTCCCCGGATTCTTTCGACCGTCGATGGAAACATGCACTTTCGTAGACGACGTTTTCTACCTTGAGAAAATGTGTGTCGAACTCGAGCTCGAAAGTGCTGAAGATCTCCCGTGCCTGTCGCCCCATCGTGTAGAGAACAGTTCGGCCTTGAGCCTCACTGGAGCGGTCGCTGAGCCCTGACGCATAGCGGTAATCGTCGAATTCTTGAATCCAGCTCTCCCATTCGGCTGCATTGTCGAAATTAAATTGTTCAGGCTGCCGTATGGCGAATGGTGCAGAGGCAGTCGTCGTGGCTGGTGGAGGGTCCGGCATTTTGCGAAGTTAGATGTTTAAGTACCACTTCTGATACTACGTCGTGTCATGATAACGCGCTGCCGAAGCGGCCGAGTGGCAGAGTAACGACGTGCTCGAGTGCAAGGTAAAGAATCATTATTTTTGCTGTGCCCCCTTTTAAGAGATCCCACCAACGCACGATCAGGATTCAAGGACACACACGTGATCGGCCTACTGATACAGCGCTCGGTATCAGTCGTTGATAACACCACCAGGAGACACTGAGTTCTTTATCCCTTCTTCCCTTCTGGTTCCTAGCGAATTTTCTAGCGCTTTCGGAAGGGTCACGTTCTCCATCCTGGCACGTTTGGAGTTGAATGATTCGCGACGAACACGCGTACATGACATGGAGGTCGGGCAGTTTCCAAAAAATGAAGCCACAGCACCTGGCACCAGCCGTAGTCGATCGCTTTCGACTTTAGTCGTCTTCCCAGTGGCCCCTCCGATGTGCGTTAATTTGGTTAAAAGTCCGATTGCTGAAAACGCAGTTCGCAGACCTGCGGGAGAATTAGAACGACCGTATTACAATCAACATGCAAGCAGGATCCCACAGCGCATTCTAGCGGCAGTGGCTTCAAGTTTGCTAACATACCTTGCAGCGAATGCTCGGTTTAAAATCTGCGCGTGGAATCGCCTTCAGCTATGATTCCATGAGAGCCTCATCCTTTGGAAAGGAGAACACATGCACCTTTGGCCAAGGTTAGCCAAAAGGTTAGCCAGTTGTAGGACTCGAACCCATATATTTGTTAGAGTGTGGAGGGGATTATGTGAACGTAGTTCTACGTTCTCATAATCCCCTCCACACTCTAACAAAGCAGCCATTCACTCCGGCCGTAGAAGCCCGTACGGACCCTTTCTTCCCTCCGGGCTGTTGACCCACAATTCGCATGAACCTTTAAACACGTCACACCTAACCCTTTAAATACCATGCCAATGATGAGGACGGTGCCCAGAAGAAGAACAGTCTCTGTTCGAAATATCGGCGGCTTCTGTCCTGAGGCAACTCCCTCCCCACCAAGGGTACGTCATCTGAGGGGACAGAGCCCTGGACCGGTAACCCAGCAGATGTGGGTTCCGGTCCTACAGCTGGCTAACCTTTTGAGTGACTTCCTTCTTTGATTAATTTCTTAGGCACTTGAGGCTTTGTATGTATTTGTCCTTTCTATGTGTTCCAGCCTCAGACCATCAATTGCCATCATGGCGTATGTATTCGGTCTGCCGTTGCGGCGCAGCTTCCCGAAATTTATCAGTTTTCCTTGTATTTGGGTGTTGCTTCCTTCATCAATGATTTACCCCAAGGCACCCCGGCTTATGATATACGTTTCGTAGATGACCTAATTATCATTACCACTGATCTGAGTTCTTTGTCCTCTTTAATAGATATTGTGAAAGTGCCGCCCTCGAATTGCGTTTACCATGGAGGTCCCATCTGAGAATTCTCTTCAGTTTTTAGATATAAGAATTTATACCTCCCACAACCTTTGTTGGCAATATGGAGAGCAGTCCTGAAAGCCCTTGTTAGCTTCTGACAGTTGTCATTCGAAAAATGTAAAATCAGGACTTCTCCGGTCCCTTTTCCCCAGTGCCCTCAAAAAATCTTGTTGCCATGTGTTCGCCTCTTTGAGCAACCAGGTACAACGGCTGGGAGAGGCAGGTTATAGAGACACTTGTGTCTCGGGCAGCCTTCTCCGAAGCCCTTTCGACCTACATCAGCCGTCGCGAGACCTTCGTATTATCGAGCCTAGATCCACCCCTGCCGTCATTCCCTTTTTTCTTACCTTCTCCATAACTTGAAAGCGCTTGCAAATAAGTTTCATGTCAACGTTGCCTTTTCACACTTTTTTCGTTTGGATCGCTTAACCCCCTTCCCTGCTCAACCGTCACCATGTAAGAAACACAAGTCTCCTTTTCTTCCCTGTCAAAAGGCGGTTGTCTATGAGGTCCCCATGGCCCGCGGGTTTCGCTGTGTGGGTCAGACATCTAGGTGCGTAAATGACTGGTTAAGGGAGCATGTGGCCCACGTAAGGAAAACTGATCCCCATTCTTCGTCGAACACCTCCGGGAATGCAACAACTGTGAGTCGGGGTGGAAGGAGGTCATGGTTGTGGTCAAAGAGGCTGGCACAATGAAACGAATTCTACGGGAAACGGTAGAGATATGTACGTCTGTGTATGTCATTGGCAGTCCCACACGGAGCAGTTGAAAATGTTTCTTTCCCCTTCCCCTTCCCCCTTGATGTATAGATTTATGTGGGGTGAAATAAACTTTCAGCTGTGTTTAAGACTCGTGTGTGGTGTGTTCTTTCCCCAGTCTCAGGGTTCCTTATGAAGATCAATGATCACCAGCCCGCCTGCTTTCTCACCGCGCTTTAGGAAATACACCGCTCGCGTGTCCCGTAAACTTTTGTCGGGGTGTCGTTATGTCCTGTACATAGAGTTTCTCAAAAGTATTCCACGTTCACTTTCGCAGTCAGTGCATCTGCAGACACAAATTTCAGTATGCAGAGACGGAAAAGTACAAAAAGGTTGAAACAAGAAATGCAGCAGGGAAAGTCTGTCAATCAACATACACCGCACCATTGCCTGAGCCTCCTTATGTTTTTCGAGGATGTCATTGCGATGTTTGCCTCGAGTTCCGTGTGCATTTCGCCGTGCGTCATTGAGCCCACATCCACTGCATTATAGCTTCGTGATTGCTCTCCGTGCTTTAGGAGGGACGGATCCTGCTAGAGCTGAATCGCGACCTCTTTGGCCTTGTTGCTTGAATACGGCCTTCTTCCCAAAATGCGTTGTCACGCTCCTGATATCCCTTCGCAATAGGTGCCCCTGAGCTTTGTTTTGCTCTTCTTGTCTCTCGAAAAGATCTCATACCAGTGCAACCTACTGGTTTTTGCCCTTCTGTTCTATTATCAGCTGTGACCTCTGTTCGAGAAGAAGATGACACAACGAAATCTTGGCGAAATAGCTGTTCCTTGAAGCCCCAAGACTAATTTTCTTTTCCGTACGTACGGAAGGTTTTGCTTGGCTGCGGTATGAAAGCGAGTCAGCATGACAAAATTAAAAATACTAAGAAAATTAGAGAACGCTACGGGGTCGCTTGCTCGGAATTATCTGTAGTTATTGCCGTGAAATTATCTATCTTGGAATGCCACAGCAGTGCGTTCGTCGCCGACGTCCTGCTCGGACACCCTTCCAGCGTGAACTATCGGCGCGCAATGCGGGCGGCCATGGGCGAAGACTACGTCGGACTCTAAACCAGCCTTTAGATCTACCCTCTTCCTAGTCGCCACGTTGCCAAGTGCGGTGCAAATAGGCTTCTTGGTTGTCTTGGCTTGTGGAACTTTGCCAATTAGGTGTCTTTCAAACAACAACGATTTTGTGAAGTAATCTAATGTTTCGCTAGTTTCTAGCAAAACAAATGAAAATATAACTAATGCACCCGTATAATGCTTCATATGTTCGACCCTGGTGTCTTAATTATCGACACTGACATAATTTGCGAATGACATTCTGTTTCTTCGTGTAGCTCCATCTAAGACAAACGAATGCCATTCGGTTTGCCGTGTGACAGGGGTATTAGCCCTCATAGCTACAGTTATCTTCTGCCGTAGTGCCTGCAATTAGATTTCGCATGACTGGCGATCATGCGCGTAGGGGCTAGTATCCAAGCGCATTTACTGCGTGTATGTCCCTTCCCCTCCTCTTTTTATTATCGAACTGTATGTGCTCTTCTTGGGGGTGCTGTCTAAACAAATTCGTATGTGAAGGAAGCCTGAGCGGCTCAATGCTTTCGCACCCTAGTATATCTTCATCGGTACACTATGCTTCATTAAGCTCGGGAGTCCGCTTTCAAACTGTTGCGCCAGCACGAAGCCTCCTCGGCCGTCCTCGCAGCCGTCCTCGGTAGCTCTGTCGGTAACGTGCTGGCTTGCTGAGGTCAAGATTGCGGGTTCGATCTCGGCCAAGGGCGGTAGCAACGTGGGGGAGGTAAACATTGCTTCCAGCACCGTGTGTCGGAGATTTCCAGCGCACGTCAAAAGAACCCCAGGTGGTCCAAACTATCCGCATTTCTACCCTGCGGCGGCATGTGCAACATGAACAAATGGATGAAAAAATGGCTAGAAAGCAAGCGAGCTGATGAAGATGATGCATAATGTAAAAACCAGAGACTAGGAAACACGAAGGGACAGACACAACACGAAGCCTCAATTGAAACTTCGTGTTGTGTCTGTCCCTTCGTGTTTCCTAGTCTCGGGGTTTTTACATTATGCAAGATGTGCAACATGTCGGCACACTGCGCGGACAAACCTTACGTGTAACATCACGGTACAGTTACCGTTATTTGAAGCTAGTGCAGCGGATGCTCCACAACGCTCGGTTAACCTTGCACGGAACTCGAGGCAAACGATGTAGTGACATCCTCGAAGGACATAGGGAAGCTGAGGCAAATGTTGGGGTGTCCGTTTAGTAACTGACTCCCCCCCCCCCCCTCTCAATTTCCTTTTTCAACTTTGACGTTTCTTTCTCCTACAAAATAAAAAGACAGCGAGAGAGAGAGAGAGATAAAGGAAAATGCAGTCCGAGGTGCTTCAATAGTGTGGATGACACGCACGTGATATAGAAGTAAAAACAGAGAGTCATAATCGTAGTGTATACATCGCGCTTCGGTGGGTAATTTGCTGTTGGTGTAAATGTAAGGTTGTTTTGCGCAAGACAAACACTTTTCCTGTTTGTAATCGATTCAGTCAACACGCTAATTATACAGAAAAAGAAAATAATTCTGCCCTTCTTTAATTTTGCTGATTTAAGTTTTCACAATTTATTCAGTGTTCAATGTAAAGAGTACGTTATTTACCAGAGTCGCCAATATCGTCTGTGCGGTAATAGGGAGTTTGAGTACATCGGAAGGTGTACACGATAACAGTTTCAAAAACATGATAAGCCAATCATCCTCTTTATTTGCAGCCAGTGACATCACATTGCTAATTCGCTATTACCGAGTTTTAGTACATCCGAAGAATTCTAGGACCACGGTAAAGGAAGCTATCAAATCCAAACGTGACGTCAGCCGCCTCAAAGAAACAGAGCGACTGACTTTTCATGCTTTTGGGATCGTTATCATGAACACCTTCCAATGTACTAAAACTCGCTAAATATGTTTCTCGGAAGTTCTGGCCACTGTTCATACAGAGCTTCATATAAACATTTACTCAACATTACGAGTATGTTGATGCGCATTGAGGTGCATTCACGTTAACTCACCGGACCGTGGGTTTGAACCAGCGCTTTAGTGCATCGAGTGGAGCCTCCTTTACCGGTGGGAAATTTGGAAACAAAATGGAACCTCGAAGACCCCAATATCCCCTAAGAAACTTCCACGAAATGTTTTCCTATAACACAGACGACCTACCACTAGACAACGAATGCAAAGCGGTATCAACAGAACATGCTGCACGCGAAACTTGACAACCGACCTTTTAGTGTTGAGAAGGTACTGAGGAGCTGGACAAGGTAGCATCAGCAACCTGCGCCTGCGCCGTGTGCACTGACGACCTACCCCAAGGACATGCGTGCTGAAATAATCTTCTAAGTCATTCAGTGCTTTCACACGTCAAGTGTCCTGGAACAGGTGGTCGCACCAACGCGACTTACGTTTCAATTTTTCTATTTCTATTTCTAGAACGTGCTGCACGCAATTTTCTATTCATAATTAGGGTTTGTGGTTTTCGGCATTTTCTTTCGAGATAATTCGGGGGAGTTTACCGGCATTTATATGGTTCACTAAAAATCGAATTATTTCGGCAGCTACATTCCGCCCCGAAAATAAATGCCCGAATGCAGGCATGTATTCCATTCAAGACGAAGGTCTTGCTGGCTTGACCGTGTATTAACGGGCCTCAGAAACGGAAACAAGGGTGAGCCTAAGTCGTTATTGGAGGGGTGTAGCCAGAAGAGTTCAAAGAGTACAAAGTCGAACTAAGCCAGGGAGTCAGTTATCGGGTTTTGGAAGTGTTTGGCAATTCCAAACGTTTTCTGGCGATAATAGATCTCTCACAACCAGGTCATCCTTCTATAAGTGCTGAAGTACAATAACAATAATTGGGGGTTTACGGAGTGAGACAACTGAGATCATATGAGAGACGCCGCAGCGGTCGGTTTGTGTTTTGCTTTTGCCCACCTGAGGGTTGTCTAACGTGCGACGAAAGCTCATCACACGGCACCCCGTATTTAACGTCCCTCGCGAAAGACGGCGTGTCTAAGGCAACGTTCACACGGGGCAACTTTTTGCAGCAACTATGAGCAACTTTGGAGTTGCTGTCGGCCGGCAACCTCCAGCAACTCGAGTTGCTCAGAGTTGCTGCGAATCGCTCCCCGTGGTGGTGGTGGTGATGGCGATAGGGCTTGCCGTTGTCGGCCTCACGTATGTGGGCAACGTCACGACTCACGCCCTGGGGGAAAGTGCGTCCTGGGCCGACTTCTAAGGGAACTGTGCCGACATGTGTCTGAAAGCGTCTGAGGAAAACCCAGGAAAAACCCCAGACAGCACAGCCGGCACCGGGATTCGAACCCGGGTACCTCCCAGTCTCGACGAATCGCTCCCCGAAACTTGAGAAGTTGCTCGTGCATCGGCCAATCAAAGAGGGAAGCATTGCCACGTGACTCCCGATGGCGTTGTGGATTTCATTCGTGGGTTCATGGGTTCAAATCCTGCAGGTGCAGCTGAAAAATAACTTTTTCTTTTTTTACGAACTTCACGGAAACATGTCAGTTGCCACTTCTGGAAGGCAATAATGATCTATTGGGGCAATAAAACTGACTGAAATTTGATAAACAGCAGCTAAAGAAAAGATTCCACCAGTTCGATTCGAACCCACATTGTCCGGTCGCCATAAGGTTGCTTGTGGGTGGAGCTACCGAGTTGCTGTGTGTGAACGCGGACTCGAAATTGCTCAAAAGACGTCGGTTTGAGTTGCTTCGAGTTGCTGGGAAAAGTTGCCCCGTGTGAACGCCGGCTAAGCAACTTGTACTGCCACCAAGTGCTGAAGCACAACCAAAGGAGGGCACCGTGTGAAGATAATAGTGAGTTTTAGTGCAATGTTGGCTATGGCCTGAGCCTACGTAAGGAATAGCGTGGTGGTTATGAGCACTGCGCGCGGCTCTGTTTACGTTGTGCGCGTGCGCAGAACCTCCAACGCTATCCCTTACGTACGCACAGCCGATAGTGTACGATGCACTAAAACGCTCTAATGTAAGGTTCGACCTATACGCTCCACAAGTGGGGCATTCCAACTGCGATTTCTCTTTCCTATTCAAAGAATGGCAATGGGAATGGCAGCTGACATGGTACTGCATATTCGGAATTTTTCGGAATATTCCGAAGCTGACAAAATCATTCGGGGGTGTTTTTTTGGCATTTTTCTGCAAATGCCGAAAACCACAAACCCTCTTCGTAGTTCGTGGCTTCTATGGGAGCAGTATTAGGTGAAGCCTGCTTTACGTTTTGTCCCGAATTGCTCTGCATGCCTTGTCCGGCGCCCCCAAAGTTATCGGCTTCGAGGCGCATGCGCACAAGCAGTTGAGGAAAAAAGTCCATTCAGTTCAGTTTACTCTTTGCAAGGGTACACAGAAGAATGCACCCCACCACGTATTCCACAAAGCGACTTCCTATGCAGACAATACCTGCCTCAACGTAACGGAGAAGGAAAACATCAGTGACCCGCCCAAAAGGGACTTTGTTGTAAGGAACTTCATAGAGCTCTAGCGTAAACGATATTGTCGCCCGTACATTATCTAGTCGTTTGCATGCCCTTGCAGAGGAGGACCGAACCCCCATTAAAGTCAACACCCAAAAAACACCCCGTGGTTAAGACAGTGTTAAGACATCAGAATTACAATCCACAGCCCTCTGTGCTGATCGAAGCAAGTAAACGACATAGCTTTCCTTGGAAATAAAATACGCGTAACGCCTCTCTGCATGAAGCCGTATGTCAAGCCACATCAAAGGCACGCTGTTTCCTTCCTCTTACCAAACAACAAGGTTGAATTATGCAAATAATCTTTTGAAAGTGCGCGAAAAGATGCATTCAGCTTCCTTTTAAATGCACACCACAGTTCCTTAAACTTGATGGGTGCTACCAGTTGCCGTGCATAACAAAACCTTTCAGCTCATTCGGTCGACGTAGCCAGGTTTTTGTGCTATGCCTGATGCAAGAACATGCTGCTTCGTACGCGCATAATATAGAGCCAGCGCACAAGGATTCAAAACAGGTGGGACAATATTCGTCTTCGTGTAGCTGTGCAAAACACGTCAGTACTTTTCATATAATTTTATACACATGCGTGATACCTTGATGGATAATGTAAAACCCCGAAACTAGGGAACACGAAAGGACAGACACAAACAATGTTCGTGTTCCCTAGGCTCGGGGTTTTACATTATGCATCATCTTCACCAGCTCGCTTGCTTCCTAGCCGTTTTTTCATTGTGATACTTTGTTTCACATTTACGTGTAAATAAAATGCTGTTAAATGGGAAGGCGGCTTTTTGAGAAGGGACCTAAAGGGACGGTGGCATCCGTCTCGGTCTATTCCGAAACTATAGTGGTGTTCTACTCTCCGTTTATCACAAAGCCGTATATTAAAATCTATTTCGCATGAGAGTCATTTTAATATACGGCTCTGGTTTATCACCGATAATAGCGCCGCAAATCCACAGCTGCCCACTTGACAATAGCGAGTTTTAGTAATTCGTACGATATCGCCTTTGCGTACGTAAGGGATAGCGTTGATGGTTCTGCGCACGTCCATAACAGAAAGAGAGCTTCGCGCAGTGCGCAGAACCACCAACGCTATCTGTAACGTACGCTATCGCCTTTGCGTACGATGTACTAAAACTCTCTAATGACAGGTGCCTTTGCGACCGCTGTAATCCCGGTGAAGCATGGATGAGCACCTTTGCTGCAGTTCTGTGAGCCAGATATCTGCTCTCTGTGACAGCGAAGGTGCGCCCGCTCTTCAACGAGCTTTGCGTTCGGAGAGAGCTGCTGGTAATCTACAGCTTTTTGGACTTCTTCATTGTCCCTATATATCTCGCTGTTTGCTTTTTAGGCTGCCATGATCATTGTTCGTTATGGGAAGTGCCAGAAACGAACATAGAGATACAGAAAAGGAAATGTGGTGGTCGAAATTCACAACAATGGGTAAATGTCTTACTCCCGCGGACACAGAGGGTATGTCCTGAAACAGACTCGCAGCTACGCTGCATCGTGTAAAGTGCAGTAAAGCAAACTAAGAGTCGCTATATACATGCAGCTTACGTGTTTTGTATCACACACACACACACACACACACACACACACACACACACACACACACACACACAGAAGCAAAACCAGGCCAGGGTGTAACGAATGGAAGCTGCCGAAATCGCTTTGTAGCATCTTTGTGTGGAATCTCTACTGCATAGGGTCTATTGAGAGTTCGCAATACATACACCGTGGCCAATTTGGTCAATAGGAGGTCAAGAGAATTTCTATAGACAATCTATCGTGTTTCTTTATACTATTTTTAACATTTGTCAAAATAGTTTTTATAGACTGTCAAAGTATGTACTTTTTTCGTAAGGGAATGGTTCCGGCTGTTTTCAGACAGAACGAGAGCTGCGCATGCGCTGTGCATTCTCATGCAAATGGTCCATTGTGGCTAACAGGTAAGGAAAGACAACAGACAACCGTTGACAGTGGCAGCCAGAGAAGAATGAAGTGGTTTGCGCTACAAACGTTTATTCTCCGCGTGCCAGGCGCTAGTGGCGTTGACGATGGTGTCGGCACAAGGCTCCCCACGAGAGCGACCCGATGCGACCCGATGTGCTCTTGCCGACATCCAAGACACTTTGACATTGACTTTGACATCCAGGACATACACTTTGCAACACCGCCGAAAGTTGGGCCGATGTCGCGTCAAGATATTGGCCCGATGTCACTTCGACAGGCTGCGGATGTCATTTCAACATGCTGCCATCTTCTGGCCGGTGTTGCGCCAACATAACTTTGGGTTTTTATTCACGCTGGCAATTAACTACAAAAGCAACGTTAGACTGGTTATTTGCCAGGAAACCGGTATTATTTCTGCCATTGCTTTGTATTCTTTTCATTTTCTGATACTTTGCTTTGTTTCTCGTATTTCCCATTGCGGGCAATGAACGCAGCGCTGCAAAACACAATTAGACAAATAGCGTAAACGCTCCTCGAACCATGAAGTCAAAGAAGCTTTACAAAGGGACCGGCATTGCTTTCAAAACGGAAACAGATACTGTATATGTCATACTTGAGCGCATCCGCAAATTCGAGGAGCCCTACTCGCCTCGAAATCAAAATGAAGGAAGTGATATTTCTAAGTCTAATTTAATAATGCATAGAAAACAAGACTGAATTGAGGGATTGCTTAGAATATTAACTCAACATCAACGTAACGGATATGTCTTCTGCTCTTTTCGGAGAGAGACACCCAGTAGGTTCATCGAAAGGCACTGTCAGCGTCATTACGCTGCATGGCTTCGGTCAACATCGAGCCGACATTGCCAACTTCAGCGGGACGTTGGTCGGAAGTTGGCACTGTCGGCGTCATGTCAGTGGTTATGGCCATCAAGCCGGCATGCCAATTTCTGTGGGATGCCTGCCGCTAGTTGACAGAGGCTGCCATGACGCTGGTGTCGGTCAACATCAAGTCGACGATGTCGTGACAAGTTTGCATTGTCGGCTGCATGTCGCGTTTTTTCGTAAACATCGAGCCGACATTGCCAACTTCTGTCGTATATCAGTCACGAGCTGGCAGTGTCGGGAATATGTTTTGCCGACTTCCCCAACTTGCTACCGACATCGGCCCGATGTCGTGTGCTGCCTGGGAATGCGGGAAGCTTATCACCTGTGCTGGACCTATTACCCAAGATATAAAAAAGATATCCTTCCACACGGCTCAGGCCACTCAAGGACTGTAAAAAGGGTTATCATCATGTCCGCACTTACGGCAGCGTCGGATAAATCATGTACGCATACCCACAATGAAAGCTTCGGCATGCAGTTCGATAGAATGAGAAGGAAAGGGTACCAAGAAACCTTGTTGTTAGAGATAGCAGAAACCATGCTAAAGAAATAAAAGGTTCGAATAAGACACTACAGCAGGAACCGAGGATGAGACCGGTCAAGCTACCTTACATCCATAGCATCACTCACAGTATTTAAGTAAAAGTAGGAAAAAGGCACGCAGTCCCTGTAGTTATCACGGTCCCGAATAAACTTCTCCAGCTGTGCCCTGCCATTAACAAAGAAGAAAATAAGGTAGCACGTTTTCAGATACAACACAACAATGAATGGGTAGAATGTACACAAGGGACTGTCTACAGTATCGCTTTATCATGCAACGAAATATATATAGACCAAGCGGGCTGTGTACAAACACGAGGTTGAGAGAACATGCTGCTGCCCAACACCCCGTCTGGTCATCTGCAAGCTCGCAGCAAAAACTGCTGATGCGTACCACTAGTAGAAAAAAGAAACAAAAAAGAAACAGAAAACACAATAGGAGGCACTTTTCAAAACCAAGTGGATAGGGAGATAGATTGAAGCCTACTTGATACACAAATCAGGTGATAGATGTGTAAGCACATCATCCATCGATCTCCAACAAGCTGAGATAATGTTTCTTGATAATGATTTATAGTGTTCACGTGTTTGTGTTATGCCTACGCCATGACATTTTGCTATTTAATTGTGTCAACAGTAAACATTTCCTTTAGCTGTGAGTACGCAGCCTTCCCGTCTGGTCCTTTCTGTCCTTGACTTTCTGCTGCATAAAAATTTAAGTACTTCGCCTAGGCATCTAGAATGCGATGTTTGCTTTAACCTCACACAAACACACACGCAAAAAAGAAAGGAAAGAACGAAGGAAAAGAAAAAGCTGAGAGTTATGGAGTCTTGATGCAACGAAAGCTGTTCTAACCTTGCTCTTCGGTTGGCAGTTAGCCAGTGCTGTCGCCATTCGGCCCCCTATTTTGCCCCGGGAAGCAGTGATATTTGATTTCAGATTCAACCAGTTTTTTTTTTTTGCGAACATCGCTCTCACGGTTAAAGCAAAGAACAACGCACCAGTATCTGGTTGTACGTTTACCCTTTGCAGTGTCGGGATCTTCGTTTTTAAATTGTCCCACATTCAGATCTCCATCTTTCAACCAACCCACCCAGTTGGAAATGGCCTGCACGGAAGGAGGCGCCACCGACACACGGAAACTTTAGCACACGGGCGTCGAAGGAGCTATCTCCACCGCCTGATTCGCGTGCATCGTCATCTTCACGGTTGACAGTCAAGTTATTTTCCTAGTGGCTGCTGACGTAAGCCTTCGGGTCAGGAGCCCTTCTATTGTCTTCCGTAATGCAGTTCATTGTTGGCAGTCGTCAAATATATATTGCGGGGATCAACGCAGTTGTGGTTATCGTACACACAATAATGACCAATAATGATTTTTTCGTGGGCACTGAGGAAATGATGTCGTAAAACCCGGACAGGGAAATTACCAAAACGATTCTTGCTACAGGCAAATGGGGATTACGGGCACAGTAGCCGAACAAAGAGCAGCGCGCAGTTGTAGGCTACTGACTGGGAAAAGTGTGCTTTAGTTTTTTTTTTCTCTGGTATTACAGATGTGTATATAGATTTATATGCCGTATCGAACATTCGAGGAAACTTATGGCCAATAACAAATAGAAACAGACTTCTCAAGCGGTCAACGTGCGCAAACTCGATCTGCAATTTGTACTTTTTAGAAATGTTGAGTCTGGATTTCAGACAATACGCTTTATGGTCGTTCGTCTTATTAAATAGATTATTCGTGTTACTTTGAGAGATAATAATAATAATAATAATAATAATAACTTATTTTTCCCCCAACACAAGTTTACAATGCACTAACGCCTGCTTAAGCCAATTGGCTTGCTTGCTGGCTGCAGACAACAGCACCATACATCATATTCTTTGCCAAATTCTTCTGACATTACTAAAAAATTGAAAATACAGATTACAGGAACAAGAAGCTATTACTAACATACTAACTTACAAACTAGATGACGTAACACACAAATAAACTACTACTAACTAATAACATACCACTGCTAACTACTACTAATATACCAACTGACTATTAGCGCAATACAAACAACTGAAAGCGTACAGAAACGTATTGCGGTGATTATTGAATATTAAGGCTAGGGCCGCCATAACGAGTTCAACAGCCACATTTTAATTTATTTTTTCACGCTTGACATCGATTTCAGTCGTTTTAGTTCATCAGATACTTTGTTGAACTCATGGAGAACCATACAGTTCCCAATACATTTACCGCATTCAGTTTTGCAAAAGCAATTTTATAATGCGCAGCAGACCTTAACGCTCTTTCTTCCAATATCTTAAATTCAGTTTAAAAGTAATGTTTCCATAAAATATTATATTTAAATAAATCGCTAAACTTCGATATTCCCGGCTCTACATATATATTCCGAGCTGCACCATTGTAATCGTGGTAGGGGGCCATGTTTCGTAACATTTTCTTACGTGCTGACTCTATTTTGTTGTTTAAGTATATCGCACAATTCCCATACAATGTTATTCCGTAGTTTAGTGCCGACATACCCAGCGCGAAACAGGTGGATCTTCTAATACTGAATGGTACGTTTCTTTTAATGAAATACATTTGTGCCGAGAGGGAGCGAAGATTCTTACAAACCTTATCAACTTGCGCATGCCATTTCGTATTATAGTCTATGTACAGTTCAAGGTACTTTATGCTATTCACATACTCGATCAGGGGGCAATTAGTACAATTACAAAAATCACCATGCATTTTTATGGATAGTTCGTGATGGGTAATTCTGCGGATGTCTAAAGAGCACCATCTTAGTTTTTTCTACATTGACCGCATTTTCATTTTCTGCGTACCATTCCATTATATTTTATAGATAGCCTTCAATAACACTCACATAACCCCTTTCATAACTACGATTTGCTACCACTACCGCTGTATGATCGGAAAACTGATATAATGTCCCCTGCAACGGTAGCTTGGAAATTTCATTAGCAGATATAGTAAAGAAGAGTGGCCCGTGGACACAGCCTTGGGGAACACCATGTGATGAAACTAACTTAGGACTAAAAACAGTCTATTCTCGCAGGTTGACATCTGTTTTCTAAGTAATTTCTAAACCAATTATAAATATTTCCTCTTATTCCAACAGAATATAACCTACGCAGCGAAATTTTCTTCAAATTCCTTCAATTTTCATTCAAATACCCTTGAGGGATCTACAGGGTGTCCCAGAAGACGTGTCATTGAATAATAATAATAATTATAATAATAAACTACGCCACCTAGAATCATGCGGTCACCGGCATTTGTTCTTACTAGGTTTTTGCCACCTCCCGATGTAAATGCCGTGTATCGTAAGTTTAGTTATGTAAATATTTGAGAAATTAACTCGGAAAATTGCCAAGTAAAGGTCACTTTTTACCCACCAATATGAAGAGCGTGCTGGATTCACTCATATTCATGATAATTGACAGCAATATTCATGAGCTATCCCATCGGAATAAAATAGCCGAACATCATGTTTTTCGGACCACCTGACCATACGATTTTTTGAGCGCAATCGCTGTCAGTCCGACGAAAGGAGGTTCCAAACCCAGCCCACAGAGTGATAGTAGAAAAAGTGACAGTTCCTGAAATTGGGACAGGGAAAGCATGATGCCAGCGACCGCCGGACGCGATAAGCCAGGCCTGTTTTATCTCTTTCTGCGATGCCGGTGTGGGCTGGGTTTCCAACCTCCTTTCGTCGGACTGACATTGATTGCGCTAAAAAATTCGTCGCGTGCTCTCCTCTGGGAGCTCCGTAGAGCACGATGTTCGGCTATTTTTTCCAATGGGATAGCTCATGAATATCACTGTCAATTATCATGAATGAGTGACTGAATGAATGAATTTGAATGAGTAAATGAATTTGAGTGAATCCAGCACGCTGTTCATATTGGTGGGGTAAAAAAAAGTGAGCTTTACTTGGCAATTTTCCGACTATAGTTCGCAAAAATTTACATAATTAAAATTACGTTACACGACATTCACATCACGACGTGGCAGAAACCTAGTCAGAACAAACGCCGTTGACCGCATGATTCTAGGAGGCATAGTTTTTTTTATTATAATTTAATGACACGTTTTCTGGGACTGGGACCCTGTGTAAGAAGAGAGATGGCAACCCATCCACAATATGAAAATCTATTGATATTACCATTAAAGTCTTCTAACAGAAGAATTGTACTTTTCTTAGGCCCGAAATCCACATAGAGAATCGCTATATATATTCTCATTTTTTCTCATTTTCTATATTCTCATTCTCTCGCTATATATAAGTATTCTCATTTTTTTCCCAGAAATCAACAGCTATTTTTGTATCATACTTCTCCATGATATAACATAGGGTTGGTAAAACAGACATAGGTCTATAACTTAATGTGATGTTTAGGACCCTTATTGTAAATGGGTCTTGTCATTGCTGTTTTAGGAGGGTAGTTTCATTTTAAATCGAACAACGTGTGAAAGTCGTATTTTTTAATTCGCCGAGAAAAAATATATGTTAGAGGACAGCTCAAACGACGCAAATTGCGCCACGTGCGACGCTCGTGCGTGTAGTAGTTTCCGCGTAGGAGAGGGGGAAAGTCTGATGCTGCTTGAGCACGCTTTCTTCTGGACCGACTTTGACCGGATCTAGCACCGCTAATTTTATGTCTACGAACTGGAGGTTTTTTGTGATTATAGGCTGCACCATAGACACTGTCGACAGTCACCCACAAAACTCTGAGAGCCACAGATTTTCTGTTAAAAAATGCCAAACTTGGCGTAAACGTTCAAAAAGGCCAAACTTTGTTACCAATTTGCTTCATGACGGAACCTCTGAAAACATCGAGCTTAGTGCCATTCGATAGGACATTGAAAGAGCTTTCGTGCTCTATAGAGCTCATTTTTCTCAGCCCAGTTGTTTCTGCGTTATTAGCTTGAGAATCACACATGGTAGGCGAAAATTGCCAATGTTGCATCTCAGTTTTCTCAAAAATGCCATCTTCGATTTCCTTGATTATTTTTCAAAAGGTGGCGTCATGTCTCTACTTTAGACGCCAAGTGAGACAATCTTTTATTTTTGCCTGAGAGACGCGCAGCGATTTTTTTTGTCAGGCAAGGTGCACGAGGCTGCGGCCTTGCGCGCCCCACCCACGAGCACGAGACCTTCAACCTCTTCTTTGCTACAAGTGTCCCGCTGACGGAGAAATCAATGACCACACTGCGTGAGCTTGTTGTAGTGTCCCCAGAGCATCACTTTACGTTTACCCAATGGTCTCCCAGTTCCGTCAGGCTCATTCAAACCGTGGGAGAGTACATGAGTTGCCTGTGCGCCCTTGACGAGAAGCCCCAGTTCGACGAACATGCCGACAAAGCAGTGAGAAGAAACGAAGCGCTTCGTAGAGATCTTTATCCACTGGTAACATCTTAGTTTTTGTTTCAGGTTGCCGCCAGTCCCCCAGGAAGTGTGAAAGTCACATCCTTTTCATTGGTAAAAGAACGAAAAACGGAAGTTTCGAAAAACGTAAAATGTGCCCATTGCGAGACCCCTGCAGGTGGTGGCTGCCACCGTTGGATTAGCATCATCCGATAGCTTTACACATGTCCTTTCACATGATATAAAGTGAATGGGTTCAAGCGCATGGATGCCAGAAGGACTACTGAAGACCACACCGAGGGTTTAAGGTACTTACGGCTACCGGAAACGAGGGATTTTAGTTGTGCGTTGTTCTGTCAGAAATTTTGATTCCCACGGTGACACTGACATATCTCGGTGAGGGCTAACGTGTTATACTTGAGAGCAGCAACTGTCATCACAGCGGTCTTACGGGTTTTGTACCACTCGTCGTGCTTCCGAAATAACGCTACGGAGCATAAAACTAATTAAAGAGAGTATGCACACCTTCGGAACTATCACTTATTGCGCCCAAGCTAAGAGGCGACTGCAACCACGCGACCACAAGTTTGTATTCTCAGATGTTGTAACTTTCTGTCCCCTGTCGCCGTAGTTCTGCCTTCTTAATATTAACTCGCACGACAGCCTCCTAGCGTGCGTATGCGTATTGCCTCAAGCACATGTGCGGGAGAATAGTGAATATGCGCACGTGCGTATACGCACACGTCGTGCGTGTGACTCCCATGAAAGTGCGTAATAGCAAGTTCAAGTCGCCCACGAAAGTATTGCCCTGCGTCTCCAAAGGAAAAAATAAACATACGTACCATAAGTGCAAAATAAGTACATAATGCAACATCTGGGCATTAAATTACGAAGCAAAGACTACGAAGCAAAACGCGCTCGTAAACATACGAAGAGCGCCTTTGTCTGGAAAAATCGCTCCGCGGAAAGGTAGACCTACGTCTCAATCAAAAAGAGAAAAGGTATTTTACCAGCAGCGCAAAGTACCGGCATAATTCTGCCCCTGTGGAATACATCGTGAAAAATATTCCGGCTTTTTAGAAATAATTAAGATCGAACATGCAAAATTTTCCGTACCACTCGTGGTTTTGCGATACTAGGCGGACAAAGAATGCGCTTGAACCCAGTCACTTTATATCATGTGAAAGGTCATGTCTAAAGCTATCGGATGATGCTAATCCAATGGTTGCAGCCACCACCTGCAGGGGTCTCGCAATGGGCACATTTTACGTTTTTCGAAACTTTCGGTTTTCGTTCTTTTACCAATGAAAAGGGTGTGCCTTTCACACTGCCTGGGGGACTGGCGGCAACCTGAAACAAAAGTTAAGATGTTACCAGTGGATAAAGATCTCTACGAGGCGCTTCGTTTCTTCTCACTGCTTTGTCGGTATGCTCGTCGAACTGGGGCTTCTCGTCAAGGGCGCACAGGCAACTGAGCCTGACGGAACTGAGAGACCATTGGATAAACGTAAAGTGATGCTCCGGGGACACTACAACAAGCTCACGCAGTGTGGTCATTGATTTCTCCGTCAGCGGGACACATGTAGCAAAGAAGAGGTTGATGGTCGCGTCCTCGTGGGTGGGGCGCGCAAGGCCGCAGCCTCGTGCACCCTGCCTGACAAAAAAAAAATCGCTGCGCGTCTCTCAGGCAAAAATAAAAGATTGTCTCACTTGGCGTCTAAAGTAGAGACATGACGCCAGCTTTTGAAAAATAATCAAGGTAATCGAAGGTGGCAGTTTTGAGAAAATTGGGATGCGGCATTGGCAATTTCCGCCTACCATGTGTGATTCTCAAGCTAATAACGCAGAAACAACTGGGCTGAGAAAAATTAATTTTATACAGCACGAAATCTCTTTCAACGTCCTATCGAATGGCACTAAGCTCGATGTTCTCAGACGTTCCGTCATGAAGGAAATTGGTAGCAAAGTTTGGCCTTTCTGAACGTTTACGCCAAGTTTGGCATTTTTTAACAGAAAATCTGTGGCTCTCAGAGTTCTGTGGGTGGCTGTCGACAGTGTCTATTGTGCAGCCTATAATCACAAAAATCCTCCACTTCCTAGGCATAAAGTCAGCGGTGCTAGATCCCGTCAAAGTCGGTCCAGAAGAAAGCGCGCCCAAGCAGCCTCCGGCTTTCCCCCTCTCCTACGCGGGAACTACTATACGCACGAGCATCGCACGTGGCGCGATTTGCGTCGTTTGAACTGTCCTCTAACATATATTTTTTCTGGTCGAATTAAAAAATACGACTTTCATACGTTGTTCGATTTAAAATGAAACTACCCAGGAGCTTGAGGTATCTTACCAGATTTGAAAACACCAATGAACAAGTGAAAACACCAATGAACAAGGGAATCGCAAAATCTGAAGTGATTCCGAGGGTTAAGATTTTGTGAATCGAACACTATAGGGACACTACACGCGGTGTACTAAAAACGGTTGTCACGTGCTATGCTTTTGGAAAGAAACTAGTTGTGCAGATGGGCTACATAAGTCACGGACACAAAAGAGGGTTGATCTTGAGCAACGGCTTCGGAGCAGCCGTGCTACTCAGGTCAGTACTGGAGTAACCTTGCCATGTAGGTCTGTTTTCTTCGTTGTGTTAATAAATGTAAATAAACGTTGTTTCCGAGTGTCGTTGAAGTACGTTTGCTGCTAAACTTTTGGACACCACCACCACTATGAACCGGCAACCGTCCAGAAGTGGGAAGTAGAGACGAATGGAGGTGCAAAAACTTGGCTTTACTTATACTTGAACCCAATAACCGGGCACAGCATATACAGCTGGCTCTCACAAATGGACGAGCGACGTTCCCCAAATAGGCCCTATATTAACATGTTTGCAGCAATTGCAGCTTGTGCATTCCTTTTGCTTGCTGTTTCGAGCTACAGTCGAAGCTCGTTAACATGACCACGGCAGTGCCCGCGGATTTACGTCATAAAGCAGATTCTCATATAACCGAACATCACGACTTACGACTCGGAGGTCGTACAATGCCCGTGATACAAGTTTCGAGAAGTAGAAAATTATGTAAGCTTATGTATGTATGTAAATTATGTAAGCGAATACGAAGAATGAGCCATGCTGGAAGAATGTCTAGCACTTTATTTTTAGAAAAGTCTGAAAAATATGTTTGCGTAGGGCAATTCTCAATCTGACGTATATCCGCATCTTCATTCCGACAGTCGGCTCTGTTCCTTTGCGCTTCTCCTCAGACATGGTCGGTAGATGCCGTTTGAGTGCAGCAGGTCACTATGACCATATGACCAAGGACACTGCTCTTTTAAGCACATCATGAATCACCCCGAAAGCGGGCCCGAGTTTCGACCGTTATAGATCAGGACAACCACCGGTTCAGTGACCAACGGTTAGTCACGAGGGTATAGTACACGGTGTTCGCAACTACACTCTTAAAAATGAACTTCACACCTAGCACGCCCCTAGCCAACCATCATCCGGAATGACAACGTTCTCGCCCCTGATTTGTTGAACACGGGAGGCGGAGCCTATTTTATAGCCGTACAAAATCGTCACAAAATAAGCTCCGCCTCCCGTTTTCAACAAATCAGGGGTGAGAACGTTGTCATTCGGGATGATGGGTGGCTAGTTAAGGTTAAATGGTAAACTATTTCAATATGCGGATGATACAGCTTTGCTTATTCCTTGCCAGAACCTGAGGGACGGCACAGTAAGAATGCAAAATGACATATGTAAGAACATGAAATGGTACAACAGCAACAGAATATCAGTTAGCACTAAAAAGACGAGGTTAGTTTGCTTCCATAATCCGCACAAGTTCCTGACGAACATCACAAACATTTACCTTGATATGGAGAACTGCCCTGACTGCAGGTGTAGTCCGCTCGGGTATTCGTCCACAGTTAAATATCTTGGGATTTATTTGGACAGTAATATGGGATGGAAATCTCATATGAATTATCTCTTGAAAAAAAAAATGCGTTCTGTTAGTGCATACGTCTCTATCCTTAAATTTAAGGACGAGTTCTTTCATTGTTCATCGTGTGTACCAATCGTTAGGAGAAAGCGTGCTCGGATACGGCATTTCACTGTTCGGAAATTGCTCGAAATACCAAGCTAGATGGATAGACAAAATCATTCATGATGTACAAAAACAAATGGATAGAACAAGATACAAGATTTCGTCCTTTAAAAGCCTGTTCGAGTACGTAGTTATTTCAAAATATTATTTTAACCAGCAATTCAGGACAAAGGGAGACAGAATTCGATCACCACGCACAATTCTTCCGCGATACAATGTAATGCGAGTTTGGACAATTTATAGCAAATGTCAAAGGAAATACTACACCCGACAGTTTTCAATGCTATCCCTGGACACTTGCTCCACGAAACGTCAAAACGCAGTGCAAAGAAATTAATTAAGAAATGGCTGCTGTACAAATAATGACCTTCCCTGTTGAAAAAAAAATCATAGAACTCTCTATGTGTAAAGAAATGAGCAATATGAGAAAAGCAATGAGCAATATGAGAAAAGTAATGAGCAGTATGAGCAACGCTATGGGCAGTATGAGCAACGTTATGGGCAGTACGAGCTGCATTTTGAGCAGTATGAGGAAGGTATCAGCGCGGACCGGTTAGGTAACCAGTAATTCACCTAGGAGTGCTGGCGCCACAGCGTCTGGTGATGGCCTTTCAAGAGACGCTCGTCACTGTCGTCACTCCATTCCCCTTCGTCCGATTCTGTTCAAATTTTAGGTGCATCCCTGCTGAAAAATGTCATAAGCTGTCATATATGAGAAATTATGAGCACTGTGAGAAAATGAATGAGCACTGTGAGCACGGGTATGAGCGCTGTGAGCAGCGTTACGAGCACTGTGAGCAAGCCAATGAGCAAGAGGAAATGGGGAGCGGGGGAGAGGGGTATGTGCACAGCAGTGAGCGTTACGAGCAGTTATGAGCAAACGAATGAGCGCTGTGAGATGTGCAATGAGCGGAACGTGAAATCACATTGACCGTGTGAGCGGCTTATGAGCAGGGTGAAAATGATTTCATTGCACAAAGTGCTGGCGCCACAGCGTCTGGTGATGGCCTTTCAAGAGACGCTCGTCACTGTCGTCCACCGTAACGGCCGGAACTCCATTTCCCTTCGCCCGTTTCTGTTCAAATTTTAGGTGCATGTTTCCCGTTCCGTGTCCTACAACATTCTATTTGGCTCCTGGATTCTCATCCAAGTCGTTGCGAGTGCCATCTCAGTGCTTGGGCGCTTACTTACTTATTCTACCCTGTTTCTCGGAGCCGTCTACACGTATTTTGCTCCGCTCTGCGTGGGACTCATATTTTCGTCGCCGTCTCCATGCTGTGACAGTGTCTTTGTGCCGTTTCCGTGATCACTGAAGGTGTTTTGTGTGTGTACCTTGGAATCAACCTACGGAAGCCGTGGGAGGAGTGTGCGCATTACAGGTACGTGGCAGTCCCGTTTTTTCGTTAAGGGCGTTTCACACTGCAAAACAAAACACTAAACAGCGACAAGACACCGACAAGACTCGGAACGCTGTCGCTGTCGGCGTTCCGTGTTTCGTCGATATCAATGTCACACTGGCAAGACGGCGCCACCAACACTACAACGAGACACATGTTGTTGCGGTGTGAAATACTTCAGCGACAAAAACATCAACAAAACATGTCGTAAGACCGTGTTTTCACTGCTTTGGTCGCAGTCCAAATTTCGAGTGGCAGACATCACATAATGTTGCGCGTTTCTGGCAGTCCAGAGGTGCGCATTCACTTACATCGACATCGAGCACGTTTTTTGCAGTTTAGACGTCCCCCGCGGGATGACCGAGCACAGAGAAAGCTGGAGAAACACCACAAACGAATCATTGCCGTGACACCTGGCCGATCTTGGATTCGGAGGTTGCACAACATACTTTTGGCAGCGTAGACAGGCGTTGGCAGTGTTTATGTCTGGTGACAGGCGATAGACGTGGGCCACAAGTGTACGAGATTCCAATGCGATCCAGGCGTTGGCACTTGGTAGCGCGGAAGACTTGCTATGTATGACGGTCAGCGGCAACCTATGTTCCAGCGCTCGGCTTTCGGTGGGAGCTCCGTCTGTACTTCTCTCTGTCGTCGGACTTTTGATCTCATCTTTCCTTGTCTCCCTCAATTCATCGTCCACTACACGAGTCTCGCACAGGGGTCCAATATCGCAGTCAGAGCCAATCACGAACGCTGACCCGACTTTTACTGCTTTATGACCAGCCAAAGGAGAGGGACACAATAGGAGAGGTCCCAATTGCTCGAAGGGGCAACGGGGCTTTATCACCCTTTGCAAAAGACTATGCACGCTTTCTGTTTACCACAAGTAGAAAGCCAAAAATGTATGCTGGGTAAAATGTTTTAGCGGCACTCGTCGTCTGAATCAATAGCAAGATACAGCGAGAGACACCAGTGTACTCGTTCCCTACGGCATCCTGATGTGGGGAGAAGGCGCGGTTACTGTGTCGACCGCGTCGAGTGTTTTCAGTGTGACTCGAGACCAAAACAGCGACCTGCGATACGACCCGCTCGGAAGACACTGTCGGATGACGTGGTCGTCTGTTCGTGTTTTTTGTCTGAGCAGTGTGACATAGCAACAACAACGACAAAAACGCTTGTTTTTGTTGACTGTCTTGTCCGTGTCGCGGCAGTGTGAAAGGCCCTTTAGCGTTCGTTATATCTGTCGGGTTAGCTCTCTGCAACTACCATATCCGTGCTTTTTGTGACTCTTTGTGGAAAGCGTTCTCTGATACTCTTTACATGTGTGTATAGAGTGAATAAAGTCGTACACTAAATTATTGTACCAAAATTTTGTGGCTATGTGCTCCAGGGCGTACCGAAATCGCACGTTAGCATGCTCCAAAAAAGTGTGTATTTGGATGCCCCAAAGTGAAGCAAGCCACAAACACTCTGTGTCACTAACCTGTTGCTGTAGTAGCGAACAAGTATATGCACTCAGTTTTGCAAGCACTGCGCAAACATACTCAGATGTCTCAGAACCGCGTTCATTGGACGTCACCAGCATTAGAGGAACGCTACGTTCAATTTTAATCGGCAAAATTACCTCGTGCGCTATTCTGACTGACTAAATACAACTTAATGCTTTGAAGGTGTGATCTATGCGTTGGGATGAGAAACAGGCCCTAATCATGTCCATTTCAGCATGAACCCATATACGGTTGTATAAGTTGTGGGAACTGGAATACTTTTAGGTGCATAAATTTAGCGCAGTTCTATTTTGTTATTTCCTTTTCAACAGATACCCTCGTGAAACATGCAGAAGAAGGTAAACCATCGACATCAAAGGTGCTTGTACAGAAACGGAAAAAGCTCATCAAAAAGCATTTGGCAAGCTTTCTGAGGGACCTAGGTCGCGCCAGTACCTGAATAAACCGCCATTTTGTAATCACGTGTTGTCATTTTAGCTTCGTTTGCTCAGACGGTTCCCTTATGAAAATGGTTCTTGAGCTTTTCTTTCCAGTCAACAGACCAAAGTAAACAGAAACAACAGATTTCTTGTTAACTTTGTTCTCACAACATACCTCTACTTCCTGTTGACTTATGGCCGTTTACTTTCTGTGGACCACTCCCAACAGAAACGCAATATTTTTTCTATTGAATTTACACAGACTCTTTGCAAGAAGCAGGATTCTCGAATTTGCGGAAGCTCGCAAGACAAGCTGGAGTACTGCTTTTTTTAAGAAGTACGTCTTTCTACACGCTAAGTGCTCAGAGATGAACGTACTGAAAGCTCTGGTAAATTAGGATATTGCGAAAGGCGCTGAGAATTATCCCCCCAATTATGGCCACGTGTTGCTTTTCAACACAGGTTTAATAATCCATCATTACAATTTCACACAACAGGAACTCAACAGAATTCCAAAACGTACGCGGTGGCCAATTTTCAACAACGCCATTAATATGTGAATAGCTCTGACAATACAAAATCTATTTTTTGTCAACAGGAAATTTATAGGCTATATTGATACACATCAACGGAATTTCCGTACCAGCTTCCATCAAGGCAGAGTAAATTCTATGGAGAGACAAAAGAGAAATGTTCTGTCGATTTTCTTTCGAACAGATGTCTAAAGAAAGTTCGTGCCAAATAGCCAAAGGAAAGTCGAAGAATAGAATTACACCTGTTCAAAGAAGATCTGTATGTACAGTTTTTATGCAGGCGATACCCTATCTCGTATTTTGCTTATTGATGTTCTGTAGTTTGGCACAACAGGCTTTCATAAAACAAGGCACGTGTTTTGATTTACTATTTCATGCTGTCTTTTGAACGTGAAGAAAAAGGAAATCCAAGTAAAGTCATTTCTTGTTGTCGACCTATTTGGACAGTTTGAAAAACTGAAATTCAAAGGGCGTCTATAGCCGTTTTCTTTTACAATAACCTACAGGAAACCAAAGTGGAAACAAATGAAAAACAGGCCAAATGATATTTAAAAAATTCAATAAACCGGCAAAATTCATTTTCATACGGGACGTGTGCAGCTAGGACCTCGCTTTTTGAAAGGAACTCGTGCGACAAAGTGGTTTTGCTCGCTTGAGAATAAACTATACTTATGCAACAGTGAATCAAACAGATTGAACTTCCTTATTCGTTTCATGTTCTTCCCTGTGCAAAAAGTCTGCTAAGTTCAAAAGAAAAACATGTTGCCTTTCTGTTGTGAGTGGTCTACAGAAAGTTAAACGCCATAAGTCATCACATCATGCCAGCACAAAGTTCCCAAAGAGTCTCAAGAAAATCTGCTGTTTCTGTTGATTCTGGTCTGTTGACTGTAAAAAAAAAGAACATTTTTGTAAGCGATATGCAAACAATATGTGCAAATTCAATAGAAAAACATGCTGCCTCTGTTGTGAGTCGTCTACAGAAAGTTAGTGGCTCTAAGTCAACAGAAAGTAAACATATGATGTCAGCACAAAGTTAAGAAAAAGTCTAAAGAAAATATATTGTTTCTGTTGGCTCTGGTCTGTTTATACTGTGAACAAAAAAAAAAAACAACAGCAAGGGCAAACCCTAGCTTTGCTGGATAATCGCACAGGAAGTCAAGAGAATTTCAACAGGACCTCTTGTATAATCCGTCTCCAGAAAGTACATATAATTGTAGTCCACAAGTTTTGTACACGCTGTCAACGGAAGTTCCGTCACAGAAAGTACATATAATGTATCCCACATAGTCAATAGAAATTCCTGTTGACTTGATCAACAAGAAGCCAAAATCAACAGACTGTCAATGTAAGAAATAAAGGGTACATAAGAAGTGTGTAGAAAGGAAAGATTCATTTTCATAAGGGTGCATTCATGTACATGAATACGCAGAATGCTCATATTGCTCGTAGGCTGTATAAGAGTGCTCATATTGCTCATAGGCTGTATGAGAGTGCTCATATAGCTCATATGATTGCTCATACAATAAACACATATATGAACTCCATGTGATTGCTCATACAGATGACTCTATGGCAAATTTGCATAATGTAGGTGTTGTATTTAAACATTGTATTTATATATTTGCGATATATTGTTCTACCGCATATAGAACTACGATACGTTAGCATTAGTATTCTTCTTCAACTTGTGTTTAGTCCATGTGGTATGTAATGTAAATGTCCATGCTGTATGTAAACGGATCAGTGTTGTTCTGCCTTAGAGGAGACATCCGTTCAATTCTGCGACCCCTTGTGACACCCCTGGCTTCCCGCCAATGGACAACCGACATTCTTCCCCCTCTATGTTGAGCAGAGTTGATCCAACGCTCGCTTTCCCCATGCCACGAAACACCTCTCGTCAAGATGCTGCATTAACCCAGCGAATACGCTTCGATGTGGCCTTTACAGCTCAGTGGCGTTACCGCTTGAGCCAATTGGACTCTCCCACCTGCTGTCACTGTGGTGTTCTTGAGGATCTGGAGCATATTTTTCTTCATTGCCCCCACTACCAACCTACCCGAACCACACTCTCCGAGTCTCTTCGTCAGCTGGACTCTCGCCCCTTCTCCCTATCGAAATTGCATGGTCCCTGGCCTACTCCAGCCCAGCAACGCTCTGCGCTCAAAGCTCTTCTGACATTTCTAGGCACTATCGGACTTCGATCGTTATTTTGAAGGGGCTCGTTATTTTATTCCCCACATTCCCACCAGCAATGGGGTCGAGTATCGCCTGTGCCGATGAACCTCCCCACTCTCCAAAGCCAGAAATAAAGTTGTTGTTGTTGCAATACATTTTTCCTATTTTTTATTTGTGTGTTTTGTTTATTATCTTCTATGTAAGTACATAGAATGATGGCAAGATAGCCACTGTCTGCCGATGGCAAGGACGGCCCCATGCCATAGGGCATAGGCCATCCTGTTGTAGGCATGTATTTGTTCTTGAAATAAATTATTATTATTAGTAGTAGTAGTAGCGTGCTATGTGGTGAAGTTCATTTTTAAGAGTGTAGTTGTGCTGAAAATACCCGTCATTGTCATATAAATTGCCATTGGGAGGGAAACGTTCCCAGAAAAAGGGTCATGAAGCTTGAATGTCGTATTAACGCGTGTCATATTATTGTGAGTGCCGTATGTTGACCTTTAATATGGTTGTAGTTGTATTTCGTGGCCATCTCAGAGGCATACTTTGTACGATCTTCAAAGTGTATCGGACTGTAGAAAAGGAGTCAGAAGGAGACGGATCACTTTCTATCTTCAATGCCTGGAATTCACGTTAGAAATCAAGTACAATCGCAGGGTATTCGTCCCCTTGTGCCAATGCGCGTAATAATTATGGGTAATCATCGTCTTCGTTAAGGCGGACGTTAAGGCGGTTGGGGCAGTAATTATGGACATAAGAGGTGTAGTCGTGCGTCGTTAATATGGACACTTTCGTTCCTTGCTAAAATTGTTCATCAAGTGAATCGTCCATAATAATGAATCGTCCAGCATTTATTACCATTTATTACGAAAAAGACTCAGTAATCAGTGCCTGCTTGTGCGCATACCCTGTGGAGTCGACAGAATTTCAGCAACTTTGACTTCTCGAGATCTGGCCCCGTTATCTTCCAAGAACTGGAGCGCCGTTTGGAGACCTGCTCCAGCCATGTGATCTGTCTTCGATGATGAACTTCGGAGAAACTGAAGTCACATTAGGAGGGGGGGGGGGGGTCCCCTTACTCCTTAGAACAGCTATGACGACATGATGCCCATTCCAGAAGCATCCCCCGCACTATACTGCTAGCCTCCCTTTGACCTTTAGGTGTCCTCAGTGACAAAGGGGGAAATTTCGAAGAAGGGCGCCTTATCCTCTTGTGTACTCTAAAGGTTGTTACCCTGGAAGGGTGGCACAATAACCCCCAGAATTCTTGAGTGACAAAAGAATGAAGAAATTTGGAACAAGGGCCCGTCGTCCAATTCTCCTAGAGGTTGTCGTCCCGAGAACATGTCCATAATAATGAGCCAAAAATACTAGCGGTTCTATGGAATTGGTACCAGTTTGTGCTGTCCATTGTCCGAAAAGCGGGGTTCCATATTACCGAGACACAAATACATGGCAAAAGTTTCGTTCCGGGGAAAAACTGTCCATAATTAACCATCCATATTAACAGGGGTCATATTAACCAGGCACGACTGTATAGGGAATCGACTGCAAAAACATTCACGCAAACAAGAGAAAAGGGGTGCAAGGACTTTTTACGAGGTGTCTGTTCACTACAGACTTCTTTGCAATGAGAACAGCAAATATGCCGTTTTGCAGGTCGGGTATACAACCATCCGGACATTCTTTCCAACACTCCATGTCACTGCCACATGACTAAATGAACGTTTTAATTGCACGTTTGCGAAGCAGCTGTGACTATGAGCGATGTACAGATATGGAGAGAGGACAAGAGGAAGGACTAAGGGACAGGGGGTATAAATGAATGAATAGTAATGATGACATGAGGTGCTTACCAACGGTGTTCACAGGACCATACCCCACTTCAAAGAGGCTAATTTGAGGGTAAGAATGAAAGGGCAGCACAAAGAGATGACAGGTCGGGGGTTTAGATTTCTTGTAGCAAGCCGGGTAAGTTGGAGAAAAGCAAAGAGGGAGTGAATAGCCTGGTATTGATGCGCAGAGGTGCTCAATGGGTAAAAAGCTTTCGACAAGCTGAATCGTCTGTGGTTCAGGAGTTCATGTTGAAATCTGAGCACCCGTCGTCCACATGTGTCGCAAGTCGCAGACCTCTATTATGTGGTGTATCATAGCTGGGGCACAGCATCGTGTTACTGTGCCACATCCTATACCCGAACACAAGGGTGAAGGTGACGTTGTGTGATAAGTGATGCAGAAGTGGCGTAATGCTGTGAAGGAAGCCACATAGCATTTTGAACGACAATGTTGAGTGCGCCGCATAAAAGAAGTTACCACTGAGTGGTGTCATGACTCCATTGCTGTTGAACCGAGAGTGACACCAGCGCAGAAAAATATGAGCGCCTATCCTCACTACACTCTTAAACCCGTACCTTTTATTGTAACTTTTAGAAACATGTAACTTCTATATAGACGTAGATTTCGAGATTTCTTATAGGTTACAGCACTGTAACGTATATTTAGAGGTTAAAAGCGACCAAGGTCATGTCTTTACAACACGAATAGAAGTTACATCTCGGAAAAAACAAAAACATCTTGTTGTAACTTATAAATGTACCCTCTACTCCGACACTGTAACTTCTAAGCGAAATCTCCAACGATAATCTCTTTGTTAGTTTCTTATCGTTTGTTTTCCTTTTGTTTTTCAGCATAATGCTACGTTTCAGCCTCCCATTCGAGACGACAGTTGCGAATCTACGCTGTTATTTTTTATCTGTTTCAGCGTCACCTATACGTCAACTACATGTTATCAATGCTGTATGAACACAGATTAGAAGTTCGCAGTCTGAAATACAGATAGTATGTTTCTTTTTAAAGGGTGGAAAACAATTGTCAATGCCGCAACCACCAAGATTTCCGATTTCGCTGCGTAGCCGAGCCTGGTCTAGGTCTATCCACACTGAGAGCGGTTTCCTTGAAACGCTTAACGCTCGTCGTCCGTCCGTTAACAAGTGTAATCTGTTTTAATCAGTGGTTTTCCTCGCGTTTATCATGGTATCGTCAGGAACACCGGAAAAGCTAGATGTCGCTAGCAAACAAGTATATTTTCGGTGTTCTGAGGGGAAAGTGTAGTGAGTGCGAAGATTGCAAAGAATATACAACCGAAAACGAACGTCACCACCGCAGCCCTAATTCACACACTTCATACACTGGGTAAGTGTACATTTTGTGCTAGGTACGTGCGTTATTTTGATAGCAAGAGCTCTTAGCGCATGTTTGTTGTGATTATGGCAAGCGTTTTGCGGTCCTGCATATGAACGCCACTTACGCTTGCTACTTTTCTGCTCTTACTTGGTCGCCAAGTCAATACACCGGCGTGCATTTTGCGAGCTGCGGATATATGCATCGAGATATATAATTCGCAGCTTCCTACTTGTTGTATTCTTACGATATTCTAAGACTCAATCGCGGAGTGAACGCCTTCCCGCATTTATGCTGATTTGTACCTTGTGCTTTGTACGGATTTGAATGGTTCCGTAAATGTTACTCTCATTGCCCAAACTTTTGTTCCCAGGATCCCACATGCAGGTTCACATACCGTCACCAGCGCAATGCAGTACCTCACAAACTCGTCCCAGAGCGCCTCCAACGCTGATAACGCAGTAATGTAGTGTCTCCTGCATACTGTACACTCATATTCCTCAAGGTTGTGTGCGTTTTATGTAATACTGTATTGCCATTTGCGCTCGCCTCTGCAACACGAATGTGGAATAATTTTTTTTCTGCTGCAATTCTCCATTTCGTTGGGTGTGTTCAGCTTAGCAAACATAGGTCAGTTGTTTTGACTCGCTAGCTTCCTCGCACTTTTATGCATTGCTTCTCACTTAGAAGATAGTTCTTTTTTCCACATACATGGTAAAGCGACCATGGCTTCTCCTCACATCAGAATCGCACTTGTGCACAATGTGTCACCTCTCGACAGACTTCTGTTTTTGTAATATACATATGTTCAAGATCTCCTTTTCTGCTGGTTCATTTTGGTACCTTGGTGTGTTCTGTAAATGTCTGTCGATATCCCACGCACAGGGCGTTTGTTTTTATTCGCATCACACCAGCGCTCATTTGACAGGTGGGTTATGTTAATTTTCGCAAATTAACCCATCCGTAGTTACAAACATTTCCGACATTTCCTGACGCATGTGCTGTGTAACTACGGATCGACTAATTAGCAAAAATTCACATAACCCACCTGCCAAATGAGCGCTACTCTGTTGCGAATAAAAATGAACATCCTGTATAAAAAGCCGCACGTTGGCGTAACCTTTACGGGCAGGTGCTGGAATGAAGGCCGTAACCTCTAATTAGTGGGTTTCCTTGTAACTTTTATAAAAGGGGTCGCTCAGAGGGTACCTGGTAGCTTCTGAAATAGAGGGTAAAATATTGCGATTTTTTACCCTTTACTAAAGGGTACGGAGTTAAGAGTGTAGTGCTAGAGCATGACCGACACGGCTGTGCGGTTGCGGTAGGTCGCAGTCGCGGCAAGACCTGCTACCTCATGGCCTTGGGATACTGATACTGATACTTGGGATACGTGATCGTTTCGCGATTTTTAAGGGGTGGTGTGACTTCAAACCATGGCAGCCTCCAAATAATCGATCCCACACTTATAGAAAACCCGGAATTAAAATGTTCAATCGTGATAACTTCCTTCTTGCAGTTAGATACTCTCTTGCAAAGAATATCCGCCTCGCCGTACAACCAACTTGGAAAAAGAGCATCTGTGTTGCACTCGTAGCGTCTTATAAAAATATCGGTCGAATAAAAACAGAAACCGTGTGCATGTATTAAAGTGATGTTCCGGAAAGCACGATAAAAGAGCGATGGAACTCCGCGGATTTCGCTTTATTCTCGACTTCGTTGTGTTGCCCAAGTCCATAAGTACTGATCGTTGGTTGCTTCGAGCGCTACATGCCTGTTAAATTACCGCTGTTGTGTGAGATATTGCTAATAGTGGTGGATTCTGAATCATTCATACTCCTTGAAGCCATTCCCAATCTTTACAGTTCAAACGTTTCGGAGACCCGACTTTGCGCAATTGGGGCTGACTTGACAAATCCGGACGTAAAAGAGGGCTTCATGTGACATGAAAATATAAATCCCTAGTGAAGATGATTTGATTTGCTGACACCAATTTAAATTTGAGTTTCATTTGTATCACATTTGTTGTCAACTGCAAATGGGGATTTCATGTGAAAAGGGTTTGTCTCGCCTTATCCACATCACTGGCGGTGAGTAAAGTCAATATGCGTCCTGCGACGCGTCTCGGAGTTAGATAATTGACGCCATGGGGCCACAACGCGTAGACGAGTACAGCGCGAGCGAGTAATCCTGTCGACAGTAAATATTGGACTTGCCGTGGCCTTGTGCATAGCAAGCGCTAGGCATGTCATCGAAGTTAGGGATCGACCAGCGTACACACAGTAAAAGCTAGACGAACCAACTGTAATCGTAACGTGTGCCTTGTAAGGGGATTTACACATCTTGAAAGGCAATCACATTTCGACCATGTAATTGGAAGACTTAGCACACACACACACACACACATATATACATGTATATAAATGGGATGACGATGTGGTGGGTCATTCTCCGCCTTACGGCGGTACGCTGTCCCATTGCGCTTGTGGGCGGGATGAGAAAGTGATG
Source organism: Ornithodoros turicata (assembly GCF_037126465.1). Lineage (NCBI taxonomy): Eukaryota > Metazoa > Arthropoda > Arachnida > Ixodida > Argasidae > Ornithodoros > Ornithodoros turicata. The sequence goes on from NC_088204.1 coordinate 40,350,519, forward strand.
ATGATGTAAAGGTGTCCTATTAGAGTTCGTCCATTAGTCCAGTACTGGAGAGGAACTCAGCAACAGCTCGTAGGCCTTGCATCAGCGTGCAGGCTCGTCAGTTCTACCGGCACGTCCTTGCATGAGGTCACGCACGTCTGCCCGTTGGGACATTCCATCATTGCAGGTCAGGACTCATGCAGAGGAAGACCCTCTCCCCTATCCATGTATTGCGTTGCAACATTTTTGTTGTTATATTAAAGTTTACATGGTGGACTGGGACGGGAGATTGCAATGTCCATGGTGGATTATTGGGAGGGTTCAACATGGAGGACTGAGGACGAGGAACGTGCAGTATTGAATGAAATATTATCGTACTGCAACGATTACTAGTTAAGTGTAAATTAGAATAGTATAATTAGTTCATTTGTGTACACGGGTCGTACCCTTATTTGATATATTTTAATTGTAATGGAGAGCGTACACCCTGCTTTCGTAGAAAGTGGCAAAAACATATATTTGATCCTTTCAATTTGCTCTAGCACTCCTATAACATGCAGCTTTCACCTACATATAGTGGTTGGTCCTGAGCATATTAAACTGCTCATGCGATAGTAATGACGTTGCCCGCCTGACTACGGCAAGCAATTCCATCATCATTGCCACCACACCTACTCATGAATTAACCAATGGCAACGACCACCATCATCTACTCAAAATCAGCACCACTATCACGTGTGAATTAAGAGAGTGTAGAAGGCGACGTATACTACGTTCTTCATTTTTTTCCGAACCAGTGATCACTTACAATAATATTGTTCAGTCCCGCTTTGTGGGAAACCTGAGGGTGTACGCCTTTTTTGTAACACTTTGAATGTTCGTAAGTACCTGGTCACAAAGGTAGTGCTTTGAGATTGCATTTGTTGGTCCCACTTGCATACAAGTACATCGTCATGACTGGCACTCTTACGAAGACGGAGTTAGAGCAGCTTAGCCTGGACTTCACAGGGAACTGTGCCCACATCTATCCGAAAACGGCCGCGGAACTACCAGAGAAATGTACACGCCCCGACGTTCTCAGGAAATCGGGAGATCTAGCAATATCGTTCTAAATTATGGTAGGCTCAAATCGTGCTACTTTTTTCCACGTTGCTCTGAGGTGCTTCTAAACTGCGCCATAACGAACTTGCAGTGTTGTGTGCTCGTGAAATGAATAGAAGGAGAACGTTATAAAGTCAGTCAAGGTACAATGGGCAAAATAAATAAAGATAATCTAAGTCAGGTCTGTTCCCGACAGCAACAATAAACGAGTTTTAGAAAACTCTAAGCGATATGCATAAAATTAAATACCTTCCTCGCCAACTTATTTCTGTAATTTTCCAGCGGACAGCACACAACCACCCTGCAGACATATTATTTGCTCTGTCGCTAAATCCAACGATGAAATAATTTTGACAACACTCGGTTCGCTAGATCTTGGTAATTCATACACAAAAGAAAAGACTTGTGCAAACCGAAGATCCCTGTTGCAAATTTAAAGGACAACACAATATAAAATATGCTGCCAGTCTGTTTACCTCATATTGCGGTGTGTACCAAAAACATGCGGAATTCTACTGAGGTTTCCGTATATTCGTTGAAATGTCGCCATAATCGTGACATAAAATCCGGCCGCGGAGCGCTCTGAGCCCTAGGTGAGCGTCGCCGCGCATGATGTTCAGCCATTTTCCCCGACAGGATAGATCCTGAATATCACTGTCAACTATCATGAACTTGAGTAAATTCGGCACGCTCTTCATGCTGGTGGGATAAAAAATTGACCTTTACTTGGCAAATTTCCAAATTCACTTCGCAAAAATTTACATAATTAAACTTAGGTTACATGACATGCACATCAGGAGGTGGCAAAAACCTAGTAAGAACAAATGCCGTTGACCGCATGATTTTAGGTGGCGTAGTTTTTTATTAGAATTCAGTTACACGTTTTCTGGGACACCCTGTATAGTTACTAAACATCGCAAATGCAACAATCCTCGTAAACAACAATCTACGTAAATATGCGCTCTTTGTGAATTTGATGGAACAAGTCTGAGTGAGTGCGTTTATTTATCTGACACATAATTTAAAATAGTTTTGAGAGCGGCACTGATGCCGCACTGATGGAAAAGAGCATCATGACTACCGAACGACTAATTACCTAAATTCATTAATAGACAAAAAGTCTATTAATGAATTTTAATGAATGAATCTTTTCGTGAAAATGCGAGAGAATATAATTGGAGGCGGCCCTTATTTGAATCAGCCGTATTTCACGAAATCGCTTAAACGAGCAGGTTGTTTGAAATATAAATCACCAAACTTTGGTAATCAATCGTCCTGCAGTAGTAACTCGCCCGCAAAACTGGCACTGCTGGCAGTGCTGCTCTATCAGCTTTAAAAAAAATAATCTGTAGCGGATTAAAAAAACTGTACATAATGTAATGCATTACAAATAAATCGTTTATTTTTTTTTCTGGTTTGAGCTTGTGTTGCGTTATGGTACGTCCTGTTGTTGTGCCCTAACTCAGGCTTCGTCGTCATAGATATGAATCTCACCGGATCGCTTCGACTCAGCTTGCATGCTGTGAAGCCCGGCGTACAGCAATCACGTATTTAACGTGACGACGGTAGCATCTCCCTACGTTTGGTGAGTTCCGAAATAAAGCCGAAGTAGACGCGGAAACAGCGAGGAATAGGTCAAGACACAACGGCTTTAGTGCATCAGGTACAGATAAGTGGACCTCAAAGAGACAAAGGTGGGTGGAAGAGGAAAAGATAAAACATCATTGCCGTCTCAGAAAGTGTCAGTTCCGGAACTCAAACTCAAGGAGATGCTGCCGTCATCGCAATTACACCCGCTCCAATAAAGCACGAGTACTTTACTTTAAGTACATCCAAATGGTGTGCTCATACTGTAGTTTAAGTACCTTTCTTCGATACTTGTCCATCAAGCCGCAGATGTCTCGCGACGTGAAGCCCCGAATTGTTGGGTATGTCCATCAAGAACCAAAGTACCCAGCTTGTAATGCAAGAAAAAATAAGACCTATGTTTTTTAGGCGGTTTAGAATACGAAAATGCAGTGTTGAGTTAAGATTGAAAGTTCATATCATGTTATCCAAGCGGTCTTGTTTGTGTTCATTCTTGCAATCGTTATCAATAATAAGCCTTATATTATTGTTATGTAGTGCGATAGGCAGCACGGTAATATGTGTTTGGCCGTTTACCTGTATTAATTAATATGGCCGTTCACCTGTATTTCAGTCATAGATAGCGGCCCCCGGTGGAGTATCCGATACCTACAAGGCATAGTCACCTAAAGCTTCACACAATTCAAGCTGTACTGGTGCTGTTCGCGTTGAAAATTACCGTACTACACCAAGCCATTGCAGACGCCGCCAAGTTTCTCCAGCCTATCTAGCGGCGTTTGAAATCATCCGTACAACGGGCTATGGCACGACGTGACTCTCTCTTGTGCACGTTCCGAAAAAAAAACAAAAAAAACAAGCCTTCTGCGCGCATTTCTGGTTTGGCTACGACGCAGTCAGACGACAGAGCGGGAGAGAAGAAGGAGGCGGAGGGTACTGGTGTAGGAAGAGATTAGAGAGAGAGACCTTGAAATTCCAGAACGTCATTACAATGACCTCCGTTTGCTATAGTAGAGCACAGCACAACAAAGGCTGACGGCACCAGGGGCTTGATTTGGGGCAGAACATATAAAAGGTAAGCTAATATCTGCCGGAATAGTAATCAATTACTGAGTAATCGATTACTCAGAAAAGTAATTGATTACTCGAAAAATTACTTTGACAGTAAAGTAACTGATTACTCGAAACATTACTCAGAAAAGTAATTGATAACAAATAACGCAATTACTAGTAACGCGTTACACATAAGTCTTGCTGCTGTTGATCAACAAACTAATGATGTTTCAGCCATGTCTGCAATGCTATATTGAGGTACAATGCATGGCACAGTTGGCATGAAAAATGAATACATGTCGCTGCTTTGTTTCTGCAGCTTTTTCCGCTATCACATTTTGGTATGCAGCACTCTGTTAAGAGTAGTAAACTGACGAAGACGACGACATCGCGGCACACAGATCCGTTGGTGATGATAGTGTTGGTCTGCACACTCTAAGAAAAAAAGGTTGAATTTTACACCTATATCTGAGAGCTGCATTTCAACCACAATGCTACTGAAACCAATTTTACCTTTTGGGTACAACTGCAGAGTAGAAACAAACTACAGAGTTGAAACTGTATTTCTACCAGCTTGGATAGCAAATTCTACCCTTCTTTTCCTTAGAGCAAACGTGACAAAGAGGAGAAGGGAAAGGGACGCCGCCGCTTATACCTGCGGAGGACAAGGCGCGCGCGGATTGGCAGGAAATGGTGGAAGTACTTTGGTTCTACCAGCTTGGGTAGGAGATACCTCCGGGTAGAAAAAAACAAATACCTTTGTGCATACTGGCGAAGAAGCCCATCGTAGGTCAACTCAGTTACTCAAAACCCAGTTGATCAATGGGAAAAACGACCTATGGTCCGTATGATCAGAAATAAGGACCAGTGCTGAACCTGAAACGAACCCCCAAAATAACGGTTTCGAGCATTGGACACCGGCAAGAGTCGACCCAAGTAGCGCTCTCAAGATAGCACCGTTGCTACCTCGAGATTTTCGAGGAACACGCGGAGCTTCTGCACCCGTGGATAGTTTTTAGTCAGTCTACGAAGCGCAAAGGACGAACTCGAGTCGAGTTTCAAGGGTTTTTCGTAGTTATTCGCGGATACGACCTTAGTTTCGGTAGGGGCCACAACATATAGCACACTAACGAAGTATTCCGCTGAAAACGTTGTTTTGGGTTGTACGAGGCGTCGGTGGTCGTTCAGGATTTTGAAAGGGTTTGTGCGATATGAAAGACACGTTTAGTAGCGGTTACAAGAGCAGCATAGCCATGAATTACTGGTTTGGGTTGACTTACCCCGTACATAGCTCATGTCGCTGGGATTAATTCACCCACCTGGTTGTTCGCAGAATCTCATCAGGAATAACAGTCTACCAAGCCTGCTACCCTGGCCTAAGTCATTTAAATAATTGAAATTATTGATTACCAGTCAGAGTCGCGAATACACGTTAATCAGCTAACGACGCTTCATGGTAGTTGGATTGGAATGCTGCGATTGTGAGTTCGGGGTCTTTATGTGTAAAAGGCACTTTATTGTGTCAGCACTGACCGCCGCCGTGCTACCATGTCGGCGGTAGTGTCTGTGGAACAAAGAGCAAGTGCAAACAGAGAGTTGAACTCATTTTCGACCCATTGGCGATCTTTAAATACGATGTCAATATGGTCGTTTCTGCTTCTTTTATTTCAAATCCACAATGAAACCCAGCTTGGCATGTTCTTTTCATTCTGACCAGCATGAGGGTGGCTGGTGCTTTACTTTCTAATGCCCTAGGCACACTTAATGCATTAAACGGAATGGCAGTAACTTCACGTCCTCACCAGCCATCATCCCGAATGACACCGTTTTTTCAACACGCCCCTGTTTTGAAGAAGTCAGGGGACAGAACGATGCCAAGCAAGATGATGGTTGGTGAGGAGGTGAAGTTACCGCCATTCCGTTTAATCCACTAAGTTTGCAGTGTGGCTAGCGTACACGCGTAGTTCACACACGCACGTTGGGAATTATACTGCAGCGTTGTACACACGAATACGTGCTGGAGCTGAGCTCAGGTAGTTTGCTTTCGCAAAGCATTACACATAACAGAACAGAAGAAGAAAAAGAAAAAAAACGAAGAAGAGAAATTTTGAAAGACCGATGGTTGCACAGCCGACGACATATACGTCGGTTGGTCCGCTTATTCGCATTTATATACCGGGTGTTTCAGTTCAATCCCAGAGCTAAATAATTCGCGAACGGGTGCACCAATCCACGAACTTTCTTTTTTACGACTATCTGTCCGATACCACCTACAAGCTGCACACCGTGTGAATGAGTGGGAGGCGCTCATTATTAAAATAAAAATGCAAATGAGTTTCGTACAAAAGCGTAACTTCTAAAGCAGGGCGCTGTCGGCATTAAAATGGGTACTACCTCTTTTGGGACCTTCAGTGGACACCTTTTAGAGAGAAATCTGCCACCGAAGCGGGTCATTTGTTGCAGTAATTAATTGGTTTCGGTTTACGTATTTTTGTCGCGGCTGGTCCGGCGAAGCGCAAAAGGACGCTCTTTCACTTCCTTATCCATCAATGAATTACGTCCTTACACAAATGAATTACACCAATGAAATACGCCCTTTTGCGCTTCACCGCGACCAAAAAAACAAAACAAAGAAACAAAAACGCAGAAGAAGACCAAATAAAAAGCAAACGAAGAGGAAATTTGAAAGACCGAAGGTCGCACAGCCGACGACATATCCGTCGCTTGGTCCGCGTATTCGCATTTATATACAGGATGCCTGAGATAACTGTAGAGATGATCTCGAACACATAGCGTTGTCAAAAAAAAAAAAAAAAAAGAAAGAAACTGACAGGTTTGTGTTAGAAACGGACTGATCTTACAATACAGCGCATGTTTGTGACACAAACGTGCGCGCAGAGTGTCAGTTTCCGTTTGACAGTGCTATGTGCCAGCGATGATTTCTGCTGCTAGGGTGGACACCCTGTGTACAGCTGAGTCTGATTAGTATATGTTATTGTAATATATGTCACTTATTGACTACTTCCCAAAACTGTCGTTGATCCCTAATTCTTATACATATTCATGTGTATGCCTTAGACATTAGTAGTCCTAACAGTTTTCAGTTACTATCTGTTGCTATTTCGTCACCCGAGAGAATCCAGATCATGGTTAACAGGTCACGACTTTTTGGGCAAGCAAGAGGAAGTCTATGAAGCTAGTAAATAAAGACGAAAAAGACGAAAGAAAAAACACTAAAAATAGTTTTTATGTTCATGCTGAACATGCAAAGCTTCGCAATTAGTTCCGTGTTAACCGTTATTTGAACCAGTAACCGGTATTTTTTACCGGTTCAGTTCCGGTTCAGCTCCAATATGGCGTCGACTCTTTCGGTTCGGTTCAGTTCCGGTTCGGCCAAAAATAATGGTTAATAACGGTTTACGGTTTGGGTTCGGGTTCGGTTCGACTCTCTGGCTTTCACTGCCGCATATTTTAGATCGGTTGGGTTGCACACGTTCCAGTGTTACGTAATAACGATGCGCACTTCGTCAAGGGCCCGAACGAAATAAAACGATGATCGCCTCACAGGCTGAAAGCCGGCACATGCCCTTATGAAAATGAATCTTTCCTTTCTACAGACTTCTTATGTACTCTTTATTTCCTACATTGACAGTCTGTTGACTTTGACTTCTTATTGATCAAGTCAACAGGAATTTCTGTTGACTATGTGTACACTACCTGTGGGATACATTATATGTGCTTTCTGTGACAGAACTTCCGTTGGCAGCGTGTACAAAACTTGCGGACTACAATTATATGTGCTTTGTGGAGACGGATTATACAGGAGGTCCTGTTGAAATTCTCTTGACTTCCTGTGCGATTATCCAGCAAAGCTAGGGTTTGCCGTTGCTGTTGTTCTTTTGTTCACCGTCAACAGACCAGAGCCAACAGACCCAACAGATTGTCTTTAGACTTTTTCTTAACGTCGTGCTGACATCATATGTTTACTTTCTGTTGTCTTAGAGCCTAGTTTCTGTACACCACTCACAACAGAGGTAGTATGTTTTTCTATTGAAATTACACATATTGTTTGCATATCCGTTACAAAAATGGTTGTTGGTTTTTTTGTTTACAGTCAACAGACCAGAGTCAACAGAAACAGCAGATTTTCTTGAGACTTTTTGTGAACTTTGTGCTGGCATCATGTGATGACTTATGGCGTTTAACTTTCTGTAGACCACTCGCAACAGAAAGGCAACATGTTTTTTTGTTGAACTTAGCAGACTTTTTGCATAGGGAAGAACATGAAACGAATAAGGAAGTTTAACCTCTTTGATTCACTGTTGGATAAGTATAGTTTATTCTCAACCGAGCAAAACCACTTTGTGGCACGAGTGCCTTTCAAAAAGCGAGATCCTAGCTGCACACGCCCCTTATGAAAATGAATTTTGCCGGTTTATTGATTTTTTTAAATATCATTTGGCCTGTTTTTCATTTGTTTCCACTTTGGTTTCCTGTAGGTTATTGTAAAAGAAAACGGCTATAGACGCCCTTTGAATTTCAGTTTTTCAAACTGTCCAAATAGGTCGACAACAAGAAATGACTTTACTTGGATTTCCTTTTTCTTCACGTTCAAAAGACAGCATGAAATAGAAAATCAAAACACGTGCCTTGTTTTATGAAAGCCTGTTGTGGCAAACTACAGAACATCAATATGCAAAATACGAGGTAGGGTATCGCCTGCATAAAAACTGTACATACAGATCTTCTTTGAACAGGTGTAATTCTATTCACTGACTTTCCTTTGGCTATTTAGCGCGAACTACAATATATCTCTTTTGTCTCTCCATAGAATTTACTCTGCCTTGATGAAAACTGCTACGGAAATTCCGTTGAAGTGTATCAATATAACCTATAAATTTCGTGTTGACAAAAACTAGATTTTGTATTGCCGGAGCTATTCACATAGTAATGGCGATGTTGAAAATTGACCACCTTTTGGCGTACCTTTTGGAAATTGGCGTACCTTTTGGAATTCTGTTGAGTCCCTGTTGTGTGCATTGATGGGTTATTTAACCTGTGTTGAAAAGCAACATATGGCCATAATTATGGGGATCATCGAGCATAATCATCAGCGCCTTTCGCAATATCTTAATTTACCAGAGCTTTCAGTATGTTCATCTCTGAGCACTTAGCATGTAGAAAGACATACTTCAAAAAGAAAAAAAGCAGTACTCCAGCTTGTCTTGCGAGCTTCCGCAAATTCGAGAGTCCTGCTTCCCTTACAAAAATGGCTGTTGACCATTTGTTTCCATTCTACAGAACTTAGTCAACAGAGAGCACAGACATTCAGTAGACTTTCTATTAGCCTTGTGTTTACCTGACATATTGATTTTATGTTCACTTATGGAACTTTAAGTCTTGTTGACAATTACACAGGAAGGTAACAGGTCTTTCTGTAGACTCTCCATATACTTTACACAAATTTCGTGTGACCTTCATGTGTAAGTCTTATTTAAAGTGGGGAATTCCTTGAAGTATTAATTCACCATCAAGATAACGTTTGTGTTTCTAACTGCAAACTTGCGCATTAACGCGTAATTTCCCATCCAGGTAGACATTGATGCAAATTGCCATCTCACAGCGCAACAACAACAAACAACAACAACACCAACAACTTTATTTGATAATGATGATTGTGTTAGAAACATAGATGTTATCTTGATGGCAAGTTAATACTCCAAGCAATTCCTAACTTCAGTGTTTGTAGTATGGGTAATCCAAATAATCTGAGACACCTCAGCCTTCATTCTGGCTCCGAGATACGCGGGACTCTCGAATTTGCGGAAGTTCAGAAGACAAGCAGTATATAGCATATAGTATTTGTATCGCTTTGGAAGTAAATGCCAGTGCTGCATATCCCTTTCTAGCTCCACATGCTACGTGTTCAGGGGTGGACGTCCGGAAAGCACTGGCAAATTAAGCTATTGCGAATGACACTTGTCCTCGACCCTTGACTGTCCTCGATGATTCTACACTTGTGTGAATGATAGCCAGAATGCCAAGGATTTGCTCCTGAATTTGTTACTTTCTCTCATACTGCTGCTCTCATTTCTTTCCAAATTCCGCGTAATGCTTCAAGCAGCTAACATAGCAGTGTCCATGAAGAATGACTGCAATGTCAGTAGTAAGTCAACAGAAGGGCTTCAGAAAATCTGTACACTGGACCCGCTTGACTTGTGCAAAAAGTATGTGTAAATTCCATACAAAAAACATTGCCTTTCTGGTGTGAGTGGTCTACAGAAAGTTAAAGGCCATACCCCATAGAAAGTAAGCTTATGATGTCAACACAAAACTAACAAAAAGTCTGAAAAAAATCGGTTGTTTCTGTTCAGTGTATTACGCAAAGAGTCTGTGCAAATTCAATAGAAAAGTATATTGCGTTTCTGTTGGGAGTGGTCTACAGAAAGTAAACGGCCATAAGTCAATAGGAAGTAAAGATGTGATGTCAGCACAAAATTAACAAGAAGTCCTAAGAAAATCTGTTGTTTCTGTTGACTTTGGTCTGTTGACCGGAAACAACAGCTCAGCAACCATTTTCATAAGGGCAGAGCATTTCCTTTTCCCATATGTTCTTCGCTGTCACAACACTACAGACTATGCGCCCGCTTAAGGAATGGTGCACTCATGACAATGTATCCCCGCAGTACTGCGCGAGGAGAGAAACGTCCGACAAGAGCCGCTTCCCGACATTCGCTCGCACCAGGCCTCCGGACACCCATATCTCCAAGTCCATCGTGTCACTGCTTCGAACCTTCGGATGGAGACAAGTGAGTCCGTCTTGCATTTTCCTTCTTTTGTTATTCTTGTACTTCCAGCTGTTTTCACTGTTTCATGGCTGGTGAATGCGCACGGGAGTCTATTGGGAGTTGGGACACGCGTAGCAAATATCAGCGTCGCAATAGGAGAGCCGTCGATATTACCCTAGCGCAGTGTTGTACGCTGTATCAGAGCTCCCCTAACATTTTGTATGTGTGTCCCAATAGACTACGCGAGACCCATCGTTGTTACCCGGTGGAGTGCTGTGCATAGCGGCGCTGTTGGGTGCTGAATGCTCAAAGTCTTATTGAGATCATTTTTAATCTATCCATACACATATGTAACTATAGCTCCGCTATCATATTCGCTTTGATCAGTATAACGGAGTTAATGATCGACATACGTTTTCAATTGTAAACGAATACAAGTATACTTCCTTTACAAATTAAATAGCGGCGGTCTTTTTCTCCGTTTACACAATCGCTACTTTCCATAAAATGGAGAACGTGGAATATAGAGGAAGAAGGAAGAGTGAAACAGTTTTTATCGTATTATTATTTATTTTATTTATTTGCCATTTTTTAAGATATGTCTCACTTTCAGTTCACAAGGCTTCATAACCTTGGGGAGTAACTTATTTTTCGTAGCTAAATATATTCGTTCTCGTTCGGTATTTATTTTAGTGCGCACCATAAGGCAGATGACTTACACTGTTAACCAGAAATGTGTACATTCAGTCCAGAAGAAGAGTGAACGGCTTGTCCCATAGCAAACCCCTCTAGACGAGGATTTTTTACCCCTTCCAGGTATAAACCTATATTCCTTCTGGGCTGTAATAGATATACTCATTCGATAGAGTTCTGTAGCACACATGATATACCAGATGAGGAGTGAAATACGAAATACCAAACGAGAGAAGCGCAACACGTAAGTTTCGTACCACAGAACAAGAAATATTAATTGCAACACACATGTATTAGCCATAAAGACACAAAACAAGTACAAAGGGTGAAATAGTACATACGTACAAATTGGAATCCAAACGCGCTTGTCCATTAGTATCGTGGTGTCCAGTACCTACCACCACACACAGCAAAGAGAAATGCTAATCCGAATAGTAACAGTACAGCTTGGGACAAAAGTTTACGGAACGTCGAGGTGTCGCGTTTCTTTATTGGAGCGACACCCTAGCAGCAAACCGGGGTGGACGCACATACTGGGAGAGGGATAGAATAACCGTCCACCCGTATTTTATTCGATCTCTTCGTGATAGCTAGAAGGGGGCCGTCTGGTTGAACGCAAGCGCCATATTCCGTAAACTTTGTCCCAAGCTGTACCTACGGAAACGACACTACAAGTTCTGACACATAGTATCATGAGGCCTCAGTGCACCATTCCGTTGAAAGCATGTCTTCCAGCGTTCGAACATCCAGCAGCAAATTTCCACGACGAAACTGCAAAAGAAATGGGCGTGCGTCGTAAGCGACCCACAAGAAAACCAATTAAGAACCTGTAAAACAAAACGACCTCACTGTATTTCAGTCACAGTGATGCCTCTCAATACCACTCAAGATGGTATGCAACCTGAAAATGATTAAATAATTCCCTGAATTGGCTCATTCGAACAAAAGCACTTGAACATACATAAAGTAGCGGTTTTGTTAAAGGGACGGTCGCATCCGTCGCGGTCGATTCGAAAACAATAATGCCGTTTTACTTCGTTTTCATCACTGATATTACGCCGAAAATCCGACGCGGACTAGTGGAGTTGTGCCTCTGCAGTTTGATGTAACGCGTGGCAAGGGCAGATGACGCGTATTGAAAGTATTCCGGGATTCCTTCTCTGGAAACGTCACACGGATAAGGCCAATCAGTGAGCGCCTTTGGCGCCGAGAAGTCCGATGAGCGAGCGGCTGAAAGGGCCTTGGCAATCGACCGGCAGCCCGAACAACCCTTCCGAAAAGTATCAATTCCTTGATAACTCTGAGCTTCACACATACGATCTCCAACGCCTCAGTCACAGTGAAAACTTACAACTATATGGGTTGCGAAGTACCGAACACCGACCTAACTCCAAACCGGCGTGACCAAGGAAATCGCGTAAGGGTACAAGTGTGTGCAGAATCAAACATGTGCACAAATAATTTCCTTTTGTTGGTGAGGACTGATTATTCATGAACGGAGTTCGACTACTTTATGTCATCACGGAGATGTACATTTGAGATTTTATGCGTTTAAACGTTTAAACATTTTGGAAACTACGTGTCCTATATATACAAATGAAAGTGCAAGACGGTGCAGCAGTCGACGAGAGAGGGTAAGAAGGAGTAAAATGCACGCGGTGCGACTTCTCCGGGAGGGTCGTACACCTCCTATAAGCCTTCCTCTGAAACGAAGGGGAAAAATACATTTTTTTCTCCTTTTATGAGGAGTAAATCTGACGTGAAAGGAATACAAATGGCAAACCTACCTTTTTCACCATTTTAAAGCATCTTTTCCAATAACAGTGTTTTCTGAAAAATGAAAAAGTTGAATTGAACTTGCTTTTTTCCAAACCAGCTGCAGCTGCATGAACATCAAGTACAAACAACACATAGAACTAAATCAAGACTATAGAACAGAGAGATCAGTGAATGATAATGGAAATAGTCACAGCGGCGTGACTATTAAATCCTAGTGTCCTAATATAGGAGCCATAGAGATACGGAACATGATGATGAAACTTTAAAGCGTTGCCAAACATCACACCAAGGTCCCGAATAACCTCAGCTCGCCGTATATTCACACCGTTTAGGAAATAATCGTACAGCAAGGTTGATCGTTTTCTTGTGAAGGACAGAACTTTATAGAAATTTAAAGCGAGCGGAACAGACGCGGACAGAAAGGAGAGAAACCGTACCGAACACACTGGACTGTTTAATGAAACAATCAGGTCCCGAGAGACCCAGCCCCGCTTCTGCCGTGCTGCACACAAGATAGAGAGATCAAACGCAAAACAAAACACAACCTGTTGAAAACAGCAACAACAACAACAACAAAAAAAAAAAGAAAATGGACAACTGAAACACCGTATCGAGGAACAAACCATGACCTTCCAGGAAGCCAAGCTCTATTTTTACACAACTTTAGTTTTCGATACATTCAAACAGAGATAATTTAGTTTACACCAGTCATTAACTGCAGCATTGTCCATCTGGACAGAGACACGATTGAACCTCTATATGCAATACGGGGATAAGTTGACTTATCCCATTTTTATTATATTTGTTGCAATGACACCTACATACCAGTATGTACCTGTCAAATAAAATTTAGGACCATATTGCAATTTATTGACCCGCTACACGAGGGTAAGAAACGGGAAATGCATGTGTGTCAATGTGATGGACAGTCAAATGGGGCCCCTTTTCTATACACGTATACAAAAGGGCTAGCTTAAATTTTGCTACGATGCGGAAATGAACTTGGACCTCCACTACAAAAGCAGGGTCTTCCTACGTCACGTGACCGTGTCAGCAGTGCTACTGAGCGTTCTAGTCGAAAAAACCGTGTGCACTAAGCTAATAAGACATATTATGCTGGCCATATGGACATTCTTTTCAAGGTTGTGCTGGTTTAGCGGTACGATAAGCCCGATCTAGGCTGCTCCACTGCACATAGGTAACTTCGCCGTACCTGGGGTCGTCATCAAAGTCTGACTCATGAAAACTGTTTTTCCCCACATGAAAACCCGCGCGTGCGGCGTTATATAGAAGAAAAAAAGGGGGGGGGGGCATTTATTGGCAGAGAGAAAAAAAAAGGCGCCAAGTCCGGCACCGCAACACGCCAGCTTGTTATTTAAAAAAAACAGGGTAGAAAAAGGGAATATGTCATGCTCCTTAGTTTTGTTCAATTTCTGCAAAGTCACACACCCAAAAATGATGCTAACAGGACATGCATCTAGAGACACATGCATATATGTTACATATTTTGCACTTGCGTTATTCGAGGAAACTCTGCTGCAATTGCTTTACCAAATATTCAATTGAAGTTTTCTCGGTTTGGGATTTTTCAGCTTATCTCCCTATTGTACACAGAGGTTCAATTGGCTACCAAAGACAGTGGACCAAAAATCTTAACGTCACCGGCGAATAATGAAACCTCACAATATTTCACCAGTTGAACAATATCATTAAGAAAAATAAGAAATAAAAACAACAAAGGTTACTACCTTGGGCTTCAATATATACAGGGTGATTCACCTAACGTGTCGCAAAAAATTATTTTAAGATCTACTTGCCGGAAAATTATGGGGTCAAGGATGTTTGTATTCCGCGAACTTTTGCCATGAGATAGCATCACTTTGATCAATTTTCGGACGCGATTAATTCAATTTTCTGAACACGACTCCGAAATGTGCGAAGGCAATGTCAAGGTTATTATTATTATTATTTTCTTTTTCTTTTTCCTTTTCCAGAAGGAGAAAGCGCATGTCAGCTCAACCGTGTTAGATTCCAAAATATATTCCCTACTTGAGTGGCGATAGCAGCAAAAAAAAAAAAAAAAGCGAAAGCCGTCGTTTCGAGATGCGGAAAATGTCGGCTCAAATTCAATTATAAAATTCTCCGTGTAATTTATGAACGAAGCGGTGGAAGAGAATGGTAGCCCCGCCCCTTCAATTTCGTTTTTGATGGCTGTGCTTTTTAGCCACTATACCACTTTAGTAGGTCATTCATCTTGTGATGGAAAGGAGTAAATCCGACATGCGCTTTCTGTTTCTGGCAAAATAAGGTCACAGTGGCTTGGCAGATTTCTGAGTTGAATTCAGCAACTTTGATTTCTCGCTGGCCATAAAATTGATCAAAGTGCTCCTCTGTCATGGGGAAAATTCGCGGAAGATAAACACCGTTGACCCCATAATTTTCAAGTAAGTAGATGTTTTTAAATATATGTTTGTGACACGTTAAATGAAACACCCTGTATATACCCTGTATCGTATTTTCAGGTGGCTCTTTTCCACGGTGCACGGTTGGGTCCTGTGGCGGCTACAGTCGGAGCTACGTTACAGCAATACGGTGTCCAGCTCCGCCAAGTAGCGTCGTGGAGTCATACTTTCCACTATGGCTACGACGATAATCCATTCGATAAGCTGATCCAGGACACACATCGTGATGTTCGCAGTAAGTTTCATAACATGTTGTACACACATCTATCCCTAGAATTTGGACAGAGTTGCCTCGAAAACCGGAAGAGATGATGCGTTGGCGTCCCTATGAAAAGCCTGCAGAACATCCGGTGATCGTGTGTCGTTTCGAGCTGAGCACCTTGACATACACATCTTCTTGGGTTCATGTCCATGTTCCGCCCGAAATATTTCGCGAAGCACCAGGAGAGTATCCATTTGATCTGATTTACTGCTGTTCCTGAGGACACGAACACGGTAACTCAACTCCATTGATACATAATGTAAAAAACCCCGAGACTAGGGAACACGAAGGGACAGACACAACACGAAGTCTCAAACACAGCTGAAAATTTTACTTCACAAAACAGGAAATATATACAAACAGAAGGGAAAGGAACACCAGTTGAGAACAAAATAGAAGGTCATTTTCGTGTTCCCTAGTCTCGGGGTTTTTTACATTATGCATCATCTTCACCAGCTCGCTTGCTTCCTAGCCATTTTTTCATTGTCCATTGATACCGCACGTTTGAACAACCCGTCGCACTGATGCACGGCTTGTTCTTATGTAATACTGAAAAGTAACGACACTGCTATGTCTCTCGAGTTCATAGTTGGCTTGGATCTTCAGTTCAGTAAGCTCTAAGCCCATATTCGACGCATCACAGCAAAGGGGTGGGGTGGGGGGTACCTGTTTATTATGAAAAAAAGAAAGGTTAGCCAGACGAAGAGCATGCTTGGTATTCAAATAAAAAGAGGAAAACGAACAACGAAAAAGAAGGAAAGAAAGGAAAAGGAAAGGAAGGAAAGAAGGAGAGAGACACTAGAACAGCGTCACATGGAGTTCACGTGTCCTGAAACTCGGAGACAACTTAGGAGAGCGGCAGTGACAGTCCACTGGCTGCGGTGCAGGACGGGGCCAAGGAGAACGGCCAACAAGAAGTCGTTACAGCCAATCTGGAGCAGACGGCAACGAAGGGTGTTCCTATGGCGAAGGTGCTGCTGACAATGCAGGAGCTGGTGTGGGATCCACGCCACAGCCATTGCAGTTTGGTGAATTTGGCCGACCCATTTTGAAGGAAGTGAGGGTGTACAGGCAAAATTGAGTCGTAGGCGGTGGAGAAGGGATTCTCCTTTACGACTGCGGTGGCAAGGGATGACAAACACCATCAATCGGTCTATAGGGATGGACTGTAAGTAGTAGTTTCGGCCCGGAACTACCGAGCACATGTGGCACACCGACGGCGAATTTGCAAACGGCATGTTGAGGCTGTTAGCAGCAGGGGTGCCAGGGCCGAAGTGTCATCAGACCCAGTGACGCAGGAGTGGCTGGTGGATGAGCCACGGGCACGTCGTTCACGTGCAGTCTCCACTGACGAAATCTGCAAAGCATAAATAATATTATTGTGATGGTCCTCAGGTCGCTTCGGACCTGAGTAGTAGGTGTGGGTCTATGAAAAAACATGCGTCATACATGAAAAACATGTTTGACGAATTTTTGAAGACTGTCACGCTTGCCACTCAGCACTGACTACACTGTTTTGACAAAATATTCGGCAGAACGAATGCAGATGAATAGTCGTCGTCTGACCAATTGGTGACGGAGGATGAAACATGAGTGACTGAGGCCAATGGTGTTACTTCGTCTCCCCCTACGTCCACCGCCCGATGGCCACCTCTAGAGACAATCCTCTCTATGATCTGCGCTCTGCATTGCCTTAAGCGGGAGCCGCATGCGACGTTTTCTCGACGCGGATACGCCGAGCTTTGAGGTCGTTACGTCACTCCCGGCGGCGAAACGTCGAGACGCCACCCGCAAACAGCGCTTTCTCGGTGCAGCTTAGGAGCCGGCGCAAAGTTTGTACTCGCAGCCCCTGGCGGCATTTCTCGTCATGAGTTCGAGCTATTATAGGCTGGAATAACATGCACGACAGATATCACTTGGAAAACATGCAGTATAACTTTGTATAAATACAATGTCTGGTAACCAAAGACAATAGACACGGTGCGCCGACCATTAACATCGAAATCTCTTGCATGTACTTCCGCTTCCGTCCGCTGTTCTCCCGCGTCTCCCAGTATCGACGAAGGGCGAAAATTGCTGCCGCTAAAAGAAAACAAAAGTAAATAAAAAGAAAGCTGCTGCTTCTTAAATAGCGACAGCTGTTGCGGGAAAGGGATTGAAGAAGACCGTTCAGACCACTTTACTGGGTGCAGCGATTTCTAGGCCAGAGGGAAACGACAATCGAACAATGGCTAGAAAGTGGGATGGTATGCATTGTGTAGCTCCTGTGTCCCCATTTTTTTTTTGTTTTTTTTTTTTTCATTTGCAGTCAATTCTATCTGGTCCGCTTCATTCTGTCTTCCGCTTGGGCGTACTTTAGGACCACACCGTCCATGCCCACACAGCTGAGCGGCTGTGCAGACGGTCGTTTCCGGCCATGCACGCGATTGTTTAAGACGGACACGTCGCTTCCTGCGCTTGCCTCTCAGATCTGTAACCTCAGATGCCGGCGTCCCCGGTGACGGCTATTGTTTGTGGAGCTGAACGCAGCGTCGTACGTAGCGCCGTTACTAGTAGCGGCGCTACTGTATCCGTTATTTTTTTCGGTAGCGGAGTAGAGATCGCGCTACTTTTTTTTAAATTGGTAACGAGAGAACTACCTCCGTTACAAATTTGCGGTAGCGCAATCTTATAGAGCTACCGCTACCGCTACTTTCCGAGCTCAGGTTTGCGACAAATCGACGATCTATCATGGAGACTCCACTCTGCCTACCTTCGAACAAGCTGCCCAATTTCACGGCCCATCCTACAAAGACCGGGCAAAAAGACCGAAAGGAGGGCACAGAGGTCGTTATCTTACAAGAAGCTGTGCCCTCCACGTGTTCCCTATTTGGGGGTAACCTTCTTGGAGATTCCGTGTATGGTTGGAGTTGTCCGCAAACTGAGGTCATTCGTACTGCATTGTGGAGCCCCGCTAGCTATGAGTCCTAGCTAACGTCCGATTTGAAAAAGCAGATCAAGGTACGTTTGCGAACTTCTCATTCCGGGCAAGCTCAGTTCTCTTTGCAACAGAGCTGTAGAGCTTTTAGCGGTAGGCTTGCTTTGTGCTGTATTTGTTTTAGGGGAAGAGAAAGAGATACGCCGGATATCGACCAAAATGGCTTTTAGTAAATCTGTAAAAATGGTTTTCCAAGTTATAGCCTTGAGGAGACTTACGTGTCACCTCCAAAAACTGTTATGCGTTGTTTTTCTTCTTAACGAATTCGTTACAAGGTAGAGTTACTTATTTTTTCTTTCCTAAAAAGTAGCGCATGCAGTATCGCGTTACTTTTTACGGGTAACGGTAGCGGTATTCCGCAACCTTTAGAAACGTGTAACGATATCGGGATTTCGTTACTTTTTGCTCAGGTAGCGCGTATCGGTATTACGCTACCTTTTTCGGGTAGCGGGTACAACACTGGCTGAACGTAAAAAGCCGAGCGCTCGGCATTCTTGCGTTGAGAAAACGTCGTATACGGGTCGCCCTTTACACTGATGCGGTTCACAGCGTGGACTGAGATGGAGGGACGCGAGAACGCGCAGTCTGGCTTTCTGTGTGAGCTGGCCTCCATATTATTTGTGCCACTAACATAAATTCTGAGGGTAAACTAGAAAAACAAGATACAGAAACACTACGGTCAACATACGGGACGGGAAAACTCAAGACAACGTGTGCAGGCAAGGTAATTGCTAAAATTTATTCTGGGACCAAACAGCACCTTTACTTTGAGATGAAGAATGGGGAGTTTCATCGCCAGTACAAGCTATTAAAAATCAATTATGTGAGAGACACGATGTTAGTCAAAATATAAATTGAAAAAGGGGGAGGGTCAAAATTGAGCCGAAAATTATGCTAGAAAACCGAAAAGCAATGGCAAGCACACCCATCTCATCTTCCAGAGGCGTGTGGCTTTGGAATTGTCAATCACTCTTCCTATTCCCTAGAAGTTGCCCACGGTGAAATCTGCTGAACGTTCCTGTTGCATATTAGTTCCGGTGGTGTTATGGAAGGTTCTTCTCTTGAGGAATCGCGCGACAAGATGGTCAAGGCTTGAAAATATTACTATGTTCTTGTTGTTATTTACAGCAAGATTCAACGGCTGAACGAGGACCTTCATTTATTTAAAACAATTGTGTTCCGTGCATGAGACAGAAAGATGCTGCACTCAGCTGCTTTCAGTATTTCGTTTGCGCGCTAGACAGACGTTCGACCTGTGATACTGTGTTTGGATAATGTGACCACACTCGTCACAAGGTCGTCCACACACAAGCTATCATACAGAACGCGAGACAGACACCGGTACAATAGGGCAACTTTTTTGAACTGTAAACGAAGCGTCGACGCCATGAGGAAAGGGCTTGCTGCTGCACCGAACGAAACAATGATCGTTCGCCAGACTTCTATAGCTGGAAGGTCACCACCGCATTTAGGCAGCGTGGAATACCAATACCAGAAGAACCTGAAGGCATTACGGTCATTTTCGCTCAGGGAAATTTGCAGAACGGCCTTCTCGATGTCAGCGGAGATTTCTATGTTGCTCTTCCAAAAGCTCAGAAGCGTATATTCAGCAGCTCCGGATTCGTGCTTCGCCCCGTGTCAAGGACGTCATTCAGAGAGCGACACCGGGCGCGGTTGAAGGAGCGTCAAAACTATCTGTCTTGTGGTGCTTTATCTGTCCCATTCCACATCACGCTGTCGCATGTAATCAGTCACGTCCTCAGTCATTGCTGTGAAATTAACCTTCGTTTATGTGCTTCGTATTACCAGTGACTATCTTCCCGTATCTCCCATGCCCTGCTCGCAGTATGGTGCTTCAAACAGAAACGTCACCGATACGCATTTATGCCAGTTGAAGTTCTGAAGCCAATGTCGCTGGTCGGAACTTCCATGACGCCATTGCAAGTGTCCGGGATCTCTAAGGCTTGGATGCGAACTTCATACTGACGACGGAGCCAAACCTGAACACTAACTCTAGCTTCTCTGAGAGTGACTTCTTGATAAATGACCGTCGATTTCTGCCGTCTAATAGTGCATGGGGAAGCTAGCGCCTCAGCCTTTCTCTCTTCGCGAACTCCTAGTACCAGGACCAGAACCAGAACTGCTACGGAACCTGGAGATTGAGAGCTTGCGAATAAAGCCATTGCCGTACGCCCCGACAGTGACGATGGTTCTTGGGTCCTTCTTGGAACGTACATAACGGTCAGATGCCTACCTCCACGTTTCAAGTATCTTAATCGCGCAGCATTCCAGCAATCTCACAATCGATGGCATTGCTTCCCATAACTGAAATACCAAATTTGTGACTTCATATTCTTTTTTCTTGGATAGAAAATGGTTGTGGATAGTTTTTCAACTTGTGTTCATTCGATCCCCAAAAAATACATCTAGTTCGCAATGAAATAACCGTGAGTGTAAGTCCTGAATGAGTGCGCTACCGTTGCCGTTGCTTATCTCTGTAAACTCACTGCCACCTAAAGCCCCGAATTATTATTATTATTACTGTAGCAGCCCGCCTTCGACTCTCCAAGAAATCCAATTATGAACTGAGATAATCGCCAATTGTTGCGCCTCGACCTGGGTAGCGTAAGGAAGCAGCCTAGCTACAAAGAGCAGGTTTATTGTAGAAGCTTCAATGGGTTTCGAACCCACTTCAACTGCCATCATTCAATTGAAGTTTGCAACTGAGCGTCGTGAGGCGGTTGCCCTATGTTTAACTGCCTCATCGACTACAACATTAGGTGACCCCCCAATTTCTTTTTTTCCCTCTGCGGAGTGTTATGCAACCAATAAAATGAGCTTCAGCTGCGAAACAACTATGCATGAGCGCAGGTGACCTACAGAGCTTGTGCGAGGCCCCTGTTCAGTGCATCTTTCAAAAATCCTTAAATAATCAGATGGTATGGGCTGGTTGGTCCAACATATTTGGTGAAAACTTTTGGGTTTTTTTAAAGTTTTTGCCAAAAATCCTTCCCTCGTGAAAACAGTGCATCACAGAACGAGAGGACGTCGCGACGTAACACGATCCCCGGCACGTGACCCGTGACGCACAGCGGCACAGCTCAAGCAAATCTAACCCCCGGTTGCATCAACGACACTCAACGCAGAACCGAGATTGCAGAGCTTGTTGAGCTCGGTTCCAGTTTCAGAGCGTTGCACCAAACGCGCTCAACACTAGCGCTGCCCTCAAACTCGTGTTATAGCTCCACTCAGCGGAACGGTCCTCGTCGGTAGTTCAGGACACGGAGCCTGGGTCATGCCGTCAGCCTTTCCGTCGGTTATTCGTTGAAATAAGTCGTGCAGAGGCGACAACGAATGGTTTCCAGTCATTACTATGAGGAAGGATAGTGTCACCGGTTCTTCTGCGGACACAGTTGCATCTGACATGAAGGATGGGCGTAAAATCGGACTTTCAAGATCTCGTGCGTATGAGCGGCCATGTTGACTGCTGTGAAGTGTGTGTGAGTGTGTGTGTGCCCAAGTTTTGGTAATACAGAATGCGTGAAGCCTTACAGGTCCGCTATGCCGGTTGTGATATTCTGAAAGCCCACATCCAACTGTCCCCAAAATGCATCTTCATTCTCCCAGTTCGATACAGTACCATGTAAAAAAAAACAGATAATTCATTCCGAAATACACATGGGCGCAGCCATGTTTATGGCATAGATGCACCCGAACGGGCATTGTGACGTGTACGCGCCTACGTACTTGTCAGTGGATTCCAGCTACGGCTTTTCGCGGCGTCATGTATCTGTGCTTGAAGATGGCGGACAGCCGGGTTCCACTGGTTCCGCGATGAGTAAACATACTAAACAAACAATCAAACAAACAAACAGTGCAGCAGGTGCGAACTCCTTCGTGAATGAGGCTGTGTGCGATATTGTGACTGGAATTCGTCGTTTGTGTTTTGTGAGCTGGAACAATTTGTATCAAGTCGCGTCTCCGTTAGCCCCCTCACAGCGCTTGCCCAGTGTAAGGTCAATTATTTTAAGAAATAGACTGACGTTGCGACAGCCGTTTCAGCAAGAAAATGCAGACAACGTTTTATTTTGCAGGAAAAAAAAGCATCCTATGTATTTGAGAAACCACATAATCCTATGGGACAAGTTCTACATACGATTTATCAGTGTGTAACACCGTCGATGTTATACCGATTATACTGATGTTATGGAACGACGAGCAACGTAAAGCAAGATGTCAATCACATTTTAAACTTTTTGTGGGATTCTGTGCATTTTCCATAAGCTTTCTATGAATCACACACTCCCACGTTATGATGCGTCGTGTAGCACGCTACAAACTACTGCATTTCATGTCTAACATCTGGATTTTGTTTTTAATGAGCACCGAAGCACAAGAACATGCACACCAAGCTCTAGAAGCCTTGTGGTTGCACACCATGCAGACGCAAAAGAAATACCAGAGCACATATTGCCAGTTAGAAATGTTGTTTCGGGGGTCTGAAGAGTTAGGGCATCACATAGGTCCTAAAGAAATCAAATCAGTGGGTGTACCTTATCCCTCTGTAGAGTGCTATTTCAACTCACACTCAGCCCATGGGGGTGTAAAAATGTTAGAGGCAATTTATGTGACTGTCGTCATGGGTGACATCACTGGTAACCCTCTGAATTAATTCTGTACTCAAGAATTATTGCACAAATCACTTCGTATTTAATATGTATCATGTAGGACATGACAAGGAATTTGTAAGATGCAACCAGCATTCAGGACTGCCTCTTACCTGTACAGTCAGAGACACGTTACAAAGCGATTCCCAAAGGCCAGTCTTACAGGGTCCGTGTAACTACAGTCTTCATGGAAGTTATGCTTTAGCATAACCATCGTACATGAAGTGCAATTATATATGCATATGTTTGTAAGTAAAAAGTCGCCATGCCAGTACTGGACAGCTGTTTCGGCCTTCTTGGGCCTCATAAGCAGTACGCAGGCAGGCAACGTTTGAGCGGATGGCGTCAGAAGGTCACGTAGCACGCGATGCCTCCCGTCACGGTGTCCTAAGACACCTCTGAAAGCCCACTGCAAAGCCAGTGACGTCTATAACGGGAAAAAATTAGCAGGAGCTCTTTGGCTGCACGTATAGCGTATGTTTGTAAGTCAAACGTCGCCATGCCAGTATTGGACAGCTGTTTCGGCCTTCTTGGGCCTCACCAGCGGTACGCAGGCAGGCAACGTTTGAGCGGATGGCGTCAGAAGGTCACGTGGCACGTGATGCAGCCCGTCAGGGTGTCCTAAGACACCTCTGAAAGCCCAGTGCAAAGCCAGTGAAGTGTATACGAAAAAAAAAATAGCAGGAGCTCTTTGGCTGCACGTATAGCGTATGTTTGTAAGTCAAACGTCGCGATGCTAGTACTGTACAGCTGTTTCGGCCTTCTTGGGCCTCATCAGCAGTACGCCAGCATGCAACGTTTGAGCGGATGGTGTCAGAAGGTCACGTGGCACGTGATGCCTCACGTCAGGGTGTCCTAAGACACCTCTGAAAGTCCAGTGAAAAGACAGTGAAGTCTATAATGAAAGAAAATTAGCAGGAGCTCTTCGGCTGCACGTATAGCGTATATTTGTAAGTCAAACGTCGCCATGCCAGTACTGGACAGCTGTTTCGGCCTTCTTGGGCCTCATCAGCAGTACGCAGGCAGGCAACGTTTGAGCGGATGGCGTCAGAAGGTCACGTGGCACGTGATGCCTCCCGTCAGGGTGTCCTAAGACGCCTCTGAAAGCCCAGTGAAAAGCCAGTGAAGTCTATAATGGAAAAAAATTAGCAGGAGCTCTTTGGCTGCACGTATAGCATATCTTTGTAATTCAAACATCGCCATGCCAGTACTGGACAGCTGTTTCGACCTTCTTGGGCCTCACCAGCAGTACGCAGGCAGGCAACGTTTGAGCGGATGGCGTCAGAAGGTCACGTGGCACGTGATACCTCCCGTCAGGGTGTCCTAAGACACCTCTGGAAGCCCAGTGAAAAGCCCGTGAAGTCTATAATGGAAAAAAATTTGCAGGACCTCTTTGGCTGCACGTATAGCGTATGTTTGTAAGTCAAACGTCGCGATGCCAGTACTGGACAGCTGTTTCGACCTTCTTGGGCCTCATCAGCAGTACGCAGGCAGGCAACGTTTGAGCGGATGGTGTCAGAAGGTCACGTGGCACGTGATGCCTCACGTCAGGGTGTCCTAAGACACCTCTGAAAGTCCAGTGAAAAGACAGTGAAGTCTATAATGAAAGAAAATTAGCAGGAGCTCTTCGGCTGCACGTATAGCGTATGTTTGTAAGTCAAACGTCGCCATGCCAGTATTGGACAGCTGTTTCGGCCTTCTTGGGCCTCACCAGCGGTACGCAGGCAGGCAACGTTTGAGCGGATGGCGTCAGAAGGTCACGTGGCACGTGATGCAGCCCGTCAGGGTGTCCTAAGACACCTCTGAAAGCCCAGTGCAAAGCCAGTGAAGTGTATAAGGGAAAAAAATTAGCAGGAGCTCTTTGGCTGCACGTATAGCGTATGTTTGTAAGTCAAACATCGCCATGCAGTATTGGACAGCTGTTTCGGCCTTCTTGTGCCTCATCAGCGGTACGCAGGCAGGCAACGTTTGAGCGGATGGCGTCAGAAGGTCACGTGGCACGTGATGCCGCCCGTCAGGGTGTCCTAAGACACGCCTGAAAGCCCAATGCAAAGCCAGTGAAGTGTATACGGGGAAAAACAATTAGCAGGAGCTCTTTGGCTGCACGTATAGCGTATGTTTGTAAGTCAAACGTCGCGATGCTAGTACTGGACAGCTGTCTCGGCCTTCTTGGGCCTCATCAGCAGTGCCCAGGCAGGCAACGTTTGAGCGGATGGCGTCAGAAGGTCACGTGGCACGTGATGCCTCCCGTCAGGGTGTCCTAAGACGCCTCGGAAAGGCCAGAGCAAAGCCAGTGAAGTGTATAAGGGAAAAAAATTAGCAGGAGCTCTTTCGCTGCACGTATAGCGTATGTTTGTAAGTCAAACGTCGCCATGCCAGTACGGGACAGCTGTTTCGGCCTTCTTGGACCTCATCAGCAGTACGCAGGCAGGCAACGTTTGAGCGGATGGCGTCAGAAGGTCACGTGGCACGTGATACCTCCCGTCAGGGTGTCCTAAGGCGCCTCTGAGAGCCCAGTGAAATGCCAGTGAAGTCTATAATGGAAAAAAATTAGCAGGAGCTCTTTGGCTGCACGTATAGCATATCTTTGTAATTCAAACATCGCCATGCCAGTACTGGACAGCTGTTTCGGGCTTCTTGGGCCTCATCAGCAGTACGCAGGCAGGCAACGTTTGAGCGGATGGCGTCAGAAGGTCACGTGGCACGTGATGCCTCCCGTCAGGGTGTCCTAAGACACCTCTGAAAGCCCAGTGAAAAGCCAGTGAAGTCTATAACGAAAAAAATTAGCAGGAGCTCTTTGGCTGCACGTATAGCGTATGTTTGTAAGTCAAACGTCGCCATGCCAGTACTGGACAGCTGGGTAGGCCTTCTTGGGCCTCATCAGTAGTACGCAGGCAGGCAACGTATGAGCGGATGGCGTCAGAAGGTCACGTGGCACGTGATGCCTCCCGTCAGGGTGTCCTAAGACGCCTCAGAAAGCCCAGTACGAAGCCAGTAAAGTGTATAAGGTGAAAAAAATTAGCAGGAGCTCTTTGGCTGCACGTATAGCGTATGTTTGTAAGTCAAACGTCGCCATGCCAGTACGGGACAGCTGTTTCGGCCTTCTTGGGCCTCATCAGCAGTACGCAGGCAGGCAACGTATGAGCGGATGGCGTCAGAAGGTCACGTGGCACGTGATGCCTCCCGTCAGGGTGTCCTAAGACGCCTCAGAAAGCCCAGTACGAAGCCAGTAAAGTGTATAAGGGAAAAAAAATTAGCAGGAGCTCTTTGGCTGCACGTATAGCGTATGTTTGTAAGTCAAACGTCGCCATGCCAGTACGGGACAGCTGTTTCGGCCTTCTTGGGCCTCATCAGCAGTACGCAGGCAGGCAACGTTTGAGCGGATGGCGTCAGAAGGTCACGTGGCACGTGATACCTCCCGTCAGGGTGTCCTAAGACGCCTCTGAGAGCCCAGTGAAAAGCCAGTGAAGTCTATAATGGAAAAAAATTAGCAGGAGCTCTTAGGCTGCACGTATAGCATATCTTTGTAATTCAAACATCGCCATGCCAGTACTGGACAGGTGTTTCGGCCTTCTTGGTCCTCATCAGCAGTACGCAGGCAGGCAACGTTTGAGCGGGTGGCGTTAGAAGGTCACGTGATGCCTCCCGTCAGGGTGTCCTAAGACACCTCTGAAAGCCCAGTGAAAAGCCAGTGAAGTCTATAACGAAAAAAAATTAGCAGGAGCTCTTTGGCTGCACGTATAGCGTATGTTTGTAAGTCAAACGTCGCCATGCCAGTACTAGACAGCTGGTTAGGCCTTCTTGGGCCTCATCAGCAGTACGCAGGCAGGCAACGTATGAGCGGATGGCGTCAGAAGGTCACGTGGCACGTGATGCCTCCCGTCAGGGTGTCGTAAGACGCCTCAGAAAGCCCAGTACAAAGCCAGTAAAGTGTATAAGGTGAAAAAAATTAGCAAGAGCTCTTTGGCTGCACGTATAGCGTATGTTTGTAAGTCAAACGTCGCCATGCCAGTACGGGACAGCTGTTTCGGCCTTCTTGGGCCTCATCAGCAGTACGCAGGCAGGCAACGTTTGAGCGGATGGCGTCAGAAGGTCACGTGGCACGTGATGCCTCCCGTCAGGGTGTCCTAAGACGCCTCGGAAAGCCCAGAGCAAAGTCAGTGAAGTGTATAAGGGAAAAAAAATTAGCAGGAGCTCTTTGGCTTCACGTATAGCGTATGTTTGTAAGTCAAACGTCGCCATGCCAGTAGTGGACAGCTCTTTCGGCCTTCTTGGGCCTCATCAGCAGTACGCAGGCAGGCAACGTTTGAGCCGATGGCGTCAGAAGGTCACGTGGCACGTGATGCCTCCCGTCAGGGTGTCCTAAGACACCTCTGAAAGCCCAGTGAAAAGCCAGTGAAGTCTATAATGAAAAAAAAATTAGCAGGAGCTCTTTGGCTGCACGTATAGCGTATGTTTGTAAGTCAAACGTCTCCATGCCAGTACTGGACAGCTGTTTAGGCCTTCTTGGGCCTCATCAGCAGTACGCAGGCAGGCAACGTTTGAGCAGATGGCGTCAGAAGGTCACGTGGCACGTGATGCCTCCCGTCAGGATGTCCTAAGACGCCTCAGAAACCCAGTACAAAGCCAGTGAAGTCTATAATGGAAAAAAATTAGCAGGAGCTCTTTGGCTGCACGTATAGCATATCTTTGTAAGTCAAACGTCGCCATGCCAGTACTGGACAGCTGTTTAGGCCTTCTTGGGCCTCATCAGCAGTACGCAGGCAGGCAACGTTTGAGCGGATGGCGTCAGAAGGTCATGTGGCACGTGATTCCTCCCGTCAGGGTGTCCTAAGACACCTCTGAAAGCCCAGTGAAAAGCCAGTGAAGTCTATAATGAAAAAAAATTAGCAGGAGCTCTTTGGCTGCACGTATAGCGTATGTTTGTAAGTCAAACGTCGCCATGCCAGTACTGGACAGCTGTTTAGGCCTTCTTGGGCCTCATCAGCAGTACGCAGGCAGGCAACGTTTGAGCGGATGGCGTCAGAAGGTCACGTGGCACGTGATGCCTCCCGTCAGGGTGTCCTAAGACGCCTCGGAAAGCCCAGAGCAAAGTCAGTGAAGTGTATAAGGGAAAAAATTAGCAGGAGCTCTTTCGCTGCACGTATAGCGTATGTTTGTAAGTCAAACGTCGCCATGCCAGTACGGGACAGCTGTTTCGGCCTTCTTGGACCTCATCAGCAGTACGCAGGCAGGCAACGTTTGAGCGGATGGCGTCAGAAGGTCACGTGGCACGTGATGCCTCCCGTCAGGGTGTCCTAAGACACCTCTGAAAGCCTAGTGAAAAGCCAGTGAAGTCTATAACGGAAAAAAATTAGCAGGAGCTCTTTGGCTGCACGTATAGCGTATCTTTGTAAGTCAAACGTCGCCATGCCAGTACTGGACAGCTGGTTAGGCCTTCTTGGGCCTCATCAGCAGTACGCAGGCAGGCAACGTTTGAGCGGATGGCGTCAGAAGGTCACGTGGCACGTGATGCCTCCCGTCAGGGTGTCCTAAGACGCCTCGGAAAGCCCAGAGCAAAGTCAGTGAAGTGTATAAGGGAAAAAATTAGCAGGAGCTCTTTCGCTGCACGTATAGCGTATGTTTGTAAGTCAAACGTCGCCATGCCAGTACGGGACAGCTGTTTCGGCCTTCTTGGACCTCATCAGCAGTACGCAGGCAGGCAACGTTTGAGCGGATGGCGTCAGAAGGTCACGTGGCACGTGATGCCTCCCGTCAGGGTGTCCTAAGACACCTCTGAAAGCCTAGTGAAAAGCCAGTGAAGTCTATAACGGAAAAAAATTAGCAGGAGCTCTTTGGCTGCACGTATAGCGTATCTTTGTAAGTCAAACGTCGCCATGCCAGTACTGGACAGCTGGTTAGGCCTTCTTGGGCCTCATCAGCAGTACGCAGGCAGGCAACGTTTGAGCGGATGGCGTCAGAAGGTCACGTGGCACGTGATGCCTCCCGTCAGGGTGTCCTAAGACACCTCTGAAAGCCCAGTGAAAAGCCAGTGAAGTCTATAATGAAAAAAAATTAGCAGGAGCTCTATGGCTGCACGTATAGCGTATGTTTGTAAGTCAAACGTCGCCATGCCAGTACTGGACAGCTGTTTAGGCCTTCTTGGGCCTCATCAGCAGTACGCAGGCAGGCAACGTTTGAGCGGATGGCGTCAGAAGGTCACGTGGCACGTGATGCCTCCCGTCAGGGTGTCCTAAGACGCCTCGGAAAGCCCAGAGCAAAGTCAGTGAAGTGTATAAGGGAAAAAATTAGCAGGAGCTCTTTCGCTGCACGTATAGCGTATGTTTGTAAGTCAAACGTCGCCATGCCAGTACGGGACAGCTGTTTCGGCCTTCTTGGACCTCATCAGCAGTACGCAGGCAGGCAACGTTTGAGCGGATGGCGTCAGAAGGTCACGTGGCACGTGATGCCTCCCGTCAGGGTGTCCTAAGACACCTCTGAAAGCCTAGTGAAAAGCCAGTGAAGTCTATAACGGAAAAAAATTAGCAGGAGCTCTTTGGCTGCACGTATAGCGTATGTTTGTAAGTCAAACGTCGCTATGCCACTACTGGACAGCTGTTTCGGCCTTCTTGGGCCTCATCAGCAGTACGCAGGCATGGAACGTTTAAGCGGATGGCGTCAGAAGGTCACGTGGCACGTGAAACCTCCCGTCAGGGTGTCCTAAGACACCTCTGAAAGCCCAGTGCAAAGCCAGTGAAGTCTATAAGGGGAAAAAATGAGCAGGAGCTCTTTTGCTGCACGTATAGCGTATGTTTGTAAGTCAAACATCGCCATGCAGTATTGGACAGCTGTTTCGGCCTTCTTGTGCCTCATCAGCGGTACGCAGGCAGGCAACGTTTGAGCGGATGGCGTCAGAAGGTCACGTGGCACGTGATGCCGCCCGTCAGGGTGTCCTAAGACACGCCTGAAAGCCCAATGCAAAGCCAGTGAGGTGTATACGGGGAAAGACAATTAGCAGGAGCTCTTTGGCTGCACGTATAGCGTATGTTTGTAAGTCAAACGTCGCGATGCTAGTACTGGACAGCTGTCTCGGCCTTCTTGGGCCTCATCAGCAGTGCCCAGGCAGGCAACGTTTGAGCAGATGGCGTCAGAATGTCACGTGGCACGTGATGCCTCCCGTCAGGGTGTCCTAAGACACCTCTGAAAGACCAGTGAAAAGCCAGTGAAGTCTATAATGGAAGAAAATTAGCAGGAGCTCTTTGGCTGCACGTATAGCGTATGTTTGTCAGTCAAACGTCGCGATGCTAGTACGTACTGGCCAGCTGTTTCGGCCTTCTGGGGCCTCATCAGCAGTACGCAGACAGGCAAAGTTTGAGCGGATGGCGTCAGAAGGTCACGTGATGCCTCCCGTCAGGGTGTCCTAAGACACCTCTGAGAGCCCAGTGCAATTCCAGTGAAGTGTACAAAGGAAAAAAATTAGCAGGAGCTCTTTGGCTGCACGTATAGCGTATCTTTGTAAGTCAAACGTCGCGATGCTAGTACTGGACAGCTGTTTCGGCCTTCTTGGGCCTCATCAGCAGTACGCAGGCAGGCAACGTTTGAGCGGATGGCGTCAGAAGGTCACGTGGCACGTGATGCCTCCCGTCAGGGTGTCCTAAAACACCTCTGAAAGCCCAGTACAATTCCAGTGAAGTGTATAAGCGAAAAAATTCGCAGGAGATCTTTGGCCGCACGTATAGCGTATGTTTGTAAGTCAAACGTCGCGATGCTAGTACTGGACAGCTGTTTCGGCCTTCTTGGGCCTCATCAGCAGTACGCAGGCAGGCAAAGTTTGAGCGGATGGCGCCAGAAGGTCACGTGGCACGTGATGCCTCCCGTCAGGGTGTCCTAAGACACCTCTGAAAGCCCAGAGCAAAGTCAGTGAAGTGTATAAGGGAAAAAATTAGCAGGAGCTCTTTCGCTGCACGTATAGCGTATGTTTGTAAGTCAAACGTCGCCATGCCAGTACGGGACAGCTGTTTCGGCCTTCTTGGACCTGTGGCGCAGGAAAGGACTGACAACCGTACCCGGTGACTGGCTGAGAACAACTAGTTTAATCGCGCTCTGCGCGCTCACGTTCAAACTGAGCTGCCATCATCCGATGGCACTAGTGCTGCTACAGACCTCATCAGCAGTACGCAGGCAGGCAACGTTTGAGCGGATGGCGTCAGAAGGTCACGTGGCACGTGATGCCTCCCGTCAGGGTGTCCTAAGACACCTCTGAAAGCCTAGTGAAAAGCCAGTAAAGTCTATAACGGAAAAAAATTAGCAGGAGCTCTTTTGCTGCACGTATAGCGTATGTTTGTAAGTCAAACATCGCCATGCAGTATTGGACAGCTGTTTCGGCCTTCTTGTGCCTCATCAGCGGTACGCAGGCAGGCAACGTTTGAGCGGATGGCGTCAGAAGGTCACGTGGCACGTGATGCCGCCCGTCAGGGTGTCCTAAGACACGCCTGAAAGCCCAATGCAAAGCCAGTGAGGTGTATACGGGGAAAGACAATTAGCAGGAGCTCTTTGGCTGCACGTATAGCGTATGTTTGTAAGTCAAACGTCGCGATGCTAGTACTGGACAGCTGTCTCGGCCTTCTTGGGCCTCATCAGCAGTGCCCAGGCAGGCAACGTTTGAGCAGATGGCGTCAGAATGTCACGTGGCACGTGATGCCTCCCGTCAGGGTGTCCTAAGACACCTCTGAAAGACCAGTGAAAAGCCAGTGAAGTCTATAATGGAAGAAAATTAGCAGGAGCTCTTTGGCTGCACGTATAGCGTATGTTTGTCAGTCAAACGTCGCGATGCTAGTACGTACTGGCCAGCTGTTTCGGCCTTCTTGGGCCTCATCAGCAGTACGCAGACAGGCAAAGTTTGAGCGGATGGCGTCAGAAGGTCACGTGATGCCTCCCGTCAGGGTGTCCTAAGACACCTCTGAGAGCCCAGTGCAATTCCAGTGAAGTGTACAAAGGAAAAAAATTAGCAGGAGCTCTTTGGCTGCACGTATAGCGTATCTTTGTAAGTCAAACGTCGCGATGCTAGTACTGGACAGCTGTTTCGGCCTTCTTGGGCCTCATCAGCAGTACGCAGGCAGGCAACGTTTCAGCGGATGGCGTCAGAAGGTCACGTGGCACGTGATGCCTCCCGTCAGGGTGTCCTAAAACACCTCTGAAAGCCCAGTACAATTCCAGTGAAGTGTATAAGGGAAAAAATTCGCAGGAGATCTTTGGCCGCACGTATAGCGTATGTTTGTAAGTCAAACGTCGCGATGCTAGTACTGGACAGCTGTTTCGGCCTTCTTGGGCCTCATCAGCAGTACGCAGGCAGGCAAAGTTTGAGCGGATGGCGCCAGAAGGTCACGTGGCACGTGATGCCTCCCGTCAGGGTGTCCTAAGACACCTCTGAAAGCCCAGAGCAAAGTCAGTGAAGTGTATAAGGGAAAAAATTAGCAGGAGCTCTTTCGCTGCACGTATAGCGTATGTTTGTAAGTCAAACGTCGCCATGCCAGTACGGGACAGCTGTTTCGGCCTTCTTGGACCTGTGGCGCAGGAAAGGACTGACAACCGTACCCGGTGACTGGCTGAGAACAACTAGTTTAATCGCGCTCTGCGCGCTCACGTTCAAACTGAGCTGCCATCATCCGATGGCACTAGTGCTGCTACAGACCTCATCAGCAGTACGCAGGCAGACAACGTTTGAGCGGATGGCGTCAGAAGGTCACGTGGCACGTGATGCCTCCCGTCAGGGTGTCCTAAGACACCTCTGAAAGCCTAGTGAAAAGCCAGTAAAGTCTATAACGGAAAAAAATTAGCAGGAGCTCTTTGGCTGCACGTATAGCGTATGTTTGTAAGTCAAACGTCGCCATGCCAGTGCTGGACAGCTGGTTAGGCCTTCCTGGGCCTCATCAGCAGTACGCAGGCAGGCAACGTTTGAGCGCATGGCGTCAGAAGGTCACGTGGCACGTGATGCCTCCCGTCAGGGTGTCCTAAGACGCCTCGGAAAGCCCAGAAGAAAGTCAGTGAAGTGTATAAGGGAAAAAAATTAGCAGGAGCTCTTTGGCTGCACGTATAGCGTATGTTTGTAAGTCAAACGTCGCCATGCCAGTACGAGACAGCTGTTTCGGCCTTCTTGGGCCTCATCAGCAGTACGCAGGCAGGCAACGTTTGAGCGGATGGCGTCAGAAGGTCACGTGGCACGTGATACCTCCCGTCAGGGTGTCCTAAGACGCCTCAGAAACCCAGTACAAAGCCAGTGAAGTGTATAAGGGGAAAAAATAGCAGGAGCTCTTTGGCTGCACGTATAGCGTATGTTTGTAAGTCAAACGTCGCCATGCCAGTGCTGGACGGCTGTTTCGGCCTTCTTGGGCCTCATCAGCAGTACGCAGGCAGGCAACGTATGAGCGGATGGCATCAGAACGTCACGTGGCACGTGATGCCTCCCGTCAGGGTGTCCTAAGACGCCTCAGAAAGCCCAGTACAAAGCCAGTAAAGTGTATAAGGGGAAAAAATTAGCAGGAGCTCTTTGGCTGCACGTATAGCGTATGTTTGTAAGTCAAACGTCGCTATGCCAGTACTGGACAGCTGTTTCGGCCTTCTTGGGCCTCATCAGCAGTACGCAGGCATGGAACGTTTAAGCGGATGGCGTCAGAAGGTCACGTGGCACGTGAAACCTCCCGTCAGGGTGTCCTAAGACACCTCTGAAAGCCCAGTGCAAAGCCAGTGAAGTCTATAAGGGGAAAAAATTAGCAGGAGCTCTTTTGCTGCACGTATAGCGTATGTTTGTAAGTCAAACATCGCCATGCAGTATTGGACAGCTGTTTCGGCCTTCTTGTGCCTCATCAGCGGTACGCAGGCAGGCAACGTTTGAGCGGATGGCGTCAGAAGGTCACGTGGCACGTGATGCCGCCCGTCAGGGTGTCCTAAGACACGCCTGAAAGCCCAATGCAAAGCCAGTGAAGTGTATACGGGGAAAAACAATTAGCAGGAGCTCTTTGGCTGCACGTATAGCGTATGTTTGTAAGTCAAACGTCGCGATGCTAGTACTGGACAGCTGTCTCCGCCTTCTTGGGCCTCATCAGCAGTGCCCAGGCAGGCAACGTTTGAGCAGATGGCGTCAGAATGTCACGTGGCACGTGATGCCTCCCGTCAGGGTGTCCTAAGACACCTCTGAAAGACCAGTGAAAAGCCAGTGAAGTCTATAATGGAAGAAAATTAGCAGGAGCTCTTTGGCTGCACGTATAGCGTATGTTTGTCAGTCAAACTTCGCGATGCTAGTACGTACTGGACAGCTGTTTCGGCCTTCTTGGGCCTCATCAGCAGTACGCAGACAGGCAAAGTTTGAGCGGATGGCGTCAGAAGGTCACGTGATGCCTCCCGTCAGGGTGTCCTAAGACACCTCTGAAAGCCCAGTGCAATTCCAGTGAAGTGTACAAGGGAAAAAAATTAGCAGAAGCTCTATGGCTGCACGTATAGCGTATCTTTGTAAGTCAAACGTCGCGATGCTAGTACTGGACAGCTGTTTCGCCCTTCTTGGGCCTCATCAGCAGTACGCAGGCAGGCAACGTTTGAGCGAATGGCGTCAGAAGGTCACGTGGCACGTGATGCCTCCCGTCAGGGTGTCCTAAAACACCTCTGAAAGCCCAGTGCAATTCCAGTGAAGTGTATAAGGGAAAAAATTAGCAGGAGATCTTTGGCCGCAAGTATAGCGTATGTTTGTAAGTCAGACGTGGCGATGCTAGTACTGGACAGCTGTTTCGGCCTTCTTCGGCCTCATCAGCAGTACTCAGGCAGGCAAAGTTTGAGCGGATGGCGTCAGAAGGTCACGTGGCACGTGATGCCTCCCGTCAGGGTGTCCTAAGACACCTCTGAAAGCCCAGTGCAATTCCAGTGAAGTGTATAAGGGAAAAAAATTAGCAGGAGATCTTTGGCCGCACGTATAGCGTATGTTTGTAAGTGAAACGTCGCGATGCTAGTACTGGACAGCTGTTTCGGCCTTCTTGGGCCTCATCAGCAGTACGCAGGCAGGCAAAGTTTGAGCGGATGGCGTCAGAAGGTCACGTGGCACGTGATGCCTCCCGTCAGGGTGTCCTAAGACACCTCTGAAAGCCCAGTGCAATTCCAGTGAAGTGTATAAGAGAAAAAAATTAGCAGGAGCTCTTTGGCTGCACGTATAGCGTATCTTTGTAAGTCAAACGTCGCGATGCGAGAACTGGACAGCTGTTTCGGCCTTCTTGGGCCTCATCAGCAGTACGCAGGCAGGCAACGTTTGAGCGGATGGCGTCAGAAGGTCACGTGGCACGTGATGCCTCCCGTCAGGGTGTCCTAAGACACCTCTGAAAGCCCAGTGCAATTCCAGTGAAGTGTATAAGGGAAAAAAATTAGCAGGAGCTCTTTGGCTGCACGTATAGCGTATCTTTGTAAGTCAAACGTCGCGATGCTACTACTGGGCAGCTGTTTCGGCCTTCTTGGGCCTCATCAGCAGTACGCAGGCAGGCAACGTTTGAGCAGGTGGCGTCAGAAGGTCACGTGGCACATGATGCCTCCCGTCAGGGTGTCCTAAGACACCTCTGAAAGCCCAGTGCAATTCCAGTGAAGTGTATAAGGGAAAAAAATTAGCAGGAGCTCTTTGGCTGCACGTATAGCGTATCTTTGTAAGTCAAACGTCGCCATGCCAGTGCTGGACAGCTGTTTCGGCCTTCTTGGGCCTCATCAGCAGTACGCAGGCAGGCAACGTTTGAGCAGATGGCGTCAGAATGTCACGTGATGCCTCCCGTCAGGGTGTCCTAAGACACCGCTGAAAGACCAGTGAAAAGCCAGTGAAGTCTATAATGGAAAAAAATTAGCAGGAGCTCTTTGGCTGCACGTATAGCAATTTTTGTAAGTCAAACGTCGCGATGCTAGTACTGGACAGCTGTTTCGGCCTTCTTGGGCCTCATCAGCAGTACGCAGGCAGGCAACGTTTGAGCGGATGGCGTCAGAAGGTCACGTGGCACGTGATGCCTCCCGTCAGGGTGTCCTAAGACACCTCTGAAAGCCCAGTGCAATTCCAGTGAAGTGCATAAGGGAAAAAAATTAGCAGGAGCTCTTTGGCTGCACGTATAGCGTATCTTTGTAAGTCAAACGTCGCGATGCTAGTACTGGACAGCTGTTTCGGCCTTCTTGGGCCTCATCAGCAGTACGCAGGCAGGCAACGTTTGAGCGGATGGCGTCAGAAGGTCACGTGGCACGTGATGCCTCCCGTCAGGGTGTCCTCAGACACCTCTGAAAGCCCAGTGCAATTACAGTGAAGTGTATAAGGGAAAAAAATTAGCAGGAGCTCTTTGGCTGCACGTATAGCGTATCTTTGTAAGTCAAACGTCGCGATGCCAGTACTGGACAGCTGTTTCGGCCTTCTTGGGCCTCATCAGCAGTACGCAGGCAGGCACCGTTTGAGCGGATGGCGTCAGAAGGTCACGTGGCACGTGATACCTCCCGTCAGGGTGTCCTAAGACGCCTCAGAAACCCAGTACAAAGCCAGTGAAGTGTATAAGGGGAAAAATTAGTAGGAGCTCTTTGGCTGCACGTATAGCGTATGTTTGTAAGTCAAACGTCGCCATGCCAGTGCTGGACAGCTGTTTCGGCCTTCTTGGGCCTCATCAGCAGTACGCAGGCAGGCAACGTATGAGCGGATGGCATCAGAAGGTCACGTGGCACGTGATGCCTCCCGTCAGGGTGTCCTAAGACGCCTCAGAAAGCCCAGTACAAAGCCAGTAAAGTGTATAAGGGGAAAAAATTAGCAGGAGCTCTTTGGCTGCACGTATAGCGTATGTTTGTAAGTCAAACCTCGCTATGCCAGTACTGGACAGCTGTTTCGGCCTTCTTGGGCCTCATCAGCAGTACGCAGGCATGGAACGTTTAAGCGGATGGCGTCAGAAGGTCACGTGGCACGTGAAACCTCCCGTCAGGGTGTCCTAAGACACCTCTGAAAGCCCAGTGCAAAGCCAGTGAAGTCTATAAGGGGAAAAAATTAGCAGGAGCTCTTTTGCTGCACGTATAGCGTATGTTTGTAAGTCAAACATCGCCATGCAGTATTGGACAGCTGTTTCGGCCTTCTTGTGCCTCATCAGCGGTACGCAGGCAGGCAACGTTTGAGCGGATGGCGTCAGAAGGTCACGTGGCACGTGATGCCGCCCGTCAGGGTGTCCTAAGACACGCCTGAAAGCCCAATGCAAAGCCAGTGAAGTGTATACGGGGAAAAACAATTAGCAGGAGCTCTTTGGCTGCACGTATAGCGTATGTTTGTAAGTCAAACGTCGCGATGCTAGTACGTACTGGACAGCTGTTTCGGCCTTCTTGGGCCTTATCAGCAGTACGCAGACAGGCAAAGTTTGAGCGGATGGCGTCAGAAGGTCACGTGATGCCTCCCGTCAGGGTGTCCTAAGACACCTCTGAAAGCCCAGTGCAATTCCAGTGAAGTGTACAAGGGAAAAAAATTAGCAGGAGCTCTTTGGCTGCACGTATAGCGTATCTTTGTAAGTCAAACGTCGCGATGCTAGTACTGGACAGCTGTTTCGGCCTTCTTGGGCCTCATCAGCAGTGCGCAGGCAGACAACGTTTGAGCGGATGGCGTCAGAAGGTCACGTGGCACGTGATGCCTCCCGTCAGGGTGTCCTAAAACACCTCTGAAAGCCCAGTGCAATTCCAGTGAAGTGTATAAGGGAAAAAAATTAGCAGGAGATCTTTGGCCGCACGTATAGCGTATGTTTGTAAGTCAAACGTCGCGATGCTAGTACTGGACAGCTGTTTCGGCCTTCTTGGGCCTCATCAGCAGTACGCAGGCAGGCAAAGTTTGAGCGGATGGCGTCAGAAGGTCACGTGGCACGTGATGCCTCCCGTCAGGGTGTCCTAAGACACCTCTGAAAGCCCAGTGCAATTCCAGTGAAGTGTATAAGGGAAAAAAATTAGCAGGAGCTCTTTGGCTGCACGTATAGCGTATCTTTGTAAGTCAAACGTCGCGATGCTAGTACTGGACAGCTGTTTCGGCCTTCTTGGGCCTCATCAGCAGTACGCAGGCAGGCAACGTTTGAGCGGATGGCGTCAGAATGTCACGTGGCACGTGATGCCTCCCGTCAGGGTGTCCTAAGACACCTCTGAAAGACCACTGAAAAGCCAGTGAAGTCTATAATGGAAAAAAATTAGCAGGAGCTCTTTGGCTGCACGTATAGCGTATGTTTGTAAGTCAAACGTCGCGATGCTAGTACTGGACAGCTGTTTCGGCCTTCTTGGGCCTCATCAGCAGTACGCAGGCAGGCAACGTTTGAGCGGATGGCGTCAGAAGGTCACGTGGCACGTGGTGCCTCCCGTCAGGGTGTCCTAGACGTGGACGTCTAATATGTAGTGCATCATCTTATCCTCTGAACCATATGTGAGGCTGCACACGAAAATATGTTTGATGCACATGCTGTACCTTCCTAGTCATACATGTGCACAGGAGTAACAGTGAATATATGTGAAGCAGCAAAAAACAATGCTAGACTCTACATCATTGTGCCTCTACAACCCCTTGCCTTGCAACTTATGTCGTGTGAAAGGAGAATATCTCAGTAGAAGAGACTACACCTGTGTATTGTTTGGGAAGCAAATAAATCTATTTAAATTTTAAATTTTCCATCAATCAGCAATGTTGGGACCTGGTGCAAATATAAATGTCAACAAGGAATGTACTTACAAAATATTCCTATATATTCAAACGCAGATATGACAATTCTCTTTTTGTGTCTTAGCACAGTACAGCTTCAATATTAATGAACGGTACAGGATCAGCAATCTTAAAATATCTCAACGGGAATCACATAAAGCACCAATAATAGGCTGGACAATCAAGGCTCCAAAAGGCAAAATAATTCAAGTAAAATCGGAATAATTGGTTGCCATTGCGATCTGCACTACTACGTACAGTTCATGAATGGAACATGTTACCTCATTGGATTGCCTCCATGTGAACACTAACGGGCAGCTTTACAGGTAGCTCTTTTCATGTTTTCGTATGGCCTTCTCTTTTCTTCCCAATAGCAAACATGGCCATAGTGAAACACAAGCAGTCAAGGACAAGATGAGACAGCTACAACACAACAGCTAGCTCACAACTGATATATTTATTAGCAGACTCTGGAATATACAAACACATGCTGCTAAACAAATGACAATTTAACCGACAGAATCAGAGACAAGAAAAAAGGGTTATATATCTCCCCCTTTCCTCATTCTATTTCACAGGAAGCCGTAGTATGACGCTGAGTGTGCCCGTGCGTCCCTTTTGAGATAATGTTTCCCGGACATAAGTGAATCCAACAGCGGACTGTTTACACATGAATCTGTCTTGGATTTCTCTAACCACTTCTTGTTTAAACGCAGCCTTGATCTCTGTGTTCTGAAAATTTAGGGGGCATCCAGAGTCCCTACAATGTGTTGCCAGGTTTCTCGAAGGCCTCAAAAGTCTGTCTTTGGCTGCCGGTGTTTCACTATGGCTCTCAGATACAAACTACCCCATTTCAACACAGTAGGAAACCACAGATTTGTAAATAGCATATCTGTTGATTGCACTGTATATACCCCCATATAAAGGATCATAGTGGATACTACATCCTGTGTGATACTGTCAATAACACAAGAAAGCTAGATTTGAAACCACTCTGACTTCGTTGTAGTAGATTTTGTGTGAATCTACGCAATTCCTGTCCACCAAACAATTTAAACAATATGTTTCATCTGCCAGCGTGATAATCCCCGGAATTCTCACTTGGCTGGAACCCTGTGACACTGGTTCAGTGTTAGATTTTCACTCCTATGATGCACCAGGACATAAAGGGACGGCGGTCAGATCCCTTTTTAATCGCATAGACACGATATCTAGTACGTACCAAGCTAAGAAAACTGAACAACGTTTGACATATGACATTCTCTCACGAAATCATTACCCTGAACGCTTCGCTTTTGACACAGTGTCTAAGTCCACTTCTAATAACGACGAACGGGCTGGCCGTGACAATTTTATTTGTATCCCTTATGGCGTGGACTTTCTGAATGTGCGCGGAGGATACTGAGGCCACTTGGCATTTTCACTGCATTGAAACCTAGTCGTACTTTGCGCACGTTCCTTTCCAGCCACAAGGACCATGTGCCCCATTTATATCAGTCGAGTGTTGTTTACCAGATAGATTGTAACGATTGTGATACACGTTACGTGGGTGAAACGGGAAGAAAGCTGGCCACACGGCTGAAAGAACACGAGTCTCAGATAACGAAGCCGCCAGCTGACAATGGTCGCACAGAACTCGTAGAGCATGCAATAAAATACCAGCACACTTTCAACATTGAGAATGCCACTACACTGGCACGTAAACACAGATGGGGAGTGAGAAGATTTCTTGAGTCATGGAACATACATCATGAAAAGAAATCCTGCAACAACCACAAAGGGCCACAGCCAGAAAGTTATAAAACCTAAGGACTCGCACGCAGTGTTTTCTTTTGCTGATGTTTGCTGAGTGTTTTTGATGTTGCTACGTTTACAAACATCGTTAATAAATAATGGTTTAGAACTTCTAGCTACGAGAGTCACAATAAAAACAATTTTACTGAGAGATGCCTTTGCAAAAACTGCCATCTGTTCGTGAGATGATCTGCGATCAACCTTTGCACGATATCTCTAACTGCAACAAGATGAAGCCACAAGACCGTTTCTGCACGGTTTTGACTATAGCTGGGCGAACTCACTCATGAGGGCCCTCATGAGTGCCCCTCACCCTCACCTCACGCCTTTGAGGTGAGGGTAAGTGAGGGCAAGCCCGCGATGAGGCCATCCGTGAGTGCACTCATGGGGTCTTACCTCATGAGGTCTCCTGTGAGTGCACGCATGAGGTTTTGCCCCTCGTGATACCTCCTGTGAGTGCACTCATGAGGTCTGAGGTGCGCCAGGTCTGTGTGATTGAAGTCACTGGTGAGGCCTGAGGGGTGTGAAGTCAGTATTCAGAAATGAGGTCAAATGACGCATACGAGACGTGCGTAAATTATAAAGGAGGTGGGGCATTTTGGTGAAACCTCACTCGCCCTCACCCTCACGGCCGTCAAAAGCGCAAGCCCTCACTCGCCCTCACTTTCACGGCCCTCACGAGCACATGCCCTCACTCGCCCTCACCCTCACGGCCCTCACGGGCACATGTCCTCATTCGCCCTCGCCCATACGGCCCTCACGAGCACATGCCCTCACTCGCCCTCACCCTCACGGCCCTCACGGGCAAATGCCCTCACTCGCCCTCACTATCACGGCCCTCACGGGCACATGCCCTCACACCCACGGCCCTCACAAACGCAAGCCCTCACCCATGAGAGTCTTACCCTCATGAGGTCTCCCGTGAGTGCACTCATGAGGTTTTGCCCCTCATGAGACCTCCTCTGAGTGCAATCATGAGGTCTGAGGGGCGCCAGGTCTGTGTGAGTGAAGTCACAGGTGAGGCCTGAGGGGTGTGAGGTCAGTATGAGTGCATTCAGAAATGAGGTGAAATGACGCATGCAAGACGTGCGCTAATTATGAAGGCACTCACACGTGAGGCCTTCAGGAACGCGACGCCTATTGACTGCGCGACAGCGCTCAAGGCATGAGGCCTATAGCGAGTGCACTCACCGATGAGCCTTCATACGGTTTAACACTCAAGCAGTTGTAAAACCGTATGAAGGATATTATATGACTAACAGCATTGAAACACATTATAGTGAATTTTTACATTTTTTATGTGTGTGGAGTGGACAGGGTATCTATTTATTGGTAACGAAAAAACTAGAAGGAAAAGTCGGCAGGGACCGCTTTGTTGTGTTTGCGGCGCAGCCATCTGAAAAGTGTACATATATGCATGATGCACTTTAAAGGGCTGGTGTGCACGTTTTTAGCAATTTCGTCTCTGTCGCGCTGGAAACACAGCGAAGCGTCCTGAGATCACTGATTACTTGGTGATAGAGTTCCAGCGACACAACTACCGGCATGGTGCACTTTAAAGTGCTGGTGTGCACGTTTTTGGCAATTTCGTTTAGTCGCACTGGGAATACAGCAAAGCGTCCTGAGCTGACGGATTACCTGGTGATATGGTTCCAGCCACCCAACCACCGACAGGGCGCACTTTAAAGGGCTGGTGTGCTCGTATTTAGCAATTTCGTCTACGTCGCGCTGGAAACACAGCAAAGCGTCCTGAGCTGGCGGATTACTTGGTGATATGGTTCCAGCCACCCAATTATCGACACGGTGCACTTTAAAGGGCTGGTGTGTCCGTTTTTAGCAGTTTCGCTGTGCCGCGTTCTTCGCAAATTCGCGGCCAACACTTCCAATGTCCCTGTGGGAAAGTGTCCCATATGATCACAGTTGGGTTGGGCCGGTAGTTGGGTGGCCATGTCACCAAGTAATCAGTCGGCTTAGGACGCTTCAGCTGTCTTCCCAGCGCGACATAGACGAAATTGACAAAAACGTGCACACCAGCCCTTTAAAGTGCATCCTGCTAGACGGTGTGTCGCTGGCGCCATATCACCAAGTAATCAGTCGGCTTAGGACGCTTCAGCTGTCTTCCCAGCGCGACATAGACGAAATTGACAAAAACGTGCACACCACCCCTTTAAAGTGCAGCCTGCTAGACGGTGTGTCGTTGGCGCCATATCACCACGTAATCAGTCAGCTCAGGACGCTTCGCTGTGTTCCCAGCGCGACATAGACGAAATTGCTAAAAACGTGCACATCAGCCCTTTAAAATGCACCCTGCTAGACGGTGTGTCGTTGGCGCCATATCACCACGTAATCAGTCAGCTCAGGACGCTTCGCTGTGTTCCCAGCGCGACATAGACGAAATTGCTAAAAACGTGCACGCCAGCCATTTAAGGTGCACCCTGCTAGACGGTGTGTCGCTGGCAACATATCACCAAGTAATCAGTCGGCTTAGGACGCTTCAGCTGTCTTCCCAGCGCGACATAGACGAAATTGACAAAAACATGCACACCAGCCCTTTAAAATGCACCCTGCTAGACGGTGTGTCGCTGGAAACATATCACCAAATAATCAGTCAGCTCAGGACGCTCCGCTGTGTTCCCAGCGCAACATAGACGAAATTGCTAAAAACGTGCACATCATCCCTTTAAAGTGCACCCTGCCGGTAGTTGGGTTGCTGGCACCACATCACCAAGTAATCAGTCAGCTCAGGACGCTCGACTGTGTTTCCAACGCAACATAGACGAAATTGCTAAAAACGTGCACATCAGCCCTTTAAAGTGCACCCTGCTAGACGGTGTGTCGTTGGCGCCATATCACCACGTAATCAGTCAGCTCAGGACGCTTCGCTGTGTTCCCAGCGCGACATAGACGAAATTGCTAAAAACGTGCACATCAGCCCTTTAAAGTGCACCCTGCTAGACGGTGTGTCGCTGGCAACATATCACGAAATAATCAGTCAGCTCAGGACGCTCCGCTGTGTTCCCAGCGCGACATAGACGAAATTGCTAAAAACGTGCTCATCAGCCCTTTAAAG
Source organism: Ornithodoros turicata (assembly GCF_037126465.1). Taxonomy (NCBI): domain Eukaryota; kingdom Metazoa; phylum Arthropoda; class Arachnida; order Ixodida; family Argasidae; genus Ornithodoros; species Ornithodoros turicata. Next base: position 40,394,407 of record NC_088204.1, read on the forward strand.
TGCACCCTGCCGGTAGTTGGGTTGCTGGCACCACATCACCAAGTAATCAGTCAACTCAGGACGCTCCGCTGTGTTCCCAACGCAACATAGACGAAATTGCCAAAAACGTGCACACCAGCCCTTCAAAGTGCATCCTGCTAGACGGTGTGTCGCTGGCACCACATCACCAAGTAATCAGTCAGCTCAGGACGCTCCGCTGTGTTCCCAACGCAACATAGACGAAATTGCCAAAAACGTGCACACCAGCCCTTCAAAGTGCATCCTGCTAGACGGTGTGTCGCTGGCGCCATATCACCAAGTAATCAGTCAGCTCAGGACGCTTCGCTGTGTTCCCAGCGCGACATAGACGGAATTGCTAAAAACGTGCACATCAGCCCTTTAAAGTGCACCCTGCTAGACGGTGTGTCGCTGGCAACATATCACGAAATAATCAGTCAGCTCAGGACGCTCCGCTGTGTTCCCAGCGCAACATAGACGAAATTGGCAAAAACGTGAACACCAGACCTTTAAAGTGCACCCTGCTAGACGGCGTGTCGCTGGCGCCATATCACCACGTAATTAGTCAGCTCAGGACGCTTCGCTGTGTTCCCAGTGCGACTAAACGAAATTGCCAAAAACGTGAACACCAGCCCCTTATAGTGCACCCTGCCTGTACTTGTGTCGCTGGCACCAAATCTCCAAGTAATAGTTAGCTCAGGACGCTTCGCTGTGTTTCCAGCGCGACATAGACGAAATTGCTAAAAACGTGCACACCAGCCCTTTAAAGTGTACCATGCCTAGATGTACACTTTTCAGATGGCTGCGCCCTAAACACAACAAAGCGGTCCCTGCCGACCTTTCCTTCTAGTTTTTTCGTTATCAATAAATAGATACCCTGTCCACCCCACACACATAAAAAAAGTAAAAATTCACTATAATGCATTTCAATGCTGTCAGTCATATAAGATCCTTCATACGGTTTTACAACTGCTTGAGTATTAAACCGTATGAGGGCAACCGAGTGAGGGCATGTGCCCGTGAGGGCCGTGATGGTGAGGGCGAGTGAGGGCCTTTGCCCGTGAGGGCCGCGAGGGTGAGGGCGAGTGAGGGCATGTGCTCGTGAGAGCCGTGAGGGTGAGGGCGAGTGAGGGCATGTGCCCGTGAGGGCCGTGAGGGTGAGGGCGGGTGAGGGCTTACGCTTTTGACGGCCGTGAGGGTGAGGGCGAGTGAGGGCTTGCGCTTTTGACGGCGTGAGGGTGAGGGCGAGTGAGGTTTCACGAAAATTCCCACCTATTGGTATGACACGATTTTTGAAGTCTTGTGAAGTAGAGGAAAATACCAAGTGTTCAGTACTGATTTTCCGTGCTGTCCAATATAGTGTAGTTAATGTCCAGGAGTGCGTCCTCCGTACACTATGGTCTGTTAGGCTGAGTCTATACTGTGGACCAGAGATAACACCATGTTTGTTTAGAAAAGTATGTATGCGTACGTTTTTTTTTTCTTTTGTTATTTGTGAATCTAATTGTATAGCATTGAAATTGGGTGTTAGTTCGTCACAGCGTTCCCACTTTGGACATCATGAATTGCTGTTACTCCAGCTCATTTGCATTAATCATCAAGGAGCAATTATATATAATTGAGTACTTTTTCATTGAATGTTGTGCAGCGGAACTTCTGATATGTGTTGGTACTCGTAGCTTGCTGCAAAGAGAGTCCCATTAATATATCCTGCTCTTGTTTTTCAAGTTTACTTGGTGTTGGGCCATTTCTTCGAGCACATTGGTATCATGGCCAGTCTGGAAACGCAAGGACTCCTCGAACGAGGAGAGTACTTCGTCGTGGGTGTGGACACTCATCAGTACGATATTGAACAGCCCAGGAAGTATCTCACTGGTAAGCCTTTCTGTATAACAAAAAGAAAATAATGCTTCGACAAGCGAGGGGACCGGCTGGATGATGTAAAACAGTCCAAGCAATTCCGGTGCACTGAAATTAGTTCGTTTAATACTTCAAAGAAGACAATTAGCGGAAGAAATATGCACTTTTTCTGGTTCTTTCATCGCACTGCATAATTCCATTTATGATGGCTCACTTTTCGAAAGCCCTTCCTCAGCTTAGGGTCACTTCCTTACTGTAAAATTCAAAGAGAGCCCATTCCTGAACACACACGTGGCAAGCGGCATCTTTCTCATGCAATATGGTTGTCGATGAGGCTTGTTTAATTGGCTCATCCACTACCACGCAGGCAGGCTTGAACCACGAACTTTAGTTTCAACGAGTCCAAAATTTGCATGCAACACTTTGAAAAGGCGTACCTATTTATGACGTACAGTATTGTGCGCTTGACAGTGTTGTACCCGCTGCCGAACCTAACTAACGGAGTACCGCTACTCGAGTAAAAATTAGCACAATACTAGCTCCGGTACAAATTCGAAAAGGAAGCGCGATACCACTAGTGCTTCCAAAGAATGTTACGCAAACATTGTTCCTCTATTTTTCCGCTACTGTACTCTCGTCGTTGAGGCAAGCCGTGTGGCAATGTATCTAACAAAGGTGTAATATTTTATGTCCTCCAATTCGTCAACAAGTGAAGCAAAATACACCGCAAGTTGCGGCCAAGATATTTGATGTCGTTTCCCACATTCACATGCATCTGCAACTTCTCCGTCACATATCTGTGACGGACAAGATGTAGATGCGCATAATGTGAATGTGGGAAATTACATCAAATATATTTAGGGTAACTGATCAGAACAACGTTCCCCTTTCACTTAACGATTGCGGTTTTCGTAACTTGACCACAAAAAGACGAGTTTAAGGAGAATCACGTTCCCTCACGCTCTACGGCTCAGCATCATAACAGCAGACCCATCTGGACAAAAAAGAAAAACTGCTGCTTCTGGCATATGAAGGGAAGTGCTTGAGGACGAGAGCGCCAATATTTCGAACAGAGACTGTTCTTCTTCTGGGCACCGTCCTCATCATTGGCATGGTATTTAAGGGGTCAGGGATGACGTGATGACGCGTTAAACGTTCATGCGAATTGTGGATCGACAGCCCGGTCGAAGAAGAGGCAAATTCTGTCTTTTACGACGGAAATTCACGGACCGCGTTGTTAAGGTACGTTCACAGTACATAACCGAACGCCGCCAAAGTCGGAACGACGGAGGTTCCAGTGAACTTGTCACGTCCACGCCGCAATCCGTGAAGAACTGTACATCTAATAAGAAATAAGCACTTGTCCATTGCGACAATACGTGATGATGCTGACCATGAGTTAGCTTTAGTGGCGCATGAGCAATACAACTATAAGGCCACAATACAGCAAACGAAGGTACATACATTGCTTCCCTTCATGAGAAAGGAAGCGATTTAACAAAGTTTTACACACATCTTGTTTATGGAAATAGGCATGAATTATGCTAACATGCAAGAAATTATATTCTGCGGAAAATCACAACTACCTATGTATACTCATTAATCTTAGAGAAGTACAAAATCTAAAGATGTACACAACGTGACGAACCAGGAAACTATAGGCACTGCAAACACTGAGATCTCTGAATCGCTGAAATGGATAAGCATGTGTTGTAATCAGCTGACTTCCCCTTATTGTTGCCAGTACTAGATTAAGTTGCTTTTACTGGTGGATTATCATTCCCGGCTTCATCACAGTGTGACAGCCAAAGTATAAATCAAGAACGTGGTGTGAAGCTAGCTCACACGCTTGCACAACCTTCTCTTCATTCGTTTTATACACAGTATATGTCCAGTATATGCTCAGTAATGCCGCTTAAACACTGCTGTTCCCATCACGTCAACTAAAATAAACAAAGTGCCACAGTGCATGTAAAGTGCCAAGATTTGTCCAAATGTCGGATAGTCCTCTTTGTGCAGTAGCACTACATCACGTTTCAGTAAGTGTTGTGATCAACTGTTGCAGAGCAACTTCCCAAATCGGTGCTTCATTTGTAAATGCAGTAGCGTGCTCTCTGGCTGATAAACATCTTTGAACTGATTTCCTTTTGTTGTTTCAATATCAATGTGAACATCTTGGCCCACAAATTCAATGCTCAGCAAAAGCTAGCGCCTCATTGATACTGAGTAGCAGATGTTTCTGAAGCTCTGGTTACGCGTTGCAATTGTTTTCATGTACTGGTCTTTCGGTTCGAAGCGCATGCACCAATACTGCTTCAATGAGCCTAGCTCAATGATAAGCCGAGCATAGTGGAGCAGAAAATGCGTCTTTGGTATTATTATACCAGGATACAATGCTGAGAAAGCAGAAAGAAAGAGCCTAATCTCATCCTGAAGGTAAGCCAACTAGGGTCTTTGCAATTCGTCTGCAAAAACGATTTCCACAATCCTTCTCAACTGAAGGTAAATTTCCCAATGCTTGTTGCCCTCACGGATGAGCTCTGCAAATACAAGGGGGATACATAGGACAAACACCACTTCTGGGAAGCTGTTCCTTTGTATCCTGTTTGATCTGATCCTTGGATAAAATGTCTCGTAAAGGGTTCTGGCTTCTGCTCCTTCTCCTGTACGCCATAACTGAACATTGCCACCCTGTCCCTGTCAGATATCACTGCAGGAGGAGGCCGTTTAGCACCTCACGAAGAATATGTGTCCCAGTTCCTTCTAATATATCATACATGAGGTTGGATGGAAGTTGCAGACCCATGTCAAAGTAACGCATGTCCAAGATATGGTGATCGTTCACCGACTCCATAAAGCCTTTAGACAGTTAGGGTCATTGGGCCCTATTACAAGCCCTCTTGTAATAGGACACCAATTTTCTCCTTCAGAAGCAACCCATCACGGAAGTCACAAATATGCGTCGGTCCGTTTTGATTGACAGCAAAATTGTTCAGGCGGACACAGGAGTCTTCCGACATTATTAGGTTGCGCACTACATTGATCATAGGAACATATCGAAAATTGCCACCATCTTCAAGGGGCAGCTGTTGCGGCTTGATATATGGCATGTTTTCCTTTGCATACTTTTTTCGTTGATATGGGTTGCATGTACATTCAAACACATCTTCGAGATAGTCACAGTTTAGCAGAGCGTCAACATCTTGGCTCATGTTGTGATCAAGATTTGTTTTTCTTTTTATTTGGGCCACAAAATTGAAAAGGGTATCTTTCATAATGATCTTGAAATCAGAGAAAATTCTTTCAGTGGTTGAGTGTTGCATCTTGTGTACTTCTGCCATGCGAAATAAAGAGAACCATTTGCGTTTTCAAATTAGCGACATACTCTTGCAGTGGTGGTTCCGTCTCATTGTCTTCCTGATCTGGAATGGTTTCTTCTGAGCTCAATTGTGGGAACTCAAACGGGGCAGAGGCTGCTTCGTCGTCATCGGCCTTGTCGTCCAGTTCCAAGAAGTGCCGATGTGTCGTCTGTCGTGTGTCGTCTACAGGTGTCGTCTGTAGCCGTCGAAGGCTTTGTATCTCGTAGTGCAGTCCCTGATACCGCAGGCAAATGTATGGGTACCATAACTGTGGAGCCTTCCGACGTGTGCTACAACCCGAGAAAACTTCTTCGATGAAAACGAACAGAACGTGCATCGGTGCATTGTCCGACATCCGACTCGAAGGAGGAGGCCACCTTGCACGGAAGATCCGCGCACAAACCCACCACAAAACACAAAGACACAAAACCATGGAGGAAGGAAACACAGGAGCGTCCGTTTTGAACAGATTTCCGTGGGACCCCTCTGGCGGTCGCTCCTGTCAAAACCGCCATTACTTCCTGTCCACCACGTGATCCTCACTAAAGTTTCGGTTTAGCAACGCTTTGTTGCTCGCGCTGCTTTCCGTGCTTTTATGATTTTCCAAAGTTATTTACTCTTAAAATGTGAGCATCATTGCGGAAACAACGTTTGTTAACGTGTTCTTACCGCGGTTGCGGCTGTCGTTCAACAGAAAGCAGCTGTGTCACGGGAATAACGTTGCATTCGTAAGTACGTACTTGATCGGTTGTTTCGTACCCCTGTCTGTGAGAGAGTCATCTTGAATCGTTCGTTTGCAAGCTGGCGCTGTGCTACAGTTGCAGATTCATTTAATTTCCTCCATTGCTGTACAAGTTTGATTACTGGCATGCTTTACCCCTTCAGCAACAAACACACAAAATGTGACCACGTTGTCACACAAACGTCGGTGCCACGAATGATTTATTTATTTATTTATTTGTGATACTTCTGGCATAGTGCCGTAGAAGGAGGGGCATTCCCCAAATACAAATCGTTAGAACATCAACAAAAAGACGAAAGAAGAAATACATATACATACAATACATCAGAGTAGAAGGAACACTCTATATTATATAAAAGTAGTTGCTAAAAAATACTGTGTTTCATGAGTTGCTGTGTACCTGAAAATGAAAAAAAAAAAAAAAAACAGGCTAGTGACAGCCTCAACGAAAGATGGCAGGGTGTCACATTCAACAATATCCGCGGGTAAGTGGTTCCAAACATCTATGGTCAAAGGAAAAAACGAGTTCTTCAGACAGAAGTGCGGAACCTATATTCCTCGATGTGCTTTGCAGGTTTCAGACGTGAACTACCCCGCTGAGAAAACCGTACATATTCATTCGCCTGGGTGCAGCTTTGGTCATAGCAGATACTCCAAAGTAACTTTAAGCGCTGAATCTTGGTTCTCACTTCGAGGGAGGGAAGACCTGCCACAGCTAAGAGTTCAGTCGGAGAAGACCTACGAGAAAACTGGTTAAATATAAAACGAACAGCTCTTCGCTGAACTTTTTCTATGCCCTGTATTGCGCTGTTAGTTACGGGGAACCATACTACCGATGCATAATCTAAGAGAGGGCGGACAAGTGTTACATAAGCAAGTTGCCGACAGGTACGATTGGAGTCTTTCAAGGTCCTTCTCAGATAAAACAACCGCTGGTTAGCCCTACCTATTGCGGTGTGAAGATCACGGTCCCAGCGAAGATCATCTTGTACCATAACGCCTAGATATTTGTACTCTTTGGCGGATGTCAGTACTTCGTCCTTTATCTTGTAAGGGTAGTCAGATATATAGATTTCTTTTTGCGAGTGATGCTCACCTTCACACTTTTTGACGCATTCAAAGACATCTGCCACTTAGTACACCAAGCAACGACAGAGTCGATCCCATTTTGGAGCTCTGCGTGATCGCTTGTACTGTTAACCTCCGTGTACAGGATGCATTCGTCAGCGAAGAGTTTGACATTAACGCGGATGTCTCTAGTTATATCATTGATGTAAAAGAGGAACAACAGTGCGCCCAAGACTGACCCTTGCGGTACGCCCGAGGTGACTGGTAACATGGAGGATATTCTCTTTTCGGCGTAGACGAACTGGCGTCGTTAAGTAAGACTCTAGGCAGGCCAGAAGCTAGGGATTTTTGAAAACTGCACGAAGTTTCAGAACGCGCTTAAAGGTCAGCTACGCCGATTTCCCTATGTGTTGAAACGGTTGTGATATTCAGAACGAGCACATCCAACTGCCCCCGAAACGCACCTTCGTTTCTCAATTTTGTCTTCCTATTACGAAAATTAATTCATCAAAGAAACCAAAACAAGCCATGGGCGCAGCCATTTTTGTGACGTAGATGGGATAAACCTGCTCCATCTACGTAGATAGAGAATCGTGCGTCTGATTGGATGAAAGCTGAGGCTTTCTCTGACTTCCCTGGCGTCTTCTCCCGTTTGCGAGGAAATCCAGTTATGGCCGCCGGCTACGATGATCGTTTCGTCCGAGGTAATCCCGAGAACTATTGAACGATGGAAACAACAACCGCGAACTCACCTCAACATCATTTTCGGCGTGAAATTGTGATTATGTGCTCGAGAACTTCGCAGTTCAACCGTTCAGCTGCCATTCAAGTCAACCCGTTTGCAGCTTTTACTACAAGTGTAGGAATGGGAGCGATTGAGCAACAACTTGAGAATTGGTGATCGTTTGAGTGACCTGCAGGGGACTGGTCTTCAAAGAAAGAATGCCGTATTTCTGCCCATGCACATCGTGCGATTGCCAGGCTTGTTACACGAGATACATATATTGTGCAGCATCATAGCGCGACTGCAATGAACGACGTAGGAATGTATCGTGACCACTCGAACTGCATTCGTTGAACCATTCCTCGGTTATATGAAAGTGCTCATTAGAGTTGCCCCGCACAAAAAGTGTTGGATGTAGTTTTGTAGTGTGTTGTTTATCTCGTAGAGCGCATCGCGGCATGTAGATCGAGAGCCCTTATACGTATTTTTTGCATGTTTACTTGAGTGTGCGCATTGTTCTATACCACACAGGCCATATTTCATTCATAATAGTTTTGCAAATAAACACGTACGGGTCTGTCTCATATTGCTTTTGAGTTAGGCATAGTGTCTTCAGATCAGGGTATGTGTATCCTGTTTGCTGGGCCCAACAGGTGTTATTAAGGGTAGTGCAACATTTCCCACTTCTTGAACCATGCTAACATTGCCAGAATAAGGAACATTACACTGTGCTGTGTATTCCACACTCAGTTGTCTCGCGACGTAAACCCCCAATTATTATATCGGGTACTCCACATGTTCAACCAGTCAGCACTTCCCATATCCTATATTTTTTAAACATTGCACAAACAATTGCACAACTGCCACTCAAGTAACTTCGCCACCAAATTAGTCAGTGACAAAAGGTATGTGTACTTTATCACAAATTTAATAACCTTGGTGGAAATGGTTGATGGTGTCCTTTGCCTTGTACGGTGCACTTCATAGCAAAATACACAATAATCCAAATGTTTTCCTTGTCCACAAATGCCCTGTCAAAGCTGAAAGACTCTTATCAAAATGGGGAAGCGGGCTTGCTTGTCCAGAGAAACAAATATGAAACTGCAGTGCTCAACGTAAATAACTGCATGCTCAGCAAATAAGGCTGGTGATGCCGAAGACCTAATATTTCTAGGTTAAAAGGAACAAAGGAGAAAAGACCACTGCAGCGTATTAATGTTGTTTCAAAAGTATAACACCACAAAATTTGTGAGAGTCAGTTAGTGTATTTAGTTATGTTGGTCACCTCCTGCACCAATTTTTAATAAGATTCAAATGCGTTGCTACCAACCAGGACCTAAGCCTGACCTATGATCTAATAATAATAATAGTATCTATCTATGACCTATATGGACCTGCAACACTAGTTTGGTCTAGGTTTCACACGTGGCTTCTAGTGAAATTGGAAGCTGCTCTGTAGAGCTGACAGGAGACTTGCAGAGTAGATAATTTTTTATTTATATTTTCCAAAGAACATGTAAAAAACAATGTGCTGTACCAACTGTATTCAAAGAAATACAAATATACTTTGTTTTAGCTATGTGCCTATTAGCAGATTACAGGTGACCGATGACACACAATGGGCGTCAAGGGTGAGAACACAAGAATACTACCACTGCAGGCATTGTCCTGAAATTCTATGTCACCATTTGTCAGAAAGCAATGGCCACGCACAGCCTAAGGACCATATTGAGCTCCTTCCATTATTTTTTTTATTGACAGCATGTTGGCTGCCATCCAGTCCATGAAAGTGACCCTTATCGCTGAAAGAACGGTTCAACAGCAAGCTAGCTGGTGATAGTGTCCATGATGGCGAGACCTGAAGAGGAGATACAAGAAGGGACATAAACACGCTATGTTGAGACATTGTGTATGTCCCTTCCTATCCCTCGTCTCAGGGTTTTTCGCTATGGACCTTCATGATGTTTCCTTCGGCAAACTTTACATATTTTTATGTAGAATTGTGAAGGTACAGCCAGGCGCTGTTAGCAAATCACACAGTACTTTTCTTGAATCAAGAATCCATAGAAGGTACACAGTCATCTTCAGCATTGCACACATCTATAGGACATGTTAATCACTTTGGAATGTCACAGACATGTCATGGAGGCCGGCACATGATTAGTGGTGCTAAACAGACAACTATTTGTTATAGTTTAGGCATAAAAAGCAGTTTTGTCACCTGCATGTTGAGACAGATGTATCTCTACATATTTTGCCATGACACAAATATATGAAGCAACAAATGTACCCTCTACTTTATTATGGTTATTAGTCAACACAGCCAAGGATGTGGGAACACAGTCTTGTACCACCTACACTCTTCAAAATTACCTTCACACACAACACATTGTAGGTCAACGAGACTCCAGAATGATGTCCTCTCCCTCCCCATTAGCTGAAAACATTTTTCTACAACCTTGCATAAGGGGAAGTCAGTACAAGAAACGCACACATTCCTTTTTTGAGCAAATCAGTATTCAGAGCGTTGCCATACTGTAGTAGGCCTGCAGTGCATTACGTGGTACAGCACACACACTAAAAAATTTCACCGTAGAACATGTCCCCCATTCTAATGACAGTCTTCTCCATTTTTTCAAACTCCCATTTCCCATAGTGCTTTATGGTATGACACAGTATTTCTAAATCTTTACTGTAGTTTACTGGTTGTACTAGCAGAAAAAAGACACCACTGTTTCCGATCACAGGACGCGAGCCATAAGTGCTATACGGAAACAGTACATGCTGCTCTCTAGCAGTTGTTCGTGTTTGGACATGGTATGGTGCATGCAGGGTAAATTCCATGGTTAAATTATCCAAACGTGAACAACTGTTAGATTACATGATGTAGAATGCTCTATAGTACAGTAAAACCTCCAAAGTCGGACACCTCCCTACCTCGGACAACTCCCCATGATTTCATTGCACGGGCAGGCTCCCATTGAAACTACATAGGGACGAAATTCTCTATGTCGGACACCTCCCTATCTTGGAAGTAGGATAGGGTTTTTCCTGCAAAGTCGGACAAAACCTTGGCCAAATTACCTAAATATCGGCCCATCTTTGCACCAAAAAGACCCAAAATGAGCCAGTGGCCTTGACTTTTGCCCCTTTTTTCCCCTATACTGGTCTCAGCATTTTGTTGCTTTAGTTTTTAGAGCCCAAAAACAAGTGCTGTCAGTCTACATTGTAATTGTTTATGTGAGCACTTGTCTTCAGTTTGTCTAGATCCTTTGAACGAGCACTGCACCAAAGCTATGAGAAGTGGGCTGATGCTTCAGAGACAAGTCCTTGCTGCTCGAAAAGCTCCAGAGGTAATGCCATTGAGTAGAATCTGAACGGAATTGAATATACTAAAATCAGTAATAATTATCAGTGAAGAGTGGGTAGAGGTACCACTACCAGGCACCACCACCAGGTACCACTAAGAACCTTAAATTGAAGAAGGGGGCATTTCTCACAGCTGTGATCTATTCCATTTTTTGTTGCCGTCATATTCTGTAACTCGGACACCTCTATAAGTAGGAGACGCTTCGGCTGCACGGCGGGTGTCCAACATAGGAAGGTTTCACTGTATTTATGTTCCGTGTCATGTGACCACAAACAATATGCTTTTGCTCATGCTGCACAGCACAGGCGAATTGAGCTGCATGTGAGGATAATAACATGAAACCCGAGGCGCGGAGGAAAAGGCATGCCTTTACGGTCTCTGTGTCAGTTGTTTCATGTTGTAATTGCGTACCACCTGGCCTGTACCTGAGAATAGGTTTGATGCATTGTACACGCACCATAGACATGCAGTAGGTGGTGTGTTGTGATAGTAATGCCACTGCCAATCGAAGAATAATGCTCCAGGTGGATTGTTTCGGTACAATCTTGAACTATGCATACCAAGGGGTAGGGCATCTGCGTGACAGGTTTACCTGGAAGTAAGAATGTAAGTGTTGGCTGAAGTCATTGAATAATTAACATTATCAATATACTGCTGCAGATGATACAAACAATAGCACACAAGATGCTCCGATATGTTCTGAAGGAATGTCTCTGTACTCACAATATTAGTACAGCAGCTACAGAAAGGCTTAATACAAGTTTTTGTATACATGATACCACTTGAATGCAACAAAAGCTTCTGCTGCACTGCCAGAACACCACGGCGGACAGATTTACCTTACTTCACCTGAGAAAAAGTATGTACTGTTGCACACATGATGCTGTTTGAATGTCTCGAAAAACATAATTTATGACCGAAAGACATCAACTGGGAGATTTCGATTTACCTTACTCAAAACTGAGAAAAAGTATGTGCTGTTGCACACATGAAACTGCTTGAACTGTCCTTGAGCGCTCTGGAAGAACACCTTATTTGTGACCAAAATACAACAGCTGAGCCAACATTGAATTTATACCTTACTCAAAATACACAAGATGTGCTGCCGTGCATATGATACGATGATACTGCTTAAATGTACTCTGAAAGCGCTGGCACCTCAGGCATGGTTGCTCTAAGCTAGCGAGCAACAGCAAGGGTATACGAACACAAGAAGTCGAGTACAAGTGATGGAATGCACTTGATTAATCAGAAAATGAAATGTCTCAGTACCAGGTGTCACTGTTCCGTCAACAAAAACAGATGAACTTTGAAGGGGCGTCTGGTTGGCACTGGTGACAGCCTTCAGCTTGAAACCCAGACGGTGATCGTTGAGACGTGGAGTGCAAGCTTTTCGGTGGTGCCAGAATGCCTGCGAAATCATTTAACAAATAAGGCAATTCCAAATCTGTACTGAGAATACACCCGCTGGTGCGTAATCTCTAAAGGATGAAGCAGTAACTGACAGATAGCGTATTTTTCTCTTCTACGTGATGCAATTTGCACCGCATGACTGACTTGTCTAACATTACGCGTCTTACCTTTATCTGCTACCTAGTCCTGCCCCTGCAATCTCCTGCTGCAGATAAGGTTGGCACAGCATCCCGGACGAGACATCTTCGGCTTCCTTGTGAAACAAGTTGCGCATTGCTTCCGTAACATTCGTATGAGCCAGATGAACAGATCAAATCGCTGCTTTCGAAGGTGGCACCCAGTCGGAGTTGTAACCGATTGTTGCAGTCAATAGATTTCTCTTTCGCTTTTCGGAAAATTGTGGTTTGAAACATTGGAACTGCATGCTGAAGTGTTCTTGCAGACGGGAGCAAAACGCTCACGCATTCTCGGCACGCAGCACAGAACACGAATCACAGCAGGAAGACTGTGCTGGACTAGAAAATGCTTTGCAGTCGAAGGAAGCAAAACTCACGTTCCTCCTGGGTTTAGTGAAGTCCAGAAATATACTGGCACCCGAATACCGAACTGTTTGTCACTTCCCCAATGTGAATCTGCGCAGCAGACGGCTCGGCAGAAGAAACTGGCCGGCTTTGCGGAAGAAACCAAGCCAAAAGTCATGCCAAGCCGGAGCGCGGGCAGACCACGAATGTGTCGTCGACACAGGGTTTGCGGGCCACAAGACGGGATGTCAGTGAAACTAAAAATTCACTTTTTCGGAAAACCGCGAGGAGTTTGGGATAACTATTTTGCATACATAATCAGTGTTCCCTTATGAACACATCGTGTGAGTACCATTCCATTCTGTAACACTCGAAAATCGGCGTAGCTGAGCTTTAACATGTGACACCCTGTCGAATGCCTTTTCAAGGTCAAGGAATATTACATCAATTTGTTTGTTATTGTCAACAGACACAGAGAGATAATGAATAAACTCTACTAACAGAGTGACGGTGGATGACCCCTTTCTGAAGCCGTACTGGGCATGACTGATAAGATTATTCCTCGTCAAAAAGTTTGACATATGTGAATGAAGAATGTGCTCGAACGCCTTGGGACAAGCACTAACCCAAGCAGCACAATGTACTGAAAGTCGAGTGCAATAGGGGTGGACGGTATGTGTCTTATCAATGTTCTTTAGTTTCACGAGTGTGTTCAAGGCCTTCCACCTACCCGTCCACCCCTATTGCACTCGACTTTCAGTACATTGTGCTGCTTGGGAAGTAACGAGATTGGCCTGTGGTTTTCAACTGCTGATTCACCAGACTTTTGGGGGAGCAGGCGCATGGGAGGATTCACATGGAATGTGGGTGCCATCATCCGTGGAAAACACGGAGGAAAAGTAGGAATTATAGCGCTCCGCGATGTCATCGTGTGTCAATGAGCTATCCGCAGGACGCGTTTGACGAGGAGGTAAGGTATAACGCCAGAACTTTTGTGGAGAAGATGAGAGAAAAGAACTAAGAGTATTGTTAAAGAAGTTAGCTCGGTTATCTTTCACTGAGCGTTCACGATTCTTGCGGGTCGATTGCATCTGCTGAACAGTCAAAGGGGTTCGTGGTTGCTTACTGAGCCTGTTTAGCCGGCGCTTCAGGTGAATCCACTTCCCGTGTTATCCAAGGACGTTGCCTCCCGGTCACTTTCCTTCTTACAGAGACAAAGGTGTAACACAGAATTCTACGATACCTTTTCCCAACATACATCGCCCAAAGCTCATCACTGGTATGCAGCTAGGCAGCAATCGCAAAATGGTCAAACTCAGAGGATAAATGGTCAATAATACTGACATCGTCAGCACGTGAAAAATCCTAGCGAATCTTAAGAGGTGCGAGCGTTCTGCACGAATACGTGCGGAATTGTCCTCATCAATTAATATGTTTGTTCCTCGAAGTTTGCTAGGGTTAGAGAGAATGCTATCTTTTACTTTGCAGGAGGAAAAACGAACAATAACTGGTCTATTCTTTTCTTGGTGGTATTTCCCCAATCGGTGAGCTCTGTCGATATCGTTTACACTAAGCGTTAGTTTATCGAAACATGTGCTGCGAACTTTACTCTCGGACTCCGCCCACGTTTCATTGTCTAGGTCAGGAAGACCAACAAAGATAAGGTTGTTGCGCCTAGATCTGTTTTCCAGGTCATCTAATTTAGACTCTAAGTTACTGTACTTAGAAGCTACGTTCTGCACTTCCGAACGAAGGCCACCAGCTTCTTCTTTCGTGCACTTTTCCAGTTCACTGATCTTGGAATTCATTAGGGAGATCTGGTTTTCAGTTGCTATCTGCTGCTCCCTTATTTCCTTTATCTCTTTTAATAGTGATGCCTGGCCTTGTTCAAGGGGACTTAATGCTTCAAGAACGTTGTCCATTCCAGGCGACCCGGGATTCGGCTCCACATCTCCGCATTGCATTAACATGATGTTAGTCTATTTCTGACCTCAGCGAACAATACAAGTCAACAGCTTTTTCAGAGCAGTTGGGCACGGCAGCTCCAGTAACAATAGATCATCACTTTTGCAAGTACTGAACGTGTTACTAACCTGCAGAACAAAGAAAAACGGTTTCCGCATGACGTGCTCTATGGAGCGACCGTGCCCACTGAAGTGCGATGAGGAGCTGCACTGTTTTAAACGTTGCGTAGGTGTCGCTGCTGTTGATGTGCAAGCGAAGGCTCTGGAATCCTCGAAGATGCTGGTTGCCTCATGTGACACAGCTGCACTATCAAAGTACATCCGAACAATCGACACACGATCATCGTGAGCGTGCAGCCACTTCCGTGCGTCGTCAAGGCTGTGCTACGATGTGCCGCTAGCAGTCAAGTAGATAATTGGAGGGCAGATAAGTAGTGCCTGCAGAACAAAGCAAAACTGTTTACGCATGACGTGCTCTCTGGAGCGACGGTGCCCACTGCAATGATGTTTCTAGTCCAGCGTGCTTGTGCTTCGCTCCGGTATGTCCACCGTTACTCAACTACTTGACTTCCATTATGACTTGTCGTCATCCTTTGATGCTGGTGCACAGACAGATGCAATATTTTTCCATTTCAGAAAAGCGTTCGATGTTGTTCCACATAATATTTTATTGCTAAAACTTTCCGCACTAAAAATTGCCCCAGAAGTTATACTATGGATAAAGGCCTACCTCTCCAATCGGAACCGGTGCGTCTGGTTCGAAATCGGCTTCGGCAAACGTAACCTCTGGAGTTCCACAGGGATCGGCCCTAGGTCCACTTCTTTTCATAATATATATAAATGATATAACTGAAGGCATCAAGTCCAGAGTCAAACTTTTTGTGGAGGATTGTTTGTTGTATAGAGAAATTCATGGGAGTCATGATGCACTCATCTTGCAACAGGATATTGACAAGCTATTTAACTGGTCGGTTAATTGGCACTTACCGCTAAATTTTACCAAATGTAAGGTAATGTCATTCACACGGAACAAGGAACGGTTTACCATGTCGTACACTTTTGAATAATTGTGATCTTCAAGTAGTTAACGACTTTAAATACCTCGGTGTAATCTTCTCTTCTGATCTTGAGTGGAGCAGTCATATTCGGTTAATCACTGAAAAGACCAACCCCATTTTACGTCTTATAGTTAGGAATTTCAAGAGTGCACCTCAAAGCGTGAGAGAAGCAATGTACTTTACATTCGTTCGACCGATCTTGGAGTACGCTTCAGTTGTATGGGAGTTGTAGCTTCGGGGTGCATTAAAGGTCAGCTATGCCGATATCCCAAATAGTCCAAACGGTTGTGATATTCTGAAAGCCCACATCCAACTCTCCCCAAAATGCACCTTTATTCTCCCAGTGCGGCACAGTACCATGTCCAAAAATCAGATAATTCATTCCGAAACACACATGGGCGCAGCCATGTTTATGACGTAGATGCACCCGAACGGGCACTGTGACGTGTACGCGCCTCGTACTTGTCTGTGGATTTCAGCAACGGCTTTTCGTGGCTTCACGTATCTGTGCTTGAAGATGGCGGACAGCCGGGTTCCGCTGGCACCGCGATGAGTAAACAGTGCAGCAGCTGCGAACTCATTCGTGAACCCAGCTCTGTGCAATGTTGTGACTGGAATTCCTCGTTTGTGTTTGTGAGCTCGAACAATATGTATCAAGTCGCGTCTGTGTTAGCCTCTTCACAGCACTTGCCCAGTGTAGGGTCAATTATCTTACGAAATTGACGTTTCGACAGGCGTTTTCGCAAGAAAATGCCGGCAACGTTTTATTTTTGCAGGAAAAAATGTGTTATGTATTTGAGGAACCGCATAATGCTATGGGACAAGTTTTACGTACAATTTATCAATGTGTAGCACCATCGACGATGTAATGGAACGACGAGCGACGTAGCCCTTACAAAAATGAAAATTTACTTTTAACTGACAATCGACTTCCTTTTCATTGACTGTATTGACTTCCTACTTTCTTTTACTTTTTATTGACTTTAGTCAATCAAAAGCCATTTGACATATAGTTGACACAAATTGACTGTCTTTTAATTGCCATAAGTCAACTGGCAGCAAATTGAATTTTGCATTACTTTTCTAAATTTTCCAAGTTTCTGCACATCTGGTACCAAGGAACAAAACTTGTCCATTTTTTTTTGGTCTTCCAGCACAATAGTTTGTATCTGTACGCTTGCATAAAGAAAAATTTGTACAATAACACAATATACTGTACATTGCACACTCATAATAATAATAATATCAAGTAAAGATGCTGCCACATAACGTCTCTTCAAGCTTCCAGTAAACTGCAATGGCAAAGTGCGTTTCGATCTCGAGGCAAAGGTTGTATGTTATGTTCCACTATGCAAGAAACCAACACTAAAGCAGCACCGGAACGGCGAAAACGTGGAGACAGAAATCAGGAATTGACCCAGCCAATGTTTAAACATTTAAACATTCTGTAGCGTAACATCATGCTGGCGTCACCGCTTGTCCCAGACTAAGGCTGATGCAGAAACCAGATACGGCGAGCCTCTTCGATTCAATTGATTTCTCAGACTATTTGCTTTTGAGACTTGTTGTTCGACAGAGTGTATGCATGTGTGGAGTACAATATTTTACAAGCGGAACCTGAATATCCGTTGAGGTCCGGGCTGTCTTTTTAATGAATGGAAACAATCACTGTTTATACTTTTACAATGAAACTGAACCACTTCATAACAAGGAGAGGTTACATGCAAGTCTGTGTTGCCGAACCTTAAATTAACCACTGGGTAATACCATACACTCTAAATCCTGTGACGGACACGTGCCGGTTAAAAAAGTTCCCTCAGAAAGTGCAGGCGGTACACAGCCGTAACCGTCTGGAAGCAGCCGTAACGGTTATCAAATAGCAAGCACAGCGATCCCCATCGCCAAATTTCAGCAGGTACAAAGCCGTCACGTCGGTATGAAACGGCTTTGTACCCGCTGAATAATATGTGTGCCTCCTGAACCGTGTACTCTTGTGCTTGTTGAATAATGCGTGTGCTGGCTGAATATGTGTGCCTTCGTTGGAGCGTACTACGTTGCTCCGCGCTCTGCCGGTGAGAAGTGACATGGCACCGCGTATTCTTCCCCGGTGCATTCCTTCCCGCTTTCTTGCCCGTTGTCTGCGCTCCAACCTCGCCTTTGAGAAGGATGACAACTTTGCTTTTTAAGTACAGGTTTAATGTTTGCTTAAGGTAAGTCAACCTAGCTGTGATGCATCGTACGATGCCTGCGTTTTACTCGTGTTTAACCATCGAAGTACATTCTGTTGCAGACGGTGGACGCATTGCAAATGGCGGCAAGAGAGGGTCGGCTACATCGGTGGAGCGACGATGTACGTTACAAGCGAGATTAATTGTATTCTTTCGTTATAGGTGACCGTGGGACTGTCGATTGCAAGGACGTGAGTTACAAAATGGTGTACTATTCCAGCACTCACGTTGGAACAATACCAGCGTGATATTCACTTCGGTTTCTTTACAGGTTGCTTCCTGTCTCAACAGTCACACATACGTGCGCAAAATTGCAACTGCTTCTCACATCGTAGCGTGTCTGGTCCCACTTGCTTGGACATTCGTCGGCCATTTCGTTTCAGGAACTGGCGTGTTCGTCACTAACGATGATCTTGCCAGTGCCATGCTTTGCAGTGCCAGCCTGTTCGAAGTTTCGAGGATTGTGTGCTCGACGTTTTGAGGACTGCCTTGTGCACCGGATGGGTTGTGCCCGTGCAACGTGTGCTCCATATGTGTGTGTGTGTTGGGATTAATGAACCGTGTATGCTTTCCATTCGGCAAACGATGATGTACTGGATGCAATTTAAAGGTATGTGCAAGCCAATAAAATTTAGTGTTTCATGTTCGATGTCCTTGGAGCATTTTCTTCCTCTTTTTCTTTTTTTGCGAAGCCTGGAGGTGATTTTTCTGCTAGGGAACTCGAGAGGCACAATGTGTCTCGCGTATTAGTGGGTACAAATAACCCTTCAATACGTTCTGTACAGTGTGGCTCCTGGCGTTAGCAGGGATGTGGTACCAGTTGTTTCAGGGGGCACAGGGCACCTGCAGCTTTCGCAGGCAGCGCGTAACCCAGTCAAAGTCAATAAACACAGTGCCCATTCTCAATTGAAAATAGTCAATCACCGGTCCATAAAAAGGCACCGGCCAATTATCAATAAGAAAAAGATAAGAAATCAATCACCCATAGATTAAATCTAAATTGACATTTCACTGGCATACGTTGACTTTAGTCAATTGACGGTCAATTGAAAGGAGACGTTTATTTTGGAACAAAATACCAATCACATTTTAAACCTTATGGGGAAACTTCCCCACTCTCGGGGTCATACCCGCCCGTCCGCCCAGCCCGCGAAGAGACAGAGACACTCAGCCAATTGAACAACCAATCAATGTCTATTTTACCTTGGCACACTGCAACCAGACGCACCGCGTAGTACAGCAACAGATAAGTATCCTCCGTGACAGTCCCGTGAGCACACACAAACACACAAAACACCGTCGGCGCGCGCTTAAAGGAACAGTCGCATTCTCCGAGGTCAATTTCGAAACTAATGCGAATTCTAATTCCTCGCCGACCACTGAAGTGGGCCCAAAAATACCATTTCGATCCGCGGCATACTTTTCGCGCAATTCGATGAAAAAGAAACCGGAATCCTTGCGCCCTCGCTCTCTAAAAGTGGGAGCAAACGTCACAGGGATAAGGCCAATCAGCGCGCGCGCCCTGGGCAAATGCGAGCCGCGCGCCTGTTTGGCGATCGCGAAGCGAAGGGAGCAAACATGGAGTCGGAAAACGAGAGTGATGTTTCCCTGTCTGGGGGAGATTCTGACGAACATGTTTGCGGTAGCGGCGATGAGTTAATGCTGGATGATGACCCATACTCTACGGACCCAATGCCTCTGGAACACGCCGACCATCCACGAGATGTGGCTGCGGCTAACCCACGGGATGACATTTTTAGCTGACATAACTCTTTGCATGGTTGCCGTCGGATGTGCGAAACAGTTTAGAATGTTGAAATCGGCAGGTGTCTGTGTGGAGTCTGCGACCCACAGGAGCCCGACGAGCGCCTGTGTTGCCATTCTGTTGCCAGTGTGGTAGAAATGTGCAACAGTGCCGCCGTGCAGTGCATAACACAACACCCATTACCCAGGGACATCTGCCTCCGTAGAGAGCTTCTAGTGGTGTACGCGCCTCAATTCTGCCGCTATGATCAGCAATCCCCAGGACCACAGGTAAGCCTGCTTCAATGCTCTCCCGTTTGCTATATGATTATACGACCGTAATGAATTTTTCGATTTAAATGACCCCCATCAAGATTCGGAAGAGTAAACTCGGGTGCTAGTCGGGTGTTGTTGGTTATGCAAATTGTCGCACCTAAAGTGGACATGGGCTGTATACAAAAGGGCGACTATTCTCAGCAGCTTTTTGGCCTACACAAGTTCGCCTCCCATAAATCATACGCGTGGACGACAGCCGTGGAACGATCCAGAGAATCCTGGTCCAACAATTCCATTAGGAAAAGTGTCGAAGCAACACAGCCGCCTCAGCTAGTCTCAACATGCTCTCAATTATGCCCTGATTGGCAACACAAAACCCTGATTGAATCCAGTGGGAATTTTAAACTCTGAAGGAAAGTCTTGCAAGTCTGAAAACAGAAGCATTTGAGGTGGCAATGAAGGGGGGAAGCATGTTACTGAAGAATGTAAGAGTAACATATTTTGGGAGAAATTGGATTTTGCCGAATTTGGAGGGAAGCTGGTTTGGGAGGGAGTTAACAGTTGGAATCGGGACCATCCTGAAAGAGGCGGACATTTTTCTGTTGTACTATGTTGCACACCTGCCAACCTTCCACATTCAAAATGCGAGAGACCCTGGAACTAAGAAATGAATGCAGAGGCTTTGAACTCCAAGGTTGGGATAGTGTGTGTTCTTCCGTTCTGGCCATTGTCTTCCCAACACTGCGGGAGATTTGGCAGGTATGCAAATGCCCACAAGATATGATGCTAAACAAAAAGAAATGTCATGTGGTGTTGTCTTTTCCAGCTGCCTGAGGTTCACGGCATACTCGTCATTCACAAGATGGGTCTGGGGATACCTTGGCCCAAGGAACAGACGACAGGTTCCTGGATGCGTTGTCCGAGCAATCAGGAGGGAGTTCCCGTCTACGTCTTATCAAGGCTATCAGCGTTAGGACCATCGAAACAAGGGTGTCTTGGCAAGAGAGACAAGCTGGTGCATACTGATGGCTGGAACTGGAGACATGTAGTGGCAACACAAAAATTTTGCTGACATAGGCACACTTCGTGTAAGTGAGCCCTTGGTCATCCCCCTTGCCTCCCATCAGAGGTTTTCGAGGATATTATAGGTGTGGTCTTTTCGTCATTGCAGTGTGGGGGATGTTTCGTCTTGTCACTCTGTATCTCCAGTTGCAGTCAACAGACTGTCTACCCGTCTGTACAGCAAAACTACTACACGTGGCGGTATTAGCTCTGGCATCAAATCCAGACTGTACTGCACTAAGTTAGTGCCGAGGTGGGTGTAGTGACGGGAATAAAGAATGACCCTATAATTGTATCGATTTATTGTACAGTGGAGCATGACGGAGTGGGAATAACAAAATAGCTTAGGTTTATTACGTTGTGCTGTGGTTCTAAATTAATGTGGTGTGAAGTCTGGGTGGTTACAGCTATGCTGCCACAGGGATGTTAGGAGGGTTCATGTTGGCAGATCCATATCTGGTGTACTAATACGCTATGCAAGTCTGTGTCCATTGTTTTCCTCCTCCTGGAATCATGGGATGACAACCCCCTTGTGAGATGCGCCGTGAAGTGGGTCCCCAGCACTTGCTTCAGCCTTGACCTCCACATCTGAAATATGGCCTTGAGTGTTAACACTCAAAAGAATACGTTGAGGGCCTAGCGGGTACAATAACAAACATAAAAATGACTATGCAAATAAATCTTCCCCTTTGCGGTCCCTATTTCACTGGCACAGTTATTTTCCTGTCGACATTACGTTATAAAGGGTGGCAGCCGCATCACACAAGATTCCTTTGACAGAACTCGACAATTTTCAGGGCTCGTACATATCCATTATTTTGTGGGACGTGCAAAAAGAATTGCAATATTTTCGTGGCTTGACAAAACATACCACATCCACTTGATTCCGTTGACGTGCTTGCTGCCGCTTCAAATAGAGCCAGAAATTAGCAACAAGGCTGCAGTAGAATACTGATGCAAGTGTCTCTGACGTAGCCAAACACATATTGCGATGTTTTCATAACCCTGAATGCTGCCATCAGGCTCACACTATGAACTGTAGAAACATCCACTAGCTGCAATAACATTAGAATAACGCTGTTATGTGGGAGTGTTACGTTACTCCTGCATAATACTGGCGACAAATAGCACAGCAACAACACACCAATCTTTTTTTCTCTAGAGTACGCGTACTACTGCGTCAGGATTCTGCAATCATTGTAATAATTTGTGTACATTAGTAGCCGATGTGACTGTGACGTTACAATTGGCGGTGAGGCCAGGTGTTCGCGATGATGTTTACT
Source organism: Ornithodoros turicata (assembly GCF_037126465.1). Lineage (NCBI taxonomy): Eukaryota > Metazoa > Arthropoda > Arachnida > Ixodida > Argasidae > Ornithodoros > Ornithodoros turicata. The sequence continues at coordinate 40,417,075 of NC_088204.1, forward strand.
GTGACAACTGATATTTTTCATCGCAGCGTAGCTGTGACCAAGCAAGATTGTCACTTACCTCCGTTACTGGTTCCTGCCCTTGTTCCTGATCGAATGTGGTAGGCACGGCGTCAATCTTCAGCCGCTTCTGTTTCTGCCGTAGCCCGAGCCGAACTTGCAATACATCTTCATCAAAATAGGCGTCGTCGGCGAAATGACAGGAACAGACGCGTGAAACATTCAATCCTTGGGCCACACCACAGTAGTGGCTGGCGATCGCTGCCTCCCACTTTCGTTTCGTTTCGCCATTGCGAGGTCGGTGAAATGTAAGCTCGGGATTCGCGTTATAAGTCTTTCTCACGTCTTTCTGCGCCCGAGCACGTAGCACCGGTTTCCTGGCTGTGACGTCGCACGTTAACGGCATGAAATCCTAGGCCACACGCTGTGGTTCAAAGTACTTCAAAGCAAACGCGACAAGACAACAAGAAAAAGGGTCAGACGCACGCTCAGACACACAGAATCTGCGGCGGGAAGGAGCGCCTCCCGATGGTTGGTTTATCCGGATGACGTCATCCAGTGTCGGCGCCTTGGGGGGATTGCCGTGCGCGCCGGAAGCGCGAACATTTAAAAATCGTTTCTGAGTCAACCAAGTGGATTTGTGCGGAGAAAGTTTGCCGGCGTACATTATGAACGACAGGGAACATGACCATAATAGTTGCGGAACACGCTTCCGGATGCGATAATCCCTTCAAATGATCTGCCTCCTGCGGCAGCGCCCCGTGGCGATAACAGTATCCTGTCCGGGTGGCTCCGCCCCATACTCCCCCACCCACGAGCCCCACGTTGGGCGCCAGTTATGGGGAAACTTCCCCACTCTCGGGGTCGTACGTCCGCCCGTCTGCCCAGCCCGCGAAGGGACAGAGACATTCAGCGAATTCAACAAAGAACCGAAGTTTATTTTACCTTGATACACCGCAGCCAGACGCCCCGCGTAGTACAGCAACAGATAAGTACCCTGCGCTCCAGTCCCGTGAGCACACACCCCCAAAACGCCATCAGCGCGCTCTTAAATGCTCTGCATCCTGCGGCAGCGCCCCTGGCGATAACACTGTCCTGTCTGAGATGTTTGGTGGCGCCACCCCATAACCTTTTGTGGGATTCTGTGTATTTTCCAGAAGCTTTCTTTGAATCACACACTCCCATGTCAAGCTGCGTCGTGTAGCACGCCACAAACTACTGCACTTTATGTCTAACATCTGGATTTTGTTCTTAGTTGACACCGCAGCACAAAAATATGCACGCCAAATCTCCAAAAGCCATGTGGTTGCACACCATGCAGACACAAAAGAAATAGGAGAGCACATATTGCCACTTAGAAATGTTGTTTTGGGGGTCTGAAGAGTTAGGGCATAGCATACCTCCTAGAAATCAAATCAGTGGGTCCACCTTATCCCTCTGTAGAATGCCATTTCAACTCACAACTCAGCCCATGTGGTATAAAAGTGTTAGAGGCAATTTATATGATTGTCGTCATGGGTGACATCACTGGTCAGCCTCTGAATTAATTCCGTACTCAGGAATGATTGCACAAATCACTTCGTATTTAATATTTATCATGTAGGACATGATCAGCAATTTGTAAGATGCAACCATGTCTGCAGCATTCTCGAATGCCTTTTACCTTTACAGTTAGGGACACGTTACCAAACGATCATGGAGGTTATGCTTTAGTATAACCGTCGCACTTGAAGTACAATTATATATGCTTGGACATCTATTATGTCGTGCATCATCTAATCCTCTGAACCACATGTGTGACTGCATACGAAATTATATTTTATGCACATGCTGTAGTTTCCTAGTCATACCACACAAATAACAGTGAATACATGTGAAGTGGCAAAAAACAATGCTAAACTCTACCATCATTGTGTCCCTGCTACCCCTTGCCTTGCAACTGATGTCTTGTGAACAGGGAATATCTCACTAGAAAAGATGACAGTTGTGTATTGTTTGGCAAGAAAATAAATATATTTATTTACATTTTCCATCAATCAGCATCGTTGGGACCTGGTGCAAATATAAATGTCAACAACGAAAGTACTTACAAACTATTCCTATACAGGGTGTCCCAGAAAATGTGTCATTGAATTATAATAAAAAAACTACGGCAACTAGAATCATTCGGTCAACAGCATTTGTTCTTATTAGGTTTTTGCCACCTCCTAAAGTGAATGTCATGTACTCCAACTTTAATTAGGCAAATATTTGCGAACTGAACTCGGAAATTTGCCAAGTAAAGGTCACTTTTTTACCCCACCAATATGAAGAGCGTGCCGAATTATTCACTCAAATTCATGATAATTCACAGTGATATTCACGAGCTATCCCAGCGGAAAAAATAGCCGAACATTATGCTTTGCGGGGCACCGGACCATAACGCGCGATGACTTCTTGAGCGCAATCGCTCTCAGTGCGACGAAAGGAGGTTCCGAAGCCAGCCCACAGAGTGATAGTAGAAAAAGTAACAGTTCCTAAAATTGGGAGAGGGAAAGCATTATCCCAGCGAAAGTCGGACGTGATAAGCCGTGCCTGTTTTATCTCTTTCTGCGATTGTCGGGGAGGGCTGGGTTTCCAAACTCCTTTCGTCGGACTGACAAAGATTGCGTTGAAAAATTCGTCGCGCGCTATTCTGTGCGACCTCCGTAGAGCAGGATGTTCGGCTATTTTTTCCGATTGGATAGCTCCTGAATATCCCTGTCAATTATCATTAATTTGACTAAATTAGACGCGCTCTTCACGTTGGTGGGGTAAAAAAATGACCTTTACTAGGCAAATTTCCGACATAAGCTACATAATTAATAAAATAAATAATAAATAACTATAAATAAATAAATAAATAAATAAATAAATAAATAAATAATAAATTAATAAAAATTTACATAATTAAACTTACGTTACACGACATTCACATGAGGAGGTGGCAAAAACCCAGTAAGAACAAATGCCATTGACCGCATGACACTAGGTGGTGTAGTTTTTTTTATTATAATTCAATGACACGTTTTCTGGGACACCCTGTATATTCAAATGCAGATGTGAGAATTCTCTTTCCTCAGCACAGTACAGCTTCAAAATTAACAAACTGTACAGGACCAACAATCTTATAATATCTCAAGAGGGGAATCACATAAAGCTCCAATAATAGGCTGGACAATCAAAGCTCCAAAAGACAAAATAGTTCTAGAAAAATCTGAATAGCTGGTTGCCGTTGTGATCTGTACTACTATGTACAGTTCATGAATGGAACATGTTACCTCATTGCATTGCCTCCATATGACCACTAGAACAGGCAGCTTTCCAGGTCGCTCTTTTCGTGTTTTTCTATGGTATTTTCGTTTTCTTTTTTGCAATAGCAAACATGACCATAGTGAAACACAAGCAGCCAAGAACAGGATGACACAGCTACAACACAACTGCTAGCTCTCAACTGATATATTTCTTAGCGAACTCCGGAATATAGGCACACATACTGCTAAACAAATGACAATTTAACCAACAGAAACACAGACAAGAAGAAAAAATGTTATATATTGTCCCCCTCTCCTCATTTCTCCTCATTCTATTTCACAGGCAGCCGTAGTATCACCCTGAGTGTGCCTGTGCGTCCCCGTTGTGAAAACGTATCTCGGACAGAAGCAAATCCAACCGCAGAATGCTTACACATGCATCCGTCTTGGATTTCTCTAACTACTTGTTGTTTGAATGCAGCCTTGATCTCTGTGTTCTGGAGCATCCAGAGTCCCTACAATGTATTGCCAAATTTCTCGAGGGCGTCAGAACTCTGTCCTTGGCTGCCTGTGTTTCACTACGACTCTCAGATACAAACTGCCACATTTCAACACAGTAGGAAACATAGAATTGTAAATAGCATCTGTTGATTGCACTGTACGTAACCCCCATATATAGGATCATAGTGGATACTTCATCTTGTGTGACAATATCAGTAACGCAAGAAAGATAGATTTGAAACCACTCTTGCTTCATAGTAGTAGTAGTTTTTATGTGAAGCTACACAATTCCTGTCCACCAAATAATTTAAACCATATGAAACATGTTCCAGATTAATACAACATAGCTTGACAAAATACGCTAGTGAAAGCTACGAAATCAAATAATTTGTTGAATGTACAATATATAAACACTTGTCATAACTTGACATTTTCCTTCCTGCATTCACGTGATGCTATTCCTCCCACTTTAAGGAAATACTGAACTATATTGCTACTATTTTACTATACTACTATTATTGCATGGCATTACACGCTCCTATGACAGAACTTGAACAGGATTACATAGCACAGAGTAAAAATACAGTGAATATAATCTGCGTATTTCCGTTCACGCTTAATGATGGCAGCAGTAGTGCAGGCAGGCCACTGCAAAGTTGTACTGAGAAACACCGCTTCCTGTTTGCCATGTCTAAACGAAACATACCTGACCTGATCCAAAGTAACTGTCCTGAGTCTGGAGCACACAAACAGAAAAACAAAACACAAGCCGCAACATTAACAGATAGGAGAACGAGCTGTAGCGAGCTCCACTTTGGAACAAAGTCAACAAGTAATTCACGAAAAGGCAATGAGTGCCTGAAATGTAACATCCCTGACTGGTAGCAGGAGGGTCCATGTTCCATTCCTGGTGCTAGAATTGACTGGCTTTCTCATGAATTATTTGTTGAAGTTTCCATGTGCCTGAGAACATGAACCATTCATCAACCACTGAATCCTCATGAGGTGATGAGAGTTCGCCATCCCAAAGAGACTCCCTTTATTGCAAGTGTCCTTAGAGTTGCTCACCACTGCAGAAAAAAAAAAAGAAAAGAAATAATTTAATGATGACCAATGGATAGTCATGTTTACTTTATAATGATTTTGCACAACAGAAAGAAGACGGTGGAGAGCATCTAAATTTTAATGTGACGAGACTTTCGCACAGAAGGCTGCACTTCTTCAGGTCTAACATCAAGTCACAGAATTCTAGAATATATGAGACATGTTGTAATGTAGCGAGCGAGTAGAGCGAGGGTTGGTACAAACATATACTCAGGCAAAAATCTGAGCTGGAATCCCAAGTCGATCCACATGAAAAACAACTGGAACCACTTGGGTTGCAACTCAAATTTCTGCCTAGGTACAAATAAAAATACAAAGATATATAATAAAATAAAAAGGGGGTATCACTCCATCAGTTTTAAACAGACGAGGGATGAGTTGTGTAGCATAATACATGAATGAGCACGGTGGCCAGGTCAGTATTTGACACAAAAGGCATTCACGAGCGACACATTCAGGGGAACAGTGTTACACTGTCTTGTCAACTCATGCCTTGCCGGCTTGAAACTGATGGGGTTGTACCCCCTTTTTATTTTATATGTTTGTATATTTGTTTTTATGTTTGTACCAACCCTCGCTCTCTACGTTACAACATGTCTTATATACGCCGGAATTTTGTAACTTCATGTTAGACCTGAAGAAGTGCAGCCTTCTGCAAAGTCTCGTTTCATTAAAATGTAGAAGCTCTCAACCGTCGTCTTTCTGCTATGAATCTCCATCGTGGGATACTTGCACATTGCTCTTCTACATACTATGACTTTGCAGTAAGATTATGGACTTTGGATAAAAAGACTACACATCACTGCTCAAGTATTCTTGCCTACTGTACAGCGTGTATGCAGTACGCACACATTATTTGTGCTGTTGACCCACTAAAAATGTAATGAATGTGGCATTGCCCACTACAGTAATGCACCAAGTGCAAGTGATGCAAGTAGAATGCAGGTATTTTAGCTTACATGCCAATCCAGTACCACTATCCAGTGTGAAGTTGTGACAAATAAATAGTTCGTTTTTTCTTAGCTCTCAGAACACAGACAGTGAATTAATAAGAGTAGACAATGTTAACATCAATTCTGGGCTATTCTTCAATCAAACATTCACAGATAATAAAGGCACCTTCCTCAATGGACGTTGATGACAGCGACAATTCTAAAATGTTATCGTAGACGACATCAGCTTCTGCATGTCAGAAAGGATTGTATGTCCAACAGTAATCCAGCTAACAGTAACAAAAATGTGCAAAAGACAAATTAACTGAACTAACGTAGCGTACCTTCTACAGGGTGTCCCAGAAAACGTGTCATTGAATTATAATAAAAAACTACGCCACCTAGAATCATGCGGTCAAGGGCATTTGTTCTTATTAGGTTTTTGCTACCTCCTAATGTGAATGTCATGTACTCCAAGTTTAATTATGTAAATATTTGCGAACTGAACTCGAAAATTTGCCAAATAAAGGTCACTTTTTTACCCCATCAATATGAAGAGCGTTCCGAATTCACTCAAATTCATGATAATTCACAGTGATATTCACGAGCTATCCCATCGGAAAAAATAGCCGAATATTGTCACGAAGCGAAATGGGTCCGCGTGTCGTCGAATAAACTGCGAACGGTTTATTAGATTACTTGGTAGCAAAACACAAGAGTGATAGCTCTCTGAACACAACTGAGTCCAAAGAATGAATGCCGCAGTCTGGAGCGCACAAGTATTTAAGCGTCGCGCCGAAAAGTCTAGAAACACCACATGCGTTTGCCAGAGAGCAGGCGATGTGTCTGGAAGCTTCTTGCTTCTTCTTCTTCTTCTGCATGCGCCGGGATGAGATTACCATTTCGTGCCTGCCCTGGAAGTTTCGCGATGATGATTCGTGGCATTGGCCCCTCCGTAGACGTGGCATCGTCTCGATGCCGTTTCTTCTCCTTCTTCTTCTCTTTTTTTTTTGTTCATGTTGTTTCCTTCCAGCCAGTCTTCAGCGCTACCTGCTGTAGTACGGCTTGAGTCGAACGACGTGAACTATTTCAGTCCTCGGGGGTCGTCGAGAGGGAACGCTGCCCTCAGGTACCACTTCGTAATCCAGGTCTCCAATGCGTCGAAGTATTTTGTAGGGACCGAAGTACCGCCTCAGTAGCTTCTCGCTCAGGCCACGTCGTCGAATCGGCGTCCAAACCCATACCAAATCGCCCGGACTGAAGCGCACGTCTCGTCGGCGCAAATTTTATCTTCTTTCGTCGACGCGTTGTTGTTGACCAATCCGTAGTCTGGCCAGTTGGCGGGCTTCTTCTGCTCGCTGTGTGAAGTCCAGAGCGTCGTTTTCCACATCACTGGGTTCGTGGGGGCAGCATCCCGTCCAGCATAGTCGATGCGTCATGGCCGTGTGCAAGGCGGAACGGTGTGGATCCCGTTGTTTCCTGCACAGCCGTGTTATAGGCGAACGTGACGTAAGGCAGTATTTCGTCCCATGTCTTGTGCTCGACGTCGACGTACATCGAAATCATGTCGGCAAGGGTTTTGTTTAGGCGTTCGGTGAGCCTGTTCGTCTGCGGACGGTACGCCGTTGTCCTCCGGTGAGCGGTGTGGCTGAGTCGAAGGATTTCTTGTGTTAGCCTGCTTGTAAATGCCGTTCCCCTATCGGTGATTAAGGCGGTCGGAGCTCCGTGCCGTAGTACGATGTTCTCGATGAAGAACTTCGCCACTTCTGTTGTTGTGTCCTGTGGAAGTGCCTTAGTCTCAGCATAGATGGGTAGAAATCCAGCGAACCGGTAGAGATGTAGGAAGGGAGTTGCCTCAGGACAGAAGCCGCCGATATTTCGAACAGAGACTGTTCTTTTTCTGGGCACCGTCCTCATCATTGGCATGGTATTTAAAGGGTTAGGTGTGACGTGTTTAAAGGTTCATGCGAATTGTGGGTCAACAGCCCGGAGGGAAGAAAGGTCCGTACGGGTTTTTACGGCGGGAGTGAATGGCTGCTTTGTTAGAGTGTGGAGGGGATTATGTGAACGTAGTGATCTAGGCTACAGACCGGTTGCAGAAAAATGGAAGGTTCACGAACACGTGGACGAAACGGGACAACAGGCAAGAATTCCCAAGCATAGCGAAAGATAAGGAGGTTAGTGGTTACGTGGGGAAAATTCCAGAACGAGCATTTTTTTTTAAATATATATTTGTAATACAAAGTTGTGGCATGCAATAAAGAGAGCAGAAAGCAGTGGCCATGCAGAACATAACAGATGATAATGGAGGTAGATGGGAAAAGCATATTTTATTTGTGAAGTGTTTCTAGGGTGCCTTGTGATTTGTTGATACCGGACGGGTGAAGAGCGTTGAACTTGTATATGAGATAAGACTACCTATCACGTCTGTCACGTGTGGATCTAAACCCGGTTTCTAGAATATACAGTTTAATGTTGTCAAAATTGTGACCAGGAACGTTAAAGTGTTCGGCGACTGCTTTGGGGAGTTTGTTGGACGTGTCGGTTCTGTGTCCGGTAAGGCGGTTGTTCATTTGTTGGCCGGTTTACATGCCGGTTGGCCGGTAATACATTGGTGAAACCGGCCAACAAATGAACAACCGCCTTACCGGACACAGAACCGACACGTCCAACAAACTCCCCAAAGCAGTCGCCGAACACTTTAACGTTCCTGGTCACAATTTTGACAACATTAAACTATATATTCTAGAAACCGGGTTTAGATCCACACGTGACAGACGTGATAGGGAGTCTTATCTCATATACAAGTTCAACGCTCTTCACCCGTCCGGTATCAACAAATCACAAGGCACCCTAGAAACACTTCACAAATAAAATATGCTTTTCCCATCTACCTCCATTATCATCTGTTATGTTCTGCATGGCCACTGCTTTCTGCTCTCTTTATTGCATGCCACAACTTTGTATTACAAATATATATTAAAAAAAAAAGAAATGCTCGTTCTGGAATTTTCCCCACGTAACCACTAACCTCCTTATCTTTCGCTATGCTTGCGAATTCTTGCCTGTTGTCCCGTTTCGTCCCGTGTCGTCGACGCTTCTGTCCTGAGGCAACTCCCTTCCTTAGTCTCAGCATAGCGTGTCAGGTAGTCGGTGGCGACGATTATCCAACGATTTCCGGAAGACGAACGTGGGAAGGGCCCGAGTAGATCCATCCCAATCTGCTCGAACGGCGCCGATGGCGGTGCGATTGGCTGAAGGTACCCAGAAGGTCGTACCGGCGGCGTTTTTCGTCGTTGGCATTCCCGGCACGTCCGTACAGGTAGGGCCGCAATTTTGTGATGGCCCATATGAGTGCAAGGCACTCTTTTTCGGTCGTCGAATAGTTCTTCTCTGCCTTGGTTAGCGTTCTGCTTGCGTAAGCGATGACACGTTCGACGCCGTCGTGAAGTTGAACGAGCACGGCTCCTAGACCATCGTTGCTTGCGTCGGTGTGTATTTCTGTTTCGGCGTTTGGATCGAAGTGGGCAAGCACGGGTGCGGTCTGTAGACGCGTCTTCAATTCATCAAACGCCTGTTGCTGGGCTTCACTCCAGATAAACGTGGATCCGTCCTTCGTGAGGGCATTCAGGGGTGACGCAATTCTTGAAAAGTTTGGAATGAACCGTCGGTAGTAGGCGTAAAGGCCAAGAAAGCTTCGAATGTCTTTCACGTTAGAAGGAACACGGTAATTTGCGATGGCCGCCGTCTTCTCGGGGTCGGGGCGTACGCCGTCGCTGCTCACGAGATGGCCGAGAAATCTGAGTTCCTCGTGGCCGAATTGACACTTCCGAGTCTTCAACGTCAGCCCTGCAGTTCTGATAGCCTCGAGGACTTGCTTTAGCCGTTCAACAAGTTCTTCGAATGTTCTTGCGAAGACGACAAAATCGTCGAGGTACACCAGGCAGGTTTGCCACTTCAACCCGGCGAGAACTGTATCCATAACACCCTGGAACGTCGCTGGTGCTGCGCAAAGGCCGAAAGGCATAACCTTGAATTCGTAAAGTCCATCTGGAGTGACGAAGGCAGTCTTCTCACGGTCCCGTTCGTCGACTTCAAGTTGCCAGTACCCCGTCTTGAGGTCCATAGAAGAGAAAAATTTTGCGTTTTGAAGGCGATCGAGCGTGTCGTCGTTGCGCGGTAACGAGTAGACGTCCTTCTTCGTTATCTCACTGAGTTTCCGGTAGTCGACGCAGAACCTGAGTGTTCCGTCCTTCTTCTTCACTAGTACCACCGGCGATGCCCACGGACTTGTCGACGGCTGGATAATGTCATCTCTTAGCATCTTTTCTATTTGCGTTCGGATCGTTTCTCGCTCTTCGCAGGAGACCCGTTACGGCATGCGGTGAATTGGACGGGCCTTGTCGTCGACGATGATGCGATGCTTCGCAATGGGCGTTTGTCTTACTTTCGACGATGCAGCGAAGCAGTCACTGAAATCGTTGAGCATCTGGAGAAGGGTTTGCTTTTGAGTTGTATTGAGTTGAGGGTTTACGTCGAAATGTTCGGCCTCGTTTTCCGTGGTGACCGCTATGCGAACAGTGTCCATCAGGCAAACATCCGTGGTGGAGTATTGGCCTACGATGACGGCTATCTTCGTGCCATTCGTCAGGTGTTGTGACTCCGGGCGAAAATTTGTGACCAGGAGTTCGAATATTCCGTTTCTTACGGGCACAATTCCTCTTGCTATCCCAATGCCTCGTTTGAGGAGAAGTTGCGTGTTGCCTTCAGCCAACAAACAGCCAGTCGGTGCTCTCTCGCACGTAGCGGTCACAACGACTGACGACAAGGGAGGCAGGTTGACGTGCTGAGTCGTCACGGTGGTTACGTCCGTGTTTGCGCGTTTCTCCGGGGTTATTCGTGCCCACCACTTGTCTTCTGCTGTTTCCGGCGTTTTAAAAGAGATAACTCCATTTGTGAAATCGATGATTGCTTCGTTTTCGACTAGAAAGTCCATTCCGAGTATTACATCCCGTGGGGAGTTCGGCAAGACGGCAAAGCTGACGACGTAATGGATGTCACGCACTTGTATGACTGCCGTGCATCGGCCAGTCGGTGTTACGACGTGTCCACGAGCAGTGCCGATGTTAGGCTCATCCCACTTCGTTTGCACCTTGCGAAGCTTCTTAGCCAACCTACCACTTATAACAGAGTCGTCGGCTCCGGTATCGATTAACGCAATCATCTCATGGCCGTCGATGAGTATTTTCAGGTTATTGGTATTTTTTCGAGCGTCGTGTTGGTGCTGCGTTGCTGTTCGTCGAGTTGGAGGAATTGTAACTTGTCGTCGGTCCGCAGCTTCACCTCCCGGAGCTGCGCTCTTCAGTTTTCCCGGTTAGGGCTGCGCCACACAGGTCGTCTTGCCGGTGACGGTGAACGTGCTCTTCCTGGCGACCTGCTGCGGTGGGGGGCGCTCGGGGACAGGTCGCGTCGCGAGCCAGCGGAAGCATTCTGCTGCCGTATATAGTCTTCAATTGCGGCGGGGCGACTACCGCGCTGGGGGCGGGGGGCGTCGGGTGAAAAACCGGGAAGGCCAAGTCGTCGGTAGGGACATCGGCGATAGACGTGGTTGGCCTCTCCGCGGTGGTAGCAGAGCGGTCTGAAGTCGGGAGTCCGCCAAACGTCCGTTTTGCGAAACGGCTGAGAGTGTGGCGGGACTCTCGGAGTAGGTTGGATAGGCCGAGGAGGCGTCCAGCGGTTTCCGTAGTACGACGGACGAGTAGGTGGCACCTGTCTCACAGCGGCGGCGTAGGTTCGTCTCGGTACTTCGGCGTCGGGGTTTGCGGTTGACGATGTCTGGATTGCCTGCTGAACCTCGTCCTTGATGATCGCACCGATCGAAGACAAAGGGTCTTGAGCCTTCTCAGGACAGAGGAGAGCTCGTACTTCTTCGCGTACCACCTCTCGAATCAGCTGTCTGAGCGATCCGACGTCGAGGCCAGCGGTCGTGGAGAAAGCCTCGTAGCCCTGGTGTTGTTAGTTGACGGTAGCGCGAGAGAGCAGGGTCCTCTCAATGCGGACGGCTTCGTCCAGAAAAGCGTCGGTCGTGGCGGGTGGATCCCGGGACAGGGCGCGAAAAATTTCTTCTTTTACGCCCCTCATGAGTCGCTGAACCTTCTTCTCTTCGGATGCTTTGGGGTGAGCCCGCCGGAAGAGCAGCAACACATCTTCGTCGAAGCCTGTAACGCTTTCGTTTGGCAGCCGGATCCGTCTCTGGAGCAGATGTTCAGCGCGTTCAGCTCGTTGTTGAAAAGCGAACGCCTCGCGGAGTTTGCTTTTGAAGACGTCCCAGGACGTGAGCGAAGTCTCCCGGTTCTCTCTTCCAGGGAGAAATAGACGTTGACGAGCTTCTGGTCGTCACTCCAGTTGTTGAACTTGGCGATCCGCTCATAATGGTCGACCCAATCGTCCACGTCGTCGTAATACTCCCCGCTGAATGTCTTCGGCGACCGTGCAGGGGCTATGGGCGCGGCAGCAGGTTGCGCCACTTGGGTACTGGTCTCCGCAGTCATCTTCTTCTTGCGTTTAGGGGGTTCTAATGGACCGAATTCTGCAGGCAGACCAAGCTGTCGTCTGCTTTGTCGCAGGTGACCTTCCAGGCCATTGGACAAGGAATGCCCCGCACCTCCACCAGAAATGTCACGAAGCGAAATGGGTCGGCGAGTGGTCGAATAAACAGCGAACGGTTTATTAGACTACTTGGTAGCAAAACACAAGAGTGATAGCTCTCTGAACACAACTGAGTCCAAAGAATGAATGCTGCAGCCTGGAGCGCACAAGTATTTAAGCGTCGCGCCGAAAAGTCTAGAAACAGCACATGCGTTTGCCAGAGAGCAGGCGATGTGTCTGGAAGCTTCTTGCTTCTTCTTATTCAGCATGCGCCGGGATGAGATGTACCGTTTCGTGCCTGCCCTGGAAGTTTCGCGATGATGATTCGTGGCAATATCATGCTTTTCGGAGCACCGGACCATAGCGCGCGATGAATTTTTGAGCGGAGTCGCTCTCAGTGCGACATAAGGAGGTTCCGAAGCCAGCCCACAGAGTGATAGTAGAAAAAGTAACAGTTCGTAAAACTGGGAGAGGGAAAGCATTATCCCAGCGAAAGTCGAACGTGATAAGCCGTGCCTGTTTTATCTCTTTCTGCGATGTCGGGGAGGGCTGGGTTTCCGACCTCGTTTCGTCGGACTGACAAAGATTGTGCTGAAAAATTCATCGTGTGCTATTCTGTGCGACCTCCGTAGAGCATGACGTTCGGCTATTTTTTCCGATGGGATATCTCCTGAATATCCCTGTCAATTATCATAAATTTGAGTAAATTAGACACGCTCTTCACATTGGTGGGGTAAAAAAGTGACCTTTACTTGACAAATTTCCAACTTAAGCTCGCAAAAATTTACATAATTAAACTTACGTTACACGACATTCACATGAGGAGGTGGCAAAAACCCAGTAAGAACAAACGCCATTGACCGCATGACTCTAGGTGGTGTAGTTTTTTAATTATAATTCAGTGACACGTTTTTTGGGACACCCTGTATATCAGACAGTGAGGCTTGTAGCACCCACCCACAGGGACCAGTGTTTTGGATAGCAAAAGCACTTGAACACGGAGAATGCAGTTAATCGGAATGGCGACCTTTGTTTTCCACCCTGAAAGCAGAGGTTGTAATGTTGAGGGCAGATTTAAGAGTGGTGCCAAGATATCCACATGAGAGCGCCCATGAAAAGTGGAATAAAGGTGAATATTCAAAATATAACACCACATTGTCACACCTGTTGGTGGCAGCTAGACTGCAACTAACCTGTCAGCAATTTCCTCATGCATCAGATGCAAGCAAGACCCTGCTTCATTTCCGCCTTCAGCGTGCACCTGTGGTAATTCACAAGTTGGATTATCAATACTGTTGCGTTGTTAATCATGGCTATATCAGAGGAAGCGCAGTAGGACAACTGCACAATCGATTCATGAAGCTTCATATTTTTATATCTGAACCTCGACTTACCATCTCACTTCAGACGGACCCGGGCATCTCACTTCAGACGATTTCGTGCCGAGATTCCAAATTGGCTCTGGAGTCGCGCGTAACCTATGATAACATTCGTGGACGAAATCTTTGGAGTGTAACTCAGTTCGCTGTCGCTGTCAGCCAAGAGCTTCGCACTGCTTGGTCTTTTGGCAACTTATAATAGTTAACACTTGAATGCTCCGATTAATTATTGTTCTAACAGCGTAGCACCGTCACATCCTCGACAATTTCGCCGTGGCATATCTAGCGTCATATCGCTTCAGCTCATAAAAGGCAAGGTCAGCACAAGGAAGTGCGCTTCCCAAACAACGTCGGGCCAAAGAAATGTCCACATGGTTTGTTTCCGGCTTAGGAATAACATAACAGCTGTTTGTGCGATGCACAGAGAACGAAACCAAACAAGCCAAGCGGCCAAGCCAGAGACAGATAAACCTGGGGCAGTGACGTCGGTGCGCCCGTGCGCAGCGTTTGCCGACGGTCTGACGGGCCGGCGGGGAAATAAAAAAAAGTTTTCGAAAAACTGCAAATAGTTAGACCAAGATATTTCCCACACATATTGAGTGTTCGCTAATGAACACACAGAACGATATTGCTCAGTTCTGCGGCATTTCAAAATCGGCATATCTGACCTTTAACACTATTGAAAAAGTTCAAAATGATGCGGCCAGATTTGTTTCCTCTCGCTATGGGTTTGCTGAAAGCGTCACTGAAACGAAGGCCATGTTGGGGTGGGACTCACTGTGTGTTCGGAGAAGGTTCCTTAGGCTCAATTTTTTTCATTCCATTTATAATTGTAAGTCTGCATTAGAGCCATCCCGGCATATACATTCGCCTACTTATGTATCATCCACGTTGGATCATACCAAAAAAGTTGCTGAATATGTGTGCGGAACTGATGTCTTTAAATACTCTTTTTTCCCCTGGACTGTTTCTCAATGGAATACATTGCCTGCCCATCTTGTTGACGAAAGTGGCTCTAAGCGCCTTTATCAGCTCTTGTATACTATGTAACCCTGTATGCAGTTAGCAATGAGATATGTGCGTATTCGTGTTTCTGAAATTGCTCTGTGTTGTATTTTAACTTTTCATTGTTCCCCCTAGTGTAATGCCGCCGGGGGTTGTAGGTATAATAATAAATAAATAAAACAAAAACATTAGACTACCCAGTTTTGTACGATAATTCGTGCAAACAAATCTAGCAACAAAGGGCGACAGCTTCCAAATATCACAGTCGCTCTCCACAACGCATTTGTTTTGCTGTCAGATTGCCAATATAACTGCAACTGACGTAAATGTACTTGCAACGCCATGCATCCATCAGACACTCTCCATTGGTGACGACGATACAACCAATACAACGTTGCGGTGAATCGCTAGAAGCCCACTTAACTCGTCAGCAGAAACCTTATAGCCACGGAGGTGATTGGGTTCCTTGTTGTGAACGGCAGCCGAGCAGAAGGCGATTACATTCGATGAAAAAGTGCAGCTCACATGTCATACCTGCCAGCGCAAGTGCAGCAAAAGATTCACACACAAAAGGCTGTTCATTATAGCGTGTTATCCGAACGCTTGCGACCAAGAGAAACGCCTATGCCTATGGCGAGCAATTCTTGGCATTGCGCAACACCGGTGACGTAATGCGGTCCAGAAAACAGACCGTACAGCTTGCGCCAAAAGTCCACGGAACACGCGAGCGGCGTTTTTCACCGCGCCTCGCCACCCTAGCGGCGGCCAGAAGGTGGCGGGAGCAGACATTCATTTTGAGGGGGAGCAGGGCATGACACAGGCAGCGACCCACCGTGGCGTTTGCAGCAATCACCCCACAAGGGCATGCCCGTGGAGCGTTTCACCAGGCAAATTCCTATCGCAGTTCGCAGCTGGAAGATAATAGGAATGACACAGAGCGACAACAGTTGGCTTCTGCAGTTTCTTTTCTCTTTTTCGTTTTAGTCTTCCTTTTATTTTGTCTGGGGATGACGGGCGCTGGCAAATAAAAGCGTACGATATTGACGTAGAAACAAGAGAGGGAATAAAGAGCCAAATGATACTTCATTAATATTGTATTTAGTATCGCGTGAAGGCCCCGTTCGCGGAGATCACAGCGGACATGTGGTCTGGCAGCGATTGATAGAGCGGGCCCACGAGGTGTACGTCTTCTTTGAGGGACGTCCATTCCATGTTTATCGCGTCCCATAAGGCGTCCTTTGACCGAATTGGCACCCGCTTTTTGCTCATTCGGAATTTCATTATGCTCCATATATTTTCAATCACGTTCAGATCCGGGCTGCACGCGGGCCACTCAAGCTGCATGATACCAAGATCGTCTAGTCTGCGCTGGACAGTGGACGACATGTGAACCGGGCTTCTGTCTTGCTGCAGAATAAAGCAACCGTCAGGGAAAGAACCGTCAAGGACGTATGGGAGCAGATGATCTTCGATGACTCTAACATATGCTGCTCCGTTGAAGCGGCCGTCTAGGCGGACAAGAGGCCCCAAGCTCTGGTGCGAAAGGGCGTCCCACACGCTCACGGAGTGCCGTCCACTGGTGGTCTCCAGCTGTGAACGTACTGGGGTCGATATCTGAAAAGGAAAAAAAAAAATGAATAGGGCCGTCTCGAAGCAGGCGCGGACTCTCGAGGTATTACCTGCAGTTAGGAGGACGCCAAACCCGCCTCCTCTGGGACCACTTCGTACTAAACGTTGTCTCATCAGTAAACAGCATGTGGCTCCACTGCGCGGGGTCACACTCCGCGTAACGTAAGGCGAAGTCCAGTCTTGCCTCTCGGTGTTCCGGCTTCAGCGCGGGCTTGTGAACCGCGACTCCGGAACGGAGACCCCCGAGGCACGCTAATCTTCGTCGGATTGTTGTACTCGGCGCTTGCAGGCTCAGCTCCTTCTTTAGATCGACAGCCGTCAAAAACGGATCGACCACGTTTGCAGCAATTATTGCCCTGCCCTCGTCCGACGTCGTTGCCCGCGGCCGTCCAGACCTTGGTGCATCTTCAAGTTGCCCTTCTTCACGGAAGCGCTGAATGATATGGTTCACCGAAGACAAGGAGTATCCCACCTCTCGAGCAATCGTTCTCTTAGAATGCCCTGCAAGCGACATGGACACGATCTAGCGCCTCCGCTCCAGACTAATCCTGTCGCCGGTCATCTTGAACTAGTGCTGAGGTGAAGAAGGCTTTGTCTTTTTATACAGTTACAATGATGATGGGGTGAGGGAGACCCCAAGCATCATACAGCCGAAGAAGGCGTGGTCGGATGTTGCTGAATACTCTAGAAAAATGATATCTTAAAGATAAAGATATCATTTTTTTTGCTGTAAGGCACAATAATACATTTTTTTTAAATACATAGTATGAAGAATACATAGTGCTGCTGATATCCTCCACCCAATGCAAATAGTAATATGCACATAGAGCAAATATGGTCAAACGGCTTCTTCTTCCTCCCCCCCACCCCAGCCCTTCAATAGCAAAACTTCCTTTATGTAGGCTCTTGTTGCGGGCCTGAAGTCGGGGTCCCTTCGCCTGGTCGTCCGAAGGGTGGGCTGAGGCGCCAGTGCCGCGATCCAGGCGACGAGCGATTATTTGCACAAAGGAGTGCGTGTATAGACATTCTTGTTCATCTCCATTCGAATTCTTCTTTCCTCTTCAATTCTGTACTCCCGTGAGGAATAAACGTTCTTTGCACTACATAGAAGAGACGACACCATCGATGCCTTGTGACAGGTGGGATGATTCGAGTAGAATTTGAGAAATTGTTCGGTAAGGGTCAGTTTCCTGTATACGGTGAACGCTTCCTTGCTATTGTGCTTTTTCACAAGAACATCCAAGAAGCGTGAGGCTCTCTCATGTTGAACGACAAATTGAATGGACGGCTCAACGTCGTTCAGGTGCGCCGAGAAAGCGTCAACCTCCGTGTTTTTTAGCACTCAAAACCGGTCGCCCACATAGCGGAGAATAATATTGGGTTTTATTCAGGACGAGAGTGACCCTCTGTCTTCAACATATTCCATTTCGCGATTCGCTTCTATGACTGATATCGATGCTCCCATTGCCGTCCCTGTTGTCTGTTCGTGGTACCCCCTTGAAACAGAAGTATGTTGCGCCGAGGCGAAATCCAAGGAGGCGGCACAGGTTGTCAATGCCCAGGAAGGTTCTTGATTGGAGATCATCATCCTTCTCCAGCGCCCCACCTACGGTGGTTACGAATAAGGGCACAGGAACGCTCGTAAGGAGTGTGACAACATCGAAGGAGACAAGACAGTCATCGGCGTCGATGATAAGAGACGAGACCTGCTCGACGAAGTGCGCGGAGTTGCCCACGAAGGTTAGGGTCTCTCCAGTGAGGCGGGACAATGCTTTGTGCAGGTAGTACGATAGTGCCCGAAGTAAATCACAATTGTGCCCAGAGGCATCTCCACCTTGTGGATCTTCCGTGACCCGTAGAACCCTGGCGCAATGCCGCTTCAGCAGATAAGATGGAAGTAGAGAGGTTTAACTTCAGCGTGCTTCTTGAATACTTCAGCTAACATCTTGTTCATGTTGGTCTGTACTTACGCTGTCGGATTTCCCTTCAGTTTTTCATGGGCACCACATTCAAGAGGGACATTGATTTATTTGGCATAGCCCTCGCGGTCCATTAAGATTGTGGACCCTCCTTTGTCCGCAGTACACTACAGTTGCCCACTACACGAGGCAATGCCCCACGACCGTCAACCAAAATTCCTGTAATGGTGTCTCCTCCTCAGCTGCTCGCAACGGCAATGACTCATCTTGGCTCTTCTTGTGTTAAGCTCGGTTTAGGCGACTTCTGGGCCGGAAGGTGAGGCGTGTGACATTTATAATAAGCTCTTCCTTAGTGGCAACAAAATATCAAAGAATGGCAAAATAAATATAAACGGCTCTGTTTCTCGTAGATTTAAACTTTGGCTTGTCCTCGAATAAACCGTGAGTTGTGAAAACCACCTTGTCCTGTTTTATTTTTCCTTTTTCCCCTTTCGCGCTATCAAAATGAGTGAACTAAACGAACTGGGCCAGCTTTCTCATTTGTAACGTTTGGTACTTTGGCAATTTTTCAAGGTAATTCAAGGAGCAGACGCCAGAAGATCGTTTGTAATGATAGAGTCCTAGGTGAAAGATGAATGGGGTGATGTCTCGACTCTGAACTTGATGATAAGCTGCAGTTAAGCGAAGCGGGGAAAACACTTTTACTTCACTTAAATCGTGGAGTTGTTCTCTATCCATGAGGAATAGAGCCCGAGGTTGGGCAACAAAGAAAGGCTGCACACATACCAAAGCGCACGTCCGCGTGTCGTGGTACTTCGTTGCCCAAGCTCAGGGACTACCCATTATGGATATGATCCATCAGCTTGCCTGCTTTTTCCCCTCTTTTATGAAATGTGAGGGGGAACCATACACATTTTCCTAGAAACTGGAGGGACGCTCAGGCTGGGCTGGGCTGGACTGGACTGGGACTGGAGGGCCTTCTATTCTGTAGACTATTTAATTGGAAAGACATCAGTACACCGCACCAGTACGTACAGGGGCCCCTTTTGGGCTGGACGCACTAAATTTAGTTACAGCATTTCTGAGCAAGCGTGTGGAAAGAATGATGCCCCTTTCCTGAAATGTGAGACGGACCCTTACTGTTTTCTCCGAAATAGAACGCGGCGCCTCTTGTAGCGCACTTTCTATTCTGTAAACTACCTACTTGGCATAGAGAAGACACGCTTTTTTACAAAAAAGTAAAAGAAGTAAGTAAAGTAAGCAAGCAAAAGTAAAAGAAAGGAAAAGTACAAAAAAACTGCTGCATTGAGCGACATTTTTTTGTGAATCATTTTCTGGTGAAATCGTGGAAACCGCATGTATAAGCTTTTATGCAAGTTTGTAGATATTACTTTATAATACGGGTGACGTTACCGCTTTTTATAACGTAACGATGCATAACTTCCTCAGCGTGAATCCAAGACGATTTTGGCTTCACCTAACTAAAAAAGACACAAAGATTACGTTGATCAATCGCGATGGGGCAACTATTGTAGATGATGCGAACATCGCACGTGAATTTAATAGCTTTTTTCCTGAGTGTTTTCTGTTGATAACTCCGTTCTTCCGCCACTCGCATGTAACCACTGCCACATTGCTGATCTAGAGATCACAAGAGAAGGCGTAGTCGATTCCCTTCTGAAACTCGACACTAAAAAATCATATGGCCCAGACGGCATACCTAATGCCTTCCTGCACAGGTATGCGGAGTGGTGTAAGGTTTTGTACATAATATATTATCACAGCATGCAATCTGGAACTGTCCCGAACGACTGGAAACTTGCAAAGGTTGTGCCCTTATTCAAGTCAGGAGACCAAACCTGCCTGAGTAACTATACACCTGTTTCACTGCTAAGTTCATGCAGCAAAGTCCTGGAACGCTTTGTTTTTAAGCATATTGTGACTTCGCTGGAAAATGTGTCATTTCTGGCTAGTGTTCAACATGGTTTCCGGAGGGGATACTCCACTGTGACGAAACTGGTTCATACCTTTCATGAATTTGCCTCAGCAATAGACAATGACAGCCAAGTTGACATTGTGTTCTTGGACTTTACAAAAGCATTCGATAGAGTCTCTCATCGGAAACTGCTGTTTAAACTGAGATATATATTGGATAACGATTGTTTAGACAGGTGGCTTGATTCTTACTTCACTAACCGCAAACAGTTTGTAAGTATTGGCCATGAGGTATCCTCGCATTTGCCTGTTCTTTCTGGAGTGCCACAGGGTTCTGTGCTGGGGCCACTACTCTTTCTAATCTTCATCTATGATTTATGCGTAGAATATCCAGGTGTACAGTGTCGGTTTTTTGCCGATGACTGTGTTTTATTCACAAGAGTGTCTGATAGTGCTGGTCAGAACTGTATGCAAGCTGCTGTCGATTCTGTTTCTAGATGGTGCGACTCGTGACAGATGAATTTAAACGTAGGAAAATGTGTACAAATGACTGTGTCTACGAAACAATCACCAATTTTGTCTTCCTATGTTATAGATAGCGTTCCACTCACAAAGGTTTTCAAACATAAATACCTGGGCGTCATCCTCTCGCCATCCTCTCGCCAAACCTTAGTTCGACAGTGCATATTGATCATATTGTTGCCAAAGCGTCACGCAAGCTCTGGTTCCTGAAAAGAAATATGTGTCCTTGTACTTCTGCGACTAAACTGACAGCATACAAAACTTTAATACGTCCACTTCTAGAATATGCCGACATTTCGTGGGACCCATTTACGCAAGTCCTAATTGATTGTCTGGAATCTGTCCAGAAAAAAAGCCTTGCGTTTTGTATATAATTCGTACGGGAGAGATACCTCGATCACATCGTTGTATGAAGCATCAGACCTGTTACCTTTAGCCTGCCGCAGACAAGTAAGGCGTCTTCATTTTTTGCATAGTATTGTACATGGTAAAAGCGGTCTTAAATTCGACGACTATCTTAAATTCAACTAGAGTCATACCACCAGGCAGAAACACGCTAACCTCATCGGTGAGTTTCGTTGCAGAAAACAGTTGTTCAATAGTTCTTTTTTTCCTCGCACTACTCGCGAATGTAACAAGCTACCACCACACCTGACGTGCATTCCTGGCTCTGCAGCTTTTTCTAAGGCAGTTATTGACCAACTAAGCATGTTGAATTAGGCGATCACTTGATTTATTGTGCTATTTTCGTTATGTCAGGCTCTGTCTGAGCCAAATTGATGCTGTGTCCCTGTGTTGCTCATTGTGCTCTCTCTGCCTTGGCCCTCAACTGATGGCCGGCAGTATTATCCAAATAAATAAAAATAAATAAAATAATAATTATTTTATGCAGGTCTCCTCCGCGAGGATGTGGACCCTATGGTTGCTCGTGCGTTCCGGTCCTATGTGGGAATCGTAGGTTCGCCTGCTGTGGGTTTCGACGATTTCGCTGTTGCCGTCAACAAGTACATGCAGATGCCGCCGTTTAATATCGTCAACGCTGCCGACGGCATTGGAGGCATAAAAAAGGTGAGCGAAATGGAATAAAAGAAAATACTATAGTTCGATGCATGTCGAAAGAAGCAATTTTTAGACTTTGTAAGCACGTCAGCTGTGCCCGCGTCAGCGACCTTCTTCCTGCTCCGCACTCTTCGCCTGGAGGCGATGCCAGTTTAACATTTTAATCAGTTTCTTTTGAGGGGATTGCTTCTTAACTACCGCTATGTATATTGTCTCTGAAGTTCGCCTTATTGATCAACGGGAATGTTCGCTCCCCACCGTAATTGAAATAAATATGTCTCGCTGGAGCGTCCGACTCCAAACAACTCTCCTGCAACAACTTTCTCTCGAAATCAAAGTATTTCCCAATTTTTTGGTGAAACGCATTAGGGGATGAGAGGTTTTCTCGGCGGAAAATTGGTGAGCTCCGCGGGCCTGACGTTAGCCTGGCTAAAAGTCGCCGAACACACCTGCAGACAGCGGTTTCTCGACGGCTCTTTGCGTGTCGTAACGATGCAAACTTATCGGAGCCCCTACAGCGCCGTTTTTTGAGCCAGACAAGCGGACAAACAATGCTCTGAACCAGCAATGAATCAAATAGTCAGGTTGAGGAGAGAAGACTGCAGAGAGGATGTGCTTTAGGTTGGCTACAGTCGCAGCTTGAAGAAGAATGCCAAACAGTAATCTCCTCCTGTGGAGCCATAGTGTTTTTGAGAACAGAGAGATACTCTCACCCAAACGAAGTAGGTATCTTGCCTACTGGGACGCCCTGCTTTTGATCCACAAGAAGAATGCTTCCGTCTCCTCAATTATGTTGCTCACTTGGTCCGCACACCAGCTTACTTGTCTGTTACTTCAGTTTATTGGATTGGTCTCCACATAATGAGACGCGCTACACACAGCTGTGCCGGCGAGCGCTTGCGATCGGGCACCCCACTGGTCCAGGCCGACGCGTCACTTCCTTCATTTGCCACCAACATCAGCTCAGTTCAGACGTCGACCAAACAGGGCGGCACCTACTGTTTACGAAGTGAAACGGAAAATCGCTGAGCCCTCGGCGTTCCTCTGCGTGAAAACACCGTATGACGTTCCCGGTGTAAGCGTAGTTTGTCATGAGAGCCCGCAGCGGCCCGGGAACCACGAGGAGGAGCAGTCAGAACTCATCAGCTCGCATGACGTTCCACTAGATGTTCACGTTTGTGAGCTGTCCTCTCCCACACGTATTCTTCGTAGTTCTCCACAATGGGGCGCGAACACACATGCTTGACTTCATAAAGATGTCTTTGGAAAACAATACGAAGTCAATACCTTATCCCGCCTCTATGCTTGTTCCTGTACTTAGGTATCTCAATCTCCGGGCCGCGCGACGTAGGGTACACGGAAGGACAGTAATAACTGGCTTCAATTGGATCTCTTACAAGCGTGTACCAGATGCCCATCGAAGCGACGTCTTAAAACTGAGGCGCACACACAGCGGAAAATATTTAGTGAGTCACATAATGCTCACATCCCGGTAACGAAAATAAGGAGCACTCTGAAAGCCCAGCCGACCCGCTGGATGCGCTGTCCGTTGCATCCAAAAGGGTGCCAAAGGATCTAGGAAACGTTTGCCAAGGAATATGGCCAGTTGCAGTGACCTTCGACCAGCGCTGAGGGATTCAGCTTCCGATGGCTCTCTACCGGATGACGACGTCAGCATGACACAGCTGAAAAAATACCGTCAAGGGCTTAAAACGACGCAGCGTTGTTTGGCCAGCTAGACCGAACGTCGAATCAGGCGCTCAGTAATCTGTGCCACGAACAACTTAACACTATATACTTAGTAGACTTCTCGTCGGAGAGAATGTTCGAAGTGTCTGTGAACGACTACTTTAGTTCCTAAAGACAGTCCAAGCACCGGGTAGACACATACTTTAGTAATCGTTCTAAAACACAAAGTGCACATAACAGTTAAAGACAACGTTGGCTTAACGTTTCGGAACTCGTACGAGCTCCATCATCAGAATAACAAGGCGGGCGAACAATGACATTAATTTTCAAAATAATGGTACCGTGATGATACACGTAAGGTTAGTCTGCGCAGTGTTACGACGTGTTGCAGGCAGAGCTCGGCATTTCGGCCCGAAAGAACTCACAATCACGATCATCTGATAAGGCGAGCAGAGGCTGAAGCCGACCCATGCTCACGCTCAGGCTGATATGGCGCGTGATCGCGGTACTGGATCGCACTCATCCTCGCCCCACTATTTATCGCAATCACGACGTCGAACGAATGAGTTGATCGCGCATACTGCGATCACCATGAGAGGATTACATCAGCCAGAGGGCGATTACATGAATGCGATCACGATATCAGGCAAAGGCCGTTCGTGTGATATCTAGGCATTATCGCACTCACGCGATCACCATGTAGTTGCGCTGTTGGCACATGGCACCTTGCACAGAGCAAAGGCAGGGAAGGCGTGAATTTCCTCTTGTGATTGTGCTTTAGGGCCAAAAATAGGCAAATCAAAGATCGCAATGCCAATAAAAAGCTGTTCGATCCCGGGTGTGGGTCGTTTGGGCACTGGTTGTGCAGGCAACAGGTGTTGCGCCGCTGCTGCAGCGAAAAATCATGTCTGATCGCGTTGACGAGCCCCACACCATGGGTGACTTTGCTGTCGCCGATTGACTGCAGGACCACTTCAAATATATCGGTAGCTCTAGTGACGGCGAGAAAACATTTATGCTGTGCCGAGAAAACGTGAAAGATTGGATAAACAAGAGCAGTGGCAAATTTCGAGCATGGTCACAGCACGCTGTGGATCCTTCCACCCTCTGCATCTACGGTGTCCTTGATACGGCGCTCCCGGTGCCTGAAGTTCGACAAGACGTCTGTGCTTGACGAGTATCTTGCGGTGGACTATGACAAGCAAGATGTCTACACCTTTTGGAAATCTAAGCTGGGTCGTCTAGCGGTGGTCTGCTTTGGCATACCGGCCACTTCCAGTGGCGTCGAACGCCTTTTTTGGTGGCCGGTGCAATACAAACGGGGCGACAGTGCTCACTTCTCCCGACTACATTGGAAAAATTCACCCACGTGGCGGAAAGCGTGAAGGGGTCAAAACGGCTGGAGGCCGGAGAAATTCCACGACGTAGCCATTAAAAGCTCACTACCCTACACGCGTTTGGCAATGTTAGGACGTTTGTTCCTTCGTGTATTTCCGCGCGCTGAATAAATAATTGGTGTTAGAAGCACAGTGTAGGCTACCGATTATGACTGATTTCCTAACTGACGTCCCCATTGGCCCTCTCGTCACCGGTATGTCTACATGCCGGTCCGCGAAGCAAACTGCGGCAAGCAGAAAACGACACACACTACCACAAGCCGACATTGCAGAACTCTAGCATCGTGACAACAGACATTTGGTCACCCGGCAACAGGTTCACAACAACAAAGTGATCTGCGAAGACAAGATACGAAAAATTAGAGACGTCGGAGTATGATAGCAATAGTTAAGAAAGCATCCAAAGGCAAGCGTTATGCAAATTTCGCCTCTTATATTTGAATTTTATGGGAAGGGCATGTTGAGGGTAGACAGCAGTGAAGCAAGAGCAACAACCATACTATCAGAACGGGACCGAACACACGGCGTTGCGTGAGCATGTGAAGAGTGGACTTCTGAATAGCGAACATGTGCATAGTGAAGTTGCGAATAGCCACATGACAAGTATTTTTGGGAGGGTTAGGGGTGAGAACTTATGTTAGCAGTAGCAGAGCAAATCGGGAGGCGAGTTCAAATCTCCTTTTTTTTCGTCTCGCAAACAAAGAAACATGGCGTTGCGAACGCGCCCAGAAAGTGCCCGTTTCCTTATACTTTGTGCTTTTGCAGAACAACATGATCGCGGTGATGAGCGCGATCACGCAATAATCGCGCTCAGGGA
This sequence comes from Ornithodoros turicata, assembly GCF_037126465.1. Classification (NCBI taxonomy): domain Eukaryota; kingdom Metazoa; phylum Arthropoda; class Arachnida; order Ixodida; family Argasidae; genus Ornithodoros; species Ornithodoros turicata. Next base: position 40,442,880 of record NC_088204.1, read on the forward strand.
GAACAGCCTGATCGCAATCACATTGTAATTCCCGTGAGTGCCTGCAGAGGCGCGGCATCATGATCGCAATACAGGAATCACGAAATACAGATTACTGCCGTGAGTGCGATCGCGATCACCGCAGGTTTTCCTGATGTTATTTCAACGCGCCGTGATCATCGCAAAGGCACTTCAATGACGATTGCAATCACAGCCGCACTCATACCTTTGGTGATCGTGATGGCGGTTATTGTGGGTTATCGCGATCATGCGTGATTTCGCCGAGGTCTCGTTGCAGGTGCCGCAGGAGGACTGCGGATAGAACTGGGGTTGTCTTTACGTGCGCTGACTCTTAACGTGCGCGAAAATCTCCGACACACGACGCTGGAAGTAGTGTTTAATGTTTACCTCCCCCACATTGCTACCGCCCTCGGCCGGAATCGAACCCGCGCTCTCGAGCTCAGCAAGCCAGTACGTTACCGACTGAGCTACCGAGGTCGGCTTAATTTTCAAGGTGAATCAACATGTGGTGCCCATACAAGGGAAATTATCCAGGCAGAAGAAATCAGTAACGGGCCACAGATGTGTTAGCACCATAGATCGAGAAGTTAGCCGTCGAAAAGAACTCGTTATGAGTTAAGTTACCCTGTGAAAAATGTAACTAAGTTAATAACGAAATTCTTCAGCCTAAAATGTGACTCGCAGGTACGGAGTTACTTAAAAAAGAACGAGTTACTCCCAAGTTCCTTCGGACACAAAATTGCACTACACAGGTGCAGCACACGTGAGCAGTTGAGTTAGACCTTGAGTTGACTGCGGAGGAGTGCAACAGGCTTCGATCGTTTTCGTTTATGCCCAACAATTGGAACGCTTTGCATCTTACTCCCCGTGGGCGGACAATGGTTCAGCTTCATTTCAATGGCAGCGGGTCTTACTTCCTGAATAGATCGTCATCGGTGGGAGGAGTCTAGCACTCGCAAGTGGATAAAATAAGTATTTAAAGAGATTGAAACATTTATTTTACTGAAAAACAAGCTTTCGGACGGATTTCGTCCTTCATCAGGTGCGATACATTGAACACTTGGTAGAGATATTTATACTAATGTAAACAAGAGAGGTTTACAGACACGGGACAGGCTTCGAGGATGCACCGTTGGCCACATACGGAAGAGTCAGGTTTCCGATGAGTCTGGCAACTTCGTCACACAACTTATTAAATGTTTCGTTTAAAAGAAGGAAGAAAAACTGCAGTCAGGTGATGTGTCAGGATCTACTACTGTGCACCGTGTGTCGGAGATTTCCGGCGCACGCCAAAAGAACCCCAGGTGGTCCAAATTATCCGCAGTCCTACCCTACGGCAGGTGCAATATGTCGCCATACTGCGCAGACAAACCTTACGTGTAACATCACGGTACCATTACCATTAATTTTTATTGCAATGCGATGAAGGGCAGCTCTTTCGTTTAAGACGTGCATTGAACGTATCGTAGAAAAAGGGGAACATAGTGCAAGTAGTAAAAGAATAATACGACTTAGCGAGCAACATGACACCTTCCTCCTCTCTCACCCCCAATTTTGCAATTTGCACCCCCACCCAATTTTCTTTTAATTCTTTTTCGATTTTTCACTTAAAATCGCTCATACACGCATCAGAATGCGATAATAGAGCGTAGAATATAATTTTCAATTAATAAATGCAATTACTATTCATTCCAACGAGAGAGAGAGAGGAGGAAAATATCAAATTATCGTTAAGTCGTGTTATTCTATAATGAGACACACGAAAGAAGCGCACATACGCATAAATGCACTTTCTAAACTCATTTAATAATTCAAGTCATTACTATACACATTCAATTCATTAATGTGTCAGTCCAGGTTCGGTAACAGCATCAGCCCATGGGCGCCGCCATTTGCAAAGCGTCACGCCAGGCAGGTCGGAAAGCATCACGTCAGGTGGCAGCACCGCTGTCATCATGGGGACTTCCGTGGAATGCAGAAAGAAACAAAACAAAAAAAAGTGCTAACGAGGGGAAAACACGCGCGAAAACAGGCACACACAAAATTTTCACCATCGCGAATATGTGCGGGCATGCACCGACGAGAATAGCAGCAAGGGTCATTGACAGAATGGCGTACAAGGGAATTGCGAACATGTTTGGGCATGCACGGACAAGAATAATAACAACAAGGGGAAGACTTTCTGCTAATCGCAACAAGGTAAATCGACAAACATACACTACTCCAATACACGCTGACAAGTAATCGCAGTTAGGGGGTAGGTAAACGCGTCAACAGAAGAAGTATTAAAACGACAACTCACCGACATCCAAGCATATCTGTGTGCACACACACCGCCCTCCATCTTCTTTACATGACTAAAGAGTTCACCAGCACATCAACGGTCACGATACGAGCGACGCGCCAGACGTCCGCACCCGACGAGAGGCAAACAGAAAACTGAATCTGGCGCCCTCTCCGCGGAGCATACGTCACACGCGCGCGCGCTCGCAGCGCCACCACGTCTGCCGTCGGACGTTTCGGTTTTGGTCTCGTCGCCCTTCACGTCTGGCGCATGCGCTTCGAGCACGGTGGTGGTGGTGGAGGAGGATTCGCTTTCGTTCTGACGCCCATTTCTTTACGTTTTTTATTTGGAAGCGCCGTATAAAGGGAGAGCGCGCTATCCGCGCGTTATCATTCAGACCAATACTTGGAAATGTTCAGTTACCACGCTTTGCAAACTTGTCCTCGTATCCACGCTTCTTGGGAAGAGCTGGAGAATGACTGTTTCAGCAAGGAGAGTCCCCGAAACGAGCTTGTCATCTCTGCTTTTCGCTACGTCATAGACATGGTGGCTTTTGGCAATATAGGAAAGATATCCCCAGGCCCCCTACAGGAAATGGTGCGTCGGATATACGCCCGTTACAAGAACGTCTCTATAAGCGTTCTGGATGGACCCTTCGGAGTGATCAGTGAATTTTTGAAGTCGACGAACACCGAATTCAACTACGTGTCTGCAGACATCGTGGACCTCCTCGCTCGCGCCGTTGCTCATATTAAGTATTCACTGCGGAACCAACATCATCTGCAAGCAGTCTACATTGTCAATTTTGTCACTGATTTATTGAAATACCGTTTAGTCATCGAAATGGAACGCATTAAACAGTCTGAATAACTTTGACGAGACTCTGTTGTTTTTTTCATTGAAACATCTTTATTGAATCTAAACATATACTCTTCCCTTGAGCACGTCGATAGATGCTCGCACTCTCCCTGACTTGCTCGATCCACACGAACAGAACATTACGAGAAGATCGAACATGCCAAAAAAGGTACGGGTAATCTTCATCGCAGCGACGTCATTGCGCGGGTCACTGAACCAGCACGATGTCGGAATGGTCATTCTTTTTATACATCCATTCCGCCACCACACTGCCACGATGACCCGTGCTCCTCCTGTCTTCGTCTTTTTATCGCAGTGTCGACTTTACGCTTGACTACCGGGCTAGAGTGATGGTGCAATAGACAGTCGTTTATACGTGGTGGTGGTGGTGGTGGTGGTGGTGATAGGGCTTGCCGTTGTCGGCCTCACGTATGTGGGCAACGTCACGACTCACGCCCTGGGGGAATGTGCGTCCTGTGCCGACTTCTAAGGGAACTGTGCCGACATATGTCTGAAACGTTTATACGTCAATTTCACCATCGTGCTAGCACGATGACCAACCACCTCCTCTTCCTGCGTTCGCGCGCGCGCGAAAGACAGAAGCTATATTTCTGAGCTACAATTTTATTATTTTTTAGACTCTCTCGATTATTATGACAACGCGTGCACAGACTTGGTCCTTTGTTGTATTACTCAATCCCCGATGACGTTCGAGGGCTCTCTTCCGGGTTTTCCGGTGCTGCAAAAAACGAGAGTGTTCTGTTACAATGCATTGAGACACACAGAGCGGAAATTACCCTCGTATTCGCAGCTGCCGTAAGGAAAGGAACGTACGGCGTCGACCAGATAGCGCTTGTCATCGTAGGGGACCAAGCTCTTCTTGACTCTCGAAATGGTGTACATTGTTTGCTTTATGCTCTGGATGGTGCACTGCTTCTGAGAGACTGTCCTTTCATTGAATAGAGAATCTCGGTACACTTCGTGCAATAAGTGTCTCCTCACCACGTCTTTCTTAACTCCTTTCATTCTCGCAATCTGTTTGTGTGTTTCGGCCAAGAGAATGCTGTACATTTTGGCTCGGATGGCTACGACTTCCTGAATAACTCCTCCTCCCGTTTCGTCTTTGAAGTACCCCATCTGGTTCGCGTGCTCGGCGTTGAAAAGTGGATGGTCCGGTGGATAGGAGGAGAGATCTAGCTCGTGCTGAATTTTCATCAGCTGCTCTACGAGGCTCTCGCACGTGAGAGCAAAAATTATACTGTCCGTATCTCCATAGGTCAACTGCACTGGACAGGTTAAGCGAGAAAAGAGCGACTCGTAAATGAAGCTGTACATTCGGACTTTGGATATCTCTAAAATGGCAAAGCCCACGTAAAGGGGGTGCGTGCATTTGATACGACGCTGTTTCATCTCGTACAAGATGCACTTGTCACTCAGGATGTGGAAATGCTGGAAGTCGACGGAACTAGCTTTTCTGAGCGCGCTTTCTTTGTCGTAGGCTATGGTGTACCTCTTCATGCGTCTCACATTTTGAATCGTTTTCCCGAACGTGCTATTTGTTATGGTCTTATACAGTAAACGCTCGAATTTCGTGGTTGAGGCATTCCTCAATGCGAGGTTTCTATGCACGAAGGCGGACAAAAAATTGTCTTGGCGGAACGAGAGGATGGCGTGAATGTGTTTTATTTTCATGCCCAACCTCACGTAGAGAGCGAGCAGATAATAGTGCACGACGTAACTCTCTTTGTCGTAACATGTCAGTAACAATTTCCTCGTGGGTGGCGCGTTCAGTGCCAATGCCTCTTTCAAGTTCCTTTGGTAGGGGGATAGTTGACCCTCGTCCACGGTTCTGTGTTCGGGTGCCAGAGGGAAGTCCCTCGTGAGCGCGTGCAGTTCTTCGGGATAGGACAGGTCTACCACGTACACGTATCCCACTTCTGAATCGTGAGGAATTTTGAGAAAATCGATATCGCCCCAGCTGGAAGGATCGACCCACTCAAAACCACCTGTCGGAAGATGGAAAGTCATGGCATAAGCGTACAAACTGTTTACATCTAAGTACTGAATAAATGTTTTCTCTTGTTGAGGGTCGTAATCGTCGCATCCCTCGTGATTAGCCCGACAATATCTGTGGAAGCTGTTACAAATGCCTCCCCTGATTCCCTTTTCGATCGTTTCGTACATTTCACGATCGCTCATGAGCTCGAGTTTGACTTTGGTGAGCTTCAGTGCGCTGCTCCACGCGTAACTGGCGAGGGATACGGTGCGTAAGATATCTATCCCATCCGTCTCTAGCGTAATCTTCCTGAAATACAGCACGACGTCGCAGAGCTGACAGGTGTCGAGCGTGACGTAGAGACGCGTGTAATCGCCAAGGTTGCTACATTCAAAATATTCAAAAATATCACGGGCGTACTGATAGTCCTCGTCCGAGATATCTTCATCGTTCAGGTCATTTTTGAAAGCTTCCTTTGGCGGTAGCGCGGGCAAATCGTACGCTTCGAAACTGTCGACGAAGGTGTACGGATAAACGCCTTTCCTTAGGAGACAGCGGAAACGGTCATCAAACATTTGGCGCGTACAAAGGAAGGCGCTTTCGCCACCGCTGGTAAGTAGCGTTTCCACCAGGTTCGACAAGGAGAGGTTGAAAAACTGTAGTATCGCGGAAATGGAGATCCCCAATGTTGAACCCTCTTATCTTTTCCGAACTCGAAGCTAAGATCCACGGATCACCCAGATTTAGAACGTGCATGTGGCGGAGAAGGGAGCTCAAATCGTATTGCAGGTTGTGCACTAACACGACGAGTTCTTTGGTGTTACGACACGTAAGGTTACACGTATCACACAGCGTCGCGACAAAATTCGAGGATCCGGGCTCTACGAAACGGGTGTGGTCGTGATGCGAGACCTTCCGCGTCTGACGGTTAAATTCTACCCCACAATATTTACAGTGTGTTGCGCATTGGTGAAAGAGGTGGTCTTCCGGACTCATGACCAACGGAGAGGGGAGGCGGTTCAACCTATCGATTTGTTCGCTAAATCCCTTGAGCGCGAGCAAGCATTTTTCTGACGCGTTAGGTCCCAAATACCCATCTGCGTCCATTATTTTTCCATCGCAACTTCTTACTAGAACGATGCAGTACGAGCTCATCCTGTGCACACTCACTGCGTCCTTAACGAGCGCGTCCTTTTCCAAAACGCTTTCCGTGTCCAGTACCGCGAAATACGGGTAGGGATGCATGTACTGTATCTTGTTGAAGGAGACGCTTTCTCCCGCTTTGGCATTTCCAAAATCGTTTCATTTACGTCCCGGCATAGGCGTTCGTGGCGCTCCAACGCCTCTCTCGTTAGATGCCCCTTGGTGCATTTCTCGCAATAAAAATTGTCACTTCGTCCCATGAAAGTGCTAAATTTTCTGATTCCATAGAAATGACCCCTAACCTCGAGCAAATGTACTTTATCCGTATACAGCATAGAGGGAACCCTCCCCGTGCTCACCGTCGACGTTTGCTCGTCGAACACGTAGATGTACACGGAGATTTTGTTTTTTTTTCTCTCCCACAGGGAAATGTCTTCGTAAGTGACTGGGAAGCAGGGCGGCCAGTACGTTACGCGCATCTCCGGATTCGTAGGATCCATGTATTTTCTGTATCTGACGAAATCGTTGGGGTTATTTTTTAGCGGATGGAAGAGCGCCAGCACGCTATACTTGAAACACTCATTTTCGTGGTTCCACGGTAGCTTGACGTTTGTCAGGATCCTTCTTTTCTTCTTTAAGGACGCGGGAAGTTCGATAGTGCACCCAATCCGCTTCGGTTTCAAACGTATTATTTTTAGGTCGACACATTGAACGTCTCTGGAAGTGAAGCCCGACCCTTCTCTCGAATAGTTTTCGACGCGCTGCGAGGACTCTGCGATGGCAGCATTTAACGCGCCTTCGATTTCTTGACGGTTATAAACCACTCTCATGTGAAGATTTACGTGAAGGAGGGGCGAAGTTATTCCGTCGGCTCCGTCCTTAACCATGAGCGCCTTCGAGCACAGACAAAATTTGAAAGGCATGGGATAAGCTTCCAGGACGCGCATGATTACAGGAGCTATGCTCGGTAGATAGAGTCGCAAATCGTCAACGTTGTCGTCGTGCGGGGAACAGAGAAGCGTGTACCTAGTAGCCGTTCCGTCAAATGCCTCATCTGTGACAAAACAAGGAAGGAATCGTCTCTCCGTGATGGAGGGATGATTCTCTACGACGTGTTCTCGTAATTCTACGATTCTGCGACCCTCCACGGGGACATCTTCCCATCGAAATTCTGGGCTTGCATCTGGTGTTTCAACTCCCACCCACCCAGACAGAGGAATGAAATCTGGGCCCGCTTGCACGAAACACTTTGAGGACACTCCGGGACAATCCTCGGCACTTTCCTTCCTCTGTGATGTCCTCAAGCGGAAAAGTGGCTTGCACGAAACAAGTTGAGTATCGTAGCCATGAGGAAGGTAGGACGGCGGCGCCGAAAGGGCTGAGGAAGCTACTGGCACTCTCAACGCAGCTTCGACCGTCTTTTACGCTAGCACTAACATGGACCGCATGGATCGTGTTGTGACGCTGCGACGCCGTCATCGGCTGTTTCTCGCGCTCTCGTTGTCACGGCAGCGAGTCTACCGAGACCGTGAAAATCCTTTGGAATGTCTAGACGACGGTGAGCTGCAACGGCGGTTCCGCTTTACGAGGGATGGAATATTTTTCATTACGTCCCTCGTTGCTCTCGACATCGAGCCTGCGACCCGTCGGAGCCAGTCCCTCCCGTCGTCGTTACAAGTGCTACTGACATTGCAGTTCCTCGCTACTGGGAACTTTCTCATCACAGCGGGTGACGTGGTCAACGTGCACGAAGCAACAGCCTGTCGTGTAGTGCACCGCGTCGTTGCAGCGCTGTGCAAGAGGGTCGGAAAGTTCGTCCGGTAAGCATATAGGCCTATTGGTGTTCTGTCTGTTTTCCCTGACTCCTAAAATCATGTTTTAGGTGGCCAAGAGGTGAGGAGATAGCAAGGGCCCAACACCAGTTTTATCAGCTGGCCAGTTTTCCTGGGGTTGTGGGAGCAGTGGACGGCACCCATGTTCGCATCCAGGCACCGTCAGCACACGAGACAGCTTTCGTCAACCGCAAGAACTACCACTCCATAAATGTTCAGCTCATTGCGGGTGCTGACTGTAAGATCTTGGACGTGGTTGCGAACTGGCCCGGTGCCACCCATGACTCTAGGATACTGCGTGAAAGCACCATTGGGAGGGAGCTGGAAGCTGGAGTCCACACTGGGCTTCTTCTTGGTGACAGCGGGTACCCCTGCAAACGCTGGCTGATGACACCGTTTCTCCAGCCCCGAAACAGAGCACAAGAGAAGTACAATGCTTCACACTCGACAACACGGGCTTTGGTAGAGCGGTAAGTTGGTTCAGGATATCACCGATATTTAGCAACAACATAGCAAGAATAGTTTATTGAATGACTCAGTTTAAAATGTGGCATTCTACCCTGTTAGTTATGTACATACATAATATGATGAGCTATATACATGCATGTTTCCATGCAGGATGGAAACTGCAATGTAAGCGCAAAATTGCACACCGTTGCAAAACTAGATGGAACTGCAGCACATGCCAGCGGGGAAGATGCACAATGTACATATTTGTTCCTTATTGTATGTATTGCAGGACAATTGGTCAGCTGAAAAGGAGGTTCCACTGCCTTCACAGTGAGCTGCGAGTGCTAACAAAGCATACCTGTCCTATCATCGTGGCATGCTGTGTCCTTCACAACATAGCCAAAGATTTCGGCAGTGAAGTGCAGGAGGCAGACAGCGACAATGATCACGACCCCGATTACGACCCCCAGCTGGTGTCCAGTTATGAAGGACGTCAGGACGGCTTCATGTACAGAGATGCCATCGTACGTCAGCATTTCACATGAGCGTAAGTGGACATTTTGGAACATATCACTCAACACAGTACTAAGCGTGAATTGGAGGTCTTTAACAAACAATTTAGGTTAACACAGGCTAAGGTCAAGTACAGCTTTAAGGGGTTGTGACACATCTTCCCATATTATCCCAGCTGTGTGTTCTAGGTCTTGTATCTCACCAAGTACGAGACGTAGAAGAATAATGCTTCTTCCTTCAGTACTCTGGAGTGGAGTACGACACAGACATGACGCCATAATGAACCACATCTATGAAAGAGTCGCAACCCCTGTAAATATGTGCAAATAAAGCAACAAACAAATTAAGCACTATGAGGGTACTGTCATGAACAAATTAAGCTCGCTTCAACTGCATTGTCACAAGGGAATGAATACAACGAGATAAGAAATAAGAACTGAAAAATGTGCGCATTTGTGCTATTGCTGCTGCTGGAGACGTTCCACTTCCAGCTCCAGTTTTGTCTGCAGCAGCCTCTCTGTATTGTGTCTCAGCAGTTCAGTCTGCTGCCTGAGACGCTCTGTTTCCTGCCTGAGATGACATAGCTCAAGCTCCTCGAGAGCAACTCTCTGGCGGACCTCAATGAGCCGTTGCTCCATTGTAGCCGTCTCAGTGTCCTTGTGAAGGAGACCCGAGTAACTGCGCTCTATGTTTTCTCTAGAGTCCCTCCTGGCTCGCTGGGAACGCGCATTCGTACTGCTTCGTGCCGGCTTCTCCTCTGCACCGTTCCCAGCACCGGCAAACGGCTGTGAAGAGGCACTACCCCTTGTGCCACCTACCTCGCAAGTCACGACAAAGTTATCATCTTCACGCAGCCCAACTACAGGCACAACATCCTGCACCACAGTACCATAATCGTGGTCATCACTGGTGGACGGCCCTGGCAGACTTGCAACGACGTCCTCGATAATGGCAGCGCTGTTGTAGAAAGCAAAAAAAAAACACGGATGAGTTGGTTTTGTGAAATGTACAGCGATTTCCTTCATTGTTCCTTAGCACTCTGTTTATAAGTTGTATGTTTGACTTTACAAGAGACCCAGTTTTGTGAGTTTTATGCGTGCATATATGTGCTTCCTCATTCCACGTTTTGTTCGGGTTTTGTTTTGAACAGTTTGCTTCAATTGTGGTTCATTTCTTATGTCACAAAGGACAGTGTGCAATGTTTAATATGCATAGTTATGTTTGGATTGTTATAATATTTTTGGGTTGCCCCAACATTTTGCTCTTCATATTAGTTAATTGCTGTATTGTTGTTTGTTGTTGCGTCTATATGTCTTGTAGATAGTTTATTGAATACACCACAGGTGCTCTTCTTGTAGCACAACGTGCTCAATGGGGTTGTAGCACTTCGTAAACAATAGCATTGTATGTCTACCTGTGTGTCTGCCTGCCTGTAGAATGTTATTGTTTGCATCAGTGTGAGGGTGCATTTCAAGTTCCACAGCAAGGGATGTGACACCAAGTGGCGTGTATTATGAAACGACCCCTTCGAATAACCATTTTACAGATAACATATAATGATTCCCTTATCCCCCACTTCCAATGTGCTACACATTGTACATGCAGTATGGAGTGCCTCATTGTACATTAGTAAGCCAATCAGGTGCTGTCCTGACCTATGAAAAATCTTTTATCCCAACATGTCGTGCTCTTTTGCACCAGCGCCACCTTGTCAGTAGTGTTTGTGTTCCCCTAGACTACATATTACAGTCGAACGCAATGTGAGACGTGCCTTGTTGGAAATTTTTCACGTGGCAGCCTTATTAGTTACATAATACCTGTATTACTTACCCGCGGGTGTCCATACTGAAACCTCCTTCAACCCCATACCTCCTTCAACCCCAGTGATACTGGGGGAATCTTCACCAATAATGTCGATCACAGCCTGTGTGATTGCAGAGGGCTGCGAGACATTGCCTCCTCGACCTGTAATCAGAAGCCCAGAACGTTGTAGCACAAAAACAAATGTGAACACATGTGCTCAGCAGTGTGCCTTTGTAAGTGTAAAGCTATATGTAGTGTACCTTATGTTGTGGGATGTTATTGACATGTCAAATGACTCTAAATATGTTTTGGCATGAATATATTGTAAAGCTGTCACCAAAGCACTTGAGTGCGAAACAAAAGGATGTTCCAAGGAAGCCAGCAAATCGGGTTCCATTCTCATTGCTTTTCTTCCATTCTCATCATTCAATTGTACGTACGCCACTGTTGGATGTGTGGCTTCTGCTGTGTTATGCTAAGTTCTTGATGCATTTCATAACGTCAGTGGTGGAGGTCATGCTCCTTGTACAGGTTCACTATGATGTAGTACTGTGTGTATGTCTTTATTTCACTTCCATTGCAAATGAGGAACACGTACATAAGAGAACCCGATATAAAACTAATGTATGTAATAAAGCCTCATTGCTACTTACCAGTTTGGAGTGACTGCCTTCTGAACTCAGAGAAAATAGTTCTGTGCCTTGTGCACAGGTTGTCCCACTGTTTTTTCAGCTCTGCAACAGTTCGTAGCGTAGTTGGGTGCCGCGCATTGAGCACATCCGCAATTTGTTGCCACGCCGCCTTTTTATCTTTTTTGGTTAGCGATGGACTGAATTTTCCCCTGATGACAGTCCTCCTGTCCATCACCTCTTGGAGGAACTCCAGTCTTTCTTCATCGCTCCACGTAGAAGCACGGCGCTTTTTTGCTGGAGCACTTTCCATTTCAAACAAATCAAAAGCGCGGAAATACTGCGTGATCGTCTGGTTACTAAAAGCGCGCATTTCATGTATTTGATCAAATGTCTCAGGTCATATTGTGGGTAACGTATTTCTCAGCAGTATTTGTGGAAAAGTTATTTCTTGGTATCGTCGCTAATGTCAAACGTTTTCCTCTCTTTTTTAATATTCCCATTCTTGGTGCGAGGCCAGCTAATCGCCGCAACTGATGAATATCGGCGGCGGCGATCACATTTGGGAGAAATTATCCGTCACAGGGAAGAGACAGTATGTAATATGAGGCTCGTTTATTGCAAAAAAAATACAAGCAACAGCATCTTATACATGCATAACAGTGAAAATAAAACAATCGCTCGCTATTGTGCATTTCTAAAATTACATGGAGCGATAGCAAAAGCAGACGCCAGTCCCGTTCAGCGCGATCGCTGGTTGGTCTAAACGCAAAATGACGTGGTGTTTTCCGGGGAGGAGCTTCTGATGTTCGTTCCACCAATACCAGTCTGCCGGAAGTACCTAGCCACAATCCACTCAAATTAGGACGTCTCTCAAAGTGTTCGTGCAAGCCACTTTCTGCTGCAACCCATAAATTCCTCAGTTGAGTAACGAAATGCTTGAGGAAGGTGACCATTGAGGATCGTAGCGAGGATTCCCTTACAAAAAAATCTATTGGCACCCTATAGAATCTCTATATGCATAATTCAACAAGAAGTCAGTAGGAAGTATATATGCTTTGTATCAGCTTTCTATAGAAAGTCTACTCAGAATTGGCCACCGAGTTCTTATTGACTCTCTACCGTTAAAAATCTATTGACAATGGTCAATAGACTCTCTATTGGCAATTGTGTGTATGATGTCTATTGACAATGGTCTATAGGACATCACTGTCGTAGAAGAAATGCATAATGACACATTTTGGTCAGCTTATCTGTTTATTTATTTACATTCTCTGACGAGCAGGCTCGACAGGCTGTTCTTCACCTTGCTGTCGTCATGCAGGTTGAAGGTGGCCACAGTGTACGCTGGAACAATCAGAAACACCATTAAGCGCTTAACGTTTCATAACAAAAAATATCACATGAGTGCTTTGACACAGATTATCGGGGGTCATATTAACGAGGGTTCACTTACACCGTTCAGTTTTGTCAAGCATATCATATTCAAAGCATGGCCATATCACACAACCTTTTTGTTGTTACCCTTTATAGAATTTTTATAGAAGCTATGAGAACAGGATAGATGTTTTTGCAGTTGAGTTCTACATCCAGGAGGAAGGCGTGTAGCTACGAGATGACTAATTACCTGAAATTTAATAATTAACTTTCTAATTAGGAAATTTAGGGCAAAAGTGAGACAGCAGATTAAGAGACTACCCTCGTTGAACGCTGTTCCACGTTAAAAAAATCCTGAACATGCACGTGCGTTAAAGCATCAGTCCCCGAATTTTGGCATGCAAATCAGCCGAAACCGAAAACGTGCATCTGAGGAGCGTATCGTCCTCACCGATCGAAGGCAGTTATGTGCCCAGCTGAGTGGCACCTACTCCAATCAACTCCACCGCTCCATATCATATGACCCCGATTACAAGTGAACACTGTACTCCCCCATTCCGTGTTGAGCAGTTTCGGTTCATTTGCATATCACAATTCGCAGGTACATGTCTTAACCCGCATGCATGTTTTAGGATTCCTCAAATGTGCAATTGCTTGCAACTAGGACATTCTCTCAATCTGCCATCTCGGATTACTCCAAATCTCCCAATCTGAAAGGTTAATTATTTTTAAGCAATTAGTCATTTTGTAATTGCACACCTACTGCGTGAAGGTATCTGCATGGCTGTGGAACTCAACTGCAAAAGGACATTTATGCGGCTGTCATAGCTTCTTTATAAAAATTCTGTAAAGGCTAAAAATAAATATACTGCATGTTGAATCTGTAGCATACGGTGTAAGAAAACATACATACAGCCACCAACACAGTTCACTGCCTAAGAAGAGCTGACTAGTGGCTTCCTGCTTATGGAAACTAAGAGGGGGGGGGGGGGCAACAAATGGCTCAGCCTAATTCTAGGGGAGGTTCGCAGGTGTTGTATAGCCTCCGCCATATTCCAGTTCAATGACAGTGCTTTAGAAGGTGTCAGGGAAGCAAAGTATTTGTGAAACTTTTCCAAGACACTCCCCCAGATGGAAGTAAGTACAATTACAGAACTAGTTTATCCCTGTGATGTATCGCATGTTCCTAAGTGCTTTGGATCTGGTTGCATGGATGGCTTCTGCCATATTTGTATCTATGCTTATGACTAGCTATGATGGGGGATATGCTTAATACAAAGTAAAACAGAGAAGGGAAAGATTATATGGTATGGTATGTGTATGTATACGGTATGTGTCAATGGATATATCATTCAATGTGATGAGTTAACCGGTTTCTGTGACATATTAAAGCATGCATAATGTAAAAACCCCGTGACTAGGGAACACGAAGGGACAGACACAACACGAAGTCTCAAACACAGCTGAAAATTTTACTTCACAAAACAAGAAATATATACGAACAGAAGGGAAGGGAACAACCAGTTGAGGACAAAATAGGAGGTCATTTCGGGGGAACGAGCAGTCTGTTCAAGGCCGGACCGAGGATTACGGAAGGTTTGCTGACACAGCTCCCACAAGAAGTTATGAAATGTGTCTCTCTCAAAATTCTGTGAGGGTCCACTTCGGATGCCTTTACAATTGTTTCATCCCATAGAGGGAAGCAATCTGAGCATTCTTCCAAATGTTTTGCAATTTCAGAGTTTGAAGCTTTATTTTTTACTTTTAAAGAATGCTCTCTCAAACGATCATTTAAGCAACATTTTGTCTGACCAATATAACAGCTCTTTGTTGGTCTTACGGCAAATCTCAAGCTAAACCCATTTTGCCCGCTTCAAGTTGTCATTCTAAAACTGTAAAACGGGGTTTGATCACAGGTATTCTATCAAATGCCGTAAAAAAATCTTGTTGTCATCATATCATTCCCTCTGTGGAAAGTCAGCTTCTCCGTTTGTATTATGCTGGTTACCCCCATCACATGTTACTGGGTGCTTTAAATGTTTTGGTAAACACCTTGCTTCCTGGTTCACCTGAAACTAAGCCCTCTGTCCCCAAACGGGTGGTTTTACCCTTCTTTCACAAAGTGTCTCACAACTTGTTAGCCGTTGCGAAGAAGTTTCAAATCAACATCGTGACTGCCTCACGCCCCTCGCCAAACCTGAAGTTTCTTTGCAAGAATCACTGGAATAAATTTGTCCCCTGTTCTTCAAACGTTGTTTACCAGATCCCCCTACCTTGTGGTTTCTATTATACTGGTCAGACAAACCGTTGCTTAAATGATTGTTCGAGAGAGCATTCTTTAAAAGTAAAAAATAAAGCTTCAAACTCTGAAATTGCAAAACATTTGAAAGAATGCTCAGATTGCTTCCCTCTATGGGATGAAACAATTGTATAGGCATCCGAAGTGGACCCTCACTGAATTTTGAGATTTCACAACACACATTTCACATTTCATAACTGGCTAGTTCCATCTCAAATCGAACAATCCGGTACACTTGATGTCTCGAATGAACGGGAAAAAAATATATGTTGAAGCCATCGGTGAGTTAGGAGAAATAAACGCTTTCCGAATTCTCTGCGCTGCGCGGTTCGGGAAATAGGAGAGGAGGAAAAAACTGCCTCTCATAAGGCGACGTCGCGGCGAGCGGGTTTGAGCGTTCGCTACAAGGCTATTTCTTCTCCCATTATAGTAATTTCTTGATCTGGCTTTAGACCACTTAGGGCACAATAGGATCCTTCGTTGGCAGTGCTGTACCGGTTTTTGTTTGTCTGCAAAAAAATATCAAAGTTGACTCAAAGTGCCGAAAAACACCATATTCACTGCAGCTTTGCGGACGATGTACAAAACGGATAAGACTGAGCTTTATGCCGTTTAATTTGTCATTCATAGGGCTATCGAATGATGTATAATTTGTTGCTCTACTCTGTAAGGAACGTAAGCAATACCTCTTTTAGTAGCACCACACCAACGAAAAATGACGAATTTCGGAAGCCTTTATCTAAAAAACCCCACCAAAAACTTACCTCGAAAATTTTATATGTTGTAGGTAGTTCCTTAGACTATGCACAGAAGCAAAATCAAAATTCGGACTTGATCGGTAGGCGCACTGTGAATTTTTTGCCAACCCTATACGCGGAGCGCATTCAAGCGGAGGCACCGTGTCCCGCATGTTGCAAAATCGAATTTTCCAAAGGGACTTTCAACTTCTGTCTTCATATAAAAAGTAAATGCTGTCATTTGAAACCATTCTGAGGTTTCAAGGTTTCTTTTTCAAGGTTCTGAGCGTTTGCGTTCATAACAATGGTGTAATCGCTGAATCTAGATTGTGGAGCAACCAGATGTGCTCGCATTTTTTGCGGGATGTCACACATGAATTGCAAGTGCTGGGAGCAAGGGAAGAACAGAATGATTTTACATCTTTGTAAGAAGGATATCTGTTCAGGGTTATTCTAAACAAGCATATTTACTGTACGCATTATGGCAGGAGGGACGCAGTGACTTCCAGTATTCTTTGAAACATTTCCTTTCCTACGGCCTCATGACCTCGGACGGGGGAAATTGCACTGAGGAAAATGTTGTAGTGTCATACGCACACACTCAAGGCTAATTCATGGTGCATTTTGTGAACCTTGCCGAAACAGCTCGACCGGCGCCGCTGTCCAATATGTCATTCGGTTCGACATGCTGCGACCATGGGAAGGTCCTGATCGCATTTACTTCCTGAAGACACCTTGCGCAAAGTTTCGCCTACACACAGAAGACGCTTCACTCACTTCTCGACTACAGAAGTGCATGGAGTGCCCTTATACAGAGTGTGCGACGACATCTGCATTACTGTAGTGTGTCGTCCTGGTATCACACCTACCTGAATGGCCTCTTCGTTGTACAGTGCTGATCGTGTGGATTTCGCTGACTACCGCCTCATACACAAGAAAAAAAGTGCTATAGACAAAGGATTTTCGCTTTGCTTCGGAGATCGGCCATATCTGCCATAAAGATTGTGGTTCCAGCAGATCAAGCCGAAGGCGTAACAGAAGTGGGTCAGCTATCAGAAGCTGCTTCAAGTACTTCACAGCAAAGGTGGCTGAATCACAACACACAGCAATGTTGCCCACATTTGAAATAAAATCTGACAAGAACCTGCCATCAAAAGTAACATTAAGGAAAGTGGCTTCCACAACGGCCTAAAGCAGTTCATGACACGAGCACTCTCATCCACCCAGAATGCTCTGCATAACTTACGTTACCTTCTTACCTTCGTCACCTTGTCTTCTTCGCTGTCAAGTTCTTGTTATTCTGTGTACTGTAAATATGCTTCGATATGATCACCGTGGACAAATATACCTCTTATAAAAACGCAAAAGTATTCTAAAGCATTCTGTTCTTGACGGGCTCCCAGCACTTGCAGTGCATGTGTGTCATCCCGCAAAAAATGTGAGCACATATGATTGCTCCACAATCTACATTCAGCGATTACAACACTATTATGAACGCAAGCGCTCAGAACGGTTTCAAATGATAGCAATTACTTTTTATGTAAAGACAGAAGTTGAAAGTCCCTTTGGAAAATTCGATTTTGCAACACGCGGGACACGGTGCCACGGCTTGAATGCGCTCTGCGTATAGGGCTGGCAAAAAAATCACAGTGCGCCTACTGATAAAGTCCGACTTTTGATTTTTCTTCTGTGCATAGTCTAAGGAACTACCTACAACATATAAAATTTTCGAGGAAAGTTTTTGGTGGGTTTTTTTAGATAAAGGCTTCCGAAATTCGTCATTTTTCGGTGGTATGGTGTTACTGAAAGAGGTATCCCTTACGTTCCTGACAGAGTAGAGCAACAAATTATACATCATTCGATAGCCACATGAATGACAAATTAAACGGCATAAAGCTCAATCTTATCCGTTTTGTACATCGTCCGCAAAGTTGCAGTGAATATGGTGCTTTTCGGCACTTTGAGTCAACTTTGATATTTTTTTGTAGACAAACAAAAACGGACACACCGCTGCCAACGCAGGATCGTATTGTGCCCTAAGTGGTCTAAAGCCAGATCAAGAAATTTATATAATGCGACAAGAAATAGCCTTGTAGCGAACGCTCAAACCCGCGCGCGACGACATCGTCTTATGAGAGGCAGTTTTTTCCTCCTCTCCTACTTCCCGAACCGCGCAGCGCAGAGAATTCGAAAAGCGTTTATTTCTCCTAACTCACCGATGGCTTCAACATATATTTTTTTCCCGTTCATTCGAGACATCAAGTGTACCGGACTGTTCGATTTGAGATGGAACTAGCCAACTTCTTGTGGGAGCTGTGTCAGCAAACCTTCCGTAATCCTCGGTCCGGCCTTGAACAGACTGCTCGTTCCCCCGAAATGACCTCCTATTTTGTTCACAACTGGTGTTCCCTTCCCTTCTGTTTGTATATATTTCTTGTTTTGTGAAGTAAAATTTTCAGCTGCGTTTGAGACTTTGTGTTGTGTCTGTCCCTTCGTGTTCCCTAGTCTCGGGGTTTTTACATTATGCATCATCTTCACAAGCTCGCTTGCTTCCTAGCCATTTTTTCATTGTCATATTAAAGCATACTCACAAATTAGTGCATTGACCCTGGTTGAGTCCAATGCCTCCTTTGCCGGCTTATCTTTGTGCGCATTTGAGGCAACGCCAAATAGGGATTTGCCTTTTAGTTCTTCCACCGTGAAGAGCACACGTAGGAGAGCCCTTGCGAACTTGGTTGGCTGGCCCGCACAGCGACTCTTGAGGTAGGTCAGGTGCGTGCTGCCAACGAGCACCCCACCACCAATGTCCACCTGGAAGATCCATGGAAATATGACCTCATTCACCCCATTGCGAAAGCATGGCAACATGTCCACTGCACATTGGCTTTGTTTCATACATTGAGGCTGCACTACAAGCGAATTTAGAATCTGTAAAAGACACTGTTGATTTACACAGAAAAGGTCCCAATATCCCAGGCTCATCCAGCATACAACAGCTGGATTTATCGCTGGAGAACAGTGGTAGATCTGAGTCTCATTCATGAGGTCTAACTGCAACTAAACGTTTGACGCAGGCAGTGAGTGCCATACTACATCAATGGCCTCTATGCAAGCACAGGTCATGAGTAGCAAGAATAGTAGAATACATAAGCTTGTTCTAAAAAGTCAATAAAGGGCTTCCACGACTCCCACTCAATTAAAAAAAAAATATCAAGGGTTTTTCAAGGGCCAGTGAAGCCTGAGCCATTACTCTGCGTGGGATGTAAGGATTATGGCAGTTGCATATTTCACAAAAATATTTAAAAGCTTCATTTAGCACACGACAGAATAGGTGCATGGGAACTGTTGCATTCAACGAAGTAGTTGGCACCGCACCATCTCAGTCCTCTGTATTATGTAGTGCCTTGGGCAGGGACCTTAGCGTAAATGAAAGATAGTAGTCCGTTCACAAACTTAATTGAGAAAACACAGAAGAAGGCAAATGAATATAACGGAGGATACCGTTCACTGCTCACACTTCTAGTTTCCGCTGCTCATTGCTATTACAATACGTGCTAATTCCTGTGATTTCGAACTCTGGATGATTTCGAACTATGGTTCTGACATAGGATAAGCAGAATTTGGACTGCAGATCCGCCAAAACAAGAAAACGAAGCAAATTCAAGAGTCTTCAATGACTGTGGTAAAATGTCAGGGTTTTCAAGGCCTTGAAAATGATATTTTCAAATCTAGGGTATTCAAGGGTTTCAAAGACCTGTGGGAACAAACGAAGTCACCACGTTGCTGCTTGTGCAGATGATCATTACTGCTTTACCCTTGGACCAATTTCCCATGTTTGAAGGTGTGCAATACAGCACACCTTCCAGACATTAAGCAAAGGGAGATTACGTTTCTTGGTGGTTCTCTAGGTGGTCCTGTGGGCACGGGCAGATCTCAAAGGGGGGCGGGGAGGTCAGGATGTCCTGATCCTGTCCTCAATTTATGTATTTACGTAGTGTTTGCACAGGTCCCGACAGAAGTTTACGGAACACGCGAGCGGTGTATTTTCTCCTCGGTACGACACCCTAGCGGCAAGCGGAAGCTGGCGAAATCAGACCAGTTCACTGCCTCAGAGGGGTGGACGACTGCGCTCTTAGCGACACATAGCGGTAGTTTCGGTATCATTACTGTTGTGTGTGCCCGCGAAGTGAGTTGGGTTTAACTGTTGTGCTCGTCAACAGCTTGTGACTCAACGTCATCAATCAATCAATTATCAATGTCAGCGTCAATTGTTTATCAGCTCGTCACGCGTCGTCCATAATAAAGCAACTGTTCACAAGATACCTTTCTTTCTCTTGTCTACATATCACGCCTTTCCATTAAAAGCAGTACACCGTAAAGTGTTGCCACTATGATTCATCCTTGTTATCACGATGATAGCGGCGAGCTCCCTGTCTCAAAAATCGTTGAATCACATGTTGTTGGCGAGCACAATAGTAGAATCCAACTCACTTTGCGGGCACATACAACAATAATCATACCGAAACTACCGCTGTGTGTCGCTAAGACCGCAGCCGTCCACCCCTCCGAGGCAGCGAACTGGTCCGATTTCGCAAGCTTCCGCTTGCCGCTAGGGTGTCGTACCGAGGAGAAAATACACCGCTCGCGTGTTCCGTAAACTTTTGTCGGGACCTGTACCATGCTGCCAAAGCTGGAACCCCCTCTCAGAAAAATCCTGGCTCTGTCCCTGCTTCTGTGTAACTGAGGTTGCTGAATTTCACTATGCTATCCCCTTGACAGTAGAGCCATAGTTGCTATCCTGTACACACGAAACATATAGCACGGCCTCAAGATAAGGGAAAGCGCAGGCACAAAGTTTGTCTGCTTCACCTGATGAAACTCAGTCAACTCAGCAACCTCAATTTACTACAGAACACTGTGTTGCACTGCTGTTCCAAGGAGGGGCCTATAGGTTTATCATTTCATAGGCAGGCTTTGACATTGTAGGCTGTGCAGGCGATAGGTAATAACTTCTAGTTACCTGTGGCTCACTGACAACTGTTTGAGAATATGTTTGGGTGGTGTCTATCATCCTCTTTAGCTTCTTTAGCATCTTGTAAGGACCTGGCAAAGTACAAACCTTAATGTATAAAATACCCAGCGCCATAACGTCAAAGGGAGCTGGCGAAAATTATTGTGCGCTGACACTTCTTCATACCACCCCATTATAAATAGCAGCAAGTTCCATGCAACTATATTATGAATGAGAAAAAATCCTACATAATTACTTGTTACTCATGTTACTTAATTACTCATGTTTTTTTCCTACAAGTGACGAACGTACCTCCGGCTTCTTCTGCCTTCTCGAGCTTTTCTGTTAGAACCTTGTTTTCCGCTTGCAAAGCGTCTAACTGCGACTGGAGTGAGGCAAGCTCCGCCACGTGAGAACAGCATGGCTCCTACACAAAACAACACTCAACAAACTTTCCCAACGGCTTCGATAGTCTTCGTTTATATACTATTTTAATCAGCTTACGTTGGCGGCATCATCAGGTCCTTCTGCTGCAGTTCCATCCATATGCAGGTAATGGTCCTTGACAATCCTCGTACGTTTTTTCTCCATTGATGTGTCAGAACCTGCGATAAAAGGGAAAAAATATAATGCCTAAGCAACACCTCATGTAACCGTGGAGCAAACAACATTACACGAAGACGCGTCGCGAAACTGACGCATACTTGGACGCTTACTTAGTTCACACAAAAATACTGCGCAGAATAAGTTACAAGTGGAAGATTTGCGATGCCAGATGTACTTACCGACAGCCAAAATGTAAGCTGAAGAAGCTTGAACACCGTCCTTCCATTTGACAAGCACTTTCTGACCCCTCAGAGCCTCCACGTGTGATGGATATGCTGCAAGTTGCCTCCCCAAATCTGCGTCCACGATTACTCTAACGGGATATACATCCCACTGAGCAAGCCGCGGCCATTTGACAAGTACATGCGACATTAAGCTTAGCGTGCGAGAAGAACTGTGCTGTGGAAAATGAAAACTATTTCGAAACCAACAAACACAACCATCAGACGCATTCACAAATCCCACGCAGAAATGGTTGGCCTTGGATTGCCTTAGCATACGTACATACTATGAATGCATACTGACACCCCCTGGTGGGGACAATGCTCAAGCCATGTTCAAGAACTAAATCAATAAATACGTGTGGTATTACGATAAATAATCTATGTTAGACATATCTTGAAAGGAAAAAAATAAAAATATTTACACACAAGAGGTATTGCATGACACTGTAGACGTATCCACACAGGTCCGGAATACGGTGGTCCGGGTCGCAGTAAAAATTCCTCAAAATAATTTAAAATGTGCGTACGTTCTCTAACAAAGTGAAAACGTATTGTGTACTTATGGACAGAATTTGTTCGAAAAAGAATATTGCTGTCGCGATGTCACAGGTAACAGTTATCATCATCATCAGTGCGTGATTGATTGCTATGCGGACATCGCGCATGGTGTGAAACAAGTGAATTGTCGGCTGCATTTTCATTTTTTCGGAGATGTTTGCTTCGAACTGCACTTCAACTCCTACGTGCGGTTTCTCCCGTTATGGGCTTGCATTCTTCGCTGCATAATCTGCGTCATGTCGGCGAAAAAGCGCTACAACCAAAGCTTGTGGGACCTTCGCTCCCCTTGTCCTATGCGAACTCTGAGTCGAGAGAAGAAGGCGAAACTTCAGAGGCCGCAAACGTTAGACTCAGACAACGTTGGCTACGTGGAGGAATCAACAGAAGGAGCCGAAACTGCTTGTGAGAGGATACCGCACGCTGTTGGAGCAGATGTTGGTGACGAAAGTGAACTGGTCGTGAACACCGAAGAATCTAATCTGCCAACGTTTGCTTCTGACAATGACAATGTAGTAGCAGATAGCTACTCCGAAGGTGGTCGCACACAGTCATCGGCAATCTCTAGCGAAGATGAAGCAGACTCCTGCGCTCCCTGTGATTCTGATGAAGACGACAATGCAGCCGATTCTCCGACAGACGACTCTTCTGATGAATCGTTCTATGAAGAACCAGCACGTGAAGAGACGGCTGATGAGCTTGTAAGTAACACTCACTGCCACATTATGAATTGCGCATATTAAGGATTGAAAGTTATGAAAAAGCGATATGCGTTTTAACAAGAGGTCGAGGTAACTCGTTACTGTAACTAAGTTCCTCTTTTAGTAACTTGCAACCTAACTCGGTAGTTTTTCACTGCGGTAGCTTTCAGAGGAAGGCGTTTCTTTTTCAGCTAGCTTTACCAAAGTATGGGGACAAATTCGGGGACTGAAGTCTGAACTGAAGTCTGAACTTCAGTTCCAAGTTACTTTTAATTCGCTTTTCAATCACGTATACATGTTTTCTTGCTTTCTCTGCGGTTCCTTCAAGAAATTTCTTTCCATAAAATGTGATAATCAATGACAGTATTAATATTCAGGTAGTAAGAAACTGCTGCCATTGAAATCAAGCTGTACAATTGTGCACCCTCAGGGAATGAGATGCAGAGCGTTTGAAGAGGCCTTTGCGCGAGAACCTTGTTCACTTCCAGCTTCGAGCGTAGCTCAACTCTACCAAATTTGTGGCGCTGTCGAACACAAAGACGTCATTTGTTTACAGACAGCGAGAGGTCTACTGTGGGAGATAAATGAAAACGATCAAAGCGTGTTGCACTCCTCCGCAGGCCACTCAAGGTCTAACTCAACTGCACCTGCGTAATGCTATTTTGTGTCCGAAGTAACCTGGCAGTAACTCTCTTTTTTTAAGTAACTCAGTAACTGCAAATTACATTTTGGGCTTAAGAACTTTGTTATTAACTTAGTTACATTTTTCTCACGCTAACTTAACTCGTAACAAGTTCTTTTTGACGGGTAACTTCTCAATCTATGGTTCTAATTCATGTTTATGATTTCAGGATCAACCACTCTACAGTGACTCGAAAGTGACACGCCGAGAAAGCTTACTGCTCATTTTGGCTCACAGTTTGCGGCACCACTCATCCAAAGAAGCGACTGAAAGCCTCCTGAGACTCGTGGATGCCCACGTCCCTCACACAACCGTCCTCCCACAATCGAAGTACTTATTCTACAATCAGTTCACTGCCTGCACAAAGAACCGTACTTTTCATGTCTATTGCCCCACTTGTCAAACATATTTGTTGCAAGTAGGAGATGCGGAAGACAACACCACTCCCAATGTTGTGCCATGTGTTCAGTGTGATTCTAGCTACAGTATCAAAGAACTAATGAAGTCTAGTTCATATTTTGTAATGCTCAACATCGACTGTCAACTGCGGGATCTGCTGGAGCAACATTGGCTACCCACAAGAAGCACTGGGGCAAGTTTTGACATCAGTGACATCACCGAAAGTGTTGCATACAAAAGGCTCCCTATGGGACTTGATGACATTAGTGTTACGTGGAACACGGATGGTGTTCCAGTTTTTGAATCTTCTGGATTCAGTATCTGGCCACTACAACTGAGTGTGAATGAGCTGCCATTCAAGTGTCGAGTTGAACAGATAGTTCTTGCCGGCCTCTGGTTTGGGCCATGTAAACCGAACATGAACTGCTTTCTAAAGCCTTTTGTAGAGCAGATGAACAAGCTGTCTTCTGATGGGATGGATTGGACTGACAACAACGGGCATGGAAGGCATTCCCGAGTGTTCCCCGGACCATGCTCTGTGGATTCCGTTGCTAGGTGTCTTGTAATGAATATGAGTCAGTTTAATGGAAGGAATGGCTGCGGCTGGTGTGATGCGCGGGGAGAGCAGGTGGCAGTAGGAAGAGGCACTGCTCGTGTCTACCCATTAGAAAAGCCCCTTCCAAAGGTCAGGACAGAAGAAAGTTTCAAACGCAATGCAACTAAAGCAGAGGAGAAAGCGAAAGCTGTGTGTGGCATAAAGGGGGCTAGCGTTCTGTTCTTTCTGACATACTTTTCTTTCCCTTTTGGCTTTGTTGTGGACTACATGCATGCTGTGTGTTCTGGCTTTGTTCGGTCAACAGCATGCATGTGGTTCACTCACAAGGGTCCCGAAATGTTTCACTTGGGTAACTACATTTCTGAGATAGACTCGAGGCTTCAAGCCCTACAGCCTACCTGGGAAATGCCACGCTTGCCGCGGTCAGTTCAAGCATGGAAGTACTGGAAGGCTTCAGAATGGCGAAATTGGCTGTTATTTTACTCTGCTGTTGTTCTCAGGGGCATATTGCCAACCAAGTACTTCCGGAACTGGCTGCGGTTTGTGTGCATCATGCACATTCTTCTTGGTAAATCTGTGCCGCTAGATAAGTTATCCGAACTTAAGGAGGAGCTTGTACGGTTCCTCAAAGAGTACCAGACGCTGTATGGGAAACGACACATGACCTACAATGCACACCTGTTGATTCATCTTGTAGACAGTGTGCGTGAGTGGGGCCCTCTGTGGTGTTACTCTTCATTTCCTTTTGAGAACATGAACGGTGTACTCCTAAAACTCCTGAATGGCACGCGATATGTGGATAACCAGATAGTTCAGAAGTATTCACTGTTACGTGCACTTCCCAGACTTGTGAATACAAGTTTTTGTAGAGGCACCACTTCTAGATTTGTGAAAGAGTATATAAGTGACACCCTTCGAGGATACAAACTTAGGAGAAATGCTACAACGTACAACAATGGAGTACTCTACGGCAAAGGACGGTCGCTCCCCTGTGGGTCCAGATGCTTCAAAAAATAACTTTTGACGGATTTACGTACTGTACAAAAGACCTGGACAAATCTAGGCGTTGCAATTCTTTTGTTTTTGCTGATGGACATTTCGGCAGAGTTTTCTCAATCTTACTGCCCTCAGGCGCAAACAGTGCACAGTCTGTGCTGTTACACATTGAGAAGATGAGGGTCAAGAACCACTTACTTGCATCCATAGCTGGGTTAACGGTCCTCTTTGTGGAGGTCACCGCCACTAGTGAAACACTGAATGTGGATTGCAAAAACGTCCAAAAATGTGTCTTTCTGGGCTCTGGGGATGGGACGTACTTATGTGTATTGCAGAAGAACAGTACCCTTGAGACCACTTGAAATACTGTTCCACCAAGTTTGCGTAACACCATAATACTGAGTTTTCTGCAGCGGAGCAATGCTACTGGCACTTGAATTGACTAGACGGAGAACAGACTGGCACTTGCACAACCGTCGACTAACTGAGCCTCTGTAAGCAATAAGGGGATAAGTTGAAAAATCGCAGACCGAGAAGACTGCGCGTGATTACTTGGTAAAGTAAAGCAAAGCAAGCAAAATTTAAGCTACACGATTCGTACGCATGTGATGGTGATTGTGAGTTTACTGGCGCAGCGACAACAATTTTGTACGCATGTGTGGAAAAGGGGCCTGATCTGGCTGTCCATCCCATTGACACACATGCATTTGCCGTTTCTTACCCACCTGTAGCGGGTCATTAATTCCAGTACGGTCCTAAATTTTCTTTGGCAGGTAGACAATGGTACTATGTAGATGTCATTGCAACAAAGACACTAAAAAGGGGATCATTCGACCTATCGCCTTATTGCATACAGAGGTTCAATTTATAAGGTATATATGCTGTACGCTGTACTACGAACAGCAAAGGCTGTATAAAACGGGAAATGTTTGACATACATTTTAGGTTGTCTCTGGTGGGCTTTTTGCTGTGATGCCTAATGTGAAAACAATTCAATTTAAAGATCTGGTGTGGAACAACTGAATTTGAAAGTCAAGTTTGAAATATAAGACTTTGTTCCTTTGTATTGAATGATTTTTACTGAATATACCACTAACACATCTTGAGAACATGCACGCACACGTAGCTGCATATATGGTTACTGACCATTATAAATTATGAACAGTGTTGCACCCCCATTTGAATATTTGAAAGGAACAGAATTTTAATTATTCTCCTAATTTATCATTATAATTTACCAAATTGGTACTAATGATAACAATCACAATGTTAGAGTGCAAGCAATGTTACGTGAAGTGAATACATTGTTTCAGCCATTGCAGCACTATAATTTTGCAATATGTTCAATGTTAGGAAGAAGTCACCATAATTTCTTAGACAGCCTATGTGCTGCACACAATACATGGTATGTAAATAAAAAGTCAGTAAGTTGCATATAGACAGTCTATATGCCTCACACAATACAGAGTACATAAATAGAAAGTCAATATGTTATCTATAGACAGTCTATGAGCAATACTCAATAGTCAGCATGTAAATAAGAAGTCAATCTGATGTCTTTAGAATTTCTATTGGTAATTGTCAATAGACAGCAAATGTCAATAAGAAAGCAATAGAGTACATAGAAGGTACATAGAATGTTAAAAGAAAGTCAATATTTGTTTTTATAAGGGTTGTTTCGTGCAAGCGGGCCCTGCATACGACTGATCCCCTTCCCACATGAGTAGTTCGTCTGCATTGTCGTGCCCATCTAGGGGCTCGTCGTCGTCGTCGTCGTCGTTTTCATCATCTGTTTGATTCATTACAAAAGACGGACTGATAAGTGTTTCGTCGTCATCATCATCATCATCATCATTATCATCTGAAATGACTATCGGGCTGTTACCGAGATTCTCTATTCTATCCTCGTGTTCTCTTTCTACGGCCACGAGCATGGCGTCGATGGGGTCGTACTGGCATACGAGGCAGCGTGGCACTGCGACCAAGCACAATCAATACGAGATTCCCCCTCTAAAGAAAACAAAAAAAAATAATACTCACTCTTCCTTCTTGATAAGAAACGCTTGAGGTAGTAGTTGTTTCTGTTGATGTTGTGGTTGTTGGGGAAAGGATGGACACAGTTAACGGTGCCCCTGTAGAACTTGTGCGTGATGAAAGATTGTGTCAGCGACTATCATCCCCTAAAAGTACACAATTTAGAACAAACAGAGCAATCATCAAACACATTCGGCTTACAGGTTTGTTTTCCACGAAACGGTCCACGTCGTTGAGGGATGGCCCTTGCGGGCTTGCAATAATTCCTACGAAGACTGTCTTTTTATAGTTGACACCGCTCTCCTCTTTCTCTCCCCCTCTCAGTCTTACCGGAGTGAAATCGACACTTGCGTTCCAAGCTCCACCTTTTTTTTCTGTCGTAACCGTCGTTTCGATGCTCCTTGATTTTTGTTGCTGTTGTTGTTGTTGTCACCGTAACCATTGTTTCGAAGCTCGTTGCTTGTACATGATGGCAATTGATGTTCTCAGGCTGGAACACAGAAGATGAGGGTTCGTGTCCAGCCTCCTGTTTTCATCACGTTGCTTGTGTTTGTTGTAACCGTTGTTTCGAAGCACGTTACCACGTGCAAAAAAAAAAAAGAAAAAAAAAGAAGGGAGGGTCTAGGATGCAATCAAAAGCACCGTTAGGAAGACAACTTTTCTTTAACGAGTATCCTAACCTAGCGTCCTCGCCCTACGTCCTCCGCATCATCCTCCGGGTCGTGCACCATCAACCTGCTAATATAGAATCACGAGAGTGATTATCTTGTCAAAAATAAAATAATAAAGAGCTTACTGGATTACGAATTGGGGTCCGCTTCGCCTGTGCGCGCAGGTATTCCACTGGAAGATCAGTGAGTGCATAATCTCCCCGATCATTCCAGTGGATAGGGGGATGCCCTCATCGACATCGAGGTCGGTGAGGTCATCCACCAGGCTCCTGGGCACTGACACAAGGTTCTGGTATAAAGGGTGGCGATGTAGACCCCTGCCCTCCCATTCCACCCTGTAATAGGCGAGGAGGATGGTGTTGAGGGCCTCCTCAACGACGTCGTCCAGGGGGAAAACGAGGAACTCTAAAAAGTCCTCGAAGACCACCCTGGGGACGTCGTTGTAATCCATGAGTTGAAAAAACAGCGACACGATACCCAGGATGGTGTAACCTATGCAAATGTTAAATAAATAAATAAATAAATAACACTTTCTATGATGATGAGCACTCACCACTCGACGGCTCCATGTCCCGCAACAAGTGCGTCACACTTTCGAAACGCCTCATCGCGAATTTCGGATGGACGTTTCGAAGGAAGACTAACTGGTTGACTGACTGTGTGCATGTTGTAGGTTGCTCCCACATATTCACTTGTCATGCTCAGGTTTCGTATTCCTCTATTGAGCAGGGTTCTCACGAACGATTAGCTAGCGCGCGCGAGAGAGAGAGAGAGAATGAAGACAGGGAAAATTTTTATTCGGTATATACAGTTGTTCGACCTCGTCGACGTCTCCTCCTTCCTCCTCCTCCTCCTCGTCATGTTCATCGAAGATCCAAGGGTCGTGCCTATAGAAATAAACAAAAAGAATGAAACATCTAACAAGAAAGATCTCTCGGAAAACTTACGGGATTTGCGTTCGCATCCACCGTTCGAGGATGTCTCTCCATCCCGCACTGCTCACTTGGTTCCACTGAGTGGTGAGGGACCGGAGGAGGCGCTCTGCGGCCTCAAAACTTAGGGGAAGATTACCTTCAAGACAGAGCTCTCCCTCTAAGTTTCGGGGGAGTCTAAAAAATAGCTCTCCGTCCAGTCCCCGACGCATAGCAATCTGCGTCCACTCAGTCACGTAGTAGCCCATGAAAACTGCCACCGTTGCGTCCTGAATTTCAACGTCCTCACTGAACGTGAAGCACTGAAAGAAGGCCTCCACGTCCATGCGGGGGACGTCGCACCCCGTCGCCGGTATCAGTTGGAAGAACGCTTCTACCACTGCGATTACTGTAAACCCTACAGAAATGCATGAAATAAAATAAATAAATAAATAAATAAACAAGACGCTATACAATGTCGAACAGACTTACCAAAGAGGGGACGGATGTGGACAAGGAGGTCGAAGATGGATTGGAAACGACGAGCCATATCGCTTGGTCGGTTGGTTGGTTGGTTGATGATAGGCAGGGAATAGAAGATGAGGTGGCAAGAGGAACGGTCCATCTTATAACCGTGCTTTCTCACGCTCGCATGCATCCGGCGTAATAGTATCGCTTACGGGAAACCGCCATTTTCTCGCTCAATATGACGCGCGCGCGCGCAAATTCAAATGTTAATAAAACAGTTGTTATCGTTGCTTCCAAATGATGGTTCTGACCGCTGTTTCCAAACATGTCCCAACACGTTCAAGGACGATAGAGAGAGAGGGAATAAACGTTAGTATAAATTTCGAAGCAGTAGCGACAGTTTGAGCAATCGTATAGAAAACCATGCTCAGCTTGGAAGATCCTCGTAAGTGATGCCCGTTTTGAGAAAAAAAGTTTGTTTGAAGTGTTTCGTTTTCAGTTTTCAACAACTTTGCGGCTCGTGAAGTCGGTTTCTTCCCACCTCACGTGTTTCGGGAGATTGGCAGCGCACGCTTCTTCTGCACCAACTGCGGTGGTTTGTGGTCCAAAGGTACGCTTCCTCGTTATTTTTTTTAATGCGTTCTATAACCAGTCACATTTTTTCAGAGCAAAAGCATTGGACGGACCGATTGCTTCGACCGTTTCTCGGCTGTCGGACGGTACCGTTCGACGTGCATTGTAAAGGAATTCGTCTCGTAAAGCAACAAGAAGAAGAAGAAGATGGAGGAGATGGATCATCAGTGTCACTCTGTGACTGAAGAAGACTGTGCGTGTATCTGTTTTCTTTTTTTTTTAATACGTGCTTCTTACACTCCTTTCGTGCAGATTACGAATGGCTACTGACGGGAGATCTGCCCTTGGTCCTAACCTTCAAGCCTCCTCCGAAGACGTTCTTTTTGCGGATTGGTGATCAGCTGAGAACCTGTCGTTGCGGTGGACTTTGGTCGAGAAACCCCAGCCATTGGTTAGACTCGAGCCTTCGCCCGTATTTGGGCTGTCTTCCCGGCTACGAAACCAAAGCTGGAGGCTAACTCTCTCTCTCTCTCATGTAACCTCTCACGATAAATAAATAAAAAAAAACCGTTGCCTACTCTCATTCATGTCTCAGTCATGACGCCTGAGCAGCGGTTTGCAACCTTTGTGCAAATGCGAATGTATCAGGACTTGCTACGATTACGCGATTATATTCACGGTGATGGCTGCGAGGGTGACTTTCGCTCGATTCTCAAGACGATACCCTTACGTCTGTTCAGCACCAGTGGGAGGATTACAAAGAAAATGAAGCGATTCGTAGATTACAAGCTCGAGCTGTTGGAAAAGTATAAACGAGGACTGTCAATTGACCCGTGTCTCATCAACGCGGGTTTCAACCGACCTATCGTCCGTCGCTACTGGCTTCTCCACACATCCCTCGACGTCACGGTGCAGACCAGCGACGATGGCGAGCGTCGGGTCAGCACGTTAGAAGATCGTCTCGCAAGGGTCTTGTGTATGTCGTGAATAAATAAATAGACTATTTTACGAAACGAGTTCGCTCACGAGGAGACGTTTTATTGTTTCGTCATTCTCTTCGAGGTTACAGGAAAATATGGATACACAATTTTTCAAGCTGTAGCGTTTCGACATGCGCGTGGCTACGTAGATACAAAAAAGCCCGCAGTAAGGCGAAAAGGGTGATTGAATACACTGGTCGTTATACTCGTCCACTAGTAAAGTCCTTCGAAGGTTTGCTTCGATGGGGGGAAGTCCGTAGCTGTCGAAAAACACTGCAGACCCGTCGTAGTTTTTCATGTAAAGCACCCAGTGCTGCCCGCGATTTCTTCGCTCTTCGGTATTGATGATTAAATAGCCGGGCTTGCGTAAAACGAAGGCTTCGTCGGAAGCGCAAATGCCTCTCAGCATGGAGGAAGCGAGGCGGTTCAGGGACACGAGTTCCAAGATGTCGCTCTCGTACATTTGTTCTATGGGAAGGTGACCGTGCGGTCCTTGTCGACGCACATGAGCTTGGGACACTCGGAAATCAAGAGGACGGTGACCGCGTGTGGAAGGGCTTTAGCGAAACGTAATTGCAGGCGAACGTTTCCTTTTCGCCACTCGTTCAAATGCGAAGGAGAAGAACACTTGTCCACGTCCAAGTTGAAGTAGAGAAGGAACCCGTTCGTTTTAAATCGGTCGTAGCTATACTTGAAATGTTTCTGTCCCAGTTCTTGCAAGAAGTTAAAGTAGGGAATTTTGACGAGGTCGTTCTTAAAGTCGTACTCGCCTCGCACTTGCTGACCGTCCACGGAGAGCATCGAATGAGACAGGTCGTAATGGCGGAATTTGTAGGGGTTCGACTGGATGTCACCGAGAAAGTCGGACGTGGCGAGAAGGACGACGCATAATTTGGAAGGCACCCTTTCGGGATAAACGTTTTCAAAGTGAGCGTCCAAGCTCCCGGCACTCAAACTCCGCACTTTGGTTTCCAATCCGCGTAAGACGTAGATAGCAGGTGTGCTCTGAAGGCGCCGTCGTATTCCAAAAAGAGGGAAGGTGCCAGCGTCACCTTTTTCAAGTGTAACGTCATCTCTTTGATGTCCACCTCGTAATTGTACGTCTTCTTGTCGTTGGGCGGCGATATGAGTTTAAATTCGTCGTTGTTTAACAGGAAAATGATGCGAATTTCGACGGCAGGTAGCATCAGTCGCGGCTGTTGGAACAGGTCGGTATTGATCTGACCGACCAGGTTAAAGTATTTTCCACCCTTCGTCGCTTCGTAACGTTGTTTCGGACCGCGAGACGAGACGTCGTAATCGTTCTTTAAATGTTCGTCGTCCTCGACATAGAGTCCAGCCGCGTGCACTGTTTCTTGAGCCATGGGCGTGGAATGTAGCACGACGTCCAAAATACTCCTGTAGGCGTACAACTCGTTGGAGCTGACGAGCTTGTTGTTCGCATAAACGGTGACCGTCTTAAACATGCCGCTCAACAGATGGTTTATTGGGAAAACGACATCTTTCTCGTCCATTTCTTCCCGTCGTCGCGAACAATGCGCGCGGTCAAAGACACAAAGCTACCGTAGAGATCCAAGTGCGCCCTTTGTAAATTTTGAATACAAAACTCGATCACGGAATTATTTACACCGTTGACCGGGTAAAAAAGTTGGTACGAAGTATCTTCCACTCCGTATTGAACAGAAGGGGGGTCGAATATCATCACGTCACTCGTAAGACAATGCGGAGACCGTTGCGTCTGTATTTTTCCTTTCGTTGACGTCATGACGGGAGCGAAGTGGATATGTGACCCTCTCGCTCAAAAAGAACCAAAGATGTGTGCAGGTGCTTCGACAGGTGTGGCTTTTTTTTGTCTTTTGTGGCGTATCCTCCCATTGTTCTTCCCCGAGCCCTGCATGGAATCCAACACTTCTCTCCCCGTCGCAATGGCCGTTTTTTTTACTGCGCGCGATATTCCTTCGCCGTCGGCCAAATTTCGCGCCAAGCGCTTCAACGTTTTCTTGGCGATAGGTTTTATTTGTTGCCAGATGGGTACAATAAATTTGGATATGTTGCTCAACACACCACCACCGCGTTTGAAAAAGGGGACCCGTATACACGGGGATTATTTTTGAAGAATTACGGTACATATTTGAAATGCAACGTTAGATTGGTTCTACCTTTAGATCGCAACGGTAAACGTCTTCCCGTTTCGTCTGCGAGAACGATCGTCACTGAGGGAATTTCGAATTGAGACAGGTTAAAATACTGGATGTTATCTAACGTGTAGGTAACGACGTGCTTGTCTTTCTCGTAATAAGAGGGTAGTATTTTTAATATCGGTTTTTTCCGCTCCCCACGTAGGTGGGTTCTACGATATCCGTGTAGACGATTATGTTGTGAAATGGAGGTTCCAGGAGTACCTCGACTGAGCTCGTGGCATCCTCCTCCTCCCATGTGAACAGGGTACGCGATTCGAAGCCCAAAAGCACGGCCAGGTACTCGGAAAGTCTTAGGGTGGAGGTTCCCTCGGAAAGCCGAATTTTACATTTCTGTTCGGCTCGATCGAAGCTGAAGTGCACGCGTTCACCAACGCGTTGGTTAATCGCATCCAGAAGTGCTTGGGGCGTAGCATCATAGCCGGGAGGTAGATGTACTTGCAATGATCGAGGAATTTTCGTCTTGATCACGAAAGAAAATTGACGCGTTACAGGGTGCGAGGTGCGCAGAGTTCCTTCTTGCCCCTCGACGGGTGTGAACTGTAGCAGCTTTAAAAAAGGTTCTGGAATGTTGAACTCTCTCGGTGTTTTCAGAGAGTAGACGTTATCCGCGAATTCTAGCGTTGCTTCCATCTTGTGCGTCTGGAAATACTTGTTGAGTGTGTTACGAAGGGACGTGGTTTGCGAATTCAAAGTGACGTCGCCGAAAGCGACGGGTGCGGCGTGCTCCAATAAGATCGAGGTGGCTTCGCGCTCGCTCATTTTAAGAGGCTTCACCGCACGACCTGATTCGCGTGATGCCAGTAACGAGTCGAGCGCCTGTGCGAGCCGAGGGTCCAATTCCACGGCTTTCACGGCTTCGGGTAATACAAAGTCGTATCGCGATTTATTGTACACGAAAGAAACGTTAAATTCCGAAAGGGCTTTTCCGAAATCCCTCTCGAGATCTGAGGTGACGCGAAAAGTTCTCCCGGCTTCGACCGTGTCCTCGAAAGAAACCTCGATTTTTGCATCTTGCTTTTCGTATCCGATATTTAAAAAATCGTTACTTATGCTGAGATCCATCAGGCCGACTTTATAGCGATCCGAGAGTTGAAGGGGAGTATCGAAAGCTACCGTGAAGGCATTGAGTTTATTCGAAGGAAACTTATCCATGCTGGCGTACGAGAGGAGGTGGACGTAGATGTCTGACGTCATTTCCCAATCTTGACCACGTCGCTGCTCGGAACCCAACTGTCGTGTTCTTTGTCGTAACCGAACCAGCGAACTAAGGAGAAGCTCTGACCGTTCACTTGCTTCTTTCTCAGCACTTTCGTTACTGGCCAAGGCTGATTGGCGTCGCGGGTTACGACGAGTACCTCCTCCGGGTAGAAAGATCCGTCCACTTCCTTACCCCGGTAATCTTCCAGGTGTACGACGGGAGGAGAGGTGTCTCTCAGGCGGGAGACAGTGAAGATCTGAGGCGACCAACTCCCTTCCGAGCTCTTATGAAAACCTTTTCTATGTAGTAGGACCCTCACTCTATCCCCCAGTTTGGGCTTCTTTTTCACGGAGGGTACGACGGGCTTCCCATTTATCTTATTGAACAGCTCCAATTCGTTTTCGGGTGTGACTTCGGACGGGCTGATGCCCAAAGTCCTGTGTTTGGTGTTGTCGTAGTCGCGCACGATCTTGGGAAGCGCGGAAACAAAGTGGTATTTTCCCGTTACTCTAAAATAACGGAATATTCTGTCGCGTAAAGTGCGTATGACGCGTTCTGCCTGCGATGCTTTGATTACTGGAGAGAAGGTCGAATATATGTGTACCTTCTTTCGTGAGAGATACTCCTTGACGGTCTTCTTGTAGAATTCCCCTCCTCTGTCGCAAAACATGTGTGTAGGCACGTTACCACCCCGAAAAAGTCGCATCATGGCCTTTTTCATTTCGGCGGGGCGTTTCGTCTTTAGCGGGAGGGTGCGCAGGAAACGGGAGAGGGAATCAATCGCCACGAGAATGTAGCGGTAGCCACCGTTGAATCTCTTGTATTTTGAAAAGTCGGCGAGATCCATTTGCCACACGTCGTTGATCTTGAGCGCGATGATGCGTCTCCTATTAAACTTTCTTCTCACCGGATGGTGAAGGGTGTAGGCGTCCAGCTTTCTGAGAATGGCAAGAGCCTTCTTTTTGCTCAAGTGATGCGCTTTTCTATAGCGGTCCACGCCCCCCAAACCACCCTCTGGTTTCTCATATCCCTCCATAAGTCGTCCACGCAATTGAGGCTTACTGCTGCTGCTGCTGCTGCTGCTGAGACTCGCGAGGTTTGGGAAGGGAAATCAGGCGCAATAGTTTCGAGACTTTGGGGAACCAGGAAGGTTTCTTCCCCGTCTTACGTTGTAACAAATAATTAACGAGTTCGTAAACGGAGGAGTGCCTGATGGGCTTGCCCGACACGGAGACACAACCCTCGCTATCCCAGGAAATAACTTTTTTTAATTCCGAGACGACTCTTTCCGCTTCCTCTTCGTCAACCTCTGGAGAGAGGAGCGAATAGTCAAAGTCATTTGTAGCGTCGGACGTCTTGTTTTTATTGTCGTAGGGATCGAATCCGTACTGCTTGAGTATGCGGTACAGTGCCTGCAGTATGAGTTTCACTTTGACGTCGTCACTCTCCTTAGAAGAAAGAATATTTCCGATAGAACTGGTCACTTCAATTCTCTTGGTCATTGTCGAAAAGGTTCAACACGGCGGAAAGCAGGAGAGGAACCACCGACGAAAGAACGCCCTGCCCTCGCTGCTGAGACAGATAGTGCTTCAAACGTTGCGGATTCTTGTGAATCTTTTTGTATGCGAGCCGGCGTAAGAAGCGTTTGTGCTTCTTCAAACGCGCGAACGTATCTGGAGCCAACGACACTTTTCCGTTCAATACATTGAGACAAATTTCGGAGAGGTGTTTCATGTCGGAGGAGGAAGAACGTCTCAAGACGTGACGACGGCGCGGAGGGGGTAAAGTGGAAAGTACTTTGAGTAAAGTGAGATGAGGACGGAGATTCATTTCGGAGCGTAGATATATTGACGTTCTCCCGGAAAAATATTGCTACGCAACCTGTGGTCCTCATGCGTATAGTTGTGAAGATCCACGAGTAAATAAGCGTGGGGTGACGACATCGCTTGTTTATATGCGTCCAGAAAATACTCTAATCTTTTTCTACCGAATAGCTGTTGGCCGAAATGTTCCATCTGGTGCACGCTGCGCACGGTGCGCCACAGGACGACGTAACTGGCGTTGTAGGATATAGTTCTAAAATGGCTACTGTTGAAAAAGATGTTTTGTACGAGTAAGAAGATCGACGCGTTGGCGTGGTGAGAACCCCGAATGAAAAGATCGGTCACCTCCTTCAAGGAATTGGCGTCGGTCATATGATCGTCGACGATGATGAGCGTGGCGCGCGACGTATCCCACTCGCGAGGTAGCTCCTTGGTAAATTTTACGGAGTCCCCAAATTCGTCCTGCATGCTCGGTGACGCATATTTCTGCACGTAGAATATTTGCGAGGGAGGCTTGTCCACGACGTTGTTCAGGTTCCTCAACACGTTCGTTACGAATGTGGATTTACCGCACATGGAGGGGCCACTTAAAATACAACGAAAAGGATGGCGGAAACGAAAAGGTTCGGGGTTAGACATGACGTGTGTGCACACGTTGCGCGAAGAAAAAGAAGAGACTGACACTCGTAGAGAAATACATCTCTTTTATTTACACGACGTCGTCGTCGTCATCCTCTAGGTCCGAACTGCGTTCCAAATACAGATTATCCAGACTAAAGGTGGACTTTTTTCTCGTCAGTCTGTCCGCCGCTAAGATGCGGTCGAGCGTCTTCATCTTGTCCTGACACATTTCTTGACGTGCTTGCAACCATTCCAGGCGGTGGACTTGAAAAGCTTCCTCCACGATGCCGCGAATAAATTCGCGAAGTTCTTCGTTTTTTGTCTTTTCCTGGCGACGGCGAGAAACGCAGGAGAATAAACCACACATGGTGTTTTCCAAGTATTGGTCTGAATGATAACGCGCGGATAGCGTGCTCTCCCTTTATACGGCGCTTCCAAATAAAAAACGTAAAAAAATGGGCGTCACAACGAAAGCGAATCCTCCACCACCACCACCACCGTGCTCGAAGCGCATGCGCGAGACGTGAAGGGCGACGAGACCAAAACCGAAACGTCCGACGGCAGACGTGGTGGCGCTGCGAGCGCGCGCGCGTGTGACGTATGCTCCGCAGAGAGGGCGCCAGATTCAGTTTTCTGTTTGCCTCTCGTCGGGTGCGGACGTCTGGCGCGTCGCTCGTATCGTGACCGTTGATGTGCTGGTGAACTCTTTAGTCATGTAAAGAAGATGGAGGGCGGTGTGTGTGCACACAGATATGCTTGGATGTCGGTGAGTTGTCGTTTTAATACTTCTTCTGTTGACGCGTTTACCTACCCCCTAACTGCGATTACTTGTCAGTGTGTATTGGAGTAGTGTATGTTTGTCGATTTACCTTGTTGCGATTAGCAGAAAGTCTTCCCCTTGTTGTTATTATTCTTGTCCGTGCATGCCCAAACATGTTCGCAATTCCCTTGTACGCCATTCTGTCAATGACCCTTGTTGCTATTCTCGTCGGTGCATGCCCGCACATATTCGCGATGCTGAAAATTTTGTGTGTGCCTGTTTTCGCGCGTGTTTTCCCCTCGTTAGCACTTTTTTGTTTTGTTTCTTTCTGCATTCCACGGAAGTCCCCATGATGACAGCGGTGCTGCCACCTGACGTGATGCTTTCCTACCTGCCTGGCGTGACGCTTTGCAAATGGCGGCGCCCATGGGCTGATGCTGTTACCGAACCTGGACTGGCACATTAATGAATTGAATGTGTATAGTAATGACTTGAATTATTAAATCAGTTTAGAAAGTGCACTTATGCGTATGTGCGCTTCTTTTCGTGTGTCTCATTATAGAATAACACGACTTAACGATAATTTGATATTTTCCTCCTCTCTCTCTCATTGGAATGAATAGTAATTGAATTTATTAATTGAAAATTATATTCTACGCTCTATTATCGCATTCTTATGCGTGTATGAGCGATTTTAAGTGAAAAATCGAAAAAGAATAAAAAAAATTGGGTGGGGGTGCAAATTGCAAAATTGGGGGTAACAGGGGGGGTGAGAGAGGAGGAAGGTGTCATGTTGCTCGCTAAGTCGTATTATTCTTTTACTACTAGTGCATAGTAGAACACAAACAGTGAAGGCAAAGCAGGCACTCAATGCAAGCAGATTTATTAAAAAGACAAACTGCAAGAAGCCCCAGGTCAAATTTGTCTTCCGGAGGTACGGAAAATCTGATTGGCTGAAGTGTGGGAAAGGAAAATTAGTGACGAAACCAAAGTAACAGGAAAATGAGCTTTTTTGGGGGGCCCATTTTGAAATGCGCTCGGCGTGTTGTTATCGCTATCTTTGAATGACATGACACGTCTGCCGCCCGCCGCCTTGAAAGGAAACATTTCCGTAACGTGATCCCGCAGCTGAAAGTATTTCTACCGAGATGACATTCGTCCCTTACAACTACGATTGTAGTGCGCATCGGATGCATCGTGCAGGACTTGTTGTATTCAGTAGTATAGTTATGCGTGGGAAATGTAAGATATTGCAAAACTAAATTGTAAGCAGTCAGCGAGTTTAGATAATCCTGAAGAAAACAAAGAAAACGCGGTTTGATAATGTGACCCCTTCATTCAATTGCAGGGTACCTTTCAACTTTGTCTCCAATCTTTATTCTAGATTTCCAATAAGTCAATACACATTTGCATAGATCCATGGTATGACGACCGACATGGGATAGAATATAGGGTAGTAGAGAATCGAACAGGGTAGTGTATCGGCTGTGGCGATTAGACACCCAAACCATCGTCAAAATAAAGTTGTTCTTTAGTAGAGTTGCAGATAACGCTAACAAAGTGCTTCGCGTTCCCGAGTCCATTATTTATTTCTGTATGAAGATGGAGCATGCCTCGATCAGAGTAATCACCCTCTTAAAAAAAAGGGTGCACTTTAACTCCTTTCCTTGCCACATATATAACTCCCATTTGGAGTGTACGTTTACTCTCAAAAAGGAGTCTTCTCACTCCCTTCAGACCCTTTAACTCCCTACTGGAGAGTAATATTACTCTCTGAAGAGTCTGAAGGGAGTGAGGGGACTCCT
Source organism: Ornithodoros turicata (assembly GCF_037126465.1). Classification (NCBI taxonomy): domain Eukaryota; kingdom Metazoa; phylum Arthropoda; class Arachnida; order Ixodida; family Argasidae; genus Ornithodoros; species Ornithodoros turicata. The sequence goes on from NC_088204.1 coordinate 40,482,576, forward strand.
TTTTGAGAGCAGCTGTACCCTCCAAAAAGGGAGTGATATATGTGGCAAGGAAAGGAGTTAAAGTACACCCTTTTTTTAAGAGTGCAGAGGTCTCACTCAAGCGGGCCACATGTGGCCCGCAGTCAGCTATTCTGTGGCCAGAGGACCCTTGACCACTAAACAGAATAAAGCTGCCTTCCGCCCAAAATAATGAAGAATTAGGAATGAAACCAGGTTTTCAGGCATTGTTTTACCTTTGCTTGCCGTAGTGCTGCTCCTGTCCATATTAGGAAGTACATACACATTTGAGCAATTCTTGTGACTCACGAACCTCAAGAAATAATGGTCAGAGCGACCTGGTCTGCACGTACATTTTGGTAAACTACACTGTAAGTAATATGATAACTAAGAAGTAATAGTGCAGGGAAGAAGAAATGAAGAAAATGGCTTCATCTTACTTATTACACTAAGCAAATAGCAGCAGTCTCTCCGGATATCATCCGCGAAAAACTGCACGGAGCAGAGAGGCGCAGAGAAACGAAGAAAATAGAGACGGAACAGTTATGTACAAGGATCATTGTTGTTACTGAGTTCCTCTCTAGCACCGCACTAATGGACAAACTCTAATAGGGCACCTTTCCATCATCATCCCTTTCTCACCCCTTCCAGAAGAGCAGTGGGGCAGTGTACCGCCATAACAGCGGTGAATGACCCACCACATCGTCATCCCATTTATGTGTGTGTGTCCCATTGTAATAAACTTTTAATTATTGCTCTTTCTCTGATTTTTCTTTTTTTCACGTTTAAAATGTAAGTAAACGCAACAACATAGTGTGTAAATAGACAATTTCAGTGCTCCTGAAAGTTGGGATAATCGTTCGTGAAGAACTATGTACGAAGAACTTGAAACGTCTTTCAAATTTTCAGTACCCGATACGGAAAGGCAGCTTTTATTTCTGTTTGTGTGTCAAGTGAAGCTTTTAGTGATTAACTGTACATACACCGAATGTCCAATAACTACACGGCTCCTGTTTTATGCGCATATTTTTTATGCTGGGACATTTTGCGATAATTACTGTCATTTCTTTTCTGTCCGGTCCGCCATGATGTCGTCCAATGGTCAATGCGAACTTTACTGCACCCACTTGCGGAGGACGTACGGCATGAAGGGGTGTTCGCGCCCATCTCTACAACACATCAGCCGCATTTACACGAACTCAGGTCGAGTTGGCTTGTTGAGTTCGTCTCGCACGACGGTACACACTACAACCATAGTTGTAAGGGACGAATACCGCCTTCGTATACATTTTTAACCCTTGATCAGGTCGTGGAAATTTTTCCTTTGCAGGCGACGAGCGACAGACGCTGCTGTGTCATGGCGAGTAAGCGATAGCGAACGGAGTATGCCTCACAAAGCTGCTGGTCCAGACAGCTCATTTTCTTTTTATTTTGGATTCGTCACTAATTCTCCTTTCCCACTCTTCAGCCAACCGAATTTTCTGTGCCTCCGGAAGACGAAATCTGTCCTGGGGCTTTAAACACAACTTCAAATGCTACCCTCTCCCTCAACTTGGGTATTTTGTTTACACTGAACAAACGCTTATCTACCCGCGCCACTCAGTATAAGCAATACACCCTATCGGTAAGGGATTCGCTGCGAGATTGACCTATAGGGGGCGACACTGTCACCATTCTAGTGTGGATAACACGTGGGCCGATGTTCGGAGTTGATGGTTCTTTTCCGCAACTCTTGTGTATATTCACCGAAAGATCACTTGTGCCGCGATGGTACGATACTGTTCGGTTACCCAATACTCCACCTACTGCACTGAACGCAGAATAAGCGTGTAAAGCAGACGACGCGTCCACACTGCGGTAGTTCTCCGTTCTCCGCAGCGCGCCGACACCGTTCGATCTCGGAGCGAATATGGAAGCGACGCCAGTTCTTGTTCCGTCGTTGCCTAGTTTCTCACCGTGCTCCTCAGATTCAAGGGCGTATCTTCGTTTTAGGAAATATTTCCTGTCTGTAGAATGTATGTCGCTTCCTATCCTCCTACTGAGGGAAGTCCTTGATTTATACATCACTTTGCATTGATCCAACAAGACCACAGAGCCAAAACATTTTACATTATCATTCATTAGAAGTGGTCTGTTTCCCTTCCATAGCCCTTCAATGCTCTCGTATTCTTTGAGCAACGCGTCGACCGATTTGGCTTATACAGAAGATAGATAGATATCGAATGGAGCATTTCAGTGGTAACGAATGATCATGCAAACAGTTTTGGCTCTGTGGCTTTGTTGGATCAGTGCGAAGTGATTTGTAACTAAAAAAAAAATCAATCTGGAAAGGGGAGTGCGATCCACACTACTGCGTTCCAACGCGTTCGTCTATTAGCATCTGTGTGTGACGGACCTTTCTGGCGCTGCTTTGCAAGACACGACTCAGACAAATGCCGAAACAGTTCCCTTGAAGTCGGCCCAGGACGCATACTACCCCTGTATCCCTCTATTTCCCTCTCTCTACCTGTCCGTGTCTGCACGCTGATTATAGCCACAGATGATTCGCGGCGCAAACATAAAATTAAGAAAAGCAATAGAAATAAAAGAAACGACATCACGATCATTGGTGTCATAGGGTACGCGTCATCCGGTGCATGAACTCTTTGCGTCACCCCCTCAATAATGAATCCCCTTGCACACCAATCGTAAAAGATGCATAACAGAGAGTTTTAGTACATCGTACGCTATCGCCTTTGCGTATGCAAGGGATATCTGAGAGTTTTAGTATCTCGTACGCCGCATCCTTTGCGTACGTAAGAGATAACGTTGGCAGTTGTGCGCATGCGCAAGAAAAACAGTGCTTTGCGTTTTGCGCGGGACCACCACACGATCCCTTACGTACGCAAAGGCGACGGTGTGCGATATAATAAAACTCACTATCGTTGTGGTTGTACGCATTGCTCAAATGTCTTTTTCGGTTATGGATGTGCGCAGAAGCACCAACGGTATCCTTTACGGGCGCAAAGGCGATAGCGTACGATGTACTTAAACTCTCCATTAGAGAGTTTTAGTGCATCACACGCTATTGCTTTTGCGTACGTAAGCGATAGCGTTGGTGGTTCTGCGCACGCGCAAAACATAGAGAGAGCTACGCGCATTGCGCTGAACCATCACCCTATCCCTTACGTACGCAAATGCGGTAGTGTACGATGCACTAAAATTCACTATTGTCCATATCACAGTCGAAAAAAAAAAAGACTCTCGTTCTCGCAAAGGGCTCCTCGGGTCACAGCAGAGGAATGAGGTACTATTACGGCGCGTCACCCACCTTCTATCACGTCGCCCAATGCCGGCCGCACGCCTGCATCCCCCTACTGACACCACTAATGAGGATCCAATTACAATAGTGAGCTTTAGTATGTCGTACGCTACCGCCTTTGCATACATAAGGGATAGCGTTGGCTGTTCTACGCACGCGCAAGAAAAACAGAGCATGTGAAAAACAGAGATGTGGCCTACGTACGAAAAGGCGATATCGTACGATATACTAAAACTTACTAATAGCGAGTTTTAGTATATCGTACGCTGTCGCTTTTGCATCATTCTACTCAAGTGTTCTTTTCTACGTAGAAAACTGTTGGTTCCCTGTGCTTGCACGGTGCTGGGTAAGGACACCAACTTTCATGCCTCTTAATTCGTAAACACTTCCGTTTATCAAAATGCTCTTCGGGATATAAATACTAGAGGTATAGTTGCATCATTCTACTCAAGTATTCTTTAATACCTAGAAAAAACTGTTGGTTCTCTGTGCTTGCGCGGTGCTGGGTAAGGACACCAACATTCATGCCTCTTAACCATCGAACGCTTCCGCTTATCAAAATGCTCTCCAGGATTTAAATACTAGAGGCATTGTTGCATCATTCTACCAAAGTATTCGTTTTGTTTCTAGGTGGAAAACTGTCGGCTCCTTGTGCTGCCGCGTTTGCCCAAATTTTTGCTCCCGTGCGCAAGTCCAGCAACTTTCATGCCTCCTAACTCGTAAACGCTTCCGTTTATCAAAATGCTCTCCGGGATATAAATACTAGTGCTATAGTTGCATCATTCTACCAAAGCATTCTTTTCTAGGTAGAAAACAGTTGGTTCCCTGTGCTTGCGCGATTCAACCCATTTTCCAATTGAGCCCTTGCATTTCACGTATACCTCCGTGGAACCAAGGAAATTATTCGTAGACTGTTCAAACTGCGTGAATGTATTCCTTTTATAATACATTCGAGACATCCCAGAGAGCATTGTAATTTATGGAAGTGAAATTAAGTTATTGGAGAAAAAGCGTTCAAAATGTATAGCGCCTACGGGAGGTGTTGGGGTAGGTTTCACCCAACACACAGGAGTATGAGGTGAAGCACGCTTTACGTTTCGTCACTAATTCTTGGGAATGGATTTTTTTCGTTCCTCTCTGTTTCATAGGTGAACTGTAGTTTAGAGTGGATGCCGTTCAAAAAAAGAAAACAAAAGTTGGCATATTCCTTCTTCACAATCCAAAAGTATCATCATGTTGGGTACATTCGTGAAGAGGGTTGCAGTGTGCTCTATCAACTATATTCAAAGAAATAGAAATACCATAACTGTTTTAGCCATGTGCATGTTAGAAGATTTCAGGTGACCCACCACACACAACGGCACCCAGGGTGCCATTGCAGCCACTGTCCTGAAATTCTAAGTTACCATTTATCAGGAAGCAGTGACCGCGCACAGCCTAGAAATCTCCGAATGTTCGCCGACTGTTTTTGTGAAATAGATTGTACACCTATCATACGCCGCAGAGCGGAAATATTTTCGAGCCATGTTAAATGTCACCTGATTGCGCGCTCCTCCCCGCGTCGTGCGGGAGAATGTCATCGCCGGCTTGCCTATCGCTTTCAACCTTCACCTGTCGAACGCTGCCCTCTCACCTCCCACCTGTTGTCCTGCGTCGGGGTACTAGTCGTCTCAAACTGGACCGATTTGGTGTCACCCGGAGTTCCAGGATGCCACCCAGTATTTGAACCGAACTCGAAGACGTATTCATGTCGAAAAGGCGGACCAACTAGCACCTGGTGCGCACCTCTGCAGTAGCCTTAGTTTGCCAACCACGGAGAGAGCGACAATTTGTTCTCCATCAGATACTACAAACACAGCACCTTGGGATTAGGGAAACCCTGCAAAATCATCGGCTAGGTCTCCCGGAATACACAAACCCTGCTCTTCACGAACAGGAAACACTTTCACGAAATCGCAATTATACAAGAGTGACTTTTCGTCACTCCGCAACTCACCGAAAATCACTTTGTGTACCGAAACTCACTAATAACAACCGAAGAGCAGGTAGTATATCATTTGCGCAAAATCATGGAAAATGTCATGTCAGTCTGAATATGCCGTATTTGACACAGGCGAGCTTTTTTTTTCTTTTTTTTCTTTTTTTTTACGCGTGACTTCTCGATCTATGTGTAAACCATTGCACGTTTTCATCCAATCTTGTTTTGCCGACGGCTACATGTACACCATATATTGTCCATTTTCGTCCAATATCCTTCTGGTATCGCAAATTGCAGACACCACCAGCAAACCAAAACTACTGAGCACATCCTCATTCATTGTAGTTCATATGCTGAGGCAGAGCGTCGAACCGAAACGTTTTTGGGTTTGTCTCGGGTTCGGTCATAAACATTCGGTCCCCGGTCAGCTCGGAAATTCACATATACAGGTTCGATTAACCGGTTGAGACACTGTAAACCGGTTCGGAACTGGTTCGAGGTTCTAATATATGCAATAAAGTGTAGGTAGCAAGTAGAAATCATGCGGCGGTCGGCGGTCTCGTCACCATCGCTGGTGGCCCGTCATAAGCGTATATTCCCTCATATATTTTGTCATATTTTGTCATTCATATTTTGTCATAAGCGTATTCATATTTTGTACATATTTTTCCCCATCCATGATCATTTATCATTCATTGCCTCTCATTTGTTAATAGCCGCACTTGGCATCGCCCTGTATCGTTGACCTTGTGTGTGTGTTGTGTTTGTTGTATAATACTCACGTGAAATTCGTTCAGTAGATCTCTCCCGCACAAATGATGCAAGGTCTCTTAGTTGGTAGTTTTTTTTTTTACCAACAGGATAAGATTTAAAGTGCGAAAACAAGAAATAAAAATAAAACGTTATGCCTAAATTATAAACGTAACACGTCACCTGGAAGTGGAACGGCCGTGTGACCACTGAGTAGAGGATGAGATTTGTATAGTATGTTATACTGGATAGCATGCTAACGTCAACGTGTAAGCTTACACTGTGGCTATACTCTCAATGACCCTAAAAGCATGATATCATTCAATGTGTCCGGGAAAGGATATCCTCTTTGGGAAGGCAGGGTGTGTTTGAGTCCGGAGAAAGCTCTTTCAACGCTCACTTGCGTTGCAGCGACAGCAATCGCGACTCGCGCTAACTGGAATATGTGTAATCTTTTCAGTTGTTCTCCTTTCCAGTACTTCAGAATATTCTCTTCGAATACTTTTTACTCAGAATACTGTTTTTTTGATGCGCGGTTCGCACGAGAACAACTGCAGAAGCTGCATAAGCTTCTCCGTTTCATTTCTCCAGAAAGGTGCGCCTACAGCGGTCGACTGCTCCTGCTCGCTCAGAAAAATCTCAAGCTCGTCGACGTGACCGCCGTCGGAATGGGAATGACATGGCTGCGTATCAGGAACTTCCCCTGGAGATCACGATAGATCCCCAGCTAACCGCGTCATAGTGCTACAAACGCTGCAAAGACGCTGTTTTGCCCCTTCTTTCTCGATATCCGTTAACAGGCCGCGGTATCGGGGATCAAGGAATATTTCAGTGCAAAAGTTTTTCCAGCAGAAGCATTTTCCAGCAGAGTATTTTGATGCTTACCCATGGGCGATTCAAGCGCACCAGCCAGAGGTGTACCTGCGTTTGCAGCCTCCGTGCGGCACTCGATCCACACACCCAGGGAATCTCCCATTACAAGCTGTTTGCTTTGTAGTCGCTTGGTTACTGCTTCTGCTGGAGCCAGTGCATGAATAATACTTGCTGCGTTAGTCCAGTCATCCGATGTAAACGAGTTGGGCTAAGTGAGCAAGTCGTCGCAGAATTTGCATAGCTCCAGCAGTCGTCTTATCGTTTGCGACGTTGACGTCCATCGAGTCGGGGTGTCAATAACCGGCTTCTTCAGTTGCAGTTTTTGGATCAACGACATCATTGCCTGCATCCGCTGCAGTTTTGTTATGGCGCTGTCACACTGGACCGACACGACACCGACACTGACATGGCGCCGACGCCGACGGAAGACGCCACCATACCTTGCGCCGATCGACAGCGACAGACGCGAGTTGACAGAATGTCGCTTCAATATGACAGACTTGGATGACAACATCGGCAGGCAGACAGTGTCTGACGACGTGTCGTCCGCGGTTCGATCGTTGCTCAAAATATATCGACGACAACAGCCTTACTCTCAGACGGAGGAGATGGCTCGACAGGTAAATGAGATGTTGAGGAAGGGGATAATAGAACATTCAAAGTCCCAATGGAGATCTCCTGCCCTGCTTGTTGAAACGTCAGATGGCACGTTTAATTTCGTGGTTGATTATAGAAAGCTAAATAGTGTAACTAAGGTCGATCCCTACCCACTACCAAACATCTAAGAAACACAAGACCAATTGGGTTCCGCTGGGTACTTCTCAGTTGTTGACATGATATAAGTATCAGGTAAGACATGCCACGTCTACATGGATGACATCATTATCTATAGTTCTACATTCGAAGATCACATTAGGAACATCGAGACCGTTCTAAATAGGCTTAGTGAGGTAGGGCTGAAGTTGAAACCGAAAAAGTGTCAGTTCGTGATGTCCGAAGTCAAGTATTTATGTCATATCGTGCCCTCTGAGGGTGTGCGACCTGATCCTGCGAAGGAAGAGGCTGTTAGAAATTTTCCGAGGCCAACGAATGTGCGCACTGTCAGGGAATTCTTAGGTCTGGTTGGGTACTATCGTGAACATATGACAGACTTTGCAAAAACGGCAAAACCCCTGACACTCCTGACTTCCAAATACACTAAGTTCCAATGGTCTGAGGATGCAGAAAGAGCATTTCAATGCCTGAAAGACACGTTCTTAACAGCACCACTTTTAAGGTATCCTGATTTCGTGAAACCTTTCACATTAACTACAGATGCATCTCAATACGTTGTCGGAGCAGTGCTATCTCAAAAATACGGAAATCGCGAATACCCTGTTGCTCTTGCAATCCGACAACTTAACAAGGCAGAACAGAACAGAACTACAGTGCAACAGAAAGAGAATGCCTAGCGGTAATATGGGCTGTCCGTCATTTTCGGTGTTACCTGTGTGGCCGAAAAGTCACGATTGTAACTGATTGTCGGCCACTTAAATGGTTAATGAACATTAGAGATCTAAATTGTCGATTGGCCAGATGGAACCTGCAGTTGCAAGAGTACGAGTTTGATATAGAACATAAGGCTGGACGAGCACATACGAACGCAGACGCACTCAGCCGTTCCACCTCAGCACAGATAAACATGATCACTGCGTACGTGCCAACTATTGATGGAGAGAAAATCAGGAAGGAGCAGCGCGATCACACGGAGGTGGCAGGCATTATAAGCGAAATCAGGGAATCAGGATCCGTCACGGGGTATATTTTGGATGAGGTCAGGTTACTCTGTAGACTTACGCGACATTCGGGTCGCAGTCGAATGGCAGTGGATACCGGACGGGTGGTCATTCCGAAAACGTTCGTGCAGGATGTCTTGAGGGCCTTTCATGACGCTCCTTACTCGGGTCACTATGGGACAAAGAAAACTCGCCAGAGGACTGAAAAGCGGTACTTTTGGATAGGCATGAAAAAACAAATCGCCGAGTATTGTGCGCGTTGCAACTGTTGCCAACTTAGGAAAACCGCGAAGCATAAGAAGCGGGCACCTCTGCCGATATTCGACGAAGTGAACCATCCGTTCGAAAGGACCGCAATGGATATTGTAGGCCGTTCCCCCACAGAGGGGAACAAGTATGTACGAGTTGTCTTTGCGGATCACGGCAGCAAATATGCCGAAGCAATTCCCATTCGAGATCAGAAAGCAGAGACAGTTGCTAGAAGTTTAGTAGAAACAATAGCATTAAAGCACGGTATTCCAGAGCAGCTTCTCACAGATCAAGGCTCGAACTCCACCTCTAAAGTCATGTCAGAGGTGTGTAGGTTGTTAGGCATAAAAAAATTGCGAACTGACACCGTATCACCCGGAAGCAAACGGAAGCGTAGAGCGGCTGAATCAGACCATCAAAGGGCTTCATTCGCATTTTGTATCGCGAGGCCAACGGGATTGGAACCAATGGGTCCCGTACGTAATGTTCGCGTACAACTCGGCTACGCATGAGACCACAAACGAGACTCCGTTCTATCTGCCATACAGGAGGGATCCCAACTTGCCACAGGAGGTTTTCGCATCGCCTCGGGTTGTGAACTATGGCACACAGGACGACTACGAAGCAGAACTGACACAACGTTTGCAGGTAGAACATGATATCGCGCAGGAGACTCGAGCAAGGCCACGGACAATCGAAATAAAATTCATGATGCAAACCCGAGGACCCAGAACTCAATATTGGAGAGCGAGTTTACCTTCAAGTAGGTCATGTTGAAAGGGGCACCTCACGTAAACTACAGCCTAAGTGGGAGGGCCCCTACCGGGTCATGGAGGTCGTAACATCCGTCGTCTAGGGGTTGCATAGAGCGGGAAGGAGTCCAGCATCATTTATTGTGCATGCAAATCGGCTAAGAGCTCACGGACATGGTCCCTATCCCGATGACGAACTGCAAATGATATCGAATACGACCGCCAATTCCGAGCAAAATGACAAAGCGGCTGATTCCACAGAAGCGTGTAAACTCCAAAATGTTGACACGTCAGAAACGTGTGACATACTCCCGTCAGGCGTCGCATGGCCAGATCGCTTTGCGACGCTCGAATTGTTTGAACGTATCTCTCAAACCGAGCAGGTGACAACAGATGTAGATATGGGACACTCCCGACACCCACAATCACAGCATGTAGATATCCCCTCCGAAGTCGAGGAATACAAGTTGTAAATATTTAAGGAATCCAAAATAGTTGGAAAAATGTATATAGTTTCCCTAGTATCTAAGATTGGGCTGACCTTGCCAGGTATCAGAAACGGGTATGTAGTTGTGGACATCTGTGTACAGCTGTCCGGCACTCTTGTGAAAGACAGACTTTCAAAGTACAAGACGCCAAGTGAAATGTAAAGGCAAACAGACTGCACCGTTTGTCCTAGGATGCGAGGTTCCTAGAATCACTAAATGGGCTCTCCAGATGTGCCCAGCGACCAGGCCAAACGTATACTTCTACGAGCATCTCCTTTGTGTGTGTATGAGCACCCCAGGAGTGACAGCGGCCGTTTGAAAGAATGGACAGCAAGACATTGTTTTGAACGCCCCCATCCAGGACTAAGTTAACTGTTGACGAACCAACGTCTACCACAAAGACAGTGCGGAGAAAGCTCTCTTTTTAGCAATTTCCCTGTTTTCCTGATTCTTTCCGAAGCAGGGAATAGCCGTCGCCTGCGTAGGCAAGCGAGGTACGTAAACTGAAGCGACAGATGGGAAGAGGGAAGGCGATCACGGCTTGACACGAAACCGCCGATCCCAAGAAGCCGTTTCATTACTTTGCCGGCTTTTTCCTAAGCAAGGGATGGGAGTGGGAATGGCGACCGGCAGTGCCGGATTTACAGTGGTGGGGGCCCGGGGCATCGTACATGGTGGGGGCCCTTCTGCCTGATCAGTACTTTTCATGGTGCTTCATAAAGAAAATTTATGGTCATAGAGATGCCCGACCTCGGTGCAAATATTCAGTGAGATATATACGTATATGAAAAAGGTCAATGTAGAGCAGCTGGTTAGTTTATTACCACACATTTTCCAGAAAGAGTACCTCACATTAGATTTTATAGTTTACATCTTCTAAGATCTTCTATCTACTATCTAGCAAGCTATTCAAGACTACATTACGCTGCTAGCGCAAATTGGAACCTTCGTTTACTTCCTAACTCAAAAATTGGTAACGAGCTCCGTAAAATTAAGCTGTTTAAGAACATCACTTTGTATAACAGTGACAAGGTATTAAGTCTGCCGTGCGTCACGTTTGCCCGATGAATGTTCTTAATGAGCCTCGGTATCCAAAATGAAAGCTCACAGGAACTGCTGCTACCATCACAGTGAGATATACACTAAGAGCAACTCTACATAAGGGAAAACTTCCTTCACTCCGTTCTCTATATAAAGCGTCTAGAGGAACGCTCCCCGGCTACCGACCTCGTCTTACAAAATGCTTTAGTACAAAGACTGAAGCGTGTACCCCGAGGATGCAGATTTCTCCAAAGACACCGAACCAGGACGATAGTTCTTCATACGCGGCCAGCTGTTGATCAAGAGAAGCTAAACTGATCCAGAACCGGGAGAACCTTCTTTCTCCGGAATTTCCATGAAGGACCACTAAACCGTGGTTCCGGGGTAGCCTGCACTCTTAGAAATGAGCTTCACCGCGTAGCATGCTCCTAGCCAACCATAATCTCGAATGATATCGTTATCTGCCCTGATTTGTCGAAAACGGGAGGCGTACGCCTTTTTTGTGACACTTATGCTGTTCATAATTGTCATTAAAAGGCTTACGCCTCCCGTCTTTAACAAATCAGGGAAGATAGCAATATTATTCGCGATTATGGTTGGCTAGGAGGTGCTATGCGGTGAAGTTTATTTTTAAGAGTGTGGTGGCGTCAGCCGTACATTGGGTAGCCGATTGAGCTTTCTTGGTGCAGATACATTCCCTCATTCCAGTTGCATCTTCCACGACCATGCAATAGTGATCGAATGCTTCACGCCTTCAGGTCGAAGCATTTTCAGGTTGTTGTCCATGTGTATCTTTGGACTTTGTAACATTTTGCTGGTCATGTCCAAGCTGTCTAAAATATCGTCCCAAAACGCCACATAAATTCCCGTTCCAAAACCGATGACACCGCCGTCTTTAAAGCGCACTTCAGCCATTTCGTCTCGATAGCTAGCAATAACTTCGAGCGTGTTTAAGAAAAGACGGAGTATCCCCTGACGGCTCTCACAGCAACCGCTCTAGAGGACAACCGTGTGCTGCTGGCCGTCTTCGGTACTGGAACAGGCTGCTTTGCTGAGCAGTCGCCGGACATCGTTGTGGTGATGTTGCTAATCACCTTGTTTCTATGCATGGATGCTGTAAAGAACTCGTATACTTGCTCGAGGACACCTAAAAAAGGCAACATCAGCGGGGAAGCACTCGGCAGCTAATTTTGCCAACAGATTCAGACAGCGCACTGAGCAAGGAACCCACACTCTTAGAAATGAACTTCACCACATAGCACGCTCTTAGCCAACCATAAACTCGAATTATATCATTATCTGCCCTGATTTGTTGAAAACCGGAGGCGTACGCCTTTTTGTGACAATTATGAACAGCATAAGTGTCACAAAAAAAGGCGTACGCCTCCCGTTTTCAACAAATCAGAGCAGATAACGATATCATTTGAGATGATGGTTGGCTAAGAGCGTGCTATGCGGTGAAGTTCATTTTTAAGAGTGCACGTACCCTGATGATTTTTCTGTAGTGCTCGTGCTTGAAGACCTTTGTACCTTCCACTCATGGGCGCAGCATTGTCGTAGGACTGCCATACCTTCCTTGATGTTTGTGCCTTGTACGTCGAATAAACTGATTAAATCTTTGAACATGTCCTCAGCATTATGCCCCTGGTTATGCGTGAACCTTACACGATACAAAGTAACTGCTCTGGGGCTGAAACACACAACAGACGCACACAATTATATGTGCGTCACCATGAGGCTTGAGTTAACACAAGCCTCAAGGTGCCTAAGAACATGAACAACTGATTTATGGCAGTGAACTCAACAATTGTCTTTCAACTGGTATTTTCCAAGTGCACGAAAGTTCTTCCTGCATATGCCATTTTGGCCAGAACCCAGAACCATATATCGTTTGCAGAAGAAGCAATGACAATTGCAGTTCTGGGGGCCCCCTATTGATGGGGGCCCCGGGGCATGCTCCCCGTTTGCCCCCCCCCCCCAAAAAAAAAAAAATCCGGCACTGGCGACCGGATAGTCCATAAAAGGGGAACAGCTCCATAACAAACAAAAACAAAGAAGAAAAGAGAAGTGAGGGCGGACGACCACGACTCGTCACAGAACCGCCTGGGGCAACAAGACAACGCTCGGACCGGCAACATTCAACAACTGGTGTCGCTAGGCTCGACACGGACTTCAGACTGTGCAACCTCTCAACAGCCAGATCGACAGTCTCCATCAGCACTGTGCCGTCACAGATTGTGCCCCAAGGACAACGTCCAATTGTGGTGAGCCGGCAGCCTGTGCACAGACCTCATGTTTTAGATTAAATTGTGTGCCCATTATTTACTGGTGTTCGCCTCGTTCCTTCCACAAACTACCCCAAAGGTACCCCTATCTCGTGTGCAGTAGTTCCAACCGAGAGCGGTCATCGCACTGCTACCATCGCGCGGAAGCTGGCGTCATGGAGATTCCCACTCCCGATGAACGCATACGTGGGATCCTATGGCCCATGCTGCTGGCGGGACCACGACACGTCACGATGAGGTGTCGCGGACCCGGCCGTGATCCCGTCAAGTTGCTGGCTGTGTCTCCGCGCGGCAGCTCGCCACGGCGCGCGCCAGCTGTACTCCCTTAGCCGCTCCCTTTAAAGTCGCGCCCGAGAATTCTCCTCGCATGACGAAGGTACAATTTTGGTTCTCCACTCAGAAAAATGTTTTCTTTCTGGTGAAACGAGAAAGAAATCATTTCATAGTCCCTCTAATGTGCATGATCAAGGATGGAAGGAACGTGCTCATTTCGTCCTTCGAGAGCACTTCGTCTTTAAATTCTTGCTATAATAATTGAGACACCTAAAGTGAGGGGGAAGATATGTTTATTAAGAAAAAGGAAGTGAGTGAGTGAGCCTATTTGTGGTGCGACATGTTGCACGTGCCGCAGGGTAGGAAGGACTGCGGGTAATTTCGACCACCTGGGGTTCTTTTGACGTGTCCCGGAAATCTCCGACACACGATGCTGGGGAAGCAATGTTTACCTCCCCAGTTAATTCTTAATTAATAATAATGATTTCTTAGTTAATTATTCACCCAATTCTTGCAGTTTGGCAACAAAGCCCCCTACCCTCATATTACAGGCGGCCGTGGGTTGTAAAGCAGCTATTCCGGTTGCATTAACTGCGACAAAGCACGTGTCGGTCAGCTGGCGGCCATATCACCATAGCGAGCACCAGCTGGCCGATAAGCAGATTACGCTTGGGTTCAGGCTTCTTGACCGGCACAGCAATGACTTCTACTTTAAAAGAGGCACCACTCACGAGGCGGGCGAAAAATCATAGAATGAACAAACGCTCCCGATAAACGCCACTGGCTCACGTGTGGCGGCCCTCACGGTCTTGCTTAAAAGAGGGAGTTGCGGGACGTAATGGGACTTTCTAGAATGCAGCTCTTGCACTGACCAACCCCTCGGTGGTTGAAAGCAATAAGGCTGTTGTTTTGTTGTTAACTATGTGTGTTCGTGCTCTCCAAGGCTGCGTTGGGGGTAACGACAGGTCGGGAAGGAAATTAAGGAGCCGTCTAAGGGACCTTCAACAGGAGATAAAGGCGTCTGACAAGTGATGTACGACCAAAGGATGGCTTAAGTTCTAGGTGTGAAAGCCATGCATAGAGGACTTTGCACGCGACACTTCGGGGTATTTTTTATTTTTTTTTAAGGCTACGTGGACGTATGCCTACTAGACCTGATAGCACACGAACTTCTACTAAGTGCGGCGCGTCGACCGTGACCAAAAAGGAGAATAAATCAACTTGGTAACCGCGTGACTATGTTTTTCATTCGAGTAAGAAGGGACCTCAAACAGCACGGAAACAACAAACTGGGCCCCGATCTTCAACTTTCACATAGCGATCACATAGCGATCGTTATCGTTACATTGAAAGTTCGCGCTCTCCAAAGCCGCTTTGATAGCCTCGTGCGAGAAGTCGTTGCGAATCGTGGGTCGAAGTGATGCATTTAACGCGCGTCACTTCGGCCCATGATTTAATGCGCGGCCAGCTCGCGTGGCTCAGTGGTTAGCCCGCTGGCCACGAAACATCGACACTGGGAGGTACTAGGGTTCGAATCCCGGTGGTGGCTGTGCTGTTCATTTTTTTTTTCTGGATTTTCCTCAAATACTTTCAGACATATGTCGGCGCAGTTCCCTTAGAAGTCGATCCAGGACGCACATTCCCCAAGGGCGTTAGTCGTGACGTTGCCCTCTGTGAGGCCTACAACGGCGAGCACCTTCACCACCACCACCACCACCACCACCATTTACCGCGCGTTATGGGATAACGACAAGTTGACGATCGTGCTCCTGATCGCGTGCAACAGTTATCTGAGAGACGTTTCAGGGCAAATACATAACATATACCCAGTGATGGGCAGTGCTTGAAGTTACTTTTTGGGGTACTTTTACTGTAGGACAAGTAATTCTGCTGATTACTACCTTCTACTCCACTTGAAATATATTTTGCTGTACTTTCCGATTAAGTACTTCAAGTATTCTTTCGCGACCTTTGCTAGCTTCTGGCCCGCATCCGTCCCGCCACTGTGGTGCTCAATGTGGTGTTCACAGCACTGCGCCTCGGCCTATCTTAGCAAGTGCGCAATCCTATCGGAGCCAATAAATTGACAAGCCTCAACGTGCTCTTCCCCCTTGTTTGCTCATGCATTTTGCGTCCGTGTTTGACCTGTCTGATACGTTCCATTTGAACGTATACGTATCTGTATATACGTCCCCGTAGAGCTAAAAGGCGTGGCGTGAAAACAGCATGTTGTATTTGAGAGAACTTAATACGTACTTCTAGTACATTTCTCTTTATACTTTGCTTAAGGTATGTAGCACTGCCAGCACTCTTTACTGTATTTAAAGTTCATACTTTATCAAGTACTTGACACTTTACTTGGAGTACTTTTCCTGGTACTTTGCCCATCACTGCTACTTGCTTCGTTGCATGGTTTCAGATCCCAGCAGAAGGGGCTTACTTGTACGACGCTGTGTACGTCTACGCGCGTGCTCTCAATGAATGTCTCACCAACGGCGAGAACTACAGAGACGGAAGACTCATGTTCAACTACATGAAGGACAGAACGTATGAAAGTGAGTCTCACCCCACATCCCCTCTCAACAACAATTACTTCATTTTCATTGGTGTGTCTCAGGTTCTGGAAGCTTTGACTGGGAGTGGTTAGTACTTAGAGCGTTGAACTAGAGTGAATGAATGTACAGATTCGAGCTGTTATGCTATTCTCGAAATATTATGTTGAGAGCTATACAAGCGATTGCAACATGGTTTAGGTGTACCATAGTGCCCCTATTTTCACGCTTATTTGGACTCAATAAACAACTTCATCTCTCCTAATCAGATTGCGCGGAGTCCCAGAGTTGTGCATAGTACACTGTACATTTTGAGGCTGCTAGAACTATGTGAGTGAACGTGTCCTTCAAGGAAGGGCGTTACACCTGCCAGAGAGGACGGCAAGGTGCCCCCAAAAGAAGAGACAATAAGCAAACAACAACACAGGGGCACAACGCACAAGGCAATCCTTGTCCTGCGAAACTGAAATTCCCCTCGTCGAATAAAGACGAGAAGGGCAAGTCAAGTAATCTACGTCTTACAGCCTCAGATTGAAGTAGGGCAACGCTTTCGTACAAGAAAGTTCAACGCGACGAGCTCGTTGCTACATGCCGTGGTAAGCATTGGAATTCCTTTGGAGCGCAAAACAACAAAACTAGAACGCAGCAATGAATTACACGTTTATCCGTTTTCCTACACGCTAAGGAGCTCACTGAACGCTTTCGAATTTGAGAGAACATGAGAGAACTGATGTGGGTTCGAGTCCTACAGCTAGCTAACCTTTTCAGTGACTTCCATCTTTCATCGTTAATTTCTTAGGCAATTTGAGGCTCTGCATGTATTTGTCCTTTCTATGTTGTTCCAGACTCAGATCATCAGTTCTCTCATGTTCAACAGTTGCCGCTTGCGTCGATCCCGTCGTATGGTTTTGTGTATGAGTGAGAAAAAATGTAAGAGTAAAAGGGGGATGAGTGAGAGAGAGTAGCGCCCTTGGAAGTCGCTGGGGAGGTGTGTTAGCTTAGCTCAATTGGTAGAGCCCTGGGCCGGTAATCCAGAAGATGTGGGTTCGAGTCCTACACTCTTAGAAATGAACTTCACCACATAGCACACTCCTAGCCAACCATCATCCCGAATGACAACGTTCTCGCCCCTGATTTGTTGAAAACGGGAGGCGGAGCCTATTCTGTGCCGTGCATAATGGGCACAAAATAGGCTCCGCCTCCCGTTTTCAACAAATCTAGGGCGAGAACGTTGTCATTCGGGATTATGGTTGGCTAGGAGCGTGCTATGTGGTGAAGTTCATTTTTAAGAGTGTACAGCTGGCTAACCTTTTCAGTGACTTCCATCTTTCATCGTTGCTTCCGAATTATCATGCTTCATCAAAGAACGAACGCACAGTATCAAAACGTGCAATTCCTAGGGTTACGGGTACAAGTTACTGAAACACACCCCTTCTTCCGCGAGGGCCGCTAAATAAGGTGTGCCGTCTGTTGAGATTTCTCCGCACGCTAAAGAAGGCACAGGGCAAAATTAACCCACAAACCTCTGTGGCGTCGCTCTTCATCATAGTTGCCTCGTGACGTAAAGCCACGAATGTTCAATTATTAAGTTTTTATTAGGGGGAAGGTGGGGCAAGATCAGACAGAAATTTGCGAAAGAACAAGGAATTTTTATTTTTCGCATTTTTCAAAAAAACTACCCATAGGCACATTCTGAGATGTCTAAAGCTTCTGATAAGAATGGGTGCAGCCGGTTCTAAGAGAAAAGCGGAACAAGAAATTCAAAAATGACGATTGTCTCATCCTGCCCCAACCCCTCGGAACAAGACGGGACATCACGTGGGGTAAGATAAACACGCCGTGGTAATAAATTATACAGATTATTTTTTGAATCTAAGCACCTACACAGCCCGCTTGAGCCCACCGCCCACATGATGTGCAATAAAACCACACACAAAAAGGTGTTATTTCCCTCCACCGTCCTTTGCAAACAAGGCACTGCCCGCCTGACGTGTCGCTGGTCGCTGGCTGGTGCGTGCGCTTCTGCTTTGCTGCAAATGTCCTAGTAAACAGGAAAATTTGCTGGAAAATCCTAGGCAATATGCAAAATATGCACTTCGCAAGCTACGAGGTACTCTCATGTCGTATCGGTGCTACCCCAGACGTCGCTACAGACATCGCTGACATCCTCTGTGGGACAACCGCTGCTATGCTGTACGATACGCTGAAGGCGGTCATCATCAAACGAACTACCGCCTCAGAACGCAAGCGTCTTCAGCAACTGTTGTCCGCACAGGGCCTTGGGGATCGGCGGCCTTCGCAATAGACGATTTCAGAAATTGCATGGATGGCCCGCCAGAGAGCGCCGTGTTGCGAATGCCCCACTGCACCTTGGGATTTAGTTTTCATGAGTCAGACAGAAGAAGAAGAGCGCAAACGGTTTCGGTTTTCCCTCCTTCCTTCGAGCAACAGGCAGGCAAGAACGAATGCAAACCATTTCCCACGACGCATTGCGCGATGCGCGTGACTTGGGCGACGCAGGGCCCTCGTGCGGAGCGCAAGAGCAATATCTGAAATCGCCTATTACAGCACCTTCTCGGCGAGCGTGCCGCCATCTTCGATGAACCCTTGCTCATGGAGCACCTCTTGCAGCGACTCCCACGAGCTGTGCAGATGCTACTCGCAACAGCCGCCACCCTTCCCATCGCCCAACTTGCGGAGCATGCCCATAAGATAATGAAGGTGGCAGTTCCGACTATCTCAACCGTCCAGCTTTCCGAAACTCACACGCCGTCTGCCGGTCGTGCCCCATGCCCACTTCCGTCTGCACCAGCGGAAGATCACAAAAGCGGCCGTCGTACCGCCCTTGAAGAGCTGCAGGACGACGTGCGGAACCTAACGTCCCTGCTTGCGTCCGTTTTGCCACGTGCGCAGCCCAACACCGATGGCAAGCAGCGTCACGCGTCGCCGACGTCAGTCAAGGGTGGCTAACCTTCCGCAACCCATATAAAACCAAACCAAACCAAGATCTCCCAACGGAACCCGTCGTTCCTCACCGGTGCCTGAAGAGAATCCGACGGAGTTCTGTTGGTTCCACTGGCAGTTCAGCGCAAGAGCTCGAAGATGCCAAACACCTTGCGCCTGGCCGGGAAACCGTCCTGGGGGTCGCTAACGGCGGCGTGCGCATCCCCATCAACACTCAGCAGCGGCAGCCGCCTTCTCTACGTCTCCGATAGAACATCCCGACGCCGCTTCTTGGTCGACACCGGAGCAGAAGTCAATTTAATCCCTGCTACTCGAACGGATCGGTTACGACAACCCATCTGCCACCTCGCAGCTGCAAACCGCACCGGTTTACGGCAGAGAGTCGAACCGAACCTGAACCGAAAACCGTTATTAACCGTTATTTTTGGCCGAACCGGAACTGAACCGAACCAGAAGAGTCGACGCCATCTTGGAGCTGAACTGGAACTAAACCGGTAAAAAAATACAGGTTACCGGTTCAAATAACGGTTCACACGGAATTAAGTGCGAACTTTGCATGTTGTGCATGAACGTAAAAACGATTTTTCCTCTTTTTTCTTCATTTATTAGCTTCGTAGACTTCCTTTTGCTTGCCGAAAAAGTCGTGCCCTGCAACAATGATCTGGATTTTCTTGAGTCACGAAGTAACAACAACAAAGATAGGAACTGAAAACTGTTAGGACTACTAATGTCTAAGACATACACATGAATCTATATATGTTTTTGTCACAACCTTTTCTGTCACAATTATGCAGGACATAATTGTAACAGAAAAGGCGTACGCCTACTGTTTTCAACAAATCAGGGGAGAGAACGGTGTCATTCGAGATGATGGTTGGTTAGGAGGTGAAGTTACTGTCATTCCGTTTAATGCATGAAGTTTGCCGCGTGACTAGGGTATTAGAAAGTAAAGCGCTAGTCACCCTCATGCTGGTCAGAATGAAAAGAACATGCCAAGCTGGGTTTCTTTGTGGATTTGAAATAAAACAAGCAAAAACAACCATATTGACATCCCATAGAACATGCCAAGCTGGGTTTCTTTGTGGATTTGAAATAAAAGAAGCAAAAACAACCATATTGACATCGTATTTAAAAATCGGCAATGGGTCGAAAATTAGTTGAACCCTCTGCTTGTACTTGCTTTGTCTTTGTTCCACAGACACTTCACTCTAACGCGACATGGTAGCACGGCGGCGGTCAGTGCTGACACAATAAAGTGCCTTTTACATAGAGACGCCGAGCTCAGGATCGCACCATTGCAATCCAACTACCATGAAGCGTCGTTTTGGTCATTAACGTGTATTCGCGACTCCGACCGGTGATGAATTATTCCTATCACTTAAATGGCCAAGGTAGCTGGCTTGGTTGACTGGTGAGATGTTCCTGGCGCCTCTTCCTGGCGAGATTCTGGCGAGAACAACCCGGTGGGTGAGTTAACCCCCGCGACATGAGCTACGTGCGGGGACAGTCAACCCAAGGCGGTAATTCATGGTTATGCTCCTCTTGTAACCACTGCTAATCTTGTATTTGATATCGCACAACGTTTCAAAATCCTGAACGACCATTGACGCCTTCCTGTCCACTTCAAGCACTGTACCACAGAAACGGAAGTTTGCTTTAACCTGCCTATTGTGCTTCATTCGCACCCGTGGCCCCTGAACCGGTTCGTGAACCGAACCGTTTGGAAAGAACCGGTTTGAACCATTATAGTTGCCTTCTGGAGCTGAACCGGAACCGAACCCTTATCGTCGAACCTAAACCCGAACCGAACCGATAAACGTTTCGGTTCGACTCTCTGGTTTACGGTGAACGTTCGGTGACGTTGTTTCTTGGACTTCGGCGCTCCTTTCCGTGGGTGTTCAAAACTGCTGCAATTAAGCACAACGTACTCGGCGCGGATTTTCTGCACCACTTTGGTTTGGTCGTCGATCTCGGTCTGAAAGCCATCGTGGACTCGAAGACAAACTTGCATACTCCTGGACGTCCCTCCATTGTCCGTCAGCCTCCTCCAACCGCAGCCGTCTCCTCGCTCCAGTCGCCTTTTTCTGCTGTCCTCAGCGAATTTCCGTCTTTGACGAAGTCTCCGTATTGGACCAGCCAGTACGCCACGATGTGGTTCACCACATTCAAACACCTGGTGCCCCCGTCCACTTTCGACCCCATCGACTTGCGCCCAAAAAATTCAAGATCGCTCAAGCTGAGTTCCAGCAAATGCATGACATTGGTATTGCGAGACCGTCTCAAAGTGACTGGGCCTCGCCTTTGCATATGGTCCCTAAGAAAACGGGTGATTGGAGACCTTGTGGAGACTACAGGGCACTGTGGTCACCGAGCCGGATCGATATTCATTACCCAATATTCAAGATTTCACTATGAATTTGGCTGGTGCTCGTCTATTCAGCAAAATAGACATGGTGAAAGCGTACACTCTAAATCGTTTTACACCTTTAGAGGTGTAAAATAGGTGTATTAACAAAGATCACACCCTTTTCACACCCTACAACTGTGTTTTGGAAGTTCCTGAGGGTGTAACAATGGTGTACTACACCCTCAGGTGAAATATGGTCATTAGTGTGTCGCCTAGGTGTATAAAGGGAGTATGTTTATTTTCGATCACATTAACAAAAGTAAATATATACAACAACAGGGAACGGGAAATTACATTGCAAAAGTGTGTGGCGTGGATTTACAACACGTCTACCATCAGATAATATATGCAGTTTTAGAAGATCTGTTGAGATAGTGCTTAAATTTCTTAAAACACGTTGCTCCTCTTTTCAAGACAGAACAAATACATGACAGTGCTCATCATTCTCAACTGTAGTTAATGTTTGTATGAGAAAAATGGTATCAGAGTTAATAACATATATGCCTGTAATCTCAACGAACACGGGTAAGTCCTCCTCGGAAGATTCTTTGGCAACAACACAGCCAACAGCAAATGTGTTATCATTATCAACTGCACTTTTCACATAGACTATAGATTCTGCGTGAATATCATGAATGTAACTCTGAATTGCTTCTGGGGCATGTTGAAGCAGTATCTGCTTGGAACCATCAGTAGATGTGGCATTTCTGATGAAGGGCTGCGACCACACATACATTTGATAAAATTGATGTCTTCTTGCTAATGAAAGGGTTATATTCTTAAAATGTCGAGTTTTTCTAGCAACATCTTTAAAATGCTGGTGTTTCCCTTCGAAACGCATACACTATACAGCTAGGAGAGGACCAAACATCCTGATGAGTCGCGGATAATGAACAATGTAATGTATTTTACAAGGCTTAGATATTTGTGGGAACAACACTGCAAAGCCTTGAAGAAAGGAATAAATGCAACGTTCTAAGTAATGAACATGCATATGGGAGAGGTGCTTTCTCATGAGAAGGTCTACAATTTCACGAAAAGATATATACAGCTGCCGTGCTTCATTGCCCATGCACAGCTGCCACGCCATACATGATTTTCTGTGCATGTTTACACACATATTTAATCACCTTGATGTAAATACATATATGGACTTCAATGTGATTATATGCAATATGCTGGTAATTGTCAATACACAGTTACCAGCATATTGCCACGAACCCAGCAGTTCTATTCGGCGTTACAACCTTTACACCCCAACTGCCACGAGGGTGTTAAAATACACCTTAAAAGGTGTGCGCCATGAACATTTTGATTTACACCCTTTAAGGTGTAAAACGATTTAGAGTGTACCACCAAATTCCGGTGGCTGCCGAGGACGTTCCCAAGACTGCCATGACGACGCTTTTCGGGCTGTTTGGATTTCTGCGGATGCCTTTCGGCTTGAA
Source organism: Ornithodoros turicata (assembly GCF_037126465.1). Classification (NCBI taxonomy): domain Eukaryota; kingdom Metazoa; phylum Arthropoda; class Arachnida; order Ixodida; family Argasidae; genus Ornithodoros; species Ornithodoros turicata. The sequence continues at coordinate 40,505,709 of NC_088204.1, forward strand.
GAATGCTGCGCAGACGTTCCGAAGATTAGTAGACTCTGTCTTGCAAGTTTGCCGTTTGCGCTTTTGCGTACCTGGACTATATTTTCGTGGCCAGTGAAACTGAGGAGCAGACCGAAGCAAAAGGTGTCAAAAGAGGACTACTAAAGGTACAATATGGACATACACCACATTTCATCCCATATCGGTCACTAAGGGTGTAAAGTGAGGTGTTGAAAGAGGTGTTTACGTCCTACACACCTTATTTACACCCAATATGAACTGGAACTATGGTGTAGAAAATGGTGTTAAAATTCGTGAAAGAAAAATTATACTGGTTTCACAGCTCCGCTCAACATAGAATCACATTATAGACGATAACTAGATCCCGGATTCCTAGGCAAATACCTATTTTTTTTCGTGTGGTTCTAATAGTGCCTTTTCGATGCATGAGCACGAATTGGGTGCTGGGGAACCTCCTGTATCGATTTGATAGTGCCTATAAATGCCTATTCCGGCGTTACCGCCTAGCCTATTTTGGAGTACATGCCTAAAACTTCGATTAAACACGAAAAAAATCAACGATGAAAGTCACTGAAAAGGTTAGCCAGCTGTAGGGATCGAACCCACATCTACTGGATTGCCGGTCCAGGGCTCCACCAATTGAGCTAAGCTAACACGCCTCTCCAGCGACTTTCGGGGTGCGTCGTCTGAAGGGACGACAAACCAGCCACTCACTCTCACTCACCCTCCTTTCACTCTTACATATTTGCTCACTCATACACACATTCATACGACGGAAATCGACGCAAGCGGCACCTGTTGAACAAGAGATAAACTGATGTTCTGAGGCTGGAACAACACAGAAGGGACAGATACATCTTTCATCTTTCATCTTTCACTTTCATCTTTCATCGTTGATTTCTTAGGCAATTTGAGGCTTTGTTTGTATCTGTCCCTTCAGTGTTGTTCCAGCCTCAGAACATCAGTTTATCTCTTGTTCGAAAAAAATGCCTATAATGACCCTTAAGCGGTGGCGAAGCACGTGCTCGAGGCGAAATTGACATGGGTGACGTCGCACGTCATTTTGAAACCATCGGTCATTTCATAAGAAGCGAGTATAAAGCTATTGGAATGTAAGTCGAGAATTACAAATCGATTACTAGTACAGAGCTTATTCGTTCTTTCTCTCCATTCCAGCATTGTGGTGTCCCGTGGGTCCCGTAGCTCGGCATACTGCCGCGGGAGCTAGCATTACGTTAGCTATTTGAGAGGGACTATTTGCAAAAAACACTTCATCCTAATAGGTGTTTTCAGTAGAATATTCTAAGCGAAGCTTATCTATATTGTCTGGTTCGCCCCGTCCGCCATGTCGCCCGGTGCCCCACCAGCGGCCATTGGTAGCCTCGGTAATGATTCGTTGTTGGCCCTCGTGAGGAGGGTCGTTCGAGAAGAACTAGCTGCTCTGGGACACGTCCCGGGCCCATTCGAGGCCATCTCCCAACCCGCCGTGCGGCACGATGACGGTGCAATACGCCACATGGTCCAAGAAGAAATACAAATGGCAGCGTCATCCCTAACGGCACCATCAAGGACATGCGCCAAAGTTTGCAGGTCCCCACCCCCGTCACCTCCTTTGTCGTCGCCTGTCGGCACTCAGCCCACACAATGGCAGCCGCCACAAGATCTTACGACTGCGCCCCTCGCCGCACAGGTACAGGGCCGACGGACTTGGGAGCCAATGCGGGACGGACGGCCACGCAGCTATTATAGACCTCCGCCGGTCTGTTTCTACCGTCATGCGCCGGGCCACATTGCTCGCTACTGCGTCCGTCGACGGGAAGACTCCCGCAGGGACCGTTATATTACGCCTCCTCCAATGTATACAACACGCAACGATATTCGTCTCCGTATCCACCGCCGTTCGGGCCTGGATGGAGCACGCCTTTTTACAATAACACTCGCTCTGACTCTGACGGTCTAGCCGATGCACCGGACTACGAGGGACACCCTAGGAGGAAGCTACCACGATCGCCTTCCCCTCACCCTCGACGCAGGTGCAGGTCACCTCTTCACGAAACTACGCCGAAAACGTTCGCTCCTCCAAACTAGGCTGCGCAGCCTGTGACACTGTTGGGGGTCAGGTTGCGAACTGGACACGTTCTCGGAATCCCCCACTTGCTGACAATTACGTGACGTTGGACTTTGACGGCTGAAAATTGGAAGGGCTTGTTGATACAGGAGCTACGATATCTTGCATCTCGGAATCATTGCGACAACGACTGCGGAAAGTGTTGACCCCAATTGCGGCAGAGCATTGTGTAAAACGTGGTGATTGTAGAGCTGTTCAACCGCTGGATACTGCACTGGAAGAATAACCATTGGGGCGCGGCTGCATGTGATTGGTTTCCTGGTACTGTCACTGTGCATATCTGACGTCGTGCTGGGTGGGGGCTTTCTGACCTCCACTGAAGCTCTCATAGACTGTTCCCGGAAAATACTAGATATTGCGGCTGACACATCTTGCGACACTGGTGACGTCCCCACGGTTGTTCCCGTGTCTGCTCTAAAGGCCTGCATGGTTCCTGCACATACAATGGCAGCGATACATGTGAAAGTAGAAACTACGCTTCCCTCTGTAGAATGTATGTTCTCCTACAAGACGGATATTCTCCTTCTGTAAGGGTTGTAATTGCAAAGGGCTTGCTATTTTTAATTTCACTTTGCCATGTCGCTGTCGAGCAGTGGTACGTTGTCCCTGATGTTCGTCTCACAGTCTCGTTACAGGGAATATGTAAAAGACTACGCGGAGATCGTGAGTCAACTAACCCGATTGACTGGGAAAAGAATCCCGAACAAAGTACCGTGGAACGAGGAGGCCGAAGCATCGTTGCAGTCCCTGAAGGCTAGTTTGGTAGAAGCGGTGGCTATGTCAACCCCGGACCCTGAAAGACCACTAAAGACCACTGGGTCTTCACTAAACGCTTCGGCAGTAGCAGCTGGCGCGTGTCTATCCCAAATTGATGATCAATGAAAAGAACTGTCGATCTCTTTCGCTAGCCACAGATTCTCTGATACGCAGGCTCGTTGGGCGGCGATAGAGCGTGAGGCGTTCGCGGTCATCTGGGCGCTACAGAAATTTGACAATTGGGTAAATGGGGCTCAGGTAACAGTGGTATCCGACCACAACCCACTTGTCTACTTCACCTGCACGACGCCCTAAGGATCAAAACTCGCGCATTGGGCTCTAGCGCTTCAGCGTTATAACGTGAACGTTGTTCACCGGAACGGAAGCGCCCACGAGAACGCAGACGCGTTATCGCGTCCGAAGTTTGAGTAAGGATAGGGCTAGGTCAGGAACGATGTCAGGGCCATTGACCCTCACCTTCATGACTGCGTGAAAATGTTTCCTGGTCTGTTTTGTCACCGCCGTAGACGTGGACTAGACGGTGGCACGTGCGCCGCCCATTGTGACATTGTTGCATATATTACTGGTAAAAAGGCAGCCAACAGAAAGGAAGAGCTCTTTGGGCTCATCGATCTGCTTACCTGTGCTATTGACCTGCTTGTGACAATTGGCCTGTGACAACTTTCAACTATGGTGTATACCCTTTTTGTAAGGGAATCGCATTTTTCGGTTTATTTGCAATTATTTGGTTCCTTGTGGTACAAGAACTTGGTTGGGGGTTGTAAGGGTTGTAATTGCAAACGGCTTGTTATTTTTATTTTCACTTTGCCATCTCGCTGTCGAGCAGTGGTACATTGTCCTTGATGTTCGTCACACATTCCTCTAACAGAAAGGGGAAAACGGACGCGAGAGACGCACTTGGCCTTCCTGCTTTGTTGTCAGCTTTGAATAATCCCTTGAGCCAAGAACACTAGTGAAACTACGACAAGTTCAAGATGGCGGACAGGAGTTTAGGATTTAGACGAAGCTAACACGTGACTTTTCACGTGAGCAACATTGTTAACTTCACCAGTTAGGTACTTAGTTTCCGTTTCTGTGGAGTGCCTTGATTGGGCCCTGACTGGAGTGGGCAGTGGTCATTTTTGCCCCATAAAAGCGGGCGCAGGCTATTTTTGAGTAGCTCGAGCGGGGACCATTGCTACAGGAAAATCTGGGACCTTGTATCACTGTCCAACCCCGCCGGGTTCATGTCCAGCCAACTGTAAGCCTTGTATATATTGTACCATATTAAACCTTGTTGCTGTTTATGCCATCTACCTCGTCAGACATCCTTTTTGGAAACCAGTCCCGATCTCAAGGAACACATCCCGCACATCGTGGAGAGGAAGAAAGAACTTTTACTCCTTCAAACATCTCTGTGTTCACCATCCTCTGTGATTAGTGCGGAAAATGGCCGTAGTACGCTATGGATCACGAATTCTTCCCACGAAGACCGTTTCCTCGCTCCGGGAACTTGCGTTGGCACGTTCTCCTTTGGCACTCTGTCTCTTTCTGCGCTGGCTCTTTCGACATTGAGCACGGCACGGGGTATCTCTCCAGGTAGCAAGCGCGATTTGTAGACCTGCTTTGCAACTTCTCCGACCTTTTCGATGTGAGCGGTGTGCCCCTGGGTTGCTGTACCACGATGATGCACACCATACACACTGAGAACTCCCCACCTGACCACAGCCGACCCTATCGTGTGTTTCAGAGCGAACGTCGGGTTATACAAGACCACGTACGCGACATGCTCAGTAAAGGCATAATCCAAGAATCCTGCAGCCCATGGTCATCCCCGGTGGTTCTTGTGCGAAAGAAAGGTGGCACATGGAGATTCTGCGTTGACTACAGGAAACTAAACAGTGTCACCGTCAAGGATGTGTACCCTCTTCCACGCATTGATGATACCTTGGATTCCTTGCATGGTGCCCGATATTTCTCTTCAATGGATCTTAGGTCGGGTTACTGGCAGATTGCCGTGGACGAACATGATCGCGAAAAGACCGCTTTTGTGACTCCCGGTGGATTGTACGAGTTTCGCGTCATACCGTTCGGACTCTGCAATGCCCCTGCGACGTTCCAGCGAATGATGGGCATGCTTGTTCGCTCCTTTCGGTGGACGTTTTGTCTCTGTTACCTTGACGATGTCGTGGTCTTCTCTGAAAGCATAGGTGGGCATATCTAGCGTTTAAGAGCTGTACTGGAATGCTTTCGTGAAACCGGACTCCAACTGAACGCAAAAAAAAAAAAAAAAAAATGCACATTTGGTGGACACAAATTCAAAATATTAGGTCACGTTGTTGACAAAGACGGCATTCACCTTGATCCCGTCAAGATTGCCGTCCAACAATTTCCCAGTCCTGAGAACCAGAAGTCTCTACCGTCATTTCTTGGGCTCTGTTCGTACTTCAGGCGCTTCATCAAGGGATTCGCCCACATTGCTGAGCCTCTCCAGCGCTTGCTAAAGAAAGACACTGCCTTCGTGTGGAGTTCGGACCAAGAAGACGCGTTTTTATCCCTCAAGGCCTTGCTTAGCTCTCCACCAGCTCTTGGCCACTTTGTGGAAGGTGCGCCCACTGAAGTTCATATCGATGTTAGTGGACATGGCATTGGGACCGTTCTGATTCAGTCCGTGAATAGCCAAGAGCGAGTAATCGCGTAAGCCAGCCGTACGCTGACTGATTGCGAACGCAATTACACCATCACTGAAAAAGAATGCTTGGCAGTGGTTTGGGAATTGGGAAAGTTTCGTCCCTACACTCTTAGAAATGAACTTCACCACATAGCACGCTCCTAGCCAACCACCATCCCGATTGACAACGCTCTCGCCCCTGATTTGTTGAAAACGGGAGGAGGAGCCTATTTTGTGCCCATTATGCACGGCACAAAATAGGCTCCTCCTCCCGTTTTCAACAAATCAGGGGCGAGAACGTTGTCATTCGGGATGATGGTTGGCTAGGAGCGTGCTATGTGGTGAAGGTCATTTCTAAGAGTGTACGTTTACGGCCGCCCGTTTCGCGTCATCACGGACCATCATGCGTTGTGTTGGTTGACCAACATGAAAAACCCGACCGATGGGCCCGACCCTGGCCGATGGGCATCAAAGCTGCAAGAGTAGCATCTCACCATCCACTACAAGTCGGGAAAGGCACATTGGACGCTGACAGCTTGTCACGGCACCCAGCACCGGCCTCTGCGGGCCCATCGCCCACTCTCGGAGCGCTCGAATTTTCTGATATTGGACACCAACAACGCCAAGATCCTGCACCTGTTGACATTTTCAACGAACTTTCCTCGAACGCAGTCCCTGTCTTGCGGAAAGCCAAACTGTTTACCCTACGTAGTGGCATCCTATACAGGCAGAATTTTCAATCGCATGGGGAACAGTGGTTGCTAGTCATTCCTCCTTCACTTCAGCGCGAAGTTACTGCCACCTGTCACGACGACCCTGCTTCTGGTCAACCTTCGCAACCGGTTCTTTTGGCGGGGAATGTATCGTTCTACCTCCAAATACGTCAGATCCTGCGTTCCGTGCCAGAAAAGGAAGCCATCGACCACTTCTCCTGCCGGTCTACTGCGCCCCATTCCCCCGCAGAAGCGCCGTTCCAACGTATCTGCATCGACATGCTTGGCCCTTTTTCGTTGTCATCAGCCGGGAACAGATGGGTGATCGCATCTGTTGACTACCTCACGCGTTGTGCGGAGACACGAGCGACAGCCTCCGGCACGGCAGCCGATGTCGCGTCCTTTCTGCTCGAGCGTATCATCCTGCGGCATGGTGCGCCCCAAACCTTGATAAGCGACAGTGGCGCAGCGTTCCTTTCAGAAACTATCCGAAATGTACTTCGACTCAGCAACGCCGTCCACAGCACTGCCACGCCGCACCACCCTCAAACAAATGGTCTTACCGAACGTCTCAATCGCACACTTGCCGAAATGATACGTCACGGCGGACCATAAAAATTGGGACGTCGTTCTACCGTATATCGCCTACGCTTATAATACCGCTTGTCGGGCCACAACGGGGTTCTTCCCTTCCTTTCTGCTCTACGGCCGTGAATCGTCGTCTCTACTGGACTGCCTTCTCATCCGGTCTAGACCATCTAGATCCAGTGTCCGCCGCGGCTGTTTGCAACGCCGAAGACGCGCGTCAGCTGAAGCGGCTGCGCACCTTAGAATCCCAACAACACCAATCTACCCGTTATAATGCGTCGCATCGATGAGCTTCCTACGCTCCCGGTGATATGGTCTGGCTACTCGTCGCGTCGGACGCTCTGAGAAACTCCACTTCTTCCAAGAAACTTCCACGATACACCGGCCCTCATAAAGTTGTCAGCCGCATCTCCGTAAACTATCCGTGTAAACTATCGCAGAACACCTGCGGTGCAGACTGCCCACGTCCTCCGCCCTTTCATCAGCCATGAGGACCAGCCATCGGGGGGGGGGGGGGGGGGAGTAATGTGAGGAGACGACGTGGCAGACTAAGCGTGAGAAACGCGCCTGCAAATACACCATTCTTTTGGTCTGCTATCTGTCTGGCGCCAGCTGTTCACAAGCTCCTTAACAATATGTTTTCAGCGTCAATAAATTCATACATGTGCACTCCTTCGTCTTCTGGATTGCATATTCTGTTTCCCGATAATATTAGCAGATGGCCTGGCGGAGCGCCGGAAACCGGGGGGGGGGGCGAATCCGAGGGAGAGGGTATAGGAGAGAGCACGCAGCGCACACGCGTACTTCGATCAAATCAGTGCGCGCTTTTTGGCGCTAGATTCGGCCCTGCCGTCGCGATTCGCTAAGGATGATCACGTGGCCGAAAGGGGCTGTGGGTTTCGTGGCGAAACTGTGGAAGCTACAGCTGCACTCCACTGCCTATGTGCGTCGACGGCACCCTACTCTCGAGCTATACACTATCCATACACTTTGATCTTCATCAGTGTACGGCTTACCACTGTAGCAATGCCTTCAAAGTACGTGAATCGTATTGCAACTAAGAAGAAGAATTACATGTTTACATAAGGAAAAACTAGACCCAACATGCAGAGGGGCTATGCGACAAACGAAGTTAGGCGGGCACGGTGCATATGCTTCGCGCGTGTGGTTTAAGACACGCCATGTTCATTGCTAGTTGTTGCTCGATATTTGAACGTCGCGTTGTTTTGTGAACAACTGTATACGTGATCATTATGCTACATTCTATTGGGTAAGAATTTCCCGTACCGCACTGTGTATGTTTTGAATGCTTCGCGCCTAGAGCTTCCTTCACAGTTATCGACATAACAAAGGTGGCCGGCGTATTCGCTGGTGTGTACGGGAGGCCTTACATTTTACATATCTTCTATTGCTAGCAACAACTAGTAAGGGCGAAACCTTCTGCAACATCGGTCTCTTCAGCCGAAAACGTCTTCGCAAAAGTCACGGGCATTTGTACACCGGCATGCGAAATTCCGCCGCCCAGAAGGAGCGTTACACACCACCAGCCAGCAGTAGGAATCTCCATTCAAAAAACTACAACGTGACAATATTGTTTACCTCGAAGGTTCATATGTTTTCTGAAAAACGACAATAAATTGAGAAAACTATAACATGAGTGTCTTGCTCAGAAAAGGAGCTCGGGATAAAGGACTTCAGTTGAAGCTCTTTTTGTATATAAAGAACGATGAGTTTAACACAAACGTGAGATCGAGACGCCCAATATGCTGCTCTATCTTGGTTTGGGAGCCAACAGAACAACTGTCTAGTTGAACGGCTTTTGTTCAAAGATACTGCAATTAAATAATTAAGTGTTCGGGAAGGCTGACTATACGTGTTTCCTGCCAGCATAAATCTCACTTACACATTCATGTAACTTGTCGCAGGTGCTATGGGATATATGGTGCGCATGGATGAGAAGGGCAACGCGGAAGGCAACTACACTCTTATTGCCCGTAAAGAAATAGATGGATCACCGGGAGAGTATGGCCTCTTTCCTGTCGGCATGTTTCAGCTACCGGAAAACAGCTCAGACTTGCCGGTACCCGAAAGACTTTCCGGTTCATGAAACGAGTATCTTCCGAAGACATATGTTTGTATTTTCTTTGTAGGTCTTGAAGCTCCTTTACGATATCGGCTGGGTAGGAGACGGACCACCTGTTGACGAGCCTCCCTGCGGGTTTCGGAACGAAAAATGCGTATGTGAGTCCCATTTGGTTTTGACCTTGGGCTGTCTGTTGGATTGAATTTTTTAAGGAGGTTCCGAGCTCTGCCCTTTCAGCTCCTGCTAGTTCGTTCGGGGTATTAGGAATGTAGCTATCGCGATGTAATTATGAAGAATTGAGCATGAACGCGGCGCTCTTAGTTGTACTTTTGTGTTTCATCCTGTATATGGATGTGTCGAATTATGTCGCCTCGTAGCCTTGAAAATAAGATAATACAAGCTTTGAAAAAAAAAAAAAAAATAACGCTCTGTGGGCAGCCGCGTTTCCAAGGTACGCACAATTTGTCTGTGGGATGCACAGACTTCCATATTTCACCAACTGGGTTGTTGCCTCAAACTCTTAGCGTTCCAACTGGGAAATATCGTTTAAACAACTGCTACAGCAGCAATGCAGCGATAACTGTAATGCAGCAATCAAAGCTATCCGCCGTATTCTTGAACGAGCCTCGACTCGAAACTCGACTCGAGCTGCTCCTCGAGGGCGGTTTTGCGCTTCATAAATCGACCTTGACTCGAAACGCCCCTCGAGTTGAGGAATTCCTCCGTGTATTCCTCCAAAATCTCGAGGTAACATCGGTGCTACCTCGAGAACGCTCCTCAACTCGAGTTTGGCTGGTGTCATGGCGGAAGACGGGTCGTTCGCTGCGTCCATCGACTGCGTTTTGTGCCACGATGGCATTTAACTGGGTGCTGAGAACATTACCACTGAGCGACAACGTTCAATAAGGGGCCATCAAACTCCTTTTGACCATTTTGATGATCACGAGTTCCGCATATGGGATACGGTACCGCTTCATGAAGAAAACCGTACGAAGCCTTTCGGATACATTGCCAGTGGAGGAAAATGTGTGCAATCGTGGGCTGCCTCTACCTCCTGTGCTACAGCTGCCCGTCGACATGTGATTTTATGGCGTTAGGACTTTTCGAACTGCCACGGGAGACATTGTGAATGTGTCAGAAACGACGCGGTGTGCCGCGTTGTAGAGAAAATCCCACACCTTCTCGCAAACGCACTTTTCAAGACAAGGTGTAATAAATTTTCCTTCTGTCGCGCTATTTAGCACAAAAAGGTGTGTTTTAAGGATGTTTTCACGCAAAAAGTGGTGCAAAAAAAGAAACAGTGCATTGACTGGACATCTAAAAGAAATAAACATCAGATCTGCCTCCTCAATGTTTTTCCGTAATCTTTATGCTGTATCAAGCTGGCCCAACCCCTGCTCCAGCTATCACCGAAACGGCTCAACAAATCTTCCATTCATGTTTTTTTTTTCACTCGTTTTCTTTTTTCTTTCTTTTTTTGCAGTTGTTGTTCCAATAGTACGAATTCCGTTTGTTGGGTGGGGTAACAGGCTCCACCGTTTAGGCAGAGCGCGATTGAGGGCCATAAAAGTTCGTATACGACATGCTCGCGGTGACTCCCCAAGAATGGTCTCCCCGATTCTTTGCTGGGATGTCGTTGTAAAATCTGTTTTGTTTGATTGATTGTTTATAGCTACCCTCAAGGCGTTGGGTAAGCGTACCCATCCGCTAACAAACAGTCATTCACGCCACATATTGTAACATAATAGAAGAGCGACAAGCAGTGACATCATCTTTCATATTATTTGATACGAGGTGACCATGCCATTTAGCTAGCTGCTGCCGTTGTGGTTGTAATTGCCACACCAGAAAACTAGGAAACCTATCAGTCTGTTTCCCTGTTCGAAACACCTGCACCCTTCTTCAAACACTTGCAGACCTATGTGTTTGTATTTGTAATGCACGTAGGTCGAAATAAAGTAAATAATTACATTTATTTTTCATGCCATAAGTGTGTTTTAAGCACGATAATTAACATTTTCGAGTGGTCCCAAAAGACGGCTGAGGACGAGACTACAACTTTATTCGAGGACGGTTTCTGGAGGAGCGCCTTGACGGAGGAATGCCCGAAGCGGGTTCATGAAACGCATGGGCTCTTCGAGTGGAGCAGCGCCACTTTCCTCCACTCGTTGGAGTCGAGGCGGAGCGTCGAGTCGAGGCTTGTTCAAGAATACGGCGGTATGTGTGCACCTGTCGCTTGAAAACGACGCGTTCTAGAAATTCACGAAAGAGAAAAAACGAGCTGCAAATAATACTAAGTACGTAGATACTTTAACAACCATATCTGTAAGTGTTAATAGACAGTACACTGCGTTTTTGGAGCACCCGTTCACGACTTCAGAAAGACATAATGCGACAATGCCAAATATGCGTCAGACACATGGTTAGGGTGACTTCGTGGTCCTTATGGTATATACGCCTAACATTTCCTGAGTAATTTCTTGGCAAATTGTCCAACCTTCTGGAGCATGGGCTTTATCTAGGCTTATTCACGCAACCTTAGAGGGTTGAAAGCGACGGTAAAATTATATCACTGTTCGGCTACAATCGAAAGCCTTGAAGCGTAAAGCAATATTTTAAAAGAAAAAATCCTGAATTCAATACTGTGTATACCAAACCAGCTTTCATGTGACTTACACATGTGGAGTTTCGCCTTAAAGAAGCAATAAGGTGACATTTAACGTCGCTGGAAATCTAGCCTCATCTGTCAAGCTGTCGCTGTGCGCGTTATGGCTGTGCAATCGAATTTACAAAAAAAAAAAAAAAGACGGAGACGCAGACGCCCGGCACGATTCTCGCGTGACGTATGGAGGCGGGAGATGTTTCTCGAGGTAGCTTCCAGAAGGGGACCCCTCTTTAGTGAGGACCTTCTGACCTAACCGGCGGCACAGTCTCATGCCCGCACCGCCTAGTCCGTGCCTGGGGGGGGGGGGGGGGGCAGACCCCCCCAATCTGTGAAACCCAAACTGACCTGACCTCACTAAAGTGAGGTGAGCCCCTTCTGGAAACTACTGCAAAAAAACAATCCCATTGGAGGCTCCGGGGTCGGATTCCCAAACGCGATCGTATGTTACGCTAAGATGCGCTAAGACGTCGTAGCCTGCGACGCGCGTACGACGGCGTCCTAAGCGCGATTCACAAAGCTATCGTAGTGGAGAGGGTACCCCCTTTGACGAGGGAGAGGAAGTTGCTCGCTTCCTGTCACGTGCACCTCGGAGAGAAACAGCCAAAGGGTGCGAGACTATGCTTTCGCTATGGTAACGATGACGAAAATTTGTAATCGCATCAATAAGAGTCTTCCCATTAGAAGAAGACGAAGTTGTTCGTCCCCAAATGTTTTGTTACTGCACGTGTTCTCGGTCTTTCGGTAGCCATAATGAATGCCATGCAATCACAGGAGAAACGCGTTCGATGACACAGCAAATATATTCCCAGTAAGTTCGTCTCGGGGAGGGGGTGGGTGAGGGTGTTTTGTAAGCGGTGTGTGGCACTCAGTTTTGCAGCTTTTATGGCTTCTTTTGCCTTTCTTGCAGACAATGTGGAGGGGTATTGGCGGTGTCTTAGCGGGGTGTAGGGGATGCTTTAAAAACCCCTGCGACCCGATTTTACGGAGCACAAAGTTGAAGCATTTGTTGAAGATTACCAAGCAAAAAAGTGCCTCAGTGTCACTTCGGAGATGGTCTCGAAGGTTATGTGGCTAAGTGCAATGCGTTGGCGCGTATTACGGAGTCTTTGTTTGCCGTCTCCAAATCCACCGCTGCCAAATAACGCCGCCATATTTCTTCGTAAGACTGCTCGGGAGCTCTCGCAGGATTCCGCCGTAAGCTGCGAAGATTTTGCGACGCGCGCCCTTCGTGAATCTACACTTCGTCGTAACTTTCCCGTACGACGGAGATACGACAGATTCCGTCGCACGAGCTCTTTGTGTACCCGACCCACGCACCTTGTTTCTTTGTTTTTTTTCTTCGCAGCTCACGCGGCGTTTATACATGCTTGAGCTGTGCCGCTTTACGTTACTCGTCACGACGTCCTCTCGTTCTGTGATGCGCTCTTTTCACGAGGAGAAGAATTTTTCAAAGGTGTGCGGAACAGAACCATCGTGCTCGCTCTGTATGTCACGTACGCTCATCGCTGTTTCGCGGGAACTCATTTTATTCTTTAGAGAAAACTCGGCACCGAAAAACGACAGAAAAAAAAAAAAGGGTGTCACCTCAGTGTACCTTTAAAAGGGTTGTAGTACGACATTGAACAATTATCGAGTGCGTGATTTCGAAGAGCGCGCGTCGATGCTGCCCCAGAAGTTATCCCACACCAAGCATGTGGCTCTGCGAAAGTGGATCTGTTGCTCTACGACTACCTCACCTATTAGAGTACGAACCGACTATACTTCCGGCGAAGGTTCGAGGCGTGCCTGTCTCGTCTCCACGCCCACCCACCTGTCCTCCCCAGGCGAATTCTTCCTCAGCCAGAGATAAGTAATATTTGTGTAGTGAATGTGTGGGCCACAAGCTACACACAGTACACTGAGCACAAGTCGTTAGTGATGTAATGCTGTCTTATGTGAGAAAGTCTTAGCTTCTGCAAGATGCAACAGGTCACAATGCCATTGGTTCCGTACACTGATCAGTGGTACCTATGCCTGCAAATACGAGTAAGAAAATGAGCACCGTTTTACCCAAAAAACTAGAAGCTACCCAATGCAGACACGTTTCACAGTTAAACGATGCACATTCCGAAGAAACTAGCGGTAGCGGTAGCGAGCAATATTGTCAATGAGCTGCTTAACATTCGACGAACACCAAAATTGTCACCCTGACTTCTGCTGCTTCTCGAACGGAACAGTGTTATTTCACATACGTCACAGATGGGAAAACGTATATTTGCGAAAAGCTGTGCAGCAACCCTGCAATGAATATTGTAAGAACTATTGATATCCCTACTAAATGGCGTATACATGATACATGCACTATACGGACAAAGTTGTTCGGCGCTGCGTGACGCATCGCGTTACGTTCGCAAGCTGGTAACACGTGCTGGCGTACAGGCGCCTGAAAAATATTCCATACAACACTATTCAGCAAGTATAGTGCTCTGACATGCAAAGTTGTCTCATTGCTCGCGTGCTAATCGTGGATGGTACCTGGAGCTCGCGTGTCATGCATTCCGCTCGCTATCCACAGGTTCATTAATCGACAATACGATTTGAAAAGTGGTATGACGGAATTCATATGGTATCTTTTCTTGCGCAGTGTGGAAGATTATTCTAGCTATCTCTGGAGGAACAGTAGCACTGCTTTCCATTGTTGCTTTCATTGGCTACCGGTAAGTTGGAAGGCAATCGAATTCATTCCCGAATAGAAACTTTGATGGAAAATAACTACTCTATGCAGGTACTGGGCATACGAGCAAGCACTTGACAGTCTACTGTGGAAGATCGATTTTAAGGAAATTCAAATCAACGAGTTTACGCCTACTAACAAGACGACCAAAGTATGATGTTTTCTAAAAGGAAGGGAGGGTAATACGAAGAATTGAATATTTTTTTATGAATCAAGGCGGGCGATTTCTCTTCGTCGAGGGAAGCAGCTACGAAACAAACGACGTCCCCACTAAATCACAACAACTACAGCAGTTGGACAGCGCAAACAGAACACCCCGTTTTAGGGTACAAGTACTTGTTAGTATGCTGTAGAGCCTCGAAACTTTGCATACTTGTGCTGCTAGGATAGCACCCGTGGGTGCAGGGGAAAACGACCACAAGTTATACACAGTGTCTAAAAACACTTGCAGCTGCTGTTCTTGCAGACCGGTGGCAAGATCCCTCGTGGTCGCTTGTAGAGGAAAATGATTCCTCACTCGGTCCTCGAAAAGACCCCAGCTTGGTTGCGTGAAGTTCAGGTCGAAGTACCGCACAGGGCGTGGGAAATGCGCAACTTCGCTTTCATGCTTGACGAGCTTCATCATCTTCATATAATGTCCCACGTGCAATGGGGTAGGGTACCGCACTGGCGCGGTGAACACCCCATCTCATCGTCATCATTTATTGTTGTTGTTGTCAAGCTATAGAGTCACCAATCGTCCTGTGCGTGCTGGTGCGTTGTAAACATGATGCATGGCACCACATTCTGGTACTATCCACGGATCATTTGGTGCACGTGGTCCTTCAGAATATCACGACAGTTCTTGGTAGTGTTCCTGTCAAGAACAATCAGTGGGGCTATTGAATAACAGGATAGGGCAGGAGACATTCCTGTCATGTGGAAGGCTTATCTTCATATACACCCTTACCAGTTGAAAGAAGGAACGGGAGGAGCTCCCATCAGAGTACACTATACAAACTTAACACAATCCAAAGTTCAAAACTTCTTCTGCCATTACCCTCGAAGCCGATAGCAGACAGTAGCAGTAAAGCCGTCGATGTGCACTCTGCTAATGTTCCCTCTCTCATAATAAACAGAACCGCCCCCTCCTGTTTCGGGGAAAATTGAGGAACCAAGGTTCGTATTCAGTTATGCGGTGACCAAAGCAGCTAGGGTTATTTGTTTCCTGTCAATATCAAAACATCCTTTTCAAACTCACTCTCACCACAGCTGATTGTGGTAGGCCAACATGACAGCATGTAACGCGCGCACAGTGACTGACACTAATAGAACAAGGGCTGGCAATCCTGGCATTAACAGAGTTGATGCGCGAATGAAAGAAAAGAAAACGTGAAATACAGTGCCAGGAGTGAATAAAAGCAAGACTGAAGGAATTGATGTCAAATACACACATTGTTCTTGTTTCATGGCTCAACAACAAAAAAGTGAAAATGTTGATAAATCCTACTGGACGAGCAGGACATGTCATGGCTACAAACAGGTCACAACATTTAAGGTTACTATGGAAATGACAAGTGCTTCACGAAATCTGCTTTTTGCGATCCATCAAAAGTATATATAACGTCGTGACCGTTATACAAAATGGACGCTGACATCTGATTTGACACGAAGTCAGAGAGAATCAGCCGGGCTAGGAACCATCGCAAAAAATTAAAAAAAACGTATACCAGCAGGAATGACTGCACCTAGTGACTGAAGTGAGCTCGTTTGTTAGAGCACTGTTTGTCAAAACGAGGGCGGAGTTTGGACACAGCAACTCTCCGTTCTGGCTCGATGTTGAGCTGCGGCCCGTACCTTGTGTTTGTCGACACCACAGCGGTAAGCCAAGTTAGCAAAAGTATGTCGTGGCAAAGGGAAAAAGGATCCTCATGACTCTAGTTATGAAGAACGTGTAGTTTCTTGGCAACCCTACCCAAAATTCGGGAAGCGGCTTCAGCGGAAACTCTTGATGTCGCTCTTTCAGGTTCCTGAGCCGCTTTAGCGACCTCACACTGAACCTGCCGCGACCACCCTGGGGGTCACGACCAGTTTCGGAGGTACTGGAATAGACAATCGGTGACCCCTCGACTCGTCGAAGTATTCCACCTAGACACCACATAAACAATGTAAATGCTAGCATTATTGTGGCACCCCCAGGCCTTTCTGTGCGGTGTGAGCGATTTGTAGCCCTGATAAACTGATTTGTAGCCCTCAGCGGCGATAGGTCGCGCGACTGAAAGCAGAGTGTGCGTAGCCAACACCGCCTGGATACAGAAAGTCTGCTCGTTCGTCGACATGACGTAACAATTAAGAGTCAGTAAATCAGGACCGTGTTTTCAACGGCGGCAGCCAATCACGAACTTGCTTTCAGCGGTCGTGGCCATGAAGACGACCCACCGTCGTCTCCGAGTTGTGATTGAACGTCCCCGTGTACTAAATGGGAAAACTTGGAAATAAAGCGCACACCAGTCTCAGTGTTTCTCAAAACTGGTTTGCTTGGAAGCATCTTGCACTTTTTGTCTAAATATTTAGGTCTGCAGGTTCCAGGTGAGCTGCAGTCATTTGCGGGTTCTCGAATTCGCAGAACGGTGAATCGCAGTACCAGACGAATTTTGACTCTTAATGTCCACGTAGCGAAGGAGGGAGAGGAGGCAATGAGCATGCTTTCTGTATATAGGTGGCGTTGTTGCAGCGCATTAAGGCGTGGAGAGCTGGGACGCGGCGCAGCTCGCGAACTCATGACGGGTTCACTGCCAACACTGCTCGCAGCATGGTATCAGCCCACATGGCTGCGGGTTCACGAGAGGCTGGTAGAGTATAACACCGGTTATGTGTGCTGCGTTTTGGTACGAAAGGTGGTCATGGAACGACCAAGAGAAAGGCCTCTCACTGCTTCACACCTTGCTTCATCGTGGGCCTATGGACAAAGACAAAGAGATAAACGATGCGCCAAACATGTCCCTGCGCAACGACTGCGGGGATCAACTAGAGACAATTCCGTGTCGTTAGTAGGCGATGATCTTCCGTTTCAATAGCAATATCTAAGTGATCAGTTTTGAATAACTTGTTAAATAGGTGATCACTTGGGTTGCTAATCATGTTGAGAGCGTGCGAGCTGAGTGGGCGTATGCGCTCAGTGAGGTGTTCCAATTTGCATCCGTTTCCGCAATTTTTAACCGACTATTACCCTTGTAGTAATGAATACATTTTGAGCTAGAATTGGGTAAATCCTGCATACGCCCGCTGTTTCTGTAAAAGAAAAAGAAAGGAAAAGAACAACAACAAAGAAAAACAGAGGTTTACTTAGCAAATATCGGACTTCAATTGGGAAAATTCACTTTCTCGCGAATTAAATTCGATAAAAGTGCCTAGAAGTAATGGCAAAATCTCCCCTGAGATAAATAGCGTGATGACATGATGTCCAGACAGGTAGATTTTTAAATAGAATGTTATGACACGTTAGGTGGTACACCATGTATGTGTAGCCACATTTTATTGAAGCAGCGTGGCCCAACGTGTCATGCTGAATCTGCCATTTTTCTCTACTTCCAATTAAAGTTCCAAACTCCGCCTTATCGAAGATGATCTTGCGTATCTAAACACATGCTGTAGTAATTATATGAGGCTACAAGGCATGGGTGGGTGGAACAGCACAACTGAGACCTGTGTGACCATCCGTGACTTTGTTTCCTGTCTACGAGTATGTCTCTTCGTAGCGCCATTTAGCTTTCTGTTAAGCAGTCCATGATGTAAACCATGTGGAAATGCACTGCCTCCGTTCCAAGACTGCAGTCCACGCTCGCGGTGAAGCCCGCCCGCAGTACCCACAGGGAAGACACATAAAGGCCAAATGTCGAAGCCGAAATAGGAGGTTTATTGACCTGCAGGGCGGGAAATTCATTGTACGTGCCACGGACAACAGCTCCCACCTACGTAGTGGACCACAGAGCCCTTTTCCCCCGCTCGCCTCGTGTTTTCAGTCGTCTTTACCAGCGGTTCCGCACCCCTACTCCGAGTTGCTTCCAGTGGTTGGTGTCGCTAGTGCCCTCCGCCGGTGTGCGACAAGACTTCTATAGCTCCCCACATTCCCCCGACCCAAAAAAAGTCGAGGGGAGCGAAGCTCAAAACTCCATCATGTTGGTGTTGACGTCCTCTGCTGCTGACGGCGCTACAAGGCCCCTTGACTGCCGCCAGGAGTCCTGGAGCAGGAGCAAAGACGCTGGAGGACCTGCACCGCTGCCTTGACGTGTGTGTGACCGACAGCACGGCCCTCGTAGCCTCTGCCTTCGTGTGGTGTCTACGAGAGTAACTTCCTTTGCATGTGATTCTAAGCACGCTGTGCAAAGTTAAAGTTACCAATGGACATACATAACTTGGTCAATGTAGCATCTGTCGGTACTTCTAGAAATTGTAATTTTCTTCTTTTCTGTTTTGTGTGAGCGCTGTTTAACTTCGATTGTTTTCTATCTGTGGACAGGCACTCCACGTCATGCAACAGCCTCTCGTACAAACTTCGCAAGTGTCGCTGTCTTCGCATCCCGAAGCGGATTTCCGCTATTCCACCATATACAGCCAGGTTGGAATGTACCGGGGGCGCCTCTACGCAGTGAAGCGCATCCCGCACAAACGCGCGCGTGTTGACATCACCCGAAAGATGAAGAAAGAGCTGAAAACGGTCTGTTCACTTTTCATCGGTGGTAACCTATCATACATTATTTCCGCTGTTCTACGTTAGTGAGCTCGAACCTACACCTGCATTGCGAAACAAGCAAAAGGTTGCAGCCACAAATAATAACATATACCCGTTTGTACTGTAGGGGACACGGTTGTCTAAAATCAACACTCCTTGGTTTATCTCATTTCAAATCTCCAAGTGTTGCAAGACTATTTCTTTCGAGTAATAAACACGAGCAGCAAACGGACCACCTTCAGTACAATATTGGCACAACCCTTTGAAGCGCAACAGAGGTAATATGAGACGGCGAAGTACTGACAGACGAATTTAGCTAACCGTGTCCCCAACAGTACATACCCATACACAGCTGGCATTATGTGATCAAGGCGTCGTTACTCTGTGACGAAGCTTACGCAACAGCCACACAACATCATAATATTGAATTGAGACCCCCATAACATGAATTGCGAATCTGTTTTAGTTAAATCTGATAGCGCAGATTACAGTTGACCGTACTCACTTTCTGACCCCACTCCTTTCACATAAAATTAGTTAACTAAGTGCCGGCCATGAGGATGAAGAATAATGGAGTCATTGGATCACAATGACACAGGGTCGCCTCGGTGCTGAAAAAATTCGGAACCACACCTATCGGCGGTATATATTCCGGCCGCATGTCTGACACGCATTGTTTTTCTCAACGTCCTCAGGGCCACCACCTGCGGACCCTAGTGGCGGTCACGAAACTTCCCGTACGGCGACGTCCTGGGACACTTTGCACGCTCCCCCTACCAGACGCGAGGAATTCAAAGATGCGAAGGAAAACGCAACACTGAGCTTGATCAATAATCTTTAGTGCGTTTAACCTCCTGATCGTTGCGCTCACTGGCTGAACTTTCAAGACTCGTGCTGAGACACGCATTATAAATTATCAATAAAATATTTGCAGTTTTACTTCTTTAGTACACTGTTTAGGTCATCTCCTCCTCTTCCAGAAGTGTGGTCGAACACGCGGCCTTATTGGGAAATGGCCACCAAAATTCAGTCATGTGTATGCTTTACAGATGCCGCGACACCGCTAACGTCCTATACACTGCCTACAAGGCTATTGCAGTGTAAACTACTCTTGTTTCAGTTTCACGTATTCGTCGCCTTTCAGATTTTCCACTCACAGGGAGCATTTTATTGAATCCCCGCTTCAATCCGTGACCTTCTGTTTTAAACTTGCATGGTAACTTTACGCATGGAATGTTCTCTTTCTTTATATCGTAGGTGCGTGATCTGCAGCACGACAATCTCAACGCCTTTATAGGAGCATGTATTGATCCTCCAAATATATGCATCATCACAGAATACTGCTCTCGGGGAAGTCTCATGGTAATGTTATTTCCAGACCCTCCAAATATATATGAACCCGTGTTCGAAAGAAGGAACCATGACTGCTGACGAATTTCTCGCGATTAATGTGACATACTCCTTTGACGACACTCAGAAATCATCGGAACGCCTGAGCGCTAACTTGAGTACCATGAAGTGAAACTCGATTGCAGATTACTGTTAATTAAAAACAAGATAATTATAATGTATAGCTTTATGTTCAAGAAAAACAAGAAATGAGCATGACTGAAATGAGGTTCCTGACCAATGCATCGACACACACTTATGAACAGCTCTTATTCTGGAGATTTGGGCATCTCAGATTGTTTGCATTCCCTTACCCGTAGAAGATTTCGCCAGCACTTAAATCGAGTCGTTATCAACGAGCCCTACTTTTTCTGTTGGTTATCAACCAGCCTATTTTTCTTATATATACTTTCTTTTCAAAGGACATTTTGGAAAACGAAGACGTAACCCTCGATAACATATTTGTGGCCTCCCTGATAGCAGACCTTGTTCGGGTAAGAGCATGAGCATTCGCTTTCCTTGCAGGGACTTTTTATTTATTTATTTAGTTAATACTGCAGACTCAAAATGGGTTCATATAGCAGGGGCACTAAAATTCATGAAGAACATGCAAACAAGCACTGTCGCCACTGAACAGAACGGTTAGAGCAGTCTTGGGTAGTAATTATGTTACAAGTACCTTGTAACGGTAACTATAGTTACCGCATTTAGTCCAAGAAACTGTAAAATGTAACTGAGTTACGCAGGTATGGCAATATTTGGCACGCGTCACTTCCCTAGCGTCACTATATCGAAGCTTTAAAGCCCTGCCGCTTTTCCAACCAGGAATTCCATGAATTTTGTCATCTCATACGCAGCCAGGACGGCCTAGATCAGGGGCCTCAAACACACGGCCCGCGGTTCGCAGTCAGCAATTCTGTGGCCCGTGGACTTTTGATCGCCGAACAGAAGGCAACTGTTCGCTAAAAAAATCCAGTGAAGGATTACGAATGAAAACAGCTTTTCGAGCGTTGTTTTTATCCATGCACGGCACAGTGCTGATCTTGTCCATATGAGGTAGCACGTACGTGTGTGAGCGCTTCTGCTGCTCATGAACATCAAGTTACGACCGCAACGGGGTATTCGAGTGCAACTGCGAACGACTAAGTAGTAAACAGCCAGCTTACGAGCTTATAGAAGCAGCAGCCTCTCCAACCATCGTTGTCATTCCCGTGAAAATAGAAAGGAACAGCTATGTGCGAAGGCTATTGTATTTTAACTCTTTACAGTCATATTAATGTAACATGCCCGAAACCATCCAGTGCGAATCAAATCCGATTTTTTTTCTCCCACTGTCGTCGCCATTTCTTTGTCACGTTGGAAGTGTTAGGAACGACGACAATACTGTGCGACAATAAATAGGAGGATATATCCCGAGCAGTCATAATGGTTTCTGAAGAACCACGTATTGTTTTCAAGCTCTTTTTTTTTAATTGAATACCCCAATAAAAAAATGAGTACCCCAGTTGCGAAGACAGATGTTTCTCTTCGTTTGTCAAGTGTAGTTCTTTAGTAATGAATTGCGTACATACCGTCCGGCTTGACAGACAATACACCACTCGTGCACTCGCGTACGCGTTATTTTATGGTATATTAGGATGTCTTATGGTAATTGCGGTCTTTTTTTCTTTGCGGCCCCTCATGGTGTAGTCTGATGTCAAGGCGACAAGCCACTCGATGTGAGTTTGAGGCTCCTGGCTTAGACTAACTACCAACGTGGTGTCTAGGCCCATCAAAAGTCCTCTGTTTATAACACTGTATATCTATGGTAGGACGGCACCAGTCCGAAAACACAGTTTTCGAAGTTACATTTATTCGGGTTTTTTTGTTAAAGGGAACAGTGATGTGGCTAAGTTACTTTAACGTGGTAACTGATGTAGCTGTAACTAGTTACATTCATTTCAGAAAGAGTAACTGTAACTCTGTTACTAGTTCCGCAGGGTAACTGAAAATGTAACTTAGTTACTTTTTAGTAACATACGCATTTCTGGATCAGAGTACACTACTCTATCTACATTATCACCCATAAAGGCTGTGAGAGACAAGTGAGGGAATTGGGCCGACGTAGTGAGTTGATGGTAGCATTTCCTTGACCTTGAGGACGGCGACAACACACGGGGAGACAGAGGAGTCCCCTCAAGCTCAAGGAAAGGTGTCATCTCCGATACGCCAGCTCACTTGCATTTTGTTACTTTGTTCATCGCAAGTGAGTTCCAGTCTTTAATAATTCCAGGGCAAAACATAATATTTAAAACAGTCAGTCCTGCACTAGAATCCTTTCAGTGTATTGTGATGGCTTGGACGTGAGGACACAGGGTGTTTGCTCTAACGTGTCCAGAAATTTTATTTAAAGCGAGCGATAAAAGAGAAACGGGCGCTACTTTTCAGCTACTTGACTAAGAAACAGGTGCTACTGGTAAAGCAGTACCTGTCTCTTACTCAAGTAGCAGAAAAGTACCATTTGCTTTTCTTTTATCGCTCGCTTTAAATATAATTTCTGGACACGTTAGAGCAAACACCCTGTATACCTATAGCTACGACCTATAGCTATAACCCATATAGATGTACCTAACTATAGCTATAACCTATAGCTAGGACATATACCTCCGTGTGGAGTAATGTAGTGCCGCTGATGTATCCGACATTGACCAGTGACTAATTGAGAGAGAA
Organism: Ornithodoros turicata; assembly: GCF_037126465.1. Lineage (NCBI taxonomy): Eukaryota > Metazoa > Arthropoda > Arachnida > Ixodida > Argasidae > Ornithodoros > Ornithodoros turicata. Next base: position 40,528,835 of record NC_088204.1, read on the forward strand.
ACTTAAGTATGTGGGTCTTTCTACACTATTTTAAAGGCACTAGATCATTCCTAGCACGAAGGGTGAGGTAACTGAACCGTCTGACGACGGTCTGAGTTGAAAATAAACCGCAACGCTGTTTTTCAGACTCAGGATGTTGCATATAGGTTTAGGCATATGCGCCACAAAGAGTCTCGTAATATTCTAAAATAGGACGGACGAAAGTTCGAAACGTCTTTAACTTGCAGGGTTAGTCTTGCAAACGTTACACATTTCGATCGCATCGTAACAACAGAAGACAACAGAACCCAAACTTCGCAGGCTGATACCCATTTGTCCGAAGTTTTATTGGAATTTTTTGCAGTCGTTATGGTCATGCAGAAAGGGCATTCAAAACCTCGCCCCATGAATTTTCAAAGGCCTATCTCGCACAAACCCCGCCATTTTTTCTTGTGTCTGCCTCACATCACATCACAAAGGCGGCGCTGCCTACAACGATGTGACATGTCCATGCTGACCTAATCCTCTTCTGTATGCTGGCGTCACCTGTGTGTGGCGAACTGAAAATAAAGCGCACTGAGGAGAAAATGGCGGCTTTTGAGTGAGATGGGCCTTAAAATATGCAACTAGTGAGGGTTTATTCGATTTTTAATTCGTCTTCTATAGGACCATAACACTCACAAAAAATCCCCACATTTTGAATTTGGAAGCGCCAAATTTTGATATGCAAATGAGACGCAACCAGAACTACGCACTTGTTCAGCGCAAAAAACGATATGACCTACGGCTCATCTGGCCGTCAGATCAGCACCTGCTCCATTCAGGTCCGTTGCTACAAACTACGTGGTCTTCCAACGCGAACGCCCTTTGCTCCTTTTGCGCTCGAGAAGTGCATGGTTTTTGTTTCGGTTCATTTGCTTACGAAAATTCAGCGATTTATGTCTCAAAGTGCGTGCTCGTTTCAGGATATTAAAAAAGAAAGAAAGAAGGGGCATTTAAGTGATGACTGGCTCCAATTTCGCTATATCGGATTTCTCCGATAAACATCTAATTAATAAGTAATAATTACTCATAGGTAATTAGCCGTCCAGTAGTTGCACCCGCTTTCCGACAGGATATCCGCAAGGCCACTTTACCTAATGTCATGGATTGGGAAAAGTACCGCCATTCCTTGATCTTTGCCGCCGCGATCTTGGAGATTTAATGGCGGCCGTACCATGAAAACCTATACTATGGCCGCCATTAAAGTCCCAAGGTCGCAAGCGGCAAAGCGAAGATGTCGCTAGTTTTCTCAATCCATGGACTTTACCCACGCAGGAAGTGTTGACATTAGTTCCTTGTACAAATCGCTTTAACTTGAACAATAACTTGCTGTGAGACACTCAATGAATCCTATGAAATACTCAGCGAAATTGACAAAAAATAATGTCGACTTCTCCACCAGCGTTTAAAGCTTTGGCAAGGTCGTGCGAAGTCGTGTGTAATCTGTGTCAGCGTATTGTTAGCGAGTTGCTCATCGGCGTTTCATTGTCCGCGATGTGTGTCGTCTTGGCGATGTCTGCAGATTGTGACTCATGTGAATAGGGTATTCAGGTACCGGCGCGTCGTTTTTCATATTGTAATATGCACACTGAGAACAGCTTTCGCAGAACATATTTCACTCTAACAGTCGTTTACCACTTTCAGGGAATGATCTACTTACACGAAAGTCCCATAAAGTCTCATGGCGACCTTCGTTCCTGTAAATGTCTTGTCGATAGTCGTTGGGTAGTCAAAATAGCGGATTTTGGGTTGCACGAGCTGAAGGTCGGCGCAGACGTATCTTGGATTGCCGCAGACCTAGACAGAGAGTGCGAACGTACGTGCCCAGTAGTATTCTGGCGTCTGAATACAGACGCCTGTCTAAGATGTTCAATGACAAAACATAACCTTTATTTGTCCGTAGGGTTCTTGTGGAGAGCACCTGAGCTTCTGAGGGATCCGCATGCTCCTCCATGGGGCACAGCCAAGGGAGATGTATATTCCTTCAGTATTATATTGTACGAAATAATAGGAAGGCGAGGACCATATGGCCGAACTGCTTTGACACCTGCCGGTAAGCTCACAGACGGTGCCGGCATTACAAATGTGTCCACTCGTCAAGGCCTCTTTAGACCACCTCCCGTAGTTTATATCTCAGTAGGTAGGTCAGGCACAAGCGTCTCGGCTACTCCCATACGTACGCTTAATGGTCCACGACCCACACTCGATCGAAGTATCGAACAACTGCCATCACACCCAGACGGTGACCGCGCCTTTGCCGTGAGTTTTTCGCCCATGACCGCGCTCGACTGAATGCGGCGATTAATGCTTTTGCGCCATTCTTTCTGTATGTGAAAGGAACCTGCGTTTTTGCGTAACGCGATCCACATAGACCTTGATCTGGAGCTTTCTCATCGATGACTTGATTGATTAAATGTAGGAAATAAAATATGAGGACTTGAAAGTCGAAGATTGCTCGGCTATGATAGTGTCGTATATCAAGTACATGGCGCGCAAGAACATAGAACACAGAGAAAGGTAAATACAGGACGAGCTCTGTCGTTCACAAGTGAGGTTTTTGTAGACTAGTTAACGCCTGCGTGCTTTGTCCTGTGTACACGGGCTCCAGAGAGTGTGCGAAGACTCCGTGAGTTCCAGGAAATTACGGCAGCACACGTCGTGTGTTTTCCTATCTCTGTGTCTCTGTCCTGTTGTAGGGCGCCATGTCCTTGATATACAGTGTGTCCCAACTAACTGCGAACATACCTAAGATATATATATATATATATCACTTTTTCAGAAATGAATCAATTGCAATATAGCATATGCTGAAGGGCACTTCTTAGGAGGGCACTAGCAAACTCCTAAGGCAATGCTTTAGGCAATGCAACAATTAACTTTTTAATTATAAAAGCTACCAGGTTGTCCCAATGAGAACATTTGGTCCCTTCCGTGCCCTGATACCGTTGCCGTTTTCAGAACAAAAATCCGTTCGATAGGTCGTCCGCAAAAAATTCGTGAAGGAAAACCATTTTTTTCTTGATTTTGTTCGTTGCGCATCTTCAGAGACGCGTCTTCCATTCACTCGCAATGTGAGAGGATGAAGGAGCACACTATCACCTCTTGCTGTCTTGAAAAAGATTAAGAAGAAACAAAAAATCAACCCAAGATAAGGGCAGTTGTGATAGCGTCACCCGATACATTTGCTGTTGTTTTGTTTCCGCAAGTTAAAGCTCATCTTCCACGCATGAGGCGGCACTGTTCTCCTTAACCCTTTCACATTGGGGCGGAAGGGAAGACGCGTCTCTCAAAATACGCAATGAACAAAATAAAGAACAAATGGTGTTCCTTCACGAATTTTTTTGCGGAATGGAACGCCTATGGAATGGATTTTTGTTCTGAAAACGGCAACAGTATCAGGGGTCCGAAGGGACCATATGTTCTCATTGGGACAACCTCGTAGCTATTATAATTAAAAAGTTAATTGTTTAAAGTTAATTAATACATTGCCTTAGAGGTTTGTTGGCGCCCTCCTAAGGAGTTCCCTCCAGCATATGCTATATGGCAATTGGTTTCATTTCAGAAAAAGTGATGCATATATTTTGTAAAAAATATGTTCTAAGTTAGCTGGGACACATATGTGTCTCTACCATAGCCCAGCAATGTACACCTTTTTATGTCCCCATATTTTATTTGTTATGCACCATCTCCTTGATATATGCGGACACTACTGTTGCTGTTAGGACTTAGGGACACGTTTGAGGTTTCGCTTTTTTTAACTTCGTCTGTTCGATTACGTTTCACGTGAGAGACCGGATAAAGGTTTGATGGTCTGAAACTCAGACATACAGAGCAGTGCCGCGTCAGTTATGTCAACAGACTGAGGTTTACATTTCCACAACAATAGTCGCGAACTGGTCTAGCGTGGATTCACAGTCAATAGGACGTGTGCTAGTAGGGCAAATACGCCAAGAAAAACGTAGGCCATTTACTTTGCGCGATTCTCGCTGCAGACATCGTGACACGTGTGGTACAGCCCGAGAAGGAACCGTTTCGACCCTCACTGGATGAACTTCCAGATCATCCGTACGACTGTGTGCAAGATTGCATGATCGACTGCTGGCATGAAGATCCTGAATACAGGCCTGATTTCAAGGGAATTCGAGCGAGACTTCGGCCATTGCGAAAAGGCTTGTATGTACAGATCTTTCTTTTAGTTTAATTAAAGACTTTCGTAACATTGTTTAGGGCAAGCACGCCTCCCGAATTTCCTTTTTCTGATTGGGTGGGTGGGGCGGTGGGGGGAGCCCTCAGAGCGAATTACGAGGGTGGTTCAATAACGTCTTTTATTTTATTTTTTTAAATTTCAAACAAGCATCCCCTGAAAATTTACAGCGAACGATGGCACAATGTTCACAAATGCAGGCAATTATTGCTTGGCACTCTCGCATGACTGATAGAAGTGCGACATTTTAATAGTAGATGAATAACTAATCTATCTTTTGATACTGTTCACATGGTTGTGAGACACGAATGATCCCGTGCATGTTCCATAATGCGACATGATGTTAGCTTTATTGGGAGCAGGTTAACAGCAATCGAATATGTTACCGGGAAAAATTTCTCGTGCATGAGTTTGTCGACAGGAAGAACATTTTCGTTTTCAGAACGTTCAAGAACATTTTCAGACAACATTTTACGTGGTGTTCGGGAAGTTGCGTATCCCTTAAAGTTGTTTTTGTACCAGCGTGATGGTTTACATGACAACTTACGTGATGCAAGGGGTTTTCAACGAGGCTATCGAGCAAAAGGTCGACCTTGGTTCAGCACACAAATTTAAAGGGGTTGCGGCAGGTCATCCCACGTTATCTCAGATAAGCGTAAAAGACGGTTCTTTACACCGATGTGAACCTGCATTGAAAGCTTCACAGCGAAGAGGGTAATAGTAGCGTAGGAAATGGGCGCCGCGATTACCGAAACTCATGCGACTCCGACATCACAGCCCTTGCTGCCGCCAGTGAAGCAGTGCACGAGAAGTCACGTGCTTACGGCTGCCAACTTGGATGGACGCAACTCTGAGCTCCGTGCGTCTGCGCTCTGGTCGGGAGTGTGTTCGAGGGCTTGTATCTCGCTAAGTACTACACGTAGAAGAATAATTCTTTTTTCCCCAATATCCCGGCGTGCGGTACAATGCGTTCATAGTGCAATGGACCACATCTATGAAAGTATCATCCCAGCCCCTTTAATTAAAAAGAAAACGCTAACGTAGGTTGTGGGAAGAATTACTCATCAACATTCAATATTTTATAAATAGGTCTCATCTTCAACCATGTTAATCTCGTAGATATATTACAGCGACAGCTGTATGCGGGAACTTTTTTCAAGGCCGCGGCGTGGTTCTTGGCATTTTAGTCGGCGCGCCATTGATTGGCGCAGCTGGCGTCGCAGCAAATCGGAGAGAAGATAAAGAAAGAAAAGGGAAAGCCGGGGTGCTAGCGCAAGTCAGTGTACCGGACGCTATGTGGCGGCCACGGAGAGTTGTACGCCGTCCGCAGACAGGCTTGGCGCGCCTGCTGCAGGAAGCCAACGGCATAGCGCATCGAAGAACAAGCGGCCCAACGCGCATTGGCTGCACGAAGGCAACATGACTCATCACAACAGTGAGGGAACGCAAAGCGGTTGCGATGAGACGAAGTCAAGGAATTCGAAAGTTAGGGAGCGCAGAGCCGAGGCAAACAGAAGAAGGTGGGAGAACGAACAAGTACGCGAGCACGAAGCCGTGGCCATGACACGTGAACGGTCCCAGACGTGCATACTTGAAACGAATGCAAGTCCGTCCTAGTTTGCACTGGCCAACGCGGAGTTTGCGAATAAGTTTCTTAATTCCGAGTTTGGACATGATGGGCCATTTCATAAAAGGATGACGACGCATGCGCAAGACGGTGTCGGGTCGTAGTTGTAATTTGCCGAAGCATATTGGTTGTTGGCACGTGAAGCAGAAGCTAGCATTTGAAGAAGGGCCAGTAGGATATGCAACGGACAGCACTGGCCCGACACCCGGGCCCAACCCGACCCGGGTGAGGCACTAATTCTTTTTTTTTTCAAGTCTGGGAACGTGCTTCACACCAGAAAACCGGAGCCTGCAGGCCGCATTCTGACCCCACAGTTATTTTGCCTTTGGGCGCGGACCGGGCTCCGGTCTTGACCCATGACACACGTTCTCAACTCTTTGCTGCATATTTTTTATTCGCAATCCAGTACACAAGAGTTACACATGAAACAGCATTTTCAACAGATTTTGTTCATTTTCTGTGGTACCTTACTGACCTGAATTAATTCAGCAGCAAAAAGGCAGTACGGGCTTTTTCACTTTTCCTGACGGCATACGCACATCATAACACCTCCGACAATGCACAATGAAACAGATAATAGCCTTTCCTCGCCTACTGTCACGGAACCTGCTGCCATGACCCCCCCCCCCTTTTTTTTTTTCCTGGCATTGAAAACTGCCGCGTACAACTGCAATCGTGCAAAACTGCAGAAGGTCGAACAACATTTCTTGTCCCCAACGTTGGAAAACCGTATAGTTATAGCATATTCTGGCAGCAACGTAAAAATCGCCCTGTGCATTGTCTATGTCACTGCTTCACCTATGGATGGCAACACACGGTTTATGCAGTTCCTCATCGGTGGCAGGCATAAAAAGTGGCAAGTGCTCTAAAAAGTCGCACATTACTCGTATTTGGCAGTTCGCTGACAGCACTGTTACACTGTATTGCTCCGTCGTAAGTGGAAATCGCCTCTTCACTTGCCGTGAAAGTGGCAGGCCTTGCGCACGCAAGAAGTCCTATATTTGCTCGCTACTGGGGCCGAGAAAACCGCGTACTATCGTCCTCGAGCTTACGATTTACAGAATGAGTGCCCTAGATGGATGAGGTTGCTTCCCGGGGCTCCACGATATTGATATATGTCCATCGTGGATACGAAGAGAACATGCTTATGCGCTATGCTCCTGTCAGCCACTCTACTTTGCGGGTTTGCCGCACGGCGGCGCCAGTCCTTTCTGAAATGGCACATTGTGACGTTCGCGATAATGGCTGTGGCTTAGGACCAGCGTGGCGCCCGTACGTGCGCAACACAGCGAATTGTTGCGCGTGGACGATGCAGATGTTGCTGTCACTTCTCCCCACACCAACGCGAAAAGCGTTTTTATATATGAATGAATAATACGTCTCATTATGTATTTTATTTTAGTTTTCCCTACCTGCACGCAACATTCAGTCTTTGTCAAAGAAGCCAACCGAAAGCATAGCTGGCGACCTGATGCAGCAGTCGCGCGGTAAAAAAAAAAGAAACTAAAGGACGCAGCGAAATCGAAGCCGCGAGCTGCAAATTGAGCAGAATACTTCTGCCACTTGAAATAAGCTTCCCTACACAATAAAAAAGAACGTCATAGTAGATGACATAGAGAAGAGAGATTGATGAGATGAGAAGAGACATAGAAGGACAAAATCAGCACAAGCCACAGAACACCCAGTTGCGTACTTCAGTCGAAGAGTGGCAGTTGGATCAAATACAGCAGCAGTGGGATCCCACTACTGGTGCCTTTTCTTCAACGACCACCATTCAACTAAAAAACAAGGACTTCACCACAAAATACGGTCCTGGGCCAAACTCCCATTCCGAGAGATACTATTCTCTCTCCTGTTTTGATGAAAATGGGAAGCTTTTTAACGCTTTGTATTTGCATTAATGGTGACAAGAAGCCGGATACCACGCCGCTACCTCAAACTATACAGGTGATAACGGCATCATCCTAAGCAGTGATTGGCAAGGAGCGTGTTATGTGGTGGTGCTTCGGATTTAAACTACAGGAACGCCGAGACTGGGAGGTGACGCGGGTTAGAATCTCCTCACTGGCCTTTTCCTCACTGGATCATTTGCTTTTCCTTGGTTTTTCCATTCTTTCCTTGGGGTTTCCAAAGTTTTCTTTGGGTTTTCCGGCCGACTTTCCGGACGAATGTCGGCAGTTCCCCCTGAAGTTGGCCAAGGAGGCACACAGACCCCTCTGTCCCCCACTCCTTCCTGCTGTCCTCTCCCCACCCGTCCTCGTCTATATACCTCGCTCATAGTCACAGTTGCTTCGCGGCGCTAACACTGAATAAAAAAAAGTACAGGAGACAGGGCGACATCATTCTAGAGGCTGGCTTGCCTTGATCGTGTCATGCCGGATTTTCTGTTTTTTTTGTGTGTTGTGATGTGTGTAGCGAACACTGTGGGCATAACTACGTGATATATTTCCCTATGTAATTTTCCCGCCCAGGAAGCCTAACATCTTCGACAATATGTTGGTGATGATGGAGAAATATGCTACAAATCTAGAAGCCCTCGTGGATGAAAGGACGCATCTTCTGGTGCAGGAAAAGAAGAAGACTGAGGCACTGCTCTATGAGATGCTGCCTAGGTAAATGAGGCACGAGATATGCATGTAAAAGACTACATAGTGTTGGCGTTGGAGTCCTCTTCAGTTTCATATCATCCGTAACATAGGTCAGTTGCAGACCAACTGCGAAGGGGGAAACAAGTCCAGGCCGAGAGCTTTGAGTCGGTGACGATCTACTTCAGTGATATCGTTGGGTTCACCAGCATGTGTGCTGACAGCACACCGTTTGAGGTAGTCACCTCCTCTCCTCTCCCATTTCCGTGCATATATGCTATGAGAAGCTGTCGTTTTTGCACAAGCTAACATCTGTCGCTGATACGCTAGAAGGCTTTCGACTCCCGTCACATTTTCCGTCTCCCTTTAGAGGTTCCTTGCCCCTTCAAGCTCACGAGGAGGCAACCTGTCACTTAACTAGGACAGTTAAGTTACAGTTTCTTCGGACATAGCTAGGCTTTGTGGTTTACGGCATTTGCAAAACTCCCCAAATTATTCTTTTTTCAAATTCGGAATATTAAAAAAAAAAACTCCGAATACGCAGTGCCATATGTCAGCTGCGATCCTTTCAATGGGAAAGGCAAATCCCCGTAGGAATACCTCCACTTGTGCACCGTAGGTCAAGCCTGGCATTAGAAAGCCTTAGTGCATCATACGGTATCGCCTTTGCGTACGTAAGAGATGACTTTAGGGGTCCTGCACACGCGCAAAATATAAACCTACCACGCTATTCCTTACGTACGCTCAGACAATAGCCTGCGCAAATACCCACTGTTATCACCGGACTGTGCCCTTATTTTGTTATGCTTCAGCGCTCATAGAACGATGAGCTGGTTGTGAGATCTGTTATCGCCAGGGAATGCTCGGAATTTCCAAAGCTGATCACGGACTTCTAAGCCTTCTAGCTCGACTTTGTACTCTTTGAACTCTTCTGGCTGCAGCTCTCCAATAAAGACTTACACTCACCCTTGTTTCCGTTTCAAGCCAGCAAGACCTTCGTGCAGAATTGAATAGATGCCCGCATCCGGGGATTTATTTTCGGGGCAGAATATAGCTGTCGAAAGAATCAGATATTTGCCGAACCATATAAATACCTGTAAACACCCCCCTTAAAAAAAAAGAAAAAAAAGAAAATGCCGATATGCCCTAGACATAGCTTACATTGTTTTTGTTGTTATTGCTTTGTTGTTCTTGCGCCTCAGTATTATTCTATGCATACTACGCAGCATACACCTGATTACACCCAGCGAAACAAGAGAAACGGCAAATGCGTTGTCTGAAAGAGGATAGCAATCTACTGTTGAGTTGATGAGTGCAAGCACTGGTGAGATACGTTCAGGGACTACGTTTTTCTTATACCTTATCACCAAGCAGTATTTTCTGCGCATTCGTGTGGAAACGGAAAGAAACAGAATATTTTTACAACCCTACACTTCCTCGCTTCGTTGCCTCTTCTATGGCTAACCCTTCCCTTTTTCATCTAACCATTATATAAACACATCCCTCCCCCTCGAGGACTGATGACCAAAGAAATCCTAATCCTTCTTTCAACGTGCAGCGTTTCGCTACGTGGCCTTGTCACACCATGTATGCTTAGGGCCCTTCACGATAGTCCCCCCCCCCCCCCCCCGAATAAATTTTCAAGAATTCGGGTAAAACCCGTTATCTACCGGAAATCCTTGCGGTCCTTCAACTTGTCGTTCTCGGTAAACCGTCGGAAAAATGATTCATAATATCAGCAAAGACAGCTATCTGTGAGAATCTATTTATCCTCCGTTTATGATCCCCTCCTGCAGGAGTCAAAGACGAGGTTTTTGTGGAGCTCGGGTAAGTGTTTGAATTCCGCGGCCATTCATTATCCCAGCTCTGAGCGGAAATATAAAGATTATTGTTTCTCGTCCCGGTTTCACAGCAGTGGCTTGTTTCATATGCCTTTCGTTTCACCCGAAAATTCCCCGGTGACATATCAAACAGAGATCATAGCGCCTGACTTCTCCCCGACTTCTCGTGTGTAAATAGCACCCGATTTTTCCCTCCAGAATTTCAAAAATCATAAAACCCGAAAACAAAGAACCCTATGTATGCTTAGTAACAGAGTACCTAGCGGAATAGAAAGAATAGAACAATGTGTACGACGAGTGATTGCAGCTTCTATAGCACTTTCATCCGCCTGGCGAGTGGTCATGTCAGTGTATTACCATACGGTTCATTGTCCTTTATTTATTGAGGCGTACGGGGAATGTATCTTTGCTCAGGTGGTGGACTTCCTCAATGACCTGTACACCTGCTTTGACTCTATTATCGAGAACTACGATGTATACAAGGTGGAGACAATAGGAGATGCATACATGGTGGCCAGTGGGTTACCCTTACCCTGTCCAGGACATGCGGCACAAGTGGCCTCGATGGCTCTACACCTGTTGAGTGCCGTCCGGCTATTTCGCATTCGACATCGGCCCACCGACACACTAAAACTTCGCATAGGACTCCATTCGGGTAAGCAAATTTGATTGGATACTAAGAAGAGCAGATACTAGCAGATAAAACATAGGAGTACATAGAAACTGGCGTCCATGAAAGAGAAATGAAATCAGAAACAAATACCTGCAAATCGGCAATGTTACTATAGATTAACACAGTTTATCTTGTGAAAGTTGCCGTCTCTCCCCTTCACACATAGATGTTTTCCCTCGTCATGAAACGCTGTCCGTAGAGAACCTTGTGGGAGTTGCAAATCATTTGAGTGTGGCATATCACACCAGGTGTCTAGGACGAGATCACGCACGAAAACGTTCGATCGGTGCTGTAATAAAAGTAGAAATAACATTTTTATAAAATAACATTTATATGTGCTGCACGAGCACTCTTTTTGAGAATATAGGCGGCGAGAAGCATATAGCAAATGACCAAAGACATGAATCCCACTGTCATTAGAGTTAGACCAGTATTAGATTATTAGTTACGTCAATAAACGTTATCTACGGGTATCAACATGTAGTGCTGGCCGTCAGCTTATTCGCTTCGAATGCTACAGAAACGCTTAAAATGACGTAGAAGAAACGCCACTTTCGAAAACAAGGCAAGGAATCCCCAATAATTTCGTCAATGCCGCAACAACTCCGTCCATTAGAAACTGCTGACAGCCGTAAAACCTTAACCACTAATACTAGCTGCACTATGTCAGCACCATCTGGATGACTGTCTAATCTCCTAGGTAACACTGCTTCTTGACTCAATAGAATGGAGTCAATGCCGACCATTCAGCCAGAACCACAAGTGCACAGTAGGTACCAAAAAAAGGGGAAATGTATTTAGTTACTCTTGTTTGGTATCTGCAACCATGTCGTGTTCCTCAACGAAATTTGCAGTGACATACTTATAGGATGAGTCTCAAAGTGCTGGGTGAAACATGACGAAAAGTAACCCCGGGACAGAGGAAGCACACAGACAACTACAAATTCTCGAACACAATAAACGGTTTATTCTTAGCCAGGACCGAGAAAAACCAAGAAAGTTCAAAAGAGGCTGTGTTTCTGTGTTTCGGCTGTCAACGTGTTTCCTCTGTCTGGGGATTACTTTCTGTCCCGCAATTATTCGGGTATTTTTGAGTGGGGTAACGGGTAGCGAAGTTATTTTACTTGATTTCGGTACAACACTTCCCATAATGCGCTCTAAAAACTGTATATTCTCAGCAACCTTTACATAAACAAACTGGTCACATGCATAGAACCCCGGAATTTATTAACAGCCATACGTGCATCAGTGCCTCACATATTCATAGTCATTCTTTGCCTGTAGCGGTTAGCATTTGACTTATTTGACTCTCAACGCGTTCAGAACCCAATCTCACCGAACCTTGCTAACGGAGTATTCGGTAGCTAAAGGTCAACCACTTCCGGTGACCTGGGAATTTTGGAAGCTGACCTATACAGAGAAGAACGGCTACTCAGCGGACGCCTACTGCAGTATGGGAATGCACCAAACGGCTCACGGGAGTCTGAAATGGCTTCGAGAACGTCGCCGACGACAAGAAAATCCTGGGGGCTTTCGTCGAGGAAGCTGCCTGGTCCTTCAATTCAATTGGAATCAATTCCTGATTTAATTCCCAGTTTCGTTTAATTCTTTTGTTCCATAACCAGTGTATGTGGGAGGCAGAGAATTTGCACAACTACCGAGAGTTGAATGGAATGTGTTCAGGGTAGGTCACGCTTATAAGACCGATGGCATAAAACAGAAGTCGCCTCGAAGATGACTGCATATCTCTTTCTTTCCGCATGCAGTGCAGAACTGTGATTCCGCGCACAAGAGGACGTGTTGCGACGGGAGTTAAGGGTGGGAAATCGGCACCCAGGGGTAGTCGTTTGTTCTTGGGCTTCTATGATTCGCCTCCTTCGAGAAAACAGAGCTCAGATTCGTATTTACCCGTACCCCATCGGAAGCCCACAGAAGTAGAGAGATGAGTGAAGTTCAGGGACTGCGCGGCGTGTTCACCTACTAGTACAGCGTATTGCGCCACGATATCCCCGTATTTCGTTGACCTCCGTCTCCTCAAGCAGCCATTTTGCTAAACAACTTCGAAAGGCCCCAAAGTCCGAATCGATCCATTGCATGAGTCGGTCTTGCCTTTATTCTGTCCGTCCCTCGGGCGAGAGGAGAAGTTGCGGGGATAGTGTGCATCCTCCCTTGTCTGCACGCTACTGGGGTCGCATATGTCAGCCTTCCAGTATTAATAGAACTTTGTTTGCTGACGCTACCCGTGGACTGTGTCCTTCCCCAGGGTCCGTTTGCGCTGGAGTCGTGGGAAGGAAAATGCCACGCTATTGCCTTTTCGGAGACACCGTCAACACTGCCTCGAGGATGGAGTCAACTGGTCTACGTAAGTTCTTTTTTATTCTTCTGCCATTATAAAAGTACAATTCCGTTGAAACTTTGAATCAAGGCGATGTTAGGCATTATATTTTGTTAACTCCCGCAATGGTAATTCTTTATGGTCCAATATTCACGACGATAGTGATATGTTAACGAAAAGTAATGTCCGCAAATTTACTGATCAAATTTTGAGTTTCTGGTTCGCATCTTTACTGCATTGTTTTCACTGCACTTTCTTGGGTTAATGAGCTGTGTTTGTGTGTCCCTGACAAGACGAAACGCTCCCTAAACGGTGCCAATGACACCTCGTCGTCCCACAGCTGTCAAACAGAGATTTTGCGCTTTAGATGCAGACTGCATGCGTGAAAATACAGTGCTGGGCATGAATTTACGGAACATGGCGCAACGTCATTTTATGTATTTATATTAATCTCTACCAGGTTAATCGTTACTAATGTAAATCATTAAAGTAATCATTAAAGCCTCCTGGCACAGGTTGTCCCCTTCTCTCCGCCGCCAAGGTGTCACCTGTAGGTGTCACGAGAAAATGGCGGCGCTCGCGGGTTCCGCAATCTTTTACGCAGCACTCGATCAGATTTGCTTCCAGTTCGGTTACTTTCAGATACAGTCAACCCTCGATTTATGAACACCCTCAGTTCCCCGAAAAATCGTTCATAAATCGAGGGATTCATAAATCGAAAATTCCTTTAAGTGAGTACTATCGAGCAAATGGAACAGTATTTCCGAGTTGGTATTGTGTTTATAATGCAATATATTGTGTAATTTTGCTTTCGACCATGCCTTCTGCTGTATCAATCTCACAAAGCACAGATGTTAGCGCGTTCACACTCTGTATATTATGCAATACAAAATAGTGTAATTTTGCTTCGGACCATGCCTTCCGCTGTGTCAATCTTGGAAAGAGGCTATGTCAGCACGTTCGCACTCAACTGGTCTCGGCTTTCCTCTGGGGTTTTTAACCTACCTTTATTAATCTCCGCGTGACAGCGGACACCTTATTCATGAATTGAGGTCAGGAACACTTCTTCAAAAACCCGTTTGTTGTTCGGATTGTGAGGGGTTACGAACCGAGGGTGCAATACCTGGAAAACGTTTTTTCTGTTCAGGCGTTATTCATAAGACCACGAATAATTCCTTTGAAGGTTTTTGTTGGCCTCGGAACGACCCGTTCATAAATTGAGGGCGAAAACGCTGGGCAACTCCTAGTTGGTTCCCAGAAACTCCATTCATTATTCGAATATCGAGGTTCATAAAACGAGGGAAAAATTCATGTAAAAAGTTTGGTTCCTCGTGCTAGTGTTCATAAAACGAGGGAATTCATAAATCGAAGGTTCATCAATCGAGGGTTGACTCTAAATCATTTTCAGTTGTATTCTGGGAATAATCCAATGAATAAAAGAAATCGCTCAGTGAATATGCATAAATAAGAAGCGTGAAGAATCTGCCTTAGCAGCTTAATAGCTACTTGCTCTCAAGGGTTATCTCTAACGCATTTTCCTCAGCACTGAAGATTCACTGCAGTGAGGCCTGTAAACGACTCTTGGACAAATCAGAACGCTACACCGTGCAGGAGAGGGGAGTCATCTACATCAAGGTACGTCGCAGACTTGTACCCGTTACTCGAAAAAAGTAATTGATTACCGTTACCGCTACTTCTACGGATAAAGTAATTGATTACCGTTACCACTTACCCCACTCCAAATGTAATTGAGTAATGAGTAGAAAAGTAACGCGTTACTCCGGTCGTTACTTCGCATTCACGCAAGATATACCCGTCTCTGTGTGCCTCAAAAAAGAGAGAGAGAAGAAAAAAAAGGTTCAACAGCTTCACATCTGAAGTAACACGAAAAACAAAAACGTGTAGGATTTGTACAGCTTGAGACAAATGCTTACGGAACATGGCACTTGCATACTCCTTCAACGGAGTGGCCCCCAGGTTGCTATCACGAAGAGATCGAATGAGGAACGGGCTATTTTATTCACATCTCCGTATCTGCGTCCGCTGCACTTTGCTGAGAGAGTGTCGCTCCAATAGAGAAACGCAACACCCCGGTGTTCCGTAAACTTTTGTCCCAAGCTGTATGTATACTGTATTTATCGCCCGGGAAGACGTTGACCCGGTTGTGGAAGAGCATTGCGTGGAACTTCCCCATGACTCCCTCAACCTCCAAAGCTTCAGGTACCACCACACTGGTGTAGGAAGAGATTAAGGAGGAAGAGATTAAGGATTAACATCACTACAATGACCTCCGCTTGCTATAGTAGAACGGCCCAACAAAGGCTGACGGTACGAGGGGCTTGACTTCGGGCAGAGCATCTGAAAGATAAGATAATCTCTGCCGGAAAAGTAATCAATTACTGAGTAATCGATTACTCAGAAAACTAATTGATTACTCGAAAAATTACTTTGACAGTAAAGTAACTGATTACTCGAAAAATTACTCAAAGAAGTAATTGATTACAAGTAACGCAATTACTAGTAACGCGTTACGCACAAGTGTGGGTACGTGTAGTACGTAGCGTGGAACCGTACGGCAGCTTTCTTGTCAGGGTTCAGCTTGTGCACTCGACAGTGCTCCATTTCAATTTATCAGCAAATAACCGCATAAAAATTCACATATGATGCATATGCTACCTTGACTAAATATCTCATTCCTTGATGCACACATTTTTTTCCCTGCCCGGTCGCAGTTTCACAAGTTTACATTGTTGTTGGAACCTAATTTTTACTGCCTTCCTTGTTTTCTAGTGCACTTTACGATACAGCAGTGGAAATGCATGACCTCTGAGGGATATCCTCACTTGAGGACTTAAGCATTAGCGTTTACACCGCAAATGGAATGTCGGTTTCAAAAGCTTACTCTGTAATACCTCGTTTGCTCCGTACTTCCTGGTACCACGGCCCTTCCATAAGTTCTAAGTCTATAGGTGTTGCATCCTTCCTCCGCTTCAAAAATACCAGACGCATAGCATCCTGCAGCCATTCAATTTCGTGCCCCACTGCCTTAAACTTCACGATGTGGCGGGGTCCCTGGCAGATAACACCGTCAAGCGTCATAGAGTGAATAATGTTTGGGCTCAGGAAGGGACAACGCCTGAGAGTAATCGTGAACGCACGGAAACATGTATCCGCAACATGCCCTACGGATGCAACTGTAAAAAAAAAAAAAATGTGCCGCCTTTCAGAGGAGGCCGTCATGGCCTGTATTTCAGCTCATGTTTATAATCGGAACTCGTCAATATGACCACGACTGTTCCCGCGATTTTGGTCAAAACGCGAATTGTCATATTAACGACCACCACGTGTTAGAAATCGTACAATGTCCTTTACGTAAGCTTCGAAAAGTAGAAAATTATGTACGCTGGTAACAGGATACGAATAATGAGCATTTTGAAACATGTCTAACACTTTATTTTCTTAAAAAGCCTGATAAATATTTTTGCGTAGTGCAATTCTCAATCTGACGTAGATCGCTTCTTCATCCGGCAGTCAGCTCTGTTCTTTGCGCTTCTTCTCAAACCTGATGGATGAATGGCGTTTGACTGGAGCAGTTCATTATGACCAAGAGCACTGTTCTGTTAAGCACGTCAGACAGGGGCATCATGAGTTGCCCCGAAAGTGGGCCTGAGATTTGGACGTTATAGGTCAGGCGAACCGCCGGGTCAGTGACTAGCGGTCATAGTAACGAGGGCAAAGTACTGTGTTCGCCCATTGTTGTGCGAAAAAAAAAAAAAACGAACAAGAGTTACACGCGGAGACCACTGGGTAGGAACTGTTCCCCAGAAAAGGGTCATAAAGCGGGGATGTCGTATTAACGAGTGTCATATTAACGAGGTTTGACTGTAGCGCGGAACCGTTAGAAGATGGCCCCATAGTCATGTGGTTCATATCAAGTCATCTTCACTGATGAAGTATTCCACAAAGTGGAATACTTCAGGTATTCCACAAGTATTCCACAAAGTGGAATACTTGTCAATGGCCAATAGGCGTGTGTCGGTTCTTCAGGTTGGTATACAGGCTACCTATCTTTCAAAATTAAAAGCGCTTAAAACAACAGGCCGAGTTTGACACTTTACGCACTGATTGCGACATGGTTGTCTGAAATCGCCTGTCAGTAGTTCTGCAGCGTATATATCCTCGACTGCCCTTGAACATGTTCTCACAATATTGTATTTAACGGCGGACCATATGCTGCAAGTGTTTCTTACTCGAAATAAATGATATTACAATACCTGAAGATTTGAGATGGGATAAACCATGGGGTGCTGATTTCAGACTACCGTGTCGCAAGCAGTACCTATCTTTTACGTTTTCTGAATCCTCATCTCCGCTACCTTTGTGCTGGGTAAAAGATAGCTAACGCCCAGTGTGAAGAGGGATCGAGTGTGATGTTGGAACGAAGGCTGATGAGCTCTCGTTTTACGGGCATTTGGCGAAGTAGGAGTCACCATTCTGTCCCCGTGAACAGGAAAGAAAGCCTGGTATGGGGAACATCACCGTTCTACGCCATGGCGGGGCATGGGAACTATTATGTGGGACGTGTTTACCGTTACTGCTTATATGACAGTGCGTCGTACGACCAAGTAGTATAGGGCTGTGTGATTGCTCGAATACCGAACTGAATAACTGTGTATTCGATTAGAATTCCAAATCGAATATGAAGGTCTATGTTCGAATCGAATCGAATGTCTCTTTCAAACAGAATGTATCCGAATAGTTGCAAATCTACACGTGTAAGCCCGAAAACGCCACAAGGAAAGCTACACAACAAAGTGAGCGTAGCTTCTCATGAAGATGCATACGGTTAAGCATCTTCGCATGCACGCATGCGGAGCGCATGGGTGTATCACGCATACATCTGCACTCTTAAAAATAAACTTTACCGCATGGCACGCTCCTAGCCAACCATCATCTCGAATGATATCGTTATCTGCCCTGATTTGTTGAAAACGGGAGGCGTACGCCTTTTTTGTGATACATATGCTGTTCATAATTGTCACAAAAAAGGCGTATGCCTTCCGTTTTCAACGCATCAGTGCAGACAACGACATCATTCGACATGATGGTTGGCTATAGAAGCGTGCTATGCGGTGAAATTCATTTTTAAGAGACGGCGAGCTACGCCGACACTCCTCCCCTCATTTCAAAGAGTGTACGACAGCTTGTACGCCTTTAAAACGGAACTTCACCACATAGCACGCTGCTACAGCCAACCATCATTCTCAAGGATATAATTCTGTGTCCTCATTTGTTGAAAAAGGGAGGAGGCGCCTATCCGGGACACATTATGCATGTCCCAGATAGGCGCCTCCGCCTGTTTTGAACAAATCGGGACACATAATGATATCATTCGGAATGGTGGTTGGCTAGGAGCGCTGTGACGTTTCGTTTGCTGGCAATCAGCGTCTCACAGCCCTTAGTGTACGGTGAATGTCCTTTTGGAGCCATGTAAGGAACCACCCATGTCGTTTCTGCTGGATGTGGTGGCCGCAACGGCAGCAAAGTTTGGGTGCTCTGTCGACGCAGTGGCGGCGCTTCCAACTGCGCTTTGGAATACGATAAAGCTGTGATATTTTAAATTTGCGAATCACCTGAAGTGGCATCCAGCGAACTAGTTTTCGCTCTTTAGCTGCTCCAGAATGTGTATTCAATAATTCGATCATATTACGTATAGCTGCGGCTTTCTTTGACTTTTCTGTTTGTGAGTTTTCTTGAGTTAGGGAACTGTCCGCCTCGTATTTGCAACGCTTTTAAAGCCACTTGCACAGCCATACCACATATACTCGTCCAAAATTGCCAGTCTGTTAAAGAAAAGCGCCGGGAATGGAAACGGAAAATAACTTGTGCTTTCCCAAGGTACATCCACAGTGATAGTACACACATCCGTATCACACAAGCGACTATTTCGGCATTTGGCATTGATGCTGCCAAACGTTTCCCGGCTCCCGGCTCAGACCTTTTTTTCGTGACTTTGCCAGGGCCCTGCCGACGTAGTCAAGGCTGCACATCTCTGAAAGTTCCCGTTGTATTTCTTAGACCAGCACATGACCTCTCATAAATAATGTGGGACGGTGCAGTGACGTCCAAGATCTTGCCCCTCTCTGAAAAACTGCCAAGCGGCGCCCCTGTCTCCAGGTCTTCTACCCAGATATTTTTTTTGTCCCGTCACTCTATACAGCACCTACGAAACACCAATTTCACAATGACCGTGCGTCAAATGTGCTTTTGACATTCATTTCAAGATGTGTGACACAACCCTAACTAATTGAACGTAGATTTAGCTACACGTACGATTAATAATATTAAGGTTCGATCACACCTCTTCGTGCTATGAAATATGCAGGCTGCATTTAATCTTCAAGCAAAAAATGTTGTCCGTATAGTTCTTACTTCTGGGCTAAGCTTAGTACTTATTAAAGGGCCTTCGTATGCGCTGTTGCTTAAACTAAGAGATACATTTAAATTTTGCTTTCTTTTAAGATGTATGGTGTCACAAATTTAAGTGTATGAGTATGGTATGACTATAGTAAATTTGAGTAGCCTGTATTTACCTGCTTCGTAGTATAACTGTGTTTGCTTCCAAGTTTGGGCATTTTTCTTTGATATTTCGAGCGCACAATCCCACACTCATGAATGTACTCCATAATATAAAAGTCTGAGTCTGGACACACAGAGGAACGACACACAACGCACGAGCCAAACCCCTCCCTCTGTGCGCCCGGGGCACAAGCTTTTACATTATGGAGTTCGTCCACCAGCTTGCCTGCATCCACAGGGATCGTCCAATCAGCCAATATATTGCTCCGTAGACGAAAGCGTGCTGGGCGAACGCTGTGCATCCTGGACAGGCCCTGGTCGAAAGTCACTGCAAACGTCAAGGCACACGTGACCTTTAAGATTGCGGCGCCTGTGATCGGCGGCCAAACCGTTTGTAAACAATGCGGTTGTTGTTTCTGCGCAACGTTTTGGATCTTTCTTTCTTCTTTTTGATCTTTTCCTTCGATCACGGTAATTATTTTTATCCGATAATCTCGCAGTAAAACGTGCGTTTTGCACATGAGACCTCGTAGTGCTGACGACTTCCACAGATGTGATGACCCGCGCGTTAAGACTCACTCAGGCGATGCGATGTACTTAAACTAAGGAGAAATGGGCTACCATGTTGTGGAAGAAGTACCGCATAGTTTTCGCTGACAAATACACCCATCTCTTGGCGTTATGACGACGGAAATATGTCGGTAAGCGGCACAACGACATGTAAACAAAGTCACATGACCTAAAAATGACGTTTTCTGTTACCTGCGACCAGGACAAGATGGCAGTTTTGCCAACAGCACTCGCTTGATGGTAGTTACAACAAATGCGGGTTTGAGTCACCCCTGTGCCTGCATCTATGCCATTTTGTCATGAATGTACCTGATGTACCACAAGCCACGCGAAAGAAATGTGACTAATGAAAACTTTCCTCTTGGCTTGCTGCAACGAGTCATTCATGTTTTTAAGCTGGAAGCACTCACACTAAGAAAAAATGGTAGGAGTTTTGAACCCCTGTGAGTAAAACTGCGTTGCAAGCGCAATTATACCTTTTTGCGTAGAACTGTAGGGGTGGAGATACGTATTTCCACTTGCGAAGGTACAACAGCTAGGATAACAGTTTTACTGCAGCAGCAGTGAACATTTATGCTGTGTGGGATGGTATGTGTGGGATCAATGTCCTACTGTAAAGGAAGGGTGGTTGCCGCTTGAATGTTCTGCTGTTGTGGTCTAGCAGGTCTACTGCAAACATCTACCTGCTCTACTACACACAGCATATTTTTTTTAAATATGCCGCACCACCCAGAGCATCAGCTGCGGCAATGTTAATAAAATTATTCACATTTTCGCTTTCACTATTATTTCAAGCGATACGGCTAATTTTACATGGGTTTGTCACTGAAACAACGTCAACTCTAATAAGAAAACCCAACACCTAAAAAGTAGCTGCTGCCCTTTGTGGAAATTCCACAAGCAGCACGCCAATATTGGACCCATATGGGCTGCCCAGATTACGAATATTGGCCCAATATGGGGAGTGCAACCAGGCTCCATATTGGACCAATATGGGCCGCCAATATTGAGCCAATATTTTCGTGATAACGCCAACGGGGACTCCGTGAATAATAAGGAATTATACGGCTTAATATCCACCAATGATTTTACTTCTCTCTTCTTTTTGCTTTTTCATTTCTGCAGATCTTCTTATAGATCCCCGTTGCATAGCATTACAAAAACAACACCACATCGCCCAAAAAAAGAAGGACATGTGCTATGCCCGTCTTGCTGAAGGACCCAGGCAGTCCCACGGAACATCTCTAAGGAGCCTTCATTGGGATCGCAATAGTGTATGCACCAAAAACTTCCAACCCGCTCCGAGAGTACAAAGGAGCGAAACAGTTGCGTGACGGTGACGGACATACACTTCAGCAACACACACTGCCTGCAGTAACTTCAAAGCCCCTAGCTTTACAGAAGAGCCATCCCTTCGTATCAAACACTTTGTTCTTTGCTTGACCTGCCGCAATTCCGTTATCATTAGAGGAACCAGCGACATTTTAGCCCGTATGAAACGTCCGATCCAACTGTCGCGCATGCAGATTAGTTGTAGGACGCGTGATTCCACTCAAAGGACCACGCTCGCTCTCAGTCGGTTCTACCAATTGACATTAGCATCGCGAAGCAAGATGGCGGCTGCTTCCAGAAAGTGGAACGTTGAGTTGCTGAGTTCTAGTGAATGTTATAATGGGATTGCCACGTATGTTGACTGTTTCGAACAATGTGTATCATCTGCGGGAAGTTGTTTGGGAACTCCCCCAACATCAGCTGCCTAACTTCAATCCAGAAACTCCGAAAGAAGAACAACATCTCACCTATAGTTGCCAAAACTATCGCCTCAGATTTCATCCAAGAAGGCTACACCCGTCACATAAAGGTTTTCACCGACGGCTCTGTAAACTGCTCAACTGGTTCCAGCTCCTCAGCCTACTGCATCCCATCTCTGGGAATTTGTTGGAACGGCCGCATACGGGATCAAGTCTCTTCTACCACGGCAGAGATCGCCATCCCCTACGCAGTCAAAGCCCTAGCTGCCCTGCCACCACAAGCTGTGGTAATCCTTAGTGACTCCCGAGCAGCCCTCGCCCGCCTTCAGCACCCAAAGCCCGAGGACATACTATCCTGGAACATCAGAGACGTCGTGGAGGCACGAGAGGACCACTCCTTCTCCGTTACCATGCAGCGGCTTCCCTCGCATGTCTGCATTCCAGGCAATGAACAGGTCGATAACTTAGCTTCGGAAGCACACCAGCAGGATCCCCGCATCAACGCGCCACTCGACCCTAAGGCGACCGCCACTCCATAACATCGTACCTTGAAGATGTACGAATACGAGCACTCGGAGCAATTGGTCAAGACATACCCCATTGTCCCACAAAAGGTCTTCCGAGAAGGAAGAATACTGCCCTGCACCGCATTCGCACAGGCAGCGCCTTTCCACCCGGTTTCCTGCACAAGATAGGAATAGCCGACTCCCCCCTGTGCCACTCCTGCCAAGTCACGGCCGACTTTCAACATCTCCTCCTTCACTGCAGCAACTACACGGAGGAGCGCAATACCCTCCTCCAGAAAATATCCCACCCCAATGGCGCACCCCTTCTCAACCTGGACATCACTCGTCCAACTGGATCCTACACGACCAGGCGCAAAACCCTTGACGCCCTCGTCATTTTCCTCGAAGAGACTCAACTGCTCGACTTCCTCTATCTCCTTCCTCCCCTTTCCTACCCCTTCCCAATCCCCGAAAACGAAACGTGCCGCCAACTTTGAGCAGGCAAACCTCTTTTTCTTTTCCCAAATTACGTCACTACCACCACCACCGCGGGAAGTTGCTGGATGTAACGACGTATTCAATCCGACATTTCACACGCTTCAACGTCCAATCTTGCCGTCAGGGTTGTTAAGTAACTTAGTAAAAGTATCTGAGTACGTGTACTTAGATACCTTTTGTGTATCTTGAGGAAATATTAGATACATTTTCAAACACACACTTCTAACTGTAATTTAATTAGTTTTTTCAGTAACTTGTATCTGTCTTTTTGAGTATTTTTTTAGTAAAAACGACGAAACACCGTCGCCGAGGAGGAGGTGGCGCGGAGGGCGCGCCGACACTAGGGATCCTGCATGCGCGTGAGAAGCTGCAGCAACCCCTCGAGGCTCCCTAACCGACCAGGCACGTGCTCCGCTCCTCCTCGCCCTTGCTGCACGTGCTCACGCCCTCGCACTCGCACGTGATATTCCTTGTTCCTCGCCACTCTTTTGGCGGCCTTGGCGGTAGTGAAAAGAATGGCCGAATTTGAAGGCGTCGACGCCACCTCGGGCGCCGTCTGTCAGGCTGTAACTACGAGCAGCCCGCGCAAAGTTGCCTCCTTTCTGTCAGAGGTACCGTGGCCACAATATCGAGAGCACTTTAAAATCATCGGAACGAAGAAGAACGGGAATCTTGAGCTGAGATGTCTCCGCTGTGAGCCGAAGACGAAGTTTCTAATCGTCTCCCCTGTCCCTGTCTCGGTTACCAGCAGTTTAGGCGTTGCTTTCAATGTTTTGCCTGCAATTACGTACGATTACCCAAGAAGGGATGTCTCTGTGGCTCTCGAGTGACACCTACTATGAGCCAATGGCGAAAGATATGGTCTGCGTACAGAATTGCAAAAAGTAACTCCACCCGTACTCGGATACTTTTCCAACGCATTTGTAACTGTATCTCAGTATTTTTTCCTGTCAGTAACTCTGACTGTAACTTAATTGCTTTTAAAGCTGAATATTTGTAACTGTAACTTAGTTACTTTTGAAAAGTAACTTTAACAACCCTGCTTGCCGTGCTGCTTGGGCGTTTGTGCAACACGGGTACGTACCATTTTCTGCATTTTCAGTCCATATGGGGTGTACACGGGCAATATGAGGCCCATATTGCAGGTATTTTCCCCATATTGGCTGCAACTGGACAATATGGGGCCCATATGCCAGTTTGAGCCAATATGGGGGAAATCTTGCCGAAACGGGTCCCATATTGGATCCGTATCGCCAATGATCAGCCAATATGCGCGAAATAGTCTGTGCTGCTTGGGTTTGTACTCTGTTGGAGCGGGTTGGAAATTTCTGGTTCATACACTATTGCGATCCCAATGAAGGCTTCTGAGGGATGTTTGGCATTGGCAGTACCGGGGGACCACCTGGGTCCTTCAGGAAGACATGCGTAGCACCTGTTCTTCGTTTTGAAGGCGATGCAGTGTTGTTTTTTTAACGCTATGCAACGTGGATGAATAAGATCTGCAGAAATAAACAGCAGAAGAGGAGAGAAGTAATATCAGTGCTGGATATTATACCAGATAATGATTTATTGTTACGTGGACTCACCGTTGGCGTAATCATGAAAATATTCGCGCAACATGAGCAAAATGGGCTTCCCAATATAGGCAGCCCATATTGGTTCAATATGGGGCCTGGTTGCCCTCGCCATATTGGTCACATATACGGGTCAAATATGGGACCCGTTTCAGCCAATATGGGGGAAATCTTGGGATAATGGGAAAATCCTGCTATTATGCGCCCCGCCCCATATTGAGCAGTATGAGCCAATATGGGGAAAATCCTGGCAATATGGGCCCTAATTGCCCGTGTACACCCCATATTGACTGCCCAAATGCCCAAGCAGCACGCAAGATTGGACATTGAAGCGTGTGAAATGCCTAATTTAATACGTCGTTGCATCCAACAACTTCCAGCAGATGATACACATTGTTTGAAACAGTCAACATACGTGGCAATCCCATTGTAACGTTCACTAGAACTCAACAACTCAACTTTCCACTTTCTGGAAGCAGCCGCCATCTTGCTTTGCGATGCCAACGCCAATCAGTCGAACCGACTGAGAGCGAGAGCGGTCGTTTGAGCGAAATCACGCGTCCTACAACTAATGGGCATGCACGACACTCGGATCGGACGTTTCATACAGCCTAAAATGTAGCTAGTTCCTCTAATGATAACGGAATTGCGGCAGGTCAAGTAAAAAACACAATGTTTGATAGGAAGGGATGGCTCTTCTGTAAAGCTAGGGGCTTTCAATTTACCGCAGGAAGTGTGAGTTGCTGAGGCGTATAGCCGTCACCGTCACGAAAGTGTTTCGCTTCTTTGCACTCTCGGAGCAGGTTGGAAATGTTTGGTGCATATACTATTGCGATCCTAATGAAGGCTCCTGAGGGGTGTTTGGCATTGGCAGCTCTGTGGGACTGCCTGCCTAGCACTATTTGATCCTGCTCTTCGTTTTTAGGGCGGGAACAGTACTATTTTTGAATTGTGATGTGGGTAAGCTTTCGTTTATCCCATCCTACAGTTAGCAATAGAAGACGGGCATAGCACATGTTCTTCGTTTTTGCGGCGATGCAGTGTTGTTTTTGTAATGCCATGCAATGTGGGTCAATAGGAAGATCTGTAGAAATGAAAAAGCAAAAGGGAGAGAGAGGTAATATCAGTGGTGGATATTAAACCGGATAATGCTTTATTATTACACGGATTTCCCGTTGGTGTTATCACGAAAATATTGGCGCAAGATGGGCAAAATGGGCTTCCCAATATTGGCAGCCCATATTGGAGCAATATTGGAAATCTTGGCACCCCATATGGGTCCAATATTGGACCAATATTGGCGTGCTGGTTGGGTGAGCGTGCTGCTTGGGCTTCTTCTAAAGCAGGAGAGAGGTCACAGAGGTCGCGGGCGGAGTAGAAAATACTCGAGAGCTGTAGCAAGGCCTCCGTTCTACTCACAAGGGTGCAAACTGGTATCTTTTTCTTTTTTCTTCTTCAGAGTGCGCAAGAATGTGCCTTCTTGTTTCGCACTTTTCATTTCTATTTACAGCTTTGATACGAGATATATGACAGTGATCGCTAGGAAGGTGGTACGTTATTTTGACAAAGCACATATCTGTGGGCCGGAATGATAAATGGTTGAACATGAGACAATTGATGTTCTGAGGCTGAACAGTATAAAAGGTATCATTACATTACATTACATTATAAAAGGCATCACGATTGACATGTAGAAAAGAGTGTTACGGCCGCGTGACTTCATTGAAATGCTTATTCTCCTGTCGATGTATTCCAGATCTTCCTCAAATCTACTATATTCAGCTTAAATCTTTCCATGTAGGGCAAAGGCAACATGAAAACGTACTGGATCTTGGGCGAAGTTCCATCACCAACTTCAGCGACGCCCATACGACATGTGCGCAGTGCATGCAGTTCACTGCGGGTTGCTGGGTCTCGCAAGAAGTCCGTTCATCAGCAACATGCTAAAGGGCAGACTTTCGGCTCGTGTGGTGGTAGCAACACTCTGCGTGTCGAGTGCTATAGCAATGATCTTCCATCGCTCTGGCGGAAAGGGAACTCCTGTCCCGCGTTAGAAGCCCTGGAAGAATCGACGCGGCAGAGGGACGAATTGCCTCGACGCACACCTCCCGGGAACGGCGGCTGTCAAGAGCAACAACCACTGCTATTGGCCGACTGTAACGATCACGTGGCGCTCCAGTTAATGCCTCCATGATGATAGTACAGAAAGAGAAAACGCCCAATACAGTTCGTACTCTTAGAGGAATTGTGTACCTGGTAACTCTGTAATGTGGCACCTGTCACATACATGAATGCAAAAAACGATGCAACGTTTGGCCGGCAAACGCTTGGAAAAGAAAGTCGCTGGCGAATTCAAGTGATGTTGCGTCGTTTTGACTTGTTTTCTCCTTCCCTCTTTCTCATGTTCTGCCAAATATATCACTATAGCTAATTGTTCGTAGGCTTTCGTTTTAATCGTTATAACGGCAAGGCTCCCCATTTGAGTAATGTACTAAACCCTTGTAAGAACGTTGGTTGACTTTCTTTATTTTCTTTTATAACCTTTATTTTCCGTGCGACCAGTATGCTAATCATTTTACACAGCAGCCATCACACAGTAATTGTAAAATGCCGTTCATTACACCGCGTTTGGCATCGAGTAATTTTATTCTGTGCTATTATTATTTTCCAACTTTATCTTCCTCCCGAAAACAAGAAAAGGGACGTACATTAAACCTTACCGAAAATGTATGCATCGCAACCGCTAATTATTCTAGTCAAAAGCTACTACTTTCTCCTCGCTTAACCTCGATTCATGGCCATAGAAAAAGAAAAAAAGCGACCTTTAATCGGATACCCTGACAACATTCTACATTTACGAATATTGTTCAGAAGCTCGCTTGTCATATTGTTAGGTATATTCTTCCTCATAGAGGCTCCTCAATCTTCCTCAATGTTTTAAATTCAGAGAGGCTTAGCTTATGTTACGTTTATACATATCAAAATTTGTGTGAATAAATTCAATGAAATAAAGAAATGAAGTGAAAAATAAAACGAAACAGGAATTCCGACTTTTTCATCTTTTGCAGCTGTGACCTCGTCCCGCAATGCCTTGATTAAACACGAATAAGAACTGCTCATATATGACCATGGTGCCTGAAATCACATTTGTGCAAGGTTCATCTTTTGAAGTAACGAATATCCAAAATGCTGAAACTTTGCTGGGATGCAAAAATTCACGCCTTTTCGCAGCCATGTGCGAAGAAGTGACAGCGGCAGCTATATCGTCCACGCCCAATAAGGGCGAGATGTGGCTCACGGTTGTGTTCAGCACGCTTTTTGTTTTTCGTGAGAATTGCTTTATTCAGAGAGAGACAACACTCCTTTATGGTCAGTAAGGTACATTGGGAACGTGGGCCACTGAAACTCGGTGGTTATGTCCTTGGTGAGGACGAGGTTGATGGAGTGGAATGAGTGTGCTGAGCGGAGGCTGGCGTCGGTACCCGCTGATGTTCCTGCCGATAGACGGTGCGAATTGCGTCTGAACAGTAGGCTATTGAATCGCCTCCCGCGGATTTCCGCCAAACTAGTGGTCAAGTGTCAGCTCCAGTGTCGTTAGCCAACGAGCAGGCATTTGATCCTTCTCGCATGCCCTGCGATGCACCTTCAGCAGCAAAGCGAATGCCACCACGTGGATCCCGTTTCTCAAATCTGTTATCTGTGCGTTATCCTAGCGAGCACAAGAAAAATAGGGTTTACCAAGCCAACTTCGATGTTTTGCAAGTCTGCTTGGGGAAGCCAACAATCTCTCTTCTTCGTGCAATGAAACTCCCCAATCATCGTCATAAAATGAAGGCGCTGGTGTTCTATTGTTCGTCTTCTTTATCTCGCGCAATAAAGAGATATTCATTGCCTGAATCGGGACTCCACATATTTATGAACAGAAGCAAAATAACATTCCATGTTACACATAATAGAACACAATTTATGACATTCTTCAACAAAGTTTATTTAACACCAGATAACTTCGTTCAATAATTATAATCATATTCACATACATGACATTAGGTTCCATGTAGAGGTGTGCGCCCCGCCGCCACGCCGCTGTCGCCGGGCAATTTTTGCTCGCCGCCGCCGATTCGCTGATCGGCGCATCGCTGTCAGTGAACGAATTTTAATTTTTTCCTAAGAATTTTACAAGTCAACAGAATGAAAACATGAGTTCCTGGGAATAATATTGCGACTGCCCCATAGACCGCCCAGTTATTATGGCGAACTGGAGCTTCAGCTGTCAGCAGCAATGAAACAGCAGTGGTGTTGGCACTGCCAGCAAAAGGTAATAGCAACTTCGAGGAGTGCATTGGTAAACACGGAGTAAAGATTGGGAGAAAGAAGGCAAACATGCCCGTGTGATGCCTCCCTCACAAATGCTCATAGCGCGTTCGCCATTTCTCGTGGCAGTTTAGGCTAGGTTGGGTTGGGTTGGGTTAGGTTAGCCAAACCAAATTTGAAGATGAACTCACACAGATTCCAACGCTGTCAGAAAAAAGGAAAAAGAAAGACAATTGTCTTTCTTTTTCGATAAAGTTGTCTCTTGATGTAAGGAGTTAATTAATTAACTCCTTACATCAAGAGGCAACTTTATCGTAGATATTTAGATAGCCTAATAAAAAAAAAGCACGCGTTTAAGAAGCAGACACTACGTGGACGCAAGTCCGGAACAACCAACTAGAACGACTGTATCAAGAAATAATGCTACACCGGGTTGATTTTCACATTTCTGAATTGGTTCATACACGAATCAGGCGTGGACCTAAGGGGGGGGGGGGGCATGGCTTGGTCCTCCTAAATATCTGTCGATAAATAGCGCTTCAATTGGCTTTAGGTAGCGCATGTGTATATCATGTTGTCAAAGGTAGGAGCCCTATACCCTGAGAAAAAATCCTGGATCCTCTACCGTATAGATACACGTAAAGGACAAATCAAAGCAAAATATGAGTTTCGCCGAATGAAGTGAGCCATGAATCGCATGGCGACAATAACCATAGCCCCAGGGGTCAGTCGGGGTGCGTGGGATTCCGTGTCATGGGGCTTTTTTTTTTAAGTTCATTCGCATGAAGCATACGATTTGTCGGATATCCTTCATAACCTTCTCTTGACTGTGAGCAGGGTAAACTTCTCGGAGGGGGTCAGGCACTCCATGTGAAAGTTCCGGGGAGGGGGGGAGGGGGGGGGCTGTGGACCACAGATCCACACAGTCGGCGCCGAAGGTTACAGGTTTGGTTACCTTTGCTGAAGTAATTTTCCCATTGTTCGAAGCGCTGTGAAGCAATCTAACATTTCGTGCCTCAATTATATGCCCTGTTGTGTTTAGTGTCAATCAGAAGAGACACTCACAGAGAGGCGGACGCAGTCAGTACGTAAGTATGTAATTTAACTAAAGCGTTGAGTACAAAAAGCACTTTTATGCACATTGAGATCAACTGCGCCGCCATTGTGCGTCCGAGGAAGAGAAAAGAAAATCGCGCCATAACTGCCGACGCAGAATCGGGGGACACCTCTCGAAGATTCCAGTATATCGCGTTGAATAAAGGTGGAATGACTAAATGTCATCTGTTATTAACATAGCCTAATAAACTTGATATTTAAGAATAAGACATTTAACGGAGTATTCCAGCGTCCGGGTTGAACAAGAGCGGTGGTTGTTCTTCTTCTTCTTCAGCCAGGAGAAGTTCAGGAGGAGTTCTTCTTTTAGCTTATTTACAGTTTTCCTTTTTCGTTTTTTCTTTCTCTCTCTTCACGTTTGGGCTTCTGTATAGCGATCAGAAACCATAACAACGCATTCCTACGAATTCCTATTAAAGCGTGCACCCTGGGAGCATTTATGTGCGACGCTACCAGCATAAATACGAGGGGCGTTCAAGTCAAACCGGGACTTTTCATTTTTCGCAAAAGTAAAATGAACTTACAGGCGAGAAATTAGTTTTATTTTTCAACGTAATCTCCAGCTGCACTAATGCACTTGTCCCAGTGTTTCACGAGGGCTTGGATGCAAGCAGCGTAGAAATCCTTACCGACGCGTAGCAGCCATGATCGGACCGCATTCTTGACCTCGTCGTCGCAGCTGAAGTGGCGGCTCCCAAGGAATGCCTTCAGTGGCCCGAAGAGATGGAAATCGCTGGAGGCGAGGTCTGGACTGTAAGAGGGATGTGGCAGCAACTCCCAGACAAGTTCCTGTAAGGTGCCTGTCGTGAGATGCGCGATATGCTGGCGTGCATTGTCCTGTAGGAGGAGGACTCCTTTGGTGATGAGGCCCGGCTTTCCGAAACTGGAGGTGTTCATGAATGTTCAACGTGTTCAACGTTCAACGTGTTCAACTGGAGGTGTTCAACGTTCCCACAGAAAGGTCCGTCTTTCGAGCCAGTTCGAGACATGTTATCCGTCGGTCCTTGAGGATCAGGCGCTCCACAAGTTGGATGTTATCAGGAACTGTGACACTGGGCTCTGAGCCGCCCCGGCCGGGATCGTCCTACACTGATGTACGGCCGTCTCAGAACCGTTTGCACCACTCAAACGCTTTGCTGCGGCTAAGTGTATGGTAGCCATACTGAGCCTGAAGTCTTCTGTGGATTTCAGATAACTTTACGCCTTCATTCACAAGAAACTTCATGACAATTCGCTGTTCGATGTGCGCGCTCACCTCGTTGTCGGCCATCTTTTCTAGCACGTGTCTTCTCTTTTGCACAAACTTTGGACCACTACGTGGCGAACGCGGAGGCTTGTCGCGTGTGAAAATGATGAAAAAAGCCATTCCGCGAGCCATTTGTACACTCAGGAGACAGAAAGTCCCGATTTGACTTGAACGCCCCTTGTACAAACCTTGATCTGAAAATGAGGCTTGGTGACCTACGAAGTGTCTGAAATAAAGTTGAGGACAGATGTTGACTGCACCGCACTGACTACGAAGTTTTTAATCTGTTATGGGGGCTGATTGTCTCTTGTAATAGAGACTGCGCATGTAGCACCAGCTTGAACGACGGTTTGACGAAATAATGAAACTAGTTTTCACAGTTGTGAATTGGTGTTATATCTTTCGTGGAAGTGATTTCCCTGAAGTTCGAAACATAGTTAGCATAAATAACCATTTCGTGCCTCGAGTAAAGCCTGTTGTGTTTGGTATCAATCGAAAAAGAATCTCACATAGAGGCGAACGCAATCAGTAAAAATGTTATTTGACTAAAGTGGCAAGTACAAGATGCTCCTTTATGCACATTGAGAGAGAGTGCGGCGGCATCGTGCAGACAGATGCCGAGAAAGACAGAAAATGCATCCCATAACTACGATAACTGCCGACGCAGAAAGGGAGCCGCGTCTCGAAGGTTCTAGTCCAGTACATCGCGCATTTCCAAAACCGCATGGCTTTGACAAGTTTTGACCAGTATATATATTCCAGAGAGGAGGATGACCAGGGAAGGAGACACGCATTGATAAACAAATAAAACCAAAAAACAGAAAGAGGGAGGAGAAAGATACGCCATTGGTGAACCTGAGCGGTCACGCAGTGGTCTCGGCAAATCCGGCGTCGGGGGGGGGGGGGTCTCAGAAGTTTCAAGGGGGGGGGGGGGGCACCCACTCGCTCAGACTCCTGCTTCTCGCCGGACGCGTGGGCGTCGTCTGATAGAAGTAGGTACGTTTCTCGTGCGCATTGCAATTCCCTCTAGTTATACTCTTGCATTTCGACGAAATCTATTAGGGTGATGGACACTATACACTGCCAGCAAACCGTGTTTGTGGATACTTCATTGTCTACAGCGAAGCAGACGGCTGTCCGTAATTAACCATACTTCTGCAAACAGTGCCTCGGCAAGGCAATAGCCACAGAGGAATAGGCTCCTGTGCTCTTAAAGACTTTGACAATTGCGTGTGTGCTGCGTGTCTACACTCTGGGATCTGGAGCACGGTTCGCGATGGAGTTTTAATACGACTTCATGACCGTTTCCTGTTGGGGGAGGGAGGTCAGCAGTGTATGTGTTGGTAATGGTGCTCCCTTTTTTTTTTTTTTTTTTGAAGACAAAGTTATGAAGAACTATGTAGTGTGACTCAATGCGCCTCATGTATTTTGTGTACACCCCTAGGTGATCTGGAGCTTGAGTTCTGCGTAATCCGTTTTGCATTTACTGTTTGGAATTTCTTACTATCTGCCATTCTACCTTCAATAAATCCGAGTTGCACCAGTTTGTTGTGTTCTTTCAATATGTAATTCCGGAGAGATTGTTACATTGAAGCACTGACATCAAATTTGTGGGATTTAGGGTTCGTATCTTCAAGCAGAAGCTATCTAGGAGGGGATGTCCAAGTGGACGGCGCTAAGTCTCAAAACTAAAGGTAAACTCGCTCTTGGAAACTCATTTATTCAGGCTCTACCAATTCAACGGGGCGTAGAACCGCATGACAGTGTACGTCATGGAAATGCATAACGAGGCTGCATTTCACAGTACAGTTTGCTAAATACGAAGACAGTGAAATAGTTGCCTTTTGGGGATCTTCCTTATCAGAGTTCACGTTTAATTAAGGACCATTGGGTGTATGACACAAGCTCCTTGCTTTGTCGCTAAAGTGTCGTTCGTTAATGCCATGGAGGTATAAGGTTAACGCGCGGATGAGCACGCCGCCGGTCTGCGCTGAACTTCGCCAAAACGGCATCGGCGCACATCTGTATGTGCCACCAAGCCCAAGCAGCACACAATATTGGACCCATATTGGCTGGTCATTGGCGATACGGGTCCAATATGGGACCCGTTTCGCCAAGATTTTCCCCATATTGGCTGAAAATGGGCAATATGGGCCCCATATTGCCCAGTTTCAGCCAATATGGGGAAAATCCTGGCAATATGGGCCCCATATTGCCCACTTTGAGCCAATATTGGGAAAATCTTGGGAATATGGGCCCCATATTGCACGCGTACACCCCATATTGACTGAACAGGGTACGTAGCCGTGTTGCACAAATGCCCAAGCAGCACGGCAAGATTGAACGTTGAAGCGTATGAAATACCCTATTCACTACATCGTTACATTCAACAACTTCCCGCAGATGATACACATTGTTCGAAACAGTCAACGTACTTGGCATTCCCAACGTAAAGTTCGCTAGAGTTCAACACCTCAACATTCCACGTCTTGAAAGTCGCCGCCATCTTCCTTCGCGATGCCAATGCCAATCGGTCGAGCCGACTGTGAGCAAGCGAGTTGTTTGCGCGTAATCACGCGTCCTACAACTAATGCGCATGCGCGACAGCCCGAACGGACGTTTCATAGGGCTAAAATGTCGCTGGGTGCTGTAATGGTAACGAAATTGCGGCAGGTCAAGTAAAAAACACAATGTTTGACAAGAAGGGATGGCTATTCTGTAAAGTTAGGTGATTTCAAGTTGCTGCAAGCAGTGTAAATTGCTCTGGCGTGTGTCCGTCACCGCCACGAAAGTGTTTCGCTGCTTTGTATTCTCGGAGCGGGTGTGGAAATTGTTAGTCCACAGAATATTGTGATCCCAATGAAGGCGTCTGAGGGATCTTAGGTATTGGCAGTTCTGTGGGACTGCTTGTGACCTTCAGCGCGGGCGTAGCACCTGTTCTTCGTTTTTTTTTTGTGTGTGTGTGTGTGTGTTTGGGCAATGCCGTGTTTCTTTCCTTTTTTTTCGTTCTTTTTTTTTTTCTTGAAGTGATGTGAACGTGGATCAATTAGATCCGCAGAAATAAAAAAGCAAAAATCATATAAAAGTAGTGAATATTATACAGCATAATGGTTTATTATTACACGGGCTCCCCGTAGGTGTTATCACAGAAATATTGGCAATATTGGCGCAAAATGGGCTTGCCAATATGGGCAGCCCATATTGGTCCAATATGGAGCCTGGTTGCACTCCCCATATTGGTCCAATATTGGCACCCCATATTGGGCTAATATTGGCAATCTTGGCAGCCCATATAGGTCCAATATTGGACCAATATTGGCGTGCTGCTTGGGAGGCTGCGTTCCAATACCCCGGTTAGTCGACTGCCTAGCGGTCTAACTGGAAGTGCCGCCATGTTAAGTCTCGTTCCAAATATCGTCAAGTCCGCTATTCAGTCGGCTATCGCCTAGTGCGCATCAATGCAGTCTAGTTATACGCCTGACCATCTGACAGCCGGGATGGAGACGCGCGTTGACGGTACCAGCGTGCCCGCTGTTTCTGCTGGCTTTAAATGTAAAGTTGCACAAAGTGGTATGTTTTTTAAAACTGCGTAGAGAGTTGCAACACATGTTTAGTTGTGAAGGTGACAGTTTATGCACGATGTCCTACAAACTTAGCGCATTAGAGTCCTGCTGCGCTTGCGCCGTACGCATTTCTTGCGTGAGCAACGAGATGGCGCCACAGGCGCCTCGGCTAGGCAAGCCTGTTCCAATAGTGACAAGCAAAGGGGTCTACTCAGCTGCCTAGTCAGGCGGCTTCGCGGGCGCGAGGTATTGCAACGCAGCCCATGTCTAAGGCATCCCACTTTGAAAGAATATGCAGAAGATCAAGAAAGATCTTCCCGGAACAGCACCGCAAGCGGTACTGCCCCGACGGCCTTGTTATCGGCCGCGCGTTCAAAGACACGGCCCACGCCCTTCTCCAAATATGAAGGACCGGCTATGCCGGGCTAGCCCGCCATAGACCGGCTCCCTTTCGCCACCCTCCGCCGCGAAAGATCAATACGCGGATATGAAGGGAAAAGAAGTGGCATTTCCTTTTGCAGATAAAACTTATACTGTATATGGCGTGCCCTGCAAACTCCCGCATGTGCGAGAGTCCTCCTAGCATCTCAGTCAAAGCGAAAGGTGAGGTACCTAAGTTTAATTAAATTTCATGTATAAGCAACACTGCAATGATGAATTCCTTGGAGTATTAGGTTACAAGCAAGGTAACGCCCGTGTTCCCTACTTAGTTGATTTAAAGCATCCATCGAAAATCAAGTACGCGTTGTAACATGCCATCACTTTTCTGTATCTTCGACGGAAATGCTCCATGCAACATCCCGTCAGGGACCTTTCTCGGATGCTCATGGCAACGAGATCGCAATGAAAGGTCCAGCACGCTATGTTTTATCGCACCTTGAACCCAGTGCATGGATCAAGCAACACTGCAGTGATGAATTCCTTCGAGTATTAGGTTACAACCAAGGTAACGCCCGTGTTCCCTACTTGGTTGATTTAAAGCATCCATCGAAACTCAAGTAGGTGTTGTAATATGCCATCACTTTTCTGTATCTTCGACGGAAATGCTCCATGCAACACCCCGTCAGGGACCTTTCTCTGATGCTCATGGCAACAAGATCGCAATGAAAGATCTAGCAAGCTATGTTTTATCGCTCCCTGAACCCAGTGCATGGAGTATCCACTCAAATAATTCAATTTGTATTTGTAGCCCTGTATTTCTGTGTTTTCTCTTTGTACTATTTTGTAGTTTATAGATAGGAAGTGACTTTTTCGGGTTAAACCCGATTTCTTCCCGGATTCCTGTCACTATGAAATCCTCAAGTGTCGTTTCCACCGAAGACGAACAAAGGTCGCCACGTGTAACACATGTAAGAATGGGTCACTTACGTGCGCAGCAATGCACCCATGTGTGTCAACACTGTCTATGCCTTCGGGGATTACCGCTGGAAGATCACGACCCCGCAAAAAAAAAAAAAGAGAGATTAGGAAAGGACTTAATAGACAAGAGAGAAACAAAAACACCCGAAGGCACAATGGACCACTTCTGACAACGCATATGCGCATGCCGTCCGCCATCTTTGAGTGGAAAACATCACTATGGACCTTTTCCCAGTAAGCGTATGGGCATCCGCAGCCACTTGCGGGCGACTGTCATGTTCATTGGGGGGACATAATCGCTTGCAAGGTTACGCGGACGTTTGATGTCTACATTTGACAGCTCTTTGTACTGGTAATGAGTGCAATGCGCTTTCACTCTTTCCGCATTCTTCTTCCAATCTTCTCTTGCTACTTTCCCACGCAACGTGCCAGTCCGAAAAGCGTCACCATGTTTATTGGGGGGAAAGACACGACGTTCCACATTCCGCCGCCAGGAACGACGCGAATATGGAAATGGTCCATTATCGCCCGATTTCTCCCCGAATTACTGATTTAAAAATAGCGCCCGATCTTTACCCCCGAATCTGAGAAGGGCATTTAACCCGAAAAAGTCACTCCCTATTTATAGATGATCACTGCTGGTTCGGTTGAATTCGGTTATGACAAACGATCCGGAACAACTAATTAGTGGGTGCAGGCATTGAAATGCACAAGCAGTATTAAACTAATTTACTTCGCCTATATATGTCCTCGGGCTGACGGCCGCAGGATGTACACAAATGACTATCACTGGAAAATCCCATGATGACACTCTCTGGATCTCGTGGCATCCCATCACGGACGAGCACGCGATGACACTTTGAGGACGTCCTGAGGATCGCGAGCGTTCTTGGGGTACGGACTGTCGTGTTATGGCTTATCATGCGTTTAATCACTATCAACGTGTGTTATCTGTTGCCGTCGCACATGGTTAGCCTTGAACTTGTTTACTTGGGCGTGCCATACTTAAGCGGCGTATCACGTAAATAAAGGACTGCTTCCCCTGCTCAAAGCTGGCAGTTACTCAGCCAGACACGCTGTCAGACACAGACGCTACACCTGGGAGACACGACATGGTGTCAGGAGTGGGATAGCCGGCGCCTACGTTATGTTCCTTCAGTTCCCAAATGAATACCAACGTCGAAGCCAGCAAGCCAGTCGTTTTCTCGGCGCCCTTCACAGTACGGCAGCCAGAACCCTTCACCTTCGAATCCACGACCGAATGGGAAGCCTGGATACAGGAGTTTGATGATTATAGGTTTGCATCAGGCCTCTCCGACCGCAACAGTGAAGCCCAAGTCAGGACACTCTTGTATACGATGGGGAGGCAAGCAAGAAAGGTCTTCAGCACCTTCGACCTTTCCGAAGAAGAAGCGAAAAGCTACGAGACAGTCAAAAAAAAGTTTGACCACCATTTTTCACAAATATTCTATATATTGTCTACGAAACTGCACGCTTTCACGGTCGCTGCCAAGAGCCCGGAGAAACCGTCGACCAATTCATGACTGAGCTGCATACGCTGTCGGAAAGATGCAAGTTTGGCGAAATGAAAACCCGAATGACTCGCGACAGGTTTGTTCTGGGACTCAAGGACTGCATCCTGTCTGAAAGCCTACAAATGGATCCGGCGCTAACAGCATCGTCCGCACTCGCCAAGGCTCGCCTCAGGGAAGGCATGTCGAGGCAACAGAAGGAACTCATAGGTGGAGACGGAAGTTTGCAGCAAGGCGACCCTAACATCGACAGTGTGGGGCGTGGAAAGAAGATCCCGTTTAGATCCCGTCTAGATCAGTCTAGGACGCCGGATCAGAAAAGTGTCCAGCGAAGCCAAGTGATTTCGGGCACGATGGAACTCCGTGTGCTTGGTGTGGAAGACGGCAACACCCTCGTAGTACCTGCCCAGCAAAGACGGTAACGTGCCATTTTTACAAGAAAGTTGTACATTTTGCCATAGTCTGTATTAAGAAATCTCAGAGTACCTGTAAGTTTCGTCTTTCTACTGTACGCCACGAGGGCGAAACGTACTTTTTGGGAACATTGACCAATAGAATGTCTGCAAAGTATACCAGTGTCATTATTAATGGAGTGGCAGTGAGCATGAAAGTTGATTGGGGGCAGAAGCAACTGCTGTTCCCGCGTCGTTTTCGAGTAACCCCAGTGTGCTAGAACCTACCAAAGAGATATTGAAAGGACCGTCGGGACCACCTCTACAAGTACTAGGCAAATTCACTGCGGACATAATATGGAAGGGCAAAGTGTCCCGCGAAGTCATATATGTTGTAGAATCGCTTCAGACAGCACTGCTAGGATTGACCGCTCTGGAATCGCTAGGCATCGTGGAATTCGTGGAGCCGATGGCCCCATCCTCAAAGAAGGTGGAAGACCAATTCCAACACCTCTTTCATGGATTAGGTACGCTGGAAGGCGAATACCACATCAGACTTCAAGAAGGCTCAACGCCGTTCGCACTTTATACTGCGAGAAGAATTCCAATTCTTCTTCGGAAAAAAGTGAAGAAAGAGCTCCAAAATATGGAAAAGAACGGGGTTATCAGAGCGGTAGAAGGCCCAACCCCTTGGTGTGCAGGCATCGTACCGGTTGTTAAACCTTCGGGAGACTTGAGGATGTGCTTGGACCTTACGAGGTTGAACCAAGCAGTCCTGCGAGAACGTTATGTATTACCCACGGTAGAAGAAACGCTGGGGCAGCTTCAAAACGCACGTGTATTTTCTAAACTTGACGCTAATTCTGGCTTTTACCAGATCAAGTTGTCGTCAGCAATCCTGGAATTAACGACCTTCATCACGCCTTTTGGCACATATTGCTTTACGAGAATACCTTTTGGTATAATCTCAGCACCCGAGTACTTTCAAAAGAAGATCTCCGAGATACTTAACGGCGTTCCAGGTGTAGCGAACATGATGGATGACATTCTTGTTTATGGGGAGACCGAAGCGGAACATAATTCTAACCTCCAGAAAGTTGTGAGGAGACTGCAAGCGTCGGGCGTATACGCCCGACGCTTGCCGCTAAATGCCGCAAAGTGCGTGTTCAAAACAAAAGAAGTAAAGTTCCTGGGCTATCTTCTCAATGAAAATGGAATAAGTCCAGACCTGGACAAAGTCATTGCAATAAAGAAATTTCCGCCACCAACGGATGTTTCGGGCGTCAGACGGTTTTTAGGGATAGCGGCTTGCATGGCAAGGTTTCTACCTCATCTAGCCAACAAAACTGCACCGCTGCGAGAGTTGCTGCGAAAGAACACAGAATGGACCTGGGGTCCATCACAACAAGCTTTCTTTAACATCGACACTAAAGACACCATCGCATCGGCAGAGTGCACCGCTAGGTATAACCCCGCCTACCCAACGATATCGTCAGCTGACTGCTCTTCATATGGAATTGGCTCTGTTGTCATGCAAATTCAACCCAATGGCGAAACACGGCCCGTAGCGTTTGCCTCAAGGTCACTAACCCCGACAGAGCAACGTTATCCACAGGTAGAAAAAGAGGCGCTCGCCCTTACATGGGCCGCAGAAAGATTTCAGGAGTACCTGTGTGGACATTTGAGACAGATCACCAACCCTTGGTAACGCTTTTGGGGAAGTCTGCTCTGGACATTCTACCGCCTCGCATTCAGCGCTTTAGGATGAGACACATGCGCTTCACCTACGACATAGTGTACGTGGCCGGCAAAAAGATGGTTACCCCAGACACATTATCCAGAGCACCAATCCAGTAATCCCAAGGACGAAAAATATGGCATCGGTACAACAGAAGTAGAGGCGTTCGCTCACGCTGCACTGGGTAGCATCTCGTCTAGTGTCCAGCTAGAAATGGTGAAGAAAGCCCAAGAGTCAGACGGCACATGTCTGCTTTTGAAGCAGTGTTGTGAAACCGGTTGGCTACAGAACCGTTCTCTTCCGTTCAAACTGATGCCGTATTGGCAAGATCGCGCCTTGATTACGTGCTGCAAGAGTGTCCTCCTTAGAGGAACTCGTCTCGTGATACCAAAAGAACTTTACGCATTCTTCACGACGGTCACCTTGGAATCGTCCGGTCAAAAGCCAAAGCGAGAGAGAGAGCGTGTGGTCGCCGGGGCTCAGTAGCCAGCTTGCGGTAATGATAAGGAAGTGCGCGAAATGTGCTCAGCTGCATCACCAAAATAGCTAACCGCTTATCGTCTCTCCAACCCCTGAGCTTCCATGGCAGAAGTTGGGCGCCGACTCGTTTGATTTGAACGGACGGACTTACCTACTGATTGTGGACTATCTATCTCGCTTTCCAGAGGCTTTCGCTTTCGCTTTTCGTAGGCTCGTCACACTGTCGTTGTCGTCGTTTATGCAGTCATCCACGGTATCTCTTGCGAAGATTTCTGTTCGATGTGCACCTGAGAACGTACTTCGTCAAGTAAAAAGAATAGTGAATTCACGACTTTAATGTTAAAATCTTTAACGGAATTTTCTATTTTGACGTCCACGATTTATTGAATGTAAATGCGTAACTAACGCTGTTGATGTTGTGACTGTATTGTTGAAATGCGAGCGGGCTCCAGTGGCGGGCTCGTAGGCTCGTCACACTGTCGTTGTCGTCGTCGTTTATGCAGTCATCCACGGCATCTCTTGCGAAAATTTCTGTTCGATGTGCACCTGCGAGCGTACTTCGTCAAGTAAAAAGAATAGTGAATTCACGACTTTAATGTTAAAATCTTTAAGGGAATTTTCTATTTTGACGTCCACGATTTATTGAATGTAAATGCGTAACTAACGCTGTTGATGTTGTGACTGTATTGTTGAAATGCGAGCGGGCTCCAGGGGCGGGCTCGTAGGCTCGTCACACTGTCGTTGTCGTCGTTTATGGAGTCATCCACGGCTGGAAGCAGAAGAGCATCTCGAAGCACCACAAAAATCGTTCCGCAAAATTCGTATAAAGGCTGGATGGCGCATGGGAGAGGGGCTCGCGGGGGAGATGCGTGCATTCGGGCCGCCATGTTGGGAGGCCCTAAAGCGCAGTGTGCGCCCATAGAAAACAATGGGAGGCAACGGAGATTCTGAGTATTTATAGCGCTGCAGGCGTTGATCGTTGCTTGTTATCACACAATTTTGTAAGGTGCCAGTATACTGATGTATCCTAACAGTGTTTCACAGGTGTCCTGCCGTTCGATTCTTAATTACGTTATGTTTTGCATTCCGAAACTAGACCGTCACAGCAGTGCAGCGCTGGGGATTGTACTACAGTACGTTTCCCAGCCAATATTTCAACAAGAAACGATGTGAGGTTAACAACCACCATGTATGTAATATCCCGTGCTGCGTTCTGGACAAAAATTGTTCCATAAAGAACGGTCCGGGAAAGGGTATACTCGCATGGCAGAAATAGATCGTTCTGTAGAATCACAGCCGTTGTTTTAGCCGTGTATCGGTTTCGTATGATTTATATCAAGCACCGCCGCAGAAAGTGTCTTTTAGTGAACGACTGCGGTGCTTTGCCTCGCAAATATGGACACACCGAAGCAGCCCAAATACGTTGTGATCGTGATCTAATTGCTTCACGCAAGTTAGAACACGCTCGTTAGGCCA
The DNA here is from genome assembly GCF_037126465.1 of Ornithodoros turicata. Classification (NCBI taxonomy): domain Eukaryota; kingdom Metazoa; phylum Arthropoda; class Arachnida; order Ixodida; family Argasidae; genus Ornithodoros; species Ornithodoros turicata. Next base: position 40,570,809 of record NC_088204.1, read on the forward strand.
GTTAATCCGGTAGTGATGTAAGCTTAATCAATTAAGTTACTTAAAAGTGGTAACACCTCCTTGAGACACAAGATTTACCTCTTTTTGAAGTACAGCCCTTCAATGTTTGTTTGTTTCTTCCTTCATTTGTTCTGATTATTTGCAGGCGCGGTTGTGCCAAACTGAATGTCCTTCTCGAGTACTCACACGCTTTTGCTGCATACAACTGCAGCGTGAGCAAAGCTGCTTAGGAACGGGGGCCTGCAATCCAGTGCTGATTTTGTCATGCTTGTTATGTGGAGCACGTTCGAAAAAATGCAGCTGCACATCTGAAACTCCAATGAATATCATCGTCATCTAACAGGGAGCGTCGTAGCACCGTTGTGAGACCAGACACGCTTTCTGAATATCTTCTATGGCACCTTCCGCAGTTTGCACAATTTTGTTCAGCATCGAAGTCTCTCATAGGAACCACTTTGCATTAACTGTGACTCCCATCTTACATTTTGATGTGCAGGGGCCTTCTTGCACTACACACGTATGGTCTGCAACAGGATAATTGCAGCAGGACGATTTGGAGCTTGAAACAGTTGTGATTTTGTCATTTTGGCCCTCGTGTACCCCGTCTGTGAAACGTAAACAAAAAAAATCAAACATTATATGCTTTTGTAGAGAAGGTCACTGATGGTGAGTAAGAGAATATACAAGTTCAAGTTTATTCAACATTTTATATCATACATTATATTATTCAACATTTTAGATCAAGTTTATACAACATCAAGTTTATTCAAGTTATTTCTTGCACTTATGCGTTTCAGTATACAATGAACGTGCAGGGAGGTCACAAGAGACTACATTTATTGTTTTATGACCTTGCTACAATGGCAATATATATTTTAGGAATGACAATGGACAGGTGCTCTCTCTAAATTTGTAGCACTCAATTTTAGGTTAGAATGAGCAATGAATAGCAACTTCCCTCCTGGTATTTTCTTATATATGATGAATTTTGAATTTAATGTGATCAAATATGTGTTAATATAATAATATATATAAGAATATAATATGTGATAAATGAATGTGATCAACAGTAGATGTAAACAACACCAGTAGCCAGAGAAGTGCATTCTCAAGAAATAATTTTCTTCATATAGCATATATGTGCATGCCTATTAACTGAAACAATTATCACGGTTCTCACGGTTTTAATTTCTGAGAGTGTACTGTAGAGACGGCTTAGATCTACAACAGTTAATACAAGGTATTATATACTGTGAATACATTTAAAAATCCCATGTGACACATACTTTTTGGAGGTGCTGTGGTAATCAAAGTTTGTGGGCATTACGCAGGTTCTGCACGTATTTCTTGAGTATGTCGAGGCAGCTGTGAAGTAACCTGCATTGATGATGATTATTCCAATTTTTATGGTGCATCGACAAGAAAGGAAATAATACATCAGAACATTGGTTTGGGTGCAGCCAGTTAAAAATGAATATGTTGTTTAATAAATGCATTGGACAAATGTTAAAACATCATTATAAAACATGGTTTACAATCCCTGTATCTTCTAAAAATTAAAAAGATGAAAAACTATCCTAAAAAGAATTTTAATCTCTAATTATTATACTGCTGGGTGAAGGAGCCTAAAGTGTAAGGTGTGTTTCTGATGTGAACATGTAAGAAAATATGCAAAACTGAGAGAGGCTAACCACAGTGCGTGGACTGAGGTTGTTCCTTCCTGTAAAGTAGAAACCAGTGGATGAGGAACGTGATACTTACCTGTACACCCAGCCGTATCACACTACACAGATTATTCACTGGGTAGCCCTCATGACGAAACCTGTATTGAGAGACCACTTTTGCCTTAAAAACTGCTTCAAATAGCACGACACGCTACAAATTATTACTATCGTAACAAGCTGACGATACAGCTCAGACAAAGGCGTTATTCAAGTCGCGCCACACCACCGTTACGTAGGATTCTTTGTCACAAATCAAACCAAGGCACAAAACAATACCAATACATGAAAAAAGGTGACAATCGTGGTCTCATTATGACGTAATACCGAACTTGTGCGTGAAGGTAATTCAAAGAAATGAATGTGGCACTTGCTTCCGCAGAGAACACCGTGTACCATGCTAGCAATGCATGCAAAAAAGCGCTCGAGTGCTCGCACATATATTGATGACAACACTACCTGTGTAGTGTAACGTGTTCTTTCAAGCATATTATGCACTCAAACTGTATTTGCCGCCGGGTAAAATGCAAGTGTGCTCGATTGAACGTCGGAAGAGCGATCAAGCTACCTGCATCCAGTGCTCGTTTTGGGCAAAAAAACACTTCATAATGGTCAACTAAATCAGTGGGCTCCAGTGGCGGGCTCGTAGTCTCGTCACACTGTCGTTGTCGTCGTTTATGCAGTCATCCACGGCATCTCTTGCGAAGATTTCTGTTCGATGTGCACCTGCGAGCGTACTTCGTCAAGTAAAAAGAATAGTGAATTCACGACTTTAATGTTAAAACCTTTAAGGGAATTTTCTATTTCGACGTCCACGATTTATTGAATGTAAATGCGTAACTAACGCTGTTGATGTTGTGACTGTATTGTTGAAATGCGAGCGCGCTCCAGTGGCGGGCTCGTAGTCTCGTCACACTGTCGTTGTCGTCGTTTATGCAGTCATCCACGGCATCTCTTGCGAAGATTTCTGTTCGATGTGCACCTGCGAGCGTACTTCGTCAAGTAAAAAGAACAGTGAATTCACGACTTTAATGTTAAAATCTTTAAGGGAATTTTCTATTTTGACGTCCACGATTAATTGAATGTAAATGCGTAACTAACGCTGTTGATGTTGTGACTGTATTGTTGAAATGCGAGCGGGCTCCAGTGGCGGGCTCGTAGTCTCGTCACACTGTCGTTGTCGTCGTTTATGCAGTCATCCACGGCATCTCTTGCGAAGATTTCTGTTCGATGTGCACCTGCGAGCGTACTTCGTCAAGTAAAAAGAATAGTGAATTCACGACTTTAATGTTAAAACCTTTAAGGGAATTTTCTATTTCGACGTCCACGATTTATTGAATGTAAATGCGTAACTAACGCTGTTGATGTTGTGACTGTATTGTTGAAATGCGAGCGCGCTCCAGTGGCAGGCTCGTAGGCTCGTCACACTGTCGTTGTCGTCGTTTATGCAGTCATCCACGGCATCTCTTGCGAAGATTTCTGTTCGATGTGCACCTGCGAGCGTACTTCGTCAAGTAAAAAGAACAGTGAATTCACGACTTTAATGTTAAAATCTTTAAGGGAATTTTCTATTTTGACGTCCACGATTAATTGAATGTAAATGCGTAACTAACGCTGTTGATGTTGTGACTGTATTGTTGAAATGCGAGCGGGCTCCAGTGGCGGGCTCGTAGTCTCGTCACACTGTCGTTGTCGTCGTTTATGCAGTCATCCACGGCATCTCTTGCGAAGATTTCTGTTCGATGTGCACCTGCGAGCGTACTTCGTCAAGTAAAAAGAATAGTGAATTCACGACTTTAATGTTAAAACCTTTAAGGGAATTTTCTATTTCGACGTCCACGATTTATTGAATGTAAATGCGTAACTAACGCTGTTGATGTTGTGACTGTATTGTTGAAATGCGAGCGGGCTCCAGTGGCGGGCTCGTAGGCTCGTCACACTGTCGTTGTCGTCGTTTATGCAGTCATCCACGGCATCTCTTGCGAAGATTTCTGTTCGATGTGCACCTGCGAGCGTACTTCGTCAAGTAAAAAGAACAGTGAATTCACGACTTTAATGTTAAAATCTTTAAGGGAATTTTCTATTTTGACGTCCACGATTAATTGAATGTAAATGCGTAACTAACGCTGTTGATGTTGTGACTGTATTGTTGAAATGCGAGCGGGCTCCAGTGGTGGGCTCGTAGGCTCGTCACACTGTCGTTGTCGTCGTTTATGCAGTCATCCACGGCATCTCGTGCGAAGAGTTCTGTTCGATGTGCACCTCCGAGCGTACTTCGTCATGTAAAAAGAATAGTGAATTCACGACTTTAATGTTCAAATCTTTAAGGGAATTTTCTATTTTGACGTCCACGATTTATTGAATGTAAATGCGTAACTAACGCTGTTGGTGTTGTGACTGTATTGTTGAAATGCGAGCGGGCTCCAGTGGCGGGCTCGTAGGCTCGCCACACTGTCGTTGTCGACGTTTATGCAGTCATCCACGGCATCTCTTGCGAAGTTTTCTGTTGGATGTGCACCTGCGAGCCTACTTCGTCAAGTAAAAAGAATAGTGAATTCACGACTTTAATGTTAAAATCTTTAACGGAATCTTCTATTTTGACGTCCACGATTTATTGAATGTAAATGCGTAACTAACGCTGTTGATGTTGTGACTGTATTGTTGAAATGCGAACGGGCTCCAGTGGCTTGTAGGCTCGTCACACTTCGTTGTCGTCGTTTATGCAGTTATCCACGGCATGAAATGCGAGCGGACTCCAGCACTGATCTCGATTGTAAAAGGCTGGATCGCGGATGGGGAGCGCGAGCGTGAAGAAACCGGCCGCCATCTTACTGTACCCACAACAGTCGCCGCAGCGATCATGGCAACTTCTTGCAATTACGGTCGTACCAACCGTACTGGCAAGGTTACAGGGCCTAAATTTATACATGTGAGTCACTCTTCATCGAGGAATAAATAGGCGTCCATTCTGTATATTTAGTTGACCATTATGAAGTGTTTTTTTTTGCCCAAAACGAGCACTGGATGCAGGTTGCTTGATCGCTCTTCCGACGTTCAATCGAGCACACTTGCATTTTACCCGGCGGCAAATACAGTTTAAGTGCATAATATGCTTGAAAGAATATGTTACACTACACAGGTAGTGTTGTCATCAATATATGTGCGAGCACTCGAGCGCTTTTTTGCATGCATTGCTAGCATGGTACACGGTGTTCTCTGCGGAAGCAAGTGCCACATTCATTTCTTTGAATTACCTTCGCGCACAAGTTCGGTATTACGTCATAATGAGACGACGATTGTCACCATTTTTCATGTATTGGTATTGTTTTGTGCCTTGGTTTGATTTGTGACAAAGAAACTACGCAACGGTGGTGTGGCGCGACTTCAATAACGCCTTTGTGTCTGAGCTGTATCGTCAGCTTGTTACGATAGTAATAATTTGTAGCGTGTCGTGCTATTTGTAGCAGTTTTTAAGGCAAAAGTGGTCTCTCAATACAGGTTTCTTCATGAGGGTTACCCAGTGAATAATCTGTGCAGTGTGATACGGCTGGGTGCACAGGTAAGCATCACGTTCCTCATCCACTGGTTTCTACTTTACAGGAAGGAACAACCTCAGTGCACGCACTGTGGTTAGCCTCTCTCAGTTTTGCATATTTTCTTACATGTTCACATCAGAAACACCTAGACTTTAGGCTCCTTCACCCAGCAATATAATAATTAGATTATAATCCTTTTTAGAAGAGTTCCCCATATTCTTTCTAGAATAGTTTTTAATCTTTTTAATTTTTAGAAGATACAGGGATTGTAAACCATGTCTTAAACTGATGTTTTAACATTTGTCCAATGCATTTATTAGACAACATATTCATTTTTAACTGGTTGCACCCAAACCAATGTTCTGATGTATTATTGCCTTTGTTGTCGATGCACCATAAAAATTGGAATAATCATCATCAATGCAGGTTACTTCACAGCTGCCTCGACCTACTCAAGAAATGGGTGCTGGACCTGCGTAATGCCCACAATCTTGACTACCACAGCACCTCCAGAAAGTAAAGGCATATGTGTCACATGGGATTTTTAAAGGCATTCACAGTATATAATACCTTGTATGAACTGTTGTAGATCTAAGCAGCCTCTACAGTACACTCTCAGAAATTAAAACTTGTCAGGGAACTGTGATAATTCTTTCAGTTAATAGGCATGCACATATACGCTATAAGATGAAAATTATTTATTGAGAATGCACTTCTCTGGCTACTCATGTTGTTTACATCTACTGTTGATCACATTCATTTATCACATATTATATTCTTAAAAATTCTTATATTATCACATATTTGATCACATTAAATGTAAAATTTAGCATATATGAGAAATTATCAGGAGGGAAGTTGCTATTCATTGCTCATTCCAACCTAAAATTGAGAGAGCGTACCTGACCATTGTCATTCCTAAAATATATATTGCCATTGTAGCAAGGTCACAATACAATAAATGTAGTGTTTTGCGACCTCCCTGCACGTTCATTGTATCCTGAAACGCAGAAGTGCAAGAAATAAACCTTGAACTTGAATAAACTTGATGTTGTATAAACTTGACATAAAATGTTGAATATATAATGAATGATATAAAATATTGAATAAACTTGAACTCGTATATTCTCTTTACTCATCATCAGTGATCTTCATTACAAAAGCATATCGTGTTCGACTTTTTTGTTTGCGTTTCACAGGCTGGGTACACGAGGGCCAAAATGACAAAATCACAACTGTTTCAAGCTCCAAATAGTCCTGTTGCAATTTGAAGACCATACGTGGAGCTGCATTTTTTGGAACATGCTCCACATAACAAGCATGACAAAGTCAGCACTGAATAGCGGGACCCCCTCCCCAAGCAGCTTTTCTCACGCTCCAGTTGTATTCAACAAAAGCATGTGAGTGCTGGGGAAGGACATTCAGTTTGGCACAACCGCGTCTGCAAATAATCAGAACAAATAAAGGAAGAAGCAAACAAACATACAAGGGCTGTACTTCAAAAAGAGATAAGTCCTGTGTCTCAAGGAGGTGTTACCACTTTCTAAGTAACTTAACTGATTAAGCTACATCACTACCTGATTAACTGTCCTAACGAGTGTGATCTAATTGCGTGAAGTAATTATTTGGGCTGGTTCGGTGTGTCCATATTGCGAGACAAAGCACAGCTGTCGTTTATTAAAAGACTCTTTCTAAGGCGATGCTTGATATAAATCGTACAAAACGCATACACGGCTAAAACAACGGCTGTGATTCTACAGAATGATCTCTTTCTGCCATGCGAGTATATCTTTTCCCGGACCGTTCTTTATGGAACAATTTTTGACCAGAACGCAGTACGGGATATTATATACATGGTTGTTGTTAACCTCAAGTCGTTTCTTATTGAAATATTGACTGGGAGTACAATCCCCAGCGCTGCACTGCAGTGACGGTCTAGTTTCGGAATGCAAAACATAACGTAATTAAGAATCGAACGGCAGGACACCTGTGAAACACTGTTAGGATACATCAGTATACTAGCACCTTACAAAATTGTGTGACGACAAACAACGATCAATGCTAGCAGCGCAATAAATACTCACAATCTCTGTTGCCTCCCATTGTTTTCTATGGGCACACACAGCACTTTAGGGCCCACCAACATGGCGGCCCAAAGGCACTCCTCTCCCCCATGAGCCCCTCTCCCATGTGCGATCCAGCCTTTATACGTAGAGATCAGTGGGCTCAGTGGCGGGGTCGTAGGCTCGTCACACTGTCGTTGTCGCCGTTTATGCAGTCATCCACGGCATCTCTTGCGAAGATTTCTGTTCGATGTGCACCTGCGAGCGTACTTCGTCAAGTAAAAAGAATAGTGAATTCACGACTTTAGTGTTAAAATCTTTAAGGGAATTTTCTATTTTGATGTCCACGATTTATTGAATGTAAATGCGTAACTAACGCTGTTGATGTTGTGACTGTATTGTTGAAATGCGAACGGGCTCCAGTGGCGGGGTCGTAGGCTCGTCACACTGTCGTTGTCGTCGTTTATGCAGTCATCCACGGCATCTCTTGCGAAGATTGCTGTTCGATGTGCACCTACGAGCGTACTTCGTTAAGTAAAAAGAATAGTGAATTCACGACTTTAGTGTTAAAATCTTTAAGGGAATTTTCTATTTTGATGTCCACGATTTATTGAATGTAAATGCGTAACTAACGCTGTTGATGTTGTGACTGTATTGTTGAAATGCGAACGGGCTCCAGTGGCGGGGTCGTAGGCTCGTCACACTGTCGTTGTCGTCGTTTATGCAGTCATCCACGGCATCTCTTGCGAAGATTGCTGTTCGATGTGCACCTACGAGCGTACTTCGTTAAGTAAAAAGAATAGTGAATTCACGACTTTAGTGTTAAAAACTTTAAGGGAATTTTCTATTTTGATGTCCACGATTTATTGAATGTGAATGCGTAACTAACGCTGTTGATGTTGTGACTGTATTGTTGAAATGCGAACGGGCTCCAGTGGCGGGGTCGTAGGCTCGTCACACTTCGTTGTCGTCGTTTATGCAGTCATCCACGGCATCTCTTGCGAAGATTGCTGTTCGATGTGCACCTACGAGCGTACTTCGTTAAGTAAAAAGAATAGTGAATTCACGACTTTAGTGTTAAAATCTTTAAGGGAATTTTCTATTTTGATGTCCACGATTTATTGAATGTGAATGCGTAACTAACGCTGTTGATGTTGTGACTGTATTGTTGAAATGCGAACGGGCTCCAGTGGCGGGGTCGTAGGCTCGTCACACTGTCGTTGTCGTCGTTTATGCAGTCATCCACGGCATCTCTTGCGAAGATTGCTGTTCGATGTGCACCTACGAGCGTACTTCGTTAAGTAAAAAGA